>NW_026712115.1:12608621-15600865 GCF_030504385.1 Musca domestica | reverse complement strand
TAAAAAACACCTCCATTTTTTGGTGCGTTTTCGCACCCATCGGCGTTAATGGGCTAACGCAATAAAGTAATACGTGCAATCACACGTCCGGTTATTTTTAAAAACATAACAAACATTATTTTATATGGCGCTCGAGCAGGAACCCCTTCGCGCTAATCCTTACAAGTCTGATCCATAGTGGAAGTAAGGACCGGTGTCCAATCGTAAAAAAAAAATTAAAAACGGGTAAAAATTTGAATTTATAGATCGCGGAAATGATGCGCCCAAGAACCATTCAAATCGGAATCGGGAGTCTTTAAAGGACAGCGGCCGCGATGTAGCTTAAGTAAAAAACATTTGAACATTAGGAAAACAAACTAAGAATTGAACAAATGTGAAAAAAAACTATATTCAAAAGTGTATGGGAAAAATAATTAAAAAATTAAGTAATTAAAAATAGAATGAGAAAAATGGAATTAAGAATTTAAAAATGTGAAAAAAACTATAAGCAATGGAATAAAAATACATTGAAAATTAAATAAATAAGAATACAACAAAAAATACAAAAAAAAATTAAAAATATAATTTATATTAAGGTGCATAAGAATACAAAAATTGTTAAAAAGGTAGAAAAACGATAAATTTTTAAAAGAATATTGAAAGTAAATTTAAGAAATGTAAACTAAAGAAATAAAATTTATATTAAAGTGAATAAGAATACAAACATTCTTAAAAAAATAGAAAAAGATAAATTTGAAAAAGAATATTGAAAGCAAATATAAAATAAAATAAATATAAATAAAGTCCATATTATAGTAAATAAGAATACAAAAATTGTTAAAAAAAAGCTGAAATTAAAAAACTAAAAAAAAATATTTCCAAGCAAAAAGTGATTGCAGGCTACTTTTGGTAAGAAATTACTTTAATATTCTTAAAATTCATATTGCCCAAACTTCAAATCCTTTTTCCAAAAATTAAAAAAAAAATAATGCCACAAACATTAATTGATAAATTAACACAAAAACTTAGTGCCATGAGTACAACTTCAAAATTTTCTTCCTCTCAGAGGGATGAAATCAAGGCTATAGTGTCAGAATTTTTCAAATTAGACTCAAGTTTGGATGAGGACTGCGATCACCCAATAGGTGTTGTAAAATATGACGAACTTGAAAAAATTTCTGATATTATTAAAACTATTCGAGATTTTTCAGGAAAACATGGTGAGTTTAGGTCTTGGAGAAAATCTGTTGAAAGGGTATTAGACCTTTTCAAAGATTTAAAGGGAACAAGTTAATATTTACTTGAAATATTATTATATATTATTATTTTGCATACAATTAGAACAATTATTGTAGGAGAGAAAGATACAGCACTTGATTCCTACAGAACCCCTTCAGATTGGCCTCGAATTAGGAAATGCCTAATGATGCATCATTCTGATGAAAGGGACCCTACAATACCAACCATTTACAATGACACAGGATCAAAGGTCCATAACGGAATACTATCAAGTAGTATACCATCATCTATCGTTGATTTTGGACATGATTGCTTGTCTAGATTTAGACGATAGTAGTATGCTGGCAATGACCAACGCTTATCGCGATAAGACCCTTGATACATTTATAAGGGGCTTAAGAGGGGAACTTCCAAAACTTCTAAGCGTTAAAAAACCGACTTCATTGCCTCAAGCGCTACACATATGTCTTAAACTGCATAATATGAACTACCGTATGAATCAGACATATGAACGTACTCAGAAAATGGAAAATGTAAGAAAAAATACCGCAGGACCTTATACAAAATTTTATCCACAGTTAGCTCGCATAGGTAGAACTACAGGACCGCCGCTACCTCCGCGACTTCCTACAAGATCAATACAGCAGTCATTTAATGGTCAAACGACATATCAACCACGAAATTATCCTTTACCAAATCCAGGATTCCAAACTAATTTTTCACCAAGCCCAGGATACCAAAACAATTTTTCACCAAATCCAGTATATCAAAATAATTCTTATATTCAAAACCCATATCAACCTAGAAATTTTTCTGCACAGAATTCAGGATATCAATCTGATATTCCAAAATCAGTTGACTTTTCAACGATCTGAACCTATGGACATAGATCATTCCATGCAAACAAAACAAAACTACGCCAAATAGGCCTCCTTTCAACCCTGTGAACAAAAGACCTGCAGCAGGATCATTCCAATTTCCATCAAAGGTTCAAAGAAATTTTCATATTAGTACTGGAGAAAAAAGGTCCGACCATATAGATGAAAGTAGGTACTGCTGCTTCCCAGAAGGTAATGAAAGTTATGAATTAGAGCCAGGAAAATATTCTCAAGCTATTGAAAATGAATATGGAATCGGAGTGCCATATAATATCATGGATGAATACTCCAATGAAGATTTTAATGCTGATCTTAAATTTTTTTGCATAAGGAGTTCTTCGTTGTCATACTTTAAAACTAAAAGGAACGAGGAACGGTAAAATGTTAAAAATTCTTTTGAACACAGGAAGTAATAAAAATTACATTAAACCCGAGTTAGTAGAGAATCCTATAGGTAATCAAGGAGATTTTACAGCAAATTCAGTTAGCGAAAATACATACTTTGTTAAGTATTTTCTGGCCAAATATAGAGCCCTTTTGCCAGGATTAAAAACATTTGATGCAATATTAGGTAGTGATTCCATGAGAGCTACATAGCTACATCTCAACATTTCTTTCAAGACGTCAACAACATAGAATTAAGAACAGGACACCCAACTAAGGGGCAATCAACAAACTTAGGGAAAATTATAAAAAACATCCTAACTTATTTACAGATCCTGATGAAAAATTAACTTATACCACTAAGGTGGTTGCGGAAATAAGATCGACTTCAGATACGCCACTGTGCACTAGAAATTATCCTTACCCACTTTCCTTACGAGGAGTCGTTGACGAAGAAAAAAAGTTACTGCTACGTTTACATAGATGATATCATAATTTTCAGCAAAACCGAAGAGGATCTTATTAATCATCTTAACATAATCTTTCATACTATAGAGAAAGCGAACATGAAACTTCAGCTAGACAAATGCGATTTTTTCAAACAAGAATTAGAATCCTTAGATTTTGTAGTATCTGTTGACGGAGTCAAGACAAACCCCAAAAAAGTAGAATCTATCATAAATTTCCCTTATCCTAATACATTGAAAGAACTTCGCTCACTCTTGGGACTTTTTAATTATTACAGTCGGTTTATAAAAGGATTCACTGAAATGGCAAAACCTTCAACGAACCTGATAAGAGGAAATAATGGAAGGGTTTCTAGAAATGAATCTAGTAAAATCAAAATATATCTGAAGGAGGAAGAAAAAAAGCCATTGACTAAATAAGAAATTCTTTAATATCTGAGGAAGTAATATAATCCTATCCAAAATTTCGAAAAAGAATTTAACTTAACAACCGATGCCTCAAATATAGCTATAGGTGCTGTGCTAAGCCAAGAAAGTCGACCTATAACATTTATCTCAAGAGTTCTCTCAAAAGAAGAAGAGTCCTATGCCACTAATGAGAGAGAAATGTCAGCAATAGTCTGGTCATTAGATAATCTTAGAAACTACCTATATGGTAAATCAAAAGTAATCATCTACACTGATTATCAGCCCCTAACGTATGCACTTAGCAACAAAAATAGTAATATAAAAATGAAAAGGTTGAAAGCCATACTTGAAGAATACAACCATGAAATAAGGTATAAACCAGGCAGCACTAACATAGTTGCAGATGCCTTATCAAGACCCCGACCTCTGGCATAACTACTCTGACCGGTACTGTTTTTTCATGTTTCTGTCACAATTTCCGACTGAAAGCGTTTGACATTTCGGAGTTTATGTTATACAGACGTACATCCCAAATCTACGTTCCCAACTAATAAAAATAAGAAGCAGCACTTCCTAAAGCAGCACTAAAACAAGTGTATGCATTGGAAGCAATGTAGTTGTTGTGGACAAAAAATCCATCACTACAAAAACAAAACGTTGCTGTGAAAAAGATCTGCCAATAGAACTTGAGTCGAACCTGGAGAGTTTCTAGTGTATAATTCGCATATGCTAATTTGCAATAAGTTCGAAATATATACTACTTTCCAGAGAACGGCCCTTGTAAGCCATCATCCACATCAAATATGCCTGATGAGCCGCTTAACCAACGGCGAAACGCGTCGCATAGTGGTGAGTGTGTGATAGCGTCTATCTGACTTTCCTTTTCACTGCAAATTTCAGATCATTAAGCTCGTCTCGAAAGAGAAAACAAACACTTAAATCATAAAACATATGATCTTCGCCTTAACAAGGCAAAACTCAAAAATTCAGCTGAGCCTGGCTGTGGGATTTGAACCGCGGACCTCTGTGTGCAGCCAACTAGAAGTTGCCGTCTCTACGTTCTGAGCCATTAACCCGTCTTCCTAAAGCAGCACTAAAACAAGTGTATGCATTGGAAGCAATGTAGTTGTTGTGGACAAAAAATCCATCACTACAAAAACAAAACGTTGCTGTGAAAAAGATCTGCCAATAGAACTTGAGTCGAACCTGGAGAGTTTCTATTGTATAATTCGCATATGCTAATTTGCAATAAGTTCGAAATATATACTACTTTCCAGAGAACGGCCCTTGTAAGCCATCATCCACATCAAATATGCCTGATGAGCCGCTTAACCAACGGCGAAACGCGTCGCATAGTGGTGAGTGTGTGATAGTGTCTCTCTGGCTTTCCTTTTCACTGCAAATTTCAGATCATTAAGCTCGTCTCGAAAGAGAAAGCAAACACTTAAAAAAAAAAGAAAAACAATTTTTTACAGCAGAAGTTTGAAGATCCTTGCGATGTTTGTCAATAGAATGTACTGTTATTTTAAAATTCGATTCCATTGAAAAATGTTTTTCAATTTTTTCCCGATTCGAGAATTTTTTCAATGAGATCTCTTTTTTGTGATTTTGGAAAAGTAAGTTTCTTTTATCTTTGGTGCGACCGAGTTAAATTATTTTGATATCATTTATTCCGTTTCGCCATCACATAATTCGGTACTACACTTCCACGTAACCTGCTTTCAATTTAAGTTCTCAAGAAATCAAGTCAATTAAATATGTTGGTATTAATATTAATTTAAAAATAAAATATAAACAATTTAAAAAGCAGTAAGTTCGGCCGGGATGAACTTTGAATACCCTCCACCATTTGGTAGGAATTTGGAAATTTAAAAAAAATAAAATCCTTAAAAAATTCTGCTTAATTTAAAAAAATACCGAATATTGCCGTTATATTGGGGTCTATACGACGTGGACCTACATAGGCATTGTTTGCCATTAGCCATTACCATATTCAAATTCGAAGCTTGAAATAAAAGGTGAATAATGTAACTTAAATCATCAAAAAATCGTGTATAGGGAGGTACCATTATATCGGAGCTGTGCGAAGACCTGAATCAGCATAATTTCAGATTCAGAGTATGTATATATATGTATATATATATATATATATATATATATATATATATATATATATATATATAGTATATATATATATATATGTATATATATATATATTATATATGTATATATATATATATATATATATATATATATATATATATATATATATATATATATATATATATATATATATATATATATATATATATATATATATATATATATATATATATATATATATATATATATATATATATTATATATATATATATATTTATATATATATTTATATATATATATATATATATATATATATAGGCGCTTCATTAGCGTTCGCACAATTTTAAAAATTTTATAACTTAAATGTAGGGCAGAAGCCTACCGATCCATACAAATATATATTTGAGAATGTATATATATATATATATATATATATATATATATATATATATATATATATATATATATATATATATATATATATATATATATATATATGTGTATATATGTATATATATATATATATATATATATATAGACCCCAATATAACGGCAATATTCGGTATTTTTTTAAATTAAGCAGAATTTTTTAAGGATTTTATTTTTTTTAAATTTCCAAATTCCTACCAAATGGTGGAGGGTATTCAAAGTTCATCCCGGCCGAACTTACTGCTTTTTAACTTGTTTATATTTTATTTTTGAATTCGAATATTAATACCAACATATTTAATCGACTTGATTTCTTGAGAACTTAAATTGAAAGCAGGTTACGTGGAAGTGTAGTACCGAATTATGTGGTGGCGAAACGGAATAAATGATATCAAAATAATTTAACTCGGTCGCACCAAAGATAAAAGAAACTTACTTTTCCAAAATCACAAAAAAGAGATCTCATTGAAAAAATTCTCGAATCGGGAAAAAATTGAAAAACATTTTTCAATGGAATCGAATTTTAAAATAACAGTACATTCTATTGACAAACATCGCAAGGATCTTCAAACTTCTGCTGTAAAAAATTGTTTTTCTTTTTTTTTTAAGTGTTTGCTTTCTCTTTCGAGACGAGCTTAATGATCTGAAATTTGCAGTGAAAAGGAAAGCCAGAGAGACACTATCACACACTCACCACTATGCGACGCGTTTCGCCGTTGGTTAAGCGGCTCATCAGGCATATTTGATGTGGATGATGGCTTACAAGGGCCGTTCTCTGGAAAGTAGTATATATTTCGAACTTATTGCAAATTAGCATATGCGAATTATACAATAGAAACTCTCCAGGTTCGACTCAAGTTCTATTGGCAGATCTTTTTCACAGCAACGTTTTGTTTTTGTATTGATGGATTTTTTGTCCACAACAACTACATTGCTTCCAATGCATACACTTTTTTAGTGCTGCTTTAGGAAGACGGGTTAATGGCTCAGAACGTAGAGACGGCAACTTCTAGTTGGCTGCACACAGAGGTCCGCGGTTCAAATCCCACAGCCAGGCTCAGCTGAATTTTTGAGTTTTGCCTTGTTAAGGCGAAGATCATATGTTTTATGATTTAAGTGTTTGTTTTCTCTTTCGAGACGAGCTTAATGATCTGAAATTTGCAGTGAAAAGGAAAGTCAGATAGACGCTATCACACACTCACCACTATGCGACGCGTTTCGCCGTTGGTTAAGCGGCTCATCAGGCATATTTGATGTGGATGATGGCTTACAAGGGCCGTTCTCTGGAAAGTAGTATATATTTCGAACTTATTGCAAATTAGCATATGCGAATTATACACTAGAAACTCTCCAGGTTCGACTCAAGTTCTATTGGCAGATCTTTTTCACAGCAACGTTTTGTTTTTGTAGTGATGGATTTTTTGTCCACAACAACTACATTGCTTCCAATGCATACACTTGTTTTAGTGCTGCTTTAGGAAGTGCTGCTTCTTATTTCTATTAGTTGGGAACGTAGATTTGGGATATACGTCTGTATAACATAAACCCCGAAATGTCAAACGCTTTCAGTCGGAAATTGTGACAGAAACATGAAAAAACAGTACCGGTCAGAGTAGTTATGCCAGAGGTCGGGGTCTTGATAAGGCATCTGCAACTATGTTAGTGCTGCCTGGTTTATACCTTATTTCATGGTTGTATTCTTCAAGTATGGCTTTCAACCTTTTCATTTTTATATTACTATTTTTGTTGCTACGTGCATATATATATATATATATATATATATATATATATATATATATATATATATATATATATATATATATATATATATATATATATATATGGGCGCTTCATTAGCGTTCGCACAATTTTAAAAATTTTATAACTTAAATATAGGGCAGAAGCCTACCGATCCATACAAATATGTATTTGAGAAAAAAAAAAAACTTTTAGTGGTTCTCTTTGTATAATAGGGTTACTTTTTGCATGTGGGAAAACCTGCACTTGCCGATGCGTTTATCATCATGTAGGTGACGTCTGATGAAAAAACCGCCCAAGTCAAATAAATAGACCCATCCATCTACTATCTATACCAAAAAACAGAAAATAAGAATACAAAAATTTTTAAAAAAAGTAGAAATTAAGAAACTAAAAAAAACGATTTCCAAGCAAAAAGTGATTGCAGGCTACTTTTGGTAAGAAATTATTTTAATATTCTTCAAATTCATATTGCCCAAACTTCAAACCCTTTTTTAAGAATACAAAAATTGTTAAAAAGGTAGAAAAACGATAAATTTTTAAAAGAATATTGAAAGTAAATTTAAGAAATGTAAACTAAAGAAATAAAATGTATATTAAAGTGAATAAGAATACAAACATTCTTAAAAAAGTAAAAAAAGATAAATTTGAAAAAGAATATTGAAAGCAAATATAAAATAAAATAAATATAAATAAAGTCCATATTATAGTAAATAAGAATACAAAAATTGTTAAAAAAAGCTGAAATTAAGAAACTAAAAAAAATATTTCCAAGCGAAAAGTGATTGCAGGCTACTTTTGGTAAGAAATTATTTTAATATTTTAAAAATTCATATTGCCCAAACTTCAAATCCTTTTTCCAAAAATTAAAAAAAAATAATGCCACAAACATTAATTGATAAATTAACACAAAAACTTAGTGCCATGAGTACAACTTCAAAATTTTCTTCCTCTCAGAGGGATGAAATCAAGGCTATAGTGGCAGAATTTTTCAAATTAGACTCAAGTTTGGATGAGGACTGCGATCACCCAATAGGTGTTGTAAAATATGACGAACTTGAAAAAATTTCTGATATTATTAAAACTATTAGAGATTTTTCAGGAAAACATGGTGAGTTTAGGTCTTGGAGAAAATCTGTTGAAAGGGTATTAGACCTTTTCAAAGATTTAAAGGGAACAAGTTAATATTTACTTGAAATATTATTATATATTATTATTTTGCATACAATTAGAACAAAAATTGTAGGAGAGAAAGATACAGCACTTGATTCCTACAGAACCCCTTCAGATTGGCCTCGAATTAGGAAATGCCTAATGATGCATCATTCTGATGAAAGGGACCCTACAATACCAACCATTTACAATGACACAGGATCAAAGGTCCATAACGGAATACTATCAAGTAGTATACCATCATCTATCGTTGATTTTGGACATGATTGCTTGTCTAGATTTAGACGATAGTAGTATGCTGGCAATGACTAACGCTTATCGCGATAAGACCCTTGATACATTCATAAGGGGCTTAAGAGGGGAACTTCCAAGACTTCTAAGCGTTAAAAAACCAACTTCATTGCCTCAAGCGCTACACATATGTCTTAAACTGCATAATATGAACTACCGTATGAATCAGACATATGAACGTACTCAGAAAATGGAAAATGTAAGAAAAAATACCGCAGGACCTTATACAAAATTTTATCCACAGTTAGCTCGCATAGGTAGAACTACAGGACCGCCGCTACCTCCGCGACTTCCTACAAGATCAATACAGCAGTCATTTAATGGTCAAACGACATATCAACCACGAAATTATCCTTTACCAAATACAGGATTCCAAACTAATTTTTCACCAAGCCCAGGATACCAAAACAATTTTTCACCAAATCCAGTATATGAAAATAATTCTTATATTCAAAACCCATATCAACCTAGAAATTTTTCTGCACAGAATTCAGGATATCAAACTGATATTCCAAAATCAGTTGACTTTTCAACGATCTGAACCTATGGACATAGATCATTCCATGCAAACAAAACAAAACTACGCCAAATAGGCCTCCTTTCAATCCTGTGAACAAAAGACCTGCAGCAGGATCATTCCAATTTCCATCAAAGGTTCAAAGAAATTTTCATATTAGTACTGGAGAAAAAAGGTCCGACCATATAGATGAAAGTAGGTACTGCTGCTTCCCAGAAGGTAATGAAAGTTATGAATTAGAGCCAGGAAAATATTCTCAAGCTATTGAAAATGAATATGGAATCGGAGTGCCATATAATATCATGGATGAATACTCCAATGAAGATTTTAATGCTGATCTTAAATTTTTTTGCATAAGGAGTTCCTCGTTGCCATACTTTAAAACTAAAAGGAACGAGGAACGGTAAAATGTTAAAAATTCTTTTGAACACAGGAAGTAATAAAAATTACATTAAACCCGAGTTAGTAGAGAATCCTATAGGTAATCAAGGAGATTTTACAGCAAATTCAGTTAGCGAAAATACATACTTTGTTAAGTATTTTCTGGCCAAATATAGAGCCCTTTTGCCAGGATTAAAAACATTTGATGCAATATTAGGTAGTGATTCCATGAGAGCTACATAGCTACATCTCAACATTTCTTTTAAGACGTCAACAACATAGAATTAAGAACAGGACACCCAACTAAGGGGCAATCAACAAACTTAGGGAAAATTATAAAAAACATCCTAACTTATTTACAGATCCTGATGAAAAATTAACTTATACCACTAAGGTGGTTGCGGAAATAAGATCGACTTCAGATACGCCACTGTGCACTAGAAATTATCCTTACCCACTTTCCTTACGAGGAGTCGTTGACGAAGAAAAAAAGTTACTGCTACGTTTACATAGATGATATCATAATTTTCAGCAAAACCGAAGAGGATCTTATTAATCATCTTAACATAATCTTTCATACTATAGAGAAAGCGAACATGAAACTTCAGCTAGACAAATGCGATTTTTTCAAACAAGAATTAGAATTCTTAGATTTTGTAGTATCTGTTGACGGAGTCAAGACAAACCCCAAAAAAGTAGAATCTATCATAAATTTCCCTTATCCTAATACATTGAAAGAACTTCGCTCACTCTTGGGACTTTTTAATTATTACAGTCGGTTTATAAAAGGGTTCACTGAAATGGCAAAACCTTCAACGAACCTGATAAGAGGAAATAATGGAAGGGTTTCTAGAAATGAATCTAGTAAAATCAAAATATATCTGAAGGAGGAAGAAAAAAAGCCATTGACTAAATAAAAAATTCTTTAATATCTGAGGAAGTAATATAATCCTATCCAAAATTTCGAAAAAGAATTTAACTTAACAACCGATGCCTCAAATATAGCTATAGGTGCTGTGCTAAGCCAAGAAAGTCGACCTATAACATTTATCTCAAGAGTTCTCTCAAAAGAAGAAGAGTCCTATGCCACTAATGAGAGAGAAATGTCAGCAATAGTCTGGTCATTAGATAATCTTAGAAACTACCTATATGGTAAATCAAAAGTAATCATCTACACTGATTATCAGCCCCTAACGTATGCACTTAGCAACAAAAATAGTAATATAAAAATGAAAAGGTTGAAAGCCATACTTGAAGAATACAACCATGAAATAAGGTATAAACCAGGCACCACTAACATAGTTGCAGATGCCTTATCAAGACCCCGACCTCTGGCATAACTACTCTGACCGGTACTGTTTTTTCATGTTTCTGTCACAATTTCCGACTGAAAGCGTTTGACATTTCGGAGTTTATGTTATACAGACGTAGATCCCAAATCTACGTTCCCAACTAATAAAAATAAGAAGCAGCACTTCCTAAAGCAGCACTAAAACAAGTGTATGCATTAGAAGCAATGTAGTTGTTGTGGACAAAAAATCCATCACTACAAAAACAAAATGTTGCTGTGAAAAAGATCTGCCAATAGAACTTGAGTCGAACCTGGAGAGTTTCTAGTGTATAATTCGCATATGCTAATTTGCAATAAGTTCGAAATATATACTACTTTCCAGAGAACGGCCCTTGTAAGCCATCATCCACATCAAATATGCCTGATGAGCCGCTTAACCAACGGCGAAACGCGTCGCATAGTGGTGAGTGTGTGATAGTGTCTATCTGGCTTTCCTTTTCACTGCAAATTTCAGATCATTAAGCTCCTCTCGAAAGAGAAAACAAACACTTAAATCATAAAACATATGATCTTCGCCTTAACAAGGCACAACTCAAAAATTCAGCCGAGCCTGGCTGTGGGATTTGAACCGCGGACCTCTGTGTGCAGCCAACTAGAAGTTGCCGTCTCTACGTTCAGAGCCATTAACCCGTCATCCTAAAGCAGCACTAAAACAAGTGTATGCATTGGAAGCAATGTAGTTGTTGTGGACAAAAAATCCATCACTACAAAAACAAAACGTTGCTGTGAAAAAGATCTGCCAATAGAACTTGAGTCGAACCTGGAGTGTTTCTAGTGCATAATTCGCATATGCTAATTTGCAATAAGTTCGAAATATATACTACTTTCCAGAGAACGGCCCTTGTAAGCCATCATCCACATCAAATATGCCTGATGAGCCGCTTAACCAACGGCGAAACGCGTCGCATAGTGGTGAGTGTGTGATAGTGTCTATCTGGCTTTCCTTTTCACTGCAAATTTCAGATCATTAAGCTCGTCTCGAAAGAGAAAACAAACACTTAAATCATAAAACATATGATCTTCGCCTTAACAAGGCAAAACTCAAAAATTCAGCCGAGCCTGGCTGTGGGATTTGAACCGCGGACCTCTGTGTGCAGCCAACTAGAAGTTGCCGTCTCTACGTTCTGAGCCATTAACCCGTCTTCCTAAAGCAGCACTAAAACAAGTGTATGCATTGGAAGCAATGTAGTTTTTGTGGACAAAAAATCCATCACTACAAAAACAAAACGTTGCTGTGGAAAAGATCTGCCAATAGAACTTGAGTCGAACCTGGAGAGTTTCTAGTGTATAATTCGCATATGCTAATTTGCAATAAGTTCGAAATATATACTACTTTCCAGAGAACGGCCCTTGTAAGCCATCATCCACATCAAATATGCCTGATGAGCCGCTTAACCAACGGCGAAACGCGTCGCATAGTGGTGAGTGTGTGATAGTGTCTATCTGGCTTTCCTTTTCACTGCAAATTTCAGATCATTAAGCTCGTCTCGAAAGAGAAAGCAAACACTTAAAAAAAAAAGAAAAACAATTTTTTACAGCAGAAGTTTGAAGATCCTTGCGATGTTTGTCAATAGAATGTACTGTTATTTTAAAATTCGATTCCATTTAAAAATGTTTTTCAATTTTTTCCCGATTCGAGAATTTTTTCAATGAGATCTCTTTTTTGTGATTTTGGAAAAGTAAGTTTCTTTTATCTTTGGTGCGACCGAGTTAAATTATTTTGATATCATTTATTCCGTTTCGCCACCACATAATTCGGTACTACACTTCCACGTAACCTGCTTTCAATTTAAGTTCTCAAGAAATCAAGTCAATTAAATATGTTGGTATTAATATTCGAATTCAAAAATAAAATATAAACAAGTTAAAAAGCAGTAAGTTCGGCCGGGATGAATTATTTAGAAATCATTTATTCCGTCTCGCCATCACATAATTCGGTACTACACTTCCACGTAACCTGCTTTCAATTTAAGTTCTCAAGAAATCAAGTCAATTAAATATGTTGGTATTAATATTAATTTAAAAATAAAATATAAACAATTTAAAAAGCAGTAAGTTCGGCCGGGATGAACTTTGTATACCCTCCACCATTTGGTAGGAATTTGGAAATTTAAAAAAAAATAAAATCCTTAAAAAATTCTGTTTAATTTAAAAAAATACCGAATATTGCCGTTATATTGGGGTCTATACGACGTGGACCTACATAGGCATTGTTTGCCATTAGCCATTACCATATTCAAATTCGAAGCTTGAAATAAAAGGTGAATAATGTAACTAAAATCATCAAAATATCGTGTGTAGGGAGGTACCATTATATCGGAGCTGTGCGAAGACCTGGACCAGCATAATTTCAATATATATATATATATATATATATATATATATATATATATATATATATATATATATATATATATATATATATATATATGGGCGCTTCATTAGCGTTCGCACAATTTTAAAAATTTAATAACATGAATATAGGGCAGAAGCCTACCGATCCATACAAATATATATTTGAGAAAAAAAAATTTTTTAGTGGTTCTCTTTGTATAATAGGGTTATTTTTTGCATGTGGGAAAACCTGCACTTGCCGATGCGTTTATCATCATGTAGGTGACGTCTGATGAAAAAACCGCCCAAGTCAAATAAATAGACCCACCCATCTACTATCTATACCAAAAAACAGAAAATAAGAATACAAAAATTGTTAAAAAAAGTAGAAATTAAGAAACTAAAAAAAAACTATTTCCAAGCAAAAAGTGATTGCAGGCTACTTTTGGTAAGAAATTATTTTAATATTTTAAAAATTCATATTGCCCAAACTTCAAATCCTTTTTCCAAAAATTAAAAAAAAATAATGCCACAAACATTAATTGATAAATTAACACAAAAACTTAGTGCCATGAGTACAACTTCAAAATTTTCTTCCTCTCAGAGGGATGAAATCAAGGCTATAGTGTCAGAATTTTTCAAATTAGTCTCAAGTTTGGATGAGTACTGGGATCACCCAATAGGTGTTGTAAAATATGACGAACTTGAAAAAATTTCTGATATTATTAAAACTATTAGAGATTTTTCAGGAAAACCTGGTGAGTTAAGGTCTTGGAGAAAATCTGTTGAAAGGGTATTAGACCTTTTCAATCATTCCATGCAAACAAAACAAAACTACGCCAATAGGCCTCCTTTCAATCCTGTGAACAAAAGACCTGCAGCAGGATCATTCCAAGTTCCATCAAAAGTTCAAAGATATATTCATATTAGTACTGGAGAAAAAAGGTCCGACCATATAGATGAAAGTAGGTACTGCTGCTTCCCAGAAGGTAATGAAAGTTATGAATTAGAGCTAGGAAACTATTCTCAAGCTATTGAAAATGAATATGGAATAGGAGTGCCATATAATATCATGGAGGAATACTCCAATGAAGATTTTAATGCTGATCTTAAATTTTTTTGCATTAGGAGTTCCTCGTTGCCATACTTTAAAACTAAAAGGAACGAGGAACGGTAAAATGTTAAAAATTCTTTTGAACACAGGAAGTAATAAAAATTACATTAAACCCGAGTTAGTAGAGAATCCTATAGGTAATCAAGGAGATTTTACAGCAAATTCAGTTAGCGAAAATACATACTTTGTTAAGTATTTTCTGGCCATATATAGAGCCCATAAAATTTTTCCTTTTGTCAGGAATAAAAACATTTGATGCAATATTAGGTAGTGATTCCATGAGAGAATTATCCGCTGTAATTTACTCATCTGAGAACTATTTTTGGATAAAACATATTGGGAAAATAGCTACAACTCAACATTTCTTTCAAGACGTCAACAACATAGAATTAAGAACAGGACACCCAACTAAGGGGCAATCAACAAACTTAGGGAAAATTATAAAAAACATCCTAACTTATTTACAGATCCTGATGAAAAATTAACTTATACCACTAAGGTGGTTGCGGAAATAAGATCGACTTCAGATACGCCACTGTGCACTAGAAATTATCCTTACCCACTTTCCTTACGAGGAGTCGTTGACGAAGAAAAAAAGTTACTGCTACGTTTACATAGATGATATCATAATTTTCAGCAAATCCGAAGAGGATCTTATTAATCATCTTAACATAATCTTTCATACTATAGAGTAAGCGAACATGAAACTTCAGCTAGACATATGCGATTTTTTCAAACAAGAATTAGAATACTTAGATTTTGTAGTATCTGTTGACGGAGTCAAGACAAACCCCAAAAAAGTAGAATCTATCATAAATTTCCCTTATCCTAATACATTGAAAGAACTTCGCTCAATGTTGGGACTTTTTAATTATTACAGACGGTTTATAAAAGGATTCACTGAAATGGCAAAACCTTCAACGAACCTGATAAGAGGAAATAATGGATGGGTTTCTAGAAATGAATCTAGTAAAATCAAAATATATCTGAAGGAGGAAGAAAAAAAAAGCCATTGACTAAATAAAAAATTCTCTAATATCTGAGGAAGTAATATAATCCTATCCAAATTTCGAAAAAGAATTTAACTTAACAACCGATGCCTCAAATATAGCTATAGGTGCTGTGCTAAGCCAAGAAAGTCGACCTATAACATTTATCTCAAGAGTTCTCTCAAAAGAAGAGAGGTCTTATGCCACTAATGAGAGAGAAATGTCAGCAATAGTCTGATCATTAGATAATCTTAAAAACTACCTATATGGTAAATCAAAAGTAATCATCTACACTGATTATCAGCCCCTAACGTATGCACTTAGCAACAAAAATAGTAATATAAAAATGAAAAGGTTGAAAGCCATACTTGAAGAATACAACCATGAAATAAGGTATAAACCAGGCACCACTAACATAGTTGCAGATGCCTTATTAAGACCCCGACCTCTGGCATAAATACTCTGACCGGTACTGTTCACAGCGCCGAAAGTTCATCTGAAAATTTAATACCTAGTGCAGGACTCCCTATTAATGTCTTTAAGAATCAGATCTTCTCAATTATTGGGGAAATTTCATCTTATCAGTTAAAAATAATATTCCCGTGGTTTCATAGGCACACCATTGTAGAGCCAGTATTTGACAGCACAAATTTAAAAATTTTTTTAAAAAGATATATCACTCCTTCGGTTATAAATGGCATTAAAGGTCCGGAATCAGTAATGGGAAGAAGACAGGAATCGTATCCAAATCATTTCGTTAATTATAAGGCACGTTATACTCAAAAAATTATCGAGGACATTACACCTGAAGATGAAGACATTATAATCGAGACTCATAAGCGAGCCTATAGAAATGCCGTAGAAAACAAGGCCCATATTTTAGAAAGAAATCAAAAGAATAGTAAAACTGTGCTCCATATGTAAGAAAAGCAAATATGATAGACACCCTAATGAACCAAGATTAAGTGAAACTCCAGTTCCTTCATATCCCGGAGAAGTAATACACATAGATTTGTTTTCTACAGATAGAAAAAACAATTTTGACGTCCGTGGAAAAATTTTCTAAATACGCGAAAGCTAAAATACTATACAGAAAATCAATTCAAGACATAAGAAGACCATTAAGGGAAATTATATTTTTCTTTGGTGTTCCTAAAACAATCGTCATGGACATATATATATATGTATACATATATATATATATATATATATATATATATATATATATATATATATATATATATATATATATATATATATATATATATATATATATATATATATATATATATATATATATATATATATATATATATATATATATATATATATATATATATATATATTATATTTTTTGTTTTTTGGTTTTTATTTGCAGTTGAAACTATTTCATTTTTGATGTTACCGCTCATGAGAGTTTTCATAATTTCCAGTGACAAGGTCTCTTCTGAAAGTGGGATTCGTCAAAGCAGTCACTTTCGTGTTGAACACATTGTTTTCTGTTATATATAGAGAGTAATATGAAGTTAAGCCAACGGAGGAACACTCCAGACTTTAGCTACCATTTACATTAAAAAATATTAAACTTTTTGCGTAGCAATAAAAAAGAAAAAAACACAAAAGGATTTAGTATTAAGTTTGTCAATCTTGACTTGCGTTTTATTTAATAAGTTTGGTGCTATTATCGGAGATAATATTGTTACCTTGTTTTCGCTGCTGCACTGGACGTAATACAGAAACGAATTAAATTCTAATCGTTACAATGAAACGAGATAAGCGGGACACCGTATGGCAGCAAAAGGAAAAGACGTTACACAGGATACATACCAAACATAAATGAATAGGCGTAGCCGTTATTTATAATTCATATATTTAATTTTTCCAAAAACCATATGCTCGGTGAGCCAAAGCAACTCAAATACTGCATTAATATTAAAAAAAAGTTGTGCTCAAGGGAAACCAGGGCTCCCGAAAGTTTGAGGCTTCATTATACGTGGGTACATGTCGGGCCAAACACAATACTTTCGCGGCCAGCTCGGAAGAACTGGGGATCCGCCAACATCATACCAGCGTAGTGGTCCTTTATCGTTTCGGAAGCCGTTGCCGAGGGTGTGATAATATGCCTCAAATCGCATATTCTAGCGGACATCACAAGCCTTTCCGTGCGTCTGTAGAAGAACTCCAACTTGGGAATATTGGCCTTGATTTATATGATGGAAAGTTAACCGCAACGACTCCACAAAGGACTTACATCCTCGTCAGACGTGGGGATGAGATCCTAATAATTGGGAAGAGTAGCGGCCATCTTACCAATATTTTCCATTCTGCGAAAAGATGGAGACGCCGTGAAGTGAGAAGAATTAACAATTATATTGTAATTGGTCAAAATGACCAACTTGACTACTGGTCGTCTTACAATTCCGTTTAAACATCGGCGACACGGACGCGACCGTCGCCTAATTTCCAACCTAATTTCCGACCTAATTTCCACGCTGTGGGAGCTAATTGTTCGTGCGAATTCTTACAATATCATCGCTCTGGATACTGTCATTTATATCGTTTATGGAGACTCTTAACTTATTCTTCTTTCCACCGTAAACAGAATTGCTGAGTAAGCGCTTTTAATTTACGATACCGGCTCACGATATGCAACGGAGATTCTTCTATTAAAGTCTCAGAAGGAGCTAGGATTGGAGACCATATCAGAAAATCACCTGTTGTTAGGTCATTTCGGGACAATCGTTCATGGGACAAAAAGGTCTGGAATTTAAACACGGTTCAATTCGAGCGAGTATCGTTGATAACTCTTCGAAAGTATATTTGCTCTTCGAAAGTATATTTGCTTTGCTGCTCTTGTTGGGATAAATTTCCATGAAAGCTCTTGGAAGTTATAATATGATTAAACCCTATCACGACTTTAAACATGTAAATTTTTTAAAATCACGCTCTAATTCTCTGGAAGCACCAACGAAATTGGTACCATTGTCAGAGAATATAGTTTTAGGGCAAACACGACGAAAAACAAATCTTTGAAAAGATGAATTGCTTTCATAGAGAAGAAAACAAATACACATTCATAGCCCTTTGTGATTTTACGAGAACGTCCTGTAAATGCTTTTAGATCGAAAGAACCTGCGAAATCGATGTCTGTAGTGGGGAATGGTCTTGAAATGACTGCTCTCTCCTAACATCATGACCTCGAGATAGACAATTAATACAAAGTTTGTGCCGCTTTGCAAGTGAATAGCGGTCTACTGAAGTGCGGGATGGATTTGGCTAGAACAGAATTTGACAGTGGTCGACTGTGAAGGCAGCATTTGTAAAATGTGTCCTAACTTTCTTTTTCTCTAATTTTTTAGTGTAATCTATTCCCTTTATATCTTTTAGGAATTCTTTCTGTCAAAAAGATCTAAGTCTTTCCAGGACGACAACGCTGATTTATCTTTAATACCTTGTTCGTAAACAAAGAATTACCAATATTGGGTCCCAATTGTCAGTAGCAACATCATAAATTGACATAAAAGATACACAACCATTAATACCTCTTTGCAAGTATTTTAAACGTGCGCAAGTTTCGATATCGAGCACTGGAAGATCCAAAAGAGCATTCAGTTGGTTATTAACCAGAATGCGAATTTCTAAAGAATAAACGTCCAAATCTTCATCCAGAATGGAAGTGAAGTTGGCTTCGAATTTTACATGAGCATCAGTTGGTCTAATAAAAAAATCAAGGGGAGCCAAAGGCATATTGATGGCTTAGTTTAAGTAAAAAGGCTCAAAAAGTCAATTATCGTAAATAAAAACTCAATTGCAGAAATAGGCAATAACTTTCAAAGTATAAAGTAATCAAATTTAAAAAAAAAAAATAATAAAACAGAAAAAAACAAATGAAAATGCGAGAAAAATCCAAAAATTTTGCAACAAATTGCATTTGATATAAGGATAAAAATTTTGTAAAAGAACGAAATTCTTTTAATAGACCAACAGAGTTATCTATTTGTATGATGTATCGTAAATACAGCACAGATTTTTTGTCAAAATGTTGCGAAACTTCTCAAAATTTGATGAAAAAGTGAATAAAACGCAAAAATCTAATTTTTCTACGTGTATTGAAAATACCAGAAAGTTCTCTCAGTGTATGCATAATATACAAAGGTTTAATTTGTGTAAAAAAATTTAAAACTTTTCCTAAGAGCAGAAATATTTCCTCAAAAAAAAAAATTAAAACTATTAAAAAAAGGATAAATTTTTTAAATTACCGGATGTTTTAACACAAATACAATACAGTTTTAACACAAAATTGTACAATTTGTTTCCCATTTACGTCGAAAAGTTACATTTATTTTGCAACCAAATTTGAAATAATTTCAAATTATTGTATTTTTTCATTACAAAACAATACACACACATAATGTGTATATGTTTTGACATAATAAGGGTACCAAAAGAAAAATATTGTATTTGGTGAGTAGATTTGTTCTACCTTCTGTATTTGTGCCATGATTAGAACAATATTTTATCGAAATTCGTACCAAAAAATTTCCGACCAAAAATTGTATATATACCAATTTTTATCAAAAGCGATGGCGACCCTATTCGTGTGTTTAACTTGTGGCAACAATATAAAAACGATAATGGTCACTGATGTTAATGCCGCTGTGTGGCTCGAAGAATGCTTGTGTATTTGTTGTTGTTGTTTATTATTTCTTTTGGTGCTTAAGCCTTTTTATACCCTCCACCATTCTGTGGACGGTATATTAACTTTGTCATTTCGTTTGTAACTCCTCGAAATATTCATAATAGACCCTACAGACTATATATATTCTGGATCAACGTAAAATTCTAGGACGATCTAGCGATGTCCGTATGTCTTTCGAACGAATTGAAATAAAAGGCTAAAATTTTGCATACATGCATAGTTTAGCAGTAGGCAGGTTAAGTTCGTAAATGGAACATGCCGGTCCATGTTTTCGTATAGCCTCCATATAACGGTACCTCCCGATATTCGGTATTTTCATTGTTTTAGCGACATTATTCTCTGGAATCGTTTCAAATTTCGTACTCGAAGATCCTAATGGGTACTACAACCTCACAGCAATTGGTGGTTGACGAGAACCTTCAGGAACCGGGACCAGACGAATTTGTTCGTCTCCTCCCATTGCTTTGGTGTATTCTTCAGCTGTTGATTCCCGATATACGTCTTCTATAACATTTCCTTCTATGCTCTTCTCTTGTTGGTGGTCTTGCTTCCTGTAGCTTCTCGAATTCGTATTGTTCAGCAATCCTCTTTATATATTAATAGACTTCCATTGTTGTCGGTTTTAGATCCAACTTTTTCCTCCGAGTGAGGATTTGCCAGCGGAAACATGTTCATGTCCTCCACTATAAATATTAAAAATATTTTAATACTTTTTACTTTGGGACTTTTGTTGCCCTCTTTTAAAAATGGGTTGTTTTGGCACCTTTTGTCCTCTTTTAGACTCTTTTTATTATGCCCCTATGGCCTTTTTTCCCTTTGCCCCTAGGGTTTTTTGTGTTTGCCCCTTTGGCTTTTCTATGGCGTTGTAATTTAAATTAGTCCCTTCGGCTACTTAAAATGCCCCTATGGTGTTACATTTTAAATGCCTCAATGGACTTTGTTCATCGTAGAAATTGTCCTCTTTTTCTGGAGAATAGCTACTTCTTGCTTGCAGTGAGTCTCTTAGTGGAGGAAACTCGTACAATTTTCTCTTTTGTGGTCGCTAGTTCTTTTCACTTTATAAAAAAGTGAAGGCTCGATTGACCAATGTTTTAGCGGGAAAAGAATACCAACCGAATGGTTTGGCTGTTGATTCAATTCTCTAACCGGATCGAAGGACTAAATCAGAAGAGAAATACAACCGAATGGTTTGGCTGTTGATTCAATTCTGATTTTTTTTTTCAAAAATATGTTTCTTAAGTGCTACAAAAACTAATCTAACTTAACCTAATCGCAGCCACAAAATTATGCTTAATTAGTATTAGATTTAAAAGGAAACATTACATGGCTGCGTGTCCTTTCATTCAAGTGATCTTGGCTACCTACTGGCGGAACGATATCTGTGTGTGGGTTATGGCCTTTATTATCCTACACCTTATAGTATGCTGGGAAAGTGGCAATTTTGAAATATTTATTTTTATGGTTAGATTTTCCCAGCGCCTCAACCGCACTCAAAAGTATGTACAATATATTTTGTACAATACCTATCAATAGAACATACTTGGCACATGAAAAGAAAGAGTGATAGCATAACGACCTTTTGATTTCCTGGAGGTAGTGGACTAGTAATCCCCCTCGCAAATCTTGTCCGAAGGCGAACAACCTCAAGAAGAACAGTTTTGTTGATACTGTCTTCCTCACTACAACCCTGGTTAATTGCACAGACCTGCAAAGTAGAGCCGGCAAGTGGACCCGAAAGGACTGTATTTTGCGCCAATAGAAAGCTGAAGGTATTTAGTTTTACCCCGAAAACAAAACTCAAATATATGTGGATCAGCTAGAAGCAGATTATGCAAAGCTTGTGATATAGAAGGTCTACCGAAGAAAATGAAAGATTAGATTAGAATATCTTAGGGAAGATTGAGGAACCAAATAGAGAACTAACAAATGAGACAATCTTTAAAATCTAGGTTAGAGAATTAGAACCATTTACTTCGATGGTGGAGTTGGAAGACAACTTCCTTCTATTCTGAAGGTGCCCCAGTTATAAAAGCAGCTTCTGAAGTAGTGTCGACGAGGGCTCGCCCAAGATAAGACGTGCCCTGGTTAAATATTTGCTATAGCAGTACCAACAAGTTAAGAAGCGGCTATGGCCGGGCCGAGCTTTTAATACCCACTTCCATTTCGAAGAAAATTGAAAAAATTCAATAAAATTCCGAAAACTATCACATAAATGAGGACATGAGGATTATGGGGACTATACGAAGACGTGGACCTGAATTTTTTGTCATAGGCTGTAGTGCCCATTACCAACTTCAAATACGAAATTTGTTACAATTACGGTGAATAATGTCACAAAAATCATTAAAAGTACGGAGTATCGGGAGGTACTATCATATGGAGGCTATATGAAGATGTGGACCTGCATAAGATTTTTTTTTGCCATAAGTTGTAGTACCCATTAAGTTCTTTCAATACGAAATTTGAAACGATTCCGTCAAAACACCAACTATTGGGTACCGTTATATGGGGGCTATACGAAGACGTGGACTTGCATATAAAAATTGTTGTATAGGCTGTAGTACCCGATACGAACTTCAAATACGAAATTCGAAATAATTTCGTTAAATAACGTCGCTAAAATAATGAGGCTATATGAAGATGTGGACCTGCATAAGATTTTTTTTTGCCATAAGTTGTAGTACCCATTAAGTTCTTTCAATACGAAATTTGAAACGATTCCGTCAAAATATCAACTATTGGGCACCGTTATATTTGGGGCTATACGAAGACGTGGACCTGCATATAAAAATTGTTGTATAGGCTGTAGTACCCGATACGAACTTCAAATATGAAATTCGAAATAATTCCGTTAAATAACGTCGCTAAAATAATGAAAATACCGAATATAGGGAGGTACCGTTATATGGGGGTTATACGAAGATCTGAACCTCCATACAACAATTTTTTTTCTATAGGCTGTAGTACCCATTGGTATCTTCCAGTACGAAATTTGAAATGAAGCCGGTGAATAATGTTGCTAAAATCATGAAAACACCAAATATCGTTATATGGTGGCTATACGAAGATCTGAACCAGCATACAACATTTTTTGCCATAGGTTGTATTTCCCATTAGGATCATTTAGTACGAATTTTGAAAGGATTCTGGTGAATAATGTTGCTAAAATCATCAATACACTGAAAACGTGGACCGACATGACCCATTTACGAACTTAACCTAGACTTCTATCTCAATTCGTTCGAAAGATAGCGCGATTACAGGAGACAGACAGTCAGATATCGCTAGAATTTCACGCTGATCCAGAAAATATATACTTTGTAGGATCTATTATGAATATTTCGAGGAGTTATTATGAATATTTCGAGGATGACAAAGTTAATATACCCTCCATAGAATGGTGGAGTTGTGCAAAGTATGGAAACTTGTAGTGTTTGGACCAGACGTAATCGCAATATTATCTAAATGTTATTATCAATTTGAAAATTGAGGAATTGCATTAGATACGCTACTACTTGTGTATGTTGTTTTATTTATATATGATACCTTGCACGGCATACATAATTATATGTACTAGGGCAATAAGGAGCATGATTTTGTTTGGGCTGCAAACACAACATTGTTTAGATACTAATTTTATTATATCAGAGTGTAAGTGAAGTGAGCCTTAAAGTTAAAATGGTTCTCGAATCATCTATACCTCTAATATCACGTAAAAAACAAGCGCCTGAACTCTATCGGTTAGGAAGAATCAAGCTTTGACCGTAACTATGAGGACGACTTATATTTTAGACTCTTTTCCCAGACGTACCAGAAGGGGTATCCAACACATTCCATTCAATTTTTCACTTGTTTTGTGTAGATAGGCATATTGCCATGTTCCCAGTTTGAAAATAATTGGTGGTTCGTTTCGCATTTCACATGTTTCCGACATGGCAGACAAACAACCGTTGTAAAGTTTTTAAGCCAGCGCTCGTTTCACTTGATAGAAAGAGAGAGAGATCAAGCAGAGGATTTTCAAATGGTTGTGCGATTTCGTTTCGTGTGCGTTCGTTAGTGGAAATTTATACACAATTTCCTTAGTATCGCCTTTCACTATTGTACTAAATGTAATAACCTCTCAACGACGCTTAAACGAGATTTATTGATATATGGTATAAAAGGGTCTCAGAATGTGGCCATTAGAAATCCTCAATATCCTCATGCGGCTGATATTAGTACACAAAATTAGACAATTTCCACAGCCATATTAGATCAAATTCAAACTGTCCATTTTTTTAATTTCTGACAAACAGTCAATATATTTGACAAGTCATTTGGTGTTTGGAATCAACAGAAATTTGATCGTGTAAAATTATAAAATATTTTCTGGCGCTAAATTAATAAAAAATTAGAGAACTTTCTTGCTAAAATATAAATGAAAATCTAACACCAGTATAAATATCTTTGGAAAAAATATGCAATGTTATGTATTTGTCTTTTTTACAGGATCTTAGTGTTTACGGTCTTTAATTTCCTAAACAAATAATATAAATACTACCCCTTCTTAAGTGAGCTCCCTAAATTAGTTCCGCTTCAATCTAATCTATATTCTACTCTAGTACCCCTTAAAAACTACGATAAAAGAAAAATGATTACTATTAGGCGTTAAAATGTCTCACAACAAAATGTCTCACAAAACAACATTTAATGGAAACACAACATTTATTTAATGTTCACTTTTCTTTTTAAGACTCAAATATGTCGTGGTCTAATCAAATTTGTAAACGTCAGACAAATGTATCATTACAAAATGCAACCACATTAGTAGAGAACTACATTTTAACAATACCCCTAACTTATAACAGAATACACTTAATAATTACCACTCATTTTCATACCATTTCCAATGGTATTTGTCAAAGTATAAAATACCTTTAATGGATTTACTATACCCTCTTAATGCAATGAAGTTTTGTATTTGTATGAATAACTTTGCACGTACGGGCGTCGCTGGCCCAAAGTTTTAATTCTTATTTTCGTTTTTATCCCCTCCACCATGAAAAGGAGTCAGTCTATTAATGGATTTACCACATTTTCAAGCCAAAGTGGCTTTCAATTATTTTTTGTAATATTTTATGAGGAACAAATCAAGATATTCGACTATTTTTATACCCTCCACCAAAGTATGGAGGGTATATTAAGTTTGTCATCTCGAAATATACATTTTAGACCATACAAAATATATATATTCTTGATCAGCGTAACATTCTATGTCGATTTAGTGGAAATCGTTCTAGCTTCCGAACGAATTGAAGTAGATTGCTAAAATTTTACTCAAATGTATATTATGTTTGCAGAACTTTTGGTATTGAAAATGAGCCATATAGGTCCAAGTTTTGGTATAGCCCCCATACAGCGGTGCCTTCTGAAATTTGGTATTTTGATAATTTTAGCGACATTATTAACCGGAATTGTTTCACATATATCTTAAGATATACATTAGAATATCGTTTTTTCACATGTTTCACTTTGACGTTTATAATATCAGCTGTGTGGCCTTTTTTCAACACAATGTTGTGGCAAAGCTGTCGTGTGTTTTCATTTTTGTATCTCTGCGTTAATTTTCTACTGCTCTTGTTTTTATACCCTCCACCATAGTATATACCCTCCATATTGAGTTTGTCATTCCGTTTGTAACATCTCCAAATATACATTTTAAACCCCATAAAGTATACATATTCTTGATCAGCATAAAATTCTATGTCGATTTAGCAATGCCCGTCCGTCTATCCGTCTGTGGAAATCACTCTAGCTTCTGAACGAAATGAAATCGGTTGATAAAATTTTACTCAAATATGCATTATGTCTGCAGGACTTTTGGTATTGAAAACGGGCCATGTAGGTCCACGTCTTCGTATAGCCCCATATAACGGTACCCCCGATATTCGGTATTTTGATGATTTTAGCGACATTATTTACCGGAATTGTTTCACATTTTGTATTTAAAGTTCGTATTGGATACTACAAGGTTGCCCATATTTGACGGACACATGTTTTTTTCGATGACTCTTTGGGCCCATTCCAATCGACGATGCTTGTCCGCAGGCAACATTCTTTGCGCCAATTGAATTTTGTACGGCAACAAATGCAAATCAATGCGAATAATCCGTTGTAAAGTGGACCGAGCCATGCCCAACTGCTGAGAACGGTGTTTTTGGGATGTTCTTGGGGACCTCTCAGCACTGGCTCGTACGGCAGCGATATTCTCGGCCGATCGCCTTGGTCGACTTTTATATGGCCTCTTCGGATTAGAAAGAGCCTTACCAGTCGAAAATTTTTCGTATAAACGTATAATGGTGTTCTTAGAAGGCGCACTTCTCATATTTTTTAATGTTTTAAAAGCACGTTGAGTTTTACAATTGACTTCTTCTGTTGAATGTAAATTTCAACTATTTCAGAGCGATCGCGTGGCGTGTATTGGTTCATGGTAAAAATCAGCTTGGACTGACGCTTCAAACGCGGTATGTCATAAGCGATGTGACATCTCTGTCAAAAGTTATGGCGTTGCCAGATGGGTGCGAATATGGGCAACCCTGTACAGCCTATGCCAGAAAATTGTCTGTGCAGGTCCTCGTTTTATAGTCCCCATAAAACCTCCCTATATTCGGCATTTTGATGATTTTAGCTACATTATAAACAGTTTTTTTCTTCAAGTTTCGCATTTGAATATTTTAATAGCTTCTGAAAAAAGCTGCCTATGTAGGTCCACGTCTTCGTATAGACCCTAATATACGGCTACCTTCGGTATTTTTAAGATTTTAACAGCATTTTTAACGGATTTTATTTTTTCGAAAATTCCCAAATTTGTACCAATTGGTGGAGGTTATTCAAAGTTCGGCCTGGCCGAACTTACAGCTTTTTTACTTGTTAAGCTTCGTTTTGTTGTCCCAATATAAACCCTGCCACACTGTTAGTCTGTTTTCTCCATTTAAGTCTTTGTTTATGTATACAATCATGTTGTTGTTTTGTATGGTTTGTGTTCAACATCTGTCTCATCCTCATCTATTGTCTGCTTAATGTGAGCTTTGGTACATATGTATTGATCGCTGTAATATTTGGTGTTATCAGATGTGCCTTTTTAGTATAATTATGAATGTTGATTTTTATACCCTCCACCTTAGATAGGAGGGCATATTAACTTTGTCATTCCGTTTGTCACATCCCTAAATATTCGTCGTAGACCCCATAAAATATATATATTTATAATCAGCATAAAATTTTAAGTCGATTTAACGATGTCCGTCTGTCTGTTGAAATCACAATACAGCCCACATCATGTGACGTAGAGCGTCAAAATTTAGCAGAACAATTTTTATTGTATCTAGGATGGTTGGTATTGAAAATGAGATATATCGGGCCACGCTTTGGTATAGTCCCCATATAACGGTACCTCCCGATATTCGATATTGGCTCAGCTGAACTTAATGTTTTTTTACTTGTTGGTTTATCAAATTGGTTGTATATTTTTTTAAATAAATAAAAATGGAAATAGAAGATAATAGCATACACAGACATAAAAATACACAGAATTGGAAATGAATTATACACACACTGTTATATAATAATAAATTAATTTTCAACACAACCACTTCAACAGAAAAATATCGTCACAATTTCATAAAAAGCTTTGACACATTGGGATTAATCCACAAGTCAATTAATTCAGAAGAAATTAAAAAAATATACCGCTATCAAGACACAAACTAAGTTCCCAATCATTTCTACAAATTTGGTAATTATCTCAAAAAATCTCAATTTCTTTAATATCTGGTCTTCGCCAGGTTTCTGTAAAAAATAAGTGTTAAGTCGCAAAGAAGTCTTTTGAGAAACAAGATTTTTCTTTGTTTTCAAACCTTAAAGGTTTTGGTAAAGGATGGGTAACGAGATATCTAGTTTTTTTTATGCTGATGAAAGTATAGTGTGATTTGCAGGATTAGACGACGATATATCGTGTTTTACCAAATTATATTTAAAAATTTGAGAATCCCCAACTGATATGTTTTCAGCTTTCAGGCTCATGTGATATATGTTGTTGTATTGGGTAACCAAGATATAACAAATAAAAAGCATTAATTATCAAAATCCGTAATATTCTGGGTAACCTTATATATGCGCTATAGGAAAGCCTGGACCTAGATATTCAATGTTCTGTTACCAGGGCTGGAACACATTACGAACACCAACACTAATTTCTAGACAAATTCGTGGGCAAATGTGGTAAAAATCATCAAAATCTCAGGCCAAATTTGCTTTCATAATGTCTAACGGAACATTTTTCTCTGGATCTTCCATAAAACTCAAAAGAGTTTTCTACCATTTAGCCACAGTCACTGCACTGACTTTCTTCCATGTGATACATAGAAGCGTAGCAATAGCTGTTTCGTTGAATTGATTAGTTATGATTTTTTACCGCTTTCATGGTTAAAAGACTGCTCTTATAGTACAGCTTCGTTACTTCGAAGCTGTTTTTCTTCAAAATAACGTGATACTTTTAGATGTGCTTTGCGCTTTGATCTGTTTTAGTCTTTAGAACGTGTAACTTGAGTGCAAAAAAAAATCACCTGAACAGAAATAGACAAATGTATATTTTAACCACTACTTTTTTGACTTAGCTAGACATTTAGCGCTTTTGTTAGCTTTTTTAAAGTAGACAATACAAATAAAACAAATTAAAATGTGTTAAATCTAATACCTTCCAACATGAAGTTAAATAATAGGATCGAAATTGAATTTTGGGGGTGCTTCCATTTTTGCTGTGAAGTGAAATAAGAAATAATGACCCTATTTCAGGGCCTCTTCTTCCACAGAAGACAGAAATAATTGCATACTTCACATACCGATTTTTAAAAAATTCCACGAATTTTTAACAATTCCTTAAAAAATGTTGGTTTAATCGTTTAAATACCGAATATTGGAAAGTACTTAATATGGGGCTGGAAGAAAACGTGGACATATATAGACAATATTCTGCCGCAGGAGGTAGAAGCCGCTACAAACTGCAAGTACAAAATATTAAGCAATTGCCTTTGGAAATGTGGCTTAAATCGTGGTATATATGGGGACTATAAGAAAAGATGAACCTATATAGACAATGCTCTCCCAGAGGAGTTAGAACCCGTTGAAAGTTTTTACAATTGTATTAGAAATTTTTTTCTGATTCGTCAAAATATCGAAGTACATATATATGAGGGCTACAGGAAAACGTGGACCTACATAGACAATTTTTTTTTTGCCACAGGAGGTAAAAACCGTTACAAACTCTAAGTACAGAATTTTAAACAATTATGTTAGAAAATGTGATCTAAATCGTCAAAATATCGAATACCGGGAGGTAAACTTATATGGGGACTACAATGAACATGAGGCTATATAGCCACTTTCTGCCACAGGAGGTGGAATCCGTTACAAACTCTATGTACCGAAAAATTTGGCTTAAATCGCCTAAATACCGAATATCAAGAGGTACTGTTAAATGGGCGCTAAACGAAAATGCGGACTCCCATGGCCCATTTACGAAACTAATCTCCCCACAAAATAAACATGTGTGCAAAATTTTAGCCTTTACCCCAATTCGTTCGAAAGATAGCGTGATTACAACACAGATGGGAAGACAGACAGACAGCCGGACATCGTTCTTTCGACTAGAATTCTGCGCTAAATAAGACTATATACACTAATATGAGTATTTCGAAGAGTTACAAATGGAATGACAAAGTTAATATATCCTCCATAATATGGTGGAGTTTGTAATGAGTTCTGTCTTCAGTGATAGAAAACTACTGGAAGAGGCTCATTATTTCTGTATATTGGTGATTTAGCTACATTTTTTTAGCACATCTTTTTTAATTTGGAATTTGAAACTTTGTTAATCAATTTTATTCTAATTTTTTGAGAAAAATCTATTACTTAAGTGCTATGATGCAACAGAAATCTATGGGGGTTTTAATTGTATGCCTCTGCTTAAGACTATAAACACTTGTCATTAAGTACTTGTAGACACACATCTACAAGTACTTAAAGATCCAATTTAGTCCAATAGGCTACCTTTCAAAGTTTTAAGAATACCTTTGGCAGCCACTTTAGCAGGAAACCTGTACCATTACGGCACTATTACGACTTCTTACCAAACGTAGTTATTTCGATGTTGCAAACTAGTTAGGCTTAATCCCTGGTGGCTAGGCTTAAAACTGGATATATTACAAATGACTGGAGAACGTCGTCTCCAGCGAGGAATAAGCAGCTAGTGACTATGAATCCGTGAAATGATGGACCATGTTAATCGGATAAGGCCAATCCATCAAAAAAGATCTCTCATTCACAGAAGATAAAAGTGTCAAATTTTTGATAGGCATTGTCGAGCGGAAAATAACAATCTAACGGTAAAAAACTTAATCAAAGGTGTAATGCGCCCACTCTTTGTTAAGGTCCCAATATAATATAATCCCCTATTTGAAAAAGATTTCAATTTCGCCAAATATTGATTTTTTTTAGTTCTTATTTTGTAAAAATGTTCCTAACAAAATATTATCAATATAGGTCCTGATGTTAATTATTGAAAAGGTATTGATATTTTTTCCAATCGATTTGGACCTTTGTCATACCTGTGTTTGTATTTATAGTTTATAAAAAGAAAAACAAAAGTTTGAAGAACAAGTGGTCATATGAAAAATTAATTGCAGAACGCGAATGAAAGAATTTCACCAGCTTTGAAATTAAATGAATAATAAGAAAATTTAGATCAGTTGGAAAAATTAGGTAGTTAAAACTTTTTCGCGACTTTTAGTTAATTTTAAAAATGAATAAAACTAAAAAGTAATTGAGAAATATTTGTTTTGTTTTTCGTTCGTTCCCACGCCTCTCACACCCGAGGGCCGACCGAGGGGACCACTTCCCTATACGTAGAGAGCGCGTACACACCAAAGTCCGGACTAAGGCGGGTTAGCAATGGTTTCACACCGGCTACAGAAACTACATCAGCCAGTAAATAAAATAATAAAAATAACAGACACACACAGATTAGTAAACATAAGTTAACAAGCTACAGATTTTAAAAATCGCTGCTTATTGGCTGTGTCTACTGCACCGCAAAGGGAAATGTAGATCAAGAGCCAGATGATCAAGCAGCTTAGTAATTTATAACAGAATTTCAATCTACTGTTTACAACTATTACTCAAAGGAGCTCTGCGTTGTCTTGTTCACGTACGTCGATCTGGTGTTTCTGTTATTTCTGGTTCTTAGCATTAGAATGTGTGCATGTTGGAATGGAATATACAATTCATGTTGAATTCCATTTGGGACATGAAGCTTCTTCGGTTTCTGTTTGAATATTAATCCATTATCGAGTTTTAAGATATAGTGAAGATTGCCCAGTTTCCTTTTTCACTTTGTTGTGTAATATGACGTGATCCAAAACCTCGATTTCTTTTTAAATTTATTTAAAAAATTTATATTTTGAAATATTTAAATTAATATCGTACTTCCGCAACTGAGCAAATACGCTCTCAAAGGAGGTTTCACGTAGTATGTCATTGATGATCTTATTAAGTTCCACTGGCGCGGTCTTAATTCCGAATGATAGGCGATTCATTTTATATGTAACCCTATGTGTTGATATCGCCGGTATTTAGCTGAACATTTCGTCAACAGGTAATTAAAGGGCCTTTTATAAATCTAGACGACAAAATAATTTCGATTCTCTTAGATTATTAAAAATTTAATAAATTTTTCAAATTGGGAAATGCGCGTTCACAAGCCGTTGATTTTTGCCCACATTGTAGTCCGCGCATAAACGTACGCCTTCATCTGCTTTTGGTATTGCAACCAATGGTGATTCCCAATCGATGTTAGATATTTTGGCAATTTTTTCGCTTTTTATACCCTCCACCAACTATGTCATTCCGTTTGTAACTCCTCGAAATACTCATGTCAGACCCAATAAAGTAGATATATTCTTGATCAGTGTAAAATTCTAAGTCGATTCTTTCGAACGAATTGAGATAGAAGGCTACAATTTTGCACACATGTTTCTTTTGCCAGTAGGCAGGTTAACTTCGTAAATGGACCATGTAGGTCCACGTTTTCATATAGCCCCCATATAACGGTACCTACCGATATTCGGTATTTTCATTATTTTAGCAACATTATTCACCGGAATTGTTTCAAATTTGGTATTTGAAGTTCGAAATGGATACTACAGCCTAAGACAGAAAATTGTGCAGGTCCACGTCTTCGTAAATGGATACTACAGCCTAAGACAGAAAATTGTGCAGGACCACGGACCTATATTCGGTATTTTGATAATTGTAGCGACATTATTAACCGGAATAGATTCAAATTTGGTATTTGAAGTTCGTAATGGATACTACAGCTTATGACAGAAAATTGTCTATGCAGGTCCACGTCTTCTTATAGCCCCCATATAACGGTACCACCCAATATTTGGTATTTTGATAATTTTAGCTTAATTATTCACCGGAATTGTTTCAAATTTCGTATTTAGAGTTCGTAATGGGAACTACAGTCTGTGACAGAAAATTGTATATGCAGGCCCCATATATTAGTACATCCCTATATTCGGTATTTTGACGATTTTAGGTACAATACCCACTAAAATTGTTTGAGATGTCGTATTTGAACTTCGTAATGGATTCTACAGCCTGTGACAGAAAATTATCTATGCTGGTCCAGGTCTTCGCACCGCTCCGATATAACGGTACCTTCCTATATACCATATTTTGATGATTGTAGCTACATTATTCACCATTTATTTCAAGTTTAGAATTTAAATAAGGTAATGGCTTATGACAAACAATGCCTATGTAGGTCCCCGTCGTATAGACCCTAATATAACGGCTATGTTCGGTATTTTTATAATTTTAACAGAATTTTTTAAGGATTTTATTTTTTGAAAATTTCTAAATTTGTTCCAAGTAGTAGATGGCACCTAAAGTTCGGCCAAACTTATTGCTTTTTAACTTGTTCCAGTTTTTTATTAACGCGATCTGTTAATGCATATGAAATTTGACGTTCTGAAGTGTAAACTGGGGTAGCATTGTCCCGTATCTTTGTAGTTGGGAACACATCCAATACTCTGTTGAAAACATAAATTCATTCACAAACTCATGCACTTCTGTTGTGCGTTTCACGAAATTTATTGTATTTGTATGTTTTCCACCATAATTTTAATAAACATATACAATTCTAAAAATCCCGTACTCTGTATCCACTTGTTGCACTTGGTTTGTGGAATTTGAATATTTGTTGGAGAGAAGCAATGCCTTAGTTACATCCCCTTGCTTATTGCATAATTTACATTTGATATTTCTGTTTATGCGGCACTCTCTCGCAATATGGTTGTTTTTGTCACATCGTAAACATATAAGTATGAAAATACTAACTTCTCGTGGTTCACCTTTGCTTTTTGTGCTGATTCACTATTATTAAATTTTTGTGGTTTGTCCTTCCTACAAACTTTGTTAACGGCTGTTCACCTGTTACAGTTCTCTTGCATCAACCTTATCCGCTTCCAATTTCAATGCTTTTGAAGCCATGAGTTCCAATTCTGCTGCACTTGATTGCTCCAGAATACTGCAGTCTGCCTCGGATAATCTGTGCTCTATAGAAAATATCATAAACAGAGTTTCAGCACTCGCACGCCGATACAAATTCACAAGACAAATTCATTACTGCACGTAATGATGCAACAACTTCTGTAGATTGATCTACGGCCTGAAACTTTGACAAGCGTTTGTGTTGATCGACTAAGATATAGGGTCCTCCACACATAGTATGGAGGGTATGTTAAGTTCGTCATTCCGTTTATAACTCATCGAAATAATAATTTAAGGCCTAATATTTTGATGATATTATCGACACTTTTTACCCGAATTATTTCAAATTTGATATTTAAAATTTACTACAGCCTATGACAAAAATTGCGTATGCAGGACCATGTCCTCATATAGCCCCATATAATGGATCTCCTTTGAGGGATATTTTTCGACGAAATATTTTGGAAATTTTTTAAGTTCCTTCAAAAAATTACGTTTAACTTCTACTGGAAGTAGAATATTACCAAAACTATCATACTAGTCGATGTTATTGTTGTTTTATAATATGCCACCTAATGTGTACCATATCCACTAAGAATATATAAATTGATTATACATTTTTTGATGTGATTTCCTATGTAATTTATCACGCATATAAACACCTGTGAAGTAAGGTGTTATTGGTTAGGGAACATTTAGGTGGCTGTTGTATTGGTTTTTGCAGATTTATATTCAACAACATACATTCCATATCCTTGTTTGGTTTGTTATGCCGATTTTGTTCTTCCAATTCCTGTTTTTTGCGTTCAAACTGCATTACTAATTGTTGAACTGCCTGAAGCTGAGGCCCCCAATTTCCCCAAACTAGTTAGAGTATGTATATTCTAATAACACGTTTTATATTGTAGGCAATCATTTTATACTTTCTCATAGGTATTAAACAAAATAAACATTTAAATTAAATCTATATCTATAAAAGAAGAAAATATTTGTATGTTTGATTGCTTGTTTGTAATTTATTGAATCAAAAACTGCTAAACAGATTTTCATGAAAATTTCAATATATGCTACAGCATCACCTGAAAGCAACAAAGGCTATATAAATTGTGAATATTACACTTGGAACTGGAGATATAGCATCAGAATCGGATGTACCTCCAGAAGATTTAGTTTTTGAATACACATAACTATTGATCGGTTATAGATACAGTCTCCAGATTAAGAACATGTAGCGGAAATCGGTACGAAAATAAATTTGCAAATAATATTGAAATCGGTTCAGATTATAGCTCGCATATATATTTTCCATCGATTTGGTTTATTTGATGCACCAAACACGATATGCATGTTTGATCCAATTTAATTTGGAATATGCGGCGGGATTTGGTAAGAAATAAATATGCTAAATTATATTGAAATCGGTTTAAATTTAGATATAGCTCCCGTATATATTTTCGGCCTATTTCACATATTTGATGCATCAAACATGATATGTATGTCTGACGAAATTTGGTTCAAAAAGAACTTTCCCAAATTATATTGAAATCGGTACGGGTTTGGATATAGCTCTCATATATATTTTCAAACGATTTCGTTTATAGCATTTTCAGATTAAATGAAACCCTTTGCAATTGAAATGCAACTTCTTTCAGCGGAATTGAAGCCTTTTTTAGTGGAAATGAAACCTTTTGCAGCGGGAATGAAACTTTTTGCAAATCAAATGAAACTTTTAGATTTATAGAAGCAAAAATTACAAAACATTTTTATTTTTAGTAGGTTTAAAATTAAATCAACGAATTATAGCTATTATATAGTTAAAAAGAAATTTTTATTGATTATTAATATCTATGTTTTTATGATAGTATTTCTTAAATTTAAGGCTTCCATAAAACGTAAGTGTATATGGACCCAAATTAGATACCTTTTAAAAACTATATCCACAATCAATAAAGCTGCGAAGCGGGAATCCTTTATTAGGTAAGATTAATTATAAATGTTATAACTATAAAACATTGCAGTAAAGCTTAATTTCGCATTCCAGTCTTGTCCATACCTATAAAGGCCAAAATTTATTTAAATTTATCTTTTTAGCGTTAAGCATTTGGAATTTTATAATATGGAAATATTTTATATCAAATCGATTTGTTATTACAATAATTTAAATTTAAGAAATAATATAAAAATGTAGGTATTAATAAACAATAAAATATTCTTTTTATTAATATTTAATAATTAGTAATTTAATTTAATATTAGTTATAATTAGTTGGTTAAATTTTAAACCAACTAAATATAAAAATGTTTTGTTATTTTTGCTTCTATAAATCTAAAAGTTTCATTTGATATGAAAAAGTTTCATTTCGGTTACAAAAGGTTTCATTTCGGTTGCAAAAGGTTTCATTTCCGCTGCAAAAGGTTTCATTTCCACTGCAAAAGTTTTTATTTCCGCTGCAAATGGTTTTATTTGAATTGCATAAGGTTTCATTTAATCTGAAAATGCTATATTTGATTTTGCCAAATTATATTGAAATCGTTTGAGGTTTGGATATAGTTTCGGCCGATTTCGTATATTTGATGCACAAACCACGCTATGTATCTCCAATTTTAATGAAATTTGGTACCAAAATGAATTTGCAACCGTATTGAAATCGGTACATATTTGGTTATAGCTTCCATAAAAATTGCTATGCATCCAGAATTTCAATTAAATTTGAACGGAGCAGCGGAACAAAAAAAAACGGTTCAGATTTAGCTCCCATTTACATATTCTGCCGACTTCATGTATTTTGTGCATCAAACACGATACAGGATAGAATGATTCTATTGAAATTTGGAATAAATATAAATTGTTCGATATATACATATATTTTCCTGTCGATTTTATATATTTTATGCGCCAAACACGCTATATGTCTCTAATGTCAATGAAATCTGGAAAATTATATTGAAATTGGTTCAGATTTGGATGTAGTTCCTATATACAATTTTTTATCTGATTGATGTGTTTAATGCACCAAACACTTTATGCACATCACATTTCAAATTTCACACATTCCAATGTGACAGAATTTGGCCAAATATTAAATTTGGTCAATATATATGTTATGCTTATATGTTAGGCTAAAAGTAAAAAAAAAACTACACAATAGTGTTATTGAGGCTGCGATAATTGCGGGGAAGCATGTAGGTTCATATGTGTTGCTATCTAGAATTCCTCCAATAAGTAGAAAAATGTCGTTTAACTTAAAAAGATTGCAGTTTCCCTGTGAACTAAATTTGGTAGTTTAAATTTCTCATGGTCAGTTGTACGTGGAGTGTTCATGTGAGGGTGGACCTATCGACTTGTTTGTTTACAGTTCTGAAAGAAAAACAAAAAAGAAATTGTACAATAAATATATTCTCAAATTCTTGGATTTTTTATATATAGAATTTTGAATCAGTTTCAGCTAATACATTATAAATGGTATTGTTTTTATAATATTCATTATTTGTAAACATGAGATTAATCGAGCAACAAGCTAACATAGCTGAAAGAAATGTGGATTTTATGCAATGAAAAACTTACCGTCATTATACTTCGTTACCCGATACTATTCGAGTATTAATAGTCAAACTGTGGATAAACGAATATTATGCTTATTATGATTAAAAGCCCCAATGCACTAAAATTCAAAAACATTTATATTTATACCAAATCGCTGTATTAAACGAAATATAAATATCTGAAAAATCCTATTTCTAGTGTAACGGGTATGGCTTTATATACATTATAATTATTGATTAATGACGATGTATTATGCGATGAATAAAACAACATCAACAACTACATTTGTATGGGAAGATATAAGAATGTCGAATCGTTTAGTTTATAACAAACATACGCCCGTATCCCAAACCATTTCTTGCGTGATAAAGCAAATATGATATTAATGTTTTGAAGAGGAATTTTGAAAGTATCAATATGGGGGAAGATGCTTAAACTCCTGAATTGACAGAACCAATAAACAATTTACTCACGCTTTCAACTGAGAATGTACCCAAAATAATTATGCCTGTTCTAAAAAAAAATAAAACCAGAGATTAAGCTAACATCAAATATGTTGGGGGAATTAGAGGATAAAGAAGATTATTCCCTTTATTCTACCCTTAAAACCCTATTAATCTATCACTCTTGAAGAACAACAAAAACTGGATACAGCATAAAGATTCCAAAGATAAATGGAGACTTGGGGATAAACAACTAAAAATGTTGGACGAAAGGATTACGATTCGAAATAAAACGTGTGCACTTAAACGGACTGTTTGGTCAAAACCCTAAAAAGCCTGCATCATCAAAACTTTGGCAAGACTAACGTTGATTTGCCGCGCTCTATATTATCCAATATAAGTTGGATTTTTGAAGGTAACATTGATTGTTCTGTGACAATTTTCCATCTTGGGTTACGCCACAACTTAGACGCTTACATAACATAAAAAGCAGATTATATAAAAATATTTTCAAATATAAACTCAACTGTAAACTTCAATAGTTATACAAAAGCTAGAAATATATAAAACACTGAAAATTCCAAATACTATTTCGAATGCCTATTCAAGATGAGAAACAGTCTTCATAGAAATCCTAAAAAAATTATAAATATGTGAACTCAACAAGAAAAGTCCGCAATAGTCCAAGTGGTATGAAATTCGGCAGTAGAGAGTACGTATTCCAGACATTGTACTATTGATGTAAATTACTCATATAGTATTAACAAATTACTCTTATAGTATTAACAAACTTAATCAGTTTCTCCGTATCATTCTCACAGTAGATGAAGTGTTGAATGGTTTAATGTCATTAAAATGTCAACTCACTGAGTCAAGATGGAATACCGTCTTTCATTTTAAAAGTATGTGCGCATGAACTATATCTTCCTCTAACAAGTATTTTTAATCCTTCGTCGACCCAAGGTTATTTTCCAGTTATTTGACTATCGAGTTTTATTATTTCACTGCCTAAATCTAACAGTATATGTGTTATTGAGAATTACGGAGCTGTTGCAAAACTGAGCGCAGTTCCCAAACTTTTTGAGCGTTTGGTTAAACAAAGAATTACATCTATAGTAACACCACATAACATGGTTTCGTCAAAGGAAGATCTACTTTGACAAATTTATTAGAACTGGCCTGTCATGTTTGCACCGGATTCTTAAATAAACTCCAAGCTGTTATTATATATGTTGATTTCAGTATAGCTTTCGATACAGTTGTGCATAATTTATTAATATATAAATTATTATTCTACAATCGAAGAATTGCTCAAAGGAAAATAAATACATTCATTAAATCACAATCACAACAGATGACTGTCGACAAGTTTGGTTATCATCACAATCAAACACGCCACTAAGAGAAAATGTCTCGAGACTACTGGAAATATGTTAATGTTTATAATGGTGTTAAACCTTTCTGTACTCTTAGTTCTCAAAATCAATCACTTAATCTGCAACATGACTTGTATTCCCTTGCACATTGTTGTAATTTTAATAGAATGTCTTTATTAAGTTTGAAAAAATGTAAAAAATTGACTTTGTACTGATCTCCGCATGTGACCAACAACTATTTCATTGGTTCGTACTAATTGGACAATATCACTCGTTTCTTGATCTTGGTGTCATATTAGACAATAAATTACGTTTTGACTTATATATAGAGTCTTGTGTAAATAAAGCCATGTCGATACTAAGATTTATAAAACGCTGGTCAAAGGAATTTGATGATCCTTATGTGACCAAATGCTTATTTATCAGCCTTGTTCGACCTTATTTGGAATATGGTTGCGTACTTTGGAGTCCTATTTATAAATTATGCTCTGTTTACTCTGAGAGGTTTAGGGTGGAATTCACTTGAACTTCTCCCAATGTTTAATGCCTTGTTCGACTTTATTCGGAATATGCTTGCGTACTTTGGAGTCCTATCTATAAATTATACTCAAAAAGATAAAATCAGTTCAGGTTCAATTTCTTCTGTTTACTCTGAGAGGTTAAGGGTGGAATTCAATTGAACTTCTCCCAAAGCTTAATGCTTAGATGTATTTTCATCATCAAACTTTTGCACGGTCAAATTGATTCTGAGTTTTTAACTGGTGAAATAAAATTGTATGGCCCTTCGCGGCCCTTAAACTAACATTAACAAAATCGAACTATAAATTAAATAACCCTCTCCGAAGTCAAAGGAATTTAATGATCCTTATGTGACCAACCGCTTATTTATCAGCCTTGTTCGACCTTATTTGGAATATAGTTGCGTACTTTGGAGTCCTATCTATAAATTATACTCAAAAAAGATAAAGTCTGTTCAGGTTCAATTTCTTCGGTTTATTCTGAGAGGCTTAGGTTGGAATTCAAATGGACTTCTCCCAATGCTTAATGTTTAGATGTATTTTTATCATCAAACTTTTGCACGGTCAAATTGATTCTGAGTTTTTAACTGGTGAAATACAATTGTATGGCCCTTTGCGGCCCTTAAACTAACATTAACAAAATCGAACTATGAATTAAAAACCCTCTCCGAAGTCAACGGAATTTAATGATCCTTATGTGACCAACCGCTTATTTATCAGCCTTGTTCGACTTTGTTTGGAATATGGTTGCGTACTTTGGAGTCCTATCTATAAATTATACTCAAAAAGATAAAATCTGTTCAAGTTCAATTTCTTCTGTTTAATCTGAGAGGTTTAGGGAGGAATTCAATTGAACTTCTCCCAAAGCTAAATGCTTAGATTTATTTTTATCATGAAAGTTCTGCACGGTCAAATTGATGCTGAGTTTTTAACTGGTGATATACAATTATATGGCCTTTCGCGGAGTATGAGCAATTACATACCACTTAAACTAACATTTGTAAAATCGAACTATGAATTGAATAATCCTCTCCGGAGTTTATGTGCTAATTATAACATGCTATATAATATGACTTTTTTGTGTTAACCCTTAGATGTTATAAAATACTCTATCCTACAGTCTTAGTGTATTAAACTGTTGCCGGACTTAGTTTTTGTGAGGTTTAGATTTACTGTAGTTTAGCATACATAATTTAAACTTTTAATTGTTAACCATCATAATTCGTACATTGGGGAGGTGGCCCTCTCGGTCGGCAGGGCAGCAACGTGAGGTGTTGGGACGATCGAAAAAAATTCTGCTAATAACATCGCAACAAACTGGAAACAATAAACATACTCTTGATATCGTTTCTACTTTCGAAGAATTGCTCAAAGGAAAATTAATACATTCATTAAATCTACAAGGAATCACAACAGATTACTGTCGAGAATTTTGGTCATCATCACAATCAAACATGCCACTAAGAGAAAATGTCTCGAGACTACTGGAAATATGTTAATGTTTGCTAATGGTGTTAAACCTTTCTGTACTCTTAGTTCTCACAATCAATCACTTAATCTGCAACATGACTTGTATTCCCTTGCAAATTGTTGTAATTTTAATGGAATGTATTTAAAAATTTAAAAAAATGTAAAAAATTGTCTTTGTACTGATCTCCGCATGTGACCAACAACTATTTCATTGGTTCGTACTAATTGGATAATATCACTCGTTTCTTGATCTTGGTGTCATATTAGACAATAAATTACGTTTTGACTTACATATAGAGTCTTGTGTAAATAAAGTCATGTCGATACTAGGATTTATAAAACGCTGGTCAAAGGAATTAGATGATCCTTATGTGGCCAAATGCTTATTTATCAGCCTTGTTCGACCTTATTTGGAATATGGTTGCGTACTTTGGAGTCCTATTTACAAATTATACTCAAAAAAGATAAAGTCTGTTCAGGTTCAATTTCTTCGGTTTATTCTGAGAGGCTTAGGTTGGAATTCAAATGGACTTCTCCCAATGCTTAATATTTAGATGTATTTTTATCATCAAACTTTTGCACGGTCAAATTGATTCTGAGTTTTTAACTGGTGAAATAAAATTGTATGTCCCTTCGCGGCCATTAAATTAACATTAACAAAAGCGAACTATGAATTAAATAACCCTCTCCGAAGTCAAAGGAATTTTATGATCCTTATGTGACCAACCGCTTATTTATCAGCCTTGTTCGACTTTATTCGGAATATGCTTGCGTACTTTGGAGTCCTATCTATAAATTATACTCAAAAAGATAAAATCTGTTCAGGTTCAATTTCTTCTGTTTACTCTGAGAGGTTAAGGGTGGAATTCAATTGAACTTCTCCCAAAGCTTAATGCTTAGATGTATTTTCATCATCAAAGCTCTGCACGGTCAAATTGATTCTGAGTTTTTAACTGGTGAAATAAAATTGTATGGCCCTTCGCGAAGTACGCGCAATTGGGTACCACTTAAACTAATATTAGCAAAATCGAACTATGAATAAATTATACTCAAAAAAGATAAAGTCTGTTCAGGTTCAATTTCTTCTGTTTATTCTGAGAGATTTAGGGTGGAATTCAATTGAACTTCTCCCAAAGTTTTAAATTTTATCATCAAACTTCTGCACGGTCAAATTGATTCTGAGTCTTTAACTGGTGAAATAAATTTGTTTAGCGCTTCTCAGAGTACGCGCAATTGCATACCACTTAAACTAATATTAGCAAAATCGAACTTAGAATTATGTGCTGTTTATAACAAGCTATATAATATGACTTCTCTGTGTTAGCCCTCACATGTCATAAAAAACTCTATCCTACAGTCTTAGTACATAAAACTGTTGCGGACTTAGTTTTTGTGAAGTTAAGATTTACTGTAGTCGGTTTTCCAAGTCTTCTAACCCCCTATAATCCGAACTTTGGGGATGTGGCCATCTCGGTCGGCAGGGGCAGTGTTTTTATACCCTCCACCACGCAGAGTATGGAGGGTATATTAAGTTCGTCATTCGGTTTGTAACTCATCGAAATAATCATTTTAGACCCAACAAAATATATATTTTCTTGATCAGCGTAAAATTCTAAGGCGATTTAGCCCTGTCCGACCGTCTGTTCGTCTGTTGTAATCACGCTACAGTCAAAACGATTTAAGATAGAAAGCTAAAATTTTGCACGATCCCTCTGTTGTCTCCAGGCAGGTCAAGTTCGAAGGTGGGCCACACTGGTCCACTTCATCATGTATCCCCCATATAACGGTACCCCCAGATATCCGGTATTTTAACGATCTTAGCCACATTTTCTAATGGAATAGTCTGAAAATCTACACTAGGAGTTCTTTGTGAACACTTTATTCCTTAAAAGAGAATTGTCTACATAGGTCCGTGATATCTTATTTTGATGATTTTAGCCACATTTTCCAATGGAATGGTCTGAAAGTTTACACATGGAGTTCCTCGTGAGTACTTTATCCCTTGAATAAGAATTATTTATATAGGTCCACGGTATCGTATAGCTCCCATATAACGGTACCCCCCGATATTCGGTATTTTGATGATTTTAGCCAAATTTTCCAATGGAATAGTCAGAAAATCCACACAAGAAGTTCTCTGTGAGCACTTTACTCCCTGAATGAGAATTCTTTATAGAGGTCCACGATATCGAATAACCCCCATATAACGTTACCCCCCGATATTCGGTATTTTGATGATTTTTGCCACATTTTCAAATGGAATGGTCTGAAAATCCACACAAGGAGTTCGTTGTGAATACTTTACCCCCAGACATAGATTTGTCTATATAGGTCCACAATATCGTACATCCCCCTATATATCGGCACCTTCCGATATTAGGTATTTTAAAGATTTTAACAGAATTTTGAATGGATTTTATTTTTTTGAAAATTTTCTAATTCGTTCCAAATGGTGGAGGTTATTCAAAGTTCGGCCCGGCCGTTTGCCTTTGAGCCTTTTTTCAATTATAAAAGATATATATATATATATATATATATATATATATATATATATATATATATATATATATATATATATATATATATATATATATATATATATATATATATATATATATATATATATATATATATATATATATATATATATATATATATATATATATATATATATATTATATATATATATATATATATATATATAATATTTTTTTTTATTTACTCGGCTTAATATGTCAACTTTATTTGTTTATGTATGCGTTTTCTCTTCAATAACAAAAAAAAGTTCAAACAATATTCAAATTCGAGTGTTTTCAAAATATTTATATATATATATATATATATATATATATATATATATATATATATATATATATATATATATATATATATAAATATTTTGAAAACACTCGAATTTGAATATTGTTTGAACATTTTTTTGTTATACGTATATATATATATATATATATATATATATATATATATATATATATATATATATATATATATATATATATATATATATATATATAATTTATAATTTATTTACTCGGCTTAATATGTCAACTTTATTTGTTTATGTATGCGTTTTCTCTTCAATAACAAAAAAATGTTCAAACAATATTCAAATTCGAGTGTTTTCAAAATATATATTTAAACGTATGCTTGCAATATCTACAGTTTTTGTAGCGAAATAAACCTTTGGAGATGTATGGAATATGATTTTGATAATAAATTTTGACCTTTCATTCAGTTTTCGCGGTATTCAGTAATTTATTCGAAATAAAGTGCTTTTGTGCCGTCTCCAAAACTAAACTTATAAAAAATAAATTTGCTCGGTTAATTGTGCATTTTTGAGTGTTTTTAGTGTTAATTTTATTAAATATATAAATAAAAATCTGAAGAAAGTGAAGTTTTTGATTAAACTTGTGTTTTAAAGTGTTTCGCAAAATCTAATTTTTGTGTTTATTCATCCATAGACTTTATTTTTCATTTTTGTTTGCTTTGTTCTTCGAAGCTTTGTTTTTGTTTTACTTTGACGTTTGTGCTTTATTCGTCTTGTGTTACGTCCTACTAAATTTCGTTCTTCCTGAGCATACTTTCAGGCACTTATTTAATTACAAAAAACAATACCGTTCACACAGTTCTACTTTAAACTCTGTAGTTTACACCTAAAGCTAATACTTATATTTCTATTTTTAACTGTTGATAATGCCTTGCTCTTATAAGGATTGCAATATTAAAAACGTTACTGAACGTCTTATCACATGTTATTTATGTGATAACTATATGCATCTGAAATGCGCTGGTTTTAATGGCAGACAATTCGATTTTATCACTGATAAATCTAAAGGACTCCGCTGGTCCTGTTTGGATTGTAGGGATTTAGAGATAAATTTCCATCGTCTTTTTAAGGACACTAAAGCTGAAATTCTAAATCTTAAAAAAAGTTTTAACTCTGTATCACAAAATTTCGATAGAATTGAAAAAATGGTTAATACCTTTGAATTTTTAGACGTTTCTCCAAAAAGGAAAAAGTCCGCTAGCGTTGTTAGTACTCTTGGATGCACTAATTCAGGACCTGATAACTTAATAAGTTTAAATTCTCCTACTGTGGTTAACCCCACTTCAGAGAACTATACTCAATGCAGTAGTGACTCACATCCGGCTGTTCCTGCACCGAACGTTAGTTCTTGCACTAATGAGAATAAAACCCCATCAACGTCATTTGCAAAAAATACTCATAACCCACCTACTATCGTAGTAAATGATACACATTTAAACCCTTCAGTTGCTCTAAATGAAGACTTTATTCAACCGCTTTCTAATCAGTTAATTGTTGTTGCACCTCGTAAAACTGTATTTTTATCTAGGCTGCACCCAAATACTTCAACTGATGCTATTCGTAACTACGTGAAATCTAAAATAACCGATCTGTCAGATAACGATATAAATGTATTCAAATTTAGTTCCTCTCAACGACGTGAAATTTCTTCTTTTAAAATAAATGTGCCTCACAAATTATTAAATACTATTGTCAATAACTCGTTTTGGCCCGATGGTGCCTTAGTAAAGGAATTTGTTTTCAGAGAACGTACTAAAACCCCTAGATCTGTGAATATTCCAACAGTATCAAAAAACTAAATGATGTCATATCTATACTATATCAGAATGTAAGAGGTCTTAAATTGAGTAATGTTTTCCTTAAAAGTGTATACTGCGAACATAAAATAATTGTTTTTACTGAAACTTGGCTCAATCCTGATATTCTTGATACAGAAATATTTCCCGATAATTATCTAATTTTCAGAAAGGATAGGTTAAATAAAAAAGGTGGTGGGGTTCTGATTGCAGTCCACCACTCGATTCCTTCCGAAGCTGTCGATATTTTTGTCGACCCAAATAATGAATTTGTTTGTGCAAAGCTAATATTCTTTGGTAATACAATATATATAACCTGCTCATATATTACACCCAATTCAGGGGTTGAAACTTACTTAAATCACGCTGATCTTTTTGGAAAAGTTTCCTCTATGCTAACTGATAACTCTACTTTGATTTGCATGGGTGATTTTAATCTTCCTAATGTTTCTTGGGTCTCGGGTGATAATAAATTAGATTATATACCCTTCACTTACCCAGTTGTATTCGACGCTTTTTGGGATAAGATTTATGATCTTTGTTTATACCAAGTAAATTTTATACTCAATGATAAGGAACGACTCCTAGATTTAATTTTCTCATCTTCCCTAAATATTTCGCTTTGTAGAAGTCCTCCATTTGTAATTCCTGAGGATACTTATCATCCAACGCTCCTTTTAAACCTTGAATTAAGGAACACTCTGTCCAATATTACCGTTATTAATACTTTATCTAGTAGGCGAAATTTTGCGAAGCCCAATATACCCCTACTACGCTCTCTCTTATCAGGTTCTATATGGTGCATCAATGGCAACATTGATTCATGTGTTTCTAAATTTTATGAACAGCTCAATTTAGCTCTAGCTAGCTCCGTACCAATGGCAAAACGATTAGTTGACCATGGCCCTGCTTGGTTTACACCTACACTAAGACGTCTACGTAATAATAAAAATAGACTTTTTAAAAATTTCAAAAAATCCAAAACTGCTGTAAATTATTCAAAATATTCCATGGCAAGAAATAGATATAATTCGGAAAACTCCAAATGTTACTCTCAGCATTTAGCCCAAATGCGGCAGAATTTATTAAACAATCCTAAGAATTTCTTTAAATTTGTAAACTCCAAAAGGAGAGCTCAGAAATTTCCCTCTAGCATGAAACTTGGTAGTAAAGAGTCTTCAGACAATCTAGAAATTGCAAATTTATTTGCCGACTTTTTTCAGTCTTCCTATACCCAGGGCACATCTAGAGGCCCATGCGAAATTCATACAACTTCATTGAATCACTTTCCCAGCATTATCTTAACCGAAGACGAAGTCTTAAAGGGTTTAAAGACATTACGCTCCTCATTTTCCCCTGGCCCTGACGGTGTTCCATCCTATATTTTAAAATCTTGTGCTAGAGAATTATACTTACCTTTGACTAAAATATTTAATTACTCCTTGAAAATAGGTTATTTTCCAAGCTTCTGGAGATCGAGTTTTGTTATTCCACTTCATAAATCAGGCAATAGACGTTTTATAGATAACTATAGATGTATTGCTAAGTTAAGTGCCATTCCCAAACTTTTTGAACTCTTAGTCTCACGTCGGATGTCACATTTTATAAAAAGCATATTATCACCTTTTCAGCATGGTTTTATGAAAGGCAGATCTACTACTTCTAATCTTTTAGAATTTGTGTGCCATGTTCACAACGGATTTATAAATAAACAACAAACTGACGCTATTTATACAGACTTCAGTAAAGCCTTTGATACCGTAGTGCATAAGCTTTTGCTATATAAACTCGATACTATGGGTTTTCCGACTGCTCTGTTAAGCTGGATTTCATCATACTTGAAGGGCCGTAACCAAAAAGTTATTTTCAATGATTCGTTTTCAAAAAATATAGTTGTTTCTTCTGGCGTACCTCAGGGTAGTCATTTGGGCCCTTTACTTTTTGTTCTGTAACTTAATGATCTCCCGGATCACATTCGATTCTCTAAAATACTAATGTATGCTGATGATGTGAAGCTTTACATGCATATAAATTCTCTTGACGATTCGACTTTCTTACAGTACGATTTACATTCCCTTGTGAACTGGTGCAGTGCCAACGGTATGTCCCTTAATCTTAAGAAATGCAAAAAATTTTCCTTGTCAAGATCTCAGCCAATAAATTCTAACTACTTTATTGGTTCATACAAATTAGAAAATGTTGATTCCTTTACTGACCTCGGTGTTATTCTAGACCCTAAACTACGTTTTCATTTACATATTGACTCATGTGTTAATAAAGCCTAATCTTTACTAGGTTTTATAAAACGCTGGTCTAAAGAGTTCGATGATCCATATGTCACCAAAAGACTATTTGTAAGTTTAGTTCGCCCAATATTAGAGTACGGATGTATTCTGTGGAGTCCTTTTTATAAATGCTACTCAGATAAAATCGAATCAGTTCAAGTTCAATTCCTGATTTTTGCTCTGCGGGGCCTTAACTGGAACCCGTCAGAATTACTTCCACCTTACGAAAATCGTTTACTGTTAATTGATCTCCCAACACTTGAAAGGAGACGGTTTATGCTAAGAGCGTTATTTATTATTAAATTAACACGCGGTTTGATTGATTCTCATTTTTTAACTGGGGAAGTAACTTATAATATTCCTTCTCGTAGAACTCGTTATTTCGAACCTTTAAAGTTATCTCTCGCAAGAACTAATTTCGCAATCAGTAACCCATTGAGATCCTTATGTGTAATTTACAATAGTCTATGTAATAGTATTTGTTTAAGTAATTCGTTGAACTCTATTAAAAAATCTATTCTCCATATGTGATTGTTTATGTTCACTTACCTATTTTTTAATTTAAAAAGCTCATTTTTGCGGCACCAGATGTACATCTCCCTTTGCGGAACCAGTAGACCCAGCCTTTGAGCACTAGTTGTCAGAATCTTTAAGTTCATTTTAACGGCACCTAGTCTACAATTCCCTTTGCGGAAACAATAGACACCAGCCTTTGAACAGTAGTATTTGTTTAACATATTTTTTTTTCACTGTTATTTGTTTATATTTGTTATAATTGTTATATGTGTTGCTCTAATTCCTTTCTCAGTAATGTATTTTTACCTATTTCTTTGCCGGCTGATGTACTAGACTGTAGCTGGCACCACTAACTCTCAACTAACCCACCATTCCCGGTCTTTGGTGTGTACGCGCTCCCTACGTATGAGGAGGTCGCCCCCGCGGTCGGTAGGGGTGGGAGTGAGAGGCGTGGGAACGAACGAAAAAAAAAAAAAAATGCAACAAGTTGATTGATTTTTTTATTGTTTTGATACTAGCTCTGACATTAGAAGCCCAACAGGTAGACCTCTATACTTGCAATTTTTTCAAAGTTAGCCTACCTTCTCTTCATTGTACCATGGGTTTGGCAAAATTTCGTAAATTTATGAACATTTTCTGGGCCCCGAATGACAAGTGTAAGTATTCATTTGTAATATACCATAAAAATGCTCGGTCTTCAGTTCCTCGGCATGTTCTTGATGGGCCCAGCAAACACGTAGCGCAGTTGCATATTGTACGCCAATTCCGCTCCCAGATCCATATCAATTGGATTATTTCTATGAGAATCAGGGTCAGCTAAGGCGTAACATGTGAAGCATTTTGTAGGGCCTTCTAGAATGTAGGGTATGAGTAAATGCGTCTGGGCAGGTCTTCGATTATTAGCGCACTTACCTTCAGACTCCAAGTAGAGTTTGTGCGGCTGGGTGAAATGCTAAATCGCCCCCTTTGTATTTTCGCGACTGCAGACCCAAGCGACGGAAAGCGGCATATGAGATCTTGGACATCGTCGCCGATTGGCTAACTATCTCCCACATTGGCTCGCAGCATGCTAAACCCCTCCATGCCCTCGGCCGTTATTCGTACCATCGCCGTTGGTACAAAAACCAAATCCCATGCGGAGGCTGGGGTTGTTACGGCCTCGACGTTGAGGGATACCTCGTCCAACTGGGACGCTCCGTGCAGTAAGATACCTTACTGCCGGTCGTTGCATCTCCGGCAACCAGTTAAGGACGGGCAATCGGGGCCCAAATGACTTCTCGCCAGGCAATTTCGGCAATACCCACGACGCTCCACGGTCTAATACCGCTAAAAGGGCGTCTGCCGGCGGAACCCCTCACAGGCACTGAGGGCATGGTCTTCTTGGCATAGTCCACACGAATATTGCCAATAACTTGGTCTCTCATGGCGTTGGCGGGGTCTGGCGTCGGATCGGCTTCGCTGACGTCTTTCAGGGGATGTGCATCTGGGACTATGGATTGGCCGTATGGGTCTATTGGCGCTTCTTGCTGTTGGACGGGCAGGTGAGTCTGGACTACGGTTGCGATCGTCCAGACGGCAGTGCTGGTTAGGCAAGTAAGCGTCCATATCTGAAAAGAAATTAAGACGAGTACTAAATTCTTTATTGAGTGATAATCCGACTAGTCAGTCGGAAAACAATTTGACAATATTTGTTATGGGTCTGCTAATGTTGCCACTTGCCGTCCGTATGTCTTCAACCCTGGTATTTTGATCACTGGATCACTGGATACGTTTTTTCGATACTACCTAACTTCTATTCATGCGGAGCCAATCTATCATCTTTTACGAGAACTAAATCTCCTTCTTTGATGTTCTCTTTTTCATATTTCCACTTAGTTCTTCTGTGAAGTTCGTGAAGATATTCTAACTTCCATCTGTTACAAAAATATTGCGAAATAGCTTTGAGCCTTTTCCAACGATTGACTAAGCTTAAATCTGTATCTGAAATGTCTGGTTCAGCTGGGGTAAGAATAGATGTTCCTATTAAGAAATGACCAGGTGTCAAAAAGGAAATGTCAATTGGGTCCAGCAGGACTTAAGGGTCTCGAATTAAGATAGCCTTCAATTCTTTCTAAAATAGTTGTAAATTCTTTAAAAGTGAAATTCATTTTTGGGATACTTTTTCGTAAATGAATTTTAAATGATTTAACACCCGCTTCCCACAAACCGCCCATGTGCGGAGCACCAGGAGGAATAAATTTCCAAGTAAGATTTTGAGTGAAGTTGTTCTGCCAGCTTGAATATTCTTTATGAAAGCTAATCTATTTCGTTTTAGTAGATCAACCGCTACCACAAAGTTAGTTCCGTTGTACGAAACTATACAAGGCGGACAACTTCGCCGACTTATGAACCTAGAAAAAGCGGGAAGAAAGGCATATGTCGACAAATCGCTTGTGGGTTTTAAATATATAGCCTTAGTGGCGAAACAAACAAACAGGCTCACGTAGGCTTTTGTAATAAAGCAGGCTCTTCCTGAATAACTTTTAATGTTAAAGGGTCCTGCAAAATCTACCCCTGTGTTTGTAAAGGGTCGAGAAAGAAGGGTACGTTCGGGTGGTAGCGAAGCCATTATTTGAGTTTGGATTTGTTTTTTGTGAATTAAGCAGATTCGACATTTTCGTATGGTTTGTTTGATTAGCGACTTGAGTCCAAATATTCAGAATTCGGACCTTAATACTCGGGTCATTAATTGATTACCACCATGTAAGGTAATCTTATGTTGCGCCATGTGGTAGTATTATTGGATGACGTTCGCTATATGTAAGGGCTGACGATTGTACCAATCTGCCATTTGCTCTAATAATGCCCTTAGAGTGTAGAAACGGGTTGAGTGTCAATAGAGGACTTGAAAGATAAATTTGAGTCTTTTTCATAAGTGAGTTGAATTCGTCTGCATATACGAATTTCTGGGTAAGAATTGTGCAAGATCGTTTTCCATCTTGGATTTCATCTGATGTAAGGTCATTTGATGAGTTGCGAAGGTGTTGTCTATTTGATCCAGTATTTTTTTAAAGTCTTAGAGCATATGCGTATGATCGATAGACTTTAGATAAAGAGGAGAAATTATTTAAAGAGTCATCTCTTTCCGTGAAAAGAGTCATGACTTTTGCCGTTTTGGCTTCCAAATTTGTATCATTTGGGATTTCATATGATGGCCAACGGTCTTTTAGCATTTTGAGCCATTGAGTGAACATCCACGGCTCGCAATATCAGCTGGATTATTTTCCCAATCAACATGTCTCCAATTTTCTTGTCCAACATTATCCGAAATGTCTGAGACTCTATTTCCAACAAATGTGCTCCAATGAAAGGGAGGCTTTTTAACCATGCTAATACGATGGTAGAGTCTATCCAAAATTGTGGCGATTATTCGGATATTTGTAGGCTATTTACAATGAATTTAGCTAATTTGGAGAGTAATGCTGCCCCGCATAACTCGAGTCTGGGTATTGATAGTTTTTTTAATAGGAGCGACACGAGTCTTTGCTGCTAATAAGAATGTATGTTTCTTACGGTCAGATTGATTTTCCTCATATGCCTAAGTTCTAAGTATTCAAGTATTGATGCATCATATTGTTCTTTGATCTCAGGTGTTTTCAAGTAAGTTTTTTCTCCATTCTGTAGAATTGATCTAGGGCGATGTTTCAATTCTTCGCATTTTTTGAATGGGAGAGTCACCACATATCTCCCATCCTTGTTCCGTATTGTTGTCACAGTGAAGTTTTGTTCACAAAATTGGTCTTCTTCTGATCGTAAAACTGTTTTAGGGGTCTCTTCCACCTCCCAAAAACATGTAAGTACTTTCTCTATTGAAGTTGTATTTAGAAGTGATATTTGTTTTCGTTGAAGGGTGCTTCCTGGTATGGTTCCTCCAACTTTCCATCCAAATTTGTTGTTTTGTGTTAAGATTGATTCAAATATTTTCATTGGAGTTCCAGTTGTGAATATAAATAGTCCTATGTCCATTCCAATAAGGAAATCGATTGGTCGACTGACGTAAAATTTCGGGTCAGCCAGTTCCAATGCTGTTACATCTCGAAGTTGAGATTCATCTAAGTTTTGTGGTGGTAAATTTGAAAGTAAGTTCTTTAAAACTGGATCCCAGACTTCCAGTTTAAAGTTAGGGTCGTATTTGGATCTCATAGTAAACAAGCAAGATTTCGTTGAAGTCTCAGAAACAAATTGACTTAAGTCAGTGACATGAACTAAGTTGTTCCGTGTAGGTAACTTCAATAAGTTTTTCATCTTTTCCGAAATAAAGGTGGATTGTGATCCTGAGTCTATTAGAGTTCGGTCATCGTAAAGTTGTCCCTTGGTTTCAATTTGTACTATTGCTGTGAAAAGTAGTGTTCTTCCACATTGTCGCTCACAAATTTGCTTATCTTGGAGGGTAAAAGTAGTAACAGTAGTTGGTTCTAGGTTTGTAGTGGACTGCGGCAGCACTAGTACTAGGTCGTGCTTCCAGCTAGGTTATGAGTTAGTTGTTTGTTTTTCCGTTCCCTTGTGTAACAAAGTATTGTGTTTCATAGTACAAATATGGCAGCCAAAGCGACTTTTGCAATCCTTTACTCCGCGATTTGATGACAAGCAATTGTAGCATAAATGTGATGTTTTCACGATGTGCAGACTTCACATGTTTGAATATTTTTCGGTTTATTTTGTTGAAATAATATTACATAAGTAGGTCTTCCTCCAAAGTTGTTTGTATTTTTTGAGACATTTGTTTGAAATGTTTTCAAGAATCTAGGAGTGTGATTGTTAATTGGTTTTTGTTGAGCAAATTTCGATGTAGAGGACTTTATATTTCCAACTGATTCCAAGGGTTTGAATTAGTTTGTTAAGAAAGCGTCAAACTGATCCCATTTTGAAATTCGTTTACAATCGCTTAACGAATTCTCCAATTCTTCTAAAAAGCCTCTGGGTAATTTTGTTGAACAAATGTATATTAAAATCGGATCCCATCCTTTAACATCGACATCAAGCATCCCCATTGTCTGAATACACTATTAACAGTGCGTTGTAGTTTTTGAATAGTGTGACTTGATTCAGTAGAAACTCCAGGTAGATTAAAAAGTGTATTGATTTCTTCATTAATTTGCATTCGTGTATTCTCGTAACGATCTGTGAGATTTTTCCATGCTAGTGTAAATCCATCATTAGTTAGTGGGACATGCGAAATAATTTCTCTAGCGTCTCCTGCTGTCTTTTGCTTTAAATGGAATAATTTTTCGACATTGCTTAATTTTGAGTTGTTTATGTAAATTGCTGAAAATAGATCTCTGAAGGTCGGCCATTCCCTATAAAATCCTTTAAATGTGTCTGTATCGCATGGAGGTAGCCGCTATACGTTCGTGAAATCCACTTCCCTTCCTTGTTGTGATATCTCTGACTCTCTTTTAATTTTTTCCTGTGTCTTCATCCAAAAGTTTTTGAACTTGTCCGTTTATTGAACTCAACGCTTTTTTGTACGATCCCATGGTAACCGTATATTGCTTCCTCAGTTTATTTTTATCGATAGGATTTCCTTCCGCTTCTGGAACATAGTCCAGGTAGTCTATGTATTCTCTTTTGACCTGGTCCCATGTAGAGTCCAACTCCATCCGTGTTGTTTCCAATGTATGTACCGAGTCATCAGCTTAGGTTATTGAAAAAATTGAAATATATTACAGAAGATCGTTGACGCAATTTGTGAATTTATCGTTTAAAGTTTTATCCAGTTTTTACAGCTGAGCGTTAACCTTTACGAGATTTTTGTTGTCTTACAAAAAAAAGTTGTCCAATGGAAAGGACTAACTTGGGTTAAGATTTAAACTTTTATCCAATTTTTTAATTTTAAAACGAGGATAAGTTTCTTTCTTCAATTGTTGTCGTTGAGAACGATCTTATCTTGTTGGTTTGAGTCAAATTATATTTCGTTTCTCTCCAAAAGTTTCAAAATATTTGAAAAATTTCAAAAACTTAAATTGTATTTGAATCCGGAATGATTTTATTAAAAATGTTTGTTGGGTTGACAGAAGGGGTCAACTTTTAGCCAAAATGAGAATAAAAGAAAATAAAATCTCTTAAAGTCCACTTATAGCAGAATTTTATTTTTGCAAATGGAGAAACGAGAGTTGCAAAAGCAGAAATTACCAGAGACGTAGTGCTGCAACGAACGATTTTTTTTTAAGAAAACGAGAGTCTAGTTTGATAGTCAAAGAGAAGTTAAAAATTTCAGAAAATCCAAAAACATTTTTCTACGAAGTAAAATGTGTTTTGAGTTGTTGAAAAAATAACAATTTTACTTAAAATCACTTAATATCCTATGACAGGAGGATTTTAGTTTTAAAAAGCAAATAACTGTAATTATTGCTGAGAAAATTTATCTGATTCAACAAATTTTCTAAATTCGCCAAATATTCGATAAAATTCGCAACGAGAGTTAGAGAAAATTATGTATGTATAAATCCAAACATTTCAGCAGAAATATCTCAAACAAATGATTTGGGTCAAAATCTAAAATTTGAGCAAAATTTTTCAAAAAATTTGATTTGGGTCAAGGTCCAAATATTTCAGCATAAAATTTTATGTTCCACAAAATATTTCAAAAGAAAATAATTTGGGTCAAAATCCAAATATTTTTAGCAAGAAATCATGAATGTGCCAAAAAATGTCAAAGAAGATTCTTTTTTTTAAAAAAGTTGCTGCGTAATGTGTCACAAAATAAAAATAAATATATATACCAGCAAAATACTTCTGCAAAAAATGCAAGAAATTTTAGATCACGGAAAAATTTTTAAGCTCCTTAGAGCAATAGATATTGTGCTAATGGGAAAAAGGTTAAAATTGAATAAAAATAAAAAATTGTAAACACATGGGATCGATTTTATGTCTGCCCACCAGACTCCGATATAAAATTTATTCTCCAAAATTTCAAATAAATTTGTGGTTTAAGTTTCAAATGTATGTTTTTCCAAAAAATGTGGCGATTTTCTAGTGTTATAGTGTTATATATTTGTATATGCATGACAATTTTCGCTTTTTTTCAAATAATATGTGTCTGTCTCTTTTTTCTGGGTCAATAGCCAAATGTCTCTCAACAAAAATGGCTCCAAATGAAAAATTTCGTTCACTGTGTCTGAGTGGGCAACTAGCAGCTTTGAATATGTGTCAAAGTTTTATTTCAAAATATGGGAATATTCGGGTCAATGCAAACATTGATGATTTGTCTGCTCCCGAAATGCACTTGGTGCCAAAAAAGAAATGTTCACGAGTACTCACTTTGTTTTTGGGGTTTTCCGGGTCTTGGTGTTGTACCTTGTTTGTTGTTGTGCTGCTGTGTCCGTCCTGCTGCTGGTTCCAAAATTCTCCGTATAGTTGTTGCTTTTTGTGTCACTGTAAATTGTCTCTTGTGTATTACTGTGTATTGTCTCTTTTGTTGTTATTTATATTGCCTTTCTTGTAAGATAAATTTTCAATTTCACTCCTTTTTTGAAGAAAAAACTTGTCTTAAATTGTAATAACTTTTTTATAGCTTTTAAAATTGAAGAAAAAAAAATAATTTTTCTAAAATTTTATTTTTTTTTTTTTTTTGTAGCACTGTGTAACTTCACCTTTTGTTTTATCACAGTTTATTGTCTCTTTTAGGTAACATTGTTTATTTTTCAATTTGATATTTTGTTTGCTTTGAATCCAAAAATATTTGGCGATACATCTTTGTTATATCTGCATTGAAGACATATTTGAAGAATCTCCATTTTAAAATTTGCAATACTACATCCTGTTGTAAAATGGGTCCCGGATATAGTATGTCGTTTAGACTAGTTTTGTTTGATGTAGAACAAGAAACATTAAATACGACTCCTAACTTCGTTGTGAGTCGATGGGGTTTTATCACAGCGTGATGTGGTAGATAATACTTTGGCATTTTATCTATTTCATTCGGATTGATTTTCCTCATATGCCCAAGTTCTAAGTATTCAAGTATTGATGCATCATATTGTTCTTTGATCTCAGGTGTTTTCATAAGTTTTTTCTCCATTCTGTAGAATTGATCTGGGGCGATGTTTCAATTCTTCGCATTTTTTGAATGGGAGAGTCACCACATATCTCCCATCCTTGTTCCGTATTGTTGTCTCAGTGAAGTTTTGTTCACAAAATTGGTCTTCTTCTGATCGTAAAACTGTTTTAGGGGTCTCTTCCACCTACCAAAAATATGTAAGTACTTTATCTATTGAAGTTTTATTTAGAAGTGATATTTGTTTTCGTTGAAGGGTGCTTCCTGGTATGGTTCCTCCAACTTTCCATCCAAATTTGTTTTTTTTTTTTTTTTTGTGTTAAGATTGATTCAAATGTTTTCATTGGAGTTCCAATTGTGAATATTAATGGTCCTATGTCCATTCCAATAAGTAAATCGATTGGTTGACTGACGTAAAATTTCGGGTCAGCCAGTTCTAATGCTGTTATATCTCGAAGTTGAGATTCGTCTAAGTTTTGTGTTGGTAAATTTGAAGGTAAGTTCTTTGAAACTGGATCCCAGACTTCCAGTTTAAAGCTAGAGTCGTATTTGGATCTCATAGTAAACAAGCAAGATTTAGTTGAAGTCTTAGAAACAAATTGACTTAAGTCAGTGATCTCATCTCTTTTGACCTGGTCCCATTTAGAATCCAACTCCATCCGTGTTGTTTCCAATGTATGTACCGTGTTGTTGTCTTGAAAAAATTGAAATATAATACAGAAGATCGTTGACGCAATTTGTGAATTTATCGTTTAAAGTTTTATCCAGTTTTATCAGCTGAGCGTTAACCTTTACGAAATTTTTGTTGTCTTACAAAAAAAAGTTGTCCAATGGAAAGGACTAACTTGGTTTAAGATTTAAACTTTTATTCAATTTTTTATTTTTAAAATGAGGATAAGTTTCTTTCTTCAATTGTTGTCGGTGAGAACGATCTTATCTTGTTGGTTTGAGTCAAATTATATTTCGTTTCTCTCCAAAAGTTTCAAAATATTTGAAAAATTTCAAAAATTTAAATTGTATTTGAATCCGGAATGATTTTATTAAAAATGTTTGTTGGGTTGGCAGAAGGGGTCAACTTTTAGCCAAAATGAGAATAAAACAAAATAAAATCTCTTAAAGTCCACTTACAGCAGGATTTTATTTTTTCAAATGGAGAAACGAGAGTAGGAAAAGCAGAAATTACCAGAGACGTAGTGCTGCAATAAACGATTTTTTTAAGAAAACGAGAGTCTAGTTTGATAATCAAAGAGAAGTTAAAAATTCCAAAAAATTTCAAAAAATCCAAAAACATTGTTCTACGAAGTAAAATGTATTTTGGGTTGTTGAAAAAATAAAAATTTTACTTAAAATCACTTAATATCCTATGACAGGAGGATTTTACTTTTAAAAAGCAAATAACTGTAATAATTGCTGTAAAAATTTATCTGATTCAACAAATTTTCTAAATTCGCCAAATATTCGATGAAATTCGCAACGAGAGTTAGAGAAAATTATTAGTATGTATAAATCCAAACATTTCAGCAGAAATATCTCAAACAAATGATTTGGGTCAAAATCCAAAAATTTGAGCAAAATTTTTCAATAAATTTGATTTGGGTCAAGGTCCAAATATTTCAGCATAAAGTTTTAAAAAGAAAATAATTTGGGTCAAAATCCAAATATTTTTAGCAAGAAATCAAGAATGTGCCAAAAAAATGTCAAGGAAGATTTTTTTTTTAAAACATTTCAGCAGAAATATCTCAAACAAATGATTTGGGTCAAAATCCAAAAATTTGAGCAAAATTTTTCAATAAATTTGATTTGGGTCAAGGTCCAAATATTTCAGCATAAAGTTTTAAAAAGAAAATAATTTGGGTCAAAATTCAAATATTTTTAGCAAGAAATCAAGAATGTGCCAAAAAATGTCAAGGAAGATTTTTTTTAAAAAAGTTGTTACGTTATGTGTCACAAAATCAAAAAAAAAATATATATACCAGCAAAATATTTCTGCGAAAAATGCAAGAAATTAATTTTAGATCACGGAAAAAAGGTTAAAATTGAATAAAAATAAAAAATTGTTAACATATGGGATCGATTTAAAATTTGTTCTCCAAAATTTCAAATAAATTTGTGGTTTAAGTTTCAAATGTATGTTTTTCCAAAAATATGGCGATTTTCTAGTGTTATATATATATATTTGTATATGCCTGAAAATTTTCGCTTTTTTTCAAATAATATGTGTCTGTCTCATTTTTCTGGGTCAATAGCCAAATGTCTCTCAACAAAAATGGCTCCAAATGAAAAATTTCGTTCACTGTGTCTGAGTGGGCAACTAGCAGCTTTGAATATGTATCAAAGTTTTATTGCAAAATATGGGAATATTCGGGTCAATGCAAACATTGATGATTTGTCTGCTCCCGAAATGCCCTTGGTGCCAAAAAAGAAATGTTCACGAGAACTCACTTTGTTTTTGGGGTTTTCCGGGTCTCGGTGTTGTACCTTGTTTGTTGTTGTGCTGCTAGTGTCCGTCCTGCTGCTGGTTCCAAAATTCTCCGTATAGTTGTTGCTTTTTGTGTCACTGTAAATTGTCTCTTGTGTATCACTGTGTATTGTCTCTTTTGTTGTTATTTATATTGCCTTTCTTGTAAGATAAATTTTTAATTTCTCTCCTTTTTTGAAGAAAAAAACTTGTCTTAAATTGTAATAACTTCTTATAGTTTTTAAAATTGAAGAAAAAAATTAATTTGTCTAATTTTTTTTTTTTTTTTTGTAGTACTGTGTAACTCCACTTTTTGTTTTATCACAGTTTATTATCTCTTTTATGTAACATTGTTTATTTTTCAATTTGATATATTGTTAGCTTTGAATCCAAAAATATTTGGCGATACATCTTTGTTATATCTGCATTGAATGCATGTTTGGAGAATCTCCATTTTAAAATTTGCAATACTACATCCTGCTGTAAAATGGGTCCAGGATATAGTATGTCGTTTAGACTAGTTTTGTTTGATGTAGAACAAGAAACATTAAATACGACTCCTAACTTCGTTGTGAGTCGATCGGGTTTAATCACAGCGTGATGTGGTAGATAATACTTTGGCATTTTATCTATTTCATTCGGATTGATTTTCCTCATATGCCCAAGTTCTAAGTATTCAAGTATTCATGCATCATATTGTTCTTTGATCTCAGGTGTTTTCATAAATTTTTTCTCCATTCTGTAGAATTGATCCAGGCCGATGTTTCAATTCTTCGCATTTTTTGAATGGGAGAGTCACCACATATCTCCCATCCTTGTTCCGTATTGTTGTCTCAGTGAAGTTTTGTTCACAAAATTGGTCTTCTTCTGATCGTAAAACTGTTTTAGGGGTCTCTTCCACCTACCAAAAATATGTAAGTACTTTATCTATTGAAGTTTTATTTAGAAGTGATATTTGTTTTCGTTGAAGGGTGCTTCCTGGTATGGTTCCTCCAACTTTCCATCCAAATTTGTTTTTTTTTTTTTTTTTGTGTTAAGATTGATTCAAATGTTTTCATTGGAGTTCCAATTGTGAATATTAATGGTCCTATGTCCATTCCAATAAGTAAATCGATTGGTTGACTGACGTAAAATTTCGGGTCAGCCAGTTCTAATGCTGTTATATCTCGAAGTTGAGATTCGTCTAAGTTTTGTGTTGGTAAATTTGAAGGTAAGTTCTTTGAAACTGGATCCCAGACTTCCAGTTTAAAGCTAGAGTCGTATTTGGATCTCATAGTAAACAAGCAAGATTTAGTTGAAGTCTTAGAAACAAATTGACTTAAGTCAGTGATCTCATCTCTTTTGACCTGGTCCCATTTAGAATCCAACTCCATCCGTGTTGTTTCCAATGTATGTACCGTGTTGTTGTCTTGAAAAAATTGAAATATAATACAGAAGATCGTTGACGCAATTTGTGAATTTATCGTTTAAAGTTTTATCCAGTTTTATCAGCTGAGCGTTAACCTTTACGAAATTTTTGTTGTCTTACAAAAAAAAGTTGTCCAATGGAAAGGACTAACTTGGTTTAAGATTTAAACTTTTATTCAATTTTTTATTTTTAAAATGAGGATAAGTTTCTTTCTTCAATTGTTGTCGGTGAGAACGATCTTATCTTGTTGGTTTGAGTCAAATTATATTTCGTTTCTCTCCAAAAGTTTCAAAATATTTGAAAAATTTCAAAAATTTAAATTGTATTTGAATCCGGAATGATTTTATTAAAAATGTTTGTTGGGTTGGCAGAAGGGGTCAACTTTTAGCCAAAATGAGAATAAAACAAAATAAAATCTCTTAAAGTCCACTTACAGCAGGATTTTATTTTTTCAAATGGAGAAACGAGAGTAGGAAAAGCAGAAATTACCAGAGACGTAGTGCTGCAATAAACGATTTTTTTAAGAAAACGAGAGTCTAGTTTGATAATCAAAGAGAAGTTAAAAATTCCAAAAAATTTCAAAAAATCCAAAAATATTGTTCTACGAAGTAAAATGTGTTTTGGGTTGTTGAAAAAATAAAAATTTTACTTAAAATCACTTAATATCCTATGACAGGAGGATTTTACTTTTAAAAAGCAAATAACTGTAATAATTGCTGTGAAAATTTATCTGATTCAACAAATTTTCTAAATTCGCCAAATATTCGATGAAATTCGCAACGAGAGTTAGAGAAAATTATTAGTATGTATAAATCCAAACATTTCAGCAGAAATATCTCAAACAAATGATTTGGGTCAAAATCCAAAAATTTGAGCAAAATTTTTCAATAAATTTGATTTGGGTCAAGGTCCAAATATTTCAGCATAAAGTTTTAAAAAGAAAATAATTTGGGTCAAAATCCAAATATTTTTAGCAAGAAATCAAGAATGTGCCAAAAAAATGTCAAGGAAGATTTTTTTTAAAACATTTCAGCAGAAATATCTCAAACAAATGATTTGGGTCAAAATCCAAAAATTTGAGCAAAATTTTTCAATAAATTTGATTTGGGTCAAGGTCCAAATATTTCAGCATAAAGTTTTAAAAAGAAAATAATTTGGGTCAAAATTCAAATATTTTTAGCAAGAAATCAAGAATGTGCCAAAAAATGTCAAGGAAGATTTTTTTTAAAAAAGTTGTTACGTTATGTGTCACAAAATCAAAAAAAAAATATATATACCAGCAAAATATTTCTGCGAAAAATGCAAGAAATTAATTTTAGATCACGGAAAAAAGGTTAAAATTGAATAAAAATAAAAAATTGTTAACATATGGGATCGATTTAAAATTTGTTCTCCAAAATTTCAAATAAATTTGTGGTTTAAGTTTCAAATGTATGTTTTTCCAAAAATATGGCGATTTTCTAGTGTTATATATATATATTTGTATATGCCTGAAAATTTTCGCTTTTTTTCAAATAATATGTGTCTGTCTCATTTTTCTGGGTCAATAGCCAAATGTCTCTCAACAAAAATGGCTCCAAATGAAAAATTTCGTTCACTGTGTCTGAGTGGGCAACTAGCAGCTTTGAATATGTATCAAAGTTTTATTGCAAAATATGGGAATATTCGGGTCAATGCAAACATTGATGATTTGTCTGCTCCCGAAATGCCCTTGGTGCCAAAAAAGAAATGTTCACGAGAACTCACTTTGTTTTTGGGGTTTTCCGGGTCTCGGTGTTGTACCTTGTTTGTTGTTGTGCTGCTAGTGTCCGTCCTGCTGCTGGTTCCAAAATTCTCCGTATAGTTGTTGCTTTTTGTGTCACTGTAAATTGTCTCTTGTGTATCACTGTGTATTGTCTCTTTTGTTGTTATTTATATTGCCTTTCTTGTAAGATAAATTTTTAATTTCTCTCCTTTTTTGAAGAAAAAAACTTGTCTTAAATTGTAATAACTTCTTATAGTTTTTAAAATTGAAGAAAAAAATTAATTTTTCTATTTTTTTTTTTTTTTTTGTAGTACTGTGTAACTCCACTTTTTGTTTTATCACAGTTTATTATCTCTTTTATGTAACATTGTTTATTTTTCAATTTGATATATTGTTTGCTTTGAATCCAAAAATATTTGGCGATACATCTTTGTTATATCTGCATTGAATGCATGTTTGGAGAATCTCCATTTTAAAATTTGCAATACTACATCCTGCTGTAAAATGGGTCCAGGATATAGTATGTCGTTTAGACTAGTTTTGTTTGATGTAGAACAAGAAACATTAAATACGACTCCTAACTTCGTTGTGAGTCGATCGGGTTTAATCACAGCGTGATGTGGTAGATAATACTTTGGCATTTTATCTATTTCATTCGGATTGATTTTCCTCATATGCCCAAGTTCTAAGTATTCAAGTATTCATGCATCATATTGTTCTTTGATCTCAGGTGTTTTCATAAATTTTTTCTCCATTCTGTAGAATTGATCCAGGCCGATGTTTCAATTCTTCGCATTTTTTGAATGGGAGAGTCACCACATATCTCCCATCCTTGTTCCGTATTGTTGTCTCAGTGAAGTTTTGTTCACAAAATTGGTCTTCTTCTGATCGTAAAACTGTTTTAGGGGTCTCTTCCACCTACCAAAAATATGTAAGTACTTTATCTATTGAAGTTGTATTTAGAAGTGATATTTGTTTTCATTGAAGGGTGCTTCCTGGTATGGTTCCTCCAACTTTCCATCCAAATTTGTTTTTTTTTTTTTTTTTGTGTTAAGATTGATTCAAATGTTTTCATTGGAGTTCCAATTGTGAATATTAATGGTCCTATGTCCATTCCAATAAGTAAATCGATTGGTTGACTGACGTAAAATTTCGGGTCAGCCAGTTCTAATGCTGTTATATCTCGAAGTTGAGATTCGTCTAAGTTTTGTGTTGGTAAATTTGAAGGTAAGTTCTTTAAAACTGGATCCCAGACTTCCAGTTTAAAGCTAGAGTCGTATTTGGATCTCATAGTAAACAAGCAAGATTTCGTTGAAGTCTTAGAAACAAATTGACTTAAGTCAGTGATCTCATCTCTTTTGACCTGGTCCCATTTAGAGTCCAACTCCATCCGTGTTGTTTCCAATGTATGTACCGTGTCATCAGCTTTGGTTGTTGAAAAAATTGAAATATAATACAGAAGATCGTTGACGCAATTTGTGAATTTATCGTTTAAAGTTTTATCCAGTTTTATCAGCTGAGCGTTAACCTTTACGAAATTTTTGTTGTCTTACAAAAAAAAGTTGCCCAATGGAAAGGACTAACTTGGTTTAAGATTTAAACTTTTATTCAATTTTTTATTTTTAAAATGAGGATAAGTTTCTTTCTTCAATTGTTGTCGGTGAGAACGATCTTATCTTGTTGGTTTGAGTCAAAATTTATTTCGTTTCTCTCCAAAGTTTCAAAATATTTGAAAAATTTCAAAAATTTAAATTGTATTTGAATCCGGATCAAGAATGTGCCAAAAAATGTCAAAGAAGATTCTTTTTTAAAAAAAGTTGTTGCGTTATGTGCGTTATATATATATATATATATATATATATATATATATATATATATATATATATATATATATATATATATATATATATATATATATACCAGCAAAATATTTCTGCGAACAATGTAAGAAATTTTAGATCACGGAAAAAATTTTAAGCTCCTCAGAGCAATAGATATTGTGCTAATGGGAAAAAGGTTAAAATTGAATAAAAATAAAAAATTGGAAACATATGGGATCGATTTTATGTCTGCCCACCAGACTCCGATATAAAATTTGTTCTCCAAAATTTCAAATAAATTTGTGGTTTAAGTTTCAAATGTATGTTTTTCCAAAAAATATGGCAATTTTCTAGTGTTACAGTGTTATATATATATATTTGTTTTTGCCTGAAAATGTTCGCTATTTTTAAAATAATATGTGTCTGTCTCGTTTTTCTGGGTCAATAGCCAAATGTCTCTCAACAAAAATGGCTCCAAATGAAAAATTTCGTTCACTGTGTCTGAGTGGGCAACTAGCAGCTTTGAATATGTGTCAAAGTTTTATTGCAAAATATGGGAATATTCGGGTCAATGCAAACATTGATGATTTGTTTGCTCCCGAAATGCCCTTGGTGCCAAGAAAAGAAATGTTCACGAGTACTCACTTGGTTTTTGGGGTTTTCCGGGTCTCGGTGTTGTACCTTGTTTGTTGTTGTGCTGCTAGTGTCCGTCCTGCTGCTGGTTCCAAAATTCTCCGTATAGTTGTTGCTTTTTGTGTCACTGTAAATTGTCTCTTGTGTATCACTGTGTATTGTCTCTTTTGTTGTTATTTATATTGCCTTTCTTGTAAGATAAATTTTTAATTTCACTCCTTTTTTGAAGAAAAAAACTTGTCTTAAATTGTAATAACTTTTTTATAGTTTTTAAAATTGAAGAAAAAAATAATTTTTCTAAATTTTTTTTTTTTTTTGTAGTACTGTGTAACTCCACTTTTTGTTTTATCACAGTTTATTATCTCTTTTATGTAACATTGTTTATTTTTCAATTTGATATATTGTTTGCTTTGAATCCAAAAATATTTGGCGATACATCTTTGTTATATCTGCATTGAATGCATGTTTGGAGAATCTCCATTTTAAAATTTGCAATACTACATCCTGCTGTAAAATGGGTCCAGGATATAGTATGTCGTTTTGACTAGTTTTGTTTGATGTAGAACAAGAAACATTAAATACGACTCCTAACTTCGTTGTGAGTCGATGGGGTTTTATCACAGCGTGATGTGGTAGATAATACTTTGGCATTTTATCTATTTCATTCGGATTGATTTTCCTCATATGCCCAAGTTCTAAGTATTCAAGTATTGATGCATCATATTGTTCTTTGATCTCAGGTGTTTTCATAAGTTTTTTTCTCCATTCTATAGAATTGATCTGGGGCGATGTTTCAATTCTTCGCATTTTTTGAATGGGAGAGTCACCACATATCTCCCATCCTTGTTCCGTATTGTTGTCTCAGTGAAGTTTTGTTCACAAAATTGGTCTTCTTCTGATCGTAAAACTGTTTTAGGGGTCTCTTCCACCTACCAAAAATATGTAAGTACTTTATCTATTGAAGTTGTATTTAGAAGTGATATTTGTTTTCATTGAAGGGTGCTTCCTGGTATGGTTCCTCCAACTTTCCATCCAAATTTGTTTTTTTTTTTTTTTTTTGTGTTAAGATTGATTCAAATGTTTTCATTGGAGTTCCAATTGTGAATATTAATGGTCCTATGTCCATTCCAATAAGTAAATCGATTGGTTGAATGACGTAAAATTTCGGGTCAGCCAGTTCTAATGCTGTTATATCTCGAAGTTGAGATTCGTCTAAGTTTTGTGTTGGTAAATTTGAAGGTAAGTTCTTTAAAACTGGATCCCAGACTTCCAGTTTAAAGCTAGAGTCGTATTTGGATCTCATAGTAAACAAGCAAGATTTCGTTGAAGTCTTAGAAACAAATTGACTTAAGTCAGTGATCTCATCTCTTTTGACCTGGTCCCATTTAGAGTCCAACTCCATCCGTGTTGTTTCCAATGTATGTACCGAGTTGTTGTCTTGAAAAAATTTAAATATAATACAGAAGATCGTTGACGCAATTTGTGAATTTATCGTTTAAAGTTTTATCCAGTTTTATCAGCTGAGCGTTAACCTTTACGAAATTTTTGTTGTCTTACAAAAAAAAGTTGCCCAATGGAAAGGACTAACTTGGTTTAAGATTTAAACTTTTATTCAATTTTTTATTTTAAAAATGAGGATAAGTTTCTTTCTTCAATTGTTGTCGGTGAGAACGATCTTATCTTGTTGGTTTGAGTCAAATTATATTTCGTTTCTCTTCAAAAGTTTCAAAATATTTGAAAAATTTCAAAAATTTAAATTGTATTTGAATCCGGAATGATTTTATTAAAAATGTTTGTTGGGTTGGCAGAAGGGGTCAACTTTTAGCCAAAATGAGAATAAAACAAAATAAAATCTCTTAAAGTCCACTTACAGCAGGATTTTATTTTTGCAAATGGAGAAACGAGAGTAGGAAAGCAGAAATTACCAGAGACGTAGTGCTGCAATAAACGATTTTTTTAAGAAAACGAGAGTCTAGTTTGATAATCAAAGAGAAGTTAAAAATTCCAAAAAATTTCAAAAAATCCAAAAATATTGTTCTACGAAGTAAAATGTGTTTTGGGTTGTTGAAAAAATAAAAATTTTACTTAAAATCACTTAATATCCTATGACAGGAGGATTTTACTTTTAAAAAGCAAATAACTGTAATAATTGCTGTGAAAATTTATCTGATTCAACAAATTTTCTAAATTCGCCAAATATTCGATGAAATTCGCAACGAGAGTTAGAGAAAATTATTAGTATGTATAAATCCAAACATTTCAGCAGAAATATCTCAAACAAATGATTTGGGTCAAAATCCAAAAATTTGAGCAAAATTTTTCAATAAATTTGATTTGGGTCAAGGTCCAAATTTTTCAGCATAAAGTTTTAAAAAGAAAATAATTTGGGTCAAAATCCAAATATTTTTAGCAAGAAATCAAGAATGTGCCAAAAAAATGTCAAGGAAGATTTTTTTTTTTAACATTTCAGCAGAAATATCTCAAACAAATGATTTGGGTCAAAATCCAAAAATTTGAGCAAAATTTTTCAATAAATTTGATTTGGGTCAAGGTCCAAATATTTCAGCATAAAGTTTTAAAAAGAAAATAATTTGGGTCAAAATTCAAATATTTTTAGCAAGAAATCAAGAATGTGCCAAAAAATGTCAAGGCAGATTTTTTTTAAAAAGTTGTTGCGTTATGTGTCACGAAATCAAAAAAAAAAAAATATATACCAGCAAAATATTTCTGCGAAAAATGCTAGAAATTAATTTTAGATCACGGAAAAAAGGTTAAAATTGAATAAAAATAAAAAATTGTTAACATATGGGATCGATTTTATGTCTGCCCACCAGATTCCGATATAAAATTTGTTCTCCAAAATTTCAAATAAATTTGTGGTTTAAGTTTCAAATGTATGTTTTTCCAAAAATATGGCGATTTTCTAGTGTTATATATATATATTTGTATATGCCTGAAAATTTTCGCTTTTTTTCAAATAATATGTGTCTGTCTCTTTTTTCTGGGTCAATAGCCAAATGTCTCTCAACAAAAATGGCTCCAAATGAAAAATTTCGTTCACTGTGTCTGAGTGGGCAACTAGCAGCTTTGAATATGTGTCAAAGTTTTATTGCAAAATATGGGAATATGCGGGTCAATGCAAACATTGATGATTTGTCTGCTCCCGAAATGCCCTTGGTGCCAAAAAAGAAATGTTCACGAGTACTCACTTTGTTTTTGGGGTTTTACGGGTCTCGGTGTTGTACCTTGTTTGTTGTTGTGCTGCTAGTGTCCGTCCTGCTGCTGGTTCCAAAATTCTCCGTATAGTTGTTGCTTTTTGTGCCACTGTAAATTGTCTCTTGTGTATCACTGTGTATTGTCTCTTTTGTTGTTATTTATATTGCCTTTTTTGTAAGATAAATTTTTAATGTCACTCCTTTTTTGAAGAAAAAAACTTGTCTTAAATTGTAATAACTCTTTATAGTTTTTAAAATTGAAGAAAAAATTAATTTTTCTATTTTTTTTTTTTTTTTTTTTTTTTGTAGTACTGTGTAACTCCACTTTTTGTTTTATCACAGTTTATTATCTCTTTTATGTAACATTGTTTATTTTTCAATTTGATATTTTGTTTGTTTTGAATCCAAAAATATTTGGCGATACATCTTTGTTATATCTGCATTGAATGCATGTTTGGAGAATCTCCATTTTAAAATTTGCAATACTACATCCTGCTGTAAAATGGGTCCAGAATATAGTATGTAGTTTAGACTAGTTTTGTTTGATGTAGAACAAGAAACATTAAATACGACTCCTAACTTCGTTGTGAGTCGATCGGGTTTTATCACAGCGTGATGTGGTAGATAATACTTTGGCATTTTATTTATTTCATTCGGATTGATTTTCCTCATATGCCCAAGTTCTAAGTATTCAAGTATTCATGTTTTCCGTATTGTTGTCTTAGTGAAGTTTTGTTCACAAAATTGGTCTTCTTCTGATCGTAAAACTTTTTTAGGGGTCTCTTCCACCTCCCAAAAACATGTAAGTACTTTCTCTATTGAGGTTGTATTTGGAAGTGATATTTGTTTTCGTTGAAGGGTGCTTCCTGGTATGGTTCCTCCAACTTTCCATCCAAATTTGTTTTTTTTTTTTTTTTTTTTTGTGTTAAGATTGATTCAAATGTTTTCATTGGCGTTCCAATTGTGAATATTAATGGTCCTATGTCCATTCCAATAAGTAAATCGATTGATTGACTGACGTAAAACTTCGGGTCAGCCAGTTCTAATGCTGTTACATCTCGAAGTTGAGATTCGTCTAAGTTTTGTGGTGGTAAATTTGAAGGTAAGTTCTTTAAAACTGGATCCCAGACTTCCAGTTTAAAGCTAGGGTCGTATTTGGATCTCATAGTAAACAAGCAAGATTTCGTTGAAGTCTCAGAAACAAATTGACTTAAGTCAGTGACATGAACTAAGTTGTTCCGTGTAGGTAACTTCAATAAGTTTTTCATCTTTTCCGAAATAAAGGTGGATTGTGATCCTGAGTCTATTAGAGTTCGGTCATCGTAAAGTTGTCCCTTGGTTTCAATTTGTACTGATGCTGTGGAAAGTAGTGTTCTTCCACATTGTCGCTCACAAATTTGCTTATCTTGGAGGGTCAAAGTAGTAATAGTAGTTGGTTCTAGGTTCGTAGTGGACTGTATTTGATTTGTAAGAGCGGCAGCACTAGTACTAGGACGTGCTTTCAGCTAGGCTATGAGTTAGTTGTTTGTTTTTCCGTTCCCTTGTGTAACAAAGTATTGTGTTTCATAGTACAAATACGGCAGCCAAGGCGACTTTTGCAATCCTTTACTCCGTGATTTGATGGGAAGCAATTGTAGCATAAGTGTGATGTTTTCACGATGTGAATCCTGTCTCTGATGAAATGATTTGATTTGCAGACTTGACATGTTTGAATATTTTTCGGTTTATTTTGTTGAAATAATATTACATAAGTAGGTCTTTCTCCAAAGTTGTTTGTATTTTTTGAGACATTTGTTTGAAATGTTTTCAAGAATCTAGGGGTGTGATTGTTAATTGGTTTATGTTGACCAAATTTCGATGTAGAGGACTTTATATTTCCAACTGATTCCAAGGTTTTGAATTAGTTTGTTAAAAAAGCGTCAAACTGTTCCATTTTGGAATTAATGAATGAATGGAAATAATGAATCGCTTAATGAATTCTCGAATTCTTCTAAAAAGCCTCTGGGTAATTTTTTTGAACAAATGTATATTAAAATCGGATCCCACCCTTTAACATCGACATCAAGCATCCCCATTGTCTGAATGCTGCTATTAACAGTGCGTTGTAGTTTTTGAATAGTGTGACTTGATTCAGTAGAAACTCCAAGTAGATTAAAAAGTGTATTTTGCATTCGTTTATTCTTTAACGATCTGTGAGATTTTTCCATGCTAGTGTAAATCCATCATTAGTTAGTGGGACATGCGAAATAATTTCTCTAGCGTCTCCTGCTGTCTTTTGCTTTAAATGGAATAATTTTTCGACATTGCTTAATTTTGAGTTGTTTATGTAAATTGCTGAAAATAGATCTCTGAAGGTCGGCCATTCCCTATAAAATCCTTTAAATGTGTCTGTATCGCATGGAGGTAGCCGCTATACGTTCGTGAAATCCACTTCCCTTCCTTGTTGTGATATCTCTGACTCTCTTTTAATTTTTTCCTGTGTCTTCATCCAAAAGTTTTTGAACTTGTCCGTTTATTGAACTCAACGCTTTTTTGTACGATCCCATGGTAACCGTATATTGCTTCCTCAGTTTATTTTTATCGATAGGATTTCCTTCCGCTTCTGGAACATAGTCCAGGTAGTCTATGTATTCTCTTTTGACCTGGTCCCATGTAGAGTCCAACTCCATCCGTGTTGTTTCCAATGTATGTACCGAGTCATCAGCTTAGGTTATTGAAAAAATTGAAATATATTACAGAAGATCGTTGACGCAATTTGTGAATTTATCGTTTAAAGTTTTATCCAGTTTTTACAGCTGAGCGTTAACCTTTACGAGATTTTTGTTGTCTTACAAAAAAAAGTTGTCCAATGGAAAGGACTAACTTGGGTTAAGATTTAAACTTTTATCCAATTTTTTAATTTTAAAACGAGGATAAGTTTCTTTCTTCAATTGTTGTCGTTGAGAACGATCTTATCTTGTTGGTTTGAGTCAAATTATATTTCGTTTCTCTCCAAAAGTTTCAAAATATTTGAAAAATTTCAAAAACTTAAATTGTATTTGAATCCGGAATGATTTTATTAAAAATGTTTGTTGGGTTGACAGAAGGGGTCAACTTTTAGCCAAAATGAGAATAAAAGAAAATAAAATCTCTTAAAGTCCACTTATAGCAGAATTTTATTTTTGCAAATGGAGAAACGAGAGTTGCAAAAGCAGAAATTACCAGAGACGTAGTGCTGCAACGAAAGATTTTTTTTTAAGACAACGAGAGTCTAGTTTGATAGTCAAAGAGAAGTTAAAAATTTCAGAAAATCCAAAAACATTTTTCTACGAAGTAAAATGTGTTTTGAGTTGTTGAAAAAATAACAATTTTACTTAAAATCACTTAATATCCTATGACAGGAGGATTTTAGTTTTAAAAAGCAAATAACTGTAATTATTGCTGTGAAAATTTATCTGATTCAACAAATTTTCTAAATTCGCCAAATATTCGATAAAATTCGCAACGAGTATTAGAGAAAATTATGTATGTATAAATCCAAACATTTCAGCAGAAATATCTCAAACAAATGATTTGGGTCAAAATCTAAAATTTGAGCAAAATTTTTCAAAAAATTTGATTTGGGTCAAGGTCCAAATATTTCAGCATAAAATTTTATGTTCCACAAAATATTTCAAAAGAAAATAATTTGGGTCAAAATCCAAATATTTTTAGCAAGAAATCATGAATGTGCCAAAAAATGTCAAAGAAGATTCTTTTTTTTAAAAAAGTTGCTGCGTAATGTGTCACAAAATAAAAATAAATATATATACCAGCAAAATACTTCTGCAAAAAATGCAAGAAATTTTAGATCACGGAAAAATTTTTAAGCTCCTTAGAGCAATAGATATTGTGCTAATGGGAAAAAGGTTAAAATTGAATAAAAATAAAAAATTGTAAACACATGGGATCGATTTTATGTCTGCCCACCAGACTCCGATATAAAATTTATTCTCCAAAATTTCAAATAAATTTGTGGTTTAAGTTTCAAATGTATGTTTTTCCAAAAAATGTGGCGATTTTCTAGTGTTATAGTGTTATATATTTGTATATGCATGACAATTTTCGCTTTTTTTCAAATAATATGTGTCTGTCTCTTTTTTCTGGGTCAATAGCCAAATGTCTCTCAACAAAAATGGCTCCAAATGAAAAATTTCGTTCACTGTGTCTGAGTGGGCAACTAGCAGCTTTGAATATGTGTCAAAGTTTTATTTCAAAATATGGGAATATTCGGGTCAATGCAAACATTGATGATTTGTCTGCTCCCGAAATGCACTTGGTGCCAAAAAAGAAATGTTCACGAGTACTCACTTTGTTTTTGGGGTTTTCCGGGTCTTGGTGTTGTACCTTGTTTGTTGTTGTGCTGCTAGTGTCCGTCCTGCTGCTGGTTCCAAAATTCTCCGTATAGTTGTTGCTTTTTGTGTCACTGTAAATTGTCTCTTGTGTATTACTGTGTATTGTCTCTTTTGTTGTTATTTATATTGCCTTTCTTGTAAGATAAATTTTCAATTTCACTCCTTTTTTGAAGAAAAAACTTGTCTTAAATTGTAATAACTTTTTTATAGCTTTTAAAATTGAAGAAAAAAAAATAATTTTTCTAAAATTTTATTTTTTTTTTTTTTTTTTTTTTTTTTGTAGCACTGTGTAACTTCACCTTTTGTTTTATCACAGTTTATTGTCTCTTTTAGGTAACATTGTTTATTTTTCAATTTGATATTTTGTTTGCTTTGAATCCAAAAATATTTGGCGATACATCTTTGTTATATCTGCATTGAAGACATATTTGAAGAATCTCCATTTTAAAATTTGCAATACTACATCCTGTTGTAAAATGGGTCCCGGATATAGTATGTCGTTTAGACTAGTTTTGTTTGATGTAGAACAAGAAACATTAAATACGACTCCTAACTTCGTTGTGAGTCGATGGGGTTTTATCACAGCGTGATGTGGTAGATAATACTTTGGCATTTTATCTATTTCATTCGGATTGATTTTCCTCATATGCCCAAGTTCTAAGTATTCAAGTATTGATGCATCATATTGTTCTTTGATCTCAGGTGTTTTCATAAGTTTTTTCTCCATTCTGTAGAATTGATCTGGGGCGATGTTTAAATTCTTCGCATTTTTTGAATGGGAGAGTCACCACATATCTCCCATCCTTGTTCCGTATTGTTGTCACAGTGAAGTTTTGTTCACAAAATTGGTCTTCTTCTGATCGTAAAACTGTTTTAGGGGTCTCTTCCACCTCCCAAAAACATGTAAGTACTTTCTCTATTGAAGTTGTATTTAGAAGTGATATTTGTTTTCGTTGAAGGGTGCTTCCTGGTATGGTTCCTCCAACTTTCCATCCAAATTTGTTGTTTTGTGTTAAGATTGATTCAAATATTTTCATTGGAGTTCCAGTTGTGAATATAAATAGTCCTATGTCCATTCCAATAAGGAAATCGATTGGTCGACTGACGTAAAATTTCGGGTCAGCCAGTTCCAATGCTGTTACATCTCGAAGTTGAGATTCATCTAAGTTTTGTGGTGGTAAATTTGAAAGTAAGTTCTTTAAAACTGGATCCCAGACTTCCAGTTTAAAGTTAGGGTCGTATTTGGATCTCATAGTAAACAAGCAAGATTTCGTTGAAGTCTCAGAAACAAATTGACTTAAGTCAGTGACATGAACTAAGTTGTTCCGTGTAGGTAACTTCAATAAGTTTTTCATCTTTTCCGAAATAAAGGTGGATTGTGATCCTGAGTCTATTAGAGTTCGGTCATCGTAAAGTTGTCCCTTGGTTTCAATTTGTACTATTGCTGTGAAAAGTAGTGTTCTTCCACATTGTCGCTCACAAATTTGCTTATCTTGGAGGGTAAAAGTAGTAACAGTAGTTGGTTCTAGGTTTGTAGTGGACTGCGGCAGCACTAGTACTAGGTCGTGCTTCCAGCTAGGTTATGAGTTAGTTGTTTGTTTTTCCGTTCCCTTGTGTAACAAAGTATTGTGTTTCATAGTACAAATATGGCAGCCAAAGCGACTTTTGCAATCCTTTACTCCGCGATTTGATGACAAGCAATTGTAGCATAAATGTGATGTTTTCACGATGTGCAGACTTCACATGTTTGAATATTTTTCGGTTTATTTTGTTGAAATAATATTACATAAGTAGGTCTTCCTCCAAAGTTGTTTGTATTTTTTGAGACATTTGTTTGAAATGTTTTCAAGAATCTAGGAGTGTGATTGTTAATTGGTTTTTGTTGAGCAAATTTCGATGTAGAGGACTTTATATTTCCAACTGATTCCAAGGGTTTGAATTAGTTTGTTAAGAAAGCGTCAAACTGATCCCATTTTGAAATTCGTTTACAATCGCTTAACGAATTCTCCAATTCTTCTAAAAAGCCTCTGGGTAATTTTGTTGAACAAATGTATATTAAAATCGGATCCCATCCTTTAACATCGACATCAAGCATCCCCATTGTCTGAATACACTATTAACAGTGCGTTGTAGTTTTTGAATAGTGTGACTTGATTCAGTAGAAACTCCAGGTAGATTAAAAAGTGTATTGATTTCTTCATTAATTTGCATTCGTGTATTCTCGTAACGATCTGTGAGATTTTTCCATGCTAGTGTAAATCCATCATTAGTTAGTGGGACATGCGAAATAATTTCTCTAGCGTCTCCTGCTGTCTTTTGCTTTAAATGGAATAATTTTTCGACATTGCTTAATTTTGAGTTGTTTATGTAAATTGCTGAAAATAGATCTCTGAAGGTCGGCCATTCCCTATAAAATCCTTTAAATGTGTCTGTATCGCATGGAGGTAGCCGCTATACGTTCGTGAAATCCACTTCCCTTCCTTGTTGTGATATCTCTGACTCTCTTTTAATTTTTTCCTGTGTCTTCATCCAAAAGTTTTTGAACTTGTCCGTTTATTGAACTCAACGCTTTTTTGTACGATCCCATGGTAACCGTATATTGCTTCCTCAGTTTATTTTTATCGATAGGCTTTCCTTCCGCTTCTGGAACATAGTTCCGGTAGTCTATGTATTCTCTTTTGACCTGGTCCCATGTAGAGTCCAACTCCATCCGTGTTGTTTCCAATGTATGTACCGTGTCATCAGCTTAGGTTATTGAAAAAATTGAAATATAATACAGAAGATCGCTGACGCAATTTGTGAATTTATCGTTTAAAGTTTTATCCAGTTTTTACAGCTGAGCGTTAATCTTTACGAAATTTTTGTTGTCTTAAAAAAAAGTTGCCTAATGGAAAGGACTAACTTGGGTTAAGATTTAAACTTTTATCCAATTTTTTAATTTTAAAACGAGGATAAGTTTCTTTCTTCAATTGTTGTCGTTGAGAACGATCTTATCTTGTTGGTTTGAGTCAAATTATATTTCGTTTCTCTCCAAAAGTTTCAAAATATTTGAAAAATTTCAAAAACTTAAATTGTATTTGAATCCGGAATGATTTTATTAAAAATGTTTGTTGGGTTGACAGAAGAGGTTAACTTTTAGCCAAAATGAGAATAAAACAAAATAAAATCTCTTAAATCCTCTTACAGCAGAATTTTATTTTTGCAAATGGAGAAGCGAGAGTTGCAAAAGCAGAAATTACCAGAGACGTAGTGCTGCAACGAACGATTTTTTTAAGAAAACGAGAGTCTAGTTTGATAGTCAAAGAGAAGTTAAAAATTTCAGAAAATCCAAAAACATTTTTCTACGAAGTAAAATGTGTTTTGAGTTGTTGAAAAAATAACAATTTTACTTAAAATCACTTAATATCCCATGACAGGAGGATTTTACTTTTAAAAAGTAAATAACTTTAATTATTGCTGTGAAAATTTATCTGATTCAACAAATTTTCTAAATTCGCCAAATATTCGATAAAATTCGCAACGAGAGTTAGAGAAAATGATGTATGTATAAATCCAAACATTTCAGCAGAAATATCTCAAACAAATGATTTGGGTTAAAATCCAAATATTTGAGCAAAATTTCAGCATAAAGTTTTATGTCCCACAAAATATTTCAAAAGAAAATAATTTGGGTCAAAATCCAAATATTTTTAGCAAGAAATCAAGAAAGTGCCAAAAAAATGTCAAGGAAGATTGTTTTCCAAAAAGTTGCTGCGTTATGTATCACAAAATCCAAAAAAAAAAATTATCGATTTTATGTCTGCCCACCAGACTCCGATATAAAATTTCAAATAAATTTGTGGTTTAAGTTTCAAATGTACGTTTTTCCAAAAAAATATGGCGATTTTCTAGTGTTTCCAAAATTTTTGTAGTGTTTGCAAAAAATTGTATATAGATTTTGCAATATAGCGTTTATTTATATATATATATATATATATATATATATATATATATATATATATATATATATATATATATATATATATATATATATATATATATATCAACAAAAATGGCTCCACATGAAAAATTTTGTTCACTGTGTCTGAGTGGGCTACTAGCAGCTTTGAATATGTGTCAAAGTTTTCTTGCAAAATATGGGAGCATTCGGGTCAATGCAAACATTGATGATTTGTCTGCTCCCGAAATCCCTTGGTGCCAAAAAAGAAATGTTCACGAGTACTCACTTTGTTGGTGGGGTTTTCCGGGTCTCGGTGTTGTACCTTGTTTGTTGTTGTGCTGCTAGTGTCCGTCCTGCTGCTGGTTCCAAAATTCTCCGTGTAGTTGTTGCTTTTGCTGTCACTGTAAATTGTCTCTTGTGTATCACTGTGTATTGTCTCTTTTGTTGCTATTTGTGTTGCCTTTTTTGTAAATTACATTTTTAATGTCACTCCTTTTTGGAAGAAATAAATTTTTTATAGTTTTTAAAATTTTTTTGTAGCACTGTGTAACTTCACTTTTTGTTTTGCTTTGCACAAATTTTTTAAACTTCGCGTACTTGTGTTCCTTTTCACTGTCTGTCCACTCATTTGTCTTAATAATTTAAAAAACACCACTTTTTTATCCGGCACTGAAAGATCAAATGTTTTTGAGTTTGCCATTTTTGAGCCTTTTTTTGATTATATATATATATATATATATATACATAATTTTTAATTCACCAACTTTTACGTATGTGTTTTTCTTAATAACATTTTTAGGGGGTTTTGTGCAAATTAGGGTAAGTATAATTCGTTTTAAGTTTAATATATTTAATTTTTGTTTTACTTCAATAAGTTTTAAAAATAAATGTATTAATTTATTTAAGCACTTAGGTTTTAGTATGTATATGGATGTGTTTTTTTACAAGTTTCTTCTCCATCTTCTTGTTATATGTTGAAGAGCCTTTGCAATATATTTTAACAATTTTGCAGTGTTATTTTTTGTAATGTTAATGCTTCGTGTTGTAGGTTATATGTTCACTGTTTCATGTTAATATGTTATTAATTTTTCTTTTTGTTTGTTCACTGACACTTTCACTTGTCACTCGGGGGAAAAACTTGAGTTCGGGATTATATGTGCATATGTTTATATGTTTTATTTACATCATTCCGTTTTGATGTTTTTTATGAAGCCGCCGGAAAATACCTAACCAACAGCGTTGGGCAAAATTGCGTAAATTTATAAAAAGGCAGCGACGTGAGGCGTTGGGACGATCTATTGATAACATCACATCCGGAGACAATAATCATACTAATGATATCGTTTCTAATATCGAACAATTGCGCAACGGAAAATTAATAAATTCGTTATATCTACAAGGAATCACAACTTATGACTGTCGACAAGTTTGGTCATCATCACAATCAAACATGCCACTTAATATCGGTAAGAGAAAATGTCTCGAAGCTCCTGAAAATATGTTAATGTTTGCTGATGATTTTAATCTTTTCTGTACTCTTAGCTCTCACAATTAATGACTTAATCTGCAACATGACTTGTATTCCCTTGCAAATTGGTGTAATTTTAATGAAATGTCTTTAAATTTAAAAAAATGAAAAAATTGTCTTGGTACAGATCTCAGCACGTGACCTACAACTATTTCATTTATACCAAAAATGGGTAAAATTCACTCGTTTCTTGATCTTGGTGCCATATTAGACAATATATGATGTTTTAACTTACATATGGAGTCTTGTGTAAATAAAGACACGTCGTTACTAGGATTTGTAAAACGCTAGCCAAAGGAATTTGATGATCTTTATGTGACCAAATGCTTATTTATCAGCCTTGTTGGACCTTATTTGGGTAATGGTTAGGTACTTTGGAGTCCTTTCTATAAATTATACTCAAAAAAGAGAGAAAGGCTTAGGGTTGAATTCAATTGAACTTCTCCCAACATATGAAAACCGCCTAAAACTAATTAATAAACTTAATCAGTTTCTTCGTATCATTCTCACAGCAGGTGAAATGTTAAACGGTTTAATGTCATTGAAATGTCAACTCACCGGGTCCAGATGGAATACCGTCTTTCATTTTAAAAGTCATGCGCACATACTATATCTTCCTCTTACAAGTATTTTTAATCATTCGTTAACCCTAGATTATTTCCCAGTTATTTGACTATCGAGTTTAATTATTTCACTGCCTAAATCTAACAGTATATGTGTTATTGAGAATTACGGAGCTATTGCAAAACTGAGTGCAGTTTCCAAACTTGTTGAACGTTTGGTTAACCAAAGAATCACATCTATAGTAACACCACACCATCATGGTTTCGTCAAAGGAAGATCTACTTTGACAAATTTATTAGAACTGGCCTGTCATGTTCGCGCCGGATTCTTAAATAAACTCCAAGCTGATATTATATATGCTGAAATCAGTATAGCTCTCGATGCTGTTGTGCATAATTTATTAATATATAAACTTGATTCAATGGGTTTCTCTTCAACCCTCCATAAAGTGATATCGTCTTATTTGCATACTCTTTCTGAAAATATTACCGTATGTTTTGGTGTTCCTCAAGGTAGCCATTTTGTTCCACTACTTTTCGTACTTTTTTTAAACGACCTTCCATCTATTATTCGTGACTCCAAAATATTAATGTTTACTGATGATATTAAAGTTTTCTCGCAACCAATCACTTGATCTGCAACATGACTTGTATTCCCTTGCACATTGTTGTAATTTTAATGGAATTTCTTTGTTAAATTTAAAAAAATGTAAAAAATTGTTTTTGTACAGATCTCAGCTTGTGACATACAACTATTTCATTGTTTCATACAAATTGGATAATATTAACTCGTTTCTTGATCTTGGTGTCATATTAGACACTAAATTACGTTTTAACTTACATATAGAGTCCTGTGTAAATAAAGCCATGTCGATACTAAGATTTATAAAACGCTGGTCAAATGAAATTTGATGATACTCATGGGACCAAACGCTTATTTATCAGCCTTGTTCGACCTTATTTGGAATATAGTTGCGTACTTTGGAGTCCTATCTTTAAATTATACGCAAAAAAGATAAAATCTGTTTAGGTTCAGTTTCTTCTGTTTACTCTGAGAGGTTTAGGGTGGAATTGAATTGAACTCTCCCAAAGCTTAATGCTTAGATGTTTTTTTTATCATTAAACTTCTGCACGGTCAAATTGATTCTGAGTTTTTAACTGGCGAAATAAAATTGTATGGCCCTTCGCGGAGTACGCTCAATTACATACCACTTAAACTAACATTAGAAAAATCAAACTATGAATTAAATAATCCTCTCTCTTATGTGCTGATTACAACAAATTACATAATATTTCTTCTCTGTGTTAACCCTATACTACAGTCTTAGTATATAAAACTGTTTCCGTACTTAGTTTTTGCGAAGTTTAGATTTACTGTAGTTTAGCAGAGATAACTTAAACTTTTAATTGTTAACCAGCTGATGCTCTAATGTAGTTAGTTTCCCAAGTCTTCTAACCCCCTATAATCCGAATGTGAGGTGGCCCTTTCGGTCGGCAGGGCAGCAACATGAGGTGTTGGGACGATCGAAAAAAATTCTGTTGATAACTTCGCAATAAACTGGAAACAATAATCATGCTAATGATATCGTTTCTACTATCGAAGAATTGCTCAAAGGAAAATTACTAAATTCATTAAATCTACAAGGAATAAAACAGATTACTTTCGAGAAGTTTGGTCATCAACAGAATCAACAAGTAAAAAAGCTGTAAGTTCGGCCGGGCCGAACTTTTAATACCCTCCACCATTTGGTATAAATTTGGCAATTTCCAAAAAAAAATAAATAAATAAAATAAAAAAAATCCTTTAAAAATTCTGTTAAAATCTTAAAAATACCGAATGTCTATACGACGACGTATACCTGCATAGGCAACTTTTGTCATAAGTTATTACAACATTTAAATTCTACTTGTTTATAATGTAGCTAAAATCATCAAAATACCGAATATAGGGGGTACCGTTATATGGGGGCTATACGAAGACGTGGACCTGCACAGACAATTTTCTGGCATGGGCTGAAGTATCCATTACGAACTTCAAATGCGAAATTTAAAACAATCCCGGTAAATAATGTCGCTAAAATCATCAAAATACCGAATATCGGGGGGTACGGTATATGGGGCCTATACGAAGACGTGGACCTACATGGTCCATTTTCTGTTTACTGCTGCAGTGTCTATTACGAACTTCAAATACCAAATTTGGAACGGTTCCGTTAAATAATGTCGCTAAAATCATCAAAATACCGAATATCGGGGGGTACGGTATATGCATGGCTAAATCGTCTTAGAATTTTACGCTGATCAAGAATATATATACTTTGTTGGGTCTGACGTGAGTATTTCGAGGAGTTACAAACGGAATGACAAAATTAATATACCCTCCATAGTATGGTGGAGGGTATAAAAATGCCACTTGTGTAAATAAAGCCAAGTAGGATTTGTAAAACGCTGGTCAAAGGAATTTGATGATACTTATGGGACCAAACGCTTATTTATCAGGTTTGTTCGACCTTATTTGGAATATGGTTGCGTACTTTGGAGTCCTGTCTATAAATTATACGCAAAAAGGATAAAATTTGTTCCATTTCAATTTCTTCTGTTTACTCTGAGAGGTTTAGGGTGGAATTCAATTAAACTTCTCCCAAAATTAAATGCTTAGACGTATTATTGTCATTAAACTTCTGCACGGTCAAAATGATTCTGAGTTTTTAACTGGTAAAATGAAATTGTATGGCCCTTCGCGGCCCTTAAACTAACATTAACAAAATCGAACTATGAATTAAATAACCCTCTCCGAAGTCAAAGGAATTTAATGATCCTTATGTGACGAAACGCTTATTTATCAGATTTGTTCGACCTTATTTGGAATATGGTTGCGTATTTTGGAGTCCTCTCTATAAATTATACTCAAAAAGGATAAAATTTGTTCCATTTCAATTTCTTCTGTTTACTTTGAGAGGTTTAGGGTGGAATTCAATTGAACTTCTCCCAAAGTTTTAATTTGATAAAATTAAATTAAATTGATTCTGAGTCTTTAACTGGTGAAATAAAATTGTATAGCACTTCTCAAAGTACGCGCAATTGCATACCACTTAAACTAATATTAGCAAAATCGAACTTAGAATTATGTGCTGATTATAACAAGCTATATAATATGACTTCTCTGTGTTAGCCCTCACATGCCATAAAATACTCTATCCTACAGTCTTAGTATATAAAACTGTTGCCGGACTAATTTTTTGTGAGGTTTAGATTTACTGTAGTTTAACATAATTAATTTAAACTTTTAATTGTTAACCAGCTGATGCTCTAATGTAGCCGGTTTCACAAGTCTTCTAACCCCTATAATCCGAACTAATCCCGGTCGGGAGGGGCAGCAACGTGAGGCGTTGGGATGATCGTTTCTATTATCGAAGAATTGCGCAAAGGAAATTTAATACATTCAAGGAATCACAATTGATGACTGTCAACAAGTTTGGTCATCATCGCAATCAATAATGCCACTCAATATCAGTAAGGGAAAATGTTTCGAGTCTACTGGAAATCTATATGGATCAAGGTGACAACTTTGACGTACAAAATAACAAGTTTAGAAACGCCCCCTGCAGAAGGAACGGATGCGGTCAACCAAGCATATGTAGATTCTAGTATAAAGCGCATGCACGAATTATTAAGCCGAAAACGATCTCCAGATGCTTTGGTGGACATACACTTAAGCCAGTATAGGCCTGTTGTGCGCTCTAGACAAAGAGTTTTTTGAAAGAAGGCTGGCAATATACAGTCTATTATAATTGATATTCAGTTGCCCTTATACAATTCCTTAACTGTTTTGTTTCATTTATCATGATCTGATTTAGGTTAGGTGGAGTAGCTCTCTAAGATTTGGTATCTGATATTTGCAAACGCTGGGCATTGGCAAAAAAGTCTCCAAAGTTTTATTATCCTCCCCGCATGTTTCATAAGGATATATGGGCGTTTCATGCCCACGTTACAAACTCTAGACATGACGCATTTAGTTGTATTGGATTTTCAGAGTTTACTGTTGCTAACCCCCTGCCTGTTTTGGCGAGAGAGTTCACTATCTCATTACCCCCAATTCCTGCATGACCTGGTACCCCTATAATGCGTACTGAGCCGTGTTGGGAATAGTTGTTGATTGAATTTATACAATTCTATACGGTTTTTGAATTTACTGTTGTAGATCCTATTATAGCGATTTTACTGTCCATTAGGACGTTTACGTGGCCGACCTCGTGTTGACATTAAGTCGGTTCAGACACTCTGCAATCGCAGGCCTCCGCTTGAAGAATCGTATTATGATCGGGCAAGCAGAAAGATAGTACGGTATATGGTTAAAGTTCTAGTCCCGCTTTACCCCTAGCACTGAGCCGTCTGTATAACAACAGTTTCCGGTCGGCATTTGCGAAAGGAATCCATCGACGGCCGCTTCATACCGTATCTGAATATTTTTTGGGTCAACATATAAAATTGTCTCTAAATCCCTAGTTGTCCCCATTGCAACGCAAATACTAAAGCAGCACATGCGTTGGACTTTCTGTATTATTTTCGTATTACATGTTTTATCATTAACTGTCCACCAGACTACTAATGAGTATGTTAGAACAGGTCTAATTACGCTTTTGAATAGTGTGTCATCCTTGGATTGAAACCCCATATTGAGCCTATAGCCCTTTTACACGTTGCCCAGCATCTATGAGCTTTATTTGCTCTTTCTTCGATGTGGTCTCTCCAATTAAGTTTCCTATCTAGAATTACGCCCAGGTATTTGAAAACTGGTTCATCGAAGTGGCCCAATATTGTTTTCCTAGTGGTTGTATGCGAGTTTCAGAGCCGACTCGACCCTTCTGCAAAACAAGTTAGGGTTCTTTTTTCTCAGAAGTATTATAACGTCGTCTGCATAGCTGACTGGTTCAAATTCTTTGTTGGTTAAAGTCCTTAAAAGACTGTTTATGGTAGTAACCAATAGGAGTAGTTATGAAAATCCTCCCTGTGGCGTTCCTTGACCAACTCTGTCCCTTATGTTAACGTCATATAGCCCACAACTTATCCATCTATTCTTTGGCATATGGTTTACCTAGTCCTCGAGGGACAGGTTGACCTGGAAATTGTCTATGGACTGGATGAATGTGTCTGAGCAGACGTTATTGGAATTGTATACATCTTTTAATCGAATGTGCTATCGATGTTGTGTACAACCTCATGTAATGCGTTTTAAGCTTAACGTCCTTTCACGTATGCATGTGTTTATAATTAAGCATATCGTTTGCTATCCTGCTCTTACCTGCTTTACCAGATTTAGGTATGAAAACTACCCTCGCCTCCTGCCAGGCGTTAGCAATTCCGGCTAAGTTGGACGAGATGTAGACCACTTCCTTTTGGAGCAGATCCAGGAAGACCATATCTGATCTCGCCGCCTTAAACGGCTTGAAACTTTTGATGGCATCCTTCAATCAATTTGTGGTGCTTCATCAGTCACATTTTCTCTATTTACCGATATATCTTCATGCGTCGTGATGATCGGCGGGAAGTGTGTGTTCATCAAAAGCCTTAGGGTCTTTTCTATTGTTTCCATCTTATTATGCATATCATCCACCATTGTCTTGGCTGTGTATGGGTTTTAGAAAGAAACTTTTTAATTTTTGATACATCATTTAGGCTATCAACCTTTTCGCAGAAAAGCTTCCAGTAATAGCTTCTTGCTGTTATTACTATTTCGTTATATTCTTAAAATGTATTATGATAGCTATCACAGAATACTTCTAGTTTTTACATCGAGCTCTATTGTAAAGCCTTCGGACTTCTTTTTCTTTGTCACGAATGTCTGCTGTCATTCATGGTCTTTCGTATGCAAATTTCCTCTCTCGAAGGGGACAGGAATCTTCGAATGACTTTACTATTTCATATATATTAGAATTTGGCAACTCTCAATGCAACCCGTATGTTTCTCTAAATGTTTGATTCGAACATTGTCTCAGTATAATGATATTGATTTCTAACTTTGTAAATTAGTCTTTAAGTTGATCTCACATAAACAAAACATCCAAAACTGGTTATGTGCCAGTAACATTGTTAAAGTAAAATAGAACAAGTAATGGATGGTTTTGTAATTTGCAAAAACTGCAGAATATAAGTATGAAAATGTCTTCAGGGCTGTATCAAATAGAAAAGCTAGATGGCCAATATTACGATTCATGGATAATTCAGATGAGAAGCGTGCTGGTCCACAGTGGATATTAGAAGGTAGTAATAGTATTGTAAAGGCTCCAACGGAGGTTGCCGAGCGTGCTGAATTCGATTAATTGTACCAAAAGGCATTAGCCAGGAGTGAAACCGTCGCAGCTAAACTACATAAAAAATTGCAAATCATCGGCTGATGCGTGGAAATGCCTAGAAGAGGTGTATAAACCGAGGGCTCCAATACGTAACGTAACACTCTACAAGAAATTATTAAATTTGAAAATGGTTGATTCGTCTGAATTAGTAAGTCGCATAAATTCGTTCACAGAAATGGCCGAAAAATTACATGAAATTGGCCTTATTATACAAGAGGAACTGTTGTACATCAGCGGCGCCACGGCTCACATGTGCAATGACCGAGAATTGTTTATTAATTATGAAGAGAGAAAGGAACTAATTCTCTTGGCTGGTGACAACGAGAAGATGTTAGACTTGTTACAAGCGAGTTCGATGTTGTACTTGAAAATGTTCTGTTTGCGCCTGAACTACAGGCAAACTTCATATCCGTCTACAAGGTCTTCGAGCATAATTGTGTAGCATCATTCAACAAGTCCGGTGCTGTCATCAAGAACCAACACAATCAAAACATGTTACAGGCTGTAAAGCAGAAAATGTATATTCTATTTTGTGTGAAAACGAGAACCTCTTGTCGATCAATACCGATTGGCACAACAGGTATGGCCACATAAACAACCAATGTTTGCAGAAATCTGAGATTTTCGAGAAATTTAAGCAATACCAGGTCCAAGTAGAAAGGCAAACAGAGAAGAAAATAAAAGCATTGAAAAGCGACAACGACGGTGAGTACATTAGCAGCACATTTAACGTGTATTTGAAAGATCAGGGAATAGTGCGGCAATTGACAGTGCCATATACACCGCAACAGAATGGACTCGCCGAGAGAGCGAACCGCACGTTAGTAGAAATGGCGCGCTCGATGATGGTGCATGCTAATGTTTGTAAGCCGTTGTGGGCAGAAGCAATAAACACTGCATCATACCTACGTAACAAAAGTCCGACGAACAGTTTAGGTAGCAAGACGCCGTATGAAGAATTTTATGGGACTTGGCAGGTTCGTTGGCAGTTAGTTTGAAAAAGCTATATAAAACCAAGTTCGATGCAACATAAAAGCAAGTTCGATGCTTAGTCTTAAAATTGATCTCGCAATAAAAGCACATAACATCCAAAACAATATATGCTTAGGTATTCAAAGTTTCCTTGCCCTAGCCTTTCTTTTACTAGTCTCATAAACTTCATCCAGTCAATCTTGAATTTGTTCCGAAAACTTATTGAGTTCGGCGACGGCCGTGTTAGTTCAAATCTTATATTGGGATGATCCGAAAAGAAGTTTGCTTTATTCCCAATATTAAGATTTATTGGGTCGTTAGTATTTAGATATCTATAAATACTTAGTTACCCGTTTGTCTTGCCTTGCTCATCAGCTGCTGCAGTTCCGGCATAGGTGGTAGTGTCGGAGAGTCAAACGGTAGATATACTGACACTAGGTACATGTTGCCACTTCCCTGCTTCAGTACTGTTTTGTGCGATGTTGACAATTCTGGATAGAAAAGAAAACATACATTTTTGTGACATGTTTACAAGTTATCGGTCGAGACTCTGTATTAGCATAAAACAGTTAATCCAATGTGTGTCTTACCGTCTCACTCCGATGAAGGTTGATCTGGATGACCTCGATCATTGGTGCTCCAGTAGACCGGCTTGAGAGTCGCAGATGTCTTTTTCGACTCCATGTTTTATGTAGCTTGGGGCTCCTCTTTCTCCTCCACGCTGTCGATTTCATCCCTATGATGTTTTCTGACTGCTTTTGCGTAGGATGGCGGCTTCTTGCCCACAGATTTATTCTCAGAAAGCCTAGGCTTAACAGTTGATTTCGCGGATGGGCTCACCTTTTCGTTGTTTGGGGCCAATTTTGCCGCTCTCGGTCGAAGCATTCTTATTACCGTCTTCTTTGTGAGGTCCTTGACTGGGGTTTTCCGGAGCATTTGAAGGTGGGAAGCTATTTTTTTGTCTGTTTTCTCCTTAGCTTTCGCCGTTGAGCTTCAGACAACTTTTTCGTTTTAGTTGTGAGCTTCGCCAAGCTGTCGCTCACTTCTTCTATCGTTTTATGCATCTCCTCCTTTGATGGGATTTGCCAAACGGTAGTACTGCTTTAGCAGAAATTTGCTCACGATCATTGGATGACGACGATGTGTGACTGGTGGGTAGATCACAAATACCCGCCGGTACTGGGTTATTTAGGCCCTGCACCGTAATTTTATTTCAGACCATCCACCATAGTACGGAGTGTGTATTAAGTCTGTCATTCCGTTTGTAACACCTCGAAATATACATTTTAGACCCACAAAGTATATATATTTTGATCAGCATAAAATTCGACGTTGATTTGGCGATGTACGTCCGTTTATGGAAATCACTCTAGCTTTCGAACGAAATGAAGCAGGTTGATACAATTTTTCTGAAATGTATATTATATCTGCAGGACTTTTGGTATTGAAAATGGCCCATGTAGGTCCACGTTTTGGTTTAGCCCCCATATGATGATTTTAGCTACATTATTCAGCAGAATTGTTTGAATTTTGGTATTTAACGTTCGGAATGCGTAGGCCAGAAAATTGCCTGTGTAGGTTCACGTCTTCGTATAGCCTCATATAAAAGCACCTCCAGATATTCGGTATTTGGATGATTTTTCACGGGAATTGTTTCAAATGTGGTATTTGAAGTTCGTTATAGATATTACAGCCTTTGACAGAAAATTGTATGTCCAGGTCCACGTCTTCGTATAGCCCCCATCCAACGGTGATGATTTTAGCGACATTATTCACCGGAATTGTTTCAAGTTTGGTATTTGGAGTTCGTAATGGATACTAAAGCCTATGACAGAAAATTGTCTGTGCAGGTCCACCTTTTAGTATAGCCCCCATATAATGATTCCTCCCTATACTCGGTATGAACCGATTTTTTTTCAAGTTTCGCATTTGAACATTGTAATGGCTTTCGACAAAATTTGCCTATTCAGGTCGTATAGACCCTAAAATAACGGGTACATTCGGTATTTTTTTAAGATTTTAACAGAATTTTTTACGGATTTTTTTTTTTTTTTGCAAATTATCAAATTTGTTCTAGACAGTGAAGGGTATTCAAAGTTCGGCCCTGCTGAACTTACAGCTTTTTTAATTGTTTCTTATTATCGTTTTCAATAATGACTCCATTTGAGTTGATGATCATTTATTTATTTAAGTAACGTAATGGATTTGTAATAAAAATGACAACAGCTGGAAAATTGCTTCAGTTCCACGACACGTTCTTATATCGGTCAACAGCGGTTTAACACTGATTCTCTCATTTCGGTCCAAATAATAATAAGAACAAGTGTCGCCTCAGAATCTACAATTATATTCAGTGCAAAAACATATACTGAATAGAAAAACATGCCAACATAAATAGAATCACAATTAAGGAGAAACAGTCTGAACACAACAGATGTGTCTCTGAATTGCATCGAAATTCTTTATTCTGAACAATACGATAGGATTTATTCATCTGAAGATGGACACAGCAGATGTGTCTCTAAATTCCATTAAAATTTTTATTATGAACAATACGATAGTAGTTATTCATCTGAAGATGGATATGAAAGTGACAGTGGGATAATTAAGAAGAACCAGCAAAAACTGAAGAAATTGAGTCAAACTATCAAAAAGCGCAAATACCTGAAAATTATGAGAAACCCTTTTAGGGTAATATAGAAATGGAAAAGGAACATAAATTAAAACCCCACGAGTAATAATGGAATGCGCCATCAAATAGCACCATAGCATAAACCATAACCCAAAGGAGAACCAATGGTATAAACAAAATTACAATAATAATAATAGTTATGGTAATGAAAATAATAGTTATGAAAAAAAATAAAAAGACACTTCCAATATTTAAAAAAGTAAAAACGATTTAAAAAGTATTACCACGATATAACCCTACTAGGAGTTAAAACAAGATTTTATGAAATAGATTCATTAGTGACATTTATATTCTTGAGATATAATTTTTTGAAAAGCATCAACGCTGAAATTGATGTTGATAAGAATATACTAATATACAATAAAGGCGTTCAAAAAATATAATTACATATGGAAAAAAAGTTGTGAACGCGAAAAGTACCAAAGAAAAACAAACGGGAACATATACAGTAAAATATAAAATTGACAAAACATAATGTTAATATTGGACAATGGCTTTACAACAGTGAAATACAGGAAAGTATGGAAGAAATATGAATTAGCAAGGAAATATAAATCTTACATTCAGACTGCTGCCATTTCTAAGCCATTCATCCGACAGCTGTTAAAATTATTCCAGTGACAGCTCATTATATTATTTATAAGCGTACGAAAGCATTTTGGTTAGAATTTTCCAGAAAATTCAAAATTCAATTCAAGCGTGATAGTGTGATTTCTTTATATTTGGCTGGAAAACCACAAGTGGTTATCGTTAGAGCACTCCATTGCTCGTTATCGTGATATTGGTAGCGTAGCCCGACTTCAAGGAACGGAAGAAACAGCAACATCAGCAGAAATGGTTCGAAAAGTAAAGAAGGGACTTGATCGAAACCCGCGTCGTAGTGGCCGAAAAAAGGCTTGTGAGATGAACATATCGCAATATTCCATTCGGCAAATATTGAAAAATGAGCTTGGAGTTAAAGCCATTGAAATTCCAAAAAGTGCTAGAACTTACACCGCAACATCAAGAAAATAGACTCAAAAAGAGCTAAATAGTTTCTTCACTTGGCCGAAAGTGGTGAACTGCTGAATTTGGTTTTCTCCGATGAGAAAACCTTCGTTGTCCAGCAGTTTGTAAAGAAACAAAATGACCGTTTTACTTGCCAAAGAGGTCAGCTGAAAATGAGGTTCCTCGCTTCATTTCCAGGCCACCAAAGTGTCCGGATACCAATCCAATGGACTATTGTGTCTTGAGTATTTTGAAAAGCAAGGTTGGCAGTAAAAAATACAAATGTGTCGATCACCTCAAGCAAGCGCTTCGCGGGATAGGGTCAAAATGCCGGACAAAGGTGACCTCGAGCAAATCTAAACTTGTTCTGAAATTTAATGCTATTTCCGACATTTCTTCATTTCATTTAATAAAATAAAAAAATGTACAAATTGTGGCGTTTGACTTTGTTGCAGTTTTTTTTATCTCACCCCGTAGATATGAAGATACCATGTACAACAAACAGAGCTGAACCTAGATATCGAACATATGGACCTGTTTTGACAAGAAATTAAAGGATGAAATCACTGCGGATTAGTCTCCAATTCCAGAGACAGAAATCATACTTTCGAACCTTGAACAGTCAAGATATTTCAGTACGATAGCTTCGGAATCAGTATTTCACAAATACCTACAACAAAAGCGGATATCGGAAGCAGCATTCTCAGTTAACAATGGAAAATGCGAATATGTGCGAAAACAATTTGGTTTGAAAAGAGCACCAAGCACAAACACAAGAGCAATTGATAACATATTGAGGGAATGTATAGGAAAATTCTGTCACGTATATAAAGACGATATTATTATATATTCTAAAAATATTAGTGAACACGCCAATCACTTACAGGTATTTAAAACACGCTTATATGAGAATTTCAAGTCAAATTTTTGTGTTACATAAGCAATTACCCGAACCAATGACAATTAAACAATTAAGAAGATTCCAAGGTATCATAAGGAATTCATAAAGACTACGCAAAAAAAGAAGCTTTAGAAAAAATAAAACGGGGTTTAGAAAATCCAGTGGAATTAACTCGGCCAAATTATACAAAGAAATTCATTTAAACGACAAACACATCAAATGAGGCAATACTGTTTGTTTACGTATACATACACAACCAAAATAGAATGCATAAAACAGCCAAAAATGATGTAGCGAAAAGACAATTGATTTTGAAAAATAACCGATTTTGGTGATTGTCTGCAAGGAAATAATGCATCATTATCTGTGCATAGTTTTTCGCATTGGATTCGATCGTGAGAAAATCTAATTTTGTATGGTAAATCTGGTTAACTAGATCTCTAATATTGCATAATAAACAAATCCTGATAATGTGCGTTAATCCAGATAAAATTTCACATTTAAACGCGTTACTACCTCCTTATTGTTCCGCGTCATGGTTGGCAATTTCTAATGGTTTGTCATTTCAGATTTGTCAAATAAAATTACCTAGTCATATGCCAGACTATGAAAATGTTCATTGAAAATGTTTTCCCATTTTCATCGACGTCTACACACAATTTTTTTTCATATGAAAATTGTTGATATTTTCTTTGTTGCTTTAGACTGTTTTTATAAAATGAAAAGGAATCAAAGAAATGACGTGCAGCCATCTTGATGTTATAGTTACGAATTTAAGCACAAAGAATAATTTCAGATTAGAGAAGGTTGTACATAGTTTCACCCCCTTCATACCTCTTGCCTATAAACTCATTTTCACATTAATGAAAATTTTCATAGTCTACAATAAGACCTAGTTAAGCTTGCCATGATTCTTCTCAACCTTTCGCAGTTTTCTTACAAAGGATATAAGAACTATTTTACTGAACAATTCTTGCAAGAAAGGTAGCTAGACAGTCATGTTATTTAATTCTTTTGCTTGCCCAAAATCCATAATATATTTGAAACATATTTTTTTCGTTTATTTCATTGCATATTCCAGTTGCTTTACTTCAAATGCCTTTAAAAACATTAAAGAAAGAGCAAAGGTGATAACATATTAGCGGCTTTGTATCGAATGTTATATTAATGTCAGATCAATATGACTGCAGGATTCGAATGAGGCTCTGGCATCCTTTTAGATTACGTCACTAAAGTCATTATCAATCAGAATGAGTTTTTCATATGTGCTTTCACTTTTAACATCCATGTGTATTTCCGCGGGTGTATTGTAATTTCATTTTATATATTACTCAGGAGTTGACAATTTTTTCTCTTGGTACGTCCAACACCGGCCACGCAAACTAAAATTTTCCTACATTTCATTCATTTTTAAGTAGCCGACCTTCGACCAAGGATTAAGATTTTTCGTCTGGATATGTCCAATACCGGTAAACTAAAGTTTTCCTAAAATTAAAACTTCTTTCTAGTAGCCCGCCTTCGCCCGGGCTTGAGATTGGGCATATCCAACACCGGCTACGCGAACCAAATTTGATACTTTTAAATGGAGGGCCTTGGGCCGGCATTAAATATTTTTTAAATCCGAGTCGAAAAAATTTGATCATTTTGATACAACTCCCGAAACGTTTTAAAATCGTCATCATTTGGTCACTTGTTGGGCATGTATTTCATTTGCTTTCACCTGCTACCATATTTTCCATATCGATTTGGTAGATCCGGGCTAACCCTGGTGTTGAACCCTGATTTATATTTATGGTTTTTACCAAGGTTATAGCGCGTTTAAATACATTTTTTTTTATCCGGATTAACCTGCATTATCAGGATATATTGTTTAATTCGGATGACCCGATTTGTTTTAAATCCTGTGCGGGATCTATTTTGTCATGATAATACATGGGAAGATTCATTATTTTCCTTGCGGAGAAGCACCAATTTCACATTCACAATATCACTTATTTTTTTGGAATATTACTTGGCTCTATATTAGATTTTTTTATACTTAATTTTTGCATTCCCTTCCCGTCTGTGGAAATCACTCTAGCTTCCGTCTGTGGAAATCACTCTAGCTTGACTTCGTTGCTCGGGGTTAACATAATTGCCATAAATTGTGTGTGTAGGGGTCGATGGCCTAAAGATTACTTCTAAATAATTGATTTTAAAAAGTGGTGATATTTTTTAAGATACACAGGCATATGTGCCATTGATGAAATGCAATATACGGTTTTTAGGGAACTTTTTTGGGGCCTTTGGCTACATACATGACGATTGTTCTATCAGTATTATATTTTAGGCTCAGAGTGAAAGTAAATTGTGAAATATTGTGGGTTTTTCTTGCAAATTTAAATTTGCTGAACTAAAGTCTTTATGAGCAGATAACAAAATAAAATCATCTGTAAGCCCTCTTACAATTTTTAACCCATGTTTTTATGATGAGAATTCGTCAAATGTTTCATGTTTTTGTTCTTAATTCTCCAAACTCACTTTAAGGCATCTTATCTAAATCTCCTTAGCCGGAACCAGTAGAATTCGCCTTTGAGTATTAGTTGTAAATATTAGATTGAAAGTCTGTTACACATTACTAAGCTGCTTGATCATCAGGCATTCGATTGTGTCTGTACTATCTAGATAACAGTTCATGACAGGGCCATGTTAATATAGAAAACACATTTATAGGAAAAAAATGACAAACAAAAGTTTGAAAAATCAAAAAATGGGTTTCAAAATGGTATTCCATAGACATTCCAAATTAATTGCATATTGCCTAAGCGGTTTAAATCGAATGACGTTGCTAACTATGTTGTTACGATATCATAACAACAGAGGTATTTTCAAAGGGTTGCCATATATTGATCTGTCTTGTCCCATCTTTATACTTCTATGTCTTTGGTAGTAGACGCAGCCAATGAGCAGCGATTGTATAAATTTGTACCTGGTGTGTATGTCACATGTAACATCTCTCGTATTTTATTCACTGTCTGTTGTAGTTTCTGTAGTCGGTAGAAACCATTGCTGCGTATAGGGATGTGGCCCACTCTGTCTGCAGGGGCGGGAGTGAGAGGCGCGGAAATGAACGAAAGAAAAAAATTAATAGTATGTAGTATGTTGTTGAAACACATTGACGAAGATAACTGTTTTGTATAAGCATAAGTGTTGTGGGCAGTATATTGATATCAATAAGATTTGGCCTACAAACTCGAATTATCAGATTAATAATTTTAAAAGGAATTGAGATGAGAGCTGTTAGTCTAAAGTCTGCAAAAACTTTAATTTATTTTCCTTTCTTTGGTGTTGGTTTGTCATTTTCTCCAGTCTTCTCTGATTTCGCATTTTTTTGTTAGTAAAAAGGTTTCTTTCGAAGAATCTTATAATTGTTTCATCATATTAAAGAAAATACTATCTAAGTCGGCAGCAGAGAATTTCTTTTTATGCCCTCCACCATTCTACGAAGGGTATATTAACTTTTTCATTCCGTTTTTACCTCTTCGAAATAATCATGATAGACCCTATAAAGTATATATGTTCTGGATCAGCTTAAAATTCTAGGATGATTTAGCGGTTTCCGAAACGAATTGAGATAGAAGGCTAAAATTTTTCACACATATGCATTTTGTCAGTGGGGAGTTAAGTTCGTAAATGGGCCATGTCGGTTCACGTTTTCACATAGCCCCTATATAACGGTACCTCCCGCTATTCGGTATTTCATGATTTTATAGACAAAATTTTCCAAAATTGTTTTAAATATCGTATTTAAAATTCTTAATGGGTACTGCAACCTATGACAAAAGATTTCGTATATAGGCCGACGTCTTCGTATGGCCCCCTTTTTAACGATACCTGGGTATTCGGTATTTTGATGATATTAGCGACATTATTTACCGGGATTGTTTCAAATTTCAAATTAGTGGGTACTACAGCCTATCACAGCAAAATTACAAATGCAGGTCCACGTTTTCGTATAGCCCATATATAAAGGTACCTCACGATATTCGGTGTTTTGATTATATATTTTGTATTTGAAGTTTGGAATCGGTACTTCAGACTATGATAAAAATTACTTAAGCAGATTCACGTCTTTGTATTTTTGAAAATTTTCAAATTCTTTCGAAATGGAATAAAAAGCTACTTTTTTACTAGTTGATTTTAAGAACTAATTGAACTTCATCGATTATTACATCGGAACGATTGGTTTCGGAAATGAAAGCTTGTTGTTTTCAGAAGATCATTTATTTGTGCTGTGAGATGAAAAAAATTTGCTAACTCGAACAAATGGGAAAAGTTATTTAGAACTTCGTTCTTTATCCAATATTAGAATTTTAACCTTGAAGGAGTGTTTTTTTGGCATAATGCACTGATCACATTTAATCATGATTATTAAATTTTTCCTTTAAGGTGAAGGTAGAGTTTTTGGTTTCCGCTGATATTTTACATTGGATTTCATCAAAGTTATCGTTTAGTTGTTTTTTGCCAAAAAAAAGTTGTTGGCACAAAGATTAGTTTTACCGAAATACAAACATTTTTTCATTGAAGTGCAACGACTTAGACATGTATATTTCTGTACCACGCTCCACACATATATATTTCGGTAGGTATGCCATATATATGACACCGATTTTGATAGTTTCCATGGTGTTATTTCAATTTTTTATATCGTCATAAGCTTCTACATGTTGTTTTATGGTAATGGCTGAGATGCTTTGGGTACATTTTTAATAATTTAGAAACGCTCAAGAAAAAATGTGTTAAGTCTATTTGAATTGAATTCCGATTTCGCGCATAAGAATTCGCTTGGTTTGCATCGTTGTAAGTTAACATGAAGGTGTTGTAACGAATGTTTTTGCAGGCATAATATTAATTTTTTGAACTTTGGCGTAAAAGTGCAATTCGCAATTTTTACTCCTTACATTTATTGGAACAAAAAAGGGTCAGGATCATACGGCGGATACAAAATTAATTCTTTATTCAGAAAATTGTAGTTGTATTTATCTGTATTTTCATTGCTTGTTGATGGTTGTGCTTTTGTATTAATATTAAGAGTCTTATGCCATGTTTACGTTAGAACTTTTTGTAGGGTTAACCTTCTTTGAGAGGATTTATTTGAAGTAAAAGTAATGGATATGACAATTTAAATCCAAATCCAGTGGGTTAACCCTCATATATAAACGTACTATTAAATAGAGTTCTATTATTGTTTTTAAAAGTTTTTGTTTCTTTTGCAATGCTGCTAGCTTTTTATTTGCTTTAACTTTTTTTCGCGGTTAAGGATTGGCGACACCACATTAGGTAATATAGTCGCATATTTCATGCTTCCTAAAATTGAAAAATGTGGAATACTATATATAGGTATGGAGTTTGGTTTCAATTTGAAAGGGATGTTGTAACAAAAACATAAAAATTTGATTATTTTCTTTTATGTACATATATATTTATTTATATTGTCTAAACACAATCTAATTTTTTAAAATTTTATATACATATTTATGCTGGTTTAATTAATGTAATCTTATTTTACATTTTATTCTTATTTAAACTATTGAAACCTTTGGAGGAATCTCTATAGTTGTGTTCGGAGATCTAAAACAGCTACCCCCAGTTGGGGATAAATGGATTATTAGTATCAATACTGCTAATCCATACCACATCCTTACAGGGGGGTGGCTTGTGGGATCTTTTTTTCTTTAATGAGCTAACAGAGATAATGCGACAAAGGGAGGACCAATATTTCGCGTTTGCACTGAACTGAATGTCAACTGGAGAAATAACTAAAGAAGATGTCTCGGGCATTAAGTTAAGGGTGATACCAACATCGGAGGTACCAAACGAAACAGTTCATTTATTCTTGTCAAACGAAGAAACCGATGACTATAATTCCCTTAGATTGGCTCATTTTACATTAGAAGAATTTGTTTCCAAGGGCATCCGATATTTTGAACTTAGATTCATTAGCAGTCGGTCAACGGAATCAAATTTTAAGTTCGGTTCTCAATTTATAGACCTCAGAAACCCAAGGACTTTGTATGATGACAATCAATATTGATACCAACGATTGCCTAGTCAACGGAGCTACTGGTATACTGAAGTATATTGATTTTGGTAGAAACAAACAAGACCAATAACGCTTTGGATCTTATTTTTTGGTCAAAGTGTTGAAAGGAAGGCGAGAAGACAAAAACCACACACACAGAATTATTATGGACTCCTATTGAAAAATTCCGCTCAATGTTCCGGTACAAACACAATGAACAAATAAATATAGAATGCTTGCATTTTCAATTGATAGCCAAGGCACAACGTATGAAAAAGTTGCTGTTCATGTTCGGAAAGGTATTAGTAGGGCATCTCTTTATGTCGCTAAATCAAGTGGGCTCTACATTATTGGAACATTTACTCCGCCAAAACCTTTATCCATAATAGAATTGGAACGGCTTAAATTGCCTAAAGCCATACGCTTGCAGAATAATAAGTTTACTATATCGAATAACAGTTTCACAATATTTTATCAATTCAAACATTCAAAGTCTGAGTGCTCAACATTCTGATATTTCTGTTGATGCATTGTGACCTGTACATATACATACGTACATATAGTTTGCAATCACACTGTTGGAGGAGTGAGATATAGAAGGGGCATCACAATTTATATTAAAAACGAAAAGTGTTCGGAAGCAAGTATTATTTGTCAGACAGATCTAACAGACGATAATTCAAATATTCTAACTGTCGGGGATTTCAGTGTCTGTAGAATTAGTCGAACTAGTTCAACTGAATTTGTTCTTGGCTCCAAGCCCATGGAGTGGAAAGAAATAACGAATCACGGTACGCATATCAATTAGGTATTTGTTAATGAAATTTGAAATATTAAGTGTAGCACGTACGCCACAGATCACAGCCACTATGATGGAATAATAATACATTATTAGGATTTTGCACATATAATATAGAATGTAAATATATTTTTTAACAGATATAGCATTTATTCAGTGCCAAATAAAATTTTAATCTATATACTTAATTATGTTGAAATCCATATTAAGAATTAAATGTAAAATAAGATTACATTAATTAAACCAACATAAATATGTATATACAATTTTAAAAAATTAGATTGTATTTAGACAATATAAATAAATATATATGTACATTAAAGAAAATAATCAAATTTTTATGTTTTTGTTACAACATCCCTTTCAAATTGAAACCAAACTCCATACCTATATAAAGTATTCCACATTTTTCAATTTTAGGAAGCATGAAATATGCAACTATATTACCTAATGTGGTGTCGCCAATCCTTAAGTATAAAGCAAACAAAAAAGCTAGCAGCATTGCAAAAGAAACAAAAACTTTTAAAAACAATAATGGAACTCTATTTAAGACTCTTAATATTAACACAAAAGCACAACCATCAACAAGCAATGAAAATACAGATGAATACAACTACAATTTTCTGAATAAAGAATTAATTTTGTATCCGCCGTATCATCCTGACCCTTTTTTGTTCCAATAAATGTAAGGAGTAAAAATTGCGAATTGCACTTTTACGCCAAAGTTCAAAAAATTAATATTATGCCTGCAAAAACATTCGTTACAACACCTTCATGTTAACTTTCAACGATGCAAACCCAGCGAATTCTTATGCGCGAAATCGGAATTCAATTCAAATAGACTTAACACATTTTTTCTTGAGCATTTCTAAATTATTAAAAATGTACCCAAAGCATCTCAGCCATTACCATAAAACAACATGTAGAAGCTTATGACGATATGAAAAACTGAAATAACACCCTGGAAACTACCAAAATCTGTGTCATATATATGGCATACCTACCGAAATATATATGTGTGGAGCGTGGTACAGAAATATACATGTCTAAGTCGTTGCACTTCAATGAAAAAATGTTTGTATTTCGGTAAAACTAATCTTTGTGCCAACAACTTTTTTTGGCAAAAAACAACTAAACTATAACTTTGATTAAATCCAATGTAAAATATCAGCGGAAACCAAAAACTCTACCTTCACCTTAAAGGAAAAATTTAATAATCATGATTAAATGTGATCAGTGCATTATGCCAAAAAAACACTCCTTCAAGGTTTAAATTCTAATATTGGATAATAAACGAAGTTCTAAATAATTTCTCCCATTTGTTCGAGTTAGCAATTTTTTTTCATCTCACAGCACAAATAAATGGTCTTCTGAAAACAACAAGCTTTCATTTCCGAAACCAAGCGTTCCGATGTAATAATCGATGAATTTCAATTAGTTCTTAAAATCCACTAGTAAAACAGTAGCTTTTTATTCCATTTCGAAAGAATTTTAAAATTTTCAAAAATACAAAGACGTGAATCTGCTTAAGTAATTTTTATCATAGTCTGAAGTACCGATTCCAAACTTCAAATACAAAATATATAATCAAAATTCTGAATATCGTGAGGTACCGTTATATATGGGCTATACGACGACGTGGACCTGTATTTGTAATTTTGCTGTGATAGGCTGTAGTACCCATTAAGATCTTCAAACACGAAATTTGAAACAATCCCGGTAAATAATGTCGCTAATATCATCAAAATACCGAATACCCAGGTATCGTTAAAAAGGGGGCTATATGAAGACGTCGGCCTATATATGTAATCTTTTGTCATAGGTTGCAGTACCCATTAAGAATTTTAAATACGATATTTAAAACAATTTTGGAAAATTTTGTCTATAAAATCATGAAATACCGAATAGCGGGAGGTACCGTTATATAGGGGCTATGTGAAAACGTGAACCGACATGGCCCATTTACGAACTTAACTACCTACTGACAAAATGCATATGTGTAAAAAATTTTAGCCCTCTATCTCAATTCGTTTCGGAAACCGCTAAAACATCCTAGAATTTTAAGCTGATCCAGAACATATATACTTTATAGGGTCTATCATGATTATTTCGAAGAGGTAACAAGTAAAAAAGCTGTAAGTTCGGCCGGGCCGAACTTTTAATACCCTCCACCATTTGGTATAAATTTGGCAATTTCCAAAAAAAATAAATAAATAAAATAAAAAAAATCCTTTAAAAATTCTGTTAAAATCTTAAAAATACCGAATGTCTATACGACGACGTATACCTGCATAGGCAACTTTTGTCATAAGTTATTACAACATTTAAATTCTACTTGTTTATAATGTAGCTAAAATCATCAAAATACCGAATATAGGGGGTACCGTTATATGGGGCTATACGAAGACGTGGACCTGCACAGACAATTTTCTGGCATGGGCTGAAGTATCCATTACGAACTTCAAATGCGAAATTTAAAACAATCCCGGTAAATAATGTCGCTAAAATCATCAAAATACCGAATATCGGGGGGTACGGTATATGGGGCCTATACGAAGACGTGGACCTACATGGTCCATTTTCTGTTTACTGCTGCAGTGTCTATTACGAACTTCAAATACCAAATTTGGAACGGTTCCGTTAAATAATGTCGCTAAAATCATCAAAATACCGAATATCGGGGGGTACGGTATATGGGGGCTATACGAAGACGTGGACCTACATGGCCCATTTTCTGTTTTCTGCTGCAGTATCTATTACGAACTTCAAATACACAAATTTGGAACGGTTCCGTTAAATAATGTCGCTAAAATCATCAAAATACCGAATATCGGGGGGTACCATTATATGGGGGCTATACGAAGACGTGGACCTGCACAGATAATTTTCTGTCTTAGGCTGTAGTATCCATTACGAACTTCAAATGCCAAATTTGAAACAATTCCGGTGAATAATGTCGCTAAAATCATCAAAATACCGAATATCGAGAGGTACCGTTATATGTGGGCTATATGAAAACTTGGACCTACATGACCCATTTACGAACTTAACCTGCCTACTGGCAAAATATACATGTGTGCAAAATTTTAGCCTTCTATCTCAATTTGTTCGAAAGATAGCGTGATTACAACAGACAGACAGACAGACAGACAGACAGACGGACAGACAGACAGACAGACACACAGACAGACAGACGGACATGGCTAAATCGTCTTAGAATTTTACGCTGATCAAGAATATATATACTTTGTTGGGTCTGACGTGAGTATTTCGAGGAGTTACAAACGGAATGACAAAATTAATATACCCTCCATAGTATGGTGGAGGGTATAAAAATGGAATGAAAAAGTTAATATACCCTTCGTAGAATGGTGGAGGGCATAAAAGGAAATTCTCTGCTGCCGACTTAGATAGTATTTTCTTTAATATGATGAAACAATTATCAGATTCTTCGAAAGAAACCTTTTTACTAACAAAAAAATGCGAAATCAGAGAAGACTGGAGAAAATGACAATTATGACATACACACCAGGTACAAATTTATACAATCGCTGCTCATTGGCTGCGTCTACTGCCAAAGACATAGAAGTATAAAGATGGTACAAGACAGATCAATATATGACAACCATTTGAAAATACCTCTGTTGTTATGATATCGTAACAACATAGTTAGCAATGTTATTCGATTTAAACCGCTGAGGCAATATGCAATTAATTTGGAATGTCTATGGAATACAATTTTGAAACCAATTTTTTGATTTTTCAAACTTTTGTTTGTCATTTTTTCTTATAAATGTGTTTTCTATATTAACATGGCCCTGTCATGAACTGTTATCTAGATAGTACAGACAATCTTACATTTACAACTAATACTCAAAGGCGAATTCTACTGGTTCCGGCTATGGAGATTTATATAAGATGCCGTAAAGTGAGTTTGGAGAATTAAGAACAAAAACATGAAACATTTGACGAATTCTCATCATAAAAACATGGGTTAATAATTGTAAGAGGGCTTACACGGAATTTCTATTTAGAAGTAATCTTGGCCTAAATTCATCGACTCCTACACGCACAATTTATGGCAATTATGTTAACCCCGAGCAACGAAGTCAATATTAAGCTGCAAAGGAGTTAGTAAAATTTAACGCCACAATTTATGCCTGAACAACAGTATAACCAGAAACCCCTATAATAAATAAAATTGGGCCTAACTTACATAGAGTTTAAACATATTATTGATAAGATTGTAGCAAATGAAACCATTACGGTAAATAATGTCGTTAAAATCATCAAAATACCGAATATCGGGGTACCGTTATATGGGGCTATACGTAGACGTGGACCTACATGGCGCATGTTCTGTCTTATGCTGTAGTATCTATTACGAACTTCAAATACCAAATTTGAAACAATTCTGGTAAATAATGTCGCTCACATCATCAAAATACGGAATATCGGGAGGTACCATTATATGGGGGCTATACAAAACGTGGACCTACATGGCCCAATACCAAAAGCCCTGCTGACATATTACACATTTGAGTAAATTTTTATCAATTTACTTCATTTCGTTCGGAAGCTAGAGTGATTTCCACAGACGGACAGACGGGCGGACATTGCTAAATCGACAAAGAATTTTATGCTGATCAAGTATATATGTACTATATATAGATTTAGTGGGTTAATCTTGTGTGTTTAGATAAGACATAAAGACATAAATACCGCTCAGTTGATTTTTGTTTACGTATATACACAACCAAAAGGGAATGCAAAAATGAAGTATTAAAAAATCTAATATAGAGCCATGTAATATTCCAAAAAATAAGTGAAATTGTGAATGTGAAATTGGTGCTTCTCCGCAAGGAAAATAATGAATCTTCCCATGTATTATCATGACAAAATAAAAATTTAAGTTTTTTTGTTATTGTTCGAATACAGAAGAATTTATGATGTGCTATTGTTGTGCCCAGTGATTGTTTCCGTCGGACTGTAGATCCCGCACAGGATTTAAAACAAATCGGGTCATCCGAATTAAGCAATATATCCTGATAATGCAGGTTAATCCGGATAAAAAAATGTATTTAAACGCGCTATAACCTTGGTAAAAACCATAAATATAAATCAGGGTTCAAGACCAGGGTTAGCCCGGATCTACCAAATCGATATGGACAATATGGTAGCAGGTGAAAGCAAATGAAATACATGCCCAACAAGTGACCAAATGATGACGTTTTTAAAACGTTTCGGGAGTTGTCTCAAAATGATCAAATTTTTTCGACTCGGATTTTAAAAAACATCCTCTAGAGGAAGAAATATTTAATGCCGGCCCAAGGCCCTCCATTTAAAAGTATCAAATTTGGTTCGCGTAGCCGGTGTTGGATACGCCCAATCTCAAGCCCGGGCGAAGGCGGGCTACTAGAAAGAAGTTTTAATTTTGGAAAAACTTTAGTTTACCGGTATTGGACATATCCAGACGAAAAATCTTAAGCCTTGGCCGAAGGTCGGCTACTTAAAAGTGAATGAAATGTAGGAAAATTTTAGTTTGCGTGGCCGGTGTTGGACATACCTAGAGAAAAAATTGTAAACTCCTGAGTAGTGTATAAAATGAAATTATAATACACCCGCGGAAATACACATGGAAATATACAAAAATATGTTTCGGAAATACACAAAAATATGTTTCGGAAATACACAAAAATATGTTTCTTTCAAATATATTTTGGGTTTTGTGCAAACAAAAGAAGTAAATAACATGACTGTCTAGCTACCTTTCTTGCAAGAATTGTTCAGTAAAATAGTTTTTTATATCCTTTGTTAGAAAACTGCGAAAGGTTGAGAAGAATCATGGCAAACTTAACTAGGTCTTTTTGCAGACTATGAAAATTTTCAATAATGTGAAAATGAGTTTATAGGCAAGAGGTATGAAGGGGGTGAAACTATGTACAACCTTCTCTAATCTGAAATTATTCTTTGTGCTTAAATTCGTAACTATCACATCAAGATGGCTGCACCTCATTTCTTTGATTCCTTTTCATTTTATAAAAACAGTCTAAAGCAACAAAGAAAATATCAACAATTTTCATATGAAAAAAAATTGTGTGCAGACGTCGATGAAAATGGGAAAACATTTTCAATGAAAATTTTCATAGAATAGGTAATTTTATTTGACAAATCTGAAATAACAAACCATTAGAAATTGCCAACCATGACGCGGAACAATAAAGAGGTAGTAACGCGTTTAAATGCGAAATTTTATCTGGATTAACGCACATTATCAGAATTTGTTTATTATGCAATATTAGAGATCTAGTTAACCAGATTTACCATACATAATTATATCTTCTCACGATCGAATCCAATGCGAAAAACTATGCACAGATAATGATGCATTATTTCCTTGCAGACAATCACCAAAATCGCTTATTTTTCAAAATCAATTGTCTTTTCGTTTCATCATTTTTGGCTGTTTTTATGCATTCTATTTTGGTTGTGTATGTATACGTAAACAAACAGTACTGCCTCATTTGATATGTTTGAATGAATTTCTTTGTATAATTTGGCCGAGTTAATTCCACTGGATTTTCTAAACCCCGTTTTATTTTTTCTAAAGCTTCTTTTTTGCGTAGTCTTTATGAATTCCCTATGATACCTTGGAATTTTCTTAATTGTTTAATTGTCATTGGTTCGGGGTTTTTGCTTATTGTTTCGACCTTTTTTGAACCCGTTTTTATTGTTCATTCTGCTTCAATGTAACACAAAAATTTGACTTGTAATTCTCATATTAACGTGTTTTAAATACCTGTAAGTGATTGGCGTGTTCACTAATATTTTTACAACATATAATAATATCATATTTATATACGTGACAAAATTTTCCTATACATTCCCTCAATATGTTATCATTTGCTCTTGTGTTTGTGCTTGGTGCTCTTTTCAAACCAAATGGTTTTCGCACATATTCGCATTTTCCATTGTTAACTGAGAATGCTGCTTTCGATATCCGCTTTTGTTATAGGTATTTGTGAAATACTGATTCCGAAGCTATCGTACTGATATATCTTGACTGTTCAAGGTTCGAAAGTATGATTTCTGTCTCTGGAATTGGATACTAATCCGCAGTGGTTTCATCCTTTAATTTCTTGTCCAAACAGGTCCATATGTTCGATATCTAGGTTCAGCTCTGTTTGTTGTACATGGTATCTTCTTATCTACGGGGTGAGACAAAAAAACTGCAACAAAGTCAAACGCCACAATTTGTACATTTTTTTTATTTTATTGAATGAAAGCAAGAAATGTCAGAAGTAGCATTAAATTTCAGAACAAGTTTAGATTTACCCGAATAGGTCACCTTTGTCACGAATTATGGTCTTCAAACGGCTAATGAAACCGTCACACGCTGGCCGAATGTTGCTCTGCGGCATTTTGACCCTATCCCGGAGAAGCGCTTGCTTGAAGTGATCGACACTTTGGTACTTTTTACTGCCAACCTTGCTTTCCAAAATACTCCAGACGCAATAGTCCAATGGATTGGTATCCGGACATCTTGGTGGCCATTGTGCGCTGGAAATGAAGCGAGGAACCCCATTTTCAGCTGACCTCTTTGGCAAGTAAAAACGCTCTGAAAAAAAACGTAAGTTCTTCGAAATTTACTAATGGTGGGAGTCTTACTAAGTGTACGTTGGCTTCCGATTCCTCTTTATGTTGGTTTCCCATGTCGTAGACATTTATATTTTCCTCTAATTCTGGTACTATACTGCAATGTTATATATATATATATATATATATATATATATATATATATATATATATATATATATATATATATATATATATATATATATATATATATATATATATATAATATATATATATATATATATATATATATATATATATATATATATATATATATATATATATATATATATATATACTTCGCCATCCTTGAACAATTCAAACTGCTGATGGCTCCCTTCGATTACATACAATTAGAAAGATAGAGCAAGTGTCTTCGTTGTTTCTTCCTAAAATGTCTCCTTCTTCATTACGCCGTGGAAAATATAACATAACCAATATGCGAAAATAGTCGTCCCTGTTTAATTCGGTTCTAAATGAAATGGGAAATGAATTATGACCGGACTCCTTCTTTTATATACGTAACCCGAAATATTTTTAAGCTATACATAGCACCGACATCGTCTGGATTTTCCTAGCCATTTTCAAAAACTATCTTCATCTATGTATGTATAATGTGCAGCGAAAGAGCCAAACACACATCGCCTAGAATGTCCGATCTTTGAATCTAGTGCATAAGTAAATTTGATACATAAATATCTGTTGAATCAGGAAAAATACTTGGCAGCTGTTGTCTGTCTTGAATTTCTCTCAAAGACGAATCTTTAGAAACGAATTTATCTAGAAAATCCGTAACACGACGGTAGCTATTTTGATAAGATATATCAGAAAGAGGGACATTATTTAGCCAATGTATGTCGTGGACATCAGGGGACACTCTCTGTTGAAATTTTATTCTCCAGTAGAATTTGTTTATATTTAATTCGTCGAATATTTCCCCATTAGCAGTGAAATATTTGAAGGGCTGTCTTATTCTGTGGTCAAAATGCCTGGAACATGCAATAGGATCTAACCTAATTAGTTCGTACAGTTTTTGTATATTAACTCTTCTGAGTCCTCATCTATTGGAAATCAATGGGTCGATGACCTACACCAGGAACTATTTCATTATTTTGATAATAGACTTTGATCTTCGGAATTTGCAACAAACGGCACTTGATTAGCAGGAACCATTTTGGCTAACCATTCAGGGGAAATATTCTCATGTTCTCTGTACGATTCGGTTTCAATAAGATATATCGCTGCTTCGAAAATTTTACCTGACCGAATCGTTTCAGACAAAAAATAGTGTAATGCTTTGCTTCAAATGAACCTGGATAACTTCAGTTTGGTCGGCCGTTCGTGGAAGGATGTTGACAGTGGAAGCAAGTGAAATGGGGACATTAACTACTGCCCCCCTTACATCACAATGACGATTGTAACCCAACGAAACTATAATCATAAAGGGAAATCGTGGTGCAACAAGCCTTTCTTCCAGCGATGTCAAGCCTTCTAGTTCACTCGGAATAGCTGAAAAACATAGACCTTCTGAGAGACACATAGACGGAACCTTCCCCGCATTTATTATTTGATTTTATGTGTATCGTTTTAAGATGAAAACTGTTCTGAAAGGAAAAAACTTCATTCAAATTTGGGTATTTTTGTAGAATAGATGTTTTGAGGAGGGCCTTAATTTGAGTAATAAACGATACACATGATATAAACCACATTTTTAAACGGAATTGTTCATAATTCGATTCAAAGATTTTAAAATGGATTCCACTTCTTGTGGCAGATTTTCCCATATAGGAGCATATTTCGCTATAACCCCCATATTTCAATACTTTCCTATATATGGTATTCTGAAGATTTAAGCCAAACTTTCGGGGAGAATGCGGTACTTCTAATTATTTGGTACTCTGATGATTTTAGCAACATTTTTAGCGGATCTTTTTTAATTTGGTATTTGACACCTTGACAAGCACTCTATCAGGAAACCGATACCATCGACATTGCTGCACTTTAAAGATATTTTACCTACAGATTTCACGAGCAAAATGGAAGTGGACCAAATATTCAACCCAGATTATTTTATTTTTAAAGGGTCCATTAACCTTGTAATAGAGTGTGTTAAAAGTTCGTACCAACCGCGTTTTACCTTTTTAATTTTAAAATATTTTGAGAGTTCATTGTACCAAGAACTGTGGTGATGCAGTTACCTGTATTATTTTATCATGAATAAACCATGGCTCCATAGTCACAATTATTGCAGGTAGAAGCAAACCCCAGCTGATAGGTATGCCCTTTTCTAAATAATACCATTGCAGAACAATGTCTAAAATAAAAAAATGGTATTATACTTAACAAAACGCCAACGACTATGGTGCGGAATTTTTTTTCGCAGTTAAGGAATGGCGACACTACATTAGGTAATACAGTCGCATATATCGTATTTCTTAAAATTGCAAAATGTCGAATACTTTATGTAGGTATGCAATTTGGTTTCAATTTGAAAGGGATGACACTTGTATTACGTACAAAAAACAAATTGGTGTGTGGTTGTTGATACGATTGTTGTACAACAACACTTGCTGTTACCTGTATTATTCTACCATGCCATGGCGCAAGAATAAGGCTGCAAATACATAAAAAGCTTGAAGTCATGGCTAGGCATATTAATGCCAAATTATAATGAAAAACGACGGCAGGATTTCAGTGCGTCTCTGTAATTCCTTTGTGAAATGTCACAAAATAGCCCGTGCCATGACTTCAAGCTTCTTATGTACTTAGCCCTTAAAGCATAGTAACATTCATAAGGTAGTCATATCAAATATACATTTCCATCTTTGCATTTCCTGTAATTTATATTGTCAAATTTCATTGCATAGAAAACCGCTTCCTGATTTGTGTGTGTACAACGTATTTATAAATATCCATTTTGACAATAAGATATTGGAAATGAATAATTAAAAAAATTAAACATATGATTGCATAACCTTACACTCTTACTTATACCATGGCGTAAGAATAAAGGTTAGTGGAACTAAAGTTATAAAGTATTACCATGATATAACCCAACTAGCATGGTACAATAAGGAAGTAGAACAGCTTCGTAAAACTACAGAAATACAGCTTTGAAGCTATGTCCGCTTCCTGTCAGAATTATTCAAAATTATATCCAACAAGTTGTTTTCATTTATTTGATGTTTTTGTTAATTTCTGAAATGAGTCTAATAGCGCGAAAGATGAATGAAATGTCTGGATGTTCTCTCAAAAATATGATCCTAAGTGATCAACCTTTCAGCTCCATGGTAAATTTGGTTAATATTATTAATGCCCTCCCCGCAATTTAAGTTTCTTCCAAACATTGATTTTGAAAATATTTTGTTTTTATATTTCAAAACAACAAATACATACACAAAATTGGCAGAAGTCGGGCACACTTAGAAATAATTGTAATCAGCTGGGAGCTCTACCTTACCTTTTATTGTACCATGCCTACTAGGAATTAGAACAAGATTTCATGAAATAGATTCATTAGAGACAAATTTACTCGTGGGATATAAAATTTTTTAAAAGGGTCAACGCTGAAATTTATGAAGATAAGAAAATACTAAGATACAACAAATATAATTACATATAGAAAGAAAGCTGAAAATACGAAAAAAGTAACAAAGAAGCACAAACGGAAACTAATATAATAAAATATAAAACTAACAAGACTAAAATGGCTTTACAACAGTGAAGTAAAGGAGAATATGGAGATATATTAAGAAAGAATTTGACAAAGAAATAGAAATCTTACATTCCAATATATACATAGATACAATCTACAACAGACATTAGAGCTGAAATTAAAACTCGGACACCTTTTAGAAACATGTTTGAAATGCCAAATCTGAAATTAAGTCTAATCCTTATTCTAACAAACACTTAAAAATTGTATTATTTTCTTTTAAGTACATATTTACTTATCTTTAATTATATTGTCCAAATACAATCTAATTTTTAAAAATTGTCTATACCCATTTACGTTGGTTTAATTAATGCAATCTTATTTTACATTTTATTCTTAATATGAACTACAATATAATTGAATATATAGAAGTTATACATGAATCGAATTCGTCATTTATTGCATATATATATATATATATATATATATATATATATATATATATATACTTCGCCATCCTTGAACAATTCACACTGCTGATGGCTCCCTTCGATTACATACAATTAGAAAGATAGAGCAAGTGTCTTCGTTGTTTCTTCCTAAAATGTCTCCTTCTTCATTACGCCGTGGAAAATATAACATAACCAATATGCGAAAATAGTCGTCCCTGTTTAATTCGGTTCTAAATGAAATGGGAAATGAATTATGACCGGACTCCTTCTTTTATATACGTAACCCGAAATATTTTTAAGCTATACATAGCACCGACATCGTCTGGATTTTCCTAGCCATTTTCAAAAACTATCTTCATCTATGTATGTATAATGTGCAGCGAAAGAGCCAAACACACATCGCCTAGAATGTCCGATCTTTGAATCTAGTGCATAAGTAAATTTGATACATAAATATCTGTTGAATCAGGAAAAATACTTGGCAGCTGTTGTCTGTCTTGAATTTCTCTCAAAGACGAATCTTTAGAAACGAATTTATCTAGAAAATCCGTAACACGACGGTAGCTATTTTGATAAGATATATCAGAAAGAGGGACATTATTTAGCCAATGTATGTCGTGGACATCAGGGGACACTCTCTGTTGAAATTTTATTCTCCAGTAGAATTTGTTTATATTTAATTCGTCGAATATTTCCCCATTAGCAGTGAAATATTTGAAGGGCTGTCTTATTCTGTGGTCAAAATGCCTGGAACATGCAATAGGATCTAACCTAATTAGTTCGTACAGTTTTTGTATATTAACTCTTCTGAGTCCTCATCTATTGGAAATCAATGGGTCGATGACCTACACCAGGAACTATTTCATTATTTTGATAATAGACTTTGATCTTCGGAATTTGCAACAAACGGCACTTGATTAGCAGGAACCATTTTGGCTAACCATTCAGGGGAAATATTCTCATGTTCTCTGTACGATTCGGTTTCAATAAGATATATCGCTGCTTCGAAAATTTTACCTGACCGAATCGTTTCAGACAAAAAATAGTGTAATGCTTTGCTTCAAATGAACCTGGATAACTTCAGTTTGGTCGGCCGTTCGTGGAAGGATGTTGACAGTGGAAGCAAGTGAAATGGGGACATTCACTACTGCCCCCCTTACATCACAATGACGATTGTAACCCAACGAAACTATAATCATAAAGGGAAATCGTGGTGCAACAAGCCTTTCTTCCAGCGATGTCAAGCCTTCTAGTTCACTCGGAATAGCTGAAAAACATAGACCTTCTGAGAGACACATAGACGGAACCTTCCCCGCATTTATTATTTGATTTTATGTGTATCGTTTTAAGATGAAAACTGTTCTGAAAGGAAAAAACTTCATTCAAATTTGGGTATTTTTGTAGAATAGATGTTTTGAGGAGGGCCTTAATTTGAGTAATAAACGATACACATGATATAAACCACATTTTTAAACGGAATTGTTCATAATTCGATTCAAAGATTTTAAAATGGATTCCACTTCTTGTGGCAGATTTTCCCATATAGGAGCATATTTCGCTATAACCCCCATATTTCAATACTTTCCTATATATGGTATTCTGAAGATTTAAGCCAAACTTTCGGGGAGAATGCGGTACTTCTAATTATTTGGTACTCTGATGATTTTAGCAACATTTTTAGCGGATCTTTTTTTAATTTGGTATTTGACACCTTGACAAGCACTCTATCAGGAAACCGATACCATCGACATTGCTGCACTTTAAAGATATTTTACCTACAGATTTCACGAGCAAAATGGAAGTGGACCAAATATTCAACCCAGATTATTTTATTTTTAAAGGGTCCATTAACCTTGTAATAGAGTGTGTTAAAAGTTCGTACCAACCGCGTTTTACCTTTTTAATTTTAAAATATTTTGAGAGTTCATTGTACCAAGAACTGTGGTGATGCAGTTACCTGTATTATTTTATCATGAATAAACCATGGCTCCATAGTCACAATTATTGCAGGTAGAAGCAAACCCCAGCTGATAGGTATGCCCTTTTCTAAATAATACCATTGCAGAACAATGCCTAAAATAAAAAAATGGTATTATACTTAACAAAACGCCAACGACTATGGTGCGGAATTTTTTTTCGCAGTTAAGGAATGGCGACACTACATTAGGTAATACAGTCGCATATATCGTATTTCTTAAAATTGCAAAATGTCGAATACTTTATGTAGGTATGCAATTTGGTTTCAATTTGAAAGGGATGACACTTGTATTACGTACAAAAAACAAATTGGTGTGTGGTTGTTGTTACGATTGTTGTACAACAACACTTGCTGTTACCTGTATTATTCTACCATGCCATGGCGCAAGAATAAGGCTGCAAATACATAAAAAGCTTGAAGTCATGGCTAGGCATATTAATGCCAAATTATAATGAAAAACGACGGCAGGATTTCAGTGCGTCTCTGTAATTCCTTTGTGAAATGTCACAAAATAGCCCGTGCCATGACTTCAAGCTTCTTATGTACTTAGCCCTTAAAGCATAGTAACATTCATAAGGTAGTCATATCAAATATACATTTCCATCTTTGCATTTCCTGTAATTTATATTGTCAAATTTCATTGCATAGAAAACCGCTTCCTGATTTGTGTGTGTACAACGTATTTATAAATATCCATTTTGACAATAAGATATTGGAAATGAATAATTAAAAAAATTAAACATATGATTGCATAACCTTACACTCTTACTTATACCATGGCGTAAGAATAAAGGTTAGTGGAACTAAAGTTATAAAGTATTACCATGATATAACCCAACTAGCATGGTACAATAAGGAAGTAGAACAGCTTCGTAAAACTACAGAAATACAGCTTTGAAGCTATGTCCGCTTCCTGTCAGAATTATTCAAAATTATATCCAACAAGTTGTTTTCATTTATTTGATGTTTTTGTTAATTTCTGAAATGAGTCTAATAGCGCGAAAGATGAATGAAATGTCTGGATGTTCTCTCAAAAATATGATCCTAAGTGATCAACCTTTCAGCTCCATGGTAAATTTGGTTAATATTATTAATGCCCTCCCCGCAATTTAAGTTTCTTCCAAACATTGATTTTGAAAATATTTTGTTTTTATATTTCAAAACAACAAATACATACACAAAATTGGCAGAAGTCGGGCACACTTAGAAATAATTGTAATCAGCTGGGAGCTCTACCTTACCTTTTATTGTACCATGCCTACTAGGAATTAGAACAAGATTTCATGAAATAGATTCATTAGAGACAAATTTACTCGTGGGATATAAAATTTTTTAAAAGGGTCAACGCTGAAATTTATGAAGATAAGAAAATACTAAGATACAACAAATATAATTACATATAGAAAGAAAGCTGAAAATACGAAAAAAGTAACAAAGAAGCACAAACGGAAACTAATATAATAAAATATAAAACTAACAAGACTAAAATGGCTTTACAACAGTGAAGTAAAGGAGAATATGGAGATATATTAAGAAAGAATTTGACAAAGAAATAGAAATCTTACATTCCAATATATACATAGATACAATCTACAACAGACATTAGAGCTGAAATTAAAACTCGGACACCTTTTAGAAACATGTTTGAAATGCCAAATCTGAAATTAAGTCTAATCCTTATTCTAACAAACACTTAAAAATTGTATTATTTTCTTTTAAGTACATATTTACTTATCTTTAATTATATTGTCCAAATACAATCTAATTTTTAAAAATTGTCTATACCCATTTACGTTGGTTTAATTAATGCAATCTTATTTTACATTTTATTCTTAATATGAACTACAATATAATTGAATATATAGAAGTTATACATGAATCGAATTCGTCATTTATTGCATCAATATAATTTTATGATCAAACATAAATGTATATGCTAATACAGATTATAGAGTAAACAACAAAATTTTATTTGACACGGAATATCTACAAAAAAATCTATATTATATGTATAAAATCCTAATAATATATTACTATTCCATCATGGTGGTTGTGAACTGTGGCGTAATATTTAAAATTTCATTGCCAAATACCCCATCGATATGCGTACCGTGATTCATTTTTGGTATACTTCTTTCCAACTTTGGCACTAAGCCCATGAAGCCAAGAGCAGCTTCAGTTGCACTAGTTCGACTACTTCTACAGACATTGAAATCTCCGACAATTTGAATTATCATCGAAACGTTCCTTAATATAACATATAGCTCCTAGCAAAATACATTTGAAGTTGCATTCTGGTAATGAGGAATTCCTGTAAAGTATCATTAGATACAAATTTCTGAATCGGATAAGTGTATATTGAAATGATTTTCTTCCTGGTTTTATTGAATTTCTACCAAAATCAATATGCTTCAGTATACCAGTAGCTCCATTAATGCGATATGAGCCAATCTAAGTGAATTATTATTATCGGTTTCTTCGCTTGACAAGAATAAATGAACTGCTTACTTGACTTAATGAGCGAAAAATCTTCTTAAGTCATTTCTCCAGTTGACATTCAGTTCAGTGTAAACGCGAAATCTTGGTCCTCCCTTTGTCGCATTATCTCTGTTAGCTCATTAAAGAAAAAAGATCCCAGAAGCCACCTCTTGTATGAATGTGGTACGGATTAACAATATTGATACTAAAAATCCATTTATCCCCAACTGGGGGTAGCTGTTTTAGATCTCCGAACAAAACTATAGAGATTTCTCCAAAAGCTTTGGTTACTGCAATGTTATCATTACTCGCATTGTCTTCTCCACCATCACCGTCTTCACGAAAACTTCGGAGTATATTATATAATTCGTCGTCGTTGAACAATTTAAACTGTAGATGTTTCCTTTCGATTACATCCATGTAGATAGATCAAGTGTCTTCTTTGTTTGTTCCTAAAATATCACCTTCCTTGTTACGTCGTGGAAAATATAACATAAACAATGTGCGAAAATAGTCGTCCCTATTTAAGTCGGCTCTAACTGAGGGAAAATAAATTATCTTTTATATTCTTATTTTATATACGTAACCAGAATTATTTTTATACCCTCCACCATAGTATGTATGGAGGGATAATTAAGTTTGTCATTCCGTCTTTAATACCGCGAAATATGCATTCTGGTAATGAGGAATTCCTGTAAAGTATCATTAGATACAAATTTCTGAATCGGATAAGTGTATATTGAAATGATTTTCTTCCTGGTTTTATTGAATTTCTACCAAAATCAATATGCTTCAGTATACCAGTAGCTCCATTAATGCGATATGAGCCAATCTAAGTGAATTATTATTATCGGTTTCTTCGCTTGACAAGAATAAATGAACTGCTTACTTGACTTAATGAGCGAAAAATCTTCTTAAGTCATTTCTCCAGTTGACATTCAGTTCAGTGTAAACGCGAAATCTTGGTCCTCCCTTTGTCGCATTATCTCTGTTAGCTCATTAAAGAAAAAAGATCCCAGAAGCCACCTCTTGTATGAATGTGGTACGGATTAACAATATTGATACTAAAAATCCATTTATCCCCAACTGGGGGTAGCTGTTTTAGATCTCCGAACAAAACTATAGAGATTTCTCCAAAAGCTTTGGTTACTGCAATGTTATCATTACTCGCATTGTCTTCTCCACCATCACCGTCTTCACGAAAACTTCGGAGTATATTATATAATTCGTCGTCGTTGAACAATTTAAACTGTAGATGTTTCCTTTCGATTACATCCATGTAGATAGATCAAGTGTCTTCTTTGTTTGTTCCTAAAATATCACCTTCCTTGTTACGTCGTGGAAAATATAACATAAACAATGTGCGAAAATAGTCGTCCCTGTTTAAGTCGGCTCTAACTGAGGGAAAATAAATTATCTTTTATATTCTTATTTTATATACGTAACCAGAATTATTTTTATACCCTCCACCATAGTATGTATGGAGGGATAATTAAGTTTGTCATTCCGTCTTTAATACCGCGAAATATACACTTTAGACCCAACAAAGTATATATATTCTTGCTCAGCATAAAATTCTATGTCGATATAGTGAAGTCCGTTCGTCTATCCGTCTGTGAAAATCACTCTAACTTCCGAAAGAAATGACGTAGATTGATAAAATTCTACTCAAATGTATATTATGACTTTTGGTCTTGAAAATGGGCCATGTAGCTCAACGGTTTTGTATAGCCCCCATATAACGGAACCTCCCGATTTTCGGCATTTTGATAATTTTAGCGACATTATTCACCGGAATTGTTTCAAATTTGGTATTTGAAGTTCGAAATGGATACTACAGCCTAAGACAGGAAATTGTCTGTGCAGGTCTACGTCTTCGTATAGCCCCCATATAACGTTACCTCCCGATATTCGGTACTTTGTTGATTTTAGCGACATTATTCACAGGAATTATTTCAAATTTGGTATTTGAAGTTAGGCTGTAGTATACATTACAGCCTATGGTAGAAAATTATCTTTCAAATTTGGTATTTGAAGTTCGTAATGGATACTACAGCCTAAAGCAGCAATTAGTCTTCTTATAGCCCCAATATAACGGTACTTCCCGATTTTTTTAAGTATAACATTTGAATATTTAAATGGCTTATGACAAAATTACCTATGCAGTCCATGTCGTCCTATAGAACCTAATATAACAGCTACATTCGGTATCTTTAAGATTTTAATAGAATTTTCAACGGATTATAATGTTTTTGAGACTCACAGCTTTCTTACTTGTTTAAGCTAACCATAGCACCGACATCATCTGGATTTTCCTCGCCATCTTCAAAAATATCTTCATCTTCCTCATCATGTTGACGGTTCCGTTTGGGCAACTTCTTAGAGTATGTATAATGTGCAGCGAAAAAAGCAAAACACACATCGTCTAGAATATCCGGTCTTTCAATATAGTGCTCAAGTAGATTCGATACATAACTATCTGTTGAATCAGGAGAAAGACTTTGCAGCTGTTGCCTTGGTTTTAATATGCGAACACGTTTTTCTGACAAGAGAGTATGAACATAAACGTCACTGGTGCTACTTGGGCTGACACTTCGGATGCAGATATGATTTATTTCATACTTTTATTATCACAACTTCTGTTTTACAGAATAGATCCCTTCGCGTATTTCGTTCATTTTATCTTGCAACAAACGTAAAACACCCATAAGAACTAAAAGCATTTATTGATCTATCTTTGAAGGATCTTTTAAGAAAAATTTTAGGTTTTCCGATAGAAGATTTGAGCGTCGCAAAATATTCATCTTTTTCCATATTAATCCGTGCCAGAAACTGCTCAAAAAGAAGTTCTGTAGTGGACATATGCTATATTGAATCTACAGAATTTTGACCTCTTATTTCGCGTTGTCTCGAATTTATCTTTAAAACGAATCTGTAGAAACAAATTTATCTACAAAATCCGTAACTGGTCGGAAGCTAATATATGCCGCGGACATGTGGGGACAAAACTATAGAAAAGCTTTAGTAGTTTTAAAAATCTGCTTCAGAAGTGTATTAAGGAACCCTAACATTCTACATCCAATCTTGGAGACTTCGTCTTATTCTGTGGTCAAAATACCTGAAACATGTGATAGGATCTGACCTAATTAATTAGAAACAAATTTATCTACAAAATCCGTAACTGGTCGGAAGCTAATATATGCCGCGGACATGTGGGGACAAAACTATAGAAAAGCTTTAGTAGTTTTAAAAATCTGCTTCAGAAGTGCATCAAGGAACCCTAACATTCTACATCCATCCTTGGAGACTTCTTCTTATTCTGTGGTCAAAATACCTGGAACATGTAATAGGATCTGACCTAATTAGTTCGTTCCGTTTTTGGGTGTTGCCTCTTCTTCGAAAATATTTCTTCCATCTGCAATTTTCACTTATATGACGATCAATTCTGGGCATTGCGATTCAGCGGCAGACAGTGTTATAAAGAATGTTGGGACGCCAACTTGTTTGATCATAGCCAAGACTTTCTTCTTCTCTGCCTCCCAATTTGCTGGAGGAGATCGGACGCCTTTTCTTCATCGTGCTGCACTATATTTTGTATGAATCGGTCATTGAGAGCATCTGTTGCAGTATAATTTGAACTCCCAATTTTCTTCCTCAAACAAGTAGAGATGCTGTTTAGTTTTTTATGGGTTCATTCACTGATTTCTCGATACCACAAAATAGCAGGTAAATTATCTGGAGAATAACTCATTACAACGCAACAGCTAAAATATAATTTTTCGCGAAAAAAGTAAAATTTTCAATTTTCAATTGTTAACTACAAATTATTATCACTTTAGATTTGGTAATTTTTTATTCTTTCTACCTTTTCTCATATTTTTCTACTATCCTCAATTTCATAATCAATCTAAACATACATGGCAAATAAAAAAAATCAATTTTTATTTCATAATATTGAATTGTCTTAGTAATTTTTTCCATGATCAAAAACATCCAACATCTAATTTTTCTCAAAAATCGTAAACAACACACATGTGGTACGCTATCGTTACATTATTCTTTTTAATGTTCCGCCATGTGGCACACTACGTTTTTTAGTGCTCCGATTGGGGTACTGTACAATTCTCGTTGTATCACTAAAATATTTTTAAAGGGTTGTGTTCCGATACGGTACATTACCTTAGTGTACCACTCCACCTCGGAACGGAACAGAACACTATGGTTCAGTACTATACTGTATATTTTCGAACACTGCACACATCTTCTATCATAACGCCTAGCTTCAGATTTTATCACTTTTGAAATTGTCGTAGTTGATGTTCTTTTAATAGCACAGTATATAGTGGGAAATTATAACTCTTCAGAGTACTCATCTAATGGCAAATTCATGGGTATATGACCTTCACCAGGAGCTATTTCAGTATTTTGAATTTGGACATCTGCGACGGGAATTTAATCCTGGAGGGCTTTTGTGGGTTTTGTTCTTCGATCTGATCTTCGTCAATGTTAGAATCAATGGCGCGCTGTAACATACTTCGATCTTCGGAATTTGTAATAAACGGCACTTGATAAGCAGGACCCATATTGGCCAACCATTCAGGGGAAATACTCACTATTCGGTTTCAATAAAATATCTCGCTCCTTTGAAAGTTTTATCTGGACGAATCGTTTCAGACATAATATAGTGTGTGTAAGACATTCTTCGCTTCAAATGCACCTGGATAACTTCAGTTTGGTCGGCCGTTCGTGGAAGGATGTTGACAGTGGAAGCAAGTGAAATGGGGACATTCACTACTGCACCCCTTACAGCACACTGACGATTATAACCCAACGAAACTATACTCATAAAGGGAAGTCGTCTATAGCATCCATTACAAACTTCAAATACAACATTTCAAACAATTTTGGTGAGTATTGTACCTAAACTCGACAAAATACCGAATATGGGGAGGTACGTATAGGGAGGTATGGGGCCTATACGAAGACCTGGACATGCATAGACAATTTTCTGTCACAGACTGTAATTTCCATTACGAACTCTAAATGCGTATTTTAAAAAATTCCGGTGAATAATGACGCTAAAATCACCAAAGTACCGAATATAGGGAGGTACCGTTATATGGGGGCTATACGAAGACGTGGACCTGCGTAGACAGTTTTCTGTCTTAGGCTGTAGTATCCATTTCGAACTTCAAATACCAACTTTGAAACAATTCCGGTGAATAATGTCGCTAAAATCATCAAAATACCGAATATCGGGAGGTACCGTTTATGGTGGCTACATGGCCCATTTACGAACTTAACCAGGCTACTGAAAAAAAACGTTTGTGCAAAATTGTACCCTTCTATCTCAATTCGTTCGAAAGATAGCGTGATTACAACAGACAGACAAACAAACAGACAGGCGGACATCGCTTAATCGAATTAGAATTTTCGAGGAGTTACAAACGGAATGACAAAGTTAATAGACACTCCATAGTATAGTGGAGGGTATAAAAACAAATCCGGTAAAAATGTTGCTAAAATGACAAAACTACCGAATATCGGGAGGTACCATTATATTGGGGCTGCATGAAAACGTGGACCATTAAATACACTACTTAGCCACTGAAGTTATAACCAGTTACAAACTCTAAGTACCAAATTGGGACAACTTCGCCTAATAATATGGCTAAAATAATTATCAATTATGACAAACAAAAAACAATTTTTAGCCAAATCCGTGGAAAAAGATCATCAAAATACCGTAGGTATCGTTATATGGGGGCTATACGAAAACCTGGACTTATACATGCAATGTTCCGCCACTGGAGCTAGAACCCATTGTGTTCAACAAATACTAATTTTCAGAAAGATCCGTGAAAAAAGTCCCAAAAATTATAAAAATACTGATTACCGGGAGGTACCGTTAGCGTTACCGCTATATGGGAATGTGGACCGATATATCTCATTTTCAATACCAACCATACTAGACACAATATAAATTCGTATGCCAAATTTTGAAGCTCTGTGTCAAATAATTTGGTATCGTGATTTCAACAGACAGAAGCTTGCACTTAGATATTTTTCATGCGGAAAGTAAAATATTTTAACATGCCTAGATCATATTCAAAATTCCAAACAGTTAAAAAAATAGATAATAGAACACGATTAGATGAGAACGTACTAGACGTTTTTGTTTACAGATCGTTGTTCAAGAAAGAAAAACAAAGTATATGTATTCTTGGTCAGCTTAAAATTCTAGCTCGATATAGTGATGTCCGTCTGTATGCCTTTTGTAATCACGTTATCTTTCAAACGAATTGAGGTAGGAGTCTTAAATTTTGCACACATTTGCATTATGTAAAGTTCGTAAATTGGTCATGTCACTTACCATTTTCATATAGCGTCCATGTAACCGTACCACCCGATATTTGCTATTTTGACAATGTAAGCCACATTTTCAAATGTATTAGCATTTGGCACTTAGAGTTTGTAACGGATTCAACCTCCTCCCCATATAACTGTTAGCTGTAACATTGTTCAAAATCCGGTACTTAGTGTTTGTAACGTGTTCTACCTTCTGTAGCAAAACATTGTCTGTTCATTCGTATTTTTGGAATATAAACCACATACGATACGTCAGATCCCTCCTTCATATTGAGTGGTCCACCATATCTCTCTGTTGTTCCTGCTCCCGATACGTTGGATCCATTCTCCGAATTGAATGAGCCAGTGGGTCCCTCTGTTGTTCTTCTTTCCTATACGTTGAATCCATTTTCTATTAGTGTGAAGCAAAGCATCACGCGCCTGTTCAGTTGATCGATAATCTGAATTCATTCGGAGAATAGAGTGTGCCAAAATATCGGCAGATCTTGATTTGATTGTTTACGTAGTTTAGGCTTAATTATTTGTACTCGAATAAACGATGTACTATTGTAACAGTTTTAATTGTTTCTTCGTGATTGGCTTCTGTATTGTTTAACGATTACTTATAAACTGATTTGCTCACTTTGAATAGGTTTATTATATTCATACTTGCTGATCAGGTAAGATGTTTTGTAAAAATCTGCATAGAATAACAGGTATCTAAACCTATATTAAAAAGTAGTTTAAAGGAACTGTTTTATTACCACCGTTTTTGACTTGTGATTATATAAACATTAGGTATATTTCATTGTTATGTTATTTTTACCAGAGCACACTTTGTTCTGCTTGTTGAAACTATACAGAACGGGTTCAAGCAAACAGAATTCCAACCGTACAACCTGTAGCGATAAACTGAAATCTATACACAACAATTTGTAGCATAAGGAGTTGCAACTTTTACAAAAACTTCAAATTGTGCGAACAAAATAATTCATTGAGAAAGTATGTGGACTGTGGCTGAAGGTACTGTTTATAAAAGCTATATAAAATGGTAAACCAGTACCAAACTTCTTCCCACGCTGAAACCGAAATGCTGAAACTTCATTTATTTGATTAGATATTGTGGAAAAATGTGTTCTAAATCGAAAATTAGAAGGTACCGCCATATGAGGGCTATACATAATAATGTTCAAATGAGTTCGATAATAAAGTGCATATGCCAGGAAATCGGTTGGAGAACGCAGTTATGGTTCCCAAAACCTATAAAGTGTTTGGTAGGTCTATAAAGACAATGTTGTACCCCATTAAAAAGTCTAAATAGAAAATTTGAAAATGATCAAAATACCGAACATCTGTGGTTATCGTTATATGGAAGCTACACGAAAGCGTGGATCAATATAGAATTGGAACTAAATGAAAACATGGAACTATATAGAAAATGTTTGATCATATTAGCTAGAACCCATTACAAAATTAAAAACAACAAGATAATACAAATTCTTATGCCAAATTTTGACGCTCTTTGTCAAATAATGTGGGCTGTATCGTGTATTCCAACAGACAGACGGACATCGTTAAATCGACATAGAAATTTATGCACATCATGAATATATACACTTTATGGGGTCTACGACGAATATTTATGGATGTTACAAAAGGAATGGCAAAGTTAATATGCCCTCCTTTTCTAGGTGGAGGGTACAATACATGGAATGTTAAATAAAGGAATTAGTAGACCAAGTAAGAATCCAAATAATTTACAAATTTCATTTTTTTTCCAAAAAAGGGATTAAATGGGCAAGGAATGGTAATTGATTACAAGAATTTCAATGACCACTGCGGATAAATATCCAATTCCTGAGACAGACATCATGATTTCGAACCTTGAATATTCAAAATATATTAGTACGATACATTTGGAAGCAGGATTTCACAAATACCTATGAAAAAAGGGGATATCGGAAAAAACATTCTCAGTTACGAATGTAAAATACCAAAATGTACGAATATAATTTGGTTTGGACAACGCACCAAGCATATTCTAACGAGAAATTGGTAACATATTGAGTGAATGTATGGGAAAGTTATGTCACGTATATATAGATGATATTACAATATTTCCTAAAAGTATTAGTGACCGCACCAATCACAAACAATTATAAGAACTCTAAAAGAAGCTAATATGAATATCTCATTAGAGAAATCAAGGTTTTACAAGAAGGAGGTCGAATTTTTGGACATGCTGTGAGAAGCATTGTCATCAATTCCAATAGTAAATAAAGATTAGAAAAATGTCATAGAAAAAAAAGAGCACACTACAATTAATTAAAGGATAAATACTACTGGCCAACATTCATAAAAGTCCTCAAAGAACAAGCTAGAAATTGCGAAATTTGTTACAGAAAAAAATAAATAACGATTCCAATGGGCGAAGCGCCAATAAAGGGAAGGAGAAACCTTGCACTTAGATATTTTTCATGCGGAAAGTAAAATATTTTAATATGCCTAGATCATATTCAAAATTCCAAACAATTAAAAAAATAGATAATAGAACACGATTAGATGAGAACGTACTAGAAGTTTTTGTTTACAGATCGTTGTAAAAGAAAGAAAAACAAAGTATATGTATTCTTGATCAGCTTGAAATTCTAGCTCGATATTGTGATGTCCCTCTGTATGCCTTTTGTAATCACGTCATCTTTCGAACGAATTGAGATAGGAGTCTTAAATTTTGCACACATTTGCATTTTGTAAAGTTCGTAAATTGGTCATGTCGGTTATCATTTTCATATAGCGTCCATGTAACCGTACCTCCCGATATTCGCTATTTTGACGATATAAGCCACATTATCAATTGTATTAGTATTTGCCACATAGAGTTTGTAACGGATTCCACCTCCTGCGTATTGTACATATGAGTTCATGTTTTCTTAAAGCCCCCATATAAATGTTAGCAGTAACATTGTTCAAAATCCGGTACTTAGCGTTTCTAATGTGTTCTACCTTCTGTAGCAAAATATTGTCTGCATAGCTCCACGTATACTTACATCCCCCATTCAACTATAACTCCGATATTCGGTATTTTTGGAATATAAACCACATTTTAAAACCGACACTTTGACGAGCACTCCATCAGGAAACCGGTACCATCGACTTTACTACACTTTTAAGATATTTTACCAACGAATTTTTATAGGTTTTTCTTACCTCATGGTAGAGTTTGTTATTAGTTCGTCCCAGTCGCGTTTTAACTTCTTAATTCTAAAGTGTTTTGGAAGTTCATTGTACCAACAGCTGTGTTGATGCCGCTACCTTCTGAAAAAACAATTTTTTGATTTTGTTAAGACGATAAAAATTATGCCCGAAATGTCGCATCCATCCGATGGATAGAGTGTGCAAGGGTATTCCTCTCTTGCTCTTCTGCGCGATACGTCGGATCCCTCCTTCATATTGAATGGTCCACCATATCTCTCTGTTGTTCCTGCTTCCGGTACGTTGGATCCATTCTCCGAATTGAATGAGCCAATATGTCCCTCTGTGGTTCTTCTTCCCTATACGTTGAATACATTTTATATTAGTGTGAAGCAAAGCATAGCGCTCCTGTTCAGTTGATCGATAATCTGAATTCATTCAGAGAATAGAGTGTGCCAAAATATCGCTTACTTGTTCGGCAGATCTTGATTTGATTGTCTACGTAGTTTAGGCTTAATTATTTGTACTCGAATAAACGAAATACTATTGCAACAGCTTTAATTTTTTCTTAGTGATTGGCTTCTGTATTGTTTAACGATTCCTTATGAACTGATTTGCTCACCTTGAATAGGTTTATTATATCCACAAATACTTGCTGATCAGGTAAGATGTTTTGTAAAAATCTGCATAGAATAACAGGTGTCTGAACCTTAGTTAAAAGGTAGTTTAAAGGAACTGTTTTATTGCCACCAGGCACATTTTTTATTATTGTCGCGAGAAACCCTTTTTTGACTTGTAATTATATATACATTAGGTATATTTTATTGTTATGTTATTTTTACCAGAACACACTTTGTTCTACCTGTTGAAACTGTACAGAACGGGATCAAGCAAACAGAATTCCAACCGTACAACCTGTAGCGAAAAAATGAAATCTATACACTACAATTTGTAGCATAAGGAGTTGCCACTTTTACAAAAAATTCAAAGTGTGAGAACAAATTCACTGAGAAAGTATGCGGATTGTGTCTGAAGGTACCGTTTATAAAGGCTATATAAAATGGTAAACCAGTACCAAACTTCTTCCCGCGCTGAAACCGAAATGCTGAACTTTCAGTTATTTGATTGGATATTGAGGAAAAATGTGTTCTAAATCGAAAATTAGAAGGTACCGCCATATGAGGGCTATACATAATAATGTTGAAATGAGTTCGATAATAAGTGCATATGTCAGGAAATCGGTTGAAGAACGCAGTTATAGTTCCCAAAACCTATAAAGTGTTTGGTAGATCTATAAAGACAATGTTGTACCCCTTCAAAATACCGAACATCTGTGGTTATCGTTATATGGAAGCTACACGAAAGCGTGGATCAATATAGAATTGTAACTATAGGATAACATGGAACTATATAGAAAATGTTCGATCATTTTAGCTAGAACCCATTACAAAATTAAAAACAACAAGATATCTCATTTTCAATACCAACCATACTAGACACAATATAAATTCTTATGCCAAATTTTGAAGCTCTATGTCTCTGCCTCCCAATTTGCTGGAGAAGATCGGACACCTTTTCTTCATTTCTTCGTGCTGCACTATATTTTTTTATGAATCGGTCATTGAGAGCATCTGTTGCAGTATAATTGGAACTCCCAATTTTCTTCTTCAAACAAGTTGAAATGCTGTTTAGTTTTCTACGCGTACATTCATTGATTTCTCGATTCCACAAAATATCAGGTAAATTATCTGGAGAATAACCCATTACAACGCAATCACTAAAATATCATTTTTCTCGAAAAAAAAGTAAAATTTTCAATTTTCAATGGTAATATACAAATTATTATCACTTCAGATTTGGAAATTTTTTATTCTTTCTACATTTTTTTCATATTTTTCTACTATCCTCAAATTCGTAATCAATCTAAACATACATGACAAATAAAAAAAATCAATTTTTATTTCTTAATATTGAATTGTCTTAGTAATTTTTTCCATGATCAAAAACATCCAACATCTAATTTTTCTCAAAAATCGTAAACAACACACATGTACACTACCGTTACATTATTCTTTTTAATGTTCCACAATGTAGTACACTACGTTTTTTAGTGCTCCGATTGGGGTACAGTACAATTCTCGTTGTATCACTAAAATATTTTTTAAGGGTTGTGTTCCGATACGGTACATTATCTTAGTGTGCCACTCCATCTCGGAACGGTACAGAACACTATGGTTCAGTAACATACCGTACATTTTCGAACGCTGCACACATCTTCTATCATAACGCCTAGCTTCAGATTTCATCTCTTTTGCAATTGTCGCAGTTGATGTTCTTTTAATACCACAGTATATAGTATTAAATTCACCAGGAGCTATTTCAATATTTTGAATTTGGACATTTGCGACGGGAATATAATCCAGGAGGTCTTTTTGTGGGTTTTGTCCTTCGATCTGATCTACGTCAATGTTAAAATCAATGGCGCACGGTAACATACTTCGATCTTCGGAATTTGTAATAAACGACACTTGATAAGCAGGACCCATATTGGCCAACCATTCAGGGGAAATACTCTCATGTTTCCTGTACAATTCGTTTTCAATAAAATATCTCGCTGCTTTGAAAATTTTACCTGGTCGAATCGTTTCAGACATAATATAGTGTGTGTAAGACATTCTTCGCTTCAAATGCAACTGGATAACTTCAGTTTGGTCGGCCGTTCATGGTAGGATGTTGACAGTGGAAGCAAGTGAAATGGGGACATTCACTACTGCACCCCTTACAGCACACTGACGATTATAACCCAACGAAACTATACTCATAAAGGGAAGTCGTGGTGCAACAAACCTTCCTTCCAGCGATATCAAGCCTTCTAGTTCACTCGGAATAGCTGAAAAACGTAGACCTTCTGAAAAACGCATAGACGGAACCTTCCCCGCATTTATTATATTGTGTGATGTGTTGCAGAACCTATATGTATCGTTTTCATCATCATCACTTAAATTTGATTATTTTTGTAGAATAGATGTTTTGAGGAGGATCTTAATTTGAGCAACAAACCAAATACCTCCACAAAGAATACAACCTTCTGTGTATCCACTCTTGATGACATTGCAAAATTCGGAAATTATCCCAGATCTGTGCCACAAAGTATTTTGAACTTGCTGTTGTGACCTCGAACCTGCGACAAGTTTCTTCTCCTAACTGAACTTCTCAGAGCTTGTCTCATGTTTATATTTTTTCTGTTTATTGGATCCATACGAGGAATAAGGACGCGACAAATTCTTATCCTGCTTTCTGCTTCTTGTATTTGCATAACAGCTAGTCTGGTGACACGACGAGCTGAGGTGTTCCGCTCTTGTTCCATAATACGGAAATGGATTTATTCGACATACTCTGTGCATGGCCGTATCTCTCTCTTTCAGCTTGGCGGTGTTCTTCATTTTGTTGCAGAATAGATCTTGCCAAATTGTCTCTTGCTCCTTCCTCTCCGCGATACGTTGGATCTATTCTCCTAAAAGAATGGGCCATAGTGTCCCTCTGTTTTTCCTCCTCTCCGTACGTCGGATCCATTCTCCGACTAGAATGGGCCGAAGTGTCCCCCTGTTGTTCTTCTTCCCAGTACGTCGGATCCATTCTCCGAACAGATCGAGCCACAGTATCACTCTCTTTTTCTCCTTCCCGAAATGTCGCATCCATCCGATGTATAAAGTATGCAAGGGTATTCCTCTCTTGCTCTTCTGCGCGATACGTCGGATCCCTCCTTCATATTGAGTGGTCCACCATATCTCTCTGTTGTTCCTGCTCCTGGTTCGTTGGATCCATTCTCCGAATTGAATGAGCCAATGTGTCCCTCTGTTGTTCTTCTTCCCTATACGTTGAATTCATTTTCTATGTGAACCAAAGCATAGCGCCTGTTCAGTTGATCGATAATCTGAATTCATTCGGAGAATAGAGGGTGCCAAAATATCCCTTTCTTGTACTTTCTAACTGTGCGAAGACCTGGACCAGAATAGACAATTTTCTGTCATAGGCTGTAGCATCCATTACAAACTTCAAATACGACATTTTAAACAATTTTGGTGAGTATTGTACCTAAACTCAAAATACCGAATATAGGGAGGTACGTATAGGGAGGTATGGGGCCTATACGAAGACCTGGACCAGCATAGACAATTTTCTGTCAGCGACTGTAGTTTCCATTACGAACTCTAAATGCGTAATTTAAAAAATTTCGGTGAATAATGACGCTAAAATCACCAAAGTACCGAATATAGAGAGGTACCGTTATATGGGGGCTATACGAAGACGTGGACCTGCACAGACAGGTTTCTGTCTTAGGCTGTAGAATCCATTTCGAACTTCAAATACCAACTTTAAAAAAATTCCTGTGAATAATGTCGCTAAAATCATCAAAATACCGAATATCGGGAGGTACCGTTATATGGGGGTTACATGGCCCATTTACGAACCTATCCTAACTACTGAAAAAATAAACATGTGTGCAAAATTCGTTCGAAATATAGCGTGATTACAACAGACAGACGGACAGACAGACAGACAGAAGGACATCGCTAAGTCGAATTTGAATTTTACGCTGATCAAGAAAATATATACTTTGATGGGTCTGACATGAGTATTTCGAGGAGTTACAAACGGAATGACAAAAACAAAAACAAATCTTGCTAAAATGACCAAACTACCGAATATCGGGAGGTATCATTATATTGGGGTTGCATGGAAACGTGGACCATTAAATACACTACTTAGCCACTCAAGTTATAACCAGTTACAAACTCTAAATAAGAAATTTATGCAGATCATAAATATATAAACTTTATGGGGTCTACGACGAATATTTATGGATGTTACAAACAGAATGGAAAAGTTAATATGCCCTCCTTTTCTAGGTGGAGGGTATAATACATGGAATGTTAAATAAAGGAATTAGTAGAACAAGTAAAATTCCAAATAATTTACAAATTTCGTTTTTTTTTCCAAAAAAGGGATTAAATGGGCAAGGAATGGTTATTGATTACAAGAATTTCAATGACCACTGCGGATAAATATCCAATTTCTGAGACAGACATCATGATTTCAAACCTTGAGCAGTCAAAATATATTAGTACGATACATTTGGAAGCAGGATTTCACAAATACCTATGAAAGAAGGCGATATCGGAAAAAGCATTCTCAGTTACCAATGGAAAATACCAAAATGTACGAATATAATTTGGTTTGGACAACGCACCAAGCATATTCTAACGAGAAATTGGTAACATATTGAGTGAATGTATGGGAAAGTTATGTCACGTATAGTAGATGATATTAATATATTTCCTGAAAGTATTAGTGAAGGCACCAATCACAAACAATTATAAGAACTCTAAAAGAAGCTAACATGAATATCTCATTAGAGAAATCAAGGTTTTACAAGAAGGAGGTCGAATTTTTGGACATGCTGTGAGAAGCATTGTCATCAATTCCAATAGACGTAATAGTAAATGAAGGTTAGAAAAATGTCGTAGAAAATAAAAATACTAGATCACACTACAATTAAATAAAGGATAAGTACTACTGGCCAACATTCATAAAAGTTCTCAAAGAATAAGCTAGAAATTGCGAAATTTGTTACAAAAACAAGTACATAACGATTCCAATGGGCGAAGCGCCAATAAAGGGAAGGAGAAACCTTGCACATGGATATTTTTCATGGGGAAAGTAAAATATTTTTAACATTCCTAGATCATGTTCAAAATTCCAAACAATTAAAAAATAGATAATAAAACACGATTAGATGAGAAAGTACTAGAAGTTTTTGTTTACAGATCGTTGTTCAAAAAAAACAAAAACAGATCATTAAGCTCGTCTCGAAAGAGAAAACAAACACATAAATCATAAAACATATGATCTTCGCCTTAACAAGGCAAAACTCAAAAAATTCAGCCGAGCCTGGCTGTGGGATTTGAACCGCGGACCTCGGTGTGCAGCCAACTAGAAGTTGCCGTCTCTACGTTCAGAGCCATTAACCCGTCTTCCTAAAGCAGCACTAAAACAAGTGTATGCATTGGAAGCAATGTAGTTGTTGTGGACAAAAAATCCATCACTACAAAAACAAAAACTTTGCTGTGAAAAAGATCTGCCAATAGAACTTGAGTCGAACCTGGAGAGTTTCTAGTGTATAATTCGCATATGCTAATTTGCAATAAGTTCGAAATATATACTACTTTCCAGAGAACGGCCCTTGTAAGCCATCATCCACACCAAATATGCCTGATGAGCCGCTTAACCAACGGCGAAACGCGTCGCATAGTGGTGAGTGTGTGATAGTGTCTATCTGGCTTTCCTTTTCACTGCAAATTTCAGATCATTAAGCTCGTCTCGAAAGAGAAAACAAACACATAAAAGAACAAAGTATATTTATTCTTGATCAGCTTGAAATTCTAGCTCGATATAGTGATGTCCGTCTGTATGCCTTTTGTAATCACGTTATCTTTCAAACGAATTGAGATAGGAGTCTTAAATTTTGCACACATTTGCATTTTGTAAAGTTCGTAAATTGGTCATGTCAGTTACCATTTTCATATAGCGTCCATGTAACCGTACCTCCCGATATTCCCTATTTTGACGATGTAAGCCACATTTTCAAATGTATTAGCATTCGACACTTCGTTTGTAACGGATTCAACATCATCCCCATATAACTGTTAGCTGTAACATTGTTCAAAATCCGGTACTTAGTGTTTGTAACGTATTCTACCTTCTGTAGCAAAACATTGTCTGTTTACTTATACCCCCTATACAACTATAACTCCGATATTCGGTATTTTTGGAATATAAACCACATTTTTAAACGGACATTTTGACTCCATCAGGAAACCGGTACCATCGACTTTACTACACTTTTAAGATATTTTACCAACGAATTTTTATAGGTTTTCTTTACCTCATGGTAGAGTTTGTTAATTGTTCGTCTCAGTCGGGTTTTAACTTCTTAATTCTAAAGTGTTTTGAAAGTTCATTGTACCAACAGCAGTGTTGATGCAGCTACCTTCTGAAAAAAAAATTTTTGATTTTGTTAAGACGATAAAAATTATGCCCGAAATGAAGCATCTATCCGATGGATAGAGTGTGCAAGGGTATTCCTCTCTTGCTCTTCTGCGCGATGCGTCGGATCCCTCCTTCATATTGAGTGGTCCACCATATCTCTCTGTTTTTCCTGCTCCCGGTACGTTGGATCCATTCTCCGAATTGAATGAGCCAATGTGTCCCTCTGTTGTTCTTCTTCCCTATACGTTGAATGCATTTTCTGTTAGTGTGAAGCAAAGCATCGCGCGCCTGTTCAGTTGATCGATAATCTGAATTCATTGGGAGAATAGAGTGTGCCAAAATATCGGCAGATTTTGATTTGATTGTTTACGTAGTTTAGGCATAATTATTTTTACTCGAATAAACGATGTACTATTGTAACAGTTTTAATTGTTTCTTAGTGATTGGCTTCTGTATTGTTTAACGATTCCTTATGAACTGATTTGCTCACTTTGAATAGGTTTATTATATTCATACTTGCTGATCAGGTAAAATGTTTTGTAAAAATCTGCATAGAATAACAGGTATCTAAACCTATATTAAAAAGTAGTTTAAAGGAACTGCTTTATTACCACCTTTTTTTTGACTTGTAGTTATATAAACATTAGGCATATTTTATTGTTATGTTTTTTTACCAGAACACACTTTGTTCTACCTGTTGAAACTTTACAGAACGGGATCAAGCAAACAGAATTCCGACCGTACAACCTGTAGCGATAAACTGAAATCTATACACTACAATTTGTAGCATAAGGAGTTGCAACTTTTACATAAAATTCAAATTGTGAGAACAAAATAATTCACTGAGAAAGTATGCGGATTGTGGCTGAAGGTACCGTTTATAAAGGCTATATAACTGGTAAACCAGTACCAAACTTCTTCCCACGCTGAAACCGAAATGCTGAAACTTCATTTATTTGATTGGATATTGTGGAAAAATGTGTTATAAATCGAAAATTAGAAGGTACCGCCATATGAGGGCTATACATAATAATGTTCAAATGAGTTCGATTATAAAGTGCATATGCCAGGAAATCGGTTGGAGAACGCAGTTATAGTTCCCAAAACCTATAAAGTGTTTGGTAGTTCTATAAAGACAATGTTGTAGCCCATTAAAAAGTCTAAATAGAAAATTTGAAAATGATCAAAATACCGAACACCTGTGGTTATCGTTATATGGAAGCTACACGAAAACGTGAATCAATATAGAATTGGAACTATATGAAAACATGGAACTATATAGAAAATGTTTGACCATATTAGCTAGAACCCATCATAAAATTAAAAACAACAAGATGTCTCATTTTCAATACCAACCATACTAGACACAATATAAATTCTTATGCCAAATTTTGAAGCTCTATGTCAAATAATGTATGATGTATCGTGTATTCCAACAGACAGACGGACATCGTTAAATCGACATAGAAATTTATGCAGATCATGAATATATACACTTTATGGGGTCTACGACGAATACGATGTTACAAAAGGAATGGCAAAGTTAATATGCCCTCCTTTTCTAGATGGAGGGTATAATACATGGAATGTTAAATAAAGGAATTAATAGACCAAGTAAAATTCCAAATAATTTACAAATTTCGTTTTTTCCAAAAAAGGGATTAAATGGGCAAAGAATGCTAATTGATTACAAGAATTTCAATGACCACTGCGGATAAATATCCAATTCCTGAGACAGACATCATTATTTCGAAGCTTGAATATTCAAAATATATTAGTACGATACATTTGGAAGCAGGATTTCACAAATACCTATGAAAGAAGGGGATATCGGAAAAAACTTTCTCAGTTACCAATGGAAAATACCAAAATGTACGAATATAATTTGTTTTGAAAAAGGCACCAAGCATATTCTAACGAGAAATTGGTAACATATTGAGTGAATGTATGGGAAAGTTATGTCACGTATATATAGTAATATTAATATATTTCCTAAAAATTAAAAGAAGCTAATATGAATATCTCATTAGAGAAATCAAGGTTTTACAAGAAAGAGGTCAAATTTTTGGAAATGCTGTGAGAAGCATTGTCATCAATTCCAATAGACGTAATAGTAAATGAAGATTAGAAAAATATCGTAGAAAAGAAAACTACAATTAATTAAAGGATAAGTACTACTGGTCAACATTCATAAAAGTCCTCAAATAATAAGCTAGAAATTGCGAAATTTGTTACAGAAACAAGTACATAACGATTCCAATGGGCGAAGCGCCCATAAAGGGAAGGAGAAAGCTTGCGCTTATATATTTTTCATGCGGAAAGTAAAATATTTTTAACATTCCTAGATCATATTCAAAATTCCAAACAATTAAAAAAATAGATGATAAAACACGATTAGATGAGAAAGTACTAGAAGTTTTTGTTTACAGATCGTTGTTCAAGAAAAACAAGTAAAAAAGCTGTAAGTTCGGCCGGGCCGAACTTTTAATACCCTCCACCATTTGGTATAAATTTGGCAATTTCCAAAAAAAAAAAATAAATAAAATAAAAAAAATCCTTTAAAAATTCTGTTAAAATCTTAAAAATACCGAATGTCTATACGACGACGTATACCTGCATAGGCAACTTTTGTCATAAGTTATTACAACATTTAAATTCTACTTGTTTATAATGTAGCTAAAATCATCAAAATACCGAATATAGGGGGTACCGTTATATGGGGGCTATACGAAGACGTGAACCTGCACAGACAATTTTCTGGCATGGGCTGAAGTATCCATTACGAACTTCAAATGCGAAATTTAAAACAATCCCGGTAAATAATGTCGCTAAAATCATCAAAATACCGAATATCGGGGGGTACGGTATATGGGGCCTATACGAAGACGTGGACCTACATGGTCCATTTTCTGTTTACTGCTGCAGTGTCTATTACGAACTTCAAATACCAAATTTGGAACGGTTCCGTTAAATAATGTCGCTAAAATCATCAAAATACCGAATATCGGGGGGTACGGTATATGGGGGCTATACGAAGACGTGGACCTACATGGCCCATTTTCTGTTTTCTGCTGCAGTATCTATTACGAACTTCAAATACACAAATTTGGAACGGTTCCGTTAAATAATGTCGCTAAAATCATCAAAATACCGAATATCGGGGGGTACCATTATATGGGGGCTATACGAAGACGTGGACCTGCACAGATAATTTTCTGTCTTAGGCTGTAGTATCCATTACGAACTTCAAATGCCAAATTTGAAACAATTCCGGTGAATAATGTCGCTAAAATCATCAAAATACCGAATATCGAGAGGTACCGTTATATGGGGGCTATATGAAAACTTGGACCTACATGACCCATTTACGAACTTAACCTGCCTACTGGCAAAATATACATGTGTGCAAAATTTTAGCCTTCTATCTCAATTTGTTCGAAAGATAGCGTGATTACAACAGACAAACAGACAGACAGACGGACAGACAGACAGACAGACACACAGACAGACAGACGGACATGGCTAAATCGTCTTAGAATTTTACGCTGATCAAGAATATATATACTTTGTTGGGTCTGACGTGAGTATTTCGAGGAGTTACAAACGGAATGACAAAATTAATATACCCTCCATAGTAGGGTATAAAAAAACAATGTATATGTATTCTTGATCAGCTTGACATTCTAGCTAGATATTGTGATGTCCGACCGTATGCCTTTTGTAATCACGTTATCTTTCGAAGGAATTGAGATAGGAGTCTTAAATTTTGCACACATTTGCATTTTGTAAAGTTCGAAAATTGGTCATGTCGGTTATCATTTTCATATAGCGTCCATGTAACCGTACCTCCCGATATTCCCTATTTTGACGATATAAGCCACATTTTCAAATGTATTAGCATTCGGCACTTAGAGCTTGTAACGGATTCCATCTCCTGCGTATTGTACATATAGTTTCATGTTTTCTTATAGCCCCCATATAACTGTTAACTGAAACATTGTTCAAAATCCGGTACTTAGTGTTTGTAACGTGTTCTACCTTCTGTAGCAAAACATTGTCTGTTTACTTATACCCCCCATACAACTATAACTCCGATATTCGGTATTTTTGGAATATAAACCACAATTTTAAACGAAAATTTTGACTCCATCAGGAAACCGGTACTTTATTAAACTTTTAAGATATTTTACCAACGAATTTTTATAGGGTTTCTTTACCTCGTGGTAGAGTTTGTTAATAGTTCGTTCCAGTCGCGTTTTAACATCTTAATTCTAAAGTGTTTTGAAAGTTCATTGTACCAACATCTGTGTTGATGCAGCTACCTTCTGAAAAAAATTTTATTTTGTTAAGACGATAAAAATTATGCCCGAAATGTCGCATCTATCCGATGGATAGAGTGTGCAAGGGTATTCCTCTCTTGCTCTTCTGCGCGATACGTCGGATCCCTCCTTCATATTGAGTGGTCCACCATATCTCTCTGTTGTTCCTGCTCCAGGTACGTTGGATCCATTTTCTGTTAGTGTGAAACAAAGCATCGCGCGCCTGTTCAGTTGATCGATAATCTGAATTCATTCGGAGAATAGAGTGTGCCAAAATATCGTCAGATCTTGATTTGATTGTTTACGTAGTTTAGGCATAATTATTTGTACTCGAATAAACGATGTACTATTGTAACAGTTTTAATTGTTTCTTAGTGATTGGCTTCTGTATTGCTTAACGATTCGTTATGAACTGATTTGCTCACTTTGAATAGGTTTATTATATTCATACTTGCTGATCAGGTAAGATGTTTTGTAATAATCTGCATAGAATAACAGGTATCTAAACCTATATTAAAAAGTAGTTTAAAGGAACTGCTTTATTACCACCTTTATTGATTTGTAGTTATATAAACATTAGGCATATTTTATTGTTATGTTTATTTTTACCAGGACACACTTTGTTCTACCTGTTGAAACTTTACAGAACGGGATCAAGCAAACAGAATTCCGACCGTACAACCTGTAGCGATAAACTGAAATCTATACACTACAATTTGTAGCATAAGGAGTTGCAACTTTTACAAAAAATTCAAATTGTGAGAACAAAATAATTCACTGAGAAAGTATGCGGATTGTGGCTGAAGGTACCGTTTATAAAGGCTATATAACTGGTAAACCAGTACCAAACTTCTTCCCACGCTGAAACCGAAATGCTGAAACTTCATTTATTTGATTGGATATTGTGGAAAAATGTGTTATAAATCGAAAATTAGAAGGTACCTCCAAATGAGGGCTTTACATAATAATGTTCAAATGAGTTCGATAATAAAGTGCATATGCCAGGAAATCGGTTGGAGAACGCAGTTATAGTTCCCAAAACCTATAAAGTGTTTGGTAGATCTATAAAACAATGTTGTACCATATTAAAAAGTCTAAATAGAAAATTTGAAAATGATCAAAATACCGAACACCTGTGGTTATCGTTATATGGAAGCTACACGAAAGCGTGGATCAATATAGAATTGGAACTATATGAAAACATGGAACTATATAGAAAATGTTTGACCATATTAGCTAGAACCCATTATAAAATTAAAAACAACAAGATATCTCATTTTCAATACCAACAATACTAGACACAATATAAATTCTTATGCCAAATTTTGAAGCTCTATGTCAAATAATGTATGATGTATCGTGTATTCCAACAGACAGACGGACATCGTTAAATCGACATAGAAATTTATGCAGATCATGAATATATACACTTTATGGGGTCTACGACGAATACGATGTTACAAAAGGAATGACAAAGTTAATATGCCCTCCTTTTCTAGGTGGAGGGTATAATACATGGAATGTTAAATAAAGGAATTAGTAGACCAAGTAAAATTCCAAATAATTTACAAATTTCGTTTTTTTCCAAAAAGGGGATTAAATGGGCAAGGAATGGTAGTTAATTACAAGAATTTCAATGACCACTGCGGATACATATCCAATTCCTGAGACAGACATCATGATTTCGAAGCTTGAATATTCAAAATATATTAGTACGATACATTTGGCAGCTGGATTTCACAAATACCTATGAAAGAAGGGGACATCGGAAAAAGCATTCTCAGTTACCAATGGAAAATAACAAAATGTACGAATATAATTTGGTTTGAAAAACGCACCAAGCATATTCTAACGAGAAATTGGTAACATATTGAGTGAATGTATGGGAAAGTTCTGTCACGTATATATAGATGATATTAATATATATTCCTAAATGTATTAGTGACCACACCAATCACAAACAACTATAAGAACTCTAAAAGAAGCTAATATGAATATCTCATTAGAGAAATCAAGGTTTTACAAGAAGGAGGTCGAATTTTTGGACATGCTGTGAGAAGCATTGTCATCAAAGTGTCGTAGAAAAGAAAAATACTAGATCACACTACAATTAATTAAAGGATAAGTACTACTGGCCAACATTCATAAAAGTCCTCAAAGAATAAGCCAGAAATTGCGAAATTTGTTACAAAAATAAGTACATAACGATTCCAATGGGCGAAGCGCCAATAAAGGGAAGGAGAAAACTTTCACTTAGATTTTTTTCATTAACGTGTTCTACCTTCTGTAGCAAAACATTGTCTGTTTACTTATACCCCCCATACAACTATAACTCCGATATTCGGTATTTTTGGAATATAAACCACATTTTAAAACGGACACTCTGACTTTTAAGATATTTTACCAACGAAGTTTTATAGGTTTTCTTTACCTCATGGTAGAGTTTGTTAATAGTTCGTTCCAGTCGCGTTTTAACATCTTAATTCCTTCATATTGAGTGGTCCACCACATCTCTCTGTTGTTCCTGCTCCCGGTACGTTGGATCCATTCTCCGAATTGAATGAGCCAATGTGTCCCTCTGTTGTTTTTCTCCCTACACGTTGAATCCATTTTCTATTAGTGTGAAGCAAAGCATCACGCGCCTGTTCAGTTGATCGATTATATGAATTCATTCGGAGAATAGAGTGTGCCAAAAAATCGGCAGATCTTGATTTGATTGTTTACGTAGTTTAGGTATAATTATTTGTACTCGAATAAACGATGTACTATTGTAACAGTTTTAATTGTTTTTTAGTGATTGGCTTCTGTATTGTTTAACTATTCCTTATGAACTGATTTGCTCACTTTGAATAGGTTTATTATATTCACAAATACTTGCTGATCAGGTAAGATGTTTTGTAAAAATCTGCATAGAATAACAGGTATCTGAACCTATATTAAAAAGTAGTTTAAAGGAACTGTTTTATTACCACCTTTTTGACTTGTGATTATATAAACATTAGGTATATTTTATTGTTATGTTATTTTTACCAGAACACACTTTTTTCTACCTGTTGAAACTGTACAGAATGGGATCAAGCAAACAGAATTCCAACCGTATAACTTGTAGCGATAAACTGAAATTTATACACTACAATTTGTAGCATAAGGAGTTGAAACGTTTACAAAAAATTCAAATTGTGAGAACAAAATAATTCACTGAGAAAGTATGCGGATTGTAGCTGAAGGTACCATTTATAAAGGCTATATAAAATGGTATACAATTTCTGCCCATGCTGAAACCGAAATGCTGAAAGTTCATTTATTTGATTGGGTATTGTGGAAAGATGTTTTATAAATCGAAAATTAGAAGATACCGCCATATGAGGGCTATACATAATAAAGTTCAAATGAGTTCGATATTACAGTGCATATGCCAGGAAATTGGTTGGAGAACGCAGTTATAGTTCCCAAAACCTATAAAGTGTTTGGTAGATATATAAAGACACTGTTGTACCCCTAAATAGAAGAAGTCTTAAATAGAAAATTTTAAAATGATCAAAATACCGAACATCTGAGATTATCGTTAAATGGAAGCTACACGAAAGCGTGGATCAATATAGAATTGGAACTATATGAAAACATGGAACTATATAGAAAATGTTTGACCATATTAGCTAGAACCCATTACAAAATTAAAAACAACAAGATAATACAAATTCTTATGCCAAATTTTGACGCTCTTGGTCAAATAATGTGGGCTGTATCGTGTATTTTAACAGACAGACGGACATCGTTAAATCGACATAGAAATTTATGCAGATCATGAATACATAGACTTTATGGGGTCTACGACGAATATTTATGGATGTTACAAAAGGAATGGCAAAGTTAATATGCCCTCCTTTTCTAGGTGGAGGGTATAGTACATGGAATGTTAAATAAAGGAATTAGTAGACCAAGTAAAATTCTAAATGATTTACAAATTTCGTTTTTTCCAACAAAGGGATTAAATGGGCAAAGAATGCTAATTGATTACAAGAATTTCAATTACCACTGCGGATACATATCCAATTCCTGAGACAGACATCATGATTATGAACCTTGAATATTCAAAATATATTAGTACGATACATTTGGAAGCAGGATTTCACAAATACCTATGACAGAAGGGGACATCGGAAAAAGCATTCTCCGTTACCAATGGAAAATACCAAAATGTACGAATATAATTTGGTTTGAAAAACGCACCAAGCATATTCTAACGAGAAATTGGTAACATATTGACTGAATGTATGGGAAAGTTATGTCACGTATATATAGATGATATTACAATATTTCCTAAAAGTATTAGTGACCGCACCAATCACAAACAATTATAAGAACTCTAAAAGAAGCTAATATTTAGAGAAATCAAGGTTTTACAAGAAGGAGGTCGAATTTTTGGACATGCTGTGAGAAGCATTGCCATCAATTCCAATAGACGTAATAGTAAATGAAGATTAAAAAAATGTCCTTGAAAAGAAAAATACTAGAGCACACTACAATTAATTAAAGGATAAGTACTACTGGCCAACATTCATAAAAGTCCTTAAAGAATAAGCTAGAAATTGCGAAATTTGTCACAAAAACAAGTACATAATGATTCCAATGGGCGAAGCGCCAATAAAGGGAAGGAGAAACCTTGCACTTGGATATTTTTCATGCGGAAAGTAAAATATTTTTAACATTCCTAGATCATGTTCAAAATTCCAAACAATCAAAAAAATAGATGATAAAACACGATTAGATGAGAAAGTACTAGAAGTTTTTGTTTACAGATTGTTGTTCAAGAAAAAAAAAAAACAAAGTATATGTATTCTTGATCAGCTTGAAATTCTAGCTCGATATAGTGATGTCCGACCGTATGCCTTTTGTAATCACGTTATCTTTCAAACGAATTGAGATAGGAGTCTTGAATTGTGCACACATTTGCATTTTGTAAAGTTCGTAAATTGGTCATGTCAGTTACCATTTTCATTTAGCGTCCATGTAACCGTACCTCCCGATATTCGCTATTTTGACGATATAAGCCACATTTTCAAATGTGTTAGCATTCGGCACTTAGAGTTTGTAACGGATTCCGCCTCCTGTGTATTGTACATATGGGTTCATGTTTTCTTATAGCCCCCTATATAACTTTTAGCTGTAACATTGTTTAAAATCCGGTACTTAGTGTTTGTAACGTGTTCCACATTCTGTAGCAAAACATTGTCTGCATAGCTCCGCGTTTTCTTATATCCCCCATACAACTATAACTCCGATATTCAGTATTTTTGGAATATAAAACACATTTTAAAATGGACACATTGACAAGCACTCCATCAGGAAACCGGTAACATCTTTACTGCACTTTTAAGATATTTTACCAACTAATTTTTATAAGTTTCTTTACCTAGTGGTAGAGTTTGTTAATAGTTCGTCCCAGTCGCGTTTTACCTTCTTAATTCTAAAGTGTTTTGAGAGATCATTGTACCAACAGCTGTGTTGATGCCGCTACCTTTTGAAAAAAATTTTTTTTTTTTGATTTTGTTAACACGATAAAAATTATGCTGATACTAAATCATTAATATGTTGATAATGGATGTTTGGCATTTTCCTTTGAAATTTTCGGTCAGTTTAATAACGTTGAGCTGTACTAAAATAATCCCAGAGATATCATGAAGTCGTAGTGTAGAGTAGTGTCATTGCAAGTTATATCATGAGATTTTGCTAATGATGACCAAACTGCTACTCCGTAAAACATTAAAGGTTGGGAAATTCCTTTGAATATTAGTTTCTTATTTTCAATACTACAGACTTTCTATTTATAAATGGATACATACGTCGGATTTGCTTATTAATTATGTCCACAATGTACGCAAAGTGGTTCTTGAAATTTATTCTAGTGTCAAGTATTATATCAAAGTACTTGACGTTGGTTTTCGAATTTTATTGTGATTATTAAACAGGATTGGCCTCTGTAGAACAAGACGTGATTAACGTTTTTCGTGAAATATATAGCTTCTCTTTTATCTGTATTAAAATATGTTTTGAAAACTCATTGAATCAGCAGCTATGTTCATGCATCTACTTGTATCATTTTAGCATGAGTTCAAAATAAATGTTGTTTTTTTAAAATTTGTCATTCGATTCTCATTTACGTACCGGTATACGTAAAGCCAGTCATAAGGGTTTAGCGAAACCAAAATAACTCGACTTTGAATCATTGCATTTATGGTATTGATTGCCTTGCCCATGGCTTAATAAGAAAGGTTGCTCAATTTCAAAGAAAATAACTCGACTTTGAATCATTGCATTTATGGTATTGATTTACGATTGCCTTGCCCATGGCTTAATAAGAAAGGTTGCTCAATTTCAAAGAAACTACAAATATGCAACTCTGTGCTGCAGTCTAGAGCACACTACAATTAATTAAAGGATAAGTACTACTGGCCAACATTCATAAAAGTCCTTAAAGAATAAGCTAGGAATTGCGAAATTTGTCACAAAAACAAGTACATAATGATTCCAATGGGCGAAGCGCCAATAAAGGGAAGGAGAGGATGATAATTCTGGCAACTCTGTTTCGATTACAAGTGTTTTTGTGTCGTCTCCAAAATAATGTGGGCTGTATCGGTTATTTTAACAGACAGACGGACATCGTCTACGACGAATATTTATGGATGTTACAAAAGGAATGGCAAAGTTAATATGCCCTCCTTTTCTAGGTGGAGGGTATAGTACATGGAATGTTAAATAAAGGAATTAGTAGACCAAGTAAAATTCTAAATGATTTACAAATTTCGTTTTTTCCAACAAAGGGATTAAATGGGCAAAGAATGCTAATTGATTACAAGAATTTCAATTACCACTGCGGATACATATCCAATTCCTGAGACAGACATCATGATTATGAACCTTGAATATTCAAAATATATTAGTACGATACATTTGGAAGCAGGATTTCACAAATACCTATGACAGAAGGGGACATCGGAAAAAGCATTCTCAGTTACCAATGGAAAATAACAAAATGTACGAATATAATTTGGTTTGAAAAACGCACCAAGCATATTCTAACGAGAAATTGGTAACATATTGAGTGAATGTATGGGAAAGTTCTGTCACGTATATATAGATGATATTAATATATATTCCTAAAAGTATTAGTGACCACACCAATCACAAACAACTATAAGAACTCTAAAAGAAGCTAATATGAATATCTCATTAGAGAAATCAAGGTTTTACAAGAAGGAGGTCGAATTTTTGGACATGCTGTGAGAAGCATTGTCATCAATTCCAATAGACGTAATAGTAAATGAAGATTAGAAAAGTGTCGTAGAAAAGAAAAATACTAGATCACACTACAATTAATTAAAGGATAAGTACTACTGGCCAACATTCATAAAAGTCCTCAAAGAATAAGCCAGAAATTGCGAAATTTGTTACAAAAACAAGTACATAACGATTCCAATGGGCGAAGCGCCAATAAAGGGAAGGAGAAAACTTTCACTTAGATTTTTTTCATTAACGTGTTCTACCTTCTGTAGCAAAACATTGTCTGTTTACTTATACCCCCCATACAACTATAACTCCGATATTCGGTATTTTTGGAATACAAACCACATTTTAAAACGGACACTCTGACTTTTAAGATATTTTACCAACGAAGTTTTATAGGTTTTCTTTACCTCATGGTAGAGTTTGTTAATAGTTCGTTCCAGTCGCGTTTTAACATCTTAATTCCTTCATATTGAGTGGTCCACCACATCTCTCTGTTGTTCCTGCTCCCGGTACGTTGGATCCATTCTCCGAATTGAATGAGCCAATGTGTCCCTCTGTTGTTTTTCTCCCTACACGTTGAATCCATTTTCTATTAGTGTGAAGCAAAGCATCACGCGCCTGTTCAGTTGATCGATTGTATGAATTCATTCGGAGAATAGAGTGTGCCAAAATATCGGCAGATCTTGATTTGATTGTTTACGTAGTTTAGGTATTCCTTATGAACTGATTTGCTCACTTTGAATAGGTTTATTATATTCACAAATACTTGCTGATCAGGTAAGATGTTTTGTAAAAATCTGCATAGAATAACAGGTATCTGAACCTATATTAAAAAGTAGTTTAAAGGAACTGTTTTATTACCACCTTTTTGACTTGTGATTATATAAACATTAGGTATATTTTATTGTTATGTTATTTTTACCAGAACACACTTTTTTCTACCTGTTGAAACTGTACAGAATGGGATCAAGCAAACAGAATTCCAACCGTATAACTTGTAGCGATAAACTGAAATTTATACACTACAATTTGTAGCATAAGGAATTGAAACGTTTAAAAAAAATTCAAATTGTGAGAACAAAATAATTCACTGAGAAAGTATGCGGATTGAAGCTGAAGGTACCATTTATAAAGGCTATATAAAATGGTATACAATTTCTGCCCATGCTGAAACCGAAATGCTGAAAGTTCATTTATTTGATTGGGTATTGTGGAAAGATGTTTTATAAATCGAAAATTAGAAGATACCGCCATATGAGGGCTATACATAATAAAGTTCAAATGAGTTCGATATTACAGTGCATATGCCAGGAAATTGGTTGGAGAACGCAGTTATAGTTCCCAAAACCTATAAAGTGTTTGGTAGATATATAAAGACACTGTTGTACCCCTAAATAGAAGAAGTCTTAAATAGAAAATTTTAAAATGATCAAAATACCGAACATCTGAGATTATCGTTAAATGGAAGCTACACGAAAGCGTGGATCAATATAGAATTGGAACTATATGAAAACATGGAACTATATAGAAAATGTTTGACCATATTAGCTAGAACCCATTACAAAATTAAAAACAACAAGATAATACAAATTCTTATGCCAAATTTTGACGCTCTTGGTCAAATAATGTGGGCTGTATCGTGTATTTTAACAGACAGACGGACATCGTTAAATCGACATAGAAATTTATGCAGATCATGAATACATAGACTTTATGGGGTCTACGACGAATATTTATGGATGTTACAAAAGGAATGGCAAAGTTAATATGCCCTCCTTTTCTAGGTGGAGGGTATAGTACATGGAATGTTAAATAAAGGAATTAGTAGACCAAGTAAAATTCTAAATGATTTACAAATTTCGTTTTTTCCAACAAAGGGATTAAATGGGCAAAGAATGCTAATTGATTACAAGAATTTCAATTACCACTGCGGATACATATCCAATTCCTGAGACAGACATCATGATTATGAACCTTGAATATTCAAAATATATTAGTACGATACATTTGGAAGCAGGATTTCACAAATACCTATGACAGAAGGGGACATCGGAAAAAGCATTCTCCGTTACCAATGGAAAATACCAAAATGTACGAATATAATTTGGTTTGAAAAACGCACCAAGCATATTCTAACGAGAAATTGGTAACATATTGACTGAATGTATGGGAAAGTTATGTCACGTATATATAGATGATATTACAATATTTCCTAAAAGTATTAGTGACCGCACCAATCACAAACAATTATAAGAACTCTAAAAGAAGCTAATATTTAGAGAAATCAAGGTTTTACAAGAAGGAGGTCGAATTTTTGGACATGCTGTGAGAAGCATTGCCATCAATTCCAATAGACGTAATAGTAAATGAAGATTAAAAAAATGTCCTTGAAAAGAAAAATACTAGAGCACACTACAATTAATTAAAGGATAAGTACTACTGGCCAACATTCATAAAAGTCCTTAAAGAATAAGCTAGAAATTGCGAAATTTGTCACAAAAACAAGTACATAATGATTCCAATGGGCGAAGCGCCAATAAAGGGAAGGAGAAACCTTGCACTTGGATATTTTTCATGCGGAAAGTAAAATATTTTTAACATTCCTAGATCATGTTCAAAATTCCAAACAATCAAAAAAATAGATGATAAAACACGATTAGATGAGAAAGTACTAGAAGTTTTTGTTTACAGATTGTTGTTCAAGAAAAAAAAAAAAAAAAAAACAAAGTATATGTATTCTTGATCAGCTTGAAATTCTAGCTCGATATAGTGATGTCCGACCGTATGCCTTTTGTAATCACGTTATCTTTCAAACGAATTGAGATAGGAGTCTTGAATTGTGCACACATTTGCATTTTGTAAAGTTCGTAAATTGGTCATGTCAGTTACCATTTTCATTTAGCGTCCATGTAACCGTACCTCCCGATATTCGATATTTTGACGATATAAGCCACATTTTCAAATGTGTTAGCATTCGGCACTTAGAGTTTGTAACGGATTCCGCCTCCTGTGTATTGTACATATGGGTTCATGTTTTCTTATAGCCCCCTATATAACTTTTAGCTGTAACATTGTTTAAAATCCGGTACTTAGTGTTTGTAACGTGTTCCACATTCTGTAGCAAAACATTGTCTGCATAGCTCCGCGTTTTCTTATATCCCCCATACAACTATAACTCCGATATTCAGTATTTTTGGAATATAAAACACATTTTAAAATGGACACATTGACAAGCACTCCATCAGGAAACCGGTAACATCTTTACTGCACTTTTAAGATATTTTACCAACTAATTTTTATAAGTTTCTTTACCTAGTGGTAGAGTTTGTTAATAGTTCGTCCCAGTCGCGTTTTACCTTCTTAATTCTAAAGTGTTTTGAGAGATCATTGTACCAACAGCTGTGTTGATGCCGCTACCTTTTGAAAAAAAATTTTTTTTTTTTTGATTTTGTTAACACGATAAAAATTATGCTGATACTAAATCATTAATATGTTGATAATGGATGTTTGGCATTTTCCTTTGAAATTTTCGGTCAGTTTAATAACGTTGAGCTGTACTAAAATAATCCCAGAGATATCATGAAGTCGTAGTGTAGAGTAGTGTCATTGCAAGTTATATCATGAGATTTTGCTAATGATGACCAAACTGCTACTCCGTAAAACATTAAAGGTTGGGAAATTCCTTTGAATATTAGTTTCTTATTTTCAATACTACAGACTTTCTATTTATAAATGGATACATACGTCGGATTTGCTTATTAATTATGTCCACAATGTACGCAAAGTGGTTCTTGAAATTTATTCTAGTGTCAAGTATTATATCCAAGTACTTGACGTTGGTTTTCGAATTTTATTGTGATTATTAAACAGGATTGGCCTCTGTAGAACAAGACGTGATTAACGTTTTTCGTGAAATATATAGCTTCTCTTTTATCTGTATTAAAATATGTTTTGAAAACTCATTGAATCAGCAGCTATGTTCATGCATCTACTTGTATCATTTTAGCATGAGTTCAAAATAAATGTTGTTTTTTTAAAATTTGTCATTCGATTCTCATTTACGTACCGGTATACGTAAAGCCAGTCATAAGGGTTTAGCGAAACCAAAATAACTCGACTTTGAATCATTGCATTTATGGTATTGATTGCCTTGCCCATGGCTTAATAAGAAAGGTTGCTCAATTTCAAAGAAAATAACTCGACTTTGAATCATTGCATTTATGGTATTGATTTACGATTGCCTTGCCCATGGCTTAATAAGAAAGGTTGCTCAATTTCAAAGAAACTACAAATATGCAACTCTGTGCTGCAGTCTAGAGCACACTACAATTAATTAAAGGATAAGTACTACTGGCCAACATTCATAAAAGTCCTTAAAGAATAAGCTAGGAATTGCGAAATTTGTCACAAAAACAAGTACATAATGATTCCAATGGGCGAAGCGCCAATAAAGGGAAGGAGAGGATGATAATTCTGGCAACTCTGTTTCGATTACAAGTGTTTTTGTGTCGTCTCCAAAACTAAATTTATAAAAAATAAATTTGCCCGGTTAATTGTGCATTTTTGAGTGTTTTTAGTGTTAATTTTATTAAATATATAAAAAAATATTTGAAGAAAGTGAAGTTTTTGATTAAATTTGTGTTTTAAAGTGTTTTTCGCAAATTCTAATATTTGTTTTTATTCATCCACATAGTTTATTTTCATTTTTGTTTGCTTTGTTCTTCGAAGCTTTGTTTTTGTTTTACTTTGACGTTTGTGCTTTACTCGTCTTGTGTTACGTCCTACTAAATTTCGTTCTTCCTGAGCATACTTTCAGGCGCTTATTTAATTACTAAAAACATTACCGTTCACACAGTTCTACTTTAAACTCTGTCGTTTACACCTAAAGCTAATAACATTTCTATTTGTAACTGTTGATAATGGCTTGCTCTTATAAGGATTGCAATATTAAAAACGTTACTGAACGTCTTATCACGTGTTATTTATGTGATAACTATATGCATTTGAAATGCGCTGGTTTTAATGGCAGACAATTCGACTTTATCACTGATAAATCTAAAGGACTCCGCTGGTCTTGTCTGGATTGTAGGGATTTAGAGATAAATTTCCATCGTCTTTTTAAGGACATTAAAGCTGAAATTCTAAACCTTAAAAAAAGCTTTAACTCTGTATCACAAAATTTCGATAGAATTGAAAAAATGGTTAATACCTTTGAATTTTTAGATGTTTCTCCTAAAAGGAAAAAGTCCGCTAGCGTTGTTAGTACTCTTGGTTCCACTAATTCAGACCCTGGTAACTTAATAAGTTTAAATTCTCCTACTGTGGTTAACCCCCCTACTGAGAACTATACTCAATGCAGTAGTGACTCACTTCCGGCTGTTCCTGCACCGAACGTTAGTTCTTGCACTGAAGGGAAAAAACCTCATCAACGTCATTTGCAAAAAAAACTCCCAACCCACCTACTATCGTAGTAAATGATACACATTTAAACCCTACAGTTGATCTAAATGAAGACTTTAATCAACCGCTTTCTAATCAGTTAATTGTTGTTGCGCCTCTTAAAACTGTATTTTTATCTAGGCTGCACCCAAATACTTCAACTGATGCTATTCGTAGTTATGTGAAATCTAAAATAACCGATCTGTCAGACAACGACATAAATGTATTCAAATTTAGTTCCTCTCAACGACGTGAAATTTCCTCTTTTAAAATAAATGTGCCTCACAAAATAGTAAATACTATTGTCAGTAACTCGTTTTGGCCTGATAGTGCCTTAGTAAAGGAATTTGTTTTCAGAGAACGTACAAAAACCCCTAGATCTGTGAATATTCCAACAGTATCAAAAAACTAAATGATGTCATATCTATACTATATCAGAATGTAAGAGGTCTTAACACTAAATTGAGTAATGTTTTTCTTAAAAGTGTTTACTGTGAACATAAAATAATTTTTTTTACTGAAACTTGGCTCAAACCTGATATTCTTGATACAGAAATATTTCCCGATAATTATCTAATTTTCAGAAAGGACAGGTTGAATAAAAAAGGTGGTGGGGTTCTGATTGCAGTCCACCACTCGATTCCTTCGGAAGCTGTCGATATTTTTGTCGACCCAAATAATGAATTTGTTTGTGCAAAGCTAATAGTCTTTGGTAATACAATATATATAACCTGCTCTTATATTACACCCAATTCAGGGGTTGAAACTTACTTAAATCACGCTGATCTTATTGGAAAAGTTTCCTCTTTGCTAACAGATAACTCTACTTTGATTTGCATGGGTGATTTTAATCTTCCTAATGTTTCTTGGGTCTCGGGTGATAATAAATTAGATTATGTACCCTCTACTTACCCAGTTGTACTCGAAGCTTTTTGGGATAAGATCTTCCCTAAATATTTCGCTTTGTAGAAGTCCTCCATTTGTAATTCCTGAGGATACATATCATCCAACGCTCCTTTTAAACCTTGAATTAAGGAACACTCTGTCCAATATTACTGTTATTAAAACTTTATCTAGTAGGCGAAATTTTGCGAAGGCTAATATACCCCTACTACGCTCTCTCTTATCAGGTTCTATGTGGTGCATCAATGGCGACATTGATTCACGTGTTTCTAAATTTTATGAACAGCTCAATTTAGCTCTAGCTAGCTCCGTACCAATGGCAAAACCTGCTTGGTTTACACCTACACTAAGACGTCTACGTAATATTAAAAATAGACTTTTCAAAAATTTCAAAAAATCTAACACTGCCGTAAATTGGTTGGTTTTATGAAAGGTAGATCTACTACTTCTAATCTTTTAGAATTTGTGTGCCATGTTCACAACGGATTTATAAATAAACAACAAACTGACGCTATTTATACAGACTTCAGTAAAGCCTTTGATACCGTAGTGCATAAGCTTTTGCTATATAAACTCGATACTATGGGTTTTCCGACAGCTCTGTTAGGCTGGATTTCATCATACTTGGAGGGTCGTACCCAAAAAGTCATTTTCAATGATTCATTTTCAAAAAATATTGTTGTTTCTTCTGGCGTACCTCAGGATAGTCATTTGGGCCCTTTACTTTTTGTTTTGTATCTTAATGATCTCCCGGATCACATTCGATTCTCTAAAATACTAATGTATGCTGATGATGTGAAGCTTTACATGCATATAAATTCCCTTGACGATTCGACTTTCTTACAGTACGATTTACATTCCCTTATGAACTGGTGCAGTGCCAACGGTATGTCCCTTAATCTTAAGAAATGCAAAAAATTTTCCTTGTCACGATCTCAGCCAATACATTCTAACTACTTTATTGGTTCATACAAATTAGAAAATGTTGATTCCTTTACTGACCTCGGTGTTATTCTAGATCCTAAACTACGTTTTCATTTACATATTGACTCATGTGTTAATAAAGCCAAGTCTTTACTAGGTTTCATAAAACGCTGGTCTAAAGAGTTCGATGATCCATATGTCACCAAAAGATTATTTGTAAGTTTAGTTCGCCCAATACTAGAGTACGGATGTATTCTGTGGAGTCCTTTTTATAAATGCTACTCAGATAAAATCGAATCAGTTCAAGTTCAATTCCTGATTTTTGCTCTACGGGGTCTTAACTGGAACCCGTCAGAATTACTTCCACCTTATGAAAATCGTTTACTGTTGATTGATCTCCCAACACTTGAAAGGAGGCGGTTTATGCTAAGAGCGTTATTTATTATCAAATTATCACGCGGTTTGATTGATTCTCATTTTTTAACTGGGGAAGTTACTTATAATATTCCTTCTCGTAGAACTCGTCATTTCGAACCTTTAAAGTTATCTCTCGCAAGAACTAATTTCGCAATCAGTAACCCATTGAGATCTTTATGTGTAATTTACAATAGTCTATCTAATAGTATTTGTTTAAGTAATTCTAGATCTATTCTCCACATGTGATTGTATATGTTCACTTACCTATTTTTTTTATTTTAAAAGCTCATTTTTGCGGCACCTGATCTACATCTCCCTTTGCGGAACCAGTAGACCCAGCCTTTGAGCACTAGTTGTCAGAATCTTTAAGTTCATTTTAACGGCACCTAGTCTACAATTCCCTCTGCGGAAACAATAGACACCAGCCTTTGAACAGTAGTCTTTGTTTAACACATTTTTTTCACTGTTATTTGTTTATATTTGTTATATTTGTTATAAATGTTTATGTTTTGCTCTAATTCCTTCTATAGTGTATTTTTATCTATTACTTTGCCGGCTGATGTACTAGACTGTAGCTGGCACCACTAACTCACAACTAACCCACCATTCCCGGTCTTTGGTGTGTACGCGCTCCCTACGTATGGGGAGGTCGCCCCCTCGGTCGGCAGGGGTGGGAGTGAGAGGCGTGGGAACGAACGAAAAAAAAAAAAAAAAGAAACCTTGCACTTGGATATTTTTCATGCGGAAAGTAAAATATTTTTAACATTCCTAGATCATGTTCAAAATTCCAAACAATCAAAAAAATAGATGATAAAACACGATTAGATGAGAAAGTACTAGAAGTTTTTGTTTACAGATTGTTGTTCAAGAAAAAAAAAAAAACAAAGTATATGTATTCTTGATCAGCTTGAAATTCTAGCTCGATATAGTGATGTCCGACCGTATGCCTTTTGTAATCACGTTATCTTTCAAACGAATTGAGATAGGAGTCTTGAATTGTGCACACATTTGCATTTTGTAAAGTTCGTAAATTGGTCATGTCAGTTACCATTTTCATTTAGCGTCCATGTAACCGTACCTCCCGATATTCGCTATTTTGACGATATAAGCCACATTTTCAAATGTATTAGCATTCGGCACTTAGAGTTTGTAACGGATTCCGCCTCCTGTGTATTGTACATATGGGTTCATGTTTTCTTATAGCCCCTTATATAACTTTTAGCTGTAACATTGTTTAAAATCCGGTACTTAGTGTTTGTAACGTGTTCCACATTCTGTAGCAAAACATTGTCTGCATAGCTCCGCGTTTTCTTATATCCCCCATACAACTATAACTCCGTTATTCAGTATTTTTGGAATATAAAACACATTTTAAAATGGACACATTGACAAGCACTCCATCAGGAAACCGGTAACATCTTTACTGCACTTTTAAGATATTTTACCAACTAATTTTTATAAGTTTCTTTACCTAATGGTAGAGTTTGTTAATAGTTCGTCCCAGTCGCGTTTTACCTTCTTAATTCTAAAGTGTTTTGAGAGATCATTGTACCAACAGCTGTGTTGATGCCGCTACCTTTTGAAAAAATTTTTTTTTTTTTTGATTTTGTTAACACGATAAAAATTATGCTGATACTAAATCATTAATATGTTGATAATGGGATGTTTGACATTTTCCTTTGAAATTTTCGGTCAGTTTAATAACGTTGAGCTGTACTAAAATAATCCCAGAGATATCATGAAGTCGTAGTGTAGAGTAGTGTCATTGCAAGTTATATCATGAGATTTTGCTAATGATGACCAAACTGCTACTCCGTAAAACATTAAAGGTTGGGAAATTCCTTTGAATATTAGTTTCTTATTTTCAATACTACAGACTTTCTATTTATAAATGGATACATACGTCGGATTTGCTTATTAATTATGTCCACAATGTACGCAAAGTGGTTCTTGAAATTTATTCTAGTGTCAAGTATTATATCCAAGTACTTGACGTTGGTTTTCGAATTTTATTGTGATTATTAAACAGGATTGGCCTCTGTAGAACAAGACGTGATTAACGTTTTTCGTGAAATATATAGCTTCTCTTTTATCTGTATTAAAATATGTTTTGAAAACTCATTGAATCAGCAGCTATGTTCATGCATCTACTTGTATCATTTTAGCATGAGTTCAAAATAAATGTTGTTTTTTTAAAATTTGTCATTCGATTCTCATTTACGTACCGGTATACGTAAAGCCAGTCATAAGGGTTTAGCGAAACCCAAAATAACTCGACTTTGAATCATTGCATTTATGGTATTGATTGCCTTGCCCATGGCTTAATAAGAAAGGTTGCTCAATTTCAAAGAAACTACAAAAATGCAACTCTGTGCTGGAGTCTAGAGCACACTACAATTAATTAAAGGATAAGTACTACTGGCCAACATTCATAAAAGTCCTTAAAGAATAAGCTAGAAATTGCGAAATTTGTCACAAAAACAAGTACATAATGATTCCAATGGGCGAAGCGCCAATAAAGGGAAGGAGAGGATGATAATTCTGGCAACTCTGTTTCGATTACAAGTGTTTTTGTGTCGTCTCCAAAACTAAATTTATAAAAAATAAATTTGCCCGGTTAATTGTGCATTTTTGAGCGTTTTTAGTGTTAATTTTATTAAATATATAAAAAAATATTTGAAGAAAGTGAAGTTTTTGATTAAATTTGTGTTTTAAAGTGTTTTTCGCAAATTCTAATATTTGTTTTTATTCATCCACATAGTTTATTTTTATTTTTGTTTGCTTTGTTCTTCGAAGCTTTGTTTTTGTTTTACTTTGACGTTTGTGCTTTACTCGTCTTGTGTTACGTCCTACTAAATTTCGTTCTTCCTGAGCATACTTTCAGGCGCTTATTTAATTACTAAAAACATTACCGTTCACACAGTTCTACTTTAAACTCTGTCGTTTACACCTAAAGCTAATAACATTTCTATTTGTAACTGTTGATAATGGCTTGCTCTTATAAGGATTGCAATATTAAAAACGTTACTGAACGTCTTATCACGTGTTATTTATGTGATAACTATATGCATTTGAAATGCGCTGGTTTTAATGGCAGACAATTCGACTTTATCACTGATAAATCTAAAGGACTCCGCTGGTCTTGTCTGGATTGTAGGGATTTAGAGATAAATTTCCATCGTCTTTTTAAGGACACTAAAGCTGAAATTCTAAACCTTAAAAAAAGCTTTAACTCTGTATCACAAAATTTCGATAGAATTGAAAAAATGGTTAATACCTTTGAATTTTTAGATGTTTCTCCTAAAAGGAAAAAGTCCGCTAGCGTTGTTAGTACTCTTGGTTCCACTAATTCAGACCCTGATAACTTAATAAGTTTAAATTCTCCTACTGTGGTTAACCCCCCTACTGAGAACTATACTCAATGCAGTAGGGACTCACTTCCGGCTGTTCCTGCACCGAACGTTAGTTCTTGCACTGAAGGGAAAAAAACCTCATCAACGTCATTTGCAAAAAAAAAACTCCCAACCCACCTACTATCGTAGTAAATGATACACATTTAAACCCTACAGTTGATCTAAATGAAGACTTTAATCAACCGCTTTCTAATCAGTTAATTGTTGTTGCGCCTCGTAAAACTGTATTTTTATCTAGGCTGCACCCAAATACTTCAACTAATGCTATTCGTAGTTATGTGAAATCTAAAATAACCGATCTGTCAGACAACGACATAAATGTATTCAAATTTAGTTCCTCTCAACGACGTGAAATTTCCTCTTTTAAAATAAATGTGCCTCACAAAATAGTAAATACTATTGTCAGTAACTCGTTTTGGTCTGATGGTGCCTTAGTAAAGGAATTTGTTTTCAGAGAACGTACAAAAACCCCTAGATCTGTGAATATTCCAACAGTATCAAAAAACTAAATGATGTCATATCTATACTATATCAGAATGCAAGAGGTCTTAACACTAAATTTAGTAATGTTTTTCTTAAAAGTGTTTACTGTGAACATAAAATAATTGTTTTTACTGAAACTTGGCTCAAACCTGATATTCTTGATACAGAAATATTTCCCGATAATTATCTAATTTTCAGAAAGGACAGGTTGAATAAAAAAGGTGGTGGGGTTCTGATTGCAGTCCACCACTCGATTCCTTCGGAAGCTGTCGATATTTTTGTCGACCCAAATAATGAATTTGTTTGTGCAAAGCTAATAGTCTTTGGTAATACAATATATATAACCTGCTCTTATATTACACCCAATTCAGGGGTTGAAACTTACTTAAATCACGCTGATCTTATTGGAAAAGTTTCCTTTTTGCTAACAGATAACTCTACTTTGATTTGCATGGGTGATTTTAATCTTCCTAATGTTTCTTGGGTCTCGGGTGATAATAAATTAGATTATGTACCCTCTACTTACCCAGTTGTACTCGACGCTTTTTGGGATAAGATTTATGAACTTTGTTTATACCAAGTAAATTTTATACTCAATGGTAAGGAACGACTCCTAGATTTAATTTTCTCATCTTCCCTAAATATTTCGCTTTGTAGAAGACCTCCATTTGTAATTCCTGAGGATACATATCATCCAACGCTCCTTTTAAACCTTGAATTAAGGAACACTCTGTCCAATATTACTGTTATTAAAACTTTATCTAGTAGGCGAAATTTTGCGAAGGCTAATATACCCCTACTACGCTCTCTCTTATCAGGTTCTATGTGGTGCATCAATGGCGACATTGATTCACGTGTTTCTAAATTTTATGAACAGCTCAATTTAGCTCTAGCTAGCTCCGTACCAATGGCAAAACCATTAGTTGACCAAGGCCCTGCTTGGTTTACACCTACACTAAGACGTCTACGTAATATTAAAAATAGACTTTTCAAAAATTTCAAAAAATCTAACACTGCCGTAAATTATTCAAAATATTCCATGGCAAGAAATAGATATAATTCGGAAAACTCCAAATGTTATTCTCATCATTTAGCCCAAATGCGGCAGAATTTATTAAACAATCCTAAGAATTTCTTTAAATTTGTAAACTCCAAAAAGAGAGCTCAGAAATTTCCCTCCAGCATGAAACTTGGTAGTAAAGAGTCTTCAGACAATCTTGAAATTGCAAATTTATTTGCTGACTTTTTTCAGTCATCCTATACCCAGGGCACATCTAGAGGCCCTTGCGAAATTCATACCACTTCATTGAATCACTTTCCCTGCATTATCTTAACCGAAGACGAAGTCTTAAATGGTTTAAAGACATTACGCTCCTCATTTTCCCCTGGCCCTGACGGTGTTCCAACCTATATTTTAAAATCTTGTGCTAGAGAATTATACTTACCATTGACTAAGATATTTAATTACTTTTTGAAAATAGGTTATTTTCCAAGCTTCTGGAGATCGAGTTTTGTTATTCCACTTCATAAATCAGGCAATAGACGTTTCATAGATAACTATAGGTGTATTGCTAAGTTAAGTGCCATTCCTAAACTTTTCGAACTCTTAGTCTCACGTCGGATGTCACATTTTATAAAAAGCATATTATCACCTTTTCAGCATGGTTTTATGAAAGGCAGATCTACTACTTCTAATCTTTTAGAATTTGTGTGCCATGTTCACAACGGATTTATAAATAAACAACAAACTGACGCTATTTATACAGACTTCAGTAAAGCCTTTGATACCGTAGTGCATAAGCTTTTGCTATATAAACTCGATACTATGGGTTATCCGACAGCTCTGTTAGGCTGTATTTCATCATACTTGGAGGGTCGTACCAAAAAGTCATTTTCAATGATTCATTTTCAAAAAATATTGTTGTTTTTTCTGGCGTACCTCAGGGTAGTCATTTGGGCCCTTTACTTTTTGTTTTGTATCTTAATGATCTCCCGGATCACATTCGATTCTCTAAAATACTAATGTATGATGATGATGTGAAGCTTTACATGCATGTAAATTCCCTTGACGATTCGACTTTCTTACAGTACGATTTACATTCCCTTGTGAACTGGTGCAGTGCCAACGGTATGTCCCTTAATCTTAAGAAATGCAAAAAATTTTCCTTGTCACGATCTCAGCCAATACATTCTAACTACTTTATTGGTTCATACAAATTAGAAAATGTTGATTCCTTTACTGACCTCGGTGTTATTCTAGATCCTAAACTACGTTTTCATTTACATATTGACTCATGTGTTAATAAAGCCAAGTCTTTACTAGGTTTCATAAAACGCTGGTCTAAAGAGTTCGATGATCCATATGTCACCAAAAGATTATTTGTAAGTTTAGTTCGCCCAATATTAGAGTACGGATGTATTCTGTGGAGTCCTTTTTATAAATGCTACTCAGATAAAATCGAATCAGTTCAAGTTCAATTCCTGATTTTTGCTCTACGGGGTCTTAACTGGAACCCGACAGAATTACTTCCACCTTATGAAAATCGTTTACTGTTGATTGATCTCCCAACACTTGAAAGGAGGCGGTTTATGCTAAGAGCGTTATTTATTATCAAATTATCACGCGGTTTGATTGATTCTCATTTTTTAACTGGGGAAGTTACTTATAATATTCCTTCTCGTAGAACTCGTCATTTCGAACCTTTAAAGTTATCTCTCGCAAGAACTAATTTCGCAATCAGTAACCCATTGAGATCTTTATGTGTAATTTACAATAGTCTATCTAATAGTATTTGTTTAAGTAATTCGTTGAACTCTATTAAAAGATCTATTCTCCACATGTGATTGTATATGTTCACTTACCTATTTTTTTTTATTTTAAAAGCTCATTTTTGCGGCACCTGATCTACATCTCCCTTTGCGGAACCAGTAGACCCAGCCTTTGAGCACTAGTTGTCAGAATCTTTATGTTCATTTTAACGGCACCTAGTCTACAATTCCCTCTGCGGAAACAATAGACACCAGCCTTTGAACAGTAGTCTTTGTTTAACACATTTTTTTTCATGTTATTTGTTTATATTTGTTATATTTGTTATAAATGTTTATGTTTTGCTCTAATTCCTTCTATAGTGTATTTTTACCTATTACTTTGCTGGCTGATGTACTAGACTGTAGCTGGCACCACTAACTCACAACTAACCCACCATTCCCGGTCTTTGGTGTGTACGCGCTCCCTACGTATGGGGAGGTCGCCCCCTCGGTCGGCAGGGGTGGGAGTGAGAGGCGTGGGAACGAACGAAAAAAAAAAAAAAAAGAAACCTTGCACTTGGATATTTTTCATGCGGAAAGTAAAATATTTTTAACATTCCTAGATCATGTTCAAAATTCCAAACAATCAAAAAAGTAGATGATAAAACACGATTAGATGAGAAAGTACTAGAAGTTTTTGTTTACAGATTGTTGTTCAAGAAAAAAAAAAAACAAAGTATATGTATTCTTGATCAGCTTGAAATTCTAGCTCGATATAGTGATGTCCGACCGTATGCCTTTTGTAATCACGTTATCTTTCAAACGAATTGAGATAGGAGTCTTGAATTGTGCACACATTTGCATTTTGTAAAGTTCGTAAATTGGTCATGTCAGTTACCATTTTCATTTAGCGTCCATGTAACCGTACCTCCCGATATTCGCTATTTTGACGATATAAGCCGCATTTTCAAATGTATTAGCATTCGGCACTTAGAGTTTGTAACGGATTCCGCCTCCTGTGTATTGTACATATGGGTTCATGTTTTCTTATAGCCCCCTATATAACTTTTAGCTGTAACATTGTTTAAAATCCGGTACTTAGTGTTTGTAACGTGTTCCACATTCTGTAGCAAAACATTGTCTGCATAGCTCCGCGTTTTCTTATATCCCCCATACAACTATAACTCCGTTATTCAGTATTTTTGGAATATAAAACAAATTTTAAAATGGACACATTGACAAGCACTCCATCAGGAAACCGGTAACATCTTTACTGCACTTTTAAGATATTTTACCAACTAATTTTTATAAGTTTCTTTACCTAATGGTAGAGTTTGTTAATAGTTCGTCCCAGTCGCGTTTTACCTTCTTAATTCTAAAGTGTTTTGAGAGATCATTGTACCAACAGCTGTGTTGATGCCGCTACCTTTTGACAAAAATTTTTTTTTTTTTTTATTTTGTTAACACGATAAAAATGATGCTGATACTAAATCATTAATCATACTTAATCATTAATATGTTTGACAAAATTTTTTTTTTTTTTTTTTTTGATTTTGTTAACACGATAAAAATGATGCTGATACTAAATCATTAATATGTTGATAATGAGATGTTTGGCATTTTCCTTTGAAATTTTCGGTCAGTTTAATAACGTTGAGCTGTACTAAAATAATCCCAGAGATATCATGAAGTCGTAGTGTAGAGTAGTGTCATTGCAAGTTATATCATGAGATTTTGCTAATGATGACCAAACTGCTACTCCGTAAAACATTAAAGGTTGGGAAATTCCTTTGAATATTAGTTTCTTATTTTCAATACTACAGACTTTCTATTTATAAATGGATACATACGTCGGATTTGCTTATTAATTATGTCCACAATGTACGCAAAGTGGTTCTTGAAATTTATTCTAGTGTCAAGTATTATATCCAAGTACTTGACGTTGGTTTTCGAATTTTATTGTGATTATTAAACAGGATTGGCCTCTGTAGAACAAGACGTGATTAACGTTTTTCGTGAAATATATAGCTTCTCTTTTATCTGTATTAAAATATGTTTTGAAAACTCATTGAATCAGCAGCTATGTTCATGCATCTACTTGTATCATTTTAGCATGAGTTCAAAATAAATGTTGTTTTTTTAAAATTTGTCATTCGATTCTCATTTACGTACCGGTATACGTAAAGCCAGTCATAAGGGTTTAGCGAAACCCAAAATAACTCGACTTTGAATCATTGCATTTATGGTATTGATTGCCTTGCGCATGGCTTAATAAGAAAGGTTGCTCAATTTCAAAGAAAATAACTCGACTTTGAATCATTGCATTTATGGTATTGATTTACGATTGCCTTGCCCATGGCTTAATAAGAAAGGTTGCTCAATTTCAAAGAAACTACAAAAATGCAACTCTGTGCTGGAGTCTAGAGCACACTACAATTAATTAAAGGATAAGTACTACTGGCCAACATTCATAAAAGTCCTTAAAGAATAAGCTAGAAATTGCGAAATTTGTCACAAAAACAAGTACATAATGATTCCAATGGGCGAAGCGCCAATAAAGGGAAGGAGAGGATGATAATTCTGGCAACTCTGTTTCGATTACAAGTGTTTTTGTGTCGTCTCCAAAACTAAATTTATAAAAAATAAATTTGCCCGCAATTGTGCATTTTTGAGTGTTTTTAGTGTTAATTTTATTAAATATATAAAAAAATATTTGAAGAAAGTGAAGTTTTTGATTAAATTTGTGTTTTAAAGTGTTTTTCGCAAATTCTAATATTTGTTTTTATTCATCCACATAGTTTATTTTCATTTTTGTTTGCTTTGTTCTTCGAAGCTTTGTTTTTGTTTTACTTTGACGTTTGTGCTTTACTCGTCTTGTGTTACGTCCTACTAAATTTCGTTCTTCCTGAGCATACTTTCAGGCGCTTATTTAATTACTAAAAACATTACCGTTCACACAGTTCTACTTTAAACTCTGTCGTTTACACATAAAGCTAATAACATTTCTATTTTTAACTGTTGATAATGGCTTGCTCTTATAAGGATTGCAATATTAAAAACGTTACTGAACGTCTTATCACGTGTTATTTATGTGATAACTATATGCATTTGAAATGCGCTGGTTTTAATGGCAGACAATTCGACTTTATCACTGATAAATCTAAAGGACTCCGCTGGTCTTGTCTGGATTGTAGGGATTTAGAGATAAATTTCCATCGTCTTTTTAAGGACACTAAAGCTGAAATTCTAAACCTTAAAAAAAGCTTTAACTCTGTATCACAAAATTTCGATAGAATTGAAAAAATGGTTAATACCTTTGAATTTTTAGATGTTTCTCCTAAAAGGAAAAAGTTCGCTAGCGTTGTTAGTACTCTTGGTTCCACTAATTCAGACCCTGATAACTTAATAAGTTTAAATTCTCCTACTGTGGTTAACCCCCCTACTGAGAACTATACTCAATGCAGTAGTGACTCACTTCCGGCTGTTCCTGCACCGAACGTTAGTTCTTGCACTGAAGGGAAAAAAACCTCATCAACGTCATTTGCAAAAAAAACTCCCAACCCACCTACTATCGTAGTAAATGATACACATTTAAACCCTACAGTTGATCTAAATGAAGACTTTAATCAACCGCTTTCTAATCAGTTAATTGTTGTTGCGCCTCGTAAAACTGTATTTTTATCTAGGCTGCACCCAAATACTTCAACTGATGCTATTCGTAGTTATGTGAAATCTAAAATAACCGATCTGTCAGACAACGACATAAATGTATTCAAATTTAGTTCCTCTCAACGACGTGAAATTCCCTCTTTTAAAATAAATGTGCCTCACAAAATAGTAAATACTATTGTCAGTAACTCGTTTTGGCCTGATGGTGCCTTAGTAAAGGAATTTGTTTTCAGAGAACGTACAAAAACACCTAGATCTGTGAATATTCCAACAGTATCAAAAAACTAAATGATGTCATATCTATACTATATCAGAATGTAAGAGGTCTTAACACTAAATTGAGTAATGTTTTTCTTAAAAGTGTTTACTGTGAACATAAAATAATTGTTTTTACTGAAACTTGGCTCAAACCTGATATTCTTGATACAGAAATATTTCCCGATAATTATCTAATTTTCAGAAAGGACAGGTTGAATAAAAAAGGTGGTGGGGTTCTGATTGCAGTCCACCACTCGATTCCTTCGGAAGCTGTCGATATTTTTGTCGACCCAAATAATGAATTTGTTTGTGCAAAGCTAATAGTCTTTGGTAATACAATATATATAACCTGCTCTTATATTACACCCAATTCAGGGGTTGAAACTTACTTAAATCACGCTGATCTTATTGGAAAAGTTTCCTCTTTGCTAACAGATAACTCTACTTTGATTTGCATGGGTGATTTTAATCTTCCTAATGTTTCTTGGGTCTCGGGTGATAATAAATTAGATTATGTACCCTCTACTTACCCAGTTGTACTCGACGCTTTTTGGGATAAGATTTATGAACTTTGTTTATACCAAGTAAATTTTATACTCAATGGTAAGGAACGACTCCTAGATTTAATTTTCTCATCTTCCCTAAATATTTCGCTTTGTAGAAGTCCTCCATTTGTAATTCCTGAGGATACATATCATCCAACGCTCCTTTTAAACCTTGAATTAAGGAACACTCTGTCCAATATTACTGTTATTAAAACTTTATCTAGTAGGCGAAATTTTGCGAAGGCTAATATACCCCTACTACGCTCTCTCTTATCAGGTTCTATGTGGTGCATCAATGGCGACATTGATTCACGTGTTTCTAAATTTTATGAACAGCTCAATTTAGCTCTAGCTAGCTCCGTACCAATGGCAAAACCTGCTTGGTTTACACCTACACTAAGACGTCTACGTAATATTAAAAATAGACTTTTCAAAAATTTCAAAAAATCTAACACTGCCGTAAATTATTCAAAATATTCCATGGCAAGAAATAGATATAATTCGGAAAACTCCAAATGTTATTCTCAGCATTTAGCCCAAATGCGGCAGAATTTATTAAACAATCCTAAGAATTTCTTTAAATTTGTAAACTCCAAAAAGAGAGCTCAGAAATTTCCCTCCAGCATGAAACTTGGTAGTAAAGAGTCTTCAGACAATCTTGAAATTGCAAATTTATTTGCTGACTTTTTTCAGTCATCCTATACCCAGGGCACATCTAGAGGCCCTTGCGAAATTCATACCACTTCATTGAATCACTTTCCCTGCATTATCTTAACCGAAGACGAAGTCTTAAATGGTTTAAAGACATTACGCTCCTCATTTTCCCCTGGCCCTGACGGTGTTCCAACCTATATTTTAAAATCTTGTGCTAGAGAATTATACTTACCATTGACTAAGATATTTAATTACTCTTTGAAAATAGGTTATTTTCCAAGCTTCTGGAGATCGAGTTTTGTTATTCCACTTCATAAATCAGGCAATAGACGTTTCATAGATAACTATAGGTGTATTGCTAAGTTAAGTGTCATTCCTAAACTTTTCGAACTCTTAGTTTCACGTCGGATGTCACATTTTATAAAAAGCATATTATCACCTTTTCAGCATGGTTTTATGAAAGGCAGATCTACTACTTCTAATCTTTTAGAATTTGTGTGCCATGTTCACAACGGATTTATAAATAAACAACAAACTGACGCTATTTATACAGACTTCAGTAAAGCCTTTGATACCGTAGTGCATAAGCTTTTGCTATATAAACTCGATACTATGGGTTTTCCGACAGCTCTGTTAGGCTGTATTTCATCATACTTGGAGGGTCGTACCCAAAAAGTCATTTCCAATGATTCATTTTCAAAAAATATTGTTGTTTTTTCTGGCGTACCTCAGGGTAGTCATTTGGGCCCTTTACTTTTTGTTTTGTATCTTAATGATCTCCCGGATCACATTCGATTCTCTAAAATACTAATGTATGCTGATGATGTGAAGCTTTACATGCATATAAATTCCCTTGACGATTCGACTTTCTTACAGTACGATTTACATTCCCTTGTGAACTGGTGCAGTGCCAACGGTATGTCCCTTAATCTTAAGAAATGCAAAAAATTTTCCTTGTCACGATCTCAGCCAATACATTCTAACTACTTTATTGGTTCATACAAATTAGAAAATGTTGATTCCTTTACTGACCTCGGTGTTATTCTAGATCCTAAACTACGTTTTCATTTACATATTGACTCATGTGTTAATAAAGCCAAGTCTTTACTAGGTTTCATAAAACGCTGGTCTAAAGAGTTCGATGATCCATATGTCACCAAAAGATTATTTGTAAGTTTAGTTCGCCCAATATTAGAGTACGGATGTATTCTGTGGAGTCCTTTTTATAAATGCTACTCAGATAAAATCGAATCAGTTCAAGTTCAATTCCTGATTTTTGCTCTACGGGGTCTTAACTGGAACCCGACAGAATTACTTCCACCTTATGAAAATCGTTTACTGTTGATTGATCTCCCAACACTTGAAAGGAGGCGGTTTATGCTAAGAGCGTTATTTATTATCAAATTATCACGCGGTTTGATTGATTCTCATTTTTTAACTGGGGAAGTTACTTATAATATTCCTTCTCGTAGAACTCGTCATTTCGAACCTTTAAAGTTATCTCTCGCAAGAACTAATTTCGCAATCAGTAACCCATTGAGATCTTTATGTGTAATTTACAATAGTCTATCTAATAGTATTTGTTTAAGTAATTCGTTGAACTCTATTAAAAGATCTATTCTCCACATGTGATTGTATATGTTCACTTACCTATTTTTTTTTATTTTAAAAGCTCATTTTTGCGGCACCTGATCTACATCTCCCTTTGCGGAACCAGTAGACCCAGCCTTTGAGCACTAGTTGTCAGAATCTTTAAGTTCATTTTAACGGCACCTAGTCTACAATTCCCTCTGCGGAAACAATAGACACCAGCCTTTGAACAGTAGTCTTTGTTTAACACATTTTTTTTTCACTGTTATTTGTTTATATTTGTTATATTTGTTAGAAATGTTTATGTTTTGCTCTAATTCCTTCTATAGTGTATTTTTACCTATTACTTTGCCGGCTGATGTACTAGACTGTAGCTGGCACCACTAACTCACAACTAACCCACCATTCCCGGTCTTTGGTGTGTACGCGCTCCCTACGTATGGGGAGGTCGCCCCCTCGGTCGGCCAGGGGTGGGAGTGAGAGGCGTGGGAACGAACGAAAAAAAAAAAAGAAACCTTGCACTTGGATATTTTTCATGCGGAAAGTAAAATATTTTTAACATTCCTAGATCATGTTCAAAATTCCAAACAATCAAAAAAATAGATGATAAAACACGATTAGATGAGAAAGTACTAGAAGTTTTTGTTTACAGATTGTTGTTCAAGAAAAAAAAACAAAGTATATGTATTCTTGATCAGCTTGAAATTCTAGCTCGATATAGTGATGTCCGACCGTATGCCTTTTGTAATCACGTTATCTTTCAAACGAATTGAGATAGGAGTCTTGAATTGTGCACACATTTGCATTTTGTAAAGTTCGTAAATTGGTCATGTCAGTTACCATTTTCATTTAGCGTCCATGTAACCGTACCTCCCGATATTCGCTATTTTGACGATATAAGCCACATTTTCAAATGTATTAGCATTCGGCACTTAGAGTTTGTAACGGATTCCGCCTCCTGTGTATTGTACATATGGGTTCATGTTTTCTTATAGCCCCCTATATAACTTTTAGCTGTAACATTGTTTAAAATCCGGTACTTAGTGTTTGTAACGTGTTCCACATTCTGTAGCAAAACATTGTCTGCATAGCTCCGCGTTTTCTTATATCCCCCATACAACTATAACTCCGTTATTCAGTATTTTTGGAATATAAAACACATTTTAAAATGGACACATTGACAAGCACTCCATCAGGAAACCGGTAACATCTTTACTGCACTTTTAAGATATTTTACCAACTAATTTTTATAAGTTTCTTTACCTAATGGTAGAGTTTGTTAATAGTTCGTCCCAGTCGCGTTTTACCTTCTTAATTCTAAAGTGTTTTGAGAGATCATTGTACCAACAGCTGTGTTGATGCCGCTACCTTTTGAAAAAAATTTTTTTTTTTGATTTTGTTAACACGATAAAAATTATGCTGATACTAAATCATTAATATGTTGATAATGGGATGTTTGGCATTTTCCTTTGAAATTTTCGGTCAGTTTAATAACGTTGAGCTGTACTAAAATAATCCCAGAGATATCATGAAGTCGTAGTGTAGAGTAGTGTCATTGCAAGTTATATCATGAGATTTTGCTAATGATGACCAAACTGCTACTCCGTAAAACATTAAAGGTTGGGAAATTCCTTTGAATATTAGTTTCTTATTTTCAATACTACAGACTTTCTATTTATAAATGGATACATACGTCGGATTTGCTTATTAATTATGTCCACAATGTACGCAAAGTGGTTCTTGAAATTTATTCTAGTGTCAAGTATTATATCCAAGTACTTGACGTTGGTTTTCGAATTTTATTGTGATTATTAAACAGGATTGGCCTTATGTAGAACAAGACGTGATTAACGTTTTTCGTGAAATATATAGCTTCTCTTTTATCTGTATTAAAATATGTTTTGAAAACTCATTGAATCAGCAGCTATGTTCATGCATCTACTTGTATCATTTTAGCATGAGTTCAAAATAAATGTTGTTTTTTTAAAATTTGTCATTCGATTCTCATTTACGTACCGGTATACGTAAAGCCAGTCATAAGGGTTTAGCGAAACCCAAAATAACTCGACTTTGAATCATTGCATTTATGGTATTGATTTACGATTGCCTTGCCCATGGATTAATAAGAAAGGTTGCTCAATTTCAAAGAAACTACAAAAATGCAACTCTGTGCTGGAGTCTAGAGCACACTACAATTAATTAAAGGATAAGTACTACTGGCCAACATTCATAAAAGTCCTTAAAGAATAAGCTAGAAATTGCGAAATTTGTCACAAAAACAAGTACATAATGATTCCAATGGGCGAAACGCCAATAAAGGGAAGGAGAGGATGATAATTCTGGCAACTCTGTTTCGATTACAAGTGTTTTTGTGTCGTCTCCAAAACTAAATTTATAAAAAAATAAATTTGCCCGGTTAATTGTGCATTTTTGAGCGTTTTTAGTGTTAATTTTATTAAATATATAAAAAAATATTTGAAGAAAGTGAAGTTTTTGATTAAATTTGTGTTTTAAAGTGTTTTTCGCAAATTCTAATATTTGTTTTTATTCATCCACATAGTTTATTTTCATTTTTGTTTGCTTTGTTCTTCGAAGCTTTGTTTTTGTTTTACTTTGACGTTTGTGCTTTACTCGTCTTGTGTTACGTCCTACTAAATTTCGTTCTTCCTGAGCATACTTTCAGGCGCTTATTTAATTACTAAAAACATTACCGTTCACACAGTTCTACTTTAAACTCTGTCGTTTACACCTAAAGCTAATAACATTTCTATTTGTAACTGTTGATAATGGCTTGCTCTTATAAGGATTGCAATATTAAAAACGTTACTGAACGTCTTATCACGTGTTATTTATGTGATAACTATATGCATTTGAAATGCGCTGGTTTTAATGGCAGACAATTCGACTTTATCACTGATAAATCTAAAGGACTCCGCTGGTCTTGTCTGGATTGTAGGGATTTAGAGATAAATTTCCATCGTCTTTTTAAGGACACTAAAGCTGAAATTCTAAACCTTAAAAAAAGCTTTAACTCTGTATCACAAAATTTCGATAGAATTGAAAAAATGGTTAATACCTTTGAATTTTTAGATGTTTCTCCTAAAAGGAAAAAGTCCGCTAGCGTTGTTAGTACTCTTGGTTCCACTAATTCAGACCCTGATAACTTAATAAGTTTAAATTCTCCTACTGTGGTTAACCCCCCTACTGAGAACTATACTCAATGCAGTAGTGACTCACTTCCGGCTGTTCCTGCCGTCATCAACGTCATTTGCAAAAAAAAAACTCCCAACCCACCTACTATCGTAGTAAATGATACACATTTAAACCCTACAGTTGATCTAAATGAAGACTTTAATCAACCGCTTTCTAATCAGTTAATTGTTGTTGCGCCTCGTAAAACTGTATTTTTATCTAGGCTGCACCCAAATACTTCAACTAATGCTATTCGTAGTTATGTGAAATCTAAAATAACCGATCTGTCAGACAACGACATAAATGTATTCAAATTTAGTTCCTCTCAACGACGTGAAATTTCCTCTTTTAAAATAAATGTGCCTCACAAAATAGTAAATACTATTGTCAGTAACTCGTTTTGGCCTGATGGTGCCTTAGCAAAGGAATTTGTTTTCAGAGAACGTACAAAAACCCCTAGATCTGTGAATATTCCAACAGTATCAAAAAACTAAATGATGTCATATCTATACTATATCAGAATGTAAGAGGTCTTAACACTAAATTGAGTAATGTTTTTCTTAAAAGTGTTTACTGTGAACATAAAATAATTGTTTTTACTGAAACTTGGCTCAAACCTGATATTCTTGATACAGAAATATTTCCCGATAATTATCTAATTTTCAGAAAGGACAGGTTGAATAAAAAAGGTGGTGGGGTTCTGATTGCAGTCCACCACTCGATTCCTTCGGAAGCTGTCGATATTTTTGTCGACCCAAATAATGAATTTGTTTGTGCAAAGCTAATAGTCTTTGGTAATACAATATATATAACCTGCTCTTATATTACACCCAATTCAGGGGTTGAAACTTACTTAAATCACGCTGATCTTATTGGAAAAGTTTCCTCTTTGCTAACAGATAACTCTACTTTGATTTGCATGGGTGATTTTAATCTTCCTAATGTTTCTTGGGTCTCGGGTGATAATAAATTAGATTATGTACCCTCTACTTACCCAGTTGTACTCGACGCTTTTTGGGATAAGATTTATGAACTTTGTTTATACCAAGTAAATTTTATACTCAATGGTAAGGAACGACTCCTAGATTTAATTTTCTCATCTTCCCTAAATATTTCGCTTTGTAGAAGTCCTCCATTTGTAATTCCTGAGGATACATATCATCCAACGCTCCTTTTAAACCTTGAATTAAGGAACACTCTGTCCAATATTACTGTTATTAAAACTTTATCTAGTAGGCGAAATTTTGCGAAGGCTAATATACCCCTACTACGCTCTCTCTTATCAGGTTCTATGTGGTGCATCAATGGCGACATTGATTCACGTGTTTCTAAATTTTATGAACAGCTCAATTTAGCTCTAGCTAGCTCCGTACCAATGGCAAAACCATTAGTTGACCAAGGCCCTGCTTGGTTTACACCTACACTAAGACGTCTACGTAATATTAAAAATAGACTTTTCAAAAATTTCAAAAAATCTAACACTGCCGTAAATTATTCAAAATATTCCATGGCAAGAAATAGATATAATTCGGAAAATTCCAAATGTTATTCTCAGCATTTAGCCCAAATGCGGCAGAATTTATTAAACAATCCTAAGAATTTCTTTAAATTTGTAAACTCCAAAAAGAGAGCTCAGAAATTTCCCTCCAGCATGAAACTTGGTAGTAAAGAGTCTTCAGACAATCTTGAAATTGCAAATTTATTTGCTGACTTTTTTCAGTCATCCTATACCCAGGGCACATCTAGAGGCCCTTGCGAAATTCATACCACTTCATTGAATCACTTTCCCTGCATTATCTTAACCGAAGACGAAGTCTTAAATGGTTTAAAGACATTACGCTCCTCATTTTCCCCTGGCCCTGACGGTGTTCCAACCTATATTTTAAAATCTTGTGCTAGAGAATTATACTTACCATTGACTAAGATATTTAATTACTCTTTGAAAATAGGTTATTTTCCAAGCTTCTGGAGATCGAGTTTTGTTATTCCACTTCATAAATCAGGCAATAGACGTTTCATAGATAACTATAGGTGTATTGCTAAGTTAAGTGTCATTCCTAAACTTTTCGAACTCTTAGTCTCACGTCGGATGTCACATTTTATAAAAAGCATATTATCACCTTTTCAGCATGGTTTTATGAAAGGCAGATCTACTACTTCTAATCTTTTAGAATTTGTGTGCCATGTCCACAACGGATTTATAAATAAACAACAAACTGACGCTATTTATACAGACTTCAGTAAAGCCTTTGATACCGTAGTGCATAAGCTTTTGCTATATAAACTCGATACTATGGGTTTTCCGACAGTTCTGTTAGGCTGTATTTCATCATACTTGGAGGGTCGTACCCAAAAAGTCATTTTCAATGATTCATTTTCAAAAAATATTGTTGTTTTTTCTGGCGTACCTCAGGGTAGTCATTTGGGCCCTTTACTTTTTGTTTTGTATCTTAATGATCTCCCGGATCACATTCGATTCTCTAAAATACTAATGTATGCTGATGATGTGAAGCTTTACATGCATATAAATTCCCTTGACGATTCGACTTTCTTACAGTACGATTTACATTCCCTTGTGAACTGGTGCAGTGCCAACGGTATGTCCCTTAATCTTAAGAAATGCAAAAAATTTTCCTTGTCACGATCTCAGCCAATACATTCTAACTACTTTATTGGTTCATACAAATTAGGAAATGTTGATTCCTTTACTGACCTCGGTGTTATTCTAGATCCTAAACTACGTTTTCATTTACATATTGACTCATGTGTTAATAAAGCCAAGTCTTTACTAGGTTTCATAAAACGCTGGTCTAAAGAGTTCGATGATCCATATGTCACCAAAAGATTATTTGTAAGTTTAGTTCGCCCAATATTAGAGTACGGATGTATTCTGTGGAGTCCTTTTTATAAATGCTACTCAGATAAAATCGAATCAGTTCAAGTTCAATTCCTGATTTTTGCTCTACGGGGTCTTAACTGGAACCCGACAGAATTACTTCCACCTTATGAAAATCGTTTACTGTTGATTGATCTCCCAACACTTGAAAGGAGGCGGTTTATGCTAAGAGCGTTATTTATTATCAAATTATCACGCGGTTTGATTGATTCTCATTTTTTAACTGGGGAAGTTACTTATAATATTCCTTCTCGTAGAACTCGTCATTTCGAACCTTTAAAGTTATCTCTCGCAAGAACTAATTTCGCAATCAGTAACCCATTGAGATCTTTATGTGTAATTTACAATAGTCTATCTAATAGTATTTGTTTAAGTAATTCGTTGAACTCTATTAAAAGATCTATTCTCCACATGTGATTGTATATGTTCACTTACCTATTTTTTTTTTTATTTTAAAAGCTCATTTTTGCGGCACCTGATCTACATCTCCCTTTGCGGAACCAGTAGACCCAGCCTTTGAGCACTAGTTGTCAGAATCTTTATGTTCATTTTAACGGCACCTAGTCTACAATTCCCTCTGCGGAAACAATAGACACCAGCCTTTGAACAGTAGTCTTTGTTTAACACATTTTTTTTTCACTGTTATTTGTTTATATTTGTTATATTTGTTAGAAATGTTTATGTTTTGCTCTAATTCCTTCTATAGTGTATTTTTACCTATTACTTTGCCGGCTGATGTACTAGACTGTAGCTGGCACCACTAACTCACAACTAACCCACCATTCCCGGTCTTTGGTGTGTACGCGCTCCCTACGTATGGGGAGGTCGCCCCCTCGGTCGGCAGGGGTGGGAGTGAGAGGCGTGGGAACGAACGAAAAAAAAAAGAAACCTTGCACTTGGATATTTTTCATGCGGAAAGTAAAATATTTTTGACATTCCTAGATCATGTTCAAAATTCCAAACAATCAAAAAAATAGATGATAAAACACGATTAGATGAGAAAGTACTAGAAGTTTTTGTTTACAGATTGTTGTTCAAGAAAAAAAAAAACAAAGTATATGTATTCTTGATCAGCTTGAAATTCTAGCTCGATATAGTGATGTCCGACCGTATGCCTTTTGTAATCACGTTATCTTTCAAACGAATTGAGATAGGAGTCTTGAATTGTGCACACATTTGCATTTTGTAAAGTTCGTAAATTGGTCATGTCAGTTACCATTTTCATTTAGCGTCCATGTAACCGTACCTCCCGATATTCGCTATTTTGACGATATAAGCCACATTTTCAAATGTATTAGCATTCGGCACTTAGAGTTTGTAACGGATTCCGCCTCCTGTGTATTGTACATATGGGTTCATGTTTTCTTATAGCCCCCTATATAACTTTTAGCTGTAACATTGTTTAAAATCCGGTACTTAGTGTTTGTAACGTGTTCCACATTCTGTAGCAAAACATTGTCTGCATAGCTCCGCGTTTTCTTATATCCCCCATACAACTATAACTCCGTTATTCAGTATTTTTGGAATATAAAACACATTTTAAAATGGACACATTGACAAGCACTCCATCAGGAAACCGGTAACATCTTTACTGCACTTTTAAGATATTTTACCAACTAATTTTTATAAGTTTCTTTACCTAATGGTAGAGTTTGTTAATAGTTCGTCCCAGTCGCGTTTTACCTTCTTAATTCTAAAGTGTTTTGAGAGATCATTGTACCAACACGATAAAAATTATGCTGATACTAAATCATTAATATGTTGATAATGGGATGTTTGGCATTTTCCTTTGAAATTTTCGGTCAGTTTAATAACGTTGAGCTGTACTAAAATAATCCCAGAGATATCATGAAGTCGTAGTGTAGAGTAGTGTCATTGCAAGTTATATCATGAGATTTTGCTAATGATGACCAAACTGCTACACCGTAAAACATTAAAGGTTGGGAAATTCCTTTGAATATTAGTTTCTTATTTTCAATACTACAGACTTTCTATTTATAAATGGATACATACGTCGGATTTGCTTAGTAATTATGTCCACAATGTACGCAAAGTGGTTCTTGAAATTTATTCTAGTGTCAAGTATTATATCCAAGTACTTGACGTTGGTTTTCGAATTTTATTGTGATTATTAAACAGGATTGGCCTCTGTAGAACAAGACGTGATTAACGTTTTTCGTGAAATATATAGCTTCTCTTTTATCTGTATTAAAATATGTTTTGAAAACTCATTGAATCAGCAGCTATGTTCATGCATCTACTTGTATCATTTTAGCATGAGTTCAAAATAAATGTTGTTTTTTTAAAATTTGTCATTCGATTCTCATTTACGTACCGGTATACGTAAAGCCAGTCATAAGGGTTTAGCGAAACCCAAAATAACTCGACTTTGAATCATTGCATTTATGGTATTGATTGCCTTGCCCATGGCTTAATAAGAAAGGTTGCTCAATTTCAAAGAAAATAACTCGACTTTGAATCATTGCATTTATGGTATTGATTTACGATTGCCTTGCCCATGGCTTAATAAGAAAGGTTGCTCAATTTCAAAGAAACTACAAAAATGCAACTCTGTGCTGGAGTCTAGAGCACACTACAATTAATTAAAGGATAAGTACTACTGGCCAACATTCATAAAAGTCCTTAAAGAATAAGCTAGAAATTGCGAAATTTGTCACAAAAACAAGTACATAATGATTCCAATGGGCGAAGCGCCAATAAAGGGAAGGAGAGGATGATAATTCTGGCAACTCTGTTTCGATTACAAGTGTTTTTGTGTCGTCTCCAAAACTAAATTTATAAAAAATAAATTTGCCCGGTTAATTGTGCATTTTTGAGCGTTTTTAGTGTTAATTTTATTAAATATATAAAAAAATATTTGAAGAAAGTGAAGTTTTTGATTAAATTTGTGTTTTAAAGTGTTTTTCGCAAATTCTAATATTTGTTTTTATTCATTCACATAGTTTATTTTCATTTTTGTTTGCTTTGTTCTTCGAAGCTTTGTTTTTGTTTTACTTTGACGTTTGTGCTTTACTCGTCTTGTGTTACGTCCTACTAAATTTCGTTCTTCCTGAGCATACTTTCAGGCGCTTATTTAATTACTAAAAACATTACCGTTCACACAGTTCTACTTTAAACTCTGTCGTTTACACCTAAAGCTAATAACATTTCTATTTGTAACTGTTGATAATGGCTTGCTCTTATAAGGATTGCAATATTAAAAACGTTACTGAACGTCTTATCACGTGTTATTTATGTGATAACTATATGCATTTGAAATGCGCTGGTTTTAATGGCAGACAATTCGACTTTATCACTGATAAATCTAAAGGACTCCGCTGGTCTTGTCTGGATTGTAGGGATTTAGAGATAAATTTCCATCGTCTTTTTAAGGACACTAAAGCTGAAATTCTAAACCTTAAAAAAAGCTTTAACTCTGTATCACAAAATTTCGATAGAATTGAAAAAATGGTTAATACCTTTGAATTTTTAGATGTTTCTCCTAAAAGGAAAAAGTCCGCTAGCGTTGTTAGTACGCTTGGTTCCACTAATTCAGACCCTGATAACTTAATAAGTTTAAATTCTCCTACTGTGGTTAACCCCCCTACTGAGAACTATACTCAATGCAGTAGTGACTCACTTCCGGCTGTTCCTGCACCGAACGTTAGTTCTTGCACTGAAGGGAAAAAAAACCTCATCAACGTCATTTGCAAAAAAAACTCCCAACCCACCTACTATCGTAGTAAATGATACACATTTAAACCCTACAGTTGATCTAAATGAAGACATTAATCAACCGCTTTCTAATCAGTTAATTGTTGTTGCGCCTCGTAAAACTGTATTTTTATCTAGGCTGCACCCAAATACTTCAACTAATGCTATTCGTAGTTATGTGAAATCTAAAATAACCGATCTGTCAGACAACGACATAAATGTATTCAAATTTAGTTCCTCTCAACGACGTGAAATTTCCTCTTTTAAAATAAATGTGCCTCACAAAATAGTAAATACTATTGTCAGTAACTCGTTTTGGTCTGATGGTGCCTTAGTAAAGGAATTTGTTTTCAGAGAACGTACAAAAACCCCTAGATCTGTGAATATTCCAACAGTATCAAAAAACTAAATGATGTCATATCTATACTATATCAGAATGTAAGAGGTCTTAACACTAAATTGAGTAATGTTTTTCTTAAAAGTGTTTACTGTGAACATAAAATAATTGTTTTTACTGAAACTTGGCTCAAACCTGATATTCTTGATACAGAAATATTTCCCGATAATTATCTAATTTTCAGAAAGGACAGGTTGAATAAAAAAGGTGGTGGGGTTCTGATTGCAGTCCACCACTCGATTCCTTCGGAAGCTGTCGATATTTTTGTCGACCCAAATAATGAATTTGTTTGTGCAAAGCTAATAGTCTTTGGTAATACAATATATATAACCTGCTCTTATATTACACCCAATTCAGGGGTTGAAACTTACTTAAATCACGCTGATCTTATTGGAAAAGTTTCCTCTTTGCTAACAGATAACTCTACTTTGATTTGCATGGGTGATTTTAATCTTCCTAATGTTTCTTGGGTCTCGGGTGATAATAAATTAGATTATGTACCCTCTACTTACCCAGTTGTACTCGACGCTTTTTGGGATAAGATTTATGAACTTTGTTTATACCAAGTAAATTTTATACTCAATGGTAAGGAACGACTCCTAGATTTAATTTTCTCATCTTCCCTAAATATTTCGCTTTGTAGAAGTCCTCCATTTGTAATTCCTGAGGATACATATCATCCAACGCTCCTTTTAAACCTTGAATTAAGGAACACTCTGTCCAATATTACTGTTATTAAAACTTTATCTAGTAGGCGAAATTTTGCGAAGGCTAATATACCCCTACTACGCTCTCTCTTATCAGGTTCTATGTGGTGCATCAATGGCGACATTGATTCACGTGTTTTTAAATTTTATGAACAGCTCTAGCTAGCTCCTCTAGCTAGCTCCGTACCAATGGCAAAACCATTAGTTGACCAAGGCCCTGCTTGGTTTACACCTACACTAAGACGTCTACGAAATATTAAAAATAGACTTTTCAAAAATTTCAAAAAATCTAACACTGCCGTAAATTATTCAAAATATTCCATGGCAAGAAATAGATATAATTCGGAAAACTCCAAATGTTATTCTCAGCATTTAGCCCAAATGCGGCAGAATTTATTAAACAATCCTAAGAATTTCTTTAAATTTGTAAACTCCAAAAAGAGAGCTCAGAAATTTCCCTCCAGCATGAAACTTGGTAGTAAAGAGTCTTCAGACAATCTTGAAATTGCAAATTTATTTGCTGACTTTTTTCAGTCATCCTATACCCAGGGCACATCTAGAGGCCCTTGCGAAATTCATACCACTTCATTGAATCACTTTCCCTGCATTATCTTAACCGAAGACGAAGTCTTAAATGGTTTAAAGACATTACGCTCCTCATTTTCCCCTGGCCCTGACGGTGTTCCAACCTATATTTTAAAATCTTGTGCTAGAGAATTATACTTACCATTGACTAAGATATTTAATTACTTTTTGAAAATAGGTTATTTTCCAAGCTTCTGGAGATCGAGTTTTGTTATTCCACTTCATAAATCAGGCAATAGACGTTTCATAGATAACTATAGGTGTATTGCTAAGTTAAGTGCCATTCCTAAACTTTTCGAACTCTTAGTCTCACGTCGGATGTCACATTTTATAAAAAGCATATTATCACCTTTTCAGCATGGTGCATAAGCATAGTGCATAAGCTTTTGCTATATAAACTCGATACTATGGGTTTTCCGACAGCTCTGTTAGGCTGTATTTCATCATACTTGGAGGGTCGTACCCAAAAAGTCATTTTCAATGATTCATTTTCAAAAAATATTGTTGTTTTTTCTGGCGTACCTCAGGGTAGTCATTTGGGCCCTTTACTTTTTGTTTTGTATCTTAATGATCTCCCGGATCACATTCGATTCTCTAAAATACTAATGTATGCTGATGATGTGAAGCTTTACATGCATGTAAATTCCCTTGACGATTCGACTTTCTTACAGTACGATTTACATTCCCTTGTGAACTGGTGCAGTGCCAACGGTATGTCCCTTAATCTTAAGAAATGCAAAAAATTTTCCTTGTCACGATCTCAGCCAATACATTCTAACTACTTTATTGGTTCATACAAATTAGAAAATGTTGATTCCTTTACTGACCTCGGTGTTATTCTAGATCCTAAACTACGTTTTCATTTACATATTGACTCATGTGTTAATAAAGCCAAGTCTTTACTAGGTTTCATAAAACGCTGGTCTAAAGAGTTCGATGATCCATATGTCACCAAAAGATTATTTGTAAGTTTAGTTCGCCCAATATTAGAGTACGGATGTATTCTGTGGAGTCCTTTTTATAAATGCTACTCAGATAAAATCGAATCAGTTCAAGTTCAATTCCTGATTTTTGCTCTACGGGGTCTTAACTGGAACCCGACAGAATTACTTCCACCTTATGAAAATCGTTTACTGTTGATTGATCTCCCAACACTTGAAAGGAGGCGGTTTATGCTAAGAGCGTTATTTATTATCAAATTATCACGCGGTTTGATTGATTCTCATTTTTTAACTGGGGAAGTTACTTATAATATTCCTTCTCGTAGAACTCGTCATTTCGAACCTTTAAAGTTATCTCTCGCAAGAACTAATTTCGCAATCAGTAACCCATTGAGATCTTTATGTGTAATTTACCATAGTCTATCTAATAGTATTTGTTTAAGTAATTCGTTGAACTCTATTAAAAGATCTATTCTCCACATGTGATTGTATATGTTCACTTACCTATTTTTTTTTATTTTAAAAGCTCATTTTTGCGGCACCTGATCTACATCTCCCTTTGCGGAACCAGTAGACCCAGCCTTTGAGCACTAGTTGTCAGAATCTTTATGTTCATTTTAACGGCACCTAGTCTACAATTCCCTCTGCGGAAACAATAGACACCAGCCTTTGAACAGTAGTCTTTGTTTAACACATTTTTTTTCACTGTTATTTGTTTATATTTGTTATATTTGTTATAAATGTTTATGTTTTGCTCTAATTCCTTCTATAGTGTATTTTTACCTATTACTTTGCCGGCTGATGTACTAGACTGTAGCTGGCACCACTAACTCACAACTAACCCACCATTCCCGGTCTTTGGTGTGTACGCGCTCCCTACGTATGGGGAGGTCGCCCCCTCGGTCGGCAGGGGTGGGAGTGAGAGGCGTGGGAACGAACGAAAAAAAAAGAAACCTTGCACTTGGATATTTTTCATGCGGAAAGTAAAATATTTTTAACATTCCTAGATCATGTTCAAAATTCCAAACAATCAAAAAAATAGATGATAAAACACGATTAGATGAGAAAGTACTAGAAGTTTTTGTTTACAGATTGTTGTTCAAGAAAAAAAAAACAAAGTATATGTATTCTTGATCAGCTTGAAATTCTAGCTCGATATAGTGACGTCCGACCGTATGCCTTTTGTAATCACGTTATCTTTCAAACGAATTGAGATAGGAGTCTTGAATTGTGCACACATTTGCATTTTGTAAAGTTCGTAAATTGGTCATGTCAGTTACCATTTTCATTTAGCGTCCATGTAACCGTACCTCCCGATATTCGCTATTTTGACGATATAAGCCACATTTTCAAATGTATTAGCATTCGGCACTTAGAGTTTGTAACGGATTCCGCCTCCTGTGTATTGTACATATGGGTTCATGTTTTCTTATAGCCCCCTATATAACTTTTAGCTGTAACATTGTTTAAAATCCGGTACTTAGTGTTTGTAACGTGTTCCACATTCTGTAGCAAAACATTGTCTGCATAGCTCCGCGTTTTCTTATATCCTCCATACAACTATAACTCCGTTATTCAGTATTTTTGGAATATAAAACACATTTTAAAATGGACACATTGACAAGCACTCCATCAGGAAAACGGTAACATCTTTACTGCACTTTTAAGATATTTTACCAACTAATTTTTATAAGTTTCTTTACCTAATGGTAGAGTTTGTTAATAGTTCGTCCCAGTCGCGTTTTACCTTCTTAATTCTAAAGTGTTTTGAGAGATCATTGTACCAACAGCTGTGTTGATGCCGTTACCTTCTGAAAAAAAATTTTTTTTTTTGATTTTGTTAACACGATAAAAATTATGCTGATACTAAATCATTAATATGTTGATAATGGGATGTTTGGCATTTTCCTTTGAAATTTTCGGTCAGTTTAATAACGTTGAGCTGTACTAAAATAATCCCAGAGATATCATGAAGTCGTAGTGTAGAGTAGTGTCATTGCAAGTTATATCATGAGATTTTGCTAATGATGACCAAACTGCTACTCCGTAAAACATTAAAGGTTGGGAAATTCCTTTGAATATTAGTTTCTTATTTTCAATACTACAGACTTTCTATTTATAAATGGATACATACGTCGGATTTGCTTATTAATTATGTCCACAATGTACGCAAAGTGGTTCTTGAAATTTATTCTAGTGTCAAGTATTATATCCAAGTACTTGACGTTGGTTTTAGAATTTTATTGTGATTATTAAACAGGATTGGCCTCTGTAGAACAAGACGTGATTAACGTTTTTCGTGAAATATATAGCTTCTCTTTTATCTGTATTAAAATATGTTTTGAAAACTCATTGAATCAGCAGCTATGTTCATGCATCTACTTGTATCATTTTAGCATGAGTTCAAAATAAATGTTGTTTTTTTAAAATTTGTCATTCGATTCTCATTTACGTACCGGTATACGTAAAGCCAGTCATAAGGGTTTAGCGAAACCCAAAATAACTCGACTTTGAATCATTGCATTTATGGTATTGATTGCCTTGCCCATGGCTTAATAAGAAAGGTTGCTCAATTTCAAAGAAAATAACTCGACTTTGAATCATTGCATTTATGGTATTGATTTACGATTGCCTTGCCCATGGCTTAATAAGAAAGGTTGCTCAATTTCAAAGAAACTACAAAAATGCAACTCTGTGCTGGAGTCTTATAGTGTCAAATAGATTTTTAAATGTGCAACAGTTGGTTTTGTTTATTTTTCATTTGTTAACAAAATTCTTATAATGGGAAAACCCGCGAAACAAGAATGGAATCTTAGCGTTATTCCACAAGATGGAATCTAAAATAGTAGGACAATAAAATTTCATCCCAAAATTGTTGTCCATTAACGTCGAAAGTATGAATTTATTTTGCAACCAAGAGAACAGAGTAAGGGCACCAAAAGAATAAAATTATATTTAGGGGGTTGCTTTGTTCTACCTTCTGTAATTGTGCCATGGTCTTGCCCTGATTTATACTAATATAATTTACTGGCGAGAATTTTAACCGTTCTTTTTTAACATTCCCCTTTTGTTGATACAAGGTAATTGTAGCAATTATTGTCTTGTCATTTTTTAATTTGTATTTTTACGTATAAACAAAGTTAATATACCCTCCTTTCCAAGGTGGAGGGTATAAAAAGGGAGTTGCCAGAAAATTGCTAGAACGGGCAATTTTTTCCATTCCCCTTACCCCTCACCAAAAACAAAAATTGTGCCAGAAAACTTGCCAACAAATTCGGATCTTTTTAAAACTGGACAAAAATTATTGCTACGAATAAATGGACAAAATTTACAGATTTTGTAGCGAAATTGATCTTTAGAGATATATAGAACATGATTGTGAAAAGAAACTATGAACTTTCATTCAATTTTCGCGTTTTATACCCTCCACCACACTGCGGAGGGTATATTAACTTTGTCATTCCGTTTGTAACTCCTCGATATACTCATGTCAGACCCAACAAAGTATATATATATATTCTAGATCAGCGTAAAATTCTAAGGGAGTTTAAGTTCGTAAATGGGTCATGTAGGTCCACGTTTTCATATAACGGTACCTGAAATTGTTTGAGATGTCGTTTTTAAGTTCGTATTGGATACTACAGCTTATGACAGAAAATTGTCTGTACAGATCCACGTCTTCGTATAGCCCCCCTACAACCGGTACCTCCCAATATTCGGTATTTTGACGATTTTAGCGTCATTATTTACCGGAGTAGTAGCTTAATGGGAACTACAGTCTGTGACAGAAAATTGTCTATGCAGGTCCAGGTCTTCGAAGTTAGTAATAGATGCTACAGCCTGTGACAGAAAATTGTCTATGCAGCTCCACCTCTTCGTATAGCCCCCATATAATGGTACCTCTCAATATACGGTATTTTGATAATTGTAGCTACCAAAAATACCTATGTAGGATCACGTCGTATAGACCCCAATATAACGGCTATATTCGGAACTTTTAACGGATTTTATGTTTTTAAAATTTCCAAATTCGTTCCAAATGGTGGAGGGTATTCAAAGCTCGGCCTGCCCGAATTTACTGCTTTTTAACTTGTTTATTTATATTAAAAATCAATGCAGCAAGTTGTTTTGTTTATTTAATTGTTTTGATAGTAATTTTGACATTGCAAGCCCTACAGCTTTTATATGTTTTCTTATAAGACGGAGGTTCTATGATGTGCATTGTTCAACAATTTTAACGAATTTGAATAATTTTTCGTTCAAAAATTTCAATTTCAAAAATGGTTTGACAGATCATTGTACCAGCAGCTGTGTCGATGCGATTACCTGTACTCTTCTAACATACAATAAAATGTTTTCTATTGTACAATTAAAAAGACCAACCTATTGTCGTGCATTACTATGGCAACACATCCAAACACGATGATCACCTGACAGTCTGTGAACTTCATTGGTTGCAAACGAATTATTTTGTGGATTTTGTTTTTCCGAGTTTTGTACCTTATTTTTTCGAGCATTGTGTTAATTCTTTTAACTTGACTATTATCGAGAACAAAAATTGATCGAATTTTGAATAATTCATGTTTGAATCCCAGAAGAAACTATAAATGTTCAAGTTGCTGGGCGGATTTTTGTAAAAGTCCAGGTTGTTTATAACTCTTTTTTTAACATCAAAACATTTCTGTTCGATTATTCGTGAAATCGTTTGCGCAAACACAAGTGTCTTTTTATATGCAAATTTTATGTAAGCATCAATAACTTCTACTGTATGAAAGAAATAACGAATAAAACAAAAATTAACAATTGTCTTGCGCTACGACGAAATTAAAGGGATCATAATCTAAAGGTAAACATTTGATTTGAAAATATGTGTCTTGCTGTATTAGCGAGCTCTTACAATTCACATATGATTGGCCGATAGTAACGAATGTAAACGGAGATTATTTTAGAATTTCTATCTACATAGCCAACCAAATGTTCGATTGCAAGGATAGTGTTCAATCGTCGGTACAAATGATATGGTTTGCCATTGGCACTTGCACTCCTTTTTGCAAAAAATGGCAAGCAAAACTCCAATCATTTTTACACCTTCTACCATGGATGTTAGGGTATATTAAATTTGTCACACCGTTAATAGCACCTCTAAATATTCCAGCATTATCTACAATTAGGGACAAAGGAACAACTCTAGTTTAGCAAACTCTTAGATTTTTTCGAAATTTTTTCCAGAGGTAGGTATTTTTACCCTGATCCCGGGAAACTATTTTTTTCTTGGGGGACGGACCCGGGACCCCAGATTTTTGACCCAAAAGTCCGGGATCAAGACCCCGCCTGGACCCGGATCCACTTAACCGATATAGACAATATGGGTATCGATTGTGGAATTATGGAAATACCTATCCAACAAGTGGCCCCATGAAGGGGTAAGTTGTCATGGTTCGGAAGTTATAGTCAAATTATCGATTTTTTGGACCCGGATTTTTTATGAAACCCCCAAAACGTCAAAAAGGGCCCATTATGGGGGTCAACAAAATTGTTTCCAAATTATAGCTGACACTCTTACCTTTCCAAAATGCTACAATTTGTGCTAATACCTTTTTCGGTTCCAGAGATATGGGTCTTTCCATCCGCATAACCCGATTCTAACCAGTTCATTAAAATTATGTTTTTAATAAAAAAAGTGTTTATTCCGCGTAGCAGTCGTCGGAATAACAAAAGTTTTCTAAATTTGGCACTTTTTGTAAATAGCCGGCCTTCGGCCGGGGCTTGAGGTTTTCACCTATGGGTATGTCCGACCCCGGCTAACGCGAACAAAAGATTCATAATTTCGGCACTCTTTGTAAATAGCCGGCCTTCGGCCGGGGCTTGAGATTTTCTCCTCTGGGTATGTCCTACACCGGCTAACGCGAACCAAAGTTTTCTAAATTGGATACCTTTTGTAAGTAGCCGGCCTTCGGCCGGGGCTTGAGATTTTCTCCTCTGGGTATGTCCTAAACCGGCTAACGCGAACCAAAGTTTTCTAAATTTGACACTTTTTGTATATAGCCGGCCTTCGGCCGGAGCTTGAGATTTTCTCCTCTGGGTATGTCCCACACCGGCTAACGCGAACCAATGTTTTCTAAATTTGACACTTTTTGGAAATAGCCGGCCTTCGGCCGGGGCTTGAGATTTTCTCCTCTGGGTATGTCCCACACCGGCTAACGCGAACCAAAGTTTTCTAAATTGGATACCTTTTGTAAGTAGCCGGCCTTCGGCCGGGGCTTGAGATTTTCTCCTCTGGGTATGTCCTACACCGGCTAACGCGAATCAAAGATTTCTGAATTTCATTCTTACGCAAAATATACCTTTTTTATTGAAAACATAATTTTAATGAACTGGTTAGAATCGGGTTATGCGGATGGAAAGACCCATATCTCTGGACTCAGTAAAGGTATTAGCACAAATTGAACCTTTTTGGAAAGGTAGAAGTGTCAGCTATAATTTGGCATCAATTTTGTTGTCCCCCATAATGGACCATTTTTTAACTTTTTGGGGGTTTTATAAAAAATCCGGGTCCAAAAAATCGATAATTTGACTATAACTTCCGAACCGTAAGATCTTACCCCATCATGTGACCACTTGTTGGATAGGTATTTTCATAAGCTTTCCAACGATACCCATATTGTCTATATCGGGTAAGTGGATCCGGGTCTAGTAGGGGTCTCGAACCCGGACTTTCGGGTCAAAAATCTGGGGTCCCGGGTCCGTCCCCCAAGAAAAAAATAGTTTCCCGGGATCATGGTTAAAATACCTACCACTGAAAAAATTTTCGAAAAAATTGAAGAGTTTTTACTAAACTAGAGTTAAGCCGGGACAAATTTTTATGTAAAATAATGTGTATAGACCACTAACCAGATTCTGCCTCTACATCTATATATAGAAAGTCAGCTAATCTGATGGCTTGGAGCCGATGATCCTGGGGACAGAGTTTGGTAGTTTGGGAGGGCAATTAAAAAGGTGCAACGTATCATAATGCCGCCCTATATCACCCACTGCGCCGACGTTCTGCACATCTTCATCAACATGCGTCTTATATGAATTGGAACTCCGTGAATGTAGTTGAGCTACTACTACCCTAATTTGTCTTGACAGTCGACATTCTTCAGCCGCAATAGACTACATCGACTGTTATGGTTGACTGCACCAGCATGAATGCTGTTCAAAACTGGCTCATAGGCACCCTGATCTATAGGCTCTTTTATGTCTTCGACAAGTTCTCACGCAGGTCCTTCCGGTGGGGCATACTGTCCACCATATGATGATTTGTTGCAGGTACTACAACAAAAGCATATTATGACTATCCGAAGATATTAATGTTGCAATTCATTAAATTGAGATTTCCTCCACTAATATGTATATTACCTTTATAGCTTTGTAATTCCGAAGATTTTGACTTTAAAGTCGAATTCCGGCTACTTACAAAAATTATATTTAGAAAAACTATGGACCGCGTAGCCGGTGTCGGACATATCCCAGATGAGAAAATCTCAAGCCCCGGCTAAAGGCCGGCTACTTACAAAAATCTTAATGTTTTTAAAAACTATGGATAGCGTAGCCGGTGTTGGACATTCTTTAGAGGAGAAAATTTCAAGCCCCGGCCGAAGGCCGGCTAATTACCAAATGTACAATGTTTAGAAAAACTAAGGATCGCGTAGCCGGTGTTGGATATACCCCAGAGGAGATCATCTCAAGCCCAAATTCTGTCATAGGAGGTAGAACCTGTTACAAACTCTTGGTATGAATATTCCCATAAGAAAAAGTGGACCTATACAGACAATGACAATGATTTGCTACAAAAGGTAGAACCAGTAACAAGCTCTAAGTACCGAATTTTAGATAGCTCTGTTAGAAAATGTGATCTAAATACTCAAAATACAGAATATCGGGAGATACTGTCATATGGGGGGTATAAGAAAATATGAACCTACACTTGTGGCCAAAACTAAAGTAACTAAAATCGCAAAGACAATAAATGTTCTGTAAATTTTGCAAAAACAAACAAACAGCTTTAAATGAGGAACTTTATTGACTTAAAAAAAAAAAAAAAAACTAAAAATAAAAATACAACAATAATTTTGAATGAAAAATAATATATGGAGAACTAAAATGATCCAAATTTTGCTTGGTCAAAACTAAAGAAACTTTTTGATTTTTTATTTTAAAATAACATTTTGGCTAGTAGTCGATAGCATAACCATTATTTTTGTTAGCAGCTGCACACCTGCGAGGCATTGAATCTATAACACGCTCGTTTGATCATTGGATATGCTTTCCCAGGCACCCTGAATTCTTTGGAAAATGTTAGTTTGATATTTCTGTCTACGATACTCCAAAGGTTTTCTATTGGGTTTAGGTCAGGTGATTGTGCCGACCATGACAAAACACCGATTTTTGACTTCCGCAACCAATCTTTGATAAGTTTAGATGCATGTTTGGGATCATTGTCATGCTGAAACACCCAAATAAGCCGAATATTTTCCAACACATTTTTGTAAACAAACCGATCCATAACTTCAGACCAGCCGCCACTACTCTTCTACGCACTGATCTCGAGCTTATATCCAATGATAGCTCTATCACCAATTCAGTTGAACTCTTAAATGGTTGTTTTTTTATATTTCTCTCACGATTTGTTGATCAGTACGGTCTGAAGTTTTTCTCGGCCTTCATCCGTTTTACACTGTTACTACTGATCCAGTTTCATAAAACCGACTTAGTATAAGCGAAATCATAGAAATATTTCTGGGAAATAATTTTTTGCTTGCTTGTTTTCATAGTCACTGGTAATTTGCTGTTTTATTCATGTACTGTATTTGCATCTAGAAATTTTTTAGGTAGTACTTAAAAAAAAACATTCTCATTTTCGTTTTTTTAAAGTTACGGGGCATTCATTCTCCTTGCAATTTCAGTTGCTTTAGTTTTGGCCACCAGTGTATATAGAGCAGGATGTAAAGTCCGTATGTAGGATGTATAGCAGGATGTAGAATCCGTTGCAAACTCTAAGTAACGGATTTTCAACAATACTGTTAGCGTGATTACAACCGACAGAAAGACATACGGACGGACATCACTAAATCTTAAAATTTTACGCTGATGAAGAATATATATACTTTGGTGGGACTAACATGAGTATTTCGAGGAGTTACAAACGGAATGACAAATATCCCCTTCATAGTATGGTGGAGTTTATATTGAAGTTCAAATTCATATTAGTCTTGTAAAATTATGTATTCTTGTAATTGTGGGCAGAGATCTGACATTCACTAAATCGAAAAAAGTTTTCAACTTTTAATTACGAAAAAAACGCTGAAAACCCTATTTGTTGGTATCTTTATAAATTGTATAGTATTGCTTTATTGCTTTAATAATCATAATTAAAAAACAAACCGTTTTTATTAAAAAAATATGTCTGGGCATTTACTTTTTACTAATGACACATAGCGCAATCGAAAAAAACAGGTGCCGTTGGTTTCTTTGCCCTTTTTTGTTGATAATTGCTTCCTTGTTTTTATTTTTTGACGGAACACATTTGTATGACACAGTCCAACATCTTCATTTATTGATAGTTGCATGTTATGTCGACGGGCTTTAGTCTGGGCCATCTTATGAGACATCGAGCATATATGCGTTTGATCAAACAGGCATAACATGACGAGCGTTTTCGATCCATGGTATAAATAAAGAGATATGAAGAAATAACTTAATATAAAAATATGCTTATATTAGCTTGGACTATCTTAGCTTGGCTAATCTTTGTGTAATATTGCGCAAAGAAATCATGTTTTAATCTTTTAGTTAACATTTTTGCCTGTGAGGGTTCTTCAGCACGAACGAGAGAATGCATATTCTTTCAAATTTCAAAGGGCCGTAACCATGGCACAATTACTGAAGGTAGAACAAAGCTATCCCCTGAAAACATTTTTTTCCTTTTGGTGACCCTATTCTGTCAAAACATATACACAGTTTGTATATGTGTGTGCATTGTTTTGAATAAAAAAGAAAATAATTTGAATTTATTTTAAACTTGGAGACAATAGAAATGCATATTTTTTACTTATCGGGAAAACAAAATGTATAATTTTGAGATAAAATAATATTGTCCTACTCTCTTGGATTCAATATTGTGGAGAAACCCCCAAAAAATGCCATTCAAATTTTGTGGGGTTTCCCAATATAATAATTTTTCGTAAACATTTTAAATAAACAAAAACAATTGTTGCCTATTTAAGATGTTTATTTGACACAATGAGACTCAAGTGATGATTAAGCCTTGAGCCAAGTTGTGATTAAGCCTAACTATTTTGCAATAACAAAATAGTTGCGACATCCAAAATAATTAAATTGTAATGTTATTAACAGAACTCTGTTACAAGTTAAGATAAAAATAAGTACTTTTAAAATTTTGTACTAACTTTTTTTAACAAAAATCATAAAAAAATACGATTAACGAAAAATTCAATTGCCATCAATTCAAATTCAATATTATTGTTCATTATTCGAAAACCAAAAGGATACCTGGTGATAAGGTAATACCACCAAATAAAAGGTCTCCTTAGGTCTTCCAAAATATCAAAACTACGTTTCCTGGGGATAAGTTAACACCACCCAACGGGCTATCAAAATGTAAAAAGTCGATACTCAAAACAAATTTCCCATATCGAAAAATGTTCGACTTTTTGAAAGTGTGTATGTATAAGACTGTTATTGTTGAATATAATGATTTAGTTTCTTTAAGGAAACATTTTAAAATGGAAATATTACAATTTAGAACAATTGTGTATGAATTGTTTATAATAATTTCATGTATAAAAATAAGAAAAAAATCGTCGATCCGGAGTTGAACCCGCAGTGCGGAGTGCGTAGGAGATGTTAACCAACACGGTCATCGCACCACTGCAAAGATTTATGTTTAAATTTGTAAACTCTACAAACAACATCAATGAACAGGAAATCACTATTTTGTTTTTATGAAATTCAAAATAAAGTGACGGTGCGTGGCATTCCATTTAATAAAACCTTCAAATAGCATGTAAATCCAATAAACTACATGTATGTACTCCAATAAACTACTAAATAGTCAAGGTATTAACATATATTTATATACGATATACAACGTTTTCATTTATATTCATAGTTGACTTTAGGAGTTTCAAAACATTTATTTTAATTTCATAAATAATTTAAAGGTTTATTAATTTACATGATTATAGTTCGGACTTGAGGATTTCTCAAATTTAAAGTTTATTATTTTTTTTATAAATCATCAGAGAACAAGTTTTGAGTATATTTTTTAATAATAGAAATTGTTAAAAACGTTAGACTGTATTGTCGTTTGAAAAAAAGTTAACAAAAAGTAAAAAAGTTTCCACAAAATATTAAAAGTATGGAGAAACTCTCACTTTGTAGGCATGTCTTTATATTTTTCTTGTCATATGTATAGGTATGGAAATATATGATTTTTCACAAGTCTGCCAAGAAGAAAATATTAGCCAAAAATATTTTTATAATTTCCATTTTCTCGCACTCTGCAATCCAGGTTCGAGACCTGCTTCGACGAAACTCTTTCGATTTATATCAAACGCATATTCTACCTTTTAAATATGTGATTGCTTTGGTGTTTTAAATTTATTCTAATAAAATTACCCAATTATCCCTTCATCTAATTACTTTTATGTAACAAAAAGAAAATACAAAAACTAATTTGATTATTTTTTTTTTTATTAAATTAAAAAAAAATCAGTTCAATGCTGGTAGCTCATAATCTTTATAATACTAATAAATGTATTGAATTAAAAATGTGGGTTTTTATAATCTTTAGATTATTTTTAAATCCGATTCTAAAAATAATGGTTTTGCCGTTCCTAAATTTAATAAGAACCATGGCCCATTATATTATTAAATTCTAATAATATCTCATCATCTAATAACTTGTTTTACCAAAATTGACAGTAAATTTCAATTTTAACATTTTTTTCATTCAAATTGTGTTAAATAATTCAATTAAAAGTAAATTGTTAAAAATCCTGTTATTTTGAAATTAATATTTAATGCTAACGAAAAAAAGTAAATATGATTATTTATTTTTTAATAAAAATTAAGTGTAGATATGCAAGGTACTTAAGTAAAACATTTTCCTGTTCAAGTCCTGCTTCAAATAAAATCTTTCGATTATTTTTCAAATGTAAATTTTTAAACTTATGTGCGCGGTGATGAATTGTTTTTTATAAGAGAGTTAAGTTGTAATGTTATTAACTGAGCTCTGTTAATAAGTTAACCGTATTGGAAAATTGTTCGAAAATTATAATACCTGAGGATAAGGTAATACCACCCAATGAAAGGTCTGCCTAGTGGCTTCCAAAATAAAGAAACTACGATGCCTGGGGATGCTTTGAATGGTAATTAATTAATCTACCCGAGGCTGTTGGCTTTTGGTACCAATCTAATAGCAACTTTTTTCCTTCTCTTTGTACTAAGCTATCTAGATATGGTAACTGATTATTCAATTCACTCTCCATCGTAAACCGTAGTTGTTTGTTGTACATATTCGACGTCTTAAGTGTATTTTCCACTTCCTCCTTTTTTACGATGCAAAAAATGTCGTCCACATATTTTGTCAAGAATCTTGTTTTCGATAGTCAATTTGTTCATAGTTTCGTCAAGAAGTTTCTCCATTATTATGTCAGCAATGATTGGTGAAATATGTGAGCCCATCGGCATGCCTTTTTGTTGTTCATATATCTTATCCTTATATGCGAAATATCTAGCGTCCTTAATACATGTTGTCAAAATGTCAATAAAAAGATCCATTGGTATATGTGTATTAAAGGCCTGCACAAGACGAATTGTATGAATTATGCTTTTTTCGACACACTGACTTTGTCTACTCAATCATGCGCTATGTATTTGATAGGCAATGACAACCAACAACATCCCCCATTTTGATTCATGTGTGCCATTGTCTAAGGTTCGATCGTGGCATGGCTGACTCGAATATTTGCATGGTGTTCTCCATAAATGCAGGGTGTCAACGATGACATCGAACCGTGTCATCGTAAAATTGTGTGTCATTTGTGTACGTGTGCTTAAATTGAGAGAGTGTGTGTGTGTTACTTTCGACGGTGAGGGGTGTTTTTGTGTGTGCTGTAATTTTGAAGTAACAAACACCGCGTAAATATAAAATTGAGTTCAATAACAAAATGTGCATAGACATCAATAAATGAATAGAAAAACAAGTAAAAAAGCTGTAAGTTCGGCCGGGCCGAACTTTTAATACCCTCCACCATTTGGTACAAATTTGGCAATTTCCAAAAAAAAAAAATAAAATAAATAAATAAATAAAATTAAAAAAAATCCTTTAAAAATTCTGTTAAAATCTTAAAAATACCGAATGTCTATACGACGACGTATACCTGCATAGGCAACTTTTGTCATAAGTTATTACAACATTTAAATGCGAAACTTGAAGAAAAATTTGTTTGTAATGTAGCTAAAATCATCAAAATACCGAATATAGGGGGTACCGTTGTATGGGGGCTATACGAAGACGTGGACCTGCACAGACAATTTTCTGGCATGGGCTGAAGTATCCATTACGAATTTCAAATGCGAAATTTAAAACAATCCTGGTAAATAATGTCGCTAAAATCATCAAAATACTGAATATCGGGGGGTACGGTATATGGGGCCTATACGAAGACGTGGACCTACATGGTCCATTTTCTGTTTTCTGCTGCAGTATCTATTACGAACTTCAAATACCAAATTTGGAACGGTTCCGTTAAATAATCTCGCTAAAATCATCAAAATACCGAATATCGGGGGAGGTACGGTATATGGGGGCTATAGGAAGACGTGGACCTACATGGCTCATTTTTTGACTTAGGATGTAGTATCCATTACGAACTTCAAATACCAAATTTGGAACGGTTCCGTTAAATAATGTCGCTAAAATCATCAAAATACTGAATATCGGGGGAGGTACGGTATATGGGGGCTATAGGAAGACGTGGACCTACATGGCTCATTTTTTGACTTAGGATGTAGTATCCATTACGAACTTCAAATATCAAATTTGGAACGGTTCCGTTAAATAATGTCGCTAAAATCATCAAAATACTGAATATCGGGGGAGGTACGGTATATGGGGGCTATACGAAGACGTGGACCTGCACAGACAATTTTCTGGCATGGGCTGAAGTATCCATTACGAACTTCAAATGCGAAATTTAAAACAATCCCGGTAAATAATGTCGCTAAAATCATCAAAATACTGAATATCGGGGGGTACGGTATATGGGGCCTATAAGAAGACGTGGACCTACATGGTCCATTTTCTGTTTTCTGCTGCAGTATCTATTACGAACTTCAAATACCAAATTTGAAACAATTCTGGTGAATAATGTCGCTAAAATCATCAAAATACCGAATATCGAGAGTTACCGTTATATGGGGGCTATATGAAAACTTAGACCTACATAACCCATTTACGAACTTAACCTGCCTACTGGCAAAATATACATGTGTGCAAAATGTTAGCCTTCTATCTCAATTTGTTCGAAAGATAGCGTGATTACAACAGACAGACAGACAGACAGACAGACGGACAGACAGACAGACAGACACACAGACAGACAGACGGACATGGCTAAATCGTCTTAGAATTTTACGCTGATCAAGAATATATATACTTTGTTGGGTCTGACGTGAGTATTTCGAGGAGTTACAAACGGAATGACAAAATTAATATACCCTCCATAGTATGGTGGAGGGTATAAAAATGAAATATATATTGAACAATCCCAATTTATTAGTGACTATCATAAAACGTTGGTCATAAAAAAGAGGTAAATATTGTTTGCCTATTTTCTACCTACATAAAGGGTTCTTTTATAATTAAAGTTTGTGGACAGAAAATTTTTCAGGGGATTATTGTTTTTTAATAAGGATTAACATTTTAGATTTTTTTCGTCAATAACCACGAAATGTGAACATTTTGTGTGGACCAATTAGAAGTACCTTTAATATTTGAGTATTCGTCAAGAAATATCGGAAAAGCAGGTAGCGATTGCGCTTTGCCTTCATCACGTGTGTGTCTTTTTCGTTGACAATTGTTTCATAATTGTTGTTGTTTTTATACCCTCCACCATGGGTAGGAGGGTATATTAACTTTGTCATTCCGTTTGTAACACCTCTAAATATTCGTCGTAGACCCCATAAAGTATATATATTCATAATCAGCATAAAATTCTAAGACGATTTAGCGATGTCCGTCTGTCTGTCTGTCCGTCTGTCTGTCTGTCTGTCTGTCTGTCCGTCTGTCTGTCTGTCTGTCTGTTGAAATCACGATAGAGCCCACATTATTTGACGTAGACCTTTGAAATTTGGCACAAGTGTGTGTATTGTCCCTAGGATGGTTGGTATTGAAAATGAGATATATCGGTCCACGTTCTGGTATAGTCCCCATATAACGGTACCTCCCGATATTCGGTATTTTGATGATTTATGCCACATTTTTTCACGGATTTATCTGAAAATTGGTATTTGTAAGTCATGACGGGTCCCTGAGCGTGTGGCAAAACATTGCATGTATAGGTCCACGTTTTGGTATAGCCCCCATATAACGGTACCTACCGATATTCGGTATTTTGATGATTTATGCCACATTTTTTCACGGATTTGTCTGAAAATTGGTATTTGTAGGTCACAACGGGTCCCTGAGCGTGTGGCAAAACATTGCATGTATAGGTCCACGTTCTGGTATAGTCCCCATATAACGGTACCTCCCGATATTCGGTATTTTGATGATTTATGCCACATTTTTTCACTGATTTGTGTAAAAGTTGGTGTTTGTGGGTCATAATGGGTCCTAGTTCGTGTGGCGAAACATTGTAATTATAGGTGCACGTGTTGGTGTAGCCCCTATATAACGGTACCTCCCGATATTCGGCATTTTAATGTTTTTTGCCACATTTCTTCTAATGTTCTTTTACCCTGGGGTGGAGGGTATTAAAAGTTTGGCCCGGCCGAACTTAATGTTTTTTTACTTTTTTATACAACATTTTTGTATGACACACTATTCAACATTCCCTTTTATTGGTCATTACGTATTATGAAGATGGGTTTGAGTCTGACCGACATGACGAGACATCGAGCATTTGGTTGGATGTCACGTACTGTTATGCGTTTGATCAAACAGGACACAACATGACGAGAGTTTTCTCTCCATGACATAAACAGAGAAAATTGTCACATTTGCAACCCTTTAATGTGTATGTTCCTTTACAATAGACCAACTATCTTTAATAGCACTAATAGCCAAGTTTACTGGAATGCTTGGGAACAAGGAAACCACGTCAAATGAAATTAAAATTTCGTCATCTTCAATATGTTGGTTATTAATCCTGGATTTGAAGTCTATTGCATCTTTAATGTTGTATTTTGAATCAACTGTCAATACTTTTAGGATTTTTTGATCTATATCTAGATAACTCATAAGTCGGCGAATTTGTAAATAAACATATTGGTCGTAGTGGTGTTCCCTCCTTATGGATTTTGGGCAATCCATATATCTTTGGTGGTATTGACGTTATATTTATTAAGTTATATTTCACTTTCTCGTCAATTAGTTTTAACTCAAATAATTTTGGAACTAATTTATTGTTTTTCTCTTGTAGTCCTGTTGTCGGGTCTTTTCTTACACGTTTGTAAGTACACATGTCCATTAAAATTGCGTTCATTTTTGAATCATATTCTGTTTTTGACATGGCAACAGTTTTTCCACCCTTGTCTGCATTTAATATTAATAATTCTTTATTTTGTTTCAAAAATTTTGCCGTTTGGTCCACTGTGTTTAGAACAAACCGATCTCTTTTCCCTAATGTCGTTTTCCTTGTGTGGTCATTTATCAGAGTAATAAAATTTATTCTCGCATTCTCTTGTTGTTCTCTGTTATTCAACGTTTGAATTCACTCTTCTCCCTCAGCGATAATATCAAACAAAGGGAACGTCGTTTTTGTTGTTGGCAAAGAGAACCTCGGCCCAAGAGACAGCAACCATTCAACATTGTTGGGTATGTCAGTATCTGTTTTATTTACGAACCATTCCTTGTTGTGTTGTATGTTTAGTTGACAGTGTTGTTGTTGTTTTAATGCGTCTAGTTTGTTGGTATGTATAGATTTCTGTTTTGTGCTTTGAGAGTGAGATTCTCACTTTCTGTGAGTAATATTAAGTCGTCTGCATCTAATTGGTCCCTGAGTTGAGCTTTAATGTTTGTAAGAGTATTTCTCGTAATGTTGGCTTGCTTATGTTTCTGCTGTATTAATAGTTTAAGTACTTTTGTGTGGAAGTTATAGGTGATTGTGTCTAACGATGTTTTTACATTTGTTGGTATTTGTTTATATGTTCTAAATAATTCAAAAACATTCTTTGTGGTGTTGGAAATAAAATTTGGAATTATACCTGCACTTAATGAGGAATATTGCTGTTGATGTTAAGCGTGCTGACTGCCTGTTACTTTTTGAATATTGTTTGATGACATTTTTAGTTTCTTCGTTATATTTTTATTTTATATTTTTATAGACATTCATGTTGAGTATTGTTGTTATTATCGGCGTGCCTTCCGTGTTATTAATTTGTATAGTTATTGTTGACCTTTGATCAATATATTTTCTTCTGGTTTTTCGTTTGGCTCGAGGTCAGAATTTAAAAAAACGGACGAAGTTGTTTTTTTTATATATTAATTTATTTGTCCGATATTTCGACTATCTTCGATACATTTAGTATAAATAAATAAAACAAAACACTATAACGATAATTACATTGAATTTTAACTCTTCTGTTTTTAAGTTCTCTGATGCAGCTTTTCCATACTTTCCTTTTTACTCGAATTTTCCAACTAATTTTTCTTATGCTTTTCGATGACATTTCTATAAATTTGAGCACAATGTTCCGTGTCAGTTTTGTAGTTCATTCGTTTATTAGGAGGTACATTTATAATATGTAGCATTTCTAGCATGTACCTACGTTTGTAGTTATTTTCTTGTGCCAAGATGTCGACATCTTTGAAATTGGGCGTATGTCCTTCTTGTTGGCAATGGACAGCAAGGGCAGTTTTTTGCTCTATGGGTTTAGTTTTTGTCTTTTGTCCGATTTATGAGAGCTAATACGAGTTTTTAATTTAGATTTTGTTGTCCCAACATATGCCTTCTGACATACTTTTAATTGTTATGTGGAGCTCTACTAAATTAGCAAAGTGGTGTAGGGTATCATAAAATCGGCCCCGCCCGACTTTAGGACTTTCTTTACTGGTTTGAAATTGTATATGTACAAAGCTGTTGTTATTGAAGATAATGATTTAGTTTTTTAAGAAAAATTTTTGATATGGAAATATTACAATTATAAAAATATGTATTAATTTTTACATATATAAAAATAAGAAAAAAATTCTTTGATCCGGAATTGAACCCGCATATTTAAGGTACTTAATTGAGTAACACATTTTCCTGTATTAGTACCTATCCATTTTTAAATTCATAGGTACAGTTACATTTGTATTGAAATTATTCAATATATTTCTAGTATATTTATAATCTTACATATAACATTTATAATATACTTGCTGAACCCGTTGCCCTTCGCTCTTCTTTTGAGTTTGTATGCATTCAAAATGTTATATTTTATATATAAGAAAATATGATCCTACACTGGTGGCTAAAACTAAAGCAACTAAAATCGCAAAGACAAAAAATAATTTTGAAAGAAAAATAATATATGGAGTACTAAAGTAATCCAAATTTTGCTTGGTCAAAACTAACCACATGTTGTAATCACGCTACAGTCTAAACGAATTAAGATAGGAGGCTAAAATTTTGCACAGATCTCTCTTTTGTCTGCAGGCAGGTCAAGTTCGAAGATGGGCTATATCGGTCCACTATATCGTATAGCCCCCATATAACGGTACCCCCCGATATTCGGTATTTTGATGATTTTACCCACATTTTTCAACGGAATTGTCTGAAAATCCACACAAGGAGTTCCTTGTGGGTACTTTATACCTCGGCAGAGAATTATCTATATAGGTCCACAATATCGTATAGCCCCCATATAGCGGTACCCCCCGATATTCGGTATTTTGATGATTTTACCCACATTTTTCAACGGAATTGTCTGAAAATTCACACAAGGAGTTCCTTGTTGGTACTTTATACCTCGGCAGAGAATTATCTATATAGGTCCACAATATCGTATAGCTCCCATGTAACGGTACCCCCCGATATTCGGTATTTTGATGATTTTACCCACATTTTTGAACGGAATTGTCTGAAAATCCACACAAGGAGTTCCTTGTGAGTACTTTATACCACGGCAGATAATTATTTATATAGGTCCACAATATCGTATAGCCCCCATATAACGGTACCCCCCGATAATCGGTACTTTGCTGATTTTACCCACATTTTTCAACGGAATTGTCTGAAAATCCACACAAGGAGTTCCTTGTGGGTACTTTATACCTCGGCAGAGAATTATCTATATAGGTCCACAATATCGTATAGCCCCCATATAACGGTACCCCCCGATATTCGGTATTTTGCTGATTTTACCCACATTTTTGAACGGAATTGTCTGAAAATCCACACAAGGAGTTCCTTGTGGGTACTTTATACCTCGGCAGAGAATTGTCCATATAGGTCCACGATATCGTATAGCCGCCATGTAACGGTACATTTTCGATATTTTTATGATTTTACCCACATTTTTCAACGGAATTGTCTGAAAATCCACACAAGGAGTTCCTTGTGGGTACTTTATACCTCGGCAGAGAATTATTTATATAGGTCCACAATATCGTATAGCCCCCATATAACGGTACCCCCCGATGTTCGGTATTTTGATGATTTTACCCACATTTTTGAACGGAATTGTCTGAAAATCCACACAAAGAGTTCCTTGTGGGTACTTTATACCTCGGCAGAGAATTATCTATATAGGTCCACAATATCGTATAGCCCCCATATAACGGTACCCCCCGATATTCGGTATTTTGATGATTTTACCCACATTTTTTTCAACGGAATTGTCTGAAAATCCACACAAGGAGTTCCTTGTGTGTACTTTATACCTCAGCAGAGAATTGTCCATATAGGTCCACAATATCGTATAGCCCCCATATAACGGTACCCCCCGATAATCGGTACTTTGCTGATTTTACCCACATTTTTCAACGGAATTGTCTGAAAATCCACACAAGGAGTTCCTTGTGGGTACTTTATACCTCGGCAGAGAATTATCTATATAGGTCCACAATATCGTATAGCCCCCATATAACGGTACCCCCCGATATTCGGTATTTTGATGATTTTACCCACATTTTTGGACGGAATTGTCTGAAAATCCACACAAGGAGTTCCTTGTGAGTACTTTATACCACGGCAGAGAATTATTTATATAGGTCCACAATATCGTATAGCCCCCATATAACGGTACCCCCCGATGTTCGGTATTTTGATGATTTTACCCACATTTTTGAACGGAATTGTCTGAAAATCCACACAAAGAGTTCCTTGTGGGTACTTTATACCTCGGCAGAGAATTATCTATATAGGTCCACAATATCGTATAGCCCCCATATAACGTTACCCCCCGATATTCGGTATTTTGATGATTTTACCCACATTTTTGAACTGAATTGTCTGAAAATCCACACAAGGAGTTCCTTGTGAGTACTTTATACCACGGCAGAGAATTATTTATATAGGTCCACAATATCGTATAGCCCCCATATAACGGTACCCCCCGATAATCGGTACTTTGCTGATTTTACCCACATTTTTCAACGGAATTGTCTGAAAATCCACACAAGGAGTTCCTTGTGGGTACTTTATACCTCGGCAGAGAATTATCTATATAGGTCCACAATATCGTATAGCCCCCATATAACGGTACCCCCCGATAATCGGTACTTTGCTGATTTTACCCACATTTTTCAACGGAATTGTCTGAAAATCCACACAAGGAGTTCCTTGTGGGTACTTTATACCTCGGCAGAGAATTATCTATATAGGTCCACAATATCGTATAGCCCCCATATAACGGTACCCCCCGATATTCGGTATTTTGCTGATTTTACCCACATTTTTGAACGGAATTGTCTGAAAATCCACACAAGGAGTTCCTTGTGGGTACTTTATACCTCGGCAGAGAATTATTTATATAGGTCCACAATATCGTATAGCCCCCATATAACGGTACCCCCCGATATTCGGTATTTTGATGATGTTAGCCACGCTTTTCAATGGAATTGTCTTAAAATCAACACAAGTAGTTCCTTGTGAGTACTTCACCCCCTGAGAGAGAATTATCTATACAGGCCCACGATATCGTATATCCCCCATATAACGTTACCTCCCGACATTCGGTATTTTATGATTTGACCCACATTTTTCATCGGAATTGTCTGAAAATCCACACAAGGAGTTCCTTGTGGGTACTTTATACCTCGGCAGAGAATTATCTATATAGATCCACGATATTGTATAGCCCTCATATAACGGTACCCCCGATATTCGGTATTTTGATGTTTTTAGCCATATTTTTCAACGGAATGGTCACAAGGGGTTCTTTGTACACAAGGGGTTCTTAGTGAGCACTTTACCCACCGACAGAGAATTCTCTATATAGGTTAACGATAACGTATAGCTCCCATATAACGGTACCCCGCGATATTCGGTATTTTGATGATTTTAGCCACATTTTCCAATCGTATTGTCTGAAAATCCACACACGGAGTTCCTTGTGAGTACTTTACACGCAGACATAGATTTGTCTTTATAGGTCCACAATTTCGTATATCCCCCCATATATCGGCACCTTCCTACGTTAGATATTTTAAAGATTTTAAAAGAATTTTTATTGGATTTTATTTTTTTTGAAAATTTTCTAATTCGTTCCAAATGGTGAGGGTATTCAAAGTTCGGCCCGGCCGAACTTACTGCTTTTTTACTTGTTTATTTTAAAATAATAACATTTTGGCTAGTAGTCGATAGCATAACCATTATTTTTGTTAGCATCTGCACACCTGCGAGGCATTGAATCTATAACACGCTCATTTGATCATTGGATATGCTTTCCCAGGCACCCTGAATTCTTTGGAAAATGTTAGTTTGATCTTTCTGTCTACGATACTCCATAGGTTTTCTATGTTATTAGGTCAGGTGATTGTGCCGACCATGACAAAACACCGATTTTTGGTTCCGCAATCAATCTTTGATAAGTTTTGATGCATGTTTGGGATCATTGTCATGCTGAAACACCCAAATAAGCCGAATATTTTCCTCAGCGAAAGGAAACAACGTGATGTCCAACACATTTTTGTAAACAAACCGATCCATAACTTCCTTTATCAATCCCACGGCAGCGGGTTCTACGACACCGGATTTACCCGAAACAACAACACTCCAGTTTCGGCCAGCGGCTGCCAGCCCAGTGTATACATGTTCGTGTTTGTTTATTTTTCTGTTTTGGGAGCAGCACATCCCGGAATGCTTGCTACGGATTCTTTTGGTCCGTGCAGGGCTTGAGGAAAACCCCGGACCATGGTTCTGTACGGTTTGCCAAAACACCATCCATGGATGCAGAGGATGGGTGCATTTTAGAAATTGTTCCGGTTTAACCCGGTTGCGAGACTATAGCGATAGGGACTATGTTGCTTCGTGCTGCACCAACGTAGTCCCCAGTGAGTCCACGACCTCGTCGTCAACTTCCGAGTCGTCGTCGCAGTATGGAACTCCCCCGCAGTCTCCAGAACAGCAACCTTTACCGCAGCACTTAACGCCACATGTTGCTGTTCCAATTCCGGACAATGCATCGTTCTTGCAGTTCAATTGCAACGGACTCCGAGGTAAAATTGATGAGATAGTGGATTTTATGAATCGGAGTAATATTAAGATCGCAGCGGTGCAGGAAACCAAGCTCAATGAAAATTGTAGCTTACAACGTTGCAATGGTTACAGCGTATTGAGGAAAGATCGCACCAGAAGTGGAGGTGGGGGATTAGCGTTCCTGATACACCATTCTCTCGCTTGAGCTAGTCTCTAGTGACCCGTACATGGAGTGTATGGGGGTAGCAGTCAAGTGTGGTACTGGCGAGGTAGAGGTGCTTAATGTGTATATCCCGCCGGTTAATAGCTGTGAACCGCGTTACTTGCCTAATATAAGCCCACTTTTGGAAGGCAATAACCGCCTGGTACTAGGTGACTTCAATGCCCACCATGAGTTGTGGCATTCCGTCCTAGGTAATGACCAGAGGGGATCAGCGTTGGCAGAGCAGATTGACTGCTCCACATTTTGCACGGTAAACGAGGATGCCCCCACCCGAATAAGAGGAGAGTGTCACAGTTCGCCAGATTTAACCATCGTGTCACCCGGTCTGATAAATGACGTGACTTGGCAACCCGTCATTTCTCTTGGCTCAGACCATCTCCCGATAATCGTCTCCATCAGCAGATCGCCCGATTTCATAACCTCTGAACGCCGCACTTTCCTTAACCATGGGAAAGCCCACTGGCCCGAGTTCAGAGAGTTCACCAACCTTCGCTTCAGAGAACTGCCCAATCCTTCTGATGTTTGGGTAGCTGAAAGGATTTTCCGGGACATCATCAAAGCTGCAGCCGCTCGCTATATACCTGCTGGTCGAATACCCGAAGTAAGACCAAATTTCCCAGCAGAGGCAGCGGGATTAGCGAATGAGCGTGATGAGCTCCGACGTACCAACCCTACTGATCCCAAAGTCAGTGAACTGACAGTGGAAGTCAATCGGTTGGTACAGGAGCATAAGCGGAAAAAGTGGCTAGACCATCTGAAGTGTTGCAACATTGGAACCGATTTGAGTAAACTGTGGGTAACGGTAAAGTCACTCTCGAACCCTGGAAAAAAGGATGATAGGACAGCAGTCACATTTAACGACGTAACTGTGATTGATCCGAAGAGGTGCGCTGGCTGTTTTAACCGCCAATTTGTCGAGCACCTCGAGAGTGGTAGGGCGAGGCGAAGAGTACTACGTCGTATAAGAGCTCTTCCCGCCGAGGATGTACCTCCACAGTTTACGATGGGTGATGTTGCGAATGTCATCCTTTGATACGGTCAACCATGCCACGCTGTTCGAGGACGTTGAGAACACTACCCTTCGGCCAAGTTTGAAACGTTGGATAGTCAACTATATGTGTGGACGCCAGTCGTACGTGGAATTCCGGAATAAGAAGTCCAAGCCTCGTAGAGTGAAACAGGGAGTTACCCAAGGTGGGGTGATATCTCCGGAACTGTTTAATCTCTACCTTTCCGGAATTCCGCGTCCTCCAGACGGCATCGAGATCGTAACTTATGCGGATGATTGTACGATAATGGCGTCGGGTCCTGTAGTTGATGACATATGTGCCAGGGTGAATAACTATCTCGCGGAGCTTGCCGCCTTCTTCCACGCGAGGAATATGAAAATATCCGCCATTAAATCGACGGCCACACTATTTACCACATGGACTGCGGAGATGAGAACACAGCTGAATGTGCAGGTCGTTTCCGAAAACCATTCTGGCTTTCCGATTTTTTCAGATATAAATGTCTTTTTTGATGGCTTACAGGCATGCAGACCAGCCGCCACTACTCGTCTACGCACTGATCTCGAGCTTATATCCAATGATAGCTCTATCACCAATTCAGTTGAACTCTTAAATGGTTGTTTTTTTATTTCTCTCACGATTTGTTGATCAGTACGGTCTGAAGTTTTTCTCGGCCTTCATCCGTTTTAGACTGTTACTACTGATCCAGTTTCATAAAACCGACTTAGTATGAGCGAAATCATAGAAATATTTCTCGGAAGTAATTTTCTGCTTGCTTGTTTTCATAGTCACTGGTAATTTGCTGTTTTATTCATGTACTGTATTTGCATCTAGTACTTTTTAAACCTTTTAGGTAGTACTTAAAAAAAAACATTCTCATTTTCTTTATTTTTAAAAAAGTTACAGCGCATTCATTCTCCTTGTAATTTCAGTTGCTTTAGTTTTGGCCACCCGTGTATATAGAGCAGGATGTAGAATCCGTTACAAACTCTAAGTAACGGATTTTAAACAATACTGTTAGCGTGATTACAACCGGCAGAAAGACATACGGACGGACATCGCTAAATCTTAGAATTTTACGCTGATCAAGAATATATATACTTTGTTGGGTCTAACATGAGTATTTCGAGGAGTTACAAACGGAATGACAAATATGCCCTCCATAGTATGGTGGAGTTTATATTGAAGTTCAAATTCATATTATTCTTGTAAAATTACATATTCTTGTAATTGTGGGCAGAGATCTGACATTCATTCAATCGAAAAAAGTTTTCAATTCTTAATTACGAAAAACGCTGAAAATCCTATTTGTTGGTATCTTCATAAATTTCTGGTCATAAACAAATTGCAAATTTAAAATTGAATTTCTGTGAAGTAAAAAAATTGTTCATTGATATTTGATATATTTACTGAATTATTCTTATTTACTGAATTATTCGTAAAATGTATAGTATTGCTTTAATAATCATAATTAAAAAAACTAACCGTTTTTATTAAGAAAATATGTCTAGGCATTTACTTTTTACTAATGACACATAGCGCAATCGTAAAAAAACAGGTGCCGTTGGTTTCTTTGTCCTTTTTTTTGTTGATAATTGCTTCCTTGTTTTTATTTTTTGACGGAACACATTTGTATGACACAGTCCAACATCTTCATTTATTGATCGTTGCATGTTATGACGACGGGCTTTAGTCTGGGCCATCTTATGAGACATCGAGCATATATGCGTTTGATCAAACAGGCATAACATGACGAGCGTTTTCGATCCATGGTATAAATAAAGAGATATGAAGAAATAACTTAATATAAAAAGATGCTTATATTAGCTTGGACTATCTTAGCTTGGCTAATCTTTGTGTAATATTGCGCAAAGAAATCATGTTTTAATCTTTTAGTTAACATTTTTGCCTGTGAGGGTTCTTCAGCACGAACGAGAGAATGCATATTCTTTCAAATTTCAAAGGGCCGTAACCATGGCACAATTACTGAAGGTAGAACAAAGCTATCCCCTAAAAACATTTTTTTTCTTTTGGTGACCCTATTCTGTCAAAACATATACACAGTTTGTATATGTGTGTGCATTGTTTTGAATAAAAAAGAAAATAATTTGAATTTATTTTAAACTTGGAGACAATAGAAATGCATATTTTTCACTTAACGGGAAAACAAAATGTATAATTTTGAGATAAAATAATATTGTCCTACTCTCTTGGATTCAATATTGAGGAGAAACCCCCAAAAAATGCCATTCAAGTTTTGTGGGGTTTCCCAATATAATAATTTTTCGTAAACATTTTAAATAAACAAAAACAATTGTTGCCTTTTTAAGAAGTTTATTTGACACAATGAGACTCAAGTGATGATTAAGCCTTGAGCCAAGTTGTGATTAAGCCTAACTATTTTGCAATAACAAAATAGTTGCGACATCCAAAATAATTAAATTGTAATGTTATTAACAGAACTCTGTTACAAGTTAAGATAAAAATAAGTACTTTTAAAATTTTGTACTAACTTTTTTTAACAAAAATCATAAAAAAATACGATTAACGAAAAATTCAATTGCCATCAGCAACCCCGTCTAAGTAAATTCAATATTATTGTTCATTATTCGAAAACCAAAAGGATACCTGGTGATAAGGTAATACCACCAAATAAAAGGTCTCCTTAGGTCTTCCAAAATATCAAAACTACGTTTCCTGGGGATAAGTTAACACCACCCAACGGGCTATCAAAATGTAAAAAGTCGATACTCAAAACAAATTTCCCATATCGAAAAATGTTCGACTTTTTGAAAGTGTGTATGTATAAGACTGTTATTGTTGAATATAATGATTTAGTTTCTTTAAGGAAACATTTTAAAATGGAAATATTACAATTTAGAACAATTGTGTATGAATTGTTTATAATAATTTCATGTATAAAAATATGAAAAAAATCGTCGATCCGGTGTTGAACCCGCAGTGCAGAGTACGTAGGAGATGTTAATCAATACGGTCATCGCACCACTGCGAAGATTTATGTTAAAATTTGTAAACTCTACAAACAACATCAATGAACAGGAAATCACTATTTTGTTTTTATGAAACTCAAAATAAAGTGACGGTGCGTGGCATTCCATTTATTAAACCCTTTAAATAGTCAGTAATACATATTAACGCATTAGGACAAAATGCATGTACTCCAAGGAAGTACTAAGTCGTAGTGTAAATAGTCAAGGTATTAACATATATTTATATACGACATACAACGTTTTAATTTATATTATTGTTGACTTTGGGAGTCTCATAACATTTATTTTAATTTCATAAATTATTTACAGGTTTATTAATTTACATGATTATAGTTCGGACTTGAGGATTTCTCAAATTTAAAGTTTATTATTTTTTATAAATCATCAGAGAACAAGTTTTGAGTATATTTTGATAATAGAAATTGTTAAAAACGTTGGACTGTTTTGTCGTTTGAAAAAAGTTAACAAAAAGTAAAAAAGTTTCCACAAAATATCAAAAGTATGGAGAAACTCTCACTTTGTAGGCATGTCTTTATATTTTTCTTGTCATATGTATAGGTATGGAAATATATAATTTTTCACAAGTCTGCCAAGAAGAAAATATTAGCCAAAAATATTTTTATAATTTCCATTTTCTCGCACTCTGCAATTCAGGTTTGAGACCTGCTTCGACGAAACTCTTTCGATTTATATCAAACGCATTTTCTAACTTTTAAATATGTGATTGCTTTGGTGTTTTATATTTATTTTAATAAAATTACCCAATTATCGATTCTAAAAATAATGGTTTTGCCGTTCCTAAATTTAATAAGAACCATTGCTCATTATATCATTAAATTCTAATAATATCTCATCATCTAATAACTTATTTTACCAAAAATGACAATAAATTTCAATTTTAACATTTTTTTTCATTCAAATTGTGTTAAACAATTCAATTAAAAGGAAATTGTTAATAATTCAGTTATTTAGTGCTTACGAAAAAAGTAAATATGATAATTTATTTATTTTTTTTTTAATAAAAATTAAGTGTAGATATGCAAGGTACTTAAGTAAAACATTTTCCTGTTCAAGTCCTTCTTCAAAAAAAATCTTTCGATTATTTTTCAAATGCAAATTTTTTAACCTTATGTGCGCGAAGATGAATTGTATTTTATAAGAGAGTTAATTTGTAATGTTATTAACAGAGCTCTGTTAATAAGTTAACCGTATTGGAAATTGTTCGAAAATTAGAATACCTGGGGATAAGGTAATACCACCCAATGAAAGGTCAGCCTAGTGACTTCCAAAATAAAGAAACTACGATGCCTGGGTATTATGTAATACCACCCAATGAAAGGTCTCCCTAGTGGCTTCTAAAATATAAAAAGTCATATTCCAAATAAATTTGCGATATCGAAAATTTTTCGAGTTTTTTAACATTTAAATTTTTACAGTGAGACCCACTGTGCGAAAACTGCCGATAAGGTAATACCACCCAGTGAAAAGGACTTCCAAAATATAAAAAGTCCATGTCAAACCAATTTCCCATTTTCAACCATTTTGAATGTGTTCCATTTTTTATACCCTTCACCACATAGTGGTAAGGGTATTATGTCTTTGTGCATTTGTTTGTAACATGGAGAAGGAAGCGAGATAGACCCATAGTTACTTTTGAGAATCTCCCTATAATCACTTTGTGAGTTGATTTATGCATGTCAGTCCATCTGTACGTCTGTCCTCCCGTCTGTCCTCCCGTCTGTCCATGTATTCTTGTGAACAAAATGAAGATCGCAGTTATTATCCGATTGAGATGAAATTTTCCAAACAACATTTGTCCGGCCCAAGGACGAACCCTATTGAAATTGGAGATAATCGGTTAAAATTTAGATATAGCTCCCATATATATCTTCGTCGGATTTGCCTTTTATTGTGCACCAAACGTGTAATATCAGCCCGAATAGTATGGAATTTTGCACATACAACCAAATTACCTGAACATAAGTATGCCAAATTTGATCGAAATAGGTTCAGATAGAGCTATAGCTCCCATATATATTGTTCATCCGATTTGTTATTTTTGTCCTCTGCAGCCGTAATATGCATTCTGTAACAACAATATTAGGGGAAATATATCAAATGCAGCTCATAAATACCTTTGCTAAATTTTATCGAGATCGGTTCAGATTTGGATAAAGCTCCCATGTTTAACTTCATACGATTTACATTTTATTTTGCACCAAACGTTTGGCCAAAAGGGATGAAATTTGGCACTTACGACCTAGAGTCTAGAAGCTAGTATGTAAAATTTGGTGAAGATCGGTTCAGATATAGCTATAGCTCCCATATATATTGTTCATCCGATTCTTAGTATTTGTTACCCACAGCCGTAATATGCACTACGTAACAACGATGTTCAGGGAAATATATCAAATACAGCTCAGAAATATCTTTGCCAAATTTTATCGAGATCGTTTCAGATTTGGATATAGTTCCCATATATATCTTATTAAATTTTGCACCTAATGGGTAATACAAGTCCGAATTTAAAAGATACAAATGCTTCGGCATATTTAGTCCTTTGAACTTTAAATTATAATTACAATCATAGCGTGTATGTGTGTGGAGCTCTACTAAATTAGCAAAGTGGTGTAGGGTATCATAAGGACTTAGGACTTAGGACTTTCTTTACTGGTTTGAAATTGTATATGTACCAGGCTGTTATTATTGAAGATAATGATTTAGTTTTTTAAGAAAATTTTTTGATATGGAAATATTACAATTATGAAAATATGTATTTTTTTACATGTATAAAAATAAGAAAAAAATTCTTCGATCCGGAATTGAACCCATATTTAAGGTACTTAATTGAGTAAAATATTTTCCTGTATTAGTACCTATCCATTTTTAAATTCATATGTACAGTTACATTTGTATAGCAATTATTCAATATAGTTCTGGTATATTTATAATCTTACATATATCATTTATAATATACTAGCTGAACCCGTTGCCCCTCGCTACCCCTTTTGATTTTGTATGCATTCAAAATTTTATAAAAAAGTAATTATCTTAATACTTTAATGCGTAAACAAACAAATAGCTCGTCAACCAACGGGTGAACATGCCAGGAACAGCTGACCATGAGAAAAGCAGGAACATTTTCTGATCAAATCCCGTCACACATTCCAAATTTATTTATATCGAACAAACATATCGTGTTTGGTGTATCAAATAAACGAAATCGGTCGAAAATATATATGGGACCTATATCCAAATCTGAACAGTTTCAATATAATTTGGCAAATTTATTTTCTGACCAAATCCCGGCACTCATTCCAAATTTCATTAAAATAGAACATATATATCGTGTTTGGTGCATCAAATAAACGAAATCGGTCGAAAATATGTATGGGAGCTATATCCAAATTTGAGCCGATATCAATATAATTTGTAAAATGTATGTTCGCTTTAAATTCCGTTACACATTTCAAATTTCATTGAAATTAGAGATACATAGCGTGTTTGGTGCATCAAATACATGAAATCGGACAAATATGTATATGGGAACTAATTCCAAATCTGAACCGATTTCAATATAATTTGGCAAACATATTTTTTTTTGAACGAAATCCATCACACATTCCAAATTGAAATGTGTGCATACACAGCGTGTGTAATGCGTCAAATACATGAAATCGGCTGAAAATATGGGAGCTAAGTCCCAATCTGAACCGATTTCAATATAATTTGGAAATTTTATTTTATTTTTTATTTATATTCAATTAACACAATTACCTAGCTCTTCTATACATGACTACTCTAAAATTATTTATAATATTCTTAATCTTAAAGATCTTAAGATTTCAATATAATTTGGTAATTTTATTTTATTTTTTATTATTTATATTCAATTAACACAATTACCTAGATCTTCTATACATGACTACTCTAAAATTATTTATAATATTCTTAATCTTAAAGATCTTAATTAAAATTATTATTAACATAAAAACAAATTAACAAAAATAAAAAAAAATAACAATTGATTAAATAATAAGATGAAACAGCTATGCAAGAGAAATACAAAAACAAACACAAGACAAAAACCATTATTAAACAATAATAAGAATTAAATATCTTAAGATTTGGTGGCAGATTGATGAAAATACGAGCAATTCTTACGTAGAAGGATTTTTCCGACAGAGGAGTCAAGCGTGGTATAAGAATTTGCGGGTTCCTTACATATCTAGAAAACTTAAACAGATCCAAAAGAGAAGAAGGTGTCTGCGATCTAAAGTGTTTGTAGAAGAACAACATTGACCTTAAATTCACAAAACAATCAAATGAACAACCAAGGAACTCTTTCACAGAAGGAGATATATGATCGCCACGTTTAATACGACGATTTCAATAAAATTTTGCAAACATATTTTTTTGGACGAAATCCATCACACATTCCAAATTGAAATGTGTGTGTACACAGCGTGTGTAATGCGTCAAATACATGAAATCGGCTGAAAATATGGGAGCTAATTCCCAATCTGAACCGATTTCAATATAATTTGGAAATTTTTTTTTATTTATATTCAATTAACACAATTACCTAGCTCTTCTATACATGACTACTCTAAAATTATTTATAATATTCTTAATCTTTAAGATCATAATTAAAGTTATTATTAACATAAAAACAAATTAACAAAAATAAAAAAAATAACAATTGATTAAATAATAAGATGAATCAGCTATGCAAGAGAAATACAAAAACAAAAACAAGACAAAAACCATTATTAAACAATATTTTGATTGAAGTGATCGTATAATTTACGCTTATAACATTTTAGAAAAGAAATAAATATCTTAAGATTTGGTGGCAAATTGTTGAAAATACGAGCAATTCTTACGTAGAAAAATTTTTCCAACTGAGGAGTCAATCGTGGTATAAGAATTTGCGGGTTCCTTACATATCTAGAAAACTTAAACAGATCCAAAAGAGAAGAAGGTGTCTGCAATCTAAAGTGTTTGTAGAAGAACAACATTGACCTTAAATTCACAAAACAATCAAATGAACAACCAAGGAACTCTTTCACAGAAGCAGATATATGATCGCCACGTTTAACACAAAAAATATATCGCATAACCCTATGAAACAATAATTTCAATTTACGAAAAACAAAACCACAACTACCCCCAAAAATCTCAATACAATATAAAAAGTGAGGCAGAATTAAGGCATGACCAACTGAATTCTAATTTTTTTTTTTGGCAAAACTATATCCAAACGATTCAACGTTTTTAAAATAAAATTTACTTTGGACACTAAAGAATTCACATGCACATCAAATACCAAACCAGAATCAAGAAACAAACCAAGACATTTCATCGAGCTTACAATATTTATAGGCGTTCTATAAATGGAAACGTTTATTGAATCCTCTGGCATGTTCCCCAAAAATATTACATTAATTTTTTGAGTATTTATTGAGAGGCCATTACAGGACAACCAAGTAACCAACTTATTAACATTAAAATCAATTGATGACTGCAACACATCCATAAACACATATTCTCCTTTAAACAAAGTTTGAATGTCATCAGCAAATGCAAATGAAATACAATTTCTACCATTAAAACAACTCAGCAAATCATTAACATACCTGACGAACAATAGAGGTCCAAGAACAGACCCTTGTGGTACACCACCACACACTGGAAGAAGACTGGAAACAACATTTTTACAACATACATACTGTTTTCTCCCAAACAAGTAAGAAAACAATAACTTGCAAGCCGAGGACGTGAAATTGAAAAAACGATGTAGCTTACTGATTAAATTGGTATGGTTTATCCTGCCAAATGCCTTTTCCAAATCAAGTGGTAATAAAACACAACAATCACCAGCACTTACACAATTTCGAATGTAATCTGTCAATCCAACCAGAAGAGATGTTATACTACCATTACTTCTGAATCCATGCTGACTTGGGTGTAATAGTGAATGCTCATTTATATATTCAAGCATTTGATCTTTCAAGATATATTCAACCATTTTAGAAAGAATCTACATTATTGATATGGGTCTGTACTCATCAGAATAACCACCTTTATGAATAGACACTATTTTAGCAACTTTCCAGACCTCAGGAAATGCAGACACTGTCAACATAGTATTGACAACATGAAGTACAAAAGGATACACAAAAGGAAACACAAGTTTAAGAAATTTAAGTCTGAAGCCATCATAGCCTACTGCCTTTGACTTAATTTTATTAAAGGCACAAACAATTTCTTTGTAATTAATAGCACGAAACGAAAAGCCATCATAAGTCTTCCCCGGAACAGAAGAAATATCGAAGACATCCACGGAGTGATTAGAGACAAAACATGAATTCAAGGTCTAAACATCCACATTTTCAACTTCACATTCCACATCACACAACCCATTTTTATTTAATATTGATCACATTTCTTTTGTGGTTTTATTTGCAAACAATTGCTTATGAGCAATAAATTTCAATTTTCTTATAATTTTCTTTGCACGGTTCCTACAACGGCAAAAAATCATCCAATTATCTAAACTCCTATTATGAAGATATGCCTTATATGCGGAGTCTCTAAGGGAAGCATGATATCGGATGTCAGAAGATTTAAACCAATCACTATTGGCGCTCTTATAAAATCTTCTTCTAATTGGAACAACTGTATGCAAACATTGAAGACCACATTTCAGAATATTGACCTGTGAATCAACATCTGTCACAGCTGCAAACACATCTTCAAAGTTGCATAAAGACAAAACATCCGAAATCACTGCTGGGTCAACAGAACTGTAGTCCGCATATTCATAATACAAACGGCTACGACAATGAGGTATATTGAGAGACAAAAATATAAACGAGTGATACGATATACAAAAGAATTGATTTGAACATGCTAACAGACTCAAACGCGACACAAAAAATAATCCAACAAAGAAGTTGATTGTGCGCAACGTCAATATGTGTTGGCATTGAGTTATGGACAACAGACAAATTTAAACGATTACAAACATCTCGCACCAATACACTTCGGGTCAGATCATACATATTATTGTTAAAGTCCCCCATAATGATAACATTAGAATATCTTACCACAAGGTCAGAAATTTCATCTTCCAAAGCTATTATATCCCCATGAGGCAAATAAACAACACCAATTAAAAAAGCACTATTATTAACAACAACCTAACAAAAAACATATTCAACAACACCATGAGAACTCCCCCTACACACAAGTTTATGGCACATGTCCTGTGCAACATACAAAACAATACCACCTCCTCTGCTATCAGATATATCACTCCTATTAGAAATATTAAGATTTTCCCCCTCTAAAATGTTTCTTAGTTCATGAATTTTAAATGAATTCTTACTTAATTACAAAAACAAAAAACTATTATCACTAAAAACTTCAGCTAAATTAGTTGAAAAACTCATTATGAGCAAACGATAAACAAGAATAAATAAAAAATAAAAAAATTGAAAAAATGCCAAGAAAATATAAATATCAAATAAATAATATATACAATACACTAAACTACTCAACAAGCTCCACTTACAACGGCACATCAACATTCCGCTGTGAAACAGAAACAGCAACATCAGCATCTCCAACAAATTTATTATTCACAGTAGAAACACCATCACCATTTAACATACTGATACACCGGGGAGTATCAAGTTTATCCACCCTTCCATCTTGGAGTAAACCCAATGCCTTAGGGTTGTCCTCACTTTTAAGCTTAAATCTTCTGATCTTATTGTTTCTCCAAAGCTTTCGGCAAAGGTACATTAATTTAGAGGCTGTACGGTTATGGTGATCATTTAGGTACACTCTACTTCCCACACCTACAACAGTAATATCACTAAGCAATAGTGAATTTCGGCGCTTTTGGTAACATAAGTTTGTCTCTAACAAGCACAGAATTGAACTTCACAAGGACAGATTTACCTTTAGAGATATAACAAGAGTGATTGACGTCACCAGGTTGTACATCAACACCACACAATGTTGTTATTCTTATCACAGGTTCTCTTCACTGTTTCATCCCATCAGGCAAACCACTAATAATCATAGCATTCTCTGTACATTCGTTGGTTGCAGCAGAAGCACCAGCCCTATCATCAGTGCTCTTCTTAATACATGTAGGACACTTAATCAAAAACATCATTGTCTTTCCTTACTTGTACAAAAAACTGTGTTGCTCCCTCGACACATTTTATGTGGAAAAACAATCCACAAATACCGCATCCAATACTGTTCTGGTTGCCCTTCACAACAACTGCACAGGTAGGGCACGTATATGTTCTTATCGCAGCTGGCATTGCCAAAGACACAGATATTTCAACAGTCAAAGACAACAAACACGAAGAGAATATATTTCGCACCGCAAACACAGAAACAAAGCATACATAGCAACTTCTCCAAGTCAAAATGCAATTGTTTGTAAACAAAAGCACACAAGCACTGGAACCCACAATGCCACTCAATTGGTAAACAGTCAGTACAAAAACAGCCTTTGATCCTTTGATCCTGCAAACAGCGCTCGCTCATTTATCTTAACGGATAAGGGTCCAAAAGACACGACTCCAATAACGTCCGAGGACCAAGGCACAAGCTTTAATTTCGGCAACAAAAAGACACAAATAGTACTGCTTTACATTAATTATTTATTTAATTTTATAATTTTCAAGGAGTCAATAAATTTAATGACACATCGCTGCAGGACTCTGTGCACTATGCATTCCAAATATGACTATATCTGCAATCGATTAATAGATATGTGCAGGTACCTCCAAATCTGATGCCATATCTCCAGTTCCAAGTGAATTTTGAAAAAAATTATATAGCCTATGTTACTTTCAGGCGATGTGGCAGATTACTTGGAATATTTTTCGAGTCCATTAATTACAAGCAAATCAACATACAAAATTTTTCCTCTTATAAATATAGAAAACAATAGTGTGTACATAAATAAAATGTGTAAATAAAGGTAAGGTTTGGTTAAAGGACGCGCGGTTGCCTTTTGGTAACCGCTCCACTCGGAGACCCTGATGGTCCCTTGCGTTCATCCTAATAAGAAATTTGAGGAAAGAAAGAATAGTTGAAAAAAGGAAAGTGTCATTGATTTTATATATAAAGTTATGAGTGTGATTCACGGCTAAAGATCTTGCCGTGTGGTTTTTAGCCACTCAAATCTTCTGTCTTAAAGAATAACTGTGGGGTCAGTGTTAGAGAACGAAGGTAATTCATATGACACATGTTCCCCCACCAACCTGTGTCTCACGTTAATAAGTGCTGGCAGAGCAGATTCTACAGTAATTAATATCATCGCTGTCTCATTTCGAGGTAAATGTCCTCACCTTGCAGTGAACTGTGATGATACCCACCTCAAGTTTTAAGACAGGTTTAGACAATGACTTTGAACCGTCAGGTGTCCCTATCAGGTATGTGGATGTCAGGTGGGTCAAAGCACAACCGTGGTGAAATATGATCATTGGTGTTGGCTTCTTACACATTCCTTACACGCCCTAAGATCGCAGAATATCCAAAGGATTGACTGCGCCATTGGTTTAGTTCTTAGAGTCAAAGTGCACACCTAATCGCCTGTTCCTCTACTGATCATTGGTGTTGGCTTCTTACACATTCCTTACACGCCCTAAGATCGCAGAATATCCAAAGGATTGACTGCGCCATTGGTTTAGTTCTTAGAGTCAAAGTGCACACCTAATCGCCTGTTCCTCTACGTGTATGCTTAGTGGGCCCAAGCACAGTAGGGTGTCCAGTGCAGTTTGAGGTGTGCTCTTGAATGCATCCGTTATTAGTAGGGATGCGTGTCGTTGAACTTTATCAATGTGATGTTAATAGGATGATTTTTTCAAGGAATGCCACCAGAATAGAGCTCCATAGGTTAAGATGGGCGAACAATTGACTCATAAGCCTTTATCTGTGGACTTCTTGCAAGAATAAAGTGCAATTATGCCTCTCTTTGCTCGCTCCTCGGTGTTCCTCTTCCATCTTATTTGGCGGTCGAGGATTGTGCCGAGCGTCGTTGGTACAAAAGGACATTTACGTTTCCTCGTAAAGAGGACGAGCTCTGTTTTTGATGGGTTCACGCCTTGTCCATTGGGACGAGCCCATCTTGATAAGGTGACTAGAGCTCCCTGGATCAGATCAGAGATAGTTTGCAGGAATTTCCCAGCAACAAACAGGACAATCAGCATAAGCGAATACCTTTGTCCCAATTTTCCACAGATCTATGAGTATGTGGTTGATAACCAAAAGCCAGAGCAATGGTGATTGAACTTCGCCTTGCGGCTTGCCCCTGGTGACCGATTTCCTGACAGATATTTCCCCAATGCTTGAGTTGATAATTCTGCTACTAAGCATTGTATCAATCCAATTTATGAGAAGTTGGGGACCCTAAGTCTTGGCTAAATGTTCTGATCACCAAAACGGTCCTGTATAAGAGATTCATCCTTATTAGTTAGGGTGAGGTCGATGACTTCCTCTCTATCTTTAATTTTAAATGTTGCATCATTGCACCTATTACATATTTGGAATTAGTGTCGTTGCTGCCCCTTTGAAAGTGGTGGGCGTTGCCATTGCAGCCTATGATGAGATGCCCTTTGCCGTCCAGATCTGTGAGCAGCTTCTCTACTTCGTGGCCGGGAGGTCGGGTTGCTTGTACGGTAGGTAAATATATATGAAGATGAGGACGCTGCTAGTCGGAAACGCATCCAACCGGTTCCGAAATGCAACTCGTTTGCACATCCCCATCACCCAGAAAGACCAGTTCCTTCAGACGTTTTTCGATTAGTAGCCATCCACTCTCGTTGATTTTACCTTCCGGTTCAGCCTTATCGATGACAGCTACTCAAAGATTGTCTGGGAATATGGTTTGGGAATGCTTCCTCTTTCGTCCTGTTTGGCTTGCCGATTGTGTCTTGACCGCTTCCTTGTGGCTCCTAACAGGCTTTGAGCTTGTAGGGCTAGCGGAGTAGTTTTGGTCACAATCGGCTTGCTGACCGACCGAATGGGAGTTATTTGAGTCGGCTGTGAGGTCTGAGCCGTAGATGTCTTCTTGGCCTCAGGATGTGGTTCCTCCATAGACCGACCTCTCTTCAACGCTGAGCGCGAAAAGCTGTTAGTTTCCTTTGGAACTGCCGAGATTGCAGTCATCGCTTCTTGGCAGAAGGATTTGACTCAACGGGGTCAGCATCCACCTCCACCGTAGGAACGGTTACCGGAGTAGTCGTATTGTCGGTTATGAGTTTGCTGACCTGGGTCTTCTACTCTCATTGATACCAGATGGTAGGAGAGCTAGAGCAACCTGATCAAGAGAACAGCCGGTAGTTGCGGGTGGTTCTTTTTGAACTTTTTAACTACCCTCAGGTTCGTCTCGATCAGGATTCTCTCTCTTTCCGTAATCTGTGTGGGGTCCCGGCCAATAAATTTCTTACAGAACTTTACCGACCTTTTGTAACCCCTTTTTGCTTTCGCCTCTTTCGAGTCGGCGCCTTCGCGAGTGGTAGGGTTGCTACCAGCACCTACGTCGATGGCGTCCTGTCGATGAAGGCTTGAAGATCCCTCCTGATTTTGACTCTCCTCTGGTACCGCTGAGCTGTCCGCGACTGCTTATTTAATTCGCAGCTGCCCAATATATCTATTGGGCGTTCCACTATCCGCAACCTGTGGACTCGTCCGGTAGTATCCAGCTATGCTTCCGCGAACGGACCGGTTTAAGCATAAGTAAAAAAAGTTGAAGAATTATAAAAAGTGTTGTTTATGTGTATATATTTACGATTTTAATTCCTCAATTTCGTGACTGTGGCGCTAACTCAGGGGCCAAATCACCGCATTCGTAATCGAGTTTTGTTTCCTATAGAGAAACATTTTGATCGCTGTAAATTTTAGCATCACCGCTTTTAACCGTAATTTATTTTGTCTATTATTTTTCTTACATTGCTGTTAACAAATAATAAGCAATTGGAAGCGAAAGAGAATTTCAAAATATGTTATTGTGATCAAAATATGTTATTTCTGAGAAATTAATACTGTTTTTGTGTTTTGTGATGAGTACAAAGCGGTATTAGTGATGAAAATTATTCGTGACACTGTACTGTACAAATTGAAAATAAACAAGTAAAAAAACATTAAGTTCGGCCGGGCCGTCTTAGGGCAAAGGAAACATTAGAACCCATTATGACCCACAAATATCAATTTTTAGACATATTCGTGGGAAAATGTGGCAAAAATGAGCAAAATATCGAATATCGGAGGGAACCGCTATATGAGGCTATACAAGAACGTGAAGCTATGCATACAATGTTTTGGCAACGAAGCTATAACCTATTAGCACACAAATACCAATTTTTAGATAAATCTACGAAGAAATGTGGCAAAATCATCAAAATACCGAATCATCAAGGTACCGTTATATGGGAGCTATACCACAACGTGGACCTATACATACAATGTTTCGCCACTGCAGCTATGACCCATTATGACCAACAAATACTAATATTTATGCAAATCCGAAAAAAATGTGACAAAAACCATCAAATCCGGAATATCGGGAGGTACCGTTATATGGGTGCTATACAAAAACGTGGGCATATATATTTACAATGTTTCGCCACCTGCGCTAATGGATTCTAGCCAAATAGCACTTTTTGGACCGAATATCTGGCGGTACCGTTATATGGCGGCTATATCAAAACGTGGACCAATCATTCTAAACGCAATACAAATTGTTCTGCTACATTTTGACGCTCTACATCAAATAATGTGGGTTGTATTATGATTTTAACAGACAGACGGACAGACAGAAGGACATCGTTAGGTCGACTTAGAATTTTATGCTGATTATAAATATATATACTTTATGGGGTATACAACTAATACTTAGGGATGTTACAAACGGAATGACAAAGGTGGAGGTATAATAAAAAAAAGTATGTTTTGCATAATGCCAAAAAAGGAATACTGCAAAATACTACTAAAGTAGTACTTTGTCAATTTTGTTGCCATTTTTCTTCGAAGCAGGTCTTGAACCTGCGCTGTAGATTGTGAGAGTATAGAAATTATAAATATGTTTTTGGCTGATATTTTCTTCTTGGCAGACTTGTGAACAATTTTCTGTTTCCACACATTTGGTAATAAAAATGTAAAAACATGCCATTTTTTTCTTTTCTTTAATTTTTTTTAATTTATGTTAACATTTTGAAACGACAATATAGTCTAACGCTTTTTACAATTGCAATTATTAAAATATAAAAAAATTATAAACTTTAAATTTGACAAATGTTCATGTCCGAACCATAATCACGTAGAATTAATAAACTTGCAAATATATAATTAAATTTTTATTTTATGAAATTAAATAAATAAATATTATATTAACATAAACTCAAAAAATCAATTATAAATATAAATGAAAACGTTTTATATCGTATATAAATATATGTTAAAACCTAAACTATTTACATTACGACTTAGTTTATTGCGAGTATATGCATTACTGTCTTAATGGGTCAATATGAAACTGTCTATTTAAAGGTTTTAATAAATGGAATGTCATGCACCGTTACTTTATATTGAGTTTCATAAAAACAAACATGTGATTTTCTAATTGATGTTATTTTTTTAGAGTCTAAAAATTTATACAGAAGTCTTCGCTGTGGTGCGAGCAATTTACTTGAAAACCCTAAACACATTGCAGCATGACTTCTAAACGTTACAAATTCACAAACTACAGAAAATATGTACTAAGTAGGGAACTTTATTGGATTTAGATGGTGTGATGCAGGTATTCATCCAAAAAGGCTTTAGCCATAACCTACTAAACAAGAAAAGCATAAATAATTTAAGCCTTGAAAGCAGGCAGTTCGATAGATTGAATGCAACTTAAGTATAAGGGGTTTACAAGCGGGGAGGCATAAAATTGCAATATATATTATTTAGACACTTCAAACTTATTTGAAGATTATAATCTTCTTAAAAATAAGCATTAAAGTGACCGGTAACTAGGACTGTGTGACCCAGTTTTAAATATTAATTAAATAGTTATTATCAATTAATTAGCCAAGATATGAGAAATACTCTCACTTTTTACATCTTGCAACTTTTTATAAAATTGTTTATTTAATTTTTAAAAATATTTTGCTTTACTTTTAGTAGACGACCTTTAAAATGGTGATGAACTTAACGTTATCAATTTCGAATATTCATCGCAGTAATATGAGCATCAATAGCAGTGCAAGTTCTATAGAATCACCTTCCTCGCCAAGTGGAGGAATTACATTTCAGGATGTCCCATTATCTGAACTAAGCAAGGGCTCGATGAAGAAATTGTCCCATCTAATGAATTCAAAAAAAATATTGCGATCAGAAGAAGGCTATGAACGTGATTGGCGTGGTCTAGCATTATTGGCAAAACAAAAAACATTGTGTGATGAAAACAGCAATACTGGTGATGATCCAATGAACAAGGTTATTCAGCTTTGGTGTAAAAACAACCCAAACACTGCAACATTTGCAAATTTAGAGAAGTTCCTAGGCATAATTGACCGCTGGGATGTCTGCGATGACATATATGAAAACTTGTGTAAGTATGATCTAAATTACATAAATTTAAATTAATGACATAATACAGTTGCTAAGGTAGTCTCATTTCAAGCAAGCGTGTTTAGGATTAATCTAACTTATAATTTGGATAGTTAAGTGGACTACAGTAGCTCTTATTCGTGGGAATGGAAATGGTTGTTTTAAGAGGTGTCGCTAACTCCACCCTCCTTAAATATCTGCGTCCCGCAGGCTACAGAATCGTAGATAGTTGTCTAGAGTTGTATTTTAGGGAAGTTCAACTTTTTGGTCTGTTGGAACCAAATCCATCCGATAGATATAACTATGACACATATACGTACGAGGTTTATTCCGATAGAGTTGTTGAGTCTCATGTTCAGTATATTCAATCGATTAATATTGTTAGTACTAACTTCATGTACGTACTTTATATTTAACTGTAGGTCATTATGCGTTTTCTTTTTTTTATAGAAATGCTACCAATAGTGGTCCTACACATGAACCAATACCCCGGGACCGCTTTCGCATTACTTCGGGGTACAGTTCATTGACTGGTCTATGCCTTCATATTTTATCTACTCCCCCATCCACATTTTCATACTATGATTAGGGGTTCGCTCGTTCTCTTCTCTCGTGAAGACTTTTCGCCGTCATTATATCTTGGATATAATGAGTATATTTCACCCATCGTTCTTCTGATTCCACCATTCCTATTACTGTTGCTTTTAAAGAGCTATTATTGTTAACATATATTCTATGTGCAAGCCGTTTGCTTTCATTGTACTCACATCTGAAGACTGTGTGTTCTACGGTGTCCTCATATAGTCCACAAGTCGTACAAATTGGATTTCTTTAATATGAAACCTATGTAAGTATGTGACAAAATTTCCATGTCCGCTAAATATTTGGGACAGGAAGAAATTAAGTTCTCCGTGGTTTCGTTTTGTCCACGTTTCTATAAATGGGGTTAATTCGAATGTATGTCTTCCTTTTGGGCAGTTTTCCCAGTTTTTTTGCCATTTTTGGCTTAACATGCGTCTAGCTTCCATCTTTATTTGCTGCAGCTCTTGGCTACTATGAATGCATGCAGACATTTCCGACGGTCGTAAACATATTTCCTCTCCTCAAATTGTTGGATTATTGGTGGTATGCCAGATAATACCGACAGTGCTGGGGTGGACACTGTTTGGTATGCGGATGTAACTCGTAGTAGACATACACGGTGTACTTAACAATCATATTAGTTAACTTTTTACTGTTCGCAATGGCATCACTAATAATAGGAGCTGCGTACAACATTTGTGCATAAGCAACCGTTATTATCAATCTTTTAAACCAGTTGTCCTGGATCTTTCAATTTGCTGTTGATGCCTCTTCTGCAATTCCTTTAACATGGGTTTCAGAAGACAGTTTGGAGTCCAAAAATACTCCCAGATATTTCAAACTTTTGCTTATGGTTACCTCATGTCCGTCCACCATTAACTTAGGATTGACGAATGCACGTCTCCTAGTTATTATAATTGCCTCTGTTTTGTGAGCAGCGAGTGATAATCTTTTCGATGTCAGCCACCTGGAGATTCGCGAGAGGTAGTCATTCGCAACTATTTCTATTAGAGGTGTTGTGGGTTGATCGACCAATAGTGCCACATCGTCTGCGTATCCAATAAGCTTTGTACCTTTCGGTAGATTCATGTTTAGCAGATCGTCGTACATCAGGTTCCAGAGAAATGACCCAAGAATAGAACCTTGAGGTACGCCTGATGAGATTTTATAGCTTTGGACTCCTAATATGGTATCAAACAGCAGAATTCTATCTTCTAGATAACTGTCGATCATTTTCACTAGATAATGAGGAATTTGGCGTTTTTCGTATTACGTTCCAGTCAGCCGAGTTGAATGCATTTTTTATATCCAGGGTGTGATAACTGCACAGAAGCGATTTTGATCCATGGATTTTTTTGATGTTTCACCACTTCCTTTATAGCATCTACAGTAGACTTTCCTTTAACAAAGCCAAACTGCAGGCCAGAGAATCCTCCTCTTCTGTTTGTTTCTGCTTCTAGCCAATTCAGTAATATTTTTTCTAAAAGTTTTCCACAAGTGTCGAGCATGCAGAGTGGTCTGTAGGACGACGGATTGCCCAATGGTTAATTGCTTTTTCGGAATAGTACAAGTTGTTGCTTTCCCATGCACTTGGAAAAATGCCCGAATCGAGACATTTGTTGAAAACATCTAAGAGAAGTTCAGGCCACATGTTTCCAAGAAGTGCGACTGCCTCGTTTGGTATTCCGTCTGGTCCTGGTGCTTCCTTTGTTTTAAGCTTTTGGCAAGCTTGGTGTACTTCAAGCACGGTAAACCGTGGTGCGTTTTGTTCTTCCTCAAGTTGTATACTTTCTCGTGGTATAGTACTTTTTGGGAATAGTGTGGTTACAATAGTTCGTGCCCACTCTGGATTTTTTATTCCTGGTATACAGTTTCGGTTTCCAACCCTTTCCATTACTATCTTGTATGGAAGACCCCATGGGTCATTTTGAACTTCTTCGCATAAATATACCCAGGCTTTTTTCTTGGACTCTTTTATAGCTGCCCGTAGGTTACGTCTGACATGTCTATATATTTCCATTGCTTCCGTGTCGCCCTTTTTCCTAGTAACCGTTCTCTTTGTTTTATGGCACGTTTTTCTTAATTTAGCGTCGTTCCACCAGTAGACTTGTGTTTTGTTTTTGCCCAGTACAACAGTTTTGTATTCGTCACATATTTGAGTGAGCATATTACCTAGGTTGTTAACTGTAGTGTTTATGTCTTCCATATCGTTTTTTTTTTTCATAACTCGCTTTCAAATCCAATAATTTATGTGTGCATCTTTCATGGCCCATTTTCTTTGTGTTCCACTTTTACCTGGCGGTGTTTACAGGGGTAGTGTTTTGCGTTATGGTCATCATAATGTATTGGTGGTCGCTTAATGTTTCTTCTGTTAAGACCTCCCACTGGCATATTTTCTTCGCAATTGATAGTGAGCCGAGAGTAATATCGATAATGGAATTTGCCTCCCCTCGTTGGAAGGTTGGGGTATTCCCTCTGTTAAGGACTATTAGTCCCAGCGATGCAATCATCTCACTAACAGCTACTCTTCTTCTGTCCGTTGTTCTTGACGACCACTCCGATGACTTACTATTAAAATCGCCTCCAATAAGTACTGGTGTGTCATAACGTGTTGTACAAGTTTATCTATCTTATTAAGGAATTCCGTTATTTCTATATTTGGAGAGAAATAGCAACTGTATATTCGAAAGCCGTTCATGTGAAGAACGACGAAACCTTTCTTCGCTTTCCTCTACTTTTGTAATATTCAGGAGCGGGTTTCTTATGTACACAGATGCTTTGCCCTGTTTATCTTGGTACCAATTCTTTGATTCACATTTTCCATATTGTTTGCTTATAAGAACTATGTCGATATCTTTTTCGTCCGCGTTCCGTACCATAAGGTCCTGAGCTTGGGGCCCTCTGCCCAGGTTTATTTGGAGTATCTTAAGTGACATATCTACAGGTAATGGTTGTACCCATATAATGGTTTATGTCACTTTTACCAGCCTCCAGGCATATAACACATCGTGGTAGCATTGTGCATGTATTCGATTTGTGTCCGTTTATCCCACTTATCCCGTTTATTTGACTTCTGTCTTTCCTTTACAGAATCGGCCTACGTGACCTTGTTGTAGGCATCTGAAGCATCGTTTGGGATAAATCTTTCTTCGGACTCGGCATTTTACTAATCCCACGTTGTTTTTACTGAGTTTTAGGACCTTTTCAGCTATGTGTCCAGGAACTTCAACTAGAGCTTGTTTTATTCTGCCGTAGAATTTTCGTATGTTACGAACCTTTATTCCCTCGGAATTAGTTTCGCATGATGTTTCCATTATTATTGAGATAATTTCATTGTCCTCCGTTGTTTCCTCTAAATCTCGGATGTCCAGGAGGAATTTCTCTTTTTGGTTTTGAACAGTGATGTCTTCTCCCAGCGATGTCTTGATTGCGTATTCAAGCATGTTCATCCCCTTTTCCCAGTTCAATGTGCACGTTTCCGTCCTTCCTTTTGCGGATTTTATTTATGCCAACTCCAATTTCTTCTGGTTTTATAGAGGTTTTCATTTTTCTGAGAATGTCTGCATAACTGCAATTTCCAGCTTGAATTGTAAGAGACTCTCCCTTTGGTTTTACTACGATTTTTCGAAGATCAGGTTTATCTTGGTATTGTTTCGCCTTCTCGTCACTGTTGACCATTGTGGTGCACTTTCCCGTACAGTTTTTTCCATCTCGAGTCCGAAAGTTCGCACCTTTTTGTTTGACTTATTTTTTCCGGGGATATGGATTCATTTCTTTTTTGGTTGCTCCGTGGATATAATAAGTATATTTCACCCATTGTTCTTCTGATTCCAGCATTCCTATTACTGTTGCTTTTAAAGAGCTATTATTGTTAACACATATTCTATGTGCAAGCCGTTTGCTTTCATTGTACTCACATCTTAAGACTGTGTGTTCTACGGTGTCTTCATATTGTCCACAAGTCGTACAAATTGGATTTTCTTTAATATGAAACCTATGTAAGTATGTGGCAAAATTTCCATGTCTGCTTAATATTTGGGACAGGAAGAAATTAAGTTCTCCGTGGTTTCGTTTTGTCTATGTTTCTATAAATGGGATTAATTTGAATATATGTCTTCCTTTTGGGCAGTTTTCCCAGCTTTCTTGCCATTTTTGGCTTAATATGCGTCTAGCTTCCATCTTTATTTGCTGCAGCTCTTGGCTACTATGAATGCATGCAGACATTTCCGACGGTAGTAAACATTCCTCCCCTCAAATTGCTGGATTATTGGTGGTATGCCAGATAATACCGACAGTGCTGGGGTGGACACTGTTCGGTATGCGGATGTAACTCATAGTAGACATACACGGTGTACTTAACAATCATATTAGTCAACTTTTTACTGTTCGCAATGGCATCATTAATAATAGGAGCTGCGTACAACATTTGTGCATAAGAAACCGTTATTATCAATCTTTTAAACCAGTTGTCCTGGATCTTTTAATTTGCTGTTGATGCCTCTTCTGCAATTCCTTTAACATGGGTTTCAGAAGACAGTTTCGAGTCCAAAAATACTCCCAGATATTTCAAACTTTTGCTTATGGTTACCTCATGTCCGTCCACCATTAACTTAGGATTGACGAATGCACGTCTCCTAGTTATTATAATTGCCTCTGTTTTGTGAGCAGCGAGTGATAATCTTTTTGATGTCAGCCACCTGGAGATTCGTGAGAGGTAGTCATTCGCAACTATTTCTATTAGAGGTGTTGTGGGTTGATCGACCAATAGTGCCACATCGTCTGCGTATCCAATAAGCTTTGTACCTTTCGGTAGATTCATGTTTAGCAGATCGTCGTACATCAGGTTCCAGAGAAATGGCCCAAGAATAGAACCTTGAGGTACGCCTGATGAGATTTTATAGCTTTGGACTCCTAATATGGTATCAAACAGCAGAATTCTATCTTCTAGATAACTGTCGATCATTTTCACTAGATAATGAGGAATTTGGCGTTTTTCGTATTACGTTCCAGTCAGCCGAGTTGAATGCATTTTTTATATCCAGGGTGTGATAACTGCACAGAAGCGATTTTGATCCATGGATTTTTTTTGATGTTTCACCACTTCCTTTATAGCATCTACAGTGGACTTTCCTTTAACAAAGCCAAACTGCAGGCCAGAGAATCCTCCTCTTCTGTTTATTTCTGCTTCTAGCCAATTCAGTAATATTTTTTCTAAAAGTTTTCCACAAGTGTCGAGCATGCAGAGTGGTCTGTAGGACGACGGATTGTCCAATGCTTTATTGCTTTTTCGGAGTAGTACAAGTTGTTGCTTTTCCCATGCACTTGGAAAAATGCCCGAATCGAAACATTTGTTGAAAACATCTAAGAGAAGTTCAGGCCACATGTTTCCAAGAAGTGCGACTACCTCGTTTGGTATTCCGTCTGGTCCTGGTGCTTCCTTTGTTTTAAGCTTTTGGCAAGCTTGGTGTACTTCAAGCACGGTAAACCGTTGTGCGTTTTGTTCTTCCTCAAGTGGTATACTTTCTCGTGGTATACCACTTTTTGGGAATAGTGTGGTTACAATAGTTCGTGCCCACTCTGGATTTTTTATTCCTGGTATACAGTTTCGGTTTCCTACCCTTTCATTCATTTTGAACTTCTTCGCATAAATATACCCAGGCTTTTTTCTTGGACTCTTTTATAGCTGCCCGTAGGTTACGTCTGACATGTCTATATATTTCCATTGCTTCCGTGTCGCCCTTTTTCCTAGTAGCAGTTCTTTTTGTTTTATGGCACGTTTTTCTTAATTTAGCGATATATATCGTCGTTCTACCAGTAGACTTGTGTTTTGTTTTTGCCCACTACAACAGTTTTGGGGATACCTGCGTCACATATTTGAGTCAGCATATTACCTAGGTTGTTAACTGTAGTGTTTATGTCTTCCATATCGTTTTTTTCATAACTCGCTTTCAAATCCAATAATTTATGTGTGCATCTTTCATGGCCCATCTTCTTTGTGTTCCACTTTTGCCTGGCGGTGTTTACAGGGGTAGTGTTTTGCGTTATGGTCATCATAATGTATTGGTGGTCGCTCAATGTTTCTTCTGATTCACATTTCCATATTGTTTGCTTATAAGAACTATGTCGATATCTTTTTCGCCCGCGTTCCGTACCCTAAGGTCCTGAGCTTGGGGCCCTCTGTCCAGGTTTATTTGGAGTATCTTAAGTGACATATCTTCAGGTAATGGTTGTACCCATATAATGGTTTATGTCACTTTTACCAGCCTCCAGGCATATAACACATCGTGGTAGGCTTGTGCATGTATTCGATTTGTGTCCGTTTATCCCACACCTCTTGCACATTTGACTTCTGTCTTTTCCTTTACAGAATCGGGCTACTTGACCTTGTTGTAGGCATCTGAAGCATCGTGTGGGATAAATCTTTCTTCGGACTCGGCATTTTACTAATTCCACGTTGTTTTTACTGAGTTTTCGGACCTTTTCAGCTATGTGTCCAGGAACTTCAACTAGAGCTTGTTTTGTTCCGCACGTTTCCGTCCTTCGTTTTGCGGATTTTATTTATGCCAACTCCAATTTCTTCTGGTTTTATAGAGGTTTTCATTTTTCTGAGAATGTCTGCATAACTGCAATTTCGAGCTTGAATTGTAAGAGACTCTCTTTGGTCTTACTACGCTTTTTCGAAGATCAGGTTTATTCTTGGTATTGTTTCGCCTTCTCGTCACTGTTGACCATTGTGGTGCACTTTCCCCTACAGTTTTTTCCATCTCGAGTCCGGAAGTTCGCACCTTTTTGTATGACTTATTTTTTCCGGGGATATGGATTCATTTCTTTTTTGGTTGCTCCTGAGAGTTATTTCATCGACCTCGGTTTGCACTTCCTTATTCTCATATTTTGTGTATTTATTTCCTGGGACATCTCCCACGACTCCGTTTAGCGCTATTGCTTCTCTGTTTTCACGTAGCTGCTGGTATAGTGCTACTGCCTGCATCAGGTTGTCCCGTATGGTCTTATGAATATTCTTAGCTTCGCTTACTATAGAGTTCATCGCGCTTAGTTTGTTGCCAAGTCTGACGAAGGCAGTCTCTTTCTCCAGTTTGAGGCGGGTAATATAGTTTTCGCCATATTCTCCATTTTTATCAACAGTGCTGGTGCTTCTTTGCAAAATGTTGGGAATTGTAGTCATTGTTTTGGGTGGTGTTCTTATCGTAACTCCACTGGGTTTGAATGTCTTATTCAGTCTGTTATCTTCAAGTGCGTTGTTATTATTCATGCTTCACTGGATCCTAACTCAAAGCCGTGATCTCAGATCGTTGTGTAGTAACGTTTGTGGTCTCATGGTTGTCTATGCATGCAGGGAGGCCATGCGAGGGTTGACGAAGAATCTTTATGAGTTTCGACGTTCAGAGCCAGACCCGTACAAAACAGGACAAAGTCAACTGGACCTACACCACCTAATGGTGACGAAACTGGGAGCGTTCTTTGAGACTTCCCAAGTTTTAATAGGAGGGGGCAGTTGCATCATTTGCCCAGAAGCGGTTTCGGTTAGATTTCACTCCACTTACTCGGGTTCTAGAATACGAAAACCGTCATGCCAAGAGTCAATATGTTGCGATCATGTGTTCCAGTATGCCATAATTAAGATCTTACTGGTTTCGATCTTAATGTCCAAAAGGACGGACGATGAGAAATGCTGCCGCCCCAACTGAGGTCAGACGCAGTCCAGCAAGTCGCCCACTATGGGTCAGACGCTGCTGGATTTATTTACAAGCTAATTGCCTGCCAACTGGTGTCCGCGGGGTCATTAAGCCCGTTTTCTCTAATGAGAGTACCTTGCGGATCAGGTCATCATGCGTTATAATAGAGATAACCAGGGGAAGAGCCTGGATGGATATTTGATGGTTTATTACTCGAGTAAGTATGATGAGAGTTGAAGAAAGTACGTCCCATTGAGAAATGTAGGTTCTCTTGAGGCTTTTACTTCCCTTCGAAACTTATAACATTTTCTTCTTGAGTCCGTTTATATCTATAACTTGCTGATCCTCCCCTCAGAATTCGAATAACGCAGTCATTTTTTGCCAAATTGGTAACGGAAGTTTGTTTACATACAGTGGAGCTGTTTATTGAAAGACATTAATGATATACATTTAAACGTCATTTATCAAATTTTTTCGGAAACTCAGATTGATTTGTTCTCCTCCCATAATGGCCAACCATGAAATAAGACTATTGTAAACATTTTCTCTCGCTTTGGCATGGACAGAATGTACAATAAATACTACCCATTTGTCTAGGCGGAAGGTGTTACATACTAAATGGCTTCTATTACGTTTCCATATGGTAACGTTTCCAATTCATCTAGAATTCGACCAATTTCAGCTTTGTTTGTGTTGACAAATTCTTGTTTTGCCATTTGACTTTCTCTAACAATTTAATTTATTTTATGGTTGCAAAATGGTCAGGCTTAGTCCCTTTATTGTTGTTTTTATAAAAACAACGTTTGTTTATTTGTGGAGAACGATGGTAATGTTTACCATGGGGAAATGCAGGGAATACCTAGGTTTCGGAAAGAGCCACCAATCCTCATCAGTTCCCTTGTTTTTTGTCTTTGATATTCTCCCCAGAAGTTATTTTAAAAATAACTTCTATGATAAAAAACTTTTTTTTTTAACAACAATAAAAACCATTTTGCAACAACAAAACACAATGGTATGCCGAACAAACAGGCCAACACTGTTCTATTTTATTTATTTTATCTTTTAAAACAAACATCTCATTTATTGTATTTTGCTCAATAGCATTGTTGTTGTTGAAGCAGTAGTACATTCAAGTGTTTGCGTTGTGCTAATCTGGTTCCAGCTCCAGGTTTAGAAATTCGGCTACTTTGATGGGCTGTATCCAGAGATTTTCTAGAGTGAGTTGGGTAGGTTTGGCTGTGCAATTGAAAAGTCGCAGCGTATTGTGCGGTACTGTAACACACGCCGGGCAGGCGTCACGCACATCTTTATCAATTCGTGCCCAATACGAATTGAGACGACTACACTATCCTGAATGTAATTTCGCCAAATCTATTGGTTTATCTAGGTAGCTGACGTTCTTCATCTGCAATGGATGGGGGTGGACTCCGAGGACGGCATTAATTTTATAATTGCTAATAGCATCTGCGACTGCATCGGCATGAATGCTACTCAGACCTGCCTGAAACGCTTCTGATCTAGAGTTCTCTCTTGTATCGTTGGACCTCCCTCTCTAGATCATGTATTTCCTCCCTGACACTCCTGGGTGGGGGAGATTTATCCACCATATGATGGTAACATCCACACAGGTACTGCATCGAAAGCATATGATTATGCTGACGTAAGGGATGGACTTTCGTCTCCTCATATAGATGGTCCACTGGTGTCATGAGAGGGCACCCTATCGCAGTTCTCAGGGCATCGTTCTGGCAGGTCTGAATGTGCTTCCAGTGCGTAGCACTAGTATTCGCAGATCACACTTGCGCAGCATAGCTGACCTCAGACCGACCTATCGCGTTATAAGAGGTCAACAAGGTTTCTTTGTCCGCCAAGTGCTGCCGGCTAGCGCCTAAAAAGCTCGTTCCTACTTTTTATTTTGTCGCAGATAGATGTGGCTTGCGCGGACTACTTGAACACGCTGTCGAATGTGACCCTAGAATCTTGGGGTAGTTCGCGGTCGGTATTAGATTCCCCTCGACCTGAACATTCAGCTGTGTTCTCATTTCCGCAGACCATTTGGTAAAGAGGCCTGCGGAGGAGCAGGACAAAATTCTTTTAAAATCAACTGTACAAAAATATTTTCAGGCACAACGACTTTGAACGAAGATCTACTTTCAGAAAATGCAGATCGAAGCTTATAACATCTCAAAAAGTAATCTCCCTTAATTTTTGATTTTATATAAAAGCTTATGTCATCGGCCGTTCTCTCTTGTGCAAACCTTGTCCCAAATATAATTTTCATTGCGGGAGCCATAGACAATGATATTTGGACAGGTTGATTTTGCCCGTAACAGTCTCGGGACGATCACTAGATATCGCAAGTAAGTAATAAGTAAAGTAATAATTGCTGAATGTCATGAGTACATTGTGAGGTTTTCTTAGAAATCTCACTATCAATACTCATGACCTCAGGATTTTACCCCTTTATTTATATCGCTGGTAATTGCCGGAGCTGGGTGTGTAACAACGCTGGCATATGGCTGTTCACGCCTAGTTTCAGTTGTATCAGTGGTATAAACTGAAACCGGTTTTGGAACAGTGTTCTCCACAGAAACTATGGCTTTCAACTAGGCATTCCCTTAGTTGGTGCCTTTTTCGCAGCCCTTTTGCGTTTCTGACCAGAAACTGACGGTGACGACACGGACTCATCTAGTTCTTGGTATTTCTCAAACAATGTAGAGAAATTCTCAAATCAGACTGATAGGGAGGAAAAATCTTTTTTTCCACATGGTCTGCGGAGATGAGAACACAGCTGATCTCGATGCCGTCTGGAGGGCGAGGAAGTCCGGAAAGGTAGAGGTTAAACAGTTCCGGAGGTATCACCCCACCTTGGGAATTCCACGTACGACTGGCGTCCACACATATAGTTGATTATTCAACGTTTCAAACTTGGCCGGAGGGTGGTTCTCTGCACTTCCTCAAACAGTATGGCGTGATTGACCGTATCAAATGCCTTTGATAGGCCAAGGGCTAACAACACTGTTCTGTCACTTGGCTTGTTCTGTTTCAGTCCTCTACTAATATGTGTGAAAATGGCGTGTAATGCTGTTGTGGTACTATGTCGTGGACGGAATCCCTGCTGGTGGTTGGCAACTGTATATAGCTTCCTTTAATGCAGGGGAGGAGGAGTAAAGCCTCAAGCGTCTTGGCTACTGGCGACAAATGCGAAATCGGCCTGTACGATTCGCCTTTACTGGCATCCTTGCCTGACTTTACCCGGCTATATGGATGGCTAGCGACAAATTGAGAACTTTCGTTAAGTATGATCCTTCTTTCCAGGGTTCGAGAGCGACTTAACCGTTGCCCACAGCTTACTCATATCGTTCCAATGTTGCAACACTTCAGATGGTCTAGCCACTTTTTCCTCTTATGCTCCTGTACCAACTGGTTGACTTCCACTATCAAATCACTGATTTTAGGATCAGTAGGGTTGGTACGACGGAGATTATCACGCTCATTTGCTAATCCCTCTGCCTCTGCTGGGAAGTTTGGTCTTATCTCAGGTATTCGACCAGCAGGTATATAGCGAGCGGCTGCAGCTTTGATGATGTTTCGGAAAATCCTTTTTGCTACCTGAACATCGGAAGGTTTGGGCAGTTCTCTGAAGCGGTGGTTTGTGAATTCTCTGAACTCTGGCCATGGTTAAGGAAAGTGCGGCATTCAGAGGTTATGAAATCGGGCGACCTGCTTATGGAGACGGTTATCGAGAGATGGTCGGAGAAATGACGGGTTGCCAAGTCACGTCATTTATTAGACCGGGTGACACTATGGTTAAGTCTGACGAACTGTGACATTCTCCTCATAATCGGGTGGGGGCATCCTCGTTAACCGTGCAGAATGTGGAGCAGGCAATCTGCTCTGCCAGTGCTGACCCCCTCTGGTCATTACCTAGGACGGAATGCCACAACTCATGGTGAGCATTAAAATCCCCAAGTACCAGGCGGTTATTGCCTAATAACCATGGCCTAATATCTAGCAAATATCGCGCTTCACAGCTATTAATCGGCGGGATATACCCATTAAGCACCTCTAACTCTAAAAAATTCCAGCTACAGATCTGATCTTGATCAGTCGGAATTGACATCGACGAAAAAAAGATTTTTCCTCCCTATCAGTCCGATTTGAGAATTTCTCTACATTGTTTGAGAAATACCAAGAACTAGATGAGTTTGTGTTGTCACCGTCAGTTTCTGGTCAGAAACGCAAAAGGGCTGCGAAAAAGGCACCAATTCCCGCAATTAACAGCGATATAAATTAAGGGGTAAAAATCTTGAGGTTATGAGAATTGATAGTGAGGTTTCTAAGAAAACCTCACAATCTACTCATGACATTCAGCAATTATTACTTCCGATATCTAGTTATCGTCCCGAGACTGTTACTGGCAAAATCAACCTGTCCAAAGATCATTATCTATGGCTCCCGCAATGAAAATGATTTTTTTCGACAAGGTTTGCACAAGAGAGAACGGTCGATGACATAAGCTTTTATATAAAATCAAAAATTGAGGGAGATTACTTATTCAGATGTTATAAGCTTCGATCTGCATTTCCTGAAAGTAGACCTTCGTTCAAAGTCGTTGTGCCTGAAAATATTTTTGTACAGTTGATTTTAAAAGAATTTTGTCCTGCTAAGGCATTTATTAAAGAATTTCTGGAGAGATCTGATAATTTAGCTCATTTGCGTCTAAGACCAGATTCGGTTTCAAAAAACTAAATGACTCATTATACCCTACAACACTATGTGTTGGGGGTATGTTTAATTGGGCTAAAAATTATGTAACACCTCGAAATATTGGTTTCCCACATAGGAAAGTATATATAGATCTTCTTATATCACCGAGCTGGGTCGATCTAGCTATGTTTGTCCGTCCGTCCGTCTGTCCATGTTAATTTGTAATCACTCTACAGGTCGCTATTATGGCCCGATCTTCACGAAATTTGGAATGGAGGTGGGACTGGGGCCAGAATAGAACCTTATTTCTTTTGGAGATGTTCGCATAGTATTTAAGAGTTGAAATGGACAAAAAAGATACCAATAATGATGTTAATATAGATTTTGTAGTATTTTATTACATTTTTTTATTTTTTCATATTTTTTATCGCATGCGATTTCTTCTATTTGATTTTTTATATTGAAGTGTATATTTTGTAATATATTTCACCTTACAACACAGGTTGGGGTTATTGTATACACATCACAATTATCGTCCGATCCTCACGAAAATTTTCACAAGGGTAGGGTTGGGCTCAGAAGGGCTAGGCCTATTGTTTTCAAAGATGTCCGCAATATATTAGGGGGTTGAAATGGACCAACAAATAAAAATGTTCCTGATTTTGCAGCCGTTAAAAAGGTCACGAATAGCAACCTAAGGACACGAAATCTCGCATGAAATTAGAGTTTATGACATTGGGTGGAATGGACCACTACTTTTTTTGTGTAAAAAAATACCAACATTTCCATTCTACCGAAACGCTGAAAATAACTTACAGGCGAAATCCAAAATACACAAAAGGCGAACTTCTGGCTTTTTTATGCTGATTTCGTTAACGAATATAGCAAATATCGTAGACAAGCAAATCATATAAATGAGTCTAAATTTGGAGATTCAGAGGGGCCTCTTGCTTTTGAAAATGATCGCAAAATATTTAGGGTTCAAATGAACCAAAATCAGAAAAAAATCCTGATCACACAATCGATACAGAAATTTGCATGAGAGTTAAGGACAGGGAAAAAGTTTAGAATTTTTATGACCATTGGATTATATTTAAAATGGACCACAACAACTAACAGCACGACGGATTGCGTAGAGATTGGACAAATGTCCCTGTCAAAATACAAAGGGTAATATCTGGTCAGTGCTCCGTGACATAATTTCAAAAGCGAAATCTTCCAAAATGGATTTGGACATACGAAGGCTTCTAACATGTTGTAGTGTTGTAGAGTATCACATGGTCGGCCCCGCACGACTATAGCCTTTGCTTACTTGTTTTCTATTTGCCATCACAATGTAATGGGGCTTAATGCCAGTTTATATACTGATAGCATTGGTTTCTAATACAATGTATTGGTTTTCTCCGAAACTTGGTTAAAAACATATATATTAAATAGTGACATTTTATATTCAAAATATCAAATATTCAGAAAAGATCGTGTTTGTAAAAAAGGTTGTGGCGTCCTTATTGCAGTTGATACCAAATATACCACTAATTTAATTGATCTAGGTTAGGTTAGGTTAAGGGACGCGCGGTTACCATATGGCAACCGCTCCACTCGGAGACCTATAGGTCCATTGTGTTCATCCTAGAAGAATATTAAGAAAAGAGGAAGAAGTGGTTGATAGAAGAGGTGAAGGTAAGAGATAGAGTTATAGAGTGTGATCTACGACTGAGGAGTTTGCTGTGTCCTCTTTAGCCTCTTAAATCTTCTGGCTAATTGAAGGATTACTATAGGGTCAGTGTTAGAAAAAGAAGACAGATCATGCGACACTAGTTCTCCCACCAGTCTGTGTCTCACATTAATGAGTGCTGGGCAGTGGCAAAGCAACTGTTTGAGTGTCTCGATTTCTTCTTCATCTTGACAGATCCTACAGTTGTCAATGTCGTCGCTGTCCCATTTCGAGGTAATATCCCTCACCTTACAATGACCTGTGATGATACCCACCACAAGTTTTAGATCAGGTTTCGACAATAACAGCAGCGACCTTGTTCTCTTCTCTGAGAGTGAGGGCCAAATTTTGGAAATGGTGCATCCCATTTCGTCCAGCCATTTTTGTTGGATTCTCTCAGAGTAATGTCTATGAATGACCTGTAGGAAATGGCACAGTGGTGGTTTAACCGAGTTGTCTACTTCAATTATAGTTGATTCGGATCCTAGCCTGGCCAATTCGTCTGCATTCTCGTTACCTGGGATGTTATAATGGAACCCAACAGAGCTTGATGGACAACCTAGTTCTTTCCAAGGCTTTCCTGCCGTTCAAAACAGCCCTAGACTTGATAGTAAAGGAATTTAAGGCCTTCAGTGCCTTAAGTGCCTGACCTCAGTGTTCCAGCAGGTCTGTGGCCTTTTTGACCGCAAAGATTTCCGCATGATATACGCTACAGTTGTTTCCAAGCTTGTAGGATTCACGAACATTAAGGGTATCACAGAAGACAACAGCTCCATACCACACTCCATCTTTGAACAGTCGGTAGAAATAGCTATGCCGCGGAAAGGTGGGTTGTTATGGGCCCGGGAGTCTCTATCAGGTATGTGTATGTCAGGGGGGTAGAAGCACAACCGTGTTGAAATATAGTCACTTGTATTGGCTATCAATCCCACATTCCTGTTCCTCTACGTGTACACTCAGCGGACTTAAGCCCAGTAGAGTGTCCAGTGCTGCTTGATGCGTGCTCCTGAAGGCACCCGTTATTAGAAGGGATGTGGCTCTTTGAACTTTGTTAATGTGTCGTGAGTAGGTTGACTTCTTTAAAGAGTGCCACCATAGTAGAGATCCATAGGATAGAATGGGGCGAACGATTGACTCATACATCCATTTAATGACCTATGGAGTTCTTACAGGAATAGAGTGCGATCAAGCCTCTCTTAGCTTGCTCCTCAGTGTTCCTCTTCCAGCTTAATTGGCGGTCAAGGATAGTGCCAAGGTATTTGGCTTCTGGTGGGAGGTTTAAAGTGACTCCATCTAGTCTCGGTGGTGTAAATGAAGGATATTTACGTTTTTTAGTGAAAAAGACAAGCTCTGTCTTTGATGGGTTCACGACTAGTCCATTGCGACGCGCCCACCGTGATAGGGTGACTAGAGCTCCTTGAGAGATTGTCCTCAATATCTAGGAAGGCAGCCAAGGTGAATAAAGGAACCATTCATGTTCTCTATATACCCTACGACATCCTGTTGCGCTGTTTCAACAGATTTACATTTCATATAGGCATGCTGAACAGTGCTGATGGCGGTCATGGGTAGTAGAGATCTGATTTCCTATGTCTATCAGCCTTTCCAAAGTTTTCAATAAGAAGGATGAGAGACTTATCGGTCTATAGTCCTTAGGAAGTGAGTGACTCGGTTTCCTCGCTTTGGGGATATAAGTGACTGTGACTTCTCTCCATGATTCCGGGATGTAGGATAGACACAGACAAGCTTTGATATTGACGCTGAGACACGCTGGATCATAGCGGGAATAATACCGTCTGGTCCTGGGGATATAAAAGGCTTGAATGTGTCTGTAGCCCACTTAATTTTGTGTAAGCTTACAATTCTGTCAACCAAGTTTTGGTCTCTAGCCGTACGATCACGATGCGCTTGATCAGTTTGCCGATTGCTTGCCGTGTCGATACAGCCGGGGTGTTGGCCATCAGGATGAGAGTCTCTAGTCCAGAGGCAGTCCATGTGCCGTCAGTCCGTTTTATACTTCCTATGGATTTAAGATCCTTCAAAAAGACTTTACGAAATCTAGAGGTATCGTTGACACTTTCTATCGACTCGGTTATGCATTACCAAGATGTGATCTCACTGTTGTACTTGTTAAAGGATGTCTTATAGGCATAAAAGTCCGTACGTAGTTTGGACTTGTTGGCCCTGTTGTACAGTCGTCTACTGTCCCTCCTTAAATTGGCTAAATGTTTTGACCACCAAACTGGTTGACATTTTTTGCCTGGGTAGGTTAACGGACAGACTTTTTCATAGCAATCAATCAAGGCACTCGTTATCACATTTACGGAGTTGTCTATATCGAGGGTTGAGGTTAAGACCATGTTGTCGAAACAGTGAAGCCTAGGTATAGCAAGCTCCGTAAATTTGTCCCAATTTGCCTTTCTTGGGTTTCTATGAGGTTTTTGATAGATACCCTCTACTAAGATTTTAAAAACTATCTTTCGGTGGTCTGAGAATGAGCACTCAGGAGAAACTTTCCAGTCTTGTATAAGAGATTCATCCTTGTTAGTGAGGGTGAAGTCAATGACCTCTGCCCTGTCTTTGATTTGAAATATTGCATCGTTGCCTCTATTACATATTTTGAGATTTTATTTCAGGATAAAATCAAAAATGGACTCACCTCTGACATTGGTATCGTTGCTGGCCCATTGGAAATGGTGTGCGTTGTCATTACAACCTATAATTAAATGTCCTTTGCCAGCCAGATCTTTGAGCAGCTCCTCTACTTCGTGGCCAAGTGGGTCAGGTCGCTCGTACGGTAGGTAGAGAGAGATGAAAATGAGAACACTCCCGGATTTAGAATCCATTCTCGCCACCATAACGTCTCCTCCACTGTAGTTGCTAGGGAAGATAAGATTTAAACTCTTTTGGCAACAATACACGTCCTTACCTCATCACCATTGGAGACCGCGTAAGAGACGTACTGCCCACTCCCTAGTCCAGTTACCCTATTATTGTATATATAGGGTTCCTGAACCAGGGCCATGTCTACTTCAGCTTTCGTGAGTGATAGGAAGAGTTCGGCAGCAGCTGCTTTGCAGTGATGCAGGTTAATCTGCATGATGCTAAGTAGCTGCTGTTTTCTTCCTCCTAATGCAACGGTGTTAACCAAAAACGGATCCAGCCGGCGCCGAAGTGCAATTTTCCCCCACGAGCTTGAAGGTACTCCTGGCCATCCGTATCCATAGATACTTTGATGACCAGACCCCCTCCCTCAGTGCTTGAACTGACAAGACGCCAGTTGTCTGTTCTGAGGTTGGGATTTTGCTTGCCCAGTATTGTCAGGATGCGTGCCGGATCCACGGATGGTGGTGGCACCCAGGCTGTCAATACCTTTCGACAGGATATGTCCTTTAAGGATACAGCCTCCAGATCAGAGCCTTGCCAGAGATCGCGAAATCCAGATACTGCGGTGACCCGGTAGTCCTTAGATCCCTGGCTTTCACAGCACATGACTTTAAGGTCCGTTAAGATAAATAGCGTATTTATCTAGCGGAGACATAAACCACGCTTTTAACAGAGCCATTAACAGAGCAATGTTAAACTTAACAGAACATATAGAAAATTGTTATTTTTTCTTTTCTAATGTTTATTTTTTTTATGATAAACAACAACTATAGCTTCAATTAAAACATGTATTAAAAGCTGTCTTGCTACGGGTACCCACTAACTTGTTTTAAAACAATTCTTCCAATCCGATATACATATCAATGGAAAGCTTATGAAGAGTACTATTCATTGGCACAATAAAAATTGTGGGTCAATCGGACAGATTCCGATGTATTTGGCCATTTCTGGAGAAATCCTTTTAACAGGATAACTCCATTGGCCAATATGCCTTCCAGGACAATTCTTCCAATCCAACATGCACATCAATGGAAAGTTATGAAGAGTACTATCCATTGGCATAATAAAAATTATGGGTCAGATTCCGAGGTATTTGAACGTATGGCTGGAATCTTTGAAGTGGAGGACTTCCTCTGCCAAATTTACGTTTAGTCAAATCTTGACGGATTAATTGATTAAAAATATAAACAATTTTTAAAACAAGCATAAAAATAGCCAACGCACTTCAGATTACCTTATTCTTTATTTTGCATTTTTGATGTGTATGTTGGATTAGAATAATTGTCCTGGAAGGCATATTGGCCAATGGAATTATGCTGTTAAAAGGATTTCTCCAGAAATGGCCAAATACCTCGGAATCTGTCCCATTGACCACAATTTTAATCATGCCAATGGATAGTACTCTTCATAAGGTTTCCATTGATGTGTATATCGGATTGGAAGAATTGTCCTGGAAGGCATATTGGCCAATGGAGTTATCCTGTTAAAAGGATTTCTCCAGAAATGGCCAAATACATCGGAATCTGTCCGATTGACCCACAATTTTTATTGAGCCAATGAATAGTACTGTTCAGCTTTTCATAATTTTTTTAATTAAAGCTATAGTTGTTGTTTATCATAAAAAAATAAATTCTTTGATGACTAAACATTAGAAAATAGAATTTTTAAAAAAAATAACAATTTTCTATATGTTCTGTTAAGTTTAACATTGCTCTGTTAATGGTTCTGTTAACAGAGTGGTTTATGTCTCCGCTAGATAAATACGGTATTTATCTTAATGGACCTATGACTTTCACGCCTTTGTAAAGGGTTGCGCTGCCTAACTGCATTCTTCTTGGGTCACCGTCTTCCGTAAAGAAAAGCTCCCTCAGTCGATCTTGGAATAGCAGCCATCGACTGTCGCTGATTTCACCTTCCGGTTCAGCCTTGTAGATGGTCTGAGAGTACTTCCTCTTCCGTCCTGTTTGGCCTGCCGTTTGTAACTTGACCTCCCCCTTATGGACCTTATCAGGCTTAGAGCTTGAAGGGGCTGGTATGGGCGGTTTGGTCACAACCGACTTGCTGACGGACGGATGGAAGTTGTAGGTGTAGGCCGAGAAGCCGGGGCCGTAGATGCCTTCTTGGCCTCAGGGTGTGGTTCCTCTGTAGACCGAGTCCTCTTCAACGCTGAGCGTGAAGAGTTGTCGGCTTCCGTTGGAACTGCCGAGGCTATGGCTATTACGGGCTCCGGTTTCTTGGCCTTCCTGTTCCTGCGCTTTTTGGCAGGTGGGTTTGACCCAGCATGGTCAGCACTAACCGCCACCGCGTGAACATCAACCAGAGTTGTCTTGTTATCGGTGGTGGTTTTACTGACCTCCGCAGGGTCCTCAACAGAGGGCTGTTGATAGCAGATGGTAGGAGAGTTAGAAGAGGAGGCAACCGTACGAATACAGTCGGTACCCTGACTGCAAACCGAGGAACACTGATGGGCGCGGTTTACGTATCACCTTAGCGTTAGGGGGTCTTAATCTTCGGTAGACTAACACCGATCACTGGATAATTTGAGGCGCCAGTTGTTCGCCTAATCGAACCAGAGATCATGGGCACTCGCATATTTGTTCCGAGACTCTCCCCCCGGTACCCCTGAGTTGTCCCCGACTGCTTGTTTATTCGCAGCTGCCCAATATATCTATTGGGCATTCCACTATCCGCAATCTGTGGACACGTCCAGTAGCATCCAGTTATGTTTCCGATTAATCGGCCGGACAAATGATTTCTTGATATAGAATTCATTGATGTTTCCATTGAATTGGGCAAATCTAAATGTTTTATAACTTGCTCTTATATTCCACCTTCATCTTCTCTTAACATTTATAATTAGTATTTGTCAGCAATAAATTTAATCACTAAAAAAATGAAAGATTCCGATTGCATCCTGATTCTTGGTGATTTTAATATGCTTTCCATTAGGTGGCTTCCAATGCAAGATTCTGAAGCTTTGATTATTTTGCCATCCGTAAATATAACACAGCATTTTGTAAATATAACACAGCATTTTGATATATTCAGAATTCCTCCAATATGCACTCCTGAAGATATGTACCATCCAACTTTATATATCTCCATGACTCACTGTTATGTAATTGAAGAAAGTCAGTTCATTTATTTTAAACTGTCCTTAATTACAACAAGTAAAAAAGCAGTAAGTTCGGCCGGGCCGAACCGAATTTGGAAATTTTCGAAAAATATCACATTCGTCAACAATTATGTTAGCAGCTTAAAAATACCGAATATAGCTGTTATATTAGGGTCTGTATGACGTGAAACTACATAGGCATTGTTTGTCATAAGCAATTGCCATATTCAAATTCGAAACTTGAAATAAACGATGAATAATGTAGCTAAAATCATCAAAATACCGTATATAGGGATGTACCGTTATATAGGAGCTATACGAAGACCCGGGCCTGCATAGACAATTTTCTGTCACAGGCTGTAGCTTTCATTACCAACTTCGTGATTATGATTGACAGACGGACAGACAGACATAGTATGGTGGAGGGTATAAAAAAACTACACTTATTACTCTTTTGCTAGATCTAAATATACTTTAGAGTCTCGTAGATTGTATAATCTAATCTCGACAAGATTAAAAATAATTTTAAATCCAATCCTAAATCTTTTTATGATTTCGTTAACCTAAAACGAAAGTTTTCCTCAAAACCCTCAGTCTTGAAATATAACAATAAAGAATTTGTCACAGGCACAGATATTGATTAATATTTCACAGACTTTTTTGCCACCACCTCTTCCAGTACATCTTGCCAAATTAAAGATTCGCATCCTTATAAGTTGTCACAGGCTAATCAAATTTGTTTGCCTTTTCTACAACCTCAAGAGGTTCCATAGTCTGCGTAGTTTGAAATCGATTAAATGTCCAGGTCCGGATAGCATACCTAATATAATTCTCAAATATTATTAAATACATTAGCACTTCCTACAATATAGTTAATTGTTTAATTATTCACTTAAATTTGGTCACTTTCCTACTTTCTGGAAAAAATCTTATATTATACCTTTACATAAGTCTGGTAATCTTACTAATTAAGTATCATTCCAAAATTGTTTGAAAAATAATTTACTGCAGAAATTTCGCTGAAAATTCAAACAATATTGAGTCCATATCAGCATGGTTTTCGTAGTGGTCTTTTAACTACAACAAATCTTATAAATTTACGTCAACAGTAATAAAAGGATTTTTTCAGCGTAAACAAAGTGGCACAATTTATACTGACTTTAGTAAAGCTTTTGATAGGGTTAACCATGAACTCCTAATATATAAATTAAATTATATGGGTCTCAACACAAACTTAGTCAAATGTATATCATCTTACTTACAAGATAGATCACAACTAGTTTTGTTCGAAGGGAATCTATCCAAATCGATTAACGTCCGATCGGGTGTTCAGAAAGAAGTCACCTTGGACCGGCCCTCTTTCTTTTATTTATCAACGATTTACCTAATTCCGTAAATTACTCGAAATTGTTAATGTACGCAGATGATGTTACATTATTCATTTCCCATAATTGTGATAAATAAGCTAGTTTACTTCAAAACGATTTAAAAGCCTTTCTCAATGGTGTTGGTTAAATTACATGGATTTAAATGTAAGCAAATGTAAACATATGTGCTTCTCTAGATCTTCTTTGATATTGCAATATAATATTGACGATCGGACGGACGATCTTGGCCTCTTGATGGATCCAAAATTACATTTTAATAGCCATGTAATAACAATGGTAAATAAAGCAAATGGTGTTTTAGGTTTTGTTAAACGGTGGGCCAAAGAATTTTCTGATCCATAAATAACAAAACAGTTATTTACGTCTCTTGTCAGACCTATATTAGAATACGGTTATGTTGTATGGGATCCTCAATATGCAATATACTCAGATAAAATAGAATCCGTGCAAAATCAATTTCTGCTATTTGTCTTAGGGGTTTACATTGGAATAGTGATCTTGTTTTGTCTTCTTATGCTAGTAGGCTAAAATTAATTTGATTGCCTACACTTAAAAACAGACGTATTATGTTAAACTCCGTGTTTGCACTAAAAATATTAAATGGTAATATACCTTCAGATTTCCTAATCTCATCTATTAGAATTAATGTTCCGTTTAGATCTAGTAGATACTACCAATTTTTATATACCGAACCTTTTAGTAAAATGTGTGTTGACTTTAATTCTGTGTACTGTAATGTAGATTTTGGTATGAGTTTAGAAGTTATTAAATCTAGAATAAATTTATTTTTAAACAAATTAAATACATATTTTATTATTCGACAATCTAGCTGATGAATTAGATTCTGTAGCTGGTTTTTAATCCCATTATGATTCGGATCGTGATGTGTACGCGATCCCTACTAAAGGTGATCGCCCCCTCGGTCGGCAGGGGTGGGAATGTGAGGCGTAGGAACGTTCGAAATAAATTTTTGTCATTGAATTTCCATAATATCCATAATCAAATTTTTACATGGCAATAAAAACTCGATGGATAATCTCGATGAGGTCTCGCAGTTACACCGATGGCAAACGTCACAGCCGGCAACATAAGTATTTTATCTTGAGATAAATCTGCAACATAGTTGAATTTCCCTGGTTTGTAAATCAACTCGTGATTATATTTCTCTATTCTTGCTTTCCATATTTTTAACTTCGCGTTAAAATTTGTGTTCCCTAATGCAAATGTTATGGGTTGATATTCTTTTAAATTCAATATTTTTTTGCTCCAAACAAGTAGTTCCTGAGATTGTCCAGTGTCCACATAATTGCAAGCATATCCTTCTCATTCGTAGCAAAGTTTTCTTCAGCTTAGTTTAGCGAGCGAGAATGAAATGCTATAGATATATATCTTCCAATATCACCCTGTGATAAAACTGCACCCAAAGCCGTATTAGATGTGTCCGTTGTTAAACTGAATGCTTTATTGTGATCGGGAAGGATAAGATTTCGGCCGTTGTCAACAACTTCTTCTTCTTAGTCTAAATCTATTGAAACCTTTCTGAACTGGCTAGCTTTCATATGCGAGGGTTTCTCTCTTCTTAAGTTAGTAAGAGTTTCGCGATCTTAGCATAATCAAGACTGAATCCTTTATAATAGTGGATCTTGTTGATGAAGTGAAATACTTCACAAGCACATTGCTATTGTAGTTGATCGGTAGTTGGACTTTAAGAGTCACATTGATACCTTGCTTTGTCGCATAAGGTTTCAGCAACGGTGGCTGTATTGTCTTGACGCGTATTTGTCTTTTCATGTTAGGAAGATAGTGGTTGTATCTTTGCTGTTGTCGCAGGTATATTATTGTCTGGAGGTAGTCTCCGGCGCCACTTCTTAAATGCAACGTATCCGTAGTCAGTAAATTCAATTGTTCGTTATGTATATGACTCGTGTCGCGGTGGTCATGTTTCTTGTTTTGTTAATGATTTCTTGGGATGGCCATTTAGCAGCTACTACTACTATTCTACTATTCTTCAATGTCATTACAGTTTGACTCGCCTCTTCTTGGCAATTTTGTGTTTTGTAGATCATCTCGAAATCTTCAACTGTTGTGTCTAAGGATTTCGTCCTCCATTGGTGAGAGGTCCTTTGTTGTCAGGGCGGTGAGAAATTTGTTTCCTTTGTTTCCTTTGGCCTTACGTAAGTTTGCCTATATTTATTATCTATTTTCCTTTAAAGTAATTGTGTATCTTCGCCTAAATATGTAGGCTATGTTTTTATAGTGGTTGCAAATGTTTGTTATGGGTTTGTCTTTCTTGTTTTTCTTTCTGTTGGGCTGGGGGCCATTGTATTATCTTCTTAATTCCATTTGTAGGGTGTTATGATGTAAGTTTCTATTTATAATCTTTTTTTGTGAGTAAGAAAATAGTTGTCTCTTTTTAGCTCGATTCTGCTGCAGTTTTTCACTGCCTTCTAGACTTCTGTTTAGTTGGTGATAGTGAGTCAAATTTATAAGATAAATTATTAGTTTTAATATGTTACTTGTTAAGTTGCTATAAAACATTGAATTTGTATTATATTAGGGTATTGTAGATAGATAATATAAGTTATGGGCCCTGTGTGCTTCTTTATATTTCTTTGTAAGGTAAATAAATGAAATGAAATGTTGCCTGCAACTGATCGTGCACTTTTGGGTTTGCCCAAGATCATACTTTCGCGGGATAGGTGCGGGTTGCAAAAATTTTTGTATAAGCCTTTATCAATTAAAAATTTCAAATTATCGCGGGTTGCAGAAGGTAGGCTTGTTGGCCTTCCTCCATAACATTTACAATACCTTCTTTCTCAGAGCGATTTCGAGCTACGTTCTACAAGTTTGTCTGTCCGTGTATTCGATTCCAAATGATAAAGTCTGGGTTGTTTATTTGTTGATTGGAATTGTTGATTGATTGTCCGTGTATTCGATTCCAAATGATAAAGTCTGGGTTGTTTATTTGTTGATTGGAATTGTTGGCCCTTCCTTTTCCAACAGTTCTTGGATTATTTTTATAATTGATTCGACGCGATTTAATTGATCTGTCAATATTGAGGAGGCAATGCTGGTTTTCTACCAATGATGTACTTAATTTTCAATTACTACATTCTGGCAGTTCTGTATACTTTTCTATCGCAAAGTAATAGTGAACAAAGACAGGAGTTCAGCAAGGTCTCTTGTCCGCGTGCTACCGGCTATCGCTTTGAGGACCTCGATCATACATTTGAATTTATTACAGATTTTGTGGCTTGCGCGGAGGACTTGATCATGGGGAATGTGTTCTTTAGTTTGTGGCCGGAATTAAAATGTTTCGACCTGACACTCATTTGTGTTTTCACTTCCGCAGACCATGTGTGGTGCAATTTAAATTGGAGGAATAGGAAAACTTGGGTGTAAGATGAGTACAACTCTACTACAGAATATCAAGACAATAGTGATGACAGAACTTACTAGTGACTGAACTTACCATAAGGAGTGGAATGTTTCGTTAAAATTAAAAAAATCGTAGGCCTGGCTGAAATTGAATGTCATTCTGGGTCTGACTCAACATAACTAAGATCAGACTTACGTGACAATAACGACAATGAAGAGACAACGCTGTCGATTAATCCACAACAAAATTTTTTCGGGACCGCTCAAATGGCCGCCTAGATCGTGCGATTTAAAGCCTTTAGACTATTTTTTGTTGGTCTATGTTAAAGGTAATGTCTATACAGACGGGCCTGCTTCAACTAACCATTGAAATACGACATCGAAGCACTCGTTAATACCATTAAAGGCGCAGTCGCGTTCAATGTTGGCTTGAAATAATCTTTAAGCATTAAATTATATGGACCGAACTCTCAATTCAAATAATGACTTCATGCATTTTTCTGAATATTATGCGTTTTTTCACACTTTAGTACAGGTCTTAAAAATCGACCTTTTAAATATAGAGTTATTATTTATATAAGAATCTGAAAAAAATCATGTTTTAAGATTTCATTAGATTTAATATTTTTATTAGATTTTTACGTAAAGATACATCTTTTTTGTCCAGGGGAGCTTCTTTCTTCATTTCAGGTCAATAGTTAAAGATTTACAATTTGTATGCGAAGAAGATTTTTTTCACCACCTGGTACTACGCATCCAACCAATAAATTACATAAAAATAATTAATTAAAACCATTTGACACTTAAATGAAGAAAGATGAAGATCAAATAATGTCAATAAAATATTAAATAAATATTCATAAACACAATTTCGTGATGTTTTCCTGGCATTGTGCTCTCTATAAAATGGATAATCGCTGTTTCTTTTTTCTTAAACTTCTTCTGATTGATTTCCGATTGGTACTAAATGATGCTTTATTTTTTAAAGCCATATTTTGTATAATATATACGCACAGTTTCCTCGGTATGCTCCTGACATTTTATTGCATCAATTTTTTAGATTGCATGCAAGTAAATCGGTAATCGTTTTAGGTTTATATTCACATGAAATTAGATTTATATCCACTCTAGTAATTTCAGATGCTCTTGTGGGGGTTGGTTGTTCTATTACGCCCATATTTACGGAACTCATCCTGAATATGTTTATTTTTTTATGTTTCTTGTTTGCTCCTTGTTTGAGTCACTGGTTCTTATCGAATCTGTAGATCCAAATTCCAAATCATAACTAATTTTAAGAGCATGTTCCATAAATCGTATTGTTGTGGGTAATGGCGATTATCCAAATTCTTACACATCAGTATTATCTAATAATTTTCCGGAGATTTTCTTGATGTGGTCCGACACGTAACGCAGAAAGTAGTAGACAGGTCCTGGCCACCATTTCCATCTGCCATAGTAAGCACTAATAGATAGTCAAAATCAATTGTCAAGGTTTCTTTCGATGGGTGCAAATGGTACAATTTGTGTTTTCACATCAATTATTGTTTCCGCTAATTATTTTCAGAGTTTCCTTTTCAAATTCAAAGTTTTTTTTTTTTCTACAAAGTTTCCTTGATGATGGTGTTTTGTTTTTCCAAATATTTTCTGTATGAATGGTGGAAGTCTCTGCAACTTCAAATTTCTTTAAGCGCACATAGAAATTGTTTGTATTGTTTTTGTCCCATACTGATTTCGATTATTTCCCTTAAATTATTGTACCAATCGTTGAGTTTAGTAATCAAGAACCTTCTGAAGGGGTACCTCTCTTGTGTAATTGCAATTGTGCTCTTTGGGGTCAAACACTCTTTTTTAGCAGCAATTATGTTGTGACACGATGGAGCTCGTTTCAATCGCACGCAATCTTATCTGCATTATTGGTACTATATTAGCTATAAATCCAAAAATATTGCAAACATTTGAAAACTGTTGTTCATCGCTTGGAGTAGGAATACTTTATACAATCCATTTTATTCTAGCAGCTTATTCGCTTTTGTTTTGATCGCAATACATGCAACAAGTTCGTCATTGATTTCTTTGAGTTTCCGCCTTTTCGTGCTATCGCTGCAGATGTCGACTGATTTTGATGGTCTGCCACAAATCGGCTGGTATTGATTCTCTGCTATAAAATTTGCCGTTGTGGTATATATGCTTATCCACTGCCCAACATCGACGGTCTTTTAAGTAGGTAAGGACCTATTACATCTCTTCTCGTGATTTAAAATATACATTTTTTACCAATTTCGTGTAATGCCATTTGGAATGTGCCGAGCCGCACAACTTCTTTGCTGATAGATGAATAATATAGTCTCATCCGCTCTCAGGGTATTCGTGTCTTTAGTCGAGATAATACAAACGCTTTGAAAGAGGTTATCCAAAGTAGGACGGACAAAGTAGTCGGTTAAACGCCGACTAGACTACAATATGTTGGACATATAGTAAGGGATGGGAACATAAAACCGACCCCAACAAAGTAAATGTCATCACCAAAATAAATCCACCAAATACCCCCATCGCATCCACCACAGATCGGTTAGGTGCAACGGATACAGGAGTATAGTCTACATCGTCGTCGGAGTATGAGACACCCCCGCAATCTCCACAACAGCTTATTCGATCCAGGAAACGAAGCTGAGTACCACCTGCAGGCTTCAAAGTTGTGATGGATTCAACGTATTGAGAAAGGATCGGACCAGAGGTGGATGTAGATGATTAGCGTTCCTATTTCAGTACTCTGTACAGTACATACCTATCTCGCCTGAGCTTGATTCTAGTGACCTATACATTGAATGAGTGGGGGTAGCGGTCAAGTGTGGAACCATCGAGGTAGAGGTGCTTAACGTGTACATTCCGCCGTTAAATAGCAGTGCCCTACGTTATATGCCCAATTTAAGTTCACTACTGATGGGCAATAACCGTCTGGTGTTAAGGGATTTCAATGTCCATCATGAACTTTGACATTCCGTCCTAGGTAATGACCAGGGAGGCATGGCGCTGGCTGAGCAAATCGATAGCTCCACGTTTTGCATATTAAATGAGCACCCGCCTACCAGAATAAGGGGAGACTGTCACAGTTCGCGGATATATGCATCATACCCCAGGTATGACGAATGACGTAATATGGCAATCAGTCATTTCGCTAGGCTCCGACCACTTCCCCATTATTATCGCCATCAACAGACCACCCGATTTCATAGACTCTGAACGCCGCACTTTCCTTTACTAAGCCAACTGGCAAGAATTCAGAGAATATACAAATCGCAGCTTCAGAGAACTCTCCAACCCTTCTGATGTTCAGGTAGCAGATAGGTGTTTCCGGGACATCACCAAAGCTGCAGCCGCTCGCTATATACGTGTCCTTAATTACAACAAGTAAAAAAGCAGTAAGTTCGGCCGGGCCGAACCGAATTTGGAAATTTTCGAAAAATATCACATTCGTCAACAATTATGTTAGCAGCTTAAAAATACCGAATATAGCTGTTATATTAGGGTCTGTATGACGTGAAACTACATAGGCATTGTTTGTCATAAGCAATTGCCATATTCAAATTCGAAACTTGAAATAAACGATGAATAATGTAGCTAAAATCATCAAAATACCGTATATAGGGATGTACCGTTATATAGGAGCTATACGAAGACCCGGGCCTGCATAGACAATTTTCTGTCACAGGCTGTAGCTTTCATTACCAACTTCGTGATTATGATTGACAGACGGACAGACAGACATAGTATGGTGGAGGGTATAAAAAAACTACACTTATTACTCTTTTGCTAGATCTAAATATACTTTAGAGTCTCGTAGATTGTATAATCTAATCTCGACAAGATTAAAAATAATTTTAAATCCAATCCTAAATCTTTTTATGATTTCGTTAACCTAAAACGAAAGTTTTCCTCAAAACCCTCAGTCTTGAAATATAACAATAAAGAATTTGTCACAGGCACAGATATTGATTAATATTTCACAGACTTTTTTGCCACCACCTCTTCCAGTACATCTTGCCAAATTAAAGATTCGCATCCTTATAAGTTGTCACAGGCTAATCAAATTTGTTTGCCTTTTCTACAACCTCAAGAGGTTCCATAGTCTGCGTAGTTTGAAATCGATTAAATGTCCAGGTCCGGATAGCATACCTAATATAATTCTCAAATATTATTAAATACATTAGCACTTCCTACAATATAGTTAATTGTTTAATTATTCACTTAAATTTGGTCACTTTCCTACTTTCTGGAAAAAATCTTATATTATACCTTTACATAAGTCTGGTAATCTTACTAATTAAGTATCATTCCAAAATTGTTTGAAAAATAATTTACTGCAGAAATTTCGCTGAAAATTCAAACAATATTGAGTCCATATCAGCATGGTTTTCGTAGTGGTCTTTTAACTACAACAAATCTTATAAATTTACGTCAACAGTAATAAAAGGATTTTTTCAGCGTAAACAAAGTGGCACAATTTATACTGACTTTAGTAAAGCTTTTGATAGGGTTAACCATGAACTCCTAATATATAAATTAAATTATATGGGTCTCAACACAAACTTAGTCAAATGTATATCATCTTACTTACAAGATAGATCACAACTAGTTTTGTTCGAAGGGAATCTATCCAAATCGATTAACGTCCGATCGGGTGTTCAGAAAGAAGTCACCTTGGACCGGCCCTCTTTCTTTTATTTATCAACGATTTACCTAATTCCGTAAATTACTCGAAATTGTTAATGTACGCAGATGATGTTACATTATTCATTTCCCATAATTGTGATAAATAAGCTAGTTTACTTCAAAACGATTTAAAAGCCTTTCTCAATGGTGTTGGTTAAATTACATGGATTTAAATGTAAGCAAATGTAAACATATGTGCTTCTCTAGATCTTCTTTGATATTGCAATATAATATTGACGATCGGACGGACGATCTTGGCCTCTTGATGGATCCAAAATTACATTTTAATAGCCATGTAATAACAATGGTAAATAAAGCAAATGGTGTTTTAGGTTTTGTTAAACGGTGGGCCAAAGAATTTTCTGATCCATAAATAACAAAACAGTTATTTACGTCTCTTGTCAGACCTATATTAGAATACGGTTATGTTGTATGGGATCCTCAATATGCAATATACTCAGATAAAATAGAATCCGTGCAAAATCAATTTCTGCTATTTGTCTTAGGGGTTTACATTGGAATAGTGATCTTGTTTTGTCTTCTTATGCTAGTAGGCTAAAATTAATTTGATTGCCTACACTTAAAAACAGACGTATTATGTTAAACTCCGTGTTTGCACTAAAAATATTAAATGGTAATATACCTTCAGATTTCCTAATCTCATCTATTAGAATTAATGTTCCGTTTAGATCTAGTAGATACTACCAATTTTTATATACCGAACCTTTTAGTAAAATGTGTGTTGACTTTAATTCTGTGTACTGTAATGTAGATTTTGGTATGAGTTTAGAAGTTATTAAATCTAGAATAAATTTATTTTTAAACAAATTAAATACATATTTTATTATTCGACAATCTAGCTGATGAATTAGATTCTGTAGCTGGTTTTTAATCCCATTATGATTCGGATCGTGATGTGTACGCGATCCCTACTAAAGGTGATCGCCCCCTCGGTCGGCAGGGGTGGGAATGTGAGGCGTAGGAACGTTCGAAATAAATTTTTGTCATTGAATTTCCATAATATCCATAATCAAATTTTTACATGGCAATAAAAACTCGATGGATAATCTCGATGAGGTCTCGCAGTTACACCGATGGCAAACGTCACAGCCGGCAACATAAGTATTTTATCTTGAGATAAATCTGCAACATAGTTGAATTTCCCTGGTTTGTAAATCAACTCGTGATTATATTTCTCTATTCTTGCTTTCCATATTTTTAACTTCGCGTTAAAATTTGTGTTCCCTAATGCAAATGTTATGGGTTGATATTCTTTTAAATTCAATATTTTTTTGCTCCAAACAAGTAGTTCCTGAGATTGTCCAGTGTCCACATAATTGCAAGCATATCCTTCTCATTCGTAGCAAAGTTTTCTTCAGCTTAGTTTAGCGAGCGAGAATGAAATGCTATAGATATATATCTTCCAATATCACCCTGTGATAAAACTGCACCCAAAGCCGTATTATATGTGTCCGTTGTTAAACTGAATGCTTTATTGTGATCGGGAAGGATAAGATTTCGGCCGTTGTCAACAACTTCTTCTTCTTAGTCTAAATCTATTGAAACCTTTCTGAACTGGCTAGCTTTCATATGCGAGGGTTTCTCTCTTCTTAAGTTAGTAAGAGTTTCGCGATCTTAGCATAATCAAGACTGAATCCTTTATAATAGTGGATCTTGTTGATGAAGTGAAATACTTCACAAGCACATTGCTATTGTAGTTGATCGGTAGTTGGACTTTAAGAGTCACATTGATACCTTGCTTTGTCGCATAAGGTTTCAGCAACGGTGGCTGTATTGTCTTGACGCGTATTTGTCTTTTCATGTTAGGAAGATAGTGGTTGTATCTTTGCTGTTGTCGCAGGTATATTATTGTCTGGAGGTAGTCTCCGGCGCCACTTCTTAAATGCAACGTATCCGTAGTCAGTAAATTCAATTGTTCGTTATGTATATGACTCGTGTCGCGGTGGTCATGTTTCTTGTTTTGTTAATGATTTCTTGGGATGGCCATTTAGCAGCTACTACTACTATTCTACTATTCTTCAATGTCATTACAGTTTGACTCGCCTCTTCTTGGCAATTTTGTGTTTTGTAGATCATCTCGAAATCTTCAACTGTTGTGTCTAAGGATTTCGTCCTCCATTGGTGAGAGGTCCTTTGTTGTCAGGGCGGTGAGAAATTTGTTTCCTTTGTTTCCTTTGGCCTTACGTAAGTTTGCCTATATTTATTATCTATTTTCCTTTAAAGTAATTGTGTATCTTCGCCTAAATATGTAGGCTATGTTTTTATAGTGGTTGCAAATGTTTGTTATGGGTTTGTCTTTCTTGTTTTTCTTTCTGTTGGGCTGGGGGCCATTGTATTATCTTCTTAATTCCATTTGTAGGGTGTTATGATGTAAGTTTCTATTTATAATCTTTTTTTGTGAGTAAGAAAATAGTTGTCTCTTTTTAGCTCGATTCTGCTGCAGTTTTTCACTGCCTTCTAGACTTCTGTTTAGTTGGTGATAGTGAGTCAAATTTATAAGATAAATTATTAGTTTTAATATGTTACTTGTTAAGTTGCTATAAAACATTGAATTTGTATTATATTAGGGTATTGTAGATAGATAATATAAGTTATGGGCCCTGTGTGCTTCTTTATATTTCTTTGTAAGGTAAATAAATGAAATGAAATGTTGCCTGCAACTGATCGTGCACTTTTGGGTTTGCCCAAGATCATACTTTCGCGGGATAGGTGCGGGTTGCAAAAATTTTTGTATAAGCCTTTATCAATTAAAAATTTCAAATTATCGCGGGTTGCAGAAGGTAGGCTTGTTGGCCTTCCTCCATAACATTTACAATACCTTCTTTCTCAGAGCGATTTCGAGCTACGTTCTACAAGTTTGTCTGTCCGTGTATTCGATTCCAAATGATAAAGTCTGGGTTGTTTATTTGTTGATTGGAATTGTTGATTGATTGTCCGTGTATTCGATTCCAAATGATAAAGTCTGGGTTGTTTATTTGTTGATTGGAATTGTTGGCCCTTCCTTTTCCAACAGTTCTTGGATTATTTTTATAATTGATTCGACGCGATTTAATTGATCTGTCAATATTGAGGAGGCAATGCTGGTTTTCTACCAATGATGTACTTAATTTTCAATTACTACATTCTGGCAGTTCTGTATACTTTTCTATCGCAAAGTAATAGTGAACAAAGACAGGAGTTCAGCAAGGTCTCTTGTCCGCGTGCTACCGGCTATCGCTTTGAGGACCTCGATCATACATTTGAATTTATTACAGATTTTGTGGCTTGCGCGGAGGACTTGATCATGGGGAATGTGTTCTTTAGTTTGTGGCCGGAATTAAAATGTTTCGACCTGACACTCATTTGTGTTTTCACTTCCGCAGACCATGTGTGGTGCAATTTAAATTGGAGGAATAGGAAAACTTGGGTGTAAGATGAGTACAACTCTACTACAGAATATCAAGACAATAGTGATGACAGAACTTACTAGTGACTGAACTTACCATAAGGAGTGGAATGTTTCGTTAAAATTAAAAAAATCGTAGGCCTGGCTGAAATTGAATGTCATTCTGGGTCTGACTCAACATAACTAAGATCAGACTTACGTGACAATAACGACAATGAAGAGACAACGCTGTCGATTAATCCACAACAAAATTTTTTCGGGACCGCTCAAATGGCCGCCTAGATCGTGCGATTTAAAGCCTTTAGACTATTTTTTGTTGGTCTATGTTAAAGGTAATGTCTATACAGACGGGCCTGCTTCAACTAACCATTGAAATACGACATCGAAGCACTCGTTAATACCATTAAAGGCGCAGTCGCGTTCAATGTTGGCTTGAAATAATCTTTAAGCATTAAATTATATGGACCGAACTCTCAATTCAAATAATGACTTCATGCATTTTTCTGAATATTATGCGTTTTTTCACACTTTAGTACAGGTCTTAAAAATCGACCTTTTAAATATAGAGTTATTATTTATATAAGAATCTGAAAAAAATCATGTTTTAAGATTTCATTAGATTTAATATTTTTATTAGATTTTTACGTAAAGATACATCTTTTTTGTCCAGGGGAGCTTCTTTCTTCATTTCAGGTCAATAGTTAAAGATTTACAATTTGTATGCGAAGAAGATTTTTTTCACCACCTGGTACTACGCATCCAACCAATAAATTACATAAAAATAATTAATTAAAACCATTTGACACTTAAATGAAGAAAGATGAAGATCAAATAATGTCAATAAAATATTAAATAAATATTCATAAACACAATTTCGTGATGTTTTCCTGGCATTGTGCTCTCTATAAAATGGATAATCGCTGTTTCTTTTTTCTTAAACTTCTTCTGATTGATTTCCGATTGGTACTAAATGATGCTTTATTTTTTAAAGCCATATTTTGTATAATATATACGCACAGTTTCCTCGGTATGCTCCTGACATTTTATTGCATCAATTTTTTAGATTGCATGCAAGTAAATCGGTAATCGTTTTAGGTTTATATTCACATGAAATTAGATTTATATCCACTCTAGTAATTTCAGATGCTCTTGTGGGGGTTGGTTGTTCTATTACGCCCATATTTACGGAACTCATCCTGAATATGTTTATTTTTTTATGTTTCTTGTTTGCTCCTTGTTTGAGTCACTGGTTCTTATCGAATCTGTAGATCCAAATTCCAAATCATAACTAATTTTAAGAGCATGTTCCATAAATCGTATTGTTGTGGGTAATGGCGATTATCCAAATTCTTACACATCAGTATTATCTAATAATTTTCCGGAGATTTTCTTGATGTGGTCCGACACGTAACGCAGAAAGTAGTAGACAGGTCCTGGCCACCATTTCCATCTGCCATAGTAAGCACTAATAGATAGTCAAAATCAATTGTCAAGGTTTCTTTCGATGGGTGCAAATGGTACAATTTGTGTTTTCACATCAATTATTGTTTCCGCTAATTATTTTCAGAGTTTCCTTTTCAAATTCAAAGTTTTTTTTTTTTCTACAAAGTTTCCTTGATGATGGTGTTTTGTTTTTCCAAATATTTTCTGTATGAATGGTGGAAGTCTCTGCAACTTCAAATTTCTTTAAGCGCACATAGAAATTGTTTGTATTGTTTTTGTCCCATACTGATTTCGATTATTTCCCTTAAATTATTGTACCAATCGTTGAGTTTAGTAATCAAGAACCTTCTGAAGGGGTACCTCTCTTGTGTAATTGCAATTGTGCTCTTTGGGGTCAAACACTCTTTTTTAGCAGCAATTATGTTGTGACACGATGGAGCTCGTTTCAATCGCACGCAATCTTATCTGCATTATTGGTACTATATTAGCTATAAATCCAAAAATATTGCAAACATTTGAAAACTGTTGTTCATCGCTTGGAGTAGGAATACTTTATACAATCCATTTTATTCTAGCAGCTTATTCGCTTTTGTTTTGATCGCAATACATGCAACAAGTTCGTCATTGATTTCTTTGAGTTTCCGCCTTTTCGTGCTATCGCTGCAGATGTCGACTGATTTTGATGGTCTGCCACAAATCGGCTGGTATTGATTCTCTGCTATAAAATTTGCCGTTGTGGTATATATGCTTATCCACTGCCCAACATCGACGGTCTTTTAAGTAGGTAAGGACCTATTACATCTCTTCTCGTGATTTAAAATATACATTTTTTACCAATTTCGTGTAATGCCATTTGGAATGTGCCGAGCCGCACAACTTCTTTGCTGATAGATGAATAATATAGTCTCATCCGCTCTCAGGGTATTCGTGTCTTTAGTCGAGATAATACAAACGCTTTGAAAGAGGTTATCCAAAGTAGGACGGACAAAGTAGTCGGTTAAACGCCGACTAGACTACAATATGTTGGACATATAGTAAGGGATGGGAACATAAAACCGACCCCAACAAAGTAAATGTCATCACCAAAATAAATCCACCAAATACCCCCATCGCATCCACCACAGATCGGTTAGGTGCAACGGATACAGGAGTATAGTCTACATCGTCGTCGGAGTATGAGACACCCCCGCAATCTCCACAACAGCTTATTCGATCCAGGAAACGAAGCTGAGTACCACCTGCAGGCTTCAAAGTTGTGATGGATTCAACGTATTGAGAAAGGATCGGACCAGAGGTGGATGTAGATGATTAGCGTTCCTATTTCAGTACTCTGTACAGTACATACCTATCTCGCCTGAGCTTGATTCTAGTGACCTATACATTGAATGAGTGGGGGTAGCGGTCAAGTGTGGAACCATCGAGGTAGAGGTGCTTAACGTGTACATTCCGCCGTTAAATAGCAGTGCCCTACGTTATATGCCCAATTTAAGTTCACTACTGATGGGCAATAACCGTCTGGTGTTAAGGGATTTCAATGTCCATCATGAACTTTGACATTCCGTCCTAGGTAATGACCAGGGAGGCATGGCGCTGGCTGAGCAAATCGATAGCTCCACGTTTTGCATATTAAATGAGCACCCGCCTACCAGAATAAGGGGAGACTGTCACAGTTCGCGGATATATGCATCATACCCCAGGTATGACGAATGACGTAATATGGCAATCAGTCATTTCGCTAGGCTCCGACCACTTCCCCATTATTATCGCCATCAACAGACCACCCGATTTCATAGACTCTGAACGCCGCACTTTCCTTTACTAAGCCAACTGGCAAGAATTCAGAGAATATACAAATCGCAGCTTCAGAGAACTCTCCAACCCTTCTGATGTTCAGGTAGCAGATAGGTGTTTCCGGGACATCACCAAAGCTGCAGCCGCTCGCTATATACGTGCTGGTCGAATATCTGAAATAAGACCAAATTTCCCAGCAGAGGCAGCGGGATTAGCAAATGAGCCAAATGAGCTTCGCCGTACTAACCCTAATAACCCCAGAGTCAGGGAACTTACTCTGGAGGTAAACAGGTTAGTCGGTGAGCATAAGCGGAAAAAGTGGATAGAATATCTGAAGCATTGCAACATAAGTGACGGATCGAGTAAATTGTAGGCAACGGTTAAGACGCTCTCGAACCCTGGAAAAGGGATGATCGGACATCTATCTCATTTAACGACGTAGAAGTGAAAAATCCGAAGAGGTGCGCCTGCTATTTAAACCGGCAACTCAAACAGCACCCCGAGTGTGACAGGACTAAGAGAAGAATCCTATGCCGTGAATGATCTCTTCGCCGAGGGGGTGCCACTATAATTTACGTTGGAAGATATTGCAATTGTCATCAGAAGCGCAACGTCATCCAAAGTGCATGGCCATGACGGTCAAGTAGACCGATATCACTTATGTCACCAGTAGCAAAGACGGTTGATGCTTTACTCGTCCCCAGCAGAAGAGAATTTTTCACAGTATCTGATCATCAACACGGATTCCGAAAATTGTATAGCACAACAACAGCTTTACACGACATTTCCACATATGTCAGCAGAGGGCTCAACCAGAAGAGGCCGTGTGACAGAACAGTTATAGTGGCACTTAATTTCTCAAAAGCTTTTGATAAAGTCAATCAAGCCACATGGTTCGTGAACATTGGACGAACCGCCCTCGGGCCAAGTTTGAAACTTTGGAACATAAAATACATGTGTGGACGCCAGTCGTACGCGGAATTCAGAAACAAGAAGTCGGGGTTACGTAGAGTGAAACAGGGAGTTCCACAAGGTAGGGTGATATCTCCGAACTGCTTAACCTCTACCTTTCTGACATTCCACGTCCTCCAGACGACATAGAGATAATAACGTACGCAGATGATTGCACGCTCATGGCGTCCGGACCCAACATAGATAACATATGCGATCGGTTAAATGCTTACATAGTTGATCTAACCGCCTTTTTCACTGCGAGGAATATGAAGATATCCGCCACACTTTTTACCACATGGACTGCGGAGAAGAGATGCAGGTCGATGGTGTTGTAATTCCGACCACCAACTACCCCAAGGTCTTAGGGGTCATGTTCGATCCGCGCATACCACAGCTATCTGCGATAAGATTGGAAGTAGGAACAAGTGCTCAAGTCTCTGGCCGCAGCACTTGGGGAGCTGATAAGAAAACCTTGTTGACCTCTTACAACGCTATAGGCCGGTCTATGAAGACTATGCGGCTCCGGTGTGGTTCGCCAACATTAGTGCTACGCAGTGGAAAAATATTCAGTCCTGCCAGAATGTCGTCCTTAGAACAGCAATAGGGTGCCTACTAATGACACCAGTCGACCACCTACATGAGGAGGCGAAGGTCTTACTGGCGCGATAGCATAATGAAATGCTGTCAATGCAATACCTGCTTGGGTGCTACCGACAGAGCCATCCAAATCACCATCTGGTGGATAGGCAACCTCCGCCCTGGCACGTGAGGAAAGACTTTCATGATCAGGAACAGAGGTATAAGAGAGAGCCTCTAGATCAACAGGCCTATCAAGCGGGACTAAATAGTATTCACTTTGACGCGGTCTCTGAAGTTATGGAAGGATATAGAATGAATACTGTACTAGGAGACCATCCCCTCCCATCGCAGCTGAAGAGCGAGAGCTGCCCCGACAAACCCGAGTAGTTTTGGCTTAATTAAGATCCGGATGGTGCAGCCGCCTCAATTCCTATTGGGCCCGGATCGACAGCGATGTGCAGAACAACTGCCCAGCTTGTGGCACAGGTCCACATGACACGCTGCACCTATTTCGTTGCCCAGCCAAACATACTCACCTAACTCCAGTCTCGTTGTGGAACCAACCCGTACAGGTTGTATCCTTTTTGAGACTGGACTTGGAGGCAGAACCCGATTGAGAGGAGCCAGATCGAACACAGCAGTAAGAGCAGCTACAACAAGAACTCGACGGGTGGTGGCATGAATGAGCGGCGCTCATGTCTAAGGAAGTTATTTTCCCCTTCATTACATTCTATGCGGAGTTGTTCTACTGAATTGAGCAGTATTGGACATACGGGAAGAACGTTCGCCCGCTCATGGAGATGGTCCACTGGTGTCATGAGGAGGCACCAGACAATAACAGTGGTAAAGAGACTATGTTTCGATTAACAAAATTAGTATCTACTCATTAACGTTTGGGACCACTGAAATGGCCGCCAAGATCGTGCGATTTAACGCCTTTAGACTATTTTTTGTGGGGCTATGTTAAAGGTCACGTTTATACAGACGAGCCTGCTTCGATTAACCATTAAATGACGACATCGAAGCATTTGTTTATACCATTTAGAGCGCAGTCGCGGTCAATATTTATTTGAAATAACCTTTAAACATTAAATTATATAGACCGAACTCTCAATTCAAATGACTTCATGCATTTATCTAAATTTTATGTTTTTCACACTTTCCTACAGGGTTACCATCACTTGATACCACTCAATCTGATCCATTAATCAATTGTAAATGTTAGAGATGAGGGTCAAATAATGTCAACAAAATATTAAATAAATATTCGTTAACGCAATTTCGTGATGTTTTCCTGGAATTGTGCTCTGTATAAAATCGATCATCACTTTTTCCATTTTTCTAAGCTTCTTCTGATAGATCTCCGATTGGTACTTTAGTTTTTATAACCATATTTCGTATAATATATATGGACAGTTTCAAATTCCAAATCATAACTTATTCTCTGTGTGAATGGTCGAAAGCTCCGCAGCTTCAAATTTCCTTATTAAGCCCACATAGAAATTGTTTGTATTGTTTTTGTCCAATAAGGATTTAAATTATTGTGGTAATCGTGTAGCTGTGTAATCAGGAACCTCCTAAAGTGGTACCTCTGTTGAACTCGGTGTCTAATAAAAGTAATAAAAGACAATTCGAAAGACAGGACAAAAGCTATGAGCTTATACTAGAATATGACTTCTGCAAAGATTCCGGAATTAAAATTTCCCGCAGCAATGACGCTCTGAGCGAACTTTGTTCAATTAAGATTGATGATATGAAAATATATGATTTAAAATATAATCAACATATAAAGATAGAATATGGTCTCGAAAAAACACCTTTGGGGAGCACAAACTCGATACTGGGGATTCTGAGCCTAGAGAAATGAGGTATTTTCTAGAGTCAAATGTAGTTATTTATACCTGATTTCTCTACTTTATACTTTATACCCGATTTCTCTACTTTGACAGCTTCTATTACCTACACTCTTAGAAAATCAGTTAAGTTGCACTTCCCAACCGAAACAAACATATTCTTCGAACGGGTTAAACGCCGAATAGATTAAATCCCAGTTCTAATAAACCCGAATGTTTACAAACCGTTTTTTTTGTGCAAAGTGACGAGTGAGGCCTTAAGAGTTGTGCTGTATTCAGGTGGAGGCAAATTAAACTTAGCACACAAAAATACTACTACTACAGAAAAGGAATGCTTCTAAGTTGCTCATTTAATAGTTTCGCCGGTATATAGAACTGATGTAGTTCACGTACATTACACACTATTCAATTCCGATAATGGAAAACAATTTTTTATCGAGATGTTTAGGGAACTTCTTAAAATACATATACGGCTTACGACACGCGTACAACAATGTATGCCCGCAGTTGAACGCCACCTAAAAGTCAAAAAAAAAAAAAAAAATAAAAAAATAAATATATATAGATGATGGCGTCATTATAATTAATGATAAAATGGTTATCATAAATGGACAACCAGTGAAAGGCACGACCCTCATTGTGTTCGATGAAGAAGTAACGATTAATAACTCCATATACCGGAATTAAAAAAAAACTACGTTAAAAAATCTCCAGTACCAGCCGTGTCAACGCTCCTTAACATAACGGGTCATCAAGAAATTCCGAGTTTGCCATGCATAATTTTTTGAATTTTTAAATGGCATAATTTATTTTTTCGATAAATGCTCTCATTTTCTAGAGATGCCACTCATTTCATCTTAGTTTTGAGAGTGATTTGAATGGAACAAAAAACAAAAATCTTTGTTCGCTCAGCAAATTTTGTGTGGGGAATTAGTAGATATTTCTTAATTAATGGTCACGTACCATGTGGATTCAGCATAATAATTTTCAATTGCAAAAGGCATTCTGAAACAATTCTACACAAAATTCTATATCAAAATAGAACAGCCAACTTTTTCAATTCCGCGATTTTTCTCGAGGCTTTTTTCGAATTTTTCGTTCATGACAACGTTTCACTGTAATTACAAATAACCAAAAGAAAAATTGAGTCAAATCGGGCCAGCCGCTCTCAACTGATGCGTTACTATACTTTTACAAAATTCTATATCAAAATAGAACAGCCAACTTTTTCAATTCCGCGATTTTTCTCGAGGCTTTTTTCGAATTTTTCGTTCATGACAACGTTTCACTGTAATTACAAATAACCAAAAGAAAAATTGAGTCAAATCGGGCCAGCCGCTCTCAACTGATGCGTTACTATACTTTTACAAATTCTTTACATATACATTTAAAGAAGTAGAAGTAACTGTGGAACAGATATCTTCATGATTTTGGCAAATATTAAGATTTTAGGTAAATCAAAAAAATGGGAGCAAAATTGGGCGTTGTCACTTTTTTTTGCATCAAGGTAGGAGGAACATTTAAAAAAAATTATCGAAATAGTAATATATATATATATATATATATATATATATATATATATATATATATATATATATATATATATATATATATATATATATATATATATATATATATATATATATATATATATATATATATATATATATATATGAGCGAACAAAGATTTTTGTTTTTTGTTCCATTCAGATCACTCTCAAAACTAAGATGAAATGAGTGGCATCTCTAGAAAATGAGAGCATTTATCGAAAAAATAAATTATGCCATTTAAAAATTCAAAAAATTATGCATGGCAAACTCGGAATTTCTTGATGACCCGTTATGTTAAGGAGCGTTGACACGGCTGGTACTGGAGATTTTTTAACGTAGTTTTTTTAATTCCGGTATATGGAGTTATTAATCGTTACTTCTTCATCGAACACAATGAGGGTCGTGCCTTTCACTGGTTGTCCATTTATGATAACCATTTTATCATTAATTATAATGACGCCATCATCTATAACTGTTAACGGTTCGAAGTGGCTTGGACGAGTGGTGCACTTTGCGTTCTCTTCAGAATGAAGTTGTTGCGCACAAGTTGTATTGTGTTGTTTTCTACAGAAGGTTGCAGTAAGAGTAGACATGCAAGTTTCGATTGGGATTATTCTGTCACCGCAATCAGCTATACTGTTTTTTTTTTTTTTTTCAGAGAAATTAAGGATGGTGCCATTGTGTTCTACTGGATGTATTATTATTCTTTTACAAACTAATTTAATCCTAGAATACTTTATTATGAAATGTGCAAGATTATTGTTTAACATGACCGTAATATTAGACACTTCAATAATAACATTAGGTTCTCAAATTCTTATTTTATAAATTCCTCAATTAATAATTCTATTTCTTGATAGCAGTTTCTCATACAACTATTTCGTGTTTATCTGTTTTGTTTTTTCGTTATTTATAAAACTATTTATTATTTCTGATAATTCGTATATTTTTACTTGGGTTTTAGTGTTAATGCTTCTCTGCCTATATTCTATGTTCTGATTCAATGAGCTCTTTCTGCGTAAATTTAATTTTTTCAAAGTCGTCAAAATCTGGAGTTCCAGCTACAACTTTTAACGCGGTGGCCAGAAAATTTAGACTTCGAGCATGCATATAATGAATCTTTAGTGTTTCCATAATTGTCTTCATATGTCGTATATCTGAGTCCAATAGCTGTCTCGTGTGTGACCTGGGAAATGGATTCTCATTTCCTCAGTCTCTTTTACGATCACTGAGTACATGCTTAAATTTGTTGATTGTTTTAGATATCCGAATTCCTCCCAAATAACGGCATTTCCATATATAATTGGTGTAATTAGTCGTTTTTGCTGACATTGACACGGCAGGAAGAAGCATTGTCCAAACCCTGACGAAAAAGAAAAACAAAAGTAAGCTTTAGGTTAATTACCTCAAATTGTCTTTATGGACCATCCTCCCTTTTATTAAGACTGTGGTCCCCAAGTCTGCTTCGGTTTCCTCAACCTGGTGAAAGATTATTTACTCTTTAATGTTTTGGCCCAGTATATTCGCGAAGCTTGAGGCAAATTTATGCCTTTCCCGATTTGTTTCAACCTCTTGGGCTACCGCCAAGACTGATGGTAAATGGAATTCCAACAGTGTCTTACTACCCTGACGAAGAGTGGATAACTCTTGTTCAATTAAGTAAATCGGGCCTTTTTCCTTCGTATTCGTTGAAATGATTTCCTGTCGCAAGTCTTAAGACGTTGCGCCTTTTGCAGTAAAGGCGCCGTTGGGCGTTGTGTTCTTTATTAATGTCAAAACCAAACGAAACTCTAGAAAATTATTTTAACTTAATTCTAAATATCCAATTTGCGGAGTATACAGCAAAATATTTTAGGGCATTTGTATATGGTTAAGCCCGGGAACCCCTCTTTTGGGTTTTTTTTACCAACCGAAAAATTTCCTAAACCCAAGATTGTCTGCGGCGCAGTGTACTTACTGACGACAGCGCTCAGTCTCCGTATAACGTTACCTATGATTTAAGGTTACTTTCAAGGGTTCAGAAGAATTTCCGAGTGTATGAATCTTTTTCTTACTTTATTTTCAATTCACTCCACTTTTTTGTATAGTCCGCATATTACAGTGCCTATGTTCTCAATGCTATGTTCTCATTGCATATACACATTAACCCGTTCATACGGCACTTCATACGAAAATACATGAAATTCTCACTATTATGAATAGAATAGAACTTTTTGTGTAGATGTTGAAATTTTAAATATATTTTTCTATTTTTAAATTCTGTCTTTCCACTTGTCAAACATTTTTTCTGCCGATACAAACATTTTGAAAATATTGCCTCTTTTGTTTCCAGTTTTCTGTGGAAATTTCAACTCGTGGACAAGATGTGTACCTCGGATGAGAGAGAAAACAAAATTTACTTCCTTTGAATGTACATATATACATTCAACACTGTAGTTTTCGTTCATAATTTTCAGTCTTCCCAAAATTTTTTGAAATTTCATTAAATTTTTCTATTTTGAATTTTTAAATGGCATAATTTATTTTTTCGATAAATGCTCTCATTTTCTAGAGATGCCACTCATTTCATCTTAGTTTTGAGAGTGATTTAAATGGAACAAAAAACAAAAATCTTTGTTCGCTCAGCAAATTTTGTGTGGGGAATTAAGTAGATATTTCTTAATTAATGGTCACGTACCATGTGGATTCAGCATAATAATTTTCAATTGCAAAAGGCATTCTGAAACAATTCTACACAAAATTCTATATCAAAATAGAACAGCCAACTTTTTCAATTCCGCGATTTTTCTTGAGGCTTTTTTCGAATTTTTCGTTCATGACAACGTTTCACTGTAATTACAAATAACCAAAAGAAAAATTGAGTCAAATCGGGCCAGCCGCTCTCAACTGATGCGTTACTATACTTTTACAAATTCTTTACATATACATTTAAAGAAGTAGAAGTAACTGTGGAACAGATATCTTCATGATTTTGGCAAATATTAAGATTTTAGGTAAATCAAAAAATGGGAGCAAAATTGGGCGTTGTCATAGTAGTAAGTAGTAAAGTGTTTATCGCAATAACAACGATAAAGACAACATTTCTTGCCCACATATTATTAAAACAATAAGTGTCACTAGGCTTCGAAATAGTCTGGACCGCGAGTAGAAGAATATTGAAAAAAAAAAAACACCAGGACACGATTTAGTCTGGACTGCGAAGTATTAGACGAAATAACGGCAACATAAACAACAGCAGCATCCACAATAATAAGTGTGTATGATTGTTAAGATTAATTATACGACAAATATTATAAGTTAGTGGCAAAAATAAGTTTTTTCGTTCTGTTTGGCTAAATTATAACATTAATTAAGTGCACGAAGCTACAAAATCGATCACTAACGTAATTATAATCTGATTCTGCTCGGGTTTTTTGTTAATGAATAATCGAGATTTAGACCAGGAAGTTGAACTCTTAACAATTTTATTTAGTCAATTTCCGCAGGAAGCTCGTTGACTTTGACATCTCGGCAGATTTGAGGGTCCAAAGAGACCAGGTTGAAAGACAAATTTCTCATATTAAAGATATATTCGATAAATATCAATACCTGAAATTGTGTCTTACAAAGAAATTGAAATAAATCCACAATGTCGGTGCTATGAGTTCGTAGATGTCGTGAAATCCCTACCTGAATTCGAAGGCAAACATGAATCGTATGTTTCATGGCGCCAGGCTGTTCACACAGCCTACAAGGTATTTGAGCCATACAACGGCGGTTCTAAACACTACCAGGCCGTGGCAATTATTCGAATTTAAATAAAAGGTTCAGCCGATATGGTGTTATCTTCTTTTAATACCGTTTTAAACTTTAAAGCCATAATTGCCCGCCTGGATTTCAAGTACTCGGAAAAAGGCCCGATTTACTTAATTGAACAAGAGTTATCCACTCTTCGTCAGGGTAGTAAGACACTGTTGGAATTCCATTTACCATCAGCCTTGGCGGTAGCCCAAGAGGTTGAAACAAATCGGGAAAGGCATAAATTTGCCTCAAGCTTCGCGAATATACTGGGCCAAAACATTAAAGAGTAAATAATCTTTCCCATGATGAGTCCGAACGCTCTCAAAACTATCACCAGGTTGAGGAAACCGAAGCAGACTTGGGGACCACAGTCTTAATAAAAGGGAGGATGGTCCATAAAGACAATTTGAGGTAATTAACATAAAGCTTACTTTTGTTTTTCTTTTTCGTCAGGGTTTGGACAATGCTTCTTCCTGCCGTGTCAATGTCGGCAAAAACGACTAATTACACCAATTATATATGGAAATGCCGTTATTTGGGAGGAATTCGGATATCTAAAACAATCAACAAATTTAAGCATGTACTCAGTGATCGTAAAAGAGACTGAGGAAATGAGAATCCATTTCCCAGGTCACACACGAGACAGCTATTGGACTCGGATATACGACATATGAAGACAATTATGGAAACACTAAAGATTCATTATATGCATGCTCGAAGTCTAAATTTTCTGGCCACCGCGTTAAAAGTTGTAGCTGGAACTCCAGATTTTGACGACTTTGAAAAAATTAAATTTACGCAGAAAGAGCTCATTGAATCAGAACATAGAATATAGGCAGAGAAGCATTAACACTAAAACCCAAGTAAAAATATACGAATTATCAGAAATAATAAATAGTTTTATAAATAACGAAAAAACAAAACAGATAAACACGAAATATTTGTATGAGAAACTGCTATCAAGAAATAGAATTATTAATTGAGGAATTTATAAAATAAGAATTTGAGAACCTAATGTTATTATTGAAGTGTCTAATATTACGGTCATGTTAAACAATAATCTTGCACATTTCATAATAAAGTATTCTAGGATTAAATTAGTTTGTAAAAGAATAATAATACATCCAGTAGAACACAATGGCACCATCCTTAATTTCTCTGAAAAAAAAAAAAAACAATATAGCTGATTGCGGTGACAGAATAATCCCAATCGAAACTTGCATGTCTACTCTTACTGCAACCTTCTGTAGAAAACAACACAATACAACTTGTGCGCAACAACTTCATTCTGAAGAGAACGCAAAGTGCACCACTCGTCCAAGCCACTTCGAACCGTTAACAGTTGTAGATGATGGCGTCATCATAATTAATGATAAAATGGTTATCATAAATGGACAACCAGTGAAAGGCACGACCCTCATTGTGTTCGATGAAGAAGTAACGATTAATAACTCCATATACCGGAATTAAAAAAACTACGTTAAAAAATCTCCAGTACCAGCCGTGTCAACGCTCCTTAACATAACGGGTCATCAAGAAATTCCGAGTTTGCCATGCATACAAAAACTGAATACGAATAATTTACGGTATATTGGGGAATTGGAGAATAATCTCTTGAAAAGACCTATTATATCTGGATTAACCACTGTAATCTTATTTATCAGTTGCTACGCTCTTTTCAAATATTACCAAAAACGTCAGTGAGGACTGCAACGGGAGTTTCAAGAAGTCGAAGGACGTCCTTCATCTAAGCGAGGGAGGAGTAACCACAGTCTCCCATCAATAATTTGTCGTCGAATAAAACACGCGTTGACGGCAATGTTAATGCAAAGCCATCACTTACTGCACACATCATATGATAAAATATTTGCAACTCGATACTCCAATATCCGACTCCAGCAAGTAGCCAACAACAATCAGCAAACAAACACAAAAGCGCAAAGCCAACAGCTTGGATATTTAGAATTAAGTTAAAATTATTTTCTAGAGTTTAGTTTAATTTCGACATTTATAAAGAACACAACGCCCAATGGCTTCTGAAAATGAAATTCACTCAACTTCAACTCAACTTTTATTGAAAAAGGCGCAACGTCTTCAGACTTGCGTCAGACAATCATTTTAACTTATATATAAAGAGTGATTTGTTAAGAGCTTGATAACTTTTTTTTTAAAAAAAAAAACGCATAAAATTTGCAAAATCTGATCGGTTCTTTATTTGAAACGTTAGATTGGTCCATGACATTTACTTTTTGAAGATAATTTCATTTAAATGTTGACCGCGGCTGCGTCTTCCAAAGTTGTCTTCCAAAGCTGGAATAGTTGCTGGCTTATTTCTGTAGACTTTAGACTTGACGTAGCCCCACAAAAAATAGTCTAAAGGCGTCAAATCGCATGATCTTGGTGGCCAACTTACCGGTCCATTTCTTGAGATGAATTGTTCTCCGAAGTTTTCCCTCAAAATGGCCATAGAATCGCGAGCTGTGTGGCATGTAGCGCCATCTTGTTGAAACCATATGTCAACCAAGTTCAGTTCTTCCATTTTTGGCAACAAAAAGTTTGTTAGCATCGAACGATAGCGATCGCCATTCACCGTAACGTTGCGTCCAACAGCATCTTTGAAAAAATACGGTCCAATGATTCCACCAGCGTACAAACCACACCAAACCATGCATTTTTCGGGATGTATGGGCAGTTCTTGAACGGCTTCTGGTTGCTCTTCACTCCAAATGTGGCAATTTTGCTTATTTACGTAGCCATTCAACCAGAAATGAGCCTCATTGCTGAACAAAATTTGTCGATAAAAAAGCGGATTTTCTGCCAACTTTTCTAGGGCCCATTCACTGAAAATTCGACGTTGTGGCAGATCGTTCGGCTTCAGTTCTTGCACGAGCTGTATTTTATACGGTTTTACACCAAGATCTTTGCGTAAAATCTTCCATGTGGTCGAATAACACAAACCCAATTGCTGCGAACGGCGACGAATCGACATTTCACGGTCTTCAGCAACACTCTCAGAAACAGACGCAATATTCTCTTCTGTACGCACTGTACGCATTCGTGTGGTTGGTTTAATGTCCAATAAAGTAAACTGAGTGCGAAACTTGGTCACAATCGCATTAATTGTTTGCTCACTTGGTCGATTATGTAGACCATAAATCGGACGTAAAGCGCGAAACACATTTCGAACCGAACACTGATTTTGGTAATAAAATTCAATGATTTGCAACGTTGCTCGTTAGTAAGTCTATTCATGATGAAATGTCAAAGCATACTGAGCATCTTTCTCTTTGACACCATGTCTGAAATCCCACGTGATCTGTCAAATACTAATGCATGAAAATCCTAACCTCAAAAAAATCACCCTTTACATGTATATATATACATAAACTAAACTCTGGAAAATAATTTTACCTTAATTCTAAATATCCAAGCTGCTGACTATGCGCTTTTGTGTTTGTTGGCTGCTTGTTGTTGGCTTCTTGCTCAGCAAATTTAACTTTCCCACAAGTTCATGACACCTGGGTAGACAAATATAGTGCAGCAAAGCGGTGGCAGTGCTGCGGCAGTGGAGCTTAGATTAAGGAATGAAAAATACAATATAATTAGTGGACAACAACTTATCGTAGCAATAACACACAAAAATAACTAATTATAAATAAAAATTTTTAATTATCAAATAAAATGTAACAAATAAAAATCTATAATTGGCGCCCAACGTGGGGCATAAGTCGAAGTGACCAATAACGAAAGAAGACAACACTACTTGACACCAAAAAACGATTATCCTTGGGCAGCGTTGAAAATATACCGGAGGTCTGAACGACAACATAAGGAACACTACTTGACACCAAGGAACGATTATCCTTCGGCAGCGCTGAGAATATATCGAAGGTCTGAACGACAACATAAGGAACACTACTTGACACCAAGGAACGATTGTCCCTGGGCAGCGTTGAGAATACACCGGAAGTCCGAGTGACAACATAAGGAATACTATCTGTCACCAAGGGACGATTTTCCTTGGGCAGCGTTGAAAAAACACTGAAAATCAGAAATCAATGGAAATAGCTCTACTTAGACTACCTGGAAATTCATTATAAGTAAACAAATTCAATACAAAAAAAAATGTTAAGGTGAGTGAAGTGCTAGTGAAAAAAATAAATAAAAATAAAACAACGGAAATTAGTGATTGAAAGTAGATGAGTGAGTTAGAAACCTTGATTGAAAAGCTAAATTTAGAAAATATAGAACAAAAAATGAATGCGGAACAAGTGAGTGAGTTGATAAAGCGGAGGTGAGCGAAGCATTATCTGCTCAAAGAGTAAAATTTGACAGAAAAATTACCGCGATTCAGGACCAATTTAACTTGGGAAAACCGACAGTCCAACAATTCGCGAAGGTTACGATCAACCCACTTGTGCCGTGTGAAATTACTCTAGATGCGATAAACTCTCTTCCGGAATTTTCCGGACAACAAGGCACCTATGTGACATCTTGGTGTGAGGCTGCGCACAATGCTTTTGAATTATTTAAGAGGTATGATGGCAGTGAATGCCACTATCAAGCAGTGACCATACTAAGAAATAAAGGGCGGGGTGCAGCCGACGCGGTACTCTCATCATTCAACACAGTGCTAAATTTTCGTGCAATCATTGCACGACTGGACTTTATCTATGCGGACAAACGTTCCATCTATCTTATAGAACAGGAACTGTCCACACTTAGACAGGGTTTAATGTCATGTTTAGAGTTCTATGACGAAGTAGAAAAGAAACTAACGTTATTAGCAAACAAGAGAGTTAAGTCATACGAAAGCAGTGTAGCAGACACTATAAACGAAAAGTATAGGGCTGATGCACTTAGGGTATACATATCTGGTTTAAGGAAACCTCTGTGCGATATCCTTTTTGCTTCAAGACCATACGACTTTCCATCTGCTCTGGCTTTGGCACAAGAAGTAGACGCAAATAACGAGCGCTTCGCTTTTGCGAAAAATTTCGCAAATAAATCTTATGAAAATTCTAACAATAAAAAGGCAAACTCTGCCCAACCTTTCTCTAATCAGGGACACAATGTAGGACACAAGAATCCACATTATTCGGTAAATTGACAGAAACAGTTTGGCCACTCGCAGCAGTTCACGGGTTATCAGAAACCATATGCCAGTGGTAACAACTCTGACCGAAGACGAGTGGAGCCTATGGAGGTGGACCCCTCCCAACCAACCAAAAATACAATGTGTAAATCATCTTAATGACATACGAAGAAGAAGCGGAACAGGTCGAGGATGACAACGAAAATGATGAGCTTAATTTATTGGGGTCAAAGCCCTTCCCGCCTTGGATTTCAAAGTCAATTGGGGGGAGAGAAGCTAAGCTCCTTGTCGACACAGGAGCGTCAAAGAGCTATATCAAACTACTACCTGAACTAAAAGCAATTAAATTAGTTCAGCATTCTTTTTCAGTAAAATCAATCCACGGGGTTACCCATATCAATCCGAAATGTGCAGTTAAAATTTTTGGTATAGTTGCTGATTTTTTCATTTTACATGAACTGACGTTATTTGACGGCGTCATTGGCCTTGACACATTGAATAAGGTACACGCCTCTATTGATTTAAAATCAATCATGATAACGGAAACTATTTTATTCATAACCTGACAGGACTTAAATCATCTGCAACTTCAGGCCAAGTCGGTACCAAACCATTTGGAAAGGCATTTTTCAAGGTAATTAAAAACGTTGATGGAGTGTTTGCAGATCCCAATGAAGCACTTCCATACAATACAAATGTCGCACAGAAAAGTATGACCCAGTGTACTCGAGATTGTACCCGTATCCTTTAGGTTTTTTGGATTTTGTAAAGAAAGAAATCCAGGACTTATTGGCGAATGGTATTATTCGAATGTCCAGGTCTCCATACAATAACCTAATATGGGTAGTAAAGAAAAAGGGTCTTGACGAAACTGGACAAAAGAAAAAAACGTTTGGTGATAGAATTCCGACAACTTAATGAGAAAACTATCAGCGATAAATATCCGATTCCAGAAATTACTGAAACCTTGTCCAATCTTGGTGGAAGTACATTTTTTACCACAATTGACTTGAAATCTGGCTTTCACCAGATACAACTATCAGAACCAGATAAGGAAAAAACTGCGTTTCCATAAAAAACGGAAAATACGAGTTTTGTAGATTGCCCTTCGGTCTGTAGAATGCTCCAAGCATTTTTCAGAGGGCGATAGTTGATGTGTTAAGAGAAGACATCGGGACGAGGTGTTTCGTCTACGTGGACGATGTAATCATATTCTCGAAAAACGAGCAACAACACTTACAAGATGTGGAATTGGTACTGTGAAGTCTATTCGAAGCCAATATGAGGGTTTCGGCTGAAAAATCAAAATTCTTCCAAACTGAGGTTGAATGTTTAGGATTTCTAGTTACTCAAGGGGGAATTAGAACAAGTCCAGAAAAAGTTTTCTTAGGATTGGCGGGATATTACCGCTGTTTTATAAAGGACTTTGTCAAGATTGCAAAGCCACTCTCGAACATACAGAGAGGAGAATATGGTCGAGTTTCTGCATCGCAGTGGAAAAAAATCAAAATTGATTTGACCAGTGAACAGAAAGAGGCATTCAACACAATAAAAGAAATCCTAACATCTGAAGATGTAACGTAAACATATCCAGATTTTCGGAAAACATTTGATTAAACGACGGATGCATCGTCACATGCTATAGGAGCTGTCCTTTGGCAAGGAGGCAGACCTATCACTATGATCTCCCGCACTTTATCCGAAAGCGAAGAACATTACTCTGCTAATGAGCGGGAGTTGTTGGCCATCGTCTGGGCACTAAAAACGCTAAGAAATTTTCTCTACGGAGTATCAGATTTAAATGTATTCACAGATCATCAACCACTAACATTTACCGTTTCGGACAGAAATTAGAACTCAAAAATCAAAAGATGGAAAGCATTTATTGACGAATGCAACGCAAGGCTGATCTACAAACCGGGAAAGGAAAGTGTGTGTGTACAAGAATCTGTAAAAACGGATGTAGTAAACGCACTGCGGTGCGACTTGCCCACAGTGGCACGATTCCAGCATAAATTGGTTGAACTCTTTCCCAATGTTAAGTTCAGACACACGGAGAAATTAGTTATCGATATATCCGACCCGAATGAACAAAAGGAAGTTATAACAACTGGACATAATCGAGCACACCGAGCAGCTCAGGAAAATGTGAAAATGTGTTTTTTCCAAAAATGGAAAAAAAGCGAAGCAGTTGGTGGCAAACTGCCGTGTATGTTGCCAGGCAAAGTATGATCGCCATCCAAAAAGGCAAATTATTGCCCAGACACCCATACCAACATTTTGCGGGGAAGTCCTTCACATTGACATATTTTCCACTGGGTCAAAGTACTTTCTGACTTGCATCGACAAATTTTCAAAATTTGCGATAGTACAGTCACTAAATTCCTGGACTATAGTGGATGTTAAGCCACGGTTACTACAGTTGCTAAATATGTTCCATGGTACAAAAACCATTTATTGGCTTAACTCGCACACCATTAATACTATGTTAAAAAATCACTTTGCCCTACCCCTACACAGCACATCAAATGGGCAGGTGGAGCGCTTCCACAACACACTAATGGAAATAGCGCGATGCCTTAAAATTGACAAGAATCTGGACGATATAATACATACGGTGGCTGGAATGAGACCCATAAGCATCTTCCATTCAACAAAGGATGATGAACAAGTAGTGTCACGTTTAAAATCCTCCCAGGATAACGAGTTAGCAACTCACAATAGGAACGGACATGACAGGGAGTTTTCCGTAGGGGAAAAAGTTCTCGGCAAGAATAATAGGAGATTAGGGAACAAACTAACTCCCCTTTATAGTGAAGAAGAAGTCCAACAAGTTCTAGGGACAACAGTTCTGATAAGAGAGAGGAGCGTCCATAAGGACAATCTTCGGTAAAGTCCCTTTCACTATAATGAAAAGAAAGAAGAAATATTATATTGGTAGTGAGTTAAAGGAAATATTGTTTACATTTTTAATGATTGCCTTAAGATTGGTCATAGCCATATTAGTGTCGGCATCAAATGGACGTTTAATGGACAACTGTAATGAGAGATACATTCCGGTAACCGGCGGGGATCTCGTAATTTGGGAAAACTTTGGACACATAAAACAAGTTACTAACCTAACTTTATACAAATTACTAAGAGACGAAACAGCTAATGCTACAAACTACTTTCCGCTAACTCATATGAGAAAATTGCTGGATGCGGACGTAAACCAAATAAGTAGACTGATACAGACGGTAAATATTCACCACAGACAAGCGAGAAGCCTGAATGCATTGGGAACAGTCCTGAAATACATCACTGGGACACCTGATCATGATGACTTCTACAAACTGACAAACACAGTTGACCAATTAATCAACTCACAGGAGAGACAGTTTACTATCAACACCGATGTGCAGAAGGAAATTAATAGCCTCACCACTACAGTAAACAAAATTTTAAAGGCAGAAAAACAAAGGGAAGTTGATACAGGAAATCTTTATTATGTCCTCTTAGCCAGAAACAGGGCGATAATAACAGAATTAAATAACTTAATAACCTCTATCACATTCGCAAAAAATGAAGTTTTGAATCCTATCCTTTTAGATAGCAATGAAATCAATTTCAAAATAACAAACCAGCACTTCACAAACCTCTCCGTAGCTGATATTATGGCCGTAGCTAAAATTAAGATTCTACAATACAATAATGTAATATATTTCCTGATAAGATATCTTATCTCTAAGTTTAAATGTAAGAAAATTATTATATTACCAGTAGCAAAAGGTCACCTCATGCTTCACTTGCAAGAATCCACCCTCGCTGCATGTCACAATTACACCTCAGCAGTAAGAAACTGCAGCGGTACTATGCCAATATTTTGTCTGTCATCATCACTCAAATCATGCGCTCTGGAACTAATGACACGTAATACCGCTAACTGCAGCACAACATTCAACAACCTCCCACCAATTACAGCCATAGGCGATGGTTTGGTGGTTATCAATGACCAACAGGCGGTTGTAGAAGAAAACAACGAACCCCCTGTTACGGTCAATGGTACTTACCTAGTTATCTTTAATGATTTCGTTAGAATCAATAATACGATGTACTACAACGAAAATTCAAAGACACCCCTACAACCGGAAATTCCATGGGCTTCTATGATTAACCTAACGCAACATACCGATATAAAAAAAATTTCCAACATATCCATCACCCACAACATGTGGTCTATCAAAGTCATATCGCAAGTTTATCGACTATTGAAATTCTTATTACTTATAGGACTGATTGCTCACTCACTCCGACGCAGGGCCTCCACAAAGAGAAAAATTCTTATAACTAAATCTGAGCGTATGCTACTCAGGACATTTAACATTCCCACAAGTTCTTTACACCTGAGTAGCCAACTGTAGTGCAGCAACGTCAGCAAAGCGGTGGCAGAGCTGCGGCAGTGGAGCATGGTGTAGGAACTTAGATTAAGGTATGAAAAATACAATATAATTAGTGGACAACAACACATCGTAGTAATAACACACAAAAATTTATTTAATTATTAAATAAAAATAAATGTAACAAAAAACACAAATAAATATTCATAATTAAAATACAAATAAAAATCTATAATTATATATATATATATATATATATATATATATATATATATATATATATATATTGTTGTTGCAAAATTTTTAGGCTTTATCCCTTTATTGTTGTTTTTATAAAAACAACGTTTGTTTATTAGTGGAGAACGATGGTAATGTTTACCAGGGGGTAAGGCAGGGAATACCTAGGTTTCGGACAGAGCCACCAATCCTCATCAGTTCCCTTGTTTTTTGTCTGGGATATTCTCCCTAGAAGTTATTTTAAAAATAACTTCTATGACAAAAAACATTTTTTTTACCCAAGTGACGAGATTGTAAGCTCAATAGAAGAGGAACCAAAGAATTAAATAAAACTAAAATTCTTTTGGAAAGTCTTCTAAATCTTACAACCGCACTTATAAACATTTACATCTTTCTCCACTTGTTATGCTTTCGTTCAACCTGAACGAAATAGCATAACCATGTAAGTTGGTTTTGTCTGTTACAACAAAAACCCCTTCGTCGACCGTGCCTTGTCTATTAATAGAACAATGTGGCTTGTTTGTTCGGGAACCGTAGTATTTTGTTGTTGCAAAATTTTTAGGCTTTATCCCTTTATTGTTGTTTTTATAAAAACAACGTTTGTTTATTAGTGGAGAACGATGGTAATGTTTACCAGGGCGTAAGGCAGGGAATACCTAGGTTTCGGAAAGAGCCACCAATCCTCATCAGTTCCCTTGTTTTTCGTCTGGGATATTCTCCCCAGAAGTTATTTTAAAAATAACTTCTATGACAAAAAACATTTTTTTTTACCCAAGTGACGAGATCGTAAGCTCAATAGAAGAGGAACCAAAGAATTAAATAAAACTAAAATTCTTATATATATATATATATATATATATATATATATATATATATATATATATATATATATATATATATATATATATATATATATATAACAGTGTGGCTTGTTTGTTCGGGATACCGTAGTATTTTGTTGTTGCAAAATTTTTAGGCTTTATCCATTTACATCTTTCTCCACTTGTATATATATATGAATATATAAACTGAACATGAATGACTGCTTATAATTATATTTATATTGCCTTATGACGAATAAGTAGTGTTCTCATTTCTCCCACTTCCTTAAAGGTCAAGATACAAAGCTGTACCAGACAAAAATACAACAGAATGATAATGCTGTTGAAAGCTGTGACAATTCTTTCGATCTCAACGATGACTTCGGCCAAGGATCGGACCCAAATATTTTAACTACGGACGATGTCATACGGGCGAAGAAAGGATTACCTCCTCAAAGATATGATGCATTTGTTCTATATGCAGATACCGATTTAACATACGTTACGGAAATGTTAACAAAATTGGAGGACAATTCAGAGTACAACTTTAAGGTAATTCGTAAGGAAATCTTAGTAATAACCCAATAAAATAGCCGTTCTTTTTAGTTATGCATAAAAGATCGTGATTTGCTTGCCGGAGTTGCATTTAAACATGTTGCTCTAACAAAGTTAATCGAGGAACGTTGTAGATACTTAATCGTTCTACTGACAAATTCTTTTTTGAAGAGTGCCGAAAATAAGTTCTTTGTGGATTTTACACAAGCATTACAAATAGGTAAGTACGTAAAAATATATAGCCCAGCAGTGTTTTCACGGTAATTTGTTCATATGTAAACTTTTAGTTTGTAATTATAATTTCTAGCGACTAGTCGTAGTAATAGTTATTGTACCATTGTGTTCATTTGCTTAAATAAAAAAGGGTATTTTATGAAGAAGCTCAAAGAGAGGTTTTGAGAAAAAACCAAGCCTTAGCAATTGCAACAGTCAAATGTTATCCAACATAGTCCGTTTTGCTTTTTTCCCTTAGATTTTATGATCAAGTAATTAAATCAATAAGTAATTAATTGTTACAAGCAAGGGTTGTTTAAGGAATGAATGGTGTATGTACTAGTGTTGTAAATAAAAAGGTTTGTCTTTCTCCAGTAATTTATGTAAACAATATTTAATTCAAGTTCAACAATCTAAGGATTTTGTAAAAACTTCAGCTAATTGATCCTAGCTGTTGATTGGTTCTTACTGTTCCATTTCTCAGATGGTCTCGCATAAAGTAATATTATGTGTTTGACATTTTTGTTTCTGTTGTCTTCATAAATTTTGAGGCAAATTTTTTTCTCCTAGATCTTCCGTTAACCTCGTAGCCATTTTGATTCTGATGTTACTCTGTCTATGATCTGATGATATTTCAATTGTATGTTGTGTTTGCTGCACAATGAAAGGGTCGAACCATATATCTATAGCTATAAAAAATATTTGTATGTTTGATTATTTTTTTGTAATTTATGGACTCAAAAACGGCTAAACAGATTTTCCTGAAAATGTTCAAATATACAACAAATATACATACAACTATATATATATTCTCGTCCGATTTAATGTTTTTGATTCACCAAACACGATATGTATTCCCAATTCCAATGAATTTTGAAATGAGTGACGGAATTTGGTAAAACAATAAATTTGCCAAATCATATGGGTTCAGATTTGGATATGGCTGCCATATATATTTTCGTCCAATTTCATGTATTTGATGCCGCAAACAAGCTATATATCTTCAATTTCAATTAAAACTGGAATTAAGTCTAAAAATAAATATGTCAAATTATCTTGAAATCGGTTCAGATTTGAATAAAGTTCCCATATAAATTTGTCGAGTGATTTCGTGTATTTGATGCATAAAAAGGAGGCTATGTATGTCAAATATCGAAGAAGTTTGGAAGGTGACGGAATTTTGTCTAAAAATAAATATCAATTTACGTTGAAACCGGTTAAGATGCGAATATTACTTTGTTAAGGAACATCGACCCACCACACCTTTGTTATGGTACTAGGATAACACTTAAAAACGGCACAACAATTTAATTGGCTAAATCTCTCTAATAACAATAAAATTGCCGTTCAACTTTAAAATATTGAATTTTCCTGTACGCTTAGCATTTTTATGACAATTAATAAATCCAAAGGGCAAACTCTTCGCGTATGCAAACTAAACTTAGCATATTCCTGTTTTTATTATGGTCAGCTGTGTGTGGCATGTTCACATGAGGGTAGACCGAGCAATATGTTTGATTACGCTCCTGAAGAAAAAAAAATATTGTATTGTATTCTACAGAAAAGGATAAAGTCTAAAAAAATGCATATCGCAATAAAAATGTGAATAATTTTGTAAAATTTTGTATCTTATGGCCCTTATCATTGTTAATTTTGCCACGGGAGCATATGTGTCATAGCCATCGATCCATATGTTCATTCAAAAAGTATTTTAGTGCGGCAGACACAAATAACATTGATATCATTTTCCCGATATTTTTTCATTTCCAATTTCCAACTTTCCGATACACTACATTTTTGTGAACTATAAGCAACTGTTGGATTTCTTTTCATGTACCAGAATATTTGATCTCTTGACAAATATTCTCTCCCTTGATCTATTGTTAAAGCAGAACATTTTTCGGTTAGAAAATTCAAAAAATCGAATAGTACAATATTAAGGAGGTTAGGTTAGGTTAAAGGATGCGCGGTTGTATAAACAACTACTCCACTCGATCCCACGGCAGCGGGCTCTACGATACCGGATTGACCCGAAACAACGAGATCCCAGTTTCGGGCAGCGGCTGCCAACTCAGTATGTACATGTTTGCGTTTGTTTATTTTTTCTGCATTGGGAGAAGCATATCCCGGAATGCTTGCTCCGGATTTTATTGGTCCGTGCCGGGATTGAGAAAAACCCCGGACCTTGGTTCTGTTTGGTTTGTCAGAACGTCATCCACCACAGATTTGATTCGGTGCGATGTAATGAATGTAGAGAATGGGTGCACTTCAAGAACTGTTCCGGACTAAGGAGAGACTACAGCGAAAGGGATTATGTTGCGACTTGCTGCAGTAACGTAGTCCTCATCGGAGACGTCGTCGGAGTATGGAACTCCACCGCAGTCTCCAGAACAGCAAGCAACGCCGCAGCATCTAACGCCACATGATGGTGTTCCAACTTCGTACTGTGCATCATTCATGCAATTCAATTGCAACGGACTCCGAGGCAAAATAGATGAGATAGTGGAATTTATGAGTCGGAGGAATATTAAGATCGCAGCGGTGCAGGGAACCAAGCTGAATGAAAATTGCAGCCTATAACGTTGTTATGACATAATCAGGTCGTCCGATTTCATAACCTCTGAACTTTCCTTCACCATGGGAAAGCTCACTGGCCAGAGTTCAGAGAATTCACCAACCGCCGCTTGAGAGAACTGCCCTTCTGATGTTCGGGTAGCAGAAAGGATTTTCCGAAACATCATCAAAACTGCACCCGCTCGCTATATACCTGCTGGTCGAATACCCGAGATAAGACCAAACTTTCCAGCAGAGGCAGCGGGATTCGCAAACGAGCGTGATGATCTCCGTCGTACAAACCCTACTGATCCTAGAATCAGTGATTTGACAGTGGAAGTCAATTGGTTGGTACAGGGGAATAAGAGGAAAAATGGCTAGACCATGTGAAGTGTTGCAACATTGGAACCGATATGAGCAAGTTGTGGATAACAGTTAAGTCGCTCTCGAACCCTGGAAAAAGGATGATGGGACCTCAGTCACTTTTAACGACGTAACGGTGACTGATCCGAAGAGTTCTGCGGAGTATTTTAACCGACAATTTGTCGAGCAACCCGAGAGCGACAGGGCGAAGCGAAGAGTACTACATTGTATCGGTGGGCGATGTTGCAAATGTCATCCGGAACGCTAAGTCATCCAAAGCGTTGGGCCGGACGCAATCTCAATAGTAATGTTGAATACGCCGGGAGTAGAGTACCTACATAAAGAAAGTTCTCAATTTGACCCTAGCCACCCACATAGTGCCCGAAACCTGGAAAATGGGTCGGGTGGTCCCGCTACTGAAGCCAGGCAAGGATGCCAGTAAAAGCGAATCGTACAGGCCGATTTCGCTTTTGTCGCCAGTAGCGAAGACTCATGATGTTTTGTTCCTCCCCAGCATTAGAGGAAGCTATCCAGTTGCCATTTCCACACGTATTAGTAGAGGACTGAACCAGAACAAGCCAAGTGACAGAACAGTGTTGGTAGCCCTTGACCTATCAAAGGGATTTGATACGGTCAATCATGCCATACTGTTTGAGGAAGTGCAGAGAACTACCCTCGGACCAAGTTTGAAACGTTGGATAATCAACTATATTTGTGGACGACAGTCGTACGTGGAATTTCCGAACAAGTCCAAAGCCCGTAGAGTGAAACAGGGAGTTCCTCAATGTGGGGTGATATCTCCGGAACTGTTTAACCTCTACCTTTCCGGAATACCTTGCCCTCCAGACGGCATAAAGATCGTAACGTATGCGGATGATTGTACGATCATGGCGTCGGCCCCAATGGTCGATGACATATCTGAAAGGCTTAACCCCTGTCTCGCGGAGCTTTTCGCATATTTCCACGCGAGGAATATGAAAATATCCGCCACGAAATCAATGGCCACAGCTATCTGCGACGAGATGAAATGTAGAAACAAGGTCCTCATGGAGCAAGCCGGCAGCACTTGGGGTGCGGACAAGGAAGCATTGTTGACTTCTTATAACGCGATAGGTCGGTCTGTGATCAGCTATGCGGCTCCAGTGTGGTCTGCGAATACTAGTGCTACGCAGTGGAAGCATATCCAAATCTGCCAGAACGCTGCCCTTATAACTGCGACAGGGTGCCCTCTCATGACACCAGTGGACCATCTACATGAGGAGGCGAAAGTCCTTTCTTTACGTCAGCATAACCATATGCTTTCGTTGCAGTACCTGTTTGGGTGTTACTATCATATGGTGGATAAATCCCCCCCACCCAGGCGTGTCAGGAAGGACATACATCTAGAAACTCTAGATCAAGAAGCCTATCAGGCAGGTCTGAGTGGCATACATACCGACGCAGTCTCGGAAGCTATTAGCAGTTATAAAATGAATGCCGTCCTCGGAGTCCACCCCCATTCATTACAGCTGTAGAACGTCAGCTGCCTAGACAAACCAGGGTAGTTTTGGCGCTATTACGTTCAGTATGGTGTAGTCGTCTCCATTCGTATTGGGCACGAATTGATGAAGATGTGTGTGACGCATGCCCGGCGTGTGATACGACCGCACAATACGCTGCACCCCTTTAATTGCACAGCCAAACTCACTCCAGAAGATCTCTGGCTACAGGCCATCAAAGTAGCCGAATTTCTAAACCTGGAGCTGGAGCCAGATTAGATAATCTGAATAAAAAATCTTTTTTTGACATTACATCCCCTGCCAGTTAGCCAGTTCTGTTGAAATCTCCCAAAATAATGCTTATGCAGTGTTTGGAAGAAGTGGCATAAGGGTGGCTTCACTGAACTCCCAATCTCTAGATTTACTGAATCAGATCCGCATTTGTCCAATTCATCGGCCGATTTTTTCCTATGGAGTTTTTGCAGGAATAAAGTGCAATTAAGCCCTTCTTCGCTCGCTCCTCGATGCTCCTCTTCCAACTTAGTTTCTGGTCTAGGACGGTACCGAGATATTTGGTCTCCGAAGAAAGGCTTAGCATAACACCATCAAGTATTGGTAGGGAAAAGTCTGGGATTTCCCTCTCCCTTGTGAAGTGTACGACCTCACTTTAAGATGGGTTCACACCAAGTCCATTGCAGGGTGCCCATCAGAGGGCTGCAACGAGTATGCAAAAATTCAAGCATACTCGGTTTCTTACATGATTTTTGTTGATGCAGTCGTTTAGTTTGATCTGAATGAAATGACCGTTTTCGCTTCTGATCGAATCGAACGCTCAGTTTGAATCACTTCACTCACAATCAAACATGAGCGTTCGAGACGGTTTGATGTGTTCAGCAACATGAGTTGATCGAACACATGAATGTAAATGAGCAATCACAACCGTGATTGTCTTCTTTGAATCGAGTTCGCTCAGCATCATTGTTTATTCAACCATTTAATCAAGTTGGGACAGTTTATTTTGACTTTTTTAATATTTGAAATGGAAGAATATTGTGATAGTGCGACCGAAATTGTTGCAAGTAGAAACTACACAGGTGTAGGTAAACGAAAAGGTTGAAGTTTGTGAAAAATCTTGACCAATATTGTAAAATAAAAAAAAAAATATTTAAACATTTTTAGTTTTCTAAATACCACGGATGTGTTTCTTTATTAATAAAATTTAATTTTTTTTTTCAAATAAGTCACTGAAGTCTAACATACCAGAAACCCAAATAAAATGAAAACATTGTATGTTTATTAAATACAATTTGCACCAATTTTTTTTATGGGGACAGCTTTTAGTTATGAAAACCTTTGTAAAATTACAATCATGATTTCGCTCAATTTCGAACATTTGTGTTTTAATCAAATCAAATCACTCACTTAACTGGGATGAATCAAACCGACAAGACTCCTCATAGATGATCGACCCGTTATGAACAATTCAACATAAGTTCGTAAACAAATAACTCATGTGAGCTGTTTGATTGCGATCACAAAACTTCGATCAATACATGTTTGATCACAACTTTTTCGTTTGGCTTGAGTAACTCGAATGAACATGTTACATCTGACCGACTGATTGAGTTTGATTGTATTTCCACTGTGTGTGATCAAGCCTACTCAATCATACTCATTGCAGCCCTCTGGTGCCCATGTGGAGAGTGTAACTAGAGCTCCCTGAAACAGTTTGCGGGAATCGTCGGCGTAAGCCACGAACTTTGTTCCGCCGTGTTCCAGTTCGATTTGAATGTAATTTATCACCAAAAAGCCAGAGTAGTGTTGACTCCTCCTTGCGGGGTGCCCCTAGTGACCGTTTTCCTATCAAAACACTCTCCGATGCTTGAGTTGATGATTCTGCTGCTGAGCATAAAATCAATCCAATCAACTAGGAGTGGTGGTATACAAAGTACGAGGGAACTATGAATTGCCTCGAGTGTGACATTATTGAAGGCTCCCTCTATGTCAAAAAGACTTTCAAAGTGAAGCACGAGCTGATTCAACAGATTTGCCTTTCATATGGGCATGTTGAGCTGTGTTCAACTAGGTCAAGGATATCATAGATTTCTCCCGCGTTTTCAATAGAAAATATAGGCCTGATAGACCTGTAGTCTTTTGGAAGTACATGACTTGGTTTCCCAGCCTTGGGAATATAAGTGACTGTAACTTCCCTCCACAGTGATGGAATGTGAGAGAGACGCAGACAAGCCTTAAATATCACTTCCAGGAGTGTTATTATTACCGTCGATGCATGCTGTATCATGGCGTGAATAAAGCAATCTGGTGCCGGTGACGTGAATGGTTTGAATGAGTTTATAGCCCACAAAATCTTGGGATTGCTTACAATCCTCTCAGTCAGACTTACATCCTCCGCCCCGCGATGCTGACTAAACCGATATATCAAATTTGTTATTTTTGTTATCAAATTAACGGACTCGTCCACATCTGAGGCGAATCTACTGGGAGATTACCAGTAGATCTCAGCTTCCATGCAGTGTGCTCCGGAAATTTGTCCCATCGAGCCTTTCTCGGGTTCATATGAGTTTTTTGATGCAATCCCTCTACTAATATCTGGAATGTTATCTTCCAGCGATCCGAAAAGGAACACTCGTTGGAGACTTTCCAACTTTAGGGATACAGCGGCAAGTGCACTTCCATCCCAGAAAGCCAGCTACTCCGGTTACGAGGAAGTTTTTGTGCTCCTCGTTTTCGCAGCAGATGACCTTCACTCATTTATAGAGGGAGGCACTGCCGAATTGTAGCCTTCTTGGATCTTCCCCTAGGAAAACCAACTCCCTCAGACGGTCCTCAATGAGAAGCCTGCGACTTTCACTGATTTTGCCTTCTGGCTCAGCTCGGTCGATGACCGCTACACGAAGATTGTCGTGGTAGGTGGTTCGGGAATGTTTCCTTTTTCTACTACTCTGGCTCGGAGGTTGAGGTTTGGTGTTATCAGATTTGGCCTTAGGAGACCTACAGAGGCTGCCTGAACCGGCCTATCAACTAACTTATTGCCAACTACGGATGTAGATGACGCAGTTGGCGGAGAGGAAGTTTACCCGCTGACGGTCATTTGCCTCGGGATGCGGTTCCTCCGTTGACCGTCCTCTCGTTAAACGAGAGGAGGGTTTGGTCTCCTTTGGGACCACTGGGGCATTGTTTCCATCGGGGTTCTTCTTTTTCTTCCGCTTTTGTGCGTTTGATACGGTGGGAACAGCGCATAATTCCGACGATGGTGGAGTGCATTCCACCCCAGCCTCGTTTGTAGGTTGCCCCCCCTCCCCTCTTTACGAGGTCTGTAAGGAGAGAGGTAAGTTCATTCTCAAGAGAACATTTTGGCAGTTGGGGATGATTCTTTTCGAATTACCGCACTGCCTTTAGGTTCGTCTTGTTTAGAGTCTTTTCCCTCTCCGTAATCTGTAGGGGATCGCGGCCTATGAAGCTTTTGCAGTACCTCACCAACAGTTTGTTGCCTCTCTTTGCTTTACCCTCCTTCCACCTTCCACGACGCCTCCCTTACCCGGAGGCTAGTAGCATCGGTATGCTCCGATGAAACCCCTTCTTCGAGGTTAGGCCTGACCTGAGTGCCAGTTTGAGCATCCTATTCAGCTTTCTGGACTGATTCATTATTATTATGGTCACGTCGAGCCCCCCATCAGAGAGAGGTGAATCATTCCCAAAACCAGATGGTACACTATACTGGCTAAGTCTTAGGGTTTTGGTCTTCCCGAGGAGGGCGGACAACTGTTCACTCTGTAAAGTATTAAAGTATTAAATTACATATTTGAAATAATCAACTATATATAAAAAATGAATGCCTGTGTGGCGCACTAAGAAAATATTTGTGGAATTATACCTTTAGTAATTGGAATGTCAATATGGTAACATGGTAGAATTAAGAAAATAAGGTCATGCAATCACATGTTTATATTTTTTTCAAAATTATTCATTCGACAACATCTCATTGTCAAAATGGATATTTAGAAATCCATTGTTCCCATGAGAGATGGGAAACTGCTTTCTATGCAGTGAAACTTGACAAGATAAATTACAGAAAATGCAAAGATGTGAATGCTTAATTGAAATGATTTTACCTTCTTAATTTTACTATGTGTAGTAATTAAAAGTATTCGATTACTACAGTAGGTCCAAGCGAAACTATAACTACCAAAAACAAAATTTACAATTTTTTTTTTGTTTTACATTTTATTAGAACACTATGTAGGTAATTTAAAAAGCAAAAAAACTTCAAATTTTAATTCATTTAAAGTAAACAAATATTAAAAGAGATCATATTTCAATGCCAAATCCAAACTCGTACACTTCGTATTATTTAATGTGTTTCTACACATTAATATTTTATATGTATTTCTTTACTTTTTTTCCATTTTATATTGCACTATATTTTTATACCCTCTACCTTGGAAAGGAGGTATTAATATTTGTAGTTCGTAATGAATATCAAGGTCCACGTTTTCCTATAGCGCACATGTAACGCTACCTTCGGATATTCGGAGACGATTTAAGCCACATTTTCTAATAGATTTGTATAAAATTTGGTGTTTGTACATCATAATGTCCATATTGGCCAATGGTTTCCATATAAGGGTACCTTTTGATATTCGGAATTTTGATAATCCTATTTACCCACAATTGATAACAATCCTTGTAGTATAGGTTCCCGTTTTTGTATGGCCCCAATATAACCTCTCCAGCCGCTTTATTGAAAACTTTAATTGCATTCTTCTACCGATCTTACTGATGTTTGAATTTTAAAGTGGAACACGTTTGAATCCAGAAAATTTTCTATAAATGTTTTTATTTACCTAATGGTGGAGGGTATAAAAAGTTCGATCCGGCCGAACTCAATGTATTTATACTTGTTTCAATTATACTTTTCATATTGAATTGTTAATTTTATAATGATCATTCATTTCATTTCGGTTTGAAAGTGAAGACAACGGGCAGCAGTGTCTTCGCTCTAAAATCGACAAACGCAGCTATGGTCTTAAGTCCAATCGAGGACCTACGAAACCAAATCGCTCAATTAAAACCCCTTCGGTTGGAAAGTGGGGCTAAAAGTAGTGATTGCTCTGGTGTGGAAATTGTTTTTCAAAGCTATAAAATATTTTAAGTTTGCAGGAACAGTTAAATGGCGGCAATGTATGAATAGGAATCAGTATTAAACAATGATAGCTGAAAAATATTTCACCATACAGAAATTTAGGGGTCAGTCGGAAATTTTGGAAATTACGAATGTCAGGTAGCAACATTAGGTAGGGCTTATATCTAAACGGGGACAGACGTTTACCTATTCCAACATCAATCATTTTCGGATTAGCGTTAACATCTGTGCAAAGTTATTAAATTGCGACCTATATAGCAATTGCAACAGACTGATATACAAGAGGCGGAGAAGGAAAGACAGAGTTTAATCGACATTTTTCGCGATTTTTCAATTTGATGACAGAACAGAAATATAGACCCATTTTATGGTGGAGTATAAAATAGTAATTATGTTTGGCTGTACGAGCTCTTAATATTCTCACATTACGAATTCAAAATGTCAGTCCATTTGATTTGCAAATAATGCACAGTGGTCGAGGTCGTATGAGAAATACTTTCAGTGCCGATATTAATATGAATCTTTGGTTATGGTACCTTGACGAGATAAAAAAAAAATGTGACAAAATGGATATGGTCGATGCATGTTTTGGCATTGTCCCCTTACAACGTACCTCTCGAATAAGAGTTATTTGCCCAATTCCTGTCACATTTCCACACCAGATTGTTTTGTTATTTGACATTTTACGTTCTAAAGAGTTAAAGAATAATCTTACTTTATGATGTGGTCGAAACTTTTTTATATCTTTGTTTCTAGACTCCTCCGATAATTCTCCAATCGATACCGTGGCATATTTTGTAATGTTAGGTGCATGTGGGCGGATGATAATACCATCGATATCCATTTATTAACTCTTTAGCAGTTTCCAGTGCAAAGGCCTTCAATTTTTCGACATTAATATTGTACCCAGAAAACAATGCTGGTAACAGTATTGAACACCTCTCAATTACATCTATATAAATCCCTGTTATCTCCGCAGATAAGCTCAGATTTTTGAAAAATCCTATCGCAGTATTCCCGTCGTTTGAAGATCCACTGCCTCCAACTTTTGGCCTATCTACAATTAAGCCCATTTCTTCTCAAAATTTCAATTAGATTTTTTCTTTTTTGGAATTGATTTTTTTCTTCTAAGTTTGACATAATTTGAGATTTTATAAATTCTAGTCTGTAAGACAAATAAAGAAAGTACTCAAAAATACATAGGCATTGTTTGTCATAATGTTCAAGTTCGAAATAAACGGTGAATAATGTAAAATAATCAAAATATCGTATATAGGGAGGTACCGTTATATCGGAGCTGTGGGAAGACCTGGACCACATAGACAATTTTCTGTCATAGGCTATAGCTTTTATTACACCCTCTAAAATATTTTCGCGATAATATTGGGCATTTATTCTGATGCCATGGTCGATTAATACGAGTGGCGCTTTTTGGCACTTTTGAGTCTATTTTCTTTCTGTTGCAGTGTAAGTTCTTGCATGTATTTCAATGTCTTTACCCCGAGCTCATTTTACAATATTTGCCAAATGAGCCATTTTTCGACCACTGCGACGCGGGTTTCGACCAAGTCGCTCCTTTACTTTTCGAGCCATTTCTGCTGATGTTGATGTTTTCTTCCGTCCCCTTCCTTGACGTCGGGCTTCGCTGCCAGTATCACGGTACGAGACACAAAAAAAATTTTTTTTTACGTTTAAATGCTGCCTCCAACTTTTGGCTTATCTACTATTAAGCCCATTTCTTCTCAAATTTCAATTGGATTTGTTGTTTTTTGCAATTCATTTTTTTCTTTTATGTTTGACCGTAACACGCTGCCCAAATGTTGCTCTGCGGTATTTTGGCCCAGTCTCGCGAAGCTCTTGCTTGAGAAGATCGACACTTTGTTATTTTTTAATGCCAACCTTGCTTTCCAAAATACTGCAGACACAATAGTCCAACGGATTGGTATCCCGAGGTTTTGGTGGCCATTGTGCGCTGGAAATGAAGCGAGGAACATCATTTTGTAACCATTATTTGGTGGTTATAAAATGATGCCCAAGGGTCTAATACACCTTCTATAATATTTTCGCGATAATATTAGGCATTTATTCTGATTCGATTTATACGAGTGGTGCTTGAGTTCTGGTAGCCAATCGAAGGTGCACATTTTCAACTGACCTCTTTGGCAAGTAAACATGATCATTTTGTTTGTTAACAAACAACGAATATTTTCTCATCGGTGAAAACCAAATTCGGCAGTTCACACTTTCGGCCAAACAACTCTTTAGCTCTTTTAAGTCTATTTTCTTTCTGTTGCAGTGTAAGTTCTTGCACTTTTTGGAATTTCAATGGCTTTACCCCGAGCTCATTTTACAATATTTGCCGATTGGAATATTGCAATATGACGCGGGTTTCGACCAAGTCGTTTCTTTACTTTTCGAACCATTTTTGCTGATATTGCCGTTTTCTTCCGTCCACTTCCTTGAAGTCGGGCTTTGCTACCAATATCACGACACGAGACACAAAAAATTTATTTCATTTTAATGCTAGAGTGAAGTATAATAAATCACACTATCACGCTTGAATTCCATCACGAATACATTTTTTTTTTTCTGGAAAATTCTCACTAAAGTGCTTTTGTACGCTTGTACACAATATAATGAGCTGTCACTGGAATAATTTTAACAGCTGTAGGACGAGTGGCTTAGAAATGACAGCAGTCTGAATTTGGTTGCAGTTTTTTCATCTCACCCTGTAGGCATATTTTGTTTTGAAGTACTTTTCTTCTTCAATGGGTAATTAAGTCGATTCTTTTTTGAATTGGAATCTAATTGGCCGACAGCAGCAGCTGGAGGATGGCCGAGGATTTTTCCAAATTATTTTAGTATTCTCCGATCCTTCCGGGTTTATAATAATTTGAAGTGGGACATATGATGTTACAAATAAACTTCTATCATCACAATTATTATTTTCAAACTTCTGTTTGTATTCGCTATGAACCGCATAGAATGTTTCAAAGAACACACTTTTAACACTACATCAATAAGACAAACAAAAAAAAAGCATATTCTACGTCACTAGTACCATAAAAAGGACAAAATTTGGCATAATATTATGTTGGGCATAATATTATGTTCTTAAAATATCCATTTAACACTAAAACTGTGGGCGGTCCGGTTCAGTTAGTTTTAAATAAAAACATGTTATTGAAACCCAATTTCATAGGTATATAAGGTTCATAGGTATATAAGGTTTGAACTAACACGGCCCCCCCCGAACCCAATACGTTTCCGGAACAAATCCAAAATTGACTGGATGAAGTATAGGATACTAGTAAAAGAGAGGCTAGGGCAGGGAATTGAGTGCCTAAGCACAGACGACGTTGACAGAAATGTCAATAGGTTAACGGAGACTCTAATAAAGTCTTTCTGCCTACGAAAAACCCTGGATGACAGGGGAAATTCGTAACAAAGGAAAAGAGGTCCGAAGACTTTACAACAGAGCTCGCTTAAACTAGCAGTATTCTGGGACAGCTATCAACATAAAGAATACAAGAAAATAGTAAGAACAGCTAAACGAAACTCCTGGAATTTTTTCTGCGAACAGGTTGATAGCGTGAATGATGTTTCAAAAATAAAAAAGTTTCTTTCAAAAACCCATACACAAGCCGAGACAATGGTGGATGATATGGGTAACAAGATGGAAAAAATAGAAGAGACCTTAGTGCTTCTGATGAGTACACACTTCCCGCCGAGCATCACGACACACGTGGATATATCGGAAGATAGAAGGATTGCGACTGAGGAAGAACCTAAAATTGATGAATCGATGGTAAAGGAAGTCATCAGAAGTTCCACACCGTTTAAGGCAGCGGGACCAAATATAGTCTTCCCTGGTCTGCTCCAAAAGGAAGTGGACTATATTTCGTCCAATTTAGTCGGAATTTTCAACGCGTGCCTAAAGTTTGCGTAAACCTTAAAAGACTGGCGGGAAGCAAGAGTAGTATATATAACCAAACATGGGAAGGCAAACTACGCAATACCCAAGTCTTATCGACCGATAAGTCTAACATCGTTCTTACTCAAAACCATGGAACGTACAATCGACACCATGATTAAGAGCAGAATTGCAAACGATATGCTCAAATACAAACAGCATGAAGGCGTTAAAGGACGTTCAGTGGAAACCGCATTACATGAGGTTATACACCACATCGAGAACACCTTCGATATGTATACACTAGCAGTATGCATTGACATTAAAGGCTTGCACAACACACTGACTTTGTCTACTCGATCATGTATTTGATAGGCAATGACACCCAACAACATCCTCCATTTTGATTTATGTGTGCCATTGTCTAAGGTTCGATCGTGGCATGGTTGACTCGAATATTTGCATGGTGTTCTCCATTAATGCAGGGTGTCAACGATGAGATCGAACCATGTCATCGTCAAATTGTGTGTCATTTGTGTACGGCTGCTTAAAATGAGAGTGTGTGTGTGTGTTAGTTTCGACGGCGAGGGTGTGTTTTTGTTTGTGCTGTAATTTTGAAGTAACAAACACCGCGTAAATATAAAATTGAGTTCAATAACAAAATGTGCATAGACATCAACAAATGAATAGAAAAAATGAAATATATACTAAACAATCCCAATTTATTGGTGATTATCATAAAATTTTGGTCATAAAACAGAGGTAAATATTGTTTGCCTATTTTCTATCTTCATATAGTGTTTTTTTTAAAATTAAAGTTTGTGGGCAGATATTTGAATCTCATTCAATAACAGAATATGCACATAATTGAACATTGGAAGTATATAGTGTTGTTACGTGAATTACAGTAGCACTCATTCTCATTTACACCTCAATACCGGAGGCAAACATTTATGAAATTATAATCAAAATAAGGAAATTTTCAGGGGATTATTGTTTTTTGATAAGGATTAACATTTTAGATCGTTTCATCAATATCCACGAAATGTGAAAATTTTGTGTGGACCAATTAATATTTTAGTATACGCCAAGAAATTCTTTATTACAAAAAAAATATTTTTTCACATATCGGAGGAGCAGGTAGCTATTGCGCTTTGCCTTCATCACGTGTGTGTCTTTTTCGTTGGCAATTGTTTCATAATTTTTGTTGTTTTTTCGATAGAACATTTTTGTATGACACACTATTCAACATTCCCTTTTATTGGTCATTACATGTTACGACGATGGGTTTGAGTGTGACCGACATGACGAGACATCGAGCATTTGGTTGGATGTCACGTACTGTTATGCGTTTGACCAAACAGGACAAAACATGACGAGCGTTTTCTCTCCATGGCATAAATAGAGAAACTTGTCACATTTGCAGCCCTTTAATTGACATCGAAGGTGCGTTCAACAACGTCAGCACAGATACACTCATCCAACCCTTAGATAATTTTCAGGTCGACCGGGCCCTAAGGGACTGGATAAACCACATGCTAAGGAAAGATGGATAAGCTGTGGACTATATGACGTTAACATAAGGGGCAAAATTGGTCAAGGAACTCCACAGGGAGGGATATTATCACCCCTCCTGTGGGTGACCACCATTAACAGTCTTCTAAGGACTTTAACCAATGAAGACTTTGAACCAGTCTGCTATGCAGACGACGTTATAATACTTCTGAGGGGAAAGAACCCTAACTTGCTGTGCAGAAGGGCCGAGTCGGCTCTGAAACTTGCATACAACTGGGCCAGACCAAGAGGTCTTAACGTTAACCCGTTAAAAACTGAGATATGTCTATTCACTAGTAAAAGAAAACTGGGCCATATCGTTGAACCGGTCTTCCTGAACAAGACAATCAATATTTCCAATAAGTTTAAATATCTGGGTGTGATTCTAGATAGGAAACTTAATTGGAGGGACCACATCAAAGAAAGAGCAAACAAAGCTCATAGATGTTGGGCAACGTGTAAAAGGGCTATAGGCTCTAAATGGGGTTTTAATCCAAAGATTACATACTGGCTATTCAAAAGCGTAATTAGACCTGTTCTAACATACGCATCGGTAGTCTGGTGAACAGCTTTGGATAAAAATGTAATATCAAAATACTACAGAAAGTCCAACCAATTTGCTGCTTAAGCATCTGCGGCGCAATGAAGACAACACCAACTAGGGCATTACAGACAGTTTATTTGTGCACCCAATAGAAATTCAGATACGGTATGAAATGGTATGGATAAACAAAGGCCACGCTACATACCATCAAATAATTTTGCAGGGAATAACGGGAGAATCTATAGAAAATTTTGTATCGGACCGGATATCGGAAACTTTTGTAGCTGCCTCATGTGAAACATTAATCCCTACCAGAGACTCGTGGATCGACGGATTCCTACCACAAATGCCGACTGGAAACTCTTATACAGACTGCTCAGTGCCTGGAGGAGAGATCGGGACTGGGACTTTTTATCGAGGATACAAACACAGAATCTCTTTCCGCTTGCCCGATCACAATACGATCCTCCAAGCGGAGGTCCGGGCGGTTGCAGAGTGTCTGAACTGGCTTAATGCCAACACGAGGCCGGCTACCGTAAACGTCCTAACGGACAGCAATACAGCTATAAGGACTATAACATCCAAAACAGTAACTTCAAAAACTGTTTTGGAATGTATAAATTCAATCAGGTACCAGGTCATACGGCAGTTAGGGGTAACGGGATAGCAAACTCTCTCGCGAAAAAAGGCAGGGAATCAGCAACAATAGTGTCTAGTGTTAAAGACATTGGAAAAACAACAATGAGGGTGTAGGGAAAACCACAAAAATCTTATGGGGCGATCCCGATGAGATAGAAACGAAAAACTTTTTATTACTAGGTAAAAAAGAGATCAGTAAAGTAACAGACATCCTTACGGGGCACCTGGGCCTACAGGCTCATCTGTACAAGATAGGATATGCAGAAAACAGCATATGCAGGGCATGTGGGGAAGATGACGAAATATTGGGACATTTTCTCAGCCAATGCCCCAATACATATTTGAAGTAATCTAACATATATAAAAACGAATGCCTGTGTGGTGCACTAAGAAAATATGTGTGGAATTATACCTTTAGTAATTAATATGTCACTACAGGAACATGGTAGAACTAAGAAGGTAAAGTCATGCAATCATATGTTTACAATTTTTTTATTCAATTCATTCAAAATTATACGTTTGACAACATCTCATTGTCAAAACGTATACGAGGCGGTTCGGAAACTTCTTAGTCTGTCAATGAAAGAGAATAGTTAGTTTTTCAAAAATCTTTTTTTTTAATATAGTCTCCTGAAACTTCAATACTCTTCGTTCAACACTTTTCTAGCAATTCTATCTTCTTCTAGTGGTTTACAACTGCAATTGCATCTTCAGTTGAGGTAAAGTGCTTGCCAACAAGAAATGGATGTCACGGGTCACTTTGATGATTTTAGCCATTGTTAAAACATTCTTATGCGCTGGTGCGTTGTCTTGATGAAAAATTATTTTTTTTGTATTGTAAGCCTGGACGTTTTTCTCGAATTTATACATTTAATCAATAAAGCACCTTTCAAGTCCAAAAAACCGTTGCGGTATCCTTGCCAGCCGATTGAATTGTTTTTGCCTTCTTTGGGGAAATTCCTCCAGCTTCAGTCCATTGTTTGGATTGTTTTTTGTCTCTGGGGTATAGTGAAACGACGCTTAAAATCCATTTTATTTTGCTCAAAACGAGAAATGTTCATTCTTATGCGTTTTTGATCGACTGTTAACAAACTTGCAGAAAGCTTTTTATCTGTAGTTTTTCATCCAAAATTAAATAGACTCCATCATTTGAGATGCCCATGATATTAGATCATGTAATACCATATCATGCACTTTGGTTACAATTTCTGTTGTTGTTGCTGTTTTTGGATTTTCAATACGGGGTTCATCTTCAATGCTTGTACGACCACGTTGAAATGCAGCAATGAAAATGTTGCATATGAAGGAGCACTTTTACCTAAAACATTTACCATATCATTATGAATTTCTTGTCCCGATGTAAATATTTAATGACAGCACGCATTTCTAATTTTTCCATTGTAAAAAAATGCGGATGTGTTTTCTTTGAACACCTGTTTCTATATGAAGGAGTTCGAAACAAAATTTAACATGTGTTCATAACAGAGATGGAAGTTTAAAAAAAACGTAACTTTTTTCTGTTTATACCGCGTTTTTTGTGCTAAGCTAAGAAGTTTCCGAACTGTTCTCGTATTTTTTAATCCATTGTATATTCCATGGTAGAATAATACAGGTAGATGCATCAACGCTTATGCCAACATTTTTTAAATGATTTTTCAAAAATAAGTAGATTTTTATATGTTTTCTTATACGACGCCTATCAGAGGTTGCAAAGAAACGGACACTGCTTTCTATGCAGTAAATTTTGACAAGGTAAATTACAAATATTCAAAGATGGGGTATACTTATTTGAAATAACTTTACCTTCTTAATTTTACCATGTATAGTAATAGTAGTAAAAACAAATTTATTAACAGCCTGTTCCGCGATATCGAAACAAAATTTGCGCTACTTTATGGATGATGTGGAGGAGGCTTCGAATTTGTTTGAAGTACCTAAAAACCAGTACATTTTTAAATAAAAAAAATGTATTTTCCTAGGATTGTGGCCAATCTTCGTTTGTCGAAGGAAGTTTTTCGGGCTCTTTTAGGTATTGTAGAAGACAAATGGGTCCCCGGTTGCAGAACAACCCAAATACACCCCGAGTTAAAACTTGGCACATTCTTGCGGTTTTTGGCGACCAGCAGAATTTGGGGAACGAAGCCCTGACTCCCAAAGCGAAGTCTACAGTAAGCAGAACCATTGCTGAATGTCTGCAAATTTTTGAGAACCACATTTGGCCCAGGGATAAAACAAAATTGTAAAATTAACATATTATTTATTTAAATGACAATATATGATTCAAAAATTTGTTTCAATTACTATTTATGATGATGGTTTGATGTTCCATGTGTTGGGATATTGGTTTATTACGTTGGTGTTGTTGTTGGATCTGTGTTTGTGCTGACAGTGTCTGATTTTTTGCAGTTTGTGTGTAGAGACCCCATCTCTACACACAATTCTTCCAGTGGTCTTCAAGGGATTACCTGCTGCTTCCAAAAAATGGCATTGTATGCTTACGTTTTCGTTCGCTTTGATTTTCGTAAAATTTTTCGTTCTGATTGATTTTAGTGGAAGGGAAATCATCTGTTTGCCGTGTAAAAGCAATACGAAATGGTTCTTTCGATATCGTGGAACAGACTGTAAAATGATTAACAACAATGAATAAGGTAAACGTACAGGAAGATATAAAAAAATAAATTATTCAATAGCGGATGATGAGCTATTTCATTTATATAGATATCAAATCCAGCTAAAAAAAATTGTGCATCCGTGGAACACCTGTGCCCATGCCTATATCAATTGGGGGTGCGACAATAAAAGTTATTTGTTGAAGACGGTATCTTTGTGCATGCGAAAGTTTTGTTTTTTTTATTATTCATTGCTTTTGTAATGAAAACTTAAAAAATAATGATCTACATCAAAATATTCCTGCTGTAAAAATTTGTGCCAAAGTTGTTTTGTTGGAGCAGCTGTTATTTTTATGCAATTTTTTCTCCCTGGAAAGGAATAGTCGTATGATTGTCAGTAACTTCTTAGTAAGTATATGTTAAAGGGAAAGTAAACGAACGAGCCTATAAACAATGAACACGTTTGCAGGAAATTCTTGGAATTCCGTCTGTCTGTCCGTGAGCATGTTCAAACGAGTTCATTATTAACGGGAGCGGCTTGAGCTGAGCGGCCGTGTGCAAGTTTAATCATGCTTATTACCAACGCGGATGGTCTGGTACGTCCGTCTAACAGTGTCGTTGACTCAGTTCCATAATGTTGTGAAATAAATGATAGGTGGTCTATGCCTGAATATAATGACAAGAACTAAAAATACCTTATGCATTCCATTGTTTTGTGTTGAATCTACAGCTGCAATTTCTGCCTTTAAGCAGATACGATAAATTTCGATAGTATCGGTTTGTTTCATATGAGTGCGATTTCCATTAGGAGAGAGAGAGGGAAACGATAAAAGCTGCTTAAAATCATTTTTTACAAAAATGAAATCACGCGACGGGGTAATGTGGAAGCAATAACCATTGGGTTGGGCCGTTGGCCATTCGGTCCACTTGATTCCTAGCAAAACTAACGGATGCAGAGTATGGAACATATTACTTTACACACTGTAAAAAATCATCGAGAAGGTCATAATCAATTACATCCACATCTGTCGGTCTATATTGTACAATGCTTCAATCATTTTTCTTCGTTATCTTTCACGACCACTATTTCATGCAATATTATAATTCTAGATCGTCATTAAAGGTCCCTGGTATGCGAGCATGTAGAAATTTGCAGGATTTCGTTGTTAAAACTAGGCGCGATATCCAGTTAGTTACTTTTGTTTTGGGTCTATTGTTAATAGTTTAGTTCAGAATATCTTTCACATTTCTTACACAAATGATTTTATGGGCCTTATTTTTAAATACGAAAACCCTTCGTAATATATTTGCTGCAATTTTATTCCTTAAGTTGCTGCAGTGTGTTTGGAAAACTCAAATTTTTCTATCGGTACAACGACAGTTGTAGAAATGTGTTCAGCAAGTTATTGTATAACTATAAAAGCTTAACTAACCACAAAGTACCGTTTTCGACAAATTTCCACTCATCTACACAAGTACAAAATAAGAAACAAATCTCGTTATCTAAATATTGGTTTTGTTTCGTTTCGTACTTCGAGAAAATACAGAACAAATCGAATGCAAACGTTTCGAATAGTTTATTTTCATTCGTCAAATAAGGCCAGATTGTTTAATTTTCACAAATGAATAATTTTTGTTGGAAAAAAATGGGTTTCAAGAAAAAAAAACCAGTATGATATGTCTTCGATTAAAATTATATTAAAAATATTTATTAGAGCAATAGATATACCAGACCGAGCTTTCCTCCAAATGAAAAAATTTATCCAATTTGGGCTGATTTTACATATATGGACAATAACCGTAAAATCGTATGTATGTCGAAGCTATATAAAAATCTGAACCGATCTCGATAAAATTTGGCCGAGGTATTTTCGACCTGTGTCTGATGTCCGGTATCTAATATCATTGATGTGGAGTGCATATTACGCATGTGAGGAACTTTAACTGCAAATCGGATGAAACATATATATGGGAGGTATAGTTTTATCTGAACCGATTTTAACCAAAATTTGAAGTACTGGGCTGAATTCCGTCGAAAGTGCCAAAATTTAGTCCATTTGGGCTGTATTAGCCATTTGGAGCACAATAAACCTGAAATGAAATATATATATGCTACATCCAAGTCTGAACCGATCTTGACAAAAGTTTTAAACACTTATGTCTGAGCTGGAGCTGTTGTGGAGTGCATATTACGCATGTGAGGGACTTCAAACCTCAAATCGGATGAAACATATATATGGGACTTATAGCTATATCTGAACTGATTTTTACGATATTTGAATATCGGATAAAGATATATATGAGACCTATGTCCAAATTAGATCCGATCTCGATAAAATTTTACAGAGGTATTTCTGGGCTGTGTCTGATATCTGGGACCAAATATCATTCTTGTGGAGTGCATATTACGAATATAAGGGATTTAAACACTAAATCGGATGAAACATATATGGGAGCTATAGCTATATCTGAATCGATTTTCTGAAATTTTAGTATTAATTTCCAATATTGATGTGGGTTTTATTGTGTAACAAATTTGAAATATTATCATAGATAATATTTTTACCTTAGATATGCTGGTGCATTGGACGTAATCCAAAACGAATTAAATTCTAATCGTCACAATGTAACGAGTAAAGCGTAGGTGTTGCCAAGTGACACTAAAACCACAAAGTTGTACTCAAACGTAGTACAAAAATAACAAAGTATGTGAATACAATTAAAGTGAACAAAAATAATCTTATATAGGGTAAGTGTACCAGTAGTCGGCACTTTTAGGATTGTCTATTTTTCAATCTTTCAACATTCTGAGTGAAATCTTTCAATTGCAAAAAAATGAAGTCGTTCAGATTCCAAATTTTGTTTAGTTTACGAAATAATAAACAACAATTGAATTTGTTTTTATTAAATTGGCAAAATTTGCAATTTTACTAAAATAGTAGTTTTTTGCCAGTAGTCGGCACCACTTTCCAATGCTCGGCATGTCTATTTGCCAGTAGTCGGCATATGGTATTTCAGTAAAATTATTTATATTTTTTTTTTTTTCAAATAGTATAAAACAATGCTATATTACTAATTCACAGTTCAATCCAGAATTTGAAATTTATTTCGATTTTAAATAGTATTTTGTTTAATTATCATTCTAAACCAAAAATAGGTAGAAAATCAAGAATAGTATTGTTACCTTCAGAAACGTATGGATTTTCAATTAAAATAAAAATGAGATTAAATAAAAAAGAAAAAAGTACCTTTCTTATATTTGGAATTTGTGAATTGTTCTTTTGGTTTTAGAAAGCCTACATTTTTTTCAAGAATGCCACCGCTATCTAAAACGACAAATAGCTGATTTAAAAAACCTACTTAATTTAGAAAAAATGGTCAAAAAGCACAAATAAAAGCAACTGTCGACTCAAAACAATTTTTTTATTTGAGTAGTTTTTGAATTATTTTTTAATACTTCTCTCAAGTTTTGGTGAAATTGGTCAAAAATGATGTTTTTCTAGTAATCGGCACCCCTTGCAAATCTCTTTTTTTCTGTTCCTAATGTCGGCATTAAATAATAGAACAGAAAAATGCTTGATTTTTATGTTTTTCACTTATAAAATGATCTTTAGACTGTTATTTACTATTATAAAATATTTCTGATTCCAAAAGTATTAAATTTAATTTAGTTAAATCGATTATTAAGTTGACGCCACCACTATTTTTTTCTTTACAAACAAGCACTATCGCACGCGTTGGAAGACACTCACTGACGAAAACCGTTATTCTCTCGTAATAAATAATCAGGGCCCATTGACATTTTACAGAAAGAGAGCAGAGAACACTGTTGATGTTTTTTTTTTTTTTTTTTTTTTTTTTTTTTTTTTTTTTTTTTTGAAATTATTTGATTATTTGGACAATTCTATTCTTAGTTATTTAAGTTTAAATTTCAAAACTGGCGACTACTGGGACATGCCGAATTGAGGCACACTTACCCTATATATAAAAGAATATATATAACTTAAGAAACGCTGGACTGATTTTAACGATTCATACAAACTCGGAATTGTCTCCTGGCCGAAAAGGATAAAATCCAAAAAATCGCGTAAAAATGTGATGTATTAACATTTTTATTCTGACTTTTGAAATGTACTATAGTAATGTTTTATTTTGTGACTTTTTTCTAATGTACATTTGTAGTGTTTTTTATATTTTATTTTTGAATTCGAATATTAATACCAATTTATTTAATTGACTTGATTTCTTGAGAACTGAAATTGAAGGCGGTTTACATGGAAGTGTAGTACCGAATTATGTGGTGGCGAAACGAAATAGATGATATCGAAATAATTTAACGCGGTCACACTAAAGTTAAAAGATAATTACTTTTTCAAAATCGCTAAAAAATCACGAAAAAAGAGATTTCATTGCACAAATTCTCAAATCGGGAAAAAATCGAAAAAAAAAAATTTTAATGGAATCGAATTTTGAAATAATAGTACATTCTATTGACAAACATAGCAGGACCTTTAAACTTCTGCTGTAAAAAATCATCGAACAAGGTGAAGATTTTTTCTTTTTCAATTGTTGTTTTCTGTCAATTTGTATATAATGTACGATTAAATTTTATATGATTTTTCATTTTGCTTATATATTATATATTTGGTGTGATTTTTTTTTTTAATTTGACATACTATATTGAAGTGTATATTTTTTATTATTTTGAATTCTGAATGAATAATATTAAAAATGAAATGAGTGTCCTACGTACATCATACTTCTTTCATATGACAATAACCCGTCTAATGAGAACTCAAAAAATGCAATTCATTGGGACTGCAATCAGTGAAATACCGAATATAAAGGGTGCAAAATGGAAGAGCGAATTGAAAATTTAGTAAAAAAAAAATTTATATCCTTCCAGAAATTCTTCCTAAACTTTCAAGATACCTTAAATCGCTTTTGCAGGTCATGACATATGACTCTCGGTTAAGGGTACATTCCGATTTCGAGTAGAGTTTACATTTTAACCATATGTTGCATACTCATTTCATATGATTTAAGCCATTTTCGGAGTCTTGGACATTTTTTTTTTTTCATTTTAGGCCTTTATTTGGCATCTGTGTTTATAAGGGGGTAAAAACCCCTTCTCATAAAATTTTCAATTGTCGGAGTAGTTCCCATCTTGGTTTTGACCATATTCATCAATTAATTTGGCTAAAAAATTGTATTTAGGCAACTTACAGATAAAAGATAATTTTGTATTCTATTGAATTTGTAACCCCCATGAGAATATTGGTTGGGTACGTAGATTTGGGATTTATGTCTATATAAAATGAACTCCGAAATGTCAAACGCATTCAGTCGGAAATTGTGGCAGACAATTATACTATGATGAAAAATATGAACTTTTTTGGGTCTCTAACGCACAATGTTATTGATAAAAATACATAAATTCCATTCTTACGGTAATGGGTGTAGACTATTCTGAAACCATTCTGCCCCTAATTATGAGGTGGACAAAACTAAATACCACACAGCGCGGTATTCTAAACGTTGTAAATTCAAATCCCAAATTACAGCTCATTGGATTGGAACATGTTGCATGGGGTATTATAGACGTTATATATCTTATAGGTTTTTAACACCCGATTAAAGCCTATGGCTGAAAAATAAGATCAACCTATTCAAAATATCTAAAACCGACGGTGGGTGATTATCCATTATAATTTTTGCCATGAATGTTTATTTCTATTTAAAAATTACTATGGAGTTATTTTAGTTATAATAAAAATTGTACCGCTTGCATAATTCAGATATGTGTTCTATTAGGCTTTAAAAAATATGCATTGAAGACTAAAAGTACGGGCCGGCAACGCGGACCGGGCCAGCTAGTAATTAATAAATTAAGGGAAACCAGGAGTCCCGAAAGGCATCATTATACGCGGATACACGTGCGGCCCTAGTACAATACCTACGCGGCCAGTTCGGAAGGGTGTGCACGGGGTTATGGTGCACAACGGACGGACTTGGAAATCATGTTGAACCTGAGGAAACGGACAGATCAGAGGATGCACATGAACGAATTCGATTTTGGATTATTTTGGCCTCCGCTCGTGATGAGCATGTATGCAGAAGGGTATTATGTTTTTCGTTTCATTCCGTCTTACAATTCCGCTTTAACATCGGCGACGCGGACGCAACCTTCGGTACCGGGATAAACATGAGTTACACTACCTAATTACCACGCTGTGTGAGGTAATTGTTGGTTATGAATTACTACAATATAATCCATTTGTATATCGCGCTCTAGATACTGCCATTTATACCGTTTATGCAGACCCTTAAGGCACTCTTCTTTCCACCGAAAGCAGAATTGCTGAGTAAGTGTTTTTAATTTACGGGGCTCAGGAGGAGCAAGGATCGCAAACCCAATAAGAAAATAACTTGGTGTTATTGCTACAGGATTTTCTGGATAATGATTCAGTGGACATAAAGGTCTTGAATTCAAGCACGCTTCAATTCGAACGAGAATTATTGATAACTCTTCGAAAGTATATTTAAAGTTACTAGCGTGTTTCTACAACGAATCTTAAAACTTTTGACCCCAGCTTCCCAGAGCCAACCCATATGTGGAGCTCCTGCTGGGATACATTTCCATGAAAGCTCTTGGTAGTTATACTGTGAACAAATCCTATCACAACTTTCACGAAGTGTGGTTTTAAACTCACGCTCTAATTCTCTGGAAGCGCCAACGAAATTGTTACCATTGCCAGAGAATATAGTTTTAGGGCAACCATGGCGAGAAATAAATCTTTGATGTACTGCTTTCGTAGAAAAGCAAACAAATACATATACTCTTTGTAATTTTACAAGAACGGCCCGTAAAGGATTCTAGATCGAAAGTACCTGCGAAATCTATGCTTGTAGTGGCGAATGGTTTTGAAAGTACGGTTCTCTTCGGAGGTAGAGATGCCATAATTTGTGAACACGACCTTTTTGCGTGGTTCACAATTATTTCTAATTCTAATTACGAATTAACGAAGTTGCTCTGTGTATCCAATATTGCATGCGTAACATGGGCAAAACCAACTGAATTCCTCCGTGAATGGATACCATATGTAAATTTATGTACCAAAAGAAACGACCAGGGTTTAAAAGCCAGCACCCATTGAAATTAGCCTTAGCCTTTCAGTGCAACTGTTGTTAAATATTGACACATGATCTACTATTTAGCTCAGCACATAGCTATTTAGCTCGTTTTTGATAAGCAAGCTATTTTGGTTTAGCCCTAACCAACAATAAAGCTAAAAATTCAGGACAAAAATAAGAAATAGCTCGGATTTCGGCTGCTGCTATTTTCGTTTTAGCCGAATGAGCAGCCGAAATCATATTTTTAAGATTGTGTGTGGTCAACGTACAAATTAATAAAACCTCAGGTTAAAGGAAACATTAGAACCCATTGTGACACACAAATGCCAATTTTTAGACAAATCCGCGAAGAAATGTGGAAAAAATCATCAAAATGGCGAATATTTGGAGCTACCGTTATATGGGAGCTATACTAAAATGTGGACCTATACATACAATGTTTCGGCACACAAGCTAGAACCCATTAGGAACAACAAATAACAATTTTTAGGCCAATCCATGAAAAAATGTGACAAAAACCATCAAAATACCGAATATCGGGAGGTACCATTGCAATACATGCAATGTTTCGCCACCGGAGCTACAACCCGATTTGACCAAGAAATACCAATTTTTAGACAAATCGTTAAAAATTTGGCAAAAATCATCAAAATACCAAAAATTGGAAGATGCCATTATATGGTGGCTATACCAAAGCGTGGACCCATACAAACAATATTTCGCCACACGAACTAGGACCCAAAAATCATCAAAATACCGACTATCGGGAGGTACCGTTATATGGGGACTATACCAAAACGTGGACCGATATGTCTCATTTTTAAAACCATCCTAGACACAATACAAAATTTTCTATAGAATTTTGACGCTCTACGTCAAATAATGTGGGCTCTATCGCGATTTCAACAGACAGACGGGCAGACAGACGGCCATCGTTAAATCGACTTAGAATTCTATGCTGATGATGAATATATATACTTTATGGGGTATACGACGAATATTTATGGATGTTATAAACGGAATGACAAAGTTAATATACTCTCCTTTCCAAGGTGGAGGGTATAATGAGATAATAATTTCAAAGAAGTACATTCAACATACAAACTATTTATACAACAAGTACAGCTTCTACAAAACTAAACAGATATTCTTCACGTCGGTCCGACCCTACAACTTGACTTGGCCTCCTAATATTACGATGGAGATTATATAATTTTGTTTTTAAATGTGACATCACCCAAATGTATCGCCATTTTGGAGTTAATTGTGCTCTCTATTTAGCCATTCGGACATTGTTTCAATTGGCTGATGATACTAAGTCCGATTTCCCCTTAGCTGCTCACATCCTACGGAAGTGCATGTACGTTGACGAGGTACTGGCGGGATACCACGATTTGGAGACTGCACTGACTGAATTGCGGAAATGGACATCTAATGTTCGCTCTATCTTACAAGCCATTCCCGTTGACCCCATAAACCAATGCCCATTAGATGGAAAACTCATTTAGATATGTTCTATTTTTATGTCAAGCCCCTTGTTCTCAAAAATAGTTATACAAAGCGGGAAGTGTTATCCGCAATAACTAGGTTATTTAATCCTGTAGGTTGGTTAAGCCCAGTAATCATAGTGGCAAAAATGTTCATACAACGCATATGGATTTTTTAAGATTGATTGGGACGATTCTCACATTTCTTCGCGGATTTATCTGAAAATTGGTATTTTTGTGTCACAATTGGTTCTTATGTTTTCTTTACCCTAAGGTGGAGGGTATTAAAAGATCAGCCCGGACGAACTTAATGTTTTTTACTTGTTTTTATTAGTCTTTTCCGAGGAATGTAAATTAGTTAAATAAAGAAATTACTTAAGTTGCATGTGTTTTCCATATGCTAGGTGTTTAACTCAGGGAAGTGGAGGAATGGCAGACACCGGCAACAACAACGAGAACTCCCCCGAGTTATTATGTGATTGTGAGAGGTGCGGGTGATTCGCGTGTGTGGTGAATGCGGTGAAAGGAAGAAACTACAAAGCAATGAAACACAAGATATTAGTAATAAATTCTAAATAGTTTCATTCTTTATTGGGGTATTTCTTTTTTAGTACACAACAAAATTACCTTCAGTAATTTGGTCAGAGGCCTGGTTAGTATAACCGCGAACGAGGGTTAGGCGCGACAAGCGTACGCTTCAGCAACTAAACTACAAGTGAACGCAGAGGTTCTTGCAATCGCAGAGGATCGCAGTGATCGCCGAGGATCATTGTCGATAACTACTACTACATTTACAATTATTTCCAATGAGAGCAGAGTCTCGTATGTATCAAAGTGAGCTAACCAACAACAACCACCGCTCGGTGGCATCTGCGCTTTGCCGAGGAGATGCCCGTTGTGTCAATCAGCATCCGTGATTGACTGGACTCGGGAAGTTGAAGGCCAACTTAAACACTAGGTTTATGGTTGGTAATAAATAATGTAATAAATGTCACGGCCATAAATAGAAGATAAGAAAGGTTCGATCACAAAGTAGGTACATTTCGTTTTCTCCCGCAACTTTTTGTGTGCGTGGAGTGCATTATGTATTTAGACACAACATACATTAGTAAATAAGTTCATGTGTATTTTTATGGTAGATGTTAAGGCTAGATTTAGTTTTTCTATCTATCTATTTCTATACTCAACAACATTGCGTCTCTATTCATTGCTCTTCCCCCTGACAATATCATTGAGGATTTTCCCATTAGATGTTTCTATCAGCCAAATATAGATTTGGCATATTAGAAGCAATTTCCCTGCCGATAGAAAACGAAGGAAGATTGCCAGACATTGTTGGAACTACTAAAGCTGTCATGTTCATGAAGAGAGTACTGTCTATAGGAAATCCTACACATAAAGAACATCATTTTCACGATATTGTTGAAATTGCTTGATTTACTCCTGAAATTGTAGCTTGAATAGAAATTGTGGCTATACCAAGACGCTGATGTAATCTTTCTGAGACAAATGATGCTTCAGAAGCAGGATCTATAAGAGCACTAGCAGGGTACGTAACACCCTAATGAATAATATTGACTATTGTTGTGCCCAATAGAACAGACTTGTTTAACGAGGTATGGAATACCTGCCTAGTTAAAGCATTGCACGTTTGACCTGATGAAGTTGAAGATATATTAATTAGTTTGATTGGAACGTGAAAAATTAACCAATTGAGAAGATGATTGTGACGTAGTCATTGAACTATTATTTGGTGCCGTATCATGGTGAAACAGGGTATGATGTCGTTTTTGACTTTTTGATCAACTATGGGACTGATTCAATTCCTAACATCATGACCTCGGGATAGACAATTAATACAAAGTTTGTACCGCTTTGTAAGTGAATAGCGGTATGCTGAAGATCGCTTCCTAAATTTTGGGCATACGCTTAAATGATGGATTTGCCTAGGACAGAATATTCAGAATTTATCAGAGGAAGATTGTGAAGGCTTAGCTGGAGCAGCATTCGTAAAATGTGTCCTAACATTTTTTTCTCTAATTTTTGACTGGAATCTATTCCTTTTACATTTTTTGACTTTCTGTCAAAAAAAGATCCAATTCTTTCCAGGAAGACAACGCTGATTTCTCTTTTGTTCCTTGTTCCCACAGCTTAGCTGTATTTTTGGCCTTTCAGTAGCAACATCGTAAATTGATATAGAAGAGACACAACCGATAATACCTCTTTGCAAAACTTTTAAACCTGCGCTAGCTTCTATATCGAGCACTGATAGATCAAAAAGAGCCTTAAGTTGGTTGTTAACCACAATACGAACATCATACATATCAATATGATTTTTAATGATTAAGCTAAAACTTTTATGAATAAGAGGGAATCTTTTCACAATTTCTCGGTCGTCTCAACTAGTTTTCTTGAGAAGATGGCACAATTTCTATATATATCTAAGGCGAGAATCATCAATCTAGACCGCAGAAAAGAAAGCTATTAAAGTTGGTCAAGTAAGAACATCACGATCGAAAACATCAACATCACAAGGTGGAAGGTTAAGCTATGTAGGAAACTATCATTCATCGAACCAGTGGAAACATGTGGAAGATTAACTGATTGATGCGAAACACCTGAAACCGAAATCGTTACCACAAATTGTGATAAATTCGCTCGTGGAGTGCTTGATGGATTTGCTACTTTAGGAGAAGTTTGAGCTATCGGCGAAGCGGATCAACTTCCCTATTTATAGCCGATAATACCTTTACATACGCTTTAAATGGGACATCGTACTTACTCTCAACCGACGTTAATTCTTCTGCAGAAAAAGTATTAGAGGACTGAATGTCATTTAAACACTTTTCGAAAAAAATATTCAACTTTACTCCAGAATGGAAGTGAAGTTGGCTTCGAATTTTACATGAGCATAAGGTGGCTCTGATCAGAGGGCTGCAATGAATATGCAAAAATTCAACCACACACGGTTTCGTACATGATTTTTGTTGATGTAGTCGTTTAGTTTGTTTTAAATGAAACGACCGTTTTCGTCATTGTTTATGCAACCATTCAATCAAGTTGGGACAGCTCATTTTGATTTTTATAAAATTTGAAATGGAAGAAAATTGTGATAGTGCGATCGAAATTCTTGCAAGTAGAAACTACACACGTGTAGGTAAATGAAAAGGTCGAAGTTTGTGAAAAAAACTTGAACAATATTGTAAAATAAGAAAAAATATTCAAACATTTCTTGTTTACTAAATACGATTGAAGTGTTTATAATTTTGTTATATTAATTTTGTTTTTTAGAAATAAGTCACTGAAGTCTGACATACCAAAAACCCAAATAAAATGAATAAAGTGTCTGTTTATTAAGTATAATTTGTACAAATTTCTTTAATGAGGACAATTACACTCTCGATCTCGCTGAGATTCGAACATTTGTGTTTTAATCAAATCACTCACTTAACTAGGATGAATCAAACCAATCAACATAGATGATAACCCCTTATGAACAATTCAACATAAGTTCGTAAAAAAATAAAATAGCTGCTTAATTGCGAACACAAAACTTCGATCAATACATGTTTGATCACAACTTTTTCGTTTGGCTTGAGCAACACAAATGAGCATGTTACATCTGACCGACTGATTGAGTTTGATTGTATTTCAATTGTGTGTGATCAATCCTACTCAATCATACTCATTGCAGCCCCTGTCTATGATGAAGAAGTCGAGAGGAGTCAAAGGCATATTGAAAGTAAAGATGTGTTAAAAGCTCAAAAAATCTAAAAACTAGTTAATTATCGGAGCAAAACACCAAATTTTCTAAGTGTATTGGAAGTACTTTGTACGTAATATACAAAGTTTTAATTATAATACCAAAGTGTCCAAAAATATTAAAACTTTTCCTGAGAGAAGAAATATTTCCTCGAAAAAATCAAAGATATTCCAAAAAAAAATAGTTTTTTAAATTACCGGTTGTAGAGTGCACGGACTGTAGGGTACACACGACAGAATTTTTTTTAAAGTATTCAAAAAAATTATCAAAATATATAAAAATCAAGAAAATTCAAAAGATATATAAAACAATATTTTTAATAAAATATGTTTATAAAAATATATATTCACTACTAACGAGGACCGACTGTAGGGTGCACGACAATTTTCCAACAATTTTTTATTCGCGTTTATATTAGAGTAATATTTTATCACAAATTATACCAAAAAATTTCCCACCAAAACTTTTAGTTCTACTAACTTTTATCAAACGCGATGGCAACCCTATTCGTGTGTTTAACTGGTGGTGAGTGGGAACCATAGGTGCACAAAATGAACATTGCGCTTGTATGTGTGAGAGAAAACAAAAATGCACGTAAAGAAAATTTTGATTACAGCAAGCGGTCGATGCTTGGACAGCGAACACATGTATGACTAGATACGTTTTTTTATGAAAATAAAATGAAAATAGTATATATGTAATTGGATTTCTAATTCGAATTATTTAGGAAAATATAAGTATGGAGGTTTTGCAATTTACATATTAAATTAAAAAAGTAAAAATACATTGAATTTGTATGAAATAACTTCTTTTGTAATTTAGTGTTTCAAGAAATGTTTGAATATGTTTATTTTACATTGAAAAATAATGTGTGAAAATGTAGATTTGTTTCAAAAAGAAGTAAATTTCAGTTGATAAGGGTTCAAGGGGTTTAAAAAATATACGTAATAATGTTATATATAGTTTGACTTAAAACAGGATGTTTTCCGATGACAATAAAAGGCACTGTACATTTCCAAAAGCATAAAATAAGAACTCAAAATATTCATATTTCCCTACGCATCCAGTCTCATTAAATCTGTCATTTGTTTTCTCTAAGTGTTCACGGCAAAACAATGCGTGCACCACCCGAGCATGTGTGTATCCGTTGAAGTCTCATCAACGACTGAAAGCGAGAGAATAAAAATACACACGAACGCGACATCGACGAAAATGTACTATTTTGTGCATCTTAGGTGGGAACAGACCATCCAACATTAACAACAACAATAATGGTCGTTGCTGTTAATGCTGCTGTGTGGTTTGACGAATGCCTTTGTATTTGTTCTTGTTTTTTATTCTTTTTATGGTCTAGCCTTATTTTTTTTTTTTTTTTTTTTTTTTTTTGTACTTCTACGTCGTCAAGTATGTTGGTGGTTAGAACACTTTCGTGCCCATTCACCATGACCGGTTATTGGTTACTTGAAAAGTATCAGTACTCTTTTATTTTCGTTTTCTTTTTGTTTACAGTATATGTGTGTTTACAGAATGTAGTGATATGAATGGAATATATAAGAAATCAAAACAAGAAAAAAAAAATCAAAATTAAAGGAAAAAATAAAGAACTGTAAGCAAATATGATGATTATTTACAAATAAAAGTCAAACTTCAATTTTGCAAAGTGCAATAAAGTTGATTAATTCATCTATATTTTGTTGGTTTTTGGACATCAGGATTTCCGGTAAGTTATTAAATTTCTTGAACAAATCAAAATCATTCCTATGATTTTGATGCTTTTTGCAGAAAAAAATTATGTGTTTTTCATCTTCAATTTCGTTGCAGGTTTCACAAAGATTTGAGTCAGCAATTCCAATCCTGTGGAAATATTTTTTGGTGTAAGTATGACCAGTGAGCAATCGATTAACAATCTTTATGTTTTCAGGTTTCATGTTTGATGAAAAGAACCAGGGCTGTTTAGCAGGCGCCGGGAAGAATTGGTAGAAGTAAGTTCCTTTAGTCCGTGAGATGTCCTTGTAATTTTCTATAAACTCATTCCACAGGAGTGGCTCAATGCGTTTCGACGCATCTGTGACCGACAGACAGAAGTTGATTGGTGAACCAACATTTGCTGCATGCTTCGCAAAATAATCGGCTGTTTCATTGATTGGTATACCGACTAGCCTTAGGTGTGTCTGGTTACTTTTCCTGCAACAATTGTCCAGCAACATCTTTCTGAGAGAGTAAGGTACTTTTATTCTCTTTTGCATGGAAGATGCGAAAAGTAAACAGACGGTATTCCTGCAGAAACTTGCAACTAATCAGCTGTTTTGTCAAAACAAAACAATTTGTCCCCCATTCAAAAAAAAAATAAATAAATAAAACACTACCAATTTTACAAGTTTTATAAATAAAAAGGAAATTATCTATAAAATACAAATATGAGCAATAAAAGAGAGATAGATTTTGATGTTTTCACCGTGTTGCTAATGGCGCTTATATAAAGATGTTGGAAATAGTCTTTTATTTCCTTATTACGTATTAATATTTATTTTTTTCACATTCTGTAAAGTTGTTCTTTAAAAACAATTAATCTTGCTAATTCCAAAAAAATATTATCAAATTGAAAGCACAAAAAGAAATAAACAAACAATAGAAATCATCTGATCGAATGTCGATGAATGAGAAGAAGAGTTGCAAATGATTGCAAGAAGAAATTTGTCCAGCAAGAATTTGCAAACTCTCACTGAAAGAACTGTCAAAATTTCTCTCTCCAACAGCTCTCTATTGCAGAACTTTCGGGTTAACAGACGACTTCTAGTAACAATTTGTAACAATTGTTAAAAATTTTAGGGTAACCAGACACACCTCTTATATCTGTAGGTTTTTTGTAATGGAAGAAAATATTAACAATCACTAAATTTATTTTAAACACTGTTTCAATGTTTCCACTTTATTTCTTTATTATTCTCTTTAAAAAACCACCACTTTTGTATGACCGATTGAATTTGAAATGATCGAGAGAAAAAAAAAAACAACAACGAAACGCGTATTTTAAGACTACCTTACGTTATTTTAATTTTTGGGCAGTTTATTTAAATGCAAAATATAAACAAAAACGAAACACTTGCGATTTCACTCTTAAATAAAGATACGTACCTTAATTTTTATTTGAAATTTAAAGTTGAAAATAAGAGATGAGAGATGAGGGGACTTGATGATGATAAGTTAAACTTCTATGAATATAGAAGAAGAGATTTTTATTTATTTGTCGTAATCTTTGCGTAGCAATGAAAATAAAAAAGGTAATAATAACATAAAAGATTTTAGTTTTAATTTTCAATATTGAAGTGGCATATATTGAGTAACAAATTATCTTAGATAGTATTTTTACCTAAGATATGCTGGTGCACTGGACGTAATCTAAAACGAATTAAATTCGAATCGTCACAATGTAACGAGTAAAGCGTAGGTATTGCAAAGTGGCACTCAAAGCTTTATTACTCGTTAGAATTTTGTCATTAATGATTTGAGCTAAAACCACAGATTTGTACTCAAACGTAGTACAAGAATAACAAGGTATGTGAATACAATTAAAATTTAAGGAGCAATAATAATTCTTTATTGAACAGCATTTATGAACTACTAGTTGGCCCGGTCCGCGTTGCGGGTCCATACTTTTCGTCTTTAATGCATATTTTTTAAAGCCTAATAGAACACGGTTCTGAATTATGTACGGCACAATTTTTATTGTAAGTAAAATAACTCCATAGTAATTTCTAAATAGAAATAAACATTTATAGCAAGAATTATAATAGATAATCACCCACCGTCGGTTTTAGATATTTTGAATGGGGTGATCTTATTTTTCAGCCATAGGCTTTAATTGAGTGTTACAACCCTATATGATATAGAACATCTATTTTTGGTATTGTAAAGAGCTTAGCAACATTTTCCATTCAAATGAGCTGTAATTTTGGATTTGTATTTACAACGTTTAGAATAACGTGTGGTGTGGTAATTAGGTTTGTCCAACTCATTATTAGGGGCAGAATGATTTCAGAATAGTCAAAGATAATTACCCTTCTACACCCATTACCGTAAGAATGGAATTAATTTTTTTTTTTTGTCATTTAAATTGTGCATTGGAGACCTCATAAAGTTCATATTTTTCATCATAGTATAATTCAATGACGATCAAAAAAATTAATATTAGTAATTATTTCATCCGACAAAATCCGACTGAATGCGTTTGACATTTCGGAGTTTATTTATTTTTTTATTTATTTATTTATATTCAATTAACTCAGTTACCTAGCCCCTAGGGCCATGGGCGGTTCCAAAAACATCCATACATAACTACTCTAAAATTATTTATAATATTCTTAATCTTAAAGATAATTAAAATTAAACAATAAAACAAATTTACAAAAATAAAAAATAACAATTGATTTAATAATAAGATGAATCAGCTATGCAAGAGAAATACAAAAACAAACAAGAAAATCACGAAAATTTTTAAACAATATGTTGGTTGAAGTGAGCATATAATTTACCCTTATAACATTTTAAGGAAGAATTAAATGTCTTAAGATTTGGCGGCAGATTGTTGAAAATACGAGCAATTCTAACATAGAAGAATTTTTCCAACAGAGGAGTCAAGCGTGTTATAAGTATTTGCGGGTTCCTTGCAGATCTAGAAAACTTAAAGAGATCCAAAAGAGAAGAATGTGTCTGCAATTTAAAATGTTTGTAGAAGAACAACATTGACCTTAAACTCACATAGCAATCAAATGAACAACCAAGAAACTCTTTCACAGAAGGAGATATATGGTCGCCACGTTTAACACAAAAAATATATCGCATAACCCTATGCAACAAAAGTTTCAACTTACGAAAAACAAAACCACAACTACCCCCAAAAATCTCAATGCATTATAAAAAGTGAGGCATAATCAGGGCATGGACCAACTGAATTCTAATTTTTTTTTTTGGCAAAACTATATCCAAACGATTCAACGTTTTTAAAATAAAATTTACCTTTGGACACTAAAGAATTCACATGCACATCAAATACCAAACCAGAGTCAAGAAACAAACCAAGACATTTCATCGAGCTTACAACATTTATAGGCGTCCTATAAATGGAAACGTTTATTGAATCCTCTGGCATGTTCCCCAAAAACATTACATTAATTTTTTGAGTATTTGTTGAGAGGCCATTACAGGACAACCAAGTAACCAACTTATTAACATTAAAATCAATTGATGACTGCAACACATCCATAAACACATATTCTTCTTTAAACAAAGTTTGAATGTCATCAGCAAATGCAAATGACACACAATTCCTACCATTAATACAACTGAGCAAATCATTAACATACATGATGAACAATAGAGGGCCAAGAACAGATCCTTGTGGCACACCACTGGAAACAACATTTTTACAACATACATACTGTTTTCTCGCAAACAGGTATGAAAACAATAACTTGCAAGCCGAGGACGAGAAATTGAAGAAACGATGTAGCTTACTGATTAAATTGGCATGATTTATCATGGGAAATGCTTTTTCCAAATCAAGTGATAATAAGACGCAACAATCACCAGCACTGACACAATTTCGAATATTGTCAGTCAATCCAACCAGAAGAGATGTTGTGCTACGTTTACTTCTGAATCCATGTTGACTCGGGTGTAATAGCGAATGCTCATTTATATATTCAAGCATTTGATCTTTCAATACATACTCAACCATTTAAAAAGAATTGGCATTATTGATATAGGTCTGAACTCATCAGAATCACTACCTTTATGGATAGGCACTATTTTAGCAACTTTCCAGACCTCAGGAAATGCAGACACTGTCAACATAGTATTAACAACATGCAGCACAAAAGAATAAACAAAGGGAACACAAGCTTAAGAAATTTAAGCCTGAAGCCATCATAGCCTACTGCCGTTGACTTAATTTTATTAAAGGCACTAACAATTTCATTGTAATTAATGGCCCGAAACGAAAAGCCATCATTAGTCGTCCTTGGAACACAAGAAATATCGAAGACATCCACAGATTGATTAGAGACAAAACAAGAATTCAGCCTCTCAACATCCACATTATCAACTTCACTTTCTTCATCACACAATCCATTCTTATGTAATATTGACCACACTTCTTTTGTGGGTTTATTTACAAACAGCTGCTTATGAGCAATACACTTCAATTTCCTTATAATCTTCTTTGCACGATTCCTACAACGGCAAAAAATCATCCAATTATCTAAACTCCTATTTTGAAGATATGCCTTATATGAAGAGTCTCTAAGGGAAACATTTATATGTCCAACATTAACATTTTCCCCTTAAATTAAATGACTGATTCGACAAAAAAAACGATTATCACTAAAAACTTCACCTAAGCTGGTTGAAAAACTCATAATGATAATAAAGAGCAAAATATAAACAAAAGTAAAAAAATAACGAAATCGAAAAAAAATCCAAGAAAATATAAATATCAAATAAATAATATACAGTACACTAAACTACTCAACAAGCTCCACTTACAACAGCACATCAACATTCCGCTGTGAAACAGAAACAACAGCATCAACACCACCAACAGAAGTATTTTCCACAGCAGAAACAACATCGCCATTTAACATACTGATACACCGGGGAATATGAAATTCATCCTCCCTACCATCTGGGAGTAAAACCAACGCCTTAGGGTTGTCCTCACTTTTTAGCTTAAATCTTCGGATCTCATTGCTTCTCCAAAGCTTTCGGCAAAGGTACATTAATTTAAAGGCTGCATGGTTATGGTGATCATTTAGGTACACTCTGCTTCTCACACCTACAACAGTAATATCACTAAGCAATAGTGAATTTCGGCGCTTTTGGTAACTAGCCATAAGTTTGTCTCTAACAAGCACAGAATTGAACTTCACAAGGACAGATTTACCTTTTGAGATATAGCAACAGTGATTGACATCACAGGGTTGCACATCAACACTACACAATGTAGCTATTCTTATCACTGGTTCTCTTAACTGTTTTATCCCATCAGGCAAGCCACTAATAATTATATTTGATCTATTGAGGCGCCTTGTAAGGATATCACTTTCAACATCTGTTTCAAACATTGAAAATGCTAACAATAAGTTTGACAGCATCTTGGCAGCGACGGAGTGATTCCTCAACATTCTGAATCTTAACATCAACCTCCGACCGTATTGTTTTCACAACGTCCTTTATCTCAAGCATGAAGCTCTCAAATTGTTTCTCAAGGCATAACTTGTAAGATTCAAACTCTTTCTGCATTGATCCAATAACGTCAGAACCAATTTCAACGCTGTTAGCATTCTGTGTACATACGTTGGCTGAAGCAGAGGCAGCAGCCCCATCAGTGCTCTTCTTGATACACGTAGGACACTTAAACAAAAACATCATTGTCTTCCTATGCTTGTACAAAAAACTGTGTTGCTCTCTCGAAACATCGACACATTTAATGTGGAAAAACAATCCACAAATATATATATATATATGTATATGTATATATATATATATATATATATATATATATATATATATATATATATATATATATATATATATTTGGATTTTGATCTGCTAATTTTCACTTAGAATTTCACAACTTCCAGACTGGCTGTTGCACAATGTTTTTACTCGCTATTGCATATTGTATATCGGTATATATATATATTAATATATATATATATATATATATATACATATATATATATATATATATATATAGATATATATAGATATATATATATATATTATATATATATATATATATATATATATATATATATATATATATATATATATATATATATATATATATATATATATATATACCGATATACAATATGCAATAGCGAGTAAAAACATTGTGCAACAGCCAGTCTGGAAGTTGTGAAATTCTAAGTGAAAATTAGCAGATCAAAATCCAAAAGGGGGCTTGGGTTACGGTTACCGAAAATAGGGAGGTACCAATTATGGAGGCTATTCCAAAACATGACCCATTTTCAGTACCAAAAATCCTGCAGACATAACATATATTTAAGTAAAGCTAGAGTGATTTCCATAGACGGACGGACATCGCTAAATCGACATAGATTTGTTTGCTGATCAAGAATATATATACTTTGTTGGGTCTAAAATGTATGTTTCGAGGTGTTATTAACGGAATGAAAAACTTAATATACCCTCCATACTATGGTGAAGGGTATACAAAGGGATTCTCAAACATGGTTGTGTTTTGTTTGAGACTGATATTAATGTTGAAGACAAGATTACTTTAGAAGAACGACCGAGAAATAAAAAACCGACCGAGAACAAACAAAGAACAATTAAAACTATAATAAAGGCATTGTCCAAACCATATAAATGTTGTTATTTCAATAGATTTTGAGTAAACAAGCCTTGTTATAAATATTACTCGGTTTAAAAAATGTATTTACAGATAACAAAGACCAAGTATCAAGACAATTTTGAATGATTTTATTACTAATCGCATATGAAAACAGAATATTCTATTTTTGGAAGAATTTGTGGACTTTTCTTTAGGAATTTGTGGGTTTCATTAACTGCTGAAACAGATGAAGGAAATATTAAGGAATTTGTGAAGTAAAACCCAAAACACAAATGAGAAAAGGCTAAAGAATAGAAAGGCCGACTATGTGATAAGTTACACAACAAAATTTTGCGGTAAATAGTAGGTAACACTGTTGTGCAACTCTTTAATTATTTAAGTAGTTACCGACATAAATCGGTAAAGGTTGTTCAACTTAAAAAACTAGGAAAATACAACTTTGTGACGGAGTTTCATAGCGTCAAATAGACTTTTAAAAATGCAACAATTGGTTTTGTTTATTTTATATTTTTTCTTGCAAAATTCTTATAATTGGGAAAAATTACAAAATATGAAAGAAATATTGTGGTTATTCCACAAAATTGAATCTACGATAAAAGAACAATGCACATTCAGAATGCGGTGTAAAAAGCTTACCTTAGGACCGAATGTCCAGTTCTATTCTATGTGTATAATACGCTATTTGACTTTCCAACATATGTGCGACTTGTTAAACAGATAATAATGAAATATGCAAACTATGCAAAAAGATAGTGCAGAAAAATACTCTTCGTGTTAAAAAGTTATTGTAATATGTGCATCGACATCTTGCCCTTACTCTTTGGGATAATGATTCTCATTATACTAGAATTGGTTGAAAATCAATATAAGGCGAAAAAGTACTTTTGAACTAAAAAAATATTAAACAAATAAAAGATCTAAGACCGTTTGGATTTTTATGCCAAGAAAGGCTACCAATTCATCCGACCAGCTCCTGTGAAGCTGTGTGAGATTTGCTATTTCTATCAGTGTTTCCAATATAAAGGAAGATTGAATAATTGATGTATAGTTCTTGGATAATGTAAACCACCAAACCAGATACATAACTCTTCTGAACATCAGCTCTCTGAATTTTTTCCAGCGTTTTATTTTTAGATTTTTATAGAAGTTCTGTTTCTCTGTTTCTATTTTATCTAGCAGAATGTGGGAGTTGGTATAAGCATCTGTTTATAGTGTCTCTTTCTTATCCTATCCGTTATGGGATCTCCTTTACTAAAATTAGAAAAAAAAAACGATTCTAGGTTTTTTGGTAACATCCCACGTCTGACCTTGCCATCATTTAATGGGGTGAAGATCGTGAATCTATTCCTGTTTAGTCTAATTGCTGAGAGCTTTAAATGCATGCTTCAACCGATTTCAAGAATCATTTATTTTATGTTAATGGTTTCATAGTAGAAGGTATTAAAAATTCGGCTTGCCCGAAAATAACGATTTTTCACTTGTTTCCTTATTATTTCAGCAATTTAAGAATTCTTTTGTAAGATGACAACCATAGATAACAATTATTAATTATTCAACATTGTCGACATATATTACATATATAGTAATTATATTCAACTGAAATCTTTTGTCATTGCAGAACATAAAACTCGGAAAATTATTCCACTTCTCTACGAGAACATTGATATTCCAAGAACGTTAAACATATATACCCATTTACGATACAGTACCACATCACTTGGATTTTGTGATTACTGGGCGAAGTTAGCTAATTCCATACGTACCGTCAATATGGTTGTAGAAAACTCCACCAATGCGACTGCTTTCAAAAAGGATATGCATAGGTAAAACTTTATTTTAAAACTAATTGTATACATTAATTACTAAAACCTATAGAAATAAACTCTTCATGTATTTTTTATTATTCTTTCCAGTAGTACACCGCTTACTCCCAGTCGTCCAATGTCTGCAGTTACTCCTCAGAAGACAGCTTGCTGTCTGCCTTCTCCGCCTACAGATATACCAAGTATCAGCATTAACGGTGAAGCTGTATTGAGTTCGGATAATGGTATAAAGACAACAGCGCGTCCTAAATCTCGAGCATTTACATTGCGTCACAATAAAAGTGCCCACGTATTGAAAGAATCTTCAGTTTTACGCAACGCTCACTCAACTGGACAATTGTATACCTCATACGATTGTAACAATGCCGCTAGTATGTCCAACATATCAACATCTAGCGAAAAGAAAAAGAAGAAAAAGTTGACAAAGATTTTAAGTAAAGTTTTTTCGCGCAGTAACTCGAGGCTGCAGCAGCAACAAATTAGCAGCTCATAAAACGTTATATTTTTCTTTATTCTGTTATGACATTTTGTTTTTGTTGAAGTTAACACGTTTAGTAGTAACATTTCTTGCGTCATTTGCTATTACTTTTACAAAATTGTAAGAATCGTTATGTGAAAATTTTAAGCTTTTTTTATATATTAAGAAATAATAATAAAAAAAAAATAATAAAAAAGTTTGTCAAATAAAAGCTTTACCATTCGTTATGACCAGTTTTATTATTTACGATGGAACTCTTCCTTAGTCCTGTGATAATTTTGAGCATGTAATTAGCGGACGTATATAATATTTTCCAGCAATGTGGAGTTGAATCAAAGTAGTAATATCTCGGTAACTCGGTCTACGCTGTCCCAATCATTTTGTTCAAAGCCCATACATTATTAATATACTGTCTATATCTTGCACTATTTTTATTTCTTCAAAAATAAATTGACAACAAAAATTTCTAAACATAAAATGTTAATTGGACTCTGAGTCGTGTAAGTATGATAATATGAATCTAACGTTTGAAGACAATTGCTATGAAGTCCTCTGTGACGTGTATGCAAATTTCAAAATAATTGTGAAAGAGCCACAACCACTCCTCATATATATATATATATATATATATATATATATATATATATATATACAAGTTTTAAAGACAACCCCATTGGCGTTATTGATATCAGCAACCAAAACGAACCTATTGGACAATTAAAAAATACCTCAACATTCTGTTTAATTATTCATGATCGTCTGGTGGAGTATGTTCCATTGACAGAAATTGTGCAAAATGTAGTTTAAGTTACATCATACTCGCCTTTCTTCCACGTTAAAACAAAAACAATAAATAAATAAATAAAATAGAACACAGTTTTACTTAAATTTTAATTAACAAGTATTTTTATAAGTGTTATATAAATATTATACACATTAGTAACAATTTAGAAAAATAATAATATTTAAAAATTATAAAATACATTTATATTAAAAAAATATAAAATGCCACTTCCTTTAAATCGGACGTCATCCATTTGGTAAATGAGGTATCTGACAACTTAATTTTGCTGATCATTCTAGAAAAAATTGTATTGGAGGCAACATACTTTATTTAAGTATCTTGAAGTATAGATAGAAACATTAAAAAAACTGTACTATTCTATATAAATATCGAACAGCAAAACATCCAATTGGAAACAAAATTTGCGTCGGTATGGTTAACTTAACCAGCGTGCACCACCTTGTTTGCCTAGAAGCTCCGTAAGCTACCACGTTGCCGTCAACCATAACTTTGAAAATATATTGACGATATCATCGAACAGTATTTTTAATTTTTTGTTCTTTATAATACTAATTTATTTAATCTTAAAATTATTATATGAGTTTTGCCTTGTTAAGGCGAAGATCATATGTTTTATGATTTATGTGTTTGTTTTCTCTTTCGAGACGAGCTTAATGATCTGAAATTTGCAGTGAAAAGGAAAGTCAGATAGACACTATTACACACTCACCACTATGCGAGGCGTTTCGCCGTTGGTTAAGCGGCTCATCAGGCATATTTGGTGTGGATGATGGCTTACAAGGGCCGTTCTCTGGAAAGTAGTATATATTTCGAACTTATTGCAAATTAGCATATGCGAATTATACACTAGAAACTCTCTAGGTTCGACTCAAGTTCTATTGGCAGATCTTTTTCACAGCAAAGTTTTGTTTTTGTAGTGATGGATTTTTTGTCCACAACAACTACATTGCTTCCAATGCATACACTTGTTTTACTGCTGCTTTAGGAAGACAGGTTGATGGCTCTGAACGTAGAGACGGCAACTTCTAGTTGGCTGCACACCGAGGTCCGCGGTTCAAATCCCACAGTCAGGCTCGGCTGAACTTTTTGAGTTTTGCAAATTTCAGATCATTAAGCTCGTCTCGAAAGAGAAAACAAACACATAAATCATAAAACATATGATCTTCGCCTTAACAAGGCAAAACTCAAAAAGTTCAGCCGAGCCTGGCTGTGGGATTTGAACCGCGGACCTCGGTGTGCAGCCAACTAGAAGTTGCCGTCTCTACGTTCAGAGCCATTAACCTGTCTTCCTAAAGCAGCACTAAAACAAGTGTATGCATTGGAAGCAATGTTTGTTTTGGACAAAAAATCCATCACTACAAAAACAAAACTTTGCTGTGAAAAAGATCTGCCAATAGAACTTGAGTCGAACCTGGAGAGTTTCTAGTGTATAATTCGCATATGCTAATTTGCAATAAGTTCGAAATATATACTACTTTCCAGAGAACGGCCCTTGTAAGCCATCATCCACACCAAATATGCCTGATGAGCCGCTTAACCAACGGCGAAACGCGTCGCATAGTGGTGAGTGTGTGATAGTGTCTATCTGGCTTTACTTTTCACTGCAAATTTCAGATCATTAAGCTCGTCTCGAAAGAGAAAACAAACACATAAAATTATTATATTTTATACATAAAAAAAGGATAAATGAGCTGTTTAGCTATGCCGATCCAAATTTGTAATGTGCTCCAGCATGAGTTAAAGACATCTAAAAGTATCGGGATTGAATACTCTTAATTTTTTCCAGTGAAGTTGGTAGGTAAAGACTCTTCAAAACACCGTTAATCGATTATGCCGATCTCTTGCTAGAGTGGATGTTATCAATTGCGTATTTAAAAAAATATGAATGAAATCACCAAACTATTAAATATTTGAGTTTTCTCTGTATGGGTATGTAACAATATACGAGGGCAGTTCGGAAACTTTTTAGCCCAGTACAAAAAGCCCGGTATAAACAGAAAAAAGTTAAGTGCTTTGGAAACTTCCATCTCAGTTATGAATACATGTTAAATTTTGTTTCGATCTGGCAACTCCTTCATGTAGAAACAGGAGTTCAAAAATTATTTACAATGAAAAAATTAAATATTTACAGAAAAAGGTTTGTCGGGACAAGAAATTCATATCTCAAATGATCGAGCCCATTTAATTTTGCATGAAGAACTACAGAAGAAAAAGCTTTCTGCAAGATGGGTGCGCATTTGTTATTAGTCGATCAAAAACGCATAAGAATGAACATTTCTCAAGCTTGTTTGGAACGCACCACAATACTCCAGAGACAAAAGAACAATCCAAACAATGGACTGAAGCTGTAGGAAGTTCCCCAAAGAAGACAAAAGAAATTTAATCGGCTGGTACAGTTATGGCAACGTTTTTTGGGACTTCAAAGGTATTTTATTAATTGACTATCTGAAAAAGGGTAAAGGATTAAATTCAGAGTACTATTGCAACCTTTTGGATCAATAAAAATTCGAGAAAAATGTCTTGGCTTACAACCCAAAAAATTAATTTTTCATCAAGACATCACAAGAGTGTTTTAACAATGGCTAAAATCAACGATTTAAAGTACGAGTTGTTTGACCACCCTCATTCTCCTGATATAGCTCACTGTGACTTTTACTTGTTCCCAAATCAAAAAAAGAAAATTCCTTTCTGGCAAGCGCTTTACCTAAAATGAAGATGTAATTACAGTTGTAAACCAATATTTTGAAGACCTTGAGGAAAACTATTTTAATCAAGGAATAGAATTGCGAGAAAAGCGTTGGACTAAGTGTATTGAAGTTTCAGGAGATTATACTGAAAAATAAAAATATTTTTGAAAAACTAACTATTCTCTTTCATTGATAGGCTAAGAAGTTTTCGAACCGCCCTCGTAGTGGACCTATATAGACAACGTTCTGACAAAGGAGGTGAAATCCAACGAACTCTACATACGGAATTTAAAACAATTCCGTTTAAAACTGTGGCTTAAATCCCAAAAATACGGAATATTGGGCCAATGTATAAATGGCTAAACTCATTATACATTTTAAGTACCGAATTTTAGTCAAATACGATAGAAAACGTAAATCGAAAATGTCGGATATCAGGAGGAAAGGTTGACTAAAATTTAAACTACCTAGTCAAGATGAGAAACAGCCTTCATAAATATCCTAAAAACTTTTACAGTTTTGTTAATTCAAAAAGGAAAGTCCGCGAATTTCCTAGTAGTATAAGATTCGGTAGTAGAGAATCATGTGAATCTAAAGAAATGGCATAGATGTTTGCAGACTTTTTTCAAAGTACGTATTCCAGATATTCTACTAGTGGTGTAAATTACTTTTTAATATAGATAAACTAAATCAGTTTCCTCGTATCATTCTCACAGCAGATGAAATGTTAAATGGTTTACTGTCATTAATATATTTCAACTCATCGGGTCTAGATGGCATACCTCTTACAAGTATTTTTAATGCTTCGTTGTAAAGCTTATTTTGCAGTCATTTGGCGACCGAGCATAAATCCGACAGTAGATGCGTTATTGAGAATTACAGAGATATTGCCAAACTGATTGCAATTCCCAAACACGGAGACACTTTAGCACACGCCATTGCTTTCGAAGAGCAGAAAGTCTCTGGTCTGGCTCGTCCACCGCACGAGTTTGTGAGACATTGCCATACCCAATCAGGAAGTGATTTGGAGTAAGAGGCTTCTCTTCGTCCGCACTCACTGGCAGATGTGTAAGAGCGAAAGCAGAACGTGCTCCTTAGGAGAAATGTCTTTCAGCGTTTGGCGTAACACCTTTTTTACACACTGCACCATTCGTTCCCACACGCCACCCTCCGATTTGTTTGCAGGACAATTAAAAAACCACTCCACGCCTTTTGCTGAGAGCTCATGTTGAATACGACCAATTTCAAATACATCATAGAATAGTTGGGCTTCCTCGCTTGCATCAACGAAATTCTTTCCGTTATCGGATAGCATACGATGTGGCACACTTCGCCGGTTGATGAAATTTCTAAGGCATATTATAAAGCAATCAGTCGATAAACCATGAGCCAATTCCAATTGAATAGCTCGAACAGATAGGCATGTGAATAACGCTACCCAACGCTTTTCAGTTCTTCTCCCAATGGTGACAGTCCGAGGGCCGAAGTAATCAACACCTGTATACTGAAAGGGTCTGACACACGGTATAAGTCTGTCTTTCGGCAGTTGACCCATTAGCGGAGCTCGCGGCTTATCTTTCATTAGCCGGCAAGTCATACAATTTGATATGACACCACGAAGTGTTCGACGTATTTTAGTCACCCAGTACTTTTTCCGGACTTCACATATTATTGCTTCGTAGTTGATGTGCTTCATTTTTAAGTGGTATAATTTTAATGAATAATTAGCTTTGTGAAGGCATGACTATGCGGCAAAATAATCGGTCGCTTAGTGTTGTATGGCAATAAGCTAGCTGCATCAATGCGGCCATGCACGCGCAACGAACCTTCGTCATCAATGTAAGGCGTAAGCATTTTTAAACAGCTGTTCTTTGGTAGTGGCGTGGACTGCTTAATTCATGATATTTCATCTAAGTATAAAGGTATTTTTCTGCCGTGGCTAATTCGCCAGCAGATAGGCCATACCTCCATATTTTGTCCCCTTTACCACGGCAACGGGCGATAAAACGAAGTACCCAGGCAAAACTTCGAATTATTCGTGATAGGGATGAAAATCGGGCAAATTCAATAAACGAAGTTTGTTGTATAAGCAGGCACCTTTTTGAGCTTATTTTTTCTTCTCCCAGATGTTCCTCTATACCACAAAAACATTGTCATTCACTTTCGTTAGTTCTTAAACAACCTGGTCCCATGAGCCATCGGGATCTCGGAGAAAAATCTACATTATTTGGGAAGCGTGTAGCATCACCGGCAATATTGTCACCCGTCGAGACCCAATTTCAGTTACAAGCATCCGTCGTCGGTAGGATTTCTTCTATTCGGTGTGCAACATACGGTTTGTATCGTCTGTGTTTGCTGCCAATCCATTTTAAAACCGTTGTGAAATCACTCCATAGCGTAAACGATTTTGGAGAAAAATCATGGTCTTCCAAAATATGTTGCAGTAAACGAGTGCCGAGTACTGCGGTTTAAATCTCTAAACGAGGTACTGAGACAGTCTTTAAGGGCGCGCATTTTTCTTGAAAGTAACAAGACTAACGTGTATGTCTTTGCCAATCTCATATCGCCAGTAGGCAAATGCAAACTCGCTCGCATCAACGAAAATATGAAGATGAACTTCTGTTGGAATCCCAAAGGCAAATAGCAGCGAGGAATACGAATGTCTGCTACATTATACAGTTGTTTTTGCCACAGCTCCCAGGGTTGGGCTAGATCAATTGGAATTTGTTCTCCCATCCGCATTCACTGCGCCATACTTCACGCAAAATTGGCTTTCCACCAACTATAAAGCAGCTCAAAAAACCCAGGGGATCAAAGGTAGACATGATTATTCTTAAAATTTCACGTTTGCTCGGAGTTTTTTGACCAGTATTTGCAGAGTTGTCGACACGGTGAAATTTTAGGTGAAAACGAAAGTCATCTGAAACACAATCCCAGTAGACCCCTAAGACCTGTTGTAAAGTATATTCGACAATAGTTCGATGTCCTGTGGTCCATTTAGCAAACGTGAGTTTAATCATCAGTTTGGGCGGCTGCATCAAAAATTAACCGAATCATTTTCGGTTTGTTTGGATTGGTCACTCCGAAGTGCGGCCAATACCATTTCCTTTTGCTAGATATATTTATCTCTTTGTCCGATAGCTTCCGTACGTATCCTTTTTTAATGTATCCAGTCACGATTTCTTTATAAGCTGAAGAGAAGTTGTTGCGGAGCAGTGTAAATAAAATAAAAAAAGGAAGAAATTAAACACAGGAGAATTAATATTTTTAAATTAAAAATTGGCGGTTTTATTGATGATTTATATTAGTCCGCCGCCCTTGAAATATTTAGGTATGTTACAACAATAATGCTTAGATCTAAAAATTTAAATACAAATAAATGGAAGGTATAACCGTCAATTTTTTTTGAGCATTCTTTATTCAGTTTATTTATTTTTTTTTTTTTCAAAAACAAGTGATGGTCGATGGACCATCAAGGGAATAGAAGACTGCCTTGAACAAATTTTAGACCATGGGTCTCGATTTAGGCCGATCATCTCGGACAACTTCACAGTAGGCAAGGACCGGATACCACCCAACCAAAGATAGTAAGTTGAGCCCAAGGGAACCCTGGACTCGAATGGGTTTGAGATTTAATAACCTTCGGGTACACATCAGGACAAAGAATTAGTGCGATGTGAGCGGACTTGTAGAATTCGGGATCTGCTAGTTGCATCCCAGCATAGTGGTCCTATATTAGGGCTGGAGCAGATTGCGCAGGAGTGACCACATGTCTCAAGGGCATGCTAAGTGCGGATACACGAAGCAGCTGCGTCTGGTCGTGAAAAGACTGTAAAGTCAGTTGGCAGAACAAATCCTTTCCAACGTTTAAGGAGCTGGGCTGGAGTTTACTAGTCAGCGTGGAGCAAATTCGACTATGTCCAGCACAAGGATCCAATAGCGCTCGAACTGGTACTTTTCGGTCCGGAAGAACAATTTGTACCACCATTGTAGGCCCCAGAGTCCCAGTCCCCAGAGCGAACGAGCCGTATAGCCTCTAATACCCGAAGGGCACTTTTCCATGAAGCATTTGGTTGGAGTGAAGAAGTGTGTAGTGGTTTCTGTCACACTTCTTGCATCGTTGTGGACTGAAACAGTCTCGTAGAATGTGGGACCGAGTCAAACAATTCGAACAGAAATTATTCTGGACCACAAATCGAATCTTTTTCTCACAAGGAACCTTGTGAAAATCAGGACAATCTTTTAAGAAATGCCTCTGCATGCACATTAGGCATTTTGTACCCTGATGACGATTAGGTCCTGCCACTGGACACACAAGGAATTGTGGCCGTTTCGCTTGTTGTTTTTTCATCATTGCAAGCTCTCGATGGGGAGACGCCGTAGGGATGGTCCATGTTGAAGCAGAACGCGCCCGTGCAAACTCCCGATGAGGAGAGGCGGGTGCTACTTCTTCATTATTGGGCAGAAGTACCGGAAGGGTTTCAACCGCCATTTGGGACGAAAATCCCGGATTGGACACAACAGTTGCCGTGTAATTCTCCTGATGAGGAGAGACAACCGACAGGTGCTGGGGAGAGCCACAGTTGCTGTGCTATCCTCCCGATGAGGAGAAGCACACATCTTCTTGTCAGCCGATGAGCTGGTTTGGCAGGCTTGAAGACCCGGAGCAGACTCCTGATTAGGAGTTTCGATAATATCTTTAAACGCCGAGTCTTGTGATCCTAAAGGAGCCACATTGTTGTCTTCAAACTCTCTCTCTTCATCCGACATTTGGATGTTGTCATCCACAATTGGGAGGGAAGCGGCCATCTTGCTCAAGTTTTCCATATCTGCAAAAAAATGGAGATGGCGCAGTGAAGAGAGAACAACTATCTATTCTTGGTCGGTCGAAATGACAAGCTTAACTGCGGGTCGTTTTACGATACCGTTTTCCGTCTTCACGTCCGCGAATCTAACATGACCGTCGATTCCCGTATAGACTTTTACGACGCGACCGAGTTTCCACGAAGTGGGAGGTAATTGTTCATGTCGAAGAACTACTAAATCATCCGTTTGAATATCGCGTTGCGGAAATTTCCACTTGTAGCGATGGTGGAGACTCTTTAAATATTCATCTTTCCACCGAAGGCAGAATTGTTGGGAGAGCGCTTTCAATTTTCGATACCGGTTCACGATATCCAAAGGAGATTCGTTTATGATGGGCTCTGGGGGAGCAAGGATTGGAGACCCGACAAGAAAATGTCCAGGCGTAAGCGCCACCATGTTTCCGTGGATAAATCAGAAGATGTTTCTAAATGAATTGCTTTCGTACACAAAAACGCAAACATAACCTTTTGTAATTTTGCAATATCTACCTGTAAGGGATTTGATATCAAATAGTCCAGCGAAATCGATACCTGTAGTAGAGAAAGGTCTGGACAAAATAGTTCTCTCCGGAGGAAGAGATGCCATGATTTGTGTACATGTACGTTTTTTTGCTAAAATGCATATTTTACAATGTCTTATTGTTTTTCTAATCAACGAAGTAGCACGAGGAATCCAATATTCCAGACGAAGAATGCGAAGCATTAATTTGTTTCCTCCGTGCATAGACTTTATGTGAATTTGTTCCAACAAAAGTTCTGCGAATCTACTATGGTATGGTAACAAAATTGGATGACGTTCAGGAGTGGAAAGAGTCGGACATTGTGCAAGGCGTCCATTTAAGCGTATACCCCTGTTTCATCCAGAAATGGATTTAAGGATAAGATTGAGCTCTTCGAATTGAGTGGCTTTTTATGTAGTAACGCATAGTATTCCTCAGAATAAAATGATTTTTGAGCTAAAGCAGCCAGGCGGAATTTGACTGCTTGGATTTCAGAATTAGTGGGAGTGGATCCTTCAAACTGATATTTGCCACGATGAGCATGAATGTGTATTATAGAAAAACCTTAAAATACATGCAATGGCGCGGAGATATTTAAGATATCTTCATAGTTTTGTATAAAAGTTACATGACTTTTAACTGGGCGAAGTTTCACAACAGTATCAAGCGAAACGTTTTGAATATTCCAATTTGAACTACCAAGACCTAGCCATTGTGGCCCATGCCACCAAATTTGTGATGAAGCCAACTCCGAAGGAGAAAGAACCCGACTGCCTAAGTCTGCAGGATTGTCTTCAGACTGAACGTGGAACCACTTATTTTGACCAACATTCTCCTGAATACGACAGACCCTATTTGCTACGAAAGTAGACCATGTTGAACGAGGTAAAGAAATAGATTTGAGAGGAGCTACTTTTGTTTTGCATGATAGCAGATTTGTGAAGATGTTGCCATTTGAATCTATAACACGAATGTAAGCTACCCCCGCGTATGCCTTTTCTGAGGCATCAGAAAAGACATGAAGTTCGACTTGGGAATTCTGAGAATATTGGACCCAACGAGGAATTGAAATCGAATTGACGTCAAAATAGGATTCAACGAATTTCTGCAATGCACGTTCCGTCGAAGACGGAAGCGAATCATCCCAACCAATGTTGTCGAGCCAAATACGTTGCATAATTATTTTTGCGACCACTATAACTGGTCCTAGCCATCCAACTGGATCAAATAATTTTGCGATAGTTGACAAAACTTCCCGTTTAGTATATTTGGACCGATGTTCCAGCGCGTTTACACTGAAATAAAAATGGTCCAGCTGTGCATTCCAACGAATACCCAGCAGTTTTGAACTGCTAGCTTCTACGAAAGTTAGAAGCTGAGCGTCGTAAAGATGATCTGAAGGAAGTGGTTGTAAAATACTGCGATCACTGGCTGTCCATTTACGTAACTCAAATTTGGCGGAAGATAGAGCACCGATTAGTTGGTCTCTAGATTTGTGCGCTGTCTCCAAATCGTGATAGCCCGTTAAGACGTCATCTACGTACATGCACTTCCGAAGGATATGTGCAGCTAATGGAAATTCATTTTCTGTGTCATCGGCCAATTGTAGTAAAGTCCGAATGGCAAGATATGAAGCACAATTTACTCCGAATGTTACTGTTTGAAGTTCAAAGTCTTGAACCGGCTTGTTGGGAGAATCCAATTCTTTGGAGGGGGTGTGAGAAGGACCTACTCTAATTTGTCTGTACATTTGTGTTATGTCGCAGTTAAAAAAAAAAAAATTGAAAAGTCTCCATCTTAGAATAAGGATAACTAAATCCAACTGAAGAGTTGGGCCGACATAAAGAATATCATTTAGACTATTCCCATTAGAAGTCTTGTTTGAGGCATTGAAAACCACACGCAATTTAGTTGTTTGTTTATCCGGATTAATAACCGGATGGTGAGTCTCATGTGGTCTAATTCTAAATATTCCCGGATCACCCCATCGTAAATGGTTTTAATTTGTGGTTTTCTAATAAGGGAAGCCTCATTACGGAAAAATTGACGTAAACAGTTGGTCCTGGAATGACCAAGCTGACCTGAGAATTCTGGTATAATGGGAAGTTTGACAATATATCTGCCATCTGAGTCCCGACACGTTGTACTTTTATAATTTTCCTCACAAAACTTGTCCGAAGGAGACAGAATTGCGCGCTTTGGAGGTTCTTCCAATTTCCAGAATCGAAGAAGTGTCTTGTTAAGTTTATCTTCGCAATAATTTATTGTGGTAGTTAATATCGTTATGTTTAAAGAGGGAATTGGACCAGTAATGATCCAGCCAAAAACAGTATTTTGAGCCATTCATGACTCTAAAATGTTGGATTGAATTCCTCGAAGAAGAATTGTAGGATGTAAATCAGCGCCTAGGAGTAGATCAACTGATCTAGATTCAAAGAAATTTCTATCAGCCAAACGAATATTTGGCAAACGGGAAATTGAGTCACCACCAAGCGAAAAAGATGGTAAATTGCCAGAAATAGCGGGAACCACTAATGCTGACAATTCCATGAATATTGATGAATCGATAGGAGAACCTATGCATAACGAACACAATTTGCTTGATGTAGTGGACAAGGTTTGGTTAATGCCAGAAATAGTAGCTTGTGTCGACGTAGTAGAAATACCAAGACGACGTTGTAAAGTTTCAGTAATGAAGGAAACTTCAGAAGCTGGGTCAATTAAGGCACGAGCAGGATATGTTATACCTTGATGAATTAAATGAACCATTGCTGTGCCTAAAATAACATTTTTGTTGTGCGAAATATGATACACTTTCCTATTGGCAGAGTGCGATATACCTGACGAAGTTGAGGGAAGATTTGAATTCGCATTGCTAGATTGGGAAGAAGGTTGGTTTGAAATCGACCTCGAAGAAGTCGTTGATGGAACGAAAACTGCAGGATTGGACATCGCTTGTTGCATTTACCGCAGTTATGTTTACTTACACATTTCTTGACTTCATGACCAATCGTAAGACAATTAATACAACAATTGAACCGTTTGAGTACTGAAAAGCGACCTTCTACTGATAATTTGTTGAATTCTGGACACAAACGCAAAGGATGAACAGATTTCGGACAAAGAACGCACACTCTAACTGAAGGACCATAAGATGAATTAACAGAAGGAGCCGTCTTTGTAAAATGAGCTCGCACTTTCTTTTCAGATTTTCTAGAGGAATCTATGCCACGAATATCTCGGAGACACGTAAGGGTTTGAATCCGTTCCGTAAGGAAATGATCCAAATCCTTCTAAGATGGCAATGCCGATTTGTTCTTGACCGTCTGTTCCCACAATGAGACGGTGTTTTTAGGCAATCTTTGTATGCATAAAAAGACTAATATGGGATCCCAATCGTTCGTAGAAACGTCGTAGATCGCCATAGCCGATATGCATCCATTGATTGCTCGCTGCAGATTTTTTAAGCCCGTAGGTGACTCATTGTCAAGAACCGGAAGATCAAAAAGTAATTTAAGTTGATTGTTAACCAATATACGAACATTGTCATATGCCTCCTTCAATGCTTGCCACGCTAAATCAAAACTTCTATGCGTCAAAGGGAACTTTGAAATAACATCTTTCGCTTCACCACTAGTTTTTTTCAGCAAGTAACATAGTTTTTCAATGTTACTAAGGCGGCTGTTGTTGATATAAACCGCCGAAAAAAGATCCCTGAATGTAGGCCACGAAAGAAAATCACCATTAAAAACATCAATATCGCAAGGCGGAAGACTTAAACTATGCATAACATTGTCATTTGAAGCGAAAACTTCTTCTTCTAGGAGTACTAGAAAAGTTGGAATTGAAATTCGAAGGAGGATTTGTTTGCGATAAATGATCAGAGTTTGAACGTTGAGATTGGATTGAAGAAGAATTGGAGGGCTTTTGCGAAGCACGAAACTGATCCAATTTTCTATTGGTTGATGCAATTACGCCTTAAATGCAGCATTGTATTTACTTTGTGCTGATTCGTGGTCGGTTTCTTGGTCCTCGCCAGCAAGTTTGATAGATGTAAAGCGTTTGTCATATATATCTTTCACTTTATCCCAAAGCGACTTAGCTTCAGAAGATTGAACTTCAAGAATGTAAATATCCAGATCTTCATCTCGAAGAACATTGAAGCTGCTTTCGAATTGAATAATAGCATCAGTTGATCTGATAAAATAATCAAGTGTAGAAAGTGACATCTAGAATAATTAAAAAAATTACTGGATGAAAATCAAGTAAAACAGAAACAAAATGTTTGTAATTTTGGTAGAAAATTTCTTAATTCAGGAAAACTATTTTATTTGTTAGCGAATACTAACAAATGCAACACCAAAACAAAGTATTTTACTATTTAAGCGAAGCTTTAAAAAGAAAACAATTGATATAAATGAGAAAGAATATAAAATACTCTTTCTCGATGTAGTGAAAATCGTATATATTTTCACTATGTATCGAATAATAAACGTTAGTTTGTTAATATGTATCGAATAATACACGAGGAAATTATTTCCGAAAAGAAATAATTTAAAAACCAAGAATAAATGACCAAAAATCGCAAACAATCTGTAATTTTTTAATTTTTTCTTGATTTTATGGCCAAATGTAGGGTGCACGGACTGTAAAATGCACGCTACAAATCAAAATCGCAATCAAAAATAAATAAAATATTGTTATAAATATTTAAATATTCAAAAAAGTATATAAAAATCGTTTTATAATATATAATAACGAATATTATTATAGCAAAATACAAACCGACCGAATGTAGGGTGTATTAAAAAACGAAATAGTTTATTTCCAACAGAACCGTTAAAACTTTTAAGAAAAAATTAAAATTTTTGAAAAAAAATTATTTTATAATTTTGGCCCGAACAGACCTAATAAACAATTTTCACTTTTTTGAACTACCTATTGCAAAGACACTCAACCATAAGCATACAACACTAATATGTGATCGTATTGTTGTTGTTGTATTAACCACTATTATGTTGTTATTGTTATTTGAATTCTCTTTTGTGTTGAAAAACACAAAAGCACCAATCACAACAACAATGTAAATCACAGACAGTGTTGCCGTTTTGGGCGTTTCCGTCCAAATTTGGGCGGAAAAAAGATAAATTTTGTGGTTTGGACGGATTTTTCCCATATTGGGTACAAATTTAATTTTCATTGTTTATTTTTACGTAATTTACAGCCTGTTCCACGATCTCGAAAGAAAATTTGTGCGAACGAAGGCTACTCACTCACTTTCGTATAAGAATGCGTTCCACTAACTTTCGTTCTTTCTTTCGCATAGCCTTACGTGATTCAGTGTTGCTAAATATTTTTTGGAAAAATTAATCGCGAAATAAGTCAACAAATGCGCCAAATGTCTAATTTAAACGCGAAAAAGCAGCAGTAGCTCTGTCTCAACTGACAGTTCAGTTGTAAACAAACAAATTGTAAATAAACAAACAAAATAAATTTTCTAGTGATTGTGTTCAAACTATTTGTGTTCTTAAAAATAAAAAAATGAATATTTCTGTAGCCCTATTTTTTATGGATGATGTGGAGGAGGTTCAAAATGTGCCACAGAGGCATTTAAGAGATGCTTCGAATTTATTTGAAGTACCTAACAACCAGTAAGTATGATAGTATTTTTACATTTTTCAAATAATTAAAAATGATTTTTTCTAGGTTTGTGGCCAATTTTCGTGTGTCGAAAGAAGTTTTTCAGGCTCTTTTGGATATGATGGAAGAGAAGTGGGTGCCCGGTTGCAGAACTACTCAAATCCGCCCCGATTTAAAACTTGGCACATTCTTGCGGTTTTTGGCGACAGGAAGCTACCAACAGAATTTAGGGAAAATAAAAAAAATATATATTTGTTGTCCACATATTAAATTCATTTATTATTTTTACTTACATTTTTGTTTCCATTTTCAATCAAGCAATGTTTATGTTAAAACAATTTTCCTTAATACGACAGCAAACACACAAGTGACTGATTTTGACATTTGTGTTCACATGCGTACGAAAGAAAAAAGATAGTGGAACGCAAAATTACATTGAAATGCTTACGTTTTCGTTCGCTTTGATTTTCGTGCAAATTTTCGTTCTGATGGATTTTAGTGGAACGGAAATCAGCTGTTTGTCGTGTAAAAGTTGTGCGAACGTGTTCTTTCGATATCGTGGAACAGGCTGTTATTTTTTTATTACTAACTGAATTTTATATATATATTGTAGTGTAACAATATGTTAGAAGCCCCTCATGTCCAAATCCATTTTGGAAGATTTCGCTTTTGAAATGATGTCACGGAGCACTGCCCAGATATTACCCTTAGCATTTTGACCAGGCACATTTTCCCAATATTTATGCACTCCGTCGTGCTGTTAGTTTTTGAGGTCCATTTTACGGCTAAATATATTCCAATGGTCATCCAAAATGACAGAATTCTTCCCTGTGCTTACCTATCTTCTCAGGCGTGTCGATTGGCCTCAATTGTGTGATCAGGAAATTTTTGTCTGCTTTTTATTCATTTAAGCCCCTAAAAATTTTGCGATCATCTCCAAAAGCAAGAGGCCCCTCTGTGTCTCCAAATTTAGACTCATCTATATGATTTGCTTGTCTACGATATTTGGCTATATTCGTCAACGAAATCAGCATAAAAAAGCCAGAAGTTCGCCTATTGTGTATCGCCTGTAAGTAATGTTGGTTTTTTTTACACAAAAGTAGTGGTCCATTCTACCCGCTGTCCTAAGCTGTAACTTCATGCGAGATTTCGTGTCCTTAGGTTCATATTTGGGATCTGTATAAGGACTGCAAAATGAAAAAAAAAAAAAAAAAAAATGTCACAAAATACTACAAAATCTATATGAACATCATTATTGGTATCTTTTTATGCGATTTTTTAGTATTTATACTTTAATGCCACAAGGGCATTCTAAATTGACAAAATTTGTCAAAATCGCTCCAGCCATTCTGAAGATATAAGCATTCTAGCTGACATCCGCTTCCTTTGTATATATACATTGTATATATATATATATATATATATATATATATATATATATATATATATATATCGGCATTACGTAACGGTCAGAATTGACCTGTTCGTCTATTTGTGATTTTCGGTAGTAAAAATATTCGCGGATTAATGGAAAAGTTGACTTTTACTTATCGCAAATGCTATGGTCTACTAAACCACTAAATATTACCCGATGACCATCAAGGCATTGGAAGGCTTCTGCCCAGTCCAAAGCACTAGCCCCATGCTAAATTTCGCTTCGATTGGTCTATAATTGTGACCTGTAGAGCAACTGCAAAATCAGGAAATTTTTCAGTTTTTGGTCCATTTCAAGCCATAAATATTATGCGATCATCTCCAAAAGAAATAGGGTTCTATTGTGACCTTAACCCCAGCTACATTGTAAATTTCGTGAAGATCGGAGCATAATTGCGACCTGTAGAGTGATTACAAATTAACATGGACAGACGGGCGGACGGACATACATAGGTAGATCGACTCAGCTCAGCGAGATAGGAAGATAATTTTTGGCCCCAATCAAACACATCGATGTTGTAGGGTAGAAAAACCTGAAAAATAATAATGACTTTAATGTATTTAACACATTGAATTCTTGTATTATGTTACTTTTTCAAATATATATATATATATATATATATATATATATATATATATATATATATATATATATATATATATATATATATATATATATATATATATATATATATATATATATATATATATATATATATATATATATATATATATATATATAAAACTTGAAGTAAAATAACATACAATTTTTAATAAAATTTACTTGAATACAAACTACATATAAATTATTCAACTTTTTACAGTTTGGGCGGATATGGTCGATTTTGGGCGGTTTTTAGAAAAAATTTGGGCTGAAATAAAAAATTCAAACGGCAACACTGATGCACAGATCACTGCTTATTTATTTGCACAAACAAACCAACACGAACTCGCTATGAGAATAAAAATCAGTCGTTGATGAGACACTGACGAATGAAGACGCGTGTGGCTCTACGGCGTAGAGTCTACGCATTGCTCTCGTTGATGCACTTAGCGAAACAATCGTTTCATTTACATTTTTCATTTCAGCTTAACTACATGCCAGAATGCTGCAATCATATTTTATGGTTAAAAATGATTTCGGCAATATTCAATGCATTTTATATGGTAAAACGTTTATGCATAAAAGTTATGACGTATTGAGACGTCATTTTAACAACTTTCATACAGTGAATTGTTTATTTACATTTACTTTAATTTTATATTTATATTTTTTGGTTGAATTGAAATTAAATTTATATATTTGTATTTATATAAAACAAAACATTTCCCCTATAATATGCTAGTACACTGTAATAATAATAATATCATTATGCATTAGTTGGCGCCAACAACTCATGAATGCTAACTGAAATTTCTTTGAGTGGAAGTTCATTCTCTCGCACCAATACACATTCATTTTTAGTTTTGAGCATCCCTGATTTTGAGTGTAATATTCTTGAAGAGAATTATTACAAACAATGAGAAACCGGCAATTATGAAAATAGTGTTTTTGTATCGTATTAAATATTTTTTAGAGAAGATTTTTATTCAAACACTTGCGTTTATGCTCACTAAAAATGACGGTACGTACCTTTTACTAAAAGTTTTAGTGATGAGTGGTTGAATTTATTTTAATAAATGATGATGATTGGCCAGAGTTGATGATTTTGGTTGGCTGTGTTGACTATGTCAAAACCTTTGTAGATAAAAAAAGGAGAACCAGGTTAGTTGTTGTTGCTGGAAAGCCCGTATCTATCAATAAACACAGGAGAGTTAATATTTTTAAATTAAAAATTGGCGGTTTTATTGATGATTTATATTAGTCGAAAAACTAATATATAATTTACCTTGTTGGACAATTGGTGTTGCAGAGGTGTTATTAGGACGAAGATCCGTAAAACAAGTGAAGAGAAAAAGCAACGAGAAAGCCAAAATGTCTCAAGAGCCGCGCAAATCGACAGATAATACTCGTTAGAATTTGCCATCGTTAACTTTGAACGAAAGTTCAAAGTTGAATAAAAAGGTATGATGGTAAATTATTTGAAATAATGACGAGTTGCATTTTAGGTTTGTAATTTAATTGTAAATTAAACAGAAGTTATCATATTCCTGCATTTTGCGCACTATCCCCTCCAGGCGCCTTAAAGCTGTACCGTAGCTGTCGGGCAAGATGACGTCATCAGTTTTCCATAAAAGTCCAGTTTGAAAACGATTCCCATTTCTGATTGTTGTATTTTCAAGAGTCTTTTTAGCCCTGATGTCATCACAACTATCAACAGGAGTAGTTGGCCTCATGAGCATTGCAGAAAGAACATGACTTTTGCTTTTGAGGTTGCACTTTGTGTTGATGATAAATTTGCTCCGTGGTATTAAGCTGCTGCTTAATACCAGGCCTTCCGTATCTGTGCCGCAGCTGTTTCACTGCTGCGTTGACGTTGTCTGGATGTATTAATAAATACTTCACAGTTTCATGAGCATCACCCTTTAAGCATTTCAACCAACGCTGATTTTTTTTCTAAGTTTGTGTAGTTATACGCTGCAGTGGATTGCACAAATTATGTAAAAAATATAGGCCAATCTTCTGGCTGTCCACTAAATTCAGACAAATCTTGGAGTTTTCTTAGGTTGGCTATATTTCCCAAGGTACTCCCTGTGGCAGCTATTTGTGCGTAAACGGAATCGGGGGCTTGCGGTGTTGTGCTACTGGCACTTCGGCATATATGCATTCGTTCCTGGGTAACCCGCTGCTTCTGCCATGGATTGCGCTGAATGGATACTGGTTAATGGCGTTGAAAGTATTGAGGCAGAAGGTAATTTTACAGCAGTGAATACAAAGACGTAAAATGGTAAAAACTAGACAAAAAGCATTCTGAGCAAATGGTTTGTGGCTATACTACCTTGAATAACAGCTCATGACAGAGGCATGTTAATATAAAAAACACAATTATAGGAAAGAATGACAAATAAAATTTTGGATTATCCAAACTATTGGTTTCAAATTTCTATTCCATATACCTTCCCAAATAATTGCATACTGCCTTAGCGGTTTAAATTGCTTTACATTGGTAACTATGTTGTTACGATATCATAACAACAGAGGTATTTTTCACAGGGTTGCCATATTTTGACTCTGTCTTGTCCCATCTTTATACTTCTATGTCTTTGGTGAATATACGATGCGGCTGCAAAGTGTTCGTGAGCAGTAGAATTTGCTGAGTTAAAGTCAATGGTCATATACGCTGACGTTGTTGTGGTGGCAACATTCTGTGATGATATTAATTGTGTAAAAAAATACATATGTGACGGCGTCGACGTTAATGCTGTGGCAGAATCAAGAGGCGGTAACAGTGCATGATGCATTTGTTAATTGGCTTGTACTTACATGTGAATGGATACAATGACTGTAATGGATACGTTATATGGGGTCCAGACAGACCCCATATAACGGTACATCCCCGATATTCGGTATTTTGATTATTTTTGCCACATTTTTCGCGGTTTTGTTTTAAAATTGTTATTTGTGGGTCATAATAGGTCCTAGCTCGTATGGCGAAACATAGTCGGCATAGGTCCACGTTTTGGTATAGCCCCCATATAACGGTATCCGATATTCGGTAATTTGTATTTGCAGTTCATAATTGGTTCTAGCCCGGTGGCAGAACATTGAATATTTAGTTCCTACCGATATTCGAAATTTTGATAATCCTAGTCAGTATATTAGAAGATTTGATACATTTGACACTCAAAAAAATAGAATCTGTTCAGGTTCAATTTCTTCTGTTTGCTCTGAGAAGCATTCAAATGAACTTCCCCCATCATATGAAAACCGCCTAAAACTTATTGATCTCCCAACACTAGAGGAAAAACGTTTAATGCTTAGATGTATTTTTATAATCAAACGTTTGCGCCGTCAAATTGATTTTTAGTTTTTAACTGGTGAAATAAAAAACAATGTCCCTTCGCGAAGTACGTTCAATTACATAATATTTATACTAACATCGAACTATGAATTAAATAATCCTCTCCGGAGTTTATGTGCTGATTATAACAAGTTATATAATATGACTTCTTTGTGTTAACTCTAACATGTCATAAAAAACTGTATCCTATGGTCTTAATACATAAAACTGTTGCCCCACTTAGTTTTTGTGAAGTTTAGTTTTACTGTAGTTCAGCATTTAACATTTAACCTTTAATTGTTAACCGGCGGATGCTCTAATGTAGCCGGTTTCCCCGACAATCGAAAGAAAAAAGTTTATGTTCGCGTAGTAACTCGAGGTTGCAGCAATATAAGCGAGACTTCGAGCATTTGGTTGGATGTCACGTGCTGTTATGCGTTTGATCAAACAACGCATATGACGCATGACATGCGTTTTTGTTTTATGGTATATGACAACTTCATTTTGCAAGTCATTGTAGAAACATTAAAGTGGCTTCAACATCTCTAATTTATGAGAAGTGTATTGGAGTATAGTTAAAATCATTGAAAATAAAACAGCACTTTTCTACCTCATCATTGAACAGCAAGTGCTCCTAAAAAAATTGAACACATTTTTTATTAATATATAAGTTAAGTTTGTCATTCCGTTTTTACCGCCACGAAATATACAGGGTTGCCCATATTCGACGGACCCATGTTTTTTTTGGGTCCATTCCAATCGACGTGGCTTGTCTGCAGGCAACATTCTTTGCGTCAATTGAATTTTGTACGGGAACAAATGCAAATCAATGCGAATAATCCGTTGTAAAGTGGACCGAGCCATGCCCAACAACCTCTCAACACTGGCTCGTACGGCAGCGATATTCTCGGGCGATCGCCTTGGTCGACTTTTATATGGCCTCTTCGGATTAGAAAGAGCCTTACCAGTGGAAAATTTTTCGTATAAACGCTTAATGGTGTTCTTAGAAGGCGCACTTCTCAGATTTTTTATTGTTTTAAAAGCACGTTGTGTTTTCACAATTGACTTCTTCTGTTGAATTGGTTCATGGTAAAAATCTGCTTGGACTGAAGCTTCAAACGCGGTATGTCATTAAGCGATGTGACATCTCTGTCAAAAGTTATAGCGTTGCCAGATGGGTCCGTCGAATATGGGCAACCCTGCACATATTAGACCCCACAATATATATATGGTTGGTATTGAATATATATATATATATATATATATATATATATATATATATATATATATATATATATATATATATATATATATATATATATATATATATATATATATATATATATATATATATATATATATATATATATATATATATATATATATATAACTATATGTTCGAATGCATGGACATGGATCTTCAAATTGTCATCGTAAAGAAGTATGTTTACTTTGCAGTGGTGCCCATACCCACAACTCTGTAATGAACTTGTTATATACAAGTGTCACAACTGTATTAAGAATGGCTTAAAAAGACTACTCTGTGTGTCAATTAAACAAAAACCAGAATAATGATCTTGTTATATAGAAGTTTCCAAACTGCATTAAAAAGAGACTTAAAGAAAAGAAACCAGTAATCCTAAATTCCTAATAAGATCATACAAACTCATCGAAACTGTAAGCAAATGTAGATGATACTGATGACATATCAAATTATCAAATTCTTCATATATATTTTAAAGCAATTGATGCTTTACAAAAGTGTCAGAAAAAATATGACAAAATGAGAGTTCTTGGAATGATGCTTAAATATGTTATGTAACCAAGAATCCCTAAATGATATTCACCTAATTCATTTTGACTTGCAAGGCATAACAAATCCAGCGTCAGTTGTGAAATTAGAACATATAAATATTAATGAAAGTTTGATATTTTGTTTTTAAATGAAATTTTTTTAAAAAACCCAGCAACGAAATGAAATTGAGAAATTTTAACATCTACAGACTTAAAACAAAACCAGAATTCATTTTTATATAAAAAATAATGTATATTAAATTCAATTAACCCGATTTTGGCTTGGACAAAACAAAAGCAACTCTGTTGTACATTCATATGATCGCTGCAATTTCAGTTGTTTTTCAACAATTTGCTTGTCATAAATCATTTTGAGAAGTTTTTTAAATGTTGGGCAGCATTTAAAAAGTTTCAAAATAGCTAGGAGAAAATACAGTACATGAACAAAACAGCAAATTATCAGTGATTATGAAAATAAGTTATCCAGAAAATGATTTCCGAGAAATATTTCACTAATATTTCTGTAATTTCTCATAAACTAAGTCGGCCTTATGAAACTATATCAGTAGTAACAGCCTATAACGGATGAAGACCGTGAAAAACTACAGCCCGTACTGATCAACAAATTGTAAGAGAAATAAAAAAACAACCATTTAAGAGTTCAACTGTATTGGTAAGAGAGCTATTGGTAAGAGAGCTATGGATAAGCTCAAGATCAGTGCGTAGACGAGTAGTGACAGCTGTTCTGCACGCCTTTAAGCCATCAAAAAGACATAGAATATGTTTTTGTTGTTTAGATTGATAAAGATGTAAATGAGAGGTGTTCAATATTGTTATATCTGAAAAAAAATCGGAAATGATAACGATAATATTAATTGGAATCCAGCTCAATGGAAAAATATTTTATTCTAGGATGAGTCTACGTTTTATATTAAAGGCATGAAAAAATTTACGGTGTGATGACCAACAAGTAAAAAAGCTGTAAGTTCGGCCGGGCCGAACTTTGAATGAAATTTGGCAATTTTCAAAAAAAAACTAAAATCCATTAAAAATTCTATTATAAATATAAATACCGAATGTAGCCGTAGCACAGTGTTCGCTGCCATTGGCCAAAATTCAAAAAATGAAAATCAGATATTTATTATCAAATGTGTACACATGTACACAAAACATAATAATCTGGATTTCATTCTAACGGCCCACTTCGAGAATAGCATCAAAAATAAAGAGAAAATGTATTTAGTTGCTTTTTTCAGTGGGATCAGTGAAAAAGTGGAGTAAAAATAGATCTGTATTACAAAATTAAATACATTTTAAAAATCTTGGTATATATTATTGAAAAGCAGGGTATTGACTTATTTTTAGTGCAGTAATTTATGTGTTTAGTACTTGGGTATAATATAGACGATGTGAGTGTTCTGAGTTGCCTTTAAGATTAATTTTGAAAATAAAATTGGATTTAAGTTAAAGTTTTAATTCTTTTCCCCCCTGAATCCTCCAATGTGATTTTCTTCACGCCATTAGTAATGGTCCTAAGATTCTTGAAGTGCTAATTTAACTTTCAGATTTTGTCAGATTTATATGTTATGCCCAATATATTTAAGTGACTTCTCTGCAATTTTGTCAATTCTATGGTGCTAATGACATAGAATATGTTTTTGTTGTTTAGATTGATAAAGATGTAAATGAGAGGTGTTCAATATTGTTACCGGGATTGACTTGCGGATGTCATTAAGGACTTTACAGTGGAAACTGCTAATGAGTTAACAATAGATATCCATGACACTATCTTACATCCACAGTTCATAAAATTTTAATACATGCTCCCGACATTATAAAATACTAGCTGAACCCGGTGCGCTTCGCTACCCCTTTTGATTTTATATGCATTCAAAATTTTATTTACGAATATATGTTGGATAAAGAAAAACAAATTTAAAAATTAAAAAAAATATTGCACTAATTTAATGCGTTAATAAACAAAATCATTACAAAAGCAGTAACATGACATGCATACACGAAGGGTTTGTCCTTTGGATTTATTTATTTGATAGCAAATACCAAGCGTGCAGGAAACTGCAATTTTTTTAAGTAGAGTGGCATTTCTATTGCAAGTAGTGAATTCGAGATAGCAACATACTTCGCCGTAATAAGCGTATTTCAAATAAATTGTTGTGTTGTTTTTTAGTGTTAGCCTAAGGCGTTGTGGGTCAATGGTTCTTATTAAAATCATATCCCAATCTGATCCGATTTAAATATAATTTAAAAAAAAAATACTTTTACACCAAACTCCGCCACACCTTTCATATTTAATTGAAATTGGTGCGTCAAATATGTGAAATCGGCCGAGAATATATATATGGGAGCTATATCCAAATCTTAACTAATTTCCAATTAATTTATCACATTTATTATTATAACAAAATTCCGCCACACATTCTGAATTTCATTGGAATCGGTCATATATATCGTGTTTGGTGCATAATATGTATGAAATCGGCCGAAATATATATGTTAGCTATATCCAAACCTCAACTGATTTCAATATAATTTGGCAATTTTTGCTGGTGCCAGATTTTGTCTCTCTCGCTTTGGGTGCATCAAATATGTGAAATCGGCTGAGTATATATATGGAGCTATAATCACATCTGAGCGTATTTGAATATAATTTGTCAAATGTGCATCAAATATGTGAAATCGGCGGATAATATATATGGGAGCTATATCCAAATCTGAACCGATTTTAATATAATTTGACTAATTTATTTTCTAATCAAAATCCCGTTACATATTCCAAATTTCTTTGGAATCGAACATACATATCGTGTATGGTGCATAAAATACATGAAATCGGTCGAAAATATATATGAGAGCTATATCCAAATCTGAACCGATTTTAATATAATTTGACAAATGTATATTTGTTTTAATTTCCGCTACACATTTCAAATTTCATTGAAATTAGAGATACATAGCGTGTTTGGTGCATCAAATACATGAAATCGGTCGAAAATATATATGGGAGCTATATCCAAATCTGAACCGATTTCAATATAATTTGAAAAATTCATTTTTGCTCCCAATTCCGTTACTTATTTTAAATTTCATTAAATTTGGACATACATATCTTGTTTGGTCCACCAAATACATGAAATCGGCCGAAAATGTATATGGGAGCTATATCCAAATCTGAACCGATTTCAATATAATTTGGGAAATAATTTTTTTTAGATAAAATCTATCACACGTTTCAAATTTCATTGAAATTGGGGATACATAGCGTGTTTGGTGCATCAAATGCTTGAAATCGGCCGAAAATATATATGGGAGCTATATCCAAATCTGAACCGATTACAATATAATTTAGCAAACTTATTTTTGTTCCAAATTCCGTTACATATTCCAAATTTGGAGACTGTATATTTAACCGATCAATAGGTATGTGCATATAAAATCTAAATTTTTGGGAGGTACCTCCGATTCTGATGCTATATCTCGAGTTTCAAGTGGAAATTCAAAAATGTATATAGCCTATGTTACTTTCAGGCGATGTTGCAGTATATATGGAAATTTTCAGAAAAATCTATTCAGCAGTTTTCGAGTCCATAAATTACAAACAAACAAACAAACGTACAAACATTCTCCTCTTTTATATACATATATATATATATATATATATATATATATATATATATATATATATATATATATATATATATATATATATATATATATATATATATATATCGTTTGGTATGCCTCCATTTAACGGTATCTGCCGATATTCGGTATTTTGATGATTTTTGCCACATTTTTAACTGTTTTGTTTAAAAATAATAATTAACATAATATAATATAATAATAATTAATTTAAAAACATAATGGGTTCTAGCTTCGGTGGCGAAACATTATATAGGTCCACGTTGTTGTGTAGACCCATATAAAGGTACTTCCCGATATTCTGTATTTTGATGATCTTTGCCACATTTTCGGTATTTCGATAATCCTAGTCAGTATTTTAGAAGATTTGATAGATGACAATCCCTGAAGTATAAAATTGCCTTTAGAAGTTTCTGCTTTGGTAAGGCTCCATATAACTGCCTCACACACTTTAAGTTTTTTTTTCGATAAATTTAACTGCATTAGCAAACGGTCTTACTGGTATATGCAGTTTAAAGTGAAACACGATTGAATTCAGATACTGTTATATAAAATTGTTTCCTTTACCCTAAGGTGGAGGGTATTGAATGTCTGGTCCGGGCGACCTTAATATTTTTATACCCTCCACCATAGTATGGAGGGTATATTAAGTTTGTCATTCCGTTTGTAATACCTCGGAATATACATTTTAGAACCCACAAAGTATATATTCTTGATCAGCATAAAATTCTATGTAGATTTATCTTTGTCCGCCCGTCTATCCGTCTGTGAAAAATCACTACAGCTTCCGAACGAAATGAAGTAAGTCGATAAAAATTTACCCAAATGTGTATTATGTCTGCAGGACTTTTGGTATTGAAAATGGGCTATGTAGGTCCACGTCTTAGTATAGCCCTCATATAACTGTACCCCCGATATTCGGTATTTTGATGATTTTAGCGACATTATTTACCGGAATTGTTTCAAATTTGGTATTTGAAGCTCGTAATGGATACTACAGTATATAACAGGAGATTGTTTGTGCGGGTGCACGTCTTCGTATAGCCCCCATATAACGGTACCCCCCGATATTCGGTATTTTGATGATTTTAGCGACATTATTTACCGGAATTGTTTAAAATTTGGCATTTGAAGTTCGTAACGGATACTACAGTATATAACTGGAGATTGTCTGTGCAGGTGCACGTCTTCGTATAGCCCCCATATAACGGTACTCCCCGATATTCGGTATTTTGATGATTTTAGCGACATTATTTACCAGAATTATTTCAAAATTGGTATTTGAAGTTCGTAATGGATACCACAGCCTAAAACAGAAAATGAGCCATGTAGGTCCACGAAATATATATGGGAGCTATATCCAAATCTGAACCGATTTCAATATAATTTGAAAAATTCATTTTTGCTCCCAATTCCGTTACTTATTTTAAATTTCATTAAATTTGGACATACATATCTTGTTTGGTCCACCAAATACATGAAATCGGCCGAAAATGTATATGGGAGCTATATCCAAATCTGAACCGATTTCAATATAATTTGGGAAATAAATTTTTTTAGATAAAATCTATCACACGTTTCAAATTTCATTGAAATTGGGGATACATAGCGTGTTTGGTGCATCAAATGCTTGAAATCGGCCGAAAATATATATAGGAGCTACATCCAAATCTGAACCGATTTCAATATAATTTGACAAATTTATTTTCTGATCAAATCCCGTCACATATTCCAAATTTCATTGGAATTGAACATTCATATTGTGTTTGAGGCATCAAATGAACGAAATCGGTCGAAAATATATATGGGAGCTATATCCAAATCTGAACCGATTACAATATAATTTAGCAAACTTATTTTTGTTCCAAATTCCGTTACACATTCCAAATTTGGAGACTGTATATTTAACCGATCAATAGGTATGTGCATATAAAATCTAAATTTTTGGGAGGTACCTCCGATTCTGATGCTATATCTCGAGTTTCAAGTGGAAATTCAAAAATGTATATAGCCTATGTTACTTTCAGGCGATGTTGCAGTATATATGGAAATTTTCAGAAAAATCTATTCAGCAGTTTTCGAGTCCATAAATTACAAACAAACAAACAAACGTACAAACATTTTCCTCTTTTATATATATATATATATATATATATATATATATATATACATATATATATATATTTATATATATATATATATATATATATATATATATATATATATATATATATATATATATATATATATATATATATATATATATATATATATATATATATATATATATCGTTTGGTATGCCTCCATTTAACGGTATCTGCGTATATTCGGTATTTTGATGATTTTTGCCACATTTTTAACTGTTTTGTTTAAAAATAATAATTAACATAATATAATATAATAATAATTAATTTAAAAACATAATGGGTTCTAGCTTCGGTGGCGAAACATTATATAGGTCCACGTTGTTGTGTAGACCCATATAAAGGTACTTCCCGATATTCTGTATTTTGATTATCTTTGCCACATTTTCGGTATTTCGATAATCCTAGTCAGTATTTTAGAAGATTTGATAGATGACAATCCCTGAAGTATAAAATTGCCTTTAGAAGTTTCTGCTTTGGTAAGGCTCCATATAACTGCCTCACACACTTTAAGTTTTTTTTTCGATAAATTTAACTGCATTAGCAAACGGTCTTACTGGTATATGCAGTTTAAAGTGAAACACGATTGAATTCAGATACTGTTATATAAAATTGTTTCCTTTACCATAAGGTGGAGGGTATTGAATGTCTGGTCCGGGCGACCTTAATATTTTTATACCCTCCACCATAGTATGGAGGGTATATTAAGTTTGTCATTCCGTTTGTAATACCTCGGAATATACATTTTAGAACCCACAAAGTATATATTCTTGATCAGCATAAAATTCTATGTCGATTTATCTTTGTCCGCCCGTCTATCCGTCTGTGAAAAATCACTACAGCTTCCGAACGAAATGAAGTAAGTCGATAAAAATTTACCCAAATCTGCAGGACTTTTGGTATTGAAAATGGGCTATGTAGGTCCACGTCTTCGTATAGCCCTCATATAACTGTACCCCCCGATATTCGGTATTTTGATGATTTTAGCGACATTATTTACCGGAATTGTTTCAAATTTGGTATTTGAAGCTCGTAATGGATACTACAGTATATAACAGGAGATTGTTTGTGCGGGTGCACGTCTTCGTATAGCCCCCATATAACGGTACCCCCCGATATTCGGTATTTTGATGATTTTAGCGACATTATTTACCGGAATTGTTTCAAATTTGGCATTTGAAGTTCGTAACGGATACTACAGTATATAACTGGAGATTGTCTGTGCAGGTCCACGTCTTCGTATTGCTACATATAATGGTACCCCCGATATTCGGTATTTAATGTTATAATTGCTTATGACAAAAGTTGCTTATGCAGGTCCACGTCGTGGTATATACCCAAATATACGGCTACTTTCGGTATTTTTAAGATTTTAAAAGAATTTTTAATGGATTTTATTTTTTGAAAATTGCCAAATTTGCACCAATTGGTGGAGGGTATTCAAGTTATACTTTTTTAATTGTTTTATTTTTTTATACCCTCCACCATAGTATGGAGGGTATATTAAGTTTGTCATTTCGTTTGTAACACCTCAAAATATACATTTTAGACCCCACAAAGTATATATATTCTTGACCGGAATTGTTTCAAATTTGGTATTTGAAGTTCGTAATGGATACTACAGTATATAACAGGAGATTGTCTGTGCAGGTGCACGTCTTCGTATAGCCCCCATATAACGGTACTCCCCGATATTCGGTATTTTGATGATTTTAGCGACATTATTTACCGGGATTGTTTAAAATTTAGTATTTGAAGTTCGTAATGGATACTACAGTATATAACAGGAGATTGTCTGTGCAGGTGCACGTCTTCTTATAGCCACATGTAATGGTACCCCCGATATTCGGTATTTAATGTTATAATAGCTTATGACAAAAGTTGCCTATGCAGGTCCACGTCGTGGTATATACCAAAATATACGGCTACATTCGGTGTTTTTAAGATTTTTAATGGATTTTATTTTTTGAAAATTGCCAAATTTTCACCAAATTTGGTTTTTGAAGTTCGTAATGGATACTACAGTATATAACAGGAGATTGTATTTGCGGGTGCCCGTCTTCGTATAGCCTCCATATAACGGCACCCCCGAAATTCGGTATTTTGATGATTTTAGCGACATTATTTACCGGAATCGTTTCAAATTTGATATTTGAAGTTCGTAATGGATACCACAGTATATGACAGGAGATTGTCTGAGCAGATCCACGTCTTCGTATAGCCCCCATATAACGGTACTCCCCGATATTCGGTATTTTGATAATTTTAGCGACATTATTTACCAGAATTATTTCAAAATTGGTATTTAAAGTTCGTAATGGATACTACAGCTTCAGACAGGAAATGGGCCATGCAGATCCACGTCTTCGTATAGTCCCCATATAACGGTACCCCCGATATTCGGTATTTTGACGATTTTAGCGACATTGTTTACCGGAATTGTTTCAAACTTTGTATTTGGAGTTCGTAATGGATACTACAGCATATGACAGGAGATTATCTGAGCAGATTCACGTCTTCGTATAGCCACATATAATGGTACCCCCGATATTCGGTATTTAATATTATAATAGCTTATGACAAAAGTTGCCTATGCAGGTCCACGTCGTGGTATGTACCCAAATATACGGCTACATTCGGTATTTTTAATATTTTAAAAAAATTTTTAATGGATTTTATTTTTTGAAAATTGCCAAATTTGCACCAAATTGTGGAGGGTATTCAAAATTCGGCCCGGCCGAACTTACAACTTTTTTAATTGTTTTATTTTATTTTTTTATACCCTCTACAATAGTATGGAGGGTATATTAAGTTTGTCATTTCGTTTGTAACACCTCAAAATATACATTTTAGACCCCACAAAGTATATATATTCTTGACCGAAATTGTTTCAAATTTGACATTTGAAGTTCTAAATGGATACTACAGTATATAACAGGAGATTGTCTGTGCAGGTGCACGTCTTCGTATAGCCCCCATATAACGGTACCCCCCGATATTCGGTATTTTGATGATTTTAGCGACATTATTTACCAGAATTGTTTCAAAATTGGTATTTAAAGTTCGTAATGGATACTACAGCTTCAGACAGGAAATGGGCCATGCAGATCCACGTCTTCGTATAGCCCCCATATAACGGTACCCCCGATATTCTGTATTTTGATGATTTTAGCGACAGTATTTACCGGAATTGTTTCAAAATTTGGTATTTGAAGTTCGTAATGGATACCACAGCCTAAGACAGAAAATGACCCATGTAGGTCCACGTCTGCGTATATCCCCCATATAACGGTACCCTCCGATATTCTGTATTTTGATGATTTTAGCGACATTGTTAAAAATTTGGTATGTGAGGTTCGTATGAATACTATAGCCTCAGACAGGAAATGGGACATGCAGATCAACGTCTTCGTATAGCCCCCATATAACGGCACCCCCGATATTCGGTATTTTGATGAATTTAGCGACATTATTTACCGGAATCGTTTCAAATTTGATAATGGATACTACAGCATATGACAGGAGATTGTCTGTGCAGATCCTCGTCTTCGTATAGCCACATATAAAGGTACCCCCGATATTCGGTATTTTGATGATTTTAGCGACATTATTTACCAGAATTGTTTCAAAATTGGTATTTAAAGTTCGTAATGGATACTACAGCTTCAGACAGGAAATGGGCCATGCAGATCCACGTCTTCGTATAGCCCCCATATAACGGTACCCCCGATATTCGGTATTTTGATGATTTTAGCGACATTATTTACCAGAATTGTTTCAAAATTGGTATTTAAAGTTCGTAATGGATACTACAGCTTCAGACAAGAAATTGGCCTTGCAGATCCACGTCTTCGTATAGCCCCCATATAACGATACCCCCGATATTCGGTATTTTGATGATTTTAGCGACATTATTTACCAGAATTGTTTCAAAATTGGTATTTGAAGTTCGTAACGGATACTACAGTTTCAGACAGGAAATGGGCCATGCAGATCCACGTCTTCGTATAGCCCCCATATAACGGCAACCCCGATATTCGGTATTTTGATGATTTTAGCGACATTGTTTAAAATTTGGTATTTGAAGTTCGTGTGGATACTATAGCCTCAGACAGGAAATGGGTCATGCAGATCCACGTCTTCGTATAGCCCCCATATAACGGCACCCCCGATATTCGGTATTTTGATGCTTTTAACGACACTATTTCCCGGAATCGTTTCAAATTTGATATTTGAAAATCGTAATGGATACTACAGCATATGACAGGAGATTGTCTGAGCAGATCCACGTCTTCGTATAGCCACATATAAAGGTACCCCCGATATTCGGTATTTTGATGATTTTAGGGACATTATTTACCAGAATTGTTTCAAAATTGGTATTTGAAGTTCGTAATGGATACTACAGCTTCAGACAGGAAATGGGCCATGCAGATCCACGTCTTTGTATAGCCCCCATATAACGGCACCCCCGATATTCGGTATTTTGATGATTTTAGCGACAGTATTTGCCGGAATTGTTTCAAAATTGGTATTTGAAGTTGGTAATGGATACTACCGTATATAACAAGAGATTGTCTGTGCAGGTGCACGTCTTCGTATAGCCCCCATATAACTGTACTCCCCGATATTCGGTATTTTGATGATTTTAGCGACATTATTAACCGGAATTGTTTAAAATTTGGTATTTGAAGTTCGTAATGGATACTACAGAATATGACAGGAGATTGTCCGTGCAGGTGCACTTCTTCGTATAGCCCCCGTATAACGGACCCCCCGATATTCGGTATTTTGATGATTTTAGCGACATTATTTACCGGGATTGTTTCAAATTTGGAATTTAAAGTTCCTAACGGATACTACAGTATATAACAGGAGATTGTCTGTGCAGGTCCACGTCTTCGTATTGCTACATATAATGGTACCCCCGATATTCGGTATTTAATGTTATAATTGCTTATGACAAAAGTTGCTTATGCAGGTCCACGTCGTGGTATATACCCAAATATACAACTACATTCGGTATTTTTAAGATTTTATAAGAATTTTTAATGGATTTTATTTTTTGAAAATTGCCAAATTTGCACCAAATGGTGGAGGGTATTCAAGTTATACTTTTTTAATTGTTTTATTTTATTTTTTTATACCCTCCACCATAGTATGGAGGGTATATTAAGTTTGTCATTTCGTTTGTAACACCTCAAAATATACATTTTAGACCCCACAAAGTATATATATTCTTGACCGGAATTGTTTCAAATTTGGTATTTGAAGTTCGTAATGGATACTACAGTATATAACAGGAGATTGTCTGTGCAGGTGCACGTCTTCGTATAGCCCCCATATAACGGTACCCCCCGATATTCGGTATTTTGATGATTTTAGCGACATTATTTACCGGGATTGTTTAAAATTTAGTATTTGAAGTTCGTAATGGATACTACAGTATATAACAGGAGATTGTCTGTGCAGGTGCACGTCTTCGTATAGCCACATATGATGGTACCCCCGATATTCGGTATTTAATGTTATAGTAGCTTATGACAAAAGTTGCCTATGCAGGTCCACGTCGTGGTATATACCAAAATATACGGCTACATTCGGTATTTTTAAGATTTTTAATGGATTTTATTTTTTGAAAATTGCCAAATTTTCTCCAAATTTGGTTTTTGAAGTTCGTAATGGATACTACAGTATATAACAGGAGATTGTATGTGCGGGTGCACGTCTTCGTATAGCCCCCATATAACGGCACCCCCCGATATTCGGTATTTGGATGATTTTAGCGACATTATTTACCGGAATTGTTCCAAATTTGGTATTTGAAGTTCATAATGGATAGTACAGCCTAAGACAGAAAATCGGTCATGAAGGTCCAGGCTTCGTATAGCCCCCATAAAACGGTACCCCCGATATTCGGTATTTTGATGATTTTAGCGACATTATTTACCAGAATTGTTTCGAAATTGGTATTTGAAGTTCGTAATGGATACTACAGCTTCAGACAGGAAATGGGCCATGCAGATTCACGTCTTCGTATAGCCCCCATATAACGGCACCCCCGATATTCGGTATTTTGATGATTTTAGCGACATTGTTTAAAATTTGGTATTTGAAGTTCGTATGTATACTATAGCCTCAGACAGGATGATTTTAGCGACATTGTTTAAAATTTGGTATTTGAAGTTCGTATGGATACTATAGCCTCAGACAGGAAATGGGTCATGCAGATCCACGTCTTCGTATAGCCCCCATATAACGGCACTCCCGATATTCGGTATTTTGATGATTTGATATTTGAAGTTCGTAATGGATACTACAGCATATGACAGAAGATTGTCTGAGCAGATCCACTTCTTCGTATAGCCACATATAAAGGTACCCCCGATATTCGGTATTTTGATGATTTTAGCGACATTATTCACCAGAATTGTTTCAAAATTGGTATTTGAAGTTCGTAATGGATACTACAGCTTCAGACAGGAAATGGGCCATGCAGATCCACGTATTCGTATAGCCCCCATATAAAGCTACCCTCCGATATTCGGTATTTTGACGATTTTAGCGACATTATTTACCAGAATTGTTTCAAAATTTGGTATTTGAAATTCGTAATGGATACTACAGCCTCAGACAGGAAATGGGCCATGTAGGTCTACGTCTTCGTATAGCCTCCATATAACGGTGTCCTCCTATATTCTGTATTTTGATGACTTTAGCGACATTATTTACTGGAATTGTTTGAAGTTCGTACTGGGTACTACAGCTTCACACAGGAAATGGGCCATGCAGATCCACGTCTTCGTATAGCCCCCATATAACTGAACCGCCCGATATTCCGTATTTTGATTATGTTAGCGACATTATTTACCGGAATTGTTTCAAAATTGGTATTTGAAGTTCGTTCAGACAGGAAATGGGCAATGCAGATCCACGTCTTCGTATAGCCTCCATATAACGGTACCCCCGATATTCGGTATTTTGATGATTTTAGCGACATTATTTACCGGAATTGATTCAAATTTGGTATTTGAAGTTCGTTATAGATTCCAAAGCCTAAGACAGAAAAGGGCCATGTAGGTCCACGTCTGCGTATAACCCCCATTTAAAGGTACCCCCGATATTCGGTATTTTGATGATTTTAGCGACATTATTTACCGGAATCGTTTCAAATTTGATATTTGAAGTTCGTAATGGATACTACAGCATATGACAGGAGATCGTCTGAGCAGATTCACGTCTTCGTATAGCCACATATAAAGGTACCTCCGATATTCGGTATTTTGATGATTTTAGTGACATTATTTACCGGAATTGTTTCAAATTTGGTATTTGAAGTTCGTAATGGATAGTACATCCTAATACAGAAAATCGGTCATGAAGGTCCAGTCTTCGTATAGTCCCCATATAACGGTACCCTCCGATATTGAGTATTTTGATGATTTTAGCTACATTACTTACCGGAATTGTTTCAAATTTGGTATTTGAAGTTCTAATGGATACTGAAAAATTGTCAGAAAATTGTCTTTGCAGGTCCACGTATGGTACCTCCATATATTCGGTATTTTATTTATTTTAGCTATATTATAAACAGATTATTTTTTCAAGTTAAGCATTTTAATATTATAATAGCTTATGACAAAAGTTGCCAATGCAGGTCCACGTCGTGGTATATACCCAAATATACGGCTACATTCGGTATTTTTAAGATTTTAACAAAATTTTTAATGGATTTTATTTTTTGAAAATTGCCAACTTTATAACAAATGGTGGAGGCTATTCATAGTTCGGCCAGGCCGAACTTACAACTTTTTTACTTGTTTTTTTTTTTTTTTTTTAATTTACAAATTCGTTTCAGATAGTAAAGTGTATACAAAGTTCGGCCCGACCAACTGCTCTTTCACTTGGTTTGAATATGAACAAGTTTTTTATTATACTTACTGAATTTTAAAACTAAAAATTGTAAAGGTGACTGCCAATATAAATCGCCGTATTTATATTTTTAATAGTGATTTATAAATATAAAAATAACAAGGGATAGATGAGTTTTTTTCCATCACAGATAATTGATCCATGTCTATGAAATATATGACGCAGTCAGACAATGGGTGAAGGACAGTTTGGGCTGTACTATCAACAATGTTTTCACCTTTAACGTTAAGCATATGTAGCATTTTTCATTAGAAGTATCAGGATTATTTACGAGCTTAATAGTATACAAATAAATTGGTTTCATGGGGACCATTCGCCTACTAACAATTTTAGACAGTCACACCTTATTTTAATTTTGTTATTTTGGAATCGTTATGTTGGTTTCCATGGTAGTCCAGCATTTCATAGTGCTTTTGTGTTCATTGATGACAGTAAAAGTGAAATGAAAACACTTGCTAGCGTTGACCGACTCTTTCTCCATTTTGTCTTTCAATTTTTAAGAAGATGCTCATACTTTTGAATCTATGATGAGATCATTGTGGATAATTATAAAAACAGTATCATCAGCGAAGTGGAATGTAATTGTTTCATTTGTCTTGCCAATAAATATCACACTCAGAATACGGTGAAAAATGCTTACCTGAGGACCGACTGCAATATTCTATCCGATGTGTATAATATGCTAATTGATTTTCCAACATATGTGCGACTGGTTAAACAGATAATGGAGAGATATGCAAACTATGCAGAAACCTTGGGAGGTGCCTATAAATAGTGCAGAAAAATTGACATCTTGCAATTACTCATTGGTACGATGGTTCTCATGATACTAGAATTGATTAAAAATCAAAATAAGGCGAAAAAGTATTTTTGAATTAAACATATAAAAGATTTAAGAACGTTTGGATTTTCCAGCTCCTGTCAAACACGATAATCCCACCGTGGCCGGTTCTATGTACCGGATTGACTGGGAGGAACAAATCTTCGGCCGCAAACCCAGCAAATACACGTTCGTATTCGTCCATTACTCAGATGGGGGAGCAACATTCCCTGGAATTTTTGTTCCGTATTCTCTTGGTACGAGCCGGGATCGAGACTAACCCCGGACCATGGTCCTGCTCCGTTTGTCGTCATCGCATCTACCACAAATCGGTCTTAGTGAGATGCAACGGATGCATGGAGTGTGTGCATTTCCGGAATTGCTCCGGCTTAAAACTGATACAGGAGTATAGCGATAGGAACTTCATTGCTTCCTGCTGTACCAATGTAGACCCCAGCGAGTCTTCATCTTCGTCGTCGTTGTATGAGACTCCCCCGTAATCTCAACAACAGCAAGTCGTGCAGCAGTTGACGCCACACATTGCTGTTCAAGTTCCGGACAATGAATCGTTACTCCAGACCTATCTCGCCTGAGCTTGACTCTAGTGAATGAATGGGGGTACATTGAATGAATGGGGGTACCGGTCAAGTGTAGAACCGTCGAGGTAGAGGTGCTTAACGTGTACATACCTCCGTTAAATAGCTGTGCCCCACGTTACATGCCCAATATCAGTTCACTTCTGGTAGGCAATAACCGTCTGGTGTTAGGGGATTTCAATCATGAACTGTGGCATTTCGTCCTAGGTAATGACCAGAGAGACATGGCTCTGGTTGAGCAAATCGATAGCTCCACGTTTTGCACAGTGAATAAGGGGATACTGCCAAAGTTCGCCGGACATATGCATCGTGTCCCCAGGTCTGACGAATGACGTAACGTGGCAATAATTCATTTCGCTAGGCTCAGACCACATCCCCATTATTGTCGCCATTTCATAGACTCTAAACGCCGCACTTTCCTTAACCATGGGAAAGTCACCGGGGGTGTTTGTCAGTTCTCCTACCAGGCGCGTCCCCACAGGCGGGTAGGGGGGATGGATGATCGCGCTGTTTTGCTCGAGCTAGTGTGATCACCCGTCCCAGGGAATCTTAGGATTCCCCGCGGACAAAAAATTAGGGGTGTTCCCCTAAAGCAAAAAAAAAAAATGGAAGAAGAAAATAAAGTTAAAAAAGTTACGGTGCAGGGCCTAAATAACCCAGTACCGGCGGGTGTTTGTGATCCAGTCACGGTCACACCCTGTCGTCATTCAACGATCGTGAGCAAAACTCTCCCGCAGATGTGGGTGCGTTGGCATCTGTGGTCGAAGGTATTGCTACAAGCACACAGTCCTCGGGCAACAATATAGACAGAGAGTCTGAGGAACTTAAGGGAAGCGTACGCTCGACCCAGCCTTTGACGACAGGTAGCGCCTCAGATTCTGAGTCCGATAGCAGCAGCAAAAATATTACCGTCTTCCGAATCCCAATTAAGGAGGAGGCGCACAAGACGATAGAAGAAATGAGTGACAACTTGGCGAAGCTCACAACTAAGACAAAAAAGCTGTCTGAGCCCAACGGCGAAAGCTCAAGTGGCAACAGAACCACAAAAACGCAAAGTCGCAGGATGTTCCAAAGGGGGCTACAAATACTCCCCCACTCCGCTGGAAACTGGAAAGATGATCAGGTCCCCTGAGGAATAGAACACTGCGAAGCCAGAGCTTCCCACCTACAGATACTGCGGGTTAAATAGGACAAGGACCTTGCAAAGGAGGCTATAACAGAAATCCTTTGACCGAGGGCGACAAGGTTAGCCCCAGCACTCGAAACGTGTGCCCGGCCGTGAAATCGACTGCTAAACCTGGGGTTTCCGAGAAGAGGCCAGGCCGAGGAAACGGGTACGAAGCCGCCACCGTATGCAAAAATAGCCAAGAAACATTATTGGGACGAAGTGCAATATGCATTGATCGATACCAATAAATGTTCAAGCAACTTACCCAAAGACCATCTGTCACCGACAGAGGAACTGGTCAACAGCAAAATTCTGGGTCACATCATGGAAGGTGGAGATCCAATACCTATCATAAGCAGCCGCATTAAAAATAATAAAATATTCTTTAGAATTGTCGCACATGCTAACACTGCCCCCCTAAAGAGGATTATCGACAAGATAAAACTCCCTTGGGATAACGGCAGCCTCAAGTTGGTGAGGAGCAGCGAAATTCCTCGCCTAACTAAAACGACGGTATACGTTAGAGGATTTGGCAGCAAATTCGAGACGGAACATATGCTCGAAGTCTTTGGAAGGCAAAGGAAGACTTTGGACGTAAACACGATCTCTCCATGGCCAGTCGGACAAAGACTAAGTGCATGGCATTCTATGTCTCCAACGCTGTCAGATTCGAGAACAATAAGGTGAGAATCGGAGACAAGGAAACCAAGAATTACAGCGAGGAGCAGAAAGAAAGAACACAAAACAGGAAGTCGATGACAAAATTACCGGCTCTCAAGAAGCCCGTCTACTGGCGGACCAATGATGGTCATCCACCAGATTTACCAACATTAAAGCGAGACGGCAACTATAGCTCTGATGAAACTAATAAATACAGGTAAGATACATATTGGTTTAATTTAGGAACCTTGGACAGTTCAGAACAAGGTCTCTGGACTAAACCATATTATTTACCAACTGTTCTATGTCAATACAGGGTCTCGACCGAGAACTTGTATAATATGTCACAAAAACTTATAATTTCTTTTCTCCCCAGAGTTGTCATCATCGGACGCAACAGTACTGAGGCAGGGGAATGGAAACATATACCTTGAGTCAGTATACCTACCGTTCGACGCGCCGACGTTACCACCTACGTCGGAACTGCAGCGGCTGGTGAACAAAACAAACAGGTAACGAAGTACTAGTAGGTAGCGATGCTAAATAAAGGGCTGCAAGTGTGACATTTTTCTCTATTTATGCCATGGAGGGAAAACGCTCGTCATGTTGTGCCCTGTTTGATCAAACGCATAACAGGACGTGACATCCAACCAAATGCTCGATGTCTCGTCATGTCGGTCAGACTCAAACCCATCGTCATAACATGTAATGACCAATAAAAGGGGATGTTGAGTAGTGTGTCATACAAAAATGTTATATCAAAAAAACAACAACAATTATGAAACAATTTCCAACGAAAAAGGCACACACGTGATGAAGAAAAAGCGCAATCGCTACCTGCTTTTCCGATATGTGAAAAAATAAATTTCTTGTAATAAAGAATTTCTTGGCGAATACTAAAATATTACAGGTACTTCTGATTGTTCCACACAAAATTTCCACATTTCGTGGTTATTGACGAAACAATCTAAAAAGTTAATCCTTATTAAAAAACAATAATCCCTCTGGTACTGAGGTGTAAATTAGATTGAGTGCTACTGTAATTCACATAACAACACTATATACTCCCATTGTTCAATTCTGTGCATATTCTGTTATTGAATGAGAGTCAAATCTCTGCCCACAAACTTTACTTTTAAAATAACACTATATGTGGATAGAAAATAGGCAAACAATATTTACCTCTTTTTATGACAAAAATTTTATGATAATCACCAATAAATTGGGATTATTAAGTATATATTTCCTTTTTTTATTCATTTGTTGATCCCTATGCACATTTTGTTATTGAACTCAATTTTATATTTACGCGGTGTTTGTTACTTCAAAACTACAGCACACACAAAAACACACCCTCGTCGTCGAAAGTAACACACACACACACACTCATTTTAAGCACACGTACACAAATGACACACAATTTGACGATGACACGGTTCGATGTCATCGTTGACACCCTGCATTTTTCGAGAACACCATGCAAATATTCGAGTCAGCCATGCCAAGATCGAACCTTAGACAATGGCACACATGAATCAAAATGGGGGATGTTGTTGGTTGTCATTGCTTTTCAAATACATAGCGCATGATTGAGTAGACAAAGTCAGTGTGTCAAAAAAAGCATAATTCATACAATTCGGCTTGTGCAGGCCTTTAATGCTAAATCTCACCACATTGCGTGGGGTAGTACTAACACTAATAAAAGGAGCCATACCCTACTAGATTATCTAAATACTAACGACCTAACGATTCTTAACATTGGGAATAAAGCGACTTTTGTAAACAAAATTAGGGAGGAGGTTTTAGGCATTACTACATTAATCCAAGACTGACTGGATGAAGTATGGGAGACTAGTAAAAGAAAGGCTAGGGCAGAGAAACATTGAATGCCTAAGTATAGATGACATAGACAGAGATGTCAATAGGTTAACGGAGACCCTAGTAAAGTAGTTCGATGAATGGTGTCCACTTCGAGGAAATCTGCCTACAAAAACCCTGGATGGCAGGGGAAATTTGTAAAATTTCAAAACCATGGAACGCATAATCGATACCATGATTAAGAGCAGGATTGCAAACGATATGCTTAAATATAAACAGCATGCATACGTTAAAGGACGTTCAGTGGAAACCGCATCACGCGAGGTTGTACACCACATCAAGAGCACTTTCGATAAAAAGATATGTACTCTAGCAGTATGCATTGACATCGAAGGCGCTTTCAACAACGTCAGCACAGACACACTCATCCAATCCTTAGATAATTTCCAGGTCGACCGGTCCCTAAGGGACTGGACTGTGGGCTATATGACGTTAACATAAGGAACAAAAACAAGTTCAAGGAACTTCACAGGGAGGGATATTATCACCCCTCCTGTCCTGTATACAGTCCTCTAAGGACTTTAGGTTTAGGAAGGTTTTGAACCAGTCTGCTATGCAGACGACGTTAAAATTTTTCTGAGAAGAAAGAACCCTAACTTACTTTGCAGAAGGGCCGAGTCGGCTCTGAAGCTTGCATACAACTGGGCCAGGGCGAGAGGTCGTAACGTTAACCCGGAAAAAAATGCAACATCAGTGCCGGATCGAGTAAATTGTGGGCAACGGTTAAGTCGCTCTCGAACCCTGGAAAAAGGATGATCGGACATCTGCCTCATTTAACGGCAAGGAAGTGACAGATTTCAACCGGCAATTTATAGAGCGCCCCGAGAGTGACAAGGCTGAAATACGAATCATACGCCGTATACGATCTCTTCCAGGTGGTACCACACCACAATTTACGTTGGAAGATGTTGCACATGTCATAAAAAGCACAAAGTCATCCAAAGGTCCTGACGGTAACCCTATGGTGATCTTGAAGCAACTGGAGAAACCAGGAATTTAGTATCTTACCAAACTCCTCAGCCTATCGTTAGCTACCCTTTAGTTCTCGATGCCTGGAATGGTCCCGCTACTGAAGCCAGGCAAGGACGCCAGCAAAAGTGATTCATACAGGCCGATATCACTTTTGTCACCAGTAGCAAAGACGCTTGAGGCTTCACTCCTCCCCAGCATAAGAGAGTATGTCCCAGTAGCTGATCAACAACACGGATTCCAGAAATTGCATAACACAACCACAACTTTACACACCATTTCCACACATGCCAGCAGAGGACTCAACCAGAGCAGGGCAATCCCACGGCAGAGGGTTCTACGACACCTGATTGATCCGAAACAACAACATTCCAGTTTCAGCCAGCGGTTGCCAACCCAGTGTATACATGTTCGTGTTTGTTTATTTTTCTGTATTGGGAGCAGCACATCCCGGAATGCTTGCTCCGGATTCTTTTGGTCCGTGCCGGGCTAGAGGAAAACCCCGGACCATGGTTCTGTACGATTTGCGATGTAATGGATGCAGAGGATGGGTGCATTTTAGGAATTGTTCCGGTTTAACCCGGTTGCGAGACTATAGCGATAGGGACTATGTTGCTTCGTGCTGTACCAACGTAGTCCCCAGTGAGTCCACGACCTCGTCGTCAACTTCCGAGTCGTCGTCGGAGTATTGAACTCCCCGCAGTCTCCAGAACAGCAACCTTTACCGCAGCACCTAACGCCACATATTGCTGTTCCAATTCCGGACATGCAGTTCAATTGCAACGGACTCCGAGGTAAAATTGATGAGATAGTGGATTTTATGAATCGGAGGAATATTAAGGTCGCAGCGGTGTAGGAAACCAAGCTCAATGAAAATTGTAGCTTACAACGTTGCAATTGTTACAACGTATTGAGGAAAGATCGCACCAGAAGTGGAGGTGGGGGATTAGCGTTCCTGTTACACGTGTAACTAGAGGCTATAGTCTCAATACCCACCATGAGTTGTGGCATTCCGTCCTAGGTAATGACCAGAGGGGATCAGCGTTGGCAGAGCAGATTGACTGCTCCACATTTTCCACTGTAAACGAGGATGCCCCCACCCGAATAAGAGGAGAGTGTCACAGTTCGCCAGATTTAACCATTGTGTCACCCGGTCTGATAAATGACGATAATCGTCTCCATCAGCAGATCGCCCGATTTCATAACCTCTGAACGCCGCACTTTCCTTAACCATGCCCACTGGCCTGAGTTCAGAGAGTTCACCAACCTTCGCTTCAGAGAACTGCCCAATTGTCGAGCACCACGAGAGTGATAGGGCGAGGCGAAGAGTACTACGTCGTATAAGAGCTCTTCCCGTCGAGGATGTACCTCCATAGTTTACGATGGGTGATGTTGCGAATGGCATCCGAAACGCTAAGTCATCTAATGCGTTGGGCCCGGACGGAATATCAATGGTAATGTTGAAGCAACTGGATACGCCGGGAGTTGAGTATCTAACCAAAGTCCTTAACTTGTCGTTAGCCACCCACATAGTTCCCGAAGCCTGGAAAATGGCAGGTGATCCCGCTACTGAAGCATGGCAAGAATGCCAGCAAAGCCGAATCATACAGGCCAATTTCGCTTTTGTCGCCAGTAGCAAAGACTCTCGAGGCCCTACTCCTCCCCAGTATCAGAGAAAGCTATTCAGTTGCTAACCATCAACACGGTTTCCGTCCACTACATAGCACTACAACAACATTGCACGCCATATCCACACATATCAGTCGAGGACTCAGCCAGAACAGTACTGGTGGCTCTCGACCTATCAAAGGGCTTTTAATACGGTCAACCATGCCACGCTGTTCGAGGACGTTGAGAACACTACCCTCCGGCCAAGTTTGAAACGTTGGATAGTCAACTATATGTGTGGACGGCAGTCGTAGAATAAGAAGTCCAAGCCTCGTAGAGTGAAACAGGGAGTTCCCCCAAGGTGGGGTGATATCTCCGGAACTGTTTAACCTCTACCTTTTCGGAATTCCGCTACCTCCAGACGGCATCGATATCGTAACTTATGCGGATGATTGTACGATCATGGCGTCGGGTCCTGTAGTTGATGACATATGTGTCAGGGTGAATATCTATCTCGCGGAGCTTGCCGCCTTCTCCCATGCGAGGAATATAAAAATATCCGCCACCAAATCGACGGCCACACTGTTTACCACATGGACTGCGGAGATGAGAACACAGCTGAATGTGCAGGTCGAGGGGCACATAATTCCGACCACCAACTACCCCAAAATCCTTGGGCCACATTCGATAGCATTTTCAAGTCTTTTGCGCAAGCCACAGCTATTTGCGATAAAATGAAAAGTAGGAACAAGGTCCCCAAGGCGCTAGCCGGCAGCACTTGTGGTGCGGATAAGGAAACCTTGTTGACCTCTTATAAAGCGATAGGTCGGTCTGTGGTTAGCTATGCGGCTCCAGTGTGGTCGGCGAATACAAGTGCAACGCAGTGGAAAAGTATTCAGACCTGCCAGAATGCCGCCCTGAGAACTGAAACAGGGTGCCTCCTCATGACTGCTGTGGACCATTTATATGAGGAGACGAAGGTTCTTCCCTTACGACAGCATAATCATATGCTTTCGTTGCAGTACCTGCTTGGGCGTTATCGTGGGAGTCACCCTAACCACCATATGGTGGATAGAACTCCCCCACCAAGGCGTGTCAGGAAGGACCTGAATGATCTAGAGAGAGGGGTCCGGCGATATAAGAGAGAGCCCCTAGATCATGAAGCCTATCAAGCGGGTCTGAATAGCATTCATACTGATGCAGTCGCAGAGGTAGTTAATAATTACAGTATGAATGCCATACACGGAGTCCACCCCCCATCAATTGCAGCTGAAGAACGTCGGCTGCCTAGGCAAACCAGGGTATTTTTGGCTCTACTACGTTCAGGATGGTGCAGCCCTCTCAATTCGTATTGGGATGTGCGGAACGCCTGCCCAGCGTGCGATACAGGCCCGCACAACACGCTGCACCTGTTTAATTGTCCAGCCAAACCTACCCAACTCCGTCCAGAGGATCTATGGCTACAGCCCATAAAGGTAGCAAAATTCCTAAACCTGGACATTGAGGAAGAACCGGATTAGTCGGGAAAAACAACGGAACATGTTAAAACTGCTACAACAACAAAAACCAGAGCAGGCCGTGTGACAGAACAAATATGGTGGAATTCAGAAACAAGAAGTCGAGGTACCGTAGAGTGAAACAGGAAGTTCCCCAAGGTGGGGTGATATCACCGGAACTATTTAACCTCTGCCTTTCTTACATTCCACGTCCTCCAGACGGCATAGTGATAATTATGTACGCTCGTGGGGTCCAGACCAGATGGCATATTTTTCACTGCGAGGAATATGAAGATATACGCCAATAAAACCGACGGCCACACTTTTCTCCACATGGACTGCGACTATTAACTACCCCAAGGTCTTAGGGGTCACATTCGATAGCATTTTCAAGTCGTCCGCGCATACCACAGCTATCTGTGATAAGATTAGAAGTACGAACAAGGTTCTCAAGTCTCTGGCCGGCAGCACTTGGTGAGCTTGTATGGAAACCTTGTTGATCTCTTAGAACCCGATATGCCGGTCTGTGGTAAACTATGCGGCTCCTGTGTGGTCCGCCAAAGTTAGTGTTACGCAGTGGAAAAATATTCAGTCCTGCCAGAATGCCGCCCTTAGAACCGCAACAGGGTGCCTCCTCATGACACCTGTTGACCACCTACATGAGGAGGCGAAGGTCTTACCGGTGCGGTGCAGCATAATAAAATGGTGTCAATGCAATACCTGCTTGGTGGATAGGCAACCTTCGCCCAGTTACGTAAGGAAATACTGTATTCAACAGTATAAGAGAGAGCCTCTAGATCAACAGGTCTATCAAGCGGGACGGAATGACATTCACTCTAACGGGGTCTCAGAAGTTATGGAAGGATATAGAGTGAATACTGTATTGGGGGACCATCCCCCTCCCATCGCAGCTGAAAAGCGAGAGCTGCCCCGACAATCCCGAGTAGTTTTGGGTCTATTAAGATCCGGATGGTCCAGCGGCCTCAATTCCTATTGGACTCTGAACGATGTGCAGAACCTCTGGCCAGCTTGTGGCACAGGACCACATGACACGCTGCACCTTTTTCGCTGTCTAGCCAAACCTACTCACCTAACTCCAGTCTCGTTGTGGACCTAGCCCGTACAAGTTGCTTCCTTTTTGAGACTAGACTTAGAGGCAGAACCCGATTGAGAAGAGTCAGATCGAACACAGCAGTATGAGCTGCTTCAACAACAACCAGTTCCTATGAAGCTGTGTAAGATTTGCTATTTCTATCAGTGTTTCCAATGCAAAGGAAGATCGACTAATTGAATCCTTGGATAATGTAAACCATCAGACTAGATACGCAAACTCTTCTAAACATCAGCTCTCCGAATTCTCCCAGTGTTATCTTTTTAGATTTTTGTAGAAGTTCTGTTTAATGGATGATTATGGCGATTTTCCTCTAGCAGAATGTGGAGGTGGATTAAGTATCTGTTTATTGTGCCTCTTTTTCATCCTATCCGTTTTGGGATCTCCTTTACTAAAATTAGATATAAACAAATTATTCTGGTTTGTTTTGGTAACGTCCCATTTTTAACCTTGCCATCAAAACATGATATATTAAGTATCAGCAATAACGGTGAAGCTGTATTGAGTAGTAACATTTCTTAATTCACTAATATGCTCTCTATAACAATTTTCTAAAAATTGTGTTTTATGATGTTTTATTCATTTAGTTTTTTTTTTATACGCTCCACTCTGGAAAGGAGGATATTTTAACTTTGTCATTCCGTTTGTAACATCCCTAAATATTCATCGTGAACCCTATAAGAAATATATTCATAATCAGCATAAAATTCTAAGTCGATTTTACGATGTCTGTCTGTCTGTTTAAATCACAATACAGCCCACATTATTTGACGTAGACCTTCAAAATTTGGCAGAATAATTTGTATTGTGTCTAGGATGGTTAGTATCGACAATGAGATATATCGTTTTGGTATAACCTCCATATAACGGTACCTCCACATTTTTTCCACGGATTTGTCGAAAAATATGTATTTGTAGGGTATATTGGGTTCTATCTCGTGTAACGAAACATTGAAGGTATAGATCCACGTTTTGGTATATCCGCCATATAACGGTACTTCTTGATATTCGATATTTTGAACATTTTTGCCACCATTTTTCACGGACATGTCTAAAAATTGGTCTTTGTAGGTCATAATGGGTTCTATCTCGTGTGGCTAAACATTTAATGTATAGGTCAACGTTTTGTTGTAGCCCCCATATAACGGCACCTGCCAATATTCGATATTTTGATAAAAATTGGTATTTGCAGTTCATAATGGGTTTTAGCTCGGTGGCAGAACATTGAATGTTTAGTTCCACGTTTTCCTAAAGCGCACATATAACTATATGCACCGATATTTGGCATTTTAATAATCCTAGTCACATTTACCCACATAATTGTTTTAAATTTGGTATTTTAAAAGGTTTGATAGATGAAGTATAAAATTGCGTATAGAGGTTCCCGTTTTGGTTAGGCCCCATATAACTTCCTCACTCACTTTATGTATGGAGGGTACATTAAGTTTGCCATTCCGTTTGTAACACATCGAAATATACATTTCAGCCCCAAAAAAGTATATATATTCTTGACCGACATAAAATTCTATTTCGATTTAGCGACATCCGCCTATCTGCCCGTCTCTGGAAATCACTCTTGCTTCCGAACGAAATTAAGTAGGTTGCTAAAATTTTACTCAAATGTGTATTATGTCTGCAGGACTTTTGGTATTGAAAATGGGTCATGTATGTGCACGTTTTGGTAAATCCATATAATGGTACCTCCCTCTTTTCGGTATTTTGGTGATTTAAACGAAATTATTCACCGGAATTATTTCACTTTTGGTATTTGAAGCTCGTAATGTATAGTACAGCTTAAGACTGAAAATTGTCTGTGTAGTCCACGTCTTCGTAGAGCCCCCCTATAACGATACCTCCCGATTTTCGGTACTTTGATGATTTTGGCAAGATTATTCACCGGAAGAAAAATTTTCTGTGCAGGTTCACGTCTTCGTATAGCCCCTATATAACGGTACCTCCCGATATTCGGTATTTTGATTATTTTGGCGACATTATTCATCGGAATTGCTTCCAATTTGGTGTTTGAAGTTCGTAATGAATACTGTGTTCATGTGTGTCACTGCCAAAGGTTCGGTGGTGGCGTGCTCGACCATGTGCTTGTATTCTTCAAAAAATCAGGCATTCGACGGTGACAGTGAACCATGTCGTCGATGTGTTTGTGGGTCATTTGTGTACATGTGCTTAAATTGTGTGTTATTACTACCACGGTTAGGTAAAATTTATGTTTGTGCTGCAATTGTGAAGCGATTAACACATTTAGAAATGTAAAATGAAGTACAAAGGTGTACCGGCATGGTTCTCAGAAACGGTTTTGAAATATATATGGGCTAAAAGCGGTCAAAGAGTCGTTTCGTTTAAACCAAGTTTGATCCGACAATCTTTTGTGGTCTTTGCACAGTGGTTCGTTCATCATGTTAATACTTTCCGATTAAAAAGAGGGATCCAATATTGGTCTCTAAAACGGCTATGGATTATAATCTCTATATAGGCTTAAAGAGGTCGGAAAGATCTTTCATTTAAACTTTGTTGGCCCATTAAAACCTTGCTATTAAAGAGATGGTCCAATATGCGTCTCTGAAACGGTTTTGGACTATACTCATTTAAATCATATTTGATCCGCCCATCTTTTATAGCCCTTGAACAGTGGTCTTTCTGTTGATAACTTAATAAGAGAGAGATAGGTCCACTTTGACCCTTTGAAACCGTTTTGGACCATAATCTATATATGGATAAAAAGAGGTCGGAAAGAATTCATTATGTTTAAAACTTCCTATTAAAGTGATGGGTCCAACAGGGATCTCTAAAACGGGTTTTGTCTATATGCGCCAAAAGTGGTTGGAAATCTTACTATTAAAAAAAATTTGCACCAATTTGCACTTTTTCAAAAAAATCCATTTTTAAGTAGCTAAAGGCTCTAAAATTCATATATTTTTAACATTTGGCTAAAAAATCAGCAATAATTAAATAACCTAGATTTAAGCAAAATGTGAATTATGCTAACTAATAATATTTATGCATACACTAATCTAAACTGGCTAAGCAACAAAGGATCAAAAAACATATTCTATTGTTGGCTCAAGACAAAGTCTTCAAGTTAGTGGATTCATCTGATCCGTCCCTATCAGCTACATATTTTAACGACTAAGGAAAGGACCGACAATATGATACCCTACATCACAATGCATACATACTCCTATGTTGAATGTGCAATACGGCTTGAGATCGGATGAAATATATATAAGGGAGCTATATCTTAAACGGAATTGATTTCCAGAAAATCATTTACAGAAAATTTGAAGGGAATATACAAAGTCAAACGCCATAAATTTTACATTTTTTAAATGTTATTGAATGAAAGCAAAAAATGTCGGAAATAGCATACAATTTTAGAATAAGTTTAGATATGTTCGAATTGGACACCTTTGGCACGAATTAACCGTCACACGCTGTCCGAATGTTCTGCGGTATTTTAGCCCATTCCCGGCGAGCGCTTGCCTGAGGTGATCGACACTTTGGTATTGTTTAGTGCCAACCTTGCTTTCCGAAATACTCCAGACATAATAGTCCAACGTATTGATATCCGGAGATTTTGGTGGCCATTGTGCGTTTTGTAACCATTCTTGGGTGGCGCGTGCTGAGTGTGATGGTGCTGAGTCCTGTTGTAATGTCCAAGGTCTGTGGCCTAAATGTTTGCGAGCCCAAGGGTTTAATACACCCTCCAGAATATTTTCGCGATAATACGAGCGGAGAGCGATTACCGACAGTTATGGCGGCCCACACCATCACCATGGCCGGCGCTTGAGTTCTGGTGGCTAACCGCTTTCACCAAGCCAAGCAATTTTTTTGAGTCTATTTTCTTTCTGTTGCGGTGTAAGTTCTTGCACTTTTTGGAATTTCAATGGCTTTACCCCGAGCCCATTTTTCAATATTTGCCGAATGGAATATTGCGATATTTTCAGCTCACGAGCCATTTTTCGGCCACTATGGCGCGGTTTTCCATCAAGTCGCTTCTTTACTGGAGTGCTCTAATGATAACCAATTATTGAATAAAATGTTTCACGATATCAGTATGAATTATATCAAATTTAGAGTTTGATTCAGAAAAAAGTTGGTAAAAAAGTCAGGTTGTGGTGAATGGGTTCACTATGGAAGAATGCGTATTATTATTATTATTTTTTTTGGAAAATCGTTGTGAACGCGTAGGTTGGGCGAGCGTGCGCTTTCAATAATTAAACAGTTATTTTTTTTTCTTTTTTGCTATAGATTTTCTTTGTAGGGCATAATGAGTTCTAGCTCTAGAAATGAAGCAGAAGACTAGATCGAAGTGACTGCTTTGGTTGAAAAGCAGACGAAGAAACATACATAATCATCATATCAAAAGAAATCAACACCAGTAGTATGAAATATTCGAGAAAATCCGGATATTTCCTGAGGAAGAGCGCCCATTATTTGAGTACACGAACATTTTTCTCAAGGATACAGATCTTACAGCTATTGAAAACAAGCCGAATAAGATTTTATATCCGAGGAATCGATAGGAAGAATTGACTGATTTCCACCCAAAATGGAAATAGCGTGAACAAATTCCGCAAACAAATGAACAAATTGCTAAGAATAGATCTATAATATTGGTTGCGTGTATGAGAGGGCTGGAGACTTAAATAAACGGCCATTGAGCACATGACACCGTCTTGGGCTAAACAAGGGTTAAGAGGAAGGAGAGAACTTTTCGAAGGCAATGGAGACCGATCTAACATTTAAGATCCTCAGTAATATACGTCCTTGAGCAACAATGGATACACGAGGGTTCTTTATTTCAGAAGCTTCCTCTGAACGATAGTTCCTCTCACAAAACATGTCCAATGTGAAACTTTTTTAATTTTTTTGAACTTCTTCTTCCCAAGACGGGAGTAAAGTTTTGTTGAGAGACTCTTCCTCAGCAAAATCCGTAAGGACCTGGAATGAGGAAGAAGGCATGCGTGAGAATCCAATGTACAAAGAACATTATGCGGATATATATAATATATTGAAATATGCGGATAAAAATCTGCCCCCAACAACAAATCGACAGGTCTACAATTAATGAGATGAGTATCACCTAAGTGAAGATTAGGCAAACGAGAAGTGATGTTTCAACCAAAGGGAAATGTTTGAACTGAGGGGGAATATTTGAAAGAACAAAGGCGTTAGTTTCGCTAATTCGAACATTCACACCGGAAATCATTGCATGGCTGGGTGGTTAGCTTAAAACGCTTTTGCAAATTTTCTATATTAATGGATCGATGAGAGCACGAGCTGGATATGAAACTCCTAAGTGCACAAGTTTAACCATTGATGTGCCTAATAAGACGCTTCTATTTTGGGATGCATGGAAAACTTGATTATTTATTACTCTGCACATAGCGCCACTAGACGTAGATGCAATAGTTCCATCTATCCGCGGAGGATTGACGTTATTTGGCGGAGTTGTGTTCAATGGTTTAGACGACAAAGCTGGAAAAGGCCTATGAAACAACGTATGATGACGACTTTTACAAATATTATAGGCATGGTTACTTGAATAATGCTTAACGGAATGACCGAAAAAAGACAATTAAGACAATACCTTTGTTTTTTAGCAGCTTCAAATCTCTTTTCAAATGAGAAGGTTCTAAATTTAGGACAAGAACGCTAGTATACATATCGCTTTCAATTATCTAAATCTTCCCATGAAGATAAGGAAGATTAGTTAAAATTAGGCAAACGCTCTTGACAAATATAAATCCGTGACTACATCGTAGACTAGCACTGCAGAAATGCAATTATTTATTCCACGCTGTAGAGTTTTCAAATTAGAGCTGGTCTGAGTATCGAACACCGGATGATTAAACAGGAGCTTGAGATGATTATAAACCGTTTAAATACGTTTATTAATGAACTTATCCTCTAAAGACTGCCATGCCAAAGTGAACCTTCCATTAGTGAGTGGAAACTTTGAAAAGATTTCCTTAGCCTCACCATTTTATACACTCCTCCTTGAAAAGGAGGGTATATTAACTTTGTCATTCCTTTTGTAACATCCCTAAATATTCATCGGCGTCTTCGATATATAAAGTATATAAGTTCATAATCAGTATAAAATTCTAAGTCAGCTTAAAAATATCCGTCTATCTGTTGAAATCACGATACAGCCCACATTATTTCCTAAAAATTAGTATATGTAGGTCATGATGCGTTCTAGTTTCACAGGCGAAACACTGCACGTATAGGTCCACGTTTCCGTATAGCCCACATAAAAAAGGAACCTCCCAATATACGGTATTTTGATGATTTGTGCCACATTTTTTACGGATTTGTCTAAAAATTGGTATTTGTGGGTCAAAATAGGTCCTAGCTCGTATGGCGGAACATAGTCGGCATAGGTCCACGTTTTGGTATAGCCCCCATATAACGGGACCTTTCGATATTTTGATAAAATCTGTATTTGCAGTTCATAATAGGTTCTAGCCCGTGTGGCGAAACATTTTATGTATAGGTCCATGTTTTGATAAAGTCCGGCCCCTCCCGATATTCGGTATTTTGATGATTTTGTGAACTTTTTTCGCCGGAATTGTTTCCAATTTGGTATTTGAGGTTCGAGAAAATTGTCTGTGCAGATCCACGTCTTCGTACAGCTCCCATACAACGGCACCTCCCGATTGTCGGTATTTTGATGATTTTAGCGACATTATTCACCGATTTTTTTAAGTTTCACATTTAAATATTGTAATGGCTTATGACAAAAGTTGCCTATGCAGGTCTTCGTCGGTTATTAACCTTTAATAATGGAATGCCCGATATTGATTCAGACAAGAAAACCCAAAATCAAACAAAATCTCCAAAAAGTACTTTTTAACTACTTAAAAAGGACCGAATGTAACTCAAGACAAGAGCAAATCAAGCCGATAGCAAAGAAAAAGTAAACAGCTTACGTGGAAAATTAACCAATATTTGACAAAATTATGTAAAATTCGTCTTTAATCGACAGTAGGTTGCAAAACTGAACGGTAAGAAAGTGATTAAATTCGAAAAATTCAAAATAATCAAATACAATTTATAAATAATTATTTGAAATTAATTTCCACAAATATAAATGAATATTCAAATTTATTAGATAAATAAAACCTCTAATACCGGCAGTAGGGTGTTTTAACCGAAAATCACAACGGCCAATCGAAATTAAATAACGACTTGACGATATATGCAACAAAAAATATAAAATAATTTGCAATTAAAATTGTACGGCGCACAAAAAGTGGCTGTATGTTAACCAACTATAATTTATCTAGTTTTAATTTCATTCGTTCTAATATTAGTTAAATTACTCAGCAGCAACTGCAACACGGGGTTGGGCATATTGCACTAAATTTTTAGTGCACTAAGAATTAAATAATCAGTGGTAGTACAATTTTTAATTCCACTACTACTAAAGGGTTAGTGGTAGAGAAATAAATTGCACTACCACTAACCCTTTTGTGATATTAAAAAAAAAATTGCACTACCACTAAAATTTAGTGATGTTTAATTTTAATAGCACTACCACTAAGTTTAGTGATTTTTCAAAAAAAAAAAAAAAAAATGCACTACCACTAGATTTTAGCGAAGCCATAAAATCACTATGTATATAAGTATTATACCAGCTATAATAAAGTTTATTGAAGTGAGTAGGGAACAACAATCCAGAATATATAGTACATATTCATAAAATTTGATTACTTTTCTAAATAGCACTAATTTAGTGCTATTTTTTAGAAATACCAAGTTTTTTTAAATACCACTAAATTTAGTGCTATTGAAATTTCTAAATTTAGTGATAGTAATTTTGGTAGTGCATTTTTTTTTTAAATTTCACTAAATGGTTAGTGATAGTGCAATTTATTTTCCACTATCACTAATGGAATAAAAAATTGCACTACCACTAAATGAACAGTGATAGTGAAATTATTAGTGCACTAAAAATACAGTTCATTATGCCCATCTCTGCTACAACAACACACGGCTGCAGTGAGATTTAATCATTTGCATATTAGAATTGCACTCAGCAAAACTTATTAACTGTTACAATTTAATAATGATGCTTGTTGATTGTCGCTTTCATTCGAATTGTATGCTGCATTTGGTCGCCATCAACCTGTTTTTTGTAAGGTGAAGAAATACAGTCGTCCGTTCGTGTTTCATTTTTGAAAGAGGTCTGCAAAAAGGCTTACAAATTGAATATTGGCGACCCCGACTTGATCATATATATCACGACTTCTTTTTTGGTTCAATATCAATTCGGATATTTCTTTCAAAATTAATATTCTTACTAGACAAAATTTCGAAATTTTATTATGTCGATTAATGATGAGACGCTAGCCTCCATTATAATGGGCAATGAGGATTCAATTTTGCAGCTTTATAAGAAAAAATTGTATTTCTGCATATACAACTATTCTTTGCTGACAGTGAATTGTCTGACTGATCTGGTTGAGTCGGACATTTCGGTTAGACTTGGCTATGTCGATGGGTTACATAACCACTTTGAAGAGGCCTAATCTACAATTATAAATTGTGATGTTAGTGATTCTGACTCAGAGATAGCTTCCAAGTTTGCTAACTTGTATTTGGAAGTAAAGGTGACGCATTCAAGGGTAACGGCAAATAAGAGAAAACGGTGCGCAAGTTTTCGTTCGACGAAACCATGCCGGTGCAGCACTGGATAAAATTTCTTCGTTGGATCTCACCATGATTATGATAAGGCCCTCGATATTTTCCGAAACAGGTTGACAACAAACTTCTTAATTTCCAAGCTCACATAAGGGAAATTTTAAGTATGAAGTGTGTCGATAAAAGTTCTGCTTCGAGTCTCCGTCAAATTTGTGGCAGATTAAATTATCAAATGCGAGCCCTTCAGTCCATATGCAAGCAAGAAGAAATTGTTGGCGGGCCTTGATTTACGTAGTCATTATGTCCCAGTCAGCATTTTTTGAAATTTGTAATGACATTCAAGTTTTTTTTTGATCCGGTTGCGCGACTAAAAAGCTGGAATATGAGCGCATTTTCTTATCATAAAAGACATATTTGTCGGCAGGAAAACGTTGCTTCCCGCGCCACTTCTAAATAAATCACATATGAGCCTTCCTCTAGATTAGTTAAGAGTCTTTTTCGACCATTTTTTTTATCGTTCTACAAATCTTCGTTCGAATCGTTTTCTAATCATTTATTGCTCTAAAAATCTTAATTTATGAATCTTTTTAGAGTCTGTTTTCAGTCGTTTTTTGATCATTTATGAGCTTTTAGTGAGTAATTTATTAGTCTTTTAAGTGTCATATATCACTCACATGTATACTCTTTTTTAAGTCACCATTTATGAATCTTGCGTGAGTGTTTACGATTTTACGAATCACGTACGTGATTTTTAAATATTCGGATGTACCCATGGTACAATAAGGAGGTAGAACAGCTTCGTAAAACTGCAGAAATACAGCCCTGAGGCTATATCCGCTTCCTGTCAAAATTATTCAAAATATCAGGCAACAAGTTGTTTTCATTTATTTGATATTTTTGTTAATTTCTGAAATGAGCCAAATAGCGCGAAAGGTGAATGAAATGCCTGGATGTTCTCTCAAAAATATGATACTAAGTGTTCAATCTTTCAATTTCATGCCAAATCTCGTTAATATTATTAATGCGTGCCCCGCTATTTAAGTTTCTTCCAATTATTGATACTGAAAATATTTTGTTTTTATTTTTCAAAACAACAAATACATACACAAAATTGGCAGAAGTTGGGCACACTTAGAAAAAAATTGTAATCATCCATGCACCGTAAAAAAAAATAATATGTTTATATAATAGTTTATTTAATTTGATGTTCATTTTCATGTGTAATATAAACGACATTCTTAATTTCGATAAATGCCATTTTTCTAGATTTGGTAAAAAAAAAAATAAATTAAAAAAGGAACTGTAATCGGATCGTTTTCTTTTCGAAACTCGGTCTCTAGTGTGAGCAAAATGTTTCTGAAGAGTTGCGTTCATATCCTTGTCGTTGCTACTATTTCAGATGACAAATATCTGAAATAAAATATGTAGAAGTCTGTTCATTTTACTAATTCTTTATATACGTGTTAAAAGGACAAACTCACTTTTGATTACTGTAACTAAATAACACTTTTCTGCACTCAGATTTACACTGGTTCAGCTGTATTGGCAGGCTAATTTATCTGAAAAAAAACTTTTGGTTTTTTCAATAATCTCTTTCTGGAAATAGATTATCAAAAAATTATATTAGTATTAATAGTTTGTAAAGTAGTGAATTAATCAATCAATCAAAGACTCAATTTTCTATACTTACAAATTGTTCAGATACTGTCTCATTTTGCTGCACCAATTCACGTTCCTGGATATTCTCTTCCATTTTCTCATATTCAATTTTACTTTTTCTCAAAATTAAATTTTCTGCCTCTTTATAAAAAGGATGGCAACTTTTTATTTTATTTTTCTATTGCTTTAGCTTGCTGACATTAACTAATAAACTAATAAATAAATAAACATGCAAAGTGTACACTTTTTAATAAATTTTTTCACTTTTCAATATTATTCACTTTTGATCCTAAAAGTCAGTTAATCACTTTTCGTCACCAAAACGACTCGAAGAAGATTCACCAAAGTGATTTTTTCAAAAAATTATTTTCCAAATGCTAGCTGGGGCATATCCATGAAAAGAAAGACTGAAAAACTGGCCGATTGGTGGTCGCAAACTAATAAGCAGCGTAATTAGCAATTGTATTCGTTGTTTTCGTCTGAAACCTAAAACAACTAGCCGGAATTGGAATTTTGCCCCGAGATCGAGTTTGTGCTAATAGAGCCTTCTACACGACTGGTATAGATTTTTGCGGACCGATTTATTACAAAACGAATGTAAGATTCAACATATGCATTTTTGTTTGTTTTTCACCAAAAGCATACCACTTGGATTGATGCAGTATTTGTCAGTCTTCGTTTTTGGCTACCTTGAGGCGTTTCATATGTTTGTTGGCGCAAAAATTAATTATTGAGTAAGGAACAGGCCCCAAGTACAATGCTACAGAAAAACGTTACTTCCCGCGCCACTTCTAAATAAATCACATATGAGCCTTCCTCTAGATTAGTTAAGAGTCTTTTTCAACCATTTTTTTATCGTTCTACAAATCTTTTTCGAATCGTTTTCTAATCATTTATTGCTCTAAAAATCTTAATTTATGAATCTTTTTAGAGTCTGTTTTCAGTCGTTTTTTGATCATTTATGAGCTTTTAGTGAGTAATTTATTTGTCTTTTAAGTGTCATATATCACTCATATGTATACTCTTTTTTAGGTCACCATTTATGAATCTTGCGTGAGTGTTCACGATTTTACGAATCACGTACGTGATTTTTAAATATTCGGATGTACCCATGGTACAATAAGGAGGTAGAACAGCTTCATAAAACTATAAAAAGAAAATAAAAGAAATACAACCCTGAGGCTATATCCGCTTCCTGTCAAAATTATTCAAAATATCAGGCAACAAGTTGTTTTCATTTATTTGATATTTTTGTTAATTTCTGAAATGAGCCAAATAGCGGGAAACGTGAATGAAATGCCTGGATGTTCTCTCAAAAATATGATACTAAGTGTTCAATCTTTCAATTTCATGCCAAATCTCGTTAATATTATTAATGCGTGCCCCGCTATTTAAGTTTCTTCCAATTATTGATACTGAAAATATTTTGTTTTTATTTTTCAAAACAACAAATACATACACAAAATTGGCAGAAGTTGGGCACACTTAGAAAATAATTGTAATCATCCATGCACGGTAAAAAAAAATAATATGTTTATATAATAGTTTATTTAATTTGATGTTCATTTTCATGTGTAATATAAACGACATTCTTAATTTCGATAAATGCCATTTTTCTAGATTTGGTAAAAAAAAAATTAATTAAAAAAGGAACTGTAATCGGATCGTTTTCTTTTCGAAACTCGGTCTCTAGTGTGAGCAAAATGTTTCTGAAGAGTTGCGTTCATATCCTTGTCGTTGCTACTATTTGAGATGACAAATATCTGAAATAAAATATGTAGAAGTCTGTTCATTTTACTAATTCTTTATATACGTGTTAAAAGGACAAACTCACTTTTGATTACTGTAACTAAATAACACTTTTCTGCACTCAGATTTACACTGGTTCAGCTGTATTGGCAGGCTAATTTATCTGAAAAAAAAAACTTTTGGTTTTTTCAATAATCTCTTTCTGGAAATAGATTATCAAAAAATTATATTAGTATTAATAGTTTGTAAAGTAGTGAATTAATCAATCAATCAAAGACCCAATTTTCTATACTTACAAATTGTTCAAGTACTGTCTCATTTTGCTGCACCAATTCACGTTCCTGGATATTCTCTTCAATTTTCTCATATTCAATTTTACTTCTTTTTCTCAAAATTAAATTTTCTGCCTCTTTATAAAAAAGATGGCAACTTTTTATTTTATTTTTTTATTGTTTTAATTTAACTTGCTGACATTTTCTCTATAAAAACTAATAAATAAATAAACATACAAAGAGTACACTTTTTAATATATTTTTTCACTTTTCAATATTATTCACTTTTGATCCTAAAAGTCAGTTAATCACTTTTGGTCACCAAAACGACTCGAAGAAGACTCACCAAAGTGATTTTTTTAAAAAATTATCTTCCAAATGCTAGCTGGGGCATATCCATGAAAAGAAAGACTGAAAAACTGGCCGATTGGTGGTCGCAAAGTAATAAGCAGCGTAATTAACAATTGTATTCGTTGTTTTCGTCTGAAACCTAAAACAACTAGCCGGAATTGGAACTTTGCCCGGAGATCGAGTTTGTGCTAATAGAGCCTTCTACACGACTGGTATAGATTTTTCGGACCGATTTATTACAATTATATTTTTTCACTTTTCAATATTATTCACTTTTGATCCTAAAAGTCAGTTAATCACTTTTGGTCACCAAAACGACTCGAAGAAGACTCACCAAAGTGATTTTTTTAAAAAATTATCTTCCAAATGCTAGCTGGGGCATATCCATGAAAAGAAAGACTGAAAAACTGGCCGATTGGTGGTCGCAAAGTAATAAGCAGCGTAATTAACAATTGTATTCGTTGTTTTCGTCTGAAACCTAAAACAACTAGCCGGAATTGGAACTTTGCCCGGAGATCGAGTTTGTGCTAATAGAGCCTTCTACACGACTGGTATAGATTTTTCGGACCGATTTATTACAAAACGAATGTAAGATTCTACATATGCATTTTTTTTTGTTTTTCACCAAAAGCATACCACTTGGATTGATGCAGTATTTGTCAAAGTATTCATTTTTGGCTACCTTGAGGCGTTTTATATGTTTGTTGGCGCAAAAATTAATTATTGAGTAAGGAACAGGCCCCAAGTAAAATGCTACATATGCATTGTTGTTTGTTTTTATACCCTCCACCATAGTATGGAGGGTATATTAAGTTTCTCATTCCGTTTGTAACACCTCTAAATATACATTTTAGACCCCACAAAGTATGTATATTCTTGATCAGCATAAAATTCTATGTCGATTTAGCAATGTCCGTCCGTCTGTGGAAATCACTCTAGTTTCCGAACGAAATTAACTAGGTTGGCATGGAAAATGGGCCATGTAGGTCCACGTCTTCGTATAGCCCCCATATAACGGTACCTCCCGATATCCGGTATTTTGATGATTTTAGCGACATTATTAACCGGAATTGCTTCAATTTTGGTATTTGAAGTTCGTAATAGATACTACAGCATAAAACAGAAAATGGACCATGTAGGTCCACGTCTTCGTACAGCCCCCATATTACGGTACCGCCGATATTCGGTATTTTGATAATTTTAGCGACATTTACCGGAATTGTTTCAATTTTGGTATTTGAAGTTCGTAATAGATACTACAGCATAAAACAGAAAATGGACCATGTAGGTCCACGTCTTCGTACAGCCCCCATATTACGGTACCGCCGATATTCGGTATTTTGATAATTTTAGCGACATTTACCGGAATTGTTTCAAATTTGGTATTTGAAGTTCGTAATGGATACTATAGCTTATACCAGAAAATTGTCTGGTGACTCCCTATATTCGGATTTTTATGATTTTAGCTTCATTTTAAACAGATTTTTTTCAAGTTTCGCTTTTGAATATTGTAATAGCTTGTGACAAAAGTCGACTATGCAGGTCCACGTCGTCGTTTAGACCCTATTATACGGCTACATTCGGTATTTTTAAGATTTTAGCAGAATTTTTAACGGATTTTAGTTTTTTGAAAATTGCCAAATTTGTACCAAATGGTGGAGGGTATTTAAAGTTCGGCCTGGTCGAACTTACAGCTTTTTTAGGTCTGCAAAAAGGCTTGCTGATTGAACCAAAATAAATTTCACTTTTGTACTATTTGACCCACTGTGCGTGTGACAAAAACCAGTACCGCACAAAACGAAATAAAACACAAGCAGCCTTAATATTGAAAAGAAAAAAGAGCGCGATGCATAATAGTGGTTTTGTTATTGTTTTTCTTGCTAGTGGCCTTTAGGGAGAATTAAAAAAACACATCGATCACCAACAAAAAAAAAAAACCAATAATATGCGATAAATATGTATAATAATGTATTAAAATGTAATGTAATGTAAATAATGTATTAAAATAAAGTCACAATATTAGAAAATTTATTTATTTTAACACAAATATATATATATATATATATATATATATATATATATATATATATATATATATATATATAATACCGAATCATAAAATACCGAATGTCGGAGGTACCGTTATATGGGGGATATACGATATCGTGGACCTGTATAGACAATTCTCTCTCTGGGGGTGAAGTACTCACAAGGAACTACTTGTGTTGATTTTAAGACAATTCCATTGAAAAGCGTGGCTAACATCATCAAAATACCGAATATCGGAGGTTACAGTTATATGGGGGATATACGATATTGTGGACCTATATAGACACTTCATTTTGAGGAGGTAAAATACCCACAAGGGACTCCTTTTGTGGATTTTCAGACAATTTCGTTGAAAAATGTGGGTAAAATCATCAAAATACCGAATATCAGGGGGTACTGTTATATGGGGGCTATACGATATTGTGGACCTATGTAGATAATTCTCTGCCGAGGTATAAAGTACCCACAAGGAACTCTTTGTGTGGATTTTCAGATAATTCCGTTGAAAAATGTGGGTAAAATCATCAAAATACCGAATATCGGGGGTACCGCTATATGGGGGCTATACGATATTGAGGACCTATATAGATAATTCTCTGCCGAGGTATAAAGTACCCACAAGGAACTGCTTGTGTGGATTTTCAGACAATTCCGTTCAAAAATGTGGGTAAAATCATCAAAATACCGAAAATCGGGGGGGGGGGGGGGGGGTACCGTTACATGGGGGCTATACGATATCGTGGACCTATATGGACAATTCTCTGCCGAGGTATAAAGTACCCACAAGGAACTCCTTGTGTGGATTTTCAGACAATTCCGTTGAAAAATGTGGGTAAAATCAGCAAAGTACCGAATATCGGGGGGTACCGTTATATGGGGGCTATACGATATTGTGGACCTATATAAATAATTCTCTGCCGAGGTATAAAGTACCCACAAGGAACTCCTTGTGTGGATTTTCAGACCATTCCGTTGAAAAATGTGGGTAAAATCATCAAAATACCGAATATCGGGGGGTACCGTTACATGGGGGCTATACGATATCGTGGACCTATATAGATAAATCTCTGCCGAGGTATAAAGTACCCACAAGGAACTCCTTGTGTGGATTTTCAGACCATTCCGTTGAAAAATGTGGGTAAAATCATCAAAATACCGAATATCGGGGGGTACCGTTATATGGGGGCTATACGATATTGTGGACCTATATAGATAATTCTCTGCCGAGGTATAAAGTACCCACAAGGAACTCCTTGTGTGGATTTTCAGACAATTCCGTTGAAAAATGTGGGTAAAATCATCAAAATACCGAATATCGGGGGGTACCGATATATGGGAGCTATACGATATCGTGGACCCATATAGCCCATCTTCGAACTTGACCTGCCTGCAGACAAAAGAGAGATCTGTGCAAAATTTTTGCTTCCTATCTTAATTCGTTTAGACTGTAGCGTGATTACAACAGACGGACAGGCGGACAGACGGACGGACAGGGCTAAATCGTCTTAGAATTTTACGCTGATCAAGAATATATATACTTTGTTGGGTCTAAAATGATTATTTCGATGAGTTACAAACGGAATGACGAACTTAATATACCCTCCATACCTTTTTTGGTGGAGGGTATAAAAATGAATGTTTTTAAAAAACGAAAAATGGAAAACGACGACACTCACGATTTGCTCAATACAAAAAAACGCACTATAATTTGTAGGATGATTTGATGGTTTTGATGATGTTGATGGCAACATGATGCATACTGATGAGGGGATATGTTAGAAAACTACAAGAACTTCGCTGCGGATCAAAGGATTAATCCGGCTCGAATGGACCAATTTTTGGCGTGACAACGGTACAAATAAACCTAAAAAGTAAATCAAATAAAATCAAGAATTATGTAGTTGTATGTATTTTCAAGGGTTATTTGTAAAGTATTGGGTTTTTAGGAAACGAGATTTTTCCTTCGCGTGTGATTACAGCGAGAGCGATAGAACAAGTGTAGTTGCAGAGTGAATACGACTTTTGGATGAAAAAGCAGAAGAGGGGATAAGCTCTGCCCTACAATCCGAACTAAGCGAATGTGGCTCCTAAAGGGTGGCAGAGGATTTAGAATGAATTGGAATGCTGGGGAAGGGGGGAAATGTATTTAACATATATCTTGGCGTAATCAAAGTATCGAAATTATGTACCTTTATTTAAACCATGTTGGATCCGCTCGTCTTTTGTAGCCTTTGCACAGTGGTTCATTCCGTTAAAACCTTCCTATTAAAGAGATGGTTCAATATGCCTTTCTGAAACGGCCAAAGCCATGTTTTATCCGCTCACCTTTGGCTTTATACAGCATTATATTTTGTTGAAAGCTTCTTATTAAATAGCTGGCCCAATATGCGTCTTTGAAACGGTTTTTATACCCTCCACCATACATAGTATGGAGGGTATATTAAGTTTGTCATTCCGTTTGTAACTCATCGAAATAATCATTTTAGACCCAAGAAAGTATATATATTCTTGATCAGCGTAAAATTCTACGACGATTTAGCACTGTCCGTCCGTCTATTGTAATCACGCTACAGTCTAAACAAATTAAGATAGGAAGCTAAAATTTTGCACAGATCTCTCTTTTGTCTGTCACGATATCGTATAGCCCCCATATAACGGTACCCTCCGATATTCGGTATTTTGAAGATGTTAGCCACATTTTTCAATGGAATTGTCTGAAAATTTTCCTTGTGGGTACTTTATACCTTGGCAGAGATTTATCTATATAGGTCTACGATATCGTATATCCCCCATATAACGGTACCCCCGATATATGTTGGTAACTTTACCCAGATTTTTAAACGGAATTGTCTGAAAATCCACACATGGAGTTCCTTGTTGGTACTTTATACCTCGGCAGAGATTTATCTATATAGGTCCACGATATCGTATAGCCCCCATATGACGGTACCTCCCGGTATTCGGTATTTTGACGATTTTAGCCACATTTTTCAATGGAAGTGTCTGAAAATCCACACAAGGAGTTCCTTGTGGGTACTTAATACCTCAGCAGAGAATTATCTATATAGGTCCACGATATCGTATAGCCCCCATATAACCGTACCCTCGATATTCGGTATTTCGATGAATTTAGTCACATTTTTAAACGGAAATTGTACACAAGGGGTTTTTTGTGAGCACTTTACTCCCCGACAGAGAATTCTTTACTTATATAACGGTACCGGTATTCGGTATTTTGACGATTTTAGCCACATTTTCAAATCGTATTGTCTGAAAATCCACAAAAGGAGTTTTTTGTGAGCACTTTACCCCCTGAAAGGGAATTGTCTATATAGGTCCGCAATATCGTATATCCTCCATATAACGGTACCCCCCGATATTCAGTAGTTTTCCAATGGAATTATCTGAAAATCGGAGTTCCTTGTGAGTACTTTAAACCCAAACATAGATTTGTCTTAATAGGTCCACAATATCATATATACCCCCATATATCGGCACCTTCCTATATTAGATATTGTAAAGATTTAAAAAAAAAATTTAATGGATTTTATTTTTTTTGAAAATTTTCTAATTCGTTCCAAAATGGTGGAGGGTATTCAATGTTCGGCCCGGCCGAACTTACTGCATTTTTACTTGTTAACGTTGTAATAATAATTATATACAATTTGATACGGTCAAAACGTACCCTTAATAATGGAATGCCCGATATTATTTCAGACAAGAAAACTCAAAATGTATTGACAAAAAATCAAACAAAATCTCCAAAAAGTACTTTTTTAACTAATTAAAAAGGACCGAATGTAACTCAAGACAAGAGCAAATCAAGCCGATAGCAAAGAAACAGTAAACAGCTTACGTGGAAAATTAACCAATATTTGACAAAATTATGTAAAATTCGTCTTTAACAGACAGTAGGGTGCAAAACTGAACGGTGAGAAAGTGATTAAATTCGAAGAATTCAAAATAATCAAATCCAATTTATAAATAATTATTTGAAATTAATTTCCACAAATATAAATGAATATTCTAATTTATTAGATAAATAAAACCTCTAATGCCGGCAGTAGGGTGTTTTAACCGAAAATCACAACGGCCAATCGAAATTAAATAACGACTTGACGATATATGCAACAAAAAATATAAAATAATTTGCAATTAAAATTGTACGGCGCACAAAAAGTGGATGTATGTTAACCAACTATAATTTATCTAGTTTTAATTTCATTCGTTCTAATATTAGTTAAATTACTTAGCAGCAACTGCAACATGGGGTTGGGCATATTGCACTAAATTTTTAGTGCACTAAGGTGTGCAATTTATTTTTCACTAGCACTAACCCTTTAGTGGTAGTGGAATAAAAAATTGCACTACCACTAAATGAACAGTGATAGTGTAATAATTAGTGCACTAAAAATACAGTTCATTATGCCCATCTCTGCTACAACAACACACGGCTGCAGTGAGATTTAATCATTTGTATATTAGAATTGCACTCAGCAAAACTTATTAACTGTTACAATTTAATAATGATGCTTGTTGTTTGTCGCTTTCATTTGAATTGTATGCTGCATTTGGTCGCCATCAACCTGTTCTTGGAAAGTGAAGAAATACAGTCGTCCGTTCGTGTTTCATTTTTGAAAGAGGTCTGCAAAAAGGCTTACAAATTGAATATTCGAGACCCCGACTTGATCGTATATATCACGATTTCTTTTTTGGTTCAATATCAATTCGGATATTTCTTTCAAAATTATTATTCTTACTAGACAAAATTTCGAAATTTTATTATGTCGATTAATGATGAGACGCTAGCCTCCATTATAATGGGCAATGAGGATTCAATTTTGCAGCTTTATAAGAAAAAATTGTATTTCTGCATATACAACTATTCTTTGCTGACAGTGAATTGTCTGACTGATCTGGTTGAGTCGGACATTTCGGTTAGACTTGGCTATGTCGATGGGTTACATAACCACTTTGAAGAGGCCTAATCTACAATTACAAATTGTGATGTTAGTGATTCTGACTCAGAGATAGCTTCCAAGTTTGCTAACATGTATTTGGAAGTAAAGGTGACGCATTCAAGGGTAACGGCAAATAAGAGAAAACGGTGCGCAAGTTTTCGTTCGACGAAACCATGCCGGTGCAGCACTGGATAAAATTTCTTCGTTGGATCTCACTATGATTATGATAAGGCCCTCGATATTTTCCGAAACAGGTTGACAACAAACTTCTTAATTTCCAAGCTCACATAAGGGAAATTTTAAGTATGAAGTGTGTCGATAAAAGTTCTGCTTCGAGTCTCCGTCAAATTTGTGGCAGATTAAATTATCATATGCGAGCCCTTCAGTCCATATGCAAGCAAGAAGAAATTGTTGGCGGGCCTTGATTTACGTAGTCATTATGTCCCAGTCAGCATTTTTTGAAATTTGTAATGACATTCAAGTTTTTTTTGATCCGGTTGAGCGACTAAAAAGCTGGAATATGAGCACATTTTCTGATCATAAAAGACACATTTGTCGGCAGAAAAACGTTACTTCCCGCGCCACTTCTAAATAAATCACATATGAGCCTTCCTCTAGATTAGTTAAGAGTCTTTTTCGACCATTTTTTTATCGTTCTACAAATCTTTTTCGAATCGTTTTCTAATCATTTATTGCTCTAAAAATCTTAATTTATGAATCTTTTTAGAGTCTGTTTTCAGTCGTTTTTTGATCATTTATGAGCTTTTAGTGAGTAATTTATTTGTCTTTTAAGTGTCATATATCACTCATATGTATACTCTTTTTTAAGTCACCATTTATGAATCTTGCGTGAGTGTTTACGAATTTACGAATCACGTACGTGATTTTTAAATATTCGGATGTACCCATGGTACAATAAGGAGGTAGAACAGCTTCGTAAAACTGCAGAAATACAGCCCTGAGGCTATATCCGCTTCCTGTCAAAATTATTCAAAATATCAGGTAACAAGTTGTTTTCATTTATTTGATATTTTTGTTAATTTCTGAAATGAGCCAAATAGAGCGAAAGGTGAATGAAATATCACTCATATGTATACTCTTTTTTAAGTCACCATTTATGAATCTTGCGTGAGTGTTTACGATTTTACGAATCACGTACGTGATTTTTAAATATTCGGATGTACCCATGGTACAATAAGGAGGTAGAACAGCTTCGTAAAACTGCAGAAATACAGCCCTGAGGCTATATCCGCTTCCTGTCAAAATTATTCAAAATATCAGGCAACAAGTTGTTTTCATTTATTTGATATTTTTGTTAATTTCTGAAATGAGCCAAATAGAGCGAAAGGTGAATGAAATGCCTGGATGTTCTCTCAAAAATATGATACTAAGTGTTCAATCTTTCAATTTCATGCCAAATCTCGTTAATATCATTAATGCGTGCCCCGCTATTTAAGTTTCTTCCAATTATTGATACTGAAAATATTTTGTTTTTATTTTTCAGAACAACAAATACATACACAAAATTGGCAGAAGATGGGCACACTTAGAAAAAAATTGTAATCAGCTGGGAGCATGGATGTACCGTGAAAAAAATAATATGTTTATATAATAGTTTATTTAATTTTATGTTCATTTTCATGTGTAATATAAACAACATTCTTAATTTCGATAAATGCAATTTTTCTAGATTTGGTAAAAAAAATAAATTAAAAAAGGAACTATAATCGGATCGTTTTCTTTTCGAAACTCGGTCTCTAGCGTGAACAAAATGTTTCTGAAGGGTTGTGTTCATGTCCTTGTCGTTGCCACTATTTGATTAATTCTTTATATACGTGTTAAAAGGACAAACTCACTTTTGATTACTGTAACTAAATAACACTTTTCTGCACTCAGATTTACACTGGTTCAGCTGTATTGGCAGGCTAATTTATTATGAAAAAACTTTTGGTTTTTTCAATAATCTCTTTCTGGAAATAGATTATCAAAAATTATATTAGTATTAATAGTTTGTAAAGTAGTGAATTAATCAATCAATCAAAGACCCAATTTTCTATACTTACAAATTGTTGAAGTACTGTCTCATTTTGCTGCACCAATTCACGTTCCTGGATATTCTCTTCCATTTTCTCATATTCAATATTACTTTTTCTCAAAATTAAATTTTCTGCCTCTTTATAAAAAGGATGGCAACTTTTTATTTTATTTTTCTATTGCTTTAGCTTGCTGACATTAACTAATAAACTAATAAATAAATAAACATGCAAAGTGTACACTTTTTAATATATTTTTTCACTTTTCAATATTATTCACTTTTGATCCTAAAAGTCAGTTAATCACTTTTGGTCACCAAAACGACTCGAAGAAGACTCACCAAAGTGATTTTTTTAAAAAATTATCTTCCAAATGCTAGCTGGGGCATATCCATGAAAAGAAAGACTGAAAGACTGGCCGATTGGTGGTCGCAAAGTAATAAGCAGCGTAATTAACAATTGTATTCGTTGTTTTCGTCTGAAACCTAAAACAACTAGCCGGAATTGGAATTTTGCCCCGAGATCGAGTTTGTGCTAATAGAGCCTTCTACACGACTGGTATAGATTTTTGCGGACCGATTTATTACAAAACGAATGTAAGATTCAACATATGCATTTTTGTTTGTTTTTCACCAAAAGCATACCACTTGGATTGATGCAGTATTTGTCAGTCTTCGTTTTTGGCTACCTTGAGGCGTTTCATATGTTTGTTGGCGCAAAAATTAATTATTGAGTAAGGAACAGGCCCCAAGTACAATGCTACAGAAAAACGTTACTTCCCGCGCCACTTCTAAATAAATCACATATGAGCTTTCCTCTAGATTAGTTAAGAGTCTTTTTCAACCATTTTTTTATCGTTCTACAAATCTTTTTCGAATCGTTTTCTAATCATTTATTGCTCTAAAAATCTTAATTTATGAATCTTTTTAGAGTCTGTTTTCAGTCGTTTTTTGGTCATTTATGAGCTTTTAGTGAGTAATTTATTTGTCTTTTAAGTGTCATATATCACTCATATGTATACTCTTTTTTAAGTCACCATTTATGAATCTTGCGTGAGTGTTCACGATTTTACGAATCACGTACGTGATTTTTAAATATTCGGATGTACCCATGGTACAATAAGGAGGTAGAACAGCTTCATAAAACTGCAGAAATACAGCCCTGAGGCTATATCCGCTTCCTGTCAAAATTATTCAAAATATCAGGCAACAAGTTGTTTTCATTTATTTGATATTTTTGTTAATTTCTGAAATGAGCCAAATAGCGCGAAAGGTGAATGAAATGCCTGGATGTTCTCTCAAAAATATGATACTAAGTGTTCAATCTTTCAATTTCATGCCAAATCTCGTTAATATTATTAATGCGTGCCCCGCTATTTAAGTTTCTTCCAATTATTGATACTGAAAATATTTTGTTTTTATTTTTCAAAACAACAAATACATACACAAAATTGGCAGAAGTTGGGCACACTTAGAAAATAATTGTAATCATCCATGCACCGTAAAAAAAAAAATAATATGTTTATATAATAGTTTATTTAATTTGATGTTCATTTTCATGTGTAATATAAACGACATTCTTAATTTCGATAAATGCCATTTTTCTAGATTTGGTAAAAAAAAAAAATAAATTAAAGAAGGAACTGTAATCGGATCGTTTTCTTTTCGAAACTCGGTCTCTAGTGTTAGCAAAATGTTTCTGAAGAGTTGCGTTCATATCCTTGTCGTTGCTACTATTTGAGATGACAAATATCTGAAATAAAATATGTAGAAGTCTGTTCATTTTACTAATTCTTTATATACGTGTTAAAAGGACAAACTCACTTTTGATTACTGTAACTAAATAACACTTTTCTGCACTCAGATTTATACTGGTTCAGCTGTATTGGCAGGCTAATTTATCTGAAAAAAAACTTTTGGTTTTTTCAATAATCTCTTTCTGGAAATAGATTATCAAAAAATTATATTAGTATTAATAGTTTGTAAAGTAGTGAATTAATCAATCAATCAAAGACCCAATTTTCTATACTTACAAATTGTTCAAGTACTGTCTCATTTTGCTGCACCAATTCACGTTCCTGGATATTCTCTTCAATTTTCTCATTTTCAATTTTACTTCTTTTTCTCAAAATTAAATTTTCTGCCTCTTTATAAAAAAGATGGCAACTTTTTATTTTATTTTTTTATTGTTTTAATTTAACTTGCTGACATTTTCTCTATAAAAACTAATAAATAAATAAACATACAAAGAGTACACTTTTTAATATATTTTTTCACTTTTCAATATTATTCACTTTTGATCCTAAAAGTCAGTTAATCACTTTTGGTCACCAAAACGACTCGAAGAAGACTCACCAAAGTGATTTTTTTTAAAAAATTATCTTCCAAATGCTAGCTGGGGCATATCCATGAAAAGAAAGACTGAAAAACTGGCCGATTGGTGGTCGCAAAGTAATAAGCAGCGTAATTAACAATTGTATTCGTTGTTTTCGTCTGAAACCTAAAACAACTAGCCGGAATTGGAACTTTGCCCGGAGATCGAGTTTGTGCTAATAGAGCCTTCTACACGACTGGTATAGATTTTTCGGACCGATTTATTACAAAACGAATGTAAGATTCTACATATGCATTTTTGTTTGTTTTTCACCAAAAGCATACCACTTGGATTGATGCAGTATTTGTCAAAGTCTTCATTTTTGGCTACCTTGAGGCGTTTTATATGTTTGTTGGCGCAAAAATTAATTATTGAGTAAGGAACAGGCCCCAAGTAAAATGCTACATATGCATTGTTGTTTGTTTTTATACCCTCCACCATAGTATGGAGGGTATATTAAGTTTCTCATTCCGTTTGTAACACCTCTAAATATACATTTTAGGCCCCACAAAGTATGTATATTCTTGATCATCATAAAATTCTATGTCGATTTAGCAATGTCCGTCCGTCTGTGGAAATCACTCTAGTTTCCGAACGAAATTAACTAGGTTGGCATGGAAAATGGGCCATGTAGGTCCACGTCTTCGTATAGCCCCCATATAACGGTACCTCCCGATATCCGGTATTTTGATGATTTTAGCGACATTATTAACCGGAATTGCTTCAATTTTGGTATTTGAAGTTCGTAATAGATACTACAGCATAAAACAGAAAATGGACCATGTAGGTCCACGTCTTCGTACAGCCCCCATATTACGGTACCGCCGATATTCGGTATTTTGATAATTTTAGCGACATTTACCGGAATTGTTTCAATTTTGGTATTTGAAGTTCGTAATGGATACTATAGCTTATACCAGAAAATTGTCTGGTGACTCCCTATATTCGGATTTTTATGATTTTAGCTTCATTTTAAACAGATTTTTTTCAAGTTTCGCTTTTGAATATTGTAATAGCTTGTGACAAAAGTCGACTATGCAGGTCCACGTCGTCGTTTAGACCCTAATATACGGCTACATTCGGTATTTTTAAGATTTTAGCAGAATTTTTAACGGATTTTAGTTTTTTGAAAATTGCCAAATTTGTACCAAATGGTGGAGGGTATTTAAAGTTCGGCCTGGTCGAACTTACAGCTTTTTTAGAAGTTTTTTTTTTTTTAATATAGTATATCACTTGGAATTAGTGCAGGATTTGTCGAATAATGCGGCCAATTTTGTTGGTGCAAAAAATGAATTATTGAGTTAAAATACTCATATTTTAATCAACAAAGCAGTAAAGTAAAACAATGTATAGATAATGGCATTGTATGGAAGTTTATTCCGCCTTCATTATTTATTATCCGCGCATGCCTTATGTCGGTGTGAAAGAGGGTGATATGGTTCTGCTGATGGATAAAAACATGCCACCTCTGAAATGGCAATTGGGTCAGGTTCCAAAACCACTAGTGGTAAAGATGATGTTGTGCGCATTGTCATAATGAAAACCAATAATGTTTCATGTTGGCGAGCAATTACAACAGCACATGACTACAGTGAGATTTATTCACTTGCATATTAGAATTGAACTGTACAAAACTTATTATCTGTTGTTGTTTGTCGCTTTTATTTGAATTTTATGCTACTTTTGGCCGCCATCAACCAGTTTTTTTTTCGTAAATCGATTTTTTTGTCTTTTGACTAAAAATAAAATGAGGAAATACAATTGATCGTTCGCTTTTCATTTTTCATAATTTTTTGAGAGAGGTCTGCAAAAAGGCTTGCTGATTGAACCAAAATAAATTTCACTTTTGTACTATTTGACCCACTGTGCGTGTGACAAAAACCAGTACCGCACAAAACGAAATAAAACACAAGCAGCCTTAATATTGAAAAGAAAAAAGAGCGCGATGCATAATAGTGGCTTTGTTATTGTTTTTCTTGCTAGTGGCCTTTAGGGAGAATTAAAAAAACACATCGATCACCAACAAAAAAAAAAAAAAACCAATAATATGCGATAAATATGTATAATAATGTATTAAAATGTAATGTAATGTAAATAATGTATTAAAATAAAGTCACAATATTAGAAAATTTATTTATTTTAACACAAATATATATATATATATATATATATATATATATATATATATATATATATATATATATATATATATATATATATATATATATATATATATATATATCTATAATATATATATATATATATATATATATATATATATATATATATATATAATACCGAATCATAAAATACCGAATGTCGGAGGTACCGTTATATGGGGGATATACGATATCGTGGACCTGTACAGACAATTCTCTCTCTGGGGGTGAAGTACTCACAAGGAACTACTTGTGTTGATTTTAAGACAATTCCATTGAAAAGCGTGGCTAACATAATCAAAATACCAAATATCGGAGGTTACAGTTATATGGGGGATATACGATATTGTGGACCTATATAGACACTTCATTTTGAGGAGGTAAAATACCCACAAGGAATTCTTTTTGTAGATTTTCAGACAATTCCGTTGAAAACTGTGGGTAAAATCATCAAAATATAATATATCAGGGGTATCGTTATATGGGGGCTATACGATATTGAGGACCTATATAGATAATTCTCTGCCGAGGTATAAAGTACCCACAAGGAACTCCTTGTGTGGATTTTCAGACAATTCCGTTGAAAAATGTGGGTAAAATCATCAAAATACCGAATATCGGGGGGTACCGTTACATTGGGGCTATACGATATCGTGGACCTATATGGACAATTCTCAGCTGAGGTATAAAGAACACACAAGGAACTCCTTGTGTGGATTTTCCGACAATTCCGTTGAAAAATGTGGGTAAAATCATCAAAATACCGAATATCGGGGGGTACCGTTATATGGGGGCTATACGATATTGTGGACCTATATAAATAATTCTCCGCCGAGGTATAAAGTGCCCACAAGGAACTCCTTGTGTGGATTTTCAGACAATTCCGTTCAAAAATGTGGGTAAAATCATCAAAATACCGAACATCGGGGGGTACCGTTATATGGGGGCTATACGATATTGTGGACCTATATAAATAATTCTCTGCCGAGGTATAAAGTGCCCACAAGGAACTCCTTGTGTGGATTTTCAGACAATTCCGTTGAAAAATGTGGGTAAAATCATCAAAATACCGAAAATCGGGGGGGGGGGGGTACCGTTACATGGCGGCTATACGATATCGTGGACCTATATGGACAATTCTCTGCCGAGGTATAAAGTACCCACAAGGAACTCCTTGTGTGGATTTTCAGACAATTCCGTTGAAAAATGTGGGTAAAATCAGCAAAGTACCGAATATCGGGGGGTACCGTTATATGGGGGCTATACGATATTGTGGACCTATATAAATAATTCTCTGCCGAGGTATAAAGTACCCACAAGGAACTCTTTGTGTGGATTTTCAGACCATTCCGTTGAAAAATGTGGGTAAAATCATCAAAATACCGAATATCGGGGGGTACCGTTACATGGGGGCTATACGATATCGTGGACCTATATAGATAAATCTCTGCCGAGGTATAAAGTACCCACAAGGAACTCCTTGTGTGGATTTTCAGACAATTCCGTTGAAAAATGTGGGTAAAATCATCAAAATACCGAATATCGGGGGGTACCGTTATATGGGGGCTATACGATATTGTGGACCTATATAGATAATTCTCTGCCGAGGTATAAAGTACCCACAAGGAACTCCTTGTGTGGATTTTCAGACAATTCCGTTGAAAAATGTGGGTAAAATCATCAAAATACCGAATATCGGGGGGTACCGATATATGGGGGCTATACGATATCGTGGACCCATATAGCCCATCTTCGAACTTGACCTGCCTGCAGACAAAAGAGAGATCTGTGCAAAATTTTTGCTTCCTATCTTAATTCGTTTAGACTGTAGCGTGATTACAACAGACGGACAGGCGGACAGACGGACGGACAGGACAGAATTTTACGCTGATCAAGAATATATATACTTTGTTGGGTCTAAAATGATTATTTCGATGAGTTACAAACGGAATGACGAACTTAATATACCCTCCATACCTTTTTTGGTGGAGGGTATAAAAATGAATGTTTTTAAAAAACGAAAAATGGAAAACGACGACACTCACGATTTGCTCAATACAAAAAAAACGCACTATAATTTGTAGGATGATTTGATGGTTTTGATGATGTTGATGGCAACATGATGCATACTGATGAGGGGATATGTTAGAAAACTACAAGAACTTCGCTGCGGATCAAAGGATTAATCCGGCTCGAATGGACCAATTTTTGGCGTGACAACGGTACAAATAAACCTAAAAAGTAAATCAAATAAAATCAAGAATTATGTAGTTGTATGTATTTTCAAGGGTTATTTGTAAAGTATTGGGTTTTTAAGAAACGAGATTTTTCCTTCGCGTGTGATTACAGCGAGAGCGATAGAACAAGTGTAGTTGCAGAGTGAATACGACTTTTGGATGAAAAAGCAGAAGAGGGGATAAGCTCTGCCCTACAATCCGAACTAAGCGAATGTGGCTCCTAAAGGGTGGCAGAGGATTTAGAATGAATTGGAATGCTGGGGAAGGGGGGAAATGTATTTAACATATATCTTGGCGTAATCAAAGTATCGAAATTATGTACCTTTATTTAAACCATGTTGGATCCGCTCGTCTTTTGTAGCCTTTGCACAGTGGTTCATTCCGTTAAAACCTTCCTATTAAAGAGATGGTTCAATATGCCTTTCTGAAACGGCCAAAGCCATGTTTTATCCGCTCACCTTTGGCTTTATACAGCATTATATTTTGTTGAAAGCTTCTTATTAAATAGCTGGCCCAATATGCGTCTTTGAAACGGTTTTTATACCCTCCACCATACATAGTATGGAGGGTATATTAAGTTTGTCATTCCGTTTGTAACTCATCGAAATAATCATTTTAGACCCAAGAAAGTATATATATTCTTGATCAGCGTAAAATTCTACGACGATTTAGCACTGTCCGTCCGTCTATTGTAATCACGCTACAGTCTAAACAAATTAAGATAGGAAGCTAAAATTTTGCACAGATCTCTCTTTTGTCTGTCACGATATCGTATAGCCCCCATATAACGGTACCCTCCGATATTCGGTATTTTGAAGATGTTAGCCACATTTTTCAATGGAATTGTCTGAAAATTTTCCTTGTGGGTACTTTATACCTTGGCAGAGATTTATCTATATAGGTCTACGATATCGTATATCCCCCATATAACGGTACCCCCGATATATGTTGGTAACTTTACCCAGATTTTTAAACGGAATTGTCTGAAAATCCACACATGGAGTTCCTTGTTGGTACTTTATACCTCGGCAGAGATTTATCTATATAGGTCCACGATATCGTATAGCCCCCATATGACGGTACCTCCCGGTATTCGGTATTTTGACGATTTTAGCCACATTTTTCAATGGAAGTGTCTGAAAATCCACACAAGGAGTTCCTTGTGGGTACTTAATACCTCAGCAGAGAATTATCTATATAGGTCCACGATATCGTATAGCCCCCATATAACCGTACCCTCGATATTCGGTATTTCGATGAATTTAGCCACATTTTTAAACGGAAATTGTACACAAGGGGTTTTTTGTGAGCACTTTACTCCCCGACAGAGAATTCTTTACTTATATAACGGTACCGGTATTCGGTATTTTGACGATTTTAGCCACATTTTCAAATCGTATTGTCTGAAAATCCACAAAAGGAGTTTTTTGTGAGCACTTTACCCCCTGAAAGGGAATTGTCTATATAGGTCCGCAATATCGTATATCCTCCATATAACGGTACCCCCCGATATTCAGTAGTTTTCCAATGGAATTATCTGAAAATCGGAGTTCCTTGTGAGTACTTTAAACCCAAACATAGATTTGTCTTAATAGGTCCACAATATCATATATACCCCCATATATCGGCACCTTCCTATATTAGATATTGTAAAGATTTAAAAAAAAATTTAATGGATTTTATTTTTTTTGAAAATTTTCTAATTCGTTCCAAAATGGTGGAGGGTATTCAATGTTCGGCCCGGCCGAACTTACTGCATTTTTACTTGTTAACGTTGTAATAATAATTATATACAATTTGATACGGTCAAAACGTACCCTTAATAATGGAATGCCCGATATTATTTCAGACAAGAAAACTCAAAATGTATTGACAAAAAATCAAACAAAATCTCCAAAAAGTACTTTTTTAACTAATTAAAAAGGACCGAATGTAACTCAAGACAAGAGCAAATCAAGCCGATAGCAAAGAAACAGTAAACAGCTTACGTGGAAAATTAACCAATATTTGACAAAATTATGTAAAATTCGTCTTTAACAGACAGTAGGGTGCAAAACTGAACGGTAAGAAAGTGATTAAATTCGAAGAATTCAAAATAATCAAATCCAATTTATAAATAATTATTTGAAATTAATTTCCACAAATATAAATGAATATTCTAATTTATTAGATAAATAAAACCTCTAATGCCGGCAGTAGGGTGTTTTAACCGAAAATCACAACGGCCAATCGAAATTAAATAACGACTTGACGATATATGCAACAAAAAATATAAAATAATTTGCAATTAAAAGTGTACGGCGCACAAAAAGTGGATGTATGTTAACCAACTATAATTTATCTAGTTTTAATTTCATTCGTTCTAATATTAGTTAAATTACTTAGCAGCAACTGCAACATGGGGTTGGGCATATTGCACTAAATTTTTAGTGCACTAAGGTGTGCAATTTATTTTTCACTAGCACTAACCCTTTAGTGGTAGTGGAATAAAAAATTGCACTACCACTAAATGAACAGTGATAGTGCAATAATTAGTGCACTAAAAATACAGTTCATTATGCCCATCTCTGCTACAACAACACACGGCTGCAGTGAGATTTAATCATTTGTATATTAGAATTGCACTCAGCAAAACTTATTAACTGTTACAATTTAATAATGATGCTTGTTGATTGTCGCTTTCATTTGAATTGTATGCTGCATTTGGTCGCCATCAACCTGTTTTTTGTAAAGTGAAGAAATACAGTCGTCCGTTCGTGTTTCATTTTTGAAAGAGGTCTGCAAAAAGGCTTACAAATTGAATATTGGCGACCCCGACTTGATCATATATATCACGACTTCTTTTTTGGTTCAATATCAATTCGGATATTTCTTTCAAAATTATTATTCTTACTAGACAAAATTTCGAAATTTTATTATGTCGATTAATGATGAGACGCTAGCCTCCATTATAATGGGCAATGAGGATTCAATTTTGCAGCTTTATAAGAAAAACTTGTATTTCTGCATATACAACTATTCTTTGCTGACAGTGAATTGTCTGACTGATCTGGTTGAGTCGGACATTTCGGTTAGACTTGGCTATGTCGATGGGTTACATAACCACTTTGAAGAGGCCTAATCTACAATTATAAATTGTGATGTTAGTGATTCTGACTCAGAGATAGCTTCCAAGTTTGCTAACTTGTATTTTGAAGTAAAGGCGACCCATTCAAGGGTAACGGCAAATAAGAGAAAACGGTGCGCAAGTTTTCGTTCGACGAAACCATGCCGGTGCAGCACTGGATAAAATTTCTTCGTTGGATCTCACCATGATTATGATAAGGCCCTCGATATTTTCCGAAACAGGTTGACAACAAACTTCTTAATTTCCAAGCTCACATAAGGGAAATTTTAAGTATGAAGTGTGTCGATAAAAGTTCTGCTTCGAGTCTCCGTCAAATTTGTGGCAGATTAAATTATCATATGCGAGCCCTTCAGTCCATATGCAAGCAAGAAGAAATTGTTGGCGGGCCTTGATTTACGTAGTCATTATGTCCCAGTCAGCATTTTTTGAAATTTGTAATGACATTCAAGTTTTTTTTTGATCCGGTTGAGCGACTAAAAAGCTGGAATATGAGCACATTTTCTGATCATAAAAGACACATTTGTCGGCAGAAAAACGTTACTTCCCGCGCCACTTCTAAATAAATCACATATGAGCCTTCCTCTAGATTAGTTAAGAGTCTTTTTCGACCATTTTTTTATCGTTCTACAAATCTTTTTCGAATCGTTTTCTAATCATTTATTGCTCTAAAAATCTTAATTTATGAATCTTTTTAGAGTCTGTTTTCAGTCGTTTTTTGATCATTTATGAGCTTTTAGTGAGTAATTTATTTGTCTTTTAAGTGTCATATATCACTCATATGTATACTCTTTTTTAAGTCACCATTTATGAATCTTGCGTGAGTGTTTACGATTTTACGAATCACGTACGTGATTTTTAAATATTCGGATGTACCCATGGTACAATAAGGAGGTAGAACAGCTTCGTAAAACTGCAGAAATACAGCCCTGAGGCTATATCCGCTTCCTGTCAAAATTATTCAAAATATCAGGTAACAAGTTGTTTTCATTTATTTGATATTTTTGTTAATTTCTGAAATGAGCCAAATAGAGCGAAAGGTGAATGAAATATCACTCATATGTATACTCTTTTTTAAGTCACCATTTATGAATCTTGCGTGAGTGTTTACGATTTTACGAATCACGTACGTGATTTTTAAATATTCGGATGTACCCATGGTACAATAAGGAGGTAGAACAGCTTCGTAAAACTGCAGAAATACAGCCCTGAGGCTATATCCGCTTCCTGTCAAAATTATTCAAAATATCAGGCAACAAGTTGTTTTCATTTATTTGATATTTTTGTTAATTTCTGAAATGAGCCAAATAGAGCGAAAGGTGAATGAAATGCCTGGATGTTCTCTCAAAAATATGATACTAAGTGTTCAATCTTTCAATTTCATGCCAAATCTCGTTAATATCATTAATGCGTGCCCCGCTATTTAAGTTTCTTCCAATTATTGATACTGAAAATATTTTGTTTTTATTTTTCAAAACAACAAATACATACACAAAATTGGCAGAAGTTGGGCACACTTAGAAAAAAATTGTAATCAGCTGGGAGCATGGATGTACCGTGAAAAAAATAATATGTTTATATAATAGTTTATTTAATTTTATGTTCATTTTCATGTGTAATATAAACAACATTCTTAATTTCGATAAATGCAATTTTTCTAGATTTGGTAAAAAAAATAAATTAAAAAAGGAACTATAATCGGATCGTTTTCTTTTCGAAACTCGGTCTCTAGCGTGAACAAAATGTTTCTGAAGGGTTGTGTTCATGTCCTTGTCGTTGCCACTATTTGATTAATTCTTTATATACGTGTTAAAAGGACAAACTCACTTTTGATTACTGTAACTAAATAACACTTTTCTGCACTCAGATTTACACTGGTTCAGCTGTATTGGCAGGCTAATTTATTATGAAAAAACTTTTGGTTTTTTCAATAATCTCTTTCTGGAAATAGATTATCAAAAAATTATATTAGTATTAATAGTTTGTAAAGTAGTGAATTAATCAATTAATCAAAGACCCAATTTTCTATACTTACAAATTGTTGAAGTACTGTCTCATTTTGCTGCACCAATTCACGTTCCTGGATATTCTCTTCCATTTTCTCATATTCAATTTTACTTTTTATCAAAATTAAATTTTCTGCCTCTTTATAAAAAGGATGGCAACTTTTTATTTTATTTTTCTATTGCTTTAGCTTGCTGACATTAACTAATAAACTAATAAATAAATAAACATGCAAAGTGTACACTTTTTAATATATTTTTTCACTTTTCAATATTATTCACTTTTGATCCTAAAAGTCAGTTAATCACTTTTGGTCACCAAAACGACTCGAAGAAGACTCACCAAAGTGATTTTTTTAAAAAATTATCTTCCAAATGCTAGCTGGGGCATATCCATGAAAAGAAAGACTGAAAGACTGGCCGATTGGTGGTCGCAAAGTAATAAGCAGCGTAATTAACAATTGTATTCGTTGTTTTCGTCTGAAACCTAAAACAACTAGCCGGAATTGGAATTTTGCCCCGAGATCGAGTTTGTGCTAATAGAGCCTTCTACACGACTGGTATAGATTTTTGCGGACCGATTTATTACAAAACGAATGTAAGATTCAACATATGCATTTTTGTTTGTTTTTCACCAAAAGCATACCACTTGGATTGATGCAGTATTTGTCAGTCTTCGTTTTTGGCTACCTTGAGGCGTTTCATATGTTTGTTGGCGCAAAAATTAATTATTGAGTAAGGAACAGGCCCCAAGTACAATGCTACAGAAAAACGTTACTTCCCGCGCCACTTCTAAATAAATCACATATGAGCTTTCCTCTAGATTAGTTAAGAGTCTTTTTCAACCATTTTTTTGTCGTTCTACAAATCTTTTTCGAATCGTTTTCTAATCATTTATTGCTCTAAAAATCTTAATTTATGAATCTTTTTAGAGTCTGTTTTCAGTCGTTTTTTGATCATTTATGAGCTTTTAGTGAGTAATTTATTTGTCTTTTAAGTGTCATATATCACTCATATGTATACTCTTTTTTAAGTCACCATTTATGAATCTTGCGTGAGTGTTCACGATTTTACGAATCACGTACGTGATTTTTAAATATTCGGATGTACCCATGGTACAATAAGGAGGTAGAACAGCTTCATAAAACTGCAGAAATACAGCCCTGAGGCTATATCCGCTTCCTGTCAAAATTATTCAAAATATCAGGCAACAAGTTGTTTTCATTTATTTGATATTTTTGTTAATTTCTGAAATGAGCCAAATAGCGCGAAAGGTGAATGAAATGCCTGGATGTTCTCTCAAAAATATGATACTAAGTGTTCAATCTTTCAATTTCATGCCAAATCTCGTTAATATTATTAATGCGTGCCCCGCTATTTAAGTTTCTTCCAATTATTGATACTGAAAATATTTTGTTTTTATTTTTCAAAACAACAAATACATACACAAAATTGGCAGAAGTTGGGCACACTTAGAAAATAATTGTAATCATCCATGCACCGTAAAAAAAAAATAATATGTTTATATAATAGTTTATTTAATTTGATGTTCATTTTCATGTGTAATATAAACGACATTCTTAATTTCGATAAATGCCATTTTTCTAGATTTGGTAAAAAAAAAATAAATTAAAAAAGGAACTGTAATCGGATCGTTTTCTTTTCGAAACTCGGTCTCTAGTGTTAGCAAAATGTTTCTGAAGAGTTGCGTTCATATCCTTGTCGTTGCTACTATTTGAGATGACAAATATCTGAAATAAAATATGTAGAAGTCTGTTCATTTTACTAATTCTTTATATACGTGTTAAAAGGACAAACTCACTTTTGATTACTGTAACTAAATAACACTTTTCTGCACTCAGATTTACACTGGTTCAGCTGTATTGGCAGGCTAATTTATCTGGAAATAGATTATCAAAAAATTATATTAGTATTAATAGTTTGTAAAGTAGTGAATTAATCAATCAATCAAAGACCCAATTTTCTATACTTACAAATTGTTCAAGTACTGTCTCATTTTGCTGCACCAATTCACGTTCCTGGATATTCTCTTCAATTTTCTCATATTCAATTTTACTTCTTTTTCTCAAAATTAAATTTTCTGCCTCTTTATAAAAAAGATGGCAACTTTTTATTTTATTTTTTTATTGTTTTAATTTAACTTGCTGACATTTTCTCTATAAAAACTAATAAATAAATAAACATACAAAGAGTACACTTTTTAATATATTTTTTCACTTTTCAATATTATTCACTTTTGATCCTAAAAGTCAGTTAATCACTTTTGGTCACCAAAACGACTCGAAGAAGACTCACCAAAGTGATTTTTTTTAAAAAATTATCTTCCAAATGCTAGCTGGGGCATATCCATGAAAAGAAAGACTGAAAAACTGGCCGATTGGTGGTCGCAAAGTAATAAGCAGCGTAATTAACAATTGTATTCGTTGTTTTCGTCTGAAACCTAAAACAACTAGCCGGAATTGGAACTTTGCCCGGAGATCGAGTTTGTGCTAATAGAGCCTTCTACACGACTGGTATAGATTTTTCGGACCGATTTATTACAAAACGAATGTAAGATTCTACATATGCATTTTTGTTTGTTTTTCACCAAAAGCATACCACTTGGATTGATGCAGTATTTGTCAAAGTCTTCATTTTTGGCTACCTTGAGGCGTTTTATATGTTTGTTGGCGCAAAAATTAATTATTGAGTAAGGAACAGGCCCCAAGTAAAATGCTACATATGCATTGTTGTTTGTTTTTATACCCTCCACCATAGTATGGAGGGTATATTAAGTATCTCATTCCGTTTGTAACACCTCTAAATATACATTTTAGGCCCCACAAAGTATGTATATTCTTGATCATCATAAAATTCTATGTCGATTTAGCAATGTCCGTCCGTCTGTGGAAATCACTCTAGTTTCCGAACGAAATTAACTAGGTTGGCATGGAAAATGGGCCATGTAGGTCCACGTCTTCGTATAGCCCCCATATAACGGTACCTCCCGATATCCGGTATTTTGATGATTTTAGCGACATTATTAACCGGAATTGCTTCAATTTTGGTATTTGAAGTTCGTAATAGATACTACAGCATAAAACAGAAAATGGACCATGTAGGTCCACGTCTTCGTACAGCCCCCATATTACGGTACCGCCGATATTCGGTATTTTGATAATTTTAGCGACATTTACCGGAATTGTTTCAATTTTGGTATTTGAAGTTCGTAATGGATACTATAGCTTATACCAGAAAATTGTCTGGTGACTCCCTATATTCGGATTTTTATGATTTTAGCTTCATTTTAAACAGATTTTTTTCAAGTTTCGCTTTTGAATATTGTAATAGCTTGTGACAAAAGTCGACTATGCAGGTCCACGTCGTCGTTTAGACCCTAATATACGGCTACATTCGGTATTTTTAAGATTTTAGCAGAATTTTTAACGGATTTTAGTTTTTTGAAAATTGCCAAATTTGTACCAAATGGTGGAGGGTATTTAAAGTTCGGCCTGACCGAACTTACAGCTGAGTTATTGAGTTAAAATACTTATTTTTTAATCAATCAAGCAGTAAAGTAAAACAATGTATGGATAATGACATTGTATGGAAGTTTATTCCGCCTTCATTATTTATTATCCGCGCATGCCTTATGTCGGTGTGAAAGAGGGTGATATGGTTCTGCTGATGGATAAAAACATGCCACCTCTGAAATGGCAATTGGGTCAGGTTCCAAAACCACTAGTGGTAAAGATGATGTTGTGCGCATTGTCATAATGAAAACCAATAATGTGTCATGTCGGCGAGTAATTACAACAGCACATGACTACAGTGAGATTTATTCACTTGCATATTAGAATTGAACTGTACAAAACTTATTATCTGTTGTTGTTTGTCGCTTTCAGTTGAATTTTATGCTGCTTTTGGCCGCCATAAACCAGTTTTTTTCGTAAATTGATTTTTTTGTCTTTTGACTAAAAATAAAATGAGGAAATACATTCAATCGTTCGCTTTATATTTTTCATAATATTTGAAAGAGGTGTGCAAAAAGGCTTGCTGATTGAAGCAAAATGTACAATTTGACCCACTGTGCGTGTGACAAAAGCCAGTACCGCACAAAACGAAATAAAACACAAGATCGATCAACGTATGTGAGTTGCTAACTACATCACTGCAAAACAACCAACGTCGACGACTTAAGAGTGACAGGTGGGGAGAAAAATTAATTGTTTGTAGATTTAAATATCAATAAAACGGCGCTAGAAAAGGCGCTTGGAATATTTGGGTAACAACAACAAAATAAACCAACAAAATCGATCTAACAGTAAGAGTCGGCGATAGAAAAAATTGTTGGTATATTTAAAATTGCAAAGAAAAAAGGGCGCGATGCATAATAGTAGTTTTGTTATTGTTTTTCTTACTAGTGGCCTTTAGGGAGAATTAAAAAAACACATCGATCACCAACAAAAAAATAAAACCAATAATATGCGATAAATATGTATAATAATGTATTAAAATGTAATGTAATGTAAATAATGTATTAAAATAAAGTCACAATATTAGAAAATTTATTTATTTTAACACAATTATTTAGCAAAAATACCGACTGTATGTGGACTGTATATTCAGTGCTATGGAAGAAGACATGCATTGTAGGACGACTAGTAGAGAATCAAGTTACAACAAGTAAAAAAGCAGTAAGTTCGGCTGGGCCGAACTTTGAATACCCTCCACCATTTGGAACGAATTAGAAAATTTTCAATAAATTAAATCCAATAAAAATTCTTTTAAAATCTTTAAAATATATAATATAGGAAGGTGCCGATATATGGGGGGATATACGATATTGTGGACCTATAAAGACAAATCTATGTCTGCGTGTAAAGTACTCACAAGGAACTCCTTGTATAGATTTTCAGATAATTCCATTGGAAAAGTGGCTAAAATCATCAAAATACCGAATATAGGGGAGTACCGTTATACGGGGGATATACGATATTGTGGACCTATATAGATAATTCCGTTTCAGGGGTAAAGTGCTCACAAAGAACTCCGTGTGTGGATTTTCAGACAATACGATTGGAAAATGTGGCTAAAATCATCAAAATACCGAATATCGCGGGGTACCGTTATATGGGAGCTATACGTTATCGTTAACCTATATAGAGAATTCTCTGTCGGGGGGTAAAGTGCTCACAAAGAACCCCTTGTGTATTAAGAACCCCATTCCGTTGAAAAATATGGCTAAAAACATCAAAATACCGAATATCGGGGGTAACGTTATATAAGGGCTATACGATATCGTGGATCTATATAGATAATTCTCTGTCGAGGTATAAAGTACCCACAAGGAACTCCGTGTGTGGATTTTCAGACAATTCCGTTAAAAAATGTGGATAAAGTCAGCAAAATACCGAATATCGGGGGGTACCGTTACATGGGGCCTATACGATATTGTGGACCTATATAGACAATTCTTTTTGAGGAGGTAAAATGCCCACAAGGGACTCCTTTTGTGGAATTTCAGACACTTCCATTGAAAAATGTGGCTGAAATCATCAAAATACCGAATATCGGGGGTACCGTTACATGGGGGCTATACGATATTGTGGACCTATATAGATAATTCTCTGCCGAGGTATAAAGTACCCACAAGGAACTCCTTGTGTGGATTTTCAGACAATTCCGTTGAAAAATGTGGGTAAAATCATCAAAATACCGAATATCGGGGGTACCGTTATATGGGGGCTATACGATATCGTGGACCGATATAGCCCATCTTCGAACTTGACCTGCCTGCAGACAAAAGAGAGATCTGTGCAAAATTTTAGCTTCCTATCTTAATTCGTTTAGACTTTAGCGTGATTACAACAGACGGACAGACGGACGGACGGACAGACGGACGTACAAGGCTAAATCGTCTTAGAATTTTACGCTGATCGAGAATATATATACTTTGTTGGGTCTAAAATGATTATTTCGATGAGTTACAAACGGAATGACAAAGTTAATATACCCTCCATACTATGTATGGTGGAGGGTATAAAAACCGTATACCGATATCGTATATCCCCCATATAACGGTACCCCCCCCCCCCCCGATATTCGGTATTTTGATGATTTTACCCACATTTTTCAACGGAATTATCTGAAAATCCACACAATGAGTTCCTTGTGGGTACTTTATACCTCGTATAGTCCCCATATAACAATACCCTCGATATTCGGTATTTCGATGAATTTAGCCACATTTTCAACGGAAATTGTACACAAGGGGGTTTTTGTGAGCATTTTACCCCCCGACAGAGAATTCTTTATATAGGTTAATGATATCGTATAGCACCTATATAACGGTACCGGTATTCGGTATTTTGATGATTTTAGCCACATTTTCAAATCGTATTGTCTGAAAATCCACACAAGGAGTTTTTTGTAAGCACTTTACCCCCTGAAAGGGAATTGTCTATATAGGTCCGCAATATCGTATATCCTCCATATAACGGTACCCCCCGATATTCAGTAGTTTGATGATTTTAGCCACATTTTCCAATGGAATTTTCTGAAAATCGGAGTTGCTTGTGAGTACTTTACACCCAAACATAGATTTGTCTTAATAGTTCCACAATATCATACATACCCCCATATATCGGCACCTTCCTATATAAGATATTGTAAAGATTTAAAAAAAATGTAATGGACTTTACTTTTTTGAAAATTTTCTAATTCGTTCCAAATGGTGGAGGGTATTCAAAGTTCGGCCCGGCCGAAATTACTGCATTTTTACTTGTCAAAACGTGCCTAGTCGAAATAAAGGTTTTAGACCCTACGTCTCTTTGGACCGAATCCGTTTCAGAAAATTTGGAGTCGATTTAGCGATGTCTGTCCGTCTGTCTGTCTGGCTGGTGCGCACGATAACTCTCGAAGGGAGTATCCTATTTGGTCCAAACTTGGTACATCGTAATGTTTTTGTGAAACTTAGATCGAGTTCGGAGATGGGCCACTCCTCCTGGTACCTCCCCCACAAAATGTTGAAATTTTCAAAGAAAATAGTTTATTGCACAGAATGAGAAAGGATGATTCGATTATGCTCCTACTTTGCAAATCCTAATATTTCCATCAGCGATAGGTCAAGTGCGAAAATGGACAATATCGGTCCACTTCTTCGGGTACCTCCCCCACAAAGGGCCAAAATTTTAAATAATTATAACTCTCATAAAAAGTGACGTAAGAGTCCGATTGTCTTCAAATTTCACACATCCCAATATTTATATTAACCCAAGGTCTGGTGTTTAGATGGACAATATAGGTCCACTCCTTCTTGTACATCCCCCACAAAAGTCGAAATTTTCAAAAATATTTTTTTTTTGCACAGAAAGAGAAACGATAATCCGATTTTGCTCCAACTTTGCAAATCCTAATATTTGCGTCAGTAATAGGTCAGGTATGAAAATGGACAATATCGGTTCACTTCATTAAGTACCTCCCCCCCAAATGGTCAAATTTTTGAATAATTACAACTCTAATAAAATGATATGTAAGTTCAGAAGCTGGAGTGATTTAGCGATGTGCGAACGTCTGGCCGTCTGTGGAATTCACTCTGGCTTCTGATCGAAACGAAGTAGGTTAATACAATTTTACTCAAATGCATATTATGTCCGCAGGATTTTTCGTATTGAAAATGGGTCATTTAGGTCCACGTCTTCGTATAGCCCATATATAACGGTACCTCCCGATATTCGGTACTTTGACATTATTCTCCGGAATTGTTTCAAATGTGGTATTTGAAGTTCGTAATGGATACTACAGCCTATGACAGAACATTGTCTGTGTAGGTCCACGTTTTGGTACAGCCCTCATATAATAGTACCCCCTATATTCGATATTTTTATGATTTTAGCTACATTATCCACCGAATTTTATATTGCAGTTTATGATAGGCCTGCAACATATATTTTTGTTTATTATTATTATTTATTTAATACTTTAACTAAAATTTATATTGGGGACTGCCGATACAAATTGTCCATCAAACTATTTATAAATACCACAAGAACAGAGGATATTTATTTCTTTATTTATTTAATTTGTCTGTACAACCTGTTAAATATCTTGTAATTACGGTGCAGATTTATAAATTGTATGAAATATCCGACTTAAATAGGGTTATAATTTATAAACAAGTTAAAAAGCAGTAAATTCGGCCGGGTCGAACTTTGAATACCCTCCACCATTTGGAACGAATTTAAAAATTTTCAAAAAATAAAATCCGTTAAAAATGCTGTTAAAATCTTAAAAATACCGAATATAGCCGTTATGTTGTGGTCTCTACGACGTGAACCTACATAGGCTTTGTTTGTCATAAGCCATTATCATATTCAAATTCGAAACTTGAAATAAACTGTGAATAACGTAGCCAAAATCAAAATACCGTATGTAGGGAGGTACCGTTATATCGGAGCTATACGAAGACATGGGCCTGCATAGACAATTTTTTGTCACAGACTGTAGTTCCCATTACGAACTCTAAATACGTAATTGGAAACTATCCCGGGGAATAATGATAATCGTCAAAATACCAAATATTGGGAGCTACCGTTATATGGTAGCTATATGAAGACGTAACCTGGACAATTTTCTGTCACAGGCTGTAGTATCCATTACGAACTTCAAATGTCGAATTTGGAACGATTCCGATAAATAATGTCGCTGAAAACATCAAAATACCGAATATATGGAGATACCGTTACATGGGGGCTATACGAAGACGTGGACGTGCACAGACAATTTTTTGTCACAGGCTGTAGTATCCATTATGAACTTCAAATACTAAAATTGAAAGAATTTCGGTAAATAATGTCGCTAAAATCATCAAAATACCGAATATAGGCAGGTATCGTTATATGGGGGCTATATGAACTTTACGAACTTAGCCTGGCTATTGGCAAAATAAACGTGTGTGCAAAATTTTAGCTTTCTATCTCAAATCGTTCGAAAGATAGCGTGATATATAAAAGAAAGTTGTGTTAGTTACTACGCTTAAAAACCGCTGGGCTGATTTTAACGATTCATACAAATTCGGAATTGTCTCCTATCCAAAAAGGGTTATATCCAAAAAAATTGCGTAAAAATGTGATATATTAACATTTTCATTTTGACTTTTGAAATGTACACTAGTAATGTTTTATTTTGCATGGTTATTTCCATTGTGACTTAATTTTTTCTGATGTACATTTGTAGTGTTTTTATATTTTTATTTTGAATTCGAATATTAATACCAATTTATTTAATTGACTTGATTTCTTGAGAACTGAAATTGATGGCGAAGTGTAGTACCGAATTATGTGGTGGCGAAACGGAATGGATGATATTGAAATAATTTAATGCAGTCTCACCAAAAAAGATAAAAAAGATAATTACTTTTTCAAAATCGCTAAAAAATCACGAAAAAGAGATCTCATTGCAAAAATTCTCAAATAGGGAAAAAATCGAAAAAAAATTCAATGGATCTTTAAACATTTTCTGTAAAAAATAAGCGAACAAGTCGAAGATTTTTTCAATTTGTTATTCCTCTTTTGTCAATTTTTTTTCAATTTGTATTATCATATTGGATTTTTTGTGAACAAAATAAAGAATAAGTTTTCACTATATACAATTTTTTACCAAAAAAATGAAACAAGTGCGAAATACGATGTTAACTGACATCTACCTTTCAACTCCAGGGCCTACATCGTGGTTCAGATGGAAGATGCGAACACATTTAAACAAGTAAAAATTATCGAAAAAGCCTCAATTGACAATAATCCGTCCAATGAGAGCTCAAAATGCAAAATTCATTGGGAGTACAATCAGTAAAATACCAAATATAAAGGGTGCAAAATAGTAGAGCAAAGGGGACTTTTAGTAAGAAAAGGATTTCTATCCTTCCAGAAATTCTTCCCAAACATTCAAGATACCTTAAATCGCTTTTGCAGGTCATGATATCGAACATAACTCACGGATAAGGGTACAACCCGATTTCATATTTATACAACCATTTCTTGGCCCTTATTTGGCATCTTTGTTTCTAAGGGGGTAGAGAACCTCTTCGCATAACATTTAAAATTTTCAGAGTAGGGCCCATAGTGGTCTTGACCACATTCATCAATTGATTTGGCTAAAAAATTGTATTTATGCTGCCCCGTGATAGGGAACCATCACACAGATAATTGCCACATAGGAATTTATTTAAGTAAAGTCCCACATTGGAGTATCCCCAAGTTCACTTTCACATCTAATGTGTGGACAGAAAAGAAAATTTTGTATTCTATTAAATTTGTAACCCCCAAGAGAATATTGCTTGGGAACGTAGATTTAGGACGTACATCTATATGAAATAAATTATGAAAGCATGAACAAATTACAAATAATGCCATGTTTACGTTAGAACTTTTTGTAGGGTTAACCTACTTTGAGAGGATTTATTTGAAGTAAAAGTAATGGATATGACAATTTAAATCCAAATCCAGTGGGTTAACCCTCATATATATATATATATATATATATAAACGTAATTTTTAAGAAAGTATCACGGGACCGAATATTTGTTGAATCGTCATTGCGTTATACTATGATGAAAAATATGGACTTTATTGGGTCTCCAACTTACATTTAAATTGCAAATAAAATTAATTCCCATCTTACGGTAATGGGTGTAAAACAGTAATTATATTTGACTATTCTAAAATCATTCTGCCCTCAATTATGAGGTGGATAAAATTATTTTTACTTATTTAAATCACGCGAAATTTTTTTCAGTTTGACATGCTATGTTGTTTTGGTATATTTTTGATTTGGCCTCTATTTGTCATCTTGGATTATAAGGGATAGAAGAAAGTTTTCAATGTAGGTCGAGGTTTCGGAGTAGTGCCCATAATTTGGCTAAAATATGTATTTGGGGGGTGAAAATCTTACAAAAAAATTTCAACATATCTACAAATTTTACAATATTCTCCATGTAATAGTCCTCCATGTAATAGTCCACCTTTGGACAAAGAGACCGACATGGTTAGGGGGACTTATGAGGACTCTAATGCACAATCTAAGGTGCTAATGGGTTTAAAACAGTAATTAACTTTGGCTATTCTTAAATCATTCAGCCCTCAATTATGAGGTGTACAAAATACAGTTAATTCCAAATTACTGCTCATTTGACTGGAAAATTTTGCTACTATTTTTACCATATTGAATATTAATTTGATCCCTTACATGGGGATAAGATTGATATATACATTTTAATAGATTTTTATAGCACATCCACATATTTGAAGCCCACGGTTTAAACATTGAAACCCATGGCTTAAATATGAGTGCAGGTATTTTAAAACACTTTTAATCGACCAGACCAGTTCACAGTCAGTCATATCTGTGAATAATTATGTTTTGCCAAATATGCATAATAGACAAAAACTACGGGCCGGCAACGCGGACCGAGCCAGTTAATATATATATATATATATATATACCCATGTAAGGGATCAAATTAATATTCAATATGGTAAAAATAGTAGCAAAATTTTCCAGTCAAATGAGCAGTAATTTGGAATTAACTGTATTTTGTACACCTCATAATTGAGGGCTGAATGATTTAAGAATAGCCAAAGTTAATTACTGTTTTAAACCCATTAGCACCTTAGATTGTGCATTAGAGTCCTCATAAGTCCCCCTAACCATGTCGGTCTCTTTGTCCAAAGGTGGACTATTACAAATTATGGGCACTACTCCGAAACATCGACCTACATTGAAAACTTTCTTCTATCCCTTATAATCCAAGATGACAAATAGAGGCCAAATCAAAAATATACCAAAACAACATAGCATGTCAAACTGAAAAAAATTTCGCGTGATTTAAATAAGTAAAAATAATTTTATCCACCTCATAATTGAGGGCAGAATGATTTTAGAATAGTCAAATATAATTACTATTTTACACCCATTACCGTAAGATGGGAATTAATTTTATTTGCAATTTAAATGTAAGTTGGAGACCCAATAAAGTCCATATTTTTCATCATAGTATAACGCAATGACGATTCAACAAATATTCGGTCCCGTGATACTTTCTTAAAAATTACGTTTATATATATATGAGGGTTAACCCACTGGATTTGGATTTAAATTGTCATATCCATTACTTTTACTTCAAATAAATCCTCTCAAAGTAGGTTAACCCTACAAAAAGTTCTAACGTAAACATGGCATTATTTGTAATTTGTTCATGCTTTCATAATTTATTTCATATAGATGTACGTCCTAAATCTACGTTCCCAAGCAATATTCTCTTGGGGGTTACAAATTTAATAGAATACAAAATTTTCTTTTCTGTCCACACATTAGATGTGAAAGTGAACTTGGGGATACTCCAATGTGGGACTTTACTTAAATAAATTCCTATGTGGCAATTATCTGTGTGATGGTTCCCTATAACGGGGTAGCATAAATACAATTTTTTAGCCAAACCAATTGATGAATGTGGTCAAGACCACTATGGGCCCTACTCTGAAAATTTTAAATGTTATGCGAAGAGGTTCTCTACCCCCTTAGAAACAAAGATGCCAAATAAGGGCCAAGAAATGAAAAAACTGGACAAGACCCCAAAAATAGCTTACATCATACGATGGTTGTATAAATATGAAATCGGGTTGTACCCTTATCCGTGAGTTATGTTCGATATCATGACCTGCAAAAGCGATTTAAGGTATCTTGAATGTTTGGGAAGAATTTCTGGAAGGATAGAAATCCTTTTCTTACTAAAAGTCCCCTTTGCTCTACTATTTTGCACCCTTTATATTTGGTATTTTACTGATTGTACTCCCAAAGAATTTTGCATTTTGAGCTCTCATTGGACGGATTATTGTCAAATGAGGCTTTTTCGATAATTTTTACTTGTTTAAATGTGTTCGCATCTTCCATCTGAACCACGATGTAGGCCCTGGAGTTGAAAGGTAGATGTCAGTTAACATCGTATTTCGCACTTGTTTCATTTTTTTGGTAAAAAATTGTATATAGTGAAAACTTATTCTTTATTTTGTTCACAAAAAATCCAATATGATAATACAAATTGAAAAAAAATTGACAAAAGAGGAATAACAAATTGAAAAAATCTTCGACTTGTTCGCTTATTTTTTACAGAAAATGTTTAAAGATCCATTGAATTTTTTTTCGATTTTTTCCCTATTTGAGAATTTTTGCAATGAGATCTCTTTTTCGTGATTTTTTAGCGATTTTGAAAAAGTAATTATCTTTTTTATCTTTTTTGGTGAGACTGCATTAAATTATTTCAATATCATCTATTCCGTTTCGCCACCACATAATTCGGTACTACACTTCGCCATCAATTTCAGTTCTCAAGAAATCAAGTCAATTAAATAAATTGGTATTAATATTCGAATTCAAAATAAAAATATAAAAACACTACAAATGTACATCAGAAAAAATTAAGTCAAAATGGAAATAACCATGCAAAATAAAACATTACTAGTGTACATTTCAAAAGTCAAAATGAAAATGTTAATATATCACATTTTTACGCAATTTTTTTGGATATAACCCTTTTTGGATAGGAGACAATTCCGAATTTGTATGAATCGTTAAAATCAGCCCAGCGGTTTTTAAGCGTAGTAACTAACACAACTTTCTTTTATATATCACGCTATCTTTCGAACGATTTGAGATAGAAAGCTAAAATTTTGCACACACGTTTATTTTGCCAATAGCCAGGCTAAGTTCGTAAAGTTCATATAGCCCCCATATAACGATACCTGCCTATATTCGGTATTTTGATGATTTTAGCGACATTATTTACCGAAATTCTTTCAATTTTAGTATTTGAAGTTCATAATGGATACTACAGCCTGTGACAAAAAATTGTCTGTGCACGTCCACGTCTTCGTATAGCCCCCATGTAACGGTATCTCCATATATTCGGTATTTTGATGTTTTCAGCGACATTATTTATCGGAATCGTTCCAAATTCGACATTTGAAGTTCGTAATGGATACTACAGCCTGTGACAGAAAATTGTCCAGGTTACGTCTTCATATAGCTACCATATAACGGTAGCTCCCAATATTTGGTATTTTGACGATTATCATTATTCCCCGGGATAGTTTCCAATTACGTATTTAGAGTTCGTAATGGGAACTACAGTCTGTGACAAAAAATTGTCTATGCAGGCCCATGTCTTCGTATAGCTCCGATATAACGGTACCTCCCTACATACGGTATTTTGATTTTGGCTACGTTATTCACAGTTTATTTCAAGTTTCGAATTTGAATATGATAATGGCTTATGACAAACAAAGCCTATGTAGGTTCACGTCGTAGAGACCACAACATAACGGCTATATTCGGTATTTTTAAGATTTTAACAGCATTTTTAACCCACATGGGGTTCAAGATTTAATAACCGAAACATTTTTGCTAATACAATATATATATATATATATATATATATATATATATATATATATATATATATATATATATATATATATATATATATACGTTACAAACGGAATGACAAAGTTAATATACCCTCCATAGTATGGTGGAGGGTATAAAAATAAAACTGGTCCACGATGACTTCCTTGCGAAACACCAGATGGAACAGCGATAGATTTAGAAAGACGACCTTCTGTCACCTATAGCGAAAATAAGACCAACTCTATAAAACCATGTTTCTATTAAATCCTATACGTTTGAGTTTGAATAAAAGTAACATATGATTGACTTTAACAAAAGCTTTGCTGAAATCGGTATAAATTGTATCAGCTTGTTTGTTGTGAACAAATCTTTTAATTACCTCTGATGAAAATTGAATGGTAATGGTTGAGTGTCCACTGTGGAAAGCCATTTTAAAATTGACTTAGGATTGATTTGACTTTATGGGAAATTACATCAGTAATTAATTTTTCAAACAACTTTGGAATGGCACCCAACTTTGCAATTCCTCTATAATTTAAAACATCTACTGAGCTGCCAGATCTATGTAAAGGCACCAAAACGATTTTTTCCAATCAGAAGGGAAATTACTAAATTTAATTGAAGAGTGTTAAAGAAATTGACAAGGTATTCGAATAGAATTTTAATATTATACTGGGAATGCCATCTGGACCCGGACTTTTTACTGCTTTTAAATGACGTAGACCTGTTGAAATTTCTTGGAACTGAAAATATGTTATAGTTACTTCAAAAATACATTCATTTACTTCAACTGTATTGGAGGGATATGTTGCAACAACAGCAATTACAACTCCCCCACCTTATTTATTTATACGATCTTTGCGTTATATTTGATATTTTAGACATAAAATTTCGGTTTTCAATATAGATGGATTGAAACTGTTTCGGAAGATGATAAAATGTTGTATTAAAAGGCAAAACTCTCAGTGCATAAGCGAGATAATTTAGATTTTATCCCTTACATTCTTAAATTAATAAATCGCAAATCATTGATAAATCATTATTTAGTTTTTTTTTTTTAATCAGGAGCTGGTAAGTGATGTACATGAGCAAAATTTTCTGATTTTTCGACAAATTCTTTTACAAATGCCCTAGCAGGCCAAAATGCATTCGTAATTACCCTATCGAAAAGATTTTAGGGTAAAACAACTTTAAAAGAAGATCTACTTTCTGAGGGTGACGAACGTATGTGAGAAAACTAATTCATCTAAATAATGAATTTTTTCGAAAATTGCATTAAATCGGGACATTCGGAGTTAAATATTCCAAATATCCCCATTAATTTCTAGTATTTTCGCAGATATTTCTTTTGTTATAAAACTCTACGCGTATAGTACGGCGTTTAATACAACACCACCTTAATCCATTAAAACCTAAATTGAGGGCATCAGCAATATTTACCACAATTCCAGCCCAATGAGCATGTGACCGGTTAAGGCAAAGCCAACACTCAATTGTTCCAACAAAATCAGAAGGTTTCTTACAATTTTCATATGAACAATACATAATTCGAAACAGAAAATATAAGTTAAATTTAAAAGCGGATATTATTTAATGTTAAAAGTGGAGAAACTAATTATGTGCTGAGATGGCACAATTTGATGTAGCGGGAATTAAAACGAGCAACTTTTAAGAAGAACAGAAATAGATTAATAAATAGGTGTATGGCACTGATTTGTAACAAGACAGAATGTAGGAAAGAAAAATTACAAAAATGAACAATAACAACAGTTAGAAAGGTTAAAAAAGAAGATGACAATTCTTATTTTATCAATTGAAACAAGAATAATTCTAATCACACTAATATGCATAAAACACACATAAAACCAAGTCACTAACAAGTATGCTCGTAAGAAATATACTTATCTATGATTTTATACCAATTTCGTCACACAAATGATTTGAAAGACTTGACAATATATTATATTAGTTTACAATAACGAGCACCAAAAAAATCAACTATCATGCGACAGGGTTGTCAGATTGTTGGAAAATCAAATAGCATATTATACATATCGAACAAAATTAGTTGGTCGCCCACATGTTCAAAACAAATGAAACAATCACATGGCATTCCGCTGACGATACTGTTATCATTAACCACAATGATCTCATTACAGCTTCAAAAATAAGAACATCGGTTAACGCGTTCACGTGTACTCATGTCACTCTGTTCAATAGTAACCAACATATCGATGCAAAAATCGCAAAATAAATATGAAATTGGACGCTCTAAAACTGTTAGTAGGCATATGTTCTCCATCAAGGCTATTTGTTAATATAGAACACGGTTCGGGAATGTAGCCAATGCTTCTAACGAAAAGAGCTCAAAATGCCTACGGTTAGCGGTGGAAACATTCCTTTTCTGCAAATATAAATTATTCATTTGTGAAAACTAAACAATCTGACAACTCTTAAATTCCTCCTACACATTTTTTCAGTACTGTGTTCATTACTTTGCATTGTGTGAAAATTACCAAATTTAAATTTCATATCGCACAAAAAAGTTTTTTAGAAAATAATATTTTTTATAATTACCACTTTTGCATTATTTTCTAATCATATGGTTTGTTTTAATTCGTTTCATTCCTCTAATATTGTCATATTATACTGAACAATGCGATTTTCGTAATCCACCATATCGATCGGATTTTGAAGAGGTTAAATCCAAAACAATTGTTTTTAAATTATGGAATTAATGCCATTCCGGTTGGATGCCTGTCATGGCGATTTAAAAAAAGTATTGTGAAATATGTATTTTTGTATTAAAATGTCCAAAAAATCTCTTATATTCCCAAGTCATATAATTTCAGTATTGTAATGAATAGAATACAGAAAATATATGCCTTGATAATTTACAGAAACAACCTTAACTCATGGCATTGTGTAAAAAAATTAACAAATTCATCTTTCTTTTCACTATAAAAAACATTATTATATTTTCACAATTCCCACTACTATAGTTTTTCCTTAACATGAGGATTTAATATAACGATGTGATGTAACGATAATGGGGTATTACGATGTAATTATCTATCAGGTGCCTTCAACTCGAATATATTATATGATTCCTATATCTGAGATAGTTTGTTGAGTCCTGGCCTTTGCTTATGACTTTACTTTAAATAGGAAGAAGAAGAATAAACTGGAATGAAATCTATACAATTATTTATGTCGATCAACAAATCACTTATATGCTATATCATATCTTAAGACTTTCTGACTGTTCCTCTAATAGCTAACATGTTTTCAGCAAGCACAAAACCTTGGTTACATTCAAGACTCCGGAGCTTAAAGAAGACTTTCGGTAATCCAGGAAAAAGGCAAACAGCCTCATTAATGCTGTCAAAAGGGGATACCCTCAGCCATAGGGCTACAGAGGGTATATATCATTTGATAAGGTCAAAACGTGCCTAGTCGAAATAACGATCCAGCAATGTCCGTCCGTCCGTCTGTCTGGCTTGTGCCCACAATAAGGGAGTATCCGATTTGGTCCAAACTTAGTACATCGCATTTTTTTTTTTGTACCTAACCCACAAATGGTCGAAATTTTCAAAAAATATATTTTGTGCACAGAAAGAGAAAGGACAATCCGATTTTGGTCCAACTTTTCAAATTCTAATATTTGCGTCAATGCTAGGTCATGTGTGAAAATATCGGTTCACTCCATCAAGTACCACCCCACAAAGGGTAAAATTTTTGAATAATTACAACTCCTATAAAGTGTGATGTAAGAGTTCGATTGTCTTCAAATTTGACACATTTTATGTAAAATATATATTTTCAGCACAGAAAGGGAAGCAATAATCTAATTTTGCTCTAACTTTGGAAATCCTAATATTTGCGTTAGTTTTAGGTCTTGCGCAAAAATGGGTAATATCGGTCCTCACAATCAAGTACCTCACCCACAAAGGGTAAAAATTGTGAATAATTATAAGTCTTATTAAATGTGATGTAAGAATCTGATTGTCTTAAAATTTCACACATCCCAATATTTTTATTAACCCAAGATCTGGTGTTAAAATGGATTATATCGGTCCACTCCGTCTGGTACCTCCCCCACAAAAGGTCGAAATTTTGAATAGCCATTAAGGTCATAAAAGCGATTCCATTTAGATCTGGCACATCTGAATATTTTTATCAACACAGGGTCTGTTAAAAACCTTTAGAGTTCGGACCATTCCCTCTGGTACCTCCCAGGAGTCAACGGGTCAAAGTTTTGAATAACAAAAAATCCGAAATAAGCATCTGGCTTTCTTTATATTTCACACATTCCATTATTTTCATTAACTAAAGATCCGTTGTGAAAATGGGGTATATGGGTCCAATATATATATATACCCCAATGGGGTATACATATATATATATATATATATATATATATATATATATATATATATATATATATATATATATATATATATATTTTATCAATTGAAACAAGAATAATTCTAATCACACTAATATGCATAAAACACACATAAAACCAAGTCACTAACAAGTATGCTCGTAAGAAATATACTTATCTATGATTTTATACCAATTTCGTCACACAAATGATTTGAAAGACTTGACAATATATTATATTAGTTTACAATAACGAGCACCAAAAAAATCAACTATCATGCGACAGGGTTGTCAGATTGTTGGAAAATCAAATAGCATATTATACATATCGAACAAAATTAGTTGGTCGCCCACATGTTCAAAACAAATGAAACAATCACATGGCATTCCGCTGACGATACTGTTATCATTAACCACAATGATCTCATTACAGCTTCAAAAATAAGAACATCGGTTAACGCGTTCACGTGTACTCATGTCACTCTGTTCAATAGTAACCAACATATCGATGCAAAAATCGCAAAATAAATATGAAATTGGACGCTCTAAAACTGTTAGTAGGCATATGTTCTCCATCAAGGCTATTTGTTAATATAGAACACGGTTCGGGAATGTAGCCAATGCTTCTAACGAAAAGAGCTCAAAATGCCTACGGTTAGCGGTGGAAACATTCCTTTTCTGCAAATATAAATTATTCATTTGTGAAAACTAAACAATCTGACAACTCTTAAATTCCTCCTACATATTTTTTCAGTACTGTATTCATTACTTTGCATTGTGTGAAAATTACCAAATTTAAATTTCATTTCGCACAAAAAAGTTTTTTAGAAAATAATATTTTTTATAATTACCACTTTTGCATTATTTTCTAATCATATGGTTTGTTTTAATTCGTTTCATTCCTCATATTATACTGAACAATGCGATTTTCGTAATCCACCATATCGATCGGATTTTGAAGAGGTTAAATCCAAAACAATTGTTTTTAAATTATGGAATTAATGCCATTCCGGTTGGATGCCTGTCATGGCGATTTAAAAAAAGTATTGTGAAATATGTATTTTTGTATTAAAATGTCCAAAAAATCTCTTATATTCCCAAGTCATATAATTTCAGTATTGTAATGAATAGAATACAGAAAATATATGCCTTGATAATTTACAGAAACAACCTTAACTCATGGCATTGTGTAAAAAAATTAACAAATTCATCTTTCTTTTCACTATAAAAAACATTATTATATTTTCACAATTCCCACTACTATAGTTTTTCCTTAACATGAGGATTTAATATAACGATGTGATGTAACGATAATGGGGTATTACGATGTAATTATCTATCAGGTGCCTTCAACTCGAATATATTATATGATTCCTATATCTGAGATAGTTTGTTGAGTCCTGGCCTTTGCTTATGACTTTACTTTAAATAGGAAGAAGAAGAATAAACTGGAATGAAATCTATACAATTATTTATGTCGATCAACAAATCACTTATATGCTATATCATATCTTAAGACTTTCTGACTGTTCCTCTAATAGCTAACATGTTTTCAGCAAGCACAAAACCTTGGTTACATTCAAGACTCCGGAGCTTAAAGAAGACTTTCGGTAATCCAGGAAAAAGGCAAACAGCCTCATTAATGCTGTCAAAAGGGGATACCCTCAGCCATAGGGCTACAGAGGGTATATATCATTTGATAAGGTCAAAACGTGCCTAGTCGAAATAACGATCCAGCAATGTCCGTCCGTCCGTCTGTCTGGCTTGTGCCCACAATAAGGGAGTATCCGATTTGGTCCAAACTTAGTACATCGCATTTTTTTTTTTGTACCTAACCCACAAATGGTCGAAATTTTCAAAAAATATATTTTGTGCACAGAAAGAGAAAGGACAATCCGATTTTGGTCCAACTTTTCAAATTCTAATATTTGCGTCAATGCTAGGTCATGTGTGAAAATATCGGTTCACTCCATCAAGTACCACCCCACAAAGGGTAAAATTTTTGAATAATTACAACTCCTATAAAGTGTGATGTAAGAGTTCGATTGTCTTCAAATTTGACACATTTTATGTAAAATATATATTTTCAGCACAGAAAGGGAAGCAATAATCTAATTTTGCTCTAACTTTGGAAATCCTAATATTTGCGTTAGTTTTAGGTCTTGCGCAAAAATGGGTAATATCGGTCCTCACAATCAAGTACCTCACCCACAAAGGGTAAAAATTGTGAATAATTATAAGTCTTATTAAATGTGATGTAAGAATCTGATTGTCTTAAAATTTCACACATCCCAATATTTTTATTAACCCAAGATCTGGTGTTAAAATGGATTATATCGGTCCACTCCGTCTGGTACCTCCCCCACAAAAGGTCGAAATTTTGAATAGCCATTAAGCTCATAAAAGCGATTCCATTTAGATCTGGCACATCTGAATATTTTTTTCAACACAGGGTCTGTTAAAAACCTTTAGAGTTCGGACCATTCCCTCTGGTACCTCCCAGGAGTCAACGGGTCAAAGTTTTGAATAACAAAAAATCCGAAATAAGCATCTGGCTTTCTTTATATTTCACACATTCCATTATTTTCATTAACTAAAGATCCGTTGTGAAAATGGGGTATATGGGTCCAATATATATATATATACCCCAATGGGGTATACATATATATATATATATATATATATATATATATATATATATATATATATACATATATATATATATATATATATATATATATATATATATATATATATATATATATATATATATATATATATATATATATATATATATATATATATATATATATATATATATATATATATATGTATAAAAATAAAACTGGTCCACGATACTTCCTTTGAATAAAAGTGATATGATTGACTTTAACAAAAACTTTGCTGAAATCGGTATAAATTGTATCAGCTTGTTTGTTGTGAACAAATCTTTTAATTACCTCTGATGAAAATTGAATCGTAATGGTTGAGTGTCCACTGTGGAAAGCCCTTTTAAAATTGACTTAGGAATGATTTGACTTTATGGGAAATTACATCACTAATTAATTTTTCAAACAACTTTGGAATGACACCCAACTTTGCAATTCCTCTATAATTTGAAACATCTACTGAGCTGCCAGATCTATGTAAAGGCACCAAAACGATTTTTTCCAATCAGAAGGGAAATTACTAAATTTAATTGAAGGGTGTTAAAGAAATTGACAAGGTATTCGAATAGAATTTTAATATTATACTAGGAATGCCATCTGGACCCGGACTTTTTACTGCTTTTAAATGACGTAGACCTGTTAAAATTTCTTGGAACTGAAAATATTTTATAGTTACTTCAGAAATACATTCATTTAGTTCAACTGTATTGGAGGGATATGTTGCAACAACAGCAATTACAACTCCCCCAACTTATTTATTTATACGATCTTTGCGTTATATTTGATATTTTAGACATAAAATTTCGGTATTCAATATAGATGGATTGAAACAGTTTCGGAAGATGATAAAATGTTGTATTAAAAGGCAAAACTCTCAGTGCATAAGCGAGATAATTTAGATTTTATCCCTTACATTCTTAAATTAATAAATCGCAAATCATTGATAAATCATTATTTAGTTTTTTTTTTAATCAGGAGCTGGTAAGTGAGATACATGAGCAAAATTTTCCGCTCACCTTTGGCTTTATACAGCATTATATTCTGTTGAAAGCTTCTGATTAAATAGCAGGCCCAATATGCGGCTTTGAAACGGTTTTTATACCCTCCACCATACATAGTATGGAGGGTATATTCAGTTTGTCATTCCGTTTGTAACTCATCGAAATACTCATGTCAGGCCCAACCAAGTACGTATATTCTTGATCAGCGTAAAATTCTAAGTCGATCTGTTTGCCTGTTGTAATCACGCTATCTTTCGAACGAATTGAGATAAAAAGCTAAAATTTTGCACACATGTTTTTTTAGCGACATTCTCCGCCGGAATTGTTTCAAGTTTCGTATTTGAAGTTCGAAATGGACACTACAGTCTGTGACAAAAAATTGTCTGTGCATGTCCACGTCTTCCTATAGCCCCCATATAACGGTACTCTATATTCGGTATTTCATTAAATATCAAACTAAAAAAACGAAAAAGAAACCTTAAATACACTTCTGCCAAAGCTAAAGTGGAATGCAAATAAAGCATCAGATTATCAGAAAAAAGTATTGGAACTCATAGAAAAAAAGTGGTAATCAAGGTACTTTTACCTTTTCAGATGTAACGAATCTAATTAAAGATGCATCAAAAGTCTTCTTCAAAAAAACACCTAATTTTGCGAAAACTGAAAAATGGTTCAATGCAAGATGCTACAAGGCTAGAAAAACTTCCATGAAGAAACTTAACAGATTCCGGAGAACAAACGCAAATACCTAGAAAGTAATCGTATATATAAAGATGCATGCCGATTGGCTAAACTGCAATATTTCAGCAGTTTAGAAAGAAAACTTGATAATGTGAAAGATAGCAAAGATTGGTGGAAAATAGCTAAGGAAATCCGAAATGATACAAATAATCACAGTGGAATATTCGTCGAACCAAACGACTTCAAACGGCATTTTGAAAAACGCTTCAAACTTTTTCATAGATGATGATTTGGACAAGCCTAATTCAATGACAGAGCTAAAGAACGTCTTAAGAAAATGTAAAGTAAATAAAGCTCCAGGAGAAGATCGTATTCCATACGAGCTCTACAAAAATGCTCCAGAACAATTGCTACAGGAAATCGTAAATTCATGCAACAAAGTTCTCAACTCTGGAAACGTTGACTCGACATTTTCTACCAGCATAATCTACCCTATATTTAAAAAGGGAGACACTACACAAGCTCAGAACTATCGAGGGATCTCTTTTATGAACTGCTTGCCAAAAATTATGATGGGAATTATTACGGAAAGGTTGTACAATTGGGCGGGAAAATACAAAAAGATCAATGAATATCAGTCCGGTTTTAGAAAATACTTCTCGACGAATGATAATATATTTAGTCTCACTTCGATGGTCCATATCAACTGGCATGAAGATAAGAAAATATATGCGTTCTTCGTAGATTTTAAAGCGGCATTCGACAATGTATGCAGAAAATCTATGCTATATAAACTAAATATCCTTGGTGTGTCAACGAAGGTAATAAGATTTATAGAAAATGTATATAATGCTACTTTATGGTATGGACAGGACATGATCTCTCCGATAAATTTTCGACGTCAGCAGGAGTAAAACAAGGATGTTTACTGTCTCCATTGCTATTTGCCCTATACCTAGACGATTTACATGAGTTCATCGGCGGCGGTATCGAGATTGATGACCTAAATATAAGAATTTTGCTTTATGCAGATGATATAGTAATCCTGGCAAATGACGTGAAGGTACTACAAAAAATGATAGATAGATTAGAAGAGTATTGTAGTATATGGAATGTTACTGTCAACTTGGAAAAGTCAAAAATAATGGTATTCAGAAAAGGTGGAAAAATCTCGCAAAATGAAAAATGGCTCTACAAAAATGAACCAATTACAATTACTTCGGAATTTACCTATCTTGGGATGTTACTAACACCAAAGCTCTCTTTCAAAAACCACATTTTGGCAAGAAATAACTCACCCAAAAACTGTATAAACTCTACATGGAAATCCTTTTTGAATAAGCCCGATGTATCAATTTCGTCAAAATGGAAACTGTTCTCAGCAGTTTGCAGATCAATCCAACAATATGGCGCGCAAATATGGGGATATACAAATTTTGAGGACGTAGACAAATTAGAAATTTACTTCTGTAAGAAAATATTAAAACTCCCAAATTTCACACCAACATACATATTAAGATTAGAAACCGACATGGAACATAGCCATATCCTCTCCTTGAAAACCCATTTGGATTATATCATTCGAGCGACCGATTACCTCACAAACTGGCGAAAATAGTTCTGCAAAAAGACATTTACTGGGGGAGGCATATTCGTGCCCTCTTAATGAAAAACAATATCGAACCATTTAATTTAAATAGTACCAAAAGCGAAGTTGTGGAAAAAAAGATCACCTCCTAAAGACATTAGATTACAAATATTGGTGCGATGCCATAAATAGAGCCAATCAAACGACCCGAATTTACTCGAAGCTAGACCCATCAGTAGGTCAAACTTACATCAACTCGCTGTTAACGTCAGAGGAGAAAATGTGGATATTCAAAGCCAGAAGCGATATTATCAAACTTAATCTCAATAATATAGATGCAAATAGAAACCCACTCTGCTCCTTATGCAACTTGATGGAAGCTGAAAATCTTCAACATTTTCTTTCTAACTGCCCCATATTTAAAGAATTTAGAATTATGTTCTTCAAAAAGACACTGCTTAAGGAAGATGACCTTATAAATATTTTAAATGGATATATTGTAAATTGGAAATATGTCTCTAGTTTTATAAAAATTTGTACACAATATTGAAATCAGCTATTATGTGAATTTAACTTTTAAATCCCAATTTGTATTTTCAAACAATGTCTTAATAATAATAATAATAATAATAATAATAATAATAATAATAATAATAATAATAATAATAATAATAATAATAATAATAATAATAATAATAATAATAATAATAATAATAATAATAATAATAATAAAATTACAACATAAACTACAGACAGACAGTCATATGCTATTGTCTTATTGACATTATATATCTAATTTTTTATTTAATATTACACAAAAGTTTAATTTAATATTACATACACTGTAACGAATTTGAAATGTTTAAAAAAAACTCTACTACTACTACTATTCGGTATTTTGATATTTTAGGGGGTTCAGAGTTCGTAATGGGAACTACAGTCTGTGACAGAAAATTGTCTATGCTAGTCCAGGTCCTTACATAGCTCCGATATAACGATACCTCCCTATATACCGTATTTTGATGAAAATGGGCCATTTAGGTCCACGTCTTCGTACAGCCCCCATATAACGGTACCTCCCGATATTCGGTATTTTGATGATTTTAGCGACATTATTCTCCGGAATTGTTTCAAATGTGCTATCTGAAGTTCGTAATGGATACTACAGCCTATGACAGAATATTGTCTGTGTAGGTCCACGTTTTGGTATAGCCCCCATATAATAGTACCCCCTATATTCGGTATTTTTATGATTTTAGCAACATTATACACCGAATTTTATGTTACAGTTTATGATAGGCCTGCAACATATATCTTTGTTTATTATAATTATTTATTTTATACTTTAACTAAAATTTATAATGGGGACTGCCGATACAAATTGTCCATCAAACTATTTATAAATACAACAAGAACAGAGGATATTGATTTATTTATTTATTTAATTTGTCTGTACAACCTGTTACATACCTTGTAATTACAGTGCAGATTTATAAATTGTATGAAATATCCGACTTAAATAGGGCTATAATGAATAAACAAGTTAAAGAGCAGTATGTTCGGCCGGGTCGAACTTTGAATACCGTCCACCGTTTGGAACGCATTTGGAAATTTTCAAAAAATAAATTTTCTGTCACAGGCTGTAGCTTCCATTACGAACTTTAAATACGACATCTCAAACAATTTCGGTGAGTATTGTACCTAAAATCGTCAAAATACCGAATATAAGGAGGTACTGATATATGGGTCCTATACGAAGACCTGGACCTGCATAGTCAATTTTCTGTCACGGACTGTAGTTCCCATTACGAACTCTAAATACGTAATTTGAAACTACTACGGTGAATAATGTCGCTAAAATCATCAAAATACCGAATATAGGGAGGTACCGTTATATGGGGGTTATACGAAGAGGTGGACTTGCACAGACAATTTTTTGTTTCAGGCTGTAGTATCCATTTCGAACTTCAAACACCAAATTTGAAACAATTCCGATGAATAATGTCGCTAAAATTATCAAAATACCGAAAATCGGGAGGTACCGTTATATGGGGGCTATATGAAAACGTGGACCTACATGGCATTTACGAACTTAACCTGCCTACTTGCAAAATAGACATGTGTGCAAAATTTTTGCCTTCTATCTCAATTCGTTCGAAAGATAGCGTGATTGCAACAGACAGACACACAGACAGACGGACATGGCTAAATCGTCTTAGAATTTTACGCTGACCAAGAATATGTATACTTTGTTGGGTCTAAGATCATTATTTCAATGAGTTACAAACGGAATGACAAAATGAATGGTGCAGGGCATAAAAATACCGAATATAGCCGTTATATTGTGGTCTCTACGACGTGAACCTACATAGGCTTTGTTTGTCATAAGCCATTATCATATTCAAATTCGAAACTTGAAATAAACTGTGAATAACGTAGCTAAAATCAAAATACCGTATGTAGGGAGGTACCGTTATATCGGAGCTATACGAAGACATGGACCTGCATAGACAATTTTCTGTCATAGGCTTGAGCATCCATTTCGAACTTCAAATACGGCATCTCATATACTCATATATGGGGCTTACACGAAGACCTGGACCTGCATACACAATTTTCTGTCACAGACTGTAGTTCCCATTACGAACTCTAAATACGTAATTTGAAACTACTCCGGTGAATAATGACGCTAAAATCCTCAAAATACCGAATATTGGGAGCTATCGTTATATGGAGACTATATGAAGACGTGACCTGGAAAATTTTCTGTCACAGGCTGTAGTATCCATTACGAACTTCAAATGTCGAATTTGGAACTATTCCAGTAAATAATGTCGCTAAAATCATCAACATACCGAATATCGGGAGGTACCGTTATATGGGGGCTATATGATAACGTAGAGCTAGTAGAACATTTACGAGCTTAGCCTGGCTATTGGCAAAATAAACATGTGTGCAAAATTTTTGCCTTCTATCTCAATTCGTTGGAAAGACAGCGTGATTACAACAGACAGACAGAGGGACATCGCTAAATCAACTTAGAATTTTACGCTGATCTAAAATATATATACTTTGTTGGGTCTGACATGAGTATTTCGAGGAGTTACAAACGGAATGACAAAGTTAATATACCCTCCATAGTAAAACAAGTAAAAAAGCTGTAAGTTCGGCCGGGCCGAACTTTGAATACCAATATTGGAGTGGAGCAATATTGGCCATGTCGTATCGAAACTAAATTAATATAATACAAGTAAGAAAAGGTTATAGACGTGCGGGGCCGACTATATTAAATATTACAAAATATTATAAGTCAAATTGAAAAAAAAAATATGAAAATATAAAAAAATGTCACAAAATCCTACAAAATCTAAATTAACATCATTATTGGCATAGTTAACTTTCGCTTTGATTGGCCAACACTATGTGTTGGGGTATTATAATTTTGATTGGGCCAAAAATTATGTAACATCACGAAATATTGGTTTCCCACATAGGAAAGTATATATGGATCTTCCTATCTCGCCGAGCTGAGTCGACCTAGCTATGTATGTCCGTCTGTCCATGTTAATTTGTAATCACTCTACAGGTCGCAATTATGGTCCGATCTTCACGAAATTTAGAATGGAGGTGGGGCTAGGGTCAGATCTTTTGGAGATTATTGCATAATATTTAGGGGTTGAAATGGACCAAAAACTGAAAAAATTCCTGATTTTGCAGTTGCTCTACAGGTCGCAATTATAGACCAATCAAAGCGAAAGTTAGCGAGGGGCTAGAGCTTAGGGCTGGGCAGAAGCCTTCCAATTTTGATGGTCATAATATGTAGAGGTAATATGTAGTGGCTGAAATAGGCCACAACATTTGTGTTAAATAAAAGTCAAATTTTTCCATTAAACCGCGAATATTTTTAATCCCGGCGAAATCACAAATAGACGAACAGGACAATTCTGACCGTTACGTAGATGCCGATAGCAAATACATCGGTTATATATAGCGAAATATATACAATGTGTATATACAAAGGAAGGGGATGTTAGTTAGAATGCTTATATCTCAAGAATGGCTGGACCGATTTTGACAAATTTTGTCAATTCAGAATGCCCTCTCGACATAAAAGTATAAAATCTAAAGAATCGCAGCACAGGTTGGGGATATTATATACAAATTGCGATTATTGTCCGATCCTCACGAAAATTTTCACAAGGGTAGGGTTGGGCTCAGAAGGGCTAGGCCCACTGTTTTCAAAGATGTCCGCAATATATTAGGGGGTTGAAATGGACCACGAACTAAAAATTTTCCTGATTTTGCAGCCGTTATAAAGGTCACAAATAGAAACCAAAGGACACGAAATTTCGCATAATGTTGGAGTTAGGACAGCGGGTACAATGGACCACTAATTTTGTGTGAAAAAATACCAGCATTACATACAGGCGATATCCGAAATACACAAAAGGCGAATTTCTGGCTTTTTTATGCTGATTTCGTTGACGAATATAGCCAAATATCGTAGACAAACAAATCATATAGATGACTCTAAATTTGGAGATACAGAGGGGCTTCTTGCTTTTGGAGATGATTGCAAAATATTTAGGGGTTCAAATTAACCAAAACAGAAATGTTTTTCCGATCACACAATTGAAGCCAATCGACACGCCTGTGAAGAGAGTTAAGGACAGGGAAGAATTCTAGCATCTTGGATGACCATTGGATTATATTTATCTGTAAAATGGACTACAACAACTACCAGCCCGACGGAGTGCATAAATGTTGGGCACATGTCCCTAGTCAAAATCCTAATTTTAAAAGCGAAATCTTCCAATATGTATTGGACATAAGGGGGCTTCTAACATATTGTAGTGTTGTAGGGTATAACATAGTCGGCCCCGCACGTCTATAACCTTTTCTTACTTGTATTATATTAATTTAGTTTCGATACGACATGGCCAATATTGCTCCACTCCAATATTGATATTCAAAGTTCGGCCCGGCCGAACTTACAGCTTTTTTACTTGTTTTACTATGGAGGGTATATTAACTTTGTCATTCCGTTTGAAACTCCTCGAAATACTCATGTCAGACCCAACAAAGTATATAAATTTTTGATCAGCGTAAAAGTCTGAGTCGATTTAGCGATGTCCCTCTGTCTGTCTGTTGTAATCACGCTATCTTTCGAACGAATTGAGATAGAAGGCAAAAATTTTGCACACATGTTTATTTTGAAAGTAGGCAGGTTCGTAGCCCCCATATAACGGTACCTCCCGATATTCGGTATTTTGATGTTTTTAGCGACATTTTTTCACCAGAATTGTTTCACAGTTGGAAAATTGTCCATGCAGATCCCCGACTTCGTATAGCCCTCATATAACGGTACCTCCCGATATTCAAATTTGGTGTTTGAAGTTCGAAATGGATACTACAGCCTGAGACAAAAGATTGTCTGTGCAAGTCCACGTATATATTCAACATTTTCAGCCTTTGGGTACCTTTTGGTACCAGAAGGAGTGGACCCACATACCCATCTTCACTACGGATCTTTCTTTAATTGAAATAATGGAATGTGTGAAATATAAAGAGAAGCTGATGCTTATTTCGGATTTTATAAACGTTTTGGTTACTCAAAACTGTGACCATTTATTTGGGAGGTACCACAGGGAATTGTCCTATCTCTACCGTTTTTTAACAGACCCTGTGTTGATAAAAATACTCAGATGTGCCAAGTCTACATGGAATCGCTTTTATGAGCTTAATGGCTATTCAAAATTTCGACCTTTTGTGGGGGAGGTACCAGACGGTGTGGACCGATATATTCCATCTTAACACCAGATCTGGGGTTAATAAAAATATTGGGATGTGTGAAATTTTAAGATAATCAGATTCTTACATCACCCTTTTACTCTTTGTGGATGAGGCACTTTATTTGTAGGACCGATATTATCCATTTTTGCGCAAGACCTAAAACTGACGCAAATATTAGGATTGCCAAAGTTAGAGCAAAATTAGATTATTGCTTCAGTTTCTGTGCTGAAAATATATATTTTAGAAAAAATATGTCAAATTTGAAGACAATCGAACTCTTACATCATACTTTATAGGAGTTGTAATTATTCAAAAATGTTACCCTTTGTGGGGGTGGTACTTGTTGGAGTGGACCGATATTGTCCATTTTCGCACTAGACCTAGCACTGATGCAAATATTATGATTTGCAAAGTTGGACGAAATCGGGTATTTTTTTCTTTCTGTGCGAAAAATATATTTTTTAAAAATTTTGACCTTTTGTGGGGGAGGTACTTGATGGAGTGGTCCGATAATGTCTATTTTCACACATAACCTAGCACTGAAGCAAATATTAGGATTTGCAAAGTTGGAGCAAAATCGGATTGTCCTTTCTCTTTCTGTGCACAAAATATATTTTTTTCAAAATTTCGACCTTTTGTGGGGGAGTTATCAGAAGGAGTGGACCGATATTGCCCATTTCCGAACTCGAACTAAGTTTGACAAAAAAAAAAAAAAAAAATGCGATGTACTAAGTTTGTACCAAATCGAATACTCCCTTATCGTGGGCACAAGCCAGACAGACGGACGGACGGACATTGCTAGATCGACTCCAAATGTTCTGGAACGGATTTGGTCCACTTAGACTTAGGGTCTAAACCGTTATTTCGACTAGGCACGTTTTGACCTTATCAAATGATATATACTCTCTGTAGCCATATGGCTGAGGGTATCCCCTGTTGACAGCATTAATGAGGCTGTTTGCCTTTTTCCTGGATTACAAAACCAAGGTTTTGTGCTTGCTGAAAACTCTCTCATATTTTTCATATATTTTCACAATTCCCACTACTATAGTTTTTCCTAAACATGAGGATTTAATATAACGATGTGATGTAACGATAATGGGGTATTACGATGTAATTATTTATCAGGTGACTTCAACTCGAATATATTATATGATTCCTATCTCTGAGATAGTTTATTGAGTCCTGGCCTTTGCTTATGACTTTACTTTAAATAGGAAGAAGAACAATAAACTGGAATGAAATCTATACAATTATTTATGTCGATCAGCAAATCACTTTTATGCTATTCATACCCGCTTGTCCGCGGATACATTCCGTAAGCCATTATACCATTGTGCCCAAAAGAAGCACAAGTACTTATTCGCCAATACCTAGGCAGTGCGTTTGAGTGATGAATTTAACGTGGGTATGTCATTGGCAGTATACAATCGCCGACTCCTGGCTTACGTTCCGTTAACGAAAACAGTGACGAACATTCATAATAGTTTTCATTCAAGCAAATAATATGACGAAAGGAACACTGAAGCAGTATGAACTACTACGTTTATGCTAAGTAATGAACGGTTTTATTAATGTTTTGATAATGAACTCCTTCATTGATGCTGCGAAGTGTTTTAATTCTTTATATATTAACCTTTAATTTACGAGGTGTAATGTTCTTTTAATATATTTTACATAGTTTTTGTATTAGTTACATATTTTTATTATAAAAACTTAAACAAACAAAAAATAAAGTTAATAAAAAATTAATTGGCGTACTTTCACAGCTAAAGTTAATACTATATACTTATATTTAATAAAAAAAGGAACATTCGGTTGGACCCGGTGGTGGTAAAAGTGTTAAGGTTACCAACAAAATTAAATGGCATTTTTCACAGCCTAATATTTTATGCATACTTATGTACATATTTTCAAAAAATGAAGACAAAAAGGTGGTTGTAAAAATTATAAGAAAATAATAATCAGTTGGAAGAGGCAGATTTCCTTGCCAGTGACATATTTTTGCAAATTCGCTTTTTTGAACTTGAAGGGCTTTGCTGGTTCCAGCAAACTCCTCATGGCTTTTATCTGAACAAATAGAGTTGGGGAATGACTCCTAAACGCTTAAGTAATGACAGTGAAAATGTATCTTACATATTTTTCTTGTTGTCAGAATGTATTTTAGATTCTATTTCAGTCTATCTTTCTTCCATTTCTATTGGATATATTTCTGATAGTGAGTCGTCTTTATAAGTTTGGAGTAAGCATTTGTTAATTAATACTTTGTTCTCTGCCAGGGCTTCAGAAACTAACTTCATTTGACCTAAAAAACAAATATATGTACAATTTAAATAAAAATAAATTAAACTTAATTAACAATTTTACTAATGATATTTTCATTTAATTAAAAAAATACATATATATTAAAAAGATTTACCTTACAGCACGTTCATCTGTCCTTGTATGCTGTTTGTGGCTTCGTTTAATCGCTCAATTTTTTAAACAACTCATTTATGTTGGTGTTTGATACTTGCTGGGTAGTTTGATGGTCTGAAATCAAAATATTAATTTAAAATGAGTATATTCAAAAAAATCTTTATACCAAATAACTCACCTTCTTGTGGGACTAAGCGAAGAATTCATAGTGTTTTTTGTCCTTAATGTTTTAAAAAAAGTTCGGTTACGAAAAGCATTAAAGACAGGCATGTAAAATGGGAACTAAAATGAATTGTGATCTATAAGGAAATTTAAAAGCTTCAGTTTGTATGTCACTTAATTGAAAATAATCAATATCGTCCGAAATTTTAGTGTCTACTAAAAAATTCCAAGTGTAATTGAGTCACACGGCTCCTTATAAAAACTCTGTATGTTTAAAAATTTCCGTCCTATTAACGTACCACCATTTTCTTGTGAAAAACCATGGACCTGCACAGGTATTCCAGGTTCTATGAAGCAAATATTGTCCGGTGACTTCGTCGTTAAACAACAATTATTAAAGAAACTGAGTTAAGGCCTTTGCTTACTTTTTTTTTGCAAAATTTTTCTTCAACTACTTTCCGAAATACTTGTTCCAATATCTTTGATGGCCTTTTTACACATTTTTTAGACTCTGCAAATAATTCTCAAAGGAATAGCATGAATTTTCAGTTGGACTATTAATAACTTCTATAGTGTCTTTGAAATGAAGGAGATTATGTACGTTGTACAAAACAATATTTTCCCCAAAAATGATTTGGAAGTTTTCTACGAACAAGTTTAAAAGAATTTTAATTGTTTGCAAATTGTTGATGCATTGCTTTGGACAGCATATAATTCTATACGAACAATGCAACAATAAAAACTCGTAGAAAACATCTTCATGTACCTCGTCTTTAAGAACAACGATACCAGTATACAGAAATAAAAAGGACAATCCGATTTTGCTCCAACTTTGCAAATCCTAATATTTGCTTCAGTGCTAGGTTATGTGTGAAAATAGAAAATATCGGACCACCCCATCAAGTACCTCCTTCACAAAAGGTCAAAATTTTCAAAAAATATATTTTTCGCACAGAAAGAATAAAATACCCGGTTTTTGCTCCAACTTTACAAATCATAATATTTGCATCAGTGCTAGGTCATGTGTGAAAATGGACAATATCGGTCCACTCCATCAAGCACCACCCCCACAAAGGGTTAAATGTTTGAATAATTACAACTCCTATAAAGTGTGATGTAATGGTTCGATTGTCTTCAAATTTGACACATCTTTTCTAAAATATATATTTTCAGCACAGAAAGGGAAGCAATAATCTAATTTTGCTCTAACTTTGGAAATCCTAATATTTGCGTCAGTTTTAGGTCTTGCGCAAAAATGGATAATATCGGTCCTCACAATCAAGTGCCTCACCCACAAAGGGTAAAAATTTTGAATAATTATAAGTCTTATAAAATGTGATGTAAGAATCCTATTGTCTTAAAATTTCACACATCCAAATATTTTTATTAACCGCAGATATGGTGTTAAGATGGAATCTAACGGTCCCTCCGTCTTGTACCTCCCCCACAAAAGGTTGAAATTTAGAATAGCCATTAAGCTCATAAAACCGATTCCATTTAGATCTGGCACATCTGAATATTTTTATCAACACAGGGTCTGTTAAAAACCTTTAGAGTTCGGACCATTCCCTCTGGTACCTCCCAAACAAAGGGTCAAAGTTTTGAATAGCCAAAACATTTATAAAATCCGAAATAAGCATTAGGTTCTCTTTATATTTCACACATTCCTTTATTTCCATTAACAAAAGATCCCTTATGAAGATGGGGTATGTGGGTCCACTCCTTCTGGTACCAAAAGGTACACAAAGGCTTAAAATTTTGAATATTCATGGAGCTCGTAAAAAGCGAAATTGACATCCGATTGCATTCAAGACTTGGTACATCCCAACATTTCCATCAACACAAGATCTGTTATCAAGATGACAGAGATCGGACCATTTGTTTTGCTACATGGTAGCTATCTCAGAAATAGGAATCATATAATACATTAGAGTTGAAGTCACCTGATAAATAATTACTTCGTAATACCCCATTATCGTTATATCACATCGTTATATTAAATCCTCATTTTTAGGAAAAGCTATAGTCGTGGGAATTGTGAAAATATTCTTGGTAAAAAAAGTTTTTATAGCGAAAAGAAAGATGAATTTACTAATTTTTTTACACAATGCAATGAGTTTAGGTTGTTTCTGTAATTATCAAGGCATATATTTTTTGTATTCTATTCATTACAATACTGAAATTATATGACTTGGGAATATAAGAGATTTTTTGGACATTTTAATACAAAAATACATATTTCACAATACTTTTTTTTAAATCGCCATGACAGGCATCCAACCGGAATGGCATTAATTCCATAATTTAAAAACAATTGTTTTGGATTTAACCTCTTCAAAATCCGATCGATATGGTGAATTATGAAAATCGCATTGTTCAGTATAATATGACAATATTAGAGGAATGAAACGAATTAAAACAAACCATATGATTAGAAAACAATGCAAAAGTGGTAATTATAAAAAATATTATTTTCTAAAAAACTTTTTAGTGCGAAATGAAATTTAAATTTGGTAATTTTCACACAATGCCGGGAGTTTCGATTGTTTCTGTAATTGAGTTGCAAAGTAATGAATACAGCACTGAAAAAATGTGTCGGAGGAATTTAAGAGTTGTCAGATTTTTTAGTTTTCACAAATGAATAATTTATGTTTGCAGAAAAGGAATGTTTCCACCGCTAACCGTAGGCATTTTGAGCTCTTTTCGTTAGAAGCATTGGCTACATTCCCGAACCTTGTTCTATACAAACAAATAGTCTTGATGGAGAACATTTGCCTACTAACAGTTTTAGAGCGTCTAATTTCATTTTTATTTTGCGATTTTTGCATCGATATGTTGGTTACTATTGAACAGAGTGACATGAGTACACGTGAACGCGTTAACCGATGTTCTTATTTTTGAAGCTGTAATGAGATCATTTTAGTTAATGATAACAGTATCGTCAGCGGAATGCCATGTGATTGCTTCATTTGTTTTGGACATGTGGGCGACCAACTAATTTTGTTCGATATGTATAATATGCTATTTGATTTCCCAACAATCTGACAACCCTGTCGCATGATAGTTGATTTTTTTGGTGTTCTTTATTGTAAACTAATATAATATATTGTCAAGTCTTTCAAATCATTTGTGTGACGAAATCATAGATAAGTATATTTCTACGAGACTTGGTTTTATGTCTGTTTTATGCATATTAGTGTGATTAAAGTTATTCTTGTGTCAATTGATAAAATAAGAATTGTCATCTTCTTTTTTAACCTTTCTAACTGTTGTTATTGTACATTTTTGTAATTTCTCTTTCCTACATTCTGTTTTGTTACAAAACAGTGCCATACACCTATTTATTAATCTATTTCTGTTCTTCTTAAAAGTTGCTCGTTTTAATTCCCGCTACATCAATTTGTGCCATCTCAGCACATAATTAGTTTCTCCACTTTTAACATTAAATAATATCCGCTTTTAAATTTAAATTATATTTTCTGTTTCGTATTATGTATTCTTCGTATGAAAATTGTAAGAAACCTTCTGATTTTGTTGGAACAATAGAGAAATTTGCAAAGTTGGGTGCCATTCTAAAGTTGTTTGAAAAATTAATTACTGATGTAATTTATCATAAAGTCAAATCAATCCTAAGTCAATTTTAAAGTGGCTTTCCGTAATGGACTCTCAACCATTGCCATTCAATTTTCATCAGAGGTAATTAAAGGGTTTGTTCACAACAAATAAGCTGATACAATTTATACCGATTTCAGCAAAGCTTTTGATAAAGTCCATCATAAGTTACTTTTATTCAAACTCAAACGTATAGGATTTAATAGAAACATGGTTTTATAGAGTTGGTCCTATTTTCGCTATAGGTGATAGAAGGTTGTCTTTCTAAATCTATCGCTGTTCCATCTGGTGTTTCGCAAGGAAGTCATCGTCGACCAGTTCTATTTTTATACCTTCCACCATATTATGGAGGGTTCCGATATAACGATACCTCCCTATATACCGTATTTTGATGAAAATGGGCCATTTAGGTCCACGTCTTCGTACAGCCCCCATATAACGGTACCTCCCGATATTCGGTATTTTGATGATTTTAGCGACTTTATTCTCCGGAATTGTTTCAAATGTGGTTTTTGAAGTTCGTAATGGATACTACAGCCTATGACAGAACATTGTCTGTGAAGGTCCACGTTTTGATATAGCCCCTATATTCGGTACTTTTATGATTTTAGCTACATTATTCACCGAATTTTATATTGCAGTTTATGATAGGCCTGCAACATATATTTTTGTTATTATTATTATTTATTTAATACTTTAACTAAAATTTATATTGGGGACTGCCGATACAAATTGTCCATCAAACTATTTATAAATACAACAAGAACAGAGGATATTTATTTATTTATTTAATTTGTCTGTACAACCTGTTAAATATCTTGTAATTACAGTGCAGATTTATAAATTGTATGAAATATCCGACTTAAATAGGGTTACAATGTATAAACAAGTTAAAAAGCAGTAAGTTCGGCCGGGACGAACTTTGAATACCCTCCACCATTTGGAACACATTTGGAAATTTTCAAAAAATAAAATCCGTTAAAAATTCTGTTAAAATCTTAAAAATACCGAATATCGCCGTTATATTGTGGTCTCTAAGACGTGAACCTACATAGGCTTTGTTTGTCATAAGCCATTATCATATTCAAAATCGAAAAGCTAAAATCAAAAAACCGTATGTAGGGAGGTACCGTTATATCGGAGCTATACGAAGACCTGGACCTGCATACACAATTTTCTGTCACAGACTGCAGATCCCATTACGGACTCTAAATACGTAATTTGAAACTATTCCGGTGAATAATGACGATAAAAACGTGACCTTGACAATTTTCTGTCACAGGCTGTAGTATCCATTACGAACTCCAAATGTGGAATTTGGAACGATTCCGGTAAATAATGTCGCTAAAAACATCAAAATACCGAATATATGGAGGTACCGTTATATGGGGGCTGTACAAAGACGTAGACCTACATGAGCCATTTACGAACTTAGCCATGAGCCATTTACGAACTTGGCTATTGGCAAAAAAATGTGTGCAAAATTTTAGCCTTCTTCTATCTCAAATCGTTCGAAAGATAGCGAGATTACAACATACAGATGGACATCGCTAAGCCGACTTAGAATTTAACGCTGATCAAAAATATATATACTTTGTTGGGTCTGACATGAGTATTTCGAGGAGTTACAAACGGAATGACAAAGTTAATATACCCTCCATATTCAACTCAAGTTTCTGGCAAAGAGAGATATATTTAGTTGTAGCAAGTTGTGAAGAATCGCTGACTTGTTTCGCAAGTTATGACAGATTTATAAAGAGAGATATATTTAGTTGTAGCAAGTTGTGAAGAATCGCTGACTTGTTTCGCAAGTTATGACAGATTTATATATACATACATATATATATATATATATATATATATATATATATATATATATATATATATATATATATTTTTTTTTTTTTTTTTTTTTTTTATTTAATCTATTAGTCTATAGATAATTCCTTACAGACTATATATGTACATAACTAATAATTGTAATTATAATTAAAATTAAGAATTTAAAAACATTAAAATCGATAAAATTATAAAACGCGTTAAAATCTTTTGAAATTCTTGTTAAAGGATCAGCATTTGCATAGCTCATCCTGGAGAATTGAATTGCTACAAAAGGAAATGAAACCTTTTGCAACAGAAATGAAACCTTTTGCTACAGAAATTAAATTTTTTGCAAACCAAATGAAACTTTTAGATTTATAAAAAGAAAATTACAAAACATTTTTATTTTTAGTAGGTTTAAAATTAAATCAACTAATTATTACTAATATAAATTTAAAGAGGAACTTTAATTGCTTATTAATATCTATCATTGTGTACGCGATAGAGCGAACCATTCAAATAGCAAGATTGATCAATCTCCATAATCAATAAAGCCCATACCTATAAAGGCCAAAATCTGTTTAAATTTCTCTTTTTAGCGTTAAGCATTTGGATTTTAATAATATGGTAATATTTAATATCAAATCAATAAAGAACCATTTGTTATAACAATAATTGAAAATTTAAGTAATAAAATAAAAATGTAGATATTAATAATCAATAAAAATTCCCTTTTAACTCTATATATTAATTGTAATTAGTTGATTTAATTTTAAACCTACTAAAAATACAAATGTTTTGTAATTTTTCCTTCTATAAATCTAAAGGTTTAATTTGATTTGCAAAAAGTTTCATTTCGTTTGCAAAAGTATTCATTTCGGTTGCGAAAGGTTTCATTTCCGCTGCAAATGGTTTCATTTCCACTGCAAAAAGTTGCATTTCAATTGCAAAATGTTTCATTTAATCTGAAAATGTTATATATGAATATTACCCAAACATGTCAGGGCTTCAAAATGTCAAGGGCGATCATTGACAATTGGGCAATATTTTGTGTGTTTGTGTTGAAAATAGTAAAAAATAATGCAAAAAAAAATTCAATTGTTTGCATTTGGAAAATACTACAATTGGGTGAATTTAAAAAAAATATATATAACGTTTAACAACGTCAGATTTTTAAATTTGGACCTGGCGTATTTTGGCAATACGAACCTTAAAACGTTTTAACATAATGGGTTCTTGCTCATGTGGCGAAACATTCTATGTATAGGTCCACGTTTTGTTGTAGCCCTCATATAACGGTACCTCCCGATATTCGGTATTTTGATGATCCTTGCCACATTTTTTTAACGAATTTGCCTAAAAATGGCGAAACATTGTATGTATAGGATCACATTTTGGTATAGACCCCACACAAGGGTACCTCCCGAAATTCTGCATTTTGATGATTTTTTTTACGGATTTGTCTATAAATTGGAATTTGTTGGCCATTGTGGGCAGCGTACGAAAATAAACTATTGCAAACGTTTGCAATCGTTTTGTTCTGTATTTTCCCGAAGTACGAAACGAAACAAAACCAATACTCGGCAAACGGCACTTGTTTTTATACCCTCCACCAAAAAAGGTGTGGAGGGTATATTAAGTTCATCATTCCGTTTGTAACTCATCGAAATAATCATTTTAGACCCAACAAAGTATATATATTCTTGATCAGCGTAAAATTCTAAGACGATTTAGCCCTGTCCGTCCGTCTGTCCGTCGGTCCGTCTGTTGTAATCATGCTACAGTCTAAACGAATTAAGATAGGAAGCTAAAATTTTGCACAGCTCTCTTTTGTCTGCAGGCAGGTCAAGTTCGAAGATGGGCTATATCGGTCCACGATATCGTATAGCCCCCATATAACGGTACCCCCCGATATTCGGTATTTTAATGATTTTACCCACATTTTTCAACGGAATTGTCTGAAAATCCACACAAGGAGTTCCTAGTGGGTACTTTATACCTCGGCAGGGAATTATCTATATAGGTCCACAATATCGTATAGCCCCCATATAACGGTACCCCCCGATATTCGGTATTTTGATGATTTTACCCACATTTTTCAACGAAATTGTCTGAAAATCCACACAAGGAGTTCCTTGTGGGTACTTTATACCTCGGCAGAGAATTATCTATATAGGTCCACGATATCGTATAGCCCCCATGTAACGGTAACCCCCGATATTCGGTATTTTGATGATTTTACCCACATTTTTCAACGGAATTGTCTGAAAATCCACACAAGGTGTTCCTTGTGGGTACTTTATACCTCGGCAGAGAATTGTCCATATAGGTCCACGATGTCGTATAGCCCCCATGTAACGGTACCCCCCGATTTTCGGTATTTTTATGATTTTACCCACATTTTTTAACGGAATTGTCTGAAAATCCACACAAGAAGTTCCTTGTGGGTACTTTATACCTCGGCAGAGAATTATCTATATAGGTCCACTATATCGTATAGCCCCCATATAACGGTACCCCCCGATATTCGGTATTTTGCTGATTTTACCCACATTTTTGAACGGAATTGTCTGAAAATCCACACTAGGAGTTCCTTGTGGGTAATTTATACCTCGGCAGAGAATTGTCCATATAGGTCCACGATATCGTATAGCCCCCATATAGCGGTACCCCCCGATTTTCGGTATTTTTATGATTTTACACACATTTTTCAACGGAATTGTCTAAAAATCCACACAAGGAGTTCCTTGTGGGTACTTTATACCTCGGCAGAGAATTATCTATATAGGTCCACAATATCGTATAGCCCCCATATAACGGTACCCCCCGATGTTCGGTATTTTGATGATTTTACCCACATTTTTGAACGGAATTGTCTGAAAATCCACACAAGGAGTTCCTTATGGTTACTTTATACCTCGGCAGAGAATTATCTATATAGGTCCACAATATCGTATAGCCCCCATATAGCGGTACCCCCCGATTTTCGGTATTTTTATGATTTTACACACATTTTTCAACGGAATTGTCTGAAATTCCACACAAGGAGTTCCTTGTGGGTACTTTATACCTCGGCAGAGAATTATCTATATAGGTCCACAATATCGTATAGCCCCCATATAGCGGTACCCCCCGATTTTCGGTATTTTTATGATTTTACCCACATTTTTCAACGGAATTGTCTGAAAATCTACACAAAGAATTCCTTGTGGGTACTTTATACCTCGGCAGAGAATTATCTATATAGGTCTACAATATCGTATAGCCCCCATATAACGGTACCCCCCGATGTTCGGTATTTTGATGATTTTACCCACATTTTTGAACGGAATTGTCTGAAAATCTACACAAAGAATTCCTTGTGGGTACTTTATACCTCGGCAGAGAATTATCTATATAGGTCTACAATATCGTATAGCCCCCATATAACGGTACCCCCCGATGTTCGGTATTTTGATGATTTTACCCACATTTTTGAACGGAATTGTCTGAAAATCCACACAAGGAGTTCCTTGTGGGTACTTTATACCTCGGCAGAGAATTATCTATATAGGTCCACAATATCGTATAGCCCCCATATAACGGTACCCCCCCCCCCCCCCCCCCCCCCCCGATATTCGGTATTTTGATGATTTTACCCACATTTTTGAACGGAATTGTCTGAAAATCCACACAAGGAGTTCCTTGTGGGTACTTTATACCTCGGCAGAGAATTATCTATATAGGTCCTCAATATCGTATAGCCCCCATATAACGGTACCCCCCGATATTCGGTATTTTGATGATTTTACCCACATTTTTCAACGGAATTGTCTGAAAATCCACACAAAGAGTTCCTTGTGGGTACTTTATACCTCGGCAGAGAATTATCTATATAGGTCCACAATATCGTATAGCCCCCATATAACGGTACCCCCTGATATTCGGTATTTTGATGATTTTACCCACATTTTTCAACGGAATAGTCTGAAAATCCACAAAAGGAGTCCCTTGTGGGCATTTTACCTCCTCAAAATGAAGTGTCTATATAGGTCCACGATATCGTATATCCCCCATATAACTGTAACCTCCGATATTCGGTATTCTGATGATGTTAGCCACGCTTTTCAATGGAATTGTCTTAAAATCAACACAAGTAGTTCCTTGTGGGTACTTTATACCTCGGCAGAGAATTATCTATATAGATCCACGATATTGTATAGCCCTCATATAACGGTACCCCCGATATTCGGTATTTTGATGTTTTTAGCCATATTTTTCAACGGAATGGTCACAAGGGGTTCTTTGTACACAAGGGGTTCTTAGTGAGCACTTTACCCACCGACAGAGAATTCTCTATATAGGTTAACGATAACGTATAGCTCCCATATAACGGTACCCCGCGATATTCGGTATTTTGATGATTTTAGCCACATTTTCCAATCGTATTGTCTGAAAATCCACACACGGAGTTCCTTGTGAGTACTTTACACGCAGACATAGATTTGTCTTTATAGGTCCACAATATCGTATATCCCCCCATATATCGGCACCTTCCTATATTAGATATTTTAAAGAATTTTTATTGGATTTTATTTTTTTGAAAATTTTCTAATTCGTTCCAAATGGTGGAGGGTATTCAAAGTTCGGCCCGGCCGAACTTACTGCTTTTTTACTTGTTTGGTTTGTACTGTTTGTGTATGTGAGTGGAAACAAAAACAAAACTGAAATGTACTCTGCTAGATGACGCAACATTGAAAACAGAACAGTACAATACACGTTTGCAAACGTTTGCTTGTATATTAACTCATTACAAATAATATTGAAAGTAATATTAAGATGAATTCATGTATTTTTATTCATATTTGAAAAAGTTTTAATAAAATAATATTATAAAAATGGTTAAAAAAAAATGCCTTCATATTCAAATGCTCCATTTACTTTTGTTAATAAAATATGCTCCAAGTTTGTTGGTGTTAGACGAAAACAATCTCTCCACGCTTACTTGTGTACATGGAATCGATAAAAAATGAATGCAATTGTTGTTAGGGTATTGATTTCAGTTGTCCTGTAGTCTATAATATTTACATTTATTGCTAATCTGGGCTGTCTTTCATAAATTAGGAGGTCACGTTCAATACTTTTTATGAGTGGCTCACTGCAGGAAGGTCTATCACAAGTTTTAAGGCTTCAAGTGCATCTTCAGTATTACTTGGTTCAGCGCAAGAGGTTGAATTAGAAAATTCAGATTTAGAAAAATATGTAGTGTACAATTATTTCCTGAAAAATATATAAAATCTTAAATGGCCGGTCTTCTGTCATACGAAGTGGTCTGCCATTTTTAGTAAACAACTCCACTATTGCATTTCCACACTTTTCGTATCAACTATGCATGACATTTTTAATGCATTTTTATTAACTGACTGTTTATTTTCCATTTGTATGTAGTTTTGATAAAGATTAGGGTGTGCAGTTTTTAAGTATCTTTCTAAATTACCATTATGTCAGCATAATTTTTTATGGTAGTCTCCGTTTTTGCGCATAAATCGTTTATTTTTATCGTCGAAATCAAAGATTTCTAGAGTTATATCATTTTTTGGACGCGGCATGGTCTTACAAAGTCGCGGCTTGGTCTTACAAATTTTCAGCTGCTGATTGTCATCGTAGATAAATATAGGTAGATTTATTAGTGGAAACAAATGTGAACAATTTAATGTGAACATTGAAAATTCAAAAATGCTATAATAATACTCTAAAAATAAGTAGATTTTTAAATAATGTTTTGTACAATATGATTGGTGTCGTTTTTATTATAGATAAAAAGTTTAACAAACAAACAAATTTTTAATTTATATTTATATTTTTGACAGTTCATTGTATCACTAGCTTTTTGAATACACTCAGTGTTGCCAGTATTGTGCAAAAATATATAGGCAGTATTGTTTGGCGATGGTATGAATGATGTAGCAAGAAATAAAAATAAATTTTGTTTAAATTGAATATGGAAAACGTATAACAATACTTCGACCTTTCAACAAGAGAAAAACTTATAATTATGTCTAGCATATAACGGAAAAATGTATAAAAATATTATTTAGAATGGCAACTCTAAATACACCAGTCATAAGGTGTGTCTGGTTACCCTAAAATTTGTAACAATTGTTGGTGGAAGTCGTCTGTTAACCCGAAAGTTCTACAAAAGAGAGCGGTTGGAGAGAGAAATTTTGACAGTTCTTTTAGTGAGTGTTTGCAAATTCTTGCTGGACAAATTTCTTCTTGCAATCACTTGCAACTCTTCTTCTTCCCATTTATCGACATTCAATCAGATGTTTTATGTTGTTTGTTTATTTATTTTTGTACTTTTTATTTGAAAATGTTTTTTTTTTTTTTTTGGAATTTGAAAGACTAATTGTCTTTGCATAGTGGCGGGTAGTACGTTGAGGAACATTGAAATTTATGTTGTTAACAAGAAAACCAGCAGAAATATCACCCATAATCACATTATAAAGAAATGAGACATTTAGCATTTTTCTACAGCTTTCCAGAGTTGGCAGCTTGATCAGTGAGAGTCTATCAGTGTATGGTGGAAGATTATCATATGAAAAGTTCAAACTTCGTAGACAGAAAATTAGGAATTGATTTTGAACAGACTCGATGCGGTTGCTGTGTGTTTTATAAATTGGATCCCATATGACCGAAGAGTATTCCAAAATTGGGCGAACAATTGACATGTATAAATTTTTTGAAACATAAGGATCCTTAAACTCTTTACTCCAACGTTTCACAAAACCAAGAACTGATTTTGCTTTGTTTATAGAAACAGAAATATGAGATTTAAAGTTAAGTTTACAATCCAATACAACTGCAAGATCAACGAATGTATCAACTTTTTCCAGAGAATAGTCACCGAGGGTGTAACAAGTATCCAATAATGTTTTTCTTGTGAATCTCATAAGTTTGCATTTCGAATAATTAATTTCCATAAGATTAATGTTGCACCAGTTAACAATCGAATTCAAATCATTTTGAAGCAACTGATTCTTACATATCTCCGAAATGCTAAGAAATATTTTCACATCGTCGGCATACATCAAAATATTTGCAAATTTTATAGATGAAGGTAGATCATTTAAAAATAAAGAAAATAGGTTTGGTCCTAGATGACTTCCTTGTGGGACTCCAGAAGAAACCATAATACTCTTCGAAATAGCATTTTTAAAACATACTTTTTGTGTTCTATTTTGTAGATATGAAAAAATCCATTCGGAACTTCTATTTGTAAATCCAATGTTTTTAAGTTTTAATCGTAATAATTTATGATTAACTTTATCGAATGCCTTGCTGAAATCTGTATAAATTACATCAGTTTGCTTTCCTTGAAGAAATCCTCGATTTATAACTGTAGTGATCTGAATGAGGTTTGTTGTTGTAGAACACTTCCTCTAAAATCCGTGCTGATAAGGTGACACAATAGAACTAATGCAATGGATAAGGTTTTCAGTAATCAGTTTTTCGAAAAGCTTTGGAATCACGCTTAATTTTGCTATTCCTAGGTAATTGGCCACATCAGATTTATTTCCGTTTTTAAAGAGTGGAATGATATACATTGTTTTCCAAACCTCAGGAAAAACAGCTTGAGTTAAGAGGATAAACAAAAGCATCGGCGCACTTCCTTAGGATGCAACTCGGGATATTATCTGGTCCAAAATCATAGCTATACTTTCAATCCATTTAAAACCATAGAGCTGTTTAATAGTGAAATAGATATTGATTGATTAGTGTTAATTTCGAAGGGGTAGTTGTTGCCGCTAAATGTTTTAGTAGAATATGTTGTACTGAAGAAGTCTGTAAACATGTTAGATATAACATTTATATCACAGGATTCAGCATCATCGTACTTTAAATTTGGTGGAAAATCGGTGGATTTGCGCTTTGAATTGACAAATTTGAAGAAAGACTTCGGATTCTGTTTAAAGTTGTTTTTGAGTTTTGTCAGATAATTTGAATAGCAAATATTATTCATAGTAGTATATTCAGACCGTGCTACAGAATATCTTCCGTAGTCAATGGAAGATCCTGTCTTTTTATATTTCTTATATTGTTTATTTTGCACATTTTTAGCCTTTGCCAAAGCTGTAGAGTTCCATGGTGGACCAGAAAGCATCTTAATTACATATTTCGGTACGCTAATATCAATAAAATCGTATAGCTTTTTGTAAAAAATATCGATAGCACCATTTAAATCGTAAGTGCTAGACAACAGGATATCCCAGTCTGTGTTATGCATAAGTTCACGTAACTGCTCAAAGTTTGTTTTTGAAAAACATAAGGATTTCTCACTTTGAGTCACGGGTATGATTTGGTTTCCAGTAGGAAACGAAACATTAATTTTGATTGTTGGATGGTGCTGGTCTTCGGGAAATGTTAACGGATCAATTCGTTGAATGTAACATTCATCCACTTGATTTACAAATATCAGGTCCAATTACTTATTATAGGTGTTGCGGATACAATTTATTTGAAAAATACCAAGATCAAAAAGTGTATCGAAGAAAAATTCATAAAATTTGTGTATATTTTCAGGCAGCAGGTATTTATCCCCAGGTAAAAAAATCCACAACATGTTTGGTATATTAAAATCGCCAAGTATACAAATTAGATCCTCTGGCTTAGTTTTTTGTAAAACTTCTTTTAATGCATGGCTATGCTTTTCATAAATTATTTGCGGTGATGATGGAGGAATATAAGAGCATGTTATAAAAATTTTTTTCAAATTGTTTTTTACTTCGACGGCAATGAACTCAATATCTAGGGAAGAATCAAGATCCATTAATTGGCAAGAAAATGTATTGGAGACAGCTATGAGCACTCCACCGCCGTTGCTTACAAGGTCACGTCTAAAGATATTGTATTTATTTGGCAGAATTTCCGAGTTTAAAATACGTTCATTTAACCAGGTCTCAGTCATTACTAAGATATGATGTTCAAAGGTAAAACTGTCAAAATACAATTTCGATATTTTAGATCGAATACCACGGACGTTTTGATAGGCAATAGATAATGTATCATTACTAAAAGTGCTTAGTTTTTTGAAAAGTTAATAGAGTTTTGATGAATGTAACCATTATTATCAGACATTTGTCTTTCTCTATTTATGTATTCACGAACAATAGTATGTTTCGGCCAGAACTCAGGATCAATAAGACGAGTATACATTTCATCAGAGGTTGTAATTTTGAATGATGCAATTGAACGTTGTTGCGAAAAATTGAATTTATGTGTGTTAATATCATTCAATTTTCCAATTTTAGATATGATGTAATGGTCAGTTGTCTCAGTAGTGGTATCCGCAGGAAGTCTTGAAATGAAAATGCTTCTTTTTGGCGGGACGGCTGTAAGGATAACCTCAACAGGGGTTACGTTATAAGGAGAAGAAGGATTGTCGACTGATTTAGGATCATGGTTTGTTAGGCGTTCAAGCCTGGTAGGAGGTACATCATTAACGGATGTACTGTATGAGCTAATTGGATTATTTGACGTAGAGGGATTGGATGAAGGAAGATTAGGTATAGGTGATGAATTGTTGGAAGTAGAATCAAGCATTGGCACGGAAGGGGTGTTTGATAATGATGTACTATAGTTATTTTCAGAGCGTTTTTCTTTGTTTACATTCCTAGCTGATTTTCGACGCTTCGGAGATGATTGTGGTGAATTCATATTCTCTAACAGCTTATAATTTTCAAATAATTTACCGTAATCATTTATTCGATTAGAGAGTTTAGCAATTTTCGTGACATAACCAGCATGTTATCATTCTTTCGTCTGATTTTATTTTGCAATTTTTATTTAAACACGCCATTACAGTAATATATTTTTACAATATGACGTACAGAAAAAAGTTGTAAAATTTGAAACAACGTAAAATTTATTTGCGATGGAAACGGTGTAACAGGGTTTTAATCAGGTTGATACAGCAAAAACAGGGTGTTGTAGTGAAACAGGGTGATGTAAACAGGTTAGTCAATACAGGACATACACCGCAGCGATAGCAGGAAAGGTAAGAAGTTCACAAGTTCAAGCAAGTGAACAGGTACGATCAACGAAAAACAGAATGCGAGATGACGTACGTACTTGTGTATGAACAGGTAGGTCCAACAGCAACTAAAGATAACGAGAGCACTTCTATTTATGTTATTTACGAATGAAAGCATAAAAGGAAATGGTAAAAAAAAAAAAAAAAAAAATATATATATATATATATATATATATATATATATATATATATATATATATATATATATATGTATATATATATATATATAAATATTGAACCCCATCTTGATAACAGATCTTGTGTTGACTGAAATGGAAATATAAAGAGAACCTGATGCTTATTTCTGATTTTATAAACGTTTTGAACTTTTGTGGGGGAGGTACCAGACGGAGGGACCGATATATTCCATCTTAACACAGGATTTTGGGTTAATATAAATATTGGGATGTGTCAAATTTTAAGACAATCGGATTCTTACATCACAAGATAAGAGCTATAATTACTCCAAATTTTTACCCTTTGTGGGTTAGGCACTTGATTGTGAGGACAGATATTATCAAATATTAGGATTTCCAAAGTTAGAACAAAAGTAGATTATTGCTTCCCTTTCTGTGCTGAAAATATATATTTTAGAAAAAATGTATCAAATTTGAAGATAATCGAACTCTTACATCACACTTTATAGGAGTTGTAATTATTCTAAAATTTGACCATTTGTGGGGGTGGTACTTGATGGAGTGGACATAGCACTGATGCAAATATTATGATTTGCAAAGTTGGAGCAAAATCGGGTATTTTTTTCTTTCTGTGCGAAAAATATATTTTTTGAAAATTTTGACCTTTTGTGGGGGAGGTACTTGATGGAGTGGTCCGATATTGTTTATTTTCAAACATAGGATATGCAAAGTTGGAGCAAAATCGGATTGTACTTTCTCTTTCTGTGCACAAAATATATTTTTTGAAACTTTCGACCTTTTGTGGGGGAGGTACCAGAAGAAGTGGACCGATATTGCCCATTTCCGAACTCGATCTAAGTTTGACAAAAAAGTGCGATGTTCTAAGTTTGGACCAAATCGGATACTCCCTTATCGTGACGGACGGACATTACTGGACCGACTCCAAATGTTCTGGAACGGATTTGGTCTAAAGAAACTTAGGGTCTAAACCACTATTTCGACTAGGCACGTTTTGACCTTATCAAATGATATATACCCTCTGTAGCCCTATGGCTGAGGGTATCCCCTTTTGACAGCATTAATGAGGCTGTTTACCTTTTTCCTGGATTACCGAAAGTCTTCTTTAAGCTCCGGAGTCTTGAATGTAACCAAGGTTTTGTGCTTGCTGAAAACATGTTAGCTATTAGAGGAACAGTCAGAAAGCCTTAAGATATGATATAGCATATAAGTGATTTGTTGATCGACATAAATGATTTATAGATTTCATTCCAGTTTATTCTTCTTCTTCCTATTTAAAGTAAAGTCATAAGCAAAGGCCAGGACTCAACAAACTATCTCAGATATAGAAATCATATAATACATTCGAGTTGAAGACACCTGATAGATAATTACATCGTAATACCCCATTATCGTTACATCACATCGTTATATTAAATCCTCATGTTAAGGAAAAACTATAGTAGTGGGAATTGTGAAAATATAATAATGTTTTTTATAGTGAAAAGAAAGATGAATTTGTTAATTTTTTTACACAATGCCATGAGTTAAGGTTGTTTCTGTAAATTATCAAGGCATATATTTTCTGTATTCTATTCATTACAATACTGAAATTATATGACTTGGGAGTATAAGAGATTTTTTGGACATTTTAATACAAAAATACATATTTCACAATACTTTTTTTAAATCGCCATGACAGGCATCCAACCGGAATGGCATTAATTCCATAATTTAAAAACAATTGTTTTGGATTTAACCTCTTCAAAATCCGATCGATATGGTGGATTACGAAAATCGCATTGTTCAGTATAATATGACAATATTAGAGGAATGAAACGAATTAAAACAAACCATATGATTAGAAAATAATGCAAAAGTGGTAATTATAAAAAATATTATTTTCTAAAAAACTTTTTTGTGCGATATGAAATTTAAATTTGGTAATTTTCACACAATGCAAAGTAATGAACACAGTACTGAAAAAATGTGTAGGAGGAATTTAAGAGTTGTCAGATTGTTTAGTTTTCACAAATGAATAATTTATATTTGCAGAAAAGGAATGTTTCCACCGCTAACCGTAGGCATTTTGAGCTCTTTTCGTTAGAAGCATTGGCTACATTCCCGAACCGTGTTCTATATTAACAAATAGCCTTGATGGAGAACATATGCCTACTAACAGTTTTAGAGCGTCCAATTTCATATTTATTTTGCGATTTTTGCATCGATATGTTGGTTACTATTGAACAGAGTGACATGAGTACACGTGAACGCGTTAACCGATGTTCTTATTTTTGAAGCTGTAATGAGATCATTGTGGTTAATGATAACAGTATCGTCAGCGGAATGCCATGTGATTGTTTCATTTGTTTTGAACATGTGGGCGACCAACTAATTTTGTTCGATATGTATAATATGCTATTTGATTTTCCAACAATCTGACAACCCTGTCGCATGATAGTTGATTTTTTTGGTGCTCGTTATTGTAAACTAATATAATATATTGTCAAGTCTTTCAAATCATTTGTGTGACGAAATTGGTATAAAATCATAGATAAGTATATTTCTTACGAGCATACTTGTTAGTGACTTGGTTTTATGTGTGTTTTATGCATATTAGTGTGATTAGAATTATTCTTGTTTCAATTGATAAAATAAGAATTGTCATCTTCTTTTTTAACCTTTCTAACTGTTGTTATTGTTCATTTTTGTAATTTTTCTTTCCTACATTCTGTCTTGTTACAAATCAGTGCCATACACCTATTTATTAATCTATTTCTGTTCTTCTTAAAAGTTGCTCGTTTTAATTCCCGCTACATCAAATTGTGCCATCTCAGCACATAATTAGTTTCTCCACTTTTAACATTAAATAATATCCGCTTTTAAATTTAACTTATATTTTCTGTTTCGAATTATGTATTGTTCATATGAAAATTGTAAGAAACCTTCTGATTTTGTTGGAACAATTGAGTGTTGGCTTTGCCTTAACCGGTCACATGCTCATTGGGCTGGAATTGTGGTAAATATTTCTGATGCCCACAATTTATGTTTTGATGGATTAAGGTGGTGTTGTATTAAACGCTGTACTATACGCGTAGAGTTTTATAACGAAGGAAATATCGAAAGAAATATCTGCGGAAATTCTAAAAATTAATAGGGATATTTGGAATATTTACCTCCGAAAGTCCCGATTTAATGCAATTTTCGAAAAATTCCTTATTTAGATGAATTAGTTTCCTCACCATCTGGTCCGAAGCGTAAACGGACTGCTAAGAAGTGTTCAACTAATTTTGACGCTTCTGGCGTACAAGAAGTTCAGGGGGTATTTCTACCCCGACTCTTAGGAGTAAGGAAACTTTAAAAGATTCGTTAACTCCTATAATTGTAGCGAACACATCTGCTCCCTCTCATCGGAAAAAATGATCTAAGGCAACCCCCATCAATGTACCTAAGGCGGCTTCTTCCAACTCAGTGGTAAAATCTCTACAAGTTAAGGAGAAACCATTATGGCTCCGGCCATGAAAATGGTTTTCGTATCGAAATTCGCACCATATACATCTGCTGAGTACATAATTTCTTATATAAAGTTGAAAATCAAAGAAGATTACTTCCTGAGATGTTACGTTCGTCACCCTCAGAGTTACGTTCGTCACCCTCAGTAAGTAGATCTTTTAAAGTTGTTTTACCCCTAAATCGTTTCGACAGGGTAAAAAAAAACTAAATAATGATTTATCAATGATTTATGATTTATCAATTTAAGAATGTAAGGGATAAAATCTACATTATCTCGCTTATACACTGAGAGTTTTTCCTTTTAATGCAACATTTTTCATCTTCCGAAACTGTTTAAATCCATCTACATTGAATACCGAAATGTTATGTCCAAAATATAAAATATATATCACAAAGATCGTATAAACAAACAAGGTGGGGGAGTGATTATTGCTGTTGATGCAACATATCCCTCCAATATAGTTGAACTAAATAATTTATTAGCATAATTGTCGATTTGGGCAAATGCAAATTTTTTGTCTCATGCTCCTATATATACCTCAATCGCCATATTTCAGCAATATTATAAATAGATGAGAAAACGGATGTTATTTATTATATTTTGGTCCTTTGCGATTTGAACTTGTCATCTATTCAGTGCCATTGCCAGATTCAGAATCGATGACTCCTTTAACCCCAACTGGGAATTCTAACCATTTTACATTTAATGTTGTGAATCGTTTTTATGATTTAGACTTTCATCAAATAAACTGTGTAGAAAATAGCTATGGGAAAATTCTTGATTTAGCATTTGTTAATATCACACAGTATTTTGAAATTTTAAAAATCCCTGCTATCTCAACACCCGAAGATAGTTATCATCCAACAGTGTGTATATTAATGTCAGTGTCTATTCTTAGGACAACTTTCCGCATAAATTACCGGGAATTTCTGAAGTAACTATACCATATTTACGGTTCCAAGAAATTTCAACAGGTCTACGTCATTTTAAAGCACTAAAAAGTCCAGGTTCAGATGGCATTCTCAGTATAATATTAAAATTCTATTCGAATACCTTGTCAGTTTCTTTAACACTCTTCACTTAAATTCAGTCATTTCCCTTCTTATTTGAAAAAAATCGTTTTTGGTGCCTTTACATAAATCTGGCAGCTTAGTAGATGTTTCCAATTATAGAGGAATTGCAAAGTTGGGTGCCATTCCAAAGTTGTTTGAAAAATTAATTACTGATGTAATTTTCCATAAAGTCAAATCAATCCTACGCCAATTTTAAAATGGCTTTCCGCAGTGGACTCTCAACCATTACCATTCAATTTTCATCAGCGGTAATTAAAAGATTTGTTCACAACAAACAAGCTGATACAATTTATACCGATTTCAGCAAAGCTTTTGATAAAGTCAATCATAAGTTACTTTTATTCAAACTTAAACGTATAGGATTCAATAGAAACATGGTTTTATAGAGTTGGTCCTATTTTCGCTATAGGTCACAGAAGGTTGTCTCTCTAACTCTATCGAAGTTCCATCTAGCATTTCGCAAGAAAATCATCGTGGACCAGTTCTATTTTTATACCCTCCACCAAAAAAGGTATGGAGGGTATATTAACTTTGTCATTCCGTTTGTAACTCATCGAAATAATCATTTTAGACCCAACAAAGTATATATATTCTTGATCAGCGTAAAATTCTAAGACTTAGCCCTAACCGTCCGTCTGTCCGTCCGTCCGTCTGTCCGTCCGTCCGTCTGTCCGTCTGTTGTAATCACGAAACGAATTAAGATAGGAAGCTAAAATTTTGCACAGATCTCTCTTTTGTCTGCAGGGAGGTCAAGTTCGAAGATGGGCTATATCGGTCCACGATATCGTATAGCCCCCATATAACTGTACCCCCGATATTCGGTAATTTGATGATCTTAGCCACATTTTTCAATGGAATTGTCTGAAAATCAACACAAGTAGTTCCTTGTGGGCATTTTACCTCCTCAAGAAGAATTGTCTATATAGGTCCACGATATCGAATATCCCCCATATAACGGTACCCCCCGATATTCGGTATTTTGATGATTTTACCCACATTTTTCAACGGAATTGTCTAAAAATCCACACAATGAGTTCCTTGTGGGTACTTTATACCTCGGCAGAGAATTATCTATATAGGTCCACAATATCGTATAGCCCCCATATAACTGTACCCCCCGATATTCGGTATTTTGATGATTTTACCCACATTTTTCAACGGAATTGTCTGAAAATCCACACAAGGAGTTCCTTGTGGGTACTTTATACCTCGGCAGAGAATTATCTATATAGGTACACAATATCGTATAGCCCCCATGTAACGGTACCCCCGATATTCGGTATTTTGATGATTTTACCCACATTTTTCAATGGAATTGTCTGAAATTCCACAAAAGGAGTCCCTTGTGGGCATTTTACCTCCTCAAAAAGAATTGTCTATATAGGTCCACGATATCGTATATCCCCCATATAACTGTAACCCCTGATATTCTGTATTTTGATGATGTTAGCCACGCTTTTCTATGGAATTGTCTTAAAATCAACACAAGTAGTTTCTTGTGAGTACTTCACCCCCTGAGAGAGAATTGTCAATACAGGTCCACGATATCGTATATCCCCCATATAACGGTACCTCCCGATATTCGGTATTTTATGATTTGACCCACATTTTTCATCGGAATTGTCTGAAAATCCACACAAGGAGTTCCTTGTGGGCACTTTATACCTCGACAGAGAATTATCTATATAGATTCACGATATCGTATAGCCCTTATATAACGTTACCCCCGATATTCGGTAATTTGATGTTTTTAGCCATATTTTTCAACGGAATGGGGTTCTTTGTACACAAGGGGTTCTTTGTACACAAGGGGTTCTTTGTGAGCACTTTACCCCCCGACAGAGAATTCTCTATATAGGTTAACGATAACGTATAGCTCCCATATAACGGTACCCCGCGATATTCGGTATTTTGATGATTTTAGCCACATTTTCCAATCGTATTGTCTGAAAATCCACACACGGAGTTCTTTGTGAGCACTTTACCCCTGAAACGGAATTATCTATATAGGTCCACAATATCGTATATTCCCCGTATAACGGTACTCCCCTATATTCGGTATTTTGATGATTTTAGCCACTTTTCCAATGGAATTATCTGAAAATCTATACAAGGAGTTCCTTGTTAGTACTTTACACGCAGACATAGATTTGTCTTTATAGGTCCACAATATCGTATATCCCCCCATATATCGGCACCTTCCTATATTAGATATTTTAAAGATTTTAAAAGAATTTTTATTGGATTTTATTTTTTTGAAAATTTTCTAATTCGTTCCAAACGGTGGAGGGTATTCAAAGTTCGGCCCAACCGAACTTACTGCTTTTTTACTTGTTATACTCTCCAACATACTATGGAGGGTATATTAACTTTGTCATTCCGTTTGTAACTCCTCGAAATACTCAGGTCAGACCAAAGTACATATATTCTTGATCAGCGTAAAATTCTAAGTCGATTTAGCGATGTTCGTCTGTCTGCCTGTTGTAATCACACTATCTTTCGAACGAATTGAGAAAGAAGGCTAACATTTTGCAGACATGTTTTTTTAGCGATTTTCTCCGCCGAAATTGTTTCAAATGTGGTATTTGAAGTTCAAATTGGACGCTACAGACTGTGACAGAAAATTGTCTGTGCAGGTCCACGTCTTCGTATAGCCCCCATATAACTGTACCTCCCTATATTCGGTGTTTTGATAATTTTGCGTGTTTAGAGTTCGTAATGGGAACTACAGTCTGTGACAGAAAATTGTCTATGCTGGTCCAGGTTTTTGCACAGCTCCGATATAATGGTACCTCCCTATATACGATATTTTGATGATTTTAGCTACATTGTTCACCGTTTATTTCAAGTAATGGCTTATGACAAACAATGTCTATGAAGGTCCACGTCGTATAGACCCCAATATGACGGCTATATTCGGTATTTTTAAAATTTTAAGATAATTCTATTTACTTTTTTTTTTAATTTCCACATTCGTTCCGAGTGGTGGAGGGTAATCAAAGTTCGGCCCGGCCGAACTCACCTTTTTTTAGCTTGTTATTCTTTGTTAATGATCTACCAAATTTAATTGAGTGTTCTAAATTGTTAATATACGCTGATGATGTAAAATTATTCATGACTCATAAATCTCAAATAAATATTGTCTTACTGCAAAGAGATATAAATAGTCATCTCTATGGCATGGACTTGAATTTAAAGACAATGTAAGCATATGTGTTTTTTTAGATCTAACCCTATATCAAATATTTATAGTATAAATGGATATGTGTTATCAACTGTAGATTCCTTCACTGATCTGGGGCTTTTGATGGACCCCGGATTAAATTTTAATAAAATTTTATTTCTATGGAGAATAAAGCATCCGGTGTCTGATTCATATGTAACTAAACAATTTCGTTCGTCTCTTGTTAGACCAATATTAGAATATGGTTCCTCTGTGTGGGACCCTAAAAATACATACTCTCTTTTCCGATAAAATCGAGTCCATACAGACGCAATTCCTGCTTTTTGCTTTAAGAGTTTGAAATTGGATCAATAATTTGGTTTTATCCTCTTATAGTAGGAGGTTAAAATTAATTCGATTACCTTCATTTAGAAGTTGACGCATTACGTTTAATTGTATAATGATGTTAAAAATTTTAAATGTTACTGTACCATCTGACTTTCTTATTTCGTCTATTAGATTAAATTTCCCTTTTAGAACTAGTAGATATTATCAGTTTTTATATACTGATTTCCTTCGCTCAAAATATGCGATGATTGACCCTGTCAGTAAAATGAGTGTTTACTTCAATCATTTATATTCTTATGTAGATTTTGGCATGGATATAGATACAATAAAAACTAATATAATTTTTTTTTTAGATGATCAATAGATTCTATCGAGGTAATTGTATTTTCAATCGGCTGATAAATCTATTTTCTGTAGCTGGAATTACTAACACTTGGTGAAAACCCATCATGGTGCGGATCATAATGTGTACGCGATCCCTACGTATGGGGATAGTCGCTCCCTCGGTCGGCAGGGGTGGGAAATGAGTGGCGTTGATAAAAAGACGTTCGATAATAAAAAAACACATGTGCGACTTGTTAAACAGATTATGAAGATATATGTCAATTATACAGAGAGCTTGGGGAATGTCTCTAAATGGTGCAGAACCATACTCTTTTGGTTCTTGTAATATGTGCATAGACATCTTGCTCTTACTTACTTACATCTTGCTCTTACTCTTGCTTAGAGAAATATTAAACAGAAAGAAGATTTAAGAATGTTTGGATGGTTTCGTGGTATATAAGATAATTTTTCATGCCAAGTAAGGCTGTGTGAAATTTGCGGATTCTGTGAGTGTCTTTGGAGATATTCGTCTGTCTTAAATTCTATATTTAGAGTTTGTAATCGCGTGGCATAATATAATCAGATTAGGTACACGTTTTCCTATTCCTATCCATATAAAGGTGGTATGTACAAATTGGTAAGGATTGGTAAGGTATAACCAGGGCTCTATCGGTGGTTCTGTGGGGTATGGATTATCCCTTCAAAATAAAATTATTACAAAAGAATATTCTAGACCCTGTAACGTGATGATTTCATCACGTACATTAGAACGAACAAATAACCGCACCTATTGCACAATAACAACAACGACCACTACAAGAATACAACGAGTGCGACGCCGACAGCACCAACCAACAACCACAGCATTCGTTCGGCGCTGTGTTGAGTGGCTGGTAATTCATTTACACAGGAGTTTCGGCTCGCTGTTCCACAGGAACTTCGGTTCGCTGTTCCCCAGGAGTTTCGGCTCGATGTTTCGCAGGAACTTCGGTTCGCTGTTCCACAGGAGCTTCGGCTCGCTGTTCCACAGGAGTTTCGGTTCGCTGTTCCACAGGATTTTGGGCTGGCTGTTCCACAGGAACTTTGGTTCGCTGTTCCACAGGAACTTCGGTTCGCTGTTCCACAGGAGCTTCGGCTCGCTGTTTCGTATTATAGTCGAACGTTGGTAGTGGAGTAGACGTAGTTATAGAATCGTAGCTAGGCTAGTTACCTCACCCCTGTACCCGACCCGACTAACAAAAACCCGAACTGCCTAACCCGATTACCTTCAAATCGTCAACAACAGTCATTACCCGAACACAAACTTCGTAATTCTTGATCGTCGACAACCGACGACCACAACTTCCCGATTACTTTCAAATCGTCAACATACCGCAACACCCGGATACAAACTTCGTAATTCATGATCGTCGACAACCGACGACCACAAGTTCCCGATTACCTTCAAACCGTCAACAACCCTCATCAACCAAACACAAACATCGTAATTCCTGATCGTCGACAACCGACGACCACAAATTCCCGATTACCTTCAAATCGTCAACAACCATGATCACCCGAACACAAACATCGTAATTCCTGATCGCCGACAACCGACGACCACAAGTTCCCGATTATCTTCGAATCGTCAACGCAAACGTCACCCGAACGCAACACCGCAATTCCTGATTTTCTTTAACCCGACATCATCATTCCCGATTGATCACGAGTCGAATCCCGATTATCAATTAAATATCAATACTTTGAATTCAAGAACACCTCCGAAGTCCATTTGCCATCCTATATTCCATATTTATCTTATCGTATTTCAATCCGAGTAGATTGTAATTCAGCATTAAAGAATTATAAAACATCCGATTGTTATCCCAGGAAAGGGAGAATTCTACTCTTATTATTTCATAAGGTTTAGTGGGTCCTTATGGAGACCCTGGATACAGCTGAGCTTACCTGATCCGACGAGAAAACCACGTTAATACCCTTTAAAGTTAAAGTAACTTCCCCAAAAACACTGTATATTGTTAGAGGCGCAATATGTGTGATAAATTATTTTAGAGAACAAATGATCTGAATATATAAAATTTTATTTGGGAAGTAAAAATATTTTTTTCATTGACAAAACTTACAAGTCAGAAGTCAATGAATAATATTACAATAAAAATTACAAAGTCGATTGGATCTCCAACACCCTTCCTCAATCGATTTCCACTCCAAAAGATTTTCTGAATTTAACAAATCTTGGTACAGGTAGCGGTTTCGTTAGCATGTCTGCTACCATTGACTCAATAGGACAGTACTTGCATATTATTTTTCAATGTGATCATTCACACAATTAACTTTGGTGTCAATGTGTTTAGTTCTGCTGCTAAGTTGTTCTTCCTTGATGAGTCGTAAGCAACTTTGATTGTCTTCAAATATTGTAGTTGGTAATCCTTGTTTGATTCGCATATCGCTTAATAGTGGTCTAATCCATATACATTCTTTGCATGCTTCGTAAAGGGCAACAAATTCAGCCTCTGTAGACGAGAGAGATACACATGTTTGTTTTCTACTTGTCCAACTGATAGTACCGCCGTTAATTTGAAATATGTAACCAGAGTTTGATTTCCTTTGAAGCCTGTCTTCGGCCCAACTCGCGCCAGCATAGCATTTTAATATATATTGCTCGGAATTAGCATAGCTTAATCGAAAGAAATACTCGCTAGTTCCCTTTATGTACTTGAAGACCCGTTTCAATTCCGTCCAATCACTTTCTGAGCCAAAATTGAAACACTAGCGGCTATATCAGGTCTAGAGTTAACGCTTATGTATAATAGTTATCCAATAAATTTTTGATATTTTGTGATTATTTCTGGATCTATAGGGTATTGAGAATCTTTCAAATTATCCATTCCAAATTCCTTAACCAAGTCTTTAATGAACTTTTCCTGACGAATGCAAAAGTTCGAGAATTTGTCTTGAAAATTTTAGCTTTAAGTATTGTTTTTACTTTATCGATGTTAGACTAACAACCAAAATGTCATTAACGTAAATTAAAATATACGTCATCCCTTCCTCGATAGTGCATTTTGTGTAGAGACAGGGATCAGCTGTTGACTTTTCGAAACTTCCATGCCTCAAAATTTTATGGAGAGTGTTGTTCCATATATGAGCATCTTGTTTAAGTCCGTATATGCTTTTATTAAGCCTGCACACCATTTTATTTCCGCTTTCTTCAAATCCTGGAGGCTGCTTCATATATACGGTTTCTTGCAACTCACCATTCAGAAACGCTGATTTTATGTCGAAGTGAACAACTGACATTTTCTTTGCTCCCGCTATGGACAACAACGTCCGTAATGTCGTCTGTCTCACTACTGGTGCAAAAACATCGTCGTAATCCTGACCGTATTTCTGAGGGCATCCACGCGCTACCAAGCGAGCTTTGAATCTTTGAACTGTTCCATCAGAATCCCGTTATATTTTGAATGTTCACTTTGAGCTAACGACGTTTGCATTCTTCGAAGGTACCACAAGCTCTCACATATTCAGCTTCTTAAGAGATGTTATTTCTTCGTTCATTACTTCAATCCACTCTGAAAGCTGTTCTGATTGTAAAACATCACTAAAAGTTTTTGGTTCCTGAATTTGTTCATATTTTAGAACGCTATACCCATACTTTGCACCAGTTTTTCCTAATGTTTTACGAGTTGATATGCGCAATTTTAGGAGTTCTGTATCATTTGAAGATATTTCAATTTGATCTTCCATGCTTTCAAAAAATATATCTTCTTCGGATTGAATATTATCGGCAGAATTCTCTATATGGCCGGCGTATAGAACATTTATGGAATTTGCTTTCCTTGTAAAAGTATCGAGTTGAACTTCCGAGTCGTGTGGTTTTGAATTCTCAAATAATCGTTATTTAAATCCGTTTTAAATTTTGCATCTCTGCTGATGGTTACCTTTTTGGTAATTGGATTAACAAATCTGAATCCTGTTGAGTTCTGGTCATAACCCATGAACGTTAAAATTTCAGTTTTATTATCTAACTTTACACGTTTTTCTTTTGGTATAAAGACATGAGCTTTCGATCCAAAAATTTGCAAATGGTTTATATTGGGTATTCGTATCCAACGTCAAAAAAGCGCACATTTTGAACTGATATGGCATGTTGCACCGGAATCAAAAACCCAATGTGTTGCGTCACAATTTACTGAAAAACAATAGCTGCCTTTAATAGCTTTCTCTTCTTTCGCCTTGTTCGCGTTGTCTGCATTATTGTTCTTGTTTTTTTTTTTTTTTTTTGAATTTCCAGCAATCCTTTTTCAGATGGCTTTTTGCCTTACCGAAATGACATCGCTAAATTTAGCGTTCTTCAAAGCGTTCAGATGTTTTGAGAATCGATTTCGAAGGTACATTACCTGTCATGCGTTCGGATTCTTCAATCAAACATGTTTCCACTATTTTAATAGTTAGTTCATCAACTTTTCGAACTTCCAAGGCCGTGACTAGCGTGTCAAATGTGGACGGAAGCCTACTAAGAAGCATAGCCTCCAACCACCGCTCTTCATGTCCATTATATGTTCATTAATATCAACTTCCATTAATATTTCATATTGAATATTTGCCTCATGATACATACATTACTCCCAAGCGTATTTTTATACCCTCTACCATACTATGGAGGGTATACTAATTCTGTCATTCCGTTTGTAACTCCTCGAAATACTCATGTCAGGCCCAACAACGTATATACAGTCACTCACATTTAAAGTCGGACAGTCCCTTACACTAAATTGATGTTGTAATATCTTCGATTCTATTAAAGAAAATTCATCTCTGTATTTTAAATGTTATAACAAAAACATACTGCAAGTTCCAGGATAAAAATTACATACAAGCTAAACTAAAATAAGGACACTTTTTATTCTCACGTTGAAAGTCGGGCAGTACATAAAATTTGATCATATTTAAAGGAAATTAAATAAATTAATACTTGGTTGCGCCACCCCTCTGATTTTTGACAGCTTGTAGTCGGCTTGGCATGGATTGAACCAAGTTTTTGCAAACTTCAGGACTAATTTTATCCTACTCTTCCTGTAAAGCCGGTTTTAGCTGTTGCTTTGGTGTACAAAGCCTGTCCTGCATTCTGCGACCTAATTCATCCCATAAATATTCAATCACATTTAGATACGGACTTTGAGCAAGCGTTTTGGTCATTTTTGCACAGTTATACAATAGATAGTTTCTTTGGTCGAGGTGTGCGTTGATTATTTGGAACTAATCCATTTTCCTTATAGATTATATCGGGCACTGTTTCTGTTTCAAATTACGTATATAGAGTTCGTTATTGGAACTACAGTCTGTGACAGAAAATTGTCTATGGAGATCCATGTCATCGAATAGGCCCCATATATCAGTACCTCCCTATATTCGGTATTTTTACGATTTTGGGTACAATATTCACAGAAATTGTTTAAGATGTTGTATTTGAAGTTCGGAATGGAGGCTACAGCATTTGCCAGAAAATTGAATATACAGGTGCAGGTATTCGTATAGCGGTACCTCCCTATATACGGTATTTTGATAATTTTAGCTAAATTATTTACCGTTTATTTCAAGTTTCGAATTTGAATATGGTAATGGCTTATAACAAAAAATGCCTATGTAGGTCCACGTCGTATAGACCCCAATATAACGGCTATATTCGGTATTTTTAAAATTTTAACAGAATTTTTAAAGGATTTATTTCGGCCCGGCCGAAGTTACTGCTTTTTATCTTGCTTTCATGATGGGTTTTGAAAATATTATAACAATCATGGGCGCTCGTTGCTTTTTTTTATCAGCATAAGTTGATTGTCTACGACGTACAGACCAATTATTTCCGTCGCTGATTCGTCCCTTTTCTTCCATTCCGCATCAAGATTACTAGGAAAAGCGAAAGTAAAACATTCCCACAAATCTTCTTTGCGCAAGATTAATTCCAGCTTGAACTTCTATAAATGGTAATTATCTGCGTTTAATTTCGCGAAAGATGTTCTCAAAAAAATCCATTGCGATGGAGCCCATAACCTGTTAGAGGCGCAATATGTTTGATAAAATATGTTTACTTCCCAAAAAAATTTTCGTGTGTTCAGATCATTTGTTCTCTAAAATATTTTATCACACATATTGCGCCTCTAACATATTATACTCTTCTTTTAGTATCTCTCTCATGTGTTGAGAAATTTATGCACCTAAACTTTTAGGTACTTTTAATACCCTCCACCATTTGCAACGGATTTAAAAATTAAGAAAATAAATAAAATGCCTTGAAAATTATATTAGAATCTTAAAAAAATACCGAATATAGGCGTTATATTGGGGTCTATACGAAGACGTGAACCTGCATAGGTAACTTTTGTTATAAGCCATTTCAATATTCAAATACGAAACTTAAAAAATCGTCAAAATACCGAATATAGAGAGTTACCGTTAAATCGAAGACCTGGGCCTGCATAGACATTTTTCTGCCATAGACTTAATATACAAACTTAATATACCCTCCATACTATATATGGTGGAGGGTATAAAAACGATAGGATACGGGATACATATAAACTGTTTTTTTGGTAGCATATTTAAAAAATTAACATTATATTCTATCTAAGAGTTTTAATTCTATATGACGAACAGTTTGAATAGGAAAATGATGAATACTATTATTGCTACAGTTTTTTGTGCTGCATTTGAGATATTAATTTATGACAAGTGTGGTTTTTCCTAAGGCCCCATTGTACGAATTTCATGATTGTGGAAGGCTCCTCAACTAAAGGGCAATAATATTGCATTAATGTGATAAGTATGCAGTAGGAAAATAAAAGAAACAAGTTAAAAAGCAGTAAGTCCGGCCGGGCCGAACTTCGGAACGAATTTGAAAATTTTCAAAAAATAAAATCCGTTAAAAATGTTGTTAAAATCTTAAAAATACCGAACATAGCCATTATACAGGGGTATGTATGACGTGAACCTACATAAGTTTTATTTGTCATAAGCCATTACCATATTCAAATTCGAAACTTGAAATAAACGGTTAATAATGTAGCTAAAATCATCAAAATACCGTATATAGGGAGGTACTGTTATATCGGAGCTATACGAAGACCTGGACCTGCATACACAATTTTCTGTCAAAGACTGAAGTTCCCCTTAAGAACTCTAAATACGTAATTTGAAACTACTCCGGTGAATAGTGTCGCTAAAATCATCAAAATACCGAATATAGGGGGGTACCGTTGTATGGGGGCTATATGAAAACGTGGACCTATATGAACTTAACCTGCCCACTCGCAAAATAAACATGTGTGCAAAACTTAAGCCTCGCTTCGTTCGAAAGATATCGTGATTACAACAGACAGACGGACTTTGCTGAATCGACTTAAAATTTTACACTGATCAAAAATATATATACTCTGTTGGGTCTGACATGAGTATTTCGAGGAGTTAAACCCGGAATGACAAAGTTAATATACCCTTAATAGTAGGGTGGAGGGTATAAAAAGTGTTCAAAACGTTATAAAATGTAGATACTGGTCTATTTCTAAACAAGGGAGATATAGGAAATGTGAGAAGAGTTTATGCTCACCGTATGAATGTTGTAATCCAAGAAAAGTGAGTCTGCAGATTTTTAGCGACGCTTGGGTTACTTTGTTGATTTTAGCAATTCAAAAAGCGGTTTAACGAAAGTAACTACTTAGAACTAGAGTTGTTATTTCTATTCACAATAAGCTACAGTGGTACTCCATAATAGAATTCAATAACAAATAAATGTAAATACAATTCAATTTTTAAATCAAAGTACATGAACTTATGGCAAATTATTCAAATCTGTCCATGGCGCCGGTCTTGCACAGGTGCAACTGATGAGGCGACGCACATTACTTCTGCCAGTGATTTGATGACATGGGATAACACTAGTTGATCCGACTTTGCCTAGGTATGTTTGCCTGAGAGATAACATTCTGCTGAAGGAGCATGGGATGGTTGCGTCGTTGGCTGTGGCGGGAGCGGTTGGGTTGCGGTAAGTGGGACCTCCGATACCCCTGTTGCCTGGTTTTCGGAGGATGGTATGGTTTATGACGTTTGGGCTGCTGTTGGCGTTGTTATCGTTGCAGCTGTCGGGACTGTTGTTGTTGCATAGCATGGGGTAGATAACCTTGAGTTTTGTCCATTTATTTACAACTGATAGCCATTGGTTCGGGTAAAGCCATAATTAGGGAAGCTCTAAGGAAATTCCCAGGAGTTAAGGCTGTGGTATCTGAATTATCTTCAGTAACGCAGAGTTCGGGCGAGAGTTAGGAACGCCTTCCATACGAGCTAAGACTATAGCAAATTGCTCAAAAGTAAATCGGTGTGCTCCTGCTTTTGGTTTAAAATAGAGATTGAAGCGTTTTACTACTGATTCCCACAACCCTCCCATATGTGGTGCATGCGGTGTGATAAATCGCCATTCGAAACCTTGAGTGGAATATTTACCAGCAATATCAGTTGTAACAACTTTAATAAAATTTGAAAATTCTCTAAGTAATTTTTTACTAGCACCAACGAAGTTCTTTCCATTATCAGATTCTATCCGAAAGGGTAGCAAAGAAAGCTTCGAAAGCCACAGAGGTAAGCTCAGAGCATGGCTCCAAATGAATAGCTTATAGATAGATAGACAATCATGGGATATTTTTCATATTTAGGGAGGTCTGCGTTAGCCAATCTATGATCGACACGCATGATATGGTTGTGCATTTAAACAACGTTTCAGCGAAATGTCATTACCATCTACTAAATCATTGCATTCCTGTTCATAAAATTTATAAGTCCAAACTTCGCAGAGAAAGTTTTATAATGAAAGAATTGTGGAGAAATATTTTACTGAGCTTCTAACGACTATATAAACAATTGTGGTAGAACCTATAAGCATACGAAAATACCCGCATCGCTTTTTTGTATGTTGAAAATAGGTCTAAGTAGTCGACCTCTTTCTGATTATTTTTTTCTTGCTCTTCGCTTCCTATAGCAACTATGCTTTGTACATTTGGGCGTTTTCCCATATCTGGGCAAACTATTGAAATTTTCTTGGGTCATTCAGATGAGGGGTTTGTCAGCCAGTTAGACCATTGACCCACAAAGAGCTGGTGGCTAAATCTTGAGGCCTGCAATCTCTAGTGCCAAGATCGGCTGGATTGTCATGCGTAGGATACACACAACATTTGGAACTAATTCCAAATTGCTTTTGGCAACTAACAAATTGGAGAACACTACTGATTTTTATACCCCTCACCATACTATGAAGGGTATATTAACTTTGTCATTCCTTTTGTAACTCCTCGATATACTCATATCAGACCCAACAAAGTATATATATTTTTCAGCGTAAATTTTTTTAAGTCGATTTAGCAAAGTCCGTTTGTCTGTATGTCTGTTGTAATCACGCTATCCCCAATATAACGGTACCATCCTATATTCGTTTTTTGATGATTTTAGCGACATTATTAACCGGAATTGTTTCAAATTTGGTATTTAAAGTCGTAATGGATACTACAGCGTGTGATAGAAAATTGTTTGTGCAGGTCCACGTCTTCGTACAGCCCCCATACAACGGTACCTCCCTATATTCGGTATTTTGATGATTTTAGCATCATTATTCACCGGAATTGTTTCAAACTACGTATTTAGAGCTCGTTATAGGAACTACAGTCTGTGACAGAAAATTGTGTATGCAGGTTCAGGTCTTCGTATAGGCCCCACATACCAGTACCTCCCTATATTCGGTATTTTGACGAGTTTAGGTACAATACCCACCGAAAATGTTTGAGACGCGTGTTTGATGTTCGTAATGGATGCTACAGCTTATAGCAGAAAATTATGTATGCTGGTTTAGGTCTTCGCACAGCTCCGATATAACGCTACCTCCCTATATACGATATTTTGATGATTTTAGCTACATTATTCACCGTTTATTTCAAGTTTCGAATTTAAATATGGTAATGACTTATGACAAACAATGCCCATGTAGGTCCACGTCGTATAGACACCGATATAAAGACTATGTTCGGTATTTTTAAAATTTTAACAGACTTCTTTAAGGATTTTATTTCTAAATTCGTTCCAAATGGTGGAGGGTATTCAAAGTTCGCCCCGGCCGAACTTACTGCTTTCTAACTTGTTCATTCTGGCATCTTGCACATGCGCAATATGCAGCTTGTTATGCAACTAAATATCCATGTATTTGGACACAATCAGTCGGATTATACTGAATCCACCTAGACATATTTATTGATGGTACATTTTGAAAATCAGAGACAAGGGTATTCCATTTTGGTTGGGATTCTGGGCTCAAGTTTTTATCCCAATCGATACCTTCTAACCATAGCTGTTACATTAATACTTTTGATCGAATTATTATTGGTGCTATCAATCCTGCAGGATCGAATAATTGAGCAACAGCTGTGAGAATCATACTTTTAGTCAATTAGAAACTTGAAGAAAGTGAAGCAAGTGAATATGAAAATTTGTCGGAAAATGCATCCCACTTAATACCTAAGGTTTTGGTCGAACTTGCTTCCTTGAAACGGAGAAAATCGGAATCATATAAATCTTCGGTGTCGAAATTGAGAATTTTTGGGTCATTTCCGGTAAGCTTTTTGAGAGAAAACTCTTTGATAACCCTTTGATAACCGTGCGAACCACAAGATGTGAAAGAAAATATGAGTGATATTCGCCGTCAATACAAACTTCTCGAAACAAGCAATCTTTCAAATGATCTAGAGTGACATATTCGTTGGGAGCAGAGTTATATTCAGCGAGTAAATCTAAATATATTTTTTTTTACATTCGAGTATATTGTGCCAGTGCAATAAGACGAGACGAGCCCAGACATTCCAGTACAGTTTTTAAAGTTATTGTATTGGATGTTATAGCTTTTATAGCTGTTTTACTGTTCGTTAGGGCGTTAATGGTAGCCGTTCAGACAATCTGCAATCGCTCGGACCTCCGCTTGAAGGATCGTATTGTGATCGAGCAAGCCAAAGAATTTACTAAACACTTTTCGCAAAGAAGTTCAATCGATATCAAACAATATGTTTTCACTTAACACAAAAAATAGCAGTTTTTTGTATTATATGGCAACACAGGTAAAATAGATATATATATGGATGTGAAAATGTACGTAATATTTGAAAAAATATTATTGGTTGTTTAGGTTACTTCCTCTTGTCCAACGAATTCTGTTTTGTTTTCCTTTTTGTTATATTACTTTATTTTAACTACAGTGCTGGTTAAAATATGTAGTTAAATGTTATTTAAAATATTTAGCTATTTCTTTACCTATGCATGTGTGTGTATGTGGGGTATGTGCTGAGTGGTGTTGTTATTTCTTAATCGTTTTGTATGTTGAACAGTGGGGGCCAAAAGAACGATATGCTATTTTAGCAAATGGCGTTTTGATTTTAAATGATGCAACAAAAATTGTTTAAATTTAAGAAACTGCGTTGATTATTTATGATTTTATGTTTGTGTGTAATATGTAGGATTATTATGTGTGAAAATAATGCCGTCGTATATGTGTTTATGTTTTTCTTTTTTGTTATTTGCAACTACTGTTTATATATACTTTCTGTTAACGGCGTTCTTCTTCTTCACCTTTCTAGGCAACAAGTTCACTGAACCTTTTCATATATAAGAACCGCTACTTCGCAGATGGCAAACGAAAGCACATAAACTATTGCAAATATGGCGTTATGCAATATTTACGATTTTAACCATGTTTCAGTAAAAGCGATTATTTTAAATTCACAAAAGAAACTTTTAAGGAATACGTTTCTCAGTTTAGTATTTAATCCTCTAACATTTTGGTAGAGGATCCCACAGACAACAATTAGTTTTTTGACGCTGGTAAGGTATTCACAGATCTAGTAGAGCGTTCTCTGAACAAAAATTCTTTTACCAAGGTATCTTTGGGCCAGAATGAACTACTAACAATAATGTTAAATAATTTGGGGGGAACAGTTATTTTGAATGACGAAATATCACGCTGTTGAGAAGAACGAAATTTAAAGATGTTTAAATCTTGATCAGTTACATCGTTTAGATTTGATTTTATATAGCTGCGAATGTTGTCAGTATCAGGGTGAAGTCTAGATACAAATACTGTTTTACGCCGTTCTACAACGATAAGAGTGTTAGAAGTAGAGGGATCAACGCCATTCACAACCGCGGAAGAGTTTGTAGGAGTTATAGTTGGAGCCTGCACGACTACTGCAGGTGGTTTAGCTTTTTCGCCTTTTGAAGAGTTAATGCTTGCAGTCGAAGTGGAAGCATTAGAAGTTGGGTCTATGCCTTTGCCGTTATCGACTGATGGATTATTATTAGGAGGGGAATTGGCGATATTGGAGAATTTAAACTTATTAAGTTATCAAGACCCAAGGTATTTGGGCCAAGATTGTTTGCTTCAACTAAAGTCTTTTTTCTTTAAGGAGAGTCATCAGAAAATTCAAACCTGCTGACCAATTTTTCAATTTTTTCAAATTTTTTAAATGTTATATTAAAGCTTTTCTTTATCTTTTCAATTTCAGCCTTAGTTTCTTTAAATAGGCAATGATAATCAACTTGTAAATCCCTACATTCAAAACAAGACCAACGCAGACCTTTAGCCTTGTCTGTAATAAAATCATACTGTCTACCGTTGAAGCCAGCGCATTTAAGATGCCAAAATTTATCGCAAATAAAGCAAGATATTAAGCGCTCATTGATGTCTCTAACAGCACAATCGTTATTTGAGCAAGCCATAATGAGAGTATTAAATATCAACAATAGGGTAATGAACACAAGTAAAAAATAATTATTATTATTATTTTTTTTATTAATTAAAATAACTAAGGAAATAGTGTAATTTTGGAAATGGTGTGGTAAGTAATTTACTGTAACTGCCTAAAAGTATGCTAAGAATAGCTAATTGTTTACGTACAAAGATGTTAAGGGGAACTAGCCACAAACGACAAAACACAAATTAACACAATGGAAGCAACAAAGGATAGAAATCAAAAAGAAGAATGTAAACACCAATGTAAACTAGGCGCAAAAAATAATTATAACAAAAAATGGGAAAAAACTGAATGAAACGCGAAAACTTCACACAATTGGAATTTATATAAATTCAATTATTTGGAATTTCACAGTTTAGCACTTGTAGAGACACAAAAACACGGTAAAATTAATTTATATTTAAGATGGTTAATCGACACACAGAAAAACACTTGTAAGCGAGCAGAGTTGCCAACTGATATTTATTTAAGAATATTCTATTCGTTTTTTTCTCTTCTTGCCTTTGCTTGCTGTACTTTTTTGGCTCACTGTCGAGAATGTTTTTTTTTTTGTGAACTATTACCTTTTTCGACTCTTGTTTAGTTTTTTTTCTTCATTTACGATTTGTGCTTGGCGTTCATTTTCACATAAGGGAGGAAAATAAAAAAAACGTATCACTTACCGAACCGCAGGTATTGCTAACAATGTATTTGGGAGGAGTGATGAAGTTAACTCATTGTTATTGTTGTTAATTTCAACGATAACTGCATCCTCTGTAAACGGCTACGGCGGACCATGAAAAAGTATGCGGGGTTAGGGGAAGTGGAATCAAAATCTTTAAGTGGACTGTATGAGTGGAAGAACGTGAGGCAATATTATTTCTCAACAAAGGGAAATAATATTGCATTGATGTGATAAGTATGCAGTATGAAAATAAAAAAGTTCCCAAAACGTAATAAAACGTAGATACTGGTTTATTTCTTAACAAGAGAGAAGAGATAGGGAATGAGAGAAGAGTTTGTGCTCACCGTTTGAATGTTGTAATCCAAGTAGAGTGTGCAGATTTTTAGCAAAGCTTAGATTACTTTGTTGAGTTTAACAATTCAAAAAGCGATTAACGGAAGTAACTACTTAGAACTAGAATTCTTATTTCTATTCACAATAAGCTGAAGTACTAAAAATTATAATTCATATACTTAACGCTACAGTGGAACTCCATAATAGAATTCAACAACAAATAAATTTAAATACAATACTATTTTTAAATCAAAGTACATGAACTTATGGCAAATTATTCAAATTTGTCCATGGTGCCGGGTTTCACTGGTGCAACTGATGAGGCGACGCACATTACTTCTGTCAGTGATTTGATGGCTTGGGATAACACTAGTTGATCCGGCATAAGGGACTTTGCTTAGGTATGTCTGCCGGAGAGATAAAATTCTGCTGAAGGTGAATGGGATGGCTGCGTCGTTGGCTGTGGCGGGAGTCTTGCGAAATTACATAATTAATTAGTTTTGAGAGAAGTAGTGCTCCACTGAGCTCAAGTCTTGGTAAACCAACGGATTAAAGAAGAGCGACTTTGCTTTTGGCAACTAACAAATTGGAAAACACTTCCGATTTTTCATTCTGGCATCTTGCACATGCGCAATATGCAGCTTGATATGCGACTGAAAATCCATGTATTTGGACACAATCAGTCGGATTATACTAAATCCCCCTAGGAATAGTTATTGATAGTACATTTTGAAAATCAGAGATAAGGGCAATCCATTTTGGTTGAGACTCTGTGCTAAATTTTTCATCCCAATCGATACATTCTAACCACAGTTATTGCATTTATACTTTTGATCGAATTACAATTGGTGCAATCCATCCTGTAAGATCGCACTTGTTTCCTTGAAACGAGAAAATCGAAATCATATAAATCTTCGGTGTCGAAATTTGTGAGAATTTTTGGGTCATAAGCTTTTTCATAGGAAACCCAAGGTGAGCAAGATAATATAAGTGAAATTCGCCCTCAATACAAACTTCTCGAAACGAGCAATCTATCAAATGATACAGGGTGACATATTCGTTGGGAGCAGTTATATTCAGCGCGTAAATCTAAATAAAGTTTTTTCCATTCGAGTATATTGTGCCAGTGCACAATATACGACGAGCCCAGACGTTCCAGTACAGTTGTTGAAGTTACTGTTTTGGATGTTATAGCTGTCTTACTGTTCGTTAGGGCGTTAATGGTAGCCGGTCTCGTGTTAGCATGAAGCCAGTTCAGACACTCTGCAATCGCCCGGACCTTCGCTTGAAGGATCGTGTTGTGATCGGGCAAGCCAAAGATTTGAATAAGCAATTTTCGCACAGAAGTTCAATCGATATCAAACAATATGTTTTCACTTACCACAAAAAATAGAAGTTTTTGTAATATATGGCAACACAGGTAAACTAGATATATATGGATATGCAAATTTCTTAACCGTTTTATATTTTATGTGCATTATGTTGTACAGTGGGGGCCAAAAGAACGATATGTTATTTTAGCAAATGGCGTTTTGATTTTAAATGATGCAACAAAAATTGTTTAAATTTAAGAAACTGCGTTGATTCTTTATGGCTTTATGTTTGAGTGTAATATATAGGATTATTATGTGTGAAAATAATACCGTCGTATATGTGGATTCATGTCATATATTTATGTGTGTTGTTATTTAAGAAAGGACAGACATGCACTGCACACATACCCTTCAACCGACAATTTCACTAAGTTTTTCACTTTTTTCACATTACCACCTTATTTTGGTACGCACTAAATATTTTTTTCTGAATATTCCTGCTGTTGTTAGTTGAGTATGTCGTTCTCTTTAATTTTCAGTTAAACACAAACCACCATTAATGCTATTTAAGAATATTCTATTCTTGTTTTTTTTTTTCTCTTTTTGCCTTTGCTTGCTGTATTTTTTGGCTCACTGTTGAGAACGTTTTTTTGATAACAATGTATTTGGGAAGAGTGATGAAGTTACCTCATTGTTATTGTTGTTCATTTCAACGATAACTGCTTCCTCTGTAAACGGCTGCGGAGGACGATGAAAAAGTATGCGGGGATTAATTGGACTGTGGAGTGGAAGAATATGCAGCAATATTATTTCTCAACCAAAGGGAAATAATATTGCATTGATGTGATAAGTATGCAGTATGAAAATAAAAAAAAAGTTTCCAAAACGTTATAAAACGTGGATACTGGTTATTTCTAAAAAGAGAGAGAAGAGATAGGGAATGAGAGAAGAGTTTATGCTCACCGTTTGAGTGTTGTAATCCAAGTAAAGTGAGTGTGCAGATTTTTAGCAAAGCTTAGGTTTCTTTGTTGAGTTTAACAATTCAAAAAGTGATTTAATGGAAGTAACTACTTAGAACTATAATTCTTATTTCTATTCATAATAAGCTTAAGTACTAAAAATTATAATTCATATACTTAACGCTACAGTGGTACTTCATAATGGAAATCAATAACAAATAAATATAAATACAATTCAATTTTTAAATTAAAGAACATTCAAATTTTTCCAAAATTATAAAAGAAAAGGCTTGTGATGGCCCGACTTTATTGAATTCAGTGCACTTAAAATGGGGTACACTTTTTGTCACCTTAATACACTTTAATACTGCGATAGTATGGACAAGTTCCCTTTTGCTTTGAAATGAAGTAGGTATCAAAGGTATGTCTGGATATAAACGCGTTGTAATTGTTAAATAAAACCAGATTCAGTATCCTATTCATACAATTACTAGCTGAAACGGTACACATTGCTGGTCGCCATTTTAGATTTTAATGAATGTTTTAAAATTTTAAGCATTCGGTATTCTAGATTAAAAGATCTATGTTCTGCTTAAAATTATGGCTTGCAACTGTAGTCTTTCTTACAATTGCTGTAGTCTTTCCACCCATATTTCTCAAAGATGCAATATTAAATATACACTTATGGAATAAGCACTTGTGGAACTTCTATCATATGGCTCCCAATGAATGGAATATTTCGATAACAAAATTGAAAAGTTTTGATATCTTGATTTCTTAACTAAAATAATTATAATGGTACTGACCGCTTTTATGTAGTCTTAACCGAAGAGCCTCCAATTTGATATTTGAGAACTAAATGGTTATTATCTATAACTACTATATAATGGTAGTACTCAATCTTTAAGGTCCTTATGATACATAAACATTTTTTGCAAGATTGAATGCAATTTTGAAATATAAATATCAGGTCCTAATCCACGTTTTATCATGTAACGGCAAAACTCAACGAGGACGGTTGAGCTCGAAGTTTTCTAATTGAGGTATTTGGCTTTATCCACCTTCTGATTTAGGGAATTCCAAACTTTATGCTTTTCTATCCCACTCCATATTAATCTTGCTATTCGGTTTGATGGAATAAATTCTCGTTTAGAGTAAAATTCTATGCCAATGTAGTTGTTTTGAAATTAACCCTTAAAAGTTTTAACAATCGAATTTTGAAGTGAGTTCAATATAACGGTACCGTCCAGTCGTAGTTATATATGAAAGCGTGATTCAATGATAACCTTACACTCAAATACCTTTAACCTTATGAACAATTTCATATTTCAAGCACAATCTGTTAATCAAGATTAAACCAAGATACTAGCATCAGCCGTTTCGGCTAGGCGTTGAATCAGTCAGTCACTAGCTCCCTGAAATATTCAACATACACGTTTCGAGATTGATGAAACCCAAGAATCAATACAGATACTGAAAGACTGTTCATACATACTAACCTTAGTGCTGATGTCCCTTTTCCCATGAAATGTTCAGTAACAAAGTCGAATAACGCATTCTAGAGAACATCAAAGACTAACGTAACCAAAGTAACTTATTTTTATTTTTATATTATAGTAGGCGAACACTTGAACATTTTTTCTCTTTGGAATTTTCTAAAAATTGTATTTTTTGATAGAAAAACTTGATGTTTTTTATACCTTCCACCATTCTATGGAGGGTATATTAACTTTGTCATTCCGTTTGTAACTTCTCGAAATATCCATAATAGGCCCTACAAAGTATATATACTAGATCGGCGTAAAATTCTAAGACGATCTGGCGATGTCCGTCTGTCTGTTGTAATTACGCTATTTTTCGAACGATTTGAGATAGAAGGCTAAAATTTTGCACACATGCATCGTTTACCAGTAGACAGGTTATGTTCGTAAATGGGCCATGTCGGTCCACGTTTTCGTATTGCCCCATATAACGGTACCTCCCGATATTCGTTATTTTCATGATTTTAGCGATATTATTTGTAGGAATTATATAAAATTTGGTATTTGAAGTTCGTTATGGGTACTACAGCCTATGACAAAAAATTTTGTATGCAGGTCCATGTCTTCGTGTAGCCCTCATATAACGATAACTCCCGATATTCAGTGTTTTGAGGAATTGTTTCAAATTTCCTACTGGAATATCCTAATGGATACTACAAACTAAGGCAGAAAATTGTCTTTGCAGGTCCACGTCTTCGGTACCTCCCGATACTCTGTATTTTCATACTTTTTTGCAACATTATTCACCGTACTTGTAACAAATTTGGTATTTGGAATTTTAGGGAATGAGAGAAGAGTTTGTGCTCACCGTTTGAATGTTGTTATCCAAGTAAAGTGAGTGTGCAGATTTTTTGCAAAGCTTAGGTTACTTTGTTGAGTTTAACAATTCAAAAAGCGATTAACGGAAGTAACTACTTAGAACTAGAATTCTTATTTCTATTCACAATAAGCTTAAGTACTAAAAATTATAATTCATATACTTAACGCTACAGTGGAACTCCATAATAGAATTCAATAACAAATAAATGTAAATACAATACTATTTTTAAATCAAAGTACATGAACTTATGGCAAATTATTCAAATTTGTCCATGGTGCCGGGTTTCACTGGTGCAACTGATGAGGCGACGCACATTACTTCTGTCAGTGATTTGATGGCTTGGGATAACACTAGTTGATCCGGCATAAGGGACTTTGCTTAGGTATGTCTGCCGGATAGATAACATTCTGCTGAAGGTGAATGGGATGGCTGCGTCGTTGGCTGTGGCGGGAGTGGTTAGGTTGCGGTAAGTGGGACCCCCAATACCCCTGTTGCCTGGTTTTTGGAGGATGGTATGGTTTATGACGTTTGGGCCGCGGTTGGCGTTGTTGTCGTTGCAGATGTCGGGACGTCTGTTGTTGCTTAGCGTGGGGTAGTCCATCTATTTACAACTGATTTTGTCCATCTATTTACAACTGATAGATTTTCAGCTATTGGTTTGGGTAAAGCCATAATTGAGGAGCCTATAAGGAAATACCCAGGAGTTAAAGCTGTGATATCTGAATTGTCTTGAGTAAATGCGAGAGTTAAGAACGCCTTCGATACAAGCTAAGGTTGTAGAAAATTGCTCAAAAACTCAAAATAGCACCAACGAAGTTCTTTCCATTATCAGAAACTATCCGAAAGCCACAGAGGTTAGCTCAGAGCATGGCTCCAAAGGAATAGCTTATAGATAGATAAAATTTTCATTTTAGGGGAGGTCTGCGTTAGCCAATCTATGATTGACACGCATGATATGGTTGTGATCCAAGAATGGGTTGGGTTAATTTAACGCACTTTTCAGCGAAATGTCCTTACCAGCTTCCAAATCATTGCATTCCTGTTCATAAAATTTATAAGTCCATACTTCGCAGAGAAAGTTTTATAATGAAAGAATTGTGGAGAAGTATTTTTACTGAGCTTTTTAAGCCTATATAAACAATTGTTTTAAAACCTATAAACATACGAAAATACCCGCATCCCTTTGTTGTGTGTTGAAAATAGGTCTAAGTAGTCGGCCTTTTTCTGATTATTTTTTTTTGTTCTTCGCTTCCTTTAGCAACTATGCTTTGTACATTTGGGCGTTTTCCCATATCTGGAGTAACTATTGAATTTTTCTTGGGTCATTCAGATGAGGGGTTTGTGAGCCATTTAGACCATTGAACCACAAAGAGCTGGTGGCTAAATCTTGAGGCCTACAACCTCTAGTGCCAAGATCGGCTGGATTATCATGCGTAGGACACACACAACATTTGGAACTAATTCCAAAACCTGAGTCTTGCGAAATTACATAATTGATTAGTTTTGAGAGAAGTAGTGCTCCACTGAGCTCAAGTCTTGGTAAACCAACGGATTAAAGAAGAGCCACTTTGCTTTTTGCAACTAACAAATTGGAAAACACTACCGATTTTTCATTCTGGCATCTTGCACATGCGCAATATGCAGCTTGATATGCAATTGAAAATCTATGTATTTGGACACAATCAGTCGGATTATACTAAATCCCCCTAGGAATAGTTATTGATAGTACATTTTGAAAATCAGAGATAAGGGCAATCCATTTTGGTTGAGACTCTGTGCTAAATTTTTCATCCCAATCGATACATTCTAACCATAGTTATTGCATTTATACTTTTGATCGAATTACAATTGGTGCAATCCATCCTGTAAGATCGCACTTGTTTCCTTGAAACGAGAAAATCGAAATCATATAAATCTTCGGTGTCGAAATTTGTGAGAATTTTTGGGTCATAAGCTTTTTCATAGGAAACCCAAGGTGAGCAAGATAATATAAGTGAAATTCGCCCTCAATACAAACTTCTCGAAACGAGCAATCTATCAAATGATACAGGGTGACATATTCGTTGGGAGCAGTTATATTCAGCGCGTAAATCTAAATAAAGTTTTTTCCATTCGAGTATATTGTGCCAGTGCACAATATACGACGAGCCCAGACGTTCCAGTACAGTTGTTGAAGTTACTGTTTTGGATGTTATAGCTGTCTTACTGTTCGTTAGGGCGTTAATGGTAGCCGGTCTCGTGTTAGCATGAAGCCAGTTCAGACACTCTGCAATCGCCCGGACCTTCGCTTGAAGGATCGTGTTGTGATCGGGCAAGCCAAAGATTTTAATAAGCAATTTTCGCACAGAAGTTCAATCGATATCAAACAATATGTTTTCACTTACCACAAAAAATAGAAGTTTTTGTAATATATGGCAACACAGGTAAACTAGATATATATGGATATGCAAATTTCTTAACCGTTTTATATTTTATGTGCATTATGTTGTACAGTGGGGGCCAAAAGAACGATATGTTATTTTAGCAAATGGCGTTTTGATTTTAAATGATGCAACAAAAATTTTTTAAATTTAATTTAAATTTAATGGTTTTATGTTTGAGTGTAATATATAGGATTATTATGTGTGAAAATAATACCGTCGTATATGTGGATTCATGTCATATATTTATGTGTGTTGTTATTTAAGAAAGGACAGACATGCACTGCACACATACCCTTCAACCGACAATTTCACCAAGTTTTTCACTTTTTTCACATTACCACCTTATTTTGGTACGCACTAAGTATTTTTTTCTGAATATTCCTGCTGTTGTTAGTTGAGTATGTCGTTCTCTTTAATTTTCAGTTAAACACAAACCACCATTAATGCTATTTAAGAATATTCTATTCTTGTTTTTTTTTTCTCTTTTTGCCTTTGCTTGCTGTATTTTTTGGCTCACTGTTGAGAACGTTTTTTTGATAACAATGTATTTGGGAAGAGTGATGAAGTTACCTCATTGTTATTGTTGTTCATTTCAACGATAACTGCTTCCTCTGTAAACGGCTGCGGAGGACGATGAAAAAGTATGCGGGGATAGGAGAAGTGAAATCCCAACCTTTAATTGGACTGTGGAGTGGAAGAATATGCAGCAATATTATTTCTCAACCAAAGGGAAATAATATTGCATTGATGTGATAAGTATGCAGTATGAAAATAAAAAAAAAGTTTCCAAAACGTTATAAAACGTGGATACTGGTTATTTCTAAAAAGAGAGAGAAGAGATAGGGAATGAGAGAAGAGTTTATGCTCACCGTTTGAGTGTTGTAATCCAAGTAAAGTGAGTGTGCAGATTTTTAGCAAAGCTTAGGTTACTTTGTTGAGTTTAACAATTCAAAAAGTGATTTAATGGAAGTAACTACTTAGAACTATAATTCTTATTTCTATTCACAATAAGCTTAAGTACTAAAAATTATAATTCATATACTTAACGCTACAGTGGTACTTCATAATAGAAATCAATAACAAATAAATATAAATACAATTCAATTTTTAAATCAAAGAACATTCAAATTTTTCCAAAATTATAAAAGAAAAGGCTTGTGATGGCCCGACTTTATTGAATTCAGTGCACTTAAAATGGGGTACACTTTTTGTCAACTTAATACACTTTAATACTGCGATAGTATGGACAAGTTCCCTTTTGCTTTGAAATGAAGTAGGTATCAAAGGTATGTCTGGATATAAACGCGTTGTAATTGTTAAATAAAACCAGATTCAGTATCCTATTCATACAATTACTAGCTGAAACGGTACACATTGCTGGTCGCCATTTTAGATTTTAATGAATGTTTTAAAATTTTAAGCATTCGGTATTCTAGATTAAAAGATCTATGTTCTGCTTAAAATTATGGCTTGCAACTGTAGTCTTTCTTACAATTGCTGTAGTCTTTCCACCCATATTTCTCAAAGATGCAATATTAAATATACACTTATGGAATAAGCACTTGTGGAACTTCTATCATATGGCTCCCAATGAATGGAATATTTCGACAACAAAATTGAAAAGTTTTGATATCTTGATTTCTTAACTAAAATAATTATAATGGTACTGACCGCTTTTATGTAGTCTTAACCGAAGAGCCTCCAATTTGATATTTGAGAACTAAATGGTTATTATCTATAACTACTATATAATGGTAGTACTCAATCTTTAAGGTCCTTATGATACATAAACATTTTTTGCAAGATTGAATGCAATTTTGAAATATAAATATCAGGTCCTAATCCACGTTTTATCATGTAACGGCAAAACTCAACGAGGACGGTTGAGCTCGAAGTTTTCTAATTGAGGTATTTGGCTTTATCCACCTTCTGATTTAGGGAATTCCAAACTTTATGCTTTTCTATCCCACTCCATATTAATCTTGCTATTCGGTTTGATGGAATAAATTCTCGTTTAGAGTAAAATTCTATGCCAATGTAATTGTTTTGAAATTAACCCTTCAAAGTTTTAACAATCGAATTTTGAAGTGAGTTCAATATAACGGTACCGTCCAGTCGTAGTTATATATGAAAGCGTGATTCAATGATAACCTTACACTCAAATACCTTTAACCTTATGAACAATTTCATATTTCAAGCACAATCTGTTAATCAAGATTAAACCAAGATACTAGCATCAGCCGTTTCGCCTAGGCGTTGAATCAGTCAGTCACTAACTCCCTGAAATATTCAACATACACGTTTCGAGATTGATGAAACCCAAGAATCAATACAGATACTGAAAGACTGTTCATACATACTAACCTTAGTGCTGATGTCGCTTTTCCCATGAAATGTTCAGTAACAAAGTCGAATAACGCATTCTAGAGAACATCAAAGACTAACGTAACCAAAGTAACTTATTTTTATTTTTATATTATAGTAGGCGAACACTTGAACATTTTTTCTCTTTGGAATTTTCTAAAAATTGTATTTTTTGATAGAAAAACTTGATGTTTTTTATACCTTCCACCATTCTATGGAGGGTATATTAACTTTGTCATTCCGTTTGTAACTTCTCGAAATATCCATAATAGGCCCTACAAAGTATATATACTAGATCGGCGTAAAATTCTAAGACGATCTGGCGATGTCCGTCTGTCTGTTGTAATTACGCTATCTTTCGAACGATTTGAGATAGAAGGCTAAAATTTTGCACACATGCATCGTTTACCAGTAGACAGGTTATGTTCGTAAATGGGCCATGTCGGTCCACGTTTTCGTATTGCCCCATATAACGGTACCTCCCGGTATTCGTTATTTTCATGATTTTAGCGATATTATTTGTAGGAATTATATAAAATTTGGTATTTGAAGTTCGTTATGGGTACTACAGCCTATGACAAAAAATTTTGTATGCAGGTCCATGTCTTCGTGTAGCCCTCATATAACGATAACTCCCGATATTCAGTGTTTTGAGGAATTGTTTCAAATTTCCTACTGGAATATCCTAATGGATACTACAAACTAAGGCAGAAAATTGTCTTTGCAGGTCCACGTCTTCGGTACCTCCCGATACTCTGTATTTTCATACTTTTTTGCAACATTATTCACCGTACTTGTAACAAATTTGGTATTTGGAATTTTAGGGAATGAGAGAAGAGTTTGTGCTCACCGTTTGAATGTTGTTATCCAAGTAAAATGAGTGTGCAGATTTTTTGCAAAGCTTAGGTTACTTTGTTGAGTTTAACAATTCAAAAAGCGATTAACGGAAGTAACTACTTAGAACTAGAATTCTTATTTCTATTCACAATAAGCTTAAGTACTAAAAATTATAATTCATATACTTAACGCTACAGTGGAACTCCATAATAGAATTCAATAACAAATAAATGTAAATACAATACTATTTTTAAATCAAAGTACATGAACTTATGGCAAATTATTCAAATTTGTCCATGGTGCCGGGTTTCACTGGTGCAACTGATGAGGCGACGCACATTACTTCTGTCAGTGATTTGATGGCTTGGGATAACACTAGTTGATCCGGCATAAGGGACTTTGCTTAGGTATTTCTGCCGGAGAGATAACATTCTGCTGAAGGTGAATGGGATGGCTGCGTCGTTGGCTGTGGCGAGAGTGGTTAGGTTGCGGTAAGTGGGACCCCCGATACCCCTGTTGCCTGGTTTTTGGAGGATGGTATGGTTTATGACGTTCGGGCCGCGGTTGGCGTTGTTGTCGTTGCAGTTGTCGGGACGTCTGTTGTTGCTTAGCATGGGGTAGATAAGGTTGAGTTTTGTCCATCTATTTACAACTGATAGATTTTCAGCTATTGGTTTGGGTAAAGCCATAATTGGGGAGCCTATAAGGAAATACCCAGGAGTTAAAGCTGTGATATCTGAATTGTCTTGAGTAAACGCGAGAGTTAAGAACGCCTTCGATACAAGCTAAGGTTGTAAAAAATTGCTCAAAAACTGAAAATAGCACCAACGAAGTTCTTACCATTATCAGAAACTATCCGAAAGCCACAGAGGTTAGCTCAGAGCATGGCTCCAAAGGAATAGCTTATAGATAGATAAAATTTTCATTTTAGGGGAGGTCTGCGTTAGCCAATCTATGATTGACACGCATGATATGGTTGTGATCCAAGAATGAGTTGAGTTAATTTAACGCACTTTTCAGCGAAATGTCCTTACCATCTTCCAAATCATTGCATTCCTGTTCATAAAATTTATAAGTCCATACTTCGCAGAGAAAGTTTTATAATGAAAGAATTGTGGAGAAGTATTTTTACTGAGCTTTTTACGTCTATATAAACAATTATTTTAAAACCTATAAACATACGAAAATACCCGCATCCCTTTGTTGTGTGTTGAAAATAGGTCTAAGTAGTCGGCCTTTTTCTGATTATTTTTTTTTCTTGTTCTTCGTTCCTTTAGCAACTATGCTTTGTACATTTGGGCGTTTTCCCATATCTGGAGTAACTATTGAATTTTTCTTGGGTCATTCAGGTGAGGGGTTTGTGAGCCATTTAGACCATTGAACCACAAAGAGCTGGTGGCTAAATCTTGAGGCCTACAACCTCTAGTGCCAAGATCGGCTGGATTATCATGCGTAGGACACACACAACATTTGGAACTAATTCCAAAACCTGAGTCTTGCGATTAGCGACGAATGTTTCCCATGACCAATGGGTTTTGACAGCCAATCTAAAACAATTGGTGAGTCCGTCCGCAGTGTGATACCTGTGAACTTGGAATCGAAAGTCGAAATTACATAATTAATTAGTTTTGCGAGAAGTAGTGCTCCACTGAGCTCAAGTCTTGGCAAACAAAGGGATTAAAGAAGAGCGACTTTGCTTTTGGCAACTAACAAATTGGAAAACACTTCCGATTTTTCATTCTGGCATCTTGCACATGCGCAATATGCAGCTTGATATGCAACTGAAAATCCATGTATTTGGACACAATCAGTCGGGTTATACTAAATCCCCCTAGGAATAGTTATTGATGGTACATTTTGAAAATCAGAGATAAGGGCAATCCATTTTGGTTGAGACTATGTGCTAAATTTTTCATCCCAATCGATACATTCTAACCATAGTTATTGCATTTATACTTTTGATCGAATTACAATTGGTGCAATCCATCCTGCAAGATCGCACTTGTTTCCTTGAAACGAGAATATCGAAATCATATAAATCTTCGGTGTCGAAATTTGTGAGAATTTTTGGGTCATAGCTTTTTCAGAGGAAACCCAAGGTGAGCAAGATAATATAAGTGAAATTCGCCCTCAATACAAACTTCTCGAAACGAGCAATCTATCAAATGATACAGGGTGACATATTCGTTGGGAGCAGTTATATTCAGCGCGTAAATCTAAATAAAGTTTTTTCCATTCGAGTATATTGTGCCAGTGCACAATATACGACGAGCCCAGACATTCCAGTACAGTTGTTGAAGTTACTGTTTTGGATGTTATAGCTGTCTTACTGTTCGTTAGGGCGTTAATGGTAGCCGGTCTCGTGTTAGCATGAAGCCAGTTCAGACACTCTGCAAGCGCCCGGACCTTCGCTTGAAGGATCGTGTTGTGATCGGGCAAGCCAAAGATTTTAATAAGCAATTTTCGCACAGAAGTTCAATCGATATCAAACAATATGTTTTCACTTACCACAAAAAATAGAAGTTTTTGTAATATATGGAAACACAGGTAAACTAGATATATATGGATATGCAAATTTCTTAACCGTTTTATATTTTATGTGCATTATGTTGTACAGTGGGGGCCAAAAGAACGATATGTTATTTTAGCAAATGGCGTTTTGATTTTAAATGATGCAACAAAAAATTTTTAAATTTAATTTAAATTTAATGGTTTTATGTTTGAGTGTAATATATAGGATTATTATGTGTGAAAATAATACCGTCGTATATGTGGATTCATGTCATATATTTATGTGTGTTGTTATTTAAGAAAGGACAGACATGCACTACACACATACCCTTCAACCGACAATTTCACCAAGTTTTTCACTTTTTTCACATTACCACCTTATTTTGGTACGCACTAAATATTTTTTTCTGAATATTCCTGCTGTTGTTAGTTGAGTATGTCGTTCTCTTTAATTTTCAGTTAAACACAAACCACCATTTATGTTATTTTTATTTTTCTCTTTTTGCCTTTGCTTGCTGTATTTTTTGGCTCACTGTTGAGAACGTTTTTTGATAACAATGTATTTGGGAAGAGTGATGAAGTTACCTCATTGTTATTGTTGTTCATTTCAACGATAACTGCTTCCTCTGTAAACGGCTGCGGAGGACGATGAACAAGTATGCGGGGATAGGAGAAGTGAAATCCCAACCTTTAATTGGACTGTGGAGTGGAAGAATATGCTGCAATATTATTTCTCAACCAAAGGGAAATAATATTGCATTGATGTGATAAGTATGCAGTATGAAAATAAAAAAAAAAGTTTCCAAAACGTTATAAAACGTGGATACTGGTTATTTCTAAAAAGAGAGAGAAGAGATAGGGAATGAGAGAAGAGTTTATGCTCACCGCTTGAGTGTTGTAATCCATGTGAGTGTGCAGATTTTTAGCAAAGCTTAGGTTACTTTGTTGAGTTTAACAATTCAAAAAGCGATTTAATGGAAGTAACTACTTAGAACTAGAATTCTTATTTCTATTCACAATAAGCTTAAGTACTAAAAATTATAATTCATATACTTAACGCTACAGTGGTACTTCATAATAGAAATCAATAACAAATAAATATAAATACAATTCAATTTCTAAATCAAAGAACATTCAAATTTTTCCAAAATTTTAAAAGAAAAGGCTTGTGATGGCCCGACTTTATTGAATTCAGTGCACTTAAAATGGGGTACACTTTTTGTCACCTTAATACACTTTAATACTGCGATAGTATGGACAAGTTCCCTTTTGCTTTGAAATGAAGTAGGTATCAAAGGTATGTCTGGATATAAACGCGTTGTAATTGTTAAATAAAACCAGATTCAGTATCCTATTCATACAATTACTAGCTGAAACGGTACATATTGCTGGTCGCCATTTTAGATTTTAATGAATGTTTTCAAATTTTAATCATTCGGTATTCTAGATTAAAAGATCTATGTTCTGCTTAAAATTATGGCTTGCAACTGTAGTCTTTCTTACAATTGCTGTAGTCTTTCCACCCATATTTCTCAAAGATGCAATATTAAATATACACTTATGGATTAAGCACTTGTGGAACTTCTATCATATGGCTCCCAATGAATGGAATATTTCGACAACAAAATTGAAAAGTTTTGATATCTTGATTTCTTAACTAAAATAATTATAATGGTACTGACCGCTTTTATGTAGTCTTAACCGAAGAGCCTCCAATTTGATTTTTGAGAACTAAATGGTTATTATCTATAACTACTATATAATGGTAGTACTCAATCTTTAAGGTCCTTATGATACATAAACATTTTTTGCAAGATTGAATGCAATTTTGAAATATAAATATCAGGTCCTAATCCACGTTTTATCATGTAACGGCAAAACTCAACGAGGACGGTTGAGCTCGAAGTTTTCTAATTGAGGTATTTGGCTTTATCCACCTTCTGATTTAGGGAATTCCAAACTTTATGCTTTTCTATCCCACTCCATATTAATCTTGCTATTCGGTTTGATGGAATAAATTCTCGTTTAGAGTAAAATTCTATGCCAATGTAGTTGTTTTGAAATTAACCCTTCAAAGTTTTAACAATCGAATTTTGAAGTGAGTTCAATATAACGGTACCGTCCAGTCGTAGTTATATATGAAAGCGTGATTCAATGAGAACCTTACACTCAAATACCTTTAACCTTATGAACAATTTCATATTTCAAGCACAATCTGTTAATCAAGATTAAACCAAGATACTAGCATCAGCCGTTTCGCCTAGGCGTTGAATCAGTCAGTCACTAACTCCCTGAAATATTCAATATACACGTTTCGAGATTGATGAAACCCAAGAATCAATACAGATACTGAAAGACTGTTCATACATACTAACCTTAGTGCTGATGTCCCTTTTCCCATGAAATGTTCAGTAACAAAGTCGAATAACGCATTCTAGAGAACATCAAAGACTAACGTAACCAAAGTAACTTATTTTTATTTTTATATTATAGTAGGCGAACACTTGAACATTTTTTCTCTTTGGAATTTTCTAAAAATTGTATTTTTTGATAGAAAAACTTGATGTTTTTTATGCCTTTCACCATTCTATGGAGGGTATATTAACTTTGTCATTCCGTTTGTAACTTCTCGAAATATCCATAATAGGCCCTACAAAGTATATATACTAGATCGGCGTAAAATTCTAAGACGATCTGGCGATGTCCGTCTGTCTGTTGTAATTACGCTATCTTTCGAACGATTTGAGATAGAAGGCTAAAATTTTGCACACATGCATCGTTTACCAGTAGACAGGTTATGTTCGTAAATGGGCCATGTCGGTCCACGTTTTCGTATTGCCCCATATAACGGTACCTCCCGGTATTCGTTATTTTCATGATTTTAGCGATATTATTTGTAGGAATTATATAAAATTTGGTATTTGAAGTTCGTTATGGGTACTACAGCCTATGACAAAAAATTTTGTATGCAGGTCCATGTCTTCGTGTAGCCCTCATATAACGATAACTCCCGATATTCAGTGTTTTGAGGAATTGTTTCAAATTTCCTACTGGAATATCCTAATGGATACTACAAACTAAGGCAGAAAATTGTCTTTGCAGGTCCACGTCTTCGGTACCTCCCGATACTCTGTATTTTCATACTTTTTTGCAACATTATTCACCGTACTTGTAACAAATTTGGTATTTGGAATTTTAGGGAATGAGAGAAGAGTTTGTGCTCACCGTTTGAATGTTGTTATCCAAATAAAGCGAGTGTGCAGATTTTTTGCAAAGCTTAGGTTACTTTGTTGAGATTAACAATTCAAAAAGCGATTAACGGAAGTAACTACTTAGAACTAGAATTCTTATTTCTATTCACAATAAGCTTAAGTACTAAAAATTATAATTCATATACTTAACGCTACAGTGGAACTCCATAATAGAATTCAATAACAAATAAATGTAAATAAAATACTATTTTTAAATCAAAGTACATGAACTTATGGCAAATTATTCAAATTTGTCCATGGTGCCGGGTTTCACTGGTGCAACTGATGAGGCGACGCACATTACTTCTGTCAGTGATTTGATGGCTTGGGATAACACTAGTTGATCCGGCATAAGGGACTTTGCTTAGGTATTTCTGCCGGAGAGATAACATTCTGCTGAAGGTGAATGGGATGGCTGCGTCGTTGGCTGTGGCGAGAGTGGTTAGGTTGCGGTAAGTGGGACCCCCGATACCCCTTTTGCCTGGTTTTTGGAGGATGGTTTATGACGTTCGGGCCGCGGTTGGCGTTGTTGTCGTTGCAGTTGTCGGGACGTCTGTTGTTGCTTAGCATGGGGTAGATAAGGTTGAGTTTTGTCCATCTATTTACAACTGATAGATTTTCAGCTATTGGTTTGGGTAAAGCCATAATTGGGGAGCCTATAAGGAAATACCCAGGAGTTAAAGCTGTGATATCTGAATTGTCTTGAGTAAACGCGAGAGTTAAGAACGCCTTCGATACAAGCTAAGGTTGTAGAAAATTGCTCAAAAACTGAAAATAGCACCAACGAAGTTCTTACCATTATCAGAAACTATCCGAAAGCCACAGAGGTTAGCTCAGAGCTTGGCTCCAAAGGAATAGCTTATAGATAGATAAAATTTTCATTTTAGGGGAGGTCTGCGTTAGCCAATCTATGATTGACACGCATGATATGGTTGTGATCCAAGAATGAGTTGAGTTAATTTAACGCACTTTTCAGCGAAATGTCCTTACCATCTTCCAAATCATTGCATTCCTGTTCATAAAATTTATAAGTCCATACTTCGCAGAGAAAGTTTTATAATGAAAGAATTGTGGAGAAGTATTTTTACTGAGCTTTTTACGTCTATATAAACAATTATTTTAAAACCTATAAACATACGAAAATACCCGCATCCCTTTGTTGTGTGTTGAAAATAGGTCTAAGTAGTCGGCCTTTTTCTGATTATTTTTTTTTTCTTGTTCTTCGTTCCTTTAGCAACTATGCTTTGTACATTTGGGCGTTTTCCCATATCTGGAGTAACTATTGAATTTTTCTTGGGTCATTCAGATGAGGGGTTTGTGAGCCATTTAGACCATTGAACCACAAAGAGCTGGTGGCTAAATCTTGAGGCCTACAACCTCTAGTGCCAAGATCGGCTGGATTATCATGCGTAGGACACACACAACATTTGGAACTAATTCCAAAACCTGAGTCTTGCGATTAGCGACGAATGTTTCCCATGACCAATGGGTTTTGACAGCCAATCTAAAACAATTGGTGAGTCCGTCCGCAGTGTGATACCTGTGAACTTGGAATCGAAAGTCGAAATTACATAATTAATTAGTTTTGCGAGAAGTAGTGCTCCACTGAGCTCAAGTCTTGGCAAACAAAGGGATTAAAGAAGAGCGACTTTGCTTTTGGCAACTAACAAATTGGAAAACACTTCCGATTTTTCATTCTGGCATCTTGCACATGCGCAATATGCAGCTTGATATGCAACTGAAAATCCATGTATTTGGACACAATCAGTCGGGTTATACTAAATCCCCCTAGGAATAGTTATTGATGGTACATTTTGAAAATCAGAGATAAGGGCAATCCATTTTGGTTGAGACTATGTGCTAAATTTTTCATCCCAATCGATACATTCTAACCATAGTTATTGCATTTATACTTTTGATCGAATTACAATTGGTGCAATCCATCCTGCAAGATCGCACTTGTTTCCTTGAAACGAGAAAATCGAAATCATATAAATCTTCGGTGTCGAAATTTGTGAGAATTTTTGGGTCATATGCTTTTTCAGAGGAAACCCAAGGTGAGCAAGATAATATAAGTGAAATTCGCCCTCAATACAAACTTCTCGAAACGAGCAATCTATCAAATGATACAGGGTGACATATTCGTTGGGAGCAGTTATATTCAGCGCGTAAATCTAAATACAGTTTTTTCCATTCGAGTATATTGTGCCAGTGCACAATATACGACGAGCCCAGACATTCCAGTACAGTTGTTGAAGTTACTGTTTTGGATGTTATAGCTGTCTTACTGTTCGTTAGGGCGTTAATGGTAGCCGGTCTCGTGTTAGCATGAAGCCAGTTCAGACACTCTGCAAGCGCCCGGACCTTCGCTTGAAGGATCGTGTTGTGATCGGGCAAGCCAAAGATTTTAATAAGCAATTTTCGCACAGAAGTTCAATCGATATCAAACAATATGTTTTCACTTACCACAAAAAATAGAAGTTTTTGTAATATATGGAAACACAGGTAAACTAGATATATATGGATATGCAAATTTCTTAACCGTTTTATATTTTATGTGCATTATGTTGTACAGTGGGGGCCAAAAGAACGATATGTTATTTTAGCAAATGGCGTTTTGATTTTAAATGATGCAACAAAAAATTTTTAAATTTAATTTAAATTTAATGGTTTTATGTTTGAGTGTAATATATAGGATTATTATGTGTGAAAATAATACCGTCGTATATGTGGATTCATGTCATATATTTATGTGTGTTGTTATTTAAGAAAGGACAGACATGCACTGCACACATACCCTTCAACCGACAATTTCACCAAGTTTTTCACTTTTTTCACATTACCACCTTATTTTGGTACGCACTAAATATTTTTTTCTGAATATTCCTGCTGTTGTTAGTTGAGTATGTCGTTCTCTTTAATTTTCAGTTAAACACAAACCACCATTTATGTTATTTTTATTTTTCTCTTTTTGCCTTTGCTTGCTGTATTTTTTGGCTCACTGTTGAGAACGTTTTTTGATAACAATGTATTTGGGAAGAGTGATGAAGTTACCTCATTGTTATTGTTGTTCATTTTAACGATAACTGCTTCCTCTGTAAACGGCTGCGGAGGACGATGAAAAAGTATGCGGGGATAGGAGAAGTGAAATCCCAACCCCAACAATTCAAAAAGCGATTTAATGGAAGTAACTACTTAGAACTAGAATTCTTATTTCTATTCACAATAAGCTTAAGTACTAAAAATTATAATTCATATACTTAACGCTACAGTGGTACTTCATAATAGAAATCAATAACAAATAAATATAAATACAATTCAATTTCTAAATCAAAGAACATTCAAATTTTTCCAAAATTATAAAAGAAAAGGCTTGTGATGGCCCGACTTTATTGAATTCAGTGCACTTAAAATGGGGTACACTTTTTGTCACCTTAATACACTTTAATACTGCGATAGTATGGACAAGTTCCCTTTTGCTTTGAAATGAAGTAGGTATCAAAGGTATGTCTGGATATAAACGCGTTGTAATTGTTAAATAAAACCAGATTCAGTATCCTATTCATACAATTACTAGCTGAAACGGTACACATTGCTGGTCGCCATTTTAGATTTTAATGAATGTTTTCAAATTTTAATCATTCGGTATTCTAGATTAAAAGATCTATGTTCTGCTTAAAATTATGGCTTGCAACTGTAGTCTTTCTTACAATTGCTGTAGTCTTTCCACCCATATTTCTCAAAGATGCAATATTAAATATACACTTATGGATTAAGCACTTGTGGAACTTCTATCATATGGCTCCCAATGAATGGAATATTTCGACAACAAAATTGAAAAGTTTTGATATCTTGATTTCTTAACTAAAATAATTATAATGGTACTGACCGCTTTTATGTAGTCTTAACCGAAGAGCCTCTAATTTGATATTTGAGAACTAAATGGTTATTATCTATAACTACTATATAATGGTAGTACTCAATCTTTAAGGTCCTTATGATATATAAACATTTTTTGCAAGATTGAATGCAATTTTGAAATATAAATATCAGGTCCTAATCCACGTTTTATCATGTAACGGCAAAACTCAACGAGGACGGTTGAGCTCGAAGTTTTCTAATTGAGGTATTTGGCTTTATCCACCTTCTGATTTAGGGAATTCCAAACTTTATGCTTTTCTATCCCACTCCATATTAATCTTGCTATTCGGTTTGATGGAATAAATTCTCGTTTAGAGTAAAATTCTATGCCAATGTAGTTGTTTTGAAATTAACCCTTCAAAGTTTTAACAATCGAATTTTGAAGTGAGTTCAATATAACGGTACCGTCCAGTCGTAGTTATATATGAAAGCGTGATTCAATGATAACCTTACACTCAAATACCTTTAACCTTATGAACAATTTCATATTTCAAGCACAATCTGTTAATCAAGATTAAACCAAGATACTAGCATCAGCCGTTTCGCCTAGGCGTTGAATCAGTCAGTCACTAACTCCCTGAAATATTCAACATACACGTTTCGAGATTGATGAAACCCAAGAATCAATACAGATACTGAAAGACTGTTCATACATACTAACCTTAGTGCTGATGTCCCTTTTCCCATGAAATGTTCAGTAACAAAGTCGAATAACGCATTCTAGAGAACATCAAAGACTAACGTAACCAAAGTAACTTATTTTAATACCCTACACCACAAGGTGGTCAGGGTATTATGTCTTTGTGCATTTGTTTGTAACAGGCAAAAGGAAACGAGATAGACCCATAGTTCCTTTTGATGGTCTGCATAGAATCACTTTCTGAGTTGATTTATGCATGTCAGTCCGTCTGTCCGTCCGTCTGTCCATGTATTCTTGTGAAGAAAAAGCAGGTCGCATTTATTATCCGATTGAGATGAAACTTTGCAAACAACATTTGTTTGGCCCAAGGACGAACCCTATTGAAATTGGAGATAATCGGTAAAAATTTAGATATAGCTCCCATATATATCTTCGTCCGATTTGCCTTTTATTGTGCACCAAACGTGTAATATCAGCCCGAATAGTATGAAATTTTGCACGTACAACCAAATTAGGCCTGAAAATAAGTATGCCAAATTTTATCGAAATCGGTTCAGATATAGCTATAGCTCCCATATATATTGTTCATCCGATTTGTTATTTTTGTCCTCCGCAGCCGTAATATGCGCTCTGTAACAACAATATTTGGGGAAATATATCAAATGCAGCTCAGAAATACCTTTGCCAAATTTTATCGAGATCGGTTCAGATTTGGATATAGTTTCCATATATATCTTTATCTGATTTCAAATTAATTTTGCACCAAATGGGCAATACAAGTCCGAATTTAAAAGATACAAATGCTTTGGCATATTTAGTTCTTTGAATTTTAAATTATAATTATAATCATAGCGTGTATGATTGAATTCTCCCATAAAAACTTTTAATTATTAAGTGGAGCTCAACTAAATTAGCAAAGTGGTGTAGGGTATCATAAAATCGGCCCCGCCCGACTTTAGGACTTTCTTTACTGGTTATTTTTATATTATAGTAGGCGAACACTTGAACATTTTTTCTCTTTGGAATTTTCTAAAAATTGTATTTTTTGATAGAAAAACTTGATGTTTTTTATGCCTTTCACCATTCTATGGAGGGTATATTAACTTTGTCATTCCGTTTGTAACTTCTCGAAATATCCATAATAGGCCCTACAAAGTATATATACTAGATCGGCATAAAATTCTAAGACGATCTGGCGATGTCCGTCTGTCTGTTGTAATTACGCTATCTTTCGAACGATTTGAGATAGAAGGCTAAAATTTTGCACACATGCATCGTTTACCAGTAGACAGGTTATGTTCGTAAATGGGCCATGTCGGTCCACGTTTTCGTATTGCCCCATATAACGGTACCTCCCGGTATTCGTTACTTTCATGATTTTAGCTATATTATTTGTAGGAATTATATAAAATTTGGTATTTGAAGTTCGTTATGGGTACTACAGCCTATGACAAAAAATTTTGTATGCAGGTCCATGTCTTCGTGTAGCCCTCATATAACGATAACTCCCGATATTCAGTGTTTTGAGGAATTGTTTCAAATTTCCTACTGGAATATCCTAATGGATACTACAAACTAAGGCAGAAAATTGTCTTTGCAGGTCCACGTCTTCGGTACCTCCCGATACTCTGTATTTTCATACTTTTTTGCAACATTATTCACCGTACTTGTAACAAATTTGGTATTTGGAATTTTAGGGAATGAGAGAAGAGTTTGTGCTCACCGTTTGAATGTTGTTATCCAAGTAAAGCGAGTGTGCAGATTTTTTGCAAAGCTTAGGTTACTTTGTTGAGATTAACAATTCAAAAAGCGATTAACGGAAGTAACTACTTAGAACTAGAATTCTTATTTCTATTCACAATAAGCTTAAGTACTAAAAATTATAATTCATATACTTAACGCTACAGTGGAACTCCATAATAGAATTCAATAACAAATAAATTTAAATACAATACTATTTTTAAATCAAACTACATGAACTTATGGCAAATTATTCAAATTTGTCCATGGTGCCGGGTTTCACTGGTGCAACTGATGAGGCGACGCACATTACTTCTGTCAGTGATTTGATGGCATAAGGGACTTTGCTTAGGTATTTCTGCCGGAGAGATAACATTCTGCTGAAGGTGAATGGGATGGCTGCGTCGTTGGCTGTGGCGAGAGTGGTTAGATTGCGGTAAGTGGGACCCCCGATACCCCTGTTGCCTGGTTTTTGGAGGATGGTATGGTTTATGACGTTCGGGCCGCGGTTGGCGTTGTTGTCGTTGCAGTTGTCGGGACGTCAGTTGTTGCTTAGCATGGGGTAGATAAGGTTGAGTTTTGTCCATCTATTTACAACTGATAGATTTTCAGCTATTGGTTTGGGTAAAGCCATAATTGGGGAGCCTATAAGGAAATACCCAGGAGTTAAAGCTGTGATATCTGAATTGTCTTGAGTAAACGCGAGAGTTAAGAACGCCTTCGATACAAGCTAAGGTTGTAGAAAATTGCTCAAAAACTCAAAATAGCACCAACGAAGTTCTTACCATTATCAGAAACTATTCGAAAGCCACAGAGGTTAGCTCAGAGCATGGCTCCAAAGGAATAGCTTATAGATAGATAAAATTTTCATTTTAGGGGAGGCCTGCGTTAGCCAATCTATGATTGACACGCATGATATGGTTGTGATCCAAGAATGGGTTGAGTTAATTTAACGCACTTTTCAGCGAAATGTCCTTACCATCTTCCAAATCATTGCATTCCTGTTCATAAAATTTATAAGTCCATACTTCGCAGAGAAAGTTTTATAATGAAAGAATTGTGGAGAAGTATTTTTACTGAGCTTTTTACGTCTATATAAACAATTATTTTAAAACCTATAAACATACGAAAATACCCGCATCCCTTTGTTGTGTGTTGAAAATAGGTCTAAGTAGTCGGCCTTTTTCTGATTATTTTTTTTCTTGTTCTTCGCTTCCTTTAGCAACTATGCTTTGTACATTTGGGCGTTTTCCCATATCTGGAGTAACTATTGAATTTTTCTTGGGTCATTCAGATGAGGGGTTTGTGAGTCATTTAGACCATTGAACCACAAAGAGCTGGTGGCTAAATCTTGAGGCCTACAACCTCTAGTGCCAAGATCGGCTGGATTATCATGCGTAGGACACACACAACATTTGGAACTAATTCCAAAACCTGAGTCTTGCGATTAGCGACGAATGTTTCCCATGACCAATGGGTTTTGACAGCCAATCTAAAACAATTGGTGAGTCCGTCCGCAGTGTGATACCTGTGAACTTGGAATCGAAAGTCGAAATTACATAATTAATTAGTTTTGCGAGAAGTAGTGCTCCACTGAGCTCAAGTCTTGGCAAACAAAGGGATTAAAGAAGAGCGACTTTGCTTTTGGCAACTAACAAATTGGAAAACACTTCCGATTTTTCATTCTGGCATCTTGCACATGCGCAATATGCAACTGAAAATCCATGTATTTGGACACAATCAGTCGGGTTATACTAAATCCCCCTAGGAATAGTTATTGATGGTACATTTTGAAAATCAGAGATAAGGGCAATCCATTTTAGTTGAGACTATGTGCTAAATTTTTCATCCCAATCGATACATTCTAACCATAGTTATTGCATTTATACTTTTGATCGAATTACAATTGGTGCAATCCATCCTGCAAGATCGCACTTGTTTCCTTGAAACGAGAAAATCGAAATCATATAAATCTTCGGTGTCGAAATTTGTGAGAATTTTTGGGTCATAAGCTTTTTCAGAGGAAACCCAAGGTGAGCAAGATAATATAAGTGAAATTCGCCCTCAATACAAACTTCTCGAAACGAGCAATCTATCAAATGATACAGGGTGACATATTCGTTGGGAGCAGTTATATTCAGCGCGTAAATCTAAATACAGTTTTTTCCATTCGAGTATATTGTGCCAGTGCACAATATACGACGAGCCCAGACATTCCAGTACAGCTGTTGAAGTTACTGTTTTGGATGTTATAGCTGTCTTACTGTTCGTTAGGGCGTTAATGGTAGCCGGTCTCGTGTTAGCATGAAGCCAGTTCAGACACTCTGCAAGCGCCCGGACCTTCGCTTGAAGGATCGTGTTGTGATCGGGCAAGCCAAAGATTTTAATAAGCAATTTTCGCACAGAAGTTCAATCGATATCAAACAATATGTTTTCACTTACCACAAAAAATATAAGTTTTTGTAATATATGGAAACACAGGTAAACTAGATATATATGGATATGCAAATTTCTTAACCGTTTTATATTTTATGTGCATTGTGTTGTACAGTGGGGGCCAAAAGAACGATATGTTATTTTAGCAAATGGCGTTTAGATTTTAAATGATGCAACAAAAATTTTTTAAATTTAATGGTTTTATGTTTGAGTGTAATATATAGGATTATTATGTGTGAAAATAATACCGTCGTATATGTGGATTCATGTCATATATTTATGTGTGTTGTTATTTAAGAAAGGACAGACATGCACTGCACACATACCCTTCAACCGACAATTTCACCAAGTTTTTCACTTTTTTCACATTACCACCTTATTTTGGTACGCACTAAATATTTTTTTCTGAATATTCCTGCTGTTGTTAGTTGAGTATGTCGTTCTCTTTAATTTTCAGTTAAACACAAACCACAATTTATGTTATTTTTATTTTTCTCTTTTTGCCTTTGCTTGCTGTATTTTTTGGCTCACTGTTGAGAACGTTTTTTTGATAACAATGTATTTGGGAAGAGTGATGAAGTTACCTCATTGTTATTGTTGTTCATTTCAACGATAACTGCTTCCTCTGTAAACGGCTGCGGAGGACGATGAAAAAGTATGCGGGGATAGGAGAAGTGAAATCCCAACCTTTAATTGGACTGTGGAGTGGAAGAATATGCTGCAATATTATTTCTCAACCAAAGGGAAATAATATTGCATTGATGTGATAAGTATGCAGTATGAAAATAAAAAAAAAGTTTCCAAAACGTTATAAAACGTGGATACTGGTTATTTCTAAAAAGAGAGAGAAGAGACAGGGAATGAGAGAAGAGTTTATGCTCACCGTTTGAGTGTTGTAATCCAAGTAAAGTGAGTGTGCAGATTTTTAGCAAAGCTTAGGTTACTTTGTTGAGTTTAACAATTCAAAAAGCGATTTAATGGAAGTAACTACTTAGAACTAGAATTCTTATTTCTATTCACAATAAGCTTAAGTACTAAAAATTATAATTCATATACTTAACGCTACAGTGGTACTTCATAATAGAAATCAATAACAAATAAATATAAATACAATTCAATTTCTAAATCAAAGAACATTCAAATTTTTCCAAAATTATAAAAGAAAAGGCTTGTGATGGCCCGACTTTATTGAATTCAGTGCACTTAAAATGGGGTACACTTTTTGTCACCTTAATACACTTTAATACTGCGATAGTATGGACAAGTTCCCTTTTGCTTTGAAATGAAGTGGGTATCAAAGGTATGTCTGGATATAAACGCCTTGTAATTGTTAAATAAAACCAGATTCAGTATCCTATTCATACAATTACTAGCTGAAACGGTACACATTGCTGGTCGCCATTTTAGATTTTAATGAATGTTTTAAAATTTTAAGCATTCGGTATTCTAGATTAAAAGATCTATGTTCTGCTTAAAATTATGGCTTGCAACTGTAGTCTTTCTTACAATTGCTGTAGTCTTTCCACCCATATTTCTCAAAGATGCAATATTAAATATACACTTATGGATTAAGCACTTGTGGAACTTCTATCATATGGCTCCCAAAGAATGGAATATTTCGACAACAAAATTGAAAAGTTTTGATATCTTGATTTCTTAACTAAAATAATTATAATGGTACTGACCGCTTTTATGTAGTCTTAACCGAAGAGCCTCTAATTTGATATTTGAGAACTAAATGGTTATTATCTATAACTACTATATAATGGTAGTACTCAATCTTTAAGGTCCTTATGATACATAAACATTTTTTGATAATATATATTTTCGGTGTTTTGTGGTTTCGGCCTCAAGATTGAATGCAATTTTGAAATATAAATGTCAGGTCCTAATCCACGTTTTATCATGTAACGGCAAAACTCAACGAGGACGGTTGAGCTCGAAGTTTTCTAATTGAGGTATTTGGCTTTATCCACCTTCTGATTTAGGGAATTCCAAACTTTACGCTTTTCTATCCCACTCCATATTAATCTTGCTATTCGGTTTGATGGAATAAATTCTCGTTTAGAGTAAAATTCTATGCCAATGTAGTTGTTTTGAAATTAACCCTTCAAAGATTTAACAATCGAATTTTGAAGTGAGTTCAATATAACGGTACCGTCCAGTCGTAGTTATATATGAAAGCGTGATTCAATGATAACCTTACACTCAAATACCTTTAACCTTATGAACAATTTCATATTTCAAGCACAATCTGTTAATCAAGATTAAACCAAGATACTAGCATCAGCCGTTTCGCCTAGGCGTTGAATCAGTCAGTCACTAACTCCCTGAAATATTCAACATACACGTTTCGAGATTGATGAAACCCAAGAATCAATACAGATACTGAAAGACTGTTCATACATACTAACCTTAGTGCTGATGTCCCTTTTCCCATGAAATGTTCAGTAACAAAGTCGAATAACGCATTCTAGAGAACATCAAAGACTAACGTAACCAAAGTAACGTATTTTTATACCCTACACCACAAGGTGGTCAGGGTATTATGGCTTTGTGCGTTTGTTTGTAACAGGCAAAAGGAAACGAGATAGACCCATAGTTCCTTTTGATGGTCTGCATAGAATCACTTTCTGAGTTGATTTATGCATGTCAGTCCGTCTGTCCGTCCGTCCGTCCGTCCGTCCGTCCGTCTGTCCATGTATTCTTGTGAAGAAAAAGCAGGTCGCATTTATTATCCGATTGAGATGAAACTTTGCAAACAACATTTGTTTGGCCCAAGGACGAACCCTATTGAAATTGGAGATAATCGGTAAAAATTTAAATTTAATTTAAAAATTTAGATATAGCTCCCATATATATCTTCGTCCGATTTGCCTTTTATTGTGCACCAAACGTGTAATATCAGCCCGAATAGTATGAAATTTTGCACGTACAACCAAATTAGGCCTGAAAATAAGTATGCCAAATTTTATCGAAATCGGTTCAGATATAGCTATAGCTCCCATATATATTGTTCATCCGATTTGTTATTTTTGTCCTCCGCAGCCGTAATATGCACTCTGTAACAACAATATTTGGGGAAATATATCAAATGCAGCTCAGAAATACCTTTGCCAAATTTTATCGAGATCGGTTCAGATTTGGATATAGTTTCCATATATATCTTTATCTGATTTCAAATTAATTTTGCACCAAATGGGCAATACAAGTCCGAATTTAAAAGATACAAATGCTTTGGCATATTTAGTTCTTTGAATTTTAAATTATAATTATAATCATAGCGTGTATGATTGAATTCTCCCATAAAAACTTTTAATTATTAAGTGGAGCTCAACTAAATTAGCAAAGTGGTGTAGGGTATCATAAAATCGGCCCCACCCGATTTTAGGACTTTCTTTACTGGTTATTTTTATATTATAGTAGGCGAACACTTGAACATTTTTTCTCTTTGGAATTTTCTAAAAATTGTATTTTTTGATAGAAAAACTTGATGTTTTTTATGCCTTTCACCATTCTATGGAGGGTATATTAACTTTGTCATTCCGTTTGTTACTTCTCGAAATATTCATAATAGGCCCTACAAAGTATATATACTTGATCGGCGTAAAATTCTAAGACGATCTGGCGATGTCCGTCTGTCTGTTGTAATTACGCTATCTTTCGAACGATTTGAGATAGAAGGCTAAAATTTTGCACAACTCATCGTTTACCAGTAGACAGGTTATGTTCGTAAATGGGCCATGTCGGTCCACGTTTTCGTATTGCCCCATATAACGGTACCTCCCGATATTCGTTATTTTCATGATTTTAGCGATATTATTTGCATTTGTAATTTCTACAATGGTTACTCTGTTTAAGTTGACTAGTTGAATATGTATCACCGATATGTTAAATCATGTATGTGACAACTTAATTTTGCATCATCTCTAATTTATAACATTATTATATTTGAATTTTAGTTTGGTTCTTTTCAAGTCTTTATTAGTTCTTTTCATTTTTGGTTCAATCTAGTTTAAATCATAATTTGTAATTCGTATCATTATTATCCAAAATTCCTTTCTAATTTTAAGTTCATCCTAATTCATTTTTCAATGATATTCTAAGTTTTAGTTTGAGACTTATTTTAACAACCAATGTATAAAGTAGTACATACGGATTCGATTTAATGGTAACGAAACGGTTGTGTTATTGTAGTTTATTTTATAATTACTTAAGTGTTAAGCAAATAATGTAAATCAGTACATTGTGATTGACACTTGTAAGAAAAAATATATATATTAAAAGATCATTTACCAAAATTAAAATTATAAGTCTATAATTGATAACGACAGTTAAAAAATCATATATCTATAGAAACCTGATAAAGCAGAAAAACCAGAAATAAAACTTTAATAACGATGTGTCGGGACATTCCAAGTTGTTAAAATCATTTAAGAGAAATATGTAAAATTATTAAGAAGTATGAATATGCTAAGGGAAAGCTAATAGAATTTAATAAAATTAATTCAGAAAAATTAGGTTTGATTCGCAAGACTATTCAAGAGAGTAATAAACAAAAATAGTAATAGTAATAGTAGCCACTAGAATCCTAATATTAGAAGTACAAAATCGGAAATCTGTAATAGCTTCAAGTATTTTGAAAATCTAAATCGCAACAGTATATATGGATCTTCTCGTTTGTTAAATATATTAAAATATTGAAAATCGAATGCAATATAACTACAATTCAGCAACATTAAATTTTAAATAATATGGGAATCAGAATAGAATTCATGAAAATATCAAAATGTTTAAGATATTAAAATATTGAAAATCGAATGCAATATTACAACAATTCAGCAACATTAAACTTTAAGTAATATGGGAATCAGAATAGAATTCATCAAAATAAGTACGCACCTAATTTTTGATCAAATTTAAAATAGATCGATAACCTAAAAATCTCGTCTAAGTAACCATATACAAATGTATATTTTAACAAATGTCCAAAATAACAGGTAAATTTTCACTAGGTGCGCCTCGAAGACACTTGCGATAGTGATTCTTACTAAAAGAAACAAAATAAGGGCCTTAGTTGACGCAGGATCAACAACTTCTTTTTAAGAAAACGATAAATTGAATAAATGATATTGCCTTTACTCAGACTAATTTATAACAGAGGAAATAATAATTAAAGTGTCAATTGTATTGATTACATTAGCTCAAAAATTATAGAAATGGATATGATGATGATATTCTGGGGCAGAAACCTTTAAAACCATTACAAGCCATTATCGATGTGGAATGGAAACTCATACTATAAATAAGAATACAATGGATTTTTTAAAAAACTTCCAATGCTCCGACAACGAGATTCGTAAGCTGGGACTAAAAGACATTGACTCTAAGATTTTAGATCAATTATATGACGGACTTTAGAAGAAAGAAACATTAAAATTAACACAACTTCTTGAATACATTTAAAAACACGAAATATACACTGTGGGCCAACATTTGAAAATACGAAATCCGTAGGATTGACCGACCAACATATACAACAATGTAGCGATATCCTCAAATCCAGGAAAAGGCTGTTTATAGACAAATGGATGATATATTAAAGCAAGGGGTTGTAAGATGAAGGAATTCTCAATACATATATTGTATGGATTGTATATAAAAAATTGATTACACTGGGGAACAGAAGTGGAGAATTGCGATTGGTTATCGGAAGCAATATGAAATAACAGTGGATGATAAGTTTGCTCTCCCCAAAAATATATAATATATTACATAAGTTAGAACGTGGTCAGTATTTTACAAATATCTTAGCAAGAGGTTTAACCAAATTCTTCTTAAAGAATATGGCAGACATTAGTATGTGAGAATACCATTCGGTTTGAAGAAATGTACAGAATATATTCAATCAGTTTACAAGAACATTTAAGAAGTGTAAAAATATATTCGATAACCTGAGGGAAGCTAGCATTAAGATACAAAAAAATAAGTGTAAATTTTATCTAAGGAACCCTTATATATATGTTACTTATGATAGAGTCAAACCCAATCCTGCTAAAATTAACACGGTAAAACCTGCAGTTACCAAAACGATTAAATAAATAAAGTTATTTTTAGGAATGACGGGGATCTACAGCAAATTTATAAGTTATTATTCTTAAGTACATGCATACTTAATTCAAGCGATCATATTTAAATTGTAAATGGAAATACTGAAGGCTATTATTACAGCAACTCCAGTGCTTAAAAATACGGGTTTCAAAAAATAAAGTACTTTAAATACCTTAGGGACAGTGTTATAACGGAATGAAAATCCGATATTATTTGGTAGCAAGACATTAAATGGCCATTAAAAAATTAATCGGCAACCCAGAAATAGCTTCTAGCCATTGTTTAGTCCACAGATAGTTTGAGGCCATATTTGTATGGAACAAAGTTTGAAATTATGCCTGACCATCAGCCCCTGAGTTAATTTCAAAGCTGATATATTAACCTCAGGTTAAACAGATGGATTTTTAAATTGAGCGAGTATAAAGAAAAACATTGTATTTCGGTTGTAGCTTAGCTATTACTTTTATTATACCCTCCACCTTTGGAAAGGAGGGTATATTAACTTTGTCATTCCGTTTGCAACATCCTTAAAAAAGGGCGGTTTTTAAGCTAGATAGGACTTTAAATTGTAAAAAGAAACACAAAAAATTAAATTTTATTGAAACTTTTTTTATTTGTTTCAGTATACTCTGACAAATCATCATGAATAGACTCACGTTTGAACAACGCTACGAAATTATCCAAATTTATTTTGAAAATCAGGCTCTAGAGCAGTTGGCAAATGAACCGTTGTTTTATCGCAAAATTGTGTTTAGCGATGAGGCGCATTTTTGGCTTAACGGGTTTGTTAATAATCAAAATTGTCGCATATGGAGTGAGACCAATCCACAAGAGACCCTACAGACTCCATTACATCCAGCAAAGTGCACCATATGGTGCGGTTTTCACGCTGGTGACCTTATTTCTTCAAAAATGAGGCCGGAGCTGGCGATACGGTCAATGGAGATCGTTACCGCACCATGATCAGATCCGGTGGAGAGGTGGTTTTAACAGGATGGCGCTACGTGCCATACGGCGAACGCAACCATCGCCTTATTGAAATCAATATTTGGCGATAAGTTGATTTGGAGAAGTGGACCTGTCAATTGACCTCCAAGGTCGTGCTATTTGACACCTCTCGATTATTTCCTGTGGGGCTACGTGAAGTCACTGGTTTATGCTGACAAACCAGCAACAATTGACGTCCAGCATTGTTCGTGTTATTCGTGACATACGGCCAGCAGTGCTCGAAATATGGCCAAAAATTGGACGTCCAGAATATACTTTATTCATCGTAAACCTCATAAAGTATATATATTCATAATCAGCATAAAAGTCTAAGTCGATTTTACGATGCCCACATTATTTAACGTAGACCTTCAGTTTGGCAAACTGTGAAACATTGAAAATGAGATATATCGGTCTACGTTTTGGTATAGCCGCCATATAACGGTACATCCCTATATTCGGTATTTCGATGATTTTCGCCACATTTTTCCACGGATTTGTCTAAAAATTGATATATGTAGGTCATAATGGGTTCTAGTTTCACAGGCGGAATATTGCATGTATAGGTCCACGCTTTCGTAAATCCCTTATATAACAGTACCTCCCGATATTTTGATGATTTTCGCCACATTTTTCCACGGTTTTGTCTAAAAATTGGTATTTGTAGGTCATAATGGATTCTAGCTTGTGTGGCGAAACATTGTATGTATAGGTCCACGATTTGGTATAGCCCCATTTAACGGTACCTCCCGATATTCGTTATTTTATTGATTTTTGCCAGAGAATATATATATGGGAGCTATATCCAAATCTTAACTAATTTCCAATTAATTTATCACATTTATTATTATAACAAAATTCCGCCACACATTCTGAATTTCATTGGAATCGGTCATATATATCGTGTTTGGTGCATAATATGTATGAAATCGGCCGAAATATATATATTAGCTATATCCAAACCTCAACTGATTTCAATATAATTTGGCAATTTTTGCTGGTGCCAGATTTTGTCTCTCTCGCTTTGGGTGCATCAAATATGTGAAATCGGCTGAGTATATGGAGCTATAATCACATCTGAGCGTATTTGAATATAATTTGTCAAATGTGCATCAAATATGTGAAATCGGCGGATAATATATATGGGAGCTATATCCAAATCTGAACCGATTTTAATATAATTTGACTAATTTATTTTCTAATCAAAATCCCGTTACATATTCCAAATTTCTTTGGAATCGAACATACATATCGTGTATGGTGCATAAAATACATGAAATCGGTCGAAAATATATATGAGAGCTATATCCAAATCTGAACAGATTTTAATATAATTTGACAAATGTATATTTGTTTTAATTTCCGCTACACATTTCAAATTTCATTGAAATTAGAGATACATAGCGTGTTTGGTGCATCAAATACATGAAATCGGTCGAAAATATATATGGGAGCTATATCCAAATCTGAACCGATTTCAATATAATTTGAAAAATTAATTTTTGCTCCCGATTCCGTTACTTATTTTAAATTTCATTAAATTTGGACATACATATCTTGTTTGGTCCACCAAATACATGAAATCGGCCGAAAATGTATATAGGAGCTATATCCAAATCTCAACCGATTTCAATATAATTTGGGAAATAAATTTTTTTAGATAAAATCTATCACACGTTTCAAATTTCATTGAAATTGGGGATACATAGCGTGTTTGGTGCATCAAATGCTTGGAATCGGCCGAAAATATATATGGGAGCTATATCCAAATCTGAACCGATTTCAATATAATTTGACAAATTTATTTTCGGATCAAATCCCGTCACATATTCCAAATTTCATTGGAATCGAACATTCATATTGTGTTTGAGGCATCAAATGAACGAAATCGGTCGAAAATATATATGGGAGCTATATCCAAATCTGAACCGATTACAATATAATTTAGCAAACTTATTTTTGTTCCAAATTCCGTTACACATTCCAAATTTGGAGACTGTATCTTTAACCGATCAATATATATTATAGATATAGAAGATATATATATATATATATATATATATATATATTTTTTTTTTTTTTTTTTATTATTTTTTTTTGTATATATTTTTTATTATATATATTTTGGTATTTGTAGTACGTAATGGGTTGTAGCTTTTGGTATTGCCCCATATAATGGTACCTGCCGATATTCGATATTTTGATAAAAGTCGGTATTTTTAGTTCCTAATGTGTTCTATCCCGGTGGCAGAACATTGGAAATTTAGTTCCACGTTTTCCTATAGCGCACATATAACGATACCCACCGATATTTTATATTTTGATAATGCAATTTGGTATTTTAGAAGGTTTGATAGATAATAATCCTTGAAGTATAAAATTGTCTATAGAGTTTCCCGTTTTAGTATGGCCCCATATAACGACATTACTCACTTTATGTTTTTTTGATTAGTTTAACTGCATTATCCAAACGGTCTTACTGGTATATGAAGTTTAAAATGAAACATGCTTGAAATCAGATACTTTTATATAAAAATGTTTCCTTTACCCTAAGGTGGAGGGCATTGAAAGTTCGGCCGGGCCGAAGTATTAAATTACAATTAGGGTTTATTGAGTGATGTGAGACAAATGCGTTTCGTACAAGAGTGTTTCTGGAAAACAAGTCACAAATGTTGCGTGGTGGCTAGAACCACCGATGTTTCCTGGAAATCTCTCATATATATATATATATATATATGTGCGTTATATGTATATATATATATATATATATATATATATATATATATATATATATATATATATATATATATATATATATATATATATATATATATATTTTTTTTTTTTTTTTTTATTATTTTTTTTTGTATATATTTTTTATTATATATATTTTGGTATTTGTAGTACGTAATGGGTTGTAGCTTTTGGTATTGCCCCATATAATGGTACCTGCCGATATTCGATATTTTGATAAAAGTCGGTATTTTTAGTTCCTAATGTGTTCTATCCCGGTGGCAGAACATTGGAAATTTAGTTCCACGTTTTCCTATAGCGCACATATAACGATACCCACCGATATTTTATATTTTGATAATGCAATTTGGTATTTTAGAAGGTTTGATAGATAATAATCCTTGAAGTATAAAATTGTCTATAGAGTTTCCCGTTTTAGTATGGCCCCATATAACGGCATTACTCACTTTATGTTTTTTTGATTAGTTTAACTGCATTATCCAAACGGTCTTACTGGTATATGAAGTTTAAAATGAAACATGCTTGAAATCAGATACTTTTATATAAAAATGTTTCCTTTACCCTAAGGTGGAGGGCATTGAAAGTTCGGCCGGGCCGAAGTATTAAATTACAATTAGGGTTTATTGAGTGATGTGAGACAAATGCGTTTCGTACAAGAGTGTTTCTGGAAAACAAGTCACAAATGTTGCGTGGTGGCTAGAACCACCGATGTTTCCTGGAAGTCTCTCACAGTTGTATCGGGAGAAAATGCTAATCTTTAATATTGAGTCAACCTTATATATACAAAAAGAGGTTTATTAGTATCGTGTATCCAAATTACATTGATCCTATAAATGCAGTCACATGGGGCTAATACAATCTAGAAATTAACAGCTTTAATCGAGTAACTTATAAATAACAAAAAATTGAGATCAGTTTCAAGTTCGCTTGAGATCAATTTCTTATGTTTTTGATTAGTTCATATGTAGATTATTTATATTAGTATAAATTTGGTTTGTATGAAAATAACCTTGACAAAACCTCCATAGAAATAATCCAGCAAACAATTTCGTTGCAGCAATTTGATTCGCAAGAACAATTGGCTTAGTTATTGGTCGCCGTACCATCCTTTGTGCTTTCTTGACGACAACTACCCTAACCGTCCCATCATCGCGAGGCGGTGGGGCAGCCGTTCCAGGCAAATAACAATCCAATCGCTGAATTAGATATTGCGTTTCTAATGCCCATTAAGCACCAATAAAGCTCGTAGCATAGTCTGAGAACATTATATGAGGACAATAACGACGTGAAACAAACCACTGAAATGCTTCTAAAAAAGAATCCGTTGAAAAATCTGATATTGCCTCTAGGTAGACCTCTTTAGTGGAGAAACACACATACACAAAAACGTATCCCTTGATGACTCTACTGGCACGGCCAACAAACGACTTTATTTTAAAGGAACTTCATAGTCTAGACTGGATGTAGTAAAATGTCTGGCAAATCTGCCACGATCTGTTGACATCAGCGTTTCTTTTCTAAAATACTTATTCGAATAATCATTCGAATCAACAGCGTTATCAAAAATTCGACGTAGTACACACAAGTATTTTACTTCCCACTCTGGTAAAATGTTTTGTACGTCCGTGTTACCCAAATACCTTAGAATGTACCAAATAAAAACGTTGCAAAGGTTATTTATTTTTGTAATATAATAAAGTGTCAAAGTTATTAGTCCAAAAATGTAAACAAAACTATTTTCAATAAATTATTTAATCATCGAAAGTTTTAATTTTTGGAATGTTGAAAATGTTCAACTTTGAAATTTTATATGCCCGACGTATTTGGGTAACATTCATATATATGTGTTTTACTTGTGTTGTGAAATACGATGACCGAGTACGTCGAATTTAAAGCAAATCTGTAATATATTTACCTGAGTAACCCTATATTCAATACGAACGATGGGTAGCATTAACTAATTTCCGCATATACAACAAATTGGGTGATTTCACTGAGCGCCCGTTAAGACGTATTAAACCCTCAGGATCGAGAATAGGGTTAAGTGGAAGTTGCGTTCTTTTATGCAATAAACAATTACATCACTCGGTGTAGTTAACATTTTGTGTATGGTAGCAGACGGGTCTTGACAGAATAATATTTTTGAGGGCCCAAAACTGTAGTTGAGTAGTGATTTTGTAACTTGCAGATCGGATGTAAAATATTAAGGAAACGGAGTACATATGATAAAACGCATATTTTATTCCCAGATCAGTATTGAAAGCTGCCTAAATCGGCGGCATGTCTATTTTCTTGAAACCGCGAAACCCTATTAGGAACGAAAGTAGCCCATGTACAAAGAGGATTCCGCAACAATGAAAGGACAATTGTAGAATAGGAATAATGTGATTTTTTCGACCAAAATTATTGTGTTGATAATTATCATTCGAACTGCTTGCAAATTTTTTTCCAAAAGCATATCGTTTTTTATTGGTATCTACTTCATGTACCAAGGCCAGAGCAGACGGTAGGTCCGACGCTCTTGACGGGAACAGCATATTATAAAGGTTTTTCTATCTTACCGTAGAATTTTAAACAGTATATCCAACCATGTGTAAGAATAGACATTTCTTGCTCGGCCAGGTAATTTGGACGCATGCCTACAAGTGCTATGATTGCGTTACAGTTCAATACAGTGTTAAGGGACGAGAGCACAGCTGCCCCTCGCACTTTATTTCTGAGAATAATAGCTTGGCAGTGCCGTTCGCTACAAAAAGATCATTGTTCTTCATCAGCCATTTGACGAATGGTTAATAATGACAGGAAATGCATTAATTCGATGTATGGGTGCTTCCTCTTGATTTCCATTACGACTGTATGCTACCGGATGCCCTCCTTCATATTTCTGCAGAAGGAAACCACTTATCCCTAAGCAGGAGCATCGCATTGCACATACAATTGTTTTTCGAAACTGAAGTTGTAACACGGGGCATTGGGTCAGCGCATTTTAAATTTTGGTAAAAACTCCTTTCGTTATGGTTGAGAGAATAGGGTAAACAAATGTGACGTAATCGGCTATTAACTGGTAACATCCGGACGTAAATCTATGAACTTGCCGCGCATTTATATCAGGCAAGTGACTCGCACTCGAAACGCGTCTTTAATGGTAATGAAGTATATGCTATCGGCAGTTATATGCTTCTCTGTATTTTCTTCTACGATGGCCACTTGAACGTTGATGGCAGGCAGCAAGTTGGTGTTCTATCGCTACAGGTGGCGAATTTGGTGGCCATGTGCTACTGGATCTTACAAAGTTATCAGGCTTCCTAATACCATTATTACCGTTATTTTCTAGCTAGAAGGGAGCCATACAACTTTATAGTGTAAATTTCAATATATTCCCCAGAATTCAAGATTTTCTTTACAGTGGTGTTAAGACTATTACTATTTCGTTTTGTACTTTTGGATTGGAAGTAATTTGTCGATTTTGTGAGTCTTTGCCAATTTTTTCGACAGGATCTGTGACTCTTTCGAAGTCATCATGGTCGGGGATGCCCATATCGTATTTTAGAACCGTGCCCAGAGCATTAGGGCTTCTTGCCTGTATATGGTGGATTTTAAAGGCCTGAATTCGCATATTTATCTGATTGACGTTTGCGTTTGTAGCGTTAGCAGTCTCATTTCTTAGTATATTTTATGTGCTTTATGCGACCACACTTATCCCAAATAATAAGATTATCGCTGGCAGGGGGATATACTACTACCTATTGCCATGGATATAACAATTTCACAAGTGGGGTTAATGGCTACCCTAGAATGTAAGAAAAGGGAAAATGTCCTTAGTTTGTGACAAATATTGAATATTTAGCGAAAATGTTTCTTGTGGACTCTCTTCCCTCTTATGAGAACCGTTGTACTTAGATCTTTTTTTGTTCTATTCTGCTGTTCCTTCAGTGTAAACGGAGAGAGTTTGTCGCCTAATCGTCTATTATTTTTGACAAGAACTTTTTTACTCTCTGAGAATTCTCCACCCCTCCCCTGTATATTATGGGTTTTTAATTCCTTATACTACACAGCTTTTGAGCGCGCTATTAATTTAGTTCGACTCTAGTTCCTTTGGAATTTTCATGTAAACGTTTTCATATAGTTTGTCACCCAGTTGATGTATTTCTAATTAAAATCATTCTTTGGAAATTTTTCCAAAGATTTTTTCACTAAGACACACCTCACAGTTTGACAGGTTTGGGCCGCTTCTGAATTGTAAGCCATAAATTGCACCACTATTAGTCATTGTCCTTAAATCATTTTTTATTCATTCATTTTTAATATTCACTGAATTTTCCACATTTTCAATAATATACAAGTTTCCGATTATTTCAGCAGTTAAACACAGCTGCTGTATTTATCAATAATGTCATCGGTTTATGGCATTTTACATAACCCTTGTCTGCTTGCTATTTTCAACACAGACAGCATATTTCTTTTTAAATCTTGTGCATCAAAATATTATTTTGATTCCAAATTTGTTTCAGAATCTCTATTATTCACTAAAACTTCAACGTTTCCTATTGCACCAATTTTTGAACAATTATTATTGGCCAAATTTAAAGTTTGATCTATTGGCACTCATATGCGACGTACAACCACTGACCAAACACCATTATATCATCACCATTATGATATCAGCACACAAAAAACTTTTTCATTTGTCATTAATGACATATTCGGTGTTTTTGGTTTTTCATTTTTTGTCATTTTAACTGGTTTTAGATAAACAGTTTTTTTGCGATATGTTCGATTTTACCGCACTTAAAACACCCACTATTTTATTTGGTTTTCGTTTTCCTGTCTTTCGGTTGTCATTTCTTAACATAAATAGAATTGGAAGCATGATCTATCTCTTTCGATTTCCTCTATTCAGTTTCTTTTAAAATATATCTAAAATATTAACATGCAATATTTCTGTTTCTTTGGTAGATAATCGTGAGCATCTAAAGTACATCTAAAAGCTCAAATGAGTTCGGGAGACCATACAATAGTAAAATTGTAAATGATCGCGAAATCGCATTCGAGACAACACCTTTTGGTCTTACTTTTCCAAGTTGCTGTTTAATTGCTTTCCTGGGGCATCGTGAGTATCGTGCAAAGGTAAAATAGACTATTCTTTGCTGGCGTTCGAAGTTTAAAGACGTAAAAACCAGCTGATTTAATCTAATAGTTAGTAAAAAAGTAAACGAAATATAAATAATTTTTGAAAAATGTCTTTAAAAAGGAGGATACATTGGGAAAATAGTCCCAAATTCAAAAAAAAAAAAAAATCAAATATTCCGCAAGTTTCAACAGATTCTAAGATTTATCTGATGATGGCAATTCAATTTTTAATTCGATTGTGCATAAAATGTGTGAGGGAGCTACCACTCCCTATTACTGCCGGATACGAATGCTGCATTTGCTGTTGTTCTTATTGTGTGTGTGTAGTTCTTGTTGATTCTGATGATGATACGTCTCCAATAGCATTACAAATGCAGTCGCATTGAGTAAATGTAGATTTAGAAGTACAAAACGTAAAAATATTCCATGGTTACCAACGGGCAGGGCAGTTTAAATAAACTAATGGTTCTTCTTGGATTATAAGTACCAGCGGATGCCTTTTGGGACAAAGATTCTTCCATATACAATGGCAAATTTCATTAAAGCAGTTTCTTTACTCATACACTGGTTGACCAGAAGAAATTTAAGCAAGTTCTTTTTGGATTGCCTAGAATCAGCTAGTTATTATAAAAGATATAAAAGCCGCTGGCAGTACTCCTGGTAATCCCCTGTATATGAGTAAATTTAATAAAAATCATATAAGTGAGAGTGAGGTGAGGAGAATTAAATATGTTTGCGATGTTCAGGTTCACTGCAAAAATTCCCTAAGACAAAGGCGAGGGTACCATGCATGGACATTAATCTTCAAATAGTCATCGTAAAGAAGTAATGAGCTTGTTATATACAAGTGTCACAACTGTATTAAGAATGGCTTAAAAAGACTACTCTGTGTGTCAATTAAAAAAAACAGCATAATGATCTTGTTATATGCAAGTGTCCCAACTGCATTAGAAAGGGACTTAAAGAGTATAAACCATAGAGCAGATGATAAAATCGTCCACTGCGACATAAATACATCGAAATGAGAAAAAAGCAACAAGTAAACACCTTATATTATTTCCAAACCTTCATCACCTTTACGACAAGACCAAAACCAACCACTTTATAGTAATGACTTGCAAAGCAGTAATCCTAAAATGACTTATAAAATCATACGCACTCATCGAAACTGAAAGCAAATGTAAATGATGCTGATGACATATCAAATTATCAAATTCTTCATATATATTTTGAAGCATATATATTTTGAAGCAAAATGAGAGTTCTTGGAATAATGCTTAAATGTGTCATGAAACCAAGAATCCCCAAATGATATTCACCTAATTCATTTTAACTCGCTAAGCATAATAAATCCAGCATCAGTTGTGGAATTAGAACATATAAAAACTAAAAAAAGGTTGATATTTTGCTTCTTAATGAATATTTTTTTAAAACCAAGCCACAAAAAAAATTGAGAAAATATTTCCATTACAGTACACATAAAGGAGAAACAAGTAAGGCTGACATCAGAATACTGTCCGAAAATTTTTTAATGATTTTGATAAAATAACAAGGCGATTTTAACGCACATCACAGAAGCTGGGATTGTCATCACAATAACACAAGTGGTAATCGTCTATTACATCATCAATTGACGTCAAGTTACTACATTCACAGCCCCCAAGGATTCACACGGATTTCTCAGCACCAATCACCCCAATTACCATCTGTTGTCGACATTCTGCTGACAAATTGCGACAACAATTCTCAAAAGTTTATACTGCATTCATCATAAAATCGGATCACATCCCCATTATTTGTCAAATATTTGGTTCTGTGAATTTGAAGCCAATTAATACTCCTCTTTACAACGAGACAAACCGGACTTAAATACGTCAAGAAATCCCTTAATCGAAAACACCTTGAAATAGGAGTAATAATTTCCAATTTTGTAGATAATATATTGCTTGAAGTCACGACAATATTACAGAGCGCAGAGGCATTAGTTTCAATATGTAAACTAATGCCTCTGCGCTCTGAATGTATGGTAACATCGACTATCTCCCATTCAAGCAACTGAGTATCGTGCAATGGAAAAATGGACAGTCGTTTGCTGGCGTTCGAAGCTTAGAGACGTAAAAAACAGTTGATTTGTTCTAATAGTTAGTAAAAAAGAAAAGTAAACGAAATAATAAATAATTTTTGAAAAATGTCTCAAAAAAGGAGGAAACATTGCGTAAACAGTCCCAAATTCAAAAAACAGAATATTCCGTAGATTTCAACAGATTCTAAGATTTATCTGATGATGATGTATTCAGAATGAATGAAGTTTTAGAATGTAGATCAAAAGTTCCGTCAATAGTATAATAAACACGGCTTAACAAAAATAATGGTTCTTCTTGGTTACAAATATAAATACCAGCGGATGGCTATTGGGACAAAAATTCTTCCATATACAATAGCAAATTTCATTAATGCAGTTGAAGACCTTAAACACAACAATATGCCTTTCGTTACTCATACACTGGTTGACCAAAAGAAATTTAAGCAAGTTCTATTTGGATTGCCTAGAATCAGTATGGATACAATACAAGAAGAATTCAGAAATACATTCAACATCGAGCCAGTTAGTATAAAATAAATAAAAGCCGCTGGAAGTACTCCTGATAATGCCCTGTATATGGCTAAATTTAATAAAAATCATGCAAGCAAGAGTGAAATGAGGAGAATTAAATATATCTGCGATGTTCAGGTTCACTGGAAAAATTCCCTAAGACAAAGGTGAGGACCGACTATATGTTCGAATGCATGGACATGGATCTTCAAATTGTCATCGTAAAGAAGTATGTTTACTTTGCAGTGGTGCCCATACCCACAACTCTGTAATGAACCTGTTATTTACAAGTGTCACAACTGTATTAAGAATGGCTTAAAAAGACTACTCTGTGTGTCAATTAAACAAAAACCAGAATAATGATCTTGTTATATAGAAGTTTCCAAACTGCATTAAAAAGAGACTTAAAGAATATAAACCAGTAATCCTAAATTCCTAATAAGATCATACAAACTCATCGAAACTGTAAGCAAATGTAGATGATACTGATGACATATCAAATTATCAAATTCTTCATATATATTTTAAAGCAATTGATGCTTTACAAAAGTGTCAGAAAAAATATGACAAAATGAGAGTTCTTGGAATGATGCTTAAATATGTTATGTAACCAAGAATCCCTAAATGATATTCACCTACTTCATTTTGACTTGCAAGGCATAACAAATCCAGCGTCAGTTGTGAAATTAGAACATATAAATATTAATGAAAGTTTGATATTTTGTTTTTAAATGAAATTTTTTTAAAAAACCCAGCAACGAAATGAAATTGAGAAATTTTAACATCTACAGACTTAAAACAAAACCAGAATTCATTTTTATATAAAAAATAATGTATATTAAATTCGATTAACCCGATTTTGGCTTGGACAAAACAAAAGCAACTCTGTTGTACATTCATATGATCGCTGCAATTTCAGTTGTTTTTCAACAATTTGCTTGTCATAAATCATTTTGAGAAGTTTTTTAAATGTTGGGCAGCATTTAAAAAGTTTCAAAATAGCTAGGAGAAAATACAGTACATGAACAAAACAGCAAATTATCAGTGATTATGAAAATAAGTTATCCAGAAAATGATTTCCGAGAAATATTTCATTAATATTTCTGTAATTTCTCATAAACTAAGTCGGCCTTATGAAACTATATCAGTAGTAACAGTCTATAACGGATGAAGACCGTGAAAAACTACAGCCCGTACTGATCAACAAATTGTAAGAGAAATAAAAAAACAACCATTTAAGAGTTCAACTGTATTGGTAAGAGAGCTATTGGTAAGAGAGCTATGGATAAGCTCAAGATCAGTGCGTAGACGAGTAGTGACAGCTGTTCTGCACGCCTTTAAGCCATCAAAAAGACATAGAATATGTTTTTGTTGTTTAGATTGATAAAGATGTAAATGAGAGGTGTTCAATATTGTTATATCTGAAAAAAAATCGGAAATGATAACGATAATATTAATTGGAATCCAGCTCAATGGAAAAATATTTTATTCTAGGATGAGTCTACGTTTTATATTAAACGCATGAAAAAATTTACGGTGTGATGACCAACAAGTAAAAAAGCTGTAAGTTCGGCCGGGCCGAACTTTGAATACCATCTACCATTTGGTACAAATTTGGCAATTTTCAATAAACTAAAATCCATTAAAAATTCTATTATAAATATAAATACCGAATGTAGCCGTAGCACAGTGGTCGCTGCCATTGGCCAAAATTCAAAAAATGAAAATCAGATATTTATTATCAAATGTGTACACATGTACACAAAACATAATAATCTGGGTTTCATTCTAACGGCCCACTTCGAGAATAGCATCAAAAAAAAAAAAAAAAGAGAAAATGTATTTAGTTGCTTTTTTCAGTGGGATCAGTGAAAAAGTGGAGTAAAAATAGATCTGTATTACAAAATTAAATACATTTTAAAAATCTTGGTATATATTATTGAAAAGCAAGGTATTGACTTATTTTTAGTGCAGTAATTTGTGTGTTTAGTAGTTGGGTATAATATAGACGATGTGAGTGTTCTGAGTTGCCTTTAAGATTAATTTTGAAAATAAAATTGGATTTAAGTTAAAGTTTTAATTCTTTTCCCCCCTGAATCCTCCAATGTGATTTTCTTCACGCCATTAGTAATGGTCCTAAGATTCTTGAAGTGCTAATTTAACTTTCAGATTTTGTCAGATTTATATGTTATGCCCAACATACTTAAGTGACTTCTCTGCAGTTTTGTCAATTCTATGGTGCTAATGACATAGAATATGTTTTTGTTGTTTAGATTGATAAAGATGTAAATGAGAGGTGTTCAATATTGTTACCGGGATTGACTTGCGGATGTCATTAAGGACTTTACACTGGAAACTGCTAATGATTTAACAATAGATATCCATGACACTATCTTACATCCACAGTTCATAAAATTTTAATACATGCTCCCGACATTATAAAATACTAGCTGAACCCGGTGCGCTTCGCTACCCCTTTTGATTTTATATGCATTCAAAATTTTATTTACGAATATATGTTGGATAAAGAAAAACAAATTTAAAAATTAAAAAAAATATTGCACTAATTTAATGCGTTAATAAACAAAATCATTACAAAAGCAGTAACATGACATGCATACACGAAGGGTTTGTCCTTTGGATTTATTTATTTCATAGCAAATACCAAGCGTGCAGGAAACTGCAATTTTTTTAAGTAGAGTGGCATTTCTATTGCAAGTAGTGAATTCGAGATAGCAACATACTTCGCCGTAATAAGCGTATTTCAAATAAATTGTTGTGTTGTTTTTTAGTGTTAGCCTAAGGCGTTGTGGGTCAATGGTTCTTATTAAAATCATATCCCAATCTGATCCGATTTAAATATAATTTAAAAAAATTACTTTTACACCAAACTCCGCCACACCTTTCATATTTAATTGAAATTGGTGCGTCAAATATGTGAAATCGGCCGAGAATATATATATGGGAGCTATATCCAAATCTTAACTAATTTCCAATTAATTTATAACATTTATTATTATAACAAAATTCCGCCACACATTCTGAATTTCATTGGAATCGGTCATATATATCGTGTTTGGTGCATAATATGTATGAAATCAGCCGAAATATATATGTTAGCTATATCCAAACCTCAACTGATTTCAATATAATTTGGCAATTTTTGCTGGTGCCAGATTTTGTCTCTCTCGCTTTGGGTGCATCAAATATGTGAAATCGGCCGAGTATATATGGAGCTATAATCACATCTGAGCGTATTTGAATATAATTTGTCAAATGTGCATCAAATATGTGAAATCGGCGGATAATATATATGGGAGCTATATCCAAATCTGAACCGATTTTAATATAATTTGACTAATTTATTTTCTAATCAAAATCCCGTTACATATTCCAAATTTCTTTGGAATCGAACATACATATCGTGTATAGTGCATAAAATACATGAAATCGGTCGAAAATATATATGAGAGCTATATCCAAATCTGAACCGATTTTAATATAATTTGACAAATGTATATTTGTTTTAATTTCCGCTACACATTTCAAATTTCATTGAAATTAGAGATACGTAGCGTGTTTGGTGCATCAAATACATGAAATCGGTCGAAAATATATATGGGAGCTATATCCAAATCTGAACCGATTTCAATATAATTTGAAAAATTAATTTTTGCTCCCGATTCCGTTACTTATTTTAAATTTCATTAAATTTGGACATACATATCTTGTTTGGTCCACCAAATACATGAAATCGGCCGAAAATGTATATGGGAGCTATATCCAAATCTGAACCGATTTCAATATAATTTGGGAAATAATTTTTTTTAGATAAAATCTATCACACGTTTCAAATTTCATTGAAATTGGGGATACATAGCGTGTTTGGTGCATCAAATGCTTGAAATCGGCCGAAAATATATATGGGAGCTATATCCAAATCTGAACCGATTTCAATATAATTTGACAAATTTATTCAGCAGTATTCGAGTCCATAAAATACAAACAAACAAACAAACAAACAAACGTACAAACATTTTCCTCTTTTATAGATATAGATGTCATTGTATCGATTGGAGAATTATCGGGAGGCCGCGAAGTCTGGCAACAAAGATATAAAAAAGTTTCGACTAAATCATACCCGAAAAAATTCTCGTGTTTCAACAAACACAGATCTTATTAACCGTCTTCTTCTGAGCTCTGACCCTTTTATAACGGGACAGCGAACGTTACCAAGCAATAAAATATATATTATTAAAATCTGCATTTGATTTACTTTAATAACACTGAAATTTATATATATTTATTAGTAAATTTGATTTAATTTTATTTTGAATTGTTTATTTTGTTTACAAAAACATTGTGTATTTTGTTTACAAAAAAATAATCAAATTTGGAATTGATTTGTACAAAAATACTTCTGTTTTTGGAGCTCTGACCCTTTTATAACGGGACAGCGAACGTTACCAAGCAATAAAATATATATTATTAAAATCTGCATTTGATTTACTTTAATAACACTGAAATTTATATATATTTATTAGTAAATTTGATTTAATTTTATTTTGAATTGTTTATTTTGTTTACAAAAACATTGTGTATTTTGTTTACAAAAAAATAATCAAATTTGGAATTGATTTGTACAAAAATACTTCTGTTTTTGGAGGTACCTTTACAGGGGGCTCTACCTGAAGGCAGCCGTTCCAAATAATTTTCAGTAAGACTATTTTTTAGCTCTTTAGAACGTAAAATGTCAAAGAACATCACAATGTAGTGTAGAAATGTGACGAAAAAATCTGTTTATAATGTAGCTAAAATCATCAAAATCACGAATATAGGGAGGTACCATGGGGGTTATAAAACGTGAACTTGCACAGACAATTTTCTGGCATAAGCTGTAGTATCCATTACGAATTTTAAATACAAAACTTGAAATAATTTCGGTAAATAATATCGCTAAAATCATCAAAATGCCGAATATGGGTGTTCCGTTATATGGGGGCTATACGAAGACGTGGACCTGCACAGACAATTTTCTCTCATAGGCTGTAGTATCCATTACGAACTTCAAATGCGAAATTTGAAATAATTCGGGTGGTAAATGCCGCTAAAATAACGCTACCCCTGATATTCGGTATTTTTATTATTTTAGCGGCATTAACCACCGGAATTATTTCAAATTTCGCATTTGAAACAAAATAAACAATTCAAAATAAAATTAAATCAAATTTACTAATAAATATATATAAATTTCAGTGTTATTAAAGTAAATCAAATGCAAATTTTCATAATATATATTTTATTGCTTGGTAACGTTCGCTGTCCCGTTATAAAAGGGTCAGAGCTCAGAAGAAGACGGTTAATAAGATCTGTGTTTGTTGAAACACGAGAATTTTTTCGGGTATGATTTAGTCGAAACTTTTTTATATCTTTGTTGCCAGACTTCGCGGCCTCCCGATAATTCTCCAATCGATACAATGACATATTTTATAATGTAATGTAATTAAAATTTTATGAACTGTGGATGCAAGATAGTGTCATGGATATCTATTTGTTAACTCTTTAGCAGTTTCCAGTGTAAAGTCCTTAATGCCATCCGCAAGTCAATCCCGGTAACAATATTGAACACCTCTCATTTACATCATTATCAATCTAAACAACAACAAGTAAAAAAGCAGTAAGTTCGGGCCGAACTTTGAATACCCTCCACCATTTGGAACGAATTAGAAAATTTTCAAAAAAATAAAATCCAATAAAAATTCTTTTAAAATCTTTAAAATATCTAATATAGGAAGGTGCCGATATATGGGGGGATATACGATATTGTGGACCTATAAAGACAAATCTATGTCTGCGTGTAAAGTACTCACAAGAAACTCCTTGTATGGATTTTCAGATAATTCCATTAGAAAAGTGGCTAAAATCATCAAAATACCGAATATAGGGGAGTACCGTTATACGGGGGATATACGATATTGTGGACCTATATAGATAATTCCGTTTCAGGGGTAAAGTGCTCACAAAGAACTCCGTGTGTGGATTTTCAGACAATACGATTGGAAAATGTGGCTAAAATCATCAAAATACCGAATATCGCGGGGTACCGTTATATGGGAGCTATACGTTATCGTTAACCTGTATAGAGAATTCTCTGTCGGGGGGTAAAGTGCTCACAAAGAACCCCTTGTGTACAAAGAACCCCATTCCGTTGAAAAATATGGCTAAAAACATCAAAATACCGAATATCGGGGGTAACGTTATATAAGGGCTATACGATATCGTGGAGCTATATAGATAATTCTCTCTCGAGGTATAAAGTACCCACAAGGAACTCCTTGTGTGGATTTCAGACAATTCCGATAAAAAATGTGGGTTAAATCATAAAATACCGAATATCGGGAGGTACCGTTATATGGGGGATATACGATATCGTGAACCTGTATAGACAATTCTCTCTCAGGGGGTGAAGTACTCACAAGGAACTACTTGTGTTGATTTTAAGACAATTCCATTGAAAAGCGTGGCTAACATCATCAAAATACCGAATATCAGGGGTTACAGTTATATGGGGGATATACGATATCGTGGACCTATATAGACAATTCTTTTTGAGGAGGTAAAATGCCCACAAGGGACTCCTTTTGTGGATTTTCAGACAATTCCATTGAAAAATGTGGCTAAAATCATCAAAATACCGAATATCGGGGGGTACCGTTATATGGGGGCTATACGATATTGTGGACCTATATAGATAATTCTCTGCCGAGGTATAAAGTACCCACAAGGAACTCCTTGTGTGGATTTTTAGACAATTCCGTTGAAAAATGTGGGTAAAATCAGCAAAGTACCGAATATCGGGGGGTACCGTTATATGGGGGCTATACGATATTGTGGACCTATATAAATAATTCTCTGCCGAGGTATAAAGTACCCACAAGGAACTCCTTGTGTGGAATTTCAGACAATTCCGTTCAAAAGTGTGGGTAAAATCATCAAAATACCGAATATCGGGGGGTACCGTTACATGGGGGCTATACGATATCGTGGACCTATATAGATAATTCTCTGCCGAGGTATAAAGTACCCACAAGGGACTCCTTTTGTGGAATTTCAGACAATTCCAGTGAAAAATGTGGCTAACATCATCAAAATACCGAATATCGGGGGTACCGTTATATGGGGGCTATACGATATCGTGGACCGATATAGCCCATCTTCGAACTTGACCTGCCTGCAGACAAAAGAGAGATCTGTGCATTAGCTTCCTATCTTAATTCGTTTAGACTGTAGCGTGATTACAACAGACGGACAGACGGACGGACGGACAGGGCTAAATCGTCTTAGAATTTTACGCTGATCAAGAATATATATACTTTGTTGGGTCTAAAATGATTATTTCGATGAGTTACAAACGGAATGACAAAGTTAATATACCCTCCATACCTTTTTTGGTGGAGGGTATAAAAACATATTCTATGTCATTAGCGCTATAGAATTGACAAAATTGCAGAGAAGTCACTTAAGTATATTGGGCATAACATATAAATCTGACAAAATCTGAAAGTTAAATTAGCACATCAAGAATCTTAGGAAATCACATTGGAGGGGGATAAGAATTAAAACTTTAACTTAAATCCAATTTTATTTTCAAAATTAATCTTAAAGGCAACTCAGAACACTCACATCGTCTATATTATACCCAACTACTAAACACACAAATTATTAATTATTTTTATTGTGTGTGCATTTCGAACGATTTACGTGCCATATAGCATCCATATAGTAGCATCCATTACGAACATCAAATACCAAATTTGAAACATTTTCGGTGAATAATGTGGCTTAAATCACCAAAATAGGGAGGTACCATTATATGGAATTAAATTTTTTACCATTTTCAATACCAAAAGTGCTGGAGACATAATATGCATTTGACTAAAATTTTATCAATCTACTTTATTCCGTTCGGAAGCTAGACTGATTTCCAAAGACGGACAGATGGACGGACTTCGCTAAATCGACATAAAATTTTATGCTGATCAAGAATATATATATACGTTGTGGGTCAAAAATGTATATTTCGAGGTGTTACAAACGGAATGAGAAACTTAATATACCTTCAATACTATGGTGGAGGGTATAAACATAGGATTACCAAACCTCTATTTTGGTATATTGTACAACATAGATACTTATTTTTGGGCTACTAAAAGTCGACTACGTCAGTACTTATTTATCGGCTTCGGCCAATAAAGTCGACATTTATAAAGTTCTTTATCGACTTTTCAGTCAGAAAATTACAACATACTAGCTGGTCTGGTTCGCTTTGACGGTACGTACTTTTTGAATAGCCTGACCTTATTTCTCCGCAATAGGCTTTAATTTGAATGTTAAAAACCTATACCTATACACCTATAATACCCCATGTGAAAACTCAGCTCAATGTTTTGTATTTAATGTTTTGTTTATAAGAGCATAGCAACATTTTTCTTTCAAATGAGCCGTACTTTTGAATTTGTATTTACAACGTTTAGAATACGGTGCTGCGTGGTATTTAGTTTTGTCCACCTCATAATTAAGGGCTGAATGATTTCAGAACAGTCAGAGATACTTACACCCACTACGGTAAGAATGGAATTACTTCTTTTGCCATTTAAATTGTGCGTTGGAGACCCCATAAAGTCCATATTTTTCATCATAGTATATTTCAATCAATCTATTGATGAATGTGGTCAAGACCAAAATGGGCTCTACTCCAAAAACTGAAAATTTTATGCGAAGAGGTTTTCTACTCCCTTAGAAACCAAGATGACAAATAATGGTCAAAAAAAATTAAATAAAATAGAAGTAACAGAAAACATCAAGTTCGCCAGGGCCGAACTTTCAATAAACTCCACCTTAGGGTAAAGGAAACATTTTTATATAAAAGTATCTGAATTCAATCGTTTGCATAATGCAGTTAAATTTACAATTTAAATAAATGGGGCCATACCAAAACGGGAACCTCTATAGACAATTTTATACTTCAAGAATTGTCATCTATCAAATCTTCTAAAATAACAAATTTGAAGCAATTATGTGGGTAAATGTGACTAGGATTATCAAAATACCAAATATCGGTGGGTGTAGTTATAATAATTCGCCACACGAGCTAGAACCCATTATAACCTACAAAGACCAATTTTTAGACAAATCCGTGAAAAAAGTGGCAAAAATCATCAAAATATCGAACATCGCGAGGTACCGTTGTATGGGGTCTATACCAAAAAGTGGACCTATACATACAATGTTTCGCCACACGAGCTAGAACCCATTTCGATCCACAAATACCAATTTTTAGACAAATTTGAGCCATGAAAGATAGCCAGTTAATATTGTATTGTGCACTTATTTCATTTTTAATATTATTTATTCAGAAACAATAAAAAATGTACTCTTCAATGTAGTATATCAAATTGAAAAAAATTCAACACAATTTTTTTTATACATATTTTTATTGGCATATTTTCACGCGATTTTTTTTTGCCAAGATACCATTGTATGAATTCATAAAACTCGTCAACATCATCTATTCAGTTTCGCCACCACATAATTTGGTATTACACTTCAATGTAACCCGCTTGCAATTTCAGTTTTCAAGAAATCGAGTCAATTAAACCAAGCTATGTAATTGAAAAAAATAGGTAAACAAGTAAAAAAGCAGTAAGTTCGGCTGGGCCGAACTTTGAATACCCTCCACCATTTGGAACGAATTAGAAAATTTTCAAAAAAATAAAAACCAATAAAAATTCTTTTAAAATCTTTAAAATATCTAATATAGGAAGGTGCCGATATATGGGGGGATATACGATATTGTGGACCTATAAAGACAAATCTATGTCTGCGTGTAAAGTACTCACAAGGAACTCCTTGTATGGATTTTCAGATAATTCCATTGGAAAAGTGGCTAAAATCATCAAAATACCGAATATAGGGGAGTACCGTTATATGGGAGATATACGATATTGTGGACCTATATAGATAATTCCGTTTCAGGGGTAAAGTGCTCACAAAGAACTCCGTGTGTGGATTTTCAGACAATACGATTGGAAAATGTGGCTAAAATCATCAAAATACCGAATATCGCGGGGTACCGTTATATGGGAGCTATACGTTATCGTTAACCTATATAGAGAATTCTCTGTCGGGGGGTAAAGTGCTCACAAAGAACCCCTTGTGTACAAAGAACCCCATTCCGTTGAAAAATATGGCTAAAAACATCAAAATACCGAATATCGGGGGTACCGTTACATGGGGGCTATACGATATTGTGGACCTATATAGATAATTCTCTGCCGAGGTATAAAGTACCCACAAGGAACTCCTTGTGTGGATTTTCAGACAATTCCGTTCAAAAATGTGGGTAAAATCAGCAAAATACCGAATATCGGGGGGTACCGTTATATGGGGGCTATACGATATTGTGGACCTATATAGATAATTCTCTGCCGAGGTATAAAGTACCCACAAGGAACTCCTTGTGTGGATTTTCAGACAATTCCGTTGAAAAATGTGGGTAAAATCATCAAAATACCGAATATCGGGGGGTACCGTTAAATGGGGGATATACGATATCGTGGACCTATATAGACAATTCTTTTTGAGGAGGTAAAATGCCCACAAGGGACTCCTTTTGTGGAATTTCAGACAATTCCATTGAAAAATGTGGCTAAAATCATCAAAATACCGAATACCGTGGGGGTACCGTTACATGGGGGCTATACGATATCGTGGACCTGTATGAACAATTCTCTGCCGAGGTATAAAGTACCCACAAGGAACTACTTGTGTTGATTTTCAGACAATTCCATTGAAAAATGTGGCTAACATCATCAAAATACCGAATATCGGGGGTACCGTTATATGGGGGCTATATGATATCGTGGACCGATATAGCCCATCTTCGAACTTGACCTGCCTGCAGACAAAAGAGAGATCTGTGCAAAATTTTAGCTTCCTATCTTAATTCGTTTAGACTGTAGCGTGATTACAACAGACGGACAGACGGACGGACAGGGCTAAATCGTCTTAGAATTTTACGCTGATCAAGAATATATATACTTTGTTAGGTCTAAAATGATTATTTCGATGAGTTACAAATGGAATGACAAAGTTAATATACCCTCCATACCTTTTTTGGTGGAGGGTATAAAAACTTTTTAAGTTAAACGGTTTACTGTTAGACATAGATTGCAATGTATAAGATAAATGTACTAAAAACCAAAAAATATTAAAATAGATACATATGTATAGTCTTAATTAAAATGTTTGTTTTGTAGTGTTATACTATAATTAGGCAATTGTTCAACCGACAACGATGGACGTGTGATAAGTAGGGTAGTAGCGAGTAGTACTTTTATCATGTTTTGTCGATAAAAGTCAACTTGTTGAAACATCTCTTTTATTTGCATGGAGTGTATAACTATTGGAATTTCCATGAGCAAGAAAATAGCAAGTAATTTCCTCACCGTCTGCGGGCCAACTGCCTAACGACAAATTAAACGCACTTTATCTTAAACATTGCAACCGTTTAAATGAAAATGTTTTTTTTAACCAATTTTTTTACCCTCCACCATTCTATGGAGGGTACATTTGTCATTACGATTGCAACACCTCGAAATATACATTTTACATCTGCAGGACTTTTGGAAATGAAAATGGGATATGTAGGTCCACGTCTTTGTATAGCCCCCATATAACGGTTCCTCCCGATATCCGGTATTTTGCTGGTTTTAGCGACATTATTTACCGGAATTGTTTCAAATTTGGTATTTGAAGTTCGTAAAAGATACTATAGCCTAAGACAGAAAATTGTCTGTGCAGGTCCACGTTTTCGTATAGCCCCCATATAACGGTACCCCCCGATATTCGGTATTTTGATGATTTTAGCCAAATTTTCCAATGGAATGGTCTGAAAATCCACACAAGGAGTTCCTCGTGAGTACTTTATCCCTTGAAAGAGAATAATTTATATAGGTCCACGATATCGTATCGCCCCCATATTACAGTACCCTCCGATATTCGGTATTTTGATCATTTTAGCCACATTTTTCAACGAAATTGTCTGAAATTCTACACAAGGGGTTCTTTGTGAACACTTTACCCCCTGACAGGGAGTTCTCTATATAGGTCCATGATATCGTATATCCCCCCATATAACGGTACCCCCCGATATTCGGTATTTTGATGATATTAGCCACATTTATAGACGGAATTTTCTTAAATTCTATACAAGGAGTTATTTGCGAGTACTTTATCCCTAGACATAGATTTGCCTATATAGGTCCACAATATCGTTTATCCCACCATATATCGGCACCTTCCAAGATTTTAACAGAATTTTTAATGGATTTTATTTTTATTTTTTGAAAATGTCCTAATTCGTTCCAAATGGTGGAGGGTATTCAAAGTTCGGCCCGGCCGAACTTACTGCTTTTTTACTTCTTATTTTCTAATTTTTATATAAACTTTGTCATTCCGTTTGTAACTCCTCGAAATATTCATGCCAGACCCAACAAAGTATATATATTCTTCATCAGCGTAAAATTCTAAGTCGATGACCGCCTGTCTGTCCGTCTAAATTTGGCTAATTTGGCAGACGTGTTTATTTTGCCAGTAGGCAGGCTAAGTTGGTAAATAGGCCATGTAGGTCCACGTTTTCATATAGCCCCCATATAACGGTACGTCCCTATATTCGATATTTTGATATACAGATCCACGTCTTCATATAGCCCCATATAACTGTACCTCCCAATATGACAAACAAAGCCTATGTAGGTTCACGTCGTAGAGACCGCAATATACCGGCTATATTCGGTATTTTTAAGATTTTAACAGAATTTCTAACGGATTTTATTTTTCGAAAATTTCCAAGTTCGTTCCAAATCGTGGTGGGTATTCAAAGTTCGGCCCGGCCGAACTTATTTTTTTTAACTTGTTATATCCTCCACCTTGGGAAGGAGGGTATATTAACTTTGTCATTCCGTTTGTAACATCCCTAAATATTAGTCGTATACCCCATAAAGTGTATATATATATGTGTATATATATATATATATTCATAATCAGCATACAATTCTGATTTCAACAAACAGACGGACAGACAGAGGGACATTGTTAAATCTTCCCTCTGTCTGTCCGTCTGTCTGCTGAAATCACGATACAGCCTTATTATTTGACATAGATCGTCAAAATTTAGCAGAAAAATTTGTGTTGTGTCTACATGGTTGGTTTTGAAAATGAAATGAAAATATATCGATCCACGTTTTGGTATAGTCCTCATATAACGGTACCTCCAGATATTCGGTATTTTGATGATTTTTGCACATTTTTTCACGGATTTGTCTGACAATTGGTATTTGTAGGTCATAATGGGTCGTAGTTCGTGTGGCGAAATATTGTATGTATGAGTTTATGCTTTGGTATAGCCCCCATATAACGGTACCTTCCGATTTTCGAAATTTTGATGATTTTTGCCACATTTTTTCACGGATTTTTCAAAAAATGAGTATTTGTTGGTCATAAGGGTTTCTATATCCGATGGCGGAACATTGCATATATAGGTCCACGTTTTGGTATAATGGGTTCTAATGTTCGTACCCTACGGTGGAGGGTATTAAAAGCTCGGCGCGACCGAACTTAATGTTTTTTTACTTGCTATTTTTTTAACCAATTTTTGACGCTAATTGTTTCCGTCGTTTCTCTAACCGACAATTTCTATCACCTTCACTTTCATACCCTCCACCATACATAGTATGGAGGGTATATTAAGTTCGTCATTTCGTTTGTAACTCATCGAAATAATCATTTTAGACCCAACAAAGTATATATATTCTTGATCAGCGTAAAATTCTAAGACGAATTAGGCATGTCTGTCCGTCTGTTGTAATCACGCTACAGTCTAAACGAATTAAGATAGGAAGCTAAAATTTTGCACAGATCCCTCTTTTGTCTGTAGGCAGGTCAAGTTCGAAGATGGGCTATATCGGTCTACGATATCGTATAGCCCCCATATAACGGTACCCCCGATATTCGGTATTTTGATGATTTTAGCCACATTTTCTAATGGAATTGTATAAAAATCCACACAAGAGGTTCCTTATGAGAATTTTATCCCTTGAAAGAGAATTATCTATATAGGTCCACGATATCACATAGCCCCCATATAACGGTACCCCCCGATATTCGTTATTTTGATGATTTTAGCCACATTTTTCAACGGAATTGTCTGAAAATCCACACAAGGAGAACCTTGTGGGTACTTTATACCTCAGAAAAGAATTATTTATATAGGTCCAAGATATCGTATAGCCCCCGATATTCGGTATATTGATGATTTCAGCCACATTTTTCAATGGAATTGTTTGAAATTCTACACGAGGAGTTCATTGTGAGTACTTTACCCCCTGACAGAGAATTCTCTTTATAGGTTAACGATATCGTATATCCTCCATATAACGGTACCCCCGATATTCGGTATTTTGATGATTTTAGCCATATTTTCCTATGGTATTGTCTGAAAATCCACACAAGGAGTTTTTTGTGAGCACTTTAACCCCTGAAAGGTAATTGTCTATATAGGTTCACAATATCGTATATCGCCCCATATATCGGCACCATCCGATATTAGATATTTCAAAGATTTTAACAGAATTTTTAATGGATTTTATTTTTTGAAAAGATTCTAATTCGTTCCAAATGGTGGAGGGTATTCAAAGTTCGGCCCGGCCGAACTTACTACGTTTTTACTTATTTTAGCTCGTTTTGGCTTATACTTTTCTTTCGCTTTTTGAAGCCCTCAGTTTTATTTGTGTTTTTATACCCTCCAACAAAAAAGGTATGGAGGGTATATTAAGTTCATCATTCCGTTTGTAACTCATCGAAATAATCATTTTAGACCCAACAAAGTATATATATTCTTGATCAGCGTAAAATTCTAAAATTCTGTCCGTCTGTTGTAATCACGCTACAGTCTAAACGAATTAAGATAGGAAGCTAAAATTTTGCACAGATCTCTCTTTTGTCTGCAGGCAGGTCAAGTTCGAAGATGGGCTATATCGGTCCACGATATCGTATAGCCCCCATATAACGGTACCCCCCGATATTCGGTATTTTGATGATTTTACCCGCATTTTTCAACAGAATTGTCTGAAAATCCACACAAGGAGTTCCTTGTGTGTACTTTATACCTCAGCAGAGAATTGTCCATATAGGTCCACGATATCGTATAGCCCCCATGTAACGGTACCCCCCGATATTCGGTATTTTGATGATTTTACCCACATTTTTGAACGGAATTGTCTGAAAATCCACACAAGGAGTTCCTTGTGGGTACTTTATACCTCGGCAGAGAATTATCTATATAGGTCCACAATATCGTATAGCCCCCGTATAACGGTACCCCCCGATATTCGGTATTTTGCTGATTTTACCCACATTTTTGAACGGAATTGTCTGAAAATCCACACAAGGAGTTCCTTGTGGGTACTTTATACCTCGGCAGAGAATTGTCCATATAGGTCCACGATATCGTATAGCCCCCATGTAACGGTACCCCCCGATTTTCGGTATTTTTATGATTTTACCCACATTTTTGAACGGAATTGTCTGAAAATCCACACAAAGAGTTCCTTGTGGGTACTTTATACCTCAGCAGAGAATTATCTATATAGGTCCACAATATCGTATAGCCCCCATATAACGGTACCCCCCGATATTCGGTATTTTGATGATTTTACCCGCATTTTTCAACAGAATTGTCTGAAAATCCACACAAGGAGTTCCTTGTGTGTACTTTATATCTCAGCAGAGAATTGTTCATATAGGTCCACGATATCGTATAGCCCCCATGTAACGGTACCCCCCGATATTCGGTATTTTGATGATTTTACCCACATTTTTGAACGGAATTGTCTGAAAATCCACACAAGGAGTTCCTTGTGGGTACTTTATACTTCGGCAGAGAATTATCTATATAGGTCCTCAATATCGTATAGCCCCCATATGACGGTACCCCCGATATTCGGTATTTTGAAGATTTTACCCACATTTTTGAACGGAATTGTCTGAAAATCCACACAAGGAGTTCCTTGTGGGTACTTTATACCTCGGCAGAGAATTATCTATATAGGTCCTCAATATCGTATAGCCCCCATATAACGGTACCCCCCGATATTCGGTATTTTGATCGTATTTTTTCGAAGATTGTTTCTGTCGTCAAATGCAAAAGACGTCTTGAAATTCATCTTAGGGTAATTTGGCTTATTCTTAGTCACCTGAAGACTCCTCGCACCTAAAGACTACTCAGCAGATATATGCTGGTATCTTTTATTTATTGCAGCCTCCCATTCAGATCATAATGGGAGCTTCGTCACTATTTGGCCCTGTCCGTCCGTCTGTCCGTCTGTTGTAATCACGCTACAGTCTAAACGAATTAAGATAGGAAGCTAAAATTTTGCACAGATCTCTCTTTTGTCTGCAGGCAGGTCAAGTTCGAAGATGGGCTTTATCGGTCCACGATATCGTATAGCCCCCATATAACGGTACCCCCCGATATTCGGTATTTTGATGATTTTACCCGCATTTTTCAACAGAATTGTCTGAAAATCCACACAAGGAGTTCCTTGTATGTACTTTATACCTCAGCAGAGAATTGTCCATATAGGTCCACGATATCGTATAGCCCCCATGTAACGGTACCCCCGATATTCGGTATTTTGATGATTTTACCCACATTTTTGAACGGAATTGTCTGAAAATCCACACAAGGAGTTCCTTGTGGGTACTTTATACCTCGGCAGAGAATTATCTATATAGGTCCACAATATCGTATAGCCCCCGTATAACGGTACCCCCCGATATTCGGTATTTTGCTGATTTTACCCACATTTTTGAACGGAATTGTCTGAAAATCCACACAAGGAGTTCCTTGTGGGTACTTTATACCTCGGCAGAGAATTGTCCATATAGGTCCACGATATCGTATAGCCCCCATGTAACGGTACCCCCGATTTTCGGTATTTTTGTGATTTTACCCACATTTTTGAACGGAATTGTCTGAAAATCCACACAAAGAGTTCCTTGTGGGTACTTTATACCTCGGCAGAGAATTATCTATATAGGTCCACAATATCGTATAGCCCCCATATAACGGTACCCCCCGATATTCGGTATTTTGATGATTTTACCCGCATTTTTCAACAGAATTGTCTGAAAATCCACAAAAGGAGTTCCTTGTGTGTACTTTATATCTCAGCAGAGAATTGTCCATATAGGTCCACGATATCGTATAGCCCCCATGTAACGGTACCCCCCGATATTCGGTATTTTGATGATTTTACCCACATTTTTGAACGGAATTGTCTGAAAATCCACACAAGGAGTTCCTTGTGGGTACTTTATACTTCGGCAGAGAATTATCTATATAGGTCCTCAATATCGTATAGCCCCCATATAACGGTACCCCCCGATATTCGGTATTTCGATGGTTTTACCCACATTTTTCAACGGAATTGTCTGAAAATCCACACAAAGAGTTCCTTGTGGGTACTTTATACCTCGGCAGAGAATTATCTATATAGGTCCACGATATCGTATAGCCCCCATATGACGGTACCCCCGATATTCGGTATTTTGAAGATTTTACCCACATTTTTGAACGGAATTGTCTGAAAATCCACACAAGGAGTTCCTTGTGGGTACTTTATACCTCGGCAGAGAATTATCTATATAGGTCCTCAATATCGTATATATATATATATATATATATATATATATATATATATATATATATATATTCAATGTAGTAGCGACTCACAGCCGACTGTTCCTGTGCCAAATCTTGTAAATATAACCTCATAAAGGTCATCTGAAGAAGTTATTCCCAATCTTAGGACTCACGGACCTATCGGTAGGGATCAGAAACTGAATGTAATTACTCAACTCTTGCAAAAGAATTGTTAGCCATAATATGGGCTGCGAAATATTTTAGACCATATTTGTTTGGAAGGAAGTTCACAATAGTCGCTGATCACAGACCATTAACTTGGTCAATGAGTTTAAAGGAACCAAACTCAAAACGGATCAGATGACGCTTAAAGTTGGAAGAATTTGATTATTATAAACTAAACTAATGGAAGATGTCGTAACGCACACTGATGTTAATATAAATGAAATAGCTCCTGTCCAGGGAACATACACCATACACTCAGCTGACGAAAATTTGGGCGATATGAGATATATTTCAGAAAAGATATTAAATAAATTTAACTTGCAAGTGATACTTCATAAATCGGAATCAGGGTCATCTGTGACCATAGAAACGATATACCGAAATAAACAAAGAAAATGTGATCCGTGTTATTAAGGAGCATATGGCTCCAAATAAACTTAATACTGTTTACACGGACGACGTAACCTTTCGACTATCACAATAGATTTATTCTCAGCATTTTTCGCATAATGGAATACATAAAATTATACGTTGCACTGAAATATTAACAAGGGAATACCTTGAAAATAATAACCATAGAGGAATTAATGAATCATGCCTTCATCTTAAAAGGAAATATTATTTCCCTTTTCTAAAGAATAAAATCGCCAATGCAATAAATAATAGCGAAAAAAGCCAAACCCTCAAATATGATTGAAATCCCCCAAAACCTAAAAACCAGAAATTCTTCAAGACCATTTGAAATAATTCACATCGATCTTTATACATAACCCATAGTCATGTCCTTACTATCTTAGACAAATTTTCTAAATTTGCAGCCGCATATACACTTTCGAATGGAACAAGCCTAACAGTTACGAATTCTTTACAAATTTTTCCTAGACAATATGGAATACCTAAAAAATTAATTTGCGATCAGGGTTCAGAATTCTCAAGTAATTTTTTTTAAAGATTTTTGTAGACAATATATTGTGGTTGTGCGTGTCACTTTATTTCAACAAAGCAGCAGTAATGGACCCGTGGAAGGATTACACTCAACAATGACGGAAATATACAGAATAATAATGTCAAGACGTAGGGAACATCGATTAGAACAGAATCACGAAGAAGTACTATCAGAAACACTGACTACCTGCAACAACGCTAAAAACATTTCCCTGGACGGTTTTCTCGGCTCATGTAGTTGCAAGAGCGATATGCGAAACCATCTACCAGTCAACAAGAAAAATTTTCATCTCCCAAAAAAACACCCATTATAACGGCCACGGCATCAACTTCTCTTTCCCATTTTCCTATGGAAGCAATCACGCAATCCATCGAGAGAAAATCAAAGGAAACATGGACTGGCTGTAGTCTCTGCTAAAGATCTTTCCCTTCTACGGCCTAGAACCGATATCAACACAGATAATGCGGTTTTGCGGTTCTCGAAACACTAGCAGACAAGGTCCGAAAATTGACAAATTAGTTTGAGAAAATGAATCTAAAAGAGCTCTAGCCAAAATATATTCCCAGAACTATTTCTTACACGAACTAAAGCTGGCAAAATTATGACATCATTTGACACAGAAGTGCTCTTGGTACACATTCGAATTTAGAGACGATGTTTTACTCGAGATATCGAATACGACGCGAAGTTTCCTAGTTGTACTTTTCGGTCGGAAAACACATTGATGAGGGATAAAATAATGCGGAGTATTGGGAATTATATTATTATTTACCTAATTCAAGATACAGTTTCATGAGGGAAATATGTGCCGTCATGAAAAAGTTTCCTCACATATGAACCCTTTTGACATATTGTATTTACCAGCAACGATCCAGGCAAGCGAAGTTCCTCGCAGAGTTGGAACAAAGAAGTTCGTAGAAAACTTCAGCGCCAATTCATATATCTACTCTCCGAGGTTATTTAAACTCACGGTCTGCCAGTTCAATATTTTTAGGAATATTCCAATCTGAAATCCATATTCTATTATCTAGGTGAATATTTGTTAAAAAAGTCAATACCCAAAACTTGGATGAAAATTTAGTGGAATTGAGCTTCGACATAATAAACAAATGTACACTACTCTTTAAATATGATTCTAATTCAGAAACACAAGCTAAATTCAGCCTACCGCTTTCTCGTTTTACTTTAAGCTTCTATACCAAGTCCTCAGTTAACAAATTAGTTTGAGAAAAGGAATCTAAAAGAGCTCTAGCCAAAATATATTCCCAGAACAGTTTCCTACACGAACTAAAGCTGGCAAAATTACGACATCATTTTACACAGAAGTGCTCGTTGTACACATTCGAATTTAGAGTAGCAGAAGCGTATCGATGCAGAAAGAAATGGTGTGCACCACTCCTTACTCTACAATTCACTCCTTACCTTTTTTTGAACAATTAATGCAAGCTTGAACGGCTTTTATAAACTAATTTTGACTTATTTCTAATGTACCTTTGTAGTGTTTTTATTTTTATACCCTACACCACAAGGTGGTCAGGGTATTATGTCTTTGTGCATTTGTTTGTAACAGGTAAAAGGAAACGAGATAGACCCATAGTTCCTTTTGATGATCTGCAAAGAATCACATTCTGAGTCGATTTATGCATGTCCGTCCGTCCGTCTGTCCATGTATTTTTGTAAACAAAGTACAGGTCGCATTTATTGCCCGATCCAGATGAAATTTTGCACAGATCATTTGTTTGGCCCAAGGACGAACCCTATTGAAATTGGAGATAATCGGTCAAAATTTAGATATAGCTCCCATATATATCTTCGTCCGATTTGCCTTTTATTGTGCACCAAACGTGTAATATCAGCCCGAATTGTATGGAATTTTGCACATACAACCAAATTAGGCCTGAAAATATGTATGTCAAATTTGATCGAAATCGGTTCAGATATAGCTATAGCTCCCATATATATTGTTCATCCCATTTGTTATTTTTGTCCACCGCCGCCGTAATATGCACTCTGCAACAACAATATTTAGGGAAATATATCAAATACAGCTCAGAAATACATTTGCAAAATTTTATCGAGATCGGTTCAGATTTGGATATAGCACCCTTATATAACTTCGTCCGATTTACCTTTTATTGTGCACCAAACGTCTAATATTTGTCCAAATGGGATGGAATTTGGCACATACGACCGAATTGAGTCTAGAAGCTAGTATGTCAAATTTGGTGAAGATCGGTTCAGATATAGCTATAGCCTCCATAAATATTATTCATCCGATTTCTTATATTTGTTACCCACAGCCGTAATATGCACTCCGTAACAACGATATTCAGGGAAATATATCAAATACAGCTCAGAAATGTCTTTGCCAAATTTTATCGAGATCGGTTCAGATTTGGATATAGCTCCTATATATATATTTATCCGATTTCAAATTAATTGTGCACCAAATGGTCAATACAAGTCCGAATTTAAAAGATACAAATGCTTCGGCATATTTATTCCTTTGAATTTTAAATTATAATTATAATCATAGCGTGTATGATTGAATTCTCCTTTTAATTGTTATGTGGAGCTCTACTTAATTAGCAAAGTGGTGTAGGGTATCATAAAGTCGCCCGCGCCCGACTATAAGACTTTCTTTACTGGTTTATTTTTGAATTCGTATATTAATAGCAATTAATTTAACTAACTTGATTTCTTGAGAACTGAACTTGAAGGCGGGTTACATGGAAGTGTAGTACCGAATTATGTGGTGGCGAAACGGAATAGATGATATCGAAATAATTTAACGCGGTCACACCAAAGTTAAAAGATAATTAAATTTTCAAAATCGTTAAAAAATTACGAAAAAAGATATCTCATTGCAAAAATTCTGAAAAACGGGAAAAAATCGAAAAAAAATTTCAATGGAATAGAATTTTAAAATAATAGTACAAACATTGCAAGGACCCTTAAACTTCTGCTGTAAAAAGTCATCAAACAAGGTGAAGATTTTCTTTTTAATTGTTTTTCTTTTCTTTTTTTGTCAATTTTATATAATGTACGATTACATTTTAAGTGATTTTTCAATTTGCTTATCATATTGATTTCAATCGATGTTTTGTAAACAAAATAAAGAATTATTTTTGACAATTCATACAATTTTGGAATGGTATCCTGGCAAAAAAATCGCGGTAAAATATGTCAATAAAAATGCGAATGAAAAAAATCTTTTTGGTGTGACTTTTTCAATTTGACATACAATATTGAATTGAACATTTTTTATTATTTTGAATTCTGAATGAATAATATTAAAAATTAAATGAGTGACTTACGTACATCCTTGACTTCTTTCATATACGACAATAATCCGTCCAATGTTTCCTATAAAAATGTTTCCTTTACCCTAAGGTGGAGGACATTGAAATTTCGAAAGTTAATGTTTTTCATTGTTTTTTTTTTCAAATTTGGTATTCGTAGTTCGTACTGGATACTACAGCCTATGACAGAAAATTGTCTGTACAGATCCACGTCTTCATATAGCCCCATATAACTGTACCTCCCAATATTCGGTATTTTGACGATTTTAGCGGTATTATTCCCCGTTTATTTCAAGTTTCGAATTTGAATATGATAATGGCTTATGACAAACAAAGCCTATGTAGATTCACGTCGTAGAGACCGCAATATACCGGCTATATTCGGTATTTTAAAGATTTTAACAGAATTTCTAACTGGTTTTACTTTTCGAAAATTTCCAAGTTCGTTCCAAATCGTGGAGGGTATTCAAAGTTCGGCCAGGCCGAACTTACTGCTTTTTAACTTGTTATACCCTCCACCTTGGAAAGGAGGTTAAATTAATTTTGTCATTCCGTTTGTAAAATCCCTAAATATTCGTCGTAGACCCCATAAAGTATATATATTCATAATTAGCATACAATTCTAAGTCGATTTAACGATGTCCCTCTGTCTGTCCGTCTCTTTGTTGAAATCACGATACAGCCCTCATTATTTGACGTAGATTGTCAAAATTTAGCAGAACAATTTGTATTGTGTCTGGGATGGTTGTTTTATATATATACGGTACCTACAGATATTCGGTATTTTGATGATTTTTGCACATTTTTTCACGGATTTGTCTGACAATTGGTATTTGTAGGTCATAATGGGTCGTAGTTCGTGTGGCGAAATATTGTATGTATGAGTCTATGCTTTGGTATAGCCCCCATATAACGGTACCCCCCGATATTCGTTATTTTGATGATTTTAGCCACATTTTTCAACGGAATTGTCTGAAAATCCACACAAGGAGAACCTTGTGGGTACTTTATACCTCGGAAAAGAATTATTTATATAGGTCCAAGATATCGTATAGCCCCCGATATTCGGTATATTGATGATTTCAGCCACATTTTTCAATGGAATTGTTTGAAATTCTACACGAGGAGTTCATTGTGAGTACTTTACCCCCTGACAGAGAATTCTCTTTATAGGTTAACGATATCGTATATCCTCCATATAACGGTACCCCCGATATTCGGTATTTTGATGATTTTAGCCATATTTTCCTATGGTATTGTCTGAAAATCCACACAAGGAGTTTTTTGTGAGCACTTTAACCCCTGAAAGGTAATTGTCTATATAGGTTCACAATATCGTATATCGCCCCGTATATCGGCACCATCCGATATTAGATATTTCAAAGATTTTAACAGAATTTTTAATGGATTTTATTTTTTGAAAAGTTTCTAATTCGTTCCAAATGGTGGAGGGTATTCAAAGTTCGGCCCGGCCGAACTTACTACGTTTTTACTTATTTTAGCTCGTTTTGGCTTATACTTTTCTTTCGCTTTTTGAAGCCTTCAGTTTTATTTGTGTTTTTATACCCTCCACCAAAAAAGGTATGGAAGGTATATTAAGTTCATCATTCCGTTTGTAACTCATCGAAATAATCATTTTAGACCCAACAAAGTATATATATTCTTGATCAGCGTAAAATTCTAAAATTCTGTCCGTCTGTTGTAATCACGCTACAGTCTAAACGAATTAAGATAAGAAGCTAAAATTTTGCACAGATCTCTCTTTTGTCTGCAGGCAGGTCAAGTTCGAAGATGGGCTATATCGGTCCACTATATCGTATAGCCCCCATATAACGGTACCCCCCGATATTCGGTATTTTGATGATTTTACCCACATTTTTGAACGGAATTGTCTGAAAATCCACACAAGGATTTCCTTGTGGGTACTTTATACCTCGGCAGAGAATTATCTATATAGGTCCACGATATCGTATAGCCCCCATGTAACGGTACCCCCCGATATTCGGTATTTTGATGATTTTACCCACACTTTTGAACGGAATTGTCTGAAATTCCACACAAGGAGTTCCTTGTGGGTACTTTATACCTCGGCAGAGAATTATTTATATAGGTCCACAATATCGTATAGCCCCCATATAACGGTACCCCCCCCCCCCCCCCCCCCCCCCCGATTTTCGGTATTTTTATGATTTTACCCACATTTTTCAACGGAATTGTCTGAAAATCCACACAAGGAGTTCCTTGTGGGTACTTTATACCTCGGCAGAGAATTATCTATATAGGTCCACAATATCGTATAGCTCCCATATAACGGTACCCCCCGATATTCGGTATTTTGCTGATTTTACCCACATTTTTGAACGTAATTGTCTGAAAATCCACACAAGGAGTTCCTTGTGGGTACTTTATACCTCGGCAGAGAATTGTCCATATAGGTCCACGATATCGTATAGCCCCCATGTAACGGTACCCCCCCCCCCCCCTGTACAGATCCACGTCTTCATATAGCCCCATATAACTGTACCTCCCAATATTCGGTATTTTGACGATTTTAGCGGTATTATTCCCCGTTTATTTCAAGTTTCGAATTTGAATATGATAATGGCTTATGACAAACAAAGCCTATGTAGATTCACGTCGTAGAGACCGCAATATACCGGCTATATTCGGTATTTTAAAGATTTTAACAGAATTTCTAACTGGTTTTACTTTTCGAAAATTTCCAAGTTCGTTCCAAATCGTGGAGGGTATTCAAAGTTCGGCCAGGCCGAACTTACTGCTTTTTAACTTGTTATACCCTCCACCTTGGAAAGGAGGTTAAATTAATTTTGTCATTCCGTTTGTAAAATCCCTAAATATTCGTCGTAGACCCCATAAAGTATATATATTCATAATTAGCATACAATTCTAAGTCGATTTAACGATGTCCCTCTGTCTGTCCGTCTCTTTGTTGAAATCACGATACAGCCCTCATTATTTGACGTAGATTGTCAAAATTTAGCAGAACAATTTGTATTGTGTCTGGGATGGTTGTTTTATATATATACGGTACCTACAGATATTCGGTATTTTGATGATTTTTGCACATTTTTTCACGGATTTGTCTGACAATTGGTATTTGTAGGTCATAATGGGTCGTAGTTCGTGTGGCGAAATATTGTATGTATGAGTCTATGCTTTGGTATAGCCCCCATATAACGGTACCCCCCGATATTCGTTATTTTGATGATTTTAGCCACATTTTTCAACGGAATTGTCTGAAAATCCACACAAGGAGAACCTTGTGGGTACTTTATACCTCGGAAAAGAATTATTTATATAGGTCCAAGATATCGTATAGCCCCCGATATTCGGTATATTGATGATTTCAGCCACATTTTTCAATGGAATTGTTTGAAATTCTACACGAGGAGTTCATTGTGAGTACTTTACCCCCTGACAGAGAATTCTCTTTATAGGTTAACGATATCGTATATCCTCCATATAACGGTACCCCCGATATTCGGTATTTTGATGATTTTAGCCATATTTTCCTATGGTATTGTCTGAAAATCCACACAAGGAGTTTTTTGTGAGCACTTTAACCCCTGAAAGGTAATTGTCTATATAGGTTCACAATATCGTATATCGCCCCGTATATCGGCACCATCCGATATTAGATATTTCAAAGATTTTAACAGAATTTTTAATGGATTTTATTTTTTGAAAAGTTTCTAATTCGTTCCAAATGGTGGAGGGTATTCAAAGTTCGGCCCGGCCGAACTTACTACGTTTTTACTTATTTTAGCTCGTTTTGGCTTATACTTTTCTTTCGCTTTTTGAAGCCTTCAGTTTTATTTGTGTTTTTATACCCTCCACCAAAAAAGGTATGGAAGGTATATTAAGTTCATCATTCCGTTTGTAACTCATCGAAATAATCATTTTAGACCCAACAAAGTATATATATTCTTGATCAGCGTAAAATTCTAAAATTCTGTCCGTCTGTTGTAATCACGCTACAGTCTAAACGAATTAAGATAAGAAGCTAAAATTTTGCACAGATCTCTCTTTTGTCTGCAGGCAGGTCAAGTTCGAAGATGGGCTATATCGGTCCACTATATCGTATAGCCCCCATATAACGGTACCCCCCGATATTCGGTATTTTGATGATTTTACCCACATTTTTGAACGGAATTGTCTGAAAATCCACACAAGGATTTCCTTGTGGGTACTTTATACCTCGGCAGAGAATTATCTATATAGGTCCACGATATCGTATAGCCCCCATGTAACGGTACCCCCCGATATTCGGTATTTTGATGATTTTACCCACACTTTTGAACGGAATTGTCTGAAATTCCACACAAGGAGTTCCTTGTGGGTACTTTATACCTCGGCAGAGAATTATTTATATAGGTCCACAATATCGTATAGCCCCCATATAACGGTACCCCCCCCGATTTTCGGTATTTTTATGATTTTACCCACATTTTTCAACGGAATTGTCTGAAAATCCACACAAGGAGTTCCTTGTGGGTACTTTATACCTCGGCAGAGAATTATCTATATAGGTCCACAATATCGTATAGCTCCCATATAACGGTACCCCCCGATATTCGGTATTTTGCTGATTTTACCCACATTTTTGAACGTAATTGTCTGAAAATCCACACAAGGAGTTCCTTGTGGGTACTTTATACCTCGGCAGAGAATTGTCCATATAGGTCCACGATATCGTATAGCCCCCATGTAACGGTACCCCCCCCCCCCCGATTTTCGGTATTTTTATGATTTTACCCACATTTTTCAACGGAATTGTCTGAAAATCCACACAAAGAGTTCCTTGTGGGTACTTTACACCTCGGCAGAGAATTATTTATATAGGTCCACAATATCGTATAGCCCCCATATAACGGTACCCCCCGATGTTCGGTATTTTGATGATTTTACCCACACTTTTGAACGGAATTGTCTGAAAATCCACACAAAGAGTTCCTTGTGGGTACTTTACACCTCGGCAGAGAATTATCTATATAGGTCCACGATATCGTATAGCCCCCATGTAACGGTACCCCCCGATATTCGGTATTTTGATGATTTTACCCACATTTTTGAACGGAATTGTCTGAAAATCCACACAAAGAGTTCCTTGTGGGTACTTTATACCTCGGCAGAGAATTATTTATATAGGTCCACAATATCGTATAGCCCCCATATAACGGTACCCCCTGATATTCGGTATTTTGATGATTTTACCCACATTTTTCAACGGAATTGTCTGAAAATCCACACAAGGAGTTCCTTGTGGGTTTTTTATACCTCGGCAGAGAATTGTCCATATAGGTCCACGATATCGTATAGCCCCCATGTAACCGTACCCCCCCGATCTTCGGTATTTTTATGATTTTACCCACATTTTTCAACGGAATTGTCTGAAAATCCACACAAGGAGTTCCTTGTGGGTACTTTATACCTCGGCAGAGAATTATTTATATAGGTCCACAATATCGTATAGCCCCCATATAACGGTACCCCCCGATGTTCGGTATTTTGATGATTTTACCCACATTTTTGAACGGAATTGTCTGAAAATCCACACAAAGAGTTCCTTGTGGGTACTTTATACCTCGCCAGAGAATTATCTATATAGGTCCTCAATATCGTATAGCCCCCATATAACGGTACCCCCCGATATTCGGTATTTCGATGATTTTACCCACATTTTTCAACGGAATTGTCTGAAAATCCACACAAAGAGTTCCTTGTGGGTACTTTATACCTCGGCAGAGAATTATCTATATAGGTCCACAATATCGTATAGCCCCCATATAACGGTACCCCCTGATATTCGGTATTTTGATGATTTTACCCACATTTTTCAACGGAATTGTCTGAAAATCCACAAAAGGAGTCCCTTGTGGGCATTTTACCTCCTCAAAATGAAGTGTCTATATAGGTCCACGATATCGTATATGCCCCATATAACTGTAACCTCCGATATTCGGTATTTTGATGATGTTAGCCACGCTTTTCAATGGAATTGTCTTAAAATCAACACAAGTAGTTTCTTGTGAGTACTTCACCCCCTGAGAGAGAATTGTCTATACAGGTCCACGATATCGTATATCCCCCATATAACGGTACCTCCCGACATTCGGTATTTTGATGATTTTACCCACATTTTTGAACGGAATTGTCTGAAATTCCACAAAAGGAGTCCCTTGTGGGCATTTTACCTCCTCAAAATGAAGTGTCTATATAGGTCCACGATATCGTATATCCCCCATATAACTGTAACCTCCGATATTCGGTATTTTGATGATGTTAGCCACGCTTTTCAATGGAATTGTCTTAAAATCAACACAAGTAGTTCCTTGTGAGTACTTCACCCCCTGAGAGAGAATTGTCTATACAGGTCCACGATATCGTATATCCCCCATATAACGGTACCCCGCGATATTCGGTATTTTGATGATTTTAGCCACATTTTCCAATCGTATTGTCTGAAATTCCACACAAGGAGTTCATTGTGAGTACTTTACCCCCTGACAGAGAATTTTCTACATAGGTTAACGATATCGTATATCCTCCATATAACGGTACCCCCGATATTCGGTATTTTGATGATTTTTGCATATTTTTTCACGGATTTGTCTGACAATTGGTATTTGTAGGTCATAATGGGTCGTAGTTCGTGTGGCGAAATATTGTATGTATGAGTCTATGCTTTGGTATAGCCCCCATATAACGGTACCTTCCGATTTTCGAAATTTTGATGATTTTTGCCACATTTTTTCACGGATTTTTCAAAAAATGAGTATTTGTTGGTCATAAGGGTTTCTATATCCGATGGCGGAACATTGCATGTATATGTCCACGTTTTGGTATAATGGGTTCTAATGTTCGTACCCTACGGTGGAGGGTATTAAAAGCTCGGCGCGACCGAACTTAATGTTTTTTTACTTGCTATTTTTTTAACCAATTTTTGACGCTAATTGTTTCTGTCGTTTCTCTAACCGACAATTTCTATCACCTTCACTTTCATACCCTCCACCATACATAGTATGGAGGGTATATTAAGTTCGTCATTTCGTTTGTAACTCATCGAAATAATCATTTTAGACCCAACAAAGTATATATATTCTTGATCAGCGTAAAATTCTAAGACGATTTAGGCATGTCTGTCCGTCTGTTGTAATCACGCTACAGTCTAAACGAATTAAGATAGGAAGCAAAAATTTTGCACAGATCCCTCTTTTGTCTGTAGGCAGGTCAAGTTCGAAGATGGGCTATATCGGTCTACGATATCGTATAGCCCCCATATAACGGTACCCCCGATATTCGGTATTTTGATGATTTTAGCCACATTTTCTAATGGAATTGTATAAAAATCCACACAAGAGGTTCCTTATGAGAATTTTATCCCTTGAAAGAGAATTATCTATATAGGTCCACGATATCACATAGCCCCCATATAACGGTACCCCCCGATATTCGTTATTTTGATGATTTTAGCCACATTTTTCAACGGAATTGTCTGAAAATCCACACAAGGAGAACCTTGTGGGTACTTTATATCTCGGAAAAGAATTATTTATATAGGTCCAAGATATCGTATAGCCCCCGATATTCGGTATATTGATGATTTCAGCCACATTTTTCAATGGAATTGTTTGAAATTCTACACGAGGAGTTCATTGTGAGTACTTTACCCCCTGACAGAGAATTCTCTATATAGGTTAACGATATCGTATATCCTCCATATAACAGTACCCCCGATATTCGGTATTTTGATGATTTTAGCCATATTTTCCTATGGTATTGTCTGAAAATCCACACAAGGAGTTTTTTGTGAGCACTTTAACCCCTGAAAGGTAATTGTCTATATAGGTTCACAATATCGTATATCGCCCCATATATCGATACCATCCGATATTAGATATTTTAAAAATTTTAACAGAATTTTTAATGGATTTTATTTTTTGAAAAGTTTCTAATTCGTTCCAAATGGTGGAGGGTATTCAAAGTTCGGCCCGGCCGAACTTACTACGTTTTTACTTATTTTAGCTCGTTTTGGCTTATACTTTTCTTTCGCTTTTTGAAGCCTTCAGTTTTATTTGTGTTTTTATACCCTCCAACAAAAAAGGTATGGAGGGTATATTAAGTTCATCATTCCGTTTGTAACTCATCGAAATAATCATTTTAGACCCAACAAAGTATATATATTCTTGATCAGCGTAAAATTCTAAAATTCTGTCCGTCTGTTGTAATCACGCTACAGTCTAAACGAATTAAGATAGGAAGCTAAAATTTTGCACAGATCTCTCTTTTGTCTGCAGGCAGGTCAAGTTCGAAGATGGGCTATATCGGTCCACTATATCGTATAGCCCCCATATAACGGTACCCCCCGATATTCGGTATTTTGATGATTTTACCCATATTTTTCAACGGAATTGTCTGAAAATCCACACAAGGAGTTCCTTGTGGGTACTTTATACCTCGGCAGAGAATTATCTATATAGGTCCACGATATCGTATAGCCCCCATGTAACGGTACCCCCCGATATTCGGTATTTTGATGATTTTACCCACATTTTTCAACGGAATTGTCTGAAAATCCACACAAGGAGTTCCTTGTGGGTACTTTATACCTCGGCAGATAATTATTTATATAGGTCCACAATATCATATAGCCCCCATATAACGGTACCCCCCCCCCGATTTTCGGTATTTTTATGATTTTACCCACATTTTTCAACGGAATTGTCTGAAAATCCACACAAGGAGTTCCTTGTGGGTACTTTATACCTCGGCAGAGAATTATTTATATAGGTCCACGATATCGTATAGCCCCCATATAACGGTACCCCCCGATGTTCGGTATTTAGATGATTTTACCCACATTTTTGAACGGAATTGTCTGAAAATCCACACAAGGATTTCCTTGTGGGTACTTTATACCTCGGAAAAGAATTATTTATATAGGTCCAAGATATCGTATAGCCCCCGATATTCGGTATATTGATGATTTCAGCCACATTTTTCAATGGAATTGTTTGAAATTCTACACGAGGAGTTCATTGTGAGTACTTTACCCCCTGACAGAGAATTCTCTACATAGGTTAACGATATCGTATATCCTCCATATAACAGTACCCCCGATATTCGGTATTTTGATGATTTTAGCCGTATTTTCCTATGGTATTGTCTGAAAATCCACACAAGGAGTTTTTTGTGTAACCCCTGAAAGGTAATTGTCTATATAGGTTCACAATATCGTATATCGCCCCATATATCGGCACCATCCGATATTAGATATTTTAAAGATTTTAACAGAATTTTTAATGGATTTTATTTTTTGAAAAGTTTCTAATTCGTTCCAAATGGTGGAGGGTATTCAAAGTTCGGCCCAGCCGAACTTACTGCGTTTTTTCTTATTTTAGCTCGTTTTGGCTTATACTTTTCTTTCGCTTTTTAAAGCCTTCAGTTTTATTTGTGTTTTTTTTTTTTTTATTTTTTACCATTTTGTTCCTACGAGTAATGGACATTTAAACGGTCGACCCCCAGATGTCCAATAAAGGGGCAAGGCTATGTACAACAAGATGCGCTTGCGTCTTGGGGGGAAAATACTACCGACATATCATTTTATTCCATCCTTTCACCTTAACTTGGGTGGTGCACCGCTAACGACGTATCATTTTTGCCACCCTAACGCCACACTTTCCTCAACACGATACAAAATCTTGACTTGGGTGGTGGATTCAGGCTGGATTAATCAGATACCTAATTCATTAGATTTCAATTTTGCAAAGAAAATTGTATTCTACTTGTTGAGCACTTTCATTTGATACCCATATTGATGGGATTGATAAAACCTACGTAATCCGCCATTTTGTAGCGGCCGCCATCTTGGATTTTAATTTTATATAGTACATTGTATTTTGCTTGTTGAGCCCATTCATTTGATACCCATATTGATGGGATTAATAAAACATAAATTATCCGCCATTTTGTAGCCGCGGCCATTTTGAATTTATAATTATAATGAATATATATAATTGTATTGTCCCCAAAATCCAAAGTGTATACAAAATTTCAGATAAATCGGTTGACAGTTGAAATTTGAATTACTAAATATGACCCAAGAATAATTCATCTACGTATATAAAAGAAGGGTGTGTTAGTTACTACGCTTATAACTTAAGGACCGCTGGACTGATTCATACAAATTCGGAATTGTCTCCTGACCGAGAAGAATAAAATCCAAAAATCGAGATAAAATTTTCATTTTCACTTTTGAAATGTCCAATAGTAATGTTATTCTGCATTATATTTTTCCATTTTGACTTACTTTTTTCTAATGTACATTTGTAGTGTTTTTATTTTTATACCATACACCACAAGGTGGTCAGGGTATTATGTCTTTGTGCATTTGTTTGTAACAGACAAAAGGAAGCGAGATAGACCCATAGTTCCTTTTGATGATTTGCAAAGAATCACATTCTGAGTCGATTTATGCCTGTCCGTCCGTCCGTCTGTCCATGTATTTTTGTAAACAAAGTACAGGTCGCATTTATTGCCCGATCCAGATGAAATTTTGCACAGATCATTTGTTTGGCCCAAGGACGAACCCTATTGAAATTGGAGATAATCGGTCAAAATTTAGATATAGCTCCCATATATATCTTCGTCCGATTTGCCTTTTATTGTGCACCAAACGTGTAATATCAGCCCTAATTGTATGGAATTTTGCACATACAACCAAATTAGGCCTGAAAATATGTATGCCAAATTTGATCGAAATCGGTTCAGATATAGCTATAGCTCCCATATATATTGTTCATCCCATTTGTTATTTTTGTCCACCGCCGCCGTAATATGCACTCTGCAACAACAATATTTAGGGAAATATATCAAATACAGCTCAGAAATACATTTGCAAAATTTTATCGAGATCGGTTCAGATTTGGATATAGCACCCTTATATAACTTCGTCCGATTTACCTTTTATTGTGCACCAAACGTCTAATATTTGTCCAAATGGGATGGAATTTGGCACATACGACCGAATTGAGTCTAGAAGCTAGTATGTCAAATTTGGTGAAGATCGGTTCAGATATAGCTATAGCCTCCATAAATATTATTCATCCGATTTCTTATATTTGTTACCCACAGCCGTAATATGCACTCCGTAACAACGATATTCAGGGAAATATATCAAATACAGCTCAGAAATGTCTTTGCCAAATTTTATCGAGATCGGTTCAGATTTGGATATAGCTCCCATATATATATTTATCCGATTTCAAATTAATTGTGCACCAAATGGTCAATACAAGTCCGAATTTAAAAGATACAAATGCTTCGGCATATTTATTCCTTTGAATTTTAAATTATAATTATAATCATAGCGTGTATGATTGAATTCTCCTTTTAATTGTTATGTGGAGCTCTACTTAATTAGCAAAGTGGTGTAGGGTATCATAAAGTCGGCCGCGCCCGACTATAAGACTTTCTTTACTGGTTTATTTTTGAATTCGTATATTAATAGCAATTAATTTAACTAACTTGATTTCTTGAGAACTGAACTTGAAGGCGGGTTACATGGAAGTGTAGTACCGAATTATGTGGTGGCGAAACGGAATAGATGATATCGAAATAATTTAACGCGGTCACACCAAAGTTAAAAGATAATTAAATTTTCAAAATCGTTAAAAAATTACGAAAAAAGATATCTCATTGCAAAAATTCTGAAAAACGGGAAAAAATCGAAAAAAATTTCAATGGAATAGAATTTTAAAATAATAGTACAAACATTGCAAGGACCCTTAAACTTCTGCTGTAAAAAGTCATCAAACAAGGTGAAGATTTTCTTTTTAATTGTTTTTCTTTTCTTTTTTTGTCAATTTTATATAATGTACGATTACATTTTAAGTGATTTTTCAATTTGCTTATCATATTGATTTCAATCGATGTTTTGTAAACAAAATAAAGAATTATTTTTGACAATTCATACAATTTTGGAATGGTATCCTGGCAAAAAAATCGCGGTAAAATATGTCAATAAAAATGCGAATGAAAAAAATCTTTTTGGTGTGACTTTTTCAATTTGACATACAATATTGAATTGAACATTTTTTATTATTTTGAATTCTGAATGAATAATATTAAAAATTAAATGAGTGACTTACGTACATCCTTGACTTCTTTCATATATGACAATAATCCGTCCAATGTTTCCTATAAAAAGGTTTCCTTTACCCTAAGGTGGAGGGCATTGAAATTTCGAAAGTTAATGTTCTTCATTGTTTTTTTTTTCAAATTTGGTATTCGCAGTTCGTACTGGATACTACAGCCTATGACAGAAAATTGTCTGTACAGATCCACGTCTTCATATAGCCCCATATAACTGTACCTCCCAATATTCGGTATTTTGATGATTTTAGCCACATTTTCTAATGGAATTGTATAAAAATCCACACAAGAGGTTCCTTATGAGAATTTTATCCCTTGAAAGAGAATTATCTATATAGGTCCACGATATCATATAGCCCCCATATAACGGTACCCCCCGATATTCGTTATTTTGATGATTTTAGCCACATTTTTCAACGGAATTGTCTGAAATTCCACACAAGGAGAACCTTGTGGGTACTTTATACCTCGGAAAAGAATTATTTATATAGGTCCAAGATATCGTATAGCCCCCGATATTCGGTATATTGATGATTTCAGCCACATTTTTCAATGGAATTGTTTGAAATTCTACACGAGGAGTTCATTGTGAGTACTTTACCCCCTGACAGAGAATTCTCTATATAGGTTAACGATATCGTATATCCTCCATATAACAGTACCCCCGATATTCGGTATTTTGATGATTTTAGCCGTATTTTCCTATGGTATTGTCTGAAAATCCACACAAGGAGTTTTTTGTGAGCACTTTAACCCCTGAAAGGTAATTGTCTATATAGGTTCACAATATCGTATATCGCCCCATATATCGGCACCATCCGATATTAGATATTTTAAAGATTTTAACAGAATTTTTAATGGATTTTATTTTTTGAAAAGTTTCTAATTTGTTCCAAATGGTGGAGGGTATTCAAAGTTCGGCCCGGCCGAACTTACTACGTTTTTACTTATTTTAGCTCGTTTTGGCTTATACGTTTCTTTCGCTTTTTGAAGCCTCCAGTTTTATTTGTGTTTTTTTTTATATTTTTTACCATTTTGTTCCTACGAGTAATGGACATTTAAATGGTCGACCCCCAGATGTCCAATAAAGGGGCAAGGCTATGTACAACAAGATGCGCTTGAGTCTTGAGGGGAAAATACTACCGACATATCATTTTATTCCATCCTTTCACCTTAACTTGGGTGGTGCACCGCTAACGATGTATCATTTTTGCCACCCTAACGCCACACTTTCCTCAACACGATACAAAATCTTGACTTGGGTGGTGGATTCAGGCTGGATTAATCAGATACCTAATTCATTAGATTTCAATTTTGCAAAGAAAATTGTATTCTACTTGTTGAGCACTTTCATTTGATACCCATATTGATGGGATTGATAAAACCTACGTAATCCGCCATTTTGTAGCGGCCGCCATCTTGGATTTTAATTTTATATAGTACATTGTATTTTGCTTGTTGAGCCCATTCATTTGATACCCATATTGATGGGATTAATAAAACATAAATTATCCGCCATTTTGTAGCCGGGGCCATTTTGAATTTATAATTATAATGAATAAATATAATTGTATTGTCCCCAAATTCCAAAGTGTATACAAAATTTCAGATAAATCGGTTGACAGTTGAAATTTGAATTACTAAATATGACCCAAGAATAATTCACCTACGTATATAAAAGGGTGTGTTAGTTACTACGCTTATAACTTAAGGACCGCTGGACTGATTCATACAAATTCGGAATTGTCTCCTGACCGAGAAGAATAAAATCCAAAAATCGAGATAAAATTTTTATTTTCACTTTTGAAATGTCCAATAGTAATGTTATTCTGCATTATATTTTTCCATTTTGACTTACCTTTTTCTAATGTACATTTGTAGTGTTTTTATTTTTTATTTTTGAATTCGTATATTAATAGCAATTAATTTAACTGACTTGATTTCTTGAGAACTGAACTTGAAGGCGGGTTACATGGAAGTGTAGTACCGAATTATGTGGTGGCGAAACGGAATAGATGATATCGAAATAATTTAACTCGGTCACACCAAAGTTAAAAGATAATTAATTTTTCAAAATCGTTAAAAAATCACGAAAAAAGATATCTCATTGCAAAAATTCTGAAAAACGGGAAAAAATCGAAAAAAATTTCAATGGAATAGAATTTTAAAATAATACTACAAACATTGCAAGGACCCTTAAACTTCTGCTGTAAAAAGTCATCGAACAAGGTGAAGATTTTCTTTTCAATTGTTTTTCTTTTTTTTTTTTGTTAATTTTATATAATGTACAATTACATTTTAAGTGATTTTTCAATTTGCTTATCATATTGATTTCAATCGATGTTTTGTAAACAAAATAAAGAATTATTTTTGAAAATTCATACAATTTTGGAATGGTATCCTGGCAAAAAAATCGCGGTAAAATATGTCAATAAAAATGTGAATGAAAAAAATCTTTTTGGTGTGACTTTTTCAATTTGACATACAATATTGAATTGAACATTTTTTATTATTTTGAATTCTGAATGAATAATATTAAAAATGAAATGAGTGACTTACGTACATCCTTGACTTCTTTCATATATGACAATAATCCGTCCAATGTTTCCTATAAAAATGTTTCCTTTACCCTAAGGGGAGGGCATTGAAATTTCGAAAGTTAATGTTTTTCATTGTTTTTTTTTTTTCAAATTTGGTATTCGCAGTTCGTACTGGATACTACAGCCTATGACAGAAAATTGTCTGTACAGATCCACGTCTTCATATAGCCCCATATAACTGTACCTCCCAATATTCGGTATTTTGACGATTTTAGCGGTATTATTCCCCGTTTATTTCAAGTTTCGAATTTGAATATGGTAATGGCTTATGACAAACAAAGCCTATGTAGATTCACGTCGTAGAGACCGCAATATACCGGCTATATTCGGTATTTTTAAGATTTTAACAGAATTTCTAACTGGTTTTACTTTTCGAAAATTTCCAAGTTCGTTCCAAATCGTGGAGGGTATTCAAAGTTCGGCCAGGCCGAACTTACTGCTTTTTAACTTGTTATACCCTCCACCTTGGAAAGGAGGTTAAATTAATTTTGTCATTCCGTTTGTAAAATCCCTAAATATTCGTCGTAGACCCCATAAAGTATATATATTCATAATCAGCATACAATTCTAAGTCGATTTAACGATGTCCCTCTGTCTGTCCGTCTCTTTGTTGAAATCACGATACAGCCCTCATTATTTGACGTAGATCATCAAATTTTAGCAGAACAATTTGTATTGTGTCTGGGATGGTTGTTTTATATATATACGGTACCTACAGATATTCGGTATTTTGATGATTTTTGCAAATTTGGTATTTGTTGCTCATAATGGGTCGTAGTTCGTGTGGCGAAATATTGTATGTATGAGTCTATGCTTTGGTATAGCCCCCATATAACGGTACCTTCCGATTTTCGAAATTTTGATGATTTTTGCCACATTTTTTCACGGATTTTTCAAAAAATGAGTATTTGTTGGTCATATATATATCCGATGGCGGAACGTTGCATGTATAGGTCCACGTTTTGGTATAGCCCCATATAGAGGCACCTCCCGATATTCGATGTTTTGATGATTTTTGCCACATTTTCCCACGAATATGTCTAAAAATTGGGATTTGTGGGTAATAATGGGTCCTAATGTTCTTACTCTAAGGCGGAGGGTATTAAAAGCTCGGCGCGATCGAACTTAATGTTTTTTTACTTGTTATTTTTTCACCTATTTTTGACGCTAATTGTTTCCGTCATTCTCTAACCGACAATTTATGTCACCTTCACTTTTTTTTAGCTCGTTTTGGCTTATACTTTTCTTTCGCTTTTTGTAGACTTCGATTTATTTGTGTTTGTTTTTTTATATTTTTTACCATTTTGTTCCTACGAGTAAAGGATATTTAAACGGTCGACCGCCAAGTGTCCAATAAAGGGGCAAGGCTATGTACAACAAGATGCGCCTGAGTCTTGAGGGGAAAATACTAACGACATATCATTTTTATCCATCCTTTCACCTTAACTTGGGTGGTGCACCGCTAACGACGTATCATTTTTAGCCACCCTAACGCCACACTGTCCTCAACACGATACAAAATCTTGACTTGGGTGGTGGATTCAGGCTGGATTAATCAGATATGTACCTAATTCATTAGATTTCAATTTTGCAAAGAAAATTGTATTCTACTTGTTGAGCACTTTCATTTGATACCCATATTGATGGGATTGATAAAACCTACGTAATCCGCCATTTTGTAGCGGCAGCCATCTTGGATTTTAATTTTATATAGTACATTGTATTTTGCTTGTTGAACCCATTCATTTGATACCCATATTGATGGGATTAATAAAACATAAATTATCCGCCATTTTGTAGCCGGGGCCATTTTGAATTTATAATTATAATGAATAAATATAATTGTATTGTCCCCAAAATCCAAAGTGTACACAAAATTCCAGATTAATCGGTTGACAGTTGAAATTTGAATTACTAAATATGACCCAAGAATAAATCATCTACGTATATAAAAAAAAAGTTTCGTTAGTTACTACGCTTATAATATAAGGACCGCTGGACTGATTCATACAAATTCGGAATTGTCTCCTGACCGAGAAGGATACAATCCAAAAATCGAGATAAAATCTTCATTTTCACTTTTGAAATGTACAATAGCAATGTTATTCTGCATTTTGTTTTTTTTTATTATTATTATTATTTATTTACATATTTTATATAAATACAAGAATTAAGTTACTGCCTCAGCGCCAAAATTTGGCTTAGGAGAGGCTTAATGGCAACGAAAATATTCATTATTTAACATTATTTTAGTTTCAAATAAAAAAGGAATTATATTAAAAGTAACAAATATACGTTTATTCTAGAAGTATTTCAACATTTTGTAAAAGAAACTGTTTTAAATGTTATTTAAATATCGAAATAGACATTATACGTTTTAAATTATTTGGCAATTGATTAAATTCTCTTGGTCCAGCATGTCTAATTCGCTGTTTTGTTAAATCCAAACGACATCTGGCAATCTCTATATCTGATGCATGCCTAGTGTCCCTGCCAGTCATTATTCTGTTTTGTCGAAATGATATCGAAGTAAATCCAATATTATTAATACTTTTGAACATTGTCATTAGAAGTTGATGTTTATATAAACCTTTAATGGGCAAAACATTTCTTTCCTTATGTTTATAAAGGTCAAGAGTTGGATATCTAATCGGGAGATTATATACAACTTTAAGGGCTTTATTTTGAGCACTCTGCAACATTTTTAACGAAATGCTTTTTTTAAAAGCATATGTAATCGGAAGGTATGGAAGGTATGTTGAATGCGAATGCACAAGGGAATGATAAATCAACTCTTTAGTTTCCGTGCTGAGTTTTGATTTAAATTTATATAAAATCCCTGTAGCTGATGATACCTTATTTCTTATGTCATTAATATGAGTATCCCATAACAAATTACTACTTAATGTTATGTCCAAATATTTTACACTATGCGACTCCGCAATTCTAACACCTTCAACGCAAATTGACATTTCGTTAGCAGTTCTGTAATTATGAGTTTGAAATCGAACGAACTTCGTTTTATTCGGATTGATGACTAACTTGTTGACCCTCATAAATTCGCAGCATCATATTCTATTTGCGTTTGTAGGACTTTTTCATATTTATAGCTGTATAGGAGACATATATCATCAGCAAATAAAAACAGTTGACCATAAAATTTCAAATTTTTAAGATCATTTATATATATCTTGAACAAAAGAGGTCCTAATACGCTACCTTGTGGGACACAATACATTACTGGAAAACTGGACTTATAGCCTCACCAATTTCAACATATTGAAATCTATTACGAAAATAATCGCTAAAAAGTTGTATAGTCGTACTATATACGCCAATGTTTTGCAATTTTCTTACCAAGATATCATGATCTACCAAGTCAAATGCTCTCTCTTACTACATATGTATTCCACGACATTCACAACCGCCTCCTCGGTGCCAGAACCTTTCTTAAACCCAAACTGTTTCTCAGATTAAATATTATTTTCGTATAAATATGCAGATATTTGTTCCGATATTATTTTCTCAAAGATTTTATCCACAGTTGAAAGAACTGCAACTGCTCTAAAGTCTACCACATTTTTAGAATTTGTTTTTTTAGGAATTGGCAAAACCCTATGGATTTTTAAACTGTTTGGATACGTACCCTCAGTAATAATTTTATTAAAAATATCAGATAGACAGTTTGCTACAACAGATTTGTTACAAATCAATATTTTGGGCGTTATATTGTCATAACCACATCCTTTTCTTTCATTCAAAGACTCAATAACTTCCCGCATTTTCGGCGATTCAACTGTTTGAAAAACAAAAATTACTGTTTTCCGGAAGAAGTGTAGAAAAAATATTGATATCATCATCATGATACTGGGGCAAATTATCCTTTAATCGCTGTACTGAATAGGTGAAATATTCGTTTAAAACAGTTACTTTGTTATAATCGGTGGCTAACTGTCTACCGTCTTCCATTATAATTTCAATTTCCCGATTTTTAGTGCGACCAAAACTTTTATTTAGGAATTTCCATGTCTTTTCAATATTGCCCTTATAATCACTCAGATTGTTTTTATAATAGTCATTCATCAGGCTTTTATTGCAAATTTTTATGATTTTACTGATTCTTTTCAACTGCTGTGTTATAAAAGTCTTATCACGATTTTTCCGCTTTTTATTTAATATCAGTTTTTTTAAATCTATAAGAGCTGATAAGTTTTCAGTAAATGTGTCAATAAATCTGTCACACACATCAACTAACTCTCCTTCCACAGTTAAACCATTTAGTTTTGCATTTTGAATTCTTGAAAGATTCCCAAAGTCTGTTTTCTTAAAACTTATAATGTTAATGTCATTCGATTTGAACGAAATAAATAAGGAACAACATAAAAAGTTGTGGTCAGAAAGCTTATTATCTATGCTACAAACCGATATCTTCTTTGAAAAATCAGAAACAATCCAGTCTATGGATGCTTTGCTCTGTGGTCTTGTAATTAGGTCATGATAAGACTTCATATTAAAGCCTTGAAATAAATTGATAACATGACTACTCCGCATAGGGTTACGCATATCAACATTTAAATCACCCACCAACAACTTTGAACCACCACTAAAACCATCTAAAATATTTTCCAACTTTCTCACAAAAATCGATAAATTGCAACGTTGAGATCTATACACTGAAATAACTTTTAAATTAGAATTATCGAACTTAACATCTTCCAATTCAACAGCAACGACATCAACATTTTCATCACTTTTATTCAAAAGTACTTTATATTACAAATTTGAATTTATATAAAGAGTCGTTCCACCGAATGCATCAGATCTAGAACAATGAATAGCATTGAACCCTTGTTTGGAATACAAAGCTAACAACTTACTTCTAAACCAAGTCTCTTGGACGGCTATTATTGATGGCAGCCTATGAAGATTTTTTATTTCATTAATAAATCTATTAAATTTTTCCATCGGAGAAATACCTCTAGCATTAAAAGAAACGACATTAAAAACATTTTGATTTAGGCTCTGAATATGAGAATTATAATTTTCTATTTTTTTGAAATAATTTGAGTTCATAAAAAAGTGATATTGAAACTTAAAGCAAAATTAAAACATATTTATATTAGTTTGGTGATAAAAAACCAGCATCATCATCTTCCTCATCAATAATATCATCATCACTTCGAGCATCTACATCGGAAACCACAGCAGCACGAGTTCTCGTTGCAATTGGTTTTTTGGAAGCAATAGATTTTAAGATTTTGTCTACGTCATCCATGCTCTTTATAAGAATTGATCTTGCAGTTACATCTTTTTTCACGTATACCATGCCATCTTTCGTGTAAACAAATTTATAGCCAAATGGTTTCAAGGTCTTGGCATGTTTTAAGATTCCCAAACATTCTTTTATGAGGAAATCATTTACAAAAACGGTTTTCATTTCAGAGTCTTCTTTCAATTTCTGTTTGCCTTTCATTAGACACAATTTGCTCTTCTTATTAGCAAACTTCACCACCATGGAAACTTTATTCGTTTGCTTTTTACGGTTAATAAAAAAGCATCCTTAATTTCATTGGCATTAATAACTGTGCCAGCCTTATTTGCAATTTTTAACACCACGTCAATTTAACCGTCGACTCTAATTTGTCAACCTTTTCTCGCAAGTTTTTATTTTCTTTCTGTAATGTTTTTATTTTGATCGTATTTTTTTTACACCATTTAGAATTTGGTCATATTGAGAAGACATAAATTTCATCGTCTCTTTCATTTCTCTCAACATCGTTTTCATTTCTGATCCGTTGTTGCTCGGTTGACAAAAATGACATTTGAAATCAAGAGATTCATCATCCACTAGTCGCTCTATTTCAATTTTATTCAGCTGCGTACAATGCCAATGAAACATCTTATTGCATTTGTCACAGTCTATTGCAGATTCACTTTCCAACACTGGAGTTTTGCATTGCGCACACGAAATAGTTTTTTTTTAACATTATTTGCAAGGTAGATGTACTAGGTAATCGCATCAGCCCAGCTGACGGCACCATTAAATGTCAAAACAAATTGTTGTAATGAAGAATTCGCCCTAAATGAATGCAACAACAAATTTGTTTATGTTGTCTTCCCTAAAACTATTTTTATAATATTTCAAATAATTTAAGAGCAAGTTAAGAGTGAAACCAGTAAAAATAATTAAAAGAAAATGAAGGAAGGAGTATAGAATGGAGTTCAGCTTTAAGAATTAAGTTAGCCTCAACATCTAAGATTCCCAAAGCACATCACGGGAAGTGGTGCAAGAATTCGACTCTTGTCATTTGCAGTTCCGGAAAACTTTCGGTTTAAACCAGTAAAATATAGTCATTATAAGTTTCTTGGTTTAAAAAATATCGCAATACTACTCTTATTTGTTTTACAATAAAAACTTTTATTGCGAAGTTCGTTTACGACGAGAGGCACACAAAATAAAATGTAAACAAACACCTCGTTTCTGATTGGTTGAAACAAATTTGCCGCAACCTTTAAATGTCATGGCGAATCTATGTTTTTCGCCTTAGATGCCAATTTTGACATTTGAGGGGACCACAAAAGTTGCTTTGTTGTAGCAATTCGCCGATGCGGTTACCTGTTAGATCTACCTTGATTATTTGTGCTTCTACGCTTTTCGTGTGGCATACTCGATATCTCTCTCAGAGAGCTATAAACGTTTTATAAGAACAATATAATTTGCTTTTATTCGACAGTATTTAAGCACTGAATTTTTGATTTTTATTCACAACAACGTTCGCGCTCACAATATGTACGTCTAGTTGCTCTAGGGTTGCCAAACTCCGGTTATTTTTTTTCCATTTTGACTTATTTTTTCTAATGTACATTTGTAGTGTTTTTATATTTTATTTTTTTCAGTCGTGTTCTAGATGTGATGGTGTACACACGTACCCTACGCAAAATTGTTTAAAATTATAAAAAAAAAATCTACCTGACTAAACCCTAGCATTAAAACTATAAATTGTTCTTGTAGGTTTACAAGAACAATCGCACTCAAATTCAAGTGCATTCAATTGCAAGTGCATTTAGTGACGGTACTAGTTGAAAAAAAAAACAACATCATGGATGAAGCAAGTGCATCGTCTGACGATGCCAACGATGATAACTTTAACTGGCAAATAATGTATTCAAAACGCAAAAAGCAAATAACAATTTCTAATGCCAATGGCCTAAGAAACAAAGTTAATGAAATCGATCTATATCTAAATACCCAACACATTGATATATTTTTATTATCCGAAACCCATCTAACCAAAAGGTCTTTCATTAAAATCAAAGGATATGACTATATTGCTGCCAATCATCCTGGAGATAGGGCTCATGCTGGTTCAGGAATATTAATTAAATCAACAATATCATATGATATAGAGGGAATTATCGAAAAATCACTACTTCAGGCAGCTGGCACTAAAATCAAATGCAATGATCAATTCGTTACAATTTATTCTATATATTCCAAGACACAGTGTGACACTTCAAGATTTTGAACAATTCTTCTTAAAAATTGGTGAAAACTGGTGACTTCAATGCAAAGCATCCTTGGTGGGGATCTCGTTTAATAAATCCTAAGGGCAGACAATTGTATAACTGAATTGTAAAACACAATTTCAAAACCCTTTCTGGCCTTCAGATCGCAATAAAATACCTGAATTGCTTGATTTTGCTGTTTACAGTGGAATTCCAACCGATAAATTACATATAATTAATGACGATGAGCTAAAGAGTTTCAGCAGAAATACGAAACTTAATAGCAAACAAAAGGAGACTACGTAGAATTTGGAAATATAGTCGCAATCCTGTAGATAAACGAAATCTGAATGCAGCAACAAAACATCTATCCGAGCGAATCCAAATTTACAAAAACGAAGGGATATCGTCCTACCTTCGAAAACTCAATCCTGTTTCAACTGACACTGACTACAAACTTTGGAAGGCAACCAAATTCTTAAAACTATCATCTAAACGAAATGTCCCACTTAAAGATGATAATAACATTTGGTGTCGGAGTAGTGAACAAAAGGCATCTGCATTTGCTATACATTTACACGAAGCATTTCATCCAAATAATTTGAGTTCAAAAGAAGAAGTAATTTAACAATTCTTGGATATTGCATGTCAAATGGACAAACCTATACCACATATAACACCAAAGAAAGTTTCTACTGAAATTAAACGACTTAACAGTAATAAATCCCCAGGTTATGACAACATAAACTCAAAAGTCAATAAAGCTCTTCCATGGAAAGCTGTACTATTTTTAACACTAATAACTAACTCTTACCACATTTTCAAAAATATTTGAAAAACTGTTTAAAGGCAGATTATTGCGTATATTGGAGAAATTCAGTATAATTCGAAAACACCAATTTGGATTTCGTCATAAACATGGAACACCGGAACAATGTCACAGAATAGTAAATATAGTAGCTAATGCTCTGGAGAGGAAGTTGTATTGCTCAGCAGTGTTTTTGGAAGTGCAACAAGCATTTGACAAAGTTTGGCATATGGGTTTGCTTTATATGTTAAAGAAACTTCTTCCTGCGCCCTATTATATCTTCTTCAAATCATATCTTCATGAAAGAAGCTTTTACGTCAAAGTAAATGCCGGCATACCCCAGGGAAATGTATTAGGCCCTATTCTTTACACTGTATTTACTTATGATATGCCATGCATTGATGGGGTAACTGTGGCAACATATGCAGACGACACTGCTTTTCTATATTCCAATGAATGTAAAATTCAGTTCTCTCAAATAATCCAAACCCAATTAGATGAATTATGGGAGTGGTTAATTGCATGGAATATAACGATAAACACCCAAAAATCTTCTCATATTACTTTTACCCTCAGACATGGTGACTGCCCAGATGTAAATTTGAATGGATCGATAATACCAAACTCTTCAGTAGTCAAATACTTAGGTTTATATTTAGATAGGAAACTTTTATGGAAAAAACATTTGAAAGCTAAGAAAAATCAGATCTATTTGAAATTTAAAAGGATGTATTGGCTTCTGGGACCGAAATCAGAGTTGAGTTTGGAGAACAAAGTTATACTATACAAATCCCTGATAAAACCGATTTGGAGTTATGGAATTCACTTATGGGGTACATGCAGTAAATCAAATATAACAAGTTAAAAAGCAGTAAGTTCGGCCGGGCCAAACTTTTAATACCCTCCACCATTTGCAACGAATTTGGAAATTTTTAAAAAATAAAATCCTTAAAAAATTCGGTTAACATTTTTAAAATACCGAATATAGCCGTTATATTGGGGTCTATACGACGTGGACATACATAGGCATTGTTTGTCATAAGCCATTAAGTAAATTCGAAACTTGAAATAAACGGCGAATAATGTAGCTAAAATCACCAAAATATCGTATATAAGGAGGTGCCGTTAAATTGGAGCTGTGCGAAGACCTGGACCAGCATAGGCAATTTTCTGTCACAGGCTGTAGCATCTATTACGAACTTCAAATACCACATCTCAAACAACTTCGGTGGGTATTGTACCTAAAATCAAAATATCGAATATAGGGAGGTACTGATATATGGGGCCTATACGAAGACCTGGACCCGCACAGACAATTTTCTGTCACAGACTGTAGTTCTCATAACGAACTTCAAATACCAATTTTGAAACAATTCCGGTGAATAATGTCGCTAAAATCGTCAAAATACCGAATATAGGGAGGTACCGTTATATGGGGGCTATATGAAGACGTGGACCTGCACAGACAATTTTCTGTCTTAGGGTGTAGTATCCATTTTGAACCTTAAATACCAAATTTGAAACAATTCCCGTGAATAATAACGCTACAATCATCGAAAAACGGAATATCGGGAGGTACCGTTATATCGGGGCTATACGAAGACGTGGATCACAGACAACTTTCCGTCTTAGGGTGTAGTATCCATTTTGAACTTTAAATACCAAATTTGAAACAATTCCCGTGAATAATATCGCTAAAATCATCAAAATATCGAATATAGGGAGGTACCGTTATATGGGGGCTATATGAAAACGTGGACCTACATGGCCCATTTACGAACTTAACCTGCCTACTGGAAAAATAAACATGTGTGCAAAATTTTAGCCATCTATCTCAATTCATTCGAAAGATAGCGTGATTACAACAGACAGACAGACGGACAGACAGACAGAGGGACATCGTTAAATCGACTTAGAATTTTACGCTGATCAAGAATATATATACTTTGTTTGGTCTGATATGAGTATTTCGAGGAGTTACAAACGGAATGACAAAGTTAATATTCCCTCCATAGTATGGTGGAGGGTATAAAAATGATTCAAACAGTTCAATCAAAAATCTTATGAAGCATTACCGGCGCAGAATGGTATATTTCCAACAAAATTATACACAATGATCTTAACATTCCCTTTGTAGAATCAGAATCCAAAAATACAGTACTAAATATCTACAAAGATTAAGCAATCACACTAATTTATTGGCAATTACATTACTTGACGAAACTGATGCTGTTAGACGTCTTAAAAGATGTCATGTTCTAGATCTACCATTCCGGAAATAATAGCAACCATATAATTATTACATGTCATTCACTATATTTAAATATACGTAAAATTGTCCTATTCTAAAGAAGGATACGATTATCTGTCATTTCTGTCACGTTTTGTAAAGTATTAACACGTTTGTTTAATATTTAAGATAGATTGCAAATAAAGATTTTGAAAAAAATATTTTATTTTTGAATTCGTATATTTATAGCAATTAATTTAACTGACTTGATTTCTTGAGAACTGAAGGCGGGTTACATGGAAGTGTAGCACCGAATTATGTGGTGGCGAAACGGAATAGATGATATCGAAATAATTTAACGCGGTCACATCAAAGTTAAAAGATAATTAATTTTTCAAAATCGTTAAAAAATTACGAAAAAAGATATCTCATTGCAAAAATTCTCAAAACGGGAAAAAATCGAAAAAATTTTCAATGGAATAGAATTTTAAAATAATAGTACAAACATTGCAAGGACCCTTAAACTTCTGCTGTAAAAAATCATCAAACAAGGTGAAAATTTTCTTTTCAATTGTTTTTCTTTTTTTGTCAATTTTATATAATGTACGATTAAATTTTAAGTGATTTTTCAATTTGCTTATCATATTGATTTCGATCGATGTTTTGTAAACAAAATAAAGAATTATTTTTGACAGTTCATACAATTTTGGAATGGTATCCTGGCAAAAAAATCGCGGTAAAATATGTCAATAAAAATGTGAATGAAAAAAATCTTTTTGGTGTGATTTTGTTTCAATTTGACATACAATATTGAATTGAACATTTTTTATTATTTTGAATTCTGAATGAATAATATTAAAAATGAAATGAGTGACTTACGTACATCCTACTTCTTTCATATATGACAATAATCCGTCCAATGAGAACTCAAAAAATGTAATTCATTGGGACTGCAATCAGTGAAATACCGAATATAAAGGGTGCAAAATGGTAGAGCGAATTGAACATTTAATAAAAAAGGATTTATATCCTTCCAGAAATTCTTCCTAAACTTTCATGATATCTTAAATCGCTTTGGAAGGTCAGGATATATAAAGGTACGATTTCGAGTACCATATTTAACCATATTTGCATGCTCATTTCAGCAATGGTTGGTAATTTGACAAGAAACCATCCTCGCAAAAAAAGATCACGTTTTGGTATAACCATCATATGATTAAGCAATTTTCAGCAATTTTTTTTCATTTTTAGGCCTTTATTTGGCATCATTGTTTCTAAGGGGGTAGAAAACCTCTTCTCACGAAATTTTTAATTTTCGGAGTAGGGTCCATCTTGGTCTTGACCACATCAATTTATTTGGCTAAAAAATTGTATTTAGACTACTCTGTGGTAGAGAATCGTCTTACAGATTATTGTCTTTATTTGAGTATAGTTCCTACATTAGTGTACCTCCAAGTCCACTTTCGCAAACAATGTGTCGTCAGAAAAGAAAATTTTGTATTCTATTGAATTTGTAACCCCCAAGAGAATATTGATTGGGAACGTAATATTAATTGATGGTCATTGGGGTCTCCAACGCACAATTTAAATGACAAAAATAAATAAATTACATTCTTACTGTAATGGGTGTAAAAGATTAATTATCGTTGACTATTCTGAAATCATTCTGTCCCTAATTATGAGGTGGACAAAACTAAATACCACTCAGCAAGGTATTCTAAACGTTGTAATACAATTCCCAAATTACAGCTCCATTGAATGGAAAATGTTGCTAAGCTCTTTACAATACCAAAAATTGGGCTGAGTTTCCACATAGGGCTATTGTAGATGTTCTATATCATATAGGTTTTTAACACTCAATTAAAGCCTATGGCTGAAAAATAAGATCAGCCTATTCAAAATATCTAAAACAGAGGGTGGGTGATTATCTGTTATAACTTTTGCCATGAATCTTTATTTCTATATAGAAATTATCATTTATTTTATTATTATTAATTATTCGACTTATAATAAAAATTGTGCCGTTTATGTAATACAGATCTGTGTTCTATTAGGCTTTAAAAATATGCATTAAAGACTAAAAGTACGAGCCGGCAACGTGGACCGGGCCAGCTAGTAATAAATAAAACAAACGGGGTGAGCTAAATAAAACCGTTTAAAAACCGTTCGTACATGGTAAAATATTGATTTTTTCATAGCTTACTATCTTCTGAAATTATATTATTCGTATAGTTCCACTTACCCAATAAATACATAAAATCCGTATATAACAGTTTTGTCCGTTATCGCTTTATACTCCCCAAAAAAGAATACACATGATTTTAGAATTAAGAAAGAAAAACAAGTAAAAAAGCTGTAAGTTATATATACTTTGTGGGGTCTAAAATGTATATTTCGAGGTGTTGCAAACTTAATATACCCTCTATACTATGGTGGAGGGTATAAAAAAACACTATTAATGTACATTCAAAAATAGTAAGTCAAAATGGAAAGAAAATTATGCAATATAAAACATTTCAATTGTACATTTCAAAAGTCAAAATGAAAATTTTCAAATTTCACATTTTTACGCAATTTTTTTGGATTTCATCCTTTTCTGCCAAGAGACAATTCCGAATTTGTCTGAGTCGTTCAAATCAGATGAATAATTATAATTGAGAAATATAACAAATATGTGAATTTTAAACATTATTAATTTTTACAATGTTATTATTTGGTAGATTTTAAGATATTGACCTGCCGTATTTAGGTAGTACAGAAGTACAAACATAAAGTTAAATATTTGTGAAATATTGAAATACTACAATATTGCAAGTGTTCATTTGTCTCTCTATAAACCTAGAGAAATATTTAATTAATTTTTAATCCGCCACCATTCTATGGCGAGTATATTAACTTTGTCATTTCGTTTGTAACTCCTCGGAATACTCATGATAGGCCCTACAAAGTGTATATATTTTCTAGATCTGCGAAAAATTCTAAGTGGATTTAGGGAACACAGTCTCTCTGTCTGTTGTAGTCACAAACGAATTGGTATAGAAGGCAAACATATGTATTAACGGCCCATTTACGGACTTAACCTGCCTACTTAAGGTTAAGTCCGTAAACGGGCCATGTCGGCCCACGTCTTCGTATAGCCCCATATGACGATGCCTCCTAATATTCGGTAGTATGATGATTATGTACCGGAATTTTTCAAAATTTAGTATTTAAAGTTCGCAAGGAGTACTACATCCACGTATTCGTGTAACCTATATAACAGTACATCCCTTTAATCGGTATTTCGTGTTTGAAGTTCGAAGTCGGTACCACAGCCTATGACAAAAAAAAAATACTTATGCGGGTCCACGTCTTTCTTCTTTACCTTTTCAGTTTTTAAACCACCGGATGCTCTCCTTCCTTTTACATGAAAATGGAAACTTAGTAAAAAGAGAACATAACCGAAACTGATGTAACACGGAGCATTGCACCAGCGACTCTTTAAGCTTGATGAAAGCTCCTTCTTTTCCTTCTCAAAATCAAATAATACCCCTTTATTTAGCGTGTAGAGAATAGAATAGCTAAGGTGGCGTAATAGACAATTAGACTTTGGAACCATCCGGTCATCCCCATAAATCTATGAATTTGCCGGTCGTTTTTAGAGTACATGTAATACAGGATTGCAATAATTTCTGCCACCAACGGAAACCAAACTTAGATTTGACCACATTAAATTACTGAACAACCACCAAAACTTGCCTGGATTTAAAAAAAAAAATCCTGGACGAATAAATTAGTAAGACATCAGTAGTAATATTAATATTTTTATTTTATTAAAAAAATATTTAATGATAAACAAAACAATGTAACATTTAATTCAGCCTTTATACTGATGTATGTACATACATATTACACATTTAAAGAAATCTATGTATTAAATACATATATTATATATTAAGTTAAGATAACAAAACAAAATCTTTAAAAAAGCAAAAAAGCAACTTTGTTGGTACCCTCAAATGTCAAAATTGGCATCTAAGGCGAAAAATATATATTCGCCATGACATTTAAAGTTTGCGGCAAATTTGTTTGTGGAAATTAAGCCAAGTAATAATACGACTCTCGGAGACCGTTGCCAAAGTCCCATGTTAATAGTCAGCCAAAGTCCCATGTTAATAGTCAGTCGAAATGTTTGTACAAGCCCACATCTGTAATATCTTCTACGTCTGGGCCGCCTGGAAATGTCCACAATAAATTACATTTCAAGGCCAGTGCTGAACATAATCTCAACACTTAGGATTTGAATAAAATTGCTCCACATGGCATGGATTCACCCTCTAACATCTCCAGCGACATTGCCCAAAATGTATCGGATGTTAACAGTGTATATACATATGCAGCAGCAGTAACAACAATTCTCGAATTGTTCTATGCAAAATCAGGGCACCAACACTCCAATGCATATGGCCATATATACACCACATATTCAGCAGCAGAATATGAATATCAGTAATCAAAATCTTAATAATTTGGCCAATAGCTAACAACATAATACCCAACAACAAAACCTTTTTGTTTGTCAGGAAAAAACACTTTTAGTTAAGAAGGCATAAACAAATTTGTTTTTTGTGTTGCATTCATTTAGGGCGAATTCAGCATTACAACAACTTGTTTTGACATTTAAAGTTGCCGTCAGCTGGGCTGATGCAAAACAAATGAGAGTGAAAAGTTTGAAGTCGATGAATAATAATCGGCGCCGGCTGTTTAATACATTTGTAGGCGGCTCAACTATCGTATTTACTTATCATTGTTATCATGGTAGAAGAATATAGGTAGATGCATCAACGCTTGCGAACATTGATATGTCAAAAATAAGTAGATTTTTATATTTGTTGTTACAATATGCATTTCTCAAAAATTTTTACAAATTTTAATAATTTTTCATTCAACATTTTCAATTCCAAATTCGGGTTGACAGTTCATTGTCCCAGCAGCTGTGTCGAAGCGACTACCTGTATTCTTCTACCATGATTGTTATAAATAAAATTGTTCTAAATATTTCCTGGACATAAGTAATTTTTCATGGGCTCTGGTAAAATAAAAACAAAGTGGACAATCCAGGCGAGAAACGGAAAACCGATGTATTTTTCACAGCAAAATTACTTTAAAATACATAAACGCAATCACCCACAATTCAAACGCAATTTTTTTAAAGAACCAAGGTAGATCTACTAGGTAGTCGTATCACCCCAGCTGACGGCACCTTTAAATGTCAAAACAAGTTGTTGTAATGCTAAATTCGCCTTAAATGAATGCAACACCAAAATAAAGTTTGTTTATGTCTTTTCACTAAAAGTATCTTTTTCTAATATTTTAAAATTTATGAGGAAGTTTAGAGTGATTTACCAGTAAAACATTAAAATTTAAATTTGTCGAAACCATCCGACCGCAATGTTAGAGAAACCAATGAAACGTCAGAATTGCCCATGGCTTGGAGCTGTATTCCAGAATCACTGTAATCACTTCATTTAGCAAATCTTTGATGGCATCCAAGCCGCTGCCACGAAGGCTTGCAGTATTGTATGGGTCCAATCAATCCCTTTACGGCCTCACCCTGGTGTATAGCCATTTTACTTTGCTGTTCCAACTATCTATGCATGATCATTTCCTTTCTCTCATTCAAAAAGAGTAACCCATAGAAACCAAACTAGGATTTGCCACATTTTGGTTTGATTTTGTGTTAAGAGACTAAGGTCCGTTTCGAAGTTTGGTGGACCAATCATATATGCACATTCTATATAAAACAAATAAAAAATCAGTAAGTTTGGCCGGGCCGAACTTTGAATACCCTCCACCATTTGGAAAGAATTAGAAAAGTTTCAAAAAAATAAAATCCATTGAAAATTCTGTTAAAATTTTTAAAATACCAATATACGATATTGTGGACCTATATAGACAAATATATGTCTGGGGGTAAAGTACTCACAAGGAACTCCTTGTGTGGATTTTCAGATAATTGGGAAATGTGGCTAAATTAATCAAAATCCCGAATATTGGGGGTATTGTTATATGGGGGATAAACGATATTGTGGACCTATATAAACAAATCCCTTTCAGGGGTTAAAGTGCTTACAAAGAACTCCTTGTGTGGATTTTCAGACAATACCATTGGAAAATATAGCTAAAATCATCAAAATACCGAATATCGGGGGCTACCGTTATATGGGGGCTATACGATATCGTTAATCTATATAGAGAACTCTACGTCAGGGGGTAAAGTGCTCACAAAGAACCCCTTGTGTGGAAGACAATTCCATTGAAAAATGTGGATGATATCATCAAAATACCGAATATCGGAGGGTACCGTTATATGGGGGCTATATGATATCGTGGACCTATATAGACAACTCTCTGTCAGGGAGTAAAGTACTTACAAAGAAATCCTTGTGTGGATTATCAGACAATTCCGTTGAAAAATGTAGGTAAAATTATCAAAAACCGAATATCGGGGGGTACCGTTATATGGGGGCTATACGATATCGTGGACCGATATAGCTCATCTTCGAACTTAATCTGCCTGCAGACAAAAGAGAGATCTGTGCAAATTTTTAGCTTCCTGTCTTAATTCGTTTAGACTGTAGCGTGATTACAAAAGACGGACAGGGCTAAATCGTCCTAGAATTTTACGCTGGTCAAGAATATATATACTTTGTTGGGTCTAAAATGAGCATTTCGATGAGTTACAAATGGAATGACGAACTTAATTTACCCTTCATACTATGTATGGTGGAGGGTATAAAAATGATTTATTTTCCATAACAAAATTACTTCATATAAAACTTACTTACAAACAAGTAAAAAAGCAGTAAGTTCGGCCGGGCCGAACTTTGAATACCCTCCACCATTTGGAACGAATTAGAAAATTTTCAAAAAAATAAAATTCAATAAAAATTCTTTTAAAATCTTTAAAATATCTAATATAGGAAGGTGCCGATATATGGGGGGATATATGATATTGTGGACCTATAAAGACAAATCTATGTCTGCGTGTAAAGTACTCACAAGGAACTCCGTGTGTGGATTTTCAGACAATACGATTGGAAAATGTGGCTAAAATCATCAAAATACCGAATATCGCGGGGTACCGTTATATGGGAGCTATACGTTATCGTTAACCTATATAGAGAATTCTCTGTCGGTGGGTAAAGTGCTCACTAAGAACCCCTTGTGTACAAAGAACCCCTTGTGACTATTCCGTTGAAAAATATGGCTAAAAACATCAAAATACCGAATATCGGGGGTACCGTTATATGAGGGCTATACAATATCGTGGATCTATATAGATAATTCTCTGCCGAGGTATAAAGTACCCACAAGGAACTCCTTGTGTGGATTTTCAAACAATTCCGATGAAAAATGTGGGTCAAATCATAAAATACTGAATGTCGGGAGGTACCGTTATATGGGGGATATACGATATCGTGGACCTGTATAGACAATTCTCTCTCAGGGGGTGAAGTACTCACAAGGAACTCCGTGTGTGGATTTTCAGACAATAAGATTGGAAAATGTGGCTAAAATCATCAAAATACCGAATATCGGGGGTACCGTTATATGAGGGCTATACAATATCGTGGATCTATATAAATAATTCTCTGCCGAGGTATAAAGTACCCACAAGGAACTCCTTGTGTGGATTTTCAGACAATTCCGTTGAAAAATGTGGGTAAACTCAGCAAAGTACCGAATATCGGGGGTACCGTTATATGAGGGCTATACAATATCGTGGATCTATATAGATAATTCTCTGCCGAGGTATAAAGTACCCACAAGGAACTCCTTGTGTGGATTTTCAGACAATTCCGTTGAAAAATGTGGGTAAAATCATCAAAATACCGAATATCGGGGGGTACCGTTACATGGGGGCTATACGATATTGTGGACCTATATAAATAATTCTCTGCCGAGGTATAAAGTACCCACAAGGAACTCCTTGTGTGGATTTTCAGACAATTCCGTTGAAAAATGTGGGTAAAATCATCAAAATACCGAATATCGGGGGGTACCGTTACATGGGGGCTATACGATATTGTGGACCTATATAAATAATTCTCTGCCGAGGTATAAAGTACCCACAAGGAACTCCTTGTGTGGATTTTCAGACAATTCCGTTCAAAAATGTGGGTAAAATCATAAAAATACCGAAAATCGGGGGGGTACCTTTACATGGGGGCTATACGATATCGTGGACCTATTCTCTGCCGAGGTATAAAGTACCCACAAGAAACTCCTTGTGTGGATTTTCAGACAATTCCGTTCAAAAATGTGGGTAAAATCATCAAAATGCCGAATATCGGGGGTACCGTTATATGGGGGCTATACGATATTGTGGACCTATATAGATAATTCCCTGCCGAGGTATAAAGTACCCACAAGGAACTCCTTGTGTGGATTTTCAGACAATTCCGTTGAAAAATGTGGGTAAAATCAGCAAAGTACCGAATATCGGGGGGTACCGTTATATGGGGGCTATGTGATATTGTGGACCTATATAAATAATTCTCTGCCGAGGTATAAAGTACCCACAAGGAACTCCTTGTGTGGATTTTCAGACAATTCCGTTCAAAAATGTGGGTAAAATCATCAAAATACCGAATATCGGGGGGTACCGTTACATGGGGGCTATACGATATCGTGGACCTATATAGATAATTCTCTGCCGAGGTATAAAGTACACACAAGGAACTCCTTGTGTGGATTTTCAGACAATTCCGTTGAAAAATGTGGGTAAAATCATCAAAATACCGAATATCGGGGGGTACCGTTACATGGGGGCTATACGATGTCGTGGACCTATATGGACAATTCTCTGCCGAGGTATAAAGTACCCACAAGGAACTCCTTGTGTGGATTTTCAGACAATTCCGTTGAAAAATGTGGGTAAAATCATCAAAATACCGAATATCGGGGGGTACCGTTATATGAGGGCTATACGATATAGTGGACCGATATAGCCCGTCTTCGAACTTGACCTGCCTGCAGACAAAAGAGAGATCTGTGCAAAATTTTAGCTTCCTATCTTAATTCGTTTAGACTGTAGCGTGATTACAACAGACGGACAGACGGACGGACAGGGCTAAATCGTCTTAGAATTTTACGCTGATCAAGAATATATATACTTTGTTGGGTCTAAAATGATTATTTCGATGAGTTACAAACGGAATGACGAACTTAATATACCCTCCATACCTTTTTTGGTGGAGGGTATAAAAATCCAATTTTGAAACACCAGTTCTGAATATCACATTGAGGTCAATTTTACATTATAATTTGTTAACACTTGAATTGCTTGCAAACTCGTGGGATCTGGCAGAAGGCATCTTTTAGATCCACACTCGAAATGAAATATGGGCCCCTCAGTCCCCTAATTGGCTGAGTAGACCATTGATGTTTAGAGACGATTTGGCATCCTTGACAATCGAACAGCAGACGAGATCGGGTAGTGCTTTTTCTTCACTGGCTCCGCATTTCCCATACCCCAGCAATGAACTTGTTTGATTACATCATCTAACCGATTTTTATACCCTTTCTGACAAATTATGATGTCATCTCCTTTCGATTTCTTCCTCCATCGATAAACATACACATGAAGTCTACCCCAAAATATACAGATCCACCTAAGATTAAAACTAGGTTAGGGCCAAAATGGAAAATTTTCCTGATTTTGCAGTTGCTCTACAGGTCGCAATTATGGACCAATTGACACGTAATTTAGCATGGGGTTAGAGCTTAGGGCTGGACAAAAGCCTTAAAATTTGGATGGTCATCAGGTAATATTTAGTGGGTGAAATAGACCATAACATTTGTGTTAACTAAAAATCACATTTTCAATTAAACCGCGAATATTTTTAATCCCGGCGAAACAACAAATAGACGAAAAGATCAATTTTGATCGTTACATAGATGCCGTATATTTATGTGTATATTTAAAAGAAAGGGATGTTAGTTAGCTTATATCTCAACAATGGCTGGACCGATTTTGACAAAATGATCACACAATTGAAATCAATCGGCACGGAATTTTGCCTACCATTTGGATGACCATTGGATTATACTTAGCTGTAAAATGGACCCCAACAACTATCAACACGACGGAGTGCGTAAATATTGGGCAATGCCCCTGGTCAAAAAGCTAAGGTTAATATCTGGGCCATGCTCTATGACATAATTTCAAAAGCTGAATGATTTAAGAATAGCCAAAGTTAATTACTGTTTTAAACCCATTAGCACCTTAGATTGTGCATTAGAGTCCTAATAAGTCCCCCTAACCATGTCGGTCTGTTTGTCCGCCAAAAGTGGACCATTACACGGAGAAAATTCTAAAATTTGTAGATATGTTGAAATTTTTGTGTAAGATTTTCACCCCCCAAATACATATTATTAGCCAAATCCTTTGAAATATGGTAAAATAAATAGGTACCTTTATATGGGCACTACTCCGAAACATCGACCTACATTGAAAACTTTCTTCTATCCCTTATAATCCAAGATGACAAATAGAGGTCAAATCAAAAATATAGCAGAACAACATAGCATGTCAAACTGAAAAAAATTTCGCGTGATTTAAATAAGTAAAAATAATTTTATCCACCCCATAATTGATGGCAGAATGATTTCAGAATAGTCAAATATAATTACTATTTTACATCCATTACCGTAAGATGGGAATTAATTTTATTTGCAATTTAAATGTAAGTTGGAGACCCAATAAAGTCCATATTTTTCATCATAGTATAACGCAATGACGATTCAACAAATATTCGGTCCCGTGATACTTTCTTATATTTGTAATTTGTTTATGTTTTCATAATTTATTTCATATAGATGTACGTCCTAAATCTACGTTCCCAGCCAATATTCTCTTGGGGGTTACAAATTTAATAGAATACAAAATTTTCTTTTCTGACCACAAATTAGATGTGAAAGTGGACTTAGGGATACTCCAATGTGGGACTTTACTTAAATAAATTCCTATGTGACAATTATCTGTGTGATGGTTCCCTAGCCAAATCAATTGATGAATGTGGTCAAGACCAATATGGGCCCTACTCTGAAAATTTTAAATGTTATGCGAAGAGATTCTCTACCCCCTTAGAAACAAAGATGCCAAATAAAGGCCAAGAAATGGAAAAAGTGGCCAAGACCCCAAAATAGGAATGTTTGGGAAGAATTTCTGGAAGGATAGAAATCCTTTTCTTACTAAAAGTCCCATTCGCTCTACTATTTTGCACCCTTTTTTTTTTGGTATTATACTGATTGTACTCCCAAAGAATTTTGCATTTTGAGCTCTCATTGGACGGATTATTGTCAAATGAGGCTTTTTCGGTCATTTTTGCTTGTTTAAATGTGTTCGCATCTTCCATCTGAATCACGATGCAGGCCCTGGAGTTGAAAGGTAGATATCAGTTAACATCGTATTTCGCACTTATTTCATTTTATTGGTGAAAAGGTGTATATAATGAAAAATTATTCTTTATTTTGTTCACAAAAAAATTGAAAAAAAATTGAAAAAGAAGAATAACAATAACCTTTGTGTGACTGCATTAAATTATTTCGATACCATCGATATATAAAAAATATATCTATAATATATATGTATATATATATAAATATATATATATATATATATATATATATATATATATATATATATATATATGTATATATATATATATATATATATATATATATATATATATATATATATATATATATATCGTTTTTATTTTCCGCATATCTGTTATACACTGTTATACAACAGAAAGTGCGCCCAGACTGGGTGTTGGGGTTAAATCGTTTTTATGTTCACGCACATCTACATTGCTTCCAATGTTTTATATCTGTTAAAGTGCAATTTTAAATTTGTTTATTGACTTTATTTCAAAAATTTCGCAAAACACAGGCTAATATGTCATAAATTTTAATAAATAGTAATAATCTTGCAATTTATTAAAATAAAGTATTTTGATTGGTTAAAATCGTGGTAAAATTAAGAAGGTAAAGTCATTTGACAACATCTCATTGTGCAAAAGGTGAATTCATAAATCCACTGTACGTAACCAAATCAGAGATGGGAACCAGCTTTCTATACAGTGAAATTTGATAAGTAAATTTGATATTCGGTGCTACCCCAAACGACGATGTGAACCAAGATGAAGACAGTCAAAACTCTTTTAGTAAAGTCCACGATGCAGACCGACATCGAATAAAAATGGTTAGCAACCGCATGAAGGCAAGGTACGATCGAGCGGCAAATACCGATGGGTTTCAAGAAGGGCAACTGGTACTATTGTTCAACCCACAACGAAAGAAAGGACTATGCCCCAAATTACAAACGCACTGGGAAGGACCCTACAAGATTGTCACGAAAATAAATGACGTCGTTTATCGCATCCAGAGGAGCGACAGTCCCAGGTCGAAGATGAAAGTTGTACATTTGGAGCGGCTGACCCCCCACGGAACGGGAACTGTGCCTATTCGGGACGAACAGGCTTAAGCGGGGGCAATGTTACGAATATAACTTTAGATTTAAGTTAATTTAGATGAATTCCGTTAATTTAAGAATTTGAATTGTAACGTAAATTTCTACTACGCAGTTTATTTGAATAACTTCACAACAACAACTACTGTATAGATTTTTCTACATCCTTCCATTTCCTCTTTCATTTTCTATTTTGTTGCTGACGTACAATTCTTGTTAAACGTCATCATTGATGATCGCTTAATTCCTCTTTCTTTGTTACCCCCTCGCCTGTGTATGTGTTGTTGTTATTGTTCACTCAATGTAAGTTTGTATGTGTTGTTGTTATTGTTCACTCAATGTAAGTTTGTATGTGTTCGTTGCATTGGTAGATTGTTCGTAATCTAGGCGTTACCAGATCGTCTAGAAACTTCTGTAGCGACAGGCGAGGCTCATATAAATAGGGGAAATGGAAAGGCAGTTAGTCAGTTGTGAATCAGATCGCGAATTGAAACCGTCGAGTAAAGTAAAGTGCAAAGTAAAGTTGTGTGAATAAAATCATTGCAATAATCGTAATCCGAAAGAACCCGCGTTTTATTTGGTACGAGCTGTATTGGGAAATAAAACAACGTCTACACGGGATTAAGTAAAATCCAAGAACGTAACAATATATTTCCCTGAATATCGTTGTTACGGAGTGCATGTTACGGCTGTGGGTAACAAATATGACAAATCGGATGAACAGTATATATGGGAGCTATAGCTATATCTGAACCGATCTTCACCAAATTTGACATATTAGCTTCTAGACTCAATTCGGTGGTAAGTGCCAAATTCCATCCCTTTTGGACAAATATTAGACGTTTGGTGCACAATAAAATGTAAATCGGACGAAGTTATATATGGGAGCTATATCCAAATCTGAACCGATCTCGATAAAATTTAGCAAATGTATTTCTGAGCTGTATTTTATATATTTCCCCAAATATTGTTGTTACGGAGTGCATATTACGACTGCGGAGGACAAAAATAACAAATCGGATGAACAATATATATGGGAGCTATAGCCATATCTGAACCGATTTCGATCAAATTTGGCATACTTATTTTCAGGTCCAATCTGATCGTACGTGCAAAATTCGCAAATTATTCCGACTGATATTACGCGTATGGTACACAATAAAAGGCAAATCGGACGAAGATATATATGGGAGCTATATCTAAATTTTGACCGATTATCTCCAATTTCAATAGGGTTCGTCCTTGGGCCAAACAAATGATCTGTGCAAAATTTCATCTGGATAGGGCAATAAATCCGAACTGTACTTTGTTTACAAAAATACATGGACAGACGGACGGACGGACATGCATAAATCGACTCAGAATGTGATTCTATGCAGATCATCAAAAGGAACTATGGTTCTATTTCGTTTCCTTTTGCCTGTTACAAACAAATGCACAAAGACATAATACCCTGACCACCTTGTGGTGTAGGGTATAAAAATATACAAAATAATAATTTTTTTACTGAAATACTATATGCCGACTACTGGCAAATAGACATGCCGAGCATTGGAAAATGGTGCCGACTACTGGCAAAAAACTGTTATTTTAGTAAAATTGCAAATTTGCCAATTTAATAAAAACAAATTCAATTTTTGTTTATAGTTTCAAAAACTAAACAAAATTTGGAATCTGAACAACTTTATTTTTTGGCAATTGAAAGATTTCACACAGAATGTTGAAAGACTGAAAAATCGAAAATCCTAAAAGTGCCGACTACTGGTACACTTACCCTATCATTTGAAAAAATGTTAGCAGAACATGAAAACAAACTAAAAACCAGTAAAGAAAGTGTTAAAGTCGGGCGGGGCCGACTTTATGATACCCTACACCACTTTGCTAATTTAGTAGAGCTCCACATAACAATTAAAAGTTTATATGGTAGAATTCAATCATACACGCTATGATTATAATTATAGTTTAAAGTTCAAAGGACTAAATATACCGAAGCATTTGTACCTTTTAAATTCGGAATTGTATTGACCATTTGGTGCACAATTAATTTGAAATCGGATAAAGATATATATGGGAGCTATATCCAGATCTGAACCGATCTCGATAAAATTTGGCAAAGATATTTCTGAGCTTTATTTGATATATTTCCCTGAATATCGTTGTTACGGAGTGCATATTACGGTTGTGGGTAAAAAATATAACAAATCGGATGAATAATATATATGGAAGCTATAGCTATATCTGAACCGATCTGCACCAAATTTGATATACTAACTTCTAGACTCAATTCGGTCGAAAGTGCCAAATTCCATCCCATTTAGACAATTATTAGACGTTTGGCGCACAATAAAAGGTAAATCGGACGAAGTTATATATGGGAGCTATATGCAAATCTGAACCGATCTCGATAAAATTTAGCAAATGTATTTCTGAGCTGTATTTGATATATTTCGGCATACATATTTGAAAATATGTATGCCAAATTTGATCGAAATCGGTTTAGATATAGCTATAGCTCCCATATATATTGTTCATCCGATTTGTTATTTTTGTCCACCGCCGCCGTAATATGCCCTCTACAACAACAATATTTGGAGAAATATATATATATATATATTTGGCACTTTCGACCGAATTGAGTCTAGAAGCTAGTATATCAAATTTGGAGCAGATCGGTTCAGATATAGCTATAGCTTCCATATATATTATTCATCCGATTTGTTATATTTGTTACCCACAGCCGTAATATGCACTCCGTAACAACGATATTCAGGGAAATATATTAAATAAAGCTCAGAAATATCTTTGCCAAATTTTATCGAGATCGGTTCAGATTTGGATATAGCTCCCATATATATCTTTATCCGATTTCAAATTAATTGTGCACCAAATGGTCAATACAATTCCGAATTTAAAAGATACAAATGCTTTGGCATATTTAGTCCTTTGAACTTTAAATTATAATTATAATCATAGCGTGTATGATTGAATTCTCCCATAAAAACTTTTAATTGTTATGTGGAGCTCTACTAAATTAGCAAAGTGGTGTAGGGTATCATAAAGTCGGCCCCGCCCGACTTTAACACTTTCTTTACTGGTTTTTAGTTTGTTTTCATGTTCTGCTAACATTTTTTCAAATGATAGGGTAAGTGTACCAGTAGTCGGCACTTTTAGGATTTTCGATTTTTCAGTCTTTCAACATTCTGTGTGAAATCTTTCAATTGCCAAAAAATAAAGTTGTTCAGATTCCAAATTTTGTTTAGTTTTTGAAACTATAAACAAAAATTGAATTTGTTTTTATTAAATTGGCAAATTTGCAATTTTACTAAAATAACAGTTTTTTGCCAGTAGTCGGCACCATTTTCCAATGCTCGGCATGTCTATTTGCCAGTAGTCGGCATATAGTATTTCAGTAAAAAAATTATTATTTTGTATATTTTTATACCCTACACCACAAGGTGGTCAGGGTATTATGTCTTTGTGCATTTGTTTGTAACAGGCAAAAGGAAACGAAATAGAAACATAGTTCCTTTTGATGATCTGCATAGAATCACATTCTGAGTCGATTTATGCATGTCCGTCCGTCCGTCTGTCCATGTATTTTTGTAAACAAAGTACAGGTTGCATTTATTGCCCGATCGAGATGAAATTTTGCAAAGATATTTTGTTTGGCCCAAGGACGAACCCTATTGAAATTGGAGATAATCGGTCAAAATTTAGATATAGCTCCCATATATATCTTCGTCCGATTTGCATTTATTGTGCACCAAACGTATAATATCAGCCCGAATTGTATGGAATTTTGCATATACACCCAAATTAGGCCTGAAAATATGTATGCCAAATTTGATCGAAGTCGGTTCAGATATAGCTATAGCTCCCATATATATTGTTCATCCGATTTGTTATTTTTGTCCACCGCAGCCGTAATTTGCACTATGCAACAACAATATTTGGGGAAATACATCAAATACAGCTCAGAAATACATTTGCTAAATTTTATCGAGATCGGTTCAGATTTGGATATAGCTCCCATATATAACTTCGTCCGATTTACCATTTATTGTGCACCAAACGTCTAATATTTGTCCAAATGGGATGGAATTTGACACTTACGACCGAATTGAGTCTAGAAGCTAGTATGTCAAATTTGGTGAAGATCGGTTCAGATATAGCTATAGCTTCCATATATATTATTCATCCGATTTGTTATATTTTTTACCCACAACCGTAATATGCACTCCGTAACAACGATATTCAGGGAAATATATCAAATAAAGCTCAGAAATATCTTTGCCAAATTTTATCGAGATCGGTTCAGATCTGGATATAGCTCCCATATATATCTTTATCCGATTTCAAATTAATTGTGCACCAAATGGTCAATACAATTCCGAATTTAAAAGATACAAATGCTTCGGTATATTTAGTCCTTTGAACTTTAAATTATAATTATAATCATAGCGTGTATGATTGAATTCTACCATATAAACTTTTAATTGTTATGTGGAGCTCTACTAAATTAGCAAAGTGGTGTAGGGTATCATAAAGTCGGCCCCGCCCGACTTTAACACTTTCTTTACTGGTTTTTAGTTTGTTTTCATGTTCTGCTAACATTTTTTCAAATGATAGGGTAAGTGTACCAGTAGTCGGCACTTTTAGGATTTTCGATTTTTCAGTCTTTCAACATTCTGTGTGAAATCTTTCAATTGCCAAAAAATAAAGTTGTTCAGATTCCAAATTTTGTTTAGTTTTTGAAACTATAAACAAAAATTGAATTTGTTTTTATTAAATTGGCAAATTTGCAATTTTACTAAAATAACAGTTTTTTGCCAGTAGTCGGCACCATTTTCCAATGCTCGGCATGTCTATTTGCCAGTAGTCGGCATATAGTATTTCAGTAAAAAAATTATTATTTTGTATATTTTTATACCCTACACCACAAGGTGGTCAGGGTATTATGTCTTTGTGCATTTGTTTGTAACAGGCAAAAGGAAACGAAATAGAAACATAGTTCCTTTTGATGATCTGCATAGAATCACATTCTGAGTCGATTTATGCATGTCCGTCCGTCCGTCTGTCCATGTATTTTTGTAAACAAAGTACAGTTCGGATTTATTGCCCTATCCAGATGAAATTTTGCACAGATCATTTGTTTGGCCCAAGGACGAACCCTATTGAAATTGGAGATAATCGGTCAAAATTTAGATATAGCTCCCATATATATCTTCGTCCGATTTGCCTTTTATTGTGTACCATACGCGTCGGAATAATTTGCGAATTTTGCACGTACGATCAGATTGGACCTGAAAATAAGTATGCCAAATTTGATCGAAATCGGTTCAGATATGGCTATAGCTCCCATATATATTGTTCATCCGATTTGTTATTTTTTGTCCTCCGCAGTCGTAATATGCACTCCGTAACAACAATATTTGGGGAAATATATAAAATACAGCTCAGAAATACATTTGCTAAATTTTATCGAGATCGGTTCAGATTTGGATATAGCTCCCATATATAACTTCGTCCGATTTACATTTTATTGTGCACCAAACGTCTAATATTTGTCCAAAAGGGATGGAATTTGGCACTTACCACCGAATTGAGTCTAGAAGCTAATATGTCAAATTTGGTGAAGATCGGTTCAGATATAGCTATAGCTCCCATATATACTGTTCATCCGATTTGTCATATTTGTTACCCACAGCCGTAACATGCACTCCGTAACAACGATATTCAGGGAAATATATTGTTACGTTCTTGGATTCTACTTAATCCCGTGTAGACGTTGTTTTATTTCCCAATACAGCTCGTACCAAATAAAACGCGGGTTCTTTCGGATTACGATTATTGCAATGATTTTATTCACACAACTTTACTTTGCACTTTACTTTACTCGACGGTTTCAATTCGCGATCTGATTCACAACTGACTAACTGCCTTTCCATTTCCCCTATTTATATGAGCCTCGCCTGTCGCTACAGAAGTTTCTAGACGATCTGGTAACGCCTAGATTACGAACAATCTACCAATGCAACGAACACATACAAACTTACATTGAGTGAACAATAACAACAACACATACAAACTTACATTGAGTGAACAATAACAACAACACATACACAGGCGAGGGGGTAACAAAGAAAGAGGAATTAAGCGATCATCAATGATGACGTTTAACAAGAATTGTACGTCAGCAACAAAATAGAAAATGAAAGAGGAAATGGAAGGATGTAGAAAAATCTATACAGTAGTTGTTGTTGTGAAGTTATTCAAATAAACTGCGTAGTAGAAATTTACGTTACAATTCAAATTCTTAAATTAACGGAATTCATCTAAATTAACTTAAATCTAAAGTTATATTCGTAACATTGCCCCCGCTTAAGCCTGTTCGTCCCGAATAGGCACAGTTCCCGTTCCGTGGGGGGTCAGCCGCTCCAAATGTACAACTTTCATCTTCGACCTGGGACTGTCGCTCCTCTGGATGCGATAAACGACGTCATTTATTTTCGTGACAATCTTGTAGGGTCCTTCCCAGTGCGTTTGTAATTTGGGGCATAGTCCTTTCTTTCGTTGTGGGTTGAACAATAGTACCAGTTGCCCTTCTTGAAACCCATCGGTATTTGCCGCTCGATCGTACCTTGCCTTCATGCGGTTGCTAACCATTTTTATTCGATGTCGGACTGCATCGTGGACTTTACTAAAAGAGTTTTGACTGTCTTCATCTTGGTTCACATCGTCGTTTGGGGTAGCACCGAATATCAAATCGCCAGGTAGCTTTAATTCATTTCCGAACAGAACTTTGGCTGGGGTCCGGGATGTGGAATCATGAATGGCCGATCTATAAGCCAGTAAAAACTTGGGAATATGCTCATCCCAGTCTCGTTGGCCACTGTCCACCACTTTCCGTAGATGTTCTTCCAGGGTGCGATTGAATCTTTCCACCATGCCATCTGATTGTGGATGTAGGGGCGTCGTTCTGGTTTTCTTGATTCCGTAGGAGTCACACATTTCCTTGAAGATCGCTGATTCAAAATTCCTCCCTTGATCGGAATGAACCTCAGATGGAACACCATAGCGACAAATCCAATTTCTGCTGAACACATCCACAATTGTCCTGGCTTCTTGATTTGGGATAGCATAAACCTCTGGCCATTTACTGAAGTAATCCATGACCACTAAGACATACCGGTTCCCAGAGTCGCTTGTTGGGAACGGTCCAGCTACATCCATTGCGATTCTTTCAAAAGGGGCTCCTGAATTATACTGCTGCATGTAGCCTCGACTCTTCCGTGTTGGACCTTTAGCTCTTATGCACCTTTCACAATTGGCGATCCAGTCGGCAATGGATTTTTGACAGCCGACCCAGTAGAATCTCTGCTTTACCTTTTTAGCGGTTTTTGCTATGCCAAGATGTCCTCCACTTGGCCCATCGTGAAACTCCGACAAGACATCTCTTATTTTGGAGTCTGGGACGACGATCAAGTTCCGGTGAGATTTACCGTCCTCACTTTCCCATTTGCGATATAGGCAACCATCTATTATAAGTAGACTGTCCCACTGGGCCCAATAGGATTTTAAAAGAGGGCTTTCGGAGGTAATTTCTTTGCGACTAGGTCGTTTGCCCGTTTCTATGGCCGAAATTACTTTGCCCAGAATGGGATCTCCTCGTTGTTCCGTCGACCAATCTTCACCCGACTCAAACTGCAATAGTCGGACATCAACGATATTCTCTTTATTCTCAGCCTTTGAGCAGTGCTTGCATTCTACTTTGCATGGCCGACGAGACAGGGCATCAGCATTACCGTGTTTTCCGCCTTTTCTGTGCTCGATTCTGAAGTCATAACTCTGGAGCCTCTCGATCCAACGGGCTAGTTGACCTTCCGGATTCTTAAACTGCAGCAACCATTGGAGAGCAGCGTGGTCGGTCCTCAGCAGGAAATGCTGGCCATATAGGTATTTGTGGAAGTGTTTAACGCACTCAAGGACAGCAAGCAGCTCTCTCCTCGTCACACAGTAATTCCTCTCAGGTTTCGACAATGTCCGGCTGTAGTACCCGATGACTTTTTCCTGTCCGTCGATTTCCTGGGAAAGGACGCCACCGATGCCGCACGCACTTGCGTCTGTGTCCAGGACAAACTTGCCGCCAGGTATAGGGTATGCCAAAATGGGGGCTCTGCATAGCATGTCTTTGAGCTTTCTGAATGCCTCCTCCTGGTCGTTGCCCCACTGAAACCTCTGGCCTTTTTGCGTCAAACGGTGTAAACAGGCGGCGATGTTGGCAAAATTTTGGACAAATCGACGGTAGTATGTGCAGAGACCCAGAAAGCTTCGCAGCTCATGGAGATTTCGGGGCTGCGGCCAATCTCTGACGGCTTGAATTTTCTCCTTATCCGTCGATATGCCCTCCGGCGTCACGTGGTGCCCCAGGAACTTCACCTCTCGTTGGAAGAGACTGCACTTCTTTGGGTTCAGCTTGAGGCCTGAAGACGAAAGCTGCTGTAGAACATCCTTTAAGTTCTTGATGTGTTCGTCGAAGTTGCGTCCCATGACTATGATGTCATCCAGGTATATGAGGCACGACTTCCACTGCAGCCCTTTTAACACACGCTCCATCAGCCTTTCAAATGTAGCCGGGGCGTTGCAGAGTCCGAATGGAATGACATTGAACTGCCAGAGACCCCCATTTACGCCAAACGCTGTTTTCTCCTTATCTTTCTCGGCGATCTCTACTTGCCAGTACCCACTCTGCAGGTCGAGGGTGGAGAACCATGACGTCACGGCTAATGTGTCCAATGTGTCGTCGATTCTTGGGAGCGGATAGCTGTCTTTCTTGGTGACATCATTCAACTTTCTGTAGTCCACACAAAATCGGGTGCTTCCGTCTTTCTTCTTGACCAAGACCACTGGGGAGCACCATGGACTTGACGATGGTTCTATTACACCACTCTTTTCCATTTCACTTATCAGCTTCTGAACCTCGTCTCGTTTTGCCAGGGGAACACTTCTTGGAGGCTGTTTAATGGGTCTCGCGTCTGCTGTATTGATTTCATGCTTCACCACTTATGTTCTTCCTTGGTGCTCTTTTGTCAACGCAAAGGTAGAGGCATATTTCCATAATAGCTGCTTAGCCTTGTTCCTCTCGGAAGGTGATAATTGGTGTGTCCACTCTTTTATGTAGCCGTCGCGGTGCTTCTTCTCCATGGCAGCTGGCTTTTCGGTGCTAGTTTCCAAATTAACTACAGCTTCAGCTGGTGTGCATTGTCCAACATCGGAAAATTGGCAAATTTGCTCTTGCTTGTTTGACAGGTTCAAAACTCTAACAGGAATTAATCCGTCCTTGTTGCTTTTCACCAGGGCATTCGCTATTAGGATGTTACTGTTTCTGTTTTCTGCTGGTTCCACCACCCACAACTTCTCGGCTCCACAATCTCCATTCATTGGTACCCATATTATTGCTTCGGCACAGGGCGGTATTATCTCTGGATGGTCCGTGGTCAGACGTCTAATGGGTGTACTTTCATCGTAGCCCACGTTTAACGGAATTTCGACGTTAGACCAGGTCATCACACGTTCTTTCATATCCAGATTGATACCAAAGGCAATCATAAAATCTGCGCCTATTATCACTTCGTCTACGATATCGGCAACTATAAACTCGTAATTCTCCGATTTATTGGCAATAGTTAGTCTCAGGGTAATCTTGCCGTGTACTGCCGCGGGCTCCCCCGTTGCTGCGCGCAGTCTGACTCCATTAAGTTGCGTTATTTTTCCCTTTACCAGATCTGATCTTACGATGGACTTTGATGCGCCAGTATCTAACGTCAGAACTCGCTTATCACCATTGATGTACCCAGTTGTTGTTAGATTGTGACTTTCCTGTTGTACTATTGCTATGGAGATTGTGGGGCCATCGTCGATGGGAGCCAGTTCATGCCCCGCTGGACTGGCTCGATTTAGTTTAACTGTGACTCATTGGTGGACTGTTGGGCCATTCTTCTACCATCTTTCGTTGGAGGTGGTGACGATGACCTGGATCGTTTGCGCTTAGCTCTGCATTCGCGCGCAATATGACCTGCTTTATCGCAGTTGTAGCATCTAACCCTGGGCTTAGTCATCCCAACTAAATTTGTCTCTTCTATTACCCGCCTCATAGCGTCTTCGATCGAGTTAACGAGAGATTTGGGTTCGCAACCTTCGGTCTCCAGTTGGCGAATCTTGTGGGTCTGGGGCTTAACAACTATTCTTGCCGTCTCTTGGGCAAGGGCAAACGACACAGTTTCGGAGAATGATGCTTTTGGTGACGCATATGTTGCATACTTAATCTCAGGGTCACGTATGCCATTCACAAAGGTTTCGATTTTCATACGGTCCAGCAATGGGTGATCCTCTCCTGGATACGTCATTAGCACCAAACGTTCCACCTCAGCTGCAAAGTCTTGTAACGTCTCGTTTGCCCTCTGTACTCTTCCCCTTAATTCCATAAGGTAGATGTTTCGTTTATGTTCGCCACCGTACTTACGTTCCAGTGCAGCAATAACATCTTCATAGTTGTTTCTAGAAGCGACAGGAATACTCTGTATAACATCAGCAGCACTGCCCTTCAATGCCAGAAGTAGTGCAACCGCTTTGTCGCTGTCGTTCCACGAATTTCTAGAAGCCACTGTCTCGAACTGTAACTTGAAAACATTGAATGACGTAGAGCCGTCGAATACAGGAGGTTTGATTTTTAGTGTGTTATCAGGAACTCGCACCGGACCACCTTTGATTTCCAGTTCCGAAATTTTCTTCTCCAGATTTGTAACCCTATGGTCGTGGGACAGAAATTTCTCGTCAACCGACTGCACTTTCTTATCCAACTCTTTAATTTGGACCTCCACGGTTTCCACTCTCCTTCCAATAACTTCTGGAATGTACTCGAGCTTCTCGTTCGTTATTCTTGAATTTTCTTCGAACCTTCTGAAATTTTCCTCAAACATTTTGGCTAGCATTTCTCTGAAATCGTCACCCCTGGCAGCTACTGACGAGACTTCCCCACCGTTGGATTCGCCCATTTCCGATAAATCCACTTCATCCTTACTGTCAAACTCATATGTATCGATGTTCATACCACGGCGCTCGAACTCATCCAACAGACGTTTTTGTAGTTCAGCCTTGTTGCCAGTAGAGGACAATTCCAATTTATTAAGTTCCTTCTTCAAGTCTTCCACTCGTAGATCCTTAAACTTCATCGTAGTATTATCGTAATCTCACTTCCGACACCAATTGTTACGTTCTTGGATTTTACTTAATCCCGTGTAGACGTTGTTTTATTTCCCAATACAGCTCGTACCAAATAAAACGCGGGTTCTTTCGGATTACGATTATTACAATGATTTCCCCTATTTATATGAGCCTCGCCTGTCGCTACAGAAGTTTCTAGACGATCTGGTAACGCCTAGATTACGAACAATCTACCAATGCAACGAACACATACAAACTTACATTGAGTGAACAATAACAACAACACATACAAACTTACATTGAGTGAACAATAACAACAACACATACACAGGCGAGGGGGTAACAAAGAAAGAGGAATTAAGCGATCATCAATGATGACGTTTAACAAGAATTGTACGTCAGCAACAAAATAGAAAATGAAAGAGGAAATGGAAGGATGTAGAAAAATCTATACAGTAGTTGTTGTTGTGAAGTTATTCAAATAAACTGCGTAGTAGAAATTTACGTTACAATTCAAATTCTTAAATTAACGGAATTCATCTAAATTAACTTAAATCTAAAGTTATATTCGTAACAATATCAAATACAGCTCGAGATCGGCTCTGATTTGGATATAGCTCCCATATATATTTTTATCCGATTTCAAATTAATTGAGCACCTTATGGGCAATACAAGTCCAAATTTAAAAGATACAAATGCTTCTGCATATTTAGTCCTTAGAACTTTAAATTATAATTATAATCATAGCGTGTATGATTGAATTCTCCCATAAAAACTTTTAATTGTTATTCGCAGCACTACTAAATTAGCAAAGTGGTGTAGGGTATCATAAAGTCGACCCCGTCCGACTTTAAGACTTTCTTTACTGGTTATATATATATATATATATATATATATATATATATATATATATATATATATATATATATATATATATATATATATATATATATATATATATATATATATATATATATATATATATATATATATATATATATATATATATATATATATATATATATATATATTTATTTAATTATCATTACTTTCAGTAACGTATGGATTTTCAATTAAAATAAAAATTTGATTAAATAAAAAAAAGAAAAAGTACCTTTCTTATATTTGGAATTTGTGAATTGATCTTTTTCCTTTAAAACAACATTTTTTTTCAAAATGCCACCGCTATCTAAAACGTCAAATAGCTGATTTAAAAAACCTACTTAATTTAGAAAAGTTGGCCAAAAAGCACAAACAAAAGCAACTGCCGACTCAAAACCATTTTTTTTTTCAATAGTTTTTCGATTATTTTTTAATATTTTCCTCAAGTTTTGGTGAAATTGGTCAAAAATGATATTTTTCTAGTAATCGGCACCCCCTGCTGACTACTGGCAAATCTCTTTTTTTCTGTTTCTAATGTCGGCATTAAATAACAATACAGAAAAATGCTTGATTTATATATTTTGTAGTTATAAATTGATCTCTAAACTATTATTTACTACTATAAAATATTTCTGATTCCAAAAGTATTAAATTTAGTTTACTTAAATCGATTATTAAATTGACTCTTTACAAACAAGCACTATCGCACGCGTTGGAAGACACTCACTGACGAAAACCGTTATTCTCCCGTAATAAATGATCGGAGCTCATTGTTTTTTTACAGAAAGAGAGCAGAGAACACTGTTGACTTTTTTTTGCAATTATTTCATTATTTGGTCAATTCTATTCTTAGTTATTTATGTTTAAATTTCAAAACTGTCGACTACTGGGACATGCCGAACTTAGGCACACTTACCCTATAACATAACTAAAATTTTTTAATTGTATTGTACTCTTTTAAAGGAATTTCTCTTTGAAATTCTGTGTAATTTGAAAAGTAAAAATCTTTAATTCTTATTGAACAATTATTATAATATATTAAACAGATGTCATGTAAAAAGTGTTATTTGAATTGCAAGTATTATTTATGTAAATATTTTTTTGATATTTTAATTATTATTGTATCTACCCCTAGCCGAATGATTTCGAAGTTTTAATTGATTGTCATTTTACAATTATTTTTTAAGATGCAATGTTTAATTTTAAATATTTTAAATACTTAAATGCATATGTTAAATGTATGTAAGTTAAATACAAATGCATATGTTTTATTTTGATAATAAAAAATTTGTTTAATGCTGTAATATATATTTCATAGTTTTGGTCATTTGTTAATAGTACAATTGTCTTCAATTTCTATAAATCCCAAAGAATTTATTCTATTTTATTATATTTATTTTCAGTCCGAAATTTAAAGTGTGGTTGAGGTATGTATTAAATTTTATGGTAATCAATTTCGCATTTCGTCATTTGTTAAAATGCTTGAATTTACTATATTTAGAAGATATTATCCTGTCCTGAATTTATTTATTTTTCATTTAAATGTCTGTTAATTGTTTTAAATAAGCTGTCTTCTCATTATTTTAATTTAACATTTTTTAATCGGGTTAATTTTTATAAATAAACAGTCAATATATATAGTACTGTTTTAAATGATTTAAAGTCGTGTTGAAGAAGTCATTAATAATTACTTGCTGCTTATCTTATCTACTTTAAATTTTTAAAGTACTTAAATACATATGTTAAATGTATGTAAGTTAAATACAGATGCATATGTTTTATTTTGATAATAAAAAATTTGTTTAATGCTGTAATATATATTTCATAGTTTTGGTCATTTGTTAATGGTACAATTGTCTTCAATTTCTATAAATCCCAAAGAATTTATTCTATTTTATTATATTTATTTTCAGTCCGAAATTTAAAGTGTGGTTGAGGTATGTATTAAATTTTATGGTAATCAATTTCGCATTTGTTAAAATGCTTGAATTTACTATATTTAGAAGATATTATTCTGTCCTGAATTTATTTATTTTTCATTTAGTTAAATGTCTGTTAATTGTTTTGAATAAGCTGTCTTCTCAATATTTTAATTTAACATTTTTTAATCGGGTTAATTTTTATAAATAAACAGTCATTATATATAGTACTGTTTTAAATGATTTAAAGTCGTGTTGAAGAAGTCATTAATAATTACTTGCTGCTTATTGTTTTGCCTACTTTCTATAATAATAATTGATTTATTCTGTATAGTCTTCATCATCCATAGTGCCAAATAACCATTCATTCCATTCCATTCCTACTCAATTTATTAGTCCTTGTTTCTTTCTTATTGTTCTTGGTATTATTTATTTATTTTTATATCTATTACATTCAATTGTAATATTTTCCTACTTCTGGTAAGTTTATGTTTTCTGTCATTTGATCTACAATGTTTCTTACTTCTTTCAAGTTTATTATTATATCGGTTTCCATTACTATATCCTGTTGTTTTATGGTTATGTCAATATATCCTGATTGTTCAGATAGATTTCTCGTTGCCATTGATGCTTGAGTTGTTGTTATCTAAATTATTATAATCATCTTTATCCAGATATGCAAATTTTAATGGTTGTTTGATATTACAATATTTTTTATTTTAGTTGATTTATTTACTTTAGTGTTCACTATAGCCAAGCTGTTCGACCCTTAGGTTGATTGGACCCCTAATTGTGACAGTTAAAATATTTATGAAGAAGATCTGGACTGATAAAATCGGTTGCGATGATCAGACAGAACGTGATTGGCAAAATTTTGTGGGCTGCTACCAGAATGTGAATTCCATTCGAGGTTGTCATACGCCAAGTTGTTCCGCCGAACGTCATGTCTTTTCTAATGCCTCAGAGAAGGAATACGCGGTGGCGGATCATAACGTCGAATAAAGACATTTATACATACATTCCAAACTGCACTAAGGTTGGAACTTTGGGGAACCGTTTTGGCTCCAAATTATTAGTATTATAAATGGAATTGTCATTTCATTTAAAATAGGCATTGTAGGACTGATTCTACGATCGTCCATCTACGTGGATGACATTTGCTGCCAACCGTGTTAACAAAATTCGGGAGATTACGGACGTAGGTATTTTTCACTCTGAAGATAATCCCACCGATTTAGGCAGCGGGGGGCTTCGCCTTTGGCTCGGGATTCATCCACCTTTTCTCCGCTTGACACCGAACTGATGAAATGAGTGCCTCGAGACTCATGCCTCTTTCTGCAATAATTATTGTGACCCGTTAGAAGAATTCTCTTCATTAGATAGAGCTCTTAGAGTCTTCTCCTGTGTTTTGAGAGTTTTCCACCGGACTCATTTAGCTCATAGAGGTTGTCACAAGTTCCCATGAGAAGACCCTTCTGAGATTAAAGCGGTTAGATTACGTTTGGCAAAAAGTACACTTTGCTGGTGAGTACTAGTCTTTCTCAAATAAGGTTCTCTTAAATGTAAAGGGTTCACTTTTACCATTAAATTCAATTATGAATGAATTCGAGGTAATCAGACTTAAGGGACGCTTGTCGCAATTACCTACCACGCCTTACACAAAAGACATCACAGTATTCTGCCTGGCCCAAGTCGTTTCACATACACATTCTTTCCATCCACGGTTGAAGTCAATTGATGATATGCATCATTAGAATTGAATATTGGGTCCCACGATTAAAATCACAGCTAATAAATATAAAACACGTTTCTTGGACAAAAAACGATCTTGCTCTCAGATAAGGGCTGTCCTGCCTCCGGAGTGAACAGTATTACCTACTCCATTCACCACTACTGCGGTTGATTTTGCAGATCCCTTCAGATCTTAAATCGCAGTCTGCTTTGCTAAAATCACTAAAGATTACGTCTGTGTTTTTGTCTGCTTTTCTACAAAAGCAATAAATCTTGAGGCTTTGTCTACGGCAACATTTTTAGAAGCTTTTCATCGCTTTATTTCCAGTCGAGGTTGTCTTAAGACAATTTTTTTCTGATAATGGTACCAACTTCCTTGAGTTTTCTATGAAATTTAAAATGACTTTAAAATTGTTCTAGGTGAAGTCTAACTAACCATTGTTCCACAGTACAATATGAAGAACTTTCCCCCCTATATGGTCCATGGGAGGTCGTCTCAATGAGTTTTAAGTTGCATTTTCGTAACAAGCTCCCTACTATTCTTTACAGAATCGAAGTTTTTTTAATTTCCAATCCTTTATGTCCCATAAATAACATCCCTCAAGATATAGTAGCACTGACACCAGGGAATTTTCTCATAGTATTCCCAATCCTTGCTTCTCCGAAGCTAGTAATTCACCTTCGTCAACTTACAATTACATTTTGCAAATAATTTTCGGAAACTTAAAGCTCTCACTCAACAACTCTGCCTACTTTGGAAAGATGGGCTTGCAGAAAAGATACAAATGGATGTTTCCGCAACGCGATCTTCAAAAGGGTTACCTAGTTGTCGTACGGCATGAAAATCTTCCTCCCACTTCGTGAAAATTGGGGCAGATTATAGCGGTGCACTCGGGTTCCGATGATCGAGTACGAGTCGCACATATCCATACCGAAAATGACAATATCACAATTGCGCTACCACAATTGTATTGCCTGTGCTTTTTATTAAAATAACAACTATTACTAATGACTATGGTATGGCAATTTAAAATGACCTGCGAGCTTTGCTGGCCATTCTGTGTTATTAAATCTTATTTATTTTTCACAGAAGATGGAACTTTTAGCAAGATGGCTGAAATACTCCCTAACTATGAGAACGACGTCCCCGTCGACCCCAGTGCTGCCTCCATCTCCGATGAGCCAATGGTTACTGGGCCTTCGGAAGTTGCTCCTTCTACGGAGGAAACAATAAATCCGCCTCCTGCAGTCCAGGAAGTTCCGCAAGAGTGGGTTTTCGCCCTGCGTTGCAAATCGGCCGATATACGCCTTTCAGCGCGTAGCTACGCTCGGGCCTACAACGATTGAGCTTTTCAATGCGCTGCGGATCCCTGTCAAAGACATTTTGGATCAATGTGCACGACATAGCATAATTTGTCGATCACTGGCTGACAGCCTCAAACTATGCCCGTACTTGTGATCCAGAAAGGTTCTACCACTTTTCCATCGCCTAATTTTATGATATTACGCCACGTCTTTCAGTGTTGGCGCAAGCGATCGACTTAGGCTATCTGATTTCTCTTTCGTAGACTGTGTCCGCGGTTCTGAAAGGACACTTTTCAGGCCTGCGGTTAGCCGATCCCCGGTATTATGAGGCTGTAGCGGACAGCATGTTTCTAGGCTCTGAAGTTAACCACAAAGTAAGACCTATTCGAGTTCTGGTTTGCAATGGGGCCCATGTAATATTTAAATGCCAATGCCTTTTGCTCTACGAGCCCACGTCGCTAGACTCTACGAGTCATTTGTTACAATTCTTTGATTTCCCCACGGTCTTTCTCCATCCCATCGTAAAATTTTGTCCACCACCCTTCTATACGCTTTTGTTTACTTCGTGGACAAAGACAAATGTAGTAACAACCAGTAAGGAAAGCTCAAAAGTCGGGTGGGGCCGACTATATGATACCCTGCACCACTATGCATATTTAGTAGAACTCTCGTAAAAGAAAGGTTTATATTGCAATTTCTGAGCTCTATGACATATGTGGTAAAAATATCATTATAGTAGAGTGCATATTCCGAAAGTTGGAGATTTAAAAAACCAAATCGGAGAAAACATATATATCGGAGCAAATTTGAAATTCTTGCTTCTATGCTAAGCTCGGTTGAATTGCGAAAATTCACTCTAGTTGGGCTAATATTAGATATTTGGTGCACAATAAACCTGCAATCAAATAATGATATATATGGGAGCTACTTTGTACTTTGTTTACAAAAACACATGGACAGACGGACGGACATGCATAAATCGACTCAGAATGTGATTCTATGGGTCTATGTCGTTTCCTTTTGCCTGTTACATACAAATGCACAAAAACGTAATACCCTGACCATCTTGTGGTGTAGGGTATAAAAATGCAGAGAGACATAATACCCTTACCACTATGTGGTGTAGGGTATAAAAAGTAACGAGTAGCTTCTTAAACCCGCTTTGCGACATCATAGCTTTTTTAAGTCGTTCATACTACTCGCTCATCGGTTCACGACCAAAAAGCTTCAATACCCCTACATCATGTAAAAAGATAATTTTTATTGTTCCACGAACAATTATTCAATAAAACAAGTAAACAGACATTAAGTTCGGCCGGCACGAACTTTTAATACCCTCCACGTTAGGGTAAAGAAACATTTTTATATAACACTATTAGAATTCAAGCGTGTTTCTCTTTAAACTTCATATACCAGTATGACCTTTTGCATAATACAGTTAAATTTATCAAAAAACCATAAAGTGAGTTAGATCGTTATATGGAACCAAAACGGGAACCTCTAGAGGCAATTTTATTCTTCAAGGATTGTCATGTATCAAACCTTCTAAAATACCAAATTTGAAACAATTATGTGGGTAGATGTGACTCCGATTATCAAAATATCGAATATCGGTGGGTATAGTTATACGTGTGCTTTAGGAAAGCTTGGAACTAAATATTCAATGTTCTGCCACCGGGCTAGAACCCATTATGAGCTGCAAACACACATTTTTAGCAAAGTATCGAATATCGGAAGGTACCGTTATATGAGGGCTATACTAAAATGTGGACCTATACATAAAATGTTTCGCCATACGGTCTAGAACAAATTTTAAATCACAAATATCAATTTTTAGACAAATTCGTGGGAAAATGTGGCAAAAACCATCAAAATACCGAATATCGGGAGGCACCGTTACATTGGGCTATACAACAACGTGGACTTATACATACCATATTTCAGCTCCGGAGCTAGAGCCCATTATGACCAACAAGTTCCAATGTTTGGACATCGAAATACCGAATATCGGGAGGTACTGTTGTATGGAGGCTGTACTAAAACGTGGAGGCTGTACTAAAATGTAAAATGTTTGGAGGCTGTACTAAAATGTTTCGCAAAGCGAGCTATAACCCTATATGACATACAAATACCAATTTTTATATAAATCCGTAAAAAAATGTGGCAAAAATCATTACAATTAAAATTTGCCAATTGCGAGTATAAATTTATTTATGCGTACTCAATCAGGTATAAAGAAAAAAAAAAGCAACAGGAGTATAAAAGGAAATAATGGAAAGAAAGAAAATCTATAGCCAAAGAGCGACAAAATTAGCTGTTAAATTATCGAAAGCGCACGCTCAACGATTCACAACGATTTTCCAAAAAAAAAAAAAAAAAAAAGAAATAGTAACAATAAATAAATAAATAATAATATAAATAATAATAATAATAATAATAATAATAATAATAATAATAATAATAATAATAATAATAATAATAATAATAATAATACGCATTCTTCCATAGTGAACCCATTCACCACAACCTGACTTTTTTGTGAATCAAACATTAAACTTGTTTAATTCATACTGATATCGTGAAACATTTTATTCAATAGAATTTCGTTCTTCAGTTATTCTAAGAAATATGACTACTATCTGCTATTACTTTGCATTTGACATAAGTTTCTTATTCTAAAAAAATAATTACTAATCATAATATCTAAACCACGGTGTTTCATTCAAATTTGCAGATTACAGCAAAAAGATTATGTGAGCGGTTTTGATTGTTCAAAAAAAGGACAAATGAAAATATTAATAAAAATTATCCAAATGAAAGGAGTACATAGCCCTAATACTCATCAAGAAATGTTTTTGAGTCAAATAATCATATGCACGAGGAAGACCTTCCAAAGTTCGTTTTTAGCTGCTGGTAATCATGCAAATCAACATCTGCCAAATTTGTTCCGAATCGGCAAGAATAAAGATATAGTTCCCACATATAAGTTTCATCCGATTTGAGATTTAAGCCCCTAAGAGTCGTAATATGTACTCTATAACAATTATATTCCATACGAGGTATCAGATACGGCTTACAAATACTTTTGGATAATTTGGTTCAGATTTATATATAGGTCCCTTATGCAGGGTGAGATGAAAAAACTGCAACCAAATTCAGACTGCTGCCATTTCTAAGCCACTCGTCCTACAGCTGTCAAAATTATTCCAGTGACAGCATGTTATATTGTTTACAAGCGTACAAAAACATTTTGATGAGAATTTTCCAGAAAAAAAGTTATTCGTGATGGAATTCAAGCGTGATAGTGTCACGCTTAGCGTGACCATAAGTGGCTATCGTTAGAGCACTCCAGTATTTAAATGTGAATAAATCTTTTTTGTCTCGTACCATCGCTCGTTACCGTAGCGTAGCCCGACGTCAAGGAAGTGGACGGAAGAAAACAGCAACATCAGCAGAAATGGTTCGAAAAGTAAAGAAGCGTCTTGATGGACACCCGCGCCATAGTGGCCGAAAAATGGCTCGTGAGCTGAACATATCGCAATATTCCATTCGGCAAATATTGAAAAATGGGCTCGGGGAAAAGCCATTGACATTCCAAAAAGTGCAAGAACTTACACCGCAACAGAAAGAAAATAGACTCACAAGAGCTAATGAGTTGCCACTAACCGAGCGGTTAGCCATCAGAACTCAAGCGCCGGCCATGGCGATGGTGTGGGCCGCCATAACTGTCGGCGAAAATATTCTGGAGGGTGTATTAAAGCCTGGGGCTCGCAAACATTTAGACCACAGACCTTGGACATTACAACAGGACTCAGCACCATCACACTCAGTACGCGCCACCCAAGAATGGTTACAATACGAGCACAATGGCCACCAAAATCTCTGGATACCAATACTATACACACTCCGTGCAGTCTAGAGTATTTCGGAATGAAAGGTTGGCACTAAACAATACCAAAGTGTCATCACCTCAGACAAGCGCTTCGCCGGGAATGGGTCAAAATACCGCAGAGCACCATTCGGGCAGCGTGTGACGGTTTCATTGGCATTTGAAGGCCATAATTCGTACCAAAGGTGACCGATTCGAACAAATCTAAACTTATTATAGAATTTGATGCTATTTCTGACATTTTTAGCTTTCATTCAATAAAATTTTAAACAAAATTTAAAAATTATGGCGTTCGACTTTGATGCAGTTTTTTATCTCACCCTGTTGTTCGAAACCTAATGCAAGCCACACACGTTACAACTGGTTGTACAACTGGGAGAGGTTTTTTTTCAGATAAATTAGCCTGCCAATACAGCTGAACCAGTGTAAATCTGAGTGCAGAAAAGTGTTATTTAGTTACAGTAATCAAAAGTGAGTTTGTCCTTTTAACACGTATATAAAGAATTAGTAAAATGGACAGAATTAGATATTTGTCATCTCAAATAGTAGCAACGACAAGGATATGAACACAACCCTTCAGAAACATTTTGTTCACGCTAGAGACCGAGTTTCGAAAAGAAAACGATCCGATTACAGTTCCTTTTTTAATTTATTTTTTTACCAAGTCTAGAAAAATGGCATTTATCGAAATTAAGAATGTTGTTTATATTACACATGAAAATGAACATAAAATTAAATAAACTTTTATATAAACATATTATTTTTTTCACGGTACATCCATGCTCCCAGCTGATTACAATTTTTTTCTAAGTGTGCCCAACTTCTGCCAATTTTGTGTACGTATTTGTTGTTTTGAAAAATAAAAACAAAATATTTTCAAAATCAATAATTGGAAGAAACTTAAATAGCGGGGCTCGCATTAATATTAACGAGACTTTGAGAGAACATCCAGGTGTTTCATTCACCTTTCGCGCTATTTGACTCATTTTAGGAATTAACAAAAAATATCAAATAAATGAAAACAACTTGTTGCCTGATATTTTGAATAATTCTGACAGGAAGCGGACATACATCCAAATATTTAAAAATCACGTACGTGATTCGTAAAATCGTAAACACTCACGCAAGATTCATAAATGGTGACTTAAAATGAGTATACATATGAGTGATATATGACACTTAAAATAATAATAAATTACTCACTAAGGGCTCATAAATGATCAAAAAACGACTTAAAGCAGACTCGAAAAAGATCCATAAATTAAGATTTTTAGAGCAATAAATGATTAGAAAACGATCCGGAAAAGATTTGTAGAACAATAAAAAATGGTCGAAAAAGACTCTTAACTAATATAGAGGAAGGCTCATATGTGATTTATTTAGAAGTGGCGCGGGAAGTAACGTTTTTCTGCTGACAAATGTGTCTTTTATGATCAGAAAATGCGCTCATATTTTTAGCTTTTTAGTCGCGCAACCGGATCGAAAAAGACTTGAATGTCATTACAAATTTCAAAAAATGCTGACTGGGACATAATGACTACGTAAATCAAGACCCGCCAACAATTTTTTCTTGCTTGCCTATGGACTGAAGGGTTCGCATATAATTTAATCTGCCACTAATTTGACGGAGACTCGAAGCAGAACTTTTATCGACACACTTCATACTTAAAATTTCCCTTATGTGAGCTTGGAAATTAAGAAGTTTGTTGTCAACCTGTTTCGGAAAAGATCGAGGGCCTTATCATAATCATGGCGGCATGGTTTCGTCGAACGAAAACTTGCGCACTCGTTTTCTCTTATTTGCCGTTACCCCTGAATGCGTCGCCTTTCCTTCCAAATACAAGTTAGCAAACTTGGAAGCTATCTCTGAGTCAGAATCACTAATATCACAATTTATAATTGTAGATTAGGCCTCTTCAAAGTGGTTATGTAACCCATCGACATAGCCAAGTCTAACCGAAATGTCCGACTCAACCATATCAGTCAGACAATTCACTGTCAGCAGAGAATTCAAAACAGATAGTTGTATATGCAGAAATACAATTTTTTCTTATAAAGCTGCAAAATTGAATCATCATTGCCCATTATAATGGAGGCTAGCGTCTCATCATAATTCGACATAATAAAATTTCGAAATTTTGTCTAGTAAGAATAATAATTTTGAAAGAAATATCCGAATTGATATTGAACCAAAAAAGAAATCGTGATATATATGATCAAGTCGGGGTCGCCAATATTCAATTTGTAAGCCTTTTTGCAGACCTCTTTCAAAAATGAAACACGAACGGACGACTGTATTTCTTCACTTTACAAAAAACAGGTTGATGGCGACCAAATGCAGCATACAATTCAAATGAAAGCGACAAACAACAAGCATCATTATTAAATTGTAACAGTTAATAAGTTTTGCTGAGTGCAATTCTAATATGCAAATGATTAAATCTCACTGCAGCCGTGTTGTTGTAGCAGAGATGGGCATAATGCACTGTATTTTTAGTGCACTAATAATTTCACTATTACTGTTCATTTAGTGGTAGTGCAATTTTTTATTCCACTACCACTAAAGGGTTAATGGTAGTGAAAAATAAATTGCACTACCACTAACCATTTAGTGATATTTAAAAAAATTGCACTACCACTAAATTTTAGTGGTAGTGAAATTTCAATAGCACTACCACTAAATTTAGTGGTATTTAAAAAAAACTGGCACTAAATTAGTGGTATTTCTGAAAAAAAAATAGCACTAAATTAGTGCTATTTAGAAAAGTAATCAAATTTTATGAATATGTACTATATATTCTGGATTGTTGTTCCCTACTCACTTCAATAAACTTTATTATAGCTGGTATAATACTTATATACATAGTGATTTTATGGCTTCGCTAAAATCTAGTGGTAGTGGAAATTTTTTTGAAAAATCACTAAATTTAGTGGTAGTGCTATTAAAATTTCACTACCACTAAAATTTAGTGGTAGTGCAATTTTTTTAATATCACTAAAGGGTTAGTGGTAGTGCAATTTATTTTTCACTACCACTAACCCTTTAGTGGTAGTGGAATTAAAAATTGCACTACCACTAATTATTTAATTCTTAGTGCACTAAAAATGTAGTGCAATATGCCCAACCCTGTGTTGCAGTTGCTGCTGAGTAATTTAACTAATGTTAGAACGAATGAAATTAAAACTAGATAAACTATAGTTGGTTAAAATACAGCCACTTTTTGTGCGCCGTACAATTTTAATTGCAAATTATTTTGTGTTTTTTGTTGCATATAACGTCAAGTCGTTATTTAATTTCGATTGACCGTTATGATTTTCGGTTAAAACACCCTACTGCCGGTATTAGAGGTTTTATTTATCTAATAAATTTGTATATTCATTTATATTTGTGAACATTAATTTCAAATAATCTATATGTATAAAAGAAAGTTGTGTTAGTTACTACGCTTATAACTTAAGAACCGCTGGACTGATTTTAACGTTTCATACAAATTCGGAATTTTCTCCTGTCCGAAAAGGATAATATCCAAAAAATCGCGTAAAAATGTGATATATTAACATTTTCATTTTGACTTTTGAAATGTACAATAGTAATGTTTTATTTTGCACGATTTTTTCCATTTTGACTTATTTTTATCTAATGTACATTTGCAGTGTTTTTTATATTTTATTTTTGAATTCGAATATTAATACCAATTTATTTAATTGGCTTAATTTCTTGAGAACTGTAATTGATGGCGGGTTACATGGAAGTGTAGTACCGAATTATGTGGTGGAGAAACGGAATAGATGATATCGAAATAATTTAACGGGGTCACACCAAAGTTAAAAGATAATTGAAAATCGCTAAAAAATCACGAAAAAGAGATCTCATTGCAAAAACTCTCAAATCGGGAAAAAATCGAAAAAAATTGTTAATGGAATCGAATTTTAAAATAATAGTACATTCTATTGACAAACTTTGTAAGGACTTTAAGTTGAAGATTTTTTTCAATTAGTTATTCTTTTTTGTCAATTTTTTTCAATTTGTATTATCATATTGAATTCAGTGGATTTTTTGTGGACAAAATAAATTAGCCTTTAAATCTAAGAATAATGTCAATTCTTTATTTAGCAAAACAAAATCGAAAATAAAAAAAAGAAGATAAGTGCAATGTAGTATATAAGATAAAATGTGCAGGGGACGAAACTAACATATGCCAGAAGGTATATGTTCGTACAACAAAAAGCAAACTTAAGACTAGACTATCTGGACATAAGTCTGATCAAAAATCGGACAAACCACTAGAACAAAAGACGGCGCTTGCGGCACATTGCACGATGACTGGCCATAAACCAAAAAAATTTTAAAGACGTTAAAATACTGACACAAGAAAATAATTATAAAAGGCGTTTTACTCTAGAAATGTTAAATATTATAAACATACCAACAGATGTTAGAATGAACTATAAAACTGATACAGACCACTGTGCACACATTTATAGGAACTTAGTTCAAAAGCATAGACAGACAAAAATTTAGTTTAGCATAGACGGTGAAACAAGACTGTTGCTTTTCTCACTAAAAAGTAAAATTGTGTGTTATTATTGTTATCCTATTTGTTAATTGTTTTGTATCTTTGTAGTTTTTTCCCTGAAGAAAATATCGGAAAATAATAATCAAAATTATAAAAATAAAACACTGATGTTTTCATTGACCTTAGGCCAAAATAAAGTTAATTAGAATCAATATACAGGTCAACAATAAAAAACAACAACATTAAATCACGGAAGGCACCCGCGCAATGGATACGATCTACACATAATACATAAAAATGCATTTATACAAAGATATACGGAGAAAATATAACACAACCACAATCAACAAAATAAAACAATATTCAAAATGTGACAGGCAAACAGCATCGTTGTCCGCATCAGTTACATTTTTAATAAAATGCAGAAACATTGGTATTATACCAAACTTCATACACAGCACAACCAAAAACACTTACAATATGTTCAAAGCAAACGACAAAATACCGCCAAATTTATTAGCTTCTTTAGAAACACACAACTACAATTTTCACTTAAAACTACTCAAACTTCTAATACAGCACAAACATAAAGAACTGCACAAAAACAAAAGAAACACGACACGAGAACGGCTTTTCGCTTCTCATGGAGAGCGAAAATAATTTTCATTGTCTGAAACAATATCGGGCATTCCATTAACCCAATTTATTCTTTTTTAATTCTGACTTAAGCCGAAAATCATACTGTTTTCAAACTTGAAGTTCGAAACACAGAACTTAAGGATTTGTTGAAAAAGTGAAGGATAATTTTGATAAGTATTTCGATCATTTGATTTCCGTTGAAGATATTAATTTAGAAAACATTTCTTCTGCTGATCCGAAATCCACTTACGAAAGCTTTGTTGATTCGGCCGGGCCGAACTTTGAATACCCTCCACCATTTCGAACGAATCTTGCAATTTGCAAAAAAAATAAAATCCTTTGAAAATTCTGGTAACATCTAAAAAATATCAAATGTAGCCGTTATATATTAAGGGTCAATAACCGACGAAGACCTGCATAGGCAACTTTTGTCATAAGCCATTACAATATTTAAATGTGAAACTTAAAAAAAATTGGTGAATAATGTCGCTGAAATCATCAAAATACCGACATTCGGAAGGTGCCGTTATATGGGAGCTGTACGAAGACGTGGATCTGCACAGACAATTTTCTGTCACAGGCTGTAGTATCCATTACGAACCTCAAATACCAAATTAGAAACAATTCCGGCGAAAAAAGTTCACAAAATCATCAAAATACCGAATATCGGGAGGGGCCGGACTTTATCAAAACATGGACCTATACATAAAATGTTTCGCCACACGGGCTAGAACCTATTATGAACTGCAAATACAGATTTTATCAAAATATCGAAAGGTCCCGTTATATGGGGGCTATACCAAAACGTGGACCTATGCCGACTATGTTCCGCCATACGAGCTAGGACCTATTTTGACCCACAAATACCAATTTTTAGACAAATCCGTAAAAATGTGGCACAAATCATCAAAATACCGAATGTTGGGAGGTACTGTTTTATGTGGGCTATACGGCAACGTGGACCTAAACGTGCAGTGTTTCGCCTGTGAAACTAGAACGCATCATGACCTACATATACCAATTTTTAGGAAATAATGTGGGCTGTATCGTGATTTCAGCAGACAGACGGATATTTTTAAACTGACTTAGAATTTTATACTGATTATGAATTTATTTAGGGATGTTACAAAAGGAATGACAAAGTTAATATACCCTCCTTTCCAAGGAGGAGTGTATAAAATGGTGAGGCTAAGGAAATCTTTTCAAAGTTTCCACTCACTAATGGAAGGTTCACTTTGGCATGGCAGTCGTTAGAGGATAAGTTCGTTAATAAACGTATTTAAACGGTTTATAATCATCTCAAGCTCCTGTTTAATCATCCGGTGTTCGATACTCAGACCAGCTCTAATTTGAAAACTCTACAGCGTGGAATAAATAATTGCATTTCTGCAGTGCTAGTCTACGATGTAGTCACGGATTTATATTTGTCAAGAGCGTTTGCCTAATTTTAACTAATCTTCCTTATCTTCAAGGGAAGATTTAGATAATTGAAAGCGATATGTACACTTTGTCGAAATGCATATCATTCCTTGCGTTCTTGTCCTAAATTTAGAACCTTCTCATTTGAAAAGAGATTTAAAGCTGCTAAAAAACAAAGGTATTGTCTTAATTGTCTTTTTTCGGTCATTCCGTTAAGCATGCTTATAATATTTGTAAAAGTCGCCATCATACGTTGTTGCATTGGCCTTTTCCAGCTTTGTCGTCTAAACCATTAAACACAACTCCGCCAAATAACGTCAATCCTCCGCGGATAGATGGAACTATTGCATCTACGTCTAGTGGCGCTATGTGCAGAGTAATAAATAATGAAGTTTTCCATGCATCCCAAAATAGAAACGTCTTATTAGGCACAGCGATGGTTAACCTTGTGCACTTAGGAGTTTCATATCCAGCTCGTGCTCTCATAGATCCATTATTATAGAAAATTTGCAACAGCGTTTTAAGCTAACCACCCAGCCATGCAATGGTTTCCGGTGTAAATGGTTCTACATATGCCACTTCAAAGAAGAGTTGTTTCCTTCGAATTGGCGAAACTAACGCCTTTGTTCTTTCAAATATTCCCCCCCAGTTCAAACATTCCCCGTTGGTTCAAACATCACTTCTCGTTTGCCTAATCTTCACTCAGGTGATACTCATCTCATTAATTGTAGACCTGTCGATTTGTTGTTGGGGGCAGATTTTTATCCGCAAATTTCAATATATTATATATATCCGCATAATGTTCCGGGTATATTGGATTCTCACGCATGCCTTCTTCCTCATTCCAGGTCTTTACGGATTTTGCTGAGGAAGAGTCTCTCAACAAAACTCTACTCCCGTCTCGGGAAGAAGAAGTTCAAAAAATTTAAACAAGTTTCCCATTGGACATGTTTTGTGAGAGGAACTATCGTGGAAATCAGTCAATTCTTCGTATTCTTCCTATCGATTCCTCGGATATAAAATCTTATTCGGTTTCTTTTCAATAGCTGTAAGACCTGTATCCTTGAGAAAAATGTTCGTGTACTCAAATAATGAGCGCTCTTCCTCAGGAAATATCCGGATTTTCTCGAATATTTCATACTACTGGTGTTGATTTCTTTTGATATGATGATTATGTATGTTTCTTCATCTGCTTTTCAACCAAAGCAGTCACTTCGATCTAGTCTTCTGCTTCATTTCTAGAACTAGAACTCATTATGCCCTACAAATATCAATTTTTAGACAAATCCGTGAAAAATTGTGGCAAAAATCATCAAAATTAAAAGTTGTCAATTATGAGTATAAATTTATTTATGCGTACTCAATCAGGTATAAAGAAAAAATAATAGGAGTAAAAAGGGGGATGATGGAAGGAAAGAAAATCTATAGCAAAAGAGAAAAAAAAAATTAACTGTTTAATTATCGAAAGCGCACGCTCGCCCAACCTACCCGTTCACAACGATTTTCCAAAAAAAAATAATAATAATAATAAATAAATAATAATAATACGCATTCTTCCATAGTGAACCCATTCACCACAACCTGACTTATTTTACCAACTTTTTTCTGAATCAAACTCTAAATTTGATATAATTCATACTGATATCGTGAAACATTTTATTCAATAGAAGTTTGTACTTCAGTTATTCTAAGAAATATGACTACAATCTACTATTACTTTGCACGTGACATAAGTTTCTTATTCTAAAAAAATAATTACTAATCATAATGTCTAAACAACGGTGAATTATTAAAATTTGCAGATTACAGCAAAAAGATTATGTGTGCGGTTTTGATTGTTCAAATAAAAAGGACAACTGAAAATATTAATAAAAAAAGTGATCCTAATGAAGGGAGTACATAGCCCTAATATTCATCAAGAAATGTTTTTGAGTCAAGTAATCATATGGACGAGGAAGAACTTTCAAAGTTCGTTTTTAGGTGCTGGTAATGATGGACACCTAATTCGAACAAATCTAAACTTATTCTAAAATTGTATGCTATTTCCGACATTTTTTGCTTTTATTTCGCCCTCTAGGGCAATAATAGATGCCATTCTGCTTAAAAATACCTCCGTTAAATTTAGCGGAAATCAATTCAGTTTAAGATATAGCTCCCTTATATATATTTCATCCGAACATAGGAGTATGTATGCATAGTGATGTAGGGTATCATATTGTCGGTCCTTTCCTTAGTCGTTAAAATATGTAGCTGATAGGTACGGATCAGATGAATCCACTAACTTGAAGAATTTGTCTTGAGCCAACAATAGAATATGTTTTTTGATCCTTTGTTGGTTAGCCAGTTTAGATTAGTGTGTGCATAAATGTTATTAGTTAGCTTAATTCACATTTTGCTGAAATCTAAATTATTTCATTATCGCTGATTTTTTAACCAAATGTAAAAAATTTTAGAGCCTTAGCTACTTGAAAATGGATATTTTTGAAAAGGTGCAAATTGGTGCAAACTTTTTTTAAATTAAGGTAGAACACGTTATAACCTTTCACCACATGTATATTGTTTCCCAAATACGCCCCAATACCGAAGGTTATACTTCAAATAACACACGGACGAAAACTAAAACTATATTAAAAGATCCAAATTGGGCCCATCTCAACAAATGTTTCTTTATTGATTTGATATAAAATATTTCCATATTAAAAACTTCCAAATGCTTAACACTAAAAAGAGAAATTTACACAATTTTTTTCCTTTATAGGTATGGACAGGGCAATTAAGCTTTACTGTAATGTTTTATAGTTATAGTTTATCTAATAAAGGAATCCCGCTTCCCATTATGAAGATAAAGAAGTCTTGCTATAACTGTGATGTAAAAATATTTTAAAATTAACTCAAAATTTGACCATATTTTCACCGCATCCGAACAGTATATGGAGTTGAAAAAATAATATGGAGAATATCCTAACATTTCAATTTTGTATTTTAGCAAGGAGTGTAATCTTTCATAATCATCGTGTTTGTTTTATTTAAAAAATGGTGAAAATAGTCAGCTGATTTTGCGGTGACTCTTTTTTTGTTCTTTTTAAAAAAGTTTCACTTGCGGTTCTATCCTACTATAACTCTCTTTAATCAGCATTTTCATGACAATGGAATTGGTACATGTAGGTGATAATGGGTCCTAGTTTCACAGGCAGAACATTGCATGTATAGGTCCACGTTTAGGTGTAGACCTCATACAACGGAACCTCCCGATGTTTGGTATTTTGATGATTTTTGCCACTTTTTTCACAGATTTGTCTAAAAATTAGTCTTTGTGGGTCATAATGGGTTCTAGCTCGCTTGCCGAAAAATTTTATATATAGATCCACGTTTTGGTAAAGCCCCCATTCAAAAGTACCTCCCGATATTCGGTATTTCGATGTCTATACATTGGAACTTGTTGGTCATAATTGGTTCTAGCTCCGGTGGCGAAACATTGTATGTATAGGTCCACGTTGTTGTATAGCCCCATATAACGGTACCTCCCGATATTCGGTATTTTGATGGTTTTTGCCACATTTCCCACGAATTTGTCTGAAAATTTGTATTTGTGATTCAAAATGTCCATGGATTTGTCTAAAAATTGGTACATGTATGTGATAATGGGTCCTAGTTCTCATGCAGGAGATTGCATGTATAGGTCCACGTTTTGGTATAGACCTCATACAACGGAACCTCCCGATGTTTGGTATTTTGCTAAAAATTGGTGTTTGCAGTTCATAATGGGTTCTAGCCCGCTGGCAGAACATTAAATATTTAGTTCCACGCTTTCCTAAAGCACACATACAGGGTTGCCCATATTCGACGGACCCATCACATCGCGTAATGACATACCGCGTTTGAAGCGTCAGTCCAAGCAGATTTTTACCATGAACCAATACACGCCACGCGAGCGCTCTGAAATAGTTGAAATTTACATCCAACAGAAGAAGTCAATTGTGAAAACTCAACGTGCTTTTAAAACATTAAAAGATGCGAGAAGTGCGCCTTCTAAGAACACCATTAAGCGTTTATACGAAAAATTTTCGACTAGTAAGGCTCTCTCTAATCCGAAGAGGCCATATAAAAGTCGACCAAGGCGATCGGCCGAGAATATCGCTGCCGTACGAGCCATGTTGAGAGCTCCCCAAGAACATCCCAAAAACGCCGTTCTCAGCAGTTGGGCATGGCTCGGTCCACTTTACAACGGATTATTCGCATTGATTTGCATTTGTTCCCGTACAAAATTCAATTGACGCAAAGAATGTTGCCTGCGGACAAGCCTCGTCGATTGGAATGATTCTTTGATTAAAAAAAACATGGGTCCGTCGAATATGGGCAACCCTGTATAACTATTCCCACCGATATTCGGTATTTTGATAATCGGAGTTACATTTACCCACATAATTGTTTCAAATTTGGTATTTTAAAAGGTTTGATACATGGCAATCCTTGACGTATAAAATTGCCTACAGAGCAGGGCAAGGCAGAGAGCCTCAACATTTTTTTGTGATTGTATGTGTTTTGAAATAACAAAATATTTCAAGTGTTTTTTTTTTTTTTTTTTTTTTAATTAAAAATATATAAGTTGAAATTTTCTTGAGGGGAAAATACTAACGACATATCATTTTTATCCATATCATACAGTTCTCAGCGCGTTTCAACCTTTCACCTTAACTTGGGTGGTGTACCGCTAACGACGTATCATTTTAAGCCACCCTAACGCCACACTGTCCTCAACACGATACAAAATCTTGACTTGGATGGTGGATTCAGGCTGGATTAATCAGATACCTAATTCAGCCATCTGGTAGCGGCGCACATCTTAGATTTCAATTTTGCAAAGTAAATTGTATTCTACTTGTTGAGCACTTTCATTTGATACCCATATTGATGGGATTGATAAAACATAAATTATCCGCCATTTTGTAGCTGAGGCAACTTTGAATTTATAATTATAATGAATAAATATAATTGTATTGTCCCCAAATTCCAAAGTGTATACAAAATTTCAGATTAATCGGTTGACAGTTGAAATTTGAATTACTAAATATGACCCAAGAATATATCATCTACGTATATAAAAGAAAGTTGTGTTAGTTACTACGCTTATAACTTAAGGACCGCTGGGCTGATTCATACAAATTCGGAATTGTATCCTGAACGAGAAGGATAAAATCCAAAAATCGAGATAAAATTTTAATTTTCACTTTTGAAATGTACAATAGTAATGTTATTCTGCATTATTTTTTTCCATTTTGACTTACTTTTTTCTAATGTACATTTGTAGTGTTTTTATATTTTATTTTTGAATTTGTATATTAATAGCAAATTATTTAACTGACTTGTTTTCTTGAGAACTGAACTTGAAGGCGGGTTACATGGAAGTGTAGTACCGAATTATGTGGTGGCGAAACGGAATAGATGATATCGAAATAATTTAACGCGGTAACACCAAAGTTAAAAGATAATTACTTTTTCAAAATCGGTAAAAAATCACGAAAAAAGATATCTCATTGCAAAAATTCTCAAAACGGGAAAAATCGAAAAAATTTTCAATGGAATAGAATTTTAAAATAATAGTACAAACATTGCAAGGACCCTTAAACTTCTGCTGTAAAAAATCATCGAACAAGGTGAAGTTTTTTTTTCAATTGTTTTTCTTTTCTTTTTTTGTCAATTTTATGTAATGTACGATTAAATTTTAAGTGATTTTTCAATTCCTTATCATATTGATTTCAATCGATGATTTGTAAACAAAATAAAGAATTATTTTTGACAATTCATATAATTTTGGAATGGTATCCTGGCAAAAAAAAAAAATCGCGGTAAAATGTGTCAATAGAAATGTGAATGAAAAAAATTTTTTTGGTGTGATTTTTTTTTCAATTTGACATACAATATTCAATTGAACATTTTTTTATTATTTTGAATTCTGAATGAATAATATTAAAAATGAAATGAGTGAAGTACGTACATCCTACTTTCATATATGACAATAATCCGTCCAATGAGAACTCAAAAAATGTAATTCATTGGGACCGCAATCAATGAAATACCAAATATAAAGGGTGCAAAATGGTAGAGCGAATTGAACATTTAATAAAAAAGGATTTATATCCTTCAAGAAATTCTTCCTAAACTTTCATGATATCTTAAATCGCTTTGGAAGGTCAGGATATATAAAGGTACGATTTCGAGTACCATATTTAACCATATTTGCATGCTCATTTCAGCAATGGTTGGTAATTTGACAAGAAACCATCCTCGCAAAAAAAGATCACGTTTTGGTATAACCATCATATGATTAAGCAATTTTCAGCAATTTTTTTTCATTTTTAGGCCTTTATTTGGCATCATTGTTTCTAAGGGGGTAGAAAACCTCTTCTCACGAAATTTTTAATTTTCGGAGTAGGGTCCATCTTGGTCTTGACCACATCAATTTATTTGGCTAAAAAATTGTATTTAGACTACTCTGTGGTAGAGAATCGTCTTACAGATTATTGTCTTTATTTGAGTATAGTTCCTACATTAGTGTACCTCCAAGTCCACTTTCGCAAACAATGTGTCGTCAGAAAAGAAAATTTTGTATTCTATTGAATTTGTAACCCCCAAGAGAATATTGATTGGGAACGTAATATTAATTGATGGTCATTGGGGTCTCCAACGCACAATTTAAATGACAAAAATAAATAAATTACATTCTTACTGTAATGGGTGTAGAAGAGTAATTATCGTTGACCATTCTGACTTCATTCTGTCCCTAATTATGAGGTGGACAAAACTAAATACCACACAGCAAGGTATTCTAAACGTTGTAAATACAAATCCCAAATTACAGCTTTCGAAGTTGAACAAAAAATTGTCTATGCAGGTCCACGTCTTCGTATAACCAAAACATATCCCTCTCTTGTTCGGAATTTTAATTTTATTAGAGACATTATTTAATGGAATTGTTTAAAATTTCGTATTCAATATTTCGTATCCTACCTATGACAAAAATAACTTATGCAGCTCCTTGCTTTCGCATAGCCCCTCCCTATGTTCGGTATTTTTATGGTATTGGAGACATTATAGACCGGAATTGTTTCAAATTTCGTATTAAAAGTTTGTAATGAAGGTCCTAATGGGTACTTCAGCCTATAAAAAATGTTGCGTATGCAGGTACTCGTCTTCGTATAGACCCCATTTAATGATTTGCATCTAACCCGTATTTTTCGAAGAAATTTTTAAAGGTTTTCAATTGTGGAGGGTATTACTATTTTACTTGTTAAAATTAGGTTGCTCTTCCTCTTTGTTTTCAGTATATTCTTCTCTTGTTTTGTAAAGTTTTTCAATTGTTTTTGTTTTATTATATTCTATATTCTTCCTAACTTTAATTTCATCTACTACATCTTCTTGGATTTCTTTAGGTGAATATATCGTAGTTAAATGATATCTTTCATAATAATTTCTAACTGCCTTCTGGATCAGCTGTTTTATTGTTCTGTCCTTGTTTAATTTACACAAAACCCTGAATTTTTATGCTTAGTGTGTAAGCGATCTATGTCCGCATTTCATAAGTGATTAATTGGGTTTGTAAGATGTAAATTTATACTTTCATTTTGTAAAAATTCTAATAGAATTGAATTCGTTTTTCGCTATTATTTTCATTGGTTTGCTTATTCTAGTAAAACGTTCTTCTAAGTTTTCAATGATAGTTATAGTATTTGTGTCATTCAGTGAATAAACTGTAACAGTTAGGAAATTGAATCCTTTTATTACATACGTACAATATGGATAATTTCATTTTTAGTACAAGGAGTTTGAGAAAATTTTGCTTCAATAGAATTTCTATCATACTTTACTTCCTGGTATATTTTGCACTGATTTATTACTAGTCGATTTAATTCGAATAATTTTGGATGATATATGTTATTTTTGATGTTATTGCTAATTTCGATAATTCCTGAATGCTCTCCCTAACATGGTATAAAGAAATTTGTTTAACAGCTTCAAGCTATGTTTCAATATTTTGTGCTCTTATTTTGTAAATTTTAATTGTATTATATATAAGAAATATTCTATTATTTCTTCTTGAAGTTTATTGAAGTTATGATCTGAAAGCTCTAAATTAATTTGATCTTTTACTTTTATAATATACTTCCTTAATATAGCTCCCATATTCTCAAAATCTGATTTAGCGATAAAATATACTTTCTTTCCATGTAATGTTTTCTTCTTCAATTTGTTATTATAAGAATTGTTTGGGTCTTATATTAACTATTTCTGTGAATGAATTGTTGCTAACGACAAAATATCGTCCTCTTTAGCGTTTATGGTATCTTCAGAAGTCTCTTGTACTATCTCTCCATGTAAGTGAGTGAAATTTTGCTTATCTTCTTAATTGCTATTGCCTCCAGAAATCTGCCACTCGATTTTTTTTTTTGATCGATCGGTCCCAACGCCACTCTCACCCGCCCCTGCCGACCGAGGGGGCCACCTCCCAATTACGTAGGGAGCGCGTACACCCTATAGTCCGAACTATGGAGGGTCAGTACGTTAGGGAAACCAGCTACAGTTATGCATCAGGCGGTTATTTAAATTCACAAATAAAGACAACACACAGGAAATAAAACAACATATAACAGATAAGAGTAGATAATAGAGAATCTGGCAACTACTTGCTTTAATACTGCACTGATGTAAAATAGTGTGTTTAATGACATGCAAAGGGTCTGTCAATGATATCTCATTATATAATTTGTTGTAGATATCACATAAAGACCTCATAGGATTATAAGATTCATAATTGGATTTAGCCAAGCAAAGTTTAAGTGGTATGTAATTTCGAGTATTACGAGCAGGAATATTAAAATTTAATTCACCGGTTAAAAACTGTGAATCGATTTCGCCACGCAAAAGTTTTATAATAAATAAAGCTCTTAACATTAAACGTCTCTTTTCCAGTGTGGGAAGATCAATTAGTTTTAGGCGATTCTCATATGGTGGAAGTGTATCATTTGTATCCCATCCTAATCCTCTGAGAGCAAATAAAAGAAATTGGGTTTGTACTGATTCCAATTTAGCAGAATATGTTTTATAAAAAGGACTCCACAATACGCAACCGTATTCTAAAGTGGGCCGAACCAAACTAATAAATAAACGCTTAGTCACATAAGGATCGTCAAATTCTTTTGACCATCTTTTTATAAAACCCAGCAATGACTTGGCTTTATTTACACATGAATCAATATGCAAATTAAAACGCAATTTATTGTCTAAAATTACACCAAGATCAACGAATGAGTCTACATTGTCCAATTTATAAGAACCAATGAGGTAATCACTTTTAAAAGGTTGTGTTCTAAACAAAGACAGTTTTTTACATTTCTTGAGATTTAGCGTCATACCATTAGCACTGCACCAATTAACAAGGTAGTAGATATCATGTTGCAAGTTAAGGGAACTAATGTGAGAGTCCATATTACTAAAAAGTTTGACATCATCAGCAAACATTAGGATCTTAGAGTAACGTATAACCGTTGGAAGTTCATTTAGATACAATACAAAAAGTAGAGGACCTAAATGGCTACCCTGGGGGACACCAGAGTACACAGTTATCTGTTTAGAAAGAACATTATTGAAAGAAACTCTCTGTGTACGCCCTTGCAAATAAGAAGATATCCATGATAAAAATAATGTTGCGAAACCCATTTTGTCAAGTTTATGTAATAATAATGTGTGATCCACTTTGTCAAAAGCCTTACTGAAATCAGTATATATAATATTAGTTTGGCATTTTATTGAAAACCCCCTGTGTACATAACATATAAGTTCTAATAAATTAGTTACAGTTGCCCTACCCTTTACAAATCCATGTTGGTAAGGCGATATTATAGACGAAACAAAGTGCGTTAGTCTCCGCGAGACTAAAAACTCAAACAATTTCGGTATTCCCCTGATTCCCTGCAACCAAGTTTCATGCTACCAGGAAATTCGCGGACTTTACTTTTTGAATTTACAAATTTATAAAAGCTTTTAGGACTCTTCTGAAAGTTATTTTTCATTTTTCTTAAATAAATCGAATAAGACTTTAAATTTTCAATGTTATATTTACTTCGAGCTTGTGAATATTTTGTATAATTTAAGGTGGTATTACATTCTTTAAATTTTTTAAATAACCGACTTTTTATGTTGCGCTAGCGTCTAAGATGTGTGGTAAACCAAACTGGTCCTGAGTCAGGATAGAACTTCAATAATGGAACTGATATAGTTAACGCATTTTTAAGTACGCTATAAAAATTTGAAATTTGCAATTCAATGTCACCTTCATGAGACCAACTTGAATTGGACAATATAGAAAGAAGGAGATCAATATTAGTCTTAGAAAAATTTAATTTGTGAGGCTTAGTTTGTGGTTTTGCATAATTTGTTTGAATATTAAGTTCAAGGTCTATGACAAGTGTTGGGTGATATTTATCTTCCGGTTCTACAAAAGGTGAATATTTACTTAATGAAGTATTAACGGATGAAGAAAACACTAAGTCTAATATTTTACCTTTAAAATTATAAATATTATTGATTTGAAATAGACATTGGTCAAAAATATTTTGCCAAAAATTTTCCATATCGTTAGACCGTACTGTTGACGAAACAGGTACATAATGTGCCGTGTCATCATCAAGGATCCACTATGTATTTGGTAAGTTAAAATCTCCAAGCAAATTAATTCAGAATTTGGCGAGTGAATATGTGAAACGTGAGTATGTGAAACGTGTTTTTATATTCTATGTTAAAATCATAATCTCCTAACTTAATTCACCATCTTTGAGATGTCCTTTCCTTTATATTTAGACCATAAGGATTTGGTTGGTAGATGATTAATATTTGAATATTATTTTATTATAATATTTTAAATTCCTTTCATGATTATTTAATGTCCTTTTTTCCAATTGTGTAGTTTGATGCACCTATAGTTGGTGTAAATTTCTCATCAAAGTTTGGATATTTCAAGATTGAATGTGTATAGATAAGTAGTTTTAATTTATTCAATAGCTTCGATTTTTTTACCTTTTTCAAGCATTTTGTTATGGGATGTGGAACTCTTGCGTAATCTTTAACAAATTTTCGATAATAGCCAGTTAACCCTAGAAAGATCTTAAGCTATTTTCTGTTTTTTTTTTTTTTTTTTTTTTTTTTTTTTTTTTGATAATTCCAAGTCTTGAATAAATTTTATTTTGTTTGGATTTGGCTTTAATCCATCCTTTGTTCAAATATGTCCTGGAAATTCAGTTTCGGTTTTCATCAAATTATTTTCTATTCATTTATTCATTCATTTGTCTATTTGAACTGTTAAATTAGGGTTTTTGTAAATCTTCTTAAGGTGCTGAATATAAGAACGTCATCTAGATACGCTATACTAATTTTATTTATGAAATCTTATAACGTCTTTTTAGTTAGTCTTTGAAATGTTTTGAAATTATACATACAAATTATAAGATTCGTCCGTCAGTGGTGTCGTTTTTCGTCTAATTTGTCCTTTGTAAATATTGACCCCTTCCGAATGGTTTTAATTTTTACTATGTTTTTATACCCTCCACCATACTATGGAGGGTATATTAATTTTGTAATTCCGTTGTAACTCCTCGAAATACTCATGTCCTTTTTTCCAATTGTGTAGTTTGATGCACCGATAGTTGGTGTAAATTACTCATCAAAGTTTGGATATTTCAAGATTGAATGTGTATAGATAAGTAGTTTTAATTTATTCAATAGCTTCGATTTTTGTTCCTTTTTCAAGCATTTTGTTATGGGATGTGGAACTCTTGTGTAATCTTTAACAAATTTTCGATAATAGCCAGTTAACCCTAGAAAGATCTTAAGCTATTTTCTGTTTTTTTTTTTTTTTTTTGATAATTCCAAGTCTTGAATAAATTTTATTTTGTTTGGATTAGACTTTAATCCATCCTTTGTTAAAATATGTCCTGGAAATTCAGTTTCGGTTTTCATCAAATTATTTTTATACCCTCCACCATACTATGGAGGGTATATTAAATTTGTCATTCCGTTTGTAACTCCTCGAAATACTCATATCAGACCCAACAAAGTATATATATTCTTGATCAGCGTAAAATTCTAAGTCGATTTAGCGATGTCCGTCTGTCCGTCTGTCCGTCTGTCTGTCTGTTGTAATCACGCTATCTTTCGAATAAATTGAGACAGGTGGCTAAAATTTTGCACACATGTTTATTTTTCCAGTAGGCAGGTGGCATGTAGGTTTTCATATAGCCCCCATATAACGGTACCTCCCTATATTCGGTATTTTGATGATTTTAGCGACATTATTCACGGGAATTGTTTTAAATTTGGTATTTGAAGTTCAAAATGGATACTACACTCTAAGACGGAGAATTATCCGTGCAGGTCCACGTCTTCGTATAGCCCCCATATAAAGGTACCTCCCGATATTCGGTATTTTGATGATTTTAGCGACATTATTCACGGGAATTGTTTCAAATTTGGTATTCAAAATGGATACTACACCCTAAGGCGGAAAATTATGCGTGCAGGTCCACGTCTTCGTATAGCCCCCATATAACGGTACCTCCCTATATTCGGTATTTTGATGATTTTAGCGATATATTCACCGGAATTGTTTTAAAATTGGTATTTGAAGTTCGTTATGGGAACTACAGTCTGTGACAGAAAATTGTCTGTGCTGGTCCAGGTCTTCGTATAGCCCCCATATAACGGTACCTCCCTATATTCGGTATTTTGATGATTTTAGCTACATTGTTCACCGTTTATTTCAAGTTTCGAATTTGAATATGGTATTGGCTTATGACCAACAATGCCTATGTATGTCCACGTCGTATAGACCCCAAAATAACGGCTATATTCGGTATTTTTAAAATTTTAACAGAATTTTTTAAGGATTTTATTTTTTGAAAATTTCCAAATTCGTTGCAAATGGTGGAGGGTATTAAAAGTTCGGCCCGGCCGAACTTACTGCTTTTTAACTTGTTTCTATTCATTTATTCATTCATTTGTCTATTTGAACTGTTAAATTAGGGTTTTTGTAAATCTTCTTAAGGTGCTGAATATAAGAACGTCATCTAGATACGCTATACTAATTTTATTTATGAAATCTTATAACGTCCTTTTAGTTAGTCTTTGAAATGTTTTGAAATTATACATACAAATTATAAGATTCGTCCGTCAGTGGTGTCGTTTTTCGTCTAATTTGTCCTTTGTAAATATTGACCTCTTCCGAATGGTTTTAATTTTTATTGTGTTTTTATACCCTCCACCAAAAAAGGTATGGAGGGTATATTAAGTTCGTCATTCCGTTTGTAACTCATCGAAATAATCATTTTAGACCCAACAAAGTATATATATTCTTGATCAGCGTAAAATCCGTCCGTCTGTCCGTCTGTTGTAATCACGCTACAGTCTAAACGAATTAAGATAGGAAGCTAAAATTTTGCACAGATCTCTCTTTTGTCTGCAGGCAGGTCAAGTTCGAAGATGGGTTATATCGGTCCACGATATCGTATAGCCCCCATATAACGGTACCCCCCGATATTCGGTATTTTGATGATTTTACCCACATTTTTCAACGGAATTGTCTGAAAATCCACACAAGGAGTTCCTTGTGGGTACTATATACCTCGGCAGAGAATTATCTATATAGGTCCACGATATCGTATAGCCCCCATGTAACGGTACCCCCCGATATTCGGTATTTTGCTGATTTTACCCACATTTTTGAACGGAATTGTCTGAAAATCCACACAAGGAGTTCCTTGTGGGTACTTTATACCTCGGCAGAGAATTATCTATATAGGTCCACGATATCGTATAGCCCCCATGTAACGGTACCCCCCAATATTCGGTATTTTGCTGATTTTACCCATATTTTTCAACGGAATTGTTTGAAAATCCACACAAGGAGTTCCTTGTGGGTACTTTATACCTCGGCAGAGAATTGTCCGTATAGCCCCCATGTAACGGTACCCCCGATATTCGGTATTTTGATGATTTTACCCACATTTTTGAACGGAATTGTCTGAAAATCCACACAAGGAGTTCCTTGTGGGTACTTTATACCTCGGCAGAGAATTGTCCATATAGGTCTACAATATCGTATAGCCCCCATACAACGGTACCCCCCGATGTTCGGTATTTTGATGATTTTACCCACATTTTTTAACGGAATTGTCTTAAAATCCACACAAAGAGTTCCTTGTGGGTACTTTATACCTCGGCAGAGAATTATCTCTATAGGTCCACAATATCGTATAGCCCCCATATAACTGTAGCCCCCGATATTCGGTATTTTGATGATTTTACCCACATTTTTGAACGGAATTGTCTGAAAATCCACACAAAGAGTTCCTTGTGGGTACTTTATACCTCGGAAGAGAATTTTCTATATAGGTCCACAATATCGTATAGCCCCCATATAACGGTACCCCCCGATATTCGGTATTTTGATGATTTTACCCACATTTTTCAACGCAATTGTCTGAAAATCCACAAAAGGAGTTCCTTGTGGGTACTATATACCTCGGCAGAGAATTATCTATATAGGTCCACGATATCGTATAGCCCCCATGTAACGGTACCCCTCGATATTCGGTATTTTGATGGTTTTACCCACATTTTTCAACGGAATTGTCTGATAATCCACACAAGGAGTTCCTTGTGGGTACTTTATACCTCGGCAGAGAATTATTTATATAGGTGCACAACATCGTATAGCCCCCATATAACGGTACCCCCCGATATTCGGTACTTTGCTGATTTTACCCACATTTTTCAACGGAATTGTCTAAAAATCCACACAAGGATTCCTTGTGGGTACTTTATACCTCGGCAGAGAATTATCTATATGGGTCCACAATATCGTATAGCCCCCATATAACGGTAACCCCCGATGTTCGGTATTTTGATGATTTTACCCACATTTTTGAACGGAATTGTCTGAAAATCCACACAAAGAGTTCCTTGTGGGTACTTTATACCTCGGCAGAGAATTATCTATATAGGTCCACAATATCGTATAGCCCCCATATAACGGTAGCCCCCGATATTCGTTATTTTGATGATTTTACCCACATTTTTGAACGGAATTGTCTGAAAATCCACACAAAGAGTTCCTTGTGGGTACTTTATACCTCGGAAGAGAATTTTCTATATAGGTCCACAATATCGTATAGCCCCCATATAACGGTACCCCCCGATATTCGGTATTTTGATGATTTTACCCACATTTTTCAACGCAATTGTCTGAAAATCCACGAAAGGAGTTCCTTGTGGGTACTATATACCTCGGCAGAGAATTATCTATATAGGTCCACGATATCGTATAGCCCCCATGTAACGGTACCCCCGATATTCGGTATTTTGATGATTTTACCCACATTTTTGAACGGAATTGTCTGAAAATCCACACAAGGAGTTCCTTGTGGGTACTTTATACCTCGGCAGAGAATTGTCCATATAGGTCCACGATATCGTATAGCCCCCATGTAACGGTACCCTCCCGATTTTCGGTATTATTATGATTTTACCCACATTTTTCAACGGAATTGTCTGAAAATCCACACAAGGAGTTCCTTGTGGTTACTTTATACCTCGGCAGAGAATTATTTATATAGGTCCACAATATCGTATGGCCCCCATATAACGGTACCCCCCGATGTTCGGTATTTTGATGATTTTACCCACATTTTTGAACGGAATTGTCTGAAAATCCACACAAAGAGTTCCTTGTGGGTACTTTATACCTCGGAAGAGAATTTTCTATATAGGTCCACAATATCGTATAGCCCCCATATAACGGTACCCCCCGATATTCGGTATTTTGATGATTTTACCCACATTTTTCAACGCAATTGTCTGAAAATCCACACAAAGAGTTCCTTGTGGGTACTTTATAGCTCGGAAGAGAATTATCTATATAGGTCCACAATATCGTATAGCCCCCATATAACGGTACCCCCCGATATTCGGTATTTTGATGATTTTACCCACATTTTTCAACGGAATTGTCTGAAAATCCACACAAGGAGTTCCTTGTGGGTACTTTATACCTCGACAGAGAATTATCTATATAGGTCCACAATATCGTATAGCCCCCATATAACGGTAGCCCCCGATATTCGGTATTTTGATGATTTTACCCACATTTTTCAACGGAATTGTCTGAAAATCCACACAAGGAGTTCCTTGTGGGTACTTTATACCTCGGCAGAGAATTGTCCATATAGGTCCACGATATCGTATAGCCCCCATGTAACGGTACCCTCCCGATTTTCGGTATTTTTATGATTTTACCCACATTTTTCAACGGAATTGTCTGAAAATCCACACAAGGAGTTCCTTGTGGTTACTTTATACCTCGGCAGAGAATTATTTATATAGGTCCACAATATCGTATGGCCCCCATATAACGGTACCCCCCGATGTTCGGTATTTTGATGATTTTACCCACATTTTTGAACGGAATTGTCTGAAAATCCACACAAAGAGTTCCTTGTGGGTACTTTATACCTCGGAAGAGAATTTTCTATATAGGTCCACAATATCGTATAGCCCCCATATAACGGTACCCCCCGATATTCGGTATTTTGATGATTTTACCCACATTTTTCAACGCAATCGTCTGAAAATCCACAAAAGGAGTTCCTTGTGGGTACTATATACCTCGGCAGAGAATTATCTATATAGGTCCACGATATCGTATAGCCCCCATGTAACGGTACCCCTCGATATTCGGTATTTTGATGGTTTTACCCACATTTTTCAACGGAATTGTCTGATAATCCACACAAGGAGTTCCTTGTGGGTACTTTATACCTCGGCAGAGAATTATTTATATAGGTGCACAATATCGTATAGCCCCCATATAACGGTACCCCCCGATATTCGGTACTTTGCTGATTTTACCCACATTTTTCAACGCAATTGTCTAAAAATCCACACAAGGATTCCTTGTGGGTACTTTATACCTCGGCAGAGAATTATCTATATAGGTCCACAATATCGTATAGCCCCAATATAACGGTAACCCCCGATGTTCGGTATTTTGATGATTTTACCCACATTTTTGAACGGAATTGTCTGAAAATCCACACAAAGAGTTCCTTGCGGGTACTTTATACCTCGACAGAGAATTATCTATATAGGTCCACAATATCGTATAGCCCCCATATAACGGTAGCCCCCGATATTCGGTATTTTGATGATTTTACCCACATTTTTCAACGGAATTGTCTGAAAATCCACACAAGGAGTTCCTTGTGGGTACTTTATACCTCGGCAGAGAATTGTCCATATAGGTCCACGATATCGTATAGCCCCCATGTAACGGTACCCTCCCGATTTTCGGTATTTTTATGATTTTACCCACATTTTTCAACGGAATTGTCTGAAAATCCACACAAGGAGTTCCTTGTGGTTACTTTATACCTCGGCAGAGAATTATTTATATAGGTCCACAATATCGTATGGCCCCCATATAACGATACCCCCCGATGTTCGGTATTTTGATGATTTTACCCACATTTTTGAACGGAATTGTCTGAAAATCCACACAAAGAGTTCCTTGTGGGTACTTTATACCTCGGAAGAGAATTTTCTATATAGGTCCACAATATCGTATAGCCCCCATATAACGGTACCCCCCGATATTCGGTATTTTGACGATTTTACCCACATTTTTCAACGCAATTGTCTGAAAATCCGCAAAAGGAGTTCCTTGTGGGTACTATATACCTCGGCAGAGAATTATCTATATAGGTCCACGATATCGTATAGCCCCCATGTAACGGTACCCCTCGATATTCGGTATTTTGATGGTTTTACCCACATTTTTCAACGGAATTGTCTGATAATCCACACAAGGAGTTCCTTGTGGGTACTTTATACCTCGGCAGAGAATTATTTATATAGGTGCACAATATCGTATAGCCCCCATATAACGGTACCCCCCGATATTCGGTACTTTGCTGATTTTACCCACATTTTTCAACGGAATTGTCTAAAAATCCACACAAGGATTCCTTGTGGGTACTTTATACCTCGGCAGAGAATTATCTATATAGGTCCACAATATCGTATAGCCCCAATATAACGGTAACCCCCGATGTTCGGTATTTTGATGATTTTACCCACATTTTTGAACGGAATTGTCTGAAAATCCACACAAAGAGTTCCTTGTGGGTACTTTATACCTCGGCAGAGAATTGTCCATATAGGTCCACGATATCGTATAACCCCCATGTAACGGTACCCTCCCGATTTTCGGTATTTTTATGATTTTACCCACATTTTTCAACGGAATTGTCTGAAAATCCACACAAGGAGTTCCTTGTGGTTACTTTATACCTCGGCAGAGAATTATTTATATAGGTCCACAATATCGTATGGCCCCCATATAACGGTACCCCCCGATGTTCGGTATTTTGATGATTTTACCCTCATTTTTGAACGGAATTGTCTGAAAATCCACACAAAGAGTTCCTTGTGGGTACTTTATACCTCGGAAGAGAATTTTCTATATAGGTCCACAATATCGTATAGCCCCCATATAACGGTACCCCCCGATATTCGGTATTTTGATGATTTTACCCACATTTTTCAACGCAATTGTCTGAAAATCCACAAAAGGAGTTCCTTGATGGTACTATATACCTCGGCAGAGAATTATCTATATAGGTCCACGATATCGTATAGCCCCCATGTAACGGTACCCCTCGATATTCGGTATTTTGATGGTTTTACCCACATTTTTCAACGGAATTGTCTGATAATCCACACAAGGAGTTCCTTGTGGGTACTTTATACCTCGGCAGAGAATTATTTATATAGGTGCACAACATCGTATAGCCCCCATATAACGGTACCCCCCGATATTCGGTACTTTGCTGATTTTACCCACATTTTTCAACGGAATTGTCTAAAAATCCACACAAGGATTCCTTGTGGGTACTTTATACCTCGGCAGAGAATTATCTATATAGGTCCACAATATCGTATAGCCCCCATATAACGGTAACCCCCGATGTTCGGTATTTTGATGATTTTACCCACATTTTTGAACGGAATTGTCTGAAAATCCACACAAAGAGTTCCTTGTGGGTACTTTATAGCTCGGAAGAGAATTATCTATATAGGTCCACAATATCGTATAGCCCCCATATAACGGTACCCCCCGATATTCGGTATTTTGATGATTTTACCCACATTTTTCAACGGAATTGTCTGAAAATCCACACAAGGTGTTCCTTGTGGGTACTTTATACCTCGACAGAGAATTATCTATATAGGTCCACAATATCGTATAGCCCCCATATAACGGTAGCCCCCGATATTCGGTATTTTGATGATTTTACCCACATTTTTCAACGGAATTGTCTGAAAATCCACACAAGGAGTTCCTTGTGGGTACTTTATACCTCGGCAGAGAATTGTCCATATGGGTCCACGATATCGTATAGCCCCCATATAACGGTACCCTCCCGATTTTCGGTACTTTGCTGATTTTACCCACATTTTTCAACGGAATTGTCTAAAAATCCACACAAGGATTCCTTGTGGGTTTTCAACGGAATTGTCTGAAAATCCACACAAGGTGTTCCTTGTGGGTACTTTATACCTCGACAGAGAATTATCTATATAGGTCCACAATATCGTATAGCCCCCATATAACGGTAGCCCCCGATATTCGGTATTTTGATGATTTTACCCACATTTTTCAACGGAATTGTCTGAAAATCCACACAAGGAGTTCCTTGTGGTTACTTTATACCTCGGCAGAGAATTTTTTATATAGGTCCACAATATCGTATGGCCCCCATATAACGGTACCCCCCGATGTTCGGTATTTTGATGATTTTACCACATTTTTGAACGGAATTGTCTGAAAATCCACACAAAGAGTTCCTTGTGGGTACTTTATACCTCGGAAGAGAATTTTCTATATAGGTCCACAATATCGTATAGCCCCCATATAACGGTACCCCACGATATTCGGTATTTTGATGATTTTACCCACATTTTTCAACGCAATTGTCTGAAAATCCACAAAAGGAGTTCCTTGTGGGTACTATATACCTCGGCAGAGAATTATCTATATAGGTCCACGATATCGTATAGCCCCCATGTAACGGTACCCCTCGATATTCGGTATTTTGATGGTTTTACCCACATTTTTCAACGGAATTGTCTGATAATCCACACAAGGAGTTCCTTGTGGGTACTTTATACCTCGGCAGAGAATTATTTATATAGGTGCACAATATCGTATAGCCCCCATATAACGGTACCCCCCGATATTCGGTACTTTGCTGATTTTACCCACATTTTTCAACGGAATTGTCTAAAAATCCACACAAGGATTCCTTGTGGGTACTTTATACCTCGGCAGAGAATTATCTATATAGGTCCACGATATCGTATAGCCCCCACGTAACGGTACCCTCCCGATTTTCGGTATTTTTATGATTTTACCCACATTTTTCAACGGAATTGTCTGAAAATCCACACAAGGAGTTCCTTGTGGGTACTTTATACCTCGGCAGAGAATTATTTATATAGGTCCACAATATCGTATGGCCCCAAATATCGGTACCCCCCGATGTTCGGTATTTTGATGATTTTACCCACATTTTTGAACGGAATTGTCTGAAAATCCACACAAACAGTTCCTTGTGGGTACTTTATACCTTGGAAGAGAATTTTTATATAGGTCCACAATATCGTATAGCCCCCATATAACGGTACCCCCCGATATTCGGTATTTTGATGATTTTACCCACATTTTTCAACGCAATTGTCTGAAAATCCACAAAAGGAGTTCCTTGTGGGTACTATATACCTCGGCAGAGAATTATCTATATAGGTCCACGATATCGTATAGCCCCCATGTAACGGTACCCCTCGATATTCGGTATTTTGATGGTTTTACCCACATTTTTCAACGGAATTGTCTGATAATCCACACAAGGAGTTCCTTGTGGGTACTTTATACCTCGGCAGAGAATTATTTATATAGGTGCACAATATCGTATAGCCCCCATATAACGGTACCCCCCGATATTCGGTACTTTGCTGATTTTACCCACATTTTTCAACGGAATTGTCTAAAAATCCACACAAGGATTCCTTGTGGGTACTTTATACCTCGGCAGAGAATTATCTATATAGGTCCACAATATCGTATAGCCCCAATATAACGGTACCCCCCGATATTCGGTACTTTGCTGATTTTACCCACATTTTTCAACGGAATTGTCTAAAAATCCACACAAGGATTCCTTGTGGGTACTTTATACCTCGACAGAAAATTATCTATATAGGTCCACAATATCGTATAGCCCCCATATAACGGTACCCCCCGATATTCGAAAGAGTTCCTTGTGGGTACTTTATACCTCGGCAGAGAATTGTCCATATAGGTCCACGATATCGTATAGCCCCCATGTAACGGTACCCTCCCGATTTTCGGTATTTTTATGATTTTACCCACATTTTTCAACGGAATTGTCTGAAAATCCACACAAGGAGTTCCTTGTGGTTACTTTATACCTCGGCAGAGAATTATTTATATAGGTCCACAATATCGTATGGCCCCCATATAACGGTACCCCCCGATGTTCGGTATTTTGATGATTTTACCCTCATTTTTGAACGGAATTGTCTGAAAATCCACACAAAGAGTTCCTTGTGGGTACTTTATACCTCGGAAGAGAATTTTCTATATAGGTCCACAATATCGTATAGCCCCCATATAACGGTACCCCCCGATATTCGGTATTTTGATGATTTTACCCACATTTTTCAACGCAATTGTCTGAAAATCCACAAAAGGAGTTCCTTGTGGGTACTATATACCTCGGCAGAGAATTATCTATATAGGCCCACGATATCGTATAGCCCCCATATAACGGTACCCCACGATATTCGGTATTTTGATGATTTTACCCACATTTTTCAACGCAATTGTCTGAAAATCCACAAAAGGAGTTCCTTGTGGGTACTATATACCTCGGCAGAGAATTATCTATATAGGTCCACGATATCGTATAGCCCCCATGTAACGGTACCCCTCGATATTCGGTATTTTGATGGTTTTACCCACATTTTTCAACGGAATTGTCTGATAATCCACACAAGGAGTTCCTTGTGGGTACTTTATACCTCGGAAGAGAATTTTCTATATAGGTCCACAATATCGTATAGCCCCCATATAACGGTACCCCCCGATATTCGGTATTTTGATGATTTTACCCACATTTTTCAACGCAATTGTCTGAAAATCCACAAAAGGAGTTCCTTGATGGTACTATATACCTCGGCAGAGAATTATCTATATAGGTCCACGATATCGTATAGCCCCCATGTAACGGTACCCCTCGATATTCGGTATTTTGATGGTTTTACCCACATTTTTCAACGGAATTGTCTGATAATCCACACAAGGAGTTCCTTGTGGGTACTTTATACCTCGGCAGAGAATTATTTATATAGGTGCACAACATCGTATAGCCCCCATATAACGGTACCCCCCGATATTCGGTACTTTGCTGATTTTACCCACATTTTTCAACGGAATTGTCTAAAAATCCACACAAGGATTCCTTGTGGGTACTTTATACCTCGGCAGAGAATTATCTATATAGGTCCACAATATCGTATAGCCCCCATATAACGGTAACCCCCGATGTTCGGTATTTTGATGATTTTACCCACATTTTTGAACGGAATTGTCTGAAAATCCACACAAAGAGTTCCTTGTGGGTACTTTATAGCTCGGAAGAGAATTATCTATATAGGTCCACAATATCGTATAGCCCCCATATAACGGTACCCCCCGATATTCGGTATTTTGATGATTTTACCCACATTTTTCAACGGAATTGTCTGAAAATCCACACAAGGTGTTCCTTGTGGGTACTTTATACCTCGACAGAGAATTATCTATATAGGTCCACAATATCGTATAGCCCCCATATAACGGTAGCCCCCGATATTCGGTATTTTGATGATTTTACCCACATTTTTCAACGGAATTGTCTGAAAATCCACACAAGGAGTTCCTTGTGGGTACTTTATACCTCGGCAGAGAATTGTCCATATGGGTCCACGATATCGTATAGCCCCCATATAACGGTACCCTCCCGATTTTCGGTACTTTGCTGATTTTACCCACATTTTTCAACGGAATTGTCTAAAAATCCACACAAGGATTCCTTGTGGGTTTTCAACGGAATTGTCTGAAAATCCACACAAGGTGTTCCTTGTGGGTACTTTATACCTCGACAGAGAATTATCTATATAGGTCCACAATATCGTATAGCCCCCATATAACGGTAGCCCCCGATATTCGGTATTTTGATGATTTTACCCACATTTTTCAACGGAATTGTCTGAAAATCCACACAAGGAGTTCCTTGTGGTTACTTTATACCTCGGCAGAGAATTTTTTATATAGGTCCACAATATCGTATGGCCCCCATATAACGGTACCCCCCGATGTTCGGTATTTTGATGAGTTCCTTGTGGGTACTTTATACCTCGGAAGAGAATTTTCTATATAGGTCCACAATATCGTATAGCCCCCATATAACGGTACCCCACGATATTCGGTATTTTGATGATTTTACCCACATTTTTCAACGCAATTGTCTGAAAATCCACAAAAGGAGTTCCTTGTGGGTACTATATACCTCGGCAGAGAATTATCTATATAGGTCCACGATATCGTATAGCCCCCATGTAACGGTACCCCTCGATATTCGGTATTTTGATGGTTTTACCCACATTTTTCAACGGAATTGTCTGATAATCCACACAAGGAGTTCCTTGTGGGTACTTTATACCTCGGCAGAGAATTATTTATATAGGTGCACAATATCGTATAGCCCCCATATAACGGTACCCCCCGATATTCGGTACTTTGCTGATTTTACCCACATTTTTCAACGGAATTGTCTAAAAATCCACACAAGGATTCCTTGTGGGTACTTTATACCTCGGCAGAGAATTATCTATATAGGTCCACGATATCGTATAGCCCCCACGTAACGGTACCCTCCCGATTTTCGGTATTTTTATGATTTTACCCACATTTTTCAACGGAATTGTCTGAAAATCCACACAAGGAGTTCCTTGTGGGTACTTTATACCTCGGCAGAGAATTATTTATATAGGTCCACAATATCGTATGGCCCCAAATATCGGTACCCCCCGATGTTCGGTATTTTGATGATTTTACCCACATTTTTGAACGGAATTGTCTGAAAATCCACACAAACAGTTCCTTGTGGGTACTTTATACCTTGGAAGAGAATTTTTTATATAGGTCCACAATATCGTATAGCCCCCATATAACGGTACCCCCCGATATTCGGTATTTTGATGATTTTACCCACATTTTTCAACGCAATTGTCTGAAAATCCACAAAAGGAGTTCCTTGTGGGTACTATATACCTCGGCAGAGAATTATCTATATAGGTCCACGATATCGTATAGCCCCCATGTAACGGTACCCCTCGATATTCGGTATTTTGATGGTTTTACCCACATTTTTCAACGGAATTGTCTGATAATCCACACAAGGAGTTCCTTGTGGGTACTTTATACCTCGGCAGAGAATTATTTATATAGGTGCACAATATCGTATAGCCCCCATATAACGGTACCCCCCGATATTCGGTACTTTGCTGATTTTACCCACATTTTTCAACGGAATTGTCTAAAAATCCACACAAGGATTCCTTGTGGGTACTTTATACCTCGGCAGAGAATTATCTATATAGGTCCACAATATCGTATAGCCCCAATATAACGGTACCCCCCGATATTCGGTACTTTGCTGATTTTACCCACATTTTTCAACGGAATTGTCTAAAAATCCACACAAGGATTCCTTGTGGGTACTTTATACCTCGACAGAAAATTATCTATATAGGTCCACAATATCGTATAGCCCCCATATAACGGTACCCCCCGATATTCGAAAGAGTTCCTTGTGGGTACTTTATACCTCGGCAGAGAATTGTCCATATAGGTCCACGATATCGTATAGCCCCCATGTAACGGTACCCTCCCGATTTTCGGTATTTTTATGATTTTACCCACATTTTTCAACGGAATTGTCTGAAAATCCACACAAGGAGTTCCTTGTGGTTACTTTATACCTCGGCAGAGAATTATTTATATAGGTCCACAATATCGTATGGCCCCCATATAACGGTACCCCCCGATGTTCGGTATTTTGATGATTTTACCCTCATTTTTGAACGGAATTGTCTGAAAATCCACACAAAGAGTTCCTTGTGGGTACTTTATACCTCGGAAGAGAATTTTCTATATAGGTCCACAATATCGTATAGCCCCCATATAACGGTACCCCCCGATATTCGGTATTTTGATGATTTTACCCACATTTTTCAACGCAATTGTCTGAAAATCCACAAAAGGAGTTCCTTGTGGGTACTATATACCTCGGCAGAGAATTATCTATATAGGCCCACGATATCGTATAGCCCCCATATAACGGTACCCCACGATATTCGGTATTTTGATGATTTTACCCACATTTTTCAACGCAATTGTCTGAAAATCCACAAAAGGAGTTCCTTGTGGGTACTATATACCTCGGCAGAGAATTATCTATATAGGTCCACGATATCGTATAGCCCCCATGTAACGGTACCCCTCGATATTCGGTATTTTGATGGTTTTACCCACATTTTTCAACGGAATTGTCTGATAATCCACACAAGGAGTTCCTTGTGGGTACTTTATACCTCGGCAGAAAATTATTTATATAGGTGCACAATATCGTATAGCCCCCATATAACGGTACCCCCCGATATTCGGTACTTTGCTGATTTTACCCACATTTTTCAACGGAATTGTCTAAAAATCCACACAAGGATTCCTTGTGGGTACTTTATACCTCGGCAGAGAATTATCTATATAGGTCCACGATATCGTATAGCCCCCACGTAACGGTACCCTCCCGATTTTCGGTATTTTTATGATTTTACCCACATTTTTCAACGGAATTGTCTGAAAATCCACACAAGGAGTTCCTTGTGGTTACTTTATACCTCGGCAGAGAATTATTTATATAGGTCCACAATATCGTATGGCCCCCATATAACGGTACCCCCCGATGTTCGGTATTTTGATGATTTTACCCACATTTTTGAACGGAATTGTCTGAAAATCCACACAAAGAGTTCCTTGTGGGTACTTTATGCCTTGGAAGAGAATTTTCTATATAGGTCCACAATATCGTATAGCCCCCATATAACGGTACCCCCCGATATTCGGTATTTTGATGATTTTACCCACATTTTTCAACGCAATTGTCTGAAAATCCACAAAAGGAGTTCCTTGTGGGTACTATATACCTCGGCAGAGAATTATCTGTATAGGTCCACGATATCGTATAGCCCCCATGTAACGGTACCCCTCGATATTCGGTATTTTGATGGTTTTACCCACATTTTTCAACGGAATTGTCTGATAATCCACACAAGGAGTTCCTTGTGGGTACTTTATACCTCGGCAGAGAATTATTTATATAGGTGCACAATATCGTATAGCCCCCATATAACGGTACCCCCCGATATTCGGTACTTTGCTGATTTTACCCACATTTTTCAACGGAATTGTCTAAAAATCCACACAAGGATTCCTTGTGGGTACTTTATACCTCGGCAGAGAATTATCTATATAGGTCCACAATATCGTATAGCCCCAATATAACGGTAACCCCCGATGTTCGGTATTTTGATGATTTTACCCACATTTTTGAACGGAATTGTCTGAAAATCCACACAAAGAGTTCCTTGTGGGTACTTTATAGCTCGGAAGAGAATTATCTATATAGGTCCACAATATCGTATAGCCCCCATATAACGGTACCCCCCGATATTCGGTATTTTGATGATTTTACCCACATTTTTCAACGGAATTGTCTGAAAATCCACACAAGGAGTTCCTTGTGGGTACTTTATACCTCGACAGAAAATTATCTATATAGGTCCACAATATCGTATAGCCCCCATATAACGGTACCCCCCGATATTCGGTATTTTGATGATTTTACCCACATTTTTCAACGGAATTGTCTGAAAATCCACACAAGGAGTTCCTTGTGGGTACTTTATACCTCGGCAGAGAATTATTTATATAGGTCCACAATATCGTATAGCCCCCATATAACGGTACCCCCCGATATTCGGTACTTTGCTGAGTTTACCCACATTTTTCAACGGAATTGTCTGAAAATCCACACAAGGAGTTCCTTGTGGGTACTTTATACCTCGGCAGAGAATTATCTATATAGGTCCACAGTATCGTATAGCCCCCATATAACGGTACACCCCGATATTCGGTATTTTGATGATTTTACCCACATTTTTGAACGGAATTGTCTGAAAATCCACACAAGGAGTTCCTTGTGGGTACTTTATACCTCGGCAGAGAATTGTCCATATAGGTCCACGATATCGTTTAGCCCCCATATAACGGTACCCCCCGATATTCGGTATTTTGATGATTTTACCCACATTTTTCAACGCAATTGTCTGAAAATCCACAAAAGGAGTTCCTTGTGGGTACTATATACCTCGGCAGAGAATTATCTATATAGGTCCACGATATCGTATAGCCCCCATGTAACGGTACCCCTCGATATTCGGTATTTTGATGGTTTTACCCACATTTTTCAACGGAATTGTCTGATAATCCACACAAGGAGTTCCTTGTGGGTACTTTATACCTCGGCAGAGAATTATTTATATAGGTGCACAACATCGTATAGCCCCCATATAACGGTACCCCCCGATATTCGGTACTTTGCTGATTTTACCCACATTTTTCAACGGAATTGTCTAAAAATCCACACAAGGATTCCTTGTGGGTACTTTATACCTCGGCAGAGAATTATCTATATAGGTCCACAATATCGTATAGCCCCCATATAACGGTAACCCCCGATGTTCGGTATTTTGATGATTTTACCCACATTTTTCAACGGAATTGTCTGAAAATCCACACAAGGAGTTCCTTGTGGGTACTTTATACCTCGACAGAGAATTATCTATATAGGTCCACAATATCGTATAGCCCCCATATAACGGTAGCCCCCGATATTCGGTATTTTGATGATTTTACCCACATTTTTCAACGGAATTGTCTGAAAATCCACACAAGGAGTTCCTTGTGGGTACTTTATACCTCGGCAGAGAATTGTCCATATGGGTCCACGATATCGTATAGCCCCCATGTAACGGTACCCTCCCGATTTTCGGTATTTTTATGATTTTACCCACATTTTTCAACGGAATTGTCTGAAAATCCACACAAGGAGTTCCTTGTGGTTACTTTATACCTCGGCAGAGAATTATTTATATAGGTCCACAATATCGTATGGCCCCCATATAACGGTACCCCCCATGTTCGGTATTTTGATGATTTTACCCACATTTTTGAACGGAATTGTCTGAAAATCCACACAAAGAGTTCCTTGTGGGTACTTTATACCTCGGAAGAGAATTTTCTATATAGGTCCACAATATCGTATAGCCCCCATATAACGGTACCCCACGATATTCGGTATTTTGATGATTTTACCCACATTTTTCAACGCAATTGTCTGAAAATCCACAAAAGGAGTTCCTTGTGGGTACTATATACCTCGGCAGAGAATTATCTATATAGGTCCACGATATCGTATAGCCCCCATGTAACGGTACCCCTCGATATTCGGTATTTTTATGGTTTTACCCACATTTTTCAACGGAATTGTCTGATAATCCACACAAGGAGTTCCTTGTGGGTACTTTATACCTCGGCAGAGAATTATTTATATAGGTGCACAATATCGTATAGCCCCCATATAACGGTACCCCCCGATATTCGGTACTTTGCTGATTTTACCCACATTTTTCAACGGAATTGTCTAAAAATCCACACAAGGATTCCTTGTGGGTACTTTATACCTCGGCAGAGAATTATCTATATAGGTCCACGATATCGTATAGCCCCCATGTAACGGTACCCTCCCGATTTTCGGATTTTTATGATTTTACCCACATTTTTCAACGGAATTGTCTGAAAATCCACACAAAGAGTTCCTTGTGGGTACTTTATACCTTGGAAGAGAATTTGCTATATAGGTCCACAATATCGTATAGCCCCCATATAACGGTACCCCCCGATATTCGGTATTTTGATGATTTTACCCACATTTTTCAACGCAATTGTCTGAAAATCCACAAAAGGAGTTCCTTGTGGGTACTATATACCTCGGCAGAGAATTATCTATATAGGTCCACGATATCGTATAGCCCCCATGTAACGGTACCCCTCGATATTCGGTATTTTGATGGTTTTACCCACATTTTTCAACGGAATTGTCTGATAATCCACACAAGGAGTTCCTTGTGGGTACTTTATACCTCGGCAGAGAATTATTTATATAGGTGCACAATATCGTATAGCCCCCATATAACGGTACCCCCCGATATTCGGTACTTTGCTGATTTTACCCACATTTTTCAACGGAATTGTCTAAAAATCCACACAAGGATTCCTTGTGGGTACTTTATACCTCGGCAGAGAATTATCTATATAGGTCCACAATATCGTATAGCCCCAATATAACTGTAACCCCCGATGTTCGGTATTTTGATGATTTTACCCACATTTTTGAACGGAATTGTCTGAAAATCCACACAAAGAGTTCCTTGTGGGTACTTTATAGCTCGGAAAAGAATTATCTATATAGGTCCACAATATCGTATAGCCCCCATATAACGGTACCCCCCGATATTCGGTATTTTGATGATTTTACCCACATTTTTCAACGGAATTGTCTGAAAATCCACACAAGGAGTTCCTTGTGGGTACTTTATACCTCGACAGAAAATTATCTATATAGGTCCACAATATCGTATAGCCCCCATATAACGGTACCCCCCGATATTCGGTATTTTGATGATTTTACCCACATTTTCAACGGAATTGTCTGAAAATCCACACAAGGAGTTCCTTGTGGGTACTTTATACCTCGGCAGAGAATTATTTATATAGGTCCACAATATCGTATAGCCCCCATATAACGGTACCCCCCGATATTCGGTACTTTGCTGAGTTTACCCACATTTTTCAACGGAATTGTCTGAAAATCCACACAAGGAGTTCCTTGTGGGTACTTTATACCTCGGCAGAGAATTATCTATATAGGTCCACAATATCGTATAGCCCCCATATAACGGTACACCCCGATATTCGGTATTTTGATGATTTTACCCACATTTTTGAACGGAATTGTCTGAAAATCCACACAAGGAGTTCCTTGTGGGTACTTTATACCTCGGCAGAGAATTGTCCATATAGGTCCACGATATCGTTTAGCCCCCATGTAACGGTACCCTCCCGATTTTCGGTATTTTTATGATTTTACCCACATTTTTCAACGGAATTGTCTGAAAATCCACACAAGGAGTTCCTTGTGGGTACTTTATACCTCGGCAGAGAATTATTTATATAGGTCCACAATATCGTATAGCCCCCATATAACGGTACCCCCCGATGTTCGGTATTTTGATGATTTTACCCACATTTTTGAACGGAATTGTCTGAAAATCCACACAAGGAGTTCCTTGTGGGTACTTTATACCTCGGCAGAGAATTATCTATATAGGTCCTCAATATCGTATAGCCCCCATATAGCGGTACCCCCCGATATTCGGTTTTTTGATGATTTTACCGACATTTTTCAACGGAATTGTCTGAAAATCCACACAAGGAGTTCCTTGTGGGTACTTTATACCTCGGCAGAGAATTATCTATATAGGTCCACAATATCGTATAGCCCCCATATAACGGTACCCCCCGATATTCGGTATTTTGATGATTTTACCCACATTTTTCAACGGAATTGTCTGAAAATCCACACAAGGAGTTCCTTGTGGGTACTATATACCTCGGCAGAGAATTATCTATATATAGGTCCACGATATCGTATAGCCCCCATGTAACGGTACCCCCCGATATTCGGTATTTTGATGGTTTTACCCACATTTTTCAACGGAATTGTCTGAAAATCCACACAAGGAGTTCCTTGTGGGTACTTTATACCTCGGCAGAGAATTATTTATATAGGTCCACAATATCGTATAGCCCCCATATAACGGTACCCCCCGATATTCGGTACTTTGCTGATTTTACCCACATTTTTCAACGGAATTGTCTGAAAATCCACACAAGGATTCCTTGTGGGTACTTTATACCTCGGCAGAGAATTATCTATATAGGTCCACAATATCGTATAGCCCCCATATAACGGTACCCCCCGATATTCGGTATTTTGCTGATTTTACCCACATTTTTGAACGGAATTGTCTGAAAATCCACACAAGGAGTTCCTTGTGGGTACTTTATACCTCGGCAGAGAATTATTTATATAGGTCCACAATATCGTATAGCCCCCATATAACGGTACCCCCCGATGTTCGGTATTTTGATGATTTTACCCACATTTTTGAACGGAATTGTCTGAAAATCCACACAAAGAGTTCCTTGTGGGTACTTTATACCTCGGAAGAGAATTATCTATATAGGTCCACAATATCGTATAGCCCCCATATAAAGTTACCCCCCGATATTCTGTATTTTGATGATTTTACCCACATTTTTCAACGGAATTGTCTGAAAATCCACACAAGGAGTTCCTTGTGGGTACTTTATACCTCGACAGAGAATTATCTATATAGGTCCACAATATCGTATAGCCCCCATATAACGGTACCCCCGATATTCGGTACTTTGCTGATTTTACCTACATTTTTCAACGGAATTGTCTGAAAATCCACACAAGGAGTTCCTTGTGGGTACTTTATACCTCGGCAGAGAATTATCTATATAGGTCCACAATATCGTATAGCCCCCATATAACGGTACCCCCCGATATTCGGTATTTTGCTGATTTTACCCACATTTTTGAACGGAATTGTCTGAAAATCCACACAAGGAGTTCCTTGTGGGTACTTTATACCTCGGCAGAGAATTGTCCATATAGGTCCACGATATCGTATAGCCCCCATGTAACGGTACACCCCCCCCCCCCCCCCCCCGATTTTCGGTATTTTTATGATTTTACCCACATTTTTCAACGGAATTGTCTGAAAATCCACACAAGGAGTTCCTTGTGGTTACTTTATACCTCGGCAGAGAATTATTTATATACGTCCACAATATCGTATAGCCCCCATATAACGATACCCCCCGATGTTCGGTATTTTGATGATTTTACCCACATTTTTGAACGGAATTGTTTGAAAAAACACACAAAGAGCTCCTTGTGGGTACTTTATACCTCGGAAGAGAATTATCTATATAGGTCCACAATATCGTATAGCCCCCATATAACGGTACGCCCCGATATTCGGTATTTTTATGATTTTACCCACATTTTTCAACGGAATTGTCTGAAAATCCACACAAGGAGTTCCTTGTGTGTACTTTATACCTCAGCAGGGAATTATCTATATAGGTCCTCAATATCGTATAGCCCCCATATAACAGTACCCCCCGATATTCGGTATTTTGATGATTTTACCCACATTTTTCAACGGAATTGTCTGAAAATCCACACAAGGCGTTCCTTGTGGATACTTTATACCTCTACAGAGAATTATCTATATAGGTCCACAATATCGTATAGCCCCCATATAACGGTACCCCCTGATATTCCGTATTTTGATGATTTTAAGCACATTTTTCAACGGAATTGTCTGAAAATCCACACAAGGAGTTCCTTGTGGGTACTTTATACCTCGGCAGAGAATTATCTATATAGGTCCTCAATATCGTATAGCCCCCATATAACGGTACCCCCCCATTATTCGGTATTTTGATGATTTTACCCACATTTTTCAACGGAATTGTCTGAAAATCCACACAAAGAGTTCCTTGTGGGTACTTTATACCTCGGCAGAGAATTATCTATATAGGTCCACAATATCGTATAGCCCCCATATAACGGTACCCCCCGATATTCGGTACTTTGCTGATTTTACCCACATTTTTCAACGGAATTGTCTGAAAATCCACACAAGGATTCCTTGTGGGTACTTTATACCTCGGCAGAGAATTATCTATATAGGTCCTCAATATCGTATAGCCCCCATATAACGGTACCCCCCGATATTCGGTATTTTGAAGATTTTACCCACATTTTTGAACGGAATTGTCTGAAAATCCACACAAGGAGTTCCTTGTGGGTACTTTATACCTCGGCAGAGAATTATCTATATAGGCCCACAATATCGTATAGCCCCCATATAACGGTACCCCCGACATTCGGGATTTTGATGATTTTACCCACATTTTTCAACGGAATTGTCTGAAAATCCACACAAAGAGTTCCTTGTGGGTACTTTATACCTCGGCAGAGAATTATCTATATAGGCCCACAATATCGTATAGCCCCCATATAACGGTACCCCGCGATATTCGGTATTTTGATGATTTTACCCACATTTTTCAACGGAATTGTCTGAAAATCCACACAAGGAGTTCCTTGTGGGTACTTTATACCTCGGCAGAGAATTATCTATATAGGTCCACAATATCGTATAGCGCCCATATAACGGTACCCCCGGTATTTGGTATTTTGATGATTTTACCCACATTTTTCAACGGAATTGTCTGAAAATCCACAAAAGGAGTGCCTTGTGGGCATTTTACCTCCTCAAAATGAAGTGTCTATATAGGTCCACGATATCGTATATCCCCCATATAACTGTAACCTCCGATATTCGGTATTTTGATGTGTTAGCCACGCTTTTCAATGGAATTGTCTTAAAATCAACACAAGTAGTTCCTTGTGAGTACTTCACCCCCTGAGAGAGAATTGTCTATATAGGTCCACGATATCGTATATCCCCCATATAACGGTACCCCCCGATATTCGGTATTTTGATGATTTTACCCACATTTTTTAACGGAATTGTCTGAAAATTCACACAAGGAGTTCCTTGTGGGTACTTTATACCTCGGCAGAGAATTATTTATATAGGTCCACAATATCGTATAGCCCCCATATAACGGTACCCCCCGATATTCGGTATTTTGATGATTTTACCCACATTTTCAACGGAATTGTCTGAAAATCCACACAAGGAGTTCCTTGTGGGTACTTTATACCTCGGCAGAGAATTATCTATATAGGTCCACGATATCGTATAGCCCCCATATAACGGTACCCCCCGATATTCGGTATTTTGATGATTTTACCCACATTTTCAACGGAATTGTCTGAAAATCCACACAAGGAGTTCCTTGTGGGTACTTTATACCTCGGCAGAGAATTATTTATATAGGTCCACAATATCGTATAGCCCCCATATAACGGTACCCCCCGATATTCGGTATTTTGATGATTTTTTCCCACATTTTTGAACGGAATTGTCTGAAAATCCACACAAGGAGTTCCTTGTGGGTACTTTATACCTCGGCAGAGAAATATCTATATAGGTCCACAATATCCTATAGCCCCCATATAACGGTACCCCCCAATATTCGGTATTTTGCTGATTTTACCCACATTTTTCAACGGAATTGTCTGAAAATCCACACAAGGAGTTCCTTGTGGGTACTTTATACCTCGGCAGAGAATTATCTATATAGGCCCACAATATCGTATAGCCCCCATATAACGGTACCCCCCGATATTCGGTATTTTGATGATTTTACCCACATTTTTCAACGGAATTGTCTGAAAATCCACACAAGGAGTTCCTTATACCTCGGCAGAGAATTATTTATATAGGTCCACAATATCGTATAGCCCCCATATAACGGTACCCCCCAATATTCGGTATTTTGCTGATTTTACCCACATTTTTCAACGGAATTGTCTGAAAATCCACACAAGGAGTTCCTTGTGGGTACTTTATACCTCGGCAGAGAATTATCTATATAGGCCCACAATATCGTATAGCCCCCATATAACGGTACCCCCCGATATTCGGTATTTTGATGATTTTACCCACATTTTCAACGGAATTGTCTGAAAATCCACACAAGGAGTTCCTTGTGGGTACTTTATACCTCGGCAGAGAATTATTTATATAGGTCCACAATATCGTATAGCCCCCATATAACGGTACCCCCCGATATTCGGTATTTTGAAGATTTTACCCACATTTTTGAACGGAATTGTCTGAAAATCCACACAAGGAGTTCCTTGTGGGTACTTTATACCTCGGCAGAGAATTATCTATATAGGTTCACAATATCGTATAGCCCCCATATAACGGTACCCCCCGATATTCGGTATTTTGATGATTTTACCCACATTTTTCAACGGAATTGTCTGAAAATCCACACAAAGAGTTCCTTGTGGGTACTTTATACCTCGGCAGATAATTATCTATATAGGCCCACAATATCGTATAGCCCCCATATAACGGTACCCCGCGATATTCGGTATTTTGATGATTTTACCCACATTTTTCAACGGAATTGTCTGAAAATCCACACAAGGAGTTCCTTGTGGGTACTTTATACCTCGGCAGAGAATTATCTATATAGGTCCACAATATCGTATAGCGCCCATATAACGGTACCCCCGATATTTGGTATTTTGATGATTTTACCCACATTTTTCAACGGAATTGTCTGAAAATCCACAAAAGGAGTCCCTTGTGGGCATTTTACCTCCTCAAAATGAAGTGTCTATATAGGTCCACGATATCGTATATCCCCCATATAACTGTAACCTCCGATATTCGGTATTTTGATGATGTTAGCCACGCTTTTCAATGGAATTGTCTTAAAATCAACACAAGTAGTTCCTTGTGAGTACTTCACCCCCTGAGAGAGAATTGTCTATACAGGTCCACGATATCGTATATCCCCCATATAACGGTACCTCCCGATATTCGGTATTTTATGATTTTACCCACATTTTTCATCGGAATTGTCTGAAAATCCACACAAGGAGTTCCTTGTGGGTACTTTATACCTCGGCAGAGAATTATCTATATAGATCCACGATATTGTATAGCTCTCATATAACGGTACCCCCGATATTCGGTATTTTGATGTTTTTAGCCATATTTTTCAACGGAATGGTCACAAGGGGTTCTTTGTACACAAGGGGTTCTTTGTGAGCACTTTACCCACCGACAGAGAATTCTCTATATAGGTTAACGATAACGTATAGCTTCCATATAACGGTACCCCGCGATATTCGGTATTTTGATGGTTTTTGCCACATTTTCCAATCGTATTGTCTGAGTACTTTACACGCAGACATAGATTTGTCTTTATAGGTCCACAATATCGTATATCCCCCCATATATCGGCACCTTCCTATGTTAGATATTTTAAAGATTTTAAAAGAATTTTTATTGGATTTTATTTTTTTGAAAATGTTCTAATTCGTTCCAAATGGTGGAGGGTATTCAAAGTTCGGCCCGGCCGAACTTACTGCTTTTTTACTTATTTTAACTAATATTTTTTTTATTTTCTCATCAATTATGCTTACACTACCTTCTGTATCTATCAAGGCTATATATTCTTTGTTTCTATGAAGGGGATTAATTACTTTGTCATTCCGTTTGTAACTCCTCGAAATATTCACAAAAGACCCTACAAAGCATATATATATATTCTGGATCAGCGTAAAATTCCAAGACGATCTAGCGAAGTCCGTCTGTCTGTTGTAATCACGCTATCTTTCGAACTAATTGAGATAGAAGACTACAATTTTACACACACATGCATATTTTACCAGTGGGCAGTTTAAGTTCGTAAATGGGCCATGTCGGTCCATGTTTTCTTATAGCCCCAATATAACGGTACCTCCCGATATTCGGTATTTTCATGACTTTAGCGACATTATTTGCCGGAATTATATACAATTTCATATTTGAAGTTCGTGATGGGTACTACAGCCTATGACAAAATGCTGGTCCAAGTCTTCGTATAGCCCCCATATAACGGGTACCGCCTGATTTTCGGTATTTTGCTGATTTCAGCAACGTTATTCACCGGCATCGCTTTAAATTTTGTACTAGAAGATACCAATGGGCACTACAGCCTATGGCAAACATTTTTGTATACAGGTTCAGATCTTTGTATAGCCCCCATATGACGGTACCTCCCGATAGTCGGTATTTTGACGATTTCAGCTACATTATTCACTTGAATCGTTTCAAATTTCGTAATGAAAGATCTTAATGGGTACTGCAAATTATGGCAAAAAAAAATCTTATGCACGTCCACATCCACCATATGACGGTACATCCAGACACTCCGTATTTTCATGATTTTTGCTACGTTATTCACCGTAATTATAACAATTTTTTTATTTGAAGTTCGTAATGGGCACTACAGCCTATGACAAAAAATTTCGTATCCAGGTCCACGTCTTCGTATAGTCCCCATATAACGGTTTTAATTTAAGTGGTAGTTTTCGGCATTTTTTTGAAAATTTTCAATTTGCTTCGAAATGGTGGAGGGTATTAGCTGCTTTTTTACTTGTTAATGTTATTTTTGTCATGTGTAAAAAATCTGATGTTGTATTTAAAATAGTCACAAAATTTTTGGTTTCATTTTCATTACTATCTTCTATTACCTGGTATTGATTTATTTCTTCTTTCTTGTTACTATATTGCTGATATTTCGGCACATTGTTATCACTACTGTCTTTCAGGAATATTGCAGAGTTATTTGTTTCTATATTATAAAGTTTCTATTGGTTCAGCCTGGTCTTGCGCAGGTTGATTCCTGCGAAATGGACCGAAATTTGGCCCTGGATAACCTACATGTGCTAACCTCTGAAAATTTCCTGAATTTTGATTTCTATATTGAAAATTGGTTCTGGCCTGTTAGGCTGTTTGTACATATTTTTGTTTTAATTATTATTGATGTAAATATTTCCTTGTCCTCTATTCGTTTGATTTCAACTCTTTTCTTGGCTTTTTTATAAGGACTGGTAATTGAAATTACTATTGTACCAAGGAGGTGTCATTTTCTTGTACTCTTCACTAATGCATGAATTTTCCAAAAGTCTTTTTGTGAATATTTTTAATATGTCATTAATATTTTTATACCCTCCACCATTCTATGGAGGGTGTATTAACTTTGTCATTCCGTTTGTAACTCCTCGAAATATTCATAATAGACTCTACAAAGTATATATATATTCTGGATCAGCGTAAAATTCTGAAACGATCTAACGATGCCCGTCTGTCTGTTGTAATCACGCTATCTTTCAAACGAATTGAGATAGAAAACTACAATTTTGCATACATGCATAGTTTATCAGTGAGCAGGTTAAGTTCGTAAATGAGTCATGTCGGTCCACGTTTTCGGTATAACGGTAATTCCCGAAATTCGGTAATTTCATAATTTTAGCGACATTATGTGCCGGAATTACATACAATTTCGTATTTGATCTTCGTGATGGGTACCACAGCCTATGATAAAAATGTTTGTATGCAGGTCCAAGTCCTCGTATAGGCACCATATAACGGTACCTTCCGATATTCCGTGTTTTGATGATTTCAGCAACATTATTCACCGGAATCGTTTCAAGATCCTAATCGTACTGGAAGATCCTAATGAGCACTACAGCCTATGCCTAAATTTTTTTATGCAAGTCCAAGTCTTCGTATAGCCCCCAGATAACGGTACCTTTCGATATTCGGTATTTTGATGATTTCATCAACATTAGTTCCCATATAACGGTTTTAATTTGAGTGGTAGTTTTTTTGAAATCTTCCAATTTCCTTCGAAATGGTGGAGGTTATTAAAAGTTCGGCCCGGCCGAACTTAGCTTCTTTTTTATTTGTTCTCTTCATAAATTTTACCCAAAAGTGTTTCTTGTGTCATTTCTTTGTTTGTATTAAGTATTAAATTGTATATATTTGCTAAATGTATATAATGGTCATTTCAGTTATTAGCTCACTTACATTATTATCCTTTAAATTCGAAATGACTGTATATTTGGTGTGGTTCTACTGATGGCCTGTATCGAAGTTTTAACGTCTCCTTTATTAATTCCCAATTTATTTAACTTTGTCATTCCGTTTGTAACTCATCGAAATAATAATTTTAGACCGAACCGAAAGTGTATATATTCTTGATCAGCGTAAAATTCTAACACGATTTTGCCCTGTCCGTTCCTCCGACTGTTGTAACCACCCATAGTCAAAACGAAATAAAATAGGAAGCTAAAATTTTTCACAGATCAGTCTTTTGTCGGCAGGCAGGTCAAGTTCGAAGACGGGCTCTATCAGTCCACGATATCCTATAGCCCCCATATAATGGCACCCCCCGACATTCGGTATTTTGATGATTTTATCCACAATTTTCAATGGAATCGTCTGAAATTCTACACAAATTGTTCTTTGTACCTTACCTTCTAAAAGAGAATTGTTCACATAGTCTATGATATTGTATATACCCCATATAATGGTACCCCACGATATTCTATATTTTGATGATTGTAGCCAAAATTGTCAATGGCTATTTTTCTTAGGTTCTACAACCTATAAGAAAAAACTGCGTATGCAGGTTCACGTCTTCGCAAAGCCCACACTTACGATACCTCAGATATTTGGTGTTTTCATGATTTTAAGAACATTATTCACTGGAATTGTTTTAAAATTTGTAATGGGAACTACAGCCTATGACAAAAAATTTCGTATACAGGTTCACGTCTTCGTATAGTCCCAATATAACGATACCTCCCGATATTCGGTAATTTAAACAAAATGTTGGCCTTTATAGGTATGGACAGGGCAATTAAGCTTTACTGTAATGTTTTATAGTTAAACATTATTTGTTAAACATTATTTGTTTTTCTTTTTATACCCTCTACCATAGTATGGATGTCATTCCATTTGTAACAACTCGAAATACACATTTTAGACCCACAAAGTATATATATGTTTGATCAGCATAAAATTCTATCTAATCAGCATAAAATTCTATCTAATCAGCATAAAATTCTATTCTAATCACTCTAGCTTCCGAACGATTTGAAGTAGATTGATAAAATTTTGCTCAATGTATGTTATGTCTGCAGGGTTTTAGCGAATTAAATTATGTGGACATTCTTTGTAATAGTAAAATAATTTCTCAGTGCTTTAAAACCTATGTACCGTTGTTTATTATAAGATTTATATTTTAAAATTTTAAGTTTATTTTAATTGTTTATTACCAGGAAGAATTCAATTCAATTCAATTTTTATGAACTAGGGTAAGTGTACCAGTAGTCGGCACGTTTAGGATTTACGCTATTTCAACATTCTGAGTGGAATGTTTTAATTATGACAACGTTATTATATTCACATTTTGTTTATTTTTCCAAATAAAAAACAAAGTTTGAATCACTTTTTATTAAATATGTAAAATTTGCAATTGTATTAAAATCGTGATTTTTGCCAGTAGTTGGCACCATTTTCCAATTGTCGGCATGACATGTTCCAATAATCGACAAATGCGTTTTTGTACGGTAAATGTAATATATTTAATTAATTAATTGAATAACTTAGGCCACTTACTCTGTTTACGGTAGTATAAAGTGATTTTATTTATTTTTTGGGTAAGTGGACCTATACGAATAATATCATTTCAGAGAGAAAAGAGACTGTCTCATTGCAATAATTTTAAAATCGGGAAAAATTAAAAAAAATTTCAATGTAACCGAATTTCAAAATGTTAGCCCATTCCATTGGCAAACTTCGTGAGGACCTTTAAATATTTTCTGTAACAAATCAGCGAAAAAATTGAAGTTTGAATATCTTTTGCTTTATCAAATCGTTTGTATACCCTCCACCATACTATGAAGGGTATATTAACTTTGTCATTCTGTTTGTCACTTCTCAAAATATTCATGTAAGACCCAACAAAGTATATATATTCTTGATCAGCGTAAAATTCTATGTCGATTTAGCTATGTCCGTCTGTCTGTTTGCTGTTGTAATCACGCTATCTTTCGAACGAATCGAGATAGAAGGCTAAAATTCTGCAGAATTTTAACCTGGCCAGTAGGCAGGTTAAGTTCGTAAATGGGCCATAACGGTACCTCTCGATATTCGGTATTTTGATAGTTTTAGCGACATTATTCACAGGAACTGTTTCAAATTTGGTATTTGAAGTTCGTAATGGATACTACAGCCTAAGAAAGAAAATTGTCTATGCAGGACCAAGTCTTCGTATAGCACCATATAACGGTACCTCTCGATATTCGGTAATTTAAACAAAATGTTGGCCTTTATAGGTATGGACAGGGCAATTAAGCTTTACTGTAATGTTTTATAGTTATAGTATACCTAATAAAGGATTCCCGCTTCGCAGCTTTATTGATTATGGCGATAAAGCAGTCTTGCTATAACTGTGATGTAAAAATATTTTAAAATTAATTCAAAATTTGACCATATTTTCATCGCTTCCGAACAGTACATGGAGTTGAAAAAATAATATGGAGAATGTCCTAACATTTCAATTTTGTATTTTAGCAAGGAGTGTAATCTTTCATAATCATCGTGTTTGTTTTATTTAAAAAATGGTGAAAATAGTCAGCTGATTTTGCGGTGATTTTTTTTTGTTATTTTTAAAAAAGTTTCACTTGCGTTTCTATCCTACTATAACTCTCTTTAATCAGCATTTTCATGACTTTCTCCACATTTTTTCACGGATTTGTCTAGAAATTGGTACATGTAGGTGATAATGGGTCCTAGTTTCACAGGCAGAACATTGCATGGTACAATGAAGAGAAGGTAGGCCAACTTTGAAAAAATTGCAAGTATAGAGGTCTACCTGTTTGGCTTGTAATGTCAGAATTAGTATCACAACAATAAAAAATCAAACAACTTGTTGCATTTATTTTGAATAAATAATTGAAAACCGCGAGAACTGAATGAAAGGTCAACACTTCTTTTCAAAACCAGTTTCTATATATCTCTAAAGGATTATTTCGCTATAAAAATTCTAGATTTTGTTGACGCATACGATGAAATAAACATTTTGAAAACATCCGAATTTGAATGTTTTCTGAACAATTTTTTGTTATTGAAAAGAAAACACATACATAAACAAATAAAGATGACATATTAAGCCAAGAAAATAAAAAAAATTGAAATCATATGGTGTTCACTTTCATGAAGTGTCGAAATCTGGGATTTCTGTTGCTGACGTCAAACCATCAGATACAGGATTAATCTGGCTACGTTACTTGAAGCTTGGGATATTTTTTGCCTGGTTGATAAATGGCGCACTCGCTAGAATGGATCCAGCGAGCACTCAAACATTTGGTCAAAGAATGTTTTTGGTTGGTTGTTTTTTAATCGTTGAACCGAAAAGACGTCCGTATCGAAAATAAATTGAATTAATGTTTTCAAACTAACTTTTTTGAATTAATAGCATTTATAATTGTTGCACAAGAAAAAATAAAACGGAAAGTGAAAACATTTTCAACACAAAGTGTTAAAATAAATGCGTTTTTTATTTTATTTCAAAGTTCCTGATTTTGCTATCGTTGTTTCCCGCTGTGCTTCGCCGGTGATTGCATTGTTGTTTTTCTTAATTTGCCAAGTTTTTGTTTGAGACAAAAACATAGTCCTTCGAGCCGGATTTTGGAGTACGAGGATAATTTTTAAGTTCTTTTGTTGAAGTTTCTGGCGAAATCAGGTAACGTTATCGTTTTTAATTGGAAATAATTTATCCCATTATTTATTTAAATTAAAATTTTTTCACAAAAAATTGGGGTTGAAACAATTCCCAACAATTTGTAAAATCCCATTTTGGATCGAAAAAGTGTTGAGCAGCTGATCGCCGTGTTGACAGATTTACACTAACAACTAACAGTGGATAACTCGTTGTTCTTCTTCTTGTTAGTTAGTTTTGTTTTGATATTGTCTCTTTTTTTATGTGAGATAAATTTTTTATAATTTCTATAAAATAATTTCTTTTGAAAAAGTGAAAAAAAAGAACAACAAAATTATGTTATGAAAATAATATTTAAAATTTAACCAAAAATAAATAAATTAACATAGTGATTGCCAGTGTCGTTGTAATACTGTGAGAGAACATACGGAATTGAAACAGACGGACAGACATTTACCAGGCTGATTTTAACCACCGAATTTCTAAAAAAAGGTACGTGGTTTTTGCCTTGTTAAGAGAAAAAAAAAGAACAAATGTGATTGTGTGTGTTTAATTAGCATTTTGTTTTTGTGAAATTCGAGTGGGGTGTTTGTTGTTTGTCTTTGAAGCTTGCTATTGACTGGAGCAATCATCGTAAGGAGACTTATAATAAGAAGGTGACTCTTTATCTACAGGAGCAGTCTAAGTTACAAAAGAGACTTATCATAACAAGGTGTTTCGGTTAACTTTTCTTTAGGAACTGTTGGAGTGAGGAGACTAATAATAACAAACTGTTTCAACCTCGCCTATCGAAAGATAAACACACTCTTGGATAGGTTTCGGTAAATTTCTTTTATTCTCTTTTAAATTTGTGATCTTATTCAATAAAAAATGGCTGAATCCAAGGTTCTCCTGAAATTTAAAGCACTAGCTTCATTACTATTAGAATTTGAGGCTGATATGGATACAATGTCCAAGGGTGAAGTAACCATGTTTGATGTTGAGCCTCGAAAAATTAAACTGAAGAGACTGTGGTCAAGAATTAATTCAATTTATGAAAACGTTTGTGTTGAAAGTAGTGGGTCAAAAGACGAAGTATCGGATATTTACAGGCAGTGTAGAGAAGCCTATATGACTTGTTCGGCGCTCATGGGTGAGCTTTCTCAATCTTTTGTAGATAATTCTACTATGTCTTCAACAGTGGCGAGTCCAAGCCAGATCAGACGAACAGGACGTTCGGAAAACTTGACTGATCCTCGCGTGCGTTTGCCTCCCTGCACGACTGAAATTTTTCATGGTGATTATTTGTCGTGGCCGTCGTTTAGAGATATGTTCACCGCAGTTTATATTGATTGTAAATCGATAACTCCTGTCGAAAAGTTGTTTTATTTGCGTCAAAGTACCAGAGGAGAGGCTTTAGAAATAGTCAAGAAATCACCATTGACTAACGACGGGTTTGCGAGCGCATGGTCCAATCTAAGAGACAGATATGAGAATAAACGTATCTTAGTCAATAGTCAATTAAAGGTACTCTTCAACTTATCATTAGTAAAACATGAGTCTGCGGGTGAAATTAAAAGACTTCAGAGGGATGTTAACAATTGTATAACGGCTCTGAAGTTGCATAAGATTAATATTGATAGTTGGGATCCGATTTTTGTATTTTTATGCTCTACTAAGCTTCCCACAAATACTCTTTCACTTTGGGAACAGACCATTAGTAATAAAACAGAAATTTCTAAGTGGTCTGATCTCGATGAATTCTTGACAGCCAGATTCCAGTCCCTAGAAACGGTGTATGACTTGACACATACTCAGGATGTGAAGTCTACGGAAGGGAAAACACCCCATGATGCTTCTCGTTCAGGAAGGAGAATTAAATCGTATCAGACTTACATAAACAAAAATTCTTGTTTTGTGTGTTCACAAGATCATTGGTTGAAATCTTGTCCGAAGTTTTTGAAAATGAATCAAGAGCAAAGATTTGTTGTCGTAAAGAGAAATAATCTTTGTCTGAACTGTTTCAGTAACAACCATAAATTAAATCAGTGTACAAAGAAAATAAGTTATTCGAAATGTAGTCTGAAACACCACACTCTTTTGCATAGAGAACCTAAACCGCCGCGTACTGAGGCTGTTATAGATTCTGATAGATTTTCTTCCAACAAGAAAAGTAAATGCCAGGATTTCAGGCCTAAATGATGCAATAGCGGGATCCTCTGAGAAACAATGTACATTTTTATTGAAATCACCTCACAATGAAAGTTTTGAAATGCAAGTTTCTAGTTTAGTATTGCCAAGATTGACTGGAAAACTTCCTGGTTGTACTTTGGATATTCCAGATAACTATTCGTTAGGTATTGTACCTTTAGCTGACCCAAAATTTGCAAGAAGTGACAAAATCGACATTTTACTTGGTGGCGACATTTATCCTCAGATTTTGATGGATGGTGTGCAACGAAATGTGTTAGGCTCCCTTCTAGCTCAAAGAACCATTTTCGGCTGGGTTCTCACCGGACCTATTTCTAAACAAAACCCTGGTTCATTTACAACCTGTGTCTCATTTTGTACAACTGTTCAAATGGACAAACTTTTGGAGAAGTTTTGGAAATTAGAAGAGCCACCAAAAATTAGTAAATACACTCGAGAAGAAGAATTTTGTGAAGAAATATACCAAAAAACAACAACAAAATCATCTGACGGTCGATATGTAGTTTCTTTGCCGTTTAAGCCACAGTTTGCGAATGGAAAAGGCTTAGGTTTATCTAGAGTGAGAGCTTGTAGACAATTTTTGCGAAATGAAGCATCGCTTTGTAAGAAACTGGAATTCAAATTAATATATGACAGCGTCTTGCAGGAGTATGAGCCCTTGGGTCATATGGTGATGATAAAAGAGGATGAACAGGAATCCTGTTCTTTTTATCTGCCCCATCATGCTGTCATTAAACCGGAAAGTTCTTCCACAAAAGTTAGAGTCGTTTTTAATGCCTCTAGTAAGTCTACTTCAGGTTTAAGTTTAAATGATGTTCTGTACCCTGGTCCAATTTTACAGAGTGATCTAATGTTGTTAATAATTCGCTGGCGTTTTTATCGTTATGTTTTTAATGGTGATATCGAAAAAATGTATCGCCAGATTTGGCTACATAAAGATCATACAAAGTTCCAAAGATTAGTTTTTCGAAAGGATCCCAAGGCAAACTTGAATAATTATGAACTGAAGACAGTAACGTTTGGTGTGAATTGTGCACCTTTTTTGGCCATCAGAACTTTGCCTCAGTTGGCATCCGATGTTGAAAAGGATTTGCCTTTAGCAAGTAAAATTTTGCGGAATATGATGTATGTGGACGACGTTCTAGCAGGCGCTCACGAATTAACATTAGCAGTAGAGGCTAGAGATCAGCTGATTCGTGCTCTCTCCTCTGCTGGTTTTTCTATGAGGAAATGGACCTCAAATGAAGAACAACTTTTAAAAGATTTGCCACCGGATCATCTTCTTTCTGAAAATTTTCTAGCAATTGAAGACGAAAGTAACGTGAAAACTTTAGGCATAAGATGGAATGCAAAGTGTGATTTTTTCTATTTTCTCGTCAAACCCATCCAGATTAAGTCTAATTTTACTAAGAGGGAAGTTTTATCCATAATTGCCAGCTTATTTGATTGTCGTTGCAAAAATATTAATGCAAAAAGTTTGGTGCGAAGGAATCGGTTGGGACGAAGTCTTGTCCCAAAACATCTACCGTCAGTGGATGCAATTCATCGGTGATTATACTATATTAAATCGCATTAAAATTCCTAGATGGATCGGATTTCATACAAGTGCCCAAGTTGAAATTCATGGCTTTTCAGACGCTTCTGAGAAAGCGTATGGAGCCTGTGTATATGTTCGGGTTGTATCTGATGACGGATCCGTGCAAACGCACTTATTGTTAGCAAAGTCAAGAGTAGCCCCTTTGAAGGTAGTTTCGTTGCCTAGGTTGGAACTTTGTGGAGCCTTATTGTTGTTGGATTTGATGGGATCCGTAAGAACCGATTTATGTCTTGACGAAAAGCACACAGAATTTTATTGTTGGTCAGATTCTTTGATTGTTCTTGCTTGGCTGCAAAAACCCCCTAATTCGTGGAATACATTTGTGGCCAATAGGGTGTCAAAAATTCTTGACAGCGTTGGGAAAAAAAAATTGGAGGCATGTTAAGTCAGAATTTAATCCTGCTGACCTTATAAGTAGGGGAACTAGGGCTGAAAATATTATTAATGAATCTCTATGGTGGCACGGACCATCTTGGCTCAAATCTCATACCAACCTGTGGAAAAAGGATATTTTTGAATTGGAAACTGATGAAGAGAAAAGAAAAGTGAAGACTTTTTCTAACTTCATTAAAGATTTTGATGATGTTCTTGACTCATTTTCATCTTATGGCAAGGCATTGCGTATTATGGCCTATATATTTCGTTTTGTTAACCGTCTTAAAAAACAAAAATCTTCTTACAACGACATCGTATGCTCTGAAGAGCTTCAAAAGGTTAAAGAGCGTTTAGTGATTATTGCTCAAAAGGTATATTATCCAGAAGAGTATTTTAGCTTGTCGAATAATAAATCAATTCCATCCAGGAGTCCTTTGCTTAGCTTAAATCCATTTCTTGACACTAAGGGTTTAATACGCGTAGGTGGTCGGCTTACCAATGCCACTGATTTGTCACATCGCGAAATACATCCACTTATTCTGCCTTACAAATGCAAAATGTCACGGCTACTAATAAATTTTATTCATCAAATGACATTACATGGTGGTAACCAACTGATGCTTCGAGTTCTAAGGACAGAATTTTGGATACCACGCGCAAAAAATTTGATTCGATGGTCAATAGGTCGATGTAGAGTTTGCACTATTATGGCCAAAGAAACTAAAAGGCAATTAATGGCCTCTCTTCCGTTTTCAAGAACAGTACTTGATAGACCATTTACTAGAACTGGAGTTGATTTTGCAGGTCCGTACGACATAAAAAATTACACAGGAAGGGCGTGTTTGATAACCAAAGGTTACGTTTGTCTTTTTGTGTGTTTTGCCACACGAGCAATTCATTTAGAAGCTGTAAGCGACCTATCGTCGGCTGCATTTCTGGCGGCTTTCTCCCGATTTGTGTCCCGCAGAGGTTGTCCAAAGGAGATGTTTTCGGACAATGGTACAAATTTTGTTGGAGCCTCAAAGGCTTTGAGGACTGAGTTTCTCACTTTTATTCAAACCATTGGGCCAGAACTTATGAAAAAGTATTCTACAAGGGGTATTCAGTGGAAATTTAATCCTGCAAATGCGCCACATATGGGTGGTTTATGGGAAGCTGGAGTGAAATCTTTTAAACATCACTTTAGAAGGATAGCCGCAAATCTTAAGTACACATTCGAAGAGTTTTCGACCCTATTAACTCGTGTGGAGGCCTGTTTAAATTCTAGACCTCTTTGTCCTCTTTCGGATGATATCTCTTCTCTTGATGTATTGACCCCCGGTCACTTTTTAATAGGAGGTCCAATTTTGTCCCCTCCCGAACCAGAAATACACGAAGCGCCAGAGTCAATCGTAAATCGATGGCAAAGAGTTAAGGCTTTGAATCAACGTTTATGTATACGTTGCAAAAATGAATACTTAAAGGAGCTCACCAAACGAAACAAATGGAATACCCCTGTAGAAAATGTTAAAGTTAACGACCTGGTAGTTATAAAAGAAGATAATATAGCACCTAATGAATGGAGGTTAGGCCGTATAACAAAAGTAATGCCAGGCGTCGATCAGCTGGTACGGGTTGCTGAGGTCAAGACAGAACGTGGTCTAATCGTCAGACCAGTAGTAAAACTTGTCGTTCTACCCACTTATTGAGTATTATCTCGTTTATTTTAGAACCATGGTTAAAGCTAGTAAATACAATGCCGAAAATCGTGTGTGCAAAAGACGTATTGTTTGTCGCGTCTGCCTTAAAGACCATCCTCTACGATTTTGTCGAAAGTTCTTGGACATGGACTACACTGAGAGGATGAAAATTATTTCTATTTACCAACATTGTGCTGGCTGTCTAGGACATGACCACACATGGCGTACTTGCACGAGCACAGGCAAATGCAAGAAATGTGGTGATATGCACCATACGTTGCTTCACAAACCTGGACCTCGTCCGTCTGGGGATTTGGTGAAGAAATGCCCTAGGGGAAAAGGACCTAGTTCGTCCAAGTCCCAGCAGAAGAAAAGACCTCGTCCGTCAAATTCTTCAAATGAGCCAGAACCATCGCATAACGGACCTAGTTCGTCCCAAAATGTCCGTCGAAACAGTTCGCCTAAATATACTCATAAGACTGGACGAAGTTCATCAGCAGCTTCAAAGCATAAGGGACCTAGTTCGTCCCAACATGCATCCTCAAAGAAGTTTTCTAATGAAGTGGTGCCCTACAATGGCCGGAAGGGAAAATCTTATGTGAAGAAGGATCTGTCGACCGAACTGATTCCAACTTACTGCTTGCAGGAAACTTTATTACTGAAAGCCACAGCAGTGGTCAAAATTGTCTGTGGTGATCGATACATACACGAGCGGGCATTGATCGATCCCAGTAGCGAAAGCTCCATTGTGGCTGATTCTCTGGTAAAACGATTAGGGAAAAGGGTTGTCCGAGTCGCAGATAAAACAAGATGTCTTCTTCAACTAAGAGGTAATTACGGGATGTCGACAATTGTGGAAACGTATGCCGAAGTTCGTCGCAATTATGTTGTGGTAACTCCAAAGAAGTCTATTGACGTCCGTATAATAGAGGAGTTCCCTGGGTTGCAGCTAGCTGACGAACATTTTCACACATCAGCGCCTGTTCACCTCAAACTAGGTGGAGACTTATATTCGAAGATTATCCGAAATGGTGTTAGCGGTGGTGCTTTTGGAAAACCACTAGCCCAATTTACTATTTTTGGATATGTAATATCAGGGACATATACACCCTAGATATCTGTAAGGCATTAAGTATGCGCTTCAACCATGGATTTTTGTTGATTTCAATATAATATTTTATAGAATTTGAATTACTCTACTATTGATGAATAATGCTATCATTTTTTATTGAATTTTAATGGTTTCAAAACTGAATTAAAAAAATGAAACCAACCTACGTAACTTGCACTGTTATCCGCAACCTACTAATTGAGTCTGTTTTTTTGTTTTTTTTCCTCTTTTTATCTTCCATGCTTCCCGAGTTCTTTTCAGAACTTTCTGGTTCCGAAAGACTGAAAGGTGGCCGGGATGTTCACTTTCATGAAGTGTCGAAATCTGGGATTTCTGTTGCTGACGTCAAACCATCAGATACAGGATTAATCTGGCTACGTTACTTGAAGCTTGGGATATTTTTTGCCTGGTTGATAAATGGCGCACTCGCTAGAATGGATCCAGCGAGCACTCAAACATTTGGTCAAAGAATGTTTTTGGTTGGTTGTTTTTTAATCGTTGAACCGAAAAGACGTCCGTATCGAAAATAAATTGAATTAATGTTTTCAAACTAACTTTTTTGAATTAATAGCATTTATAATTGTTGCACAAGGAAAAATAAAACGGAAAGTGAAAACATTTTCAACACAAAGTGTTAAAATAAATGCGTTTTTTATTTTATTTCAAAGTTCCTGATTTTGCTATCGTTGTTTCCCGCTGTGCTTCGCCGGTGATTGCATTGTTGTTTTTCTTAATTTGCCAAGTTTTTGTTTGAGACAAAAACATATGGTATCATAGCCCTACCTTGATATCATTGTACCATGGAACATTGCATGTATAGGTCCACGTTTAGGTGTAGACCTCATACAACGGAACCTCCCGATGTTTGGTATTTTGATGATTTTTTCCACTTTTTTCACAGATTTGTCTAAAAATTAGTTTTTGAGGTCATAATGGGTTCTAGCTCGCTTGGCGAAAAACTTTATATATAGATCCACGTTTTGGTACAGCCCCATTCAAAAGTACCTCCCGATATTCGGTATTTCGATGTCTATACATTGGAACTTGTTGGTCATAATTGGTTCTAGCTCCGGTGGCGAAACATTGCATGTATAGGTCCACATTGTTGTATAGCCCCATATAACGGTACCTCCTGATATTCGGTATATTGATGGTTTTTGCCACATTTCCCACGAATTTGTCTAAAAATTTGTATTTGTGATTCAAAATGTCCATGGATTTGTCTAAAAATTGGTACATGTAGGTGATAATGGGTCCTAGTTTCACATGCAGAAGATTGCATGTATACATAACGTGACCATACGTCCCGCTTTGGGCGGGACAGTCCCGCTTTGAGGTTATCTGTCCCGCTGTCCCCAGCGAGAGCAAAAATGTCCCGCTTTCGAAAATACTGGATATTGATATTGATGAAAAATACATAAGTTATTTTTTCCCCGTGAACATATAATTTATTTGCATAGTTTTTTTTTTCAAGCAACATTAACATTAAAATTAACTCGAAAGATTTTGTAATGCTAATGCTGGAGTTAATGTCGACGTCGTCGACGGCGTCAAATGTCAAAAAAATTGAATCGTATGAAATTTTATGAGAGCAGTGAATCTTAACGCCGTAAGAAATTCGACGCCGAAAAAGTTCAATCTGTTTCAACTTTTTCGGCGTCGTCGACGGCGTTGACATTAACTCCAGCATAACAAGGGAAATCACCAAATTAAAAATGCTTATAAAAACAGAAAAAGTTTCTGTCACTCTGTCAGTACCCTAAGCATAGACGCTCTAAATTGTTCTGGTATCTTTTCATCGCGGAGTCGGAGAAGGCGAGCAAAGTCAAACAATTTATTTTCAATGTTAGCGTTTGTAACATTACAATAATGCCTAAACGCAAGTGTACTTTTAACATTTCTTTGCAAAATAAGTATCCATTTATAAAACAAAGAAGTGGTGAATCAGACGTTACGTGTGAAAAATGTCGTACTGATTTTAGTGTTGGACATGGTGGTGCCAGTGATATTGAGAAGCATTTAAAATCGGAAAAACACAAGCTTTCTGATCAAGCTGCCGCTTCAACCTCGTCAATGCTTTCTTTTTTTAAAAGAACAAATTTGGCAACTTCCAAAGACTTGGATATAGCTGCAGCGGAGGGTGCGTGGGCGTACCACACAGTGCAAGAAAACCACAGTTTTCGTTCGAATGACTGTGCTTCAAATCTAATATAAACATGTTTTGAGCAAAAATTTAGATGTGCCCGTACAAAATCACAAGCTATATTTGTAAATGTGCTGGCACCTATGGCGATGGACGAATTGAAAGAACACCTTCACGAAGCCCACTGCATATCTTTATTAACCGATGCTTCCAATCATGGCTCAATAAAATTATTCCCTGTTTTAGTTCGCTATTTTGTACCATGCGAAGGCGTGAGAGTCAGGATTTTAGAGTTTCAAAAGCAGCCAGGCGAATCATCTGATATAATTGTGGATTATTTGAAAGAAGTATTATCTTGCAATGATTTGAATAAGAAAATTGTGGCATTTTGTGCAGACAATACAAACTGCAATTTCGGAGGAAAGAATAGAAAAGGGATAAATAATGTTTACGCGAAATTGAACCTATCCGTCGGAAGGCAGCTCATTGGAATTGGGTGTGGAGCCCATATAATTCATAATGCTATCAAAACAGCCGCAGATTGTCTCCCTGTTGACTTCGAATGCATCATTGTGAAAATTTATTCATTCTTCTACATCTAGAGCATTCGGGTAGAAGTTCTGAAAGAGTTCTGTGATTCCACCGACACAGAGTATCAGAAACTGTTGGGCTACAGTAAAACAAGGTGGCTTGCTTTAATGCCGGCGCTTGAGAGAATTTTAAAAATGTTTCAGCCTTAGAAAACCTATTTTCTGAGCATAGATAAATGCCCTACTATTTTAAAAACGTTTTTCGAAAATCCCAGCTCTGAATTGTGGTTATATTTTTTGCACGCACAGACAGCGATTTTTCATCAAGCCGTGTTGAAAATCGAGGGACAAAACGTGTCCGCAATAGAGTCTGCGAATGAAATTAATCGTCTCCGAGATAACTTAGAACTTAAAGAGAATTCGATTTTCCTTCCTCATTCCGTCCGCAATCTACTGGTAAAATTACAAAAAACTGACGTTGCTGTTGATGAGCAGAATGTGGAAACTGCGGCAGCGGATTTTTATAAGACAAGTAAAGAATACTTGGAACAGTGGTACCAGTTCAGTGCACAACTAGCAGTATTTGAATGGTCAAATTTGAGAAAAGTCCCTACTTGGGAAGACGTACAGAATGTGACGGATTTGCTGATCACACAAAGATTTCTTAGCAGTAGCCAAGATACGGAGGTGTTCGATGAGTTTTCGCTTATTTCCAGTTACGTCACAGTTGAAAAAATCAAAAGGTGGAACGATGAGAATGTTGCTACTGAAGACCGTTGGGTGGAGCTGTTTAAACACTTCCGTGCTAATAATCTCAACTGCACAAACTTTCGCACAATTATTGAGTATGTTTTATGTATGCCTGGAAGTAACGCACCTGTCGAAAGAGTTTTTTCCCTAATGAATAAAATATGGACAAGTGAAAAAACGCAGTTAAGTGTGACAGTTTTAAAAGCTATTTTAATTACTAAGACTAACATCAACAAACAATGTAATCAGCTCCATTCCTACTTGAAAACTAGACCCGATATTTTAAAACTAATTTGCTCTGCTGACAAATATAAAACAAATACTTAGACATAAGATTAATTTCATAAATTAGGTTTATACGTATTCTCTCCGTTTTTGAATAAAATTTGTTTTTAAATGCATAATTTTTTTTTACAAAATTCCGCAGGCGTCCCGCTCTGACAAAAAATATAAATGGTCACATTATGTATACATGTATACCTCATACAACGGAACCTCCCGATGTTTGGTATTTTGCTAAAAATTGGTGTTTGCAGTTCATAATGGGTTCTAGCCCGCTGGCAGAACATTAAATATTTAGTTCCACGCTTTCCTAAAGCACATATATAACTATTCCCACCGATATTCGGTATTTTGATAATCGGAGTCACATTTACCAACATAATTGTTTCAAATTTGGTATTTTAGAAGGTTTGATACATGACAATCCTTGACGTATAAAATTGCCTATAGAGCAGGGCAAGGCAGAGAGCCTCAACATTTTTTTGTGATTGTGTGTGTTTTGAAATAACAAAATATTGCAAGTGTTTTTTTAAAATTAAAAAATATATAAGTTGACATTTTCTTGAGGGGAAAATACTAACGACATATCATTTTTATCCATCCTCATGTCATACAGTTCTCGGCGCGTTTTAACCTTTCACCTTAACTTGGGTGGTGTACCGCCAACGACTTATCATTTTTAGCCACCCTAACAACACACTGTCCTCAACACGATACAAAATCTTGACGTGGGTGGTGGATTCAGGCTGGATTCATCAGATACCTTATTCAGCCATCTGGTAGCGGCGCACATCTTAGATGTCAATTTTGTAAAGTAAATTGTATTCTACTTGTTGAGCACTTTCATTTGATACCCATATAGATGGGATTGATAATACCTACGTAATCCGCCATTTTGTAGGGGCCGCCATCTTGGATTTTAATTTAATATAGTACTTTGTATTTTGCTTCTTTAATCCATTCATTTGATACCCATATTGATCGGATTAATAAAACATAAATGTGTCGTCAGAAAAGAAAATTTTGTATTCTATTGAATTTGTAACCCCCAGGAGAATATTGGTTGGGAACGTAGGTTCGGGATGTACGTCTCTATGACATAAACTCCGAAATGTCAAACGCTTTCAGTCGGATTTTGTGCAGAAACATGAAAAAATTACTAATATTAATTTTTTGATGGTCATTGGGGTCTCCAACGCACAATTTAAATGACAACAAGTAAAAAAGCAGTAAGTTCGGCCGGGCCGAACTTTGAATACCCTCCACCATTTGGAACGAATTAGAAAATTTTCAAAAAAATAAAATCCAATAAAAATTCTTTTAAAATCTTTAAAATATCTAATATAGGAAGGTGCCGATATATGGGGGGATATACGATATTGTGGACCTATAAAGACAAATCTATGTCTGCGTGTAAAGTACTCACAAGGAACTCCGTGTGTGGATTTTCAGACAATACGATTGGAAAATGTGGCTAAATTCATCAAAATACCGAATATCGCGGGGTACCGTTATATGGGAGCTATACGTTATCGTTAACCTATATAGAGAATTCTCTGTCGGTGGGTAAAGTGCTCACTAAGAACCCCTTGTGTACAAAGAACCCCTTGTGACCATTCCGTTGAAAAATATGGCTAAAAACATCAAAATACCGAATATCGGGGGTACCGTTATATGAGGGCTATTCAATATCGTGGATCTATATAGATAATTCTCTGCCGAGGTATAAAGTACCCACAAGGAACTCCTTGTGTGGATTTTCAGACAATTCCGATGAAAAATGTGGGTCAAATCATAAAATACCGAATGTCGGGAGGTACCGTTATATGGGGGATATACGATATCGTGGACCTGTATAGACAATTCTCTCTCAGGGGGTGAAGTACTCACAAGGAACTACTTGTGTTGATTTTAAGACAATTCCATTGAAAAGCGTGGCTAACATCATCAAAATACCGAATATCGGAGGTTACAGTTATATGGGGGATATACGATATCGTGGACCTATATAGACACTTCATTTTGAGGAGGTAAAATGCCCACAAGGGACTCCTTTTGTGGATTTTCAGAAAATTCCGTTGAAAAATGTGGGTAAAATCATCAAAATACCAAATATCGGGGGTACTGTTATATGGGCGCTATACGATATTGTGGACCTATATAGATAATTCTATGCCGAGGTATAAAGTACCCACAAGGAACTCCTTGTGTGGATTTTCAGACAATTCCGTTAAAAAATGTGGGTAAAATCATCAAAATACCGAATATGGGGGGTACCGTTATATGGGGGCTATACGATATTGTGGACCTATATAGATAATTCTCTGCCGAGGTATAAAGTACCCACAAGGAACTCTTTGTGTGGATTTTCAGACAATTCCGTTCAAAAATGTGGGTAAAATCATCAAAATACCGAATATCGGGGGGTACCGTTATAGGGGGGCTATACGATATTGTGGACCTATATAAATAATTCTCTGCCGAGGTATAAAGTACCCACAAGGAACTCCTTGTGTGGATTTTCAGACAATTCCGTTCAAAAATGTGGGTAAAATCATCAAAATAGCGAAAATCGGGGGGGGGGGGGGGTGCTACCGTTACATGGGGGCTATACGATATCGTGGACCTATATGGGCAATTCTCTGCCGAGGTATAAAGTACCCACAAGGAACTCCTTGTGTGGATTTTCAGACAATTCCGTTCAAAAATGTGGGTAAAATAAGCAAAATACCGAATATCGGGGGGTACCGTTATATGGGGGCTATACGATATTGTGGACCTATATAGATAATTCTCTGCCGAGGTATAAAGTACCCACAAGGAACTCCTTATGTGGATTTTCAGACAATTCCGTTGAAAAATGTGGGTAAAATCAGCAAAGTACCGAATATCGGGGGGTACCGTTATATGGGGGCTATACGATATTGTGGACCTATATAGATAATTCTCTGCCGAGGTATAAAGTACCCACAAGGAAGTCCTTGTGTGGATTTTCAGACAATTCTGTTGAAAAATGTGGGTAAAATCATCAAAATACCGAATATCGGGGGGTACCGTTACATGGGGGCTATACGATATCGTGGACCTATATAGATAATTCTCTGCCGAGGTATAAAGTACCCACAAGGAACTCCTTGTGTGGATTTTCAGACAATTCCGTTGAAAAATGTGGGTAAAATCATCAAAATACCGAATATCGGGGGGTACCGTTATATGGGGGCTATACGATATTGTGGACCTATATAGATAATTGTCTGCCGAGGTATAAAGTACCCACAAGGAACTCCTTGTGTGGATTTTAAGACAATTCCGTTGAAAAATTTGGGTAAAATCATCAAAATACCGAATATCGGGGGGTACCGTTATATGGGGGCTATACGATATCGTGGACCGATATAGCCCATCTTGACCTGCCTGCAGACAAAAGAGAGATATGTGCAAAATTTTAGCTTCCTATCTTAATTCGTTTAGACTGTAGCGTGATTACAACAGACGGACAGACGGACGGACAGGGCTAAATCGTCTTAGAATTTTACGCTGATCAAGAATATATATACTTTGTTGGGTCTAAAATGATTATTTCGATGAGTTACAAACGGAATGACGAACTTAATATACCCTCCATACCTTTTTTGGTGGAGGGTATAAAAATAAATAAATTACATTCTTACTGTAATGGGTGTAGAAGAGTAATTATCGTTGACCATTCTGAAATCATTCTGTCCCTAATTATTAGGTGGACGAAACTAAATACCACACAGCAAGGTATTCTAAACGTTGTAAATACAAATCCCAAATTACAGCTTTCGAATTTGAACAAAAAATTGTCTATGCAGGTCCACGTCTTCGTATAACCCACATATCCCTCCCTTGTTCGGAATTTTGATTTTATTAGCGACATTATTTAATGGAATTGTTTAAAATTTCGTATTTAATATTTCGTATCCTACCTATGACAAAAATAACTTATGCAGTTCCATGCTTTCGCATAGCGGTACCTCCCTATGTTCGGTATTTTTATGGTATTGGAGACATTATAGACCGGAATTGTTTCAAATTTCGTATTAAAAGTTTGTAATGAAGGTCCTAATGGGTACTTCAGCCTATAAAAATTGTTGCGTATGCAGGAACTCGTCTTCGTATAGACCCCATTTAATGATTTGCGTCTAACCCGTATTTTTCGAAGAAATTTTTAAAGGTTTTTAATGGTGAGGGTATAACCTTTTTACTTGTTAAAATTAGGTTGTTCTTCCTCTTTGTTTTCAGTATATTCTTCTCTTGTTTTGTAAAGTTTTTCAATTGTTTTTGTTTTATTCTATTCTATATTCTTCCTAACTTTAATTTAATCTACTACATCTTCTTGGATTTCTTTAGGTGAATATATCGTAGTTAAATGATATCTTTCATAATAATATCTAACTGCCTTCTGGATCAGCTGTTTTATTGTTCTGTCCTTGTTTAATTTATACAAAACTCTGAATTTTTATGCTTAGTGTGTAAGCGATCTATGTCCGCATTTCATAAGTGATTAATTGGGTTTGTAAGATGTAAATTTATACCTTCATTTTGTAAAAATTCTAATAGAATTGAATTCGTTTTTCGCTATTATTTTCATTGGTTTGCTTATTCTAGTAAAACGTTCTTCTAAGTTTTCAATGATAGTTATAGTATTTGTGTCATTCAGTGAATAAACTGTAACAGTTAGGAAATTAAATCCTTTTATTACATACGTATCAATATGGATAATTTCATTTTTAGTACAAGGAGTTTGAGAAAATTTTGCTTCAATAGAATTTCTATCATACTTTACTTCCTGGTATATTTTGCACTGATTTATTACTAGTCGATTTAATTCGAATAATTTTGGATGATATATGTTATTTTTGATGTTATTGCTAATTTCGATAATTCCTGAATGCTCTCCCTAACATGGTATAAAGAAATTTGTTTAACAGCTTCAAGCTATGTTTCAATATTTTGTGCTCTTATTTTGTAAATTTTAATTGTATTATATATAAGAAATATTCTATTATTTCTTCTTGAAGTTTATTGAAGTTATGATCTGAAAGCTCTAAATTAATTTGATCTTTTACTTTTATAATATACTTCCTTAATATAGCTCCCATATTCTCAAAATCTGATTTAGCGATAAATATACTTTCTTTCCATGTAATGTTTTCTTCTTCAGTTTGTTATTATAAGAATTGTTTGGGTCTTATATTAACTATTTCTGTGAATGAATTGTTGCTAACGACAAAATATCGTCCTCTTTAGCGTTTATGGTATCTTCAGAAGTCTCTTGTACTATTTCTCCATGTAAGTGAGTGAAAGTTTGCTTATCTTCTTAATTGCCATTGCCTCCAGAAATCTGCCACTCGATTTTCTTTTCCTTTTTTCTATTCTATGTTAAAATCATATTCTCCTAACTTAAGTCACCATCTTTGAGATGTCCTTTCCTTTATATTTAGACCGTAAGGATTTGATTGGTAGATGATTAATATTTGAATATTATTTTATTATAATATTTTAAATTCCTTTCATGATTATTTAATGTCCTTTTTTCCAATTGTGTAGTTTGATGCACCGATAGTTGGTGTAAATTTCTCATCAAAGTTTGGATATTTCAAGATTGGATGTGTATAGATAAGTAGTTTTAATTTCTTCAATAGCTTCGATGTATGTCGGATCTTTTGGATTTATTTTTGTTCCTTTTTCAAGCATTTTGTTATGGGATGTGGAACTCTTGCGTAATCTTTAACAAATTTTCGATAATAGCCAGTTAACCCTAGAAAGATCTTAAGTTATTTTCTGTATTTTTTTTTTTTTTTTTTTTTTTTGATACTTCCAAGCCTTGAATAAATTTTATTTTGTTTGGATTAGGCTTTAATCCATCCTTTGTTCAAATATGTCCTGGAAATTCAGTTTCGGTTTTCATAAAATTATTTTGTCTATTCATTCATTTGTCTATTTGAACTGTTAAATTAGGTTTTTTTTGTAAATGTTCTTTGGGTGCTGAATATAAGAATGTCATCTAGATACGCTATACTAATTTTATTTATGAAATCTTATAACGTCTTTTTAGTTAGTCTTTGAAATGTTTTGAAATCTGAAGGCTTTAATACGGATTTATAATAAAATTCGTTATACGATCATTAAAAAAGTTTCACTGACGACCATATTAATTATTGTGTTAAAGGAATTGATTCAATCTATACATACATATTATAAAATTCGTCCGTCAGTGGTGTCGTTTTTCGTCTAATTTGTTCTTTGTAAATATTGACCTCTTCCGAATGGTTTTAATTTTTATTGTGTTTTTATACCCTCCACCAAAAAAGGTATGGAGGGTATATTAAGTTCGTCATTCCGTTTGTAACTCATCGAAATAATCATTTTAGACCCAACAAAGTATATATATTCTTGATCAGCGTAAAATCCGTCCGTCTGTCCGTCTGTTGTAATCACGCTACAGTCTAAACGAATTAAGATAGGAAGCTAAAATTTTGCACAGATCTCTCTTTTGTCTGCAGGCAGGTCAAGTTCGAAGATGGGCTATATCGGTTCACGAAATCGTATAGCCCCCATATAACGGTACCCCGCGATATTCGGTATTTTGATGATTTTACCCACATTTTTCAACGGAATTGTCTGAAAATCCACACAAGGAGTTCCTTGTGTGGAGTTTACCAACATAATTGTTTCAAATTTGGTATTTTAGAAGGTTTGATACATGACAATCCTTGACGTATAAAATTGCCTATAGAGCAGGGCAAGGCAGAGAGCCTCAACATTTTTTTGTGATTGTGTGTGTTTTGAAATAACAAAATATTGCAAGTGTTTTTTTAAAATTAAAAAATATATAAGTTGACATTTTCTTGAGGGGAAAATACTAACGACATATCATTTTTATCCATCCTCATGTCATACAGTTCTCGGCGCGTTTTAACCTTTCACCTTAACTTGGGTGGTGTACCGCCAACGACTTATCATTTTTAGCCACCCTAACAACACACTGTCCTCAACACGATACAAAATCTTGACGTGGGTGGTGGATTCAGGCTGGATTCATCAGATACCTTATTCAGCCATCTGGTAGCGGCGCACATCTTAGATGTCAATTTTGTAAAGTAAATTGTATTCTACTTGTTGAGCACTTTCATTTGATACCCATATAGATGGGATTGATAATACCTACGTAATCCGCCATTTTGTAGGGGCCGCCATCTTGGATTTTAATTTAATATAGTACTTTGTATTTTGCTTCTTTAATCCATTCATTTGATACCCATATTGATCGGATTAATAAAACATAAATGTGTCGTCAGAAAAGAAAATTTTGTATTCTATTGAATTTGTAACCCCCAGGAGAATATTGGTTGGGAACGTAGGTTCGGGATGTACGTCTCTATGACATAAACTCCGAAATGTCAAACGCTTTCAGTCGGATTTTGTGCAGAAACATGAAAAAATTACTAATATTAATTTTTTGATGGTCATTGGGGTCTCCAACGCACAATTTAAATGACAACAAGTAAAAAAGCAGTAAGTTCGGCCGGGCCGAACTTTGAATACCCTCCACCATTTGGAACGAATTAGAAAATTTTCAAAAAAATAAAATCCAATAAAAATTCTTTTAAAATCTTTAAAATATCTAATATAGGAAGGTGCCGATATATGGGGGGATATACGATATTGTGGACCTATAAAGACAAATCTATGTCTGCGTGTAAAGTACTCACAAGGAACTCCGTGTGTGGATTTTCAGACAATACGATTGGAAAATGTGGCTAAATTCATCAAAATACCGAATATCGCGGGGTACCGTTATATGGGAGCTATACGTTATCGTTAACCTATATAGAGAATTCTCTGTCGGTGGGTAAAGTGCTCACTAAGAACCCCTTGTGTACAAAGAACCCCTTGTGACCATTCCGTTGAAAAATATGGCTAAAAACATCAAAATACCGAATATCGGGGGTACCGTTATATGAGGGCTATTCAATATCGTGGATCTATATAGATAATTCTCTGCCGAGGTATAAAGTACCCACAAGGAACTCCTTGTGTGGATTTTCAGACAATTCCGATGAAAAATGTGGGTCAAATCATAAAATACCGAATGTCGGGAGGTACCGTTATATGGGGGATATACGATATCGTGGACCTGTATAGACAATTCTCTCTCAGGGGGTGAAGTACTCACAAGGAACTACTTGTGTTGATTTTAAGACAATTCCATTGAAAAGCGTGGCTAACATCATCAAAATACCGAATATCGGAGGTTACAGTTATATGGGGGATATACGATATCGTGGACCTATATAGACACTTCATTTTGAGGAGGTAAAATGCCCACAAGGGACTCCTTTTGTGGATTTTCAGAAAATTCCGTTGAAAAATGTGGGTAAAATCATCAAAATACCAAATATCGGGGGTACTGTTATATGGGCGCTATACGATATTGTGGACCTATATAGATAATTCTATGCCGAGGTATAAAGTACCCACAAGGAACTCCTTGTGTGGATTTTCAGACAATTCCGTTAAAAAATGTGGGTAAAATCATCAAAATACCGAATATGGGGGGTACCGTTATATGGGGGCTATACGATATTGTGGACCTATATAGATAATTCTCTGCCGAGGTATAAAGTACCCACAAGGAACTCTTTGTGTGGATTTTCAGACAATTCCGTTCAAAAATGTGGGTAAAATCATCAAAATACCGAATATCGGGGGGTACCGTTATAGGGGGGCTATACGATATTGTGGACCTATATAAATAATTCTCTGCCGAGGTATAAAGTACCCACAAGGAACTCCTTGTGTGGATTTTCAGACAATTCCGTTCAAAAATGTGGGTAAAATCATCAAAATAGCGAAAATCGGGGGGGGGGGGGGGGGGGGGGGGGTGCTACCGTTACATGGGGGCTATACGATATCGTGGACCTATATGGGCAATTCTCTGCCGAGGTATAAAGTACCCACAAGGAACTCCTTGTGTGGATTTTCAGACAATTCCGTTCAAAAATGTGGGTAAAATAAGCAAAATACCGAATATCGGGGGGTACCGTTATATGGGGGCTATACGATATTGTGGACCTATATAGATAATTCTCTGCCGAGGTATAAAGTACCCACAAGGAACTCCTTATGTGGATTTTCAGACAATTCCGTTGAAAAATGTGGGTAAAATCAGCAAAGTACCGAATATCGGGGGGTACCGTTATATGGGGGCTATACGATATTGTGGACCTATATAGATAATTCTCTGCCGAGGTATAAAGTACCCACAAGGAAGTCCTTGTGTGGATTTTCAGACAATTCTGTTGAAAAATGTGGGTAAAATCATCAAAATACCGAATATCGGGGGGTACCGTTACATGGGGGCTATACGATATCGTGGACCTATATAGATAATTCTCTGCCGAGGTATAAAGTACCCACAAGGAACTCCTTGTGTGGATTTTCAGACAATTCCGTTGAAAAATGTGGGTAAAATCATCAAAATACCGAATATCGGGGGGTACCGTTATATGGGGGCTATACGATATTGTGGACCTATATAGATAATTGTCTGCCGAGGTATAAAGTACCCACAAGGAACTCCTTGTGTGGATTTTAAGACAATTCCGTTGAAAAATTTGGGTAAAATCATCAAAATACAGAATATCAGGGGGTACCGTTATATGGGGGCTATACGATATCGTGGACCGATATAGCCCATCTTCGAACTTGACCTGCCTGCAGACAAAAGAGAGATCTGTGCAAAATTTTAGCTTCCTATCTTAATTCGTTTAGACTGTAGCGTGATTACAACAGACGGACAGACGGACGGACAGGGCTAAATCGTCTTAGAATTTTACGCTGATCAAGAATATATATACTTTGTTGGATCTAAAATGAGTTACAAACGGAATGACGAACTTAATATACCCTCCATACCTTTTTTGGTGGAGGGTATAAAAATAAATAAATTACATTCTTACTGTAATGGGTGTAGAAGAGTAATTATCGTTGACCATTCTGAAATCATTCTGTCCCTAATTATTAGGTGGACGAAACTAAATACCACACAGCAAGGTATTCTAAACGTTGTAAATACAAATCCCAAATTACAGCTTTCGAATTTGAACAAAAAATTGTCTATGCAGGTCCACGTCTTCGTATAACCCACATATCCCTCCCTTGTTCGGAATTTTGATTTTATTAGCGACATTATTTAATGGAATTGTTTAAAATTTCGTATTTAATATTTCGTATCCTACCTATGACAAAAATAACTTATGCAGTTCCATGCTTTCGCATAGCGGTACCTCCCTATGTTCGGTATTTTTATGGTATTGGAGACATTATAGACCGGAATTGTTTCAAATTTCGTATTAAAAGTTTGTAATGAAGGTCCTAATGGGTACTTCAGCCTATAAAAATTGTTGCGTATGCAGGTACTCGTCTTCGTATAGACCCCATTTAATGATTTGCGTCTAACCCGTATTTTTCGAAGAAATTTTTAAAGGTTTTTAATGGTGAGGGTATAACCTTTTTACTTGTTAAAATTAGGTTGTTCTTCCTCTTTGTTTTCAGTATATTCTTCTCTTGTTTTGTAAAGTTTTTCAATTGTTTTTGTTTTATTCTATTCTATATTCTTCCTAACTTTAATTTAATCTACTACATCTTCTTGGATTTCTTTAGGTGAATATATCGTAGTTAAATGATATCTTTCATAATAATATCTAACTGCCTTCTGGATCAGCTGTTTTATTGTTCTGTCCTTGTTTAATTTATACAAAACTCTGAATTTTTATGCTTAGTGTGTAAGCGATCTATGTCCGCATTTCATAAGTGATTAATTGGGTTTGTAAGATGTAAATTTATACCTTCATTTTGTAAAAATTCTAATAGAATTGAATTCGTTTTTCGCTATTATTTTCATTGGTTTGCTTATTCTAGTAAAACGTTCTTCTAAGTTTTCAATGATAGTTATAGTATTTGTGTCATTCAGTGAATAAACTGTAACAGTTAGGAAATTAAATCCTTTTATTACATACGTATCAATATGGATAATTTCATTTTTAGTACAAGGAGTTTGAGAAAATTTTGCTTCAATAGAATTTCTATCATACTTTACTTCCTGGTATATTTTGCACTGATTTATTACTAGTCGATTTAATTCGAATAATTTTGGATGATATATGTTATTTTTGATGTTATTGCTAATTTCGATAATTCCTGAATGCTCTCCCTAACATGGTATAAAGAAATTTGTTTAACAGCTTCAAGCTATGTTTCAATATTTTGTGCTCTTATTTTGTAAATTTTAATTGTATTATATATAAGAAATATTCTATTATTTCTTCTTGAAGTTTATTGAAGTTATGATCTGAAAGCTCTAAATTAATTTGATCTTTTACTTTTATAATATACTTCCTTAATATAGCTCCCATATTCTCAAAATCTGATTTAGCGATAAATATACTTTCTTTCCATGTAATGTTTTCTTCTTCAGTTTGTTATTATAAGAATTGTTTGGGTCTTATATTAACTATTTCTGTGAATGAATTGTTGCTAACGACAAAATATCGTCCTCTTTAGCGTTTATGGTATCTTCAGAAGTCTCTTGTACTATTTCTCCATGTAAGTGAGTGAAAGTTTGCTTATCTTCTTAATTGCCATTGCCTCCAGAAATCTGCCACTCGATTTTCTTTTCCTTTTTTCTATTCTATGTTAAAATCATATTCTCCTAACTTAAGTCACCATCTTTGAGATGTCCTTTCCTTTATATTTAGACCGTAAGGATTTGATTGGTAGATGATTAATATTTGAATATTATTTTATTATAATATTTTAAATTCCTTTCATGATTATTTAATGTCCTTTTTTCCAATTGTGTAGTTTGATGCACCGATAGTTGGTGTAAATTTCTCATCAAAGTTTGGATATTTCAAGATTGGATGTGTATAGATAAGTAGTTTTAATTTCTTCAATAGCTTCGATGTATGTCGGATCTTTTGGATTTATTTTTGTTCCTTTTTCAAGCATTTTGTTATGGGATGTGGAACTCTTGCGTAATCTTTAACAAATTTTCGATAATAGCCAGTTAACCCTAGAAAGATCTTAAGTTATTTTCTGTATTTTTTTTTTTTTTTTTTTTTTTTTTTTTGATACTTCCAAGCCTTGAATAAATTTTATTTTGTTTGGATTAGGCTTTAATCCATCCTTTGTTCAAATATGTCCTGGAAATTCAGTTTCGGTTTTCATAAAATTATTTTGTCTATTCATTCATTTGTCTATTTGAACTGTTAAATTAGGTTTTTTTTGTAAATGTTCTTTGGGTGCTGAATATAAGAATGTCATCTAGATACGCTATACTAATTTTATTTATGAAATCTTATAACGTCTTTTTAGTTAGTCTTTGAAATGTTTTGAAATCTGAAGGCTTTAATACGGATTTATAATAAAATTCGTTATACGATCATTAAAAAAGTTTCACTGACGACCATATTAATTATTGTGTTAAAGGAATTGATTCAATCTATACATACATATTATAAAATTCGTCCGTCAGTGGTGTCGTTTTTCGTCTAATTTGTTCTTTGTAAATATTGACCTCTTCCGAATGGTTTTAATTTTTATTGTGTTTTTATACCCTCCACCAAAAAAGGTATGGAGGGTATATTAAGTTCGTCATTCCGTTTGTAACTCATCGAAATAATCATTTTAGACCCAACAAAGTATATATATTCTTGATCAGCGTAAAATCCGTCCGTCTGTCCGTCTGTTGTAATCACGCTACAGTCTAAACGAATTAAGATAGGAAGCTAAAATTTTGCACAGATCTCTCTTTTGACTGCAGGCAGGTCAAGTTCGAAGATGGGCTATATCGGTTCACGAAATATAACGGTACCCCGCGATATTCGGTATTTTGATGATTTTACCCACATTTTTCAACGGAATTGTCTGAAAATCCACACAAGGAGTTCCTTGTGGGTACTTTATACCTCGGCAGAGAATTATCTATATAGGTCCACAATATCGTATAGCGCCCATATAACGGTACCCCCGATATTTGGTATTTTGATGATTTTACCCACATTTTTCAACGGAATTGTCTGAAAATCCACAAAAGGAGTCCCTTGTGGGCATTTTACCTCCTCAAAATGAAGTGTCTATATAGGTCCACGATATCGTATATCCCCCATATAACTGTAACCTCCGATATTCGGTATTTTGATGATGTTAGCCACGCTTTTCAATGGAATTGTCTTAAAATCAACACAAGTAGTTCCTTGTGAGTACTTCACCCCCTGAGAGAGAATTGTCTATACAGGTCCACGATATCGTATATCCCCCATATAACGGTACCCCCCGATATTCGATATTTTGATGATTTTACCCACATTTTTTAACGGAATTGTCTGAAAATCCACACAAGGAGTTCCTTGTGGGTACTTTATACCTCGGCAGAGAATTATTTATATAGGTCCACAATATCGTATAGCCCCCATATAACGGTACCCCCGATATTCGGTATTTTGATGATTTTACCCACATTTTCAACGGAATTGTCTGAAAATCCACACAAGGAGTTCCTTGTGGGTACTTTATACCTCGGCAGAGAATTATCTATATAGGTCCACGATATCGTATAGCCCCCATATAACGGTACCCCCCGATATTCGGTATTTTGATGATTTTTTCCCACATTTTTGAACGGAATTGTCTGAAAATCCACACAAGGAGTTCCTTGTGGGTACTTTATACCTCGGCAGAGAATTGTCCATATAGGTCCACGACATCGTATAGCCCCCATGTAACAGTACCCCCCGATATTCGGTATTTTGATGATTTTACCCACATTTTTCAACGGAATTGTCTGAAAATCCACACAAGGAGTTCCTTGTGGGTACTTTTTACCTCGGCAGAGAATTGTCCATATAGGTCCACGATATCGTATAGCCCCCATGTAACGGTACCCCCCGATATTCGGTATTTTGATGATTTTACCCACATTTTTCAACGGAATTGTCTGAAAATCCACACAAGGAGTTCCTTATACCTCGGCAGAGAATTATTTATATAGGTCCACAATATCGTATAGCCCCCATATAACGGTACCCCCCGATATTCGGTATTTTGAAGATTTTACCCACATTTTTGAACGGAATTGTCTGAAAATCCACACAAGGAGTTCCTTGTGGGTACTTTATACCTCGGCAGAGAATTATCTATATAGGTCCACAGTATCGTATAGCCCCCATATAACGGTACCCCCCGATATTCGGTATTTTGATGATTTTACCCACATTTTTCAACGGAATTGTCTGAAAATCCACACAAAGAGTTCCTTGTGGGTACTTTATACCTCGGCAGAGAATTATTTATATAGGCCCACAATATCGTATAGCCCCCATATAACGGTACCCCGCGATATTCGGTATTTTGATGATTTTACCCACATTTTTCAACGGAATTGTCTGAAAATCCACAAAAGGAGTCCCTTGTGGGCATTTTACCTCCTCAAAATGAAGTGTCTATATAGGTCCACGATATCGTATATCCCCCATATAACTGTAACCTCCGATATTCGGTATTTTGATGATATTAGCCACGCTTTTCAATGGAATTGTCTTAAAATCAACACAAGTAGTTCCTTGTGAGTACTTCACCCCCTGAGAGAGAATTGTCTATACAGGTCCACGATATCGTATATCCCCCATATAACGGTACCTCCCGATATTCGGTATTTTATGATTTTACCCACATTTTTCATCGGAATTGTCTGAAAATCCACACAAGGAGTTCCTTGTGGGTACTTTATACCTCGGCAGAGAATTATCTATATAGATCCACAATATTGTATAGCTCTCATATAACGGTACCCCCGATATTCGGTATTTTGATGTTTTTAGCCATATTTTTCAACGGAATGGTCACAAGGGGTTCTTTGTACACAAGGGGTTCTTTGTGAGCACTTTACCCACCGACAGAGAATTCTCAATATAGGTTAACGATAACGTATAGCTCCCATATAACGGTACCCCGCGATATTCGGTATTTTGATGGTTTTTGCCACATTTTCCAATCGTATTGTCTGAGTACTTTACACGCAGACATAGATTTGTCTTTATAGGTCCACAATATCGTATATCCCCCCATACATCGGCACCTTCCTATGTTAGATATTTTAAAGATTTTAAAAGAATTTTTATTTGATGTTATTTTTTTGAAAATGTTCTAATTCGTTCCAAATGGTGGAGGGTATTCAAAGTTCGGCCCGGCCGAACTTACTGCTTTTTTACTTGTTTTAACTAATATTTTTTTATTTTCTCATCAATTATGCTTACACTACCTTCTGTATCTATCAAGGCTATATATTCTTTGTTTCTATGAAGGGGATTAATTACTTTGTCATTCCGTTTGTAACTCCTCGAAATATTCACAATAGACCCTACAAAGCATATATATTCTGGATCAGCGTAAAATTCTAAGACGATCTAGCGAAGTCCGTCTGTCTGTTGTAATCACGCTATCTTTCGAACGAATTGAGATAGAAGACTAAAATTTTACACACATGCATAGTTTACCAGTGGGCAGGTTAAGTTCGTAAATGGGCCATGTCGGTCCATGTTTTCTTATAGCTCCAATATAACGGTACCTCCCGATAGTCGGTATTTTGACGATTTCAGCTACATTATTCACCGGAATCGTTTCAAATTTCGTATTGAAAGATCTTAATGGGTACTACAACTTATGGCAAAAAAAAAATCGTATGCACGTCCACATCCACTATATGACGGTACATCCAGACACTCCGCATTTTCATGATTTTTGCGACGTTATTCACCGTAATTGTAACAAATTTTGTATTTGAAGTTCGTATTCGGACTATACGAAGACGTGAACCTGAATACGAAATACGCAGTTTTTTCTTATAGGAAAAGAAAAATAGCCATTGACAATTTTGGCTACAATAATCAAAATATAGAATATCGTGGGGTACCATTATATGGGGTATGTACAATATCATAGACTATGTGAACAATTCTCTTTTAGAAGGCAAGGTACTCACAAAGAACAATTTGTGAAGAATTTCAGACGATTCCATTGAAAATTGTGAATAAAATCATCAAAATACCGAATGTCTGGGGGTGCCGTTATCAACGGAATTGTCTGAAAATCCACACAAGGAGTTCCTTGTGGGTACTTTATACCTCGGCAGACAATTGTTCATATAGGTCCACGACATCGTATAGCCCCCATGTAACAGTACCCCCCGATATTCGGTATTTTGATGATTTTACCCACATTTTTCAACGGAATTGTCTGAAAATCCACACAAGGAGTTCCTTGTGGGTACTTTTTACCTCGGCAGAGAATTGTCCATATAGGTCCACGATATCGTATAGCCCCCATGTAACGGTACCCCCCGATATTCGGTATTTTGATGATTTTACCCACATTTTTCAACGGAATTGTCTGAAAATTCACACAAGGAGTTCCTTATACCTCGGCAGAGAATTATTTATATAGGTCCACAATATCGTATAGCCCCCATATAACGGTACCCCCCGATATTCGGTATTTTGAAGATTTTACCCACATTTTTGAACGGAATTGTCTGAAAATCCACACAAGGAGTTCCTTGTGGGTACTTTATACCTCGGCAGAGAATTATCTATATAGGCCCACAATATCGTATAGCCCCCATATAACGGTACCCCCCGATATTCGGTATTTTGATGATTTTACCCACATTTTTCAACGGAATTGTCTGAAAATCCACACAAAGAATTCCTTGTGGGTACTTTATACCTCGGCAGAGAATTATCTATATAGGCCCACAATATCGTATAGCCCCCATATAACGGTACCCCGCGATATTCGGTATTTTGATGATTTTACCCACATTTTTCAACGGAATTGTCTGAAAATCCACACAAGGAGTTCCTTGTGGGTACTTTATACCTCGGCAGAGAATTATCTATATAGGTCCACAATATCGTATAGCGCCCATATAACGGTACCCCCGGTATTTGGTATTTTGATGATTTTACCCACATTTTTCAACGGAATTGTCTGAAAATCCACAAAAGGAGTCCCTTGTGGGCATTTTACCTCCTCAAAATGAAGTGTCTATATAGGTTAACGATATCGTATATCCCCCATATAACTGTAACCTCCGATATTCGGTATTTTGATGATGTTAGCCACGCTTTTCAATGGAATTGTCTTAAAATCAACACAAGTAGTTCCTTGTGAGTACTTCACCCCCTGAGAGAGAATTGTCTATACAGGTCCACGATATCGTATATCCCCCATATAACGGTACCCCCCGATATTCGGTATTTTGATGATTTTACCCACATTTTTTAACGGAATTGTCTGAAAATCCACACAAGGAGTTCCTTGTGGGTACTTTATACCTCGGCAGAGAATTATTTATATAGGTCCACAATATCGTATAGCCCCCATATAACGGTACCCCCCGATATTCGGTATTTTGATGATTTTTTCCCACATTTTTGAACGGAATTGTCTGAAAATCCACACAAGGAGTTCCTTGTGGGTACTTTATACCTCGGCAGAGAATTATCTATATAGGTCCACAATATCGTATAGCGCCCATATAACGGTACCCCCGGTATTTGGTATTTTGATGATTTTACCCACATTTTTCAACGGAATTGTCTGAAAATCCACAAAAGGAGTCCCTTGTGGGCATTTTACCTCCTCAAAATGAAGTGTCTATATAGGTTAACGATATCGTATATCCCCCATATAACTGTAACCTCCGATATTCGGTATTTTGATGATGTTAGCCACGCTTTTCAATGGAATTGTCTTAAAATCAACACAAGTAGTTCCTTGTGAGTACTTCACCCTCTGAGAGAGAATTGTCTATACAGGTCCACGATATCGTATATCCCCCATATAACGGTACCTCCCGATATTCGGTATTTTATGATTTTACCCACATTTTTCATCGGAATTGTCTGAAAATCCACACAAGGAGTTCCTTGTGGGTACTTTATACCTCGGCAGAGAATTATCTATATAGATCCACGATATTGTATAGCTCTCATATAACGGTACCCCCGATATTCGGTATTTTGATGTTTTTAGCCATATTTTTCAACGGAATGGTCACAAGGGGTTCTTTGTACACAAGGGGTTCTTTGTGAGCACTTTACCCACCGACAGAGAATTCTCTATATAGGTTAACGATAACGTATAGCTCCCATATAACGGTACCCCGCGATATTCGGTATTTTGATGGTTTTTGCCACATTTTCCAATCGTATTGTCTGAGTACTTTACACGCAGACATAGATTTGTCTTTATAGGTCCACAATATCGTATATCCCCCATATATCGGCACCTTCCTATGTTAGATATTTTAAAGATTTTAAAAGAATTTTATTGGATGTTATTTTTTTGAAAATGTTCTAATTCGTTCCAAATGGTGGAGGGTATTCAAAGTTCGGCCCGGCCGAACTTACTGCTTTTTTACTTGTTTTAACTAATATTTTTTTATTTTCTCATCAATTATGCTTACACTACCTTCTGTATCTATCAAGGCTATATATTCTTTGTTTCTATGAATGGGATTAATTACTTTGTCATTCCGTTTGTAACTCCTCGAAATATTCACAATAGACCCTACAAAGCATATATATATATTCTGGATCAGCGTAAAATTCTAAGACGATCTAGCGAAGTCCGTCTGTCTGTTGTAATCACGCTATCTTTCGAACGAATTGAGATAGAAGACTAAAATTTTACACACATGCATAGTTTACCAGTGGGCAGGTTAAGTTCGTAAATGGGCCATGTCGGTCCATGTTTTCTTATAGCTCCAATATAACGGTACCTCCCGATAGTCGGTATTTTGACGATTTCAGCTACATTATTCACCGGAATCGTTTCAAATTTCGTATTGAAAGATCTTAATGGGTACTACAACTTATGGCAAAAAAAAAATCGTATGCACGTCCACATCCACTATATGACGGTACATCCAGACACTCCGCATTTTCATGATTTTTGCGACGTTATTCACCGTAATTGTAACAAATTTTGTATTTGAAGTTCGTATTCGGACTATACGAAGACGTGAACCTGAATACGAAATACGCAGTTTTTTCTTATAGGAAAAGAAAAATAGCCATTGACAATTTTGGCTACAATAATCAAAATATAGAATATCGTGGGGTACCATTATATGGGGTATGTACAATATCATAGACTATGTGAACAAGTCTCTTTTAGAAGGCAAGGTACTCACAAAGAACAATTTGTGAAGAATTTCAGACGATTCCATTGAAAATTGTGAATAAAATCATCAAAATACCGAATGTCTGGGGGTGCCGTTATCAACGGAATTGTCTGAAAATCCACACAAGGAGTTCCTTGTGGGTACTTTATACCTCGGCAGACAATTGTTCATATAGGTCCACGACATCGTATAGCCCCCATGTAACAGTACCCCCCGATATTCGGTATTTTGATGATTTTACCCACATTTTTCAACGGAATTGTCTGAAAATTCACACAAGGAGTTCCTTGTGGGTACTTTTTACCTCGGCAGAGAATTGTCCATATAGGTCCACGATATCGTATAGCCCCCATGTAACGGTACCCCCCGATATTCGGTATTTTGATGATTTTACCCACATTTTTCAACGGAATTGTCTGAAAATTCACACAAGGAGTTCCTTATACCTCGGCAGAGAATTATTTATATAGGTCCACAATATCGTATAGCCCCCATATAACGGTACCCCCCGATATTCGGTATTTTGAAGATTTTACCCACATTTTTGAACGGAATTGTCTGAAAATCCACACAAGGAGTTCCTTGTGGGTACTTTATACCTCGGCAGAGAATTATCTATATAGGCCCACAATATCGTATAGCCCCCATATAACGGTACCCCCCGATATTCGGTATTTTGATGATTTTACCCACATTTTTCAACGGAATTGTCTGAAAATCCACACAAAGAGTTCCTTGTGGGTACTTTATACCTCGGCAGAGAATTATCTATATAGGCCCACAATATCGTATAGCCCCCATATAACGGTACCCCCCGATATTCGGTATTTTGAAGATTTTACCCACATTTTTGAACGGAATTGTCTGAAAATCCACACAAGGAGTTCCTTGTGGGTACTTTATACCTCGGCAGAGAATTATCTATATAGGCCCACAATATCGTATAGCCCCCATATAACGGTACCCCCCGATATTCGGTATTTTGAAGATTTTACCCACATTTTTGAACGGAATTGTCTGAAAATCCACACAAGGAGTTCCTTGTGGGTACTTTATACCTCGGCAGAGAATTATCTATATAGGCCCACAATATCGTATAGCGCCCATATAACGGTACCCCCGGTATTTGGTATTTTGATGATTTTACCCACATTTTCAACGGAATTGTCTGAAAATCCACAAAAGGAGTCCCTTGTGGGCATTTTACCTCCTCAAAATGAAGTGTCTATATAGGTTAACGATATCGTATATCCCCCATATAACTGTAACCTCCGATATTCGGTATTTTGATGATGTTAGCCACGCTTTTCAATGGAATTGTCTTAAAATCAACACAAGTAGTTCCTTGTGAGTACTTCACCCCCTGAGAGAGAATTGTCTATACAGGTCCACGATATCGTATATCCCCCATATAACGGTACCCCCCGATATTCGGTATTTTATGATTTTACCCACATTTTTCATCGGAATTGTCTGAAAATCCACACAAGGAGTTCCTTGTGGGTACTTTATACCTCGGCAGAGAATTATCTATATAGATCCACGATATTGTATAGCTCTCATATAACGGTACCCCCGATATTCGGTATTTTGATGTTTTTAGCCATATTTTTCAACGGAATGGTCACAAGGGGTTCTTTGTACACAAGGGGTTCTTTGTGAGCACTTTACCCACCGACAGAGAATTCTCTATATAGGTTAACGATAACGTATAGCTCCCATATAACGGTACCCCGCGATATTCGGTATTTTGATGGTTTTTGCCACATTTTCCAATCGTATTGTCTGAGTACTTTACACGCAGACATAGATTTGTCTTTATAGGTCCACAATATCGTATATCCCCCATATATCGGCACCTTCCTATGTTAGATATTTTAAAGATTTTAAAAGAATTTTTATTGGATGTTATTTTTTTGAAAATGTTCTAATTCGTTCCAAATGGTGGAGGGTATTCAAAGTTCGGCCCGGCCGAACTTACTGCTTTTTTACTTGTTTTAACTAATATTTTTTTATTTTCTCATCAATTATGCTTACACTACCTTCTGTATCTATCAAGGCTATATATTCTTTGTTTCTATGAATGGGATTAATTACTTTGTCATTCCGTTTGTAACTCCTCGAAATATTCACAATAGACCCTACAAAGCATATATATATATTCTGGATCAGCGTAAAATTCTAAGACGATCTAGCGAAGTCCGTCTGTCTGTTGTAATCACGCTATCTTTCGAACGAATTGAGATAGAAGACTAAAATTTTACACACATGCATAGTTTACCAGTGGGCAGGTTAAGTTCGTAAATGGGCCATGTCGGTCCATGTTTTCTTATAGCTCCAATATAACGGTACCTCCCGATAGTCGGTATTTTGACGATTTCAGCTACATTATTCACCGGAATCGTTTCAAATTTCGTATTGAAAGATCTTAATGGGTACTACAACTTATGGCAAAAAAAAAATCGTATGCACGTCCACATCCACTATATGACGGTACATCCAGACACTCCGCATTTTCATGATTTTTGCGACGTTATTCACCGTAATTGTAACAAATTTTGTATTTGAAGTTCGTATTCGGACTATACGAAGACGTGAACCTGAATACGAAATACGCAGTTTTTTCTTATAGGAAAAGAAAAATAGCCATTGACAATTTTGGCTACAATAATCAAAATATAGAATATCGTGGGGTACCATTATATGGGGTATGTACAATATCATAGACTATGTGAACAAGTCTCTTTTAGAAGGCAAGGTACTCACAAAGAACAATTTGTGAAGAATTTCAGACGATTCCATTGAAAATTGTGAATAAAATCATCAAAATACCGAATGTCTGGGGGTGCCGTTATCAACGGAATTGTCTGAAAATCCACACAAGGAGTTCCTTGTGGGTACTTTATACCTCGGCAGACAATTGTTCATATAGGTCCACGACATCGTATAGCCCCCATGTAACGGTACCCCCCGATATTCGGTATTTTGATGATTTTACCCACATTTTTCAACGGAATTGTCTGAAAATTCACACAAGGAGTTCCTTATACCTCGGCAGAGAATTATTTATATAGGTCCACAATATCGTATAGCCCCCATATAACGGTACCCCCCGATATTCGGTATTTTGAAGATTTTACCCACATTTTTGAACGGAATTGTCTGAAAATCCACACAAGGAGTTCCTTGTGGGTACTTTATACCTCGGCAGAGAATTATCTATATAGGCCCACAATATCGTATAGCCCCCATATAACGGTACCCCCCGATATTCGGTATTTTGATGATTTTACCCACATTTTTCAACGGAATTGTCTGAAAATCCACACAAAGAGTTCCTTGTGGGTACTTTATACCTCGGCAGAGAATTATCTATATAGGCCCACAATATCGTATAGCCCCCATATAACGGTACCCCCCGATATTCGGTATTTTGAAGATTTTACCCACATTTTTGAACGGAATTGTCTGAAAATCCACACAAGGAGTTCCTTGTGGGTACTTTATACCTCGGCAGAGAATTATCTATATAGGCCCACAATATCGTATAGCCCCCATATAACGGTACCCCCCGATATTCGGTATTTTGAAGATTTTACCCACATTTTTGAACGGAATTGTCTGAAAATCCACACAAGGAGTTCCTTGTGGGTACTTTATACCTCGGCAGAGAATTATCTATATAGGCCCACAATATCGTATAGCCCCCATATAACGGTACCCCCCGATATTCGGTATTTTGATGATTTTACCCACATTTTTCAACGGAATTGTCTGAAAATCCACACAAAGAGTTCCTTGTGGGTACTTTATACCTCGGCAGAGAATTATCTATATAGGCCCACAATATCGTATAGCCCCCATATAACGGTACCCCGCGATATTCGGTATTTTGATGATTTTACCCACATTTTTCAACGGAATTGTCTGAAAATCCACACAAGGAGTTCCTTGTGGGTACTTTATACCTCGGCAGAGAATTATATATAGAGGTCCACAATATCGTATAGCGCCCATATAACGGTACCCCCGGTATTTGGTATTTTGATGATTTTACCCACATTTTTCAACGGAATTGTCTGAAAATCCACAAAAGGAGTCCCTTGTGGGCATTTTACCTCCTCAAAATGAAGTGTCTATATAGGTTAACGATATCGTATATCCCCCATATAACTGTAACCTCCGATATTCGGTATTTTGATGATGTTAGCCACGCTTTTCAATGGAATTGTCTTAAAATCAACACAAGTAGTTCCTTGTGAGTACTTCACCCCCTGAGAGAGAATTGTCTATACAGGTCCACGATATCGTATATCCCCCATATAACGGTACCCCCCGATATTCGGTATTTTGATGATTTTACCCACATTTTTTAACGGAATTGTCTGAAAATCCACACAAGGAGTTCCTTGTGGGTACTTTATACCTCGGCAGAGAATTATTTATATAGGTCCACAATATCGTATAGCCCCCATATAACGGTACCCCCCGATATTCGGTATTTTGATGATTTTTTCCCACATTTTTGAACGGAATTGTCTGAAAATCCACACAAGGAGTTCCTTGTGGGTACTTTATACCTCGGCAGAGAATTATCTATATAGGCCCACAATATCGTATAGCCCCCATATAACGGTACCCCGCGATATTCGGTATTTTGATGATTTTACCCACATTTTTCAACGGAATTGTCTGAAAATCCACACAAGGAGTTCCTTGTGGGTACTTTATACCTCGGCAGAGAATTATCTATATAGGCCCACAATATCGTATAGCGCCCATATAACGGTACCCCCGATATTTGGTATTTTGATGATTTTACCCACATTTTTCAACGGAATTGTCTGAAAATCCACAAAAGGAGTCCCTTGTGGGCATTTTACCTCCTCAAAATGAAGTGTCTATATAGGTCCACGATATCGTATATCCCCCATATAACTGTAACCTCCGATATTCGGTATTTTGATGATGTTAGCCACGCTTTTCAATGGAATTGTCTTAAAATCAACACAAGTAGTTCCTTGTGAGTACTTCACCCCCTGAGAGAGAATTGTCTATACAGGTCCACGATATCGTATATCCCCCATATAACGGTACCTCCCGATATTCGGTATTTTATGATTTTACCCACATTTTTCATCGGAATTGTCTGAAAATCCACACAATGAGTTCCTTGTGGGTACTTTATACCTCGGCAGAGAATTATCTATATAGATCCACGATATTGTATAGCTCTCATATAACGGTACCCCCGATATTCGGTATTTTGATGTTTTTAGCCATATTTTTCAACGGAATGGTCACAAGGGGTTCTTTGTACACAAGGGGTTCTTTGTGAGCACTTTACCCACCGACAGAGAATTCTCAATATAGGTTAACGATAACGTATAGCTCCCATATAACGGTACCCCGCGATATTCGGTATTTTGATGGTTTTTGCCACATTTTCCAATCGTATTGTCTGAGTACTTTACACGCAGACATAGATTTGTCTTTATAGGTCCACAATATCGTATATCCCCCCATATATCGGCACCTTCCTATGTTAGATATTTTAAAGATTTTAAAAGAATTTTTATTGGATGTTATTTTTTTGAAAATGTTCTAATTCGTTCCAAATGGTGGAGGGTATTCAAAGTTCGGCCCGGCCGAACTTACTGCTTTTTTACTTGTTTTAACTAATATTTTTTTATTTTCTCATCAATTATGCTTACACTACCTTCTGTATCTATCAAGGCTATATATTCTTTGTTTCTATGAAGGGGATTAATTACTTTGTCATTCCGTTTGTAACTCCTCAAAATATTCACAATAGACCCTACAAAGCATATATATATTCTGGATCAGCGTAAAATTCTAAGACGATCTAGCGAAGTCCGTCTGTCTGTTGTAATCACGCTATCTTTCGAACGAATTGAGATAGAAGACTAAAATTTTACACACATGCATAGTTTACCAGTGGGCAGGTTAAGTTCGTAAATGGGCCATGTCGGTCCATGTTTTCTTATAGCTCCAATATAACGGTACCTCCCGATAGTCGGTATTTTGACGATTTCAGCTACATTATTCACCGGAATCGTTTCAAATTTCGTATTGAAAGATCTTAATGGGTACTACAACTTATGGCAAAAAAAAAAATCGTATGCACGTCCACATCCACTATATGACGGTACATCCAGACACTCCGCATTTTCATGATTTTTGCGACGTTATTCACCGTAATTGTAACAAATTTTGTATTTGAAGTTCGTATTCGGACTATACGAAGACGTGAACCTGAATACGAAATACGCAGTTTTTTCTTATAGGAAAAGAAAAATAGCCATTGACAATTTTGGCTACAATAATCAAAATATAGAATATCGTGGGGTACCATTATATGGGGTATGTACAATATCATAGACTATGTGAACAATTCTCTTTTAGAAGGCAAGGTACTCACAAAGAACAATTTGTGAAGAATTTCAGACGATTCCATTGAAAATTGTGAATAAAATCATCAAAATACCGAATGTCTGGGGGTGCCGTTATCAACGGAATTGTCTGAAAATCCACACAAGGAGTTCCTTGTGGGTACTTTATACCTCGGCAGAGAATTGTTCATATAGGTCCACGACATCGTATAGCCCCCATGTAACAGTACCCCCCGATATTCGGTATTTTGATGATTTTACCCACATTTTTCAACGGAATTGTCTGAAAATCCACACAAGGAGTTCCTTGTGGGTACTTTTTACCTCGGCAGAGAATTGTCCATATAGGTCCACGATATCGTATAGCCCCCATGTAACGGTACCCCCCGATATTCGGTATTTTGATGATTTTACCCACATTTTTCAACGGAATTGTCTGAAAATCCACACAAGGAGTTCCTTATACCTCGGCAGAGAATTATTTATATAGGTCCACAATATCGTATAGCCCCCATATAACGGTACCCCCCGATATTCGGTATTTTGAAGATTTTACCCACATTTTTGAACGGAATTGTCTGAAAATCCACACAAGGAGTTCCTTGTGGGTACTTTATACCTCGGCAGAGAATTATCTATATAGGTCCACAATATCGTATAGCGCCCATATAACGGTATCCCCGGTATTTGGTATTTTGATGATTTTACCCACATTTTTCAACGGAATTGTCTGAAAATCCACAAAAGGAGTCCCTTGTGGGCATTTTACCTCCTCAAAATGAAGTGTCTATATAGGTCCACGATATCGTATATCCCCCATATAACTGTAACCTACGATATTCGGTATTTTGATGATGTTAGCCACGCTTTTCAATGGAATTGTCTTAAAATCAACACAAGTAGTTCCTTGTGAGTACTTCACCCCCTGAGAGAGAATTGTCTATACAGGTCCACGATATCGTATATCCCCCATATAACGGTACCCCCGATATTCGGTATTTTGATGATTTTACCCACATTTTTTAACGGAATTGTCTGAAAATCCACACAAGTAGTTCCTTGTGGGTACTTTATACCTCGGCAGAGAATTATTTATATAGGTCCACAATATCGTATAGCCCCCATATAACGGTACCCCCCGATATTCGGTATTTTGATGATTTTACCCACATTTTCAACGGAATTGTCTGAAAATCCACACAAGGAGTTCCTTGTGGGTACTTTATACCTCGGCAGAGAATTATCTATATAGGTCCACGATATCGTATAGCCCTCATATAACGGTACCCCCCGATATTCGGTATTTTGATGATTTTACCCACATTTTCAACGGAATTGTCTGAAAATCCACACAAGGAGTTCCTTGTGGTTACTTTATACCTCGGCAGAGAATTATTTATATAGGTCCACAATATCGTATAGCCCCCATATAACGGTACCCCCCGATATTCGGTATTTTGATGATTTTTTCCCACATTTTTGAACGGAATTGTCTGAAAATCCACACAAGGAGTTCCTTGTGGGTACTTTATACCTCGGCAGAGAATTATCTATATAGGTCCACAATATCGTATAGCGCCCATATAACGGTACCCCCCAATATTCGGTATTTTGCTGATTTTACCCACATTTTTCAACGGAATTGTCTGAAAATCCACACAAGGAGTTCCTTGTGGGTACTTTATACCTCGGCAGAGAATTGTCCATATAGGTCCACGACATCGTATAGCCCCCATGTAACAGTACCCCCCGATATTCGGTATTTTGATGATTTTACCCACATTTTTGAACGGAATTGTCTGAAAATCCACACAAGGAGTTCCTTGTGGGTACTTTTTACCTCGGCAGAGAATTGTCCATATAGGTCCACGATATCGTATAGCCCCCATGTAACGGTACCCCCCGATATTCGGTATTTTGATGATTTTACCCACATTTTTCAACGGAATTGTCTGAAAATCCACACAAGGAGTTCCTTATACCTCGGCAGAGAATTATTTATATAGGTCCACAATATCGTATAGCCCCCATATAACGGTACCCCCCGATATTCGGTATTTTGAAGATTTTACCCACATTTTTCAACGGAATTGTCTGAAAATCCACACAAGGAGTTCCTTGTGGGTACTTTATACCTCGGCCGAGAATTATCTATATACGCCCACAATATCGTATAGCCCCCATATAACGGTACCCCCCGATATTCCGTATTTTGATGATTTTACCCACATTTTTCAACGGAATTGTCTGAAAATCCACACAAAGAGTTCCTTGTGGGTACTTTATACCTCGGCAGAGAATTATCTATATAGGCCCACAATATCGTATAGCCCCCATATAACGGTACCCCGCGATATTCGGTATTTTGATGATTTTACCCACATTTTTCAACGGAATTGTCTGAAAATCCACACAAGGAGTTCCTTGTGGGTACTTTATACCTCGGCAGAGAATTATCTATATAGGTCCACAATATCGTATAGCGCCCATATAACGGTACCCCCGATATTTGGTATTTTGATGATTTTACCCACATTTTTCAACGGAATTGTCTGAAAATCCACAAAAGGAGTCCCTTGTGGGCATTTTACCTCCTCAAAATGAAGTGTCTATATAGGTCCACGATATCGTATATCCCCCATATAACTGTAACCTCCGATATTCGGTATTTTGATGATGTTAGCCACGCTTTTCAATGGAATTGTCTGAAAATCAACACAAGTAGTTCCTTGTGAGTACTTTATACCTCGGCAGAGAATTATCTATATAGATCCACGATATTGCATAGCTCTCATATAACGGTACCCCCGATATTCGGTATTTTGATGTTTTTAGCCATATTTTTCAACGGAATGGTCACAAGGGGTTCTTTGTACACAAGGGGTTCTTTGTGAGCACTTTACCCACCGACAGAGAATTCTCTATATAGGTTAACGATAACGTATAGCTCCCATCGTATTGTCTGAGTACTTTACACGCAGACATAGATTTGTCTTTATAGGTCCACAATATCGTATATCCCCCCATATATCGGAACTTACTGCTTTTTTACTTGTTTTAACTAATAATTTTTTTATTTTCTCATCAATTATGCTTACACTACCTTCTGTATCTATCAAGGCTATATATTCTTTGTTTCTATGAAGGGGATTAATTACTTTGTCATTCCGTTTGTAACTCCTCGAAATATTCACAATAGACCCTACAAAGCATATATATATTCTGGATCAGCGTAAAATTCTAAGACGATCTAGCGAAGTCCGTCTGTCTGTTGTAATCACGCTATCTTTCGAACGAATTGAGATAGAAGACTAAAATTTTACACACATGCATAGTTTACCAGTGGGCAGGTTAAGTTCGTAAATGGGCCATGTCGGTACATGTTTTCTTATAGCTCCAATATAACGGTACCTCCCGATAGTCGGTATTTTGACGATTTCAGCTACATTATTCACCGGAATCGTTTCAAATTTCGTATTGAAAGATCTTAATGGGTACTACAACTTATGGCAAAAAAAAAAATCGTATGCACGTCCACATCCACTATATGACGGTACATCCAGACACTCCGCATTTTCATGATTTTTGCGACGTTATTCACCGTAATTGTAACAAATTTTGTATTTGAAGTTCGTATTCGGACTATACGAAGACGTGAACCTGAATACGAAATACGCAGTTTTTTCTTATAGGAAAAGAAAAATAGCCATTGACAATTTTGGCTACAATAATCAAAATATAGAATATCGTGGGGTACCATTATATGGGGTATGTACAATATCATAGACTATGTGAACAATTCTCTTTTAGAAGGCAAGGTACTCACAAAGAACAATTTGTGAAGAATTTCAGACGATTCCATTGAAAATTGTGAATAAAATCATCAAAATACCGAATGTCTGGGGGTGCCGTTATCAACGGAATTGTCTGAAAATCCACACAAGGAGTTCCTTGTGGGTACTTTATACCTCGGCAGAGAATTGTTCATATAGGTCCACGACATCGTATAGCCCCCATGTAACAGTACCCCCCGATATTCGGTATTTTGATGATTTTACCCACATTTTTCAACGGAATTGTCCGAAAATCCACACAAGGAGTTCCTTGTGGGTACTTTTTACCTCGGCAGAGAATTGTCCATATAGGTCCACGATATCGTATAGCCCCCATGTAACGGTACCCCCCGATATTCGGTATTTTGATGATTTTACCCACATTTTTCAACGGAATTGTCTGAAAATCCACACAAGGAGTTCCTTATACCTCGGCAGAGAATTATTTATATAGGTCCACAATATCGTATAGCCCCCATATAACGGTACCCCCCGATATTCGGTATTTTGAAGATTTTACCCACATTTTTGAACGGAATTGTCTGAAAATCCACACAAGGAGTTCCTTGTGGGTACTTTATACCTCGGCAGAGAATTATCTATATAGGCCCACAATATCGTATAGCCCCCATATAACGGTACCCCCCGATATTCGGTATTTTGATGATTTTACCCACATTTTTCAACGGAATTGTCTGAAAATCCACACAAAGAGTTCCTTGTGGGTACTTTATACCTCGGCAGAGAATTATCTATATAGGCCCACAATATCGTATAGCCCCCATATAACGGTACCCCGCGATATTCGGTATTTTGATGATTTTACCCACATTTTTCAACGGAATTGTCTGAAAATCCACACAAGGAGTTCCTTGTGGGTACTTTATACCTCGGCAGAGAATTATCTATATAGGTCCACAATATCGTATAGCGCCCATATAACGGTACCCCCGGTATTTGGTATTTTGATGATTTTACCCACATTTTTCAACGGAATTGTCTGAAAATCCACAAAAGGAGTCCCTTGTGGGCATTTTACCTCCTCAAAATGAAGTGTCTATATAGGTCCACGATATCGTATATCCCCCATATAACTGTAACCTACGATATTCGGTATTTTGATGATGTTAGCCACGCTTTTCAATGGAATTGTCTTAAAATCAACACAAGTAGTTCCTTGTGAGTACTTCACCCTCTGAGAGAGAATTGTCTATACAGGTCCACGATATCGTATATCCCCCATATAACGGTACCCCCCGATATTCGGTATTTTGATGATTTTACCCACATTTTTTAACGGAATTGTCTGAAAATCCACACAAGGAGTTCCTTGTGGGTACTTTATACCTCGGCAGAGAATTATTTATATAGGTCCACAATATCGTATAGCCCCCATATAACGGTACCCCCCGATATTCGGTATTTTGATGATTTTACCCACATTTTCAACGGAATTGTCTGAAAATCCACACAAGGAGTTCCTTGTGGGTACTTTATACCTCGGCAGAGAATTATTTATATAGGTCCACAATATCGTATAGCCCCCATATAACGGTACCCCCCGATATTCGGTATTTTGATGATTTTTTCCCACATTTTTGAACGGAATTGTCTGAAAATCCACACAAGGAGTTCCTTGTGGGTACTTTATACCTCGGCAGAGAAATATCTATATAGGTCCACAATATCCTATAGCCCCCATATAACGGTACCCCCCAATATTCGGTATTTTGCTGATTTTACCCACATTTTTCAACGGAATTGTCTGAAAATCCACACAAGGAGTTCCTTGTGGGTACTTTATACCTCGGCAGAGAATTGTCCATATAGGTCCACGACATCGTATAGCCCCCATGTAACAGTACCCCCCGATATTCGGTATTTTGATGATTTTACCCACATTTTTCAACGGAATTGTCTGAAAATCCACACAAGGAGTTCCTTGTGGGTACTTTATACCTCGGCAGAGAATTATCTATATAGGTCCACAATATCGTATAGCCCCCATGTAACGGTACCCCCCGATATTCGGTATTTTGATGATTTTACCCACATTTTTCAACGGAATTGTCTGAAAATCCACACAAGGAGTTCCTTATACCTCTATGTAGGCCCACAATATCGTATAGCGCCCATATAACGGTACCCCCGGTATTTGGTATTTTGATGATTTTACCCACATTTTTCAACGGAATTGTCTGAAAATCCACAAAAGGAGTCCCTTGTGGGCATTTTACCTCCTCAAAATGAAGTGTCTATATAGGTCCACGATATCGTATATCCCCCATATAACTGTAACCTACGATATTCGGTATTTTGATGATGTTAGCCACGCTTTTCAATGGAATTGTCTTAAAATCAACACAAGTAGTTCCTTGTGAGTACTTCACCCTCTGAGAGAGAATTGTCTATACAGGTCCACGATATCGTATATCCCCCATATAACGGTACCCCCCGATATTCGGTATTTTGATGATTTTACCCACATTTTTTAACGGAATTGTCTGAAAATCCACACAAGGAGTTCCTTGTGGGTACTTTATACCTCGGCAGAGAATTATTTATATAGGTCCACAATATCGTATAGCCCCCATATAACGGTACCCCCCGATATTCGGTATTTTGATGATTTTACCCACATTTTCAACGGAATTGTCTGAAAATCCACACAAGGAGTTCTTTGTGGGTACTTTATACCTCGGCAGAGAATTATTTATATAGGTCCACAATATCGTATAGCCCCCATATAACGGTACCCCCCGATAATCGGTATTTTGATGATTTTTTCCCACATTTTTGAACGGAATTGTCTGAAAATCCACACAAGGAGTTCCTTGTGGGTACTTTATACCTCGGCAGAGAAATATCTATATAGGTCCACAATATCCTATAGCCCCCATATAACGGTACCCCCCAATATTCGGTATTTTGCTGATTTTACCCACATTTTTCAACGGAATTGTCTGAAAATCCACACAAGGAGATCCTTGTGGGTACTTTATACCTCGGCAGAGAATTGTCCATATAGGTCCACGACATCGTATAGCCCCCATGTAACAGTACCCCCCGATATTCGGTATTTTGATGATTTTACCCACATTTTTCAACGGAATTGTCTGAAAATCCACACAAGGAGTTCCTTGTGGGTACTTTTTACCTCGGCAGAGAATTGTCCATATAGGTCCACGATATCGTATAGCCCCCATGTAACGGTACCCCCCGATATTCGGTATTTTGATGATTTTACCCACATTTTTGAACGGAATTGTCTGAAAATCCACAAAAGGAGTCCCTTGTGGGCATTTTACCTCCTCAAAATGAAGTGTCTATATAGGTCCACGATATCGTATATCCCCCATATAACTGTAACCTACGATATTCGGTATTTTGATGATGTTAGCCACGCTTTTCAATGGAATTGTCTTAAAATCAACACAAGTAGTTCCTTGTGAGTACTTCACCCTCTGAGAGAGAATTGTCTATACAGGTCCACGATATCGTATATCCCCCATATAACGGTACCCCCCGATATTCGGTATTTTGATGATTTTACCCACATTTTTTAACGGAATTGTCTGAAAATCCACACAAGGAGTTCCTTGTGGGTACTTTATACCTCGGCAGAGAATTATTTATATAGGTCCACAATATCGTATAGCCCCCATATAACGGTACCCCCCGATATTCGGTATTTTGATGATTTTACCCACATTTTCAACGGAATTGTCTGAAAATCCACACAAGGAGTTCCTTGTGGGTACTTTATACCTCGGCAGAGAATTAGTTATATAGGTCCACAATATCGTATAGCCCCCGATATTCGGTATTTTGATGATTTTTTCCCACATTTTTGAACGGAATTGTCTGAAAATCCACACAAGGAGTTCCTTGTGGGTACTTTATACCTCGGCAGAGAAATATCTATATAGGTCCACAATATCCTATAGCCCCCATATAACGGTACCCCCCAATATTCGGTATTTTGATGATTTTACCCACATTTTTCAACGGAATTGTCTGAAAATCCACACAAGGAGTTCCTTGTGGGTACTTTATACCTCGGCAGAGAATTGTCCATATAGGTCCACGACATCGTATAGCCCCCATGTAACAGTACCCCCCGATATTCGGTATTTTGATGATTTTACCCACATTTTTCAACGGAATTGTCTGAAAATCCACACAAGGAGTTCCTTGTGGGTACTTTTTACCTCGGCAGAGAATTGTCCATATAGGTCCACGATATCGTATAGCCCCCATGTAACGGTACCCCCCGATATTCGGTATTTTGATGATTTTACCCACATTTTTGAACGGAATTGTCTGAAAATCCACACAAGGAGTTCCTTATACCTCGGCAGAGAATTATTTATATAGGTCCACAATATCGTATAGCCCCCATATAACGGTACCCCCCGATATTCGGTATTTTGAAGATTTTACCCACATTTTTGAACGGAATTGTCTGAAAATCCACACAAGGAGTTCCTTGTGGGTACTTTATACCTCGGCAGAGAATTATCTATATAGGCCCACAATATCGTATAGCCCCCATATAACGGTACCCCCCGATATTCGGTATTTTGATGATTTTACCCACATTTTTCAACGGAATTGTCTGAAAATCCACACAAAGAGTTCCTTGTGGGTACTTTATACCTCGGCAGAGAATTATCTATATAGGCCCCCATATAACGGTACCCCGCGATATTCGGTATTTTGATGATTTTACCCACATTTTTCAACGGAATTGTCTGAAAATCCACACAAGGAGTTCCTTGTGGGTACTTTATACCTCGGCAGAGAATTATCTATATAGGTCCACAATATCGTATAGCGCCCATATAACGGTACCCCCGATATTTGGTATTTTGATGATTTTACCCACATTTTTCAACGGAATTGTCTGAAAATCCACAAAAGGAGTCCCTTGTGGGCATTTTACCTCCTCAAAATGAAGTGTCTATATAGGTCCACGATATCGTATATCCCCCATATAACTGTAACCTCCGATATTCGGTATTTTGATGATGTTAGCCACGCTTTTCAATGGAATTGTCTTAAAATCAACACAAGTAGTTCCTTGTGAGTACTTCACCCCCTGAGAGAGAATTGTCTATACAGGTCCACGATATCGTATATCCCCCATATAACGGTACCTCCCGATATTCGGTATTTTATGATTTTACCCACATTTTTCATCGGAATTGTCTGAAAATCCACTCAAGGAGTTCCTTGTGGGTACTTTATACCTCGGCAGAGAATTATCTATATAGATCCACGATATTGTATAGCTCTCATATAACGGTACCCCCGATATTCGGTATTTTGATGTTTTTAGCCATATTTTTCAACGGAATGGTCACAAGGGGTTCTTTGTACACAAGGGGTTCTTTGTGAGCACTTTACCCACCGACAGAGAATTCTCTATATAGGTTAACGATAACGTATAGCTCCCATCGTATTGTCTGAGTACTTTACACGCAGACATAGATTTGTCTTTATAGGTCCACAATATCGTATATCCCCCCATATATCGGCACCTTCCTATGTTAGATATTTTAAAGATTTTAAAAGAATTTTTATTGGATGTTATTTTTTTGAAAATGTTCTAATTCGTTCCAAATGGTGGAGGGTATTCAAAGTTCGGCCCGGCCGAACTTACTGCTTTTTTACTTGTTTTAACTAATATTTTTTTATTTTCTCATCAATTATGCTTACACTACCTTCTGTATCTATCAAGGCTATATATTCTTTGTTTCTATGAAGGGGATTAATTACTTTGTCATTCCGTTTGTAACTCCTCGAAATATTCACAATAGACCCTACAAAGCATATATATATTCTGGATCAGCGTAAAATTCTAAGACGATCTAGCGAAGTCCGTCTGTCTGTTGTAATCACGCTATCTTTCGAACGAATTGAGATAGAAGACTAAAATTTTACACACATGCATAGTTTACCAGTGGGCAGGTTAAGTTCGTAAATGGGCCATGTCGGTCCATGTTTTCTTATAGCTCCAATATAACGGTACCTCCCGATAGTCGGTATTTTGACGATTTCAGCTACATTATTCACCGGAATCGTTTCAAATTTCGTATTGAAAGATCTTAATGGGTACTACAACTTATGGCAAAAAAAAAAATCGTATGCACGTCCACATCCACTTTATGACGGTACATCCAGACACTCCGCATTTTCATGATTTTTGCGACGTTATTCACCGTAATTGTAACAAATTTTGTATTTGAAGTTCGTATTCGGACTATACGAAGACGTGAACCTGAATACGAAATACGCAGTTTTTTTCTTATAGGAAAAGAAAAATAGCCATTGACAATTTTGGCTACAATAATCAAAATATAGAATATCGTGGGGTACCATTATATGGGGTATGTACAATATCATAGACTATGTGAACAATTCTCTTTTAGAAGGCAAGGTACTCACAAAGAACAATTTGTGAAGAATTTCAGACGATTCCATTGAAAATTGTGAATAAAATCATCAAAATACCGAATGTCTGGGGGTGCCGTTATATGGGGGCTATACGATATCGTGGACTGATGGAGCCCATCTTCGAACTTGACAAAGTTTTCTACGACTGGTCTGTGAAAAATTTTAGCTTCTTTTTTTTCGTTTTGACTCTAGCGTGATTACAACAGGACAAAATCGTCTTAGAATTTTATGCTGATCAAGAATATATACACTTTCGGTTCGGTCTAAAATTATTATTTCGATGAGTTACAAACGGAATGATAAAGTTAAATAAATTGGGAATTAATAAAGGAGACGTTAAAACTTCGATACAGGCCATCAGTAGAACCACACCAAATATACAGTCATTTCGAATTTAAAGGATAATAATGTAAGTGAGCTAATAACTGAAATGACCATTATATACATTTAGCAAATATATATAATTTAATACTAAATACAAACAAAAAAATGACACAAGGCTGTAGTACCCATCACGAAGATCAAATACGAAATTGTATGTAATTCCGGCACATAATGTCGCTAAAATTATGAAATTACCGAATTTCGGGAATTACCGTTATACCGAAAACGTGGACCGACATGACTCATTTACGAACTTAACCTGCTCACTCATAAACTATGCATGTATGCAAAATTGTAGTTTTCTATCTCAATTCGTTTGAAAGATAGCGTGATTACAACAGACAGACGGGCATCGTTAGATCGTTTCAGAATTTTACGCTGATCCAGAATATATATACACTTTGTAGAGTCTATTATGAATATTTCGAGGAGTTACAAACGGAATGACAAAGTTAATACACCCTCCATAGAATGGTGGAGGGTATAAAAATATTAATGACATATTAAAAATATTCACAAAAAGACTTTTGGAAAATTCATGCATTAGTGAAGAGTACAAGAAAATGACACCTGCTTGGTACAATAGTAATTTCAATTACCAGTCCTTATAAAAAAGCCAAGAAAAGAGTTGAAATCAAACGAATAGAGGACAAGAAAATAATTACATCAATAATAATTAAAACAAAAATATGTACGAACAACCTAACAGGCCAGAACGAATTTTCAATATAGAAATCAAAATTCAGGAAATTTTCAGAGGTTAGCACATGTAGGTTATCCAGGGCCAAATTTCGGTCCATTTCGCAGGAATCAACCTGCGCAAGACCAGGCTGAACCAATAGAAACTTTATAATATAGAAACAAATAACTCTGCAATATTCCTGAAAGACAGTAGTGATAACAATGTGCCGAAATATCAGCAATATAGTAACAAGAAAGAAGAAATAAATACAATACCAGGTAATAGAAGATAGTAAAGACCAGTAAAGAAAGTCTTAAAGTCGGGCGGGGCCGACTTTATGATACCCTACACCACTTTGCTAATTAAGTAGAGCTCCACATAACAATTAAAAGTTTTCATGGGAGAATTCAATTATATACGCTATAATTATAATTATAATTATAATTTAAAGTTCAAAGGACTAAATATGCCGAAGCATTTGTATCTTTTAAATTCGGAATTGTATTGCCCATTTGGTGCACAATTAATTTGAAATCGGATAAAGATATATATGGGAGCTATATCCAAATCTGAACCGATCTCGATAAAATTTGGCAAAGATATTTCTGAGCTGTATTTGATATATTTCCCTGAACATCGTTGTTACGGAGTGGATATTACGGTTGTGGGTAACAAATATAACAAATCGGATGAATAATATATATGGAAGCTATAGCTATATCTGAACCGATCTTCACCAAATTTGACATACTAGCTTCTAGACTCAATTCGGTCGTAAGTGTCAAATTCCATCCCATTTGGACAAATATTAGACGTTTGGTGCACAATAAATGGTAAATCGGACGAAGTTATATATGGGAGCTATATCCAAATCTGAACCGATCTCGATAAAATTTAGCAAATGTATTTCTGAGCTGTATTTGATGTATTTCCCCAAATATTGTTGTTGCATAGTGCAAATTACGGCTGCGGTGGACAAAAATAACAAATCGGATGAACAATATATATGGGAGCTATAGCTATATCTGAACCGATTTCGATCAAATTTGGCATACATATTTTCAGGCCTAATTTGGGTGTATATGCAAAATTCCATACAATTCGGGCTGATATTATACGTTTGGTGCACAATAAATGCAAATCGGACGAAGATATATATGGGAGCTATATCTAAATTTTGACCGATTATCTCCAATTTCAATAGGGTTCGTCCTTGGGCCAAACAAAATATCTTTGCAAAATTTCATCTCGATCGGGCAATAAATGCAACCTGTACTTTGTTTACAAAAATACATGGACAGACGGACGGACAGACGGACGGACGGATATGCATAAATCAACTCAGAATGTGATTCTATGCAGATCATCAAAAGGAACTATGGGTCTATCTCGTTTCCTTCTGCCTGTTACAAACAAATGCACAAAGACATAATACCCTGACCACCTTGTGGTGTAGGGTATAAAAATGAAACCAAAAATTTTGTGACTATTCTTAATACAATATCAGATTTTTTACATATGACAAAAATAACATTAACAAGTAAAAAAGCAGCTAATACCCTCCACCATTTCGAAGCAAATTGAAAATTTTCAAAAAAAATGCCGAAAACTACCACTTAAATGAAAACCATTATATGGGGACTATACGAAGACGTGGACCTGAATTGTCGTATTCACGTTCACGTCTTCGTATAGTCCAAACATAACGATACCTCCCGATATTGGGTATTTTGATGATTTAAGAACATTATAATATATATAATAAAATTGACAATTTATGTAAATAAAGTATTGTAATTGAATATAATAAATTGTAATAAAGAGAACAGCTTTAAACAAGACTGATTTTAGCAAAATTAATATTAAAAGATAATGACCAAGAATTCAAAAAGTGAATTATCTAAAAATGCTTACGCAACGACTTAAACATTATTTGTTTTATCTTTTTATACCCTCCACCATAGTATGGAGGGTATATCAAGTATGTCATTCCATTTGTAACAACTCGAAATACATTTTAGACCCACAAAGTATATATATTTTTGATCAGCATAAAATTCTATGTCGATTTAGTGATGTCCGTCCGTCTGTGGAAATCACTCTAGCTTCCGAACGAATTGAAGTAGATTGATAAAATTTTGCTCAATGTATGTTGTGTCTGCAGGGTTTTTTGGTATTGAAAATGGGCCATGTAGGTCCACGTTTTGGTATAGCCCCATTTAACGGTACCTCCCGATATTCGGTATTTTGATGATTTTAGCGAATTTCTTCACCGATATTTATTGGTATTTGAAGTTCATAATGGATACTACAGCCTAAGATGGAAAATTGTCTGTGCAGGTCCACGTCCTCGTAGAGCCCCCATATAACGGTACCTCCCGATATTCGGTATTTTAATGATTTTAGCGAATTAAATTATGTGGACATTCTTTGTAATAGTAAAATAATTTCTCAGTGCTTTAAAACCTATGTACCGTTGTTTATTATAAGATTTATATTTTAAAATTTTAAGTTTATTTTAATTGTTTATTACCAAGAAGAATTCAATTCAATTCAATTTTTATGAACTAGGGTAAGTGTACCAGTAGTCGGCACGTTTAGGATTTACGCTATTTCAACATTCTGAGTGGAATGTTTTAATTAAGACAACGTTATTATATTCACATTTTGTTTAATTTTCCAAATAATAAACAAAGTTTGAATCACTTTTTATTAAATATGTAAAATTTGCAATTGTATTAAAATCATGATATTTGCCAGTATATATTAATTTTGTCATTCTGTTTGTAACTCCTCGAAATACTCATGTAAGACCCAACAAAGTATATATGTACTTGATCAGCGTAAAATTCTATGTCGATTTAACTATGTCCGTCTGTCTGTCTGCTGTTGCAATCATGCTATCTTTTGAACGAATCGAGATAGAAGGCTAAAATTCTGCAGAATTTTAACCTGGCCAGTAGGCAGGTTAAGTTCGTAAATGGGCCATAACGGTACCTCTCGATATTCCATATTTTGATGGTTTTAGCGACATTATTCGCCGGAATTGTTTTAAATTTGGTATTTGAAGTTCGTAATGGATACTACAGCCTAAGAAAGAAAATTGTCTATGCAGGTCCAAGTCTTCGTATAGCCCCATATAACGGTACATCCCGATATTCGGTATTTTGATGATTTTAGCGACATGATTCACCGACATTTTTTTAAATTTGGTATTTGATGTTCGTAATGGATACTACAGCCTATGACAGAAAGTTGTCTATGTAAGTCCAGGTCTTCGTATAGATCCGATGTAACTGTACCTCCCTATATAGGGTATTTTGATTTTAGCTACATTATTCACCGTTTATTTCGAGTTTCGAATTTGAATATGGTAATGGCATGTAGGTCTACGTCGTGTAGACCCCAATATAACAGCTATATTCGGTATTTGTAAGATTTAACAGAATTTTTAACGGATTTTATTGTTTGAAAATTTCCAAATTCGTTCAAATGTTGGAAGGTATTCCAGTTCGGCCCGGCCGAACTTACTGCCTTTTAACTTGTAGGGCGTAATCCCTTTATTGTTATTTAAAAAAACGTTTGTTTGTTGCTAAATATTACCATCGCTCTCCAGTAATAATGAAACGTTGTTTTTATAAAAAAAAAAACAATAGAGGGTTTAAGTCTCACCATTTTGCAACAACAAAATACTATGGTATTCCAAACAAACAAGCCAACACTGTTTTTTTTTTTAGTTTTGAATTCTGTATGTAAATTCAACAAAATGAAAAACAAAGTGTGATGAAAAAACTGCAACCAACTTTAAACTGTTGTCATTTCCAATTGTTTACAAGCTACAAAAGCATTTTGGTGAGAGTTTTCCAGAAAAAAAGTTTTTCGTGATGGAATTCAAGCGTGATAGTCTGACTTCGCAAGTGGCCATGGTTAGAGCACTCCAGCATTTAAATGTGAATAAATCTTTTATGTCTCGTACCATCGCTCGTTACCGTGATCCTGGTAGCGTAGCCCGACGTCAAGAAAGTGGACGAAACAGCAACATCAGCAGAAATGGTTCGAAAAGTAAAGAAGCGACTTGATTGAAACCTGCGTCGCAGTGTCCGAAAAATGACTCGTGAGCTGAACATATCGCAATATTCCATTCGGCAAATATTGAAAAATGAGCTCGGGGTAAAGAGCTAAAGAGTTGCTTCGCTTGGCCGAAAGTGGTGAAGTTCCGAATTTAGTTTTCTCCAATGAGAAAACATTCGTTGCCCTGCAGTTTGTAAACAAACAAAATGATCGTGTTTACCATCCAAAGAGGTCAGCTGAAATGTGCGCCGGCCGTGGAGATGGTGTGGGCCGCCATAAGAGCCGATGGTCGCTCTCCGCTCGTATTTATCGACCGTAGCATCAGAATAAATGCCGAATATTATCACGAAAATATTCTGGAGGGTGTATTAAAGCATTGGGCACGCAAGCATTTTGGCCGACAACCTTGGACATTCCAACAGTACTCAGCACCATCGCACTCAGCACGCGTCAACCAAGCAGCGCACAATGGCCACCAAAATCTCCGGATACCAATCCGTTAGTCTATTGGGTCTGGAGTATTTTGGAAAACAAAGGTGGCACTAAATAATACCAAAGTGTCGATCACCTCAAGCTAGCGCTTCGCCGGGAATGAGCCAAAATACCGCAGAGCAACATTGGGGCAGCGTGTTGCATTGACCGTTTGAAGGCCATAATTCGTACCAAGGTGGTCCATTCGAACAAATCTAAACTTTTTCTAAAATTTGATGCTATTTCCTACATTTTTTGCTTTCGTTTAATAAAATTAGGGAAAAATATAAAAATTATGACGTTTGACTTTCTTGCAGTTTTTTTATCTCACCATAAGTGTACTATAAGATCTTTCCTGACTCGAATTGGCATCTAGCTTTCCAACCACAAGTCCTACATGGTACTTCAGCTGGCCAACACTTCTGTATGGGACTCAAATCAAAACGTAAACCCACTTCTTTTATATGGCTGTAATCCGTCCAATGAGAACTCGAATTGCAAAATTCATTAGAGTGCAATCAGCGAAATACCGAATATAAAGAGGCACTACAATATGCAGACTATACAAAATGGTAGCGAGAATTTAACATTTAGTAAGAAATGGATTCATATCGCTCGAAAATTTTTCCGAAGTCTTTAAAATGTTTAAATCATTGGTACCGTTTTATGCAATAGCAAGTAACAATATTGCGCAACAGCCAATCTGGGGTTTCAATTGATTGGCCCACTAAAGTGTAGGTATATATTTTGGTATAGCCCCTTAAAAGCCCACTGAACTTTTTTGATTTTAATAGATTGATCAGGATACAGCCTTCATGGGGACTCTAAAGCACAATTTATAAATGGTTTGTATATACTTTTTAATAGCAGGGCATTATTATTTAGATTTCTAACTCTCAAATTAAAACCTATAGCTAAAAAAGGACCAGGCTTTTTAAAAAAAACTCTAAATCGACCGGTGCGAGTCATTATGCTTTGAAGACTAAAACTACGGGCCGGCAACCCGTTCCGGGCCAGCTAGTATATCTTTAGTTCTATTTTTGCAATAATAATATCTTTTGATCTTTGGTTTTTAATATTCCCCTATAACCTCTTTCTATGGGATCATCATGATATTTATTTAATACTTTTGCTTTACTTAACATTTTACCTACATTGTTCTGGCATATAATTGGCTATAAGAGTCCACATTTTAGTATAGCCCCCATACAATGTTAACTATATATACTCGGTATTTTGATGATTTTAACTAAATTTTTCAACAGAATTATCTCAATCCTGATGTTTGGAGTAATAGGCACCTTCTCTGGTAGATAATGGGCTTTAGAGGTCCAGGTTTTCGTGCAACCCCATATAACTTACACCCATTTTTGAAAAAATAGACCCATTTTCAAAAGATTTTTTTACATTTTGCAAGTTTCTACCAAACTTATTCATAAAATTGCTATAATTTTGCCCAACACGGTTTGTTGGTTTTTAAGCGGTGGCCGCACAAATTACATCAAAACAAAATGAGGTAAATAATATAAACACCTACACATACACACATACATTGATGCAGCCACCATAAACTGTAAAACTTACGTGCTAAAACTTACAAACTACTGAATTTAAAAATACATTAATTTAAAATCTACTGAGATAAAACTTAAAAGCTAGTGAATTTAAGACTAAGTAAATTTATATAACCTAAATACAACTTATGAACTAGTGAAAACTATTGAAAACTTAAAATGAATTGCAAAATCTACACTATTCCTAAGAAAACACTAAAAACACACTAAGAAAACACTATTCCTAAGAAAAAATCTAAAGAATAATAAATAAAAACACAAAGTAAAAAAAAAAACAAAAAAAAATTTCTTATAAATTAACAAGTAAAAAAGCGGTAAGTTCGGCCGGGCCGAACTTTTAATGCCCTCCACCATTTGGTACAAATTTGGCAATTTCCAAAAAAAAATAAAATAAATAAATAAATAAAATAAAAAAAAATCCTTTAAAAATTCTGTTAAAATCTTAAAAATACCGAATGTCTATACGACGACGTATACCTGCATAGGCAACTTTTGTCATAAGTTATTACAACATTTAAATGCGAAACTTGAAGAAAAATTTGTTTATAATGTAGCTAAAATCATCAAAATACCGAATATAGGGGGTACCGTTATATGGGGGCTATACGAAGACGTGGACCTGCACAGACAATTTTCTGGCATGGGCTGAAGTATCCATTACGAACTTCAAATGCGAAATTTAAAACAATACCGGTAAATAATGTCGCTAAAATCATCAAAATACTGAATATCGGGGGGTACGGTATATGGGGCCTATACGAAGACGTGGACCTACATGGTCCATTTTCTGTTTTCTGCTGCAGTATCTATTACGAACTTCAAATACCAAATTTGGAACGGTTCCGTTAAATAATGTCGCTAAAATCATCAAAATACCGAATATCGTGGGAGGTACGGTATATGGGGGCTATAGGAAGACGTGGGCCTACATGGCTCATTTTTTGACTTAGGATGTAGTATCCATTACGAACTTCAAATACCAAATTTGGAACGGTTCCGTTAAATAATGTCGCTAAAATCATCAAAATACCGAATATCGGGGGGTACCGTTATATGGGGGCTATACGAAGACGTGGACCTGCACAGATAATTTTCTGTCTTAGGCTGTAGTATCCATTACGAACATCAAATGCCAAATTTGAAACAATTCCGGTGAATAATGTCGCTAAAATCATCAAAATACCGAATATCGAGAGTTACCGTTATATGGGGGCTATATGAAAACTTGGACCTACATAACCCATTTACGAACTTAACCTGCCTACTGGCAAAATATACATGTGTGCAAAATTTTAGCCTTCTATCTCAATTTTTTCGAAAGATAGCGTGATTACAACAGACAGACAGACAGACAGACAGACGGACAGACAGACACACAGACAGACAGACGGACATTGCTAAATCGTCTTAGAATTTTACGCTGATCAAGAATATATATACTTTGTTGGGTCTGACGTGAGTATTTCGAGGAGTTACAAACGGAATGACAAAATTAATATACCCTCCATAGTATGGTGGAGGGTATAAAAAGGATTAAAAGGCAAAAAAGGTAATCCTAAAAACATTTGATTCTTCAGTGCCGGATAAAAAAAGTGGTGTTTTTTAAATTATTAAAAACAAAAAAAAAATTGTGAGTGGACGGACAAAAGGACAATCAAAAATACAGTGCGGTGCAAAACAAGTGCAAAGTTAAAAAAGTTTCAAAAAATAAAATAAACTTTAAAAACAATTACAAAAAATAGACAGACAGTGCAACCAAAATAAACTGCACACAATGCTACAAAAAAAATATAATAAAATTTTTCGACTGACATACAAAACGTAAAATATGCTGAGTGGACATTTCCACCAAGTAACCCAAAGCTTAATAATGAAATAAATGATTAGTCTTAAGATTCACTCGAAACAATACATTTGTTTTCAATTTGATAAACCAAATAAAATTTGTGTTATCTTTCAAGTTTAACTCCGAAGAGTTAAACATATAATTGGCGCAGTCGAAAGAATAAACCAACAGAGATAATCGTACTAACCAACAAATCGGGAACAATCACAGAAGAATATTCATCACTTAGCAAGGACTCTCGTAAAAACTGATAATTGTATCTGATAAATTGCCCACAAAAATCTTAAGAAGTCGTTAAATTCGGAGGGAATTTATTTTCCAGACGGATAAGGAGCAGTAGTTGAAGAAATTCTATTTATGAGCAAAAAGCTGCAAACAGCATTTGAAAAAACCATGACCTAGACGACATGGAGGAACTACAGGCACAAATCACAAAGTTCCAGGACGTAATAATGCAGCAGGAACAAATGATCCTGCAGCAACAACAACAGATCCAACATCAACAACAAACCCATCAACCAGTCAACAACGAAACTAACAATTTTTCCTTATCCCCCAGAGATATTTTGGAGCAATTTAGACGATTGAAACCGTTGGAGCCGGACAACCTGATCCAGTTCATCTCATCGGCAGAGACCACAATCAACTTATGTGGCAACAACGATTGACTATTAGAATACGGACTACAAATCATAACAAAAGAAAAAATCGATGCCAAATATTCATACCTAATCAGGCAACTTGGAAATAAAACATCCTGGGATATAATTAAGACAACCCTTAAGCACCATCTACAACCCCGAAAGACAACTCGGATGTGTTCAATGAATGCAGGTTGGCAAGGGTAAGGAACCTAAACGAACTATTTACCTTTTTTGAAAAATCGAAACACGAGTTGGCAGAAATATATGATTTCGATGCCACTAAGCCAGATAAATATTCACCCTCATGTGTCAATCGCGATCTTGTAAATATTATGATAGGGAAAATAGACGGACCGTTGAGGGCACATCTAAGCGGAGAGGGAAAGATGATAGATATAATTCTAAAATACACTAAACTAGGGCTACTCTATGATAGGAGGACAATTCACTATAGCCACAGAATATTAACCAAAAAAAACGACGAACAAAATTCAGGAAGCAACAGGGAATCAGAAAAAGAAAAATGGAAAGTACCTAATGGTTCCAAATTTTCTCAAAAAACAAAAATTTCAACAAATTCCTTACTACTCCCAATATTAATAATGAAAAAAACTATATACAAACAAGTTAAAAAGCAGTAAGTTCGGCCGAGCCGAACTTTTAATACCCTCCACCATTTGCAACGAATTTGGAAATTTTCAAAAAATAAAATCCTTAAAAAATTCTGTTAAAATTTTAAAAATACCGAATATAGCCGTTATTTTGGAGTCTATACGACGTGGACATACATAGGCATTGTTGGTCATAAGCCATTACCATATTCAAATTCGAAACTTGAAATAAACGGTGAACAATGTAGCTAAAATCATCAAAATACCGAATATCGGGGGGTCCGTTATATGGGGGCTATACGAAGACCTGGACCAGCACAGACAATTTTCTGTCACAGACTGTAGTTCCCATAACGAACTTCAAATACCAATTTTAAAACAATTCCGGTGAATAATGTCGCTAAAATCATCAAAATACCGAATATAGGGAGGTACCGTTATATGGGGGCTATACGAAGACGTGGACCTGCACGGATAATTTTCCGTCTTAGGGTGTAGTATCCATTTTGAACTTCAAATACCAAATTTGAAACAATTCCCGTGAATAATGTCGCTAAAATCATCAAAATACCGAATATCGGGAGGTACCGTTATATGGAGGCTATACGAAGACGTGGACCTGCACGGATAATTCTCCGTCTTAGGGTGTAGTATCCATTTTGAACTTCAAATACCAAATTTAAAACAATTCCCGTGAATAATGTCGCTAAAATCATCAAAATACCGAATATAGGGAGGTACCGTTATATGGGGGCTATATGAAAACGTGGACCTACATGGCCCATTTACGAACTTAACCTGCCTACTGGAAAAATAAACATGTGTGCAAAATTTTAGCCACCTATCTCAATTTATTCGAAAGATAGCGTGATTACAACAGACAGACAGACGGACAGACAGACAGACAGACGGACATGGCTAAATCGTCTTAGAATTTTACGCTGATCAAGAATATATATACTTTGTTGGGTCTGATATGAGTATTTCGAGGAGTCACAAACGGAATGACAAAGTTAATATACCCTCCATAGTATCCCTGCAGAAAACGGTGGAGGTATTGATGAACTGCGAGTGGTGCTACACTGATGAAAAAGTCAGTAGTATCAATGGTTGTAGGCGGCGAGTACTGCTTGACTACTCACAAGTGCTGCACTGTTTTTTTTTTATAATCGCATATATTGGTAACACTGTCAGCATCTGATTATGCTTATTTGTGATTTGTGTTTTGTGCATTGTGTGGACTTGCAAGTAAAATATTTGTTTTTTTTTAAGTGAAAAAGAAAAGAAAGTGTATGTAAAAAATGAATAAGCGTACCTGAGAGACTGAGACTTAAGTTTTCCTTTTTAACATAAATGCGAACGAAGTACAATTTTTTTATTAATATTATTTAGTTTTTTAATACTTTACTATTAAAACCAAATAAGTGCCTTTTTTTGAAATTATATATTTTACTTAATTTCTATTTTGTAATTAAATATTGTTTTGAAATAAAAATAGCTGAATGAAAACAAAATCTGTCTTTCGTTCTTTTAATTATTCGCAATGGCAATGCGAATAATTACGTTCGTGCAGTATGTTCAGTTACTTTTTTTCAATGGCGACTGATGCAAAATTCAACAGTCGCTCACCCCTCACAGAGCGCTGCAAAAGCGAGTACTGATTTTCACACGACAGTCCAGTGTAAAAGTCAGCAGCTCTTACCGTTAACGGGGAAATGAAGAGCGAGTGGTCGGTATCGCTTGGCGAGTACTCGAGCTGCGGTATTACTCTTTTTTTCTGAAGGGATGGTGGAGGGTATAAAAACACAACATACTAACACAACAAATCACAAAACAAACGGTTCAGCCCAAACTAAACTCTCACATATGAGCGTAGACACCCAGCAGTCAAATTCCCCATCATACATGGAGTTAGAAGCAATCCAAGACACACTACCTGAAGATCAAAGGGAAGTAAATTTTTTAATGTGGCCCCAAGAACAAAATTACCAATAGTATCGATAACGATAGGTAAACAAAAAATTAGATGCTTGATATATACTGGCTCAACAACCAGTATTCTAAAAAATAACATATTGAAAGAACAATTCCCCCAAAAAGCTTTAGAAAAACTGCACTCAACCGACTGAATAGGGTAGATTACAAGTACCCAATGGAAACTCATAGACTTTGTAAACGACAACTTCTCCGGCATAATTGGCCAACATTTTTTAAAAGCTTTGAAAATTTTTATAAACTGTGACCAGCAGTACATCGATATTTTGGGGTCCAAATTATGTTTTGAAAAATACAACAATCCAAGTGAAATTGAAAGTATATGCACATTAGACCCAATGGAAATAAATGAAATTTCACAAAATTTCAATTTTGATCATCTCAATTCTGAGGAAAAAGAAACAATCCAGCAATTGCTTTCAAACTTTAAGGACCTTTTCTTTAAAGAAGGAGATATACTTCCAGTAACGGACGAAGTCCAACATGAAATTACTACGACAGTAGATAAACCTCTTTACTCAAAGATATACAGGTACCCTCAAGTGCACGAAACAGAAATAAATCGACAAATTCAAGAAATGCTTAAACAGAACATTATTAGAAGAAGCAACTCTCCTTATAATAGCCCATTGTGGATAGTGGAAAAGAAATTAGACAACTCGGACAAAAAGAAATACAGACTCGTCGTCGACTACCGAAAACTAAACGAATTTACGGTAGACGATAAATACCCTATCCCAAACCTTAACTCTCTTTTGGACAAACTCGGTAGATCTCAATATTACACTACCCTTGACCTAGCCAAGGGCTTTCACCAAATTCCAGTCAAGGAGGAGGATAGGAAGAAAACGGCATTTTCAACGCCAAAGGGTCATTATGAGTTTATTCGAATGCCCTTCGGTTTAAAAAATGCACCGTCAACGTTCCAAAGACTAATGAACGAAGTCCTAAAGGATCATATAAATAAAACCTGTGTCGTCTACATGGACGATATCCTCGTGTTTAGCACATCCTTGGAGGAACATATAACCATCCTCGGAAAAATCTTTAAACTTTTGAGAAAGGCAAATTTAAAAATTCAAGTCGACAAATGTGACTTTCTAAAAAAAGAAACAAAATTTTTAGGCCATGTCCTTACCACTCATGGCATCAAGCCAAATCCGGATAAAACATCCATAATACGAAAACTTAAAGTCCCAACTACTGAAAAACAAATCAAATCTTTCTTAGGAATGACAGGCTTTTTACAGAAAATTCGTAAAGATTATGCGAAAACCGCATTTCCCATGTCCAAAATTAATGCCAACGACCCGGCATATGTCGTTGCATTCGAAAAACTAAAAGATCTTGATACTAACTCGCCAGTAACTTCGCAATAGGGGCAGTACTCTCTCAAGAGGGACACCCAATTGCATATGCATCTAGAACCCTAAACAAGCACGAATGTAACTATGCAACAATCGAGAAAGAATTGCTTGCCATAGTATGGGCAGTACAATATTACAGACCCTATTTGTTTGGCGGGGAATTCGATCTAGAAAGTGACCATCAACCACTCAAGTGGCTAATGACCAAATATACAGGGAAAGATATAAACCCAGATTACAGAGATGGCTAATAAACCTAGGAGAATACAATTGCACAATAGACTATACAAAGGGCAAAAACAATTTTATTGCGGATTTCCTAACGTCGAATAAAAGACGACGAAATAAACCATTGGGAAGATGAAGAAAATACAGGTGAAGATATAGAAATAGAACAACCAAATTGCGAAAATTCAATACATGATGAACACGAAAACGCCTCAATAGAAGTCCATTCTCAAGAGGAGGACCTAGGATACAATATACCTATTCTAGAAATTAAAGTTCAAATTATCTTAATAAAAGAAAAAAGAGAAACTGTTACGACAATCTTCGGGAAAAAGAGGTTTTTCATAGAAAGAAGCGATTTAACCAACGGATATGTGATCGACATTCTACGAAGAGAAGTGACAAAAGGAAAAATAGGAATCTACTCCTACCTCAGTGACCATGAATATTATCAAGTTTATAGAATCTTAGAGAATGAGTATTCTGCAAATCTACATGTTAAGTTCGTCAAATGCACCCAAAAAGCAAGAGACATAGAATCTGAAGATGAACTAAAAACACAAATCGCACTTTTTCATAAAAACCAAAAAAAGGACATTGTGGTATAACGGCAACATACGAAAAACTGAAAATGATCATATACAACCCAGACCTCAAAACCCAAATATTTAAAATCATAACTAACTGCGAAATTTGCACTGCAGGAAAATACGATAGAAATCCTATCAAAAATAAATTCCGATTCGCAGAAATTCCATTAAACATTAATGAAATTGCCATTGTTGACACATATGTGAATTCCAAGCAAGCATTTATTATATTTCTGGATAAGTTTTCTAAACACGCCGTCGCTTTCCACTTAGAAGACCGGAACAGCCTAACCCTAGTAGGAAAACTGAGATTATATATTTCAGTTACCGGAAAAATGAAGAAACTTGTTGCTGAAAACGAATTCAACAACATTAATGTAAAGGAATTATGTAGAATAGAGGGCATGCATATACACTTTTCAAAGCCCAATAGCCATACAGGTAACTCTGATGTAGAAAGACTAAATAATACGCTCACAGAGAAAATAAGAACTCTTAATTTAGAAGAAAAGTTTCCAATAAAGGAACAACTATCTAAGGCTATAGAGCTATATAATAATACATATCATTCAACCATTAAAGACACACCGCACAACGTACACTACGGACTTGTTGAAAAGAGCATAATTAGAGACCGTTTAGAACATCAAAAGCAAGAAATAGTAAAATTAAATGCAAATAGGGAAAACTATGAAGAAACTAGAGATGAAGGTTTCATAAAAAATTATAGAAACGTCCGCCACAAAGAAGAACCGAAATTTAGGAAACATAAACTCACAGGAATACACGAATCTAATATAAAAAGACCCAATAAATTCTCATCAGAAACAATTTCAGACAATGATCCTGCTAGTAATACTAATAACCCAAATGACAATCTCGGGAGCGGACCTCAATATAACCCCAATTGACAACGATAACGGATATACCATCCTAAATACATTTGAAACTAACATCGTAAATGAAACCAAAATAGTCCTACATGTAATACAACCAATAGAAATTCTCGATATTATTGATGCTCTAGAACAAAACACAATAAACCTAGGTAGAAGCTACAAGAATATAATAAAACTCCAAATAAACATGCTTAGAACAAAGCTAAGGCCTATCATGCCATCAAATAATAGATATAGACGTGGTCTTCTGAACGTCATAGGAACAGCTCATAAATGGCTTTATGGAATTATGGACGATGGCGACAGGCAAATTATTTTACAAATATTAGACATTGCTAATAGTAACAATCATAATATTGTACAAACAATGAATGAACAAGTCACTATTAATAATCATTTCAATGATATCCTATGTCTAATAAAAGATAGTATTTTGGACGACAGAAAAAAAATTAATAATGCAATAAACACTATTCAAACTCAAAACTCAGAGATAAGAACAACTGATTAAATTAAAAGTTTTATAAAACAAAGTCGACCAGATCATAGAAAACATATATTCTGCCAAACACAATATCTTTCACCCCTCCATATTAACATCTGAAGAAATAGACAAATACAATATAGACTTTTATAAGTTAAGCCTGATAAAAATGGGTGTACTACTATACAACAATAACTGTCTAATATTTTCAATAAAAATACCCATAAACTATACAAAACGCATTGTGAAAATAATTATTCCTATACCTAAGTTCTACGAAATAGAAGAAAAACAAGAAATGTTTGTAAACATTAATAATATATCTTATACTTACGGTGAAGATAAAAATCTAAAAGATCTAGTACTATCAAAGAATTGTATATTTAAAGGAAACTGTAAATTAATTTTTTAACAATAATGCCTCTTTCGGTCTATTTGACGATGAAACTTTTATTAAAAATGCTCGCAATATGAAAATTAACAACAGCTGTAACCAAAACACAAGTAATTTATTAAATGGAAATAACATTTATTAAATGGAATAACATTTCTCAAATTGTAAAATCACTATACAAAATGAAAAATTTTCAAATCAAAAAGAAAACTACTTCGAGAAAATTCCTGACTATGAAACATACAACAACAAAACATTCACAAATAAAATAACTTTTAATGATATTATACTTAGCAATACTAAAAATATTGAAATGATTGAAGAATTAACACAACACCAACATATCTCCTATTCCCTAATCGTGGTCGTATTTGTAGTGACGGTAACCGGTATGACAGTAATAATTTATGTATTCAAAGGAAAATCCATAAATATAAAAGTTAAAGAAAAAATTCAGAAGAATTCTTCCACAAGGGGTGGGGGGGGAGGAGTTACGTATCCGTACCCCACGGATCTCTACGCCACTGCAAACATCGACCACATAATTGCAAAATATGTATCAAATATCAATAAGAACAACTCAGCGAAAACTAGCGTCAACAACTGAATGTGCTTCCGCTGGTTTTCGACTGACAAACAAATCGTAAAATATGCTGAGTGGACATTTCCACCAAGCAACCCAAAGCTTAATAATGAAATAAATGATTAGTCTTAAGATTCACTCGAAACAATAAAGTTGTTTTCAATTTGATAAACCAAATAAAATTTGAGTTAACTTTTAAGTTTAACTCCGAAGAGTTAAACATATAATTAGCGCGTATGGAGCCACTCTATATAGAAGGGTGGAAAATACTGACCATAAGACACATACATTCTTATTAGCAGCAAAGACCCGTGTCGCCCCTATTAAAAAACTATCAATACCCAGACTCGAGTTATGCGGGGCAATATTACTCTCCAAATTAGCAAGATTCATTGTAAATAGCCTACAAATATCCGAATATTCGCCACAGTTTTGGACAGACTCTACCATCGTATTAGCATGATTAAAAAAGCCTCCTTTTCATTGGAGCACATTTGTTGGAAATAGAGTCTCAGAAATTTCGGATAATGTTGGACAAGAAAATAGGAGACATGTTGATTCGGAAAATAATCCAGCTGATATTGCGAACCGTGGATGTTCACCCGCAGAGTTAAAGACTAGTGATCTCTTGTGGCAGGGACCTCAATGGCTCAAAATGCCAAAAGACCGTTGGCCATCATATGAAATCCCAAATGACACAAATTTGGAAGCCAAAACGGGAAAAGTCGTGACTCATTTCGCGGAAAGAGATGACCCTTTAAAAAATTTCTTTTCTTTATCTAAAGTTTATCGATCATACGCATATGCTCTAAGACTCTGGAAAAATACTGGATCAAATAGACAACACCTTCGCACCTCATCAAATGACCTTACATCAGATGAAATTCAAGATGGAAAACGATCTTGCACAATTCGTACCCAGCAATTCGTATATGCAGACGAATACAACTCACTTATCAAAAAGACTCAAATTTCTCTTTCAAATCCTCTATTGACACTCAACCCGTTTCTAGACTCTAGGCATTATTAGAGCAAATGGCAGATTGGTACAATCGTCAGCCCTTACAAAGAGCGAACGTCATCCAATAATACTACCACATTTTGCGCCATGCTTAGCAAATTGTTGATTGAATTTACTCATAAGATTACCTTACATGGTGGTAATCAATTAATGACCCTAGTATTAAGGTCCGTATTCTGGATATTTGGACTGAAGTCGCTAATCAAACAAACCATACGAAAATGTCGAATCTGCTTAATTCACAAAAAACAAACCTAAACTCAAATAATGGCTTCGCTACCACCCAAACGTACCTTTCTTTCTCGACCCTTTACAAACACAGGGGTAGATTTTGCAGGACCCTTTAACATTAAAAGTTATTCAGGAAGAGCCTGCTTTATTACAAAAGCCTATGTGTGCCTGTTTGTTTGTTTCGCCACTAAGGCTATACATTTAGAACCCACAAGCGATTTGTCTACATATGCCTTTCTTGCCGCTTTTTCTAGGTCCATAAGTCGGCGAGGTTGTCCGTCTTGTATATTATCTGACAACGGAACTAACTTTGTGGGAGCGGTTGATTTACTAAAACGAGATAGATTAGCTTTCATGAAGAATATTCAAACTAGCACGATTTAGAACAACTTCACTCAAAATCTTACTTGGAAATTTATTCCTCCTGGTGCTCCGTGCATGGGCGGTCTGTGGGAAGCTGGTGTTAAATCATTTCAAATTCATTTACGAAAAAGTATCCCAAAAATGATTTTCACTTTTGAAGAATTTACAACTCTTCTAGCAAGAATTGAAGGCTGTCTTAATTCGCGACCCTTAAGTCCTGCTAGCGACGACCCAAATGACCTTTCCCCTTTGACACCTGGTCATTTCTTAATAGGAACATATATTCTTAGCCCAGCTGAAAAAGGCATTTCAGATACTGTGGTGAACTATGGCCCAGAATAAAATCAAATTATTGTCTTTACCATCCTTTGCAACGCAGTGTACTGCGAAGTAATATTTTCGATATTATCTTCTTCATCTCTTCCTTCTGAAATTCTATCGTAACACATGCGATAAAAATGGATTAGACATAATCCATTAGCTCAAGTGGTGCGTTGGTCCAACCACCCTCAATATTCGCAATAGGCTGGAGGTAGCACGCGCGCTTACGGATCGTGAGGTTGTGGGTTCGAGGCTGGCTAAGAGCAAATTTACTTTTATATTTTTTTTTTCTTTAAATGAGTTTCCGTTCATTTTGGAGACTTCATGGCAGTAAGCAACTAGTATTAATGTAGTAGTGAGAAGTGAGAGTCGATTCTCGTCCGTTTTAAGCAGAGAACAACTGCTGTTTTCATGTTATTTCGTTTAGTTTCTCCTGACTCAAATGCGTTTTAGGTAGTGGAAGCCAACTAAATCGCTGCCATAGCAGCGTCTTTACATTTTTGCAGTCTTTTACAGTTTTGCAACAGGCTAGTAAACAAGTGATCATTCCATTAGAAAAAAAAATACTTTTTTCGAAGTATATATGAAATTTTGATAAGTGTTTTTTAAGACAAAATAAAAGTTGGTCAGCTATGTAAAATCAATTAAAATTTTAACAATCCGTGACCATAATTAAGTGCGTGATACGCCAAATTTCTACGGAGGTGTGGTTTTAATGAAAATAAAAGGTATTTTTTGGTTCTTTTCTTCGTAAATTTAAAATTTACACAAATTACCTTCTGTATTAATTATTAGACAACTTCTACATCGTGATCTATCACATACTAACACAAACTTCTTTATCACCCAATTCTCAAAATTCCAAAACTGAGGTAAGAAGTGATTTTCCAGTGACCTTAATTATGCATGAAATCAGTATAGTTAGATCGATTTTACATTCCTCGTTTGCAGCGGAAATATCATAAGGATTTCCGTTTGTGTTGCTGGACAAATTATATTTTATTACAAAGCCATACCAAAATTCACTTCCGTTGGCTAAAAATACTTTTGAAGAAAAAGGTTATGTTGGTTTACTACCTACATTGCGGATTGGGAGAAACCAACTATACATAATTTTGCCTTCAAAGACAAATACAATTATAGTATAATACGAGTGTACCTAATCATATCCACTACACGTGTTGAAATTCAGAACTTGTGGCGTTTCTACAACAAAGCCCATCACCAATACTTGTACGTGCTAACTAATAACCAATCATTGGACAGCAGGAAAGCTTATTGGTAACATCCACTAGTAAAACCTGCGCTGAAGCCATCCTTGCCAACACAAAAATCAATCCTTTAGTAGTTTCTATAAAGTAATTTTTCCATTGACAGGAATTCATTTGGTAAAAATTTGATCCTTTTGATTTTGTAATTTCTGTAATAAGCTAGTTTTTTCTGTAATAAGCTAGGGTATTTTCCAAAATCAAGTGATTGCCAGAATTGTATGTTTCAAGAAGCAATCAAAAAAAAAAAAACAAAAAAAAATGTCCTTTGTTAAATTATATCTTTGATACGAAATTCCTTTCAATGTATGTTAAAATTCAAGAAATTTCAATAATCAAATGCTTAATTAAAAAATTGAAGAACTAGCAAGGATATATTCAATCCGTTATACATTTCATGTACATCTTGTTATTACTCAAGATGAGTTGCTAAAGTCACGATATAATTTCTTACGATGGTGAGGTAAGCTAGGGGGAATCGAAGGATGATTTTGGGGTCTCAAAAAACCTATAGCCTTGAGACCGTGGTTGGGAGGGTACAGAGGCTAGTCCTCCGCGAATATCTGGAGAGCCTACTGTTATATTCTAGGGTTGATCGTTGCAGTTTTTCTTTATTCATTTTGACTAAAAAAGGGGTTTAGTACATGGTCAAGATCATAGCCATACAATAGTAGTTCTTTTGTAAACTAGGGAGTCTATAAAATTTTTTATTTATGTTCGGAAGATATAAATTGACTCATGAGGACATATTTGAGGTGAATTTATAAAGTTTTTTTGTCGTCATAGAAATGGATGTAAAATACTAGTTACAGACGCTCTGGATATTCATTTCTCTGATATTCTCGGAGAACATGACCGAGATGTCCTTTAACAAGAATTTCTGCTCCAAATGAAGGTTGACAAAAAAATGTTTTCTAAAATCACCAGTTTTATATACATAGTTCATGAATTCGTTTCCTTGTTTTGACTGGAGGTATCATCATCCTGTTGCTTTCAGGATTTACTCTATTTTGCTCGAGGCGAAATATAGTCCGAAAATGACAGTTTATAATACAAGAAGTATGATGGTTGGACATCTAGGAAATCTTTCATATTCGATGTATGTATTTCATAACCCAACATTGTTTTTTGTTCTAATCAACCCTTAGAATTCATGATAATTTTTCCCTTTTACCCCTAACTTCATACCTCAACCAAAAGTAAGAAGAGTCCTACAAAACACAAAAAGTTGTCAAAATTTGTTTTCCGATTATTTTCGATATTTGTTTTCCGATTATTTTGATAATATAGTTATTGTGTTATTGTAGTAGTAGTTATTGTGTTTGATTTTGAAAATGGCAGTGGCACATAGTCCTTTAACTAATCCAACTAGGGATTCTGGAATAATAGAGGAAGAAGAATTAAAATGTCCTTTATGTAAACAGGTTATGCAAGTCGACGAACAGGATTGTTGTATTGTGGAAACTTGTCAACACATCTTCCACCGTATCTGTGTCGAACTAGCCTTTGCTAATTCTAATCAGTGTCCTAGCTGTAAAGCAACTTTTGAACTTAAAAATCTTAAAAAGTTTCCTCTAATAAGTGTTGAATCGACAGAAATACCTAAACAGACGGGCGCTATTAAGAAAATACGTCCGACGTACCGCGGAAAAAGTCGTGGTAGTGGTGTAAATCGTCCAGTTACACGAAATCTAAACAGAACCTTATTTTCCGATAGTCTTAATGCCAGTATGGACCAGGATCTGCTCCAAAATACTAGTCAGGAAGAAGAATCCTCTTCACGAACTGTTTCCACATTGCAAATATGTTTCCTAATTATACCCAACAAAATCATATACCCAACAAAATCATAACCAACCATTACGTTCCAATCAGGGTCCGAACTCAAATCCCAAAAAAATAATCAAAATTTTAATGAGATTGTGGATTATTCTCGTATTAGTCAAATGATCGAGAGTAGTATCGTCAAAATCTTACAAAATTTTAATTTTGGGTCTCAATCCCAAAATCCAAACCAGATCATTCCAGTTAATGTGGAGCCCAGGTATAATATGCTGTATCAAGATGTACCTCAACCTCACAATCAGAATCATAATATTTCTGTTAATACTGAACTTCATTCAAATCATGTATATCGGATTCTATCACAATCCCAGAATCAGGGTAACAATCCCATTATTCCCGCACACGCTGAATCCAGATCCAATAATCTTGATCAATATGTATCCCAATCCCAGATTCAGGCCCAACGTATACCAGATAATGGTGAATCCAAAAACAGGAATCCGTACCAAAATGTGTCGCAATCAACGAATCCACCAATTTATGTCAATAGACCATCTTGTTCGGAAGAATCTTCCCAAATTGTACTACCAGATCGGGTCACATTTATAATTCAAATTGGAATTTACAGTTCGATGGTTCCAATTGTGGTCTATCAGTAGACGAATCAGTAAACGACAAAAGAGCACCTAAATGGAAATTTTAGCCACATTTGTAAAAACCTTCCGACTCTGTTAACCGGAAAAGCAAAAGATTGGTTTTGGAGATACCATAAAACGGTAGATTCAATCCAAGGGACAGAATTTTGTGGGGCTTTGCGTACACAATTTAAAGATTTACGTTCCGATTTTGACTTAATGGAATCCATTAGGTCTAGAAAAATAAAGTCTGGCGAATCATTTGATTCATTCTATGAATCAATTGAAGAAGAATCTATGGTAGAAATTCTTGTCCGAGATCTCAGGCCGGATATTCGCCACGAATTGTTATTTGTCCCCATTTTGAGCATTGCTCACGTACGAAAACTAGTACAAATGAGAGAAAATCTCATGAATGATGACTCATTTCGTAAACAATTACCTCAAAAAAGTCAGTTTTCTATTGGTATGTAAAATGTTGGAACTGTGAGACGATCGGTCACTATTGGGACGACTGTCTCGAAGACCGCACTGTATTCTGCTACGGATGTGGTCTCAAAAATGTGTACAAGCCACAGTGTGCAAGATGCGCTAACCGAAGAATTGGTAGCAGTTCAAAAAACGGGATAGGTCCGAACCCGAATCCAAAACCATAGTACCTTCAGCACCAAATTCAAATGAATCTATAATCGAATCTTCGTCAAAAATTTCCATACTTCAACCAGACTTACCAACCACTAGATATGACCACAGACTTTAACACCCGATAAGGCCCTTCCATGAGCGATATCAAACCTATATGGAAAAGAGGATTCGAATTTTTTCTGTCTCTGAAATTTTAATGAAACCACATAAAAGGCCAAAGAGATCTACTCGTAGACTTAGAGGGTATTACCGAAGATGAAAATATGCTTCTAAATTTGTAATTTCCACCATAATTGCTAGACCAACGGACAGACGTTTCTATGCTAAAGTAACCTTTTTAGATTTAACCGAATATGGCTACAAAAGATTTCTCTCAATATTCACAGTTCACAGGAGATAAAATGGCAGTAAGAACAGCTGATGGTAACGTACAAAAAACGTTAGGATCGTTATGTGTTGATGTAGAATTTCGTGGAGTGGTCCAAAAATTAAAACTATTGATAGTACTAACCATAGATCAACGTCTCATCTTAGGTTTATATTTTTGGAGAATATTTTCTATAGCCCCAGACCTTTTTGACAATTCAATTACTTGTAATCCCCCTAATTCGTCAGGTACTTCATCCGTTATATCGGCATTAGAATCTTCTGTTTGTAATTCCAACGCAGAAGTACCATTATCGCCATGTGTTCAAAACCAGAAAATTATTCCATCCGATAGCTCAGAAGATTTTAAATACCCATTGACTTCGAGTCAACAATCCCAATTAAAGACCATTATTGATCTTTTTCCAAATTGTTCTAAGCAAGGTCTTGGTAGAACTTCGTACTTGACTCACCACATAGACATCGGAGATGCGAAGCCAGTGAAACAACGGTTTTACCCGGTATCTCCGGCAGTAGAGACCTTAATGTACACGGAGATCGATCGGATGCTCGCACTCGGTGTAATCGAACCATCAGTGTCAGCCTGGTCATCGCCAATGGGACTTGTGGTCAAACCCAACAAGGTACGTCTGTGTTTAGATGCCCGAAAATTGAACTTGGTGACGAAAAAGGATGCATATCCCTTACCAAGTATCGAGGGTATTTTCGCTCGATTGCCTCAGGCAAATATTATAACGAAGCTCGATTTGAAAGATGCCTACTGGCAAATCGGCTTATCAGAAGAATCGAAGGCTCTGACCGCTATTACAGTGCCCGGGAAGCACCTGTATCAGTTTTGTGTGATGCCTTTCGGGCTCTGTACAGCGCCTCAGACCATGTGTCGATTGGTCGATATGATTATTCCTCCAGATCTGCGATACTGTGTTTTTGGATATCTGGACGATATCGTTATAGTGTCCGAAGATTTCAGTAGCCACCTTTCTGTACTGGTACGAATTGCTCAAGAGCTCCGAAAAGCGAACTTAACGCTCAACATCGATAAGTCAGTTTTGTGTCACTCAGACAAAATACCTTGAATATGTGATTGGGAATGGAGGTATCCAAACGGATCCAGAGAAAATTGACTCTATAGTTAATTGGCCGGTACCAAATAGCGTGAGGCAAGTCCGTGGATTTCTGGGCCTCGCCGGTTGGTACCGAAGATTTATAGAAAACTTTTCATCTATAACCTTCCCTATCTCAGAAACCCTTTCCACCAAGCTCAAATTTAAATGGACTTCTGACGCACAAAAATCTTTTGAAACAATTAAGACTCTGTTAACCACTGCACCTGTATTGTCTAATCCCGACTTTTGCAAAAAGTTTTACTTGCATTGTGATGCGTCGGATTACGGCATTGGGGCAGTGTTTGTTCAAATAGATGAACAGGGACATGAAAAGCCAATCGCATTCATGTCAAAGAAATTAAACACAGCTCAGCGCAATTATAGCGTGACGGAGCGCGAGTGTCTAGCCGCTATCGAGGCTATAAAGAAATTTAGATGTTATCTTGAGTTACAAGATTTCGAGATGGTTACTGACCATTCTTCAATTTTATGGCTCATGAAACAATCCGACTTATCGGGTAGGTTGGCCCGTTAGGTTTTTAAGTTACAACCCTATAAGTTTTCTATAAGCCATCGTAAGGGTAAAGAACACATTGTGCCTGATGCTTTATCAAGGATTCATGTCGAAGAAATTCCTGCGTTGGAAGACATAGAACCAGAAATAGACTTATCATCCATTTGTTTTGAAGACCTTGATTATCAAAATTTAAAGAAAAAGATTCTGAATAATCCAACAAAATATCCAGACTTAAAAGTTCTGGAAAAAATTGTGTATATTCGCACAGACCACTACACTGGTGACCCCGCCCAAGCAAGCTCAGTTTGGAAGCTTTGGATTCCAGAAGGAATGAGACAAACTTTACTAATTCGTTTTCACAATTCTCCAGTCGCTTCTCACGGTGGAATGGGAAAAACTTTACAATTGCTACGTTGTAATTTTTTTGGCCTGGCATGGTAACAGACGTCCGGGAATACGTACGCAATTGCGAAACTTGCAAGACAACCAAACATCCAAATTATGTCCTTAAGCCCCATATGGGTAATCCAATACAAACAATTCGACCTTTCCAGCGGTTATATGTGGACATTTTAGGGCCTTATCCCAGGTCCAAAAATGGATATATAGGTATTTTTATCGTATTGGACCACCTCACTAAGCATCACTGCCTTTGCCCTTTAAAAAAATTCACTTCCGCACCCATTCAAGACTTTTTACTAAAGCATATTTTCCATGCCTTCGGCGTTCCGGAACAGATCATCAACGATAACGGAAGCCAATTTAAATCTAATGATTTTAATAGTTTTTTGACAAAATTCGGCATAAGTCACGTTTACACTGCGCTATACTCGCCGCAAGCTAACGCGTCAGAACGCGTTAACAGGTCAATTATAGCCAGTATTCGAGCCTACCTAAAAAATGACCAGAGACTGTGGAATGAGAATCTCTCTTACATTAGTTGTGCATTGAGGAACTCTATGCACCAGTCTATCAAATGTTCACCCTATTTGGCTTCAATATGGTTACCCACTCTGCTTAAAAACCTTAATATGTTGGATGAACCTAATGATATTCTTGAAAGACAGGATCAATTACAATTGATTCGGAAAGCCTTAAAAAAGAACATAATGGAGGCGCACAACACTAACAGAGACCAATACAATTTGAGAACACGACCAATATCTTATTCAATAGGTCAACTCATATTCCGACGCAATTTTGCCCAAAGCAATGCTGAGAGAAAGTTCAATGCTAAGCTGGCTCCAATTTTCCTTCCCGCAAAAATTAAGGAAAAAGTTGGTAATGTGTATTATGAATTAGAAGACCTCGATGGTAAGTTTCTTAGAACTTATCACGCAAAGGACATCTGGCCATAATTTATAATCATATTCCAATTAATATCGTCATCCAAAGAATCGATATTACTCGGTTTTGTGGTGAATTATGACCCAGAATAAAATCAAATTATTGCCTTTACCATCCTTTGCAACGCAGTGTACTGCGAAGTAATATTTTCGATATTATCTTCTTCATCTCTTCCTTCCGAAATTCTATCGTAACGCATGCGATAAAAATGGATTAGACATAATCCATTAGCTCAAGTGGTGCGTTGGTCCAACCACCCTCAATATTCGCAATAGGCTGGAGGTAGCACGCGCGCTTACGGATCATGAGGTTGTGGGTTCGAGGCTGGCTAAGAGCAAATTTACTTTTATATATTTTTTTTTTTCTTTAAATGAGTTTCCGTTCATTTTGGAGACTTCATGGCAGTAAGCAATTAGTATTAATGTAGTAGTGAGAGTCGATTCTTGTCCGTATTAAGCAGAGAACAACTGCTGTTTCCATGTTATTTCGTTTAGTTTCTTCTGACTCAAATGCGTTCTAGGTAGTGGAAGCCAACTAAATCGCTGCCATAGCACATGTTTATATCTCCGTCGGTCTTTTACATTTTTGCAACAGGCTAGTAAACAAGTGATCATTCCATATAAGATAATAAGAGTTGTTCTGCTTTGTAAAATCAATTAAAATTTTAACAATCCGTGATCATAATTAATGAAAATAAAAGTTATTTTTTGGTTCTTTTTTTCGTAAATTTAAAATTTAAACAAATTACCTTCTGCATTAATTATTAGACAACTCGTACATCGTGATCTATCACATACTAACACAAACTTCTTCATCACCCAATTCTCAAAATTCCAAAACTGAAGTAAGAAGTGATTTTCCAGTGACCTTAATTATGCATGAAATCAGTAAAGTTTTTTTTTCATTTGTTAGATCGATTTTACATTCCTCGTTTGCGGCGGAGATATCATAAGCCGTGAATGAGGATTTCCGTTTTTGTTGCTGGACAAATTATATTTTATTACAAAGCCATACCAAAATTCACTTCCGTTGGCTAAAAATACTTTTGAAGAAAAAGGTTATGTTGGTTTACTACCTACATTGCGGATTGGGAGAAACCAACTATACATAATTTTGCCTTCAAAGACAAATACAATTAATGTATAATACGAGTGTACCTAATCAAATCCTCTACGGTGTAACATAAACACGTGTTGAAATCCAGAACTTCCCAGCAAGCAAAAACTATCCCCCAAATCACTAAGAAGTTACGCCTAAGCGATATAAATCATCGCGTTTGATATCGCTTTCTCACCCCGGAAGGAGCATCCTTCGGGAAGAGATGAACCACGCCCGCGATAGTTTTCTAATGATCGTGGAAGTCACTTCCTCGATAGTTATTGGAAGTGACTTCCACGATCATTAGAAAACTATCGCGGGCGTGGTTTACTCCAGACTTAAGCATTTATTTTTTTATTTTTATTGTTATTGTCTCTTTTTCCAATGTTCATTTGCATGGAACTATTACTTATTAGATGAAATGCTCAAACATTTTTTTTCGTTTTAAAAATGTGATGTCTGGATTGGGAATCGAACCAAGATGTTCAGAAAGCAAAGCTGGCATGCTTACCACTGCGCCACAGTGTCTTATATTCCTCAGATAGAATAAAGTCTTATTTTTGTTTAACTCGTAAATGATTGCAAACTATCACTGTTTTATCCGATGGCAGTCACTAGATAGTGTCTGCACACGCGACACCTTCTTTTAACTTTCTTGCGCCACTAAGTAGTAACTGTGTGACGATAGAAAGTAGACAGCAGTAGTTTTGTAATTGTAAATGTACATACTATCGCATTTAATAGGATTAGAAGCGTCGCAGAAGTGGCATCTTAAAATGGAAGTGAGTCATTCACTTCCAAATGCTTGCTGGGTTGTGGCGTCTCTACAACAAAGCCCATCACCAATACTTGTACGTGCTAACTAATAACCAATCATTGGCCAGCAGGAAAGCTTATTGGTAACATCCACTAGTAAAACCTGCGCTGAAGCCATCCTTGCCAACACAGCTCAGTAGCCCAGTCGGCTAAGGGGCACAACTAGTGAGCAGCAATCATAGCAACGTGGGTTCAAATCCCTCCAACGACACAAAATACTTTATTTCAAAAAATTTAAATTACAACGAGTTTCATAAGTATCAAACACAGAAAAATTGAGTTCCTTCAAATATGCAAACATTTTAACACTTAAAATTCTTTAAACCCTACAGCAAAACGCACCAATACACCTATATTCTTCAAAAACACGCAATACAATCATTCATCGAGGCCTCGAGGATCAAAGTACAGCTAAGAAACAATGTGTTGAGATAAGTAAAGGATCAACATAAAATTCTTAAAAAATATAAAAAAAAAACAAAAGTGAGTAAAAACCAAAAAAGGTATTTAACAAAAACTTAAAATATTTGCATATCCAAAAAAACAGAATTAAGAATAAGGATAAAACGAAAGGATCAAGGATCTGTCAGTACATCAAAAATCAATCCTTTAGTAGTTTCTATAAAGTAATTTTCTATTGACAGGAATTCATATGGTAAAAATTTGATCCTTTTGTATATCCTTTTTGGATAAAGAAAAGTTAGATTTTGTAATTTCTGTAATAACCTATTTTTTTTTTAAGAAAAAAAGGATATTTTCCAAAATCAAGTGATTGCCAGAATTGTATGTTTCAAGAAGCAATCAAAAAAAAAAAAAAAAAAAACAAAAAAAAATGTCCTTTGTTTATATATATATCTTTGATACAAAATTCCTTTCAATGTATGTTAAAATTCAAAAAATTTCAATAATCAAATGCTTAATTAGAACTAGCAAGGATATATTCAATCCGTTATACATTTGATGTACATATATATATATATATATATATATATATATATATATATATATATATATATATATATATATATATATATATATATATAATTTGTATGAATCAAGTTTTTTTCCACCAAAAAAGGTATGGAGGGTATATTAAGTTCGCCATTCCGTTTGTAACTCATCGAAATAATCATTTAGACCCAACAAACTCATATTTTAGACCCAACAACTCATATTCCGACGCAATTTTGCCCAAAGCAATGCTGAGAGAAAGTTCAATGCTAAGCTGGCTCCAATTTTCCTTCCCGCAAAAATTAAGGAAAAAGTTGGTAATGTGTATTATGAATTAGAAGACCTCGATGGTAAGTTTCTTAGAACTTATCACGCAAAGGACATCTGGCCATAATTTATAATCATATTCCAATTAATATCGTCATCCAAAGGATCGATATTACTCGGTTTTGTGGTGAATTATGACCCAGAATAAAATCAAATTATTGCCTTTACCATCCTTTGCAACGCAGTGTACTGCGAAGTAATATTTTCGATATTATCGATATATATATATATATATATATATATATATATATATATATATATATATATATATATATATATATATATATATATATATATATATATATATATATATATATATATATATATATATATATATATATATATATGGGTTCGAGGCTGGCTAAGAGCAAATTTACTTTTATATTTTTTTTTCTTTAAATGAGTTTCCGTTCATTTTGGAGACTTCATGGCAGTAAGCAATTAGTATTAATGTAGTAGTGAGAGTCGATTCTTGTCCGTATTAAGCAGAGAACAACTGCTGTTTCCATGTTATTTCGTTTAGTTTCTCCTGACTCAAATGCGTTCTAGGTAGTGGAAGCCAACTAAATCGCTGCCATAGCACATGTTTATATCTCCGTCGGTCTTTTACATTTTTGCAACAGGCTAGTAAACAAGTGATCATTCCATTAGAAAAAAAATACTTTTTTCGAAGTATATATGAAATTTTGATAAGTGTTTTTTAAGACATACTAAGAGTTGTTCTGCTTTGTAAAATCAATTAAAATTTTAACAATCCGTGATCATATTTAATGAAAATAAAAGGTATTTTTTGGTTCTTTTTTTTCGTAAATTTAAAATTTAAACAAATTACCTTCTGCATTAATTATTAGACAACTCGTACATCGTGATCTATCACATACTAACACAAACTTCTTCATCACCCAATTCTCAAAATTCCAAAACTGAAGTAAGAAGTGATTTTCCAGTGACCTTAATTATGCATGAAATCAGTAAAGTTTTTTTTTCATTTGTTAGATCGATTTTACATTCCTCGTTTGCGGCGGAGATATCATAAGCCGTGAATGAGGATTTCCGTTTTTGTTGCTGGACAAATTATATTTTATTACAAAGCCATACCAAAATTCACTTCCGTTGGCTAAAAATACTTTTGAAGAAAAAGGTTATGTTGGTTTACTACCTACATTGCGGATTGGGAGAAACCAACTTACATAATTTTGCCTTCAAAGACAAATACAATTAATGTATAATACGAGTGTACCTAATCAAATCCACTACGGTGTAACATAAACACGTGTTGAAATCCAGAACTTCCCAGCAAGCAAAAACTATCCCCCAAATCACTAAGAAGTTACGCCTAAGCGATATAAATCATCGCGTTTGATATCGCTTTCTCACCCCGGAAGGAGCATCCTTCGGGAAGAGATGAACCACGCCCGCGATAGTTTTCTAATGATCGTGGAAGTCACTTCCTCGATAGTTATTGGAAGTGACTTCCACGATCATTAGAAAACTATCGCGGGCGTGGTTTACTCCAGACTTAAGCATTTATTTTTTTATTTTTATTGTTATTGTCTCTTTTTCCAATGTTCATTTGCATGGAACTATTACTTATTAGATGAAATGCTCAAACATTTTTTTTCGTTTTAAAAATGTGATGTCTGGATTGGGAATCGAACCGAGATGTTCAGAGAGCAAAGCTGGCATGCTTACCACTGCGCCACAGTGTCTTATATTCCTCAGATAGAATAAAGTCTTATTTTTGTTTAACTCGTAAATGATTGCAAACTATCACTGTTTTATCCGATGACAGTCACTAGATAGTGTCTGCACACGCGACACCTTCTTTTAACTTTCTTGCGCCACTAAGTAGTAACTGCGTGACGATAGAAAGTAGACAGCAGTAGTTTTGTAATTGTAAATGTACATACTATCGCATTTAATAGGATTAGAAGCGTCGCAGAAGTGGCATCTTAAAATGGAAGTGAGTCATTCACTTCCAAATGCTTGCTGGGTTGTGGCGTCTCTACAACAAAGCCCATCACCAATACTTGTACGTGCTAACTAATAACCAATCATTGGCCAGCAGGAAAGCTTATTGGTAACATCCACTAGTAAAACCTGCGCTGAAGCCATCCTTGCCAACACAGCTCAGTAGCCCAGTCGGCTAGTGAGCAGCAATCATAACAACGTGGGTTCAAATCCCTCCACCGACACAAAATACTTTATTTCAAAAAATTTAAATTACAACGAGTTTCATAAGTATCAAACACAGAAAAATTGAGTTCCTTCAAATATGCAAACATTTTAACACTTAAAATTCTTTAAACCCTACAGCAAAACGCACCAATACACCTATATTCTTCAAAAACACGCAATACAATCATTCATCGAGGCCTCGAGGATCAAAGTACAGCTAAGAAACAATGTGTTGAGATAAGTAAAGGATCAACATAAAATTCTTAAAAAATATAAAAAAAAAACAAAAGTGAGTAAAAACCAAAAAAGGAATTTAACAAAAACTTAAAATATTTGCATATCCAAAAAAAAAAACAGAATTAAGAATAAGGATAAAACGAAAGGATCAAGAATCTGTCAGAACATCAAAAATCAATCCTTTAGTAGTTTCTATAAAGTAATTTTCTATTGACAGGAATTCATATGGTAAAAATTTGATCCTTTTGTATATCCTTTTTGGATAAAGAAAAGTTAGATTTTGTAATTTCTGTAATAACCTAGTTTTTTTTTTAAGAAAAAAAGGATATTTTCCAAAATCAAGTGATTGCCAGAATTGTATGTTTCAAGAAGCAATAAAAAAAAAAAAAAACAAAAAAAAATGTCCTTTGTTTAATTATATCTTAAATTATATCTTTGATACAAAATTCCTTTCAATGTATGTTAAAATTCAATAAATTTCAATAATCAAATGCTTAATTAGAACTAGCAAGGATATATTCAATCCGTTATACATTTGATGTATATATATATATATATATATATATATATATATATATATATATATATACATATATATATATATATATATATATATATATATATATATATATATATATATATATATATATATATATATATATATATATATATATATATATATATATATATATATATATATATATATATATATATATATATATATATATATATATATATATATATATATATATATATATATATATATATATATATATATATATATATATATATATATAATTTCCAATGGAATTTTGTATGAATCATGTTTTTTTCCACCAAAAAAGGTATGGAGGGTATATTAAGTTCGCCATTCCGTTTGTAACTCATCGAAATAATCATTTTAGACCCAACAACAGATCTCTCTTTTGTCTGCAGGCAGGTCAAGTTCGAAGATGGGCCACGATATCGTATAGCCCCCATATAACGGTACCCCCCGATATTCGGTATTTTGATGATTTTACCCACATTTTTCAACGGAATTGTCTGAAAATCCACACAAGGAGTTCCTTGTGGGTACTTTATACCTCGGCAGAGAATTATCTATATAGGTCCACAATATCGTATAGCCCCCATATAACGGTACCCCCCGACAAGGAGTTCCTTGTGTGTATTTTATACCTCAGCAGAGAATTGTCCATATAGGTTCACGATATCGTATAGCCCCCATGTAACGGTAACCCCCGATATTCGGTATTTTGATGATTTTACCCACATTTTTGAACGGAATTGTCTGAAAATCCACACAAGAAGTTCCTTGTGGGTACTTTATACCTCGGCAGAGAACTATCTATATAGGTCCTCAATATCGTATAGCCCCCATATAACGGTACCCCACGATATTCGGTATTTTGATGATTTTACCCACATTTTTCAACGGAATTGTCTGAAAATCCACACAAAGAGTTCCTTGTGGGTACTTTATACCTCGGTAGAGAATTATATATATAGGTCCACAATATCGTATAGCCCCCATATAACGGTACCCCCGATATTCGGTATTTTGATGATTTTACCCACATTTTCCAACGGAATTGTCTGAAAATCCACACAAGGAGTTCCTTGTGTGTACTTTATACCTCAGCAGAGAATTGTCCATATAAGTCCACGATATCGTATAGCCCCATGTAACGGTACCCCCCGATATTCGGTATTTTGATGATTTTACCCACATTTTTGAACGGAATTGTCTGAAAATCCACACAAGGAGTTCCTTGTGGGTACTTTATACCTCGGCAGAGAATTATCTATATAGGTCCACAATATCGTATAGCCCCCATATAACGGTACCCCCCGATATTCGGTATTTTGATGATTTTACCCACATTTTTCAACGGAATTGTCGGAAAAAAACATGATTCATACAAAATTCCATTGGAAATTATATATATATATATATATATATATATATATATATATATATATATATATAGATATATATATATATATATATATATATATATATATATATATATATATATATATATATATATATATATAATTTCCAATGGAATTTTGTATGAATCATGTTTTTTTCCACCAAAAAAGGTATGGAGGGTATATTAAGTTCGCCATTCCGTTTGTAACTCATCGAAATAATCATTTTAGACACAACAAAGTATATATATTCTTGATCAGCGTAAAATTCTAAGACGATTTAGCCCTGTCCGTCCGTCTGTTGTAATCACGCTACAGTCTAAACGAATTAAGATAGGAAGCTAAAATTTTGCACAGATCTCTCTTTTGTCTGCAGGCAGGTCAAGTTCGAAGATGGGCCACGATATCGTATAGCCCCCATATAACGGTACCCCCCGATATTCGGTATTTTGATGATTTTACCCACATTTTTCAACGGAATTGTCTGAAAATCCACACAAGGAGTTCCTTGTGGGTACTTTATACCTCGGCAGAGAATTATCTATATAGGTCCACAATATCGTATAGCCCCCATATAACGGTACCCCCCGATATTCGGTATTTTGATGATTTTACCCACATTTTTCAACGGAATTGTCTGAAAATCCACACAAGGAGTTCCTTGTGTGTATTTTATACCTCAGCAGAGAATTGTCCATATAGGTCCACGATATCGTATAGCCCCCATGTAACGGTAACCCCCGATATTCGGTATTTTGATGATTTTACCCACATTTTTGAACGGAATTGTCTGAAAATCCACACAAGAAGTTCCTTGTGGGTACTTTATACCTCGGCAGAGAACTATCTATATAGGTCCTCAATATCGTATAGCCCCCATATAACGGTACCCCACGATATTCGGTATTTTGATGATTTTACCCACATTTTTCAACGGAATTGTCTGAAAATCCACACAAAGAGTTCCTTGTGGGTACTTTATACCTCGGTAGAGAATTATATATATAGGTCCACAATATCGTATAGCCCCCATATAACGGTACCCCCGATATTCGGTATTTTGATGATTTTACCCAAATTTTTCAACGGAATTGTCTGAAAATCCACACAAGGAGTTCCTTGTGTGTACTTTATACCTCAGCAGAGAATTGTCCATATAAGTCCACGATATCGTATAGCCCCATGTAACGGTACCCCCCGATATTCGGTATTTTGATGATTTTACCCACATTTTTGAACGGAATTGTCTGAAAATCCACACAAGGAGTTCCTTGTGGGTACTTTATACCTCGGCAGAGAATTATCTATATAGGTCCACAATATCGTATAGCCCCCATATAACGGTACCCCCCGATATTCGGTATTTTGATGATTTTACCCACATTTTTCAACGGAATTGTCTGAAAATCCACACAAAGAGTTCCTTGTGGGTACTTTATATCTCGGCAGAGAATTATCTATATAGGTCCACAATATCGTATAGCCCCCATAGAACGGTACCCCCCGATATGCGGTATTTTGAAGATTTTACCCACATTTTTGAACGGAATTGTCTGAAAATCCACACAAGGAGTTCCTTGTGTGTACTTTATACCTCAGCAGAGAATTGTCCATATAAGTCCACGATATCGTATAGCCCCATGTAACGGTACCCCCCGATATTCGGTATTTTGATGATTTTACCCACATTTTTGAACGGAATTGTCTGAAAATCCACACAAGGAGTTCCTTGTGTGTACTTTATACCTCAGCAGAGAATTGTCCATATAAGTCCACGATATCGTATAGCCCCATGTAACGGTACCCCCCGATATTCGGTATTTTGATGATTTTACCCACATTTTTGAACGGAATTGTCTGAAAATCCACACAAGGAGTTCCTTGTGGGTACTTTATACCTCGGCAGAGAATTATCTATATAGGTCCACAATATCGTATAGCCCCCATATAACGGTACCCCCCGATATTCGGTATTTTGATGATTTTACCCACATTTTTCAACGGAATTGTCTGAAAATCCACACAAAGAGTTCCTTGTGGGTACTTTATATCTCGGCAGAGAATTATCTATATAGGTCCACAATATCGTATAGCCCCCATAGAACGGTACCCCCCGATATGCGGTATTTTGAAGATTTTACCCACATTTTTGAACGGAATTGTCTGAAAATCCACAAAAGGAGTCCCTTGTGGGCATTTTACCTCCTCAAAATGAAGTGTCTATATAGGTCCACGATATCGTATATCCCCCATATAACTGTAACCTCCGATATTCGGTATTTTGATGATGTTAGCCAAGCTTTTCAATGGAATTGTCTTAAAATCAACACAAGTAGTTCCTTGTGAGTACTTCACCCCCTGAGAGAGAATTGTCTATACAGGTCCACGATATCGTATATCCCCCATATAACGTTTAAAATATTTAGTACTATGAATAGTATGGAATCTAATGCATTTTATATAAATACAACATTGAAGGGATCTTGATGAAATTTTTATAAGTAGTCTGGAGTGATATAAGTCCGGAATTGATGTCACAGGTGAGAATATGTCTCTAGCGATAGTTCGTTGAAATGCTGGCATGACCAGTATGTAGAATGAAAACAGGTTGAAACCATCTCAATTTGGGGGATTCTAATGTTGCCGCTTTTTTCCACACTTTAAAATATTTTGTGACTGTGGAATTTGGAATTCTGGGACTTGCTCTGGAATTATTATAATATTTTAATTCAGAGTAGCGACACCTGAAACCGCTTCCGACGGTATAAATTGCTTTATGAGTTTAAGTATTTCGTTCTCCCAAATTGTCATGTACTTCGAGTTTCTTTGGACTTGGACACTGTGGAAATGAAGTCACAAAATTAGGCGGTGGATATCGTTGGGACCCACGTGTCCTGGACTCGTCTCATGGAATAAGCAAATGAATCCAAAGAGCACCCCAAAAAGCGCCGTGTTCTTCAAATCAACCAATTTAGAAGTATTTTAAGCTATTCTACTCAGTAGAACTTCCAAATAAAGGAAATAAGCTCAAGTTCTATAACACGCGGGTCGCTGATCACTATGAGGTTAAGATTTCTGTATGGGCCAAAAATTACACATTTCACTGTTTTATCAAAATTTTGCACACTTTCACAAAAAATATATTTTACCTGTACAAATATTTGGGGAATTTGATTTTATTTAATTTGGTAAAGAAAATAAGTTTTTCTTTTTTTTATTATTTTTTTAACTTTCCTTTGCAAACTGTCTAGTTTGTTAAATGTAGTAGTGATTCAGTCTTCACTATTGGATGGTTGACAGAGAAAAGAACGTTGAAAGTCAGCGGTACAGAATTGAAGCCTACGGACAAGTACATTTGCTGCGAGCATATGCTTGTTGAGTGTGCGGTATTTGCTTGTGATTGTTGGTAATCTTAATTAAGGATTAGCGTGTACAGTACCCCTTACAATTGATTTCGGTTAAAATAATATCAATTCAAAAAATAAAAATTAGCTACTTTCAAATGTACGACATATTTGAAAACAGTCATTACAAACCGCATAATGCTTCCATATTATGGTAAAGTATTATGAGGAGAGATATGAATTATGGCCGAATATCTTTTGCGTGATATGTACCTGTGTTGTTGCTATCTAGATCCTGTAGTATATAATAATGACTACCAATTTTCTCTTTATCCTTCGCCTTAATATATATAGGAGCTAGTTTGGCATTGAATTTCTTTTCTTGTGAGCTCTGAGCGAAGTTTCTGCGAAAAACTTCGTCGCCAACATTATAAGATATTGGGCGGGTTCTTAAATTATATTGCTTGGCATTGGACTCATATGCTTGAGCTATATGCTCTTTTAATTTTGCTCGCATTACTTGCAATTCATCCTCTCGGCAAAGTTTAACAACTGGTTCGTTTAGACTTTCTAAATGTTTAAGAAGCTTATACGAGCTACCATGGGTGATCATTTCTAATCCAAACATAGCCTTGTATGGGGAGCATTTAATAGCCTGGTGTATGGTGTTGCGTAGAGAACAGCTTATGAAGCTTAGATGCTGATCCCACAAAGTATGGTCCTTACTCAAATAGCTTCGAATTCCGGCAATAATTGAGCGGTTAACACGCTCCGAAGCATTTGATTGCGGGGAGTATAAAGCCGTGTATATGTGAGTAATACCTAACGAGGTTAAAAATGCGTTGAAATCGTTGTCTTTAAACTGAGAACCGTTGTCACTAATGAGCATCTCTGGAACGCCATATATATGAAAAACTTGTTTTAATAATAGATCAGAAATGTATGTGGATGTAAATTTCTTTAAGGGAAAGCTTCTCGTTATCCTGTTCGTCCATTTGTAATAACACTGCCCCAATACCAAAATCGGTTGCATCACAATGCAGAAAGGACTTTTTGGAGAAGTCTGGATTGGATAATACAGGGGCGCTTGTGAGCAATTGTTTTAGGTGGTCGTAAGCTGTTTGCGCTTCGTCAGTCCACTTAAATTTTCGTTTCGTAGACAAAATCTCAGTAATCGGAAACACAATATTAGAAAAAGTTGCAACAAACCGTCGATACCAACCAGCCAAGCCCAAGAAACCACGCACCTGTTTGATATTTTTCGGCACTGGTCAATTCAAAATAGCTTCTACTTTTTGAGGATCTGTTTTGATTCCACCATTTCCGATTATGTAGCCTAAATAATTTGCTTCAGTTACACAAAAGCTGGATTTGGCAATGTTCAGCGTAAGGTTTGCTTTTCTCAGCTGTTCTGCCAATCTTACTAAAACCGTCAAATGTGTTGAGAAGTCTTCGGAAACCACAATCAGGTCATCAAGATACCCGAAAACGCAATTTCTTAAATCTAGTGGTATGAGCTGGTCAACTAGGCGGCACATTGTGGCAGGAGCATTGCAAAGCCCGAAAGGCATTACAACAAACTGATAGAGAGGTCTACCGGGAATGGTGAAGGTCGTTAAAGCTTTCGATTCCTCGGTTAGGCCAATCTGCCAGTATGCGTCCCTTAAATCTAGTTTTGAGATAGTCTCGGCTTTGGGGAGCCTAGAGAAAATTCCCTCAATACTGGGTAAGGGGTATGCGTCTTTCTTCGTTACCTGATTTAACCTTCTTGCGTCAAGACAAAGGCGAACTTTATTAGGTTTCAAAACCAAACGGATGGGTGAGCTCCAAGATGATTTTGATGGTTCTATAACTCCAGAGATAACATCCGGTCCACCTCCTGGTACATAAGTTTTTCTACGGCTGGGGACACCGGATAATGCCTCTGTTTGACTGGAGTAGCACAATCAATATCAATATGGTGCTTTATTAGCTCGGTCCTACCTAGTCCATGTTTTTCGGAGTTCGGAAACAATTGTATGATAGTTTCTAACTGCTGACGTTGGAAGGGTGTAAGGGGATATTCCTTATTTGTGTTATCTTGTATAATTTCTGTAGGAGGAAGCAATAACATTGGTGGAGGAAGCAATAACATTGGTGGAGGAAGCAATAACATTGCCGAACAAATCGGGCGCTAGATTGAATTTTGTCCAGAAATCTAGGCCGAGAATTAATCTTTGACTTATCGATGGAATAATGAGAATTTTCAGTTTCTGACTTTGATTTTTAAAATACAATTGGACATTTAAATATCCCTTAACTTTTTGCATTACTCCGTCCGCAGTTTTGACGAAGGACTTAAGGGGTCTAAATTCATTACAACTGAAACCACTGAACTGAAATCCATATTGGCCAACTCCGATCCAATACAGGATATGTTAGCTCCAGGATATGTTAGCTAATATAATGAGTTGGTCGTGGAAGTATAGAGATTTTAGTACTTAAATCCAAGCCATTGGAATTATTTGACCGTTCGATCACTTTAGGTGGGGGGGTTTTGAAAAAAATGTGGGATCTTGGATTTAAGGAGTTTTCTAGTTTTTTTACTTCCACAGTTTCCTTGAGGAACATTTGGCACATTGGGGCTTGTAGGTGTTTTTCTCAATCAATCTGAGGAACTTGCTTATGGTACCTCCAATACCAGTCCTGTGCTTTTCCCGATAATAACAAAGGTAGGTTTTTACAGAGCACGGAAAAATCATTATTCAAATTCTCTTTAGTTAACGTTCTAACCCTATAAAGAAATTCGTCTACATTGACTCCATTGTGTGACCCGTCAAAGCGGATGTTCCAGTCCTTGATGATGGCTGTTACCTTCTCAGGTCTTATGTTGAAGTTGTCAGATGTAGCAGCCGAATTCCTATTGTTAATATTCGGATGATCAACTAACGTGTAATTATTAGATGCGGTCTGATTAGCATTGGTGTTGTAATGTGAAGATCTTGGATTTGGATTTTGAGAGTTATTCTGATCTATAAATGTGGGTCTGGAATTCCTGTTCGAATTGGAATTCCGGGAAGGACTATTTCCTCGCTCTATGAACATAGGACCCAAATATAGATTCTCTAACATTCTTGTCACCGCATTTTCCACTATAAAGCCTATTTGATCATAATCTATTTGAGATTGAGGTGCATGACTTTTGTTGGGTAAGGGAGAATTTGTGGGAGTGTCTAGGATACCAACTTCGGTCACATCTTCCCTACCGGTTTCCAAATCAACTGAAGTGTTCGGAAAACGACCTTGAAAAAGATTTCGTACCTGACTACGGGTTTTGTATGTCTTTGACATGGCCCCTCTGGGTCTACCACGATTACTACATAAGTTCTTCACTTTCCTAATTTCTGCCAGGGAACATTGTCTCTTGCAGGATGGACATTCTGGAGAAGTACATAGATGATTATCAATGCAGTTTCTGTGAAAACTATGGTTGCACTCTGATAATGTTACAACATCTTGTTCCACCAGAATACAATCTCCACAAATTATACATTTGTTAAAATTCTCTGTAGCTGAAAAATTAACGTCCACAGTCGTTGCTAGAGTCTGCACTTCAGGAGGAGTTCGCTCCATTATGAAGGTTATGAAAATTATACAATTTCGCAGCGAAATTAAAGTTTAACTATTCGAAAGACAACATGTTCTACCATGGGGTGTGAAACAATAATAATAACTGGTGAAATAAGAATGATGCAATTGACAATAAAACAAACCAATCTATTGTATGATTCTCCCAAACTCTAATATAATACAAATGGTCATACACAAATAAATTTAGAGACTCCCTCAAAACAATTTTACTATTGAAGAAAACTCAGAACAAATCAAAATAAATTATAAAATGAAACAAATTGATCCCCTACCTTTCTGGTGACAGTTGAAATACCCCTGGAGATCAAATAAACCTGTAGAAACACAAATTATCAATCATCATTCTATTAACATCTCCTGATGTTGCGGAGACCTTGCTCTTCACCCTCCCAACCAATGACTTCAGTCATGCAATTTAGATTTCTTGCTGAAGTCCCTGTTACGCTACACCCAGTTATTAGTTGTTCACACCCGGTAAGAACTAAGGTACAGACTTACATATTCATTTTTAAATTCAACTTATATTTCAATAAATCTTTTCTCGACAAAACATTTTACAAGGGGAATATTAAAGTTCATTAACTTAAAGAATAATTTCAGATAAATACATAATTCATCAATTAATTGTCTATTTGATTAAAACTAATGTTAAATATGGAGTATACCTATCAATTCAGAGTAGAGTATTCACTTATGTTAAATGAGAAACTATGAATGTACAACAAAATTATTGAAAGAATGCGCAAACGAGTTTACAATAAGATCGACATAATGATCATAAACATTCATTCATTCATAGTTATATTGTATCAAATTTCAACTTACTGTCATAGAATGAAAGAATAAAAAAAAAACAACAATGCAAAGCAATACTTTATATGAATGGACAAACTCACCACTTACATGAAATTGCTGCCGCTGCTAGATGAGGCCTCGTCTGCTGCTGACGCTAATAGATGATGAAGTTCAGTAAGATGTTGCTTTGCAATGCCTATGACCGCTTATTACTTAATTATTATGTACACTTTAGAAATATTAAGGAAGGGAGTAAATTATAATATTTAAAATATTTAGTACTATGAATAGTATGGAATCTAATGCATTTTATATAAATACTACATTGAAGGAATCTTGATGAAATTTTTATAACTAATCTGGAGTGATATAAGTCCGGAATTGATGTCACAGGTTAGACTAGGTCGCTAGCGATAGTGCGTTGAAATGCTGGCATGACCAGTATGTAGAGCGAAATTATTGACCGAATTGTTTCAAATTTGGTATTTCAAGTTCGTAGTGGATACTACAGCCTATGACAGAAAATTGTCTGTGTCACGTCTTCGTATAGCCCTCATATAACTGTACCTCCCGATATTCGGTATTTTGACGATTTAAGCCACATTTTTCAACGGATTTCTGTACAATTTGGGATTTGTACTAATAATGAGTTGCACAGCCGATGTCGAAACATTGTCCATATTGCCTTTAAATATAACGTTTGATAATTCTAGTCACATTTACCTACGTATAATTTTTCAAATTTGCTATTTAGGCCTCGTAATAGGATACAATTTTTTATATAGGTTCCCGTTTTGGTATGACCCCCATATAACGGGTCCTACCACTTTATTGCCTTTGACAAATTCACCACTAAAAGTCTAACATGTCCCTTTAATTTTGAGCGGATTACACCCACACCAGCTTTATGATGTAGGATTTTAATTGTATTAACCATGACTCAATTAGAAATGTTGTGCACCTTCAAAGCAACTAGCAACTCATCTTATTGTGTCAAATGGACATTGGTTTGGTTTAAACGAACAAGTGGTTCGGTTTATTTTATTTTTTTTTTTTTTAAATTTTTAAATAGCAAAACATAAATGCAAAGTTAGGGTTATTCCACAAAATAGAGTACAAGATAGGAGGACAATATTTTTTTATCTCAAAATTACACAGTTTGTTGTCCTAAATATCGAAAATATGCGTTTTTTTCAAACGCACAGTGTCTCATATACGAAGTGTACATTTTCGTAATTTACTTATTCAAAGAGCACGGCGTTTCCAATTCAGTTCAGTTTAAGGAAAAATTGCATCATTTTCTTTTTCATTTTACCGCGAGAACATAAGTACTAACTCCTTTGATACATTTTCGTTGGGGTGTTGACTTTTTTATTTTTTAGATCTTCGTCGTTTTATCTCATAGTAGTTGTTTTTGTTAGAGGTCTTTTTACAATAGCCTCTTTACCAACATAACTGCTCGTTCTTACTAACACACGTTCGTGCTACATACAGTTTATTGGGGTTACAAACTGTTACCTTCGGTTTCAACTGTGCTCCGTACTTGGAAATGGATTACCAATTCGAAAGACATTCTTGCAGATCTTCCCAATGATCATCTGTGTCATGAAAACTTCTTAGATTTCAAAGATCATAGTACAGATAAAACCTTGGAAATATGGTGAGATGCGAGTTCTGACTCCTTTTTCTTTGCTACAACACCATTTCCCTCCACATGTTCCTACACAAAAAGGAAGATTTTCTCTCAGATCTCCAAACTATTCGATCCTGCGATCATTTGAGCATCCGATAGAAACGGGTAGCGAAAGTCTGTTCGTGTTTATTTTTCATACATCAATGCATAGAATGGTTGCCGGCTCATCCTAATACGAAGTGGAGAACTGCAGAAAAGAATATTGAGGAGAATACTCTGTTCGCTATTCATGACGAATAAGTTCCATAAGTTCCACCACACCCTTTTGCATGTAAGCCACAAGCTCCGAGATCAACTACTGCCAAGAAGTTCCTCGTCCCGTTCTGAATTGCGGTCAGTATCTCCGTAGCCGTCGTTTTCAAAGGCAGCACCTTATCGCTCTACTGAACCAAACAGGTCCTCCGTTACGTCCCAAGGATCCCTTACTGCCTTGATCCAGAAGAATAGGGTGATATTGTTGCCCACAGCCTTGGTTGGGATCGATGTGAAGGTGGTCGCACGATGTTTTGGATGCCTTTAGTACGAACTAAGTGCCTTCCTTTTATCTATAAATATATATTAAAAGAAGGTTCTGTTAGTTAGTACGCTTATAACTTAAGAACCGCTGCACTGATTTTAACGATTCAAAATCGGAATTGTCTCCTGTCCGAAAACGATACAATCCAAAAAAATCGCGTAAAAATGTGATATATTAACATTTTCATTTTGACTTTTAAAATGTACAATAGTAAGGTTTTATTTTGCATGATTTTTTCCATTTTGACTTATATTTTTCTTATGTACATTTGTACTGTTTTTTATACCCTCCACCATACATAGTATGGAGGGTATATTAAGTTTGTCATTCCATTTGTAACCCATCGAAATAATCATTTTAGACCCAACAAAGACGATTTAGACCTGTTCGTCCATCTGTTGTAATCACGCTACAGGCTAAACGAATAAAGATAGAAAGCTAAAATTTTGCCCAGATCTCTCTTGTGTCTGCAGGCAGGTCAGGTTCACAGATGGGCTATATCGGTCTACGATATCGTATAGCCCCATATAACGGTATCCACCGATATTCGGGATTTTGATGATTTTAGCCATATTTTTAAACGGAATTATATTAAATTCTATACAAGGAGTTATTTGTGAGTAATTTATCCCTAGACATAGATTTGTATATATAGATCCACAATATCGTTTATTTCCCCATGTATCGGCACCTTCCGAGATTTTAACAGAATTTTTAATGGACTTTATTTTTAGTTTTTGAAAATGTCCTAATTCGTTGCATATGGTGGAGGGTATTCAAAGTTCGACCCGGCCGAACTTACTGCTTTTTTACTTGTTATATTTTATTTTTGAATTCGAATATTAGCGATACCCCCGATATTCGGCAATAGGTCCACGATATCGTATATCCCCCATATAACGGTACCCCCGATATTCGGTATTTTGATGATTTTAGCCGCATTTTTCGACGGAATTGTCTAAAATTTTACACAAGAGGTTCCTTGTGAGCACTTTACCCCCTGAAAGGGAATTGTCTATATAGGTCCATGATATCGTATATCCCCCATATAATGGTATCCACCGATATTCGGGATTTTAATGATTTTAGCCACATTTTTAAACGGAATTGTATTAACTTCTATACAAAGAGTTATGTGTGAGTAATTTATCCATAGAAATAGATTTCCGAGATGTTAACAGAATTTTTAATGGACTTTATTTTTAGTTTTTGAAAATGTCCTAATTCGTTGCAAATGGTGGAGGGTATTCAAAGTTCGGCCCGGCCGAACTTACTGCTTTTTTACTTGTTATATTTTATTTTTGAATTCGAATATTAATACCAATTTATTTAATTGACTTGATTTATTGAGAACTGAAATTGAAGGCGAGTTACATGGAAGTGTAGTACCGAATTATGTGGTGGCGAAAAGGAATATATAACGCGGTCACACCAAATGTAAAAGATAATTACATTTTCAAAATCGCTAAAAAATCACGAAAAAGAGATCTCATTGCAAAAATTCTAAAATCAGGAAAAAATCGAAAAACATGTTCAATGGAGTCGAATTTTAAAATAATAGCACATTCTATTGACAAACATTATAAGGACCTTTAAACTTCTGCTGTAAAAATTCATAGAACATGGTGAGGATTGTTTTCTTTCTTCAATTGTTTTTCTTTGGTTTTTTGTCAATTTTATATAATGTACGATTAAATTTTAAATGATTTTTTTTCAATTTGGCTTATCATATTAAATTCAATCGATCTTTTGTAAACAAAATAGAGAATTATTTTCACAATGTAAATGAAAGTTATGTTAGGTACTACGCTTATAACTAAAGAACGGCTTGACGGATTTTGACATTTCATACAACTGTGGAATGGTATCCTGGCAAAAAAAAATTGCAGTAAAATATGCCATTCAAAATGTGAATAAAAAAACTTTTTGTGTGATTTTTTCAATTTGACATACTATATTGAAGTGAACATTTTTTATTATTTTGAATTCTGAATGAATAATATTAAAAATGAAATGAGTGACTTACGTACATACTACTTCTTTTATATATGACAATAATCCGTCCAATGAGAACTCAAAAAATGTAATTCATTGGGACTGCAATCAGTGAAATACCGAATATAAAGGGTGCAAAATGGTAGAGCGAATTGAACATTTAGTTTCAAGTTGAACGTAGCCTAGAGTAGGTTGAATATTCATCCTCAAAATAATGTGGTAAAAATTTGAACATTACAATACAGATTTAAGCTTAGTCAATCGTTGGAAAAGACTCAAAGTTATTTCGCAATATTTTTGTAACAGATGGAAGTTAGAATATCTTCATGAACTTCACAGAAGAACTAAGTGGAAATATGAAAAAGAGAACATCAAAGGAGGAGATTTAGTTGTCGTAAAAGATGATAGATTGGCTCCGCATGAATGGAAGTTAGGTCGTATCGAAAAAACGTATCCAGGCAGTGATCAAAATACCAGGGTTGTAGACATACGGACGGCAAGTGGCAACATTAGCAGACCCATAACAAAAATTGTCAAATTGTTTTCCGACTGACTAGTCGAATTCTCACTCAAAAAAGAATTTAGTACTCGCCTTAATTTCTTTTCAGATATGGCCGCTTACTTGCCTAACCAGGACTGCCGTCTGGACGATCGCAACCGTAGCCCAGACTCACCTGCCCGTCCAACAGCAAGAAGCGCCAATAGACCCATACGGCCAATCCATCGTCCCAGTGCACATCCCCTGAAAGACGTCAGCGAAGCCGATCCGTCGCCAGACCCCGCCAACGCCATGAGAGACCAAGTTATTGGCAATATTCGTCAAGCATCGTCAACAGCCAAAACTGGTTTGGTGTGACGATGCAATTTGGACAATAGTTAGTTCTCAACAACTTCTAATCGCGACCGCAAAGAAAAAAAAGCAAAATTAATAACTTTTACAAAAAAAAAGCAGAAACATCAAGAAGTGAATATTTAAAATACAAAAATAACATTACAACACAAGAAGGTGAAAGAAATGTACAAATAAATTATTAAACTGTAAAATTTACGTGCTTTAAAACTTAAAATCTACTGTGATATAACTTAGAAACTAGTGAATTTAAAACTAAGTAAATTTATATAACCTATATAAAACTTATGAACTAGTGAAAACTTAAAATGAATTACAAAATCTAAAACCTAATGTTACATATAATTGCACTATCCACAAGAAAAAATCTAAAGAATAATAAATAAAAACACAAAATAAAAAAAAAAAAAACAAAAATATATATTTCTTATAAATTAAAAAGGATTAAAAGGCCATTCCTTTATGATATGTCGCAAAATATGCCATGCGAAGACTTCAAGCTGCTTATCTAACCACTCCATCAGCTCAGCTAAACTTAGCTGCTTTATACCCTCCACCACAGTATGAAGGGTATATTAAGTTTGTCAATCCGTTTGTAACATCCACAAAGTATATATTCTTGATCAGCTCAAAATTCTATAACGATTTAACGATGTCCGTCCGCCTGTCCTTCTGTCCCTCTATCCGTCTGTCTCTCTGTGGTAATCACTCTAACCTCCGAACGAAATGAAGTTGGTTGATAAAATTTTACTCAAATGTATTTTATGTCTGCAGGACTTTTGGTATTGAAACATTTTGGTATGACGGCAAATCCCGATATTCGATATTTTGCTGATTTTAGCGAAATTATTGACCGGAATTGTTTCAAATTTGGTACAGTATTTTTTGCATACCTGCACAATCAAAAATTGCACGACATCTTGTGCAGCAATGCCCAAAATGCAGGTAGCTTCATTGCACTTATCTGCACAATGAAGCAGGTATCTTTAATTTTACTTATGTGCACAAAAAGTGCAAGTATCTTTAATTTTCTATTCGTATGTATTTGAGCATCAGTGGTGTTTTATACAGCATAACCATCTTTTAGTGTGGGAGAGGAAGCGAGAATATGTTTTTAATGCATGCTCTTTTCTTGTGTTGTTATTGTTTTTGCGAATACAAAAACAAAAACGAAGTGGTAGTTTTTAGTGTCTTTTTTCAGTTTGCAAAAAAATTTTCTTGTGCAGATAAATACAACTTTTGTGACCAAATTAAAAAAAATTACCAAAATTTCGAGGCAGGAATGTCCAATGTGCAGCTATCGACTGGGCACTTAAATACAATTCAAATAAAGGGATTCAGAAAAAAATGGCATAACAAAAGTTTTTTGGTCTGCAAAGGCCAATGCGCAGCTAATGTTGATGCAGGTAAATAGAAACCACTGTATTTAAAGTTCGTAGTGGATACTACAGCATATGACAGAAAATTGTCTGTGTCACGTCTTCGTATAGCCCTCACATAACTGTTCCTCCCGATATTCGGTGTTTTGACGATTTAAGCCACATTTTCAACGGATTTCTGTACAATTTGGGATTTGTACTAATAATGAGTTGCACAGCCGATGTCGAAACATTGTCCATATTGCCTTTAAATATAACGTTTGATAATTCTAGTCACATTTACCTACGTATAATTTTTCAAATTTGCTATTTAGGCCTCGTAATAGCATACAATTTTTTATATAGGTTCCCGTTTTGGTATGACCCCCATATAACGGGTCCTACCACTTTATTGCCATTGACAAATTCACCACTAAAAGTCTAACATGTCCCTATAATTTTGAGCGGATTACACCCACGCCAGCTTCATGATGTAGGCTTTTAATTGTATTAGCCATGACTCAATTAGAAATGTTGTGCACCTTCAAAGCAACTAGTAACTCATCTTATTGTGTCAAATGGACATTGGTTTGGTTTAAACGAACAAGTGGTTCGGTTTATTCTAATTTTTTTTTTTAATTTTTAAATAGCTAAACATAAATGCAAAGTTAGGGTTATTCCACAAAATAGAGTACAAGATAGGAGGACAATATTGTTTTATCTCAAAATTACACAGTTTGTTGTCCTAAATATCGAAAATATGCGTTTTTTTCAAACGCACAGTGTCTCATATACGAAGTGTACATTTTCGTAATTTACTTATTCAAAGAGCACGGCGTTTCCAATTCAGTTCAGTTTAAGGAAAAATTGCATCATTTTCTTTTTCATTTTACCGCGAGAACATAAGTACTAACTCCTTTGATACATTTTCGTTGGTGTGTTGACTTTTTTATTTTTTAGATCTTCGTCGTTTTATCTCATAGTAGTTGTTTTTGTTAGAGGTCTATTTACAATAGCCTCTTTACCAACATAACTGCTCGTTCTTACTAACACACGTTCGTGCTACATACAGTTTATTGGGGTTACAAACTGTTACCTTCGGTTTCAACTGTGCTCCGTACTTGGAAATGGATTACCAATTCGAAAGACATTCTTGCAGATCTTCCCAATGATCATCTGTGTCATGAAAACTTCTTAGATTTCAAAGATCATGGTACAGATAAAACCTTGGAAATATGGTGAGATGCGAGTTCTGACTCCTTTTTCTTTGCTACAACACCATTTCCCTCCACATGTTCCTACACAAAAAGGAAGATTTTCTCTCAGATCTCCAAACTATTCGATTCTGTGATCATTTGAGCATCCGATAGAAACGGGTAGCGAAAGTCTGTTCGTGTTTATTTTTCATACATCAATGCATAGAATGGTTGCCGGCTCATCCTAATACGAAGTGGAGAACTGCAGAAAAGAATATTGAGGAGAACACACTGTTCGCTAATCATGACGAATAAGTTCCATAAGTTCCACCACACCCTTTTGCATGTAAGCCACAAGCTCCGAGATCAACTACTGCCAAGAAGTTCCTCGTCCCGTTCTGAATTGCGGTCAGTATCTCCGTAGCCGTCGTTTTCAAAGGCAGCACCTTATCGCTCTACTGAACCAAACAGGTCCTCCGTTACGTCCCAAGGATCCCTTACTGCCTTGATCCAGAAGAATAGGGTGATATTGTTGCCCACAGCCTTGGTTGGGATCGATGTGAAGGTGGTCGCACGATGTTTTGGATGCCTTTAGTACGAACTAAGTGCCTTCCTTTTATCTATAAATATATATTAAAAGAAGGTTCTGTTAGTTAGTACGCTTATAACTTAAGAACCGCTGCACTGATTTTAACGATTCAAAATCGGAATTGTCTCCTGTCCGAAAACGATACAATCCAAAAAAATCGCGTAAAAATGTGATATATTAACATTTTCATTTTGACTTTTAAAATGTACAATAGTAAGGTTTTATTTTGCATGATTTTTTCCATTTTGACTTATATTTTTCTTATGTATATTTGTACTGTTTTTTATACCCTCCACCATACATAGTATGGAGGGTATATTAAGTTTGTCATTCCATTTGTAACCCATCGAAATAATCATTTTAGACCCAACAAAGACGATTTAGACCTGTTCGTCCATCTGTTGTAATCACGCTACAGGCTAAACGAATAAAGATAGAAAGCTAAAATTTTGCCCAGATCTCTCTTGTGTCTGCAGGCAGGTCAGGTTCACAGATGGGCTATATCGGTCTACGATATCGTATAGCCCCATATAACGGTATCCACCGATATTCGGGATTTTGATGATTTTAGCCATATTTTTAAACGGAATTATATTAAATTCTATACAAGGAGTTATTTGTGAGTAATTTATCCCTAGACATAGATTTGTATATATAGATCCACAATATCGTTTATTTCCCCATATATCGGCACCTTCCGAGATTTTAACAGAATTTTTAATGGACTTTATTTTTAGTTTTTGAAAATGTCCTAATTCGTTGCATATGGTGGAGGGTATTCAAAGTTCGACCCGGCCGAACTTACTGCTTTTTTACTTGTTATATTTTATTTTTGAATTCGAATATTAGCGATACCCCCGATATTCGGCAATAGGTCCACGATATCGTATATCCCCCATATAACGGTACCCCCGATATTCGGTATTTTGATGATTTTAGCCGCATTTTTCGACGGAATTGTCTAAAATTTTACACAAGAGGTTCCTTGTGAGCACTTTACCCCCTGAAAGGGAATTGTCTATATAGGTCCATGATATCGTATATCCCCCATATAATGGTATCCACCGATATTCGGGATTTTAATGATTTTAGCCACATTTTTAAACGGAATTGTATTAACTTCTATACAAAGAGTTATGTGTGAGTAATTTATCCATAGAAATAGATTTCCGAGATGTTAACAGAATTTTTAATGGACTTTATTTTTAGTTTTTGAAAATGTCCTAATTCGTTGCAAATGGTGGAGGGTATTCAAAGTTCGGCTCGGCCGAACTTACTGCTTTTTTACTTGTTATATTTTATTTTTGAATTCGAATATTAATACCAATTTATTTAATTGACTTGATTTATTGAGAACTGAAATTGAAGGCGAGTTACATGGAAGTGTAGTACCGAATTATGTGGTGGCGAAAAGGAATAGATGATATCGAAATAATTTAACGCGGTCACACCAAATGTAAAAGATAATTACATTTTCAAAATCGCTAAAAAATCACGAAAAAGAGATCTCATTGCAAAAATTCTAAAATCAGGAAAAAATCGAAAAAAATGTTCAATGGAGTCGAATTTTAAAATAATAGCACATTCTATTGACAAACATTATAAGGACCTTTAAACTTCTGCTGTAAAAATTCATAGAACAAGGTGAAGATTGTTTTCTTTCTTTAATTGTTTTTCTTTGGTTTTTTGTCAATTTTATATAATGTACGATTAAATTTTAAATGATTTTTTTTCAATTTGGCTTATCATATAAAATTCAATCGATCTTTTGTAAACAAAATAGAGAATTATTTTCACAATGTAAACGAAAGTTATGTTAGGTACTACGCTTATAACTAAAGAACGGCTTGACGGATTTTGACATTTCATACAACGTTGGAATGGTATCCTGGCAAAAAAAATCGCAGTAAAATATGCCATTCAAAATGTGAATAAAAAAAACTTTTTGTGTGATTTTTTCAATTTGACATACTATATTGAAGTCAACATTTTTTATTATTTTGAATTCTGAATGAATAATATTAAAAATGAAATGAGAACTCAAAAACTTTAATTCATTACGACTGCAATCAGTGAAATACCGAATATAAAGGGTGCAAAGTGGTAGAGCGAATTGAACATTTAGTCAAAAAAGGATTTATATCCTTCCAGAAATTCTTCCTAAACATTCAAGATACCTTCAATCGCTTTTGAAAGTCATGATATATGACCCTAAGTCATTTGAGCAAAGGTTAGTAATTTGAGAAGAAACCATCCTCGCAAAAAATGATCACGTTTTGGTACAACCATCATATAATTTAACCAATTTTCGGGGTTTTGGACATTTTTTTTTTTTTTCATTTTTAGGCCTTTATTTGTCATCTTTGTTTCTAAGATGTAGAAAACCTCTTCTCATGAAATTTAAAATTTTCGGAGTATGGTGTATCTTGGTCTTGACCACATTCATCAATTGATTTGGCTAAAAAATTGTAGTTAGGCTACTCTGAATCATTTTACAGATAATTGTCCTTATAGGCATTTATTTGAATATAGTTCCTACATTAGTGTACCTCCAACCCCCAAAAGAATATTGGATGGGAACGTAGATTTGGCAGGTACGTGGCTTGACATAAACTCCGAAATGTCAAACGCTTTCAAGCGGAAACTGAGGCAGAAACATGAACAAAATTAAGAATATTAATGTCTTTGATCGTCAGTGAATTATACCATGATGAAAAATATGAACTTCCAACGCACAATTTAAATGACAAAAATAAATTAATGCCATTCTTACTGTAATGGGTGTAGAAGAATTATGAGGTGGACAAAACTAAATACCACACGGCACGGTATTCTAAACGTTGTAAATACAAATCCCAAATTACAGCTAATTTGAATGGAAAATGCTGCTAAGCTCTTTACAATACCAAAAATTGAGCTTAGTTTCCACATGGGACTATTATAGAGGTTCTATGTCATATAGATTTTTAACACTCAATTAAAGCCTATGGCTGAAAAAAAAAAGATCGGCCTATTCCAAATATCTATCCAAATATACACACGGCACGGTATTCTAACCGTTGTAAATACAAATCCCAAATTACAGCTAATTTGAATGGAAAATGCTGCTAAGCTCTTTACAATACCAAAAATTGAGCTTAGTTTCCACATGGGACTATTATAGATGTTCTATGTCATATAGATTTTTAACACTCAATTAAAGCCTATGGCTGAAAAAAAAGATCGGCCTATTCCAAATATCTAAAACAGACGGTGGGTGATTATTATAATATTTGCCATGAATGTTTATTTCTATTTAGAAATTACTATGGATTTATTTTATTTATAAAAAAATTTTGCCACTTACATAATTCAGATCTGTGTTCTATTAGACTTAATATGCATTAAAAACTAAAAGTACGGGCCGGCCGGACCGGGTCAGCTAGTTTATTTTATTAGCTTTTCTCCATGAATTTCATCAATAAATAAAGTAACATATGTACTATTGTTTTTCTCTCCCGCAAAGTCACAAACTATACCTTTTTTCAGCAGTATCTAGTGGATATGGATTGAGCGCTTACACCTTCCAGAGAGATTGACGTTGAAGTGGTCTATCCCGTGCAGCCAGTACTGTCACAATTCTATTATACATATGTTTGCTATATTATTTTTATATAAACCAGGGGGAGTGCAAGTTATATTATTATTTCTATTTCTTTAGTTGCAGTTACTGCAAGCGGGCCGGTAATGTTACCGCCAAGGTTATTTGTGCTGGTCACTCTATTTACAACTTCCAATTTGTATTTAATTTCTTCCAAATTTGCAACTCTCTCTTGGTACTAAATGCAACGTTCTCTCTTTTTTCCTTTTTTTACTCTTAAAAAACATTATATTTTTTCTAAAACACCGAGTGAAAAATCTTTCAAGACTGCGAAAGATTGTCCAGCATCACAACAAAACTTACCATCCCAGCAATTTCAAAAAATCCAAGAGAATTTGGCATTTTCACTTTATTTTGTTGCAAGAGCAACTTCCATTGATGCAATCCCAAAAAAATAAAACTGAAGACCAAATTATAATTATATTAATGTATTATTAAATGAAACTGCTACGTTGCTTAGCTGGACTGGCTGATGGCTGAGTAGCATATTGGATGACCCATATTATATCGTTGGTTGGTTGGTTGGCATATATCATATTACCATCTGGCTAGTAACGCTCGTGGAGCGAGTTTTAGTGGGAATGAATGGCTCGTGGACCACGTCAGCGATTTTTAGGGGAAATAAATTTTTTTTGGAAATACTTTTTAGAGGCGTGGACTTCGTTAGCATTTATTGTATGTCGCTGACTCCTCCCTCCTTAAATGTCTGCGTCCCATAGACTTTCCGACAGGTGCTTGGAATTGCATTTGTGGAGATTCAGTTTTTTGATCTGCTGGTACCAGAGCCATCCAATACATAGCAGTATGGTGCACATAAATGCGAGGTTCAGCTTTGTATCCAATCGTCTTTATCGATGAATATTACTGGTACTGACTTCATGAATTGGATATCCAGTAGTAGGTCAGCATGAGTGATGTTGACAAGAACAGGGGGTAGAAAGGTATTCTTACTAATCTGTCATACATTCAGTTTTCATTTATTTTTTATGATACTTTTTTGTGTGTGTTTTTGTACTTATTTCTTTCATATTCTACACATAGAAAGCAATTATCAATATTTTAATAGATGAGCAAGCAATGGTCTCTCTACAATCAGTATAAATTGCTGCTGTCGAGATTTTAAAGAATTAGTATATCATTTATTCATTAATCGTTTTCTCATTATATATGTATTTTTGCCTTTATATAATCTTTTTTGTATTTATTAATCTTCAGGGTAATTATCTGCTTTCTAGTGGATGAACAAACAATAGTCCCTTAAGCCATGGACCAAGTACGATCACCAAAATCGGCATAAATTACTACTGCAGAGATTTTCCTGATTTTATATCATTTATTCTCTTTGTATATGCGATTTTTGCTTTCATATAATCTTTCATTTGTTTCTTTTTTATATGTTTTTATTTCTATACCATTTATTAGCACCTTTTTGAAACGCAAGTCGATTTGTTTACCTTTGACAATAGTCGCTCTAGTGATTAGTTGGTTATAAACGGAAAACCTTTGGCATAGACAAGATATATAAAAAGTGTGATTCATTTGTGTAGACAGAAGATGTTCCGTATTCAATGGCCTCTATTATGTTTCCATATGATGTTTCCGATTTCAGCATTATTGGGTAGGTTTGTGTTGACGATGCCACTTTTTACCAGTTGACATGCTCTTACAAGTTAATTTACCACAAATATTTCGTTTATATTGTTTAGTTCGAAAAACCATTCATCGAATTGTTAAGCCTCTCTATCATTTCGTTAAACTTTTCAACTGCTTGATCTGATTTCTGTTGAAGGTCTAGAATTTTTTTATATTATTCATCATTATTAGTCACAATATCGCCTTGGCTTCTGAGAATAGCATCCCAATCCGACGCGTCCGGATTCCCATCCAGCCGTTTCCAACCTGTCCCAATCCAATTAATTGACCGTGCTTGTCTTCTGTTTCCATGGGTCAGTTCACCTAGCCGTTAACGTATCTTCTGAAGATGGTATAAAATGAAGCCTCTATTGTTGCTTGGTGAAATTTGCCGCTCAACCAAATACGATATATTAGTTGTTACTTCCACGTATTGTTCTAGTTTGATCACGTGTATCAGGCGGAAGTTTCCCTCAAGTATCCACCCGTTTACAACTTTTAGCGACACTAAAGATGAATGATACTGGAATATTTGAACCGCAGTCGCCAGCGATAGCACGTTAAGAACCCAGTAGGAGTAGTTTAATGGACATGTTTGGCAGCATAGTTTCTGAAAAGATCGTTAATATATGTAACTAAGGTATAAATCACGTGCATCAATATATTTGTATTATTTTTCTTAAATTTAGATACGGATATAGGTATTCTTACTAATCTGTCATACATTCAGTTTTCATTTATTTTTTATGATACTTTTATGTGTGTGTTATTTTTTGTATTTATTTCTTTCGTATTCTACACATACAGAGCAATTATCAACATTTTAATAGATGGACAAGTAATGGTCACTCTACAATCAGTATAAATTGCTACTGTCGAGATTTTAAGGAATTAGTATATCTTATTGTTCACGGATAAATGAACATGTTTTTATAATAAAAGAGAATAACGGGGCTACCTAGTGTAAATGAGAGGGATTTGTTAAACAGGGAACTTCTTAATACAGTCCACATTAAATATGATAAGAACATGTGGCGAGCAGACCTTCGAGTTAGAAATAAATAATATAGAATTTTCAATTGCTGCATGTGTTATGGTGGAGTTAGATAGTGGGATGTAATCTTTACTCAAACTGATAAGCAAGTGCAGCATGTTTGCTTCCCACATGTGAGATAGCTATGCGTGTTTATGACCTCTCCCTAGGGTTTATGGTAGCATGGTGCATAGGCATGTGTACAGTTGGTATCTCTCTCTCTCTCTCTCTCTCTCTCTCATTTACACTTAACGATAATTTAGGTTAAGTCATATTATCATAACTAGTTCTTAAGAAATATTTTTAATAAATAAATTTAGTGTCTTACAAACGCTCATGTGGTAAAGACTTTGCGTCTTTTAATTTGGTCCTTCGAGCCGGATCGGTAGAGTATAAATACTGAAGAATTTGCCTTAACATCGAGGAAATTCAGGTTAAATTTGGTCTTCAAGAGTGGAAAATCGAGCTAAAACTGCAGCTGGAATTGTTCCCATACAGAAGAAATTTATAAGTCAAACAAAAGGATGCTGAGTCAGAAGGAGACTTCAGCACAGAAGACTGTGGTGGCGGTGCACACCGAGGGTGCTTCATATTTGAAGTCTTCCGACAGAAGGGGTGAGGAATATCCCCAGGAGGACGAATCGGTAAAATGACCGCCAATGATGAAAATAAAGGAAGAGGCTGCCACTCTTCTCGAAATTATAGAAACAAAGAGTTCATTAAAGACGGAAAAAGCCATAGAAGGCGTATTTTTACTTCGCTAAAAAAAAACTTATGGACGCGGCAAGATACTTAATATTGTATCCATGCGTTCGTAGGCGGTATTTAGAGACGCTTCTAAAGAAGTCCAAACTAGTCGCTGCTATCAGAGCAAGTTAGCCGAATGCGACAGCGAGGCTGTATTCGGAAGATGTTAAGGCCATCCTTAAAGTCACACGGGCTCTTAATGTGAAGACCAAAGAGAAAGTCCTTGGCTTGAAGAAACAAGTGGTCTACATAACATCCAAATTGGACAACGAGCCAAAGGGGCGCGAAGCAGCGGTAGCCGAAATGAGAAAAGTGGAAGGTGATATTAAGGAAATGGAGGTTGCCTTGATTTCACAGAAAAATTAAAAGGAAGATGCCCTTAAACTTGTCTCGAATTTTTAAGGAGGAAGTCGAAAATTCTGTGTGTGTTGCCGAGGATACTAAGGGCAAATTACTAGCGGCTAAGCTGGAAGCAGAACTCAAGGACAAGTCTTTGAAGGCGGTAATAAGACAACTTAGTGATGAGTTGTCTTGTGCAAAAAGAGAACGACTTGCAGCTGAAACCGGACTTGACGAATTGGCTGCAAATCTAAAAGCTGGAGAAGAGAAAGATAGAAGGATACTTCTGCTGGAGGCTGATATATTGCAACTTAAAGAAGATTTGCTCATATCGCAGAAAGCATCCAAAACATCCAAAATCGAGGCTGATGAATTGGCTGCAAAATTAGTGGTCAATATCAACGAAGATATGATGGTTGAAGAGGTTTATATGGAAGACCTAATTGCCGAAAAAGAATCAACTTTGAAAAAGGTAGATGAGCAGCTCGCTGGAAAACTGGAAACAGGGAGATTGGAAGAAGTCGAAGATAAGCTGTTTGCCAGCGAGATGAAGACTAAGAAGAAAAGCAATCTGCGTCGCTGGAATAATAAGATGGCGCTGCCAAAGAAGGATGAGAACTTGGGTCACAGAAAGAAAACAACACAAAAAATGGACTCAGCCTGGAAATGTAAGCCAACAGAGAGACCGAATGGAAAGATGGAGGAGTTACCTGGGTGCTATCACATAGAAATCATATGTTATTTCACAATCTTCATGCTTATGCTTCATATTTGTAATTTTTATACTTTAATGTATTTTTGGCCCTGCCAAGAATGTTCACAGATAAGTAAACATGTTTTTATAATAAAAGAGAATAGCGGGCCTACCTAGTGTTAATGAGAGGGATTTAGTTAAACAGGGATCTTCTTAATACAATCCACATTAAGTATGATAAGAACATGTGGCGAGCAGACCTTTGAGTTAGAAATAAATAATATAGAATTTTCAATTGCTGCATGTGTTATGGTGGAGTTAGATTACGGGATGTAATCTTTATTCAAACCAGCGAACGAAAACAAACGAAACGATTAACGTACCGCTCACAAGAAGTCACAAACTTTTAAAATTTTTTCAATCGTTTTGTACTTCATACAAAAAAAAACCACAAACCTTTCAATGCCAGAAATACACAAACAGTACGTTTGCTTTAATGTACTATGGACATGAGTTGCCAATCTGTTCTGTTTGCGAACAAATCGCCAGGAAACGTTTCCGAACGTTTGCTGAGCGTAGTTATGCCTGGTGTATTTAGAGTTGTCATTCTAAGTAATATTTTTATACCCTCCACCATACTATGGATGGTATATTAATTTTGTAATTCCGTTTGTAACTCCTCGAAATACTCATGTCAGACCCAACAAAGTATATATATTCTTGTCCATGTCCGTCTGTCTGTTGTAATCACGGTTAAGTCGTAAATGTGTCATGTAGGTCCATGTAGGTTAAGTTCGTAAATGGGTCATGTAGGTCCTAGTTATCATTTAGCCCCCATATAACGGTATTCGGTATTTTGATTATTTTAGCGACATTATTCACCGGAATTGTTTCAAATTTGGCATTTGAAGTTCGTAATGGATACTACAGCTTAAGACAGAAAATTATCTGTGCAGGTTCACGTCTTCGTGTAGCCCCCATATAACGGAACCCCCTGATATTCGGTATTTTGATGATTTTTGCGACATTGTTTACCGGAATCGTTTCAAATTTGGTATTTGAGGTTCGTAATGGATACTACATCCTAAGTCAAAAAAATGAGCCATGTAGGTCCACGTCTTCGTATAGCCCCCATATAACGTTACCCCCCCCCCCCCCCCAATTTCGGTATTTTAATGATTTTAGCTACATTATAAACAGATTTTTCTTCACGTTTCGCATTTAAATATTGTAATAACTTATGGCAAAATTTGCCTATGCAGGTCCACGTCGTCGTATAAGCATTAAGTATTTTTAAGATCTTAACAGAATTTTTAACGTATTCACTGACAGCTTTTTTACTTGTTATATATTTTTCCGTTGTATGCTAGACATAATTATAAGTTTTTCTCTTAGTGAAAGGTTGAAGTATTTTTATACGTTCTCCATATTCTATTTTAAGCAAATTATTTTTTTTTTCTTGCTACATTATTCAGACCAAACAAAACTATGTTGCCTATATATTTTTGCACAACACTGGCAACACTGAGTATATTCAAAAAATGTAAATTTAAATTAAAAATTTGTTTGTTTGTTAAACTTTTTTAACTACAATAAAAACATTGTACAAAACATTATTTAAAAATTTACATATTTTTAAAGTATTATTATAGAATTTTTGAATTTTCAATGTTCATATTAAATTGTTCACATTCGTTTACACCAATAAATCTACCTATATTTATCTACGATGATAATTAGCAGTTGAACATTTGTAAGACCATGCCGCGACTTTGTAAGACCATGCCGCGTCCAAAAAATGATATAACACTAGAAATCTTTGATTTCGACGATCAAAGTAAACAATTTATGAGCAGAAACGGAGACTGCCATAAAACATTATGCGGACATGAAGGTAATTTAGGAAGACACTTAAAAACTGCACACCCTAATATTTATCAAAACTACATACAAATGGAAAATGAACAGTCAGTGCATTAAAAATTTCATGCATGATTGATAAGAATAGTGTGGAAAATGCTATAGTGGAGTTGTTTACTAAAAATGTCAGACCACTTCGTATGACAGAAGACCGGCCATTTAAGATTTTATATATTTTTCAGGAAATTATTGTACAGCTACATATTTTTCTAAATCCGAATTTTCTAATTCAACCTCTTGTGCCGAACCAAGTAATACTGAAGATGCGCTTGAAGCTTACCTTAAAACCTGTGATAGACCTTCCTGCAGTGAGCCACTCATAAAAATATTGAACGTGACCTATGAAAACAGCCCAGATTTGCAATAAATGGAAATATTATAGACTACTGGACAACAGAAAACAATACCTTAACAACAATTGCATTCATTTTTTATCGAATCCATGTACACAAGTAAGCGTGGAGAGATTGTTTTCGTCTAACACCAACAAATTTGGAGCATATTTTATTAACAAAAGTAAATGGAGCATTTGAATATGAAGGCAAATTATTTTTTTTAACCATTTTTATAATACTATTTTATTAAAACTTAATTCTTAATATTACTTTCTATAATATTTGTAATGAGTTAATATACAAGCAAACGTTTGCAATGTGTACTTGTATTGTTCTGTTTTCAACGTTGCATCATCAAGCAGAGTACATTTCAGTTTTGTTTTTGTTTCCACTCACATACACAAACAGTACAAAACTGAAAACAAGTGCCGTTAGCTGAGTATTGGTTATGTTTCGTTTCGTACTTCGGGAAAATTGCAAACGTTTGCAATAGTTTATTTTCGTACGCTGATTCAAACTGATAAGCAAGTGCAGCATGTTTGCTTGCCATATTTGAGATAGCTATGCGTGTTTAAGACCCCCCACTAAGGTTTATGGTGGCATGGTGTATAGGCATGTGTACAGTTGGTATCTATCTCTCTCTCATTTACACTTAAGGATAATTTAGGTTAAGTCATATTATCATAACTAGTTCTTAAAAAATATTTTTAATAAACAAATTTATAAACGCTCAAACAGAAAAGACGTTCCGTCTTTTAATTATTGATCCCGGTTTACACATTTATTCATTCATTGTTTTCTCATTATATATGTAATTTTTGCCTTCATATAATCGTTTTTGTATTTATTAATCTTCAGGGTAATTATCTGCTTTCTAATGGAGGAACAAATAATAGTCTCTTAAGCCATGGACCAAGTTCGATCACTAAAATCAGTATAAATTACTACTGCAGAAATTTTCCTGATTTTTTATCATTTATTCTCTTTGTATCTGCAATTTTTGCTTTCATATAATCTTTCCTTTGTTTCATTTTATATGTTTTTATATATAGATATAAAAATTTCAGAGTAATTATCAACTTTAAAGTATATGAGCAACCAATGGTCTCTTAAGCCATGGATTAAGTTTTCGCTAATTAATCAGTATAAATTACTACTGGCGAGGTTTCTGTATAGATATGTAGTTTCGGTAACTGATTTTTTTCTTGAACTTTCCATGGCAACTTCGTATTGGTCCCGTTTAGTCGAGAGCAGGCATGCCTCCCCAAACCTACTGGAGTACGATTTATCCATCCCACCCACAGGAATGCTCTTGTTGACGACAATTATCCTTAACTATTCCTTTTTATTTAGTCTCTGTTTCATCATTTTTATACCCTCCACCATACTATGGAGGGTATATTAACTTTGTCATTCCGTTTGTAACTCCTCGAAATACTCATGTCGGACCCAACAAAGTGTATATATTCTTGATCAGCGTAAAATTCTAACCTGATTTAGCGACGTCCGTCTGTCTTTTGTAATCACGCTATCTTTCGAACGAATTGAGATAGAAGGCTAAAATTTTGCACACATTTTTATTTTTCCAGTAGGCAGGCTAAGTTCGTAAATGGGTCATAAAGGTCCATATTTTCATATAGCCCACATTTAGTGGTACCTCCCGATATTCGGTATTTCGATAATTTTAGCGACATTATTCACCGGAATTGTTTCAAATTTGGTATTTGAAGTTCGAAATGGATACTACAACCTAAGACAAAAAATTATTTGTGCAGGTCCACGTCTTCGCATAGCCCCCATTTTAACGGTACCGCCTGATTTTCGGTATTTTGCTGATTTCAGCAACATTATTCACCGCCATCGTTTTAAATTTTGTACTGGAAGATACCAATGGGCATCAACATTATTCACCGGAATCGTTTCCAAATTTGGTAATTGAATTTCGAAATGGATACAACAGCCTCAGACAGAAAATTATCTGTGCAGGTCCACGTCTTCGTCCCCCATATAACGGTACCCCCCTTAATCGGTATTTCGATGATTTTAGCGACATTATTCACCGGCATTGTCTCAATTTTGGTATTTGAAGTTCGTAGTGAGAACTACAGTCTGTGACAGAAAATTGTCTATTCAGGTCCAGTTCTTCGTATAGGGCCCATATATAAGTACCTCCCTATATTTGGTATTTTGACGAGTATAAGTGCAAAACCCACCAAAATTGTTTGAGATTTCGTATTTGAAGTTCGAAATGGGTATTACAGCCTAAGACAGAAAATTGTCTATGCTGGGCCAGGTCTTCGCACATCTCCGATATAACGGTACCTCCCTATATACGATATTTCGATGATTTTAGCTACATTATTCACCTTTTTTTTGTTTATTCCCGCGGCCTTTTCTTTGTTTTTGAATGTATAGTATTATTGTACCTATCAACGCAGATCTGAACTAATGCCTTAACTGACGGGTCCGGGTATTCGACTTTTATACATCTATGAATTTCTACTAGAGTAAAGTGTAGTCTTTCGACCTGTCCATTGACTTCATTTCGTTGAGTAGGCGTAAGGAATAACTGAATTCCTAAGGATTTTATAAAGGTTTCTACTAATGGACTCAGGAAGGTACGTTCATTGTCAGTGACCAGGATTTTAAATGCTGTAAAATAATGTAGGATTTTAACTATTTTTTATTAACTTCGTTGATTTATCAGTCTTAAAAATATAGCTTTTATAATGTCATTTCCTCAACAAACACAATAAATTGGCGACGAGGATGAAGCAGAAAATCAAAGGTGCAAACCCCAGAATTAAATAAAGCTGTACCGTCAAACCAATTACAAAAACCACATTATGTTTGAAATGGATAAATTATTGCAAACAATTGCCACCATGAAAAATGCTCTGCAACAACAAAAGACTCAACAACCGAATATATCTAGAATTAATGTAATGGCTAACTTCGAGCATTTTAATCCAGAAACGGAATTATTCGAAAAGAAGACCGTTACCAGCTAAATTGTGCAACATTTGCAAACATATTTCTGTACAAAGAAAAATATACTGGTGGAACAACACAAATTTTTAAATAAAAATCAGAATGAAGACCAAAGTATTTCTGATTTTGTTGCTGTGTTACAGAAGAGAAGCGGGATATAAGTTTGTGTGTAGTTGTCATAAATCAGTGTCAGACGTATTTTGCAGAGCACAATTTATACGTCGAATACGGAATGATTCCATTCGCGTGAAATTGCTTCAAAACCCAGATCAAATTTTTGTGGAAATCTGTGAGAAGGCCAAAACGTTGGAAGCGACAAAAAAAAAACAAAGAGCACAAAACTCATCCAAAAGTGAGATACATAAAATAAAACAACAATCCACTAAAAGCAAGAAAATAATCGATATCAAAAAAGTAATCGATATACGTCATCTCAAGTCACTATCGACATCTGGCACTTGAGGGGTTGTGTTTGCGGTGTGGCCGAAGTAATAACAGATCGAATGGATGCAAAACAAACAAAACAAGTAAAAAAGCTGTAAGTTCGGCCGGGCCGAACTTTTATTACCCTCCACCATTTGGTACAAATTTGGCAATTTCCAAAAAAAAAATAAATAAATAAATAAAATAAAAAAAAAATCCTTCAAAAATTCTGTTAAAATCTTAAAAATACCGAATGTCTATACGACGACGTATACCTGCATAGGCAACTTTTGTCATAAGTTATTACAACATTTAAATGCGAAACTTGAAGAAAAATTTGTTTATAATGTAGCTAAAATCATCAAAATACCGAATATAGGGGGTACCGTTATATGGGGGCTATACGAAGGCGTGGACCTGCACAGACAATTTTCAGGCATGGGCTGAAGTATCCATTACGAACTTCACATGCGAAATTTGAAACAATCCCGGTAAATGATGTCGCTAAAATCATCAAAATACCGAATATCGGGGGGTACGGTATATGGGGGCTATACGAAGACGTGGACCTACATGGCCCATTTTCTGTTTTCTGCTGCAGTATCTGTTACGAACTTCAAATACCAAATTTGGAACGGTTCCGTTAAATAATGTCGCTAATATCATCAAAATACCGAATATCGGGGGGTACCGTTGTATGGGGGCTATACGAAGACGTGGACCTACACAGATAATTTTCTGTCTTAGGCTATAGTATCCATTACGAACTTCAAATGCCAAATTTGAAACAATTCCGGTGAATAATGTCGCTAAAATCATCAAAATACCGAATATCGAGAGGTACCGTTATATGGGGGCTATGTGAAAACTTGGACCTACATGACCTACGAACTTAACCTGCCTACTGGCAAAATAAACATGTGTGCAAATATTTAGCCTTCTATCTCAATTTGTTCGAAAGATAGCGTGATTACAACAGACAGACAGACAGACAGACACACAGACAGACAGACGGACATGGCTAAATCGTCTTAGAATTTTACGCTGATCAAGAATATATATACTTTGTTGGGTCTGACGTGAGTATTTCGAGGAGTTACAAACGGAATGACAAAATTAATATACCCTCCATAGTATGGTGGAGGGTATAATAAAGTGTTAATTTTGTAAAAAATTGGCAATGTTAAACAAGTGTGCATAAAGTTAAGAATGGAACAAAACTCATATATCACAATTGAAACTGATTCATCTAACTACAGCGATAGTTATGACAGTGAGAATGGCGGAATACATCAAATTGCCGAAATCTACAACAAGAGGGAAATTCCCCCGCAGAAATTATATATAACTGTTTTTAGGACGTGTCTGGATTAGACACCTTAAACTTGATTTAAACGAAGTGGACCGGCATCGCTGACAGGTAAATGGAGTCAGCTATTCGCATGTAAAATCAATATCAGAAATAACAGAGAAATATTCAGAGGTTTTTTAACAAAAAGTCGGGTGCATCCCAAATTTAATATGTTGCAGGAAAGTGCAAAGCCAGCATTTATAAAAGAAAGGCAAGTACCATTTGCATGGCGTGAGAAAGTAGTAGTTGATTATAAGGTTTGTGACAATCCACAATTGGAGTCAGCCCATTATCCAATAAAACGAATTGATGAAATATCCAACACGTTAAAGAATTCAAAATATTTTTGTAAGCTGGACATCTAAAAGCATATTTACACGTAACTGTGGACGAAGAAAGCAGTATTATCCAAACATAATCTACACACAGGGGTACGTATTAAAGGGCTGCAAATGTGACAATTTTCTCTGTTTATGCCATGGAGAGAAAACGCTCGTCATGTTGTGTCCTGTTTGATCAAACGCATAACAGTACGTGACATCCAACCAAATGCTCGATGTCTCGTCATTTCGGTCACACTCAAACCCATCGTCATAACATGTAATGACCTATAAAAGGAAATGTTGAATAGTGTGTCATACTAAAATGTTCTATCAAAAAAACAACAACAATTATGAAACAATTGCCAACGAAAAAGACACACACGTGATGAAGGCAAAGGGCAATCGCTACCTGCTTTTCCGATATGTGAAAAAATAAATTTTTTGTAATAAAGAATTTCTTGACGAATACTAAAATATTAAAGGTACCTCTAATTGGTCCACACAAAATTTTCACATTTCGTGGTTATTGACGAAACAATCTAAAATGTTATTCCTTATTAAAAAACAATAATCCCCTGAAAAATTTTCTGTCCACAAACTTTAATTTAAAAAAAAAACACTTTATGTAGGTAGAAAATAAGCAAACAATATTTACCTCTTTTTTATGACCAACATTTTATGATAATCACCAATAAATTGGGATTGTTCAGTATATATTTCATTTTTTCTATTCATTTGTTGATGTCTATGCACATTTTGTTATTGAATTCAATTTTATATTTACGCGGTGTTTGTTACTTCAAAATTACAGCACACACAAAAACACCCCTCACCGTCGAAAGTAACACACACACTCTCTCAATTTAAGCACACGTACACAAATGACACACAATTTGACGATGACACGGTTCGATGTCATCGTTGACACCCTCCGTTTATGGAGAACACCATGCAAATATTCGAGTCAGCCATGCCACGATCGAACCTTAGACAATGACACACATGAATCAAAATGGGGGATGTTGTGGGTTGTCATTGCCTATCAAATACAGGCCTTTAGTACGTATCGTATGAACCGATTGTCATTTGGCATCAAGACAGCTTCGAGCGAGTTTAATCGTATAATAGATCAAATGCTACAAGGTTTTGAAGGGACTACATCTTATTTTGATGACATCTTTGTAAACGGCCCAAATAAATTTGTGTGTGAAACAGACTTGTGGAATATTTAGAACGATTGCAGAAATATCATCTACATGTCAATAAGGAGAAATGTGAGTATTTCACATTTCGATATCTAATTCGATATCTAATTGCCCTTTAAATTAGAAGCTATGTCTAAACTTCCACGTCCTGCTACTGTAGATGATGTCAGAAGGTTTTTAGAAATGGTCACATATTATTCACGTTTCATTCCCAACATGACAACCCTAACATATCCTCTGAGAATTTTACTTGAGGAAGGAAAAGCATTTTCATGGTCAAAGCAATGTGAGGAAGCATTTATCAAATCAAAACAAGAAATATTAAATGACCGAATTTTAGTTCCGTATAATGAATCGTTGCCTTTAACTGTCACATCTGGTACAAGTCCAACAGGTATTGCTGCCGTACTTTCTCATGTCATCGACGATTTTGAAAGGCCGATTCCGTTGATATCTAGAGCATTGACAAAAGCGGAACAAAATTATAGCCAATAAGATAGGGAAGATCTCGCAATTATTTTTGCAGTTGATAAACTGTTTATGTATTTGCATGGCAGAGAATTTATACTAGTGACTGATAATCGACCCATATCAAGTATTTTTCATCAAAATACTGAAACACCCTCAATGTCCAAACTGTGCAATGGTACGCAACAGCCCCCAAATGTAGAAATTCATCCGCGGGATGATCCTGTCAAAATTTTTAAAAGAGTGTATATCGATTATGCAGGACCATTTCAAAGCATCTAATTCCTTGTGTTACTCGATACAAAGTCCAAATGGCCAAAATTAATGGTATGTAAACAAGCTCCAACATCAGATAGTACAATAAATTTGCTACAAAATATATTTGCGACATACGGACTTCCTCAAATTATTGTGTCTGATAATGCAACAATATTCCAAAGTACCATATTCAAAATATTTTGTAAAAATAATGGCATTATCCAAAAGTTTATAGCTCCGGGATACCCAGCTAGCAACGGTCTCGCAGAAAGTCATATTCAAACTTTGAGGAAGAAACTTAAAGCGATGGAAAATGAAAAAGCACCATTACGCCTGAAAGTACAATAAATTGTTATATTATATAGGGAAACACCCCTTTCTAATGTCCAAAGCCCCGCAAATGCGTATCTAGGTCGCGATTTACGTATCAAAATTGATAAAATTCGACCTGTAAAAATGGTAAATCCTATGACTAAATCAAAATTCCGAAGTCCTTGCGTCGGTGAAAGGGTGCAAGTGCGTTGGTACGATAAGGGAGAACCAACATGGAAATTTTGAAACGTTTCGGAAATCGATTTTGGAACGATGTTGTGGACTGACAGTGACTTGAGATTTTGTATTGGTGGTGACCTGCTGATTTGGTTCTGCGGTTGATTCCAATGCATAATAATTTCCTCCATAACTAGTTTCTTTAAGTTGGAACTTCTTTTAAGACATCAGGTGGATTCTGATTGTAGACTTTCGATTAATTTAATTGGTTTATGTGCCGTTTAAGAATGTAGTTGCTATCCAACTTAATTTTATAATATAGGTTCCCGGTCTCCTGTTGTCATACCCGATGAGGTCGGCGATCGTATTTACACCGATTGCATGTATCGCAAGCAGCAACATATTAAAAAATACTCGACAACATCCGCGGGAAATAGAATTGTTCCATAATTTGTTCTTTGTTCTCTCTATAGTTACGATGTGCTCTTTTATGCTCTGCTTCAATTTTCTGTAATTGTTGTTCTTTACACGTAATATCCGTTACCAATTTTTGAGTAATCTTAATTTTGAATCCAGAAAAAATATTAATATAAATTTATACCATTTATAATATTAGTTGGAGTCAGATGATTCTTGATCTGGTAGCTCTTGTTGAGAGTACTTCATATTGACCTTCCGAGGCTCTTCAAGTTTCATGTGTGTCGTTTTCTGTTGCACTTTGTATCCTCCGAATCCGAAATGATTCCTTCACTAGCTGTGTTAGTAGAAGAATTATATAAATGATTGACATGAGTTTTCAACCTTGATAGATCATCAGCTACATAGTTTGATTTACCTGGTTTGTAAATCAACTCGTGGTTATACTCTTCTATTGGAGACTTCCATCTCTTCAATTTTGCGTTAAAATTTCTACTCCCCAATGCACCAATGGTAGTACTGCTCCTAATGCCGTATTAGATGCGTCTGTCTTCAGATTAAATAGTGTTTCAAAGTCCGGGAAGCATAAGATTTTAGCTGTAGTCAATAAGGATTTTAGTGTATTAAATGTCGTTAAAGCTTCTTCATCTAGGCCAATCCAAACCTTCCTGGAATGGTTAGCTTTCACTTGGGCATGCTCTCCTCTAGCAAGGTTGGTAAGGGGCTTGACGAAATTGGAGTAATCGCAAATAAATCTTCGGCTTAACTCTAGTTTAGTAAAAACTTAATTTTCTAAATGTGACGCTTTTGTAATTCGAACGACGGCTACGCGAAATAAATCTTTTTTTACTGAAAACATAATTTTTATGAACTGGTTAGAATCGGGTTATGCGGATTGAAAGACCCATATCTTTGGACCCCCAAAAGGTATTCGCACAAATTGTAGCATTTTGGAAAGGTAAGAGCTATAATTTGGCATCAATTTTCAATGGGCCCTTTAAAGACTTTTTAGGGGGGTTTTATGAAAAATCCGGTTCTAAAAAATCGATAATTTGACTATAACCAAGGATACCTATATTGTCTATATCGGGTAATTCGATCCGGGTCTAGGCCTGTTCTTAAGCCCGGAATGGGTCAAAAATCTGGGGTCCCGGGCCCGTCCCCCAAGAAAAAAATAGTTTCCCGGAATCAGGGTAAATATACCTACATCTGGGAAAAATTTCGAAAAAATCGAAGGGTTTTTATAAAACTAGAGTTGTTCCAAATCTTCTATAATAAGTCATCCCCAAAAAAAAAACTTTTGAATTCGTTGGCGGCATCAGATTCTTGATGCTTATAATATTTGACAAGTCCGGTTTTATTTCCTCTGATCCAACGAGATTAACCTTCAAGTTGGCTTCACTTAGTCTCATAAATATTGTTTCTACATTTTTAATTAGTCGTCAATTTTTTTTACCATTACTATTATATCGTCAATATATAAATAACAAATTCGTCCTATGTATTCGTGGAGAACATTGTCGATCATTTTTTGAAAAATCTTAGAAATTTGCTGTGGAAACGCGGTTTTCGTAGTAAAATATTTAGTATTTCCCAAACTGGCAAGTGTGGATGAAATATCAGGAATGGGGTAAGTAATAGTGGAATTGTACTGGCTTTTTGAAGGCCTTATAACACTTTCTGAGAGCAACTCGTTTATTTGTCTGTCCACTTCTTCTGTCATGCACACTGGATATGGGTAACTTCGTGTATATTGGTTGTTCCGTGGTTGTTTTAATATTATGGTTCAAGTTGTGGTTTACACCCATTTATTATTTCTTCTATCTTAATCTTACTTTGGGAGGAATATTCGTCGTTTAAAATGTAATTGGTTTCAATTGTTATTTTCATTTAGCGGAATCCATAAATTATTCTTTAGAATTAAAAATGCTTCCTATCAACTACTGCATTTAAATCTTTCAACGTATCATCACCAATTATTCCATCAAAATTCGTCAATTTAGATAAAAAAAATAAAATTGTATCGGTTAACCTATTCCTATTTTTTGAAAAATAGCCCTATTACTATTCGGTTTAGGTTAAGATTGCCGGCAACAGATCGTACATTTATGGGTTTGCGCATCTTGCTTCCGTTAGAAAAATATTGTCCGCAAACTTTATTATTAGAGCCTGTATCAATAAAAAATTTTAAAATGATCCCGGCAGCAGTCGAATATTCTATATAGGGTAGGCTTTAAGGCCTTCCCCCATAAAATTTTCAGACATTTCTTGCTCAGGGTGAGCAAATTCTGCTTAAATAAGTTCGTCTTCCTCCGTAAGTTTGTCTTCATTAGTTATGTTTCCACATGATAAATTCGTCATTGCCTATTTATCGGTTGGAGCTCCTGCCCTTTCCTTTTTTCAACTGTCCTCGGCTTATTTATATAATTTACCCGACGTTATTGAATCGATCGGTCGACATCCATTGGTCCATGCCTTGGATAACGAGGAGGTAACGCATGTCTACTGTCGTTAGTGTTTTTAGAAGTATTTTGTACATAGTTTTTTTGCCAATCCCTTCCGCGGGAATTTTGATATTGCCTTCCTGGTCGTGTTTGAAATTATTTAAATGGTCGTGTTGGCCCTTGTCTATAGTCTGTATTATTAGGTATCGAAATGTTCACATTAGTTCCCGTTTTCGCGTGGAATAGACTTTTTCTTATTGTTAAATTTTGCAACTCAATGCAGGCTGAATATGCTTCAGGTAGAGTTTTAGGTCTCTGGACTATTATCATACGAGAGAGTTCTTATTTCAAACCTCGTACAAAAATATCAAGATCTGATCTCATAGACTCCGTACTATAAGACTCTGTTTTCAATTTATTGATTATTAAAGAGAGTTGGCTATTAACTGCAAAATAATGCTCTAATATTTGGATATCGCATCTTTATCTTTATTTCATCCCAATTACTATCGAAAACGTTATATGATATTAGGGCAATATCGGCGGCACCAATTATCTTTTGCCGAATGCCTTGCACTATTGACCGCAAAATTGTTTTTTTTCTTCACAATTTCATAATTTCTTAGAATTTTCTCTACTGCTGATTCAAGTTATATAAATATATATATATATATATATATATATATATATATATATATATATATATATATATATATATATATATATATATATATATATATATATATGTATATATATGTATATATACTTTGTGGGGTCTTAAATGTATATTTCGAGGTGTTACAAATGGAATGACAAACTTAATATACCCTCCATACTATGGTGGAGGGTATAAAAATTAATAAATAAATAAAGTAATAACAAGTAAAAAAACATTAAGTTCAGCCTGGCCAAACTTTTAATACCATCCACCTTAGGGTAAAGGAAACATTTGAACCCATTGTGTTCCACAAATACCAATCTTTAGACATATTCGTGGGAAAATCTCGCAAAATTATAAAAATATTGAATATCGGGAGGTGCCGCTATATGGGGCCATACAAGAATGTGAACCTATACATAAAATATTTCGGCAATGGAGCTAAAACTCATTAGGACACAAAAATACCAATTTTTAGACAAATCCGAGAAGAAATGTGCCAAAAATCATCAAAATACCGAATATCTGAGGTACCGTTATATGGAAGCTGTACCAAAACGTTGACCCATACATACAATGTTACAACATTACGACCAACAAATACCAAACCATCAAAATACCGCATATCGGGAGGTACCATTATATGGAGGATATACCAAATCGTGGACCTATACATGCAATGTTTTGCCACTGGAGCTAGAACCTATTATGACCAACAAATACCAATTTTTAGACAAATCCCTGAAAAATGTGGTAAAAATCATCAAAATACCGAATATCTGGAGGTACAAAACGTTGACCTATACATACAATGTTTCGCCACCGCAGCCAGAACCCATTAAGACCAACAAATACCAATTTTTAGACAAATCCGTGAAAAAAATGTGAAAAAACCATAAAAATACCGAATATCGGATGGTACTGTTATATGGGGACTATACCAAAGTTGGGCTGTCCTCTTTATGCGCCCAATCTTGATTTCTAAACGTTTCTAATAAGTAAGGAAATCTCAAAAGTCGGGTGGGGCCGACTATACTATACCTTACACCACTATGCATATTTAGTAGAGCTCACATAAAAGAAATGTTTATATTGGGCATTTCTGAGCTCTATGAGTTATCTGGTACAAAAATGATTATGGTAGAGTGCATATTACGAATGTGAGAGACTTAAACACCAAATCGGATGAAACATATATATGGGAGCTATAGCTATATCTGAAAATTTAAAGTACTTATTTCTATACTAAATTTAGTAGGAAGTGCCAAAATTCACACCATTTGGACTGAAAACTAATCGGATGAAGATATATATGGGAGCTATATCTAAATTTGGTCCGATTTTCACCAATTTCAATAGGGTTCGTCCTTGAGCCAAACAAATGTTATTTAGACCTGCATTTTGTTTATAAAAATACATGGACAGACGTACGGACGGGCAGATGGACGGACATGCATGAATAGATTCAAAATGTGATTCTATGCTGATCACCAAAATGAACTATGGGTTTATCTCGTTTCCTTCTCCACGTTACAAACAAATGCACCCTTACCACAATGTGGTGTAGGGTATAAATAAAGGCTATTTGATTGGATTTCTTATTTCAATAAAATGTATTATAGAATGTATAGGGTCCTAGATGAACATATACCATCCATTTTATGGTGTAGTCTATAATAATATGATTTTCAGAAATAGAATTTGATATGTTATTGATTTTAAAAATAGTTAAATTATTCATTTTAATTTCATTCATGCTAGTCAAAAGGTCCATGGTCATTGACTGTATGTTTTAGGGCTTGCTTGTTCGAATTAAAGGCTGATATATATTTGCGCGGTATAGCCAAAAACAGATTTCCTTCTAATCTAGCATTTAGTGGACACAAATTTCAATAGAACTCATAAGATTTAAATATATATATACGTAAATATTGTGCTAAATATTTCTATTAGATACATAGATTATCATCCACTTACCCGCCAACTTTCGATATGAAAACACTTGAAATACTAGTTATTACAGTTGTTTATTTCCTCTTTATTTATTTTTTTTTGAGAATCGGTCTTAATAATTATTTGCCTTACATTAAGTTCGGAATTGTATTTTTTTCCTTCCATATTATTCGTGTTGATTTTGTTTTTATTATAATTTTTATATTTTTAGTCACATTTGTCATCGAGTATTAACAAAAATCATTTAAAACAATCGCTATTCCTAATTGATCAAAAATTCAAGTTTTTGTTTATTCGGTTTGTTTTTAAATGTCTAGTTTTATCTTATTGTTTAATTATTATAGGTCTATCCATCTTTCACCTTGTCGTTTAAATTTTATTGATTTATGGCTACATTTATTTATTTTTATGTATTTTGTTTGTTTGTAATATAAGACATATATATGTATTATATGAATGTTCTTAGTGTTACTTATTGGGATTCATTCTCTTTATTAAGGTATGTATTTGTATGATTAACTTTATTTTACTTTATAATATTCATTATTTGCTTTCATTGGTGAACTTGTAAAATTTATATTTGCTTTTGTCAATGTCACTCTTCGAATTTTGGAGTATTTTTAATTTTACAACTGCATTTACACATATTCAAATGTTGCTTTTGTTTGGCTTTAGTTTTGTGTCGCTGTGTAAGTTGTTATGCTCTTAAAAAGATCTGAGTGTGAATGTTGGCATGTATGAATTAGGTTGCTGTCGAATTATGACGCACTAATCTGAATAAAACCATTTTTGGTGGTACTTTTAATGCGATATCTATTTTGATCGTAATAACTTAAAAATTTCCAATAAATGCCCTATTCTAACCTATAGCCGTAATTTTATATAATCTAATATTAATTTTATTATATGTATATCAGCGAATTAGTGTTTTAAAACCGAAAAAGTTTATGCTGTAATACGTCTTTAATTTTTGTTTCTGTTGTTTTCCATTTGAATAGTGTTGCAAACTGTATTTTCTATTACCGAACATTGTCGGTGTTTGTCTAAATGCGTACACAAAAACGATATTTTGGCGCTAGGTATGCATGTTCATATGCATGTGTGTATCAAAAGAAAACATCAGGAGAAATATCTAAGCTATTTAAAATAATAGTCTGAATGCAACCCAATTATAAGCAGCCAATTTCTCGTATTTTTATTGTTAAACATATTCTAAACAATAATATTGAAAGAAGATACAAAATGTGTTTTGTTGTCTGCTATGTTACTGACAAAAAAAAGTTGACACGATTCTATTTTTAATTTTTTTCAATTTTTCTGTGTGGGAAGGAAGTAGTTAGCAGTTTAACGTTGAAAAAACTCAATTTTTTGAAAAAACTATGTCATCTTCCCATTTTAAAAAGTCAAATAAATTAGGGACTCAATTCTTGTTCTATGAAAATGTGTGATTAACATCTTTTAAAGGAAAGAAATGTCAAATGAAAAATGTTACAAAGAAAACTTTTTTCATTTTATTTGTCATAGAAAAGAATTCACACCCCACTCACTTGCCCCATCTTGTAACAATTGGATATGTTAGGCATATACACGCCACGATTGCTGTTTAAAATGTAGTCTGCGAGCACAGGAGAAACGAACATACGTGGGACTTCGTTTGGTCGACGCACTGTTTACAATGTAAAACCTTAATATCTATGTAGCAATGCTGATTTACAAAGATATGTTAAGTCAATTTAGAAGAATAATGTACAGATTCAAACGGAATAGTGTGAAGAATAGTTTATACGCCTTTTTACAGTTGTGATTTTTTTATATCCTCCGCCATAGGGTATATATATATATATATATTCGTCATTCCGTTTGTAACTCTTCAAAATAATAATTTTGGACCCAACAAATTATATATATGTTCGTTCGTATATTTAGCACTGTTCGTCCGTCCGTCTGTTGTAATCACGCTACAGCCAAAACGGTACCCCCCGATATACGGTATTATTTTATACCATTCTTCATTGGAATTATCTGAAATTGCACACAAGGAGTTCCGTGTGAGTACTTTATACCCTGAAATAGATTTTTCATTGGAATTATCTGAAATTGCACACAAGGAGTTCCGTGTGAGTACTTCATACCCTGAAATAGATTTGTCTATATAGGTCCACAATATCGTATATCCTCATGTATCGGCACCTTCCAATATTCAGTATTTTTAAGATTTTAACAGAATTTTTAATGGATTCTTATTATTTACTTATTTTTTTTTTAAATTTTCTAATTCATCCCAAATGCCCGGCCCGACCGAACTAACTGCTTTTTTACTTGTTTACATTTATATTTAGCAGTTTAGAGCATACATTCGACAAAATGTTTTAACTAAAATAATGCAGTGTTATTGTTGTGTTGTATAGTACGTAGTTTATTTAGTATACTCTCTTGAGATGCTTCAAAAATGGTTGGAAGCGCTAAAATGTTTGCCATAAAATGGTAAATATGAATGTGAAAAAATTATTTCACATATGAGTTATTAAACATTATTTGATGTATAATGCTGCTTCAGCAGCTCACAAACCATTTTGTTGAGTTTTGTCACTCTTGACATAAAATTATATTATTTAGACATAACATAATTGATACTTTTTGAAAAAGAATGAATGAGATGCACGTACCAAAAATTCGCCGTTCAAATTATTTGCATGCACTTTTTGGTTAAAGAAGAGTTTTCTGCGTTTACACCCGTTCCGTACTTCAAAAATTTGTAATGTGTTCATTTCTCTTTAATCAAAGATTTGTATGTTAACACCACGAATTTAAGCGAGGAATGGTGATAAATTTGTCAAATTGCGAAATTGGAATTTCATAGACAGCAAGCAAATATAAATAATAATTTTCTTTGAAATTGAAAAATTGATAACACTAGAATTTTATCAAGATTCATTGCACGTGTTCAAATGAATGGATTTCAAGCCATTTCACCCATTCTCGAGGATTCCAGCAGTGATGAGGAATGAAAAAAGTTTTATACGTTTATTTTCGGGGTTGACGATATTAAATCCACGATTTTGTTATATTTCTAAGTCTACAAAAACACACAAATCTTTCATCTTTTTTATATTTTATTTTCAATAGAATGATAATGTGCCTCCTACGGAAAACACACCAAAATTGAATAATCGATTTTTGTGTAAAGCAGTCACTTTTGAGTGGTAGTATGTAACCTACTTTACTTTTTAGTATCGATTGATAATTTGTCGACCCTTTTATATCGTAATAATATCCTGAAGACTCTCGGCACAAGGATTAGCTCCACTCCGGTTGCATCATACCACTAAGCTTAACAGCAGAAAATAGGTGTCTTGGATTCCTACTTTCGTCTGTTTGCCTTTCCACAACTCCCAAATTTTGAACTAGGATTCATCATGAAACAAAACGCATATCGAAATGACCAGTAAAATGATTTGATTTTTATTCCACAACATACCCAAGAGAAATATTTTAGAACCACACCACCTTACTATTAAAGCATGCACCAATTGGTTTTGTTTGGTTTATTTAAGAGGTAGCTTTATTTCACCTCCTTTCACTATACCGGGGTATGCAATAAATTTCGAAAAATTCTAAAGGACATACAGAGACATAAGCTGAATCGTAATACAAACCCCATTATTATCACATAGAATGTCATAGGAAGTTATAATAAGTAAACTATAATAGACGAACTCTCTTTACAATAGAGTTTCTTTGTTATATTTTACTTTTTATCACCGAAATAATACGGTCACTCACTCACTATCTTTATCAATTGGTTTCCGACCGATATGTACCCTCAATATATGGTTTGATAAACTAAATGATGACTCTTCCCAGAATATATGTAAATTACAAATTTTGCCATTTATTCAGAAGGTACCAGTAGGAGTGTACCTATATATCTAGCCTTCAAACTAGATTTGATGCAATGGGTAGATATACTTAGATGTGCAAAGTTTGCTCAAAATCGGGAACAAATTCCATATATTATGAGAATTGTTTTTTAACCTTTATGTTGGAATTAAAAGATATTGGTACGAATTTTGTTCAGTCGGGCGAAAATTCCGCCTTTATAATTCCGATAATAAAATATATATTAGTCATGAGGCCGGATGCCGTGAGTATACAATCATCCGGAAACGTGATTATCTCAACGACATCAGAAGTTCGTTGATTACCACAAACAATTTTGGGTACGGCCGGCGCCTAATCATATAGATGACAACCTAACGTATCGACCAGAGAGTTTTCTTTTATGCTGTGTTGCCATGTTGAGGTGCCAAAAAGATTTGACGACTTATCTTCGTATTTTCAACTTCATTTATATTGTTGCGGTCATATTAGCGGTCGAAGTCAGCTCTCTTTCGACATACACCTATGCATTCATTCGCATAGTAACCGCTTGAGTGCGTCGGATGTCACAAAGGAAAATGTTAAACAGTTCTGGAGACATAACCCCACCTTGGGAAACTCCTTTTTCCCATACAGGTGTCTGATTTCACGTACGACTGAAAATCTCGTGATCATTTAAACATTTGACATAGTTATTACAATATATTCGTATTCTGGTATCTTTGAAAAAAATTTTTTTTTTCGAATAAAAACAACATTTATTTTTTTGTGTCATAAATTTGAATATTCGAAAAATGGGAAAAAATTGTAATCGAATGAGAGCCCTACTACTTATTGTATTGTATGTTTGTAACATCATCAACGATAGGACATGATTCATAAATCGAAAAATCGTCTGCATACGGTGATAAATATTTCCAGACATATGACCCTACCTTAGGGAACTCCCTGTCTCCATCTTTGGAACTTCACATACGACTTCAATTCGACTTTATTGGTTTTTATGATTTAGTTTTAAATATTATAGAGACACAAACTGTTTTGGCTACGATATTAATATTTATTTTATTATTAATGCCTTGTCTAGTTTTAATACACCTTATGCTGATAGTTATAACGAACTTTTCAATATCTCTTATTACCAAATAATCAAATAACATTTTTGCAGCCGTAACTACTTACAACAGAACCCATTATTTTTAAAAAGGTATGTCCCTGAAATATATTGTTATTTTTTGTCAGTCGATAAATATATAGGAAAAAACATTAGCTTGATTTTAACAATTAATGTTTAATTTTAGCATCTATTTAAAAAATAAGTCTGACTGCTACTAACTTCAAGAACATGCTGAGTTACTACAGTCCCTTTTTTTAATTTTCGTTGTTTTTAGGTTAAAATTAAGCTAAAGAAAAAATATAATAGTGTTTAGATCCCAAGATACTTTGTTTCCTTAGATACACAACTTTACATATGTTCATACAATTTTTGAACGCACATTATATTTAACGACTTCTTACGTAGTATTGGCAGTGTCTTTTTGGTACAGGAAAACGGTGTATTTAATATTTGTGAGATCGCGGCATAAAAATTCGTGATTCAGTGTCAGGCACAACTAAGTCATGATCTTGACATCTGACCTGGGATTCCAGCGTTCTTCATTTGCATTCTTGCTGCCTTCTTGTTTGATATGGGCATATTGATGGTGAAAGATTTGAACCATATACTCTTTTAGGGATTTTTGTGTGTTAAAACGTGTGTTTGCAACTCATTTGTTTATTGTGATAAGTTCTACTATTCTATATTATAATTTTGAGTATTACAAAATTATGCGTGATTTGTTACTATTCATTATTATTAAATGCTAAATTTTTATGTTTCCAATTTCTCATGAATTCTAATTATGGCAGTTAAGATTTTTTGTTTTTTAATTACATATTTGGATCAATGAGTTAATTTTTGCATATGTATGTGTTCAACTAAAATTTTTGAAAACGTCGTCCACTACGGATCATCCGCAAAAAACAATAGCTACCTTTTTTATCCACATAACCTTATAACAGTGAAGAATTCAAAAGTAACATAAAAAACAACAAAAGAAACAGCCAGAGTAATATCACATAAAATTAACACAAATTAGTTATAAATCACAATATATTGCTGAGGATGCATTCCAAGTTGTAAATTTAATTTGTGTGATTGTACTTTCACTATTTCAGTTTCAGGTTTTAAGAATTATTTTTACATAAATCATCATGAAGAAACATCGTTCAATTAACTAAAGGGATGAAAGAAGGAGGATTTTGTGGAAGCATAGCATTATAGATTTTGTGGAAGTAGAGAATTTTTGGAGTGGATTCATAACTTTTGAGCCAGTTCCTACCTTAAAACTAACCGTATATTTTCAAATTGTGAAGATCCTTGACATTTCCTCAGATGATTGAGAAATGCTTAAAGATATATGCTGTTTATAAGAAACAGGAAACAAGATTTGAAGTTGGAGTTTAGATTCGATCTTCTTCGTCCTCTTCGGGCTCTTCGCCGTTCTCTTCTAGTTCCTCTTTGTATCCTGGGTGTTCGGATATGGCATAGTAGTTGCCATTGTAAATGACTCCCAATTCGCGTAAAGCATCTCCACGAATCGTTGCCTTTATCGTCCAGTTGTAACAATCGTCGGATTCTGACTCTCTGTCTAGTCGTTCTACGTCCAAAATTTTGGAATTTAAGCGTTCTAGAATGATTCCGATATCCTTTATGCTAAGGTGTCGTTTTTGATCTACAGAAAGTTGATCGATAAGCAACAAAAACTTTTCGGTCGTCACCTTTTCGTCCTCCATGACGGTATTTTCCGTTTCACTTTCGGAGCTGTCACGTTCCGGAGCAATATCAAGGAACCGAACATGACCTTTTGTACCCGAGGACCGCCTTTGCATACTGCCACCCAGCATAGGATCCACAACCGAAGACATAGACATTGTTGCCTGTTGTTGGGGTTGTGGACTTGTAGTCCCATCTTGGATAGGCGAGGTCGCTACACTTTTGTGTACAGCTATTTTACGACCCTCTTCGTGCAAGGCACAGCAATGGAAGTCGCATTCCGTAGTACTTGGGCTACCTGCTCGACTAGGGGTATGTGCGTGATGTGCACATTCGGGAGTGTGAACATGCACTGCGCCAACGGCACTATCAAAGGAACCACCTTGTTTTGAAAGTCTTCTGCTTGTGCCAGGTATCACAATACCTGGTACCATGCCACCCGTATGATATATGTTTGCGGGACCGTCATCACTTATTACCGTTATTTGTGGACTTGTGTAGCGCTGTTGCGATGATTGCGACGACACTGATTTATTGTCCAATGAACTTTGTGCCGAGAGACCTTTCTTCGATGGTGAATACTTTTCAGAAGATATTGGACCATTGCTACTACTTGTCCCACTACTGATTGGCCCCATTCCGCCACTACTGCCACCTCCTCCTCCTTGACGTTGGTCCCAGTGCAGAACAACCGTAACTCGACCCTTATTATCCATAATTTTCCAAGATGGAGTCTCATCATGTAACTCCAGTGCATGAATCGTCTCACAGACGATTTTTGGTATAGCTGATATAGCTGAAAATGTATTAAATCATTCGATTTACGCACATATATATATGAATTCGATAAACTTACCAGCTTTTATAACATCGACTCCTGTGGGATACCAACGTTCCCCCTGCCTCAACAATAATAGGACCGTATTATTTGCCAATGTGCGAAAATATTCTCCATCTTCAATTTGGGTTCCATCGCTCTCCAGAACAAGTCGTACTGGTTCTGAGGCAGGAACCCCTAATTTATCCTTACCTATAATAAAAAATAAAAAAAAGCATAACTTATTGAACATATTCATTCAGTTTACAAGCTAATTGTTTGTAAATCGAAAACACTACACAATCTGATATCAAATACCCTTTAATTTTTATACCCTCCACCAAAAAAGGATGGAGGGTATATTAAGTTCGTCATTCCATTTGTAACTCATCGAAATAATCATTTTAGACCCAACAAAGTATATATATTCTTGATCAGCGTAAAATTCTAAGACGTCTGTCCGTCTGTTGTAATCACGCTACAGTCTAAACGAATTAAGATAGGAAGCTGAAATTTTGCACAGATCTCTCTTTTGTTTGCAGGCAGGTCAAGTTCGAAGATGGGCTATATCGATCCACGATATTGTATAGCCCCCATATAACGGTACCCCGATATTCGGTATTTTGATGATTTTACCCACATTTTTCATCGGAATTGTCTGAAATTCCACAAAAGGAGTCCCTTGTAGACATTTTACCCCCTCAAAAAGAACTGTCTATAAAGGTCCACGATATCGTATATCCCCCATATAACTGTACCCCCGATATTCGGTATTTTGATGATTTTACCCACATTTTTCATCGGAATTGTCTGAAAATCCACACAAGGAGTTCCTAGTGGGTATTTTATACCTCGGCAGAGAATTATCTATATAGGTCCACCATATCGTATAGCGCCCTTATAACGGTACCCCCGATATTTGGTATTTTGATGATTTTATCCACAGTTTTCAATGGAATTGTCTGAAATTCCACAAAAGGAGTCCCTTGTGGGCATTTTACCTCCTCAAAAAGAATTGTCTATAAAGGTCCACGATATCGTATATCCCCCATATAACTGTACCCCCGATATTCGGTATTTTGATGATTTTACCCACATTTTTCATCGGAATTGTCTGAAAATCCACACAAGGAGTTCCTAGTGGGTATTTTATACCTCGGCAGAGAATTATCTATATAGGTCCACCATATCGTATAGCGCCCTTATAACGGTACCCCCGATATTTGGTATTTTGATGATTTTATCCACAGTTTTCAATGGAATTGTCTGAAATTCCACAAAAGGAGTCCCTTGTGGGCATTTTACCTCCTCAAAAAGAATTGTCTATATATGTCCACGATATCGTATATCCCCCATATAACTGTTCCCCCCAATATTCGGTATTTTGATGATGTTAGCCATATTTTTCAACGGAATGGTCACAAGGGGTTCCTTGTACACAAGGGGTTCTTTATGAGCACTTTATCCCCCGATAGAGAATTCTCTATATAGGTTAACGATAACGTATAGCTCCCTTATAACGATACAACGCGATATTCGGTATTTTGAAAATCCACACAAGATTTGTCTTTATACGTCCACAATATCGTATATCCCCCCACACCGGCACCTTCCTATATTAGATATTTTAAAGATTTTAAAAGAATTTTTAATGGATTTTATTTTTGAAAATTTTCTAATTGGTTCCAAATGCTGGAGGGTATTCAAAGTTCGGCCCGGCCAAACTTACTGCTTTTTTACTTGTTATAATTAATTTGCTTTGTTAATCTATTCTGTTTTCAAAATTTTTTCTTTGCCCAACTTGGAAACAAATTACAGTTTACATGCATTTTGTAATGAATTGAATTAGTTTCCAAATGATATATAAGTATCTTTTTATCTTTATGTGCACCCAAAAATATATATATCGATAAGAAGTTGGGGTACTGCCACAGAAAAAAACGCATCTATACGAGACCTTTTTGTTATATATATATATATATATATATATATATATATATATATATATATATATATATATATATATATATATATATATATATATATATATATATATATATATATATATATATATATATACGATCACCATAAATGTCAATTTATCGATGTCCGTCTGATCTGTTGAATTCACGGTACAGACTATCATTTAACTGTACCTATCGATATTCGGTATTGGGATGATTTTTAACACAGTTTTCACGAATTTATCTAAAAATTGGTATTTGTATTGAGTTCTTCTCTCGTTCTCGGCAATTTATCAATTCCTCGTCGTACGCAAGTAGTTGAACTTTGACCATCAACTTTATGGACATTTTTGTTAGCAAGACTTTAATATATATATGCAAAATAAATGTGATTTTAACAGTATGATGCCACTTGTCATACTGCGGGCGACACAATGGTCTTATTGAAAAAACATTTCAACGACAACTTTATTTCGAAAAATGGACCGGTGAATTGGCCTCCACGTTCGTGTGCTTTGACACAACTCGATTGTTTATTGTGAGCATACCTGAAGTCATTGGCTTACATGGATAAACCAGACGCTTTGGAAGCCAATATTCAACTTGTCGGTGCTGAAACTCGCCCTCAAATGCTCAAAAAATTGGTCGAAAAGGTGGACCTCCAGAATGACCTTTACGTTAGAGCGTCATCATAAGTCGCCCCAACAATGTTTGTCTGTTTATCCCCCAATTGGTTTCAATAACCGGTGGTGACAATACCAAAATATGTACCTATGTTGAAATTTTGTGTAAAATGTTCTACCCCCAAAGTAGCCTTTAGGCAAATCGTTGGAAAATGTTCAAGACCTTCGAAGTGGTAACATCAGAAGGTATCTTTTTATGGGCACTACTGCGAAATATCGACCTACATTGAATTTGCTGAAATTGGTTTGAAAAATATGGTTAAAATATAGCAAGTAAAAAAACAATAAGTATGGCCGGGCCGAACTTTCAATACCCTCCACCTTAGGGTAACGAAAACATTTTAATATAAAGGTATCTGAATTGAAGCGTAATTCACTTTAAACTTCATATACCAGTAAGCCCGTTTGCATAATGCAGTTAAATTGATCAAAAAACCATAAAGTGAGTGAAGTCGTTATATGGGGAACCTCTATAGACAATTTTATACTTTAAAGACTGTTATCTATCAAATCTTCTAAAATAATAAATTTGAAAAAAATTATGTGGGTAATTGTGACTTGGATTATCAAACTACCGAATATCGGTCGTTATAGCTATATGTGCGCTTTATGAAAACATGGAACTAAATATTAAATGTTATGTCACGAGGCTAAAACCCATTATGAACTGCAAATGCCATTTTTTATCAAAATATAGAATATCGGAAGACACCGTTGTATGGGGGCTATATCAAAACGTGGCCCTATACATACAATGTTCCGCCATACGATGTAAAACCCATTTTCTCATTTTCAATACCAACAATACTGAACACAATACAAATTGTTCTGCTAAATTTTGACGCTCTACGTCAAATAATGTTGGCTGTATCATGATTAAAACAGACAGACAGGCAGACATCGGTAAATCGACTTATGCTGATTATGAATATATATACTTTATGGGGCCTACGATGAATATTTAGGGATGTTACAATCGGAATGACAAAATGAATATACCCTCCTTTCCATAGTGGAGGGTATAAAAATATACATCACTAAAATATATTTATGTTCACATTTTTATAAGTCAAGCTCAAATTGAAACAAATTGTATATTATATAAAATTGCAAAAAAAAGAACAAGTAAAAAAGCAGCTAAGGAAGGAACTTGAAATCCGAAAACAACCACTTAATTAAAAACCGTTATATGGGGACTATACGAAGACGGGGACCTACATAGACAATCTCCTGTCATATGCTGTAGTATCTATTATGAACTTCAAATAGCAATTTGAATTGCCAAAATTTGAAAAAGTTCCAGTGAATAATGTCGCAAAAATCATGAAAATATATGGAGCCTATACAAAGACGTGGACCTGCATCAGAATTTTTTTGCAATAGGTTGTAGTACCCATGGTACAATGAATTCAAGATCTTTCAATAAAAAATTTGAAAAGATTCCGTTGAATAAAGTTGCTGAAATCATCAAAAGACCGAGTATCGGGAGGTATCGTTAAATGGGGGCTATACGAAAACGTGGTCCATTTACGAACATAACCTGCCTACTGGTAAACTATGCATGCATACCTTTTAAACTTCTATCTCAATTCGTTCGAAAAATAGCGTGATAACATCAGACAGAGGGACACAGCTCGATCGTCTTAGAATTTTTCGCTGATCCAGAATATATATATATATATATATATATATATTGTTTGTAGGGTCTATTATGAATATTTCGAGGAGTTACAAACGGAATGACAAAGCTAATATACTCTCCATAGAATGGTGGGGGGTATAAAAACAAATAGAAAGAAAAAAAGAAGAAATTCTTGAACTTATTCGCGGATTTTTTACAGCTACTGTTAAAGGGTCATGAAGGAGTTAACCAATAGAATAACGACATTTTGAAATTCTCTTCATTCTGGCTTTTTTGACGATTTTAAAATAGTAATTATCCCTTAGCTTTGATGTAAGTGACCGCGATGAATTATTTCGACAATAACTATTCAAATTCAACGCCATATAATTCAGTACTGTACTTCAATGTAACCCGCCTGCAATTTCCGAATGCAAAAATAGAGTCAATTCAATAAAGTTAATTGAAACTGAGAAAACCGTTCGTACATGAAAAATTATTGAATTGTTTATATCTTATCCTCTTTGAAATTATATTATTCGTATAGTTACACTTATCCAATAAATACATAAAATCTATACAAACAGTTTTGTTCGTTGTCGCTTTATGGTACGCTAAAAAGACTATACATCATATAAGAATTCAAATCAAAATCAATGGAAATAAACACTACAAAGGTACATTCGAAAATAGTCAGTCAAAATGAAAAATATCATGCAACTTAAAACATTGTACACTCCAAAGGCCAAAATGAAAATTTCAAATTACACATTTTAACACGATTTTTTGTATTTAATCCTTTTCTATCAAGAGTAGTAACTAATACAACTTTCCTTTATAGATATAGATTTTCCATTTTTTATTAACGTATATAATTTTATTTTAATTAATTTTGCGTTTTGTTTCAAAAATTAATTTATAAAGCGACCAACATTGGTGACGTTAGTCGTTCGGGATTGTATTTTCAAACTTCTTGTTGATCCATAGACTTATTAACATCCGACACAAACTGAAACCAACTTCAATGCAACGGCAGCGGGTTCGACGATACCGGATTGACCCGAAACAACAAGATCCCAGTTTCGGCCAGCGGCTGCCAACCCAGTATGTACATGTTTGTGTTTGTTTATTTTTCTGCATTGGGAGCAGCATATCACGGAATGCTTGCTCCGGATTTTATTGGTCCATGCCGGGATTGAGGAAAAACCCGGAACTTGTTTCTGCTCGGTTTGTCAGATTGTCATCCACCACAGATCTGTTTCGGTGCGATGTAATGGATGCAGAGAATGGGTGCACTTTAAGAACTGTTCCGGACTAAGGCGTTTGCGAGACTACAGCGAAAGGGATTATGTTGCGACTTGCTGCAGTAACGTAGTCCCCAGCGAGTCCACTTCTTCGTCGTCCTCATCAGAGAGGTCGTCGGAGTATGGCACTCCACCGCACTCTCCAGAACAGCAACCAACACCGCAGCACCTAACGCCACATGTTGCTGTTCCAACTCCGGATTGTGCATCATTCTTGCAATTCAATTGCAACGGACTTCAAGGCAAAATAGATGAGATAGTGGAATTTATGAGTCGGAGGAATATTAAGATCACATCGGTGCAGGAAACCAAGCTGAATGAAAATTGCAGCCTACAACGTTGTTAAGGGTACAACGTACTAAGGAAGGATCGCACCAGAAGTGAAGGGGGGGGATTAGCGTTCCTGTTACACCATTCTGTTCAGTACAGACCTATCTCGCTTGAGCTAGTCTCTAGTGACCCATACATGGAATGTATGGGGGTAGCAATCAAGTGTGGAACTGCCGAGGTAGAGGTGCTTAATGTGTATATCCCACCGATTAATAGCTGTGAACCGCGTTATTTGCCTGATATTAGCCCATTATTGGTAGGCAATAGCGCCTGGTGCCAGGGGATTTTAATGCCCACCATGAGTTGTGGCATTCCGTCCTAGGTAATGACCAGAGGGGATCAGCGCTAGCAGAGCAGATTGACTGCTCCACATTCTGCACGGCTAACGAGGATGTCCCCACCCGAATAAGAGGAGAGTGTCACAGTTCGCCAGACTTAACCATAGTGCCATTAGTCATTTCTCTTGGCTCAGACCATCTCCCGATAATCGTCTCCATAAGCAGGTCGCCCGATTTCATAACCTCTGAACGCCGCACTTTCCTTAACCATGGGAAAGCTCACTGGCAAGAGTTCAGAGAATTCACCAACCGCCGCTTCAGAGAACTGCCCAACCCTTCTGCTGTTCGGGTAGCAGAAAGGATTTTCCGAAACATCATCAAAGTCGCTATATACCTGCTGGTCAAATACCCGAGATAAGACCAAACTTCCCAGCAGAGGCAGCAGGATTAGCAAACGAGCATGATGATTTTCGTCGTACCAACCCTACTGATCCTAGAATCAGTGATTTGACAGTGGAAGTCAACCGGTTGGTACAGCAGCATAAGAGGAAAAAGTGGCTAGACCATCTGAAGTGCTGCAACATTGGAACCGATATGAGTAAGCTGTGGGTAACGGTTAAGTCGCTCTCGAACCCTGGAAAAAGGATGATAGGACTTCAGTCACTTTTAACGACGTAACGGTGACTGATCCGAAGAGGTGCGCGGAATATTTTAACCGACAATTTGTCGAGCACCCCGAGAGCGATAGGGCGAAGCGAAGAGTATTACGTCGAATCAGATCTCTTCCCGCCGAGGAGGAACCACCACAGTTTACGATGGATGATGTTGCAAATGTCATCCGTAACGCTAAGTCATCCAAAGCGTTGGGCCCGGACGGAATCTCAATGGTAATGTTGAAGCAGCTGGATACGCCGGGAGTCGAGTACTTAACGAAAGTTCTCAATTTGTGGCTAGCCACCCACATAGTGCCCGAAACCTGGAAAATGGGCCGGGTGGTCTCGCTACTGAAGCCAGGCAAGGATGCCAGTAAAGGCGAATCGTACAGGCCGATTTCGCTTTTGTCGCCAGTAGCAAAGACTCTTGATGCTTCGTTCCTCCCCAGCATTAGAGGAAGCTATCCAGTTGCCAACCATCAGCACGGATTCCACAACATAGTACCACAACAGCATTACACGCCATTTCCACACACATTAGTAGAGGACTGAACCAGAACAGGCCGTGTGACAGAACAGTGTTGCTAGCCCTTGACCTATCAAAGGCATTTGATACGGTCAATCATGCCACACTGTTTAAGGACGTGCAGAGAAATACTCTCCGGCCAAGTTTGAAACGTTGGATAATCAACTATATGTGTGGACGCCAGTCGTACGTGAAATTCCGGAACAAGAAGTCCAACGCCCGTAGAGTGAAACAGGGAGTTCCCCAAGGTGGGGTGATATCTCCGGAACTGTTTAACCTCTACCTTTCCGGAATTCCTCGCCCACCAGACGGCATTGAGATCGTAACGTATGCGGATGATTGTACGATCATGGCGTCGGGTCCAGTGGTCGATGACATATGCGAAAGGTTGAACCCCTATCTCACGGAGCTTGCCGCATACTTCCACGCCGACCACGAACTACCCCAAGATTCTTGGGGTCACGTTCGACAGCATGTTCAAGTCGTCCGCGCAAGCCACAGCTATCTGCGACAAGATGAAAAGTAGGAAGAAGGTCCTCAAGGCGCTAGCCGGCAGCTCTTGGGGTGCGGACAAAGAAACCATGTTGACCTCTTATAACGCGATAGGTCGGTCTGTGGTCAGCTATGCGGCTCCAGTGTGTTCTGCGAATACTAGTGCTACGCAGTGGAAGCATATCCAGAACGCTGCCCTGAGAACTGCGACAGGGTGCCTCCTTATGACACCAGTGCACCATCTACATGAGGAGGCGAAAGTCCTTCCCTTACGTTACCATAATCATATGCTTTCGTTTCAGTACCTGCTTGGGTGTTACCGTGAGAGTCATCCCAACCATCATATGGTGGATAAATCTCCCCCACCCAGGCGTCAAGAGATGGAGGTCCAGCGCTACAAGAGAAAACCTCCAGATCAAGAAGCCTATCAGGCAGGTCTGAGTGGCATTCACACCGATGCAGTCGCGGATGCTATTAGCAGTTATAAAGTGAGTGCCGTCCTCGGAGTCCACCCCCATCCATTGCAGCTGAAGAACGTCAGCTGCCTAGACAAACCAGGGTAGTTTTGGCGCAATTACGTTTAGGATGGTGTAGTCGTCTCAATTCGTATTGGGCACGTATGATGAAGATGTGCGTGACGCCTGCCCGGCGTGCGATACAGACCCGCACAACCTACCCAACTAACTCCAGAAGATCTCTGGCTACAGCAGAACAGAACGCAAACACATACATGTACTACTGCCAAAAAGTGCAAGAACTTACACCGCTACAGAAATAATATAGGGATAAAGAGTTGCTTCGCTCGGCCAAAAGTGGTGAACTGCCGAATTTGGTTTTCTCCGATGAGAAAACATTCGTTGTCCAGCAGTTTGTAAACGAACAAAATGATGGTGTTTACTTGCCAAAGAGGTCAGCTGAAAATATGCACTTTCGGTTGACCACCAGAACTCAAGCGCCGGCCATGGTGATGGTGTGGGCCGCCATAACAGCCGATGGTAGCTCTCCGCTCGTATTAATCGACCGTGGCATCAGAATAAATGCCGAATATTATCATGAAAATATTTTGGAGGGTGTATTAAAGCCTTGGGCCGCAGACCTTGGACATTCCAACAGGACTTAGAAGCATCGCACTCAGCATGCGCCACTCAAGAATGGTTACAAAATGAGGTTCCTCGCTTCATTTCCAGCGCACAATGGCCACCAAATTCTCCGGATACCAATCCAGACTATTGTGTCTGGAGTATTGTGTAAAGCAAGGTTGGCACTAAAAAATACCAAAGTGTCGATCACCTCAAGCAAGAGTTTCGCCGGGAATGTGCCAAAATACCGCAGAGCAACATTCGGGCAGCGTGTGACGGTTTCATTGGCATTTGAAGGCCATAATTCGTACCAAAGGTGACCGATTCGAACAAATCTAAACTTATTATAAAATTTGATGCTATTTCTGACATTTTTAGCTTTCATTCAATAAAATTTAAAACAAAATGTAAAAATTATGGCGTTTGACTTTGTTGCAGTTTTTTATCTCACCCTGTTGTTCGAAACCTAATGCAAGCCACACACGTTACAACTGGTTGTACAACTGGGAGAGGTTGTATTCAAGATTGTATCGTTTGTGGCCCGGTTGTACGAAGTTGTGTCTCGGTTGTATGAAAAATAAAAATTTTTTGATATTTGGAATGTTGTACCAACCGATTGTAATGTTTGTGGGCATGTCGCATACAATCTCATTTTGTTTTTATTTTTGAAGAGGCAACACTATTGTTTCGCACATCAAAACAATGCGAAATCCAATCAAATGTGTGATTTTTATGTATATATAAAAAGGATTTTCAATTTATAAAATGGAATTTCAAAAAATTAATTAAAAATAAGTCAATTATAGATCATGAATTTTTTCCGGTGTGATCTTAACTCAAATAAGCTCTACGAAAAGTGAAGTTGTACACTAAGTTGTATCGTTTGTGACAAAATAACACACAATTTGAGACCTCTCCAAATTGTACCACCAGTTGTATCGTGTGTGGCTTGCATAAAATTGAAAATTGGTAGGTTTAAGTTGCTTAATTTTTATAGAAAAAAACACTTCAAATTTTGCACTAATTTATAAAACATCTGTCTGTCAAGGAAATGTTTTCAATGCTCTGGTTCAGTTGTTTTACCCTATTTGAAATTCTTCAGCACATTTTGCCATGTACAAGCAATTTTTACCCTTTTTGCGATATCTGGAGATTGATCACTTTTAACAACATTTAAAATCTTAGTAAAACATCAGAATTTGCTGGACGACATGTTTTATATATCCAAGAATAAATAATCGAGGAGGATAACCCAATTAGTTTAACATTATTAAATTTTTATATTCAGGATCATTTCCATTCTATATCACTTGGCAATATCATCTACATATTTTTCATAATCGTAATATATGAAATAAATGTCTTATTTTAACTGTAATAGCTGAAATTGTACAAAATAATTTGTACATATTTTTGAGTTCGGGTAAGGCTCTGGGAAAATCTAACAACTAAAAAAATAAATATTTGAAAATGATCAGACACCCTGCTGCGATAACATGTGTACAATTCTGTGATCTTGTGCGCTGTCGCATACGGTAATGTATAAGATAATAAAGGACTGACCCACACACACAATATCGATACGCCAGATGGTAGACAAGACCACTTTAATGAAGGGACAGACAGCAAATGTTCCCTACTAAATCTTGTAACATATTTAAATAATTGTGTGGTTGCGATTAGGTTAAGTTAGAATTGTATTTGTAGCACTTAAAAAAATCTTTAAATAAAATTCGGAATCGAAATTACACCCTTACGAAGCGGTCGTATTTTCTTCCTCATCTTCTTACAACTATTTAGTACACTATTCTCCAACAGTAATCTCAATTTCAAATTTCAGGATTCACTCATACCATTCTTCATTCCTAGAAAGCAATAGTAATCTTATTTATTATTTTCAGAATTCCAGTTCTATCGGTTCACCCAAATTGAAATTGTAAATGAAATAGAAAGTTAAAAGAAATTGTTAATGAGATTTGACAAGTTTATTCACAAACAAACATAAAAAAGTTGAGAAACATGTAATTGTCAATTACACCTTGTTAAATACAACTTGGTTCACATGATACGAATGGTACAAATTAGTATATTTTAGTATTTTTAGTACACATATAGTGCGAACTCCAAAAAATCCTTTGGTACATCTAACATACAGTAAGAGTTTTAGCTCTACTGCTTTCTCAAATACAAAGGGACCATATTTAGAACAATTTAATACTTTTTCCAAAAACCCAGCCTCATCAGACCTCTTCGGAGCAAGAGTGACCCTCACCAAATATTGTAGCTTCAGTCGTTTCGTCTAGCCGTTGATGAATCGTTAAGTCAGTCAATTATTTAACTCTTCTATTAATATGGACTAGCTACTTCGTATGCGGAAAAAGGAATTTATATTAAGTGAATATATAATAGATTATATGAAATTATCTTAATTTCAATTTATAAAGAGAACGACTAATTTCAGTGCAATTCATATTTATACACAAAATCGTACATTTCTATCTAATAAATTTCTGAAAATGGGTACAAATATATCTGCAACATTGTATTTTTCTTCATATGTTAAAAATAACTATAGTTCACAGTGATCTTAACACCGGAATGTACAATTTTAACTCTTTTCCTACTCTATATACCAAGTTTAGTGCCATTCCGTACTTTTCGTTCAAATATTGTACGCTTTCCAGATCAGCCTTTTTCTACAAAAATGGTTCCTGGTTCATGACACCGATGTGCCAACAATCGATACCTCAACAATTAACTATTGTCATCAAGAGAGACCGATCACCATGAAAGAAGAAGCAAGAAGCTAAACTTTTGGCACAAGGAAAATAACTGTTTTGAAAATAAACACATCAATTTAGGCCGTCAGGTTATTTTAATTAAAACAAGTGTTATATTGAAACCTTAATCACCAGAGCCTTATTAGCAACACGTAAGTATCGCCTGTATACTTGTTGTGTTGTCTAATGTTCATAGCTTTGTTGTTCGTCTTTGTGCAACAAATAATACACTTTTGGCTCTAAATCTACTCTGTAGATTTGGTCTATCTAACACAACATCAAAGACTCTCATCCCAAATGTCAGATTTCCAGCTCTTTCTTCCCCAAATGCCAAAGTTAATACTATTTAGTACTTTACATATTTTTTTGGTACATATTTCCAAATCACCGTCCATGTATTAACCAACCGTAGAAAAGTTGAACCAAATGGGAATTTTTAGAATTCCTTCTTCTAAATTTTGGCTGTGTTCGTTCGCAATCCCAGCTTTATAGGATCAACACATTTCCAATTTTTATCAAATTTAGTATTAATAGTACCGATAATTACGAATTTCCAAAACCTCCTACATAACCCAATCATACATTTCAAACGAAATCTTAGTTCCAAATTTCAGTTCTATCAGTTTACCTAAATTCAAATTGTACCCAATTTAGTACAAATTTCTAAAACTACTTGCATATCCCAATGCTACACTCCGACAGTAACCTTATTTCCAATTTTTAGGATACCAGCTCTATTGCTTCACCCAAATCCAAATTGTACCAAATATAGTACCATAAGTTATTATTTTCATAATCAATCAAATCAAATTTTAGAATCCCGTCCATCTATACCGATTTCCTAAAATTTAAATTGTACTAAATTTAGTACCACTTGGTATACATAAATACGAATTTCCAAAACTACCTACATGCCTCCGTCCTACAATCTATTGGTTCTCCTAAAATTTAAACTGTATCAAATTTAGAACCATTTAGTTCGCATACGTATGAATTCTCAAACCTTCTTACAATCCTCAGTCCTTGAATGCAATAGTAATCTTATATCTAAATTTCAGAATTCCAGCTCTAAGGGTTCACCCAAATCAATCCCACACTCTGTCAGTAATATTCTATTCAAATTTCAGAATTCCAGCACCATCTGTTCCTCCGAATTCAAATTGTACCAAATTTAGTACCGTTTAGTACTTTTCGTATACCTAAGTACACACTTCCAAAACTACCTCCTTATATCTAATCAACTGGTTGGTACAGGAGCATAAGAGGAAAAAGTGGCTAGACCATCTGAAGTGTTGCAACATTGGAACCGATATGAGTAAGCTGTGGGTAACGGTTAAGTAGCTCTCAAACCCTGGAAAAAGGATGATAGGACTTCAGTCACTTTTAACGACGTAACGGTGACTGACCCGAAGATGTGCGCGGAATATTTTAACCGACAATTTGTCGAGCACCCCGAGAGCGATAGGGCGAAGCGAAGAGTATTACGTCGTATCAGATCTCTTCCCGCCGAGGAGGAACCACCACAGTTTACAATGGGTGATGTTGCAAATGTCATCCGTAACGCTAAGTCATCCAAAGCGTTGGGCCCGGACGGAATCTCAATGGTAATGTTGAAGCAGCTGGATACGCCGGGAGTCGAGTACGTACAGGCCGATTTCGCTTTTGTCTCCAGTAGCAAAGACTCTGGACGCGTTACTCCTCCCCAGCATTAGAGGAAGATATACAGTTGCCAACCACCAGCACGGTTCCGTCCACAACATAGTACCACAACAGTATTACACGCCATTTCCACACATATTAGTAGAGGACTGAACCAGAGCAGGCCGTGTGTAGCCCTTAGTGTGTAGTAGAACAGTGTTGGTAGCCCTTGACCTATCAAAGGCATTTGATAGGTCAATCATGCCACACTGTTTGAGGAAGTGCAGAGAAATACCCTCCGGCCAAGTTTGAAACGTTGGATAATCAACTATATGTGTGTACGCCAGTCGTACGTGGAATTCCGGAACAAGAAGTCCAAAGCCTGTAGAGTGAAACAGGGAGTTCCCCAAGGTGGGGTGATATCTCCGGAACTGTTTAACCTCTACCTTTCCGGAATTCCTCGCCCTCCAGACGGCATTGAGATCGTAACGTATGCGGATGATTGTACGATCATGGCGTCGGGTCCAGTGGTCGATAACATATGCGAAAGGTTGAACCCCTATCTCACGGAGCTTGTCGCATACTTCCACGCGAGGAATATGAAAATATCCGCCACGAAATCAACGGCCACACTCTTTACCACATGGTCTGCAGAGATGAGAACACAGCTGAATGTTCAGGTCGAGGGGAATCTAATACCGACCACGAACTACCCCAAGATTCTTGGGGTCACGTTCGACAGCATGTTCAAATCGTCCGTGCAAGCCACAGCTATCTGCGACAAGATGAAAAGTAGGAAGAAGGTCCTCAAGGCGCTAGCCGGCAGCTCTTGGGGTGCGGACAAAGAAACCTTATTGACCTCTTATAACGCGATAGGTCGGTCTGTGGTAAGCTATTCGGCCCACTGTGGTATGCGAATACTAGTGCTACGCAGTGGAAGCATATCCAGACCTGCCAGAACGCTGCCCTAAGAACTGCGACAGGGTGCCTCCTCATGACACCAGTGGACCATCTACATGAGGAGGTGAAAGTCCTTTCCTTACGTCAGCATAATCATATGCTTTCGTTTCAGTACCTGCTTGGTTGTTACCGTGAGAGTCATCCCAACCATCATATGGTGGATAAATCTCCCCCACCCAGGCGTCAAGAGATGGAGGTCCAGCGCTACAAGAGAGAACCTCTAGATCAAGAAGCCTATCAGGCAGGTCTGAGTGGCATTCACACCGATGCAGTCGCGGATGCTATTAGCAGTTATAAAGTGAGTGCCGTTCTCGGAGTCCACCCCCATCCATTGCAGCTGATGAACGTCAGCTGCCTAGGCAAACCAGGGTAGTTTTGGCGCAATTACGTTTAGGATGGTGTAGTCGTCTCAATTCGTATTGGGCACGAATTGATGAAGATGTGCGTGACGCCTGCCCGGCGTGCGATACAGACCCGCACAACCTACCCAACTAACTCCAGAAGATCTCTGGCTACAGCAGAACAGAACGCAAACACATACATGTACTACTGCCAAAAAGTGCAAGAACTTACACCGCTACAGAAATAATATAGGGATAAAGAGTTGCTTCGCTCGGCCAAAAGTGGTGAACTGCCGATTTTGGTTTTCTCCGATGAGAAAACATTCGTTGTCCAGCAGTTTGTAAACGAACAAAATGATGGTGTTTACTTGCCAAAGAGGTCAGCTGAAAATATGCACTTTCGGTTGGCCACCAGAACTCAAGCGCCGGCCATGGTGATGGTGTGGGCCGCCATAACAGCCGATGGTAGCTCTCCGCTCGTATTAATCGACCGTGGCATCAGAATAAATGCCGAATATTATCATGAAAATATTTTGGAGGGTGTATTAAAGCCTTGGGCCGCAGACCTTGGACATTCCAACAGGACTTAGAAGCATCGCACTCAGCATGCGCCACTCAAGAATGGTTACAAAATGAGGTTCCTCGCTTCATTTCCAGCGCACAATGGCCACCAAAATCTCCGGATACCAATCCAGACTATTGTGTCTGGAATATTTTGTAAAGAAAGGTTGGCACTAAAATATACCAAAGTGTCGATCACCTCAAGCAAGCGCTTCGCCGGAAATGTGCCAAAATACCGCAGAGCAACATTCGGGCAGCGTGTGACGGTTTCATTGGCATTTGAAGGCCATAATTCGTACCAAAGGTGACCGATTCGAACAAATCTAAACTTATTATAAAATTTGATGCTATTTCTGACATTTTTAGCTTTCATTCAATAAAATTTAAAACAAAATGTAAAAATTATGGCGTTTGACTTTGTTGCAGTTTTTTATCTCACCCTGTTGTTCGAAACCTAATGCAAGCCACACACGTTACAACTGGTTGTACAACTGGGAGAGGTTGTATTCAAGATTGTATCGTTTGTGGCCCGGTTGTACGAAGTTGTGTCTCGATTGTATGAAAAATCAAATTTTTTTGATATTTGGCATGTTGTATCAACCGATTGTAATGTTTGTGGGCATGTCGCATACAATCTCATTTTGTTTTTATTTTTGAAGGGGCAACACTATTGTTTCGCACATCAAAACAATGCGAAATCCAATCAAATGTGTGATTTTTATGTATATATAAAAAGGATTTTCAATTTATAAAATGGAATTTCAAAAATTAATTAAAAATAAAAGCAGTTAAGTCAATTATAGATCATGAATTTTTTCCGGTGTGATCTTAACTCAAATAAGCTCTACGAAAAGTGAAGTTGTACACTAAGTTGTATCGTTTGTGACAAAAAAACACACAATTTGAGACCTCTCCAAATTGTACAACCAGTTGTATCGTGTGTGGCTTGCATAATATTGAAAATTGGTTGGTTTAAGATGCTTAATTTTTATAGAAAAAAACACTTCAAATTTTGCACTAATTTATAAAACATCTGTCTGTCGAGGAAATGTTTGTAAACGAACAAAATGATGGTGTTTACTTGCCAAAGAGGTCAGCTGAAAATATGCACTTTCGGTTGGTGTGGGCCGCCATAACAGCCGATGGTAGCTCTCCGCTTGTATTAATCTACCGTGGCATCAGAATAAATGCCGAATATTATCATGAAAATATTTTGGAGGGTGTATTAAAGCCTTGGGCCGCAGACCTTGGACATTCCAACAGGACTTAGAAGCATCGCACTCAGCATGCGCCACTCAAGAATGGTTACAAAATGAGGTTCCTCGCTTCATTTCCAGCGCACAATGGCCACCAAAATCTCCGGATACCAATCCAGACTATTGTGTCTGGAATATTTTGTAAAGAAAGGTTGGCACTAAAATATACCAAAGTGTCGATCACCTCAAGCAAGCGCTTCGCCGGGAATGTGCCAAAACACCGCAGAGCAACATTCGGGCAGCGTGTGACGGTTTCATTGGCATTTGAAGGCCATAATTCGTACCAAAGGTGACCGATTCGAACAAATCTAAACTTATTATAAAATTTGATGCTATTTCTGACATTTTTAGCTTTCATTCAATAAAATTTAAAACAAAATGTAAAAATTATGGCGTTTGACTTTGTTGCAGTTTTTTATCTCACCCTGTTGTTCGAAACCTAATGCAAGCCACACACGTTACAACTGGTTGTACAACTGGGAGAGGTTGTATTCAAGATTGTATCGTTTGTGGCCCGGTTGTACGAAGTTGTGTCTCGATTGTATGAAAAATGAAATTTTTTTGATATTTGGCATGTTGTATCAACCGATTGTAATGTTTGTGGGCATGTCGCATACAATCTCATTTTGTTTTTATTTTTGAAGGGGCAACACTATTGTTTCGCACATCAAAACAATGCGAAATCCAATCAAATGTGTGATTTTTATGTATATATAAAAAGGATTTTCAATTTATAAAATGGAATTTCAAAAATTAATTAAAAATAAAAGCAGTTAAGTCAATTATAGATCATGAATTTTTTCCGGTGTGATCTTAACTCAAATAAGCTCTACGAAAAGTGAAGTTGTACTCTAAGTTGTATCGTTTGTGACAAAAAAAAAACACACAATTTGAGACCTCTCCAAATTGTACAACCAGTTGTATCGTGTGTGGCTTGCATAATATTGAAAATTGGTTGGTTTAAGATGCTTAATTTTTATAGAAAAAAACGCTTCAAATTTTGCACTAATTTATAAAACATCTGTCTGTCGAGGAAATGTTTTCAATGTTCTGGTTCAGTTGTTTTACCCTATTTGAAATTCTTCAGCACATTTTGCCATGTACAAGCAATTTTTACCCTTTTGCGATATCTGGAGATTGATCACTTTTAACAACATTTTAAATCTTAGTAAAACATCAGAATTTGCTGGACGATATGTTTTATATATCCAAGAATAAATAATCGAGGAGGATAACCCAATTAGTTTAACATTATTAAATTTTTATATTCAGGATCATTTCCGTTCTGTATCACTTGGCAATATCAACTACATATTTTTCATAATCGTGGTATATGAAATAAATGTCTTATTTTAACTGTAATAGCAAGTTCACATTAAGCTCCTCTGTCAACGGGCTTGTAGACTGCGTGGGATTTTTATTGGTGAGTCCATATTAAACATTCTTCATTCCATATATAACCACTATTTACTATATTACATATTATATTACGTGTAATTCTGGATGAATTTTTTCTATTCTTAATATCTTTTAAACTTAATATCTATCTTTAAATTATTATCTTTGGAGGTAATGATTTTTAAAACATTATAAATATAAAACTTTTGTTTTTGAATTTGAACCAGTAAAAGGTTTCATTTTGCGGCTAAAGGGGAAGGCAAATAAAGTACGCATTTCCAAACCACCACCAAATCTCGAACACAGATATTATCAGTAACCTAAATAACAAATTTTAGAATTTTACCTCCATATCCTTTCGTAAAATTATAGAACACATTTCCGACTCCACCTCCTCATGAACAGCGTCCCTAATACAAAATTTCGGATTTCAAGCTTGATCTGTTCAGTCAATATGATTGAAATTGTACAAAATATAGTACTGTTGTACAAAATAATTTGTACATATTTTTGAGTTCGGGTAAGGCTCTGGGAAAACCTAACAACTAATAAAAATAAATATTTGAAAATGATCAGACACCCAGCTGCGATAACATGTGTACAATTCTGTGATTTTGTGCGCTGTCGCATACGGTAATGTATAAGATAATAAAGGACATGACCCACACACACAATATCGATACGCCAGATGGTAGCCAAGACCACTTTAATGAAGGGACAGACAGCCAATGGTCCCTACTAAATCTTGTAACATATTTAAATAATTGTGTGGTTGCGATTAGGTTAAGTTAGAATAGTATTTGTAGCACTTAAAAAAATCTTTAAATAAAATTCAGAATCGAAATTACACCCTAACGAAGCGGTCGTATTTTCTTCCTCATCTTCTTACAACTATTTAGTACACTATACTCCAACAGTAATCTCAATTTCAAATTTCAGGATTCACTCATACCTAAATTCTTCATTCCTAGAAAGCAATAGTAATCTTGTTTATTATTTTCAGAATTCCAGTTCTATCGGTTCACCCAAATTGAAATTGTAAATGAAATAGAAAGTTAAAAGAAATTGTTAATGAGATTTGACAAGTTTATTCACAAACAAACATAAAAATGTTGAGAAACATGTAATTGTCAATTACTCCTTATTAAATACAACTTGGTTCACATGATACGAATGGTACAAATTAGTATATTTTAGTATTTTTAGTACACATATAGTGCGAACTCCAAAAACATACAGTAAGAGTTCTAGCTCTACTGCTTTCTCAAATACAAAGGGACCATATTTAGAACAATTTAATACTTTTCGTACCATTCTAGTACGAATTTCCAAAAACCCAGCCTCATCAGACCTCTTCGGAGCAAGAGTGACCCTCACCAAATATTGTAGCTTCAGTCGTTTCGTCTAGCCGTTGATGAATCGTTAAGTCAGTCAATTATTTAACTCTTCTATTAATATGGACTAGCAAATGCCCGCTACTTCGTATGCGGAAAAAGGAATTTATATTAAGTGAATATATAATAGATTATATGAAAATACCTTAATTTCAAGATATAAAGAGAACGACTAGTTTCAATGCAATTCATACTTATATACAAAATCGTACATTTCTATCTAATAAATTTCTAAAAATGGGTACAAATATATCTGTAACATTGTATTTTTCTTCATATGTTAAAAATAACTATAGTTCACAGTGATCTTAACACCGAAATGTACAATTTTAACTCTTTTCCTACTCTATATACCAAGTTTAGTGCCATTCCGTACTTTTCGTTCAAATATTGTACGCTTTCCAGATCAGCCTTTTTCTACAAAAATGGTTCCTGGTTCATGACACCGATGTGCCAACAATCGATACCTCAACAATTAACTATTGTCATCAAGAGAGACCGATCACCATGAAAGAAGAAGCAAGAAGCTAAACTTTTGGCACAAGGAAAATAACTGTTTTGAAAATAAACACATCAATTTAGGCCGTCAGGTTATTTTAATTAAAACAAGTGTTTTATTGAAACCTTAATCACCAGAGCCTTATTAGCAACACGTAAGTATCGCCTGTATACTTGTTGTGTTGTCTAATGTTCATAGCTTTGTTGTTCGTCTTTGTGCAACAAATAATACACTTTTGGCTCTAAATCTACTCTGTAGATTTGGTCTATCTAACACAACATCAAAGACTCTCATCCCAAATGTCAGATTTCCAGCTCTTTCTTCCCCAAATGCCAAAGTTAATACTATTTAGTACTTTACATATTTTTTTGGTACATATTTCCAAATCACCGTCCATGTATTAACCAACCGTAGAAAAGTTGAACCAAATGGGAATTTTTAGAATTCCTTCTTCTAAATTTTGGCTGTGTTCGTTCGCAATCCCAGCTTTATAGGATCAACACATTTCCAATTTGTATCAAATTTAGTATTAATAGTACCGATAATTACGAATTTCCAAAACCTCCTACATAACCCAATCCTACATTTCAAACGAAATCTTAATTCCAAATTTCAGTTCTATCAGTTTACCTAAATTCAAATTGTACCCAATTTAGTACAAATTTCTAAAACTACTTGCATATCCCAATGCTACACTCCGACAGTAACCTTATTTCCAATTTTTAGGATACCAGCTCTATTGCTTCACCCAAATCCAAATTGTACCAAATATAGTACCATAAGTTATTATTTTCATAATCAATCAAATCAAATTTTAGAATCCCGTCCATCTATACCGATTTCCTAAAATTTAAATTGTACTAAATTTAGTACCACTTGGTATACATAAATACGAATTTCCAAAACTACCTACATGCCTCCGTCCTACAATCTATTGGTTCTCCTAAAATTTAAACTGTATCAAATTTAGAACCATTTAGTTCGCATACGTATGAATTCCCAATCCCAATTCTTACAATCCTCAGTCCTTGAATGCAATAGTAATCTTATATCTAAATTTCAGAATTCCAGCTCTAAGGGTTCACCCAAATCAACCCTACACTCTGTCAGTAATATTCTATTCAAATTTCAGAATTCCAGCTCCATCTGTCCATCGGCCACACTCTTTACCACATGGTCTGCGGAGATGAGAACACAGCTGAATGTTCAGGTCGAGGGGAATCTAATACCGACCACGAACTACCCCAAGATTCTTGGGGTCACGTTCGACAGCATGTTCAAATCGTCCGCGCAAGCCACAGCTATCTGCGACAAGATGAAAAGTAGGAAGAAGGTCCTCAAGGCGCTAGCCGGCAGCTCTTGGGGTGCGGACAAAGAAACCTTGTTGACCTCTTATAACGCGATAGGTCGGTCTGTGGTCAGCTATTCGGCTCCACTGTGGTATGCGAATACTAGTGCTACGCAGTGGAAGCATATCCAGACCTGCCAGAACGCTGCCCTAAGAACTGCGACAGGGTGCCTCCTCATGACACCAGTGGACCATCTACATGAGGAGGCGAAAGTCCTTTCCTTACGTCAGCATAATCATATGCTTTCGTTTCAGTACCTGCTTGGTTGTTACCGTGAGAGTCATCCCAACCATCATATGGTGGATAAATCTCCCCCACCCAGGCGTCAAGAGATGGAGGTCCAGCGCTACAAGAGAAAACCTCTAGATCAAGAAGCCTATCAGGCAGGTCTGAGTGGCATTCACACCGATGCAGTCGCGGATGCTATTAGCAGTTATAAAGTGAGTGCCGTCCTCGGAGTCCACCCCCATCCATTGCAGCTGAAGAACGTCAGCTGCCTAGACAAACCAGGGTAGTTTTGGCGCAATTACGTTTAGGATGGTGTAGTCGTCCCAATTCGTATTGGGCACGTATTGATGAAGATGTGCGTGACGCCTGCCCGGCGTGCGATACAGACCCGCACAACCAGAAGATCTCTGGCTACAGCAGAACAGAACGCAAACACATACATGTACTACTGCCAAAAAGTGCAAGAACTTACACCGCTACAGAAATAATATAGGGATAAAGAGTTGCTTCGCTCGGCCAAAAGTGGTGAACTGCCGAATTTGGTTTTCTCCGATGAGAAAACATTCGTTGTCCAGCAGTTTGTAAACGAACAAAATGATGGTGTTTACTTGCCAAAGAGGTCAGCTGAAAATATGCACTTTCGGTTGGCCACCAGAACTCAAGCGCCGGCCATGGTGATGGTGTGGGCCGCCATAACAGCCGATGGTAGCTCTCCGCTTGCATTAATCTACCGTGGCATCAGAATAAATGCCGAATATTATCATGAAAATATTTTGGAGGGTGTATTAAAGCCTTGGGCCGCAGACCTTGGACATTCCAACAGGACTTAGAAGCATCGCACTCAGCATGCGCCACTCAAGAATGGTTACAAAATGAGGTTCCTCGCTTCATTTCCAGCGCACAATGGCCACCAAAATCTCCGGATACCAATCCAGACTATTGTGTCTGGAATATTTTGTAAAGAAAGGTTGGCACTAAAATATACCAAAGTGTCGATCACCTCAAGCAAGCGCTTCGCCGGGAATGTGCCAAAATACCGCAGAGCAACATTCGGGCAGCGTGTGACGGTTTCATTGGCATTTGAAGGCCATAATTCGTACCAAAGGTGACCGATTCGAACAAATCTAAACTTATTATAAAATTTGATGCTATTTCTGACATTTTTAGCTTTCATTCAATAAAATTTAAAACAAAATGTAAAAATTATGGCGTTTGACTTTGTTGCAGTTTTTTATCTCACCCTGTTGCTCGAAACCTAATGCAAGCCACACACGTTACAACTGGTTGTACAACTGGGAGAGGTTGTATTCAAGATTGTATCGTTTGTGGCCCGGTTGTACGAAGTTGTGTCTCGATTGTATGAAAAATCAAATTTTTTTGATATTTGGCATGTTGTATCAACCGATTGTAATGATTGTGGGCATGTCGCATACAATCTCATTTTGTTTTTATTTTTGAAGGGGCAACACTATTGTTTCGCACATCAAAACAATGCGAAATCCAATCAAATGTGTGATTTTTATGTATATATAAAAATGATTTTCAATTTATAAAATGGAATTTCAAAAATTAATTAAAAATAAAAACAGTTAAGTCAATTATAGATCATGAATTTTTTCCGGTGTGATCTTAACTCAAATAAGCTCTACGAAAAGTGAAGTTGTACACTAAGTTGTATCGTTTGTGACAAAAAAACACACAATTTGAGACCTCTCCAAATTGTACAACCAGTTGTATCGTGTGTGGCTTGCATAATATTGAAAATTGGTTGGTTTAAGATGCTTAATTTTTATAGAAAAAAACACTTCAAATTTTGCACTAATTTATAAAACATCTGTCTGTCGAGGAAATGTTTTCAATGTTCTGGTTCAGTTGTTTTACCCTATTTGAAATTCTTTAGCACATTTAGCCATGTACAAGCAATTTTTACCCTTTTGCGATATCTGGAGATTGATCACTTTTAACAACATTTTAAATCTTAGTAAAACATCAGAATTTGCTGGACGATATGTTTTATATATCCAAGAATAAATAATCGAGGAGGATAACCCAATTAGTTTAACATTATTAAATTTTTATATTCAGGATCATTTCCGTTCTGTATCACTTGGCAATATCAACTACATATTTTTCATAATCGTGGTATATGAAATAAATGTCTTATTTTAACTGTAATAGCAAGTTCACATTAAGCTCCTCTGTCAACGGGCTTGTAGACTGCGTGGGATTTTTATTGGTGAGTCCATATTAAACATTCTTCATTCCATATATAACCACTATTTACTATATTACATATTATATTACGTGTAATTCTGGATGAATTTTTTCTATTCTTAATATCTTTTAAACTTAATATCTATCTTTAAATTATTATCTTTGGAGGTAATGATTTTTAAAACATTATAAATATAAAACTTTTGTTTTTGAATTTGAACCAGTAAAAGGTTTCATTTTGCGGCTAAAGGGGAAGGCAAATAAAGTACGCATTTCCAAACCACCACCAAATCTCGAACACAGATATTATCAGTAACCTAAATAACAAATTTTAGAATTTTACCTCCATATCCTTTCGTAAAATTATAGAACACATTTCCGACTCCACCTCCTCATGAACAGCGTCCCTAATACAAAATTTCGGATTTCAAGCTTGATCTGTTCAGTCAATATGATTGAAATTGTACAAAATATAGTACTGTTGTACAAAATAATTTGTACATATTTTTGAGTTCGGGTAAGGCTCTGGGAAAACCTAACACCTAATAAAAATAAATATTTGAAAATGATCAGACACCCAGCTGCGATAACATGTGTACAATTCTGTGATTTTGTGCGCTGTCGCATACGGTAATGTATAAGATAATAAAGGACATGACCCACACACACAATATCGATACGCCAGATGGTAGACAAGACCACTTTAATGAAGGGACAGACAGCCAATGGTCCCTACTAAATCTTGTAACATATTTAAATAATTGTGTGGTTGCGATTAGGTTAAGTTAGAATAGTATTTGTAGCACTTAAAAAAATCTTTAAATAAAATTCAGAATCGAAATTACACCCTAACGAAGCGGTCGTATTTTCTTCCTCATCTTCTTACAACTATTTAGTACACTATACTCCAACAGTAATCTCAATTTCAAATTTCAGGATTCACTCATACCTACATTCTTCATTCCTAGAAAGCGATAGTAATCTTGTTTATTATTTTCAGAATTCCAGTTCTATCGGTTCACCCAAATTGAAATTGTAAATGAAATAGAAAGTTAAAAGAAATTGTTAATGAGATTTGACAAGTTTATTCACAAACAAACATAAAAAAGTTGAGAAACATGTAATTGTCAATTACTCCTTATTAAATACAACTTGGTTCACATGATACGAATGGTACAAATTAGTATATTTTAGTATTTTTAGTACACATATAGTGCGAACTCCAAAAACATACAGTAAGAGTTCTAGCTCTACTGCTTTCTCAAATACAAAGGGACCATATTTAGAACAATTTAATACTTTTCGTACCATTCTAGTACGAATTTCCAAAAACCCAGCCTCATCAGACCTCTTCGGAGCAAGATTGACCCTCACCAAATATTGTAGCTTCAGTCGTTTCGTCTAGCCGTTGATGAATCGTTAAGTCAGTCAATTATTTAACTCTTCTATTAATATGGACTAGCAAATGCCCGCTACTTCGTATGCGGAAAAAGGAATTTATATTAAGTGAATATATAATAGATTATATGAAATTATCTTAATTTCAAGATATAAAGAGAACGACTAATTTCAATGCAATTTATACTTATATACAAAATCGTATATTTCTATCTAATAAATTTCTAAAAATGGGTACAAATATATCTGTAACATTGTATTTTTCTTCATATGTTAAAAATAACTATAGTTCACAGTGATCTTAACACCGGAATGTACAATTTTAACTCTTTTCCTACTCTATATACCAAGTTTAGTGCCATTCCGTACTTTTCGTTCAAATATTGTACGCTTTCCAGATCAGCCTTTTTCTACAAAAATGGTTCCTTGTTCATGACACCGATGAGCCAACAATCGATACCTCAACAATTAACTATTGTCATCAAGAGAGACCGATCACTAAGAAAGAAGAAGCAAGAAGCTAAACTTTTGGCACAAGGAAAATAACTGTTTTGAAAATAAACACATCAATTTAGGCCGTCAGATTATTTTAATTAAAACAAGTGTTTTATTGAAACCTTAATCACCAGAGCCTTATTAGCAACACGTAAGTATCGCCTGTATACTTGTTGTGTTGTCTAATGTTCATAGCTTTGTTGTTCGTCTTTGTGCAACAAATAATACACTTTTGGCTCTAAATCTACTCTGTAGATTTGGTCTATCTAACACAACATCAAAGACTCTCATCCCAAATGTCAGATTTCCAGCTCTTTCTTCCCCAAATGCCAAAGTTAATACTATTTAGTACTTTACATATTTTTTTGGTACATATTTCCAAATCACCGTCCATGTATTAACCAACCGTAGAAAAGTTGAACCAAATGGGAATTTTTAGAATTCCTTCTTCTAAATTTTGGCTGTGTTCGTTCGCAATCCCAGCTTTATAGGATCAACACATTTCCAATTTTTATCAAATTTAGTATTAATAGTACCGATAATTACGAATTTCCAAAACCTCCTACATAACCCAATCATACATTTCAAACGAAATCTTAGTTCCAAATTTCAGTTCTATCAGTTTACCTAAATTCAAATTGTACCCAATTTAGTACAAATTTCTAAAACTACTTGCATATCCCAATGCTACACTCCGACAGTAACCTTATTTCCAATTTTTAGGATACCAGCTCTATTGCTTCACCCAAATCCAAATTGTACCAAATATAGTACCATAAGTTATTATTTTCATAATCAATCAAATCAAATTTTAGAATCCCGTCCATCTATACCGATTTCCTAAAATTTAAATTGTACTAAATTTAGTACCACTTGGTATACATAAATACGAATTTCCAAAACTACCTACATGCCTCCGTCCTACAATCTATTGGTTCTCCTAAAATTTAAACTGTATCAAATTTAGAACTATTTAGTTCGCATACGTATGAATTCCCAAACCTTCTTACAATCCTCAGTCCTTGAATGCAATAGTAATCTTATATCTAAATTTCAGAATTCCAGCTCTAAGGGTTCACCCAAATCAATCCTACACTCTGTCAGTAATATTCTATTCAAATTTCAGAATTCCAGCTCCATCTGTTCCTCCGAATTCAAATTGTACCAAATTTAGTACCGTTTAGTACTTTTCGTATACCTAAGTACACACTTCCAAAACTACCTCCTTATATCTAATCAACTCCCCATTTTAATAATTTTCGTACACTTATAGTGAGAATTTTTAAAACCCCTTTGGTACATTTCGCATACACTGCATTAGTGATCCTCATTCCAAATTAAAAATTTTTACTTCTATTGCTTCCTCAAATACAAAATGTACCATATTTAGTATCGTACCATGGGAAAGCTCACTGGCCAGAGTTCAGAGAATTCACCAACCGCCGCTTTAGAGAACTGCCCAACCCTTCTGATGTTCGGGTAGCAGAAAGGATTTTCCGAAACATCATCAAAGCTGCAGCCGCTCGCTATATACCTGCTTGTCGAATACCCGAGATAAGACCAAACTTCCCAGCAGAGGCAGCGGGATTAGCAAACGAGCGTGATGATCTCCGTATGAGAGGAAAAAGTGGCTAGACCATCTGAAGTGTTGCAACATTGGAACCGATATGAGTAAGCTGTGGGTAACGGTTAAGTAGCTCTCAAACCCTGGAAAAAGGATGATAGGACTTCAGTCACTTTTAACGACGTAACGGTGACTGACCCGAAGATGTGCGCGGAATATTTTAACCGACAATTTGTCGAGCACCCCGAGAGCGATAGGGCGAAGCGAAGAGTATTACGTCGTATCAGATCTCTTCCCGCCGAGGAGGAACCACCACAGTTTACAATGGGTGATGTTGCAAATGTCATCCGTAACGCTAAGTCATCCAAAGCGTTGGGCCCGGACGGAATCTCAATGGTAATGTTGAAGCAGCTGGATACGCCGGGAGTCGAGTACGTACAGGCCGATTTCGCTTTTGTCTCCAGTAGCAAAGACTCTTGACGCGTTACTCCTCCCCAGCATTAGAGGAAGATATACAGTTGCCAACCACCAGCACGGTTCCGTCCACAACATAGTACCACAACAGCATTAAACGCCATTTCCACACATATTAGTAGAGGACTGAACCAGAACAGGCCGTGTGTAGCCCTTAGTGTGTAGTAGAACAGTGTTGGTAGCCCTTGACCTATCAAAGGCATTTGATAGGTCAATCATGCCACACTGTTTGAGGAAGTGCAGAGAAATACCCTCCGGCCAAGTTTGAAACGTTGGATAATCAACTATATGTGTGTACGCCAGTCGTACGTGGAATTCCGGAACAAGAAGTCCAAAGCCTGTAGAGTGAAACAGGGAGTTCCCCAAGGTGGGGTGATATATCCGGAACTGTTTAACCTCTACCTTTCCGGAATTCCTCGCCCTCCAGACGGCATTGAGATCGTAACGTATGCGGATGATTGTACGATCATGGCGTCGGGTCCAGTGGTCGATGACATATGCGAAAGGTTGAACCCCTATCTCACGGAGCTTGTCGCATACTTCCACGCGAGGAATATGAAAATATCCGCCACGAAATCAACGGCCACACTCTTTACCACATGGTCTGCGGAGATGAGAACCCAGCTGAATGTTAAGGTCGAGGGGAATCTAATACCGACAACGAACTACCCCAAGATTCTTGGGGTCACGTTCGACAGCATGTTCAAATCGTCCGCGCAAGCCACAGCTATCTGCGACAAGATGAAAAGTAGGAAGAAGGTCCTCAAGGCGCTAGCCGGCAGCTCTTGGGGTGCGGACAAAGAAACCTTGTTGACCTCTTATAACGCGATAGGTCGGTCTGTGGTCAGCTATTCGGCTCCACTGTGGTATGCGAATACTAGTGCTACGCAGTGGAAGCATATCCAGACCTGCCAGAACGCTGCCCTAAGAACTGCGACAGGGTGCCTCCTCATGACACCAATGGACCATCTACATGAGGAGGCGAAAGTCCTTTCCTTACGTCAGCATAATCATATGCTTTCGTTTCAGTACCTGCTTGGTTGTTACGGTGAGAGTCATCTCAACCATCATATGGTGGATAAATCTCCCCCACCCAGGCGTCAAGAGATGGAGGTCCAGCGCTACAAGAGAGAACCTCTAGATTAAGAAGCCTATCAGGCAGGTCTGAGTGGCATTCACACCGATGCAGTCGCGGATGCTATTAGCAGTTATAAAGTGAGTGCCGTTCACGGAGTCCACCCCCATCCATTGCAGCTGATGAACGTCAGCTGCCTAGACAAACAAGGGTAGTTTTGGCGCAATTACGTTTAGGATGGTGTAGTCGTCTCAATTCGTATTGGGCACGAATTGATGAAGATGTGCGTGACGCCTGCCCGGCGTGCGATACAGACCCGCACAACCTACCCAACTAACTCCAGAAGATCTCTGGCTACAGCAGAACAGAACGCAAACACATACATGTACTACTGCCAAAAAGTGCAAGAACTTACACCGCTACAGAAATAATATAGGGATAAAGAGTTGCTTCGCTCGGCCAAAAGTGGTGAACTGCCGAATTTGGTTTTCTCCGATGAGAAAACATTCGTTGTCCAGCAGTTTGTAAACGAACAAAATGATGGTGTTTACTTGCCAAAGAGGTCAGCTGAAAATATGCACTTTCGGTTGGCCACCAGAACTCAAGCGCCGGCCATGGTGATGGTGTGGGCCGCCATAACAGCCGATGGTAGCTCTCCGCTCGTATTAATCGACCGTGGCATCAGAATAAATGCCGAATATTATCATGAAAATATTTTGGAGGGTGTATTAAAGCCTTGGGCCGCAGACCTTGGACATTCCAACAGGACTTAGAAGCATCGCACTCAGCATGCGCCACTCAAGAATGGTTACAAAATGAGGTTCCTCGCTTCATTTCCAGCGCACAATGGCCACCAAAATCTCCGGATACCAATCCAGACTATTGTGTCTGGAATATTTTGTAAAGAAAGGTTGGCACTAAAATATACCAAAGTGTCGATCACCTCAAGCAAGCGCTTCGCCGGAAATGTGCCAAAATACCGCAGAGCAACATTCGGGCAGCGTGTCATTGGCATTTGAAGGCCATAATTCGTACCAAAGGTGACCGATTCGAACAAATCTAAACTTATTATAAAATTTGATGCTATTTCTGACATTTTTATCTTTCATTCAATAAAATTTAAAACAAAATGTAAAAATTATGGCGTTTGACTTTGTTGCAGTTTTTTATCTCACCCTGTTGTTCGAAACCTAATGCAAGCCACACACGTTACAACTGGTTGTACAACTGGGAGAGGTTGTATTCAAGATTGTATCGTTTGTGGCCCGGTTGTACGAAGTTGTGTCTCGATTGTATGAAAAATCAAAATTTTTTGATATTTGGCATGTTGTATCAACCGATTGTAATGTTTGTGGGCATGTCGCACACAATCTCATTTTGTTTTTATTTTTGAAGAGGCAACACTATTGTTTCGCACATCAAAACAATGCGAAATCCAATCAAATGTGTGATTTTTATGTATATATAAAAATGATTTTCAATTTATAAAATGGAATTTCAAAAATTAATTAAAAATAAAAACAGTTAAGTCAATTATAGATCATGAATTTTTTCCGGTGTGATCTTAACTCAAATAAGCTCTACGAAAAGTGAAGTTGTACACTAAGTTGTATCGTTTGTGACAAAAAAAAACACACAATTTGAGACCTCTCCAAATTGTACAACCAGTTGTATCGTGTGTGGCTTGCATAATATTGAAAATTGGTTGGTTTAAGATGCTTAATTTTTATAGCAAAAAACACTTCAAATTTTGCACTAATTTATAAAACATCTGTCTGTCGAGGAAATGTTTTCAATGTTCTGGTTCAGTTGTTTTACCCTATTTGAAATTCTTCAGCACATTTTGCCATGTACAAGCAATTTTTACCCTTTTGCGATATCTGGAGATTGATCACTTTTAACAACATTTTAAATCTTAGTAAAACATCAGAATTTGCTGGACGATATGTTTTATATATCCAAGAATAAATAATCGAGGAGGATAACCCAATTAGTTTAACATGATTAAATTTTTATATTCAGGATCATTTCCGTTCTGTATCACTTGGCAATATCAACTACATATTTTTCATAATCGTGGTATATGAAATAAATGTCTTATTTTAACTGTAATAGCAAGTTCACATTAAGCTCCTCTGTCAACGGGCTTGTAGACTGCGTGGGATTTTTATTGGTGAGTCCATATTAAACATTCTTCATTCCATATATAACCACTATTTACTATATTACATATTATATTACGTGTAATTCTGGATGAATTTTTTCTATTCTTAATATCTTTTAAACTTAATATCTATCTTTAAATTATTATCTTTGGAGGTAATGATTTTTAAAACATTATAAATATAAAACTTTTGTTTTTGAATTTGAACCGGTAAAAGGTTTCATTTTGCGGCTAAAGAGGAAGGCAAATAAAGTACGCATTTCCAAACCACCACCAAATCTCGAACACAGATATTATCAGTAACCTAACATAACAAATTTTAGAATTTAACCTCCATATCCTTTCGTAAAATTATAGAACACATTTCCGACTCCACCTCCACATGAACAGCGTCCCTAATACAAAATTTCGGATTTCAAGCTTGATCTGTTCACTCAATATGATTAAAATTGTACAAAATATAGTACTGTTGTACAAAATAATTTTTACATATTTTTGAGTTCGGGTAAGGCTCTGGGAAAATCTAACAACTAATAAAAATAAATATTTGAAAATGATCAGACACCCAGCTGTGTACAATTCTGTGATCTTGTGCGCTATCGCATACGGTAATGTATAAGATAATAAAGGTCATGACCCACACACACAATATCGATACGCCAGATGGTAGCCAAGACCACTTTAATGAAGGGACAGACAGCCAATGGTCCCTACTAAATCTTGTAACATATTTAAATAATTGTGTGGTTGCGATTAGGTTAAGTTAGAATAGTATTTGTAGCACTTAAAAAAATCTTTAAATAAAATTCAGAATCGAAATTACACCCTAACGAAGCGGTCGTATTTTCTTCCTCATCTTCTTACAACTATTTAGTACACTATACTCCAACAGTAATCTCAATTTCAAATTTCAGGATTCACTCATACCTACATTCTTCATTCCTAGAAAGCAATAGTAATCTTGTTTATTATTTTCAGAATTCCAGTTCTATCGGTTCACCCAAATTGAAATTGTAAATGAAATAGAAAGTTAAAAGAAATTGTTAATGAGATTTGACAAGTTTATTCACAAACAAACACAAAAAAGTTGAGAAACATGTAATTGTCAATTACTCCTTATTAAATACAACTTGGTTCACATGATACGAATGGTACAAATTAGTATATTTTAGTATTTTTAGTACACATATAGTGCGAACTCCAAAAACATACAGTAAGAGTTCTAGCTCTACTGCTTTCTCAAATACAAAGGGACCATATTTAGAACAATTTAATACTTTTCGTACCATTCTAGTACGAATTTCCAAAAACCCAGCCTCATCAGACCTCTTCGGAGCAAGAGTGACCCTCACCAAATATTGTAGCTTCAGTCGTTTCGTCTAGCCGTTGATGAATCGTTAAGTCAGTCAATTATTTAACTCTTCTATTAATATGGACTAGCAAATGCCCGCTACTTCGTATGCGGAAAAAGGAATTTATATTAAGTGAATATATAATAGATTATATGAAAATACCTTAATTTCAAGATATAAAGAGAACGACTAGTTTCAATGCAATTCATACTTATATACAAAATCGTACATTTCTATCTAATAAATTTCTAAAAATGGGTACAAATATATCTGTAACATTGTATTTTTCTTCATATGTTAAAAATAACTATAGTTCACAGTGATCTTAACACCGAAATGTACAATTTTAACTCTTTTCCTACTCTATATACCAAGTTTAGTGCCATTCCGTACTTTTCGTTCAAATATTGTACGCTTTCCAGATCAGCCTTTTTCTACAAAAATGGTTCCTTGTTCATGACACCGATGAGCCAACAATCGATACCTCAACAATTAACTATTGTCATCAAGAGAGACCGATCACTAAGAAAGAAGAAGCAAGAAGCTAAACTTTTGGCACAAGGAAAATAACTGTTTTGAAAATAAACACATCAATTTAGGCCGTCAGATTATTTTAATTAAAACAAGTGTTTTATTGAAACCTTAATCACCAGAGCCTTATTAGCAACACGTAAGTATCGCCTGTATACTTGTTGTGTTGTCTAATGTTCATAACTTTGTTTTTCGTCTTTGTGCAACAAATAATACACTTTTGGCTCTAAATCTACTCTGTAGATTTGGTCTATCTAACACAACATCAAAGACTCTCATCCCAAATGTCAGATTTCCAGCTCTTTCTTCCCCAAATGCCAAAGTTAATACTATTTAGTACTTTACATATTTTTTTGGTACATATTTCCAAATCACCGTCCATGTATTAACCAACCGTAGAAAAGTTGAACCAAATGGGAATTTTTAGAATTCCTTCTTCTAAATTTTGGCTGTGTTCGTTCGCAATCCCAGCTTTATAGGATCAACACATTTCCAATTTGTATCAAATTTAGTATTAATAGTACCGATAATTACGAATTTCCAAAACCTCCTACATAACCCAATCCTACATTTCAAACGAAATCTTAATTCCAAATTTCAGTTCTATCAGTTTACCTAAATTCAAATTGTACCCAATTTAGTACAAATTTCTAAAACTACTTGCATATTCCAATGCTACACTCCGACAGTAACCTTATTTCCAATTTTTAGGATACCAGCTCTATTGCTTCACCCAAATCCAAATTGTACCAAATATAGTACCATAAGTTATTATTTTCATAATCAATCAAATCAAATTTTAGAATCCCGTCCATCTATACCGATTTCCTAAAATTTAAATTGTACTAAATTTAGTACCACTTGGTATACATAAATACGAATTTCCAAAACTACCTACATGCCTCCGTCCTACAATCTATTGGTTCTCCTAAAATTTAAACTGTATCAAATTTAGAACCATTTAGTTCGCATACGTATGAATTCCCAATCCCAATTCTTACAATCCTCAGTCCTTGAATGCAATAGTAATCTTATATCTAAATTTCAGAATTCCAGCTCTAAGGGTTCACCCAAATCAACCCTACACTCTGTCAGTAATATTCTATTCAAATTTCAGAATTCCAGCTCCATCTGTCCATCGGCCACACTCTTTACCACATGGTCTGCGGAGATGAGAACACAGCTGAATGTTCAGGTCGAGGGGAATCTAATACCGACCACGAACTACCCCAAGATTCTTGGGGTCACGTTCGACAGCATGTTCAAATCGTCCGCGCAAGCCACAGCTATCTGCGACAAGATGAAAAGTAGGAAGAAGGTCCTCAAGGCGCTAGCCGGCAGCTCTTGGGGTGCGGACAAAGAAACCTTGTTGACCTCTTATAACGCGATAGGTCGGTCTGTGGTCAGCTATTCGGCTCCACTGTGGTATGCGAATACTAGTGCTACGCAGTGGAAGCATATCCAGACCTGCCAGAACGCTGCCCTAAGAACTGCGACAGGGTGCCTCCTCATGACACCAGTGGACCATCTACATGAGGAGGCGAAAGTCCTTTCCTTACGTCAGCATAATCATATGCTTTCGTTTCAGTACCTGCTTGGTTGTTACCGTGAGAGTCATCCCAACCATCATATGGTGGATAAATCTCCCCCACCCAGGCGTCAAGAGATGGAGGTCCAGCGCTACAAGAGAAAACCTCTAGATCAAGAAGCCTATCAGGCAGGTCTGAGTGGCATTCACACCGATGCAGTCGCGGATGCTATTAGCAGTTATAAAGTGAGTGCCGTCCTCGGAGTCCACCCCCATCCATTGCAGCTGAAGAACGTCAGCTGCCTAGACAAACCAGGGTAGTTTTGGCGCAATTACGTTTAGGATGGTGTAGTCGTCCCAATTCGTATTGGGCACGTATTGATGAAGATGTGCGTGACGCCTGCCCGGCGTGCGATACAGACCCGCACAACCAGAAGATCTCTGGCTACAGCAGAACAGAACGCAAACACATACATGTACTACTGCCAAAAAGTGCAAGAACTTACACCGCTACAGAAATAATATAGGGATAAAGAGTTGCTTCGCTCGGCCAAAAGTGGTGAACTGCCGAATTTGGTTTTCTCCGATGAGAAAACATTCGTTGTCCAGCAGTTTGTAAACGAACAAAATGATGGTGTTTACTTGCCAAAGAGGTCAGCTGAAAATATGCACTTTCGGTTGGCCACCAGAACTCAAGCGCCGGCCATGGTGATGGTGTGGGCCGCCATAACAGCCGATGGTAGCTCTCCGCTTGTATTAATCTACCGTGGCATCAGAATAAATGCCGAATATTATCATGAAAATATTTTGGAGGGTGTATTAAAGCCTTGGGCCGCAGACCTTGGACATTCCAACAGGACTTAGAAGCATCGCACTCAGCATGCGCCACTCAAGAATGGTTACAAAATGAGGTTCCTCGCTTCATTTCCAGCGCACAATGGCCACCAAAATCTCCGGATACCAATCCAGACTATTGTGTCTGGAATATTTTGTAAAGAAAGGTTGGCACTAAAATATACCAAAGTGTCGATCACCTCAAGCAAGCGCTTCGCCGGGAATGTGCCAAAATACCGCAGAGCAACATTCGGGCAGCGTGTGACGGTTTCATTGGCATTTGAAGGCCATAATTCGTACCAAAGGTGACCGATTCGAACAAATCTAAACTTATTATAAAATTTGATGCTATTTCTGACATTTTTAGCTTTTATTCAATAAAATTTAAAACAAAATGTAAAAATTATGGCGTTTGACTTTGTTGCAGTTTTTTATCTCACCCTGTTGTTCGAAACCTAATGCAAGCCACACACGTTACAACTGGTTGTACAACTGGGAGAGGTTGTATTCAAGATTGTATCGTTTGTGGCCCGGTTGTACGAAGTTGTGTCTCGATTGTATGAAAAATCAAATTTTTTTGATATTTGGCATGTTGTATCAACCGATTGTAATGTTTGTGGGCATGTCGCATACAATCTCATTTTGTTTTTATTTTTGAAGGGGCAACACTATTGTTTCGCACATCAAAACAATGCGAAATCCAATCAAATGTGTGATTTTTATGTATATATAAAAAGGATTTTCAATTTATAAAATGGAATTTCAAAAATTAATTAAAAATAAAAGCAGTTAAGTCAATTATAGATCATGAATTTTTTCCGGTGTGATCTTAACTCAAATAAGCTCTACGAAAAGTGAAGTTGTACACTAAGTTGTATCGTTTGTGACAAAAAAACACACAATTTGAGACCTCTCCAAATTGTACAACCAGTTGTATCGTGTGTGGCTTGCATAATATTGAAAATTGGTTGGTTTAAGATGCTTAATTTTTATAGAAAAAAACACTTCAAATTTTGCACTAATTTATAAAACATCTGTCTGTCGAGGAAATGTTTGTAAACGAACAAAATGATGGTGTTTACTTGCCAAAGAGGTCAGCTGAAAATATGCACTTTCGGTTGGCCACCAGAACTCAAGCGCCGGCCATGGTGATGGTGTGGGCCGCCATAACAGCCGATGGTAGCTCTCCGCTTGCATTAATCTACCGTGGCATCAGAATAAATGCCGAATATTATCATGAAAATATTTTGGAGGGTGTATTAAAGCCTTGGGCCGCAGACCTTGGACATTCCAACAGGACTTAGAAGCATCGCACTCAGCATGCGCCACTCAAGAATGGTTACAAAATGAGGTTCCTCGCTTCATTTCCAGCGCACAATGGCCACCAAAATCTCCGGATACCAATCCAGACTATTGTGTCTGGAATATTTTGTAAAGAAAGGTTGGCACTAAAATATACCAAAGTGTCGATCACCTCAAGCAAGCGCTTCGCCGGAAATGTGCCAAAATACCGCAGAGCAACATTCGGGCAGCGTGTCATTGGCATTTGAAGGCCATAATTCGTACCAAAGGTGACCGATTCGAACAAATCTAAACTTATTATAAAATTTGATGCTATTTCTGACATTTTTAGCTTTCATTCAATAAAATTTAAAACAAAATGTAAAAATTATGGCGTTTGACTTTGTTGCAGTTTTTTATCTCACCCTGTTGTTCGAAACCTAATGCAAGCCACACACGTTACAACTGGGAGAGGTTGTATTCAAGATTGTATCGTTTGTGGCCCGGTTGTACGAAGTTGTGTCTCGGTTGTATGAAAAATCAAAATTTTTTGATATTTGGAATGTTGTACCAACCGATTGTAATGTTTGTGGGCATGTCGCATACAATCTCATTTTGTTTTTATTTTTGAAGAGGCAACACTATTGTTTCGCACATCAAAACAATGCGAAATCCAATCAAATGTGTGATTTTTATGTATATATAAAAAGGATTTTCAATTTATAAAATGGAATTTCAAAAAATTAATTAAAAATAAGTCAATTATAGATCATGAATTTTTTCCGGTGTGATCTTAACTCAAATAAGCTCTACGAAAAGTGAAGTTGTACACTAAGTTGTATCGTTTGTGACAAAAAAACACACAATTTGAGACCTCTCCAAATTGTACAACCAGTTGTATCGTGTGTGGCTTGCATAATATTGAAAATTGGTTGGTTTAAGATGCTTAATTTTTATAGAAAAAAACACTTCAAATTTTGCACTAATTTATAAAACATCTGTCTGTCGAGGAAATGTTTGTAAACGAACAAAATGATGGTGTTTACTTGCCAAAGAGGTCAGCTGAAAATATGCACTTTCGGTTGGCCACCAGAACTCAAGCGCCGGCCATGGTGATGGTGTGGGCCGCCATAACAGCCGATGGTAGCTCTCCGCTTGTATTAATCTACCGTGGCATCAGAATAAATGCCGAATATTATCATGAAAATATTTTGGAGGGTGTATTAAAGCCTTGGGCCGCAGACCTTGGACATTCCAACAGGACTTAGAAGCATCGCACTCAGCATGCGCCACTCAAGAATGGTTACAAAATGAGGTTCCTCGCTTCATTTCCAGCGCACAATGGCCACCAAAATCTCCGGATACCAATCCAGACTATTGTGTCTAGAATATTTTGTAAAGAAAGGTTGGCACTAAAATATACCAAAGTGTCGATCACCTCAAGCAAGCGCTTCGCCGGGAATGTGCCAAAATACCGCAGAGCAACATTCGGGCAGCGTGTGACGGTTTCATTGGCATTTGAAGGCCATAATTCGTACCAAAGGTGACCGATTCGAACAAATCTAAACTTATTATAAAATTAGATGCTATTTCTGACATTTTTATACCCTCCACCATGGGTAGGAGGGTATATTAACTTTGTCATTCCGTTTGTAACACCTCTAAATATTCGTCGTAGACCCCATAAAGTATATATATTCATAATCAGCATAAAATTCTAAGACGATTTAGCGATGTCCGTCTGTCTGTCTGTCCGTCTGTCTGTCTGTCTGTCTGTCCGTCTGTCTGTCTGTCTGTTGAAATCACGATAGAGCCCACATTATTTGACGTAGACCTTTGAAATTTGGCACAAGTGTGTGTATTGTCCCTAGGATGGTTGGTATTGAAAATGAGATATATCGGTCCACGTTCTGGTATAGTCCCCATATAACGGTACCTCCCGATATTCGGTATTTTGATGATTTATGCCACATTTTTTTACGGATTTATCTGAAAATTGGTATTTGTAGGTCATGACGGGTCCCTGAGCGTGTGGCAAAACATTGCATGTATAGGTCCACGTTTTGGTATAGCCCCCATATAACGGTACCTACCGATATTCGGTATTTTGATGATTTATGCCACATTTTTTCACGGATTTGTCTGAAAATTGGTATTTGTAGGTCACAACGGGTCCCTGAGCGTGTGGCAAAACATTGCATGTATAGGTCCACGTTCTGGTATAGTCCCCATATAACGGTACCTCCCGATATTCGGTATTTTGATGATTTATGCCACTGATTTGTGTAAAAGTTGGTATTTGTGGGTCATAATGGGTCCTAGTTCGTGTGGCGAAACATTGTAATTATAGGTGCACGTGTTGGTGTAGCCCCTATATAACGGTACCTCCCGATATTCGGCATTTTAATGTTTTTTGCCACATTTCTTCTAATGTTCTTTTACCCTAGGGTGGAGGGTATTAAAAGTTTGGCCCGGCCGAACTTAATGTTTTTTTACTTGTTAGCTTTCATTCAATAAAATTTAAAACAAAATGTAAAAATTATGGCGTTTGACTTTGTTGCAGTTTTTTATCTCACCCTGTTGTTCGAAACCTAATGCAAGCCACACACGTTACAACTGGTTGTACAACTGGGAGAGGTTGTATTCAAGATTGTATCGTTTGTGGCCCGGTTGTACGAAGTTGTGTCTCGATTGTATGAAAAATCAAATTTTTTTGATATTTGGCATGTTGTATCAACCGATTGTAATGTTTGTGGGCATGTCGCATACAATCTCATTTTGTTTTTATTTTTGAAGGGGCAACACTATTGTTTCGCACATCAAAACAATGCGAAATCCAATCAAATGTGTGATTTTTATGTATATATAAAAAGGATTTTCAATTTATAAAATGGAATTTCAAAAATTAATTAAAAATAAAAGCAGTTAAGTCAATTATAGATCATGAATTTTTTCCGGTGTGATCTTAACTCAAATAAGCTCTACGAAAAGTGAAGTTGTACACTAAGTTGTATCGTTTGTGACAAAAAAACACACAATTTGAGACCTCTCCAAATTGTACAACCAGTTGTATCGTGTGTGGCTTGCATAATATTGAAAATTGGTTGGTTTAAGATGCTTAATTTTTATAGAAAAAAACACTTCAAATTTTGCACTAATTTATAAAACATCTGTCTGTCGAGGAAATGTTTGTAAACGAACAAAATGATGGTGTTTACTTGCCAAAGAGGTCAGCTGAAAATATGCACTTTCGGTTGGCCACCAGAACTCAAGCGCCGGCCATGGTGATGGTGTGGGCCGCCATAACAGCCGATGGTAGCTCTCCGCTTGCATTAATCTACCGTGGCATCAGAATAAATGCCGAATATTATCATGAAAATATTTTGGAGGGTGTATTAAAGCCTTGGGCCGCAGACCTTGGACATTCCAACAGGACTTAGAAGCATCGCACTCAGCATGCGCCACTCAAGAATGGTTACAAAATGAGGTTCCTCGCTTCATTTCCAGCGCACAATGGCCACCAAAATCTCCGGATACCAATCCAGACTATTGTGTCTGGAATATTTTGTAAAGAAAGGTTGGCACTAAAATATACCAAAGTGTCGATCACCTCAAGCAAGCGCTTCGCCGGGAATGTGCCAAAATACCGCAGAGCAACATTCGGGCAGCGTGTGACGGTTTCATTGGCATTTGAAGGCCATAATTCGTACCAAAGGTGACCGATTCGAACAAATCTAAACTTATTATAAAATTTGATGCTATTTCTGACATTTTTAGCTTTCATTCAATAAAATTTAAAACAAAATGTAAAAATTATGGCGTTTGACTTTGTTGCAGTTTTTTATCTTACCCTGTTGCTCGAAACCTAATGCAAGCCACACACGTTACAACTGGTTGTACAACTGGGAGAGGTTGTATTCAAGATTGTATCGTTTGTGGCCCGGTTGTACGAAGTTGTGTCTCGATTGTATGAAAAATCAAATTTTTTTGATATTTGGCATGTTGTATCAACCGATTGTAATGATTGTGGGCATGTCGCATACAATCTCATTTTGTTTTTATTTTTGAAGGGGCAACACTATTGTTTCGCACATCAAAACAATGCGAAATCCAATCAAATGTGTGATTTTTATGTATATATAAAAAGGATTTTCAATTTATAAAATGGAATTTCAAAAATTAATTAAAAATAAAAGCAGTTAAGTCAATTATAGATCATGAATTTTTTCCGGTGTGATCTTAACTCAAATAAGCTCTACGAAAAGTGAAGTTGTACTCTAAGTTGTATCGTTTGTGACAAAAAAAACACACAATTTGAGACCTCTCCAAATTGTACAACCAGTTGTATCGTGTGTGGCTTGCATAATATTGAAAATTGGTTGGTTTAAGATGCTTAATTTTTATAGAAAAAAACGCTTCAAATTTTGCACTAATTTATAAAACATCTGTCTGTCGAGGAAATGTTTTCAATGTTCTGGTTCAGTTGTTTTACCCTATTTGAAATTCTTCAGCACATTTTGCCATGTACAAGCAATTTTTACCCTTTTGCGATATCTGGAGATTGATCACTTTTAACAACATTTTAAATCTTAGTAAAACATCAGAATTTGCTGGACGATATGTTTTATATATCCAAGAATAAATAATCGAGGAGGATAACCCAATTAGTTTAACATTATTAAATTTTTATATTCAGGATCATTTCCGTTCTGTATCACTTGGCAATATCAACTACATATTTTTCATAATCGTGGTATATGAAATAAATGTCTTATTTTAACTGTAATAGCAAGTTCACATTAAGCTCCTCTGTCAACGGGCTTGTAGACTGCGTGGGATATTTATTGGTGAGTCCATATTAAACATTCTTCATTCCATATATAACCACTATTTACTATATTACATATTATATTACGTGTAATTCTGGATGAATTTTTTCTATTCTTAATATCTTTTAAACTTAATATCTATCTTTAAATTATTATCTTTGGAGGTAATGATTTTTAAAACATTATAAATATAAAACTTTTGTTTTTGAATTTGAACCAGTAAAAGGTTTCATTTTGCGGCTAAAGGGGAAGGCAAATAAAGTACGCATTTCCAAACCACCACCAAATCTCGAACACAGATATTATCAGTAACCTAAATAACAAATTTTAGAATTTTACCTCCATATCCTTTCGTAAAATTATAGAACACATTTCCGACTCCACCTCCTCATGAACAGCGTCCCTAATACAAAATTTCGGATTTCAAGCTTGATCTGTTCAGTCAATATGATTGAAATTGTACAAAATATAGTACTGTTGTACAAAATAATTTGTACATATTTTTGAGTTCGGGTAAGGCTCTGGGAAAACCTAACAACTAATAAAAATAAATATTTGAAAATGATCAGACACCCAGCTGCGATAACATGTGTACAATTCTGTGATTTTGTGCGCTGTCGCATACGGTAATGTATAAGATAATAAAGGACATGACCCACACACACAATATCGATACGCCAGTTGGTAGACAAGATCACTTGAATGAAAAAGTAACATATTTGAATAATTGTGTGGCTGCGATTAGGTTAAATTAGAATAGTATTTGTAGTACTTAAAAATCTTAATTCCAAATTTCAGGACAGCATTTCTATCAGTTTACCTGAATTCAAATTGTACCCAATTTAGTACAAAATTCTAAAACTACTTGCATATCCCAATGATACACTCCGACACTAACCTTATTTCCAATTTTTAGGATACCAGCTCTATTGCCTCACCCAAATCCAAATTGTACCAAATTTAGTACCATAAATTATCATTTTCATAATCAATCAAATCAAATTTTAGAATCCCGTCCAACTATACCGATTTCCTAAAATTTAAATTGTACTAAATTTAGTACCACTTGGTATACATAAATACGAATTTCCAAAACTACCTACATGCCTCCGTCCTACAATCTATTGGTTCTCCTAAAATTTAAACTGTATCAAATTTAGTACCATTTAGTTCGCATACGTATGAATTTCCAAACTTTCTTGAAACCTTCATTCCAGCTCTATGGGTTCACCCAAATCAATCCTACACTCTGTCAGTAATATTCTATTCAAATTTCAGAATTCCAGCTCCATCTGTTATCCAATCAAATAGCCCTTATTTTTGAATTCGTATCGTTTAGAAATAACGCTGCAAGTTTGTTTAGTTCATGATTGAGCTCATAAATAAGACAGCCCTTCTTAACTCCTCTCTTATGACCACAATCCCATAACCATAAGATGGGGGTAAATTAACCGATTTCAATATAATTCGGCAAATTAATTTTTGTGTCAAATTCCATTACACATTCTTTAAACCGGGATCTTACAGTAGAATACACTACGTCTTTACGCTACGTTACGTTACGCTGGTTGTAAGACACTAAATTTTTTTATTAAAAATATTTCGTAAGAATTACTTATGATAATATGGCTTAACCTAACTTAGCATTAAGTGTAAAAGAGAGAGATGAGAAATAGACCATACATGTTAGGGGGAGGTCATAAACACGCATAGCTATCTCACATGTGGCAAACAAACATGCTGCATTTGCTTATCAGTCTGAGTAAAGACTACATCCCGTAATCTAACTCCACCATAAAAATCTAATTTTTTTGGAGGTTCCTCCGATTCTGATGCTTGTCTCCAAGTGGAATGTCAATAATGTATATAGCATATGTTACTTTCAGGCGATGTGGGAGTATATTCAAAAAATTTTCATTTAAACCTGTTTAGCGATTTATTTTTCCATAAACTACTAACAAAAAATCAAACGTACAAACATTTTCCTTTATTATAGATATAGATTTTAATTATTAGTGTCGTGCCCTCTGCTATTTGAGTGAACATCACCATGTTTCCACCAACTACAACTTTTGATTTGTCCGAAGTGTGCATTAAAGTGCCACCGTGTGATACGAAAGACTTCTATGGAAGTTACGAAGAATGGCTCACTTTTAGGGACATGCTTATGGCCATATACGGCAATCACCCTAGGTTGACATCAGGTCATAAATTATACCATTTAAAAAACAAAACTAAAGGTGAAGCTGGTAGGATCGTTGATAAATTTCCGCTATCAGATCTAAACTTTAATTTAGGATGGGATGCTTTAAAGAAAAGATACGAAAATAAACGAATTTTAGTAGATAACCAGTTAAAACTTATTTTTGAAGTGGTACCAGCGAAATCTGAAAATAGTAAAGACATAAAGAGAATCCAGCTAACGATGAGCGATTCCCTAGCAATTTTAAGATCTCACGATATTAGTGTGACTAAGTGGGATCCGATATTAATTTATTTATGTTAGAGTAAACTCCCAATCGAAACGCTGACACTATGGGAGCAATCTCTAGAATTTAATTCGGAGTTGCTAAACTGGTCTCAAATGGAGGAATTCCTAATTAATAGGCATCAAGTTTTAGAACGAAGTAACCGCCTCAAAGTGCAATTCGCTCCACAATATTCACGACTTGACTATGGAGCGCAACATCAAGCGAATTTTACAACATTGAACAGATGTAATTTATCCGGGAAAAATCATTTATTAAGAAATTGTCCGAAATTCAATAGCATGTCCGCAAATCAACGCATCGAAGTAGCTAGAGAAAAGCTTATATGCAGCAATTGCCCTACCAATGGACACATCAGTCAAGAGTGTGTCAATATGCACAGATGTATGCATTGCAAGAAAAAACATCACACAAAGCTGCATTTAATTTATACTTTACAACAACAACAGTCAAGTCAATAGTTTTACGCGTTCTCAAGCAGATCGTAGAACAGAAACGCAATATATATATGGACCAATAAAATACGACAGTATTGCGTTATCCACTATAAAGATATCTTCGCAAGACGAAAGCACTAATTCTTTATTAAGAAAATTCTGAGAACAAGAGGAATTCGAATGGGCTCCTATACTGACAGAATCAGAAGAATATTGGGAACAACTGTATGAAGATACAACTCGCCGTGGCTCGGACGGAAGATATATAATAAAGTTGCCTTTTAAAAAGGACTATCCAGACATCATATATTTAAAATCGTCTCGATTCAGAGGTTTACGTCACTATGAAAATATGGAAAAAAGGTTTAAATAAAGACAAGACACTCGCCAGCACGTACAGAGAGGATTTAAACGAATATATTATACTTGGACACATGAAACGCTGTTCTGACAAAGAAAATAAGATAAATTCGAAATACTATTCGTACTATTTACCACACCATGCTGTCTTTCGACCAGAAAGCACGAGCACAAAAGTTAGAGTAGTGATTAACGGCTCATGCAAAACAAAAAGTTTATTTTCTCTAAATGATGCTTTATATTCAGGTCCAATTTTGTAAAATGAGTTGACAACAATAATTGACGTCTTTACAAATACGTATTTAATGATGACAACGAGAAGGTGTACCGGCAAATAAAAGTACACGAATATGATAATCCGTATCAGAGAATTTTGTTTCGTACCTACGAAAATGGACCTATTGAAGATTATGAAATAAATTCTGTTACTTTTGGTATTAACTGTGCGCAATATCTGGCAATAAGAACGTTATTGCCACAGAATGGCAAATTGAGCGGCCGCTCGCAGCAAACATATTAAAAAACTAAATATTTGTCGATGACATTTTAGCAGGTGGTCATACAGTTGACTCGGCCTTGCTGGCACAAAAGGAAGTATTAAATACATTAAAATCAGCCGGATTTCCAGTAAAGAAAATTGCTGCAAATTACCCTCCCTTCTCCCTTCTCCCTTTCAGAAAGCTTACGCATGTATATTCGTTTGTTTATCGACGAAGGCAATTCACCTGGAATCTTGCACTAGTTTGACATCAGATGCTTTCTTGGCAACCTTTGCAATGTTTATTGGGAGAAGAGGTTTTCCAAAAGTTGTCATGTCCGATAACGACACTAATTTCGTTGGTGCGAGCCGGGATTTAGTAAAAGAATTCGACATTTTTGTGAAAATATCAGCCAAAGAAATCTCAAATAAATATGCAATAAGAGGTTTCTAATGAAAATTTATTCCGCCAGGCGCTCCACATACGGGTGGTCTATGGGAGGCTAGTCTAATCAGTTTTAAGACTCATTTCAAAAAGCTAATCGTGCAACAAAAGTATACGTTTGAATAATTTGCTACAACTCTTGTACGTATAGAAAGTGTATTAATTTCAAGACCGATATCACCGCTATCTGAAGACCCAGAAGAGTTAGAAGCCCTAACTCCGGCTCATTTTCTAAGGGGAGAACTGCTATTATTTGCAACTGAATTGTATTTATATAATATATCCGACATCAATCGTTGGAAAGAACTGAGGGTCATGCATCAGATGGAAAAGTGAAGAAGAAATGCACAAGCGATACAAATGGCAAAATCCCGAACGGGACATAGAAAAAAAAAAACGACTTTGTACTCGTGACAGATGATACTCTACCACCTCTCTGGAAAATGGGACGTATAGTCACGATCTATATAGGCGACGGTGATCATGTGAGGGTCGCAGACGTAAAGACATGCGACGGCATAATAACGAGGCCAATATCTAAAAAGTAGAACAGTGTGTGGTACATGTTTTGTTGAAAAGAAGAATGAGATTTATTAACGGACCATATGTCGTATGGTCAAATTCGTTTGCTTTATTTTTGTTTCTTTCCAGAAAATAAATGGTCCAAGGGAACAGAGCCTCGTTTGTTATAAACATTACTCACTCAAGCAATGTAGCATGTTTAAGTAGATGGCTCAAAAGGACAGAGAATACGAGAAAAGAGAATTACCTATCTCGGGATCATTTTGTACGTTTTTGTAACGCTCCCGGGAATTGCAGAATGTGCAGGGAAAGGTATCATACTAACCTCAAATACACAGGATCAGAGACCAAAGCAACCTAAGTACCCTTCCCATTGCTAGGAGCACATCCAACAGGAATCAAACGCCGGCAAAGTTAGCACCAATATCCAGCAACGGGACCGCAACAAAAACCCACAGGCGCAAAATCAACAACAGTTGAAGGGTCAAAGGCTACCGCAACACAAATCACCAAATCAAACGCCATTGCCACCCGAAGGACGCCAAGGATAACAAGACCGAAAGCAGAGCCAACTAAAAAGATTTTAAAAGAAATCGCAACTCAAATGAAGGTATTAGCTTCTGCCGTCAATGTTGCACCCGTGCAAAGGGGGAAGGTTGTCGAGGTCCAAGCCAAACCCCTCTCCACAACCGCAATCAGACCCCCCTTCGATCCACGCCAATGGAGAACGATGCCATCGATGAGGATGACTTGATAGACATTGAGCTCTAAATAGGATGTGATCGAAGTTGTGTCATCACTAGAAAAGTTAGTTGCTAGAAAAAGGATCGTCTTGATCAACAACCAACCTGTGAATAAAATTCCAAACCAATAAACTTGTCGACGGACAATATTTTTTTTATTTAAAATCAAGTGACTTTGGTGCTATTTAAGTGAACATCACGTAAGTATATTTCGTATACTTGTGGTGTCATATTTGCTGTGTATTAGTTGTTGCAGTTACCGCCAACAACCATTTTCAAGGCTTTAAATTACGACGAAATACAGATCCTTCGTCCTTGTGGGATCCTTCGTTAGTTCAGTGTTGGTGTGAGATATATGTATATTCAGTTCAATACTTTTTCCAATTAATGTATGCAATTCAAAATCATAGTAATAATAGAAGGGGAATTGGCTATATACAACGATACCTTTCCCGATATTAGCCACTCAAGGCATTGATTGCAAGGCAAAAATTATGCGGACAAATAGAATGGTGACGACGGTTAATAATTGACTTAAAACTTTGAATATTACGGTGATTTCGGCTGTGTAAGAAGGTAAATATTTCTAAACTATATCTGGATAGTCTGGTGATCTCGGCGAACTGTGAATGGAGCGAATGAAGAATGGCCGGTTTATTTATTGGAGATTATGATGTATTGACACTTGTCGAGTAATGCATACACAAAGGGATTGATGAATGGAACGGTGGAGTTTGTCTATGTACAAGAGACGGAAGAGGAATTACGGCTGATTATATTGGCGACTAAAGTGGTGCATAGAGAAATACGTGATTACATTGTGATTACATTTTGCACCAAAAGGGAACCATAGATAGTTTGTTGTACCCGGTCAACAAAATACGAGGATACAAACATACGTACAGACTGGCAATCAAAATGTCTGCTAATAAGAATTTAGAAAGAGCATGTAACGGCTCTCGGACATAATCCCCATTGCAATAATTAATTTGACCGATTTAATCTTTAATCCTCATGGGGAGTATAAATGTTTTCTGTGGGGACTACTTATAAAAAATATTAAATGTTGTTAAAAAAGAAAATCTCAAGCCCCGAACGAAGGCTTGCTACCTACAAAATGATTAAAATTTAGAAAACTTTGGTACGCGTTAGCCGAACATACCTAGAGGAGAAAAAAGTTTAAAATTTACAAAAAAAATACAATTTAAAAAACTTAGCTTCGCGTTAGTCGGTGCCAGACATAGCCCGAGTAGAAAATTTCAAGCCCCGGGCAAAGGTGGCTACATACAAAAAGATTTACTTACAAAAAAAAAATTATAAAATTTAGAAAACTTTAGATCGCGATAGCCGGTGCCGGAAATACCCAGATAAGAAATTCTCAATTTTTTTTCGGACACCCGTTTAAATCTGCATTCGTTTTGGACATAGCCACTATGATGGTCATTATGTCCGCTACTTTCTGGTAGTTATGACCAATTTTTTCTTGGACATAATCTCCATCCTATTATGAGGGTTATGACGAAAAAAAAGGAATGAGGATTATGACATGGTACCCATCTAACATAGAAAAATCAACTGAAAATATCGGAAAGTTACTAGAAATAGTAGGCAGAGCCAATATTTAGTGTAAAATTGTTTGTAGAGATAACCCTACATGAAATATTTACACCGGATATGTTGGCGAGAGCAGAACGGGATAGCAATTTCAATCTCTATTGGAGCCATTCGTTATAAAGGTTGCCTCGGACGCAGGATCAACAAGTGCTCGAACTGGATAAGTGCCTTTATGTATTAAATTTATGTAACCTTTTTACTACAGATTTACTTTATGGAACAGTGTGGCTTGTTTGTTCGGGATACCGTAGTATTTTGTTGTTGCAAAATGGTCAGGCTTTATCCCTTTATTGTTGTTTTTATAAAAACAACGTTTGTTTATTAGTGGAGCACGATGGTAATGTTTACCAGGGGGTAAGGCAGGGAATACCTAAGTTTCGCAATCCTCATTAGTTCCCTTGTTTTTTGTCTGGGATATTCTCCCCAGAAGTTATTTTAAAAATAGCTTTAATGACAAAAAAAAATTTTTTTTACCCAAGTGACGAGATCGTAAGCTCAATAGATGAGGAACCAAAGAATTAAATAAAACTAAAATTCTTTTGGAAAGTCTTCTAAATCTTACAACCGCACTTATAAACATTTACATCTTTCTCCACTTTACTTTATGACTGTAAGCAAATATTTTAAAGCGCAAACAGGAGTACCATTATGTTCGTTGAAGAAGACATGGTAATGATAATTAGTAGGTGATTTCACTGCATCAAGGGTTTAATCCAAGTTTGCCTTAAGGTTGCGCAAATTCAACGACTTTGAAGAATCTATGCCTTTAATATCGCGCACGTTATCTCCGAAAGGAGGGAATCGCGATCAGTCCATGATGATAAAGACGATTTATCTTTGAGATTCTGTTCTCAGAGTGTCACCGTAAGAACACTAAAATAGGATCCCAATGATCCGTTACAATGTCGTAAATTGACATGGCAACAAACAAACATTATACTGTTACCATAAGCACCGGTAAGGCTTTCACAGGCAACTGAAAAACTCTTTTGGGTGAGCAAAAATTTAGAAACCATTTCCTTAGCTTCGCCTTTTTTTTATCAAGTGACACAACCTCTCTCTATCATTTACCGTAGAGGTTGGAAGAAAAAATCGAGGAATGTACGTCAAGACAACAAATTACCACAAAATTATCAATGTCGCACTGGCAACTGGGGAGTTACAGGTTGACTTTTAAGGGCTGATATTTTGCAAAACAAGTTTAAGAAAACATGTACATTAAACAAGTAAAAAACAGCTAAGCTCGGCTGGGCCGAAATTTTAATAACCATTTCCACCATTTTGAAGGAACTTAGAAAATTTCAAAAAATCAGTAGAAATATACCACTCTATATACGAAGACGTGGTCTTTCATATATACATTTTTTCATAAGCTGTAGTACCTATTACGAATTTAAAAAACGAAATTTGAAACAATTCCGGTAAAAATATAGTTAAAATCATCAAAATACCGAATATTTTGAGGTACCGTTATATCGGACATTTTTACGAAGACATGGACCTGCACATAGGTTGTGGTACCTATTACGAACTTTAAATACGAAATTTGAAACAATTTCGGTAATAATATAGCCAAATCATTAAAATATCGAATATTGGAAGATACCGTTATAAAGGTGCTACACAAAATCGTGGACCTGCCTACTGGTAAAATTATAGAGTTATATTATTTTGTACAATAATACAACGATTAGATTTGAATTGTAAAGTGAAGAAAACCAATAACTGTGTCTTGTAACAAAATGGAGCTACTACTATTGTATGAAACATTTCACAATGCAGAGATTTATAGCGGTCCGCGTATGTTAGTTGCTAATAATTGGGGAGCAATTTAGTGGACGGTAGTTCACATTGCCGCGAAGAAGGGTGATTTTAGAGCGACCAGTACCAAGGAGCAAAATAAAAACACTTTTTTATTTTATTTATTTACTATTATTAATTTTTTTTTTTCAAAAAATACTGAAACCTCACAAATAAAAGGAACTAAAATTCCAAAATTCCTGCAGACATAATATACATTTGAATAAAATTTTATCAATCTACTTCATTTCGTTCGGAAGCTAAATTGATTTGCACTGACAAACGGATAGACGTACGACATTGCTAAATCGACATAGAATTTTATGCTGATTAAGAATACATATACTTTGTGGGGACTAAAATATATATATTTCGAGGTGTTACAAACGGAATGACAAACTTAATATGCCCTCCATACTATGGTGTAGGGTATAAAAAGGCACGATTGGTAACAAGCAAACATCGCTTTTTCACAAATCTAGCTTGATTCGAGCAAAATGTGTAAAGAAAAAGGTTGTGGGGAAAGAGAAAGCAAATAAAAACAACGAATACAAGGTAGGGCAAGTAAGAGAATGTTGCAAGTAAAGATACCTACCTGTATGAATTGTAATGTCAGAATTGCCATAAAAATAGTTGTTTGTAATCAAATAAGCAAATCAATATTTTTTTAACAAATAAACAAAACAAAAAATTCGCGAAAATTTAATAAGAGATCAAGATTTCTTTTCAACATCTATATATCTCTTAAGGTTAGATTGTATGTTGTAATATGTATGTTGGTTACAACTTTATTGCTTACTAGCTGAACCCGGTGCGCTTCGCTACCCCTTTTGATTTTATATGCATTCAAAATTTTATTTTTTATTAAAAAAAAATATTGCACTACTTTTATGCGTTAATAAACCAAACCATTAGAAAAGCAGTAACATGACATGCATACACGAAGGGTTTGTCCTTTGAATTTTTTTATTGCATAGCAAATACCAAGCGTGCAGGAAACTGCAATTTTTTGAAGTTGAGTGGCATTTCTATTGCAATTAGTGAATTCGAGGTAGTAACATACTTCCCCGTAATAAGCGTATTTCAAATTAACTGTTGTGTTGTGTTTTAGTGTTAGCCTAAGGCGTTCTGATCCGATTTAAATATAATTTAAAAAAAATTACTTTTACACCAAATTCCGCCACACCTTTCATATTTCATTGAAATTGGTGCGTCAAATATGTGAAATCGACCAATTAATTTATCACATTTATTATTGTAACCAAATTCCGCCACATATTCTGAATTTCATTGGAATTGGTCATATATATCGTGTTTGGTACATAACATGTATAAAGTCGGCCGAAATATATATATTAGCTATACCCAAACCTCAACCGATTTTAATATAATTTGACAAATGTATATTCGTTTTAACATTCCAAATTTCATTGAAATTAGAGATACATAACGTGTTTGGTGCATCAAATATATGAAATCGGTCGAAAATATATATGGGAGCTATATCCAAATCTGAACCGGTTTCAATATAATTTGACAAATTCATGTTTGCTCCCAATTTCGTTACTTATTTTAAATTTCATTAAAATTGGACATTCATATCGTGTTTGGTGCACCAAATACATAAAATCGGCCGAAAATGTATATGGGAGCTATATCCAAATCTGAACCGATTTCAATATAATTTGATAAATTTATTTTTGGATGAAATCCCGTTAAACATTCCAAATTTCATTGGAATGGAACATTCATATCGTGTTTGGGGCATCAAATGAACGAAATCGGTCGAAAATATATATGGGAGCTATATCCAAATATGAACCGATTTCAATATAATTTGGGAAATCAATTTATTAGATAAAATCCATCACACGTTCCAAATTTCATTGAAATTTGGGATACATAGCGTGTTTGGTGCATCGAATGCTTGAAATCGGCCAAAAATATGTATGGGAGCTATATCCAAATGTGAACCGATTTTAATATAATTTGGCGAATTTATTTTTGTTCCAAATTCCGTTACGCATTCCAAATTTGGAGACTGTATCTGTAATCGATCAATAGATATGTGCATACGAAATCTAAATTTTTGGGAGGTACCTCCGATTCTGATGCTATATCTCCACTTCCAAGTGGAATTACAAAAATGTATATAGCCTATGTTACTTTCAGGCGATGTTGCAGTATACATGCAAATTTTCAGGAAAATCTGTTTAGCGGTTTTCGAGTCCATAAATTACAAACAAACAAACAAACATTTTCCTCTTTTATAGATATAGATCATATGATTGAAAATAAAACACATACACAACTTAAACAGTTTGACATGTTAAGCCAGGCAAATAAAATAATTAAAATCGATTGGTAGCTCGCCCTACCTTGATTTCATTGTGCCATGGGTGTAAGTAAATTTTATTATAAAAGTGTTTGGCGGTTTATTTGTGTTAATTATTTTTTTATTACAAGTATATTTTTCTTGCGCAATTGGTAATTGGCGACAGAGGCCTTGATGCGTAAGCTACCGAGAATAAAAAACGTGTAATGTTTGATATTCTTTTGGTCGCAGTTACTAATACATAAACACTAGGCTAGGCAAACATCAACTACTAAAACTCAAAGGCTATCCGTGATCGTTTTTCCGCGAAGGAAGGGTGTAGAGGGGATGCCAGTGATATCAATCAGGATCCGTTGTTGACCTAGTCCCTATCGAATGGATGCAATAGAAAAGCATTAAGTTTGAAACATCCTCAATCATAAGGTGGACAAAGCAAAATATCTCGAATGATGGTTTTCTAACAATAACGTATTAGGAATTCAAAATTAGACCCCAATCAATTGGAAAACTTTGACCACATTTGTAGTTAAGTTGTGCCGCTACATGATAAATAAGGACATATCAATTTTGAATGAAGTGTTTGTTCAATTAAAATTTGAAATTATTAAATTAGCCACGTGACTAGAAAATGACATTAGCACCTTCCATCTAAGTAGTGGTGTCGAATTACTATACTCATTGGAAGCAAAAAACACTTCATTACAGTCTCCGGTAGAATGCCTAGCCGACAATTAAGCAACAAGTTCGGCACACAAAAAAGCAATAACTCAGATTTCGGCTATTGGTATTTTCGTTTTAGCTGAATTTCAGAATCTCAGCTAATTTTTATACCCTCCACCATACTTTGTCATTCCGTTTGCAACTCCTCGAAATACTCATATCAGACCCAACAAAGTATATATATTCTTGATCAGCGTACAATTCTAAGTCGATTTAGCGAAGGAATTGAGATAGAAGGCTAAAATTTTGCTAAAATTTTTGTTATTTTTGCCAGTAGGCAGGTTAATAGCATGTTCACCAAACTAGTTTTTCTTCCAATTATAAGCCAAATGGCAGACAAATAGAATTTTTGGTTTCCGTACGTAAATAAATAAAAAGATTTTTTTTTCTATAGGCAAATTTTGGTTCACCTAACTCCAACACAAACAAAACGAAATGCCAAAGTAGACAATCAAAAAATATCAATCGTTCATTCACAAAATTTGAGCAAAGTAAAATATTGTGTTTGAAAATTGATATTTCACACAAAAGGTATGGTCCATTTCATCCGCTGTGCTGTGTCGATCCCAATAGGTGCGCTTTTTCTCTGGTCTCAACTCTATCCCCACGCAAAATTAGGCGCAAATTGACCTGAAAGACTACAAAATCGGAAAAATCTCTTGTTGGTCCATTGCAAGTTCTATAGGTATTTATTCTGACCCTAACCCTGACTCAACGCCTAATTTCGTGAGGTTTGCGTCATAATTGTGACGTGTAGCGTGACTACAAATAAAAAAGTGGCGGACGGACACACATAGCTAAATCGACCCATCTCGGAGGTACATATGTAAAATCGTGGGGCTAGAACTAATATTTTGAGGTTTGTGGCATCATCTATTTGAAATGGAAAATCCAAAAACGGCACCAGGTCATAATCCCCACGGTCTCAATCCCAAAACCAATTATGCGATTATGACTTTTAATCCCCATGGTATAATTATTACAGGTAACAGTAAGTCCCAGCTGATTTGATTCTATAGTAATAATAGTGTCAAACTCGATATGACGTTTTGTGATTTAATTCCATTTCTTCATATACAATAGGTATACCTCTTTTTTATATAAAATTTTAATGCAGGGCAATGTGAACATATTTTTTGCCTAATAATATGAAAATCGCCGTTGTACTTAACAAAACTCCAAAAGCGATGGTTCGGTTTTTTGCGGTTAAGGAACAGCGACACCACGTTAGATAATATATTCGTATATTTCATGTTTCCTAAAATTGGAAAATGTAAAATACTTTATGTATATATGCTGCTTGGATTCAACTTGAAAGGGATGTTGCCTTTTCCACGATTTTCTAGCAATTGCTTCAAGTGTTGAGAGATTAGGGCCAACAGTTAACAACTATATATTCAGGGGAATGATGTGCAAGCAATAAAATTAAATATTTTAAGAACTATTCTTCTGCATTTTCAATTTAATAGTCCAAATTCTAAAAATGCATATTTTTGAAATTAAAATAATTTATTGAAAATTAATTATTTTGTTTACCATGGATAATCCCCATAATTCAAAGAATCAAAGATTTCTAAAATTAATTATTTTTGTTAGTAGTCCACACAGCAAAGGGTCATACTCCCCATGGGGGAAAGCGGACACTATCCCCACATTATTATGGGGATTATGACCAAAAACAAACCGGGCATAATCCCCATAATTGCAATGGGGTTTATGTCCGTTAGGATTATTTCCGGGCACCGACACGCCACGTCTAAAACCAACGGACGTAATAATTTAAAAAAATAAATAAATAAACAAAATTTCTTTTTGGAAACATAAACAATTTTTTGACAGAAGGGTAATGGGTAAAATGGGCTTTTACTTTCAGACGAAAAAAGTAAATGAACTGAAATAAAAACTTGATTGTCTGGGTAGCAATTGTTTGTCTGCCTTAAACAAAAGTTCTGTGAACAGGCTATAAGTTCGTAAATGGGCCATGTAGGTCTATGTTTTCATATAGCCCCCATATAACGGTACCTCCCGATATTCGGTATTTTGATAATTTAAGCGGCATTATTCACCGGAATTGTTTCAAATTTGGTATTTGAAGTTCGAAATGGATACTACAGCCTAAGACAGAAAATTGTCTGTGCAGATCTACGTCTTTGTATAGCCCCATATAACGGCAACTCCCTATATTCGGTATTTTAACGATTTTAGCGATTTTATTCACCGGAATTGGGTACTATAGCATGTGACAAAAAATGTCTGTGCAAGTCCACGTCTTCATTAGCCCCCATATAACGGTACCTCCATATATTCGGTATTTTGATGATTTTAGCGTCGTTATTCACCGGAGTAGTTTAAAATTACGTATTTAGAGTTTGTAATAGGAACCACAGCCTGTGACAGAAAATTGTCTGTGCAGGTCCAGGTCTTCATATAGCTCCGATATAACCTAACCACCAACATACGGTGTTCTGATGATTTTAGCTACATTATTTATCGTTTATTTCAAGTTTCGAATTTGAATATGGTAATGGCTTATGGCAAACGAAGCATATGTAGGTCCATGTCGTAAATACCGATTTTAACAAAATTTTTAACAGATTTTTTTTTTGAAAATTGCCAAATTCGTTCCAAATGATGGAGGGTATTCAAAATTCGGCCCGGCCGAACTTACTGCTTTTTAAATTGTTTTATTAATGTGTTAATACTTGTTGGCCTATTTTTAACATGTAACGCTGAATATTTTCGGTGATATTTCTAATTTGGCGTTAGCTTTTGAAACCCTGGTATATTTATTTAATGTATCTTTAATTTTATATCACCCCTACAAAGCCTTACAGGTGATTGGGTCCGTTTATAAACATTTTGCTCAAATTATATGGAATAAAACTGAATTGGATTGAAAAAATAAAAATATTGTGCGCTTGAGAGAAATGGATAGAAAAGTGTACAACAACTATTAGATTGACGTCAGTTGCAAGCCATTATTCTTGTGCGAAGTATATGCAAACACATAAAACTATAAAGATTGGACAAACCACATAACAAAAATTCATTAGAAATATTACAGAAATATGTTAATCCCAAATCGCAAAAAAAAAAAAAATACGGAAACCCACAAAGAAAAACATCAGAAATGATACATATGGGATCAAAAATCTATTCAAGAGCATGTCCTTTTATATTACATTTATAAAATCAGCGAAACCAGCTGTCAGCTGTCGCAGAATGCGGTGTCACGATATGGTGACATAAAATATTTTTTCTACTACCAACGCCATTTATAGAATCAAAGCAACAATGAAACATCCCATCTATATATATTATATGTCTTTGGGATAGGTCTTTCAAACTGACATATCGTATAATAAAAAGCTCTAATAAGAATAAAAAGTTATCATACGAAACTAAAACGACGGGTCAGAAACGCGGACCGGGTTAGTAAGCCCTAGGAAAACCGTTCACTTGTATATATAAAATTGGTGTAGTAAAAGGTATAACAACTCATCAAAGAAGCTTTTTGATATGGAGTTTTGTGTGGAATTGTTCCAGAATGCATTTCCGAATGGAAAAATTGAAAATTTTTTCTTAGATAAAAACGCGAAAATGCGCATGTAAGTTACACGCTTATAACCAAAGGAAGATAGGAGCCAGCAACGTGGATCGGAAGGAAATAGGTGGGACCAGTTTCTCCACCCCAAATAAATAAAAAAGGGTTGGAAAGATATTCAATACCATCTTGTATTCTAAGTGCCAAACCGATGTCTTCATTATTTTGATAGATATAACGACATTAGATAAATTAAAAAATCATGCTTGCAAGTGGGTGTGGTCAATTTTTGTTCCCATAAAAACCTAAGTTGGTGTAAACAGATCACTTCCAAAAAATACAAGTCTAGTTCTCAACTGATTAAATTACCAAAGAAGGGCATTTCACTTCCGTGATTTTTTGGGTTTAATCCTTTTCTGTAAAAAAAACAATTTGAATTGGTGTGAATCGTCAAAATCCGCCCATCCGTTCTTCAGTTAGCGTTATGTATAGAAAAGATAGATTTAAAAACGTAGACGCTTAAATAAATACTACGGGTTGGAGAAATAGTCAAGAATATATCGTATAGTAAATTTCAAACCGATATCTTTATTATTTTGGCAAACATATTTTAGAACAATTTAAAAAGTGGGCGTAAAAGTAGGCATGGCCGATTTTTGTTTCCATAAAACCTAACTTAGGTTAAACACTTCGTTCCGCCTTCCAATTCCAATGGACAAAAATGTTGAATAGTGGGTCACACAAATATATTCTACCAAAAATAACAACAATAATGAAACGAAAAATGACACACGCATAACGACGACAAAATACAACGACATTTCCTGTTATTACGACATGAATGAAACGCAAAATACAAATATTTTTTGTATTAAAGGGGTTCTTCGCGATTTCTAATATAATCCAGGTCTTGTAATTTGACACAAAAAACGACATGTCGCCCTGCAAACCAAAAATATCCCACAAATCACTTACAAGTCACTCCTAAATCATCGCGTTTGATATCGCTTTCTCATCCCGGAACAGCGTTTGAAAATAAACAGTACACAAACACAGTGTACTGTACCGGACCAAACCACTAATTTTTGTTTGCGGCATTGTACCGATACGCTACCACTACAAATATTTTAGTGATACTGCACCGGAACACAACGATGATCATTGTGTACCGCAGTCGGAGCGCTAAAAAATCACGGTGTACCGCAGTCGGAGCACTAAAAAATCGAGTGTATCGGATTCGGAGCACTAAAAAAACGTGGTATTCCGCAATCAGAAAAAATATTAGATATTTGATTTTTGGGTATAATAGCATTGATAATGAATAAAATGTTTTTAATGAAAGAAATTAAAGATTGTAAATTTAATATTTATATGCATTATTAAGTGAATCAACATTGTGTAATCGAACATCCTCTCCGACTTTGTTAAATTATACAAAATTCGATATTACATAAGTGTATTTTTTAAAATACAAATTTAATTAATTAAGCGAGTTAAATATAATAAACATAGTATGAATAGAAAATAAAAAATAAAGAAAATGTAATAAATTAAAAATATAACTGCACCAATAAGAACTTTAATCTGATTCCAACTGGTAATTAAAAATTCAATTAGCTTTTACACAATTTTGTATTTTCATTGCACGTTTTTGTTCGATATAGTTTGCATATTGCTCAAGATGTGGTCTCTTTAAATGTCTTCCTATATTTCCGGATATACACTTCCAATTTTTTATTACAAATTTCCAAATTTTGTATTGAACATATCTAAAAGAATAATATATTAGGTCGCGCCATTTTGGTAATTATTCACCGAACGTTTGATAAGAATTGAAAGACAGAACATCAGTACCTGTGGTTTGGTTTTTTTTACACCGAAATCACAAAACCGATTTTAAACACTCAACCATACTTTGTAAAATATTTAGTCTTTTACACCTACATTAATTGATTATTTGGTACCACAAAATAGTAGGTAAATTATCCCTAATCCATTACAACGCAACCACAAAAATGCCCTTTTCCGCGGAAAATTAAAATTTTCAATTTAATGGTTAAATACAAATTATTATAACTTCAGATTTGATCCTTTTTATACCCTCCACCTTTAAAAGAAGGGTATATTAACTTTTCATTCCGTTTGTTACACCTTATTCCATTTTGGTATAGCCGCTATATAACGGTACCTACCGATATTCGGTATTTTGATGATTTTCGCCACATTTTTTCACGGATTTGTCTAAAAATTGGTATTTGTAGGGTATTAAGGTTCTAGCTCGTGTGGCGAAACATTATATTTATAGGTCCACGTTTTGGTACAGATCCCATACAACGGTACCTTCCGATATTCGGACTTACGATTCATATTTGTTGGTCGAAATGGGTTCAAGCTCGTATGGCGAAACATTATATGTATAATGGGCCCGGCGGCAGAACATTAAATATTTAGTTCCACGTTTTCCTAAAGCGCACATATCTCAATACCCACCGACATTCGGTATTTATTGTTTCAAATTTTTCCGCGGAAAATTAAAATTTTCAATTTAATGGTTAAATACAAATTATTATAACTTCAGATTTGATCCTTTTTATACCCTCCACCTTTAAAAGAAGGGTATATAAACTTTTCATTCCGTTTGTTACACCTTATTCCATTTTGGTATAGCCGCTATATAACGGTACCTACCGATATTCGGTATTTTGATGATTTTCGCCACATTTTTTCACGGATTTGTCTAAAAATTGGTATTTGTAGTGTATTAAGGGTTCTAGCTCGTGTGGCGAAACATTATATTTATAGGTCCACGTTTTGGTACAGATCCCATACAACGGTACCTTCCGATATTCGGACTTACGATTCATATTTGTTGGTCGAAATGGGTTCAAGCTCGTATGGCGAAACATTATCCCGTTTTGGCATTGCCCACTCATTTATGCCCACTTGAATATATATATATATATATATATATATATATATATATATATATATTTTTTTTTTGTGTTTTGATAAACGAACTCTGGTCATACTTAACTTTTTGATATCGTTTTTTACTGCTTTCGTTACGGGTTCGACTCGAAGGATTAGATCTACTAATTTCCACACACCCATGTGTGTATAGAGGTGCGTAATGTTTGGACTACCCTAAATCAATGAATTCTTTTGGGAAGAAAATTCGTATGCATTATATATTTTTTTAACATAAAATATTCTTTTTTCAATGAAATTGGGTAATGATTCCTACTTGTCATATATTACGGCTGTAGAAAATTCCGTGATTGTGCCACAAACTACTGCATTTATCAATTTAATTTGTAGAATTTAAATTAATTTATTAATATTACCTAAGCGGAGCAAAACTGTGTACTTCGATAGAAAAAATCATCGATTAATTATTATGTTTGCTTTTTATTATTATACCCTCCACCATAGTATGGAGGGTATATTAAGTTTGTCATTCCGTTTTTAACACCTCGAAATATACATTTTAAACCCAACGAAGTACATATATTCTTGATCATCATAAAATTCTATGTCGATTTGGCGATGTCTGTCTGTGGAAATCACTCTAGCTTCTGAACGAAATAAGTTAATAAAATTTTACTCAAATGTATATTATGTCTGCAGGACTTTTGGTATTGAAAATGGGCCATGTAGGTCCACATAGCCCCCTCCCTATATTGAAGATTTTAGCTACATTATTCATCGATTTTCGCTTATGACAAAAGTTGCTTATACAGATACGTCGTCTTTTAAACCCTAATATGACGGCTACACTTAGTATTCTTAAGATTTTAACATTTTTTCATTATTTTTACTTACCTCTAACTAGCAATTCTTCAAATGTGCCAACGACAACACCCTTCCGTACATTTCGCCAACTATCCCAAATTTTTAAAGGTCTCTTGCCTCGAGACTCCTAAAAAGATACAAACATATACGTGTTTACAATAAAGACTCATTGGAGGTAATTAACTATAAGTTTAGCAAATTTTTAATACAACGAACACAACAGCATTGACGTTAATTGGGACAAAAATTTGAAGGTAATTTTTCATAATTAATTTAATTTTTGTTTATGTTTTGCAGAGAACAGTTCAGACAATGAATCTGAAAGAAATTTGGCAATAAACGATGTTGTGGCTCGTCCAATGTAAGACCTACTTCCTTAGTAATATATAACTGCAATCACCTAAATTTTAAATTGTGTTTCAGATAATAGGTGAAACATTTGTAGCAATCTTTCTGAATTGTTAATGGATATCGTCTGCAATTACAACAGTTATTCAAAAGTGGGTGATTGTAGATATATGTATGTATAACCTTTAGCAAAACAAATTGTTGGCCTTCATTGTTAAGATTAAGAGAAATTTTACAAAGAAAATTGTATTGTAATTTTGAAAATTTTATTGTATGGAAAAATTGAAAATACGGAAAATTCCTCATAATTAGGGGTAGAATATATATATATATATATATATATATATATATATATATATATATATATATATATATATATATATATATATATATATATATAACCAATAAACGTGGATTTTTTAAAGAATTTTTTGTAAGGACCTTTAGACCAATAAACGTGGATTTTTTAAAAGAATTTTTTGTAAGGACCTTTAGACCAATAAACGTAGATTTTTTAAAGAATTTTTTGTAAGGACCTTTAGACCAATAAACGTGGATTTTTTAAAGATTTTTTTCCAAGGACCTTTAGACCAATAAACGTGGATTTTTTCTACATTCTAATATTCGTAATTTTTTTCTTGCTTCTGCCACTATACATCCCAAATCTACATACATACAAAAAAATTTTCTTTTCTGACCACACATTGGTTGGGAAAGTGGACTTGTTAATTGCCATTGTTGACAATTACCTGTAAGACGATTCTCTACCCCAGAGTAGCCTTCATACAACTTTTTTGATTGATGAAAGTGGTCAAGACCAAGATGGACCCTACTCCGAAAATTGAAAATTTTATGAGAAGAGGTTTTCTACCCCCATAGAAAAAAATATGCCAATTAAGGGGCAAAAAATGAAAAAAATCGCCAATATCCCGAAAATGATGGTTACACCAAAAAGTGATCATTTTTTGCAAGGATGGTTTATTCTTATATTGCCAACATTTGCCAAAATTAGTATGAAAAAAATATGGTTAAAATGTAAAATATACTTGAAATCGGGGTTATGACCCATATCATGACCTGCAAAGTCTATTTAAGGTATCCTGAATGTTTAGGAAGAATTTATGGAAGGATCCTTTTTTACTAATCCTCTTCTTACTAAATGTCCAATTCGCAATTTTTTGCACCATTTATATTCGATATTTCACTGATTGCAGTCCCAATGAATTTTGCATTTTGAGTTTTGGTTTTAAGCGTAGTAACTAATATAACTTTCATTTATATGGTGAAAATAATTCTTTATTTTGTTCCCAAGAAAACGATTGAATTCAATATGATTCCTATGGTCCTTACGAAGTTTGTCAACAAAATGTACTACTATTTTGAAATTAGATTCCATTAAACGTATTTTTTGCCGATTTTAGAATTTCTGCAATGATACTTTATTTTTTAGCGATTTTGAAAAAGTAATTATCCTTTAACTTTGGCGTGACCGCGTTCAATTATTTCGACATCATTTATTCAGTTTCGTCACCACATAATTCCATACTACACCTCAATGTAACCCGCCTTCAATTTCGGTTCCCAAAAAAATTGAGTCAATCCAATAAATTGGTATTAGTATTTGAATTCAAGAATAAAATATAAAAAAAATACAAATATACATTCGAAAAAAGTAAGTGAAATGAAAAGAAAAACATGCAAAATAAAACATTACGATTGTACATACAATATATCACATGAAAAAAAAAAATGCAAAATAAAACATTGCGATTGCACATTTCAAAAGTCAAAATAAAAATGTTAATATACCACATTTTTATGCGATTTTTTTAAATTTTATCCTTTTCGGCCAAGAGACAATTCCGAAGTTGCATGAATCGTTAAAGTCAGTCCAGCAGTGTTTTCGTTTCTTATGAAATTTTGCCATACAAAACTTTTAATATATACAAATGCGTTGATAGTGTAAGGATTGAAATCCTTATTGTGCACTATTTTGGTTTGGAACTCTTTTTTAATATGAATTTAAATACGTAAGTAGTATTGCAAAATGTATAATTCTAAATAATATAAGACAAAATGTAACAAGATTATTGACACTTTTAATGGCATATTTTAAGTTTACATGTATTTTATCCTTTTCTGCCAATAGACCATTCTGAATTGGGGCGAATTTTCGCCATAAGTGATCTGTTCTGTTTTTATCGGTCTTATCAGTTTTTATCGGATCTTAACGAGTTTACCACTAAGAATACTCAATTACTCCATTCGAAAAGCCATTCTGAAACAATTTCACACAAAAGTTTCTGTTCTTGATCAGAGTAAAAACTTCTATATTATTCATTGAAAGATTGATATTAAATGTGATTATATTGGTCCTCGTTTATGTATAGATCTCATAAAATGTTATCTCCTAACATTCTTCGACCAGTGAGTCCTAATTTACCATTTAAAGTTTTCATTATAGAAAATCATTTCTGGAAATAGTCGTTTAATACTTAATAACTATGCCGTATAACCCACGGTATTTTACTGTATTTCAGTTTGGAAGTTTGATTACGAAAGAAGTTGGTTCACTTTTCGATATGGGATAAATCCCATGGTGCTCTATCGCTTCTTCCAACTGTGCAAATGGGCTGATATTTTGAATTCGTATTGTGAGGATATAAACAGCTCCACCAAAAATGGGCCTACATTTCTGTTCTGTCATCAATTTGAAACATCAAAAAAAATGGTATTCTTGACCAGAAAAAAATTGTTGCCGATTCAACTCTGTTTGTCCGTCCATCCCCCACCGACCTTTAATCTATCCGTCTATTGCAATCGCAAAAATTTAAAATAAATCTTTAAAATTTGACTATTGGAATGTACAATTGTAATGTTTTATATTGCATGTTTTTTTTCATTTTGACTTACTATTTTCCGATGTACATTTGTAGCGTCTTCTTGAATTCTTATATGATGTGGGTAGTATAAAGCGACAACGAAAAAACCTGTTTGTATAAATTTCATGTATTTGTTGGATAATAATAATAATATCATTTCAGAAGAGGATAAGATATAAAAAAGGCCAATGAAACCACACACACGCTGCCCTATGTTGCTCTGTGGTATTTTGACCCATTCCCGGCGATGCGCTTTCTTGAGGTGATTGACACTTTGGTATTTTATAGTGTCAACCTTACATTCCAATATACTCCAGACACAATAGTCCAGCGGATTGGTATACGGAGATTTCGGTGGCCATTATGCACTGGAAATGAAGCGAGGATCCTCATTTTGTAACCATTCTTGGGTGGCGCGTGCTGAGTGCGATGGTGTGGAGTCCTCTTGGAATGTCCAAGGTCCACGGTCAAAATGTTTTCGTGCCCAAGGCTTTAATACACCCTCCAAAATATTTTCGCGATAATATTCGGCATTTCTTCTGATACCACGGTCGATTAATACGAGCGGAGAGCGACCATCGGCTTTTATGGCGGCCCACACCATCACCATGGCCAGCGCTTGAGTTTTGGTGGCCACTTTCAGCTGACCTCTTTGGCAAGTAAATGATCATTTTGTTTGTTTACAAACTACTGGACAATGAATGTTTGCTCATCGGAGAAAACCAAATTCGGCAGTTCACCACTTTCGGCCAAGCGAAGTAACTTTTTAGCTCTTTTGAGTCTATTTTCTTTATGTTTCGGTGCAAGTTCTTGCACTTTTTGGAATTTTAATGGCTTTACCCCGAGCTCTATTTTCAATATTGGCGAATGGACTGTTGCGCTATGTTCAGCTCACGAGCCATTTTTCGGCCACTGCGACGCGGGTTTCTATAAACGATAGCCACTTTTGGTTTTCCAGCCAAATGTAAAGAAATCACACTATTACGCTTGAATTCCATCACGTCTTTGTGCATTTGTTTGTAACAGACAGAAGGAAACGAGATAGACCCAAAGTTCATTTTGATGATCTGCATAGATTCACATCCTGTGTCGATTTCTGCATGTCCGCCCGTCTGTCCATATATTTTTGTAAACAAGGTACAGTTCGCATTTATTGCCCGATCCAGATGAAATTTTGCACAAATCATTTGTTTGGCCTAAGGACGAACCCTATTGAAATTGGAGGTAATCGGTAAAAATTTAGATATATTTCTCATATATATCTTCGTCCGATTTGCCTTTTATTGTGCACCAAACGTGTAATATCAGTCCGAATAGTATGGAATTTTGCACACACAACCAAATTTGAATTGAAAATAAGAATAAGAAATAAAGAAAATTTTATCGAAATCGGCTCAGATATAGGTATAGCTCCCATATATATTGTTCATCCGATTTGTTATTTTTGTCATCCGCAGCCGTAATATGCACTCTGTAACAACAATATTTGGTGAAATATATCAAATACAGCTCGGAAAAACTTTTGATAAAATTTATCGAGATCGGTTCAGATTTGGATATAGCTCTCATATATATTGTTCATCCGATTTACTTTAAGATCGGTTCAGATATAGCCATAGCTCCCATATATATTGTTCATCCGATTTGTTATATTTGTTACCCACAGCCGTAATATGCACTCTGTAACAACGATATTCAGGGAAATATGTGAAATACAGCTCAGAAATATCTTTGCTAAATTTTATCGAGATCGGTTCAGATTTGGATATAGCTTCCATATCTATCTTTATCCGATTTCCAATTAATTGTGGACCAAATGGGCAGTACAAGTCCGAATTTAAAAGATACAAATGCTTCGGCATATTTAGTCCTTTGAACTTTAAATTATAATAATAATCGTAGCGTGTATGATTGAATTTTCCCATAAAAACTTTTTACTGTTATGTGGAGCTCTACTAAATTAGAAAAGTGCTGTAGGGTATCATAATGTCGCCCCACCAAACTTTAAGACTTTCTTTACTGTTTTTTTTTCTGGAAAATTCTCACCTAAATGCTTTTGTACGTTTGTAAACAATATAATCAGCTGTCACGGGAATACTTTAAACAGCTGTCGGACGAGTGGCTTAGAAATGACAGCAGTCTGAAGTTGGTTGCAGTTTTTTCATCTCACCCTGTATGATAATTACCATTTTAAAATCTCTAAAAAATCACGGAAAGAAAGAAAACCATGGAAAAAAATTGCATGGAATCTAATTAAAAAATAAAAGCCCATTCAATTGGTAAACTTTGTATGGACTTTTCAACATTTAAAAAATCCCCGAACAAGTTCAAGGATTAATTTCTGTTTTCTTTACTTATTTCTTTTTTCTGTCAATTTTATATAATGTACATTTTTTTCAATTTGACTTATCATTTTGAATTCAATCTTTTTTTGTGAACAAAATAAAGAATTATATCCCAATTAATTCTCAATCATTTCTCAACCAACTCAAGAACGGCTCACATGATTTTTATAATTCGTACAATTTTGGGATGGTCTCTTGGCTGGTAGTTCATCATTTGGAACAAATTTGGCAATTATCAAAAAAATAAAATCCGTTAAAAATTTTTTCAAAATCTTAAAAATATCAAATGTGTATTAGGGTCTTTTGTCGTAAGACATTACAATATACAAACGCATATTGAAAAAAAAATCGGTGAATAATGTAGCTAAAATCATCAATATATATTCCGTATACGAAGACGTGGACCTGCACAAACAATTTATTGTCTTAGGTTGTAGTATTCATTACGGACTTGAAATTTGAAACATTTCCGGTCAATAATGTCGCAGATGCTGTACTATTCTTTATGAACTTCAAATACCAAATTTGAAACGATTCCGGTGAATAATGTCGCTAAAATCCAGCGAACGAAAATAAACTATTGGAAACGTTTGCAATCGTCCAGTTCTGTATTTTCTCGAAGTACGAAACGAAACAACACCGATATTAAGATAACTGGACTTGTTTCTTATTTTGTACTGTTTGTGTAGATGAGTGGAAACAAAAACAAAACTGAAATGTACTCTGCTGGATGACGCAACATTGAAAACGAAACAGTACAATACTCATTGCAAACGTTTCCCTGTATATAAACTCAACTCAAATAATGTACAAACTAAGTAAAAGTTAAAATTATTCCCTATTATTCATTTTTGCTCTTTTTTTTTTTTGCTCTGTATGATTATCAATCATACAATGTAAAAAAGAGTAAAAAACAATATTAAGAATAACACCTCTTAATGTACCAGTCATCATTTCGCACAGCAAACGTTTGCCGGCGATTGGTTCGCAAACGATACAGCTCGGCAACTCACAGCCGAAGTACATTAAGGCAATCATATTGTTTGTGTACTTCAGGCTTTGAAATGTTTGTGGTTTTGTTTTGTTTGGAGTACAAAACGATTAAAAAAAATTTAAGTCTGTGTCTTCGTGAGAGGGGTACGTTCATCGTTTCGTTTGTTTTTATTCGCTGCTAAAATCAACCAAGTGCCGAACATCGGGAGGCACCGTTATATGAGGGCTAGACGAAGACGTCGACCTGCGCAGATGCTGTAGTATTCGTTACGAACTTCAAATACCAAATTTGAAATTATTTCTGTGAATAATGTCGCTAAAATCAACCAAGTACCGAATATCGGGAGGTACCGTTATATGGGGGCTATAGGAAGGCGTGGATTTGCACAGACAATTTTCTGTCTTAGGCTGTAGTATCCATTTCGAACTTCAAATACCAAATTTGAAACAATTCCGGTGAATAATGTCGCTAAATTCATCAAAATACCGAATATCGGGAGGTACCGTTATATGGGGCTATACCAAAACATGGCCCATTTTCAATACCAAGGTCCTGCAGACATAATATACATTTGAGTAAAAATTGATCAATCTACTTCATTTCGTTCGGAAGCTAGAGTGATTTCCACAGACAACAGTCGGGCGGACATCGCTAAATCGAAATAGAAATTTCCTAATTCGGAACCCTTATACGCTTCGTGAGTAATTACACTGTGCAAAAGACAATATTTGGATTGGGAAAGGTATTCGGTTAACAGATAAAAATCCCAAAAGGATTTTGGGTTTCTAGACCAAACTTTTTTAGGGCCCATTATTTATAGCCCTAACAATACACAAAGGGCTTCAAATATTTTGTGCGATACTCCGCAAAAGTTTAATTTAATTTTAATACAGTCCTATGGGTTGCACGTAGAATCATTTGTACAAAATATGGGTCATATCGGTCAGGTCATTGATATAGCCCCCATATAAGGGTATACCCCGATTTCACCTTTTTTAAAACTCATAGGACTGCAATCAGTGAAATACCGAATATGAAGAGGCACCGTAATATGCGGACTACACAAAAAAGTAGAGCGTATTGAAAATTTCCTAATTCGGAACCCTTATACGCTTTGTGAGTAATTGCACTGTGCAACAGACAATATTTGGATTGGAAATTCTAATTGAAAAGTATTCGGTTAGTAGATAAAAATCCCAAAAGGATTTTGGATTTCTAGACCAAACTTTTTTAGGGTCCATTATTTATAGCCCTAACAATACACAAAGGGCTTCAAATATTTTTCTCAATACTCCGCAAAAGTTACGATAGCGTTTTAATTTTGATACAGTCCTATGGGTTGCACGTAGAATCATTTGTACAAAATATGGGTCATGTCGGTCAGGTCATTGATATAGCCCCCATATAAGGGTATACCCCGATTTCACCTTTTTTATACCCTACAACACTATGTGTTGGAGTAATAAAAGTTTGATTGGGCAGCAAATTATGTAATACCTAATATATATATGTACAAAGGAAAGGAGTGTTAGCTAGATTTTTACAAATGTTGTCAATTCGGAATCCCCGATTGACAAAAAAGAATAAAAAATCGCATAAAATATGCCAATAATGATGTTAATATAGATTATTATTTTGTGATATATTTTAGTATTTTTTTCGCATGCGATATTTTAAATTTTGTAATATTTCTTCACCTTACAAACAGGTTGGGGTTATTATATACAGATTGCAATTATCGTCCGATGCTCACGAAAATTTTCGTAAGGGTAGGGTTATGCTCAGAAGGGCTAAGCCTTTTGCAGCAAGGTCACAAATAGAAACCAAAGGACACGAAATCTCGCATGACAGCGGGTGGAATTGACCACTACTTTTGTGTGAAAAATACCAACATTTCCATTCTAACGAAACGCTGAATATAATTTACAGGCGAAATCCAAAATACAACCAAAGACGAACTTCTGCCTTTTTATGCTGATTTCGTTGACGAATGTCTCGCTTTTGGAGATGATCGCAAAATATTTAGGGGTTCAAATAAACCAAAAGCAGAACAATTTTCCAGATAACATTATTGAAACCAATCAGCACGGAAATTTTGCATGAGAAGAGAGTTAAGGACAGGAAAGAATTCTATCATTTCAGATGACCATTGGATTATATTTAACTGTAAAATGTACCACAACAACTAACAGCTCGACGGAGTGCGTAAATATCGGGCAAATGTCCCTGTTCATAAAACTAAGAGTAATATGTGGACAATTTTCTATGACATAATTTCAAAAGAGAAATCTTCCAAAATGGATGATGGAAAGATGGCTTCTATCATATTGTACTGTTGTTGTGTTCACATGGTCGTCCCCGCACGACTATAGCCTTGCTTACTTGTTTATATTCAAGCCATACTTTTTATACCCTCCACCATTGTATGGAAGGTATATTAAGTTTAGCTTCCGAACGAAAAGTAGTAGGTTGATAAACTTTTACTCAAATGTATATTATATCTGCTGAACTGCAATAGAAAGGAATCTCCTGATTTTACCTATTTCGAGATTTTCTCACCGATTTGCCAGATTTCCTCACCGATTTAGCTAAAAATGTGCGTTTGGGCTAATTCGGGTTTAGACTATTGTAAACAGTTTACATATAGTTATTACTACATTTTAGCAATGAGTATTTTGTTTTTGTCATTTAAATTATGGAGACGCCCTAAAGTCCATATTTTTCATCATAGTACAATTCAATGACGATTAAACAAATGTTGAGGGCTGCTGTTTTGTTATTTTTCTTTCTATATACCTAAATGTTTCTTTTGGTTTGCAAAAAGTTTCATTCCAGTTGTATATACTATAGCCTAAGACCTGTCTGTGCAGGTCCACGTCTTGGTATACCAACAATATAGCGTTACCTCCCGATATTTAGTATTTTGATGATATTGTAATGGCTTATTACAAAAGTTACCTATGCAGGTCCATGTCGTCGTATAGACCCTAATATAATAGCCACATTCGGTATTTAAAAGATTATAACAGGATTTTATTGTTTTTGAGAATTGCCAAATTCGTTCCAAATGGTGGAGGATATTCAAAGTTCAGCCCGGTTGAACTTATAGCTTTTTTACTTGTTCGTGGGGTTGAAAGCTATATGGCAATTTTACACTTGAAAGATCGCCATTTAACACCGTATTGTGCATTCATTTCATTTTTAATATTATTTATTCAGAATTCAAAACAGTAAATATAGTTTGTCAAATTGAAAAAAAATCACGCCGAAAAGATTTTTTTAATAGCATATTTTAGCGCGATTTGGTTTGCCAATATACCATTCCGAAAGTGTATGTCAAACTACATCAAGCCGTTCTTGAGTTATAAGCGTAGTAACAGTAAATTGTTCTCGATTTTTTCCCGACTCTAGATTTCTTGCAAGAGATATTCTCCTTTTTCGTGATTTTTTAGCGTTTTTAAAAATGTAATTATCCCTTGGTGTGACCGCGTTAAATTATTTCGACATCCTCTATTCAGTCTCGCCACCACATAATTCGGCACTACACTTCAATATAATCCGCCTGGAATTTCTGTTCTCAAACAATAGAGTCAATTCAGTAAAATTAATCAAATTGAAAACTGTTTTTTTTTTTTTGTTTTGTTCCTATCTTATCCTCTTCTGAAATGATATTATAGTCCCACTTACCCAATGAATACATAAAATCTATAAATCTATAAATAACCGTTTTGTTCGTTGTCGCTTTGTACTACCCTAAAAAGACAACAAATCATATTTGAATTAAAAAACAAGTAAAAAAGCAGTAAGTTCGGCCGGGCCGAACTTTGAATACCCTTCACCATTTGGAACGAATTAGAAAATTTTCAAAAAAATAAAATCCAATAAAAATTCTTTTAAAATATCTAATATAGGAAGGTGCCGATATATGGGGGGATATACGATATTGTGGACCTATAAAGACAAATCTATGTCTGCGTGTAAAGTACTCAGACAACACGATTGGAAAATTTGGCTAAAATCATCAAAATACCGAATATCGCGGGGTACCGTTATATGGGAGCTATACGTTATCGTTAACCTATATAGAGAATTAACTGTCGGTGGGTAAAGTGCTCACAAAGAACCCCTTGTGTACAAAGAACCCCTTGTGACCATTCCGTTGAAAAATATGGCTAAAAACATCAAAATACCGAATAGCGGGAGTACCGTTATATGAGGGCTATACAATATCGTGGATCTATATAGATAATTCTCTGCCGAGGTATAAAATACCCACAAGGAACTCCTTGTGTGGATTTTCAGACAATTCCGATGAAAAATGTGGGTCAAATCATAAAATACCGAATATCGGGAGGTACCGTTATATGGGGGATATACGATATCGTTGACCTGTATAGACAATTCTCTCTCGGGGGGTGAAGTACTCACAAGGAACTACTTGTGTTGATTTTAAGACAATTCCATTGAAAAGCGTGGCTAACATCATCAAAATACCGAATATCGGAGGTTACAGTTATATGGGGGATATACGATATCGTGGACCTATATAGACACTTCATTTTGAGGAGGTAAAATGCCCACAAGGGACTCCTTTTGTGGATTTTCAGACAATTCCGTTGAAAAATGTGGGTAAAATCATCAAAATACCAAATATCGGGGGGTATCGTTATATGGGGGCTATACGATATTGTGGACCTATATAGATAATTCTCTGCCGAGGTATAAAGTACCCATAAGGAACTCCTTGTGTGGATTTTCAGACAATTCCGTTGAAAAATGTGGGTAAAATCATCAAAATACCGAATATGGGGGGGTACCGTTATATGGGGGCTATACGATATTGTGGACCTATATAGATAATTCTCTGCCGAGGTATAAAGTACCCACAAGGAACTCTTTGTGTTGATTTTCAGACAATTCCGTTGAAAAATGTGGGTAAAATAATCAAAATACCGAATAACGGGGGGTACCGTTATATGGGGCTATACGATATTGTGGACCTATATAAATAATTCTCTGCCGAGGTATAAAGTACCCACAAGGAATTCCTTGTGTGGATTTTCAGACAACTCCGTTCAAAAATGTGGGTAAAATCTTCAAAATACCGAATATCGGGGGGTATCGTTATATGGGGGCTATACGATATTGTGGACCTATATAAATAATTCCCTGCCGAGGTATAAAGTACCCAAAAGGAACTCCTTGTGTGGATTTTCAGACAATTCCGTTGAAAAATGTGGGTAAAATCATCAAAATACCGAATATCGGGGGGTACCGTTACATGGGGGCTATACGATATCGTGGACCTATATGAACAATTCTCTGCCGAGGTATAAAGTACCCACAAGGAACTCCTTGTGTGGATTTTCAGACAATTCTGTTGAAAAATGTGGGTAAAATCATCAAAATACCGAATATCGGGGGCTACCGTTATATGGGGGCTATACGATATTGTGGACCTATATAGATAATTCTCTGCCGAGGTATAAAGTACCCACAAGGAACTCCTTGTGTGGATTTTAAGACAATTCCGTTAAAAAATGTGGGTAAAATCATCAAAATACCGAACATCGGGGGGTACCGTTATATGGGGGCTATACGATATTGTAGACCTATATAAATAATTCTCTGCCGAGGTATAAAGTACCCACAAGGAACTCCTTGTGTGGATTTTCAGACAATTCCGTTGAAAAATGTGGGTAAAATCATCAAAATACCGAATATCGGGGGTACCGTTACATGGGGGCTATACGATATCGTGGACCTATATGGACAATTCTCTGCCGAGGTATAAAGTACCCACAAGGAACTCCGTGTGTGGATTTTCAAACAATTCCATTGAAAAATATGGGTAAAATCAGCAAAATACCGAATATTGGGGGGTACCGTTACATGGGGGCTATACGATATCGTGGACCTATATAGATAATTCTCTGCCGAGGTATAAAGTACCCACAAGGAACTCCTTGTGTGGATTTTCAGACAATTCCGTTCAAAAATGTGGGTAAAATCAGCAAAATACCGAATATCGGGGGGTACCGTTACATGGGGGCTATACGATATCGTGGACCTATATAGATAATTCTCTGCGAGGTATAAAGTACCCACAAGGAACTCCTTGTGCGGATTTTCAGACAATTCCGTTCAAAAATGTGGGTAAAATCAGCAAAATACCGAATATCGGGGGGTACCGTTATATGGGGGCTATACGATATTGTGGACCTATATAAATAATTCTCTTCCGAGGTATAAAGTACCCACAAGGAACTTCTTGTGTTGATTTTCAGACAATTCCGTTGAAAAATGTGGGTAAAATAATCAAAATACCGAATATCGGGGGGTACCGTTATATGGGGCTATACGATATTGTGGACCTATATAGATAATTCTCTGCCGAGGTATAAAGTACCCACAAGGAACTCCTTGTGTGGATTTTCAGACAATTCCGTTCAAAAATGTGGGTAAAATTTTCAAAATACCGAATATCGGGGGGTATCGTTATATGGGGGCTATACGATATTGTGGACCTATATAAATAATTCTCTGCCGAGGTATAAAGTACCCAAAAGGAACTCTTTGTGTGGATTTTCAGACAATTCCGTTGAAAAATGTGGGTAAAATCATCAAAATACCGAATATCGGGGGGTACCGTTACATGGGGGCTATACGATATCGTGGACCTATATGAACAATTCTCTGCCGAGGTATAAAGTACCCACAAGGAACTCCTTGTGTGGATTTTCAGACAATTCCGATGAAAAATGTGGGTAAAATCATCAAAATACCGAATATCGGGGGCTACCGTTATATGGGGGCTATACGATATTGTGGACCTATATAGATAATTCTCTGCCGAAGTATAAAGTACCCACAAGGAACTCCTTGTGTGGATTTTAAGACAATTCCGTTAAAAAATGTGGGTAAAATCATCAAAATACCGAACATCGGGGGGTACCGTTATATGGGGGCTATACGATATTGTAGACCTATATAAATAATTCTCTGCCGAGGTATAAAGTACCCGAAAGGAACTCCTTGTGTGGATTTTCAGACAATTCCGTTGAAAAGTGTGGGTAAAATCATCAAAATACCGAATATCGGGGGTACCGTTACATGGGGGCTATACGATATCGTGGACCTATATAAATAATTCTCTGCCGAGGTATAAAGTACCCACAAGGAACTCCTTGTGTGGATTTTCAAACAATTCCGTTGAAAAATATGGGTAAAATCAGCAAAATACCGAATATTGGGGGGTACCGTTACATGGGGGCTATACGATATCGTGGACCTACATAGATAATTCTCTGCCGAGGTATAAAGTACCCACAAGGAACTCCTTGTGTGGATTTTCAGACAATTCCGTTCAAAAATGTGGGTAAAATCAGCAAAATACCGAATATCGGGGGGTACCGTTACATGGGGGCTATACGATATCGTGGACCTATATAGATAATCCTCTGCGAGGTATAAAGTACCCACAAGGAACTCCTTGTGCGGATTTTCAGACAATTCCGTTCAAAAATGTGGGTAAAATCAGCAAAATACCGAATATCGGGGGGTACCGTTATATGGGGGCTATACGATATTGTGGACCTATATAGATAATTCTCTGCCGAGGTATAAAGTACCCACAAGGAACTCTTTGTGTTGATTTTCAGACAAATCCGTTGAAAAATGTGGGTAAAATCATCAAAATACCGAATATCGGAGGGTACCGTTATATGGGGGCTATAGGATATTGTGGACCTATATAGATATTTCTCTGCCGAGGTATAAAGTACCCACAAGGAACTCCTTTTGTGGATTTTCAGACAATTCCGTTAAAAAATGTGGGTAAAATCATCAAAATACCGAATATCGGGGGGTACCGTTATATGGGGGCTATACGATATCGTGGACCTATATAGATAATTCTCTGCCGAGGTATAAAGTCCCCATTAGGAACTCCTTGTGTGGATTTTCAGACAATTCCGTTCAAAAATGTGGGTAAAATCAGCAAAATACCGAATATCGGGGGGTACCGTTACATGGGGGCTATACGATATCGTGGACCTATATGGACAATTCTCTGCCAAGGTATAAAGTACCCACAAGGAACTTCTTGTGTGGATTTTCAAACAATTCCGTTGAAAAATATGGGTAAAATCAGCAAAATACCGAATATCGGGGGGTACCGTTATATGGGGGCTATAGGATATTGTGGACCTATATAGATATTTCTCTGCCGAGGTATAAAGTACCCACAAGGAACTCCCTTTGTGGATTTTCAGACAATTCCGTTCAAAAATGTGGGTAAAATCAGCAAAATACCGAATATCGGGGGGTACCGTTACATGGGGGCTATACGATATCGTGGTCCTATATAGATAATTCTCTGCCGAGGTATAAAGTACCCACAAGGAACTCCTTGTGTGGATTTTCAGACAATTCCGTTCAAAAATGTGGGTAAAATCAGCAAAATACCGAATATCGGGGGGTACCGTTACATGGGGGCTATACGATATCGTGGACCTATATAGATAATTCTCTGCCGAGGTATAAAGTACCCACAAGGAACTCCTTGTGTGAAATTTCAGACAATTCCGTTGAAAAGTGTGGCTAAAATCATCAAAATTCCTAATATCGGGGGTACCGTTATGTGGGGCTATTCGATATCGTGGACCGATATAGCCCATCTTCGAACTTGACCTGCCTGCAGTAAAAAGACAGATCTGTGCAAAAATTTAGCTTCCTATCTTGATTCTTTTTGACTGCAGCGTGTTTACAACAGACGGACATTCGGATGGACGAACAAACAGGGTTAAATCGTCTTAGAATTTTACGCTGATAAAGAATATATGTACTTTGTTGGGTCTAAAATTATTATTTCGGTGAGTTACAAACGGAATGACGAACTTAATATACCCTCCATACTATGTATGGTGGAGGGTATAAAAACTACACAACGATGTAATTGAGGATACGATTATTACGGGGAAGTATGTTGCTACCTCGAATTCTCTAATTGCAACAGAAATGCCACTCAACTTCAAGAGATTGCAGTTTCCTGCACGCTTGACAAACCGTTCGTGTATGCGGAATAAATTTGGCATGTTCCTGCTTTCCTGCTTTTTATGCATTTATTGGGTAAGTGGAACTATAATATCATTTCAGAAGAGGATAAGATAGGAACAAACAAAAAAGAACAGTTTTTAATTTGATTAACTTCATTGAATTGATTCAATTTTTTGAGAACAGAATTTCCAGGCGGATTACATTGAAGTGTAGTACCGAATTATGTGGTGGCGAGACTGAATAGAGGATGTCGAAACAATTTAACGCGGTCACACCAAACTTAAAGGATCTTACATTTTTAAAAACGCTAAAAAATCACGAAAAAAGAGAATATCTCTTTGCAAAAATTCTAAAGTCGAGCAAAAATCGAGAACAATTTACTGTTACTACGCTTATAACTCAAGAATGGCTTGATGGATTTTGACATACAATTTCGGAATGGTATATTGGCAAACCAAATCGCGTTAAAATATGCTATTAAGAAATCATTTCGGCGTGACATACTATTCAATACTATTCAAAAAAAATATTTTTATTTATTGTTTTAAATTCTGAATGAATAATATTAAAAATGAAATGAATGCACAATACGGTGTTAAATGGTGATCTTTCAAATGTAAAATTGCCATATAGCTTTCAACCCCACGACCTACATTGTGCTTCAGCTGGAAGATGCGAACACATTTAAATAAACAACAAGGCCGGGCCGAACTTTGAATACCATCCAGCAATTGGAACGAATTTTGCAATTCTCAAAAGCAATAAAGTCCTGTTGAAAATCTTAAAAAACCGAATGTGGCTACTATGTTAGGATCTATACGACGACATGGATCTATACGACGACATACAATATCATCAAAATACTGATAATTGGGAGGTAACGCTATATTGGGGCTATACGAAGACCTGAACCTGCACAGACAATTTTCTGTCATATACTGTAGTATCCATTTCCAACAGACCGATAGATTTATGGTATTTTCAAGGTCTTGGCCAATTTTTTAATTTTTTGGTCATTTATGGAATTTTTGTTTCTAAGGGGTAGAAAACCTCTTCGCATAAAATTTTAATTGTTAGATTTATAGAAGGAAAAATAACAAAACATTTTTATTTTTAGTAGGTATAAAATGAAATCAACAATTATAGCTAATGTATAGTTAAAGAGAAATTTTTATTGATTATTAATATCTACATTTTTCAATTATTTCTTAAATTTCCAATTTTTGTAATAACAAATAGTTCTTTATTGATTTGATATAAAATATTTCCATATTATTAAATTCCAAATGCTTAACGCTAAAAAGAGAAATATGGGCAGGACTAAAATGCGAAATTAAGCTTTACTACAAAGTTATAGCATACTACTAATTTTACCTAATAAAGGATTCCCGCTTCGCAGCCCTCGAAGTTCGCTCTATCGCATACACAATGTAATGCATTATTGAAACATCCCCTTATAATTGTCAATTCCAAAAATCCTAGACACAATACAATGTTGTGCCAAATTTCAAAGCCCTACATCCAATCTCATCTTAATATCGTGATTTCAATAGGCATACAGGTGAACATCATTAAATCAACTTTGATCATGACTGTATATACTTTATGGGGTCAACGACAAATATTTAGAGGTGCTACAAACGGAATGACAAATTTAATAAACCCTCCGTTCCATGGAGGAGGTTATAAAAAGGTATCTAATTCGGGTCTTTTGGAGAAAAGACCTTGAAAACCATTTTTTAATCTTTCTGCATCTACACTTGCGTTTTATGGAAGCTGAAAATTTAAGAAATAATATTATAAAGACATAGATATTAAAAATCAATAAAATTCCTCTTTAACTATACATTAGTTATAATTAGTTGGTTTAATTTAAAACCTACTAAAAATAAAAATGTTTTGTTAGTTTTTCTTCTATAAATCTGAAAATTTCATTTCGGTTGCAAAAGGTTTCATTGCCATTGCAAAAGGTTTCATTTCCACAGCAAAAGGTTTTATTTCCGCTGCAAAAAGTTTCATTGCAATTGCAAACGGTTTCATTTAATCTGAAAGTGCCATATTTAAGTATAGTCTCCACATTAGTGTACCCACAAGTCCACTTTCCCAACCAATGGGTGATCAGAAAAGAACATTTTGTATTCTATTGAAGTTGTAACCCCCAAGAGAATATTGGTTGGGAACGTACATTTGGGATGTACGTCTATATGAAATAAACTCCCAAATGTCAAACTGGGACTCACTCAGTCGCAAATTGTTGCAGAAAAATGAAAAAAATTACGAATATTAGAAAGTAGCAATGGACCGAACATTTGTTTAATCGTCATTGAATTATACTATGATAAAAAATATGGACTTTAGGGCGTCTCCACAATTTAAATGACAAAAAAATTAATTCTCATCCTTTAGTAAAGGGTGTAAAAGAGTAATTATCTTTGAATATTCTGAAATTATTCTGCCCTCAATTATGAGGTGGACAAAACTTAATACCACTCAGCACGGTGTTCTAACGTTTGAAATACAAATTCCAAATTACAGCTCATTTGAATGAAAAATGTTGCTAAACTCTTTACAATACCAAAAATTGAGCTGAGTTTTCACATGGGGCAATTATAGATGTTCTTTATCATATAGGTTTTTAACGCTCAAATTAAAGCCTATGGCTGAAAAATAAGATCAGGCTACTCAAAATATCTAAAACCACGGTATCAGAACACCTATTATGAATATTTATTTCTATTTAGACATTAATATGGAGTCAATACTAAAAATGAAAATTGTGCCGCTTACATAAATCAGATCTGTGATTCTTTAAAAACTATGCATCAAAGACTAGTATACCTATATATATAAAAGAAAGTTGTGTTAGTTACTACGTTTATAACTCAAGAACCGCTGGTCTGATCTAACGAATCAGACAAATTGGGATTCTGTTGGCAGAAATGGATAAAATCATTAACATTTTCATTTTGACTTTTGAAATGTATAATAGTAATGTTTTTTATTATTTTCGAATGTACATTTGTAGTGTTTTTCTTTTGTTTTTTTTTTTTTTAATTCTAAAACGATGTGTAGTCTTTTTGCTGAGTATACAGCGCAACGAACAAAACTGTTTTTATGTATTTTATGTATTTATTGGGTATGTGGTATAATATCATTTCAAAAGAGCATAAACTATGAACGAAAAAACTGGAATTGTAGTCGGGTTACATGTGCTGTCGAAACTGAATAGATGATGTCGAAATTAATTAACGCGGTCACACCAAACTTTAAGAATAATTACTTTCTTCAAAATCGCTAAAAAATCAAAAAAAAAAAAAAAGAAAGAGACTCATCCCATTTCATTGTAAAAATTCTAAAATCGGAAAAAAGGCGAGAAAAAATTTTCAATGGAATCGAATTTCAAAATAATAGAACATTCTATTGGCAAACTTCGTAAGGACCTTTAAACATTTGCTGTAATAAACCAGCGAACAAGTTGAAGATTTTTTTCTTTTTTCAATTTGTTTTTCTTCTTTTCTGTCAGTTTTATATAATGTAAGATTTTTTCAAATTGGCTTATCATATTGAACTCAATCTTTTTTTGTGAACAAAATAAAGAATTATTTTCACCTTATAAAAGAAAGTTATGTTAGTTCCTATGCTTATAACTCAAAGACGGTTTGACGGATTTTGAGAATTCTTACAATTTGGGAATGGTATCTTGGCCTATTATAGACGTTCTTCTTCTATTGGTTTATTATAGATGTTCTATATCATAAGGTTTTTTTCACCTTATAAAAGAAAGTTATGTTAAACACCTATTATAATTTTTGCGATGAATATTCATTTCTAATTAGAAATAACTTCGGAGTCTGTACTTTTGAAATGTACAATAGTAATGTTTTATTTTGCATGACTTTTTACCATTTTGACTTACTTTTTTCTAATGTACATTTAAAGTGCTTTTTATATTTTATTTTTGAATTCGAATATTAATACCAAATTAATTTAATTGACTTGATTTCTTGAGAACTGAAATTGAAGCGGTTTATAGGGAAGTGTAGTACCCAATCACGTGGTGGCGAAACGAAATAGATAATATCGAAAGAATTTAAAGTGGTCACACCAAAGTTAAAAGATAAATACTTTTTCAAAATCCCTAAAAAATCACGACAAAAAGAGATCTCGTTGCAAAAATTCTCAAATCGGTAAAAATTCGCAAAAAAAATTTCAATGGAATCGAATTTTACATTCTATTGACAAACGTTGCAAAGACCTTTAAACTTCTGCTGTAATAATCATCGAACAAGGTGAAGATTTTTTTCTTTTTTCAATTGTTTTTCTGTCAATTTTATATAATGCACAATTAAATTTTAAATGATTTTTAATTTGAATTTAATCGTTTTTTGTAAAAAAAATAAACAATTATTTTCACAATATAAAAGAAAGTTATGTTAGGTACTACGCTTATAACTGGTGGAATGGTATCCTGGCAATAAATCGCGGTAAAACATGTGAATGAAAACAAATCTTTTTGGTGTGATTTTTTTCAATTTGGCATACTATACTAATTCTGAATGAATAATATTAAAAATTAAATAAGTGACCTACGTACATCCTACTTCTTTTAAATATGACAATAATCCGGGACTGCAATCAGTGAAATACCAAATATAAAGGGTGCAAAATGGTAGACCGAATTGAACATTTAGTAAAAAAGGTTTTATATCCTTCCAGAAATTCTTTCTAAACTTTCAAGATATCTTAAATCGGATCTATATAGATAATTCTCTGCCGAGGTATAAAGTACCCACAAGGAACTCCTTGTGTGGATTTTCAGACAATTCCGATGAAAAATGTGGGTCAAAGCATAAAATACCGAATATCGGGAGGTACCGTTATATGGGGGATATACGATATCGTGGACCTGTATAGACAATTCTCTCTCAGGGGGTGAAGTACTCACAAGGAACTACTTGTGTTGATTTTAAGACAATTCCATTTAAAAGCGTGGCTAACATCATCAAAATACCGAATATCGGAGGTTACAGTTATATGGGGGATATACGATATCGTGGACCTATATAGACACTTCATTTTGAGGAGGTAAAATGCCCACAAGGGACTCCTTTTGTGGATTTGCAGACAATTCCGTTGAAAAATGTGGGTAAAATCATCAAAATACCAAATATCGGGGGTAATCGTTATATGGGGGCTATACGATATTGTGGAACTATATAGATAATTCTCTGCCGAGGTATAAAGTACCCATAAGGAACTCCTTGTGTGGATTTTTAGACAATTCCGTTGAAAAATTTGGGTAAAATCATCAAAATACCGAATATGGGGGGGTACCGTTATATGGGGGCTATACGATATTGTGGACCTATATAGATAATTCTCTGCCGAGGTTTAAGTACCCACAAGGAACTCTTTGTGTTGATTTTCAGACAATTCCGTTGAAAAATGTGGGTAAAATAATCAAAATACCGAATATCGGGGGGTACCGTTATATGGGGGCTATACGATATTGTGGACGTATATAGATAATTCTCTGCCGAGGTATAAAGTACCCACAAGGAACTCCTTGTGTGGATTTTCAGACAATTCCGTTCAAAAATGTGGGTAAAATCTTCAAAATACCGAATATCGGGGGCTATCGTTATATGCGGGCTATACGATATTGTGGACCTATATAAATAATTCTCTGCCGAGGTATAAAGTACCCAAAAGGAACTCCTTGTGTGGATTTTCAGACAATTCCGTTGAAAAATGTGGGTAAAATCATCAAAATACCGAATATCGGGGGGTACCGTTACATGGGGGCTATACGATATCGTGGACCTATATGAACAATTCTCTGCCGAGGTATAAAGTACCCACAAGGAACTCCTTGTGTGGATTTTCAGACAATTCCGTTCAAAAATGTGGGTAAAATCATCAAAATACCGAATATCGGGGGCTACCGTTATATGGGGGCTATATGATATTGTGGACCTATATAGATAATTCTCTGCCGAGGTATAAAGTACCCACAAGGAACTCCTTGTGTGGATTTTAAGACAATTCCGTTAAAGAATGTGGGTAAAATCATCAAAATACCGAACATCGGGGGGTACCGTTATATGGGGGCTATACGATATTGTAGACCTATATAAATAATTCTCTGCCGAGGTATAAAGTACCCACAAGGAACTCCTTGTGTGGATTTTCAGACAATTCCGTTGAAAAATGTGGGTAAAATCATCAAAATACCGAATATCGGGGTACCGTTAAATGGGGGCTATACGATATCGTGGACCTATATGAACAATTCTCTGCCGAGGTATTAAGTACCCACAAGGAACTCCTCGTGTGGATTTTCAAACAATTCCGTTGAAAAATATGGATAAAATCAGCAAAATACCGAATATTGGGGGGTACCGTTACATGGGGGCTATACGATATCGTGGACCTATATAGATAATTCTCTGCCGAGGTATAAAGTACCCAAAAGGAACTCCTTGTGTGGATTTTCAGACAATTCCGTTCAAAAATGTGGGTAAAATCAGCAAAATACCGAATATCGGGGGGGTACCGTTACATGGGGGCTATACGATATCGTTGACCTATATAGATAATTCTCTGCCGAGGTATAAAGTACCCACAAGGAACTCCTTGTGTGGATTTTCAGACAATTCCGTTCAAAAATGCGGGTAAAATCAGCAAAATACCGAATATCAGGGGGTACCGTTATATGGGGGCTATACGATATTGTGGACCTATATAAATAATTCTCTGCCGAGGTATAAAGTACCCACAAGGAACTTCTTGTGTGGATTTTCAGACAAATCCGTTGAAAATGTGGGTAAAATCATCAAAATACCGAATATCGGGGGGTACCGTTATATGGGGGCTATAGGATATTGTGGACCTATATAGATATTTCTCTGCCGAGGTATAAAGTACCCACAAGGAACTCCTTTTGTGGATTTTCAGACAATTCCGTTCAAAAATGTGGGTAAAATCAGCAAAATACCGAATATCGGGGGGTACCGTTACATGGGGGCTATACGATATCGTGGACCTATATAGATAATTCTCTGCCGAGGTATAAAGTACCCACAAGGAACTCCTTGTGTGGATTTTCAGACAATTCCGTTCAAAAATGTGGGTAAAATCAGCAAAATACCGAATATCGGGGGGTACCGTTACATGGGGGCTATACGATATCGTGGACCTATATAGATAATTCTCTGCCGAGGTATAAAGTGCCCACAAGGAACTCCTTGTGTGAAATTTCAGACAATTCCGTTGAAAAATGTGGCTAAAATCATCAAAATTCCTAATATCGGGGGTACCGTTATGTGGGGCTATTCGATATCGTGGACCGATATAGCCCATCTTCGAACTTGACCTGCCTGCAGTAAAAAGACAGATCTGTGCAAAAATTTAGCTTCCTATCTTGATTCTTTTTGACTGCAGCTTTGTTGGGTCTAAAATTATTATTTCGGTGAGTTACAAACGGAATGACGAACTTAATATACCCTCCATACTATGTATGGTGGAGGGTATAAAAACTACACAACGATGTAATTGAGGATACGATTATTACGGGGAAGTATGTTGCTACCTCGAATTCTCTAATTGCAACAGAAATGACACTCAACTTCAAGAGATTGCAGTTTCCTGCACGCTTGACAAACCGTTCGTGTATGCGGAATAAATTTGGCATGTTCCTGCTTTCCTGCTTTTTATGCATTTATTGGGTAAGTGGAACTATAATATCATTTCAGAAGAGGATAAGATAGGAACAAACAAAAAAGAACAGTTTTTAATTTGATTAACTTCATTGAATTGATTCAATTTTTTGAGAACAGAATTTCCAGGCGGATTACATTGAAGTGTAGTACCGAATTATGTGGTGGCGAGACTGAATAGAGGATGTCGAAACAATTTAACGCGGTCACACCAAACTTAAAGGATCTTACATTTTTAAAAACGCTAAAAAATCACGAAAAAAGAGAATATCTCTTTGCAAAAATTCTAAAGTCGAGCAAAAATCGAGAACAATTTACTGTTACTACGCTTATAACTCAAGAATGGCTTGATGGATTTTGACATACAATTTCGGAATGGTATATTGGCAAACCAAATCGCGTTAAAATATGCTATTAAGAAATCATTTCGGCGTGACATACTATTCAATACTATTCAAAAAAATATTTTTATTTATTGTTTTAAATTCTGAATGAATAATATTAAAAATGAAATGAATGCACAATACGGTGTTAAATGGTGATCTTTCAAATGTAAAATTGCCATATAGCTTTCAACCCCACGACCTACATTGTGCTTCAGCTGGAAGATGCGAACACATTTAAATAAACAACAAGGCCGGGCCGAACTTTGAATACCATCCAGCAATTGGAACGGATTTTGCAATTCTCAAAAGCAATAAAGTCCTGTTGAAAATCTTAAAAAACCGAATGTGGCTACTATGTTAGGATCTATACGACGACATGGATCTATACGACGACATACAATATCATCAAAATACTGATAATTGGGAGGTAACGCTATATTGGGGCTATACGAAGACCTGAACCTGCACAGACAATTTTCTGTCATATACTGTAGTATCCATTTCCAACAGACCGATAGATTTATGGTATTTTCAAGGTCTTGGCCAATTTTTTAATTTTTTGGTCATTTATGGAATTTTTGTTTCTAAGGGGTAGAAAACCTCTTCGCATAAAATTTTAATTGTTAGATTTATAGAAGGAAAAATAACAAAACATTTTTATTTTTAGTAGGTATAAAATGAAATCAACAATTATAGCTAATGTATAGTTAAAGAGAAATTTTTATTGATTATTAATATCTACATTTTTCAATTATTTCTTAAATTTCCAATTTTTGTAATAACAAATAGTTCTTTATTGATTTGATATAAAATATTTCCATATTATTAAATTCCAAATGCTTAACGCTAAAAAGAGAAATATGGGCAGGACTAAAATGCGAAATTAAGCTTTACTACAAAGTTATAGCATACTATTAATGTTACCTAATAAAGGATTCCCGCTTCGCAGCCCTCGAAGATAGAGTAGTCTTGCTATGTGGGCTATTGAATGGTTCGCTCTATCGCATACACAATGTAATACATCATTGAAACATCCCCTTATAATTGTCAATTCCAAAAATCCTAGACACAATACAATGTTGTGCCAAATTTCAAAGCCCTACATCCAATCTCATCTTAATATCGTGATTTCAATAGGCATACAGGTGAACATCATTAAATCAACTTTGATCATGACTGTATATACTTTATGGGGTCAACGACAAATATTTAGAGGTGCTACAAACGGAATGACAAATTTAATAAACCCTCCGTTCCATGGAGGAGGTTATAAAAAGGTATCTAATTCGGGTCTTTTGGAGAAAAGACCTTGAAAACCATTTTTTAATCTTTCTGCATCTACACTTGCGTTTTATGGAAGCTGAAAATTTAAGAAATAATATTATAAAGACATAGATATTAAAAATCAATAAAATTCCTCTTTAACTATACATTAGTTATAATTAGTTGGTTTAATTTAAAACCTACTAAAAATAAAAATGTTTTGTTAGTTTTTCTTCTATAAATCTGAAAATTTCATTTCGGTTGCAAAAGGTTTCATTGCCATTGCAAAAGGTTTCATTTCCACAGCAAAAGGTTTTATTTCCGCTGCAAAAAGTTTCATTGCAATTGCAAACGGTTTCATTTAATCTGAAAGTGCCATATTTAAGTATAGTCTCCACATTAGTATACCCACAAGTCCACTTTCCCAACCAATGGGTGATCAGAAAAGAACATTTTGTATTCTATTGAAGTTGTAACCCCCAAGAGAATATTGGTTGGGAACGTACATTTGGGATGTACGTCTATATGAAATAAACTCCCAAATGTCAAACTGGGACTCACTCTGTCGCAAATTGTTGCAGAAAAATGAAAAAAATTACGAATATTAGAAAGTAGCAATGGACCGAACATTTGTTTAATCGTCATTGAATTATACTATGATAAAAAATATGGACTTTAGGGCGTCTCCACAATTTAAATGACAAAAAAATTAATTCTCATCCTTTAGTAAAGGGTGTAAAAGAGTAATTATCTTTGAATATTCTGAAATTATTCTGCCCTCAATTATGAGGTGGACAAAACTTAATACCACTCAGCACGGTGTTCTAACGTTTGAAATACAAATTCCAAATTACAGCTCATTTGAATGAAAAATGTTGCTAAACTCTTTACAATACCAAAAATTGAGCTGAGTTTTCACATGGGGCAATTATAGATGTTCTTTATCATATAGGTTTTTAACGCTCAAATTAAAGCCTATGGCTGAAAAATAAGATCAGGCTACTCAAAATATCTAAAACCACGGTATCAGAACACCTATTATGAATATTTATTTCTATTTAGACATTAATATGGAGTCAATACTAAAAATGAAAATTGTGCCGCTTACATAAATCAGATCTGTGATTCTTTAAAAACTATGCATCAAAGACTAGTATACCTATATATATAAAAGAAAGTTGTGTTAGTTACTACGTTTATAACTCAAGAACCGCTGGTCTGATCTAACGAATCAGACAAATTGGGATTCTGTTGGCAGAAATGGATAAAATCATTAACATTTTCATTTTGACTTTTGAAATGTATAATAGTAATGTTTTTTATTATTTTCGAATGTACATTTGTAGTGTTTTTCTTTTGTTTTTTTTTTTTTTAATTCTAAAACGATGTGTAGTCTTTTTGCTGAGTATACAGCGCAACGAACAAAACTGTTTTTATGTATTTTATGTATTTATTGGGTATGTGGTATAATATCATTTCAAAAGAGCATAAACTATGAACGAAAAAACTGGAATTGTAGTCGGGTTACATGTGCTGTCGAAACTGAATAGATGATGTCGAAATTAATTAACGCGGTCACACCAAACTTTAAGAATAATTACTTTCTTCAAAATCGCTAAAAAATCAAAAAAAAAAAAAAAAGAAAGAGACTCATCCCATTTCATTGTAAAAATTCTAAAATCGGAAAAAAGGCGAGAAAAAATTTTCAATGGAATCGAATTTCAAAATAATAGAACATTCTATTGGCAAACTTCGTAAGGACCTTTAAACATTTGCTGTAATAAACCAGCGAACAAGTTGAAGATTTTTTTCTTTTTTCAATTTGTTTTTCTTCTTTTCTGTCAGTTTTATATAATGTAAGATTTTTTCAAATTGGCTTATCATATTGAACTCAATCTTTTTTTGTGAACAAAATAAAGAATTATTTTCACCTTATAAAAGAAAGTTATGTTAGTTCCTATGCTTATAACTCAAAGACGGTTTGACGGATTTTGAGAATTCTTACAATTTGGGAATGGTATCTTGGCCTATTATAGACGTTCTTCTTCTATTGGTTTATTATAGATGTTCTATATCATAAGGTTTTTTTCACCTTATAAAAGAAAGTTATGTTAAACACCTATTATAATTTTTGCGATGAATATTCATTTCTAATTAGAAATAACTTCGGAGTCTGTACTTTTGAAATGTACAATAGTAATGTTTTATTTTGCATGACTTTTTACCATTTTGACTTACTTTTTTCTAATGTACATTTAAAGTGCTTTTTATATTTTATTTTTGAATTCGAATATTAATACCAAATTAATTTAATTGACTTGATTTCTTGAGAACTGAAATTGAAGCGGTTTATAGGGAAGTGTAGTACCCAATCACGTGGTGGCGAAACGAAATAGATAATATCGAAAGAATTTAAAGTGGTCACACCAAAGTTAAAAGATAAATACTTTTTCAAAATCCCTAAAAAATCACGACAAAAAGAGATCTCGTTGCAAAAATTCTCAAATCGGTAAAAATTCGCAAAAAAAATTTCAATGGAATCGAATTTTACATTCTATTGACAAACGTTGCAAAGACCTTTAAACTTCTGCTGTAATAATCATCGAACAAGGTGAAGATTTTTTTCTTTTTTCAATTGTTTTTCTGTCAATTTTATATAATGCACAATTAAATTTTAAATGATTTTTTAATGATTTTTAATTTGAATTTAATCGTTTTTTGTAAACAAAATAAACAATTATTTTCACAATATAAAAGAAAGTTATGTTAGGTACTACGCTTATGACTAAAGAACGGCTTGACGGATTTTGATTCATACAATTTTGAAATGGTATCCTGGCAATAAATCGCGGTAAAATATGTGAATGAAAACAAATCTTTTTGGTGTGATTTTTTTCAATTTGGCATACTATACTAATTCTGAATGAATAATATTAAAAATTAAATAAGTGACCTACGTACATCCTACTTCTTTTAAATATGACAATAATCCGGGACTGCAATCAGTGAAATACCAAATATAAAGGGTGCAAAATGGTAGAGCGACTTGAACATTTAGTAAAAAAGGTTTTATATCCTTCCAGAAATTCTTTCTAAACTTTCAAGATATCTTAAATCGCTTTTGCAGGTCATGATATATGACACTCGGTTAAGGGTACAGCCCGATTTCAAGTATAGTTAACATTTTAACCATATTTTGCATACTCATTTCAGCAAAGGTTGGTAATTTGAGAAGAAACCATCCTCGCAAAAAATGATCACGTTTTGGTATAACCATCATATGATTTAAGCAATTTTCGGTGCCTTGAACATTTATTTTTTATTTTTAGGCCTTTATTTGGCATCTTTGTTTCTAAGGGGATAGAAAACCTCTTCTCATGATATTTTCAATTTTCGGTGATATTTATATATATATATATATATATATATATATATATATAATATATATATATATATATATATATATATATATATATATATATATATATATATATATATATATATATATATATATATATATATATATATATATATATATATATATATATATATATATATATATATATATATATATATATATATATATATATATATATATATATATATATATATATATATATATATATCAGAATCAATTTAATGTATTGGTGATTTCGCCGGGATTAAAAATATTCGGTTTAATGGAATTTTTCGTATTTTTTATGACATTTTCGTAAGGTTATGATATTTTTACCCGCTAAATATTGTTGGATACTTCTATATGAGCCTATTCAACTTCGTTGATATTAACCCCTAATTTTGCAGCCAGTTCATCATACCCGATTTTGGATGTTTTGGATGCTTTCTGCGATATGAGCAAATCTTCTTTAAACTGCTGTATATCAGCCTCCAGCAGAAATATTCTTCTATCTTTCTCCTCTCCAGCTTCTAGATTTGCAGCCAATCCGTCACGTTCGGTTTCAGCTACAAGTCGTTCTCTTTTTGCACAAGACAACTCATCACTAAGTTGTTTTATTACCGCCTTTAAAGACTTGCCCTTGCGTTCTGCGTCTTAGATTCCTCCGCTACCCATAGATCATCTTGACTTTCCCCTTCAAATCCTTTTCATTTTTATGTGAAATCAAGACAACCTCCATTTCCTTAATATCACCTTCCATTTCTCTAATTTCGGCTACCGCTTATTCGCGCCCCTTTGGCTCGTTGCCCAATTTGGATGTTATGTAGGTCACTTGTTTCTTCAAGCCAAGGACTTTCTCTTTGGTCTCCACATTAAGAGCCTGTGTGACTTCAAGGATGACCTTAATATCTTCCGAGTACAGCCTCGCTGTTGCATTCGGCTGACTTGCTCTGATAGCAGTGACTAGATTGGACCTCTTTAGAAGCATCTCTAAGAATCGCCTATGAACACCTGGATAGCATTTTACGTCTCTTGTCGCATCCATAAGTTTTTCTGTGTCGAAGTCAACTACGCCTTCGATGGTACTCATAATTTCCATAACAGAACTCATCATTTCGAAAAGAGTGGCAACCTCTATTTTCAATCGGCCATTTCACCGATTCGTCCTCCTGGGGATATGGGTCACCCCTTATGTCTGAAGACCTCAAATATGAAGGCCCCTCGGTTTGCACCGCAACCTCTGTATGGGGACAATTCCAGCTATAGTTTTAGCTCGGTAATTTTAATTGTACACATGCATCATGCCTCCATACATCTTAGGGGGATGTCATAAATACGCATAGCTATCTCACATGTGGCAAGCAAATATGCTGCACTTGCTTATCAGTCTGAGTAGATGATTACATTATTACCAGTACACCGACGTATCCAGGAAAACTTTTAAATATTTTCTGAGCAGTTTCCTTGAAAATATATTGTTTTCTGTTAAATAATACGCCTTAATTGCGATTTACAGGTTTGAACCCTGATATAGAATATATGAGGTTGAAAAAAACTAAATACCTTACAACATGGTCTTCTAAAAGTTATGAATTTAAAATTACTTTTGATTTTGAAAATGTTGCTAAGACCTTAATATAATACTAATAATTGAACTTTGAAAATGTATTAAAATAAATCATAAATGTGACTTTTGTTGCAATTTTTGACAAAGAATTTAAAACCTCAAAAATGCATTTGAATCCTGCAAAATACCTCTAATCGGCAGATTATATGGGTGGAACTAGTATTAAAGAACTTGATCTAATTGTACTGAAATTATCAAATGTCAAATTAGAGCACATTTGGTCGAAGAATATTGGGAGATAATATTATATGAAAGCTATATCTAAATGAGGATAAATATATACATTTTGTAACATCAATCATTCTAAGAATAATGTAAAAACCTATACATAGTTTCACAAACGACCTCTATCGTAATTGCAAATACCGAGCGGAGATGCACACGGACATGGTTTAATCGACAAATATTTCTACTCTTTCACATACTTCATGGTGTCCCTAACATGTATACACCGATGACACCTTATTTTTGATAGTTAGATAAAAGCCATGTGGTCAAGGCATTAGAAATACTTAAAAGAGACCGTTACGTAAATCTAGATTGACATTTTTATACCCACCACTACAGTATGGAGGGTATATTTAGTTTGTAACACCTCGAAATATATATTTTAGACCCCACAAAGTATATATATTCCTGAGCAGCATAAAATTCTATGTCGATTATCGTTGCCCGTCCGTCTATCCGTTTGTCCGTCTGTTGAAATCACTCTAGCTTCCGAACGAAATGAAGTCACCAATACATTATATATATATATATATATTGGCTTACAACGGCCGTCAATCAACACATTTGGCAGATTTCATTGTTTAAGCTTATAAAATACGTTAAAAATTTTGTCAAAATCTTAAAAATATCAAATGTAGCCGTCAGTAGTAGTAGCCGGGTCTAAACGACGACACGGACCTGCAAAAAGTTTCAAATGCGAAACTTAAAAAAAATCGGTGAACAATGTAGCTAAAATCAAAAATATAGGGGTTATATATGGGGGCTATACCAAAATGTGGACCTGCACATACAATTTTCTGCCTTAGGCTGTAGTATTCATAACGAACTTCAAATACCAAATTTGAAACAATTCCGGTGAATAATGTCGCTAAAATCATCAAAATACCGAATATCGGGAGGTACCGTTATATGGGCTATACCAAAACATGGTCCATTTTCAATACCAAGGTCCTGCAGACATAATATACATTTGAGTAAAATTTTATAAATCTACTTCATTTCGTTCGGAAGCTAGAGTGATTTCAACAGACGGACAAACGGATAGACGGACGGGCAACGATAATCGACATAGAATTTTATGCTGATCAGGAATATATATACTTTGTGGGGTCTAAAATATATATTTCGAGGTGTTACAAACTAAATACACCCTCCATACTGTAGTGGTGGGTATAAAAATGTCAATCTAGATTTACGTAACGGTCTCTTTTAAGTATTTCTAATGCCTTGACCACATGGCTTTTATCTAACTATCAAAAATAAGGTGTCATCGGTGTATACATGTTAGGGACACCATGAAGTATGTGAAAGAGTAGAAATATTTGTCTATTAAACCATGTCCGTGTGCATCTCCGCTCGGTATTTGCAATTACGATAGAGGTCGTTTGTGAAACTATGTATAGGTTTTTACATTATTCTTAGAATGATTGATGTTACAAAATTTAGATATAGCTCTCATATAATATTATCTCCCAATATTCTTCGACCAAATGTGCTCTAATTTGACATTTGATAATTTCAGTACAATTAGATCAAGTTCTTTAATACTAGTTCCACCAATATAATCTGCCGATTAGAGGTATTTTGCAGGATTCAAATGTATTTTTGAGGTTTTAAATTCTTTGTCAAAAAATTGCAACAAAAGTCACATTTATGATTTATTTTAATACATTTTCAAAGTTCAATTATTAGTATTATATTAAGGTCCTAGCAACATTTTCAAAATCAAAAGTAATTTTAAATTCATAACTTTTAGAAGACCATGTTGTAAGGTATTTAGTTTTTTTCATCCTCATATATTCTATATCAGGGTTCAAACCTGTAAATCGCAATTAAGGCGTATTATTTAGCTTAATCTATGAACCTTTATACAATATTCCGAGGATGATTGGAATATATCCGTCCCGTTTAGGTTTATATAATTCCACCTCCGTCATTTTCCATGTCTCTACCTTATTTTCCGACCGAATTAGATATAATATCCCGATTTCCTTTCCAGGATAGAGTTATTCCTGGAAAAAATTGGTTTATCCACTTAACCAGAAATACGAGAGCCTAACAGAAAAACAATATATTTTCAAGGAAACTGCTCAGAAAATATTTAAAAGTTTTCCTGGATACGTCGGTGTACTGGTAATAATGTAATCATCCACTCAGACTGATAAGCAAGTGCAGCATGTTTGCTTGCCACATGTGAGATAGCTATGCGTATTTATGACATCCCCCTAAGATGTATAGAGGCATGATGCATGTGTACAATTGAAATTACCGAGCTAAAACTATAGCTGGAATTGTTCCCATACAGAGGTTGCGGTGCAAACCGAGGGGCCTTTATATTTGAGGTCTTCAGACATAAGGGGTGACCCATATCCCCAGGAGGACGAATCGGTGAAATGGCCGATTGAAAATAGAGGTTGCCACTCTTTTCGAAATGATGAGTTCTATTATGGAAATTATGAGTACTATCGAAGGCGTAGTTGACTTCGACACAGAAAAACATATGGATGCGACAAGAGACGTAAAATGCTATCCAGGTGTTCATAGGCGATTCTTAGAGATGCTTCTAAAGAAGTCCAATCTAGTCGCTGCTATCAGAGCAAGTCAGCCGAATGCAACAGCGAGGCTGTACTCGGAAGATATTAAGGTCATCCTTGAGGTCACACAGGTTCTTAATGTGGAGACCAAAGAGAAAGTCCTTGGCTTGAAGAAACAAGTGACCTACATAACATCCAAATTGGGCAACGAGCCAAAGGGGCGCGAATAAGCGGTAGCCGAAATTAGAGAAATGGAAGGTGATATTAAGGAAATGGAGGTTGCCTTGATTTCACATAAAAATGAAAAGGAAGATGCCTTCAAACTTATCACGGATTTGAAGGGGAAAGTCAAGATGATCTATGGGTAGCGGAGGAATCTAAGACAAATTACTAGCGGCTAACCAAGAGGCAGAACGCAAGGGCAAGTCTTTAAAGGCGGTAATAAAACAACTTAGTGATGAGTTGTCTTGTGCAAAAAGAGAACGACTTGTAGCTGAAACCGAACGTGACGAGTTGGCTGCAAATCTAGAAGCTGGAGAGGAGAAAGATAGAAGGATATTTCTGCTGGAGGCTGATATACTGCAGTTTAAAGAAGATTTGCTCATATCGCAGAAAGCATCCAAAACATCCAAAATCGGGTATGATGAACTGGCTGCAAAATTAGGGGTCAATATCAACGAAGTTGAAGAGGCTCATATAGAAGTATCCAAATGGCAAAAGAAGCATGTCAGGTCGAAACGGAAAAGGGCAGAGGTCCAACAAAAGCTTTTTGCCACCGAGATTAAGAAGAAGAAGGATATGACAATGATAATGAGATGCTCAAGGAAGCGCAAGTTTCAATGAAGATGCCTGGTGGAAATGCTGCAGTTAAAGAAAAGCAGGCTGGAGTGACAAGAAATTATGGGAGCTTGCAACGCTGGAACGATAGGCTGTCCAAGGTCTATAAAATGGCGCTGCCAGAGAAATATCACACCATTGACTTAAGAAGGAAGACTATACATGAAGATGAAAATTGGAAATTGAGGCCGGCAGACAAAGGAGGTGGGACCTTTAAAGGAGAACGAATGGAAAGACGGAGGAGTTACCTGGGTGCTATCACATAGAAAACATATGTTATATTATATATTTTATATGTAATTTTGTCCCTTCCAAAAATGTTCACGGATAAGTGAACATGTGGACATGTTTTTATAATTTTCAATTGCTGCATATATTGTAGTGGAGATAGATTACGGGATGTAATCTTTCTGGTATATGAAGTTTAAAGTGAAACGCGCTTTCAAGTGAAACACGCTTAAATTCAGATACTTTATATAAAAATGTTTCCTTTATCCTAAGGTGTAGGGTATTAAAAGTTCGCCCCGGACGAACTTAATGCTGTTTACCTGTTTTAATATAAATTAAAAACAAATGAATTACAAAATGTGCTATTGAATATAGTATATCAAATTAAAGAAGAGTTAGACGATATAGAAAATGACAAAAAATAAAAAAATATTTGACAAATTTAATAAAAATATTCACATTTTTTATGGAGTACAATTATTTCCATGTTATCCTTTTCTGTATTATAACGATCATTCCATTCGTTCATTAGTTATTTGCGTGTAACAAACAGCATGAGATGACATGATAATTTTCGCGATTGAATGAATGAATTGCGCTAGTAGAAAGTACCCATTGCTAACTCTAAATTCCAGATTTGAAACCAATGAAAATGATATCCGATAATCCTCAGATGTTCGACAAACCGACATACCAACAACGATTGTCTATAATATATATATATATATATATATATATATATATATATATATATATATATATATATATATATATATATATATATATTTATTTATATTTATATATATATATATATATATATATATATATATATATATATATATATATATATATATATATATATATATATATATATATATATATATATGTGTGGGTGTGTGTGTGAGTGAGTGGGTGAAAATGTTAATTACCGTAAGCATGGAGTTTGATGATGTTGGTCCTGTCGTGATGGCAGAACTCTGAGTGGCTGCCGCCACCGCTGCAGCCGCTGCAACTTGTCTGCTGAGGCAATTACATATGGGTTTCGTGACGCCCAACGTGCATAAAGCATTGGACCACATTGTTTCTCCTGCGCTCTCCACGTTGAATTGCTTGCACTTTAGATTTAGATAGGAAATTATGACCCGAACGGTATTTTAAAAACAATCAAGTATTTGTTATGTTTCACGGTTGATGGTTATTTCGGTCAATTCACTGTTGAATGACAAACTATGAGTTTATGCCACTAACTACAATACGTATGTCAGAGGGAACATTATAATATTTAATTATGCTTGCGAAAGAAACCGAACAACACGTCGATGTTGTTATTGGCTTTGTAAATGCGTGTATATTTTTGTAAAAGCTTTTTGGGAAATATATCGATACGAAACCGTGCTTAATAATGTTAATGTGTCCAGCGGACGTGTGCTATTGTTTGTGTCACACCCAACACAATATTTTGTCAGCTTCAGAATAAACTGACACAACCAAAGTTTAGGCATAATAAGAGCAAAAATGTTGTGCCACATACGACGTAACATATGTATATTGTTGTCCTTGCTGTTGTGTGGATGATGCTGTAGTTTTAGTGTAGTCTCCGTACCACACTGCGGAGCATGTTGCATTGCTATTGTAACGTACAGATACTCTCTTTGGTCCAGTGGGCAGAGTTACCTGTCTGCAGCCATACTGTTAATGCAACATGCAATGGTTCATAAAAGGTAGTTATTGCGTATCATATGTTCAAAGGCGCACATGCGTTTCTCAGGAGCCATTTAAACAGCGGGACAGCCGTACAAATCTTACTGTAGCAATCGATTTTCATAGAGTGTGTACGATGGAAAAATTGAGTTGTTAACTCCTTTCTATTTGACCTCAGCGTTGATTATTCTTAGATTGAAGACAAATGCGTTTACGTGCAATGTGAAACCGACTTGGTTTGCCCTACATACGAGTGAAGTAATTGGGGCACGAAGTCCTTTTTATCGTTTTAATATTCGTTTCATCATTCGTTCGGAATATGTTCGTTTGTGTGTATTTGCAACTGCATGTATGTTAACAACACGCCATAACAAGACGAATGCACTCGAAATAAATGTTATTGAGAGAGAAAGTAAGAAAGAGAGTACTGGTGCAAACGGCGCAAAACAGATTTATACTTGTATGCTGTTTGCATGCTTTTAGTTACAGAAATATGTATTAAGTTACTTATTCCTCCTCGTGTATGGTTCTTGTACGTATGTATAGGTCAGTGGATGAATTGTACTCTACGCTGAACTAGTTTTGTTATTGTGTTCCATTGTGATTTTATGGTTTCTTTAAAAAATACACGTTTAAGTTTTCTTAAATTCCATATATATGTATAGATACGCCTAAAATGTAGTTCCCAGCCTTTTATAGTTCTGACTGCATCCACCGATAAGTAGGCTATCGCTTAACTTTGATTCGGACAGTGGACCAGTGCCACGTCGATGGTAATTGGTGGGGAATGTGAAGACGATTCCGCCAAAAAACATGACGAAGAAAACAGTGGGGATTTGCTTTTACTTTGTGGTCCAGATAAAGTACGTTTCTTTAGCGAGTGCATACTGGAAACAGCACCATTATTATTTTCGCAGAAGGCAGTCGTGGTATCCTTTCGTTTTTCAGTGCATATCATACAAATAACAAACATACACATTTTTACAATAGCACTTTCAAAATTGTCACTTTCACTTTTTTGTTGTCTATGTTACGTATCATATCATGTTCATTGCGTGTGGAGTAACGTCATAAATGAGATCTGTCATTCCGTTTTTAGAGGTTTAATGTATTTTAGTGGCAACGATACAGACATTCAAAAAGAATAATAAAAGTCAACATGCATATGTATATGCACATATATTTTTGAAATTCATTTCTATGCACGTAATTTGGATTTGGTAGCTACATAAAATTGGGCGTGTTGAAATCACATTGCTTGTATTAAAAAGTACTTTTACTGTGTTGTTGTTTGCTATTTTAATGTACACTTTTACTTTCACACTTTTGATGAATATTTCGGGACTAGATAGCTCAAGGATAAAGCAATAATTTTGCAATAGCTTGACCTTCGTCAACTTAAAAACACTAAATTATGTAGCGAGCACATTTGATTTGTACAAAATATATTTACTTTACAAGAAACTAAATTTATTTGGAAGATCTTCTTTTTAATATTATGATGAAAAGTGTTATATTTGTACAATGCAGCTAGACTCATTAAACGCAGTGCCCATGCTATACGCCACTCATGACCGAAAGATGGAACGGAACTAAAAATATCCAACTATAGATTTAGCGTTACATAGCACAATCAACATACATATAAATGACTTTCAACAATTCGAAAGAAATTTTGCTGTTAGACTGCTGTTAGTTTACATTGACCCAGTTCCAACACATGCTCGCATATCCCTCTATATCAACATAAAATTTACAATCCTACTAACAGACTAACATGACGAGGACAACTCACATACACAATGCAATCGTAGTAAGTGTATTCATGTGCAAAGTGCACACATACATATGTGCACGGAACCCACATATATACTCTTATATTTATACCAAACAGAGGCAAGCAGCTTATACGGACAGACATGCTGATATGTACGTATTGTACAACTTTCAATGGAAATAATTGCTGTCATTTTGAAGCATGTTGATGTTTGGTCTCATTATGGGAGTGTCATTGTTTGCCCAAATTTCATATATTCAAAAAAATGTATGTTTAGTTTTTTTTTTTATATTGTCACATGCATTTTCACTTCGTACAACAACTTATCTATGCATATAAAAATGGAACAAAATATGTATAGTAACTCATCAATGGAGAACTGCTTGGACGGTTTGGCATAAATTTTCTTTCTGTTGTTTGTGATTGCAGTGAGAAAGTTTTTATGAAAGAACATTTCGAGAAAAACCTCTAGAAAAGTCGTGGAAATCGAAAGTTGTTTTTTATGTGGAATTTTGTGTGGAATTGTTTCGGAATGACTTTAATTGCATTAATTGAACATTCTTAGTGGAATAACCGGAAAATTTCGATAAAAACTGATTAGTTATAACACTTGTAACTAAAGAACGGCTTCACCGATTGTGAAAATATATCGGCAAAAATGGATAAACTCGAAAAAATACTCAATAATTTTGTTACATTTTGTCATTTATATTTTTTTTTAGTTTTTGTAATTTTTTTCATATTGTATAATTTGACTTTATATTTTGAATTGAACATTTTGTGGTAATACTTTTGTTTTTAAGATCATATTGAAAAAGTGTAGCCAACCAAAAAAGTGTACAAGTTGGTAATAGCGACTTCAATTCTAATACGACCAACACATCTGTACATAAATTACAACGTGGAACTTCTAGTTTTGTATGGCAAAATTACATCCAATCCAATAAGAAACCAAAATGCTAAATTGCAGTACCTCAAGTTAAAATACCAACTTGATTGGGAAATTATCCCAAGCATCAAATTACTTAAAAACTGCAGGCACTGACATGTGGAAAATAGTACACCGAAGAAGTCATATAAGTTTATTTATTAATTTTTATTATTATTTTTTTGGTCGCTTGGAAATTTTCGCTGAAAACATTAGCTTGTTCTGTCGGAAATTGTGGCAGAGACCTACAAAATTATGAGTACTAGGTGGTGGTGTTATGAAGCTTATAACTAAACGGTTGTAGGAATTATGTATACGGCTGTGCTGTTTTGAAAGATCTATCTATGATACTGGGACCTTATTCATAATTTCAAGGGACGGCGGACAAACATATTGATGTAGTTTAATCGATTCAGAATTTTGCTCCCTGTGGCCCAAAGAATATTTTGTGCAATGATAAATTGATCGCAAAAATATCGTAACATTTGGTTAGGAGGCCAAAATGGGAAGCCAGACAAGTATAAAAATGGCAACGCATAGCGGCAGTACCTCTAAGATTGTGTTGAAAGCTGCCAGTATTCAAATTGAAATGTGTGTTTCGACTTACTCAAAAACATTTTTTCTCAAAATTATCTATTTCAGATCCTGATATTGGCTAATATATATTTTGTTCTTTCAAATCGTATTTTTCAAAAACTTTTTTTTCTCAAATTTTCTACAGTGAAATGCTTAGGCCAATGCATATTCGAAAAATAGAAGGAATCACTTTTCTAATGATGCCTTCCATATGCACGTATCCTTTTTAGATGAAACTAGCTGAACCCGGTGCGCTTCGCTACCCCTTTTAATATTATATGCAATCAAAAACTTAATATACGAATATTTGGTAGTTAAAAAAAAAAACAGATTAAACCAGTAAAGAAAGTCCTAAAGTCGGGCGGGCCGATTTTATGATACCCTACACCACTTTGCTAATTTAGTTGAGTTCCACTTAATAATTAAAAGTTTTTATGGGAGAATTCAATCATACACGCTATGATTATAATTATAATTTAAAATTCAAAGGACTAAATATGCCAAAGCATTTGTATCTTTTAAATTCGGACTTGTATTGCCCATTTGGTGCAAAATTAATTTGAAATCAGATAAAGATATATATGGAAACTATATCCAAATCTGAACCGATCTCGATAAAATTTGGCAAAGATATTTTTGAGCTGTATTTGATATATTTTCCTGAATATCGTTGTTACGGAGTGCATATTACAGCTGTAGGTAACAAATACAACAAATCGGATGAACAATATATATGGGAGCTACACCTATATTTGAACCGATCTTCAGGAATTTGGCATACTGCCTTCTAGACTAAATTCGGTCGTATGTGCCAAATTCCATCCCATTTGGGCAAATATTAGACGTTTGGTGCACAATAAAAAGTAAATCGGACGAAGTTATATATGGGAGCTATATCCAAATCTGAACCGATCTCGATAAAATTTAGCAAAGGTATTTCTGAGCTGCATTTGATATATTTCCCCAAATATTGTTGTTACAGAGTGCATATTACGGCTGCGGAGGACAAAAATAACAAATCGGATGAACAATATATATGGGAGCTATAGCTATATCTGAACCGATTTCGATAAAATTTGGCATACTTATTTTCAGGCCTAATTTGGTTGTATGTGCAAAATTTCATACTATTCGGGCTGATATTACACGTTTGGTGCACAATAAAAGCCAAATCGGACGAAGATATATATGGGAGCTATATCTAAATTTTTACCGATTATCTCCAATTTCAATAGGGTATCTCCAATTTCAATAGGGTTCGTCCTTGGGCCAAACAAATGTTGTTTGCAAAGTTTCATCTCAATCGGATAATAAATGCGACCTGCATTTTGTTCACTAGAATACATGGACAGACGGACGGACGGACAGACGGACTGACATGCACAAATCAACTCAGAAAGTGATTCTATGCAGATCATCAAAAGGAACTATGTGTCTATCTCGTTTCCTTTTGCCTGTTACAAACAAATGCACAAAGACATAATACCCTGACCACCTTGTGGTGTAGGGTATAAAAATGTAAAAAACTTTACTATTGTAATACTTTAATGCGTAAACAAACAAATAGCTACTAACGTGTGAATATGCCAGGAATAGCCGACCACGAGAAAAGCAGGAACATGCCAAGTTTAGTCCGCATACACGAACGGTTTGTCAAGCGTGCAGGAAACTGCAATCTTTTGAAGTTAAGTGGCATTTCTGTTGCAGTTAGAGAATTCGAGGTAGCAACATACTTCCCCGTAATAATCGTATCTTCAATTACATTGTTGAGTAGTTTTTTACTGTAAGCCCAATACCATAATCCAATCTGAACCGATCATCATATTTCAATCTGAACCGATTTCAATATTTCATTGACCTCCAATACATACCGTGTTTGGTGAGTCAAATATGTGAAATCGGCCGAAAATATATATGGGAGCCATATACAAATCTTAACCGATTGCTAGTTAAACTTATTATTGTAAACAAATTCCGCCACAGATTCTGAATTTCATTGCAATCGGACATACTACAGTATTTGGTGCATAACATACATGAAATCGGCCGATATATATATATATATATATATATATATATATATATATATATATATATATATATATATATATATATATATATATGGGAGCTATACCCAGTCCTCTACCGATTTCAATCTAATTTGGAAAATCTATTTTCTTATCAAATCCCTAAACTAATTCCTAATTTCATTAAATAGAACATACGTATCGTGTTTGGTGCATCAAATACACGAAATCGGTCGAAAATATATGTGGGAGCTATATCCAAATCTGAGCCGATTTAAATATAATTTGGCAAATTTATTTTTGTTTCATATTCCGATAAGAATTCCAAATTTGGAGACTGTAATCGATCAATAGATATGTTCATATAAAGTCTACTTTTTGGGAGGTACCTCCGATTGTGATGCTATATCTCCAGTTCCAAGTCTAATTTCAAACATTTATATAGCCTATGTTACTTTCAGGCGATGTTGTAGTATACTTCGAAATTTTCAGGAAAATCTATTCAGCGGTTTTCGAGTCCACAAATTACAAACATATAAACATTTTCCTCTTATAGATATAGATACATAGGCCAATGATTATTCGGGACGATTCTAACGATTTTCCTAACATCATACAAGCAAACAAATGCTTAAGAGCAAAAATCTAACACATTGAAAATTATTTTTACCTAGAAAATATTTTTTTTATTTTCCACTTACATACAAAATCCTTTTATTTTCCGCTCACAAACAAAATCTTTTTTTTTCGGCTTACCTGTTATACAATGTTATACAGCAAAAAGTTTGTCTTGCCTAAACGATGTATTCGCTAATTAAAATTGTTTTTATCTTCATGCACATACGGATTTGGAGGCATATATATGGGAGCCATGTCACATCTTAACCGATTTTCACATTTCACATATTCGCTTCTAGGCTAAAGTTGATTGTATGTGCTAAAATTTATCAAATTTGGGTATATGTAACGCATGTAGTGCACAATAAACCTAAAATCTATATCTATCTCTAAACCGATTTCGTCAAAATTTATCCAAAGTATTTCTCGGCTCTATACGATATATTCTACCGAAAAAAATTCGGTAGTCTCATCCCATTTGGGCTAATATTACACATTCGGCGAACAATATACTTGAAATCGAACGAAGCTACAACCAAATCCGAACCGATTTCGTCAAAAATCAAAGGTATTTTAAGCAGCGCTTGATTTCTTGTACCGAATATCATCGTTATGCAGTGCATATTACGAAAGTGGGGCTTAAATATGCAATTGGAAGAAACATATGTATGGAAGCTATAGCTATAACTGTTACTAGCATATTTATTTATAGCATAAATTCGATCGGATGAGCTAAAATTTATCAAATGTTGATATATAATACTTGATTATCACCAATTTCAATTACGTCCGTCCTGTGTAATATTTCATCTAAATCGAACAAAATATGCGATCTGTACATTGTAGTATTTATTTTGTTTTGCCTCAGGTACTAACATTTTGAGGAACTTGTATGAGAGTGTGCTCTATTGTCCTATATATTTATTATTACATAAATCCCCTAGTAGCAAATTAGCAAATTATTTTTTTGGTTTCCTTTCTTTTAAAATGTTTACTGTCAAATTCCATATAGGAATTGAAAATCAGTTAAAAAGATTTTCAATTCCTATATGGAATTTGACAGTAAAAATTTTAAAAGAAAGGAAACCAAAAAAATAATTTGCTACTATACGTTATTTTTGCCAAATTCTGGACAAAGAAATAGCTATTCCTCGACAAAAAAAAAATATATTGCATTTATTGTTTTTTTAGGATTTGGTAGTAGTATTATTGCTTTTAAGAATCATAATGTAGCGTTTAAAAAAAGTATTTATTTTATTTTGCCTCAGGTACTAAAATTTTGAGAAAATTGTATGAGAGTGTGCTCTTTTGTCCTATATATTTATTAATACATAAACTCATTAGCAAAAATATATTAAAGTGGAGACAATCTATTTAACATATAACATGAAGAAATCACGCAATCAGAAAAATGTTGTAGAATATGTGCAGAGGGAAGTAAATTCGTGTAGCAAGGAAATACAATTTGAATCAGAGATGGACATAATGCACTGTATTTTTAGTGCACTAATAATTTCACTATTACTATTCATTTAGTGGTAGTGCAATTTTTTATTTCACTAGAACTAAAGTGGTAGTGAAAAATTAAATAGCACTGCCACTAATCATTTAGTGATATTTAAAAAAATGTACTACCACTAAATTTTAGTGGTAGTGAAATTTAAAAAGCACTGCCACTAAATTTAATGGTATTTAAAAAAATTGAATAAATTAGTGGTATTTCATAAAAAATAGCACTAAATTTGTGCTTTGAAAAAATAATAAAATTTTATGAATATATACTATATATTCTTGATTATTGTTCGATATTCACTTCAGTGAACTTCATGATAGCTGATATAATACTTATATACATAGTATTTTTTTATACCCTCCATCATACTATGGAGGGTATATTAACTTTGCCATTCAATTTGTAACTCCTTGAAATACTCATGTCAGACCCAACAAAGTATATATATATATATATATATATATATATATATATATATATATATATATATATATATATATATATTATATATATATATATATATATATATATATATATATATATATATATATATATATATATATTGCACACATGTTTATTTTTCATTAGGCAGGATAAGTTCGTAAATGGGCCATGTAGGTCCACGTTTTCATATAGCCCCCATATAACGGTACCCACCGATATTCGGTATTTTTGATGATTTTAGCGACATTATTCACCGGAATTGTTTTGATTATTTTAACGACATTATTCAACGGAATTGTTTCAAATTTGGTATTTAAAGTTCGAAATGGATACTACAGCCTAAGACAGAAAATTGTCCGTGAAGGTCCACTTTTTCGTATAGCCCCCATATATCGGTAACTCCCTATATTCAGTATTTTGATGATTTTAGCGACACTATTAATCGGAATTGTTTAAAATTTTGTATTTGAAGTTCGCAATGGATACTACAGCCTAAGACAGAAAATTGTCTTTGCAGGTCTATAGCCCCCATATAACGGTACCTCCCTATATTCGGTATTCTGGTGATTTTAGCGTCATTATTCACCGGAATTTTTTTAAATTACTACAGTCTGTTGCAAAAATTTAAAACTACAGTCTGTTGCAGAAAATTGTCTATGCAGCTCCAGGTCTTCGTATAAGCCCCATATACCAGTACCTCCCTATATTCGTTATTTTGACGAGTTTAGGTACAATATTCACCGAAATTGTTTGAAATGTCGTATTTGAAGTTCGTAATGGATGCTACAGCCTATGACAAAAATTTGTCTATGCAGGTCCAGGTCTTCGCACAGATTCGATATAACGGTACCTCCCTATATAAGATATTTTGATGATTTTAGCTACATTATTCACCGTTTATTTCAAGTTCCGAATTTGAATTTGGTAATGATTTATGACAAACAATGCCTGTGTGGGTCCACGTCGTATAGACTCCAATATTACGGCTATATTCGGTATTTTTAAAATTTTAACAGAATTTTTTAAGGATTTTATTTCCAAATTCGTTTCAAATGGTGGAGGGTATTCAAAGTTCAGCCCGGCCGAACTTACTGCTTTTTAACTTTTTTTTGGCTTCGCTAAAATTTTGTGGTTGTGAATTTTTTTTTAGAAATATCACTAAATTTTGTTGTAGTGCTATTAAAATTTCACTACCACTAAAATTTAGTGGTAGTGCTTTTTTTAAATATCGCTGAATAGTTATTGGTAGTGCAATTTAATTTTTCACTATCACTAACCCTTAAGAGGTAGTGGAATAAAAAATTGCAATACCACTCATTATTTAATTCTTAGTGCACTAAAAATTTAGTGCAATATGCCCAACCCTGATTGGAATGGATCGATAAAGTAAACAAATTCACCAAATTATTTCGCAGATACTACAAGACAGTTGAAAACCACTAAGGTAAATTTTATAGCAAATACGAAAGCTGGTTATATAATGAACTTAGTATCCAGATTTTAAAAGAGAATCAATACCAGCCGATTTGTGGAAAACCATCAAAATCAGTCGACTTTTGCAGTGATAGAACTAAATGGCGGAAACTTGAAAATATTAATGACGAACTTGGATGTGACACCGTTGCCGTTGAAGATAAAAAGACGTTTTTGGCCTCAAAGAGCACGATTGCAATTACACCGAGTTTATCAGAGCCACAAGTTCAGGAGGTTGTTGATCACACAGCTCAACAATGGTTCATTTGGATAAAAACAATACAAATAATAATTTTAGACACTGACATTTTTATAGTGTCATTTGTACCTTAATAAGAAAAATTGAAGATGCGGAGCCTTCCACCATTCACAAAGAGAATATTGGTTTTAAGTAACTAAACACCATCATCAACGAAATTCTGAAGACAAATTAAATTTGAACTAAAAAAAACTCCGGAACAATTAGCGAAACCGTCTGTGATGTGAAAACACAAATTGAAGGGCAGACAATTGAAATCGACTTTATATTAGTGCTTACAATTACCCGACTGCCACTAAAGCCTCATCCAGCTGCGTCATATGTCAGACCACATGAAATAAATTAAACGAACTCCCCGAAAAGTATTAGATAATTCTGATGCATATGAATTACCAAGGAAACTGCGTGTATATATAATGCAAATATGAATGCGAAAAAATTTTGCAACAGTGCACAAAATCCTATACCGTGGAGCAGACGTCATTATTCAATATTTGTAGCGAGATATAAAATAGATAGAAGGCTAAAATTTTGCACACATGTTTATTTTTCATTAGGCAGGATAAGTTCGTAAATGGGCCATGTAGGTCCACGTTTTCATATAGCCCCCATATAACGGTACCCACCGATATTCGGTATTTTGATGATTTTAGCGACATTATTCACCGGAATTGTTTTGATTATTTTAACGACATTATTCAACGGAATTGTTTCAAATTTGGTATTTAAAGTTCGAAATGGATACTACAGCCTAAGACAGAAAATTGTCCGTGAAGGTCCACTTTTTCGTATAGCCCCCATATATCGGTAACTCCCTATATTCAGTATTTTGATGATTTTAGCGACACTATTAATCGGAATTGTTTAAAATTTTGTATTTGAAGTTCGCAATGGATACTACAGCCTAAGACAGAAAATTGTCTTTGCAGGTCTATAGCCCCCATATAACGGTACCTCCCTATATTCGGTATTCTGGTGATTTTAGCGTCATTATTCACCGGAATTTTTTTAAATTACTACAGTCTGTTGCAAAAATTTAAAACTACAGTCTGTTGCAGAAAATTGTCTATGCAGCTCCAGGTCTTCGTATAAGCCCCATATACCAGTACCTCCCTATATTCGTTATTTTGACGAGTTTAGGTACAATATTCACCGAAATTGTTTGAAATGTCGTATTTGAAGTTCGTAATGGATGCTACAGCCTATGACAAAAATTTTTCTATGCAGGTCCAGGTCTTCGCACAGATTCGATATAACGGTACCTCCCTATATAAGATATTTTGATGATTTTAGCTACATTATTCACCGTTTATTTCAAGTTCCGAATTTGAATTTGGTAATGATTTATGACAAACAATGCCTGTGTGGGTCCACGTCGTATAGACTCCAATATTACGGCTATATTCGGTATTTTTAAAATTTTAACAGAATTTTTTAAGGATTTTATTTCCAAATTCGTTTCAAATGGTGGAGGGTATTCAAAGTTCAGCCCGGCCGAACTTACTGCTTTTTAACTTTTTTTTGGCTTCGCTAAAATTTTGTGGTTGTGCATTTTTTTTTAGAAATATCACTAAATTTTGTTGTAGTGCTATTAAAATTTCACTACCACTAAAATTTAGTGGTAGTGCTTTTTTTAAATATCGCTGAATAGTTATTGGTAGTGCAATTTAATTTTTCACTATCACTAACCCTTAAGAGGTAGTGGAATAAAAAATTGCAATACCACTCATTATTTAATTCTTAGTGCACTAAAAATTTAGTGCAATATGCCCAACCCTGATTGGAATGGATCGATAAAGTAAACAAATTCACCAAATTATTTCGCAGATACTACAAGACAGTTGAAAACCACTAAGGTAAATTTTATAGCAAATACGAAAGCTGGTTATATAATGAACTTAGTATCCAGATTTTAAAAGAGAATCAATACCAGCCGATTTGTGGAAAACCATCAAAATCAGTCGACTTTTGCAGTGATAGAACTAAATGGCGGAAACTTGAAAATATTAATGACGAACTTGGATGTGACACCGTTGCCGTTGAAGATAAAAAGACGTTTTTGGCCTCAAAGAGCACGATTGCAATTACACCGAGTTTATCAGAGCCACAAGTTCAGGAGGTTGTTGATCACACAGCTCAACAATGGTTCATTTGGATAAAAACAATACAAATAATAATTTTAGACACTGACATTTTTATAGTGTCATTTGTACCTTAATAAGAAAAATTGAAGATGCGGAGCCTTCCACCATTCACAAAGAGAATATTGGTTTTAAGTAACTAAACACCATCATCAACGAAATTCTGAAGACAAATTAAATTTGAACTAAAAAAAAAACTCCGGAACAATTAGCGAAACCGTCTGTGATGTGAAAACACAAATTGAAGGGCAGACAATTGAAATCGACTTTATATTAGTGCTTACAATTACCCGACTGCCACTAAAGCCTCATCCAGCTGCGTCATATGTCAGACCACATGAAATAAATTAAACGAACTCCCCGAAAAGTATTAGATAATTCTGATGCATATGAATTACCAAGGAAACTGCGTGTATATATAATGCAAATATGAATGCGAAAAAATTTTGCAACAGTGCACAAAATCCTATACCGTGGAGCAGACGTCATTATTCAATATTTGTAGCGAGATATAATAGAAGAAGAAATATAATAGAAAAAAGAAACAAGGAAAACATCACGAAAAATACAATACCAGGAAAACATCACGGAATTGTGTTAACGAATAGGCACTTAATATTTTGTTAGTATCATCTGATCCTCTAATCTCTAGCCCTCGAAATCAATGGAAAACACAACATAAGGAATTATATATTTGCAGGAAAGGTTTAAACAGAACGAATGAAATATGAAGCAAGAAAACATTATCTGCAAATATAAATAAAAACAACAATTATGATTGCTTAATTTTGGAGTATTCCGCCATTTGCTGAACTTCATATTACTCTCTATTACAGGTACTCATTACTGGCAATCTTTGCAATATTTTTATACCATCACCCATATGGCTAGAGAGGGTATATATAATTTGATACGGTCAAAACGTACCTAGTCGAAATAACGGTTTTAGACCTTAGGCCTCTTTGGACCAAATCCGTTTCAGGACATGTGGAATCGGTCCAGCGATGTCCGTCCGTCTGTCTGTTTGGCTGGCTGGCGCACGATAACTTTCGAAGGGAGTATCCGATTTGGTCCAAACTTGATAGATCGTAATATTTTTGTCAACCTTAGATTGAGTGCGGAGATGGACAATATAGGTCCACTCCTTCTGGTACCTCCCCCACAAAATGTTCTGCACAGAAAGAGGAACGATAATCCGATTTTGCACCAACTTTCAGGTCAGGTGCGAAAATGGACGATGTCGGTCCGCTCCATCAAGTACCTCCCCCACAAAGGGTCAAAATTTTGAATAAGAACAACTCTTATAAAATGTAATGTAAGAGTCTGATTGTCTTCAAATTTCACACATCACAATATTTTTATTAACCCAAAGTATGCTGTGAAGATATAATACATCGGTCCCCTCCTGTTGGCACCTCTCCCACAAAGGGTTAAAATTTTGAATATTCATGAAGCTCATAAAACACGAAAAAACCATTAATTGATGCAAAATATTAAAAAAAAATCAATACAAACATTTTAACTTTGACCTTGAATTCTTCTGCGACTACTGAACTTAATTCGATATATGCATTCAAATTGGTTAAAAAAAAAAAAAACAAATTAAAAAAATTATTGTAGTACTTTAATGCGTAAACAAGCAAATAACTCGGTATACCAATGCGAGAACATGCCAGGGACACCTGGCCATAAGAAAATTAGGAGCAAAATTAGGAACGGATCAAGCGTGCATGAAACTGCAATCTTTTGAAGTTGAGTGGGATTTCTGTTACAATTAGTGAATTCGAGGTAGCAACATACTTCCCCGTAATAATCTGTCCTCAATTAAATTGCTGTTAGCCTAATACTATTGCAAGGGCGTTGTGGGTCAATGCTTCTTAATAATATCATATCCCAATCTCAATCGATTTTAATATAATTTCGCAAATTTTTTGGTACAACATTTCGTCACTCTGTGACTGGGGACACAATGGGGACTGGTTTTACTTACGAAATGCTTAGAAAATTACATTAAAATAAAATTACGAATTGCTTAGAAATTGCTCAGATGCGATCATTTGTGTTGTAATCAAATCTAATCATTCACTTAACTAGGATGAATCAAACCGATCACACTCATCATAGATGACCACCCCGTTATGAACAATTCAACATTAGTTCGTAAACAAATCACTCATGTGAGCTGTTGGATTGCGAACACAGAGCTTCGGTCAATTCATGTTCGCTTGGGTAACTCGAATAAACATATTACATCTGACCGACTGATTGAGTTCGATTGTATTTCCACTCAGTGTGGCCAAGCCTACTCACTACAGCCCCTTATGTGCATTAAGAGAATATGCAGCAAATGAGATACATTCACAGTATGTGAAAACTGGTTTGCATCTATTTTAAAGTTAATGTTATGAAGTAGGGATGTTACCAATATTATCCTTGATTCACCGCATTTGACCAAAACTCACTCAAAGTAAATCATAGATAGATTGAGCAAAATAATTTTTTTTGACTTTAGAGTCCCACAATATATATTTTAAACACTATTTGTTGGACTTTCATTTGCCATAACTAATTAACTGTTTAACAAATATATGCACATTTGAAATTTTAAAAATTCGCGAAACGTTATTTTGTTGTTTTTGAAGCTTCTATAATTTGTTTGCCTAAGTCTGGCTCAACTTCATATTGCTCTCTATTACAGAGAGAAAGGTTTTTTTAACATTCCGCAAATATTATGGTAATAACACATTAAAGTAACACCATATGACAACAGTATTGTTCTTCTAAATAATTGGCAAATATTAGCTAATATTTTCCATAAAAAAGGAATTGAACCGCCGCACAACGGATCAGAATCGTTTTTTCCTGGTGAAAATTGTGTAACTTTTAAACGACTGGAGATAATTTGTTTGTATGTATATTAGTATTTTTTCATCTATATCTATTTAAAGAGGAAAATGTTTTTATGTGTGTTTGTAATTTATGGACTAGAAAACCGCTGCACAGAAAATTTGTACACCTCATAATTGAGAGCTGAATGATTTAAGAATAGCCAACGTTAAAATCTTTTTTAAACCCATTAGCACCTCAGATGTGCATTAGAGTCCTCATAAGTCCCCCTAACCATGTCGGTCTGCTTGTCCGCCAAAAGGTGGATTTGAGGGGGTACAATTACATGGAGAAAATTCTAAATTTGTAGATATGTTGAAATTTTTGTGTAAGATGTTCAACTTTTTAGCCAAATCCTTTGAAATATGGTAAAATCAGGAGGTAACTTATATGGGCACTACTGTGAAACATCGACCTACATTGAAAACTTTCTTCACCCCTTATAATCCAAGATTACAAATAGAGGCCAAATCAAAAATATAGCAGAACAACATAGCATGTCAAAATGAAAAAAACACGTGATTTAAATAAGTAAAAATAGTTTTAGCCACCTCATAATTGAGGGCAGACTGATTTCAGAATAGTCAAATATAATTTCTATTTTATACCCATTACCGTAAGATGGGAATTAATTTTATTTGTCATTTAAATTGTAAGTTGCAGACCCCATAAAGTCCATATTTTTCATCATAGTATAATTCAATAACGATTCAAGAAATATTCGGTCCCGTGCTACTTTCTTATATTTGTAATTTGTTCATATTTTCACAATTTATTTCATATAGATGTACATCCCAAATCTACGTTCCCAACCAATATTCTCTTGGGGGTTACAAATTCAATAGAATACAATTCGCTCTACTATTTTGCACACTTTATTTTTGGTATTTTACCGATTGTACTCCCAAAAAATTATGCATTTTGAGCTCTCATTAGACGGATTATTGTCACATGAAAGAAGTAGGTCTACGCTTTGAAATGAGCCCCATTAGGCTTTCTCGGTAATTTTTGTTTGTTTAAATGTGTGCGCATCTTCCAGCTGAAGCACGATGTAGGCCCTGGAGTTGAAAGATAGATGTCAGTTAACATCGTATTTCGCACTTATTTCATTTTTTGGTGAAAAATTGTATATAGTGAAAAATTATTATTTATATTGTTCACAAAAAATCCACTGAATTCAATATGATAATACAAATTGAAAAAAAAAAGAATAACATATAACCAAAAAAAGAATAACATATTGAAAAAATCTTCAACTTGTTCGCTGTTGTTTACAGCAACTGTTTAAAGATCCTTACAAAGTTGTCAATAGAATGTACTATTATTTTAAAATTCAATTCCATTGAAATTTTTTTTGATATATTTTTTTTTTTTTTGAGATCTCTTTTTTCGTGATTTTTTAGCGATTATGAAAAAATAATAATCTTTTAACTTTGGTGTGACCGCGTTAAATTATTTCGATACCATCTATTCCGTTCCGTCACCACATAATTCGGTACTACACTTCCATGTAACCCGCCATCAATTTCAGATCTCAAGAAATCAAGTCAATTAAATAAACTGGTATTAATATGCGAATTCAAAAATAAACAAGTAAAAAAGCAGTAAGTTCGGCCGGGCCGAACTTTGAATACCCTCCACCATTTGGAACGAATTAGAAAATTTTCAAAAAATAAAATCCAATAAAAATTCTTTTAAAATCTTTAAAATATCTAATATAGGAAGGTGCCGATATATGGGGGGATATACGATATTGTGGACCTATAAAGACAAATCTATGTCTGCGTGTAAAGTACTCACAAGGAACTCCGTGTGTGGATTTTCAGACAATACGATTGGAAAATGTGGCTAAAATCATCAAAATACCGAATATCGGGGGGTACCGTTACATGGGGGCTATACGTTATCGTTAATCTATATAGAGAATTCTCTGTCGGTGGGTAAAGTGCTCACTAAGAACCCCTTGTGTACAAAGAACCCCTTGTGACAATTCCGATGAAAAATATGGCTAAAAACATCAAAATACCGAATATCGGGGGTACCGTTATATTGGGGCTATTCAATATCGTGGATCTATATAGATAATTCTCTGCCGAGGTATAAAGTACCCACAAGGAACTCCTTGTGTGGATTTTCAGACAATTCCGATGAAAAATGTGGGTCAAATCATAAAATACCGAATGTCGGGAGGTACCGTTATATGGGGGATATACGATATCGTGGACCTATATAGACACTTCATTTTGAGGAGGTAAAATGCCCACAAGGGACTCCTTTTGTGGATTTTCAGACAATTCCGTTGAAAAATGTGGGTAAAATCATCAAAATACCGAATATCAGGGGGTACCGTTTTATGGGGGCTTTACGATATTGTGGACCTATATAGATAACTCTCTGCCGAGGTATAAAGTACCCACAAGGAACTCCTTGTGTGGATTTTCAGACAATTCCGTTCAAAAATGTGGGTAAAATCTTCAAAATACCGAATATCGGGGGGTACCGTTATATGGGGACTTTACGATATTGTGGACCTATATAGATAATTCTCTGCCGAGGTATAAAGTACCCACAAGGAACTCTTTGTGTGGATTTTCAGACAATTCCGTTGAAAAATGTGGGTAAAATCATCAAAATACCGAATATCGGGGGGTACCGTTATATGAGAGCTATACGATATTGAGGACCTATATAGATAATTCCCTGCCGAGGTATAAAGTACCCACAAGGAACTCTTTGTGTGGATTTTCAGACAATTCCGTTGAAAAATGTGGGTAAAATCATCAAAATACCGAATATCGGGGGGTACCGTTATATGGGGGCTATACGATATTGAGGACTTATATAGATAATTCTCTGCCGAGGTATAAAGTACCCACAAGGAACTCCTTGTGTGGATTTTCAGACAATTCCGTTCAAAAATGTGGGTAAAATCTTCAAAATACCGAATATCGGGGGGTAACGTTATATGGGGGCTATACGATATTGAGGACTTATATAGATAATTCTCTGCCGAGGTATAAAGTACCCACAAGGAACACTTTGTGTGGATTTTCAGACAATTCTATTGAAAAATGTGGCTAAAATCATCAAAATACCGAATATCGGGGGGTACCGTTATATGGGGGCTATACGATATTGTGGACCTATATAAATAATTCTCTGCCGAGGTATAAAGTACCCACAAGGAACTCCTTGTGTGGATTTTCAGACAATTCCGTTGAAAAATGTGGATAAAATCATCAAAATACCGAATATCGGGGGGTACCGTTACATGGGGGCTATACGATATCGTAGACCTATATAGATAATTCTCTGCCGAGGTATAAAGTACCCACAAGGAACTCCTTGTGTGGATTTTCAGACAATTCCGTTGAAAAATGTGGGTAAAATCATCAAAATACCGAATATCGGGGGGTACCGTTATATGGGGGCTTACGATATCGTGGGCCGATATAGCCCATCTTCGAACTTGACCTGCCTGCAGACAAAAGAGAGATCTGTGAAAAAATTTTAGCTTCCTATCTTAATTCGTTTAGACTGTAGCGTGATTACAACAGACGGACAGACAAGGCTAAATCGTCTTAGAATTTTACTCTGATCAAGAATATATATACTTTGTTGGGTCTAAAATGATTATTTCGATGAGTTACAAACGGAATGACGAACTTAATATACCCTCCATACCTTTTTTGGTGGAGGGTATAAAAACACTACAAATGTACATTAGAAAAAAGTAAGTCAAACTGGAAAAAAAATCATGCGAAATAAAACATTACTATTGTACATTTAAAAAGTTAAAATGAAAATGTTAATATATCGCATTTTTACGCGATTTTTTGGATATTATCCTTTTCGGACAGGAGACAATTCCGAATTTGTATGAATTGTTAAAATCAGTCCAGCGGTCATTAAGTATAAGCATAGGAACTAACACAACTTTCTTATATATATATATATATATATATATATATATATATATATATATATATATATATATATATATATATATATATATATATATATATATAATATAACGTAATCCACGTTCAGGTTTAATGATGTTACAAAGGGACCTAACTGGTTGCATTTCGGCCATGAATTATGATGTGCCTACAAAAGGCTTGAATCCTATTCTAGACCTTGTTTGTCTTCAAAGGTGACACACGTTTGGAACAAAGTATTAAAGACAAGTTTGCTTTGTCTTCCTGGGAAGATTTGGACAAATTACAACGCCAAACAACCAATAAGTAAAAAAGTTCGAACGCATATCACGAATGCTGCAACGAACCTAACTCCCACTTTTTCGCCTCGAAATCCGTCCGTCATCTAAGTCATCCAGAGAATCCTCCAAAAAAATATGCATTCCTTGTCCACGACAAATGCATCACACCTGATACAACTGATACTGGGCGTTAACAGTCGTATGCGAGTGTTGTTACAAACCCAGTTCCGATAATTAACAGCGGTATAAGTAAAGGGGTAAATAATACTGAGGTTTCTAAGGAGCCCTCACAATCCACTCGTGACATTCTGGAATTATCACTTCCTATATCTAGTGATCGTCCCAAGACTGTTACTGGCAAAACTCAACCTGTCCAAAGATCATTATCTATGGCTCCCGCCATGAAAATGATATTTGCGGTAAGGTTTGCACCAGAAACAATAATATAAAATCAAAATTGAGGGAGATTACTTTTTGAGATGTTATAAGCTCCGATCTGCATTTTGTGAAAGTAGATCTTAGAATTTTGGTCTGCTAGGGCATACATTAAAGAATTTCTGGATAGATCCGTTAATTTAGCTCATTTGTCTCTAATACCAGATTCAGTATATTCAGAATTCCTCCAATATGCACTCCTGTAGATATGTAACATGCCACTTTATATGTCTCCATGACTTACAGTTATGTAATTGAAGAAAGTCAGTCCGATTCATTTAAAAGTTCGGCCGGGCCATACTTTCAATAAGCATAGGAACTAAAGGTAAAGTAAACATTTTTATATTGAAATATTTGAATTCAAGCGTTCATATACCAGTAAGACCGTTTGCATAAAGCAGTTAAATTTATCATAAACCATAAAGTGATCAATGATTGTCTTCTGTCAAATCTTCTAAAATACCAAATTTGAAACAATTATGTAGGTAAATGTGACAAGGATTATCAAAATATCGAATATCGGTGGGTAGAGGTGGTAGAGCTCTTTAGGATAATGTGGAACTAAATATTCAATATTTTGCCGCCGCCCTAGAACACATTATGAACTTCAAATACCAATTTTTATCAAAATATTGAATATCGAGAGGTACCGTTATATGGGGGCTATACCAAAACGTGGACCTATACATACAATGTTTCGCCATATGAACTAGAACCCATTTTGGCCAACAAATACCAATTTTTAGACAAATTCGTGGGAAAATGTGGCAAAAATCTTTAAAAACCGAATATCGGGAGTTACTGTTATATGTGGACTATACGAGCTAGAACCCATTTGACCAACAAATACTAATTTTTAGACAAATTCGTGGGAAAATGTGGCAAAAATCATCAAAATACCAAATATCGGGAGGTACCGTTATATGGGGCTATACAACAATGTGGATAAATATAATATTTCACCACCGGATCTAGAACCCAATATGACCCACAAATACCAAATTTTTAGAAAAATCCGCGAAAAACTGTGGCAAAAATCTTCAAAATACCGAATATCGGGAGGTACCGTTATATGGGGCTATACAACAACGTGGACCTATACATACAATGTTTCGCCAAAGGAGCTAGAACCCATCGTGACCAACAAAGACCAATTTTTAGACAAATCCGTGAAAAAATGTGGCAAAAATCATCAAAATACCAAATATCGGGAGGTACCGTTATATGGGGTCTATACCAAAACGTGGACCTATACCTTCAATGTTTCGCCAAACGAGCTAGAACCTATTATGACCTACAAATATCAATTTTAAACAAATCCGTGAAAAAGTGGAAAAAATCATCAATATTCCGAATATCGGGCCGTACTGTTATGAGCTATACGAAAACGTGGAACTATTCATGCAATGTTCCGCCTGTGAAACTAGAACCCATGATGACCTACACATACAAATTTTTAGAGAAATCCGTGGGAAATGTGGCGAAAATCATCAAAATACTGAATATCTGGAGGTACCGTTATCTGTCGGCTATACCAGAAAGTGGACCCATATATCTCATTTTCAATACCAACCATCCTAGACAGAATACAAATCGTTCTGCCAAATTTTGAAGGTCTACGTCAAATAATGTGGGCTGCATCGTGATTTCAACAGATAGACGGACATCGTTAAATTAATTTAGAATTATATGCTTATTATGAATATGTATACTTTATGGGGTCTACGATGAATATTTAGGGATGTTACAAACGGAATGACAAAGTTAATATACCCCTTTGTGGGTCTAAAATATATATTTCGAGGTGCTACAAACGTAATGACAAACTTAAGATACCCTCCATACTATGGTGGAGGGTATAAAAACAACATTTGAGTTATCAGTTTCGCGACTTTTCTAGAGGCTTTTTCTAAAAATTTTCCGGCCATGGCGGTGCGTGAGTTCTGGTGGCCATACATATATATATATATATATATATATATATATATATATATATATATAGGGTAAGTGTACCAGCAGTCGGCACTTTTAGGCTTTTCAATATTTTAATCTTTAGACATTCTGAGTGAAATCTTTTAATTGCAGAAAAATAAAGTCGTTCAGATTCCAAATTTTGTTTAGTTTACGAAATAATAAACAAAAATTGAATTTGTTTTTATTAAATTGTCAAAATTTGCAATTTTACTAAAATAGTAGTTTTTTTCCAGTAGTCGGCACCATTTTCCAATGCTCGGCATGTCTATTTGCCAGTAGTCGGCATATGCTATTGCAGTAAAAAATATTATTTTATATATTTTTATTTCAAATGTATATTTTTTTATTTCAAATAGTATAAAACAATGCTATATTACTAATTCACAGTTTAATTAACTAATTTCGTTTTTTATACCCTACACCACAAGGTATTATGTCTTTGTGCATTTGTTTGTAACAGGCAAAAGGAAACGAGATAGACCCATAGTTCCTTTTGATGATCTGCATAGAATCACTTTCTGAGTTGATTTATGCATGTCAGTCCGTCTGTCCGTCCGTCCGTCCGTCTGTCCATGTATTCTTGTGAACAAAATGCAGGTCGCATTTATTATCCGATTGAGATGAAACTTTGCAAACAACATTTGTTTGGCCCAAGGACGAACCCTATTGAAATTGGAGATAATGTTCATCCGATTTGTTATTTTTGTCCTCCGCAGCCGTAATATGCACTCTGTAACAACAATATTTGGAGAAATATATCAAATGCAGCTCAGAAATACCTTTGCTAAATTTTATCGAGATCGGTTCAGATTTGGATATAGCTCCCATATATAACTTCGTCCGATTTACCTTTTATTGTGCACCAAACGTCTAATATTTGCCCAAATGGGATGGAATTTGGCACATACGACCGAATTTAGTCTAGAAGGTAGTATGCCAAATTTGGTGAAGATCGGTTAAGATATAGCTATAGCTCCCATATATATTGTTCATCCGATTTGTTGTATTTGTTACCTACAGCTGTAATATGCACTCCGTAACAACGTTATTCAGGGAAATATATCAAATACAGCTCAAAAATATCTTTGCCAAATTTTATCGAGATCGGTTCAGTTTGGATATAGTTTCCATATATATCTTTATCTGATTTCAAATTAATTTTGCACCAAATGGGCAATACAAGTCCGAATTTAAAAGATACAAATGCTTTGGCATATTTAGTCCTTTGAATTTTAAATTATAATTATAATCATAGCGTGTATGATTGAATTCTCCCATAAAAACTTTTAATTATTAAGTGGAGCTCAACTAAATTAGCAAAGTGGTGTAGGGTATCATAAAATCGGCCCCGCCCGACTTTAGGTCTTTCTTTACTGGTTTTTAAATAGTGTTTTATTTAATTGTTGCAAAATGGCTTTATCCCTTTATTGTTGTTCTTATAAAAATAACGTTTGTTTATTAGTGGAGAACGATGGTAATGTTTACCAGGGGGTAAGGCAGGTTCGGTAAGAGCCACCAATCCTCATCAGTTCCCTTGTTTTTTTTTTTTTTTTTTTGTCTGGGATATTCTCCCCAGAAGTTATTTTAAAAATAACTTCTATGACGAAAAACATTTTTTACCCAAGTGACGAGATCGTAAGCCCAATAGAAGAGGAACCAACGAATTAAATAAAACTAAAATTCTTTTGGAAAGTCTTCTAAATCTTACAACCGCACTTATAAACATTTACATCTTTCTCCACTTGTTATGCTTTCGTTCAACCTGAACGAAGTAGCATAACCATGTAAGTTGGTTTTGTCTGTTACAACAAAAACCCTTTCGTCGACGGTGCCTTGTCTATTAATAGAACAGTGTTGGCTTGTTTGTTCGGGATACCGTAGTATTTTGTTGTTGCAAAATGGTCAGGCTTTATCCCTTTATTGTTGTTCTTATAAAAACAACGTTTGTTTATTAGTGGAGAACGATGGTAATGTTTAATTATCATTCTAAATCAAATAAAGGTAAAAAATCAAGAATAGTATGGTTACCTTCAGTAACGTATGGATTTTCAATTAAAATAAAAATGAAATTAAATAAAAAAGTATCTTTCTTATATTTGGAATTTGTGAATTGATCTTTTTCCTTTAGATAACATACATTTTTTCTAAATGCCACTGCTATCTAAAACGTCAAATAGCTGATTTAAAAAAACCTACTTAATTTAGAAAAGTTGGTCAAAAAGCACAAATAAAAGCAACTGCCAACTCAAACCTATTTTTTTATTTGAGTAGTTTTTGGATTATTTTTTAATACTTTTCTCAAGTTTTGGTGAAATAGGTAAAAAATTATATTTTTCTAGTAATCGGCACCCCATGCCGACTACTGACAAATCCCTTTTTTATACCCTCCACCAAAAAAGGAATGGAGGGTATATTAACTTCGTCATTCCGTTTGTAACTCATCGAAATAATCATTTTAGACCCAACAAAGTATATATATTCTTGATCAGCGTAAAATTCTAAGACGATTTAGCCCTGTCCGTCCGTCAGTCCGTCTGTTGTAATCACGCTACAGTCTAAACGAATTAAGATAGGAAGCTAAAATTTTGCACAGATCTCTCTTTTGTCTGCAGGCAGGCCAAGTTCGAAGATGGGGTATATCGGTCCACGATATCGTATAGCCCCCATATAACGGTACCCCCGATATTCGGTATTTTGATGATGTTAGCCACATTTTCAATGGAATTGTCTGAAAATCAACACAAGTAGTTCCTTGTGGGTACTTTATACCTCGGCAGAGAATTGTCCATACAGGTCCACGATATCGTATAGCCCCCATGTAACGGTACCCCCACGGTATTCGGTATTTTGATGATTTTAGCCACATTTTTTCAATGGAATTGTCTGAAATTCCACACAAGGAGTCCCTTGTGGGCATTTTACCTCCTCAAAAAGAATTGTCTATATAGGTCCACGATATCGTATATCCCCCATATAACGGTACACCCCGATATTCGGTATTTTGATGATTTTACCCACATTTTTCAACGGAATTGTCTGAAAATCCACACAAGGAGTTCCTTGTGGGTACTTTATACCTCGGCAGAGAATTGTCCATACAGGTCCACGATATCGTATATCCCCCATATAACTGTAACCCCTGATATTCGGTATTTTGATGATGTTAGCCACGCTTTTCAATGGAATTGTCTTAAAATCAACACAAGCAGTTCCTTGTGAGTACTTCACCCCCTGAGAGAGAATTGTCCATACAGGTCCACGATATCGTATAGCCCCCATGTAACGGTACCCCCACGGTATTCGGTATTTTGATGATTTTAGCCACATTTTTTCAATGGAATTGTCTGAAATTCCACAAAAGGAGTCCCTTGTGGGCATTTTACCTCCTCAAAAAGAATTGTCTATATAGGTCCACGATATCGTATATCCCCCATATAACTGTAACCCCTGATATTCTGGGATGGAATTGTCTTAAAATCAACACAACCAGTTCCTTGTGAGTACTTCACCCCCTGAGAGAGAATTGTCTATACAGGTCCACGATATCGTATATCCCCCATATAACGGTACCTCCCGATATTCGGTATTTTATGATTTGACCCACATTTGTCATCGGAATTGTCTGAAAATCCACACAAGGAGTTCCTTGTGGGTACTTTATACCTCGGCAGAGAATTATCTATATAGGTCCACGATATCGTATAGCCCCCATGTAACGGTACCCCCCGATATTCGGTATTTTGATGATTTTACCCACATTTTTGAACGGAATTGTCTGAAAATCCACACAAGGAGTTCCTTGTGGGTACTTTATACCTCGGCAGAGAATTATTTATATAGGTCCACAATATCGTATAGCCCCCATATAACGGTACCCCCCGATATTCGGTACTTTGCTGATTTTACCCACATTTTTCAACGGAATTGTCTGAAAATCCACACAAGGAGTTCCTTGTGGGTACTTTATACCTCGGCAGAGAATTATCTATATAGGTCCACAATATCGTATAGCCCCCATATAACGGTACCCCCCGATATTCGGTATTTTGCTGATTTTACCCACATTTTTGAACGGAATTGTCTGAAAATCCACACAATGAGTTCCTTGTAGGTACTTTATACCTCGGCAGAGAATTGTTCATATAGGTCCACGAAATCGTATATCCCCCATGTAACGGTACCCCCCCCGATTTTCGGTATTTTTATGATTTTACCCACATTTTAGAACGGAATTGTCTGAAAATCCACACAAGGAGTTCCTTGTGTGTACTTTATACCTCAGCAGAGAATTGTCCATATAGGTCCACGATATCGTATAGCCCCCATGTAACGGTACCCCCCGATATTCGGTATTTTGATGATTTTACCCACATTTTTGAACGGAATTGTCTGAAAATCCACACAAGGAGTTCCTTGTGGGTACTTTATACCTCGGCAGAGAATTATCTATATAGGTCCTCAATATCGTATAGCCCTCATATAACGGTACCCCCCGATATTCGGTATTTTGATGATTTTACCCACATTTTTCAACGGAATTGTCTGAAAATCCACACAAAGAGTTCCTTGTGGGTACTTTATACCTCGACAGAGAATTATCTATATAGGTCCACAATATCGTATAGCCCCCATATAACGGTACCCCCCGATATTCGGTATTTTGAAGATTTTACCCACATTTTTGAACGGAATTGTCTGAAAATCCACACAAGGAGTTCCTTGTGGGTACTTTATACCTCGGCAGGGAATTATCTATATAGGTCCTCAATATCGTATAGCCCCCATATAACGGTACCCCCCGATATTCGGTATTTTGAAGATTTTACCCACATTTTTGAACGGAATTGTCTGAAAATCCACACAAGGAGTTCCTTGTGGGTACTTTATACCTCGGCAGGGAATTATCTATATAGGTCCTCAATATCGTATAGCCCCCATATAACGGTACCCTCCGATATTCGGTATTTTGATGATTTTACCCACATTTTTCAACGGAATTGTCTGAAAATCCACAAAAGGAGTCCCTTGTGGGCATTTTACCTCCTCAAAATGAAGTGTCTATATAGGTCCACGATATCGTATATCCCCCATATAACTGTAACCTCCGATATTCGGTATTTTGATGATGTTAGCCACGCTTTTCAATGGAATTGTCTTAAAATCAACACAAGTAGTTCCTTGTGAGTACTTCACCCCATGAGAGAGAATTGTCTATACAGGTCCACGTTATCGTATATCCCCCATATAACGGTACCTCCCGACATTCGGTATTTTATGATTTGACCCCCATTTTTCATCGGAATTGTCTGAAAATCCACACAAGGAGTTCCTTGTGGGTACTTTATACCTCGGCAGAGAATTATCTATATAGATCCACGATATTGTATAGCCCTCATATAACGGTACCCCCGATATTCGGTATTTTGATGTTTTTAGCCATATTTTTCAACGGAATGGTCACAAGGGGTTCTTTGTACACAAGGGGTTCTTTGTGAGCACTTTACCCACCGACAGAGAATTCTCTATATAGATTAACGATAACGTATAGCTCCCATATAACGGTACCCCGCGATATTCGGTATTTTGATGATTTTAGCCACATTTTCCAATCGTATTGTCTGAAAATCCACACACGGAGTTCCTTGTGAGTACTTTACACGCAGACATAGATTTGTCTTTATAGGTCCACAATATCGTATATCCACCCATATATCGGCACCTTCCTATATTAGATATTCTAAAGATTTTAAAAGAATTTTTATTGGATTTTATTTTTTTGAAAATTTTCTAATTCGTTCCAAATGGTGGAACGGAAGCACTATCGCACGCGTTGGAAGACACTCACTGACGAAAACCGTTATTCTCTCGTAATAAATGATCGGAGCTCATTGTTTTTTTTTACAGAAAGAGTGTAGAGAACACTGTTGACGTTTTTTTTTTTTTTTTTTCAATTATTTGATCAATTCCATTTTTAGTTATTTAAGTTTAAATTTCAAAACTGCCGACTACTGGGACATGCCGAACTTAGGCGCACTTACCCTATATATAAAATTTAAAATTCTTATTAAAACAACCGAAAAATTCGCAAAAATTGCATATTTTCTATACATGCCGCTATATGGTTGCCATATCAAAAATTTCAACTTTAATTAGAAAATACTTCTAATTAAAACTTTTACATTTCAATGCACTTTTAAATTGGGGCTATGCCTAAATGGGGACGTATGGGCCTATGGGGACAAATAGTAAACAGTTATTGCCGGTATTGATATCACAATACTGAAAACTTTGAATGTCAAATTACAGTTCATTTGGTAGAAAGGACGAATGTTTAGTGGTATTATTATACTGTGAGTATTGTATAGAGTTTCAAAGATTAACCTGAATATAGCGCCTTTATTGCGATTTCAATGAACGGCCGCATACACAGACGGATACATACATTTGTCAAAACTAAATACCTTACAACGTGGTCTTCTAAAAGTTACGAAATCAAAATTACTTTTGATTTGGGAAATGTTGCTAAGACATTTATAATACTGATAATTAAGGTTTAAAAATTAAATTAAATACGATGATATAATAATTATAAACAGGTACTGGCAAATAGGAAATAAATCATAAAGTGGACTTTAATTGTAATATTTTAAAAAAGGATTTATAACCTCGAAAGTGTTTTTGAGTCCTTCAAAATACCTCAAATCGACAGGTTATATGGGGAATCAGTATTAAAGGGCTAGATTTTACAATCAATTGTAACATCAATCATCATAAGAATAATATAAAAGCCTGTACAAAGTTAAAAAAGGCATATTTATTCTGGTGACCTTTATTGTAATTGCAAATGGCGAAAGGAATGGCACACGCACATAATTTAATCGACAAAGATTTCTACTCTTTTACATACATTATGCGGTCCCTAACTTTTACAAACCGATGAGCCTCTAGAAAAGTCGCGAAACTGATAAATCAAAAGTTGTTTTTCGATATGGAATTTTATGCAGAAATGTCTCAGACCACCATTGAAATTGAGAATTCTTATTGAAAAATGGAACCAGTATAATGAAATGCCATCTATCTTTTGAAATCACGATACAGCCCACATTATTTGACGTAGATGTACAAAATTTGGCAGAAAAATTTGTAGGGTAAGTGTGCCTAAGTTCGGCATGTCCCAGTAGTCGGCACTTTTTATTTTTAAGCCCAAATAAATTAAACTTTTATAACTAAAAGTATTTTGTTTACTTCAAATACATATATTGTCAGCTATCTTTGTGTACAATTTCGCTAAGAAAAGATGATTTATTCTAATAAAAATTAAATTTTTGTCGGTGAAGGTCCTCAACAATCCATATTCTTAAGAAAAGTACAATAAAGACGTCGAATCAGTTTAACTAAAGAAAAATATTATATTTTAATGAATTAATTTATTATTATTATTAATTATTCTTACAAAAAAAATTGGTATGCCGACTGTTGGAACATGCCATACCGAAAATTTGAATTGAATTTAATTTGAGATATATCGGTACACGTTTTAGTATAGCCGACATATAACGGTACCTCCCGATATTCGGTATTTTGATGATTTTCGCCACATTTTTTCCACGGATTTGTCTAAAAATTTGTATGTGTAGATCATAATGGGTTCTGGTTTCACAAGCGGAACATTGCATGTATAGTGCCACGTTTTCGTAAAGCCAGATATTCCTCCCGATATTCGGTATTTTGATGATTTTTGCCACATTTTTATACGGATTTACCTAAAAATTAGTTTTTGCAATAAAGGGTTCTAGCTCCTGTGGCGAAACATTGATGGTATAGGTCCACGTTTTGGTATAGACCCCATAATTTGGTATATAAATATATATAATATATATGGGGTATAAATATATATATATATATATATATATATATATATATATATATATATATATTATTTATGTTTAATTTAAAATTTATATTTAATTTAAAAGTAGAAAAAAATTGCCATTCCGAAACAAGACACCGCCGTTTGAGAGGTGTTAACTTTTTTCCTCTATTCGATCTTGCAAATCTGATCCTCTCAAATAGGTACTTCGGTGTCTGTTTGTATATTATTTTATGAAGGAATAATAGTGCTCTGGTTTTAATGAAGGACTGGAAGCTGATCCCATATAACGGTTTCGAATATTGACTAATATGCTGCATTCTACTTAAACCATACACATAACGAATAATGCTATTTTAAGCCACATTTAACTTATTTCGACTGTGTGCATCACAAAAAGCAAAGAGCTCACATCCGTATATTAACCCTGGTATCAAGTAAGATTTAGCCAAAAGTTGTCTTATGTATGGCGGAGTAAAGGAGTGGGAAAGCCATAATGTTCGCAATTTTGAATAAGTCTGTCCTACAGCCATATTAATGTGATTTGTCCAAGTTAGAGAAGAACACCAAGGTTTTTTGTACTGGCAACAAGTGAAATTTTTTTCTTGATTGACAAGTATATTAATATAATCTATCTGTAGGTTTTTATTTTTGTGAATAAAAAGACACTTGGATTTTTGTGAGTTAAGGCAAAGTCAATTTGCTCTAGCCCAATTGCCTACCCTGCCGAGGTCATCATTAAGTTTTTGGATGCAGTCATTAATACCGTTTACCGAGCTACTAATATAGATTTGAACATCATCCGCATACATGTGCATTTTACTATGAATAAGTTGTAGCGGAAGGTCATTAGCATACAGAGAGAAAAGGAGTGGACCCAATATGGAACCCTGGGGAACTCCTTTCTCTACTCCTAATGGTTTAGATTTAGAATTACCTAATACTACCGATTGTGTTCGATCCGATAAGTATGATTTTATGAGTCTTGTTGATGTGTTTGCAAAATTGAAAAAGTGATGTAGCTTAAAACAAAGATTATTGTGATCAACAGTGTCAAAAGCTTTTGAGTGATCAAGCAATACCAATAAAACTGCTTTATTTTCGTCTATGTCGTTCCTTACCGACTCCGAAACTTCAATCAAGGCACTAATACAGCTATGATCTGCTCGAAATCCAGACTGGGCTGTTGTTAAAGGACATTCTCGTTATATGTACTTTATAAAGCAACTTCTCAAGAACTTTTGAAAAGTAAGATAAAATTGATACTGGTCGATATTCAGTATTTGTTTTGGGCAAAGGAATTACTATTGCATGCTTCCAAACCATTGGATTAATGCTAGTACTCAAAATTGTATTGAAAATGTATGTGAAGATGGGTAGCAGCAAAGGAAGTAGTATCCGTATGAATTTTGGATCAATATTATCAGCACCAATTGCATTGGATTTTATCTGTCTGAAGCTGTATAGGTCTTCGTCATTGGTCACACATCGGAACTCAAATTTTCCCTCACCAGACGGACCATCCAAGTTGTCGACGTAAGAGCCGTAGAAGGAGGAGTTAGCTTGAACCGTCGGAATGTTTGTGAACGTTTTGTTTAGCTCGTCTACATCTACATGACATGTCTGAAGAGTCTGTGATTTTCCCACACCAATGTCTTGAATGACTTTCCATTTGCTTCTTGAATTTACAGCTGAATTAAAACGTGTGTAATAATATTCTGTTTTGGCTGTGTTAATTTCATTGTTCACCATTCTTCGTGGAGATCTGGAGTTTTGTATCGCTTCCACCTTGAGTAAGCTCTATCTCTTTTGGCTATATATGATTTTATGGTGGAGTTAAACCAGGGCTTGGTGTTCGATTTATTCATCTTGCTTCTAATCGGAACAGCGTCATTATATAGGGAAAGGATATTTTTTTGAAGAAACTCTACTTGGTCAACAACAGAAATAAGACCATATATCGCTCCAATTTATATGAAAGAATTTTTCCTCCAGAATATCATAATTAAAAAATTATTGGAAAAACATGGCGCTGAACACTGATCGTACATAAGAACCTGGGAAAGGTCATTGACGAAAAAAAAGTCAAGTAGAGTACTGGTCGTCGTTGAAAAGTGCGTAGGACATGTTGTATTTGGAGCATGTAAAGCAAATGATGACATAAGGGTTGTTAATGAAGCGTCATTAAGAATATTACAATTAAAATCTCCAGTTATAATAACTTTGTTATATCCCATTGTAACATTCTCCAGAACATCTTCAAGTTGATGGAGTCTAATGTTGTTGTTGGGTCGATATATGCAACCAATCAGCATTTTCTCGTTGTTAGACTTAAGTTCAATGAAAATGTGTTCGATTTCATCACCTTCACTTGATTTGATTCGTAACCGAGAATATAAAGTATTTTTAACGAAAATGGCAACGCCGCCCCCACGTCGTCATCTGTCCGACCTATATACTGTATACCTTTGCAAATTAATTAAACTGTCGGGAATTGATAAGTGAGGCCAAGTCTTAGAGAGACATATAATATCTATACCTGAATTTTCAAAAATGTATCTAAATTCATCTGTTTTATTCAAAATTCTTTGCGAATTTATATGACATATTTTTATCCCCTTTCTTTGAATGGTAGGCTAAGATTTTTACTAAACTCTTAGTTACACCTATAGAATCTCCATCTGTGTTATTTACGAAAACCATAATAACTGGTAAGCGAGGCATCAGCATGTAGAGGAAGAAATATGTAGAGGAAGATATGAAATGTAAGCATATTGGAAACAAAAGTAAGTTGTGAAAAGTAATAACATTATTAAAATAAAATAGTAAAAGACACAAAAATGACAAAAAATTAAAAAAATTGTTGTTGGCCCATAGCACGACATTCATCGATGATTGTTGGATGGTAAATGCATATTGGTTCGTTGCTGTTGTGTCGCTTAACATATACAAGACCCCGAAAGGTATACGCTGATTGCACCAGGCCCTTTTTCTTCAGATTTATAACGTCTTGCAAAAATTGGTAATTCATATTCGATATATTTTTGTTTATATAGTACTGCGAGTTTGATCTATATATTCATTGAGTTGCAGATACTTGTAAAAACTTCTCTGAGGCAATATATATGGCAATTTCTTTAAACTATAAATATTAGTAAGACTGCTTGGATAATGAAAAATATATATATCTATATACTTAACAGAAAGTTGTGTTAGTTACTACGCTTATAACTCAAGAACAGAAATTCCAGGCGGATTATATTGAAGTGTAGTACTGAATTATTTGGTGGCGAGACTGAATAGAGGATGTCGAAATAATTTAAAGCTGTCACACCAAACTTAAAGGATAATTACATCTTAAAAACCCCGAAAAAAAATACGAAAAAAGAAATTTTTAAGTCAGGAAAAAATCGAGAACAGTTTACTGTTTCTACGCTTATAACTCAAGAACGGCTTGATGGATTTTGACATACAATTTCGGAATAGTATATTGGCAAACCAAATCGCGTTAAAATATGCTATTAAAAAATCGTTTCGGCGTGATTTTTTCAATTTGACATACTATATTTATTGTTTTGAATTCTGAATGAATAATACTAAAAATGAAATGAATTCGCAATACGGTGTTAAATGGCGATCTTTCAAGTGCAAAATTGCCATATAGCTTTCAACCCCACGACCTACATCGTACTTCAGCTGGAAGATGCGAACACATTTAAACAAACAACAAGTAAAAAAGCTGTAAGTTCGGTCGGGCCGAACGAATTTGGCAATTCTCATAAACAATCATCAAAATCCCGAATATCGGGAGGTACCATTATATGGGGCTATACGAAGACGTGGACCTGCACAGACAATTTTCTGTCTTAGAGTGTAGTACCCACTTCCAACTTCAAATACCAAATTTGAAACAATTCCGATGAATATTGTCGCTAAAATCATCAAAACACCGAATATCGGGAGGTACCGTTATATGGGGGCTATACCAAAACGTGGACCTGCATGGCCCATTTTTAATACCAAAAGTCATAGACATAATATACATTTTAGTAAAATTTTATCAACCTACTTCAATTCATTCGGAAGCTTGAATGATTTCCACAGATTAGGGTCCATCTTGGCCTTGACCACATTCATCAATTGACTTGGCTAAAAAATTGTATTAAGGCTACCCTGGGGTAGAGAACTATCTTACAGATAATTGTCCACATTAGCATATATGTATAGTCCCCACATTAGTGTAGCCCTAAGTGTGGTCAGAAAAAAAAACTTTTTTATTCTATTAAATTTGTAACACCCAATAAAATATTGGTTGGGAACGTAGATTTGGGATACGTCTGTATGAAATAAACTCCGAAATGTCAAGTTGGGACTCATTTACTGGGAAATTGTAGTAGAAACATGAAAAAATACGAATATAAGATAGGAACGCGTGACCAAACATTTGTTTAATCGTCATTGAATTATACTATGATGAAAATATGGGCTTTTTGGGGTCTCCAACGTACAATTAAAAGTCAAAAATAAGAAAAAAATAATTTAATTTATTTAATTATCATAAGGTAATGGGTGTAAAAAGTAATTATCTTTGACTATTCTGAAATCATTCTGCCCTCAATTATGTGCACGTTATTCTAAACGTTGAATATTCAAATTCCAAATAACAGCTCATTTGACTGGAAAATGTTACTAAGCTCTTTCCACTGCCAAAAATTGAGCTGAGTTTTCACATGTGTCTATTTTAGATGTTCTATATCATACAGGTTTTTAACACTCAAATTAAAGCCTATGGCTGAAAAATAAGATCAGGCTATTCCAAATATCTAACACCAACGGTAGGTGAAAACTAAAAAATAGTTTTTGTGATGAATATTTATTTCTAATTAGAAATTACTTTGGAGTCATTACTTAAAATGAAAATTGTGACTTACAGTATGTTTATATATAAATGGGTTAACCGAGTGGATTTGGATTAAAATTGTCATATCCTTTACTTATACTTCAAATAAATCCTCTCAAAGTAGGTTAACCATACAAAAAGTTCTAACGTAAACATGACATTATAGTCAGATCTGTGATTTATTGTGCTTCAAAAAATATACATTAAAAACTAAAAGTACGGCCGGCAACGCGGACCGGGCCAGGTAGTATCTATATATATAAAAGAAAGTTGTATTAGTTAATACGCTTATAACTTAAGAACCGCTAATCTGATTTTAACGATTTAGACAAATTCGGAATTGTCTCTTGGCGAAAAGGAAAAAATCCAAAAAAATCACGTAAAAATGTGAAATTTGAGCATTTTAATTTTGACTTTTGAAATGTACAATAGTAGTGTTTTATTTTGCATGATTTTTTTTCATTTTGACTGTACATTTGTAGTGTTTTTTTTTTTTTTTTTTTTTTTTGATTTTTATTATGATGTGTATTCTTTTTGTGGAGTATAAAGCGACAAGGGACATAATTGTTATATATAGATTTTATGTATTTATTGGGTAAATGGAACTATGCGAATAATATCATTTCAGAAGATAATAAGCTATTAACAGAAAAAAATCGTTAGAACCGAAATATGTGGTAGCGAAACGGTCACACAAAAAAAAGTACATTTTATTCACAAACTTCGTAAGGACCTTTTAACATTTGCTCTAATTGCTTATGACTCAAGAACGGCTTGACGGACCTTAACAATTAATAAAATTTTGTTGTTGCAATAAACAAACATTGTTTTTATAAAAACAACAATAAAGGGATAACGCCTAAAAATTTTGCAACAACAAAATACCACGGTATCCCGAACAAACAAGCCACACTGTTCTATTAATAGACAAGGCACGGTCGACGAAGGGGTTTTTGTTGTAACAGACAAAACCAACTTACATGGTTATGCTACTTCGTTCAGGTTGAACGAAAGCATAACAAGTGGAGAAAGATGTAAATGTTTATAAGTGCGGTTGTAAGATTTAGAAGACTTTCCAAAAGAATTTTAGTTTTATTTAATTCTTTGGTTCCTCTTCTATTGAGCTTACGATCTCGTCACTTGGGTAAAAAATGTTTTTTGTCATAGAAGTTATTTTTAAAATAACTTCTGGGGAGAATATCCCAGACAAAAAACAAGGGAACTGATGAGGATTGGTGGCTCTTTCCGAAACCTAGGTATTCCCTGCCTTACCCCCTGGTAAACATTACCATCGTTCTCCACTATTAAACAAACGTTGTTTTTATAAAAACAACAATAAAGGGATAAAGCCTAAAAATTTTGCAACAACAAAATACTACGGTATCCCGAACAAACAAGCCACGCTGTTCTAATAAAATTTTGGAATGGTATCTTGGCAAAAAAAAATTGCTTAAAAATAAATATGAAAAAAATGTTTTTAGCGTGATTTTTTTTTTTTTTTTTTTTTTGATTTGGCATACTATATTAAAGTGTACATTTTTTATGGTTTTGAATTCTGATTGAATAATATTAAAAATGAAATGAGTGATCAATACGATGTTAAATCTTTCTTTGTATAAAATTGGCATCTAGCTTTCGAACACATTTAAACGAAACGTGGACCTACTTCTTTCAATATAATCATAAATCCGTCCAATAGGAAGTCAAAATGTATAATTTATTGGGACTTCTATCAGTGAAATACCGAATAAAAATAACATAGCAAATTGGACATTTAGTAAGAAAAGGATTTATATCATTCCAAAAATTCTTCCTAAATTTCCAATTAATTTACCTTAAATCGCTTTTTTAGGTTATGATATGGGTCATAAGCCCCGTATAAGGGTACAACCCGATTTCATGGTTATTTACATTTTAACCGTATTTTCATACTAAATTCGACAAATGTTGCTAATTTGAGAGAAACCATCATTTTCACTTGGCCACTTTTTATACCCTACAACACTATGTGTTGGGGGTATTATAAGTTTGATTGGGCCAAAAATTATGTAACACCTCGAAATATTGGTTTCCCACATAGGAAAGTATGTATGGATCTTCCTATCTCGCCGAGCTGAGTCGATCTAGCTATGTATGTCCGTCCGTCCGTCTGTCCGTCTGTCCGTCTGTCCATGTTAATTTGTAATCACTCTACAGGTCGCAATTATGAACCGATCTTCACGAAATTTAGAATGAAGGTGGGTATAGGGTCAGAATAGAACCCTATTTATTTTGGGGATGATCGCATAATATCTAGGGGTAGAAATGAACCAAAAACTGAAAAAAATCCTGATTTTGCAGTTGCTCTACAGGTCGCAATTATAGACCAATCGACGGAAGTTAGCACGGGGCTAGAGCTTAGGGCTGGGCAGAAGCCTTCCAATTTTGATGGTCATCGGGTAATATTTAGTGGGTGAAAAAGGCTATGACATTTGAGTTAAATAAAATCAAATTTTCCGTTAAACCGCGAATATTTTTAATCCCGGCGAAATCACAAACAGGCGAACAGGTCAATCCTGACCGTTTCGTAGATGATGATAGTAAATATTTCGGATATATATAGCGAAATATATACAATGTATGATGTTAGCTAAAATGCTTATATCTCAAGAATGGCTGGACTGATTTTGACAAATTTTGTCAATATAGAATTCGCTCATGGCATAAAAGGACAAAATCTAAAAAAACGCATAAAAAGGCGCCTATAATGATGTTAATAAAGATTTTTTAGTATTTTGTGACATATTTTCATTTTTCATATTTTTTTATCGCATGCGATTTTTTCAATTTGACTTATAATATTAAAGTGTATATTTTGTAATATTTTTTCACCTTACAACACAGGTTGGGGCTATTGTATATATATTGCAATTATCGTCTGATCCTCACGAAAAGGGTAGGGTTAGGCTCAGAATGGGTAGGCCTATTGTTTTCAAAGATGTCCGCAATATATTTAGGGGTTGAAATTGACCAACAAAAAATGTTCCTAATTTTGCAGCCGTTATAATACAAATAAAAACCAAAGGATACAAAATCTCGCATGAAGATAGAGTTTAGGACTCTTGGTAGAATGGACCACTACTTTGTGTAAAAAATACCAGCATTACTTACAGGCGATATCCGACGATAGCCAAATATCGTAGACAAGAAAATATATAGATGAGTCTAAATTTGGAGATTTGAGATGGTTCAAATGAACTAAAAACAGAAAAAAAATTCCTGATACAAAATTGAAGCCATTCGACATGCTTGGGAAGAACGATAAGGACAGGGAAGAATTCTAGCATTTTTGCACAACAACTTACAACACGACATAGTTCGTAAATATTGGGGAAATGTCCCTATTCAAAATGCTAAGGGTAATATCTGCGCGGAGATATTACCATAGTTTCATACGCAAAATCTTCTAAAATGGATTAGGACATAAGAGGGCATTTAACGTGTTGTAGTGTTTTAGGGTATCACATGGTCGGCCCCGCACGACTATAGCCTTTGCTTACTTGTTTATTTTTTTTTTTTTTTTTTTTTGCCCTTTTCGCATAAAATTTTCATTTTCGGACCACATGCATCAATTGCTCTGCCTAAAGAATTGTATTTAGGCTACCACGGGGTAGAGAACCATCTTACAGATAATTATTCACATAGGCATTTATTTAAGTATAGTCCTATTAGTGTACCCACGAGGCTACTTTCCCAACCAATGTGTGGTCAGAAAAGAACCTTTTGTATTCTATTGAATTTTTATTCCCCTAGAGAATATTGGTTGGGAGCGTAGATTTGGGATGTACGCCTATATAAAATAAACTCCTTAATGTCAAACTGGGACTCATTCATTGGGAAATTGTGGAATGAATTATACTATGATGAAAAATATGGACACCAACGCACAATTTAAATGACAAAAAAAATTCTTTCTTAGGGTAATGGGTGTAAAAGAGTAATTTTCTTTGGCTATTCTGAAATCACTCTGTCCATAATTATGAGGTGGACAAAACTTAGTAACACGCAGCACGACATTCTAAACGTTGGAAATACAAATTCCAATCACAGCTAATTTAAAAGGAAAATATTTCTAAGCTCTTTATAATACAAAAAATTGAGTGGGTTTTCACATGAGGCTATTATAGATGTTCTATATAATATAGTTTTTTAACAATCAAATTGAAGCCTATGGATGAAAAATAAGATCAGGCTATTACAAATATTTGAAACGATAGGTGAACATCTATTATAATTTGCGCCATGAATATTTATTTCTATTTGGAAATTACTATGGAGTCATTACTTATAATGAAAATTGTGCCACTTACATACCAAAAGGGGAGGCCATACCATATTTGAAAAAATTCCGTTGGTAAAAGTGACAAGGATTATCAAACAATGTGGGCTGTATCGCGATATATATACTTCATGGGGTTTACGATTAATATTTAAGGATGTTACAGACGGAATGACAAAGTTAAAATACCCTCCTTCCCAAGGTGGAGGGTATAAAAATATAACAATGGGTTCAAGTATAAAAATGACATATATTTACAAATGTATTATTTGGTTGAATTTAGAATATGGACCTGGAGTATTTCAGTAATATTTGTGTCCGCTTCGTCGAATTTTAAGTAACGCTGAAATTTAGAACTTGAGTTGGAGAATCGCACTACAGAACATTAGTTGGAGAATTCAACAATTATGTTCTTACATAATTTAATATTTTTAATTATACGGTCAAGAAAACAACACTAAATACTCGCATGTGCTTTCGAATTCAGGAAGAAATATAAAATGTCGATACCAATAGAAGCGAAAGTTGGAGAGGTTCTTGAAAGAGTTTCAGATGAATTATTAGGTTGTTCAAAGCTGGGAAACGGAAATTTGACGCTGTTATCGAATTTTTCCCGACTTCTGAATGTAAGTGATTGCGGTGTACCAAACTGATTCAGCATCGATACAGGGAATTCGAAGCCAATTACGCAGAAATATTACCCGATTTCTTTTGCCATCGCAGCCAAAACCCATTATGACCAACAAAAAACCATAAAAATACTGCATATTGGGGGCTATACCAAATCGTGGACCTTTACATGCAATGTTTTGCCACCGGATCTGGAACCCATTATGTCAACAAATACCCATTTTTAGACAAATCCGTGAAAAAAAATGTGACAAAAATCATCAAAATACCGAATATTAGAATGTACCGTTAAATGGGGACTATAACAAAACGTGGACGGATATATCTCATTTTCAATACCAACCATCCTAGACACATATATACTATATGGGGACTACGACGAATATTTACAAACGGAATGACAAAGTTATTATATCCTCCTTTCCAAGATGGAGGGTATAAAAATATGAATATGAATGAATATATTGGGCTTATATTTAATGTTTTTTTTCTTTTTACAAAACGTCCAGAAGCAAGATGGGAGATATTTTTACGTGCTTTTTAGTTTATCATACATACACAAGCGCAAGTAAGACCGTTTGGATAATATCGGTGGATAGCGTTATACGCGCGCTATAGAAAAACCTAGATATTCAATATTTTGCAAGCGGAGATAGAACCCATTACGAAATTTTTAGACAAATTCGTAAAAATTGTGATTAAAACCCTAAAAATACCGAATAAATGAAGGTCCCGTTATTTGGGGGCTAAACGTGGACCTATATGCACATTGTTCCGCCACCGGCGCTGAAACCCTAAAGGAACTACAAATATCATTTTTTAGACAAACTCGTGAAAAAGATGTGGTAATTAATTAAATTTATTATGCATTGAAAATTATAAATTTTTTATATACATTTTAGTTTAAAAAAATAATACAAATTCAAAAATTTAAAAAACGTTATTATTGTAATACGTTAATGGGTAAACAGACAAATAGTTCGGCCTACCAACTCGTGTACATTGTCAGGCACAGCTGACCATGAGGAACATGCCAAGTTTAGTCCGCATACATGAAATCGCGTATATATGGGAGCTATATCCAAATCTTAACCGATTTAAATATAATTTGATAAATAAATCGTTAGACAAATTCAATAACACATTCTGAATTTCATTGATATTTGACATACACAGCGTGTTTGATGCATCAAATACATGAAATCGGCCGAAAATATATATGTACCAAAATATATATGAAAAAACTGTGAATAAAATAATTAAAATGCCGAAGGGAGGTACCGGTGTTTGAAACGTGGACTTATATGTATGTATTACGAACTATTGTGCTAAATTTTAAAGCTTTACGTCAAATAATGTAGCCTGTATCGAAATCATGGAATCTCACATACGGACAGACAGATAGAGAGACTGGCATAGTTGCATCAACTAAGAATTTAATGCTGATTTTGACTATATATACTTTATCGGGTGTACGACTAATATTTAGGGATGTTACCCTCCCATTAAAGATAGAGGGTATAAACAAGTAAAAAGCTATAAGTTCCGAACTTTGAATACCTCCCAACATTTGAAACAAATTTTGCAATTTTCAAAAAGTAAAATCCTTTGTAAATTCTGTTAACATCGTAAAAATACCGAATGTAGCCGTTATATTTGGGTATATATGGACCTGCACAAACAATCTCCTGTCATAGGCTGTAGTATCCACTACGAACTCCAAATACCAAATTTTCAACTATTCCGGTAAATAATATCGCTAAAATCATCAAAATACCGAATATCGGGAGTTGCCGTTATACAGGGCTATATGCAGACGTTGACCTGCACAGATAATTTTCTCTCATAGACTTTACTAACTAAAAATCATCAAAAGAACGAATATCGGAAAGTCCCGTTATATGGGGGCTATACGAAAGCGGGGACCTGCACAGGCAATTTTCTATCATAGGCTGTAGTATCTATTACAAACTTTAAATACAAAATTTGAAACATTTTCGCTGAATAGTGCCCATTATACCCCACAAGTACCAATTGTTTTCCTTGAAAAATGTGGCAAAAATAATCAAAATGCCGAATATTGGGAGGTACCGTTATGTGGGGACTATACCAAAACATGGACCTATACATAAAATGTTTCGCCAAGCTAGAACCCATTATGACCTACTAATACCAATTTTTGGAAAAATTCGTGGAAAATGCGTCAAAAATCAACAAAATACCGAATATCGAAAGGTACAGTTATATGGACTATACCAAAACGTGAACCGATATATCTCATATTCAATACCAACCATTCTAGGCACAATACAAATTATTCTGCTAAACAAATTGTTCTGCTCTACGTCAAAAAATGTGGGCTGTATCGCGATCGTTAAATCGACTTAGAATTTTATACTGATTATGAATATTTATACATCATGGGGTTTACGATTAATATTTAAGGATGTTACAGACGGAATGACAAAGTTAAAATACCCTCCTTTCCAAGGTGGAGGGTATAAAAATATAACAATGGATTCAAGTATAAAAATGACATATATTTACAAATGTATTATTTGGTTGAATTTAGAATATGGACCTGGAGTATTTCAGTAATATTTGTGTCCGGTTCGTCGAATTTTAAGTAACGCTGAAATTTAGAACTTGAGTTGGAGAATCGCACTACAGAACATTAGTTGGAGAATTCAACAATTATGTTCTTACATAATTTAATATTTTTAATTATACGGTCAAGAAAACAACACTAAATACTCGCATGTGCTTTCGAATTCAGGAAGAAATATAAAATGTCGATACCAATAGAAGCGAAAGTTGGAGAGGTTCTTGAAAGAGTTTCAGATGAATTATTAGGTTGTTCAAAGCTGGGAAACGGAAATTTGACGCTGTTATCGAATTTTTCCCGACTTCTGAATGTAAGTGATTGCGGTGTACCAAACTGATTCAGCATCGATACAGGGAATTCGAAGCCAATTACGCAGAAATATTACCCGATTTCTTTTGCCATCGCAGCCAAAACCCATTATGACCAACAAAAAACCATAAAAATACTGCATATTGGGGGCTATACCAAATCGTGGACCTTTACATGCAATGTTTTGCCACCGGATCTGGAACCCATTATGTCAACAAATACCCATTTTTAGACAAATCCGTGAAAAAAAATGTGGCAAAAATCATCAAAATACCGAATATTAGAATGTACCGTTAAATGGGGACTATAACAAAACGTGGACGGATATATCTCATTTTCAATACCAACCATCCTAGACACATATATACTATATGGGGACTACGACGAATATTTACAAACGGAATGACAAAGTTATTATATCCTCCTTTCCAAGATGGAGGGTATAAAAATATGAATATGAATGAATATATTGGGCTTATATTTAATGTTTTTTTTCTTTTTACAAAACGTCCAGAAGCAAGATGGGAGATATTTTTACGTGCTTTTTAGTTTATCATACATACACAAGCGCAAGTAAGACCGTTTGGATAATATCGGTGGATAGCGTTATACGCGCGCTATAGAAAAACCTAGATATTCAATATTTTGCAAGCGGAGATAGAACCCATTACGAAATTTTTAGACAAATTCGTAAAAATTGTGATTAAAACCCTAAAAATACCGAATAAATGAAGGTCCCGTTATTTGGGGGCTAAACGTGGACCTATATGCACATTGTTCCGCCACCGGCGCTGAAACCCTAAAGGAACTACAAATATCATTTTTTAGACAAACTCGTGAAAAAGATGTGGTAATTAATTAAATTTATTATGCATTGAAAATTATAAATTTTTTATATACATTTTAGTTTAAAAAAATAATACAAATTCAAAAATTTAAAAAACGTTATTATTGTAATACGTTAATGGGTAAACAGACAAATAGTTCGGCCTACCAACTCGTGTACATTGTCAGGCACAGCTGACCATGAGGAACATGCCAAGTTTAGTCCGCATACATGAAATCGCGTATATATGGGAGCTATATCCAAATCTTAACCGATTTAAATATAATTTGATAAATAAATCGTTAGACAAATTCAATAACACATTCTGAATTTCATTGATATTTGACATACACAGCGTGTTTGATGCATCAAATACATGAAATCGGCCGAAAATATATATGTACCAAAATATATATGAAAAAACTGTGAATAAAATAATTAAAATGCCGAAGGGAGGTACCGGTGTTTGAAACGTGGACTTATATGTATGTATTACGAACTATTGTGCTAAATTTTAAAGCTTTACGTCAAATAATGTAGCCTGTATCGAAATCATGGAATCTCACATACGGACAGACAGATAGAGAGACTGGCATAGTTGCATCAACTAAGAATTTAATGCTGATTTTGACTATATATACTTTATCGGGTGTACGACTAATATTTAGGGATGTTACCCTCCCATTAAAGATAGAGGGTATAAACAAGTAAAAAGCTATAAGTTCCGAACTTTGAATACCTCCCAACATTTGAAACAAATTTTGCAATTTTCAAAAAGTAAAATCCTTTGTAAATTCTGTTAACATCGTAAAAATACCGAATGTAGCCGTTATATTTGGGTATATATGGACCTGCACAAACAATCTCCTGTCATAGGCTGTAGTATCCACTACGAACTCCAAATACCAAATTTTCAACTATTCCGGTAAATAATATCGCTAAAATCATCAAAATACCGAATATCGGGAGTTGCCGTTATACAGGGCTATATGCAGACGTTGACCTGCACAGATAATTTTCTCTCATAGACTTTACTAACTAAAAATCATCAAAAGAACGAATATCGGAAAGTCCCGTTATATGGGGGCTATACGAAAGCGGGGACCTGCACAGGCAATTTTCTATCATAGGCTGTAGTATCTATTACAAACTTTAAATACAAAATTTGAAACATTTTCGCTGAATAGTGCCCATTATACCCCACAAGTACCAATTGTTTTCCTTGAAAAATGTGGCAAAAATAATCAAAATGCCGAATATTGGGAGGTACCGTTATGTGGGGACTATACCAAAACATGGACCTATACATAAAATGTTTCGCCAAGCTAGAACCCATTATGACCTACTAATACCAATTTTTGGAAAAATTCGTGGAAAATGCGTCAAAAATCAACAAAATACCGAATATCGAAAGGTACAGTTATATGGACTATACCAAAACGTGAACCGATATATCTCATATTCAATACCAACCATTCTAGGCACAATACAAATTATTCTGCTAAACAAATTGTTCTGCTCTACGTCAAAAAATGTGGGCTGTATCGCGATCGTTAAATCGACTTAGAATTTTATACTGATTATGAATATTTATACATCATGGGGTTTACGATTAATATTTAAGGATGTTACAGACGGAATGACAAAGTTAAAATACCCTCCTTTCCAAGGTGGAGGGTATAAAAATATAACAATGGATTCAAGTATAAAAATGACATATATTTACAAATGTATTATTTGGTTGAATTTAGAATATGGACCTGGAGTATTTCAGTAATATTTGTGTCCGGTTCGTCGAATTTTAAGTAACGCTGAAATTTAGAACTTGAGTTGGAGAATCGCACTACAGAACATTAGTTGGAGAATTCAACAATTATGTTCTTACATAATTTAATATTTTTAATTATACGGTCAAGAAAACAACACTAAATACTCGCATGTGCTTTCGAATTCAGGAAGAAATATAAAATGTCGATACCAATAGAAGCGAAAGTTGGAGAGGTTCTTGAAAGAGTTTCAGATGATTCATTAGGTTGTTCAAAGCTGGGAAACGGAAATTTGACGCTGTTATCGAATTTTTCCCGACTTCTAAATGTAATCTCATATCTCATTTTCAATACCAACCATCCTAGACACAATACAAATTATTCTGTAAAATTTTGACGCTCTGCGTCAAATAATGTGAACTGTATCGTGATTTCAACAGGAAGACGGGCAGATAGACAGACAGACGGACATCGTTAAATCGACTTAGAATTTTATGCTGATTATGAATATATATACTATATGGGGACTACGACGAATATTTACAAACGGAATGACAAAGTTAAGGTGGAGGGTATAAAAATATGAATATGAATGAATATATTGGGCTTATATTTAATGTTTTTTTTTTTACAAAACGTCCAGAAGCAAGATGGGAGATATTTTTATGTGCTTTTTAGTTTATCATACATACACAAGAGCAAGTAAGACCGTTTGGATAATATCGGTGGATAGCGTTATACGCGCGCTATAGAAAAACCTAGATATTCAATATTTTGCAAGCGGAGATAGAACTCATTACGAAATTTTTAGACCAAATTCGTAAAAAATGTGATTAAAACCCTAAAAATACCGAATATCTGAAGGTCCCATTATTTGGGGGCTAAACGTGGACCTATATGCACATTGTTCCGCCACTGACGCTGAAACCCTAAAGGAACTACAAATATCATTTTTTAGACAAACCCGTGAAAAAGATGTGGTAATTAATTAAATTTATTATGCATTGAAAATTATAAAATTTTTTATATAAATTTTGGTTTAAAAAAATAATACAAATTCAAAAATTTAAAAAACGTAATTATTGTAATAATTTAATGGGTAAACAGACAAATAGTTCGGCCGACCAACTCGTGTACATTGTCAGGCACAGCTGACCATGAAAAAGGCAGGAACATGCTAAGTTTAGTCCACATACACGAAGAGTTTGTCCTTCGGATTTATTAATTTCATAGCAAATGCCAAGCGTGCGGGAAACTGCAATCTTTTGAAGTTGAGTGGCATTTCTGTTGCAATTAAAAAATTCGAGGTAGCAATATACTTCCCCCTAATAATCGTATCCTCAATTAAATTGTCGTGTAGTTTTTTACTGTTAGCCTAATACCATTGCAAAGGCGTCGTGGGTCAACGCTTCTTAATAAAATCATATTCCAATCTGAACCGAATTCAATACAATTTGAAAAAAATTACTGTTACACCAATATTCCATATATTATTGAAATAATATTGAATTCCATATTTTATTGAAATTGGAGGTACATACCGTGTTTGGTGCATCAAATGTGTGAAATCGGCCGAGAAAATATATATGGAAGCTATATCGAAATCTTAACCGATTTCTAATTAATTTGTATACTATACTCAAACCTCAACCGATTTCCATATAATTTGGCAACTAATTTTTTTAGATAAAATCTATCACACGTTTTAAATTTCAATGAAATTGGGGATATATAGCGTGTTTGGTGCGTCAAATGTTTGAAATCGCGTATATATGGGAGCTATATCCAAATCTTAACCGATTTAAATATAATTTGATAAATAAATCGTTAGAAAAATTCAATAACACATTCTGAATTTCATTGATATTTGACATACACAGCGTGTTTGATTCATCAGATACATGAAATCGGCCGAAAATATATATATGAAAAAAATATACACCAGTATGAAAAAACGTTGACTAAAATAATTAAAATACCGAAGGGAGGTACCGTTGTTTGAAGGCTATACGAAAACGTGGACCTATATGTATGCATTACAAACTATTGTGCTAAATTTTAAAGCTTTACGTCAAATAATGTAGCCTGTATCGAAATAATGGAATCTCACATACGGACAGACAGACAGACAGATAGAGAGACTGGCATAGTTGCATCGACTAAGAATTTAATGCTGATTTTGACTATATATACTTTATGGGGTGTACGACTAATATTTAGGGATGTTACCCTCCCATTAAAGATAGAGGGTATAAACAAGTAAAAAGCTATAAGTTCCGAACTTTGAATACCTCCCAACATTTGAAACAAATTTTGCAATTTTCAAAAAGTAAAATCCTTTGTAAATTCTGTTAACATCGTAAAAATACCGAATGTAGCCGTTATATTACGGTGTATATGACGTAGACCTGCTTTTGTCACAAGTCATTACAATATTCAAGTATGAGACTTTTTTGTGAAAAACTCGCTGAATAATGCCGCTAAAATCATCAAAATACCGAATACCGCGAGGTACCGTTATATGGGGCACAGACAATCTCCTGTCATAGGCTGTAGTATCCACTACGAACTCCAAATACCAAATTTGCAACTATTCCGGTAAATAATATCGCTAAAATCATCAAAATACCGAATATCGGGAGTTGCCGTTATACGGGGGCTATATGCAGACGTTGACCTGCACAGACAATTTTCTCTCATAGACTGTAGTATCCATTACTAACTTCAAATGCAAAATTTTAAAAAATTACGGTGAGTAATGTCGCTAGAATTATCAAAAGAACGAATATCGGAAAGTCCCGTTATATGGGGGCTATGCGAAAGCGGGGACCTGCACAGGCAATTTTCTGTCATAGGCTGTAGTACAAAATTTGAAACATTTTCGCTGAATAGTGTCGCTTATATCATCAAAATACCGAAAATTGTGAGGTACCATTATATGGGGTCTATACCAAAACGTGGACCTACATGACTCATTTTCAATACCAAAAGTCCTGCAGACATAATGTACATTTGAGCAAAATTTTATAAACCTACTTCATTTCGTTCGGAAGATGTGATTTCCACAGCCAGATAGATCTACATGCGAGCGGATACCGCTAAGTCGACATAGAATTTTATGCTGATGTATGTACTTTGTGGGGTCTGAAATGTATATTTCGAGGTGTTACAAAACGGAATGACAAACTTAATATAACCTCCTTACTATGGTGGAGGGTATAAAAAAATAATTATCAACCTGCATACTTCCCCGTAATAATCGTAGCCTCAATAACACTGTTGAATATTTTTTATGCCCTACATGTTGTGACACTCTGAATATTTCATTTTTTAAATAACTCCGTAATTTTGATATTGTTTCAATCACATACGTTTGTATTTTTTGTTGAATACTTATTTTTGTAGAAAATATTTTGACTTTACTTAACATTTGACTCTTTTGTGTACACACCAATTTTTAAGTTTGTTCTCTAATTAAAAAAAAATATAAAAAAATAAATAACCCCGCGTTTTATCTCTGTAAGAATATAATAAGAGGTTATGGGCGATATCAAGCAATAGTCAATCCACGGAATTGCAATTGCCAATCCGTGGTTTTCGAGTGCGGATGTATCTGGATTCGTTGGATATTCTGGATGCCATAGAGAAAACTCCACAAGCCGATCACAACTTAGCACAAGAATTCTCTAAAAAGGCTAAGACAACAATCATCAGCCCAATAGCAGATATTTGCCAAAAGTCGGATACGAACCAGACAGTGGTAAGAAAACAATTAGCGGTTCTGCGAATGAAGTCTGGTGATGATTTGTGAAAACATTTACTATTGTAAAAACGTCGGGAGCAAATGTGGATAAAAGAGATGCCGTTGCTCAACTTTTTGTCACGCTACCAGAAGCTTTTAATCCGGTAGTGGCCGCGTTGGAAAATATGAATGAAGAAGACCTATCTATCAAAATGGTAAGCAATGGCTCTTGGCAGATGATGCGAAGAGATAATATCGTAGTGTCATGGATACTTTCACGGCATCTGCGTTTAGTGGTGTGAAGAAGTCGAAAAAACTCCTTGGTGTGTGTTTTAGCTGTAAGAAAAAGGGTCATAAACAAAAGAGTTGCCGCGTTCGTTTGGAATAATTATTGGAATAATTCAAGATAAGTCTGAAGATTTAGTATTTAAAATAAATTCTGGGACGACGGATCACATATGTAAACATGATTGGTGTTTCAATAATCTCCAAAATAAAAGGGATGGAAAGGTCATATGACATCTCCCAAGAAAGGAAGTTTGTACAAATTGCAAATAAGAATTGAAGATAGACCAGATGCAAGTTTAAGTACAACTGAATTGGGAAAATTATGGCATATAAGAATGGGTCACCTTAATGACAATTGTCTGGAAGAAATGGATCAACATAACAAGGTTGAAAGATTTGGAAAATGTTAAGCCTGTACGCATATGCAATATATGTGTTCAGGGCTAGCAATGTCGCTGTCCTTTTAAAGATAGTGTTCCAAAGTCTAGTCGCATTCTCAGAAGAATCCACATTGAAAGATCACATGTATTTTGTAAGCTTTATAGATGATTATAGCCACTTCGCATTCAAATAACTACTCAAAAGTAAATCAGATGCATTTGAATAAATTGTCGAACTTAAAGCAATGGCTACGGTAATGCATAATACCTCGATATCAGCAGTAACTGTAGACCAAGGTACAGAATATCTTTCAAACAAAGCAAAGGAATATTAAAAAAAAACAAATGCCGGATTGTGGTACAAGTTTAAGCCTAACATTTCAAAACTAAAAGTTTTTGGATGTAAGGCAATTGACTGGGTTGTTGAACAGAAAAGAAAAAAAACTGAATTCAAAATCACAAGAAATGGTAATGATGGATTATACATGTAATGGATACAGATTGAAGAATCCAAAGACCCGAAACATAGTTATTGCAAGAGATGTTTGTTTTGTCGAAGACAACTTTCCTTATTTGCAACAGATTTAGGAAAAAGAAAATCGTCAATTACTTATAAGATTCCGCAGCAACGAGGAAGGTGGAATATGTGGAGAATCTCGTTCCTGCTGAACATTTCAGTAATGATGAACGTAAGATGATGATGAATTAGTTTCAGCAGAAAATGATAACCATATCGATTCTGCCGTTGAAGAAACTATTATTAACGAAAATGGAGCCACGGCTACGTAATCTGAACTACTAAACTCTGAAGCTGTTTCATTGAAGCCAAGAAGGAGAGAAAGATTAAGGGCAAAATTAATAGGTTATATAACAGGTAATGGTAATTCTGCAATTTCCCATTGTATAGTGGAGCCTAAAACATATGACGAAATCATGAGGGATTCCTTCAAAGATAATTGGATGAGAGCTGTGAAGGAAGAGCTTGACTCTATTATAGAAAATCGTTTTTATGATTTGGTTCCACGGCCTGTTATCCATAAAGTTGTGGATGACATACCCAAGTGGGTATTTCGCACCAAAGGCTATGCAAATGGTAATCCCGACCCGACTAGTAGCGGAATTGACTATGAAGAGAGCTATTCACCGGTGGTAAAACTTAGCACGATTCGGATAATATAACATTTGCACCAGCTTGATGCAAAAGCTGCATTTCTTTGCATGGATTTAAAAGAAGATATTTATATAGAAGTTCCTGACGGATTAAACGCTCCTAAAAACCAATTATGCAAGTTACGAAAGTCGCTTTATGGACTTAAACAAAGCCCAAGAAATAACGATTGCTTGTTCCAGTTTGGCTTTAAGAAATCTTTACATGATCCGTGTCTTTATATAATGTTTCAAAGAAATTAGGTTTTGTACTTGCTACTATATCTGGACGATGTATTGATTGCGGGAAATGTTTGGAAACAATAGAGAAGGTAAAATCGGATCTAAGTGCATCCCCTACAATATTACTTGGAAACGAAGATTGAATATGATAGAAATAAAGACACAATGAAGATGAATCAGAAAAATCTCATTGAAAATTCTTGAAAATTATCAATGAAAGAGTGCAATCCTACAAAATCTCCAATGAAAAGGAATTGATTCTTCCAATGGAAACATAAGAGTTAACGGACAAACCATATCGTGAAATGCTGGGAAGCCTAATGTATTTAATGTTAAGCGTCCAACCAGACATATGTTATCAAATATCGTGCATGGGTAGATTGCAAAACAGTCCAGGCGAGATACATTGGTCTGCATTAAAAAGAATTATTCGCTACATTAAAGGAACTGAAGAACTCGACATGGTTTACCAAGATAATTTTATTATTGGGCTTAAGATAACACAGACCGCAAATCGGTAAGCGGGTGTATTTTCAAGGTTTTTGGTTTACAATAACAAAGTCAAATTCAAAAAATAATGTGGTCGATCAATAGATGTGTGCATACAAAAATTAATTTCAAATTACGAATATGTGTTAGTTTAAAATAACAAATTTAAAAATTTAAAAAAAGGACAATAGTACAATCGGCCCGGCCGAACTTTAAATACCCTCCACCATTTGGAACGAATTTGGAAATTTTCAAAAAAAAATGACATTTGCAAAAAATTCTGTTAAAATCTTAAAAGTACCGAATATACCCGTTATATTAGCGGCTATACGACGTGGACCTACATAGGCATTGTTTGTCATAAGCCATTACCATATTCAAATTCGAAACTTGAAATAAACGGTAAATAATGTAGCTAAAATCATCAAAATACCGCATATAGGGAGGTACCGATATATCGGAGTTATATGAAGACCTGGACCTCCATAGACAGTTTTCTGTCACAGGCTGTAGCTTCCATTTCGAACTTCAAATATGACATCTCAAACCATTTCGGTGAGTATTGTGCCTAAAATCGTCAAAATACCGAATATTGGGAGGTACCGTTATATGGGGCCTATACGAAGACATGGACCTGCACTAACAATTTTCTGTCACAGACTGTAGTTTCCATTACGAACTCTAAATACGTAATTTGAAACTACTACGATAGATTATGACGCTAAAATCATCAAAATACCAAATATTGGGAGGTACCGTTATATGGTGGTTATATGGAGACGCAGAACAGCACAGACAAATTTTTGCCTTAGGCTGTAGTATTTATTACGAACGTCAAACACCAAATTTGAAACAATTCCGGTGAATAATGTCGCTAACATCATCAAAATACGAATATCGGGAGGTACCGTTATATTAGGGCTATATGAAAGCGTGGAACTACATCGCCCATTTACGAACTTAACCTGCCTACTGGCAAAATAAACACGTGAGCAAAATTTTTGGCTTCTATCTCAATTCGTTCGAAAGACAGCGTGATTACAACAGAGAGACAGACAGACAGCCATCGCTGATTCGTCTTAGAATTTTACCCTGATCAAGAATATATATACTTTATTGGGTCTGACATGAGTATTTCGAGGAGTTACAAACGGAATGACAAAATTAATATACCCTCCATATTATGGTGGAGGGTATAAAAATGCCAAATGTACTCCTTACATTAGGATCCATACGACGGCGTGGACCCGCATAGGCAATATTCAAATGCTAAACTTGAAAAAAATCGGTGAATAATGTAGCTAAAATCATCAAAATATCGTATTTAACGAGTTGCCGTTATATCGGAACTGTGCGAAGACCTGAACCAGCATAGACAATTTTTTGTCACAGGCTGTAGCATCCATTACGAATTTCAAATACATCTCAAACAATTTCGGTGGGCAGCAAAAACATTGGATTCTAAGATCCGTCTCTTTGCCTCATCGAGAATACAACGACTACGTCGTCAACAACAACAACGGGATCATCGATCACCACTATCACATCTAATTAACTGCATTGCATCTTAATTAAACGCCACAACAAAGGTATGTACGCTGTGAATTACTTCTAAAGTGACATACCGAAATTTGTTATTTTTGTGCTTGCAAAACAAACCAAAGCTTTCGGTCGTTTTTCAACAAGTTTGTATGTCCGTCCGTCTCCTACGAGATTGCCGTCGGTATTTATATCCAACAACAAAACATAACTAGTGTCACATTTCGATTTGTTTACAACAAATCGCATACACATCCACAATCACAGTAATTTTGTATTTTGCTTTGCTTATTTAATTTCAGTTTTTAGCACACTCCTTTTATATTGTTTGCACTACTGCTTTTAACATACATTTTTGTTGTGTTTTTCATCTTATTGTAAGTTTGTAAAACACAACAACAATATTAAAGAATAATTGCTGTCATCACTGCTGATTGTTGGTTCCGTTTTGTTTACATATTCGCGTAAATTACAATAGTGACACTCACTGATAAATGATAGCTGATCACATACAATAGGTGTGTTCACGATCATTTATTAAAATTTCATTTGTTAAAAAATTGAATTTGCCAATTTCAGTTAAATTTTGTATTGATTCCTTCGGATATCAACTACTGTTAATAAATTTCGCTGTCTCCGACATTATTAACGCTACATTCGGTAAAACATTCAACATATTCTACCAATAATTGATAGTAATATTTTATTAAATTACGTTAAATATAAATATTACAATCTTTTGAACTACTTTAAAGAAATTTATATAATTTCTTTTTTTTTGTTCTGAACGTTTGGAAGAAACAAACTAACGGTCTGTGCACCCTACCATCGATATTGATTTTCTTGACATTACGTGTCGTTTCAAAAATATTTTACGCATTTTCGTGCAAATTAAATTACAATTTTTTGTATTTTCGTTGCAGTTCTGTATTCTTCGGCTGCATTTGTTCTTCAAACAAGACATTACGTGTCTAAATAAACATTATTCATTTGTTTTGCTTCTGATTTGCATTCAAAATGTCACTCACTCCTTTGGATTTATTCATCCGAGCTACTAATTCTTTGGTAAAATTTGATGCCAATTTCAGTTCACAAGGGGACGAAGAGCTCGATGTTTACATCCTAGAATTAAATTCCAATTTGAAAAGTGCCTCGATTACCTATATGAAGGTAAAAATTCTAATGAGGAGGACATTTCAGCCGCCGACATCAAATACGATGTCGCCTACAAATGTTTTTTAAATGTTCTAGCGTCCATTAATAGAAAGTTAGGTGCGCTACGGGCTTCGCCTAAGTCACCTACTGTAATTTCACCAAAATCTCATATAGGTAACACGTCAATACCTCGTTCCGTGGGTACAGCGACCGAATCGAATGCTCCGCATCGATCTGAAAGTTCCCAACATTCATCTTCCACATCCTGTGGAAATGAAAATTGCGGTCACAGGTTAAATTTGCCACCCTGTGACATAGAAGTATTCAATGGCGATTTTCTTTCCTGGCCTACGTTCAGGGACTTATTTTCTGCCATATATATAAATAATAGCGGTATAAGCGATATCGAGCGTTTATGCCATTTAAATAACAAAACTAGTGGTGATGCCCATGAAATTGTGTCTAAGTTTTCGCTTACACACAAAAACTTTAATTTAGCATGGAGTGCCTTGTTTTCTACTTATGACTATCCTCGAATTTTGGTGAACCACCAACTTAAGCTCCTCTTTGACCTTGCAGTTTTAGACAAAGAAACTAGTGCAGGGTTAAAGAAATTACAAAGAGGAATAAACGGGTGTATTTCGTCCATGTCAAATTATGATGTGTCGACAAAAGACTAGTTTTCCTGTGTCTTCAGAGATTGCCTAAGAACTGCGTGGTGCTTTCCGAAAAAAGCATAAAGAACATATCTAATTTATCTTTCTGGAAAGATTTGAATCAGTTTCTTCCCATTTTATGAATGGTGCAACAAATTCTTCAAATTCCGTCACGGCCCAAAGAACCCCTCATTTTCAAGGTCCTCTCGAACATCCTCGCCTACATCATGTGCGCTTTGTTCACGACAGAGGTATCATCTAAGAGTTTGTCATAAATAAAGCACAGTTAAGAAACACTTCTGTTGTCTTAATTGTTTGTCTCACGGACATGAATCTTCAAAATGCAACAGCATTTACAACTGCATTATATGCAATAAACGGCATCACACGCTGTTACACATCGAGGCCAAGCCTCAAACGTCTCCGACGACTTCAAATGTTAGAAGTCCAGATCAGGTAATTCTATCTATTGCTTCTACCAATATTATATCAGGGTCTTCAAACCGACCAGAGCAGAAAAATATTGTTAGGCACAGCTATGGTGCATATTGTGCACAACGGTACTACGTACCCAGCTAGAGCCTTAATAGATCCTGCTTCAGAAGCATCTCTTGTTTCTAAACGTATGCAAAAAAGATTGGGTATAGGCGCGAATAACGTTCAAGCTTCAATATCGGGGGTTAGTGGGTCCGTTTCACAAGTTTCCCGTAAACAATGTCCCATTCGTATCAGTTCTCCATTGGATGCTACGCAGACAATGGAAACTAATTCTCTGGTTCTGCCGACAATTGCAGAAAATCTGCCATAATTTTCTTTTAAACGTGACAACATTCCACAATTGCCAAATCTTCGTTTGGCCGACCCTGACCCCTTTTCTTCTCGGCCTATTGACCTACTATGAGGTGCAGATCTTTATCCGAAGATTTTGCAACGTAAACGTACCAACGTACTACAACGTTCATTGATAGCGCAGAGCATCGTCTTCGGCTGGATCATTACTGGTCCCATGCCAAACTCCCCTCTACAACCTTCTGTTTTGGGATTCTCCTGAGATTAGGGTAAAAGTCTGGGGAATTTGAGTCACTTTTGCTCACATCTTTCCCTACGGACGCTTTTTCCATACGTGTTTAATATATAGGTCAATTTTCCAGGGAAAACACAAAGATTCCATCGCCTACACTTCATCCTCCTACATCTGGATCGACTACGTCTTCTTTTTTCATTTGTCACGCAAGTGAATCCAATCCGCATAAACAATGGCTATATGGCCATCTGTATTTCATTTTCCAAGAGGCATCCCATATTGTATATCTGGCATATTTTGAATGCCAAATCTTGAAGCAGATGCTACGCATCTATAAATATTTATATTGCTGGATCACCGATCCATAATTCACATAAATATAACCGAATGTGAGGAGCAAAATTTAATATTGAAAACGGCACTTTCGTCCGACGGCCATTTCAATTCCTTTCCCACTCCTACGGAGTTACTTATAGTCGATGTTTCGCGTCGTCTACGCCTCCTCTCTATTTTTTCACTACAAATTTGGAAAAAACTTAGTTTGATGGCCGCGTTAGAACCGCGAAGCATCGAACTATACAGTTGAAAAACGACCTACGGTTTTTGGTCATTCTGACCGAAGTTCGTTCCCATTTACATTTTCGTTTCCTCTCTACTTTTCATATGAGTTGAAAAATTTAGAATGATGGTTGCGATGATGGTGTGCGGCTTACGTCCCATATACAATAAGGAACAACGATTTGATGGCTGCGCAGATCCCTGAAGCCCACGGCATACACAACGGATGAAGAGAACCTCCTTCGAAGAAGATGCAACTAAAAATCCGTCTTCGACTGTTCCTGTAGTTCCTCCAGGAGAGATCAGTGGTTTCGCCACATTGGACTGGACGAGTTCAACCTTTCAAAGATCAGGACCTTCTCGAGGCATTGCATGATCTTGCTCTACAAGCACATTCTTTCAGTTTTCATGTTACGATCGGTTCCTTTTCGGGCATTGCACGATCGCGCTCTATGAGCTCGCATGAAAAATTGAAAACAACCTTTTTTAGTTTTTTGTCCATTGTTTTCATGAAACGATCAGTTCCTCCTCGAGGCATAGCACGATCGTGTTCCACGAGCTCACATGAAAATAACTAACATTAACGTAAAATTTGCAACACTGTGAAATGTTGCAAAGGCCGGCGGAATGTTTAATTTCAAACTTAATTTTCATTAAATTGCGTTAATATTACATATTTGTAACACGGGTGATTTTTCTCCTCCTTATGTAATGTCTACTACCTCTTAGTATGACTTTGTACTTCGTACATAATGTCAAAGGTAATGACATTTCCTAAGGAGTGACGTTTGTAATTGCCGCCTTTACAGTTTTTTACCGACTCTACGAGTACTAACAAGCATTTGATTACGTCCTACTGCTAAAAACCCTTTGTACGAAGGTAATATTGTTCCACGAACAGCCACCCTATAAAAAATATACAGTCCACTGCTCAGTGGGAAAAATATTAATCATTTGTGTTTTTATTTTTCTCCAATATCTTTATTTTCATTTTGCTACGCAAACAGTTCCCATAACGAACTATAAATACGTAATTTGAAACTACTCCGGTGAATAATGACGCTAAAATCATCAAAATAACGAATATTGGGAGCTACCGTTATATGGGGGTATACGAAGAGGTGGACCTGCACAATTTTGTGTCATAGTCTGTAGTATACATTACGAATTTCAAATACCAAATTTAAAACATTTTTGGTTAATAATGTCCCTAAAATCATCAAAATACCGAATATAGGGAGGTGCCGTTATATGGGGGCTATACGAAGACCTGGACCTGCACAGACAATTTTCTGTCATAGGCTGTTGTATCCATTTCGAACTTCAAATACAAAATTTGAAACAATTCCGTTGAATAATGTCGCTAAAATCATCAAAATAACGAATATCGGGAGGTACCGTTATATGAAGGCTATATAAAAACGTGGACCTTCATAGCCCATCTACGAACTTAACCTGTCTACTGGAAAAATATGTGTGCAAAATTTTAGCCTTCTATTTTAATTCGTTCGAAACAACAGACAGACAGACTTCGCGAAATCGTCTTAGAATTTTACGCTGATCAAGAATATATATACTTTGTTGGTTCTGACATGAGTATTTCGAGGATCTGACAGTAGTATTACACGGTTACAAATGGAACGACATAATTAATATACCATCCATAGTATGGTGGAGGGTATAAAAAGAAAAAACAGCAAAGCAGACACGGACAACACAACCTACTGATACAGTCAATATGCAAATAATTATATGCAAGTAAGCGATTGTATTTTAAGTGTTTATGTCCTAACATGCTGTGATAATGTTAATTTGTTATTGTACCCTGATGATGAAACTCAAAGAATTTCGAAATATTGGAAAAATAAATAATTAAAACCCAATAAGATTGGCCTTAAGCTCAAAAAATCAAAAGGTCGCAATCCCAGAAATATATTTATTTCTAAAATAGACAAAAAATAATTTTAATCAGTAATAAAATCGAAACATTTCGGAGACGGGTATTACGAAAAGCTGATATACAAACAATCCAAGGTAGCTTTTATGTAATAACGGCCAAATTGACGAAGAGGTGCGAAACTTTGTTTATTATTTATTGGACAACATTTCCAAACAAAACATCCAACATCGTACTAACTTTTCAATGGTTTCATCATTTCAACATTTTTTTCATAATAAAAAATGGCAAATTTCTGGATTCAAGCTCTACCCATTCAATCAACGCAAATTTAGTACCTATCATTTAGAACAATCATACCAACTTTACCTGCTTCTCTCAAAAGAATATTCCAACAGTGACTTCCATATCAAATTTCCGAATTCCCGCTCTATTCTAAGATCTAATCCCAAATGCATTACCATACTTTTCATATAGTTATCATACACATGTCCAAAACAACTCTCTTCTCACCCTAAGCACCAAAAGTGACTCCGATACCAAACTTGAAAATTCCACCTATATCCCAAGGGTACCTCCTTCTCTCAACAACAGACACCAACAGTGACATCTATATCAAATTTTAGGTTTTCTCTTTTATACCTTAACCCAATATTAAATAGTACTTTTCATACAATGTGTACTGTTTCCAAAAACACTTCCATATCTTAACCACAGACAGCAGCCTGTCTTCAATATCAAATTTGATGAATCCAGCCCTATACCTTCATCCAATTCCATTTAGTATTTTTCAAATGTTGGAGGCATTTCCAAAAACCCATAAATGTCTTAACCACAGACAGCAACAGTGACCATAATATTAAATATTGGAATTCCAGCTCTATCAGTTCACACATATCCCAATTGTACCAAGTTTAGTACGCATAAGTACGACATTCCCAAACTTCCTACATACCCCAATCCTACACTCCAAATTTCCAAATCTAACTAATCGCAGCAATCGTACAGCCCCATAGAAATCTCATTTGCAAGTTCAGAATTCAAGCTATATCGCTTCACCACAATTCCAATTTGTACCAAATTTATTACCATTTAGTACACATAATTATAAATTTCCATAACTACCTATATCATACAATTCTATAGAAATCTCATTTCCCAATTTAATATTTCCAAAACTATCTATATGCCAGGGTGTGTGATGGATGTACGGGAGCTATATTGAAAACTAAATCTTCTGGAGGTACCTCTGATTCTGATGCAATATCTCAAGTTCCAAGTAAAATTGAAAAATTTGTACAGCATACGTTACTTCCAGGCGATGCAGTAGTATATATGAAAATTTTCAAGAAAATCTGTTTGTCAGTTTTTGAGACTATAAATTACAAACAAACAAACGTACAAACATTTTCCTCTTTTATAGATATAGATATAATAATAATCGTTATTATAACAAAATAAATTATAAATATTAAAGAAAATCCTAACCGAACTATTAACGTCTTAGTTGGATATTTCTTTAAGGTTAGTCCCGAATTAGGAAAAAACAACTATCTTCTTAAATTCTTTTGTGTTTATTATTCGCCAGTTAACCAGGAATGAATCTTAATATTAACAAGCAAAAAAGCAGTAGCTATAATCATCAAAATACCGAAGATAGGGTTACCGTTATATGGGGGCTATACGATATCGTGAACCTATAAAGATAATTCTCTTCCAGGGGATAAACTACTCACAAGGATCTCCTGGTGTGGAATTTCAGACAATTCCATTGAAAAATGTGGCTACAATTATCAAAATACGGAATATCGGGAGTACCGTTATATGGGGGCTAAAAGATACCGTGGACCGATACAGCCCATCTTCGAACTTGACCTCCCTGCAGACAAAAGACAGATTTGTGCAAAATTGTAGCTTCCTATCTTAATTCGTTTTGACTGTAGTGTGATTACAACATTTCTTAAATAGCATGAATAGCAATAAAACAGAGTAAGAGTTCGAGATTATGCGAAAACTCATTTGGGTAGAGACAATAATAACTGTAATAGTATACTGAGTGATAAATTGTCACCAATAATTGTAATACAATAAATTTATTGAAATAATTTCACAATAACATTTGATTTATAATATAAGATAATCAATCGTTAGTTGTTATTCCGTTGCATGTTGAAATAGTTGGTTTCTATTGGTTCTTCAAGTTTTGCTGTTAATGTATTGACTTTTTGTTCCCTTTTCTCTCCTTCATACAATGTTAAGTCGGGTGAACGGTACGTTCCCAAAGGTTTATCTTTACTTTCCAAAGCTGCAATTGTTTAGCATGATGATCCCTCCAAACAAATTTTGGTGTCAAATAATTTCCTTTATTGCTAAGTATATGTGTGGATATTAGAACTTTGTCACTAACTGCAATTCTTCGTTGTGGTATTCTTTTTAAATCACCAAGTATCCTATTTCGATCCTGCATCTTCTCTTGTGATTCCTTTGCCAATTTGAGAGCATCTGTCAATCGCAGTAAATGAGGACTTGTCTGGGGCATGCAGTTCTCTGCAGCGACAAAAGCTCTTAAATCATGTTGAACTTCACATGGACTTCTTAGTTCTCTGCCAAAAGTCAAATAATCAGCTGAGTAACCTATTGCTGCACATTTTGACGTATTAATTCCAAAACCTATGCATGGCATTTAATATGATCTTGGCCGACAGAAATAGACAGTTGTACCTGTAGGTCTCTGTTTTTCCACTATATTAGCCTGTGGATGACGTCTTGGTATCCCATAACTTAACATGACTTCATTAAGAAGAACTAAAGCGCAATTTTCAGCTGAAGTCGATTTCATAGCAAAAAATTCCGTACAACGACAACATATGTCTTCCACAATTAAAATCCAATGATTGCGGTTTTTAATTCGAGGAAGTGGTCCAAACAAAAGTACAATAATTTCGAATCTTTTATTGCTACTAACAGTTTGAAGCAGACCCATAGGCTTCATATTGGACGGCTTATATCACCGGTATTGTACGCATCTTTTTATATGCTCAATGATTTCTAAACGCATTTCTGGCCAATAACAATGCTGTGTAATTTTACTTATTGTACTTTCTATTCCAAAATGCCCAGCTTTTGGGCTATCATGGTAATTAAATAAGATAGTTTTCCGCATAGAACTTGGCACCACCAGTTGTCCGTTCTCAGTATCTGCTTCTGAACAAAATCTATAAAAATCACCATCTAACATGATATAACCCCTTTGAGTATATCGCAATACATTTTCATCATTGGCTTCAATTGACGATATTATCCTTTTAATGTCTTGATCTTTCATTTGAGATTTTTGAAATTCTTCTACTCCTTTCCTATGACCAACCGGCGTATATTTTACTTTCAAATTTAAAGATTGTAACAGCAATACCAATCCTGCCAAGGGTTTTTTTGTACACTAAAATGGTTTCAATAAAATCCTCAACCTTCGTGAAGTTTCTTCCACCTGTAAACCGGGAAGTACAACTACTGAATGTTGTTTTTTAGTTTCTTGTTTAGTCGGCTAACCAACTAAAAGATGCTGAAATTGTGCATCACTCGAAACAATGTTTTGTTGGATCTGTGAGAACTATTTGAGGACATGAAGCTGTTGCTACTGGTATTTCTGGACAATGTCTGTGACTGTACCTGTGAAGATGCACACGCATTTGATGGAGTATGTATATTGGAACTGACATTGGTACCATTTCTATTCTCAGACGAGAGGTGTTGTCACGGGTTATTCGAATGGTACATTTTCGTTGCTTTCCGCAACCAAAGGATTTATTCTGGGACTTTTCCTTATCATATTAGGAAAACCGCAAAATTTTTATTATTGATATTGAGAAACCCTGTTTTTCGCTCAAGAGCGTAGGAGGCACGATGATGAATCGAACTAATGATGATCCACATCCTTAGAGTGGTCCGCAAACAACAACAATACAGTTGTTGCTGAAATCAGTGACGATAATTGAAATAATTGGTGATGAACAACAAAAGCATACATCATTGATGTGACGTGTACCAAGAGTGCAATTGAAATGCGTCCTTCTCTGCATGTACAACAACAATGAACACTTTTTGAAACTGCGATGTCAATTATCAGCGCGGGCAGGTTTTCAAATAACTTCGTAAGAGAACAACAATTTTCCGTTGGGCGGCAGTGTCTTTAATGCATATTTTTTGAAGCACAAATAGAAATAAATATTCATGGCAAAATTTGTAAAATACCTACCATTGGTGTAAGATATTTTGAATAGCCTGATCTTATTTTTCAGTCACAGGCTATAATTTGAGTGTTAAAAACAAGTAATTTGGAATTTTTATTTCCAACGTTTAGAATACGGTACTGCGTGGTATTTTGTTTTGTCCACCTCATAATTGAGGGCAGAATAATTACAGAACAGTCAAAGATACTTACTCGTTTACAGTCATTACCAAATAATGGAATTACTTCTTTAAGCGTACACATAATGTGTGGACTATACTTAAATGAATGCCTATGTAGACAATTACCTGTAACATGATTCTCTACTCCAGAGTAGCCTAAATACAATTTTTATGCCACATTTATTGATGAATGGGGTCAAGCCCTACTCCAAAAATTTAAAATTGTGAAGAGGTTTTCTTCCCCCCTTAGAAACAAAGATGCCAAATAAGGGCCAACAAAGTGAAAACAAGTAATAAAGCTTTTTGTTTGGACCGAACTTTGAATACCCTCCACCATTTGGAACAAGCAAAACAACATTAAGTTCGACCAGGTCGAATTTTTAACACCCTCCACTTTGGGGCAATGGAAACGCTGGAATTCGTGGGAAAATGTGGCAAAAATCATCAAAATACCGAATATCGGGAGGTACCTCTATAAAGGGCTATACAAAAGCGTGGACCTATACATACAATATTTCGCCAACGGAGCTAGAACACATTACGACCAACAAATTCCAATTTTTAGACAAATCCGTGATAAAATGTGAAAAAAACATCAAAATACCGAATATCGAAAGATACCGTTATATGGAGGCTATACCAAAGCGTGGACCTTTACATACAATATTTTGGCGCACGAACTAGGACTGAATATCGGGAGGTACAGTTATATGGGGGGCTATACGAAGACGTGGACCTGCACAGACAATTTTCTGTCTTAGGCTGTAGTATTCATTACGAACTTTAAATACCAAATTTGAAACACATCCGGTGAATAAATTCCCTAAAATCATCAAAATACCGAATATCGGGAGATACCGTTATATGGAGGCTATACGAAGACATGGACCTGCACAGACAATTTTCTGTCCTAGGCTGTAGAATCCATTACGGACTTCAAATGCCAAATTTGAAACAATTCCGGTGAATAATGTCGCTAAAATCATCAGAATACCAAATATCGGGAGGTACCGGGGGCTATATCAGAAGGTGGACCTACATGGCCCATTTTCAATACCAAAAGTTCTGCAGACAAAATATACATTTGAGTAAACTTTTGTCAATCTACTTCAATTCATTCGGAAGCTAGAGTGCTTTCCACAGACGGATAGTCGCAAGGACATGGCTAAATCGACATCGAATTTTATGCTGATCAAGAATATATATACTTTGTGGGGTATTTTGCATCCTTTATATTTCGTATGTTATGCTGCTGAGCTTTTCACGCGTTGGTATACCGAGCTATTTGCCACCTGGTAAACATTACCACATTCCTCCACTAATAAACATTTGTATACCCTCCACCTTGGAAAGGTGTCACTCCGTTTGTAACATCCTTAAATATTCGTCATAGACCCCATAAAGTATATATATTCATAATCAGCATAAAATTCTAAGTCGATTTGACGATGTCCGTCTGTCTGTCTGTTTAAATCACGATACAGCCCACATTATTTGATGTAGAGTGCCAAAATCTAGCAGAGCAATTTGTATTGTGTCTAGGATGGTTGGTATTGAAAATGAGATATAACGGTCCACTTTCTGGTATCGTCCCCATATAACTGTACCTTCCGATATTCGGTATTTTAATGATTAATGCCAAATTTTTCACTGATTTGTTTGAAAATTGGTATTTGTAGGTCATAACGGGTCCCTGTACGTGTGGCAAACCATGGCATGTATATGTCCAAGTTTTGGTATAGCCCCCATATAAAGGTACCTCCCGATATTCGGTATTTTGATGATTTTTGCCACATTTTTTCACGGATTTGTCTAAAAATTGGTATTTGTTGGTCATAATGGGTTCCAGCTCCGGTGGCGAAACATGGCATGTATGGGTCCACGTTTTGGTATAGCCCCCATATAACGGCACCTCCCGATATTCGGCATTTTAATGCCAAATTTTTTCACGGATTTGTCTGAAAATTGGTATTTCTAGGTCATAATGGGTTCTAGCTCCTTTGGCGAAACATTGCATGTGTAGGTCCACGATTTGGTATAGCCCCCATATAACGGCACCTCCCGATATTCGGCATTTTAATGGTTTTTGCCACATTTCTTCTAATGTTTCCTTCAGCCTAAGGTGGAGGGTATTAAAAGTTTGGCCCGGCCGAACTTAATATTTTTTTACTTGTTTTTTATAAAAACAGCAATAATGGGGTTAAGCTTGACCATTTTTCAACAACAAAATACAACGGTATCCCGAACAAACGAACGAACAACACTGTTCTGATGGCAAAATAATCTGTCCCTATTCTATGGGTGGACAAAAATAAACACCGTGCAGCATGATTTTTTAACGTTACACATTCAATATTATAGCCCATACGACAGGATTTGTTTCAAATATGTATACCGATTTGGTGAACGAAACCTTTAAGCTGAACATAATATATACAAAGAAGGAAACTTTTTGGATATATAATATGGTGTGGTCTTATAGTCTTAAGACAATTTGATTTAGTTCGAACATTAAAGCGCTCTTAAAAATAAACGTTAAACAATAAAATTAGGGGCCAGCGGACCGGGTTGGTTAGTTTGGAAATGTATAGGAGTATAAGAATAAGTATATACGCAGCTTAGTTCGGACGTTATGGGAGCTATACGAAGTGGGTCTGCATCAGTTTTTTCATGGGCTGTAGAACCGATTCCGAACTTCAAATACGGCATTTGGTACAATTCCTGTTGATTATGTCGCATTTACGACCATAGCCCATTTACGAATAAACCTGCCTACTGGCAAATGTGTGCAAAATTTTAGACTTCTATCTCAATTTATTTGACAAATAACGTGATTACAATAGACGGATAGTGATAAATCGACTTAGAACTTTACGCTGATCCAGAATATTTGTACTTTGCAGGATCTATCATGAGTATTTCGAGGAGTTACAAGGGAAATGACAAAGTTAATAGAATGGCGGAGGGCATAACAAGTAATTCACTGTTGCAATCGGGCTGTGCAATACCCTATACCACTATAAGTGGATGTAAGGCTTAAAACCTCTTGATTAGAATGAGCAAATTCCTCATTGAAATGACTACTTAAAAATAACTGCAAATGTTAATGTCCGTTCTCTTATATGCTATCTATATCTATAAAAGAGGAAAATGTTTGTATATTTGTTTGTTTTAATTTATGGACTCGAAAACCGCTGAACATACTTTCCTGAAAATCTCCAAGTATACTACAAAATCGCCTGAAAGTAACATAGGTTATATTATATACATTTTTGAAATCCCACTTGGGACTTATGATATCTATTGATCGATTACAGATGCAGTCTCCAAATTTAAAATGCGTTACGGAATTCGGAACAAAAATAAATTTGCCAAATTATATTGAAATCCATTCGGATTTGAATATAGCTCCCACATATATTTTCGGCCAATTCCATGTATTTGATGCACGCTATGTATCTCTAATTTCAATGAAATTTGAAATGTGTAAGGGAAATTAAAACGAATATGCATTTGTCAAATTATATTGGAATCGGTTCAGATTTGGATATAGCTCCCATTTATATTTTCAACCGATTTCGTTTATTTGATGCACCAAACACGATATGTATATTGGATCCCAATGAAAATTGGAATATGTGCCCGGATTTTGATGAAAAAATAAATTTGTCAAATTATTTTTAAATCGGTTCAGATTTTGGTATAGCTTCCATATATATTTTCGGCCAATTTTACATATTTGATGCACCAACGCGATAATGTGTGTCCGATTCCAACGAAATTCGCACAGAGAGACGAAATCAGGGACCAAAAACATGCCAAATTATATGAAATCGGTTGAGGTTGGGGTATAACTCCCATATATATTTCGGCCGATTTTATATATGTTATGCACCAAACACGATATATATGACCGATTCCAATGAAATTCGGAATGTGTGGCTGAATTTGGTTACAATAATAAAGTTGACAAATTAATTGAAAATCAGTTAAGATTTGAATATAGCTCCGATATAAATAATCTCGACCGAATAAGGAAGGTGTGACGGAAGTTGGTGTAAAAGTAAATTTTGTCAAATTATACTGAAATCTGATCATATTGGGATATGATTTTATTAAGAATCCTTGACCCACAACGCCTTTGAAATGGTATTAGGCTAACAGTAAAAACTACACAACAATTTAATTGAGGATACTATTATTACGGGGAAGTATGTTGCTACCTCGGATTCACTAATTGCAATAAAAATGACAATTAACTTCAAAAGATTGAAGTTTCCTGCACGCTTGGCATTTGCTATGAAAATAATAAACAAACAAACCCATCGTGTATACATGTTATGTTGCTGCTTTTCAGATGGGTTTGTTTATTTACGCATAAAAGTATTGCAATATATATTTTTTTAAATTTTAAAATTTGTTTTTTTTTTTTTATCCGGCATATATTCGTATATAAAATTTTGAACGCATATAAAATCAAAAGGGGTAGCGAAGCGCACCGGGATCAGCTAGTGGCTTATAAAATGTATACATTTCTAATTGAAAGGTTAATCCTCATAGATCTGAAACTACCATATTTTTAGAAAACTATGTTCACTAGAAGAACATTTCATGAAGGTTGTTTTTGGTCCATTTCATTTTTTTAACAGTGTCATAAATTCCTGAGAAAGGTTATCCCAGTTTTTGACCAGAGCCACAAAATGTATGGCCATTTCGGTAATGTTGGGCCATATTTGAGAACCAAGTCAGAAAGTACATCAATGAATAACGCAGCCTAACATCCTTAACTTTTGCATATTTTAAGCCAACGTTTGAATTCATCTGTAAATATACAATGGAAAATTTTATATTGAACTATATACAATATATCAGAATTTTTTATAACTGCAAATAGTTTTAAAATGTTAAAAACCATTTTCCATATAGGGAAGTTGGGCTATATTAGAAATAACAAGTAAAAAAGCTGTATGTGCGGCCGGGCCGAACTTTGAATACTCTCCACCACTTAGAACGAATTTGACAATTCTAGAAAACAATAAAATCCGTTAAGCCATTACAATATTCAAACGAGAATCTTAAAAAAAATCGGTGAATAATGTAGCAAAAATCATCAAAATACCGAATATCGGGAGGTACCGTTAAATGGGGGCTATACGAAGACGTGGACCTGCACAGACAATGTTCTGTCATAGGCTGTAGTATCCGTTTCGAACTTCAAACACCAAATTTGAAACAATTCCAGTGAATAATGTCGCTAAAATCATCAAAATACCGAATATCGGGAGGTACCGCTGTATAGGGGCTATACCAAAACGTGGACCTACATAGCCCATTTTCAATACCAATATACATTTGAGTAAAATTTTATCAAACTACTTTAATACATTCGGAAGCTAGAGTGATTTCCAGAAGGATAGACGGACAGACGGACGTACATCGCTAAATCGACAGAGAGTTTTATGCTGATCAAGAATATATATACTTTGTGGCTTATAAAATGTTTATTTCGAGGTGTTACAAACGGAATGACAAAATTAATAAACCCTCCATACTATGGTGGAGGGTATAAAAGTATAGAACATGGAGAAAGTGGTGGGGAGGCTATAGAGCAGTGGCTCCTAAAGTGGAGAGGTTTACTATTTATGTACGCTACGTCGAATTTCGTTGGAGAAATTCGTTTGTATAGAATTATGGCCTAAATGAGATCGACCAGTAAGCCCATCTGACAACTATGTTTATTGTCAAATTGTTGTCAAACGTAGTCTTTTTGGCCGACTTTGAGTGGGATTCTCTAACACGATTTTTGAGTTACAGACAAAAATCAGTATCTTTGAAACCCAACCTTAAGATATAAAAAAATTAAGTTGACACCATTGATATCTATCGGTAGGTCTTAACGACTACTTTGATGTCGTCGCTAACTTACCGAAAAATTTCGTTACCGATTTTTGTCGATAACTCAAACCAATAATGAAAGGCGAAAAGTCGGCCGGAGCCGAGTTTGCGACACCCTACACCACATCGCATAAAAAGTACAGCTATTCATAGCAAATAAATGTTATTATAGGGAATTTATGAGAATTAGATTATGCCAATTATGATCGTTTTTATAGCGTATTATGGCTTTAAAGCAATTATACTTTAAAGGCGAAGAAACTAATATATTGGACGAGGCATTTTTGTATGAACCGATATGCATTAAAAACCATTCAATTTGAGCTGATATTACATTTTTGGCGCACAATAAACGCGAAATCGGATGAAGATATATATAAGAGCTGTACCGAAATTTAAGCCATGGACCTATATGCATGGAAGTTTACTACATACTGGGAGCACACTCCCAATTTACATTTACTAATCAATAAAAACTCCTCTTTAATTATATATTTATAATAATTAATTGATTTAATTTAAATTTTAATTTTTGTAATGTTTTTCTCTATAAAACCAAAAATTGCACTTGATTTACAATAATTCATATTGGTTGCAAAAGGTTTCATTTCCGCTGCAAAAGGTTTCTTTTCCACTGCAAAAGGTTTCATTTCCGTTGGAAAAGATTTCATTTAATCTGAAAATGCTATTTATACACTTTGTTGGGTCTTAAGGTCGGTCAGCCCATATGAAAACCAAGTTTGCCGCCAAAAGACATACTGTGATTTGAAATACACAATATTGCAAAAAGTTTATGATCAAATTATTGTCAAAAGTAGTCTTCTTAGTCGACCTTATGTACGACTTGCACATACCTTTTTGCCTTGCCATTGATCAATGAAAACATGAAATGAAAAATATTTTTTTCATTTGACATTTCTCTCCTTTATAAAAGCCTGGTAATTCAAATTTTTACAAAGCGAGAATTGAGGCCCTGATTTAGAGTACAGGGTTGCCCATATTCGACGGACCTTTGGGCCCATTCCAATTGACGAAGCTTGTCCGCAGGCAACATTCTTTGCGTCAATTGAATTTTGTACGGGAACAAATACAAATCAATGCGAATAATCCGTTGTAAAGTGGACCGAGCCATGCCCAACTGCTGAGAACGGCGTTTTTGGCTCGTACGGCAGCGATATTCTCGGCCGATCGCCTTGGTCGACTTTTATATGGCCTCTTCGGATTAGAAAGAGCCTTACCAGTCGAAAATTTTTCGTATAAACGCTTAATGGTGTTCTTAGAAGGCGCTCTTCTCACATTTTTTAATGTTTTAAAAGCACGTTGAGTTTTCACAATTGACTTCTTGTAAATTTCAACTTTTTCAGAGCGCTCGCGTGGCGTGTATTGGTTCATGGTAAAAATCTGCTTGGACTGACGCTTCAAACGCGGTATGTCATTAAGCGATGTGACGTCTCTGTCAAAAGTTATGGCGTTGCCAGATGGGTCCGTCGAATATGGGCAACCCTGTATTAACATTATTTTCCCAATGATCTCACAATATTTATTACAATTTATTATTTTGAAGGTGCTATAATCTAGCACCCCAATGATATATCAACCCTAATGGTATACAATCAACTATTTTGCAGTTAAAAAGAAGGCAAATTTCTTTCACACCAAAAACCACAAACCCTGCTTTTTATATAAATGTTTTTATTAATTTCGGTGATTCTTCAAATTAACTGGGAGTAGTTCTTGACTAAGTGTGAAAAAGAAAAAAAAGTTGCTCAAATTTTATAGAGTTACAATTATAACCGAGCCACAATGGTCGCTGCCATTGGACAAAATTTAAAAAAGTAAAATCAAATATTTGTAGCCAAATGTGTATACATCAACTCTTAAGGGATTAAGCTTTTAGAAATCATCAGTAGGAAGGATAATTTTTAACTCTTTAGAACGTAAAATGTCAAATAACAGAACAGTCTGGTGTGGAAATATGACAAGAATTGGGCAACTAACTCTTATTCGGGAGGTACGTTGTAAGGGAACCATGCCAAATCCATTTTGTTACATTTATACCCTCCACCATACATAGTATGGAACGTAAAATTCTAAAACGATTTAGCCCTGTCCGTCCGTCTGTTGTAATCATGCTACAGGCTAAACGAATTAAGATAGAAAGCTAAAATTTTGCCCAGATCTCTCTTTTGTCTGCAGGCAGGTCAAGTTCGAAGATGGGCTATATCGGTTCACGATATCGTATAGCCCACATATAACGGTACCACCAATATCCGGTATTTTTACGATTTTAGCCACATTTTCCAATGGAATTATATGAAAATTCACATATTTTGACGATTTTAGCCACCTTTTCTAATAGAATAGTCTGAAAATCCACACGAGGAGTTGTTTGTGGGCACTTTACCCCCTGAAAGAGAATTGTCTATATAGGTCCACGATATCGTATATCCCCCGTATAACGGAACCCACGATATTCGGTTTTAGTTCATTTTAGCCGCAGTTTTAAACGATATTGTCTAAAATTCTACAGAAGGGGTTAGTTGTGAGCACTTAAACCCCTGAAGGGGAATTGTCTATATAGGTCCAAAATATCGTATAAACCCCATATAACGGTATCCCCCGATATTCGGTATTTTGATGATTTTAGCCACATTTTCTAATGGAATGGTCTGAAAATCCGCACAACGAGTTCCTTGTGAGCACGTTATTCATTGAAAGAGAATTATCTATATAGGTGTACGATATCATATAGTCCACATATAACAGTACCCCCGATATTCGGTATTTTGATGATTTTAGCCATATTTTTGAACCACAAGCGGTTCTTTGTGAACACTTTACCCCCTGAAAGGGAGTTCTCTATATAGGTCCATGATATCGTATATCGCCCATATAACGGTGTCCTCCGATATTCGGTATTTTGATGATTTTAGCCACATTTTTAAACGGAATTGTCTTAAATTCTATACAAGGAGTTATTTGTGAGTACTTTATCCCTAGACATAGATGTGTCTATATAGGTCGACAATATCGTTTACCCCCCCCTCCCCCCCCATATATCGCACCTTCCGAGATTTTAATAGAATTTTTAATGGATTTTATTTTTTGAAAATGTCCTTTTTTTTCAACAGAATTATTTCAAACTTGGTGTTTGAAGTCCGATATAGGCACCGCCCTTGCTGGCAGATAATCGGCAATGGAAGTCAACGTTTTCCTATAGCCCCATGTAACCGTAACCTCTGATATTTGGCATTTGAAGTCCAAAATGGATACTACAGCCTGAGACAGAATATTGTATGTGCAGGTCCATTCTTCGTATATCCCCATACAACGTTACCTTATTCGGTATTTTGATCATTTTAGCGACATTATTCACTGGAATTGTTGAAAATTTGGCGTTTGAAGATCGTAATGAATACTACAGCCTAGTGCAGAAAATTGTCTATGCAGGTCCACGTCTTCGTAAAGCCCCCATTTAACGGTACCTCCCGATATTCGGTATTTTGATGATTTTAGCGACTTTATTCACCGGAATTGTTTCGAATTTGCTATTTGAAGTTCGTAATGGATACTACAGCCTAAGACAGAAAACTGTCTGTGCAGGTCCACGTCTTCGTATGGCCCCCATATAAAGGTACCTCCCGATATTCGGTAATTTGATGATTTTAGCGACATTATTCACCGGAATTGTGTCAAATTTGGTATTTGAAGTTCGCAATGGATACTAAATCCTAAGACAGAAAATTGTTTTGCAGGTCCACGCCTTCGTATAACGCCCATATAACTGTACCTCGCGATAATCGGTATTTTGATGACTCTAGCTACATTATTCACCGATTTTTTTCTAAGTTTCGCATTTGAATATTGTAATGGCTTGTGAAAAAAATTTCTTATGCAGGTCCATGTCGCCGTATTGACCGTAATATAACTACATTCGGTATTTCTAAGATTTTAACGGATTTTATTTTTTTTGAGAAGTGCCAAATTCGTTCCAAATGGTGGAAGCTATTCAAAGTTCGGCCCGGCTGAACTTACAGCTTTTTTTAATTTTAGAGGCATATTCCAACAGATTTTTTTACATTGTACATGTTCCAAATTGTAAAGAGTAATAAAATTTCTGCACGGCCGAACTTAGTTGCTTTGTTAATTGTATAAATTACATTTAAATTTATTTCAGATAGTTGCCTTTAATGGAGGAACTACATTTTTCATTTATTTTAAAACTCAAAAATTATTGAAATGGAGTGCATTTTGCATTACACCTTCCCACTCATTTTCAACTTATTTCCAGGAGTGCATACGAATGTATTTAATAGAAGGAAAATGTATAACGGCACATCTTCTTGAGATTCACGAAAAATGCGGTGCAGCGAGAGATTGAGCTAAATTTTAAATAAAAGCTTTTTGCTGGAGAGGATTAAAATAAAATATATTTGGAATTTGCATTCTACATTTACACTTTATAATGCAATTCCAAAAAATATAAATATTTAAAATTAAAATAATTTATCGATATATTTTTTTTTTTTTTGTTTTGACATAACAAGCATTTCTTATAATAATTTGTTTATGTAAGTGTTGTTGAACTTTATTCGATTTAAAACAAAACTAAATAATACAAAAATGTGAAGGTTTGAAAAGGGTGTTCTTTTAAGCTAGATAGAACTTTAAATTGTAAAAAGTAGCACAAAAAATTAAATTTTGATGAATCTTTTTTTATTTGTTTCAGTGTACTCTGACAAATCATCATGAATAGACTCACGTTTGAACAACGCAGCGAAATTATCCAAATTTATTTTGAAAATCAGGCTCCAGAGCAGTTGGCAAATGACCCGTTGTTTTATCGCAAAATTGTGTTCAGCGATGAGGCGCATTTTTGGCTAATGGGTTTGTTAATAAGCAAAATTGTCGCATATGGAATGAGACCAATTCACAAAAGACCGCAAAGAACGCAACCATCGACTTATTGAAATCAAAATTTGGCGATAAGTTGATTTCGAGAAGTGGACCTGTAAATTGGCCTCCAAGGTCGTGCGATTTGACACCTCTCGATTATTTCCTGTGGGGCTACGTGAAGTCACTGGTTTATGCTGATGAACCAGCAACAATTGACGCCTTGGAGACCAGCATTGTTCGTGTTATTCGTGACACACGACCAGCAGTGCTCGAAAAAGTGGCCAAAAATTATCGCACAATATCGTATATCCCCCCATATACCGGCACCTTGCGATATTAGGTATTTTAAAGATTTTTACAGAATTTTCAATGGATTTTATTTTTTTGAAAATTTTCTAATTCGTTCCAAATGGTGGATGATATTTAAAATTAGGCCCGGCTGAACTTACTGCTTTTTTACTTGTTCATATTTTTATCGATTTTTCAATTTGACTTATAATATTGAACTGTAAATTTTGTAATATTTCTACAGGTCGCAATTATAGACCAATCGACGCGAAAGTTAGCATTGGGCTAAAGCTTACAATTCGATGATTATAGGGTAATATTTAGTGGGTGAATAGACCATAACATTTGTGTTAAATAAAAGTCAAATTTTCCAATAAACCGCAAATATTTTTAATCCCGGCGAAATCACAAAGAGACGAAAAGGTCAATTCTGACCGCTACGTAGATGCCGATAGTAAATATATCGGATATATATATAGCGAAATATATACAATATAAATATACAAAGGATAGGGATGTTAGCTAGAATGATTATATTTCCAGAATGACTGGACCAATTTTGACAAATTTCGTCAATTCAGAATACCCTCTCGGCATAAAAGAATAAACTCTAAAAAAACCCATTAAAATATGCCAATAATTATGTTATTTTGTGATATTTTTTTATTTATTTTTTCATAATTTTTTTTATCGATTTCTCCAATTTGACTTATAATATTGAAGTGTACATTTTGTAATATTTTTCCCCCTTACAACACAGGTTGGGGTTATTATATACAGATTGCAATTATCGTCCGACCTCACGAAAATTTTCATAAGGTTAGGGTTATGTTCAGAAGGGCTAGGCCTATTGTTTTTTAAGATGCCCGCAATATATTTAGGGTTTGAAATTGACCAATTTTGTAGCCGTTATAAAGGACACAAATAGAAACCAAAGGCCACGAAACCTCGCATCAAGTTAGAGTTTACGACAGCGGTAGAATGGATCACTACTTTTGTATGAAAAAATAATACCAACATTTCCATTCTACCGAAACGCTGAAAATAATTTACAAAATGATTTTATACAAAACGTTTCGAAAATATATTTAAATTCATTTCCAGATGTACCCTTATATTTATTAACATCGTCAAAATAGGGATGCAAAATATGAAAATTTGGCATCCCACTCAATTCCGGTTCTTTGCAAAAGGTGAAATGGAAACTTTTATAAAGGAGAAATATGTCAAATGAAAAATTTTATAAAGAAAATATTTTTCTTTTCAACTGTTGATAGAACAAGAATCCAACCCATAAAGCTTTTGTAATTAAGTATCTACGATAACTTTCCTAGTAAAAATTACTCAGTAGTTACAAAACTTATCGAACAACATTCGGGAAAATCTATCAAGTTGCTTTTTATCTGAATTAAATAATTACAATTTTAAGTTAACTATTGCCTGAAATTTGTAAACATTTTTGCCTCGGTTAAAAATGTTGTTTTCCTTTTTCAATCAGCTGATGTTGGTGAATAGTTTTTGCTAATTAAATTTTTCCTGTAAAATTTTGTTATTCTCAGTAACTCTACTGTCTAAATTGCTCTCTTTACTCACTCTCATTTACTTTAGTCAGTGTTGTCAAATATTTATACCACCATCGCCAAATTCGCCAAAACGAAAATTCTTCAGTTTAAATAAAATGTATACTGCATTAAGCTTTTTTAATATGTTTTATTAATTTGTAAAAAAGCTGAATTTTATTCCTTAGAAATCTGTAAGGTTCATTTAACAGTGTTACATAAAATTGGACGTAGTGTACACAGATATTTAACTTCCTCACTATTGTAAATTTTTTTGGACGTCCGTATTACCCAAATACGCCAGGTCCATATCTTAGAATCTACAAAATGAAACCATTGCAAAAATTGATATTTTTTTTAAATTCACCCTATTGTAATATTTTCGATTACAAACAGCCACATTTTTTGTATTATTCATTCATATTTCCAACACAAAAAAAAGAAATTTTTCAATTGTACATGTTGAAAATGTTCAACTTTAAAATTTTGTACGCCCGACGTATATGTGTGGTGAAAAACGTCGACCATATAGGGTAAGTGTGCCTAAGTTCGGCATGTCCCAGTAGTTGGCACTTTTTATTTTTAAGCCCAAATAAATGAAACTATTATAACTAAATGTATTTTGTTTACTTCAAATATATTGTCCGCTATCTTTGTGCACAATTTTGCTAAGAAAAGATGAATTATTCTAAGAAAAATTTAATTTTTATCTGTGTAGGTCCTCAACAATTCATATTCTTAAGAAAAATACAATAAAGACGTCGAATCAGTTTAACTAAACAAAAATATTATATTTTAATGAATTAATTTATTATTATTATTAGTTATTCTTACAAAAAAATTGGTATGCTGACTGTTGGAAAATGCCATACCATTGCATTGTTTTAATAAAACTACAAATTTACGAAATTTAATAAAAAGTTATTAAAACTTTATTTATTATTGCAAAAACTATACATAATTTCGAATCTGAATAAATGCTGAGCGATTAAAAACGCGAAAATCCTAAAAGTGCCGACCACTGGAACACTTACCCTACGTTGAATTTTAGTTAACGCTGTAAAGAATTTTTTGAATCCTATAATCTTTTCCAGAACCTTCTAGAATCTACTATGCTTACATTATTATTATTATTATTATTTTTTTTTTTTATATTATAAATGGAATATCGGTTATCGTAGTAAACACGTTGACATTCTTGCAGTTCTGGAACAGTCCATTAGTTTTTATTTATTTACAGTTTTTAATACTGTGCACCGGAAATTACTACATTATTTTGTTGTCAGTTTTATATATAAAACTTGGGTTAAATCTTTTCTTTTAGTGTACAAGAATTACAAAACTTTTTTTTTTTTTTTTGAATCAAAAACTTTTTACTCGCGAAAGAGCGTCCAAAATATCAAGGATAGGTAGATCGTCTCATTCAACTTTGTTTTGGCATAATTCATAATGAGAACCTCCTGTTAATACAGGCATTACTAGTTGTAATAACTAACATATTAAGAACAATTAGTGATATTTCTTTAAAGTGGTATGTACTTGCCTCATCAGGGTAATCATAATTCGAACAAAAACTAAGTCAATTTTATGATATTTCACCGTTCAAATATTTATTAAAATTTATAAATTTTAATTTCCTTGACAGGATTTCAAACACATCTAATAGAAAGTTCATTTTTTATGTCTTCTCGGAAACCTAAATTATGTTTGTGATAATTGACTGCAACATTTTAAAATTCATATTTTCCCATAATCATCATGATCAATGGCAATGCTCAGTTCGTCTAAGATTTCTTCAAAATTTTAGTATATTATGATTTGAATCAAATCGAAATCGCCAACTGTTCTATTATCCGCCAAACATCGCAATTTCTTCAAATCGAAAATTAAGTAGTCAAACGCATTAAAAAATAGCCACGTTTGGCGAGAAATTGCCAAATCTGACAAACCTGTAAAAGTTACTAAGTAAATTTTAAAGTCTAGTGAGGGAATTTACTCTCAACCACTGCAAATTTTTCAAAAAGATAACGAACGAAAAACAGAAAGTTATCAGAGGTGAGCGAAACAAAAAAAGAATTGCTTCAAATATTTTATGCTTCAAATAATTAATATTGCTTCAAATAATTAATATTAGTAATCACTGTGATATGGTGATATTTATATAGTGCGATAAAGATATTTTGGGAGCATTTCCCTGAAGATGAAATTCATAGAATTCGAAATATTGGATATTAAATAAATACAATAACACGGGTCTCAACCTCGAACAACACTAGTTTTTACTTTCTTCAAATAGTTAGATTCTGTTAATATATCATATTTTGTTTTATTTTTTTTAAATATGAACATTGTCTAAAATTGTTAATAAAACTAGGCTAAACTCAAGTTAAGTAAAAACTACCGGATCCACTAGCCTAATACCTATGTAACATGTGGTCAAATGATGGGGTTATTTAAAAATCGGTTTAGTAGATCCACATAGACCCGAACTTTTGGATCAAAAATCTGTGTATCTGGGTCCAGTTCTTAGAAAACTTTCCCGGAATCAGGGTACAAATACCTCTGGAAAAAAATTCGGAGAGTTGAGTTGTTCCTAAAAATACTTTCCATAAATCATAAAAATTAAAAAGAATCACAATACACATCGTTTAAACTGTATATATTATTTTAGAATACTCACCTCTCTTGCCATTACGACATGCCTCAACAGAACCCCCCGCAAAAAGGGTCTGCCATTTGATATGATTTTTTTCCCCAGTAGTCTTCAGAATTCGTATTAAACATCCAGCAACTAGGTCACAGATAATCTAATAGCATTGATGTATTGATGTAGTAGTTGTAGGAAATTTTGTCATTTATTATAGGCGGAGTGAGCCAATAATTGATATTGTATTTGATTTACCTTTTTAATATGTGCTACATAAAACAGCACGCTTTTGCCAATCAAAAAGTCGTTTTAAACAAAGAAACTTGGATGCATTTTCAGTGCACTTTGTGATTAGTTTGTAGGATCACATATTTTTGTTTACTTATTCTAAGTTACTCATTCCTTGTTTCATTTGTGGTAAATGTTCGAAAATACAGTTTGTTTTATTTTTCTCGTTTCTTTTCATTCATAGTTAAATAGCGAAAATGTACTCGAAGCATGTACTCGCTAGCATGTAGAATACCATTTTTCTCCTGTTCATTCTCACCAACTAACGTTAGAATTTCAAATGTCTTTGCTGTGAGAAAGTATTTATGTCCTCCTCAAAGGAGAGCGAGGGTGTGGGTTGTGTGTGTATCGGTGCGTGTGGTCCTGGCAGTTCTGTAGTTCTACCCGTGTCTAATTTTAACGTGAAATGTGAGGCTAAAAGATGTAGGTTTTGTCAATTTTTTTTTACAAATTTTTCGTTTTTAAATCCATTCATGGAGCTGTTAATTTTTTTTTAAGTGTAATCATAAATTTTTGAGGATTTTGCGTTTTACATTTCACGTGCCAAAACTTACGTATGTATATTTTTTTGATGTACGTGTGTACTTTAAAAAGGACCTTTAGTTATACAATCTTTTACATGACAAATAAATGATTGAAGAGCACGATTACATCTTGACAATATTCACTTGTTAAAAAACTTCACAATTTCTTCCGTTTCTTTTCAGTTATCATACACGATTTATTTTCCAAATTGTTCAATTTTTGCCGTCTACATTTAAGTTATGGTTTCACAATTCTTGGGAGTTTTCACAAAATTTTTACAACCGACATACTCAAATCTGCACTTTATGTATCTTTGTTTTTAATTCAGCTTTTTTAAAAAGAATTTATTTCGAATAATAATTGTGGTTTCTGCTTAATCATTTCAACATTTTTGTTTTAAAGAGTAAAATATTAACGAACAGATTTTCATTAACTGAAATGACACCCTTTTTATTTCCTCCCTTAACCCACATAATAGGGATATATAAGTACAAGTTTTACAAATTAATTTATCGAGTTGTAGTAGCAAAAGAGAAAGCAAAAAGCAATGAATAAAACACAATTGTTTTCACTGTCTGACAGATGTCGCCCCTCAAATGCTTTGCGTACGCGTTTTGTTTTTGTTTCCAGTAAACGAATTATGTGGCGTTCCCACAGCATTGCTATATGCATTATTTCATAATTATGAATGCCACACAAAATTAGTTTTTGTCTTAAAATTTTACTTCGTTTTTATACCCTACACCTTTGTAAGTTTGTAAGTAAAAGTCTTACCCATGGTAGAAGAATATAGGAAGATGCATCAATGCTTGGGAACATTGATATGTCAAAAATATAAAAATGTTTTATCAAAAATAAGTATATTTTTAAATGTTTTCTTATACGACGTAAATCGGTGGTTGTTATAATATGAACTTTTCAACGATTTTTATAAATTTCATTCACCATTTATATACCCTCCACCATACATAGAATGGAGGGTATATTAAGTTCGTCATTCCGTTTGTAACTCATCTAAATAATCATTTTAGATCCAACAAAGTATATATATTCTTGATCAGCGTAAAATTCTAAGAATATTTAGCCCTGTCCGTCCGTCTGTCCATCGGTCTGTCCTTCCGTCTGTTGTAATCAGGCTACAGGCTAAACGAATTAAGATAGAAAGCTAACATTTTGACCAGATCTCTCTTTTGTCTGCAGGCAGGTCAAGTTCAAAGATGGGCTATATTCTACACAAGGGGTTACTTGTGAGCACTTAACCCCCTCAAAGGGAAACCCCATATAACGGTATCCTCCGATATTCGCGATTTTGATGATTTTAGCCACATTTTCTAATGGAATGGACTGAAAATCCGCACAACGAGTTCCTTGTGAGCACGTTATTCATTGAAAGAGAATTATCTATATAGGTCCACGATATCATATAGTCCACATATAACAGTACCCCCCGATATTCGGTATTTTGATGATTTTAGCCACATTTTTAAACGGAATTGTCTTAAAGACATAGACATAGATTTGTCTATATAGGTCGACAATATCGTTTATCCCCCATGTAGTGGCGCATATAGATTTTTAGTTGAAAATATTAATCTTTTCTTTGGCACCCTCACAACAAGGGATTGGACAGCTCTGGTAAAGCAATGTAGTTTAACGCAATGTTAATTAACATTTAGTTACATATCACTACACATAATTACTAGATCTTACTTTTCGATCCACATGATCGCCTCTTCAACCGTTTGATCTCGTTGTTGTGAGATTCTAGTCTATTGTTTTTTTGTTTTGTTTGTTTGCTTTGTTACGTTTATATTGGTTCATTACATTGATGTAATGCCATTTTTGCCTTAATGCATTTCATTAAATCTATAATGCTGTTCGCGATCGAATGTTGGTCTTACTTAGCTGAACCGGCTTCGAGATGTGTGATAGCTCAGTGGAAGAGCTTCTGCCTATGGACCGAGAGAACCAGGTTCAAATCCCAGCTCCGTCCTTATTTTTTTTTTTTGTTTTGTCTTTTTAATTTTTTTATTTTCTTAATGGTAATTAAATTCATTTTGAAACATAAAATTTAATTTCCACAAATTATAGCAGATTGAAGTTCACCTTCACTTCTGAATGCTATAATGTGCCATAAGGGGAAATGCTATAAATTTTTTTTTGATGATAGTGGTGAAACTTTCTTTAACCTTTTTTTTTAGTATGTTCTTATTTCATACGTTTGTACATGCACAATACATCAACTGAGTGCTTTTACCATGTCTTTGTGCTAGAAAAGTCGCCATAATGGTTTTTGGAAATTTAAGATAGTATTGGTTATTCAGCCGTTTTTGATTGCTTTTAGCCGAGGATACAAAAGGGGGTAACTGAGGAGACATTTTGTACATTTTATTCTAACCTTGAAGCTGTTCACCTGCAAAGTTATTTGAAAGTTTGAAAAGAAAAATTAATTTTTTTTTTTTCATTTTTGCAAGTCATAACCAACAATTTTTATCAAAAACGTTGAAGTTTTTCTAATTGTCTGAAAAACAGTCAACCAGTTTTCAAACGTGGTTGTAAATGTTGGTGAAATAATTTTCTTCTGCCTGTTTCCACGATTTCTTGGAATAAATTCTTGCCGGAGCAAGGAACTCTAAAAAAAAAAAAAAAAACTTGCAATACTGAGACTTAACTGGTGGTCCAGATACACTTTTTTATTTGATTCTTTGGAGTTCCTGTTTTTTTACTTGGCAGCAATACCATATATGTTCTATGTCGTTGTTTTCACTTGGTAAGATCCTCTATAGGACATGTCTCTCTTTTGCCATAGTTCTAATTTTGTCATTCCTCTTTGGTTTAAGGATTCCCCCTCATTTCCCTGCCTTGATACACCGATGCCGTCCACAAGCTGCCAAACTTCTTCAACAACATTCAGTGTTTAGTGGTTTCGAATGCTTTAAAGCGATCGGTAATTTTGTTGGAAATCTTGTAATTATTAATATTTGAGTGCGGGTATTCCAAGTGAAGAAAAAAAACCAAAAGTTTAAATATTACGCTATATTGGTAGTTTATCCTATCAAAATTATTTTTAATACCCATATATTTGTGTTTTGTTTAATAAGAGAGAACAGACCAAAACAAAAAACTGTTAAATTGGTTAATTTGCTGGAGTTTGCTGTTATCAACATCAACCAACCCATTCTGGAAGGCCTTTCAACGTGGGAGCTCCGAAATATTCAAAGTAAGTTAACTCTCTTTAACTTCCATCAAACCACCATCAACCAACCAATCGATCTATTGTACAGAGAGTAAGCGGATGAACCGTTATTGCTCTCACGTTCCACAAAATATTTGCATTGATATTTTTAAATTTGTAAATATTTTGTTGATATTTTAAAATGATCCTATACATTTTTAAATGGCTTTAAAATTACTTGTTTTGCAATTTAAATATTTTTAAAGGATACGGATGTTGATGGTTGTTTGAATTTTACTCGCTATACAAAAAATGTACAAGTGTTGGATGTGTTAATGTTAAGTATTCGTTTAACAGACAGCACGCTGTTGCGAACAATTTGTGCTGTTAACTATTTATTGAGAGAACATAGTTTGAAAAGCACTGCTTTAATGTAGTTTTTGCTAATGATTTTCTATCTTATTTTAAATTAATTTTTTTCTGCTTTCAATAACAAATCCAACCTTGTACCCATTTGCTTTACATATGAATTTATTTTTGGGGAATGATCTTTAAATTATTTAACTTAAAATGAAAGTATAAAAAAAATCTCCGATTGCAATCTTTTGTGCTTGTGTTGATGATGACTGTAAAAGGTCAATGTACTTAACAGCTGTTCACATGAATAAGGAAACAGAAACACACAAACATATACAGAACTGATTAACGATTCTTTTTTTTGCAATTTAACATCTAACGTTCAAGCCCGAATTTTGTTTCTGAATTTTGAAATTCTATTTTTTTTTTTTTTGAAAAAATTTAAAAATTTTAATTCGTGTTTTTCAATATTATCATTTTATAGAGATATATTTAGCATAGTTTTGGTATATAATTATTTAGCTATTTTTATTTTTTTCTGTTTTTTTGTGGAAAATATTAGTAATTGGTCAACTATTTAATCTCAATGATAAATATGATAGTTTCAAAAATTTTGAATTTTAAAATCTTTATAAATTTAGGATTTTCAATATATATTTGAATTGTTTCTTTTTGGTAGTTATAATGAATTTTATTTTCAATAAATTTTTGGTATTGTTAACCATGTGCTAAACGAATTTTCTAAGTTTAATTTGAAAACAGGGGTCAGAAAAGTGACATAGGGTAATCAAATATGGGTTTGCCATTTATGTTAAGCAATTTATTTATTTTTTTTTTTTTTTTTGATTGTCATGGCAAATAGGATGGGAGGGCTAACCATGCATCTGCAGCTAAGCATGGCCTTATCAAATTATGAAGGAAATAGACTCCTCTTTTCTATATTGAGCTTTAGACTATAGATATCCTTCTTCATATATCTCTTTCCTTCTTGTACTTCTTTCTATCATTTATGCACGCATTATTGATGAATTTTGGCAAGATCCCACACCCAACGACGAGCAATAAGGCTGGTGAACTATGCGTGCCAGGCCATATGATTCATCTGAAAATATCCACAGGAAAATTGTAATCTATTTAACCCATGCATGCTACACCCATATATCGACACCTTCCGAGATTTTAACAGAATTTTTATTGGATTTTATTTTTATTTTCGGCCCTGCCGAAATTACTGCTTTTTTACTTGTCAATTCCAAAATCGGTTTGACAGTTCATTGTCCCAGCAGCTGTGTCGATGCGACTACCTTTATTCTTCTACCATGGTCTTACCTGTTACTATTGATTTGACACAAAACAGCTTGTTGCTTTATTATACCCTCCACCTTGGAAAAGAGGGTATATTACCTTTGTCATTCCGTTTGTAACATCCTTAAATAACATAAAATTCTATGTCGATTTAACGATGTCCGTCTGTCTGTCTGTCTGTTGAAATCACGATACAGTCCACATTATTTGACGTAGAGCGACAAAATTTAGCGGAGCAATTTGTATTGTGTCTAGGATAGTTGGTATTGAAAATGAGATATATCGGTTCACGTTTTGGTATAGTCCCCATATAACGGTATCTCCCTATATTCGGTATTTTGATGGTTTTTGCCACATTTTTTCACGAGTTTGTCTGAAAATTGGTGTTTGTAGGTCATAACGGATCCCAGTTCGTGTGGCGAAACATTTCATGTATAGGTCCACGCTTTGGTATAGCCCCCATATAAAGGTACCGCCCGATATTCGGCATTTTGATTATTTTTGCCACATTTTTCACGGATTTGTCTAAAAATTGGTATTTGTTGGTCATAATGGGTTCCAGCTCCGGTGGCGAAACATTGCATGTATGGGTCCACGATTTGGTATAGCCCCCATATAACGGAATCTCCCGATATTCGGTATTTTGATGGTTTTTGCCACATTTTTTACTGATTTGTCTAAAAATTGGTATTTGTTGGTCATAATGGGTCCTAGTTCGTGTGGTGAAACATTGTATGTATAGATCCACGTTTTGGTATAGTCCCCATATAACGGTACCTCCCGATATTCGGTATTTTGATGATTTTTGGCACATTTTCCCATGAATATGCCTAAAAATTGGTATATGTGGGTCATAATGGGCTCTAATGATTCCTTTACCCTAAGGTGGAGGGTATTAAAAGTTTGGCCTGGCCGAACGTAATGTTTTTTTACTTGTCTTTTAATAAATTAAATAAAATTTCTTTTGAAAATCATGTTTTATATTTCTCTAAAGATTTATTTCCTACAAAAAGTGTAGATTTTGTTCATACATAGGTTGTGATTTGCATTTAAAAGTAGAATACTATAGTAGCGCCGGCATTTATACTCGCAATAGAAAAAAATCTTTATAGTATAAATTTGTATATATAGGTTCCCGTTTTGGTATATCCCTAATATGTTTTTTTTTTTTTGTTTTTGGAAACTTTATCGCTTTCTCCAACGGATCTTACTGGTATTTTTAGTTTAAAGTGGAATACGTTTGAAGCCGTATACTTATATATTAAAATGATTTATATAGCTTATGGTGGAGGGTATTTAAAATTGGCCTGACAAATCTCCGTTCATTTTAACTTGTTTTCGATTTGCATTTTCTTCTCAATAAATAAAAACGATTTTAGAACAGTGTTGGCATTTTTGTTCGGGATACCGTAATATGTTGTTGTTGCAAAGTAGTTAGGCTTAATCCTATTATTGATGTTTTTATAAAAACAACGTTTATTTATTAGTGGAGAGGTAATATTTACCAGGAAGTTTCGGAAAGAGCCACCAATTCTCATCAGTTTCCTTGATTTTGTTGGGGATATTCACCCCGAGAGTTTCTTAATAATATAAATTGTATATCATAAGGAACAATTTGCGATGCACAAGCAGGTACTTTTATGATGCAAATTAGCGCTAGCATTTATTATACCCTCCATCATAGTATGGATGTTTAGTAGTTTGATAAAATTTTACTCAAATATGTATTATGACTTTTGGTATTGAAAATGGGTTATGTAGGTCCACGTTTTGGTATAGCATATAACGGTACCTCCCTTTTCCGGTATTTTGGTGATTTAATCGACGTTATTCACCGGAAATGTTTCAAATTTGGTATTTGAAGTTCGTAATGGATGGTACAGCCTAAAACAGAAGATTGTCCATGCAGCTCCTCGTCTTCGAATAGACCCCATATAACGGTACACTCCGACATTCGGTATTTTGCTGATTTTAGTGATATTATTCACCGGAATTGGTTTAAATTTGGTGTTTAAAGTTCGTAATGTCTGTGCAAGTCCAGGTCTATGAATAGCCCCCATACAACGGTACATCCCGATATTCGGTATTTTGATGATTTTAGCAACATTATTTACCGGAATTGTTTCAAGTTTGGTATTTGAAGTTCGTACTGGATATAACAGCCTGTGACAGAAAATTGTCTGTGCAGGTAAACGTCTCCGTATAGCCCCAATACAACGGTACCCCTCTATATTCGGTATTTTGATAATTTTAGCTACATTATTCACTGATTTTTTTTTCATGTTTCGCATTTAAATATTGCAACGGCTTATGACAAAAGTTGCCTATGCAGGTCCACGTAGTCTTATAGACCCTAATTTAACGACTACATTCGGTATTTTTAAGATTTTAACAGAATGTTTAAAGGGTTTTATTTATTTTTTTATTATTTTTTCTCTTTTGTTTTGAAAATTGCCAAATTTGTTTCAAATAGTGGAGGGCATTCAAAGATAGGGCCGGCCGAACTTACAGCGTTTTTAAATTGCTTTTGTTCCAGAACCTGCAAGAATCTACTCATTTTACAATTTTTTCGATATCATAATTAAAATTGCCTTCATTATTGCAGTTCTGGAACAGACCAATAACTTATAGTTTTCAGAACGATTTTAGTTTCATCTGTTCTCTTTCGTGGGTTTGCATTTATATTAATTAAAATGTTTTATTTGCCTTATTGTAGAGGGTATGTCATATTTGACCTGGACAAACATAATGGTTTTTACTTGTTGTCGATTTGCATTTGCTTCTCAATATGTAAAAAAGATTCATTATTTTCCTGCAAATGAATAAGGCGAGATATCATGACAATTTATCTAGCCGTATCTACACAGCTTTCATGGAATTCTAAATGTTAAAGAAAAAGTTTTAAAATTAACTAAGTGTGTTGAAAAAGTTTGTTGAAACTTTGAACATCGTCGTATAGGAAACACATGGAAACATCAATTTATTTTTGCATAAATTATTTAATATTTCTTCTACCCTGTGAAGTATACACAAAAAATGTCCTTTATTTTTACAATATTTTCTCCCGAGAGAGAGTCAAATTGTATTTTTTCTCAGTATGGGAGTGATTCTTTGGGATTTGTAAAAACGCCCAATAATTTTCTTATCATTTCCCTAAATTTCCTGCGATAGATGGGGGCACATTTTGTCCTCCACTTGCGTAAAATTTACATTTACGCATTTTAAAAATTGGATCTTGCCGATGCCAGCTATAGTTTTCAATTCCCTACTCTCGAAATTTAATGTTGCACTTGTCTGTGTTAACAGATCAAGGCCAATGATACCGTCAAACGTTGAGAGTGAAGGTAAGATAAAAAAGGACTATTGGTGTTGAAAATATTCACCGTGCACTTTCCTTTAATTGCTTTGAAGCCGTGAATTGACTTCACCATAAATGGGTTGCTTACTGGAACTATGCCTTTTAAACCTTTTATATTTTTAATATAATTCTTCGAAGCACCCGTATCTAGTTTAATGATTTTCCCTGCCACTTCTCTTTCTACAAACGAAAGCAGGGAACTCCTCCTAACAAAAATTAATCTGGTCGAATTCGTCCTGAGCATCAATTTCAACATCGTCTGCTTCGGTCCCCGCAACTTGGTGGTTTTTGAAATCGTTCGGACTCAGCTTGGGAAAGATGATTTATTCTTTGGTGTTTTGGCCCAGTATATTTGACAGTACCGCTATTAAGTCTTTTTCCCGTCTGCCGATTTGATCGATTTTGAAATGGTTGTGACAGGTTCTGATTTTGAGGTAAGTCCTGCATAGACGGCTTACATTTTGATGATTGTCTGAATTGAACGGATTCGTCGACCTCCATAGGTCCTACCGAATAAATTTCAGTCCTATTTATCCGTATAATTACTTCCTAAGTTTCTTTAAGGCCCATACTATGACCAGTAGTTCCCTTTCATTCGCAGCGAAATTTAATTCTCTATCTTTTAAAGCTCTTGAAATCGTGGTTATTGGTTTTCCGTCTTGGGACAAGATCGCACCTTAACCAGCAGACGAGGCGTCCGTTGTAAAATCAAACGGTTTTTTGTAATTTGGGTATTTTAAAATCACATTTTTAGACGCAAGTATTACCTTAAGTTTTTCGAACGTCTTTAGTTGCTTCTCATTAAAATTTATTTTTGTCCTTTTCGATTGGGAACCACTAATTTTGCCGTTTTCGCCTTTAAGAATATCGGTTAGTGGTTTGACAATAGACGCAAAATCTTTAATAAAGCATCTGCAGTAGCTTGCCAATCCCAGAAATGGCCTTACATTAAAGATACATTTTTATGTCATTTCTAGAAACTATAAAGAAATGTGATTTCTCCCGGAAATTCTCATATTGGCTGCATATAATTCAATATGCTTGACGTGATCTTCCTCTGTTTCAGAGAAAATGATGACATCGTCAACATAAACATAACGTGATCTCTCAATTTGCTACCTCAGGACATCATCAATGGCCCTTTGGAAAATACTGGGGGCATTCTTAAGGCCTAAAGGAATTCTACAATATTCGTATTTCCCATTTCCGATCGAAAATGCCGCTTTTTCCCGATCTTGTTCAGATAGTGTTATTTTGTGAAAGCCTGACTTGAGATCAAGCGTCGTAAAAAATCTCGCTTTGCCAAGATTTGAGAGAATAAAAACGATTAGTGATAGATTTCAGGAAATTAAACGGGGTCACTGTCGATGACAAATACCCAATACCTGAAATAACCAGGTATTGGGTATTTGTCATCGACAGTGATCCCTTTTAATTTCCTGAAATCTATCACTAATCGTTTTTTAGTGTTGCCGTATTTATATTTTCCCTTTTTATCAACAATCCAAACGAGGTTGTTATAGGATGAACAGAAGGCTATATTATGCCAGTCAGCTATACCCATGGGATATTGGTATAGTCTTGAGTAGATAGGAACAATACTATTGGTGCGTATTGCATGGGAGTGATTCTTTGGGATTTGTAAAAACGCCCAAAAATTTTCATATAATTTCCCTAAATTTTCCTGTGATAGATGGGGGCACCTTTATGTCCTCCACTTGCGTAAAATTAACATTTACGCACATTTACATTTTGAGGTAAGTCCTGCATAGACGGCTTAAATTTTGATGATTGTCTGAATTGAACGGATTCGTCGACCTCCATAGGTTCTACCGAATAATTTTCATTCCTATTTGTACGATTTTGAATTCGCTTCATAAAATGTGGATTTTTATTATAGCCAGTACCACTATAAAGTCCTTTTCCCGTCTGTCATTTTTGATCGATTTTGAAATGGTTGTGACAGGTTCTGATTTTGAGGTAAGCCCTGCATAGACTGCTTGAATTTTGATGATTGTCTGAATTAAGCGGATTCGCCGACCTCCATAGGTTCTGCCGAATAATTTTCATTCCTATTTGTACGATTTTTAATTCGCTTCATAAAATGGGAATTTTTAATCTAGCCACCTCTTTGTGCTGAATGTGGTTCGTTTTTATTCTTGTCCCTATCTTCGCGAGATTAATCAATTAAGTAAATCGGACGTTTATCCGAGTACGTGAAATCAAGGCGGGCAATTATGGCTTTAAAATTTAAAACGGTATTAAAAGATGACGACATTGTGGATTTATTTCAATTTCTTTGTAAGGCACAACTTCAGGGGTCGATATTGAAAATTTATCGAATTTATCGTTAACATTATCGCGAATGCTTTCTGCTGTTGTAACCATTATGTTATTATTGTTAGTCTTTCTGTCCACAGGAAATTGGCTAAATAAATTTGTTAAGAGTTCAACTTCCCGGTCTAAATCTCGAAATCCCGAACAGAATCAGATTATAATTACATTAGTGATTGATTTTGTAGCTTTTTGCACTCAATTAATTTTATAATTTAGCCAAACAGAACGAATAAACTTATTTTGCCACTAACTTAAAATATTTTTAGTAAAAATAATCCTACAAATCTTACGCTGTTATTATTATTATTACAGGTATGGCCATTTGCTTTTGGTAATGTGGCTGCTGCTGTTGTTACTGCTGCTTTTGTTGATACCGCTGTTGTCGCTGCTGCTATTGTTGATGCTACTGTTGTTAATGTTGCTGTTATTTCTTTTAATTCTTCGCAGCCCAGATTATATCGAAGCCTGGTGTCTTTTTTGCACTATTCTTTCTTCGCAGCCCAGACTATTTCGAAGCCTGGTGACACTTATTGTTTGTATACTTTGTGGGCGAGAAATATTTATTATACTTTATTAATGTCAAAATCAAAACGAAACTCTAGCAAATAATTTTAACTTAATTCTGAATATCCAAACTGTTGGCTGTGCGCTTTTGTGTTTCTTGGCAGCTTGCTGTAGGCTACTTGCTGGAGTCGCATGTTGGAGTATCGACTTGCAAATATTTTATCGTATGATGCCTGCAATAAGTGATGACATAGCATCAACATCATGCCACCAACGTGTGTTTTATTTGACGACAAATTATTGATAGGAGACTGTGTTAACTTATATTTAAATGTTGCCAGACAAAAATCGGCTTTTTTAAAAATAAAATAAAAATGATTCAATTTCTTTACAACTATTTATTCACGTTTGAGTAAATACGCCTATGAGTTTGTCTTTCTTGGCTGTTAAATAAAGACTGAATTTACTTAAAATCTAAACATATATTTAATGTCTCTCTTTTTATTGTGCCGTCTGCCTTTTTTACGCTGTCAACAATAACAACGGCAAATTTTATGAATTTGATACTTTGGAATTTAGTTTTTTAAAATTCGACCTTAAGAGGCGGGTAATTTATGATATCATATAGGATTTGATGAAATTATATCTTCTATATTATTAGTAGCTGTATTAACATTATTTTTATTGTCATTAATCTGTTTCGTGAATTTAACAATAAAGTTTTCAGACCAGTGTTGGCTTTTTCTATTAATATACAAGGCACGGTCTGTTGTAACAGACAAAACCAACTTGCATGGTTATGCTACTTCGTCCATGTGAAACTAAGGCATAACAAGAGAAGAAAGATGAAAATGTTTATAAGTGCGGTTGTAAGATTTTCCAAAAGAATTATAATTCTATGTAATTCTTTGTTTCCACTTCTATTGAGCTTACGATATCGTCACTTGAGTAAATTTTTTTTTTTTTGTCAATGAAGATATTTTTAAAATATCTTCTGGGGAGAATATCCCAGACAAAAAACAGGGAAACTGATAAGGCTCCTTCCGAAACCTAGGTATTCACGCCTTACCCCCTGGCAAACATTACCATCGTTCTCCACTAATAAACAAACGTTGCTTTTATTTATTTTTTTTATTTATTTATTTAATCTATTAGTCTATGGATAATTCCTTACAGACTATATATGTACATAACTAATAATTGTATAATTAAAATTAAGAATTTAAAAACATTATTATTTTACTTTTTATAGTATTAATATCCATTGTAAAATCGATAAAATTATAAAACGCGTTAAAATCTTTTAAAATTCTTGTTAAAAGGATCAGCATTTGCATAGCTCATCCTGGAGAATTGAATTGCTAGTGGTGCATAGTGGCGGGTAGTACGTTGAGGAACATTGAAATTTATGTTGTTAACAAGAAAACCAGCAGAAATATCACCCATAATCACATTATAAAGAAATGAGACATTTAGCATTTTTCTACGGCTTTCCAGAGTTGGCAGCTTGATCAGTGAGAGTCTATCAGTGTATGGTGGAAGATTATCATATGAAAAGTTCAAACTTCGTAGACAGAAAAGTAGTTAAGAATTAGATAGTTTTTTCATAGTTAAGGGCCAAACAACGAATAGAGAGCGAATCAAGTGCAGTGGAAACGCCACATTAAAGGGTTAATCATGATTTTCCTCATTTGGTTGCTGGTCAGAGCTGGAATTATTGTATTTGCTTATATTATTCTTCTTTTTTATAAACTTTGCTTTGTAGTGAACAATTTTTCTCCCTCTATTAGATTAAATAGTAATTTTAGATTTTACTAACGGCGCTTTCATTTAATTAGTACCTATTTTGAATTCACTTCGTTTTTTATTTAACTTATTAATTTTATTAATCTTATTTCCCTGTGTGTTATACTCAGGTGTTCCTGCATACATAAAAATATCTGCTAGTGTATTTCCTGTTGTGTTGTGCTTAGTTTTGTGGTTGTAAATATAAAGTATTGTTTCAAATTTGGTCAATTTAGTTTTCTTCATTATTATCACTTGCTATTATCCTGAGTTTTTATACCCTCTATCATACTATGGAGGGTATATTAACTCCTCGAAATACTCAACGTATATATATTATTGATCAGTGCAAAATTCTAAGTCGATTTAGCGATGTCCGCCTGTCTGTCTGTCTGTATGTCCGACTGTCTGTCTTTCTGTCTGTCCGTCCATCTGTCTGTTGTAATCACGCTATCTTTCGAATGAAATGAGATTGATAGCTAAAATTTTGCACACATGTTTATTTTTTCAGTAGGCAGGTTAAGTTCGTGAATGGGCCATGTAGGTCCACGTTTTCATATAGCCCCCATATAACGGTACCTCCCGATATTCGGTATTTTGATGATTTTAGCAACATTATACACCAGAATTGTTTCAAATTTGGTATTTGAAGCTCGAAATGGATACTACACCATAAGACAGAAAATTTTCTGTGCAAGTCCACGTCTTCGTATAGCCCCCCATATAACGGTACCTCCCGATATTAGGTATTTTGATGGTTTTAGCGACATTATTCACCGGAATTGTTTCAAATTCGGTATTTTAAGTTCGAAATGGATACTTCACCCTAAGACAGAAAATTGTCTGTGCATATATATATATATAGCCCCCATATAGGGAGGTACCGTATATTCGGTATTTTGATGATTTTAGCGATATTATTCACCGGAATTGTTTCAAATTTGGTATTTGAAATTCGAAATGGATACTTCAATCTAAGACAGAAAATTGTTTGTGCAGGTCTACGTCTTCGTATAGCCACCATATAACGGTACCTCCCAATATTCGGTATTTTCATAACTTTAGCCTTAATATTCACCAGAATTGTTTCAAATTACGTATTTAGAGTTCGTTATGGGAACTACAGTCTGTGATAGAAAATTGTCTATACAGGTCCAGGTCTTCGTATAGGCCCGTATAGGCTTATGACGAACAATACCTTTTTTTTTTTTTTTTATGGACGTAGTGATAGCGCGCTATCAGTAGTGGTCCTACACTGGAACTACTACCCCGGGACCGCTTTCGCATTACTTCGAGGTGTAGTTCTTTTACTGCCTTTTTGCATCTTTCTCTTCATGACCTAATCCCCTATTCAACACTTGGTTAGGGGTTCGGCTATCTTGATTGTAGACATTTGGTTTTATCCTCCAGAATTGAGTGGATAAATGCGCAATATTTCATCCATGTACTTTTACTATACGTCATTTCCTTAAAAAGATCATCAACTGACATCCGACAATTAATTCCGTTAATCTCTCGTAAGTTTTCCCACCTTCTGCATTTAAAGAGTGTGTGCTCCACATCGTCTATAGATTCACGACACATTTCACAAATTGCATCTCCTTTTATGTGGAATCTATGCAAGTAGCTCCCGAAGTTACCATGGTTACTAAACACTTGGCTAAGATAGAAATCTAGATCGCCATGTTTTCGGTTTAACCAAGGCTTTATATATGGTATGAGTCTATGAGTCCATCTGCCCTTTATAGAATTACTCCACGAAATCTGCCATTGCTCTAGCAATAAGTTCCTCCCTCGTTTCTTGATTTCGCTCAGCTCATTTCTCGAGTAGCCATTTGACAGAGATCTTCGCTGCTCGTAAGCGTATTTTCTCTCTTCTAAGCTTAGAGTGATAGGTGGCATTCCTGAAAGTACGGATAGTGCCTCTGTTGATGTCGTTCTGTATGCAGATATAACTCTTAGTGTGCATACTCGGTGTACTCTCTCTAGAAGTCTGCAAAGTTGTTTTGCTCTTCCCTATAGCATTACTTATAATAGGAGCCGCGTACATTGTTTGGGCATATGCTACTGAGGCAATTAATCTTCTGATGGATTGGTTTGGGCCTTTTAAATTAGGCATCATTCTGCACAGTATGTTTGCAGTTCCAAGAGCTTTGTCTGTTACGGCTTTGACATGCGGCTCGAAAGATAATCTATTATCAAGGATCAATCCTAGATATTTCAAGCTATTATTTATTATTATTTCATGACCATTCACCATTAATTTTGGGCTAATAAAATTGCGCCTTCGGGTTACAAGAATTGCCTCCGTCTTAGCAGCAGCAAGCTCCAATTGTCTTGATGTCAGCCATCTTGAGATCCTTGCCAGACTATCATTCGCAGAAATTTCAACTAGTGGAGCTATGGGTTGGTCAACGACGAGTGCGACGTCATCAGCATATCCAACCAGTTTTATGCCCTGCGGTAAACTCAATTTTAGTAAGTCGTCATACATCAGGTTCCATAGAAAAGGGCCCAATATTGAACCTTGTGGGACGCCTGATGTTATGGCATATTTTTTGGCACCAGTGTCAGTGTCATAGATCAGTGTACGGTTTTCGAGGTAGCTATCAATCATCTTTACCAGATAACCTGAAATATTACGTCGCCTTATGACACTTCTTATTTCGTTCCAATCAGCAGAATTAAAATCATTTTTTATATCTAATGTAATTATAGCACAAAAATGCCTTCTTTCCATAGAGCGCTTTGCTGTATTCACTACCTCGCGTATGGCATCAATTGTCGATTTACCTTTAATGAAACCAAACTGCATCTGAGATAGGCCTCCATTTACCTGAATTTCATGTTCCAATCTATTTAGTAATAGTTTTTCTAGTAATTTCCCACATGTGTCCAGCAAGCAAATTGGTCTGTAAGACGAGGGGCTGGTTAATGGCTTGTTGTTTTTTCTTAGTAGAACTAACTGCTGTACTTTCCATATAGAAGGGAAAACACCTGCTTGTAGGTACTGGTTTAGAACCAACGCGAGTAATTCTGGCCATAGTTTTCCTACTATAGAAATGACTTCGTTGGGTATTCCGTCAGGACCAGGCGCCTTGTGCTTCTTTAGCTTGCCACTCACTTTTTTGATTTCTTCCACTGTGAAATTCTCAAAATTTCCCGAATGTGCTGTATCTAAAAAGGTATTTCGGACAGCCTTGCTCTTTGGAAATAGTGTTTTAACAATGGTTAGTGCCCATTCTTCATTTTTTATTCCTGGAATTACATTCCTATTGCCGAACTTCTTTGTAACGATCTTGTAGGGGAGACCCCAGGGGTCGTTTTGGACTTCATTTATAAGCGATTCCCATGCTCTCTTCTTTGCTTTTTTTATAGCCACACGAAGACTATTCCTCTCTGTTCTATAGTGGTTCATAGAGTCTATATCACCTTTCTTTCTTGTCTTTCTTGACGTCATATAGACCCCAATATAACGGCTATATTTGGTATTTTTTAAATTTTAACAGAATGTTTTAAAGATTTAATTTTTTGAAAATTTCCAAATTCGTTCCAAATTTTCACATTTTCTGATCTCAACCATAATTGTAATGCAGCATACATAAAAACGGATTCTTTATCTGATTTTATCTCAATGGGTTTTCCCATATCATTACAATCCCGACTGTTACCTTCTACCAAGGTGGCATATTTAGAAATTGTCGATTGTTTATCAGTACAGTATCTTTCTGTAGAGTTATATATTTCAGGAGTGATTTCATAATTGAATCTAGTGTCATAAATGCGAAGTCTGCAATTCAGCAAAGACTGAGCATAGAGACACTAGATTATAATGTTTTGTATTAATTTTTGATAGTCTGGGTAATAATATTTTATCTTATAAATTAGTATTGATTTTCAATACCTGGATGCAAAGGTCAATATGATTCCTTAGGATTACTTCCTTAAATTCTGCGTAGGACTGAATGTCAATGTCATGATCTCATTATCTTTGTTTTAAGGTTGGGTTAATAATTTCCTTAACGGAGTTTGAAATATTTTAAAGTCAGAATCACTCTCGAAATATATTACAATGTTTTTTTGTGCAAATATATTCTTTTAATAATTTCTTTGCATGTGCTTCAGTCATTTCCTTATAAGTAATTTTCAATTTGGATTTATGGAAATACTGTGAAGATTCTACTTTGTCTTCATTTCTTCTTATAAATTTATTTTTCTATTGAAATAGTTTATTGGTCGTTCAGTTATTTCTATTAATTTTTCGTTGTCTTCAGGTGCGCTATGTACAGTAGCTATTGTGGCTATTTCACTACACGAGGATTTACCTAAGAAATTTTCTTCTATCTTTACCCTTGGCAATGTGTCAACTACGTGATTTACTTTAACGGGTACTTACATGATTTTAAAATAAAACTCATTTAGCCTAATGTTCCACCTTTGCAATTTCATATTAAGTTCTTTTATATTGTCTAACCAAACAAGGGGTCTGTGATCGCTAAGAATCTCGAACTTTCATCCAAACAGGTAGGACCTAAAATATTTAGTGACCCAAACAATTGTGAGCCGTTTTTTTCAATTGCTGTGTAGTTTAGTTCGTGTTCGTTTAGAGTTCGGTTTGAAAGAACAGCACCGATTGCTACGTTACTTGCATCAGTAGTCAATGAAAATTGCTTATTGAAATCCGGGTAAAACAAAATGGGGTCAGACATTCTTAATATTTGTAACCTCTCAAAGGCAGCTTTATAGTTTTCCTCTTGGGTGTCAGTTATTTCTCCTTTTTTAGTTTCTGAGTCAGGGTTTTGCTATTTTAGGAAAATTTGCTATAAATCTGCGGTAATAACGACAAAGACCTAAAAATGATTTTATTTTATTTGGATTTTTGGGAATAGGACTTTCAAAGGGTTAGGTTTTATACCTTTGTATAAAACATATATATTCATAATGTCCTGATTTCGTTGAAAATGTTGTTTTCACTATTGATTTAGGCTCCATTTAAATTTGGTGGAAGCCTTTAGCTAAATCTATTGTGGTGAAATACTGACATCGTCCAAAATTGTCAGGTATGTCATCCATCACAGGTATAGGATATTTATCATCCACCGTGATTTCATTTAGATTGCGATAATCAATAACTATCCTGAATTATTGTTTTGCCGATGAGTCAACATTCTTAGGTACTATCCAAAGATGTGAACTGCAGGGGGATTTTGATTTTCTAATGATACCTTGTGTAATCATTTCTTTAATTTGCTTATCTACTTCTTCGTCGTAAGTTTCAGCATATTATAGGGTTTCCTATAAATTGGGTCTTCATGTCATAAATTGGGTCTTCATGTCTTTGGGTCTGAATAACGTGCTTTATAGTACTAGTAAAAGTCAAATTTTCAACTTCCTTATACTGAATATCATTTTAAGATTTTAAAAGTTCCATTATTTTATTTTCCTTCTTTTCATTGAGGTGTTCTAATCGATATTGGTTGGTTTCGTTCAACGTTGCATTAATTGCAAAATTATAATTTGGGTTATCCTCTGATATTACAGCGTCTGCAATTCTCTGATCTCTTCAGAATTTTTTCTAATGTTAAATTTATAGTTGTTTAGACTTATAGTATTTTTATACAATATTCTAAATATTCCCTTCCAAGAAGGATGTTATAGTTTTCTGAGAAATTATGTAAATAAAATTATTGTTGGGTCGGACAATGTTTTCTAGTCTTGAATTTTATGCTGTTGCAAAGTATTATGGTACCATTTATTGTAGATACATTAAAATTTTCCCTAAAATTAGGAAAAAATTATTTTTCATCATATTTATTGATGATCCTGTATCTATGAGATATTTTAAGGGTATGTTATTCATTTTTATTCGTATAAATTTGCTTTCCCTTTCTCCTCCTTTTCTGAGGCATCTAAATGAAAATGTTCATCTACATCCATTCTGGATTGGCCACTAGTAGATATTCTTTGTCTTTTTAGAGGTAAATTTGGTGCTTTTTATTGCAAGTTCTGTTGGTGGTTTATGTGGCTGATGATTACCATTGTTATTAGAATTCAAACTATAGTTCACTCTGTTTTGCCTATTTGGGTTACTGGAGATCTTTTGTTTCCTATCCGGTATAAAAGTTTCGTAAAGTCCTTCCCTTTGTGCTACCTGTTAAGGTTATCATGCTGTTTAAATAATCTGTCTGGGAGTTTTCTTGTGAATACGTCTTTTACGGTGTTTGCCATTGCATTAGTGTATAAAATAGAATTGTTTTCGTTATTTTCTAACATTAATTTTTTATACCCTCCACCAAAAAAGGTATGGAGGGTATATTAAGTTCGTCATTCCGTTTGTAACTCATCGAAATAATCATTTTAGACCCAACAAAGTATATATATTCTTGATCAGCGTAAAATTCTATGACGATTTAGCCCTGTCCGTCCGTCTGTTGTAATCACGCTACAGTCTAAACGAATTAAGATAGGAAGCTCAGATCTCTCTTTTGTCTGCAGGCAGGTCAAGTTCGAAGATGGGCTATATCGGTCCACATTATCGTATAGCCCCCATATAACGGTACCCCCCCGATATTCGGTATTTTGATGATTTTACCCACATTTTTCAACGGAATTGTCTGAAAATCCACACAAGGAGTTCCTTGTGGGTACTTTATATCTCGGCAGAGAATTATTTATTTAGGTCCACATTATCGTATAGCCCCATATAACGGTACCCCCCGATATTCGGTACTTTGCTGATTTTACCCACATTTTTCAACGGAATTGTCTGAAAATCCACACAAGGAGTTCCTTGTGGGTACTTTATACCTCGGCAGAGAATTATCTATATAGGTCCACAATATCGTATAGCCCCCATATAACGGTACCCCCCGATATTCGGTATTTTGCTGATTTTACCCACATTTTTGAACGGAATTGTCTGAAAATCCACACAAGGAGTTCTTTGTGGGTACTTTATACCTCGGCAGAGAATTGTCCATATAGGTCCACGATATCGTATAGCCCCCATGTAACGGTACCCCCCGATATTCGGTATTTTGATGATTTTACCCACATTTTTGAACGGAATTGTCTGAAAATCAACACAAGGAGTTCCTTGTGGGTACTTTATACCTCGGCAGAGAATTATCTATATAGGTCCTCAATATCGTATAGCCCCCATATAACGGTACCCCCCGATGTTCGGTATTTTGATGATTTTACCCACATTTTTGAACGGAATTGTCTGAAAATCCACACAAAGAGTTCCTTGTGGGTACTTTATACCTCGGCAGAGAATTATCTATATAGGTCCACAATATCGTATAGCCCCCATATAATGGTACCCCCCGATATTCGGTATTTTGATGATTTTACCCACATTTTTCAACGGAATTGTCTGAAAATCCACACAAGGAGTTCCCTGTGGGTACTTTATACCTTAGCAGAGAATTGTCCATATAGGTCCACGATATCGTATAGCCCCCATGTAACGGTACCCCCCGATATTCGGTATTTTGATGATTTTACCCACATTTTTGAACGGATTTTTCTGAAAATTCACACAAGGAGTTCCTTGTGGGTACTTTATACCTCGGCAGAGAATTATCTATATAGGTCCACAATATCGTATAGCCCCCATATAACGGTACCCCCCGATATTCGGTATTTTGCTGATTTTACCCACATTTTTGAACGGAATTGTCTGAAAATCCACACAAGGAGTTCTTTGTGGGTACTTTATACCTCGGCAGAGAATTGTCCATATAGGTCCACGATATCGTATAGCCCCCATGTAACGGTACCCCCCGATATTCGGTATTTTGATGATTTTACCCACATTTTTGAACGGAATTGTCTGAAAATCCACACAAGGAGTTCCTTGTGGGTACTTTACAGCTCGGCAGAGAATTATCTATAAAGGTCCTCAATATCGTATAGCCCCCATATAACGGTACCCCCCGATATTCGGTATTTTGATGATTTTACCCACATTTTTCAACGGAATTGTCTGAAAATCCACACAAAGAGTTCCTTGTGGGTACTTTATACCTCGGCAGAGAATTATCTATATAGGTCCACAATATCGTATAGCCCCCATATAACGGTACCCCCCGATATTCGGTATTTTGAAGATTTTACCCACATTTTTGAACGGAATTGTCTGAAAATCCACACAAGGAGTTCCTTGTGGGTACTTTATACCTCGGCAGAGAATTATCTATATAGGTCCTCAATATCGTATAGCCCCCATATAACGGTACCCCCCGATATTCGGTATTTTGATGATTTTAGCCACATTTTTCAACGGAATTGTCTGAAAATCCACACAAAGAGTTCCTTGTGGGTACTTTATACCTCGGCAGAGAATTATCTATATAGGTCCACAATATCGTATATCCCCCATATAACGGTACCCCCTGATATTCGGTATTTTGATGATTTTACCCACATTTTTCAACGAAATTGTCTGAAAATCCACAAAAGGAGTCCCTTGTGGGCATTTTACCTCCTCAAAATGAAGTGTCTATATAGGTCCACGATATCGTATATCCCCCATATAACTGTAACCTCCGATATTCGGTATTTTGATGATGTTAGCCACGCTTTTCAATGGAATTGTCTTAAAATCAACACAAGTAGTTCCTTGTGAGTACTTCACCCCCTGAGAGAGAATTGTCTATACAGGTCCACGATATCGTATATCCCCCATATAACGGTACCTCCCGACATTCAGTATTTTATGATTTGACCCACATTTTTCATCGGAATTGTCTGAAAATCCACACAAGGAGTTCCTTGTGGGTACTTTATACCTCGGCAGAGAATTATCTATATAGATCCACGATATTGTATAGCCCTCATATAACGGTACCCCCGATATTCGGTATTTTGATGTTTTTAGCCATATTTTTCAACGGAATGGTCACAAGGGGTTCTTTGTACACAAGGGGTTCTTAGTGAGCACTTTACCCACCGACAGAGAATTCTCTATATAGGTTAACGATAACGTATTGCTCCCATATAACGGTACCCCGCGATATTCGGTATTTTGATGATTTTAGCCACATTTTCCAATCGTATTGTCTGAAAATCCACACACGGAGTTCCTTGTGAGTACTTTACACGCAGACATAGATTTGTCTTTATAGGTCCACAATATCGTATATCCCCCATATATCGGCACCTTCCTATATTAGATATTTTAAAGATTTTAAAAGAATTTTTATTGGATTTTATTTTTTTGAAAATTTTCTAATTCGTTCCAAATGGTGGAGGGTATTCAAAGTTCGGCCCGGCCGAACTTACTGCTTTTTTACTTGTTAGTAATTATAAAGGACTTATATTCTAACTACTCAATAAACTTACGGAGATTGCCTGTAAAATTGGTGTTATGTAGTCTTCTCAATAACGCCTCGTATCCTATCAATGATGCTCGTAACTCGCTCCATGATGTTGCACGGATAATTTGGGAAATTCTCAAGGCTTCTCCCCACAGTTGCATATCTATAACACCAAAAAGGATGTTGTGCTGTCTGCTGCTTTCTGTTGGATATAATTGCAAAATGTAGTCTATCCGCTTGATAAAAGCGCTTAAGCCCATGGTGGTTCCATGCGCGGTCAAATTTTCACACACGTAAAGTTGTTTTGTAGATATACAACAATAATTCAAATTTTACTTTTGTTACGCGGCAAATTTTCACTCGCGCATAAGTCTCTTGCGGATATGTAACAATTCTTAGTTTACTGTTAATACTCCTGAGCGGTTTGAAGTTTTACTCCCGTGTAACTTTCTTTTGCGGATAACAACCATTCGAAGTTGCACTATTGTCATCCTACAGACTGCGCCAATTAAATTTTGCCAAATATGGCATATACGGTAAGAACCGAAATGTAGTCTTAGAGTTTGTAATGTACTCGACTTTCTGAGGCAGATTATATAGGTTCACGTTTTCATATGGCCTACAGAGTATTTTATTTTTTTAAATATCATCCAAAATGTTTAGTTATTCTAATTAAATACCATGGCTAAACAGGTCAATATTTTTAATGCGTTTAATGCGTTTAATTTGCGTTTCTTCTCATTCTAACAAATGATTTACAACTTTTTCATAATGTTATGTTGACAGTATCTAAATGTCAACCCGTCATCTCCCTTGACTCTGAGTCTCAGACCAACTCCCGATAATCGCCTCCATTAGCAGATCGACGGATTTCATAACCTCTGAACGCCGCACTTTCCTTAAAAATGGGAAATTGCACTGGCCAGAATGCAGAGAGTTCGCAAATCTTTGCTCAGGGAACTATCCAACCCTTCTGATGTTCGGACTATTTAATGATGAGCTCCGGCGTACCAACCCTACTGACCCTATAGTGAGTGATCTGACAATGGAAGTTACCAGGTTGGTACAGGAGCATGATAGGATTGTAATCACTTTTAACGACGTGACGGTATCTGATCGCCAGTTTTTTGAGTTCCCCGAAAGTGATAAGGTGAAGAGTAACACTCTTCGGATAAGATATCTTCCCACCGAGGAGATACCACAACAGTTTACTATAGGTGATGTTGCAAATGTCATCTAAAACGCTAATCCGAAGCGTTGAGGAATGTCAGTGGTAACGTTGAAGAATCTTGATACGTCGGGAGTTGAGTATCTCACTTAAGTCAAATTATCTTAACCTATCGTTAGTCACCCACATAGTTCCAGAAGCCTGGAAAATGCTACTGAAGCCAGGAAAGGATTCAGCAAAGGTGAATCATACAGGCCAATTTCGATTTTGTTACCAGTATCAAAGACGCTCGAGGCTTTACTCCTCCCCAGCACCAGAGAAAGTTATCCAGTTGCAACCATCAACACGGTTTCCATCTACAACACAGTACCACAACTGCATAGCACGTCATATCCACACATATCAGTCGAGGACTCAACCAGGACAGGCCGTACCATAGAACAGTAGTGGTGGCTCTTGACTTATCAAAGGCCTTTGATATGGTCAATCATGCCACGCTATTCGAGGACGTCGAGAATATTACCCTCTGGCCGTGTTTAAAACGTTGGATAGTCAGTCGTACATAGAATTCCGGTACAAGAAGTACAAGTCTCGAAGAGTGAAACAAGGAGCTCTCCAAGGTGGGTGATATCTCCGGAACTTTTAAAACTCTTTCTTTCCGGAATTTCGCGCCCTACAGACGGCATCGAGGTCGTAACTTATGCTGATCATGGCTTCCTTTTGACCCGGGCCCGTTGATGACATATGTTTCAGGGTGAACAGCTATCTCACGAAGCTTGTCACCTTCTTCCATGCGAGGAATTTGAAAATATTCGCCACCAAATCACGGCCACACTATTTACCACATGGACTGCGGAGATGAGAACACAGCTGAATAATCAGGTCAAGGGGCACACAATTCCGACCACTAACTACGCCGAAATCATTGGTGTCTTCGATAAATTGAAACGTAGTAACAAGGCGCTAGCCGGCAGCACTTGAGTCACGGATAAGGAAGCCTTGCTGGCCTCTTATAATGCGATAGGTGGGTCTGTGGTTAGCTATGCGGCACCAGTGTGGTTTGCGAATAGGAGCGCAACGCAATGGAAAAGTATTCAGACCTGCCAGAATGTCGCCTTGAGAACTGCTAAAGGATGCCTTCTCATGACCATTTACATAAGGAGACGAAGGTTCATCCCTTACTTCAGCATAATCATATGCTTTCGTTGCAGTACCTGCTTGGGTGTTATCGGGGGAGTAATCCAAACCTTAATATGGTGAACTCCCCAACCCAGGCATGTCAGGAAGAACCTTGCATAATCTAGAGATAGAGAGAGGTCCAACGGTATGAGGGAGGCTCTAGATCAGGAAGCCTATCAAGCGTGTCTGAACAGCATTCATACTGATTTAATCCCTGATATAGTTAACCATTACAGTATGAAAGCCATCCTCGGATTCTGCCCCCATTCATTGTAGCTGCAGTACGTCGAATGCCGAGGAAAACCAGGGTAGTTTTGGCCCAACTACGTTCGTAAAAGTGCAGCCGTCTCAAGTCGTATTGGGCACAAATTGATGAATATGTGCGGAACGTCTGCCCAGCGTGCTATACAGGTCCGCGCAATACGCTGCATCTTTTCAACTGTCCTGACATACCTACCCAACTCCGTCCAGAAGATCAATGGCTACAGCCCATAAAGGTGTCAGAATTCCTAAGCCTGGACATCCAAAATGAACCAGAGTAGCAGTTATTAAACAATCGCAACATACAAAACTGTTACAACAACAACTAAACTCAGTTTATGTACTACATGTCTATATACACTTGCGCTTGTAAAAAATCGAATTGTTCCATTCAATCAATGTAAATAATTGTGTGTCACTTGCCATGCGTAAACAGTTATGGGCGAATTTAAAAATTAGTTTGAAAATTATAAACAAATAATCGAAACAAAAACTTACAAAGGTTTTTGGCTCTTGTATCCTGATTAAGACAACAAAACATTTTCGGGAGGTGGGTCCACACTTCCCGAAATATAGGGTTCCAAGCGGGCAACGGCCGAGGCCAGGCTACTTTAAAAACCTTTGGTTCGCGAAGCAGGCGTTTGACATAACCCAGAGAAGAAAATCTCAACTCCTTCGTTTTGGCACTTTTGGACCCTATGTTTCGGGAAGTATGGACCCACCTCCCGAAAATGTTTTGTTGTTGTAAACAGGGTATTTTTGGAAATTTGGAACCCTATATATCAAGAAGTGTTGGTTTCCTAAATATAAACAAGTTAAAAAAGCAGCCAGGCCAGGCCGAACTTTTAATACCCTCCATTATTTCAAAAGAACTCGAAAAATTTCAAAAATACTTAGAAAACTACCACTTAAATAAAAACCGTTATATAGGGACTATACGAAGGCGTAGACCTGCATACGATTTTTTTAATTTTATGTCATAGACTGTAGTGCCCATTACGAACTTCAAATACGAAATTCGAAACCATTCCAGTGAATAATGTTGCTGAAATCGTCAAAATACCGACTATCGGGAGGTACCGTTATATGGGGACTATGCGAAGACGTGGGCCTACATACGAATTTTTTTGCAAAAAGTTAAAGTACCCATTAAGTATGAAATTCGAAATAATTCCGGTAAATAATGTCGCTAAAACCATGAAAATATCAAATATCGGGAGGTACTGTTGTATGGGGGCTATACGTAGACTTGAACCTGCATTCAAAAATTTATGTCATAGGCTGTAGCATGGTACAATGAATTCAAGGTAGGGCAGAACTACCATATGATTAAAATTTTTTTATTTTTCTGGATTAATATGTCAACTTTATTTGCTTATGTGTGTGTCTTCTTTTCAATAATAAAAAATGGTTCAGAAAATATTCAAATTCGGGTATTTTCAAAATGCTTATTGCAACGAATGCATCGACAAAATCTACAGTTTTTGTCGCGAAATAAACCATAAGAGATATATAGAACATGATATTGAAAAGAAATTTAGACCATTCAATCAGTTTTCGCGGTTTTAAATTATTTATTCAAAATCAATGCAACAAGTTGTTTGCTTTTTTATTGTTTTCATAGCAATTCTGACATTACAAGCCAAACAGGTAGACCTCTATACTTGCAATTTTTTCAAAGTTGACCTACCTTCTCTTCATTGTACCATGGGCTGTAGTACCCACTACGAACTTTAAATACGAAATTTGAATCGATTCTGGTGAATAATGTTGCTGAAATCATCAAAATACCGACAGTCGGGAGTTACCGCTATATAGGGACTATACGAAAACGTGGACTTGCATACACAAATGTTTGTTATAAGCTGTAGTACACATTATAATAAGTCCTGTAGTACCCATCAAATACGAAATTTGAAATAATTCCGGTAAAAATGTCACTAAAATCATGAAAATACAGAATATCGGGAGGTACCGTTCTATGGGGGCTATACGAAAAAGTGTACCGACATGGCCCATTTACGAACATAACCTGCCTACTGGTAAACTATGCATGTATGCAAAATTTTAGCCTTTCATCTCAATTCGTTTGAAAGATAGTGTGGTTACAACAGACAGACAGACGGACACACAGACAGAAAGACGGACATGGCTAAATCGTCTTAGAATTTTACGCTTACCTCAGTTTATGCGGTTATCTGTATTATTGTGCCATTTGTAAATTGAAGGAAAATTTGATTTATTTTAACGCCGTTCAAAAAATTACCGTGGAACTCCGGGTTTATTAATTCTAAGGTAATTGCGTATAGCTTGTTATTTCCATTGGCTTCGTGTCAAATTTTAATTAATTGTTAATATAATCTAAATTAACATGGCTGAGGAATTTGAACCCATGGAACCAAGTTTAAAAAATGTTATTGATCAGACTTCTCTAAAGTGGATTTTTGTGGGTGGAAAGGGAGGCGTTGGTAAAACAACATGCAGGTATGTTAATGGATTTACAAAATTCAGATAACTAATTGTAAATTTGATTAATAGCTGCAGTTTGGCTGTCCAAATGGCAAAAGTTAGGGAATCCGTCTTGATTATATCCACGGATCCAGCCCACAACATTTCCGATGCCTTTGATCAAAAATTTACCAAAGTTCCAACAAAGGTATGGTTACTGTAATGCATTCATAATATACGTGTCACTCAAAATTTAAATTGGCAAAGGTCAATGGATTTACTAACCTTTTTGCAATGGAAATTGACCCGAATGCTGGTCTTAACGAATTACCAGATGAATACTTTGAGGGAGATAACGAAGCTTTACGACTCAGCAAAGGATTCCTTCATGAAGTGGTTGGAGCTCTTCCGGGCATCGATGAAGCTATGAGTTATGCTGAAGTTATGAAGTAAGTTTTTATGTCCCTAAATAGTTGTCCACGATTTCCGATAATATACAAATTTTTTCGTCGTAAGACTTGTTAAAGCAATGAACTTTTCAGTTGTAATATTCGACACGGCCCCCACAGGACACACTTTGCGATTATTATCTTTTCCTCAAGTAGTGGAGAAAGGCTTGGGTAAAATGCAGAGGTTAAAACTGAAAATAAGTCCTTTTATAACACAGTTTGGAAGTCTGTTGGGAATGCCCGTAAATGCCGACTCGCTGACGCAAAAGCTTGACGAGATGTTGAAAGTCATACGACAGGTTAACGAACAATTTCGTGACCCCGTAAGTTTAACAGAATATTTAATTTCCTATTAGTAATCATTATTTTAAAAAGGATCAAACTACTTTTGTATGTGTATGCATTGCGGAGTTCTTATCATTATATGAAACAGAAAGATTGGTCCAAGAGCTTACGAAATGTGGTATTGACACACACAATATCATAGTTAATCAATTATTGTTTATGAAACAGAATCAACAACCATGTGCAATGTGTGCATCCAGATATAAGGTTAGTAACAATCGGCTTTCCATTAATTTTTAATTGCAAGTATCTTCGTTCTAGATCCAAGAAAAGTATTTAGACCAGATAGCTGATCTTTATGAAGACTTTCATGTAACAAAATTGCCCTTATTGGAAAAGGAGGTGCGAGGAGTAGAAAATATAAAAAACTTCTCTGAAAACCTTATGAAACCGTATGAAACCAACTAGAATCAACTTATATTTTTTTAAAATTCTTTAATAATATTGTAACATTTTATTATAATATGTTGGCGCTAGTAAGTTGTTTCAAATATTTGTACTCATTTTTTGTATGGTTTCTGTTGATTATTGGACTAATTTTTTATTTGGCTCGAGGTCAGTAAATATATTTCTTTCAGCAACGACGATTATCATCAGAGATTGAAAGTCAAAAGTTTTAGCTTCTTAAGATTCCGATCGATTTGGTGAACAACGAAAATCTCATTCTTCAGTGTAAATATTGCAACATTGGAATGGAAGAACGGAATCAAAACAAACCATGTGAGAAGAAAAGATAAAAAAGTGTAAAATGTGAAATATATTCTATTTACAAAAAGTTTTTGTGCGGAAAGAAAATTAATTTGGTAAATTTTTACACAATGCCGGGAGTTTCGATAGCTTCTGTAATTGAAGTTCAAAGTAATTACCACAGTACTGAAAAAATACGCCGGAGGAAATTTAGAGATGCTTCGGACTCCTTGTCCCACCCCAGTGCAGTGTGAACATTTTAATAACAAGTTTAGTTTTAACTTATAAATAAATTCCTGTACTTGCCCAAAAAATCGCGTCAAATGTGAAATTTGAAAATTTTCATTTTGACTTTTGAAATGTACAATGTTTTATATTGCATAATTTGTTTCCATCCATTTTGACTTACTATTTTCAAATGTACATTTGTAGTTTTTATACCCTCCACCATACTATGGAGGGTATATTAACTTTGTCATTCCGTTTGTAACTCCTCGAAATACTCATATCAGACCCAACAAAGTATATATATTCTTGATCAGCGTAAAATTCTAAGTCGATTTAGCGATGTCCGTCTGTCTGTCTGTCCGTCTGTCTGTCTGTCTGTTGTAATCACGCTATCTTTCGAATGAATTGAGATAGGTGGCTAAAATTTTGCACACATGTTTATTTTTCCAGTAGGCAGGTTAAGTTCGTAAATGGGCCATGTAGGTCCACGTTTTCATATAGCCCCCATATAAAGGTACCTCCCTATATTCGGTATTTTGATGATTTTAGCGACATTATTCACGGGAATTGTTTCAAATTTGGTATTTGAAGTTCAAAATGGATACTACACCCTAAGACGGAAAATTATCCGTGCAGGTCCACGTCTTCGTATAGGCCCCATATAACGGTACCTCCCGATACTCGGTATTTTGATGATTTTAGCGACATTATTCACGGGAATTGTTTCAAATTTGGTATTTGAAGTTCAAAATGGATACTACACCCTAAGGCAGAAAATTGTCTGTGCAGGTCCACGTCTTCATATAGCCCCCATATAACGGTACCTCCCTATATTCGGTATTTTGATGATTTTAGCGACATTATTCACCGGAATTGTTTTAAAATTGGTATTTGAAGTTCGTTATGGGAACTACAGTCTGTGACAGAAAATTGTCTGTGCGGGTCCAGGTCTTCGTATAGCCCCCATATAACGGTACCTCCCTATATTCGGTATTTTGATGATTTTAGCTACATTATTCACCGTTTATTTCAAGTTTCGAATTTGAATATGGTAATGGCCTATGAGAAACAATGCCTATGTATGTCCACGTCGTATAGACCCCAAAATAACGGCTATATTCGGTATTTTTAAAATTTTAACAGAATTTTTTAAGGATTTTATTTTTTGAAAATTTTCAAATTCGTTGCAAATGGTGGAGGGTATTAAAAGTTCGGCCCGGCCGAACTTACTGCTTTTTAACTTGTTTTCTTTCTGAGTTCTAATCATGTGTAGCATAGAGAGACAATGACCAAAACTGTTATTTGTAGATTTTATGTATTTATTGGGTGAGTGGAGATAATAAGCTATGAAAACAAATCAATATTTTACCAATTACGCACGGTGTTTTTTTTCGATTTGATTATTTTATTTATTCTATTTCTAGAACAGTGTTGGCTTGTTTGATCAGGATACCGTAGTATTTTGTTGTTGCAAAATGGTCAGGCTTTATCCCTTTATTGTTGTTTTTTATAAAAACAACGTTTGTTTATTAGTGGAGAACGATGGTAATGTTTACCAGGGTTTAAGGCAGGGAATACCTAGGTTTCGGAAAGATCTAACAATCCTCATTAGTTCCCTTGTTTTTTTGTCTGGGATATTCTCCCCAGAAGTTATTTAAAAAAATAACTTCTATGACAAAAAAAAAAAAAAAACATTTTTTTACCCAAGTGACGAGATCGTAAGCTCAATAGAAGAGAAACCAACGAATTAAATATTCAGGTTGAACGAAAGCATAACAAGTGGAGAAAGATGTAAATGTTTATAAGTGCGGTTGTAAGATTTAGAAGACTTTCTAAAAGAATTTTAGTTTTATTTAATTCTAAGTAGCGAATTAGTTGGTGGCGAAACTGAATAGATATATTTAACGCGGTCACACCAAACTTAAACGATAATTACTTTTTTAAATTCGCTAATAAATCACAAAAAATAACTAAAATCGGGGGAAAATTTTTCAATGGAATCGAATATCAAAGATAAAGTACATTCTATTAGAAAACTTCGTAAGGACCTTTTAGCATTTGCTGTAAAAAATCAGCGAACAAGTTGAAGATTTTTTTCCATTTTGGCTTATCATATTGAATTCAAACGTTTTTTTTTTTTGAACAAAATAAAGATTTATTATTACTACGCTTATAACTCAAGAACGGCGTGACGGATATTAATAATTCATACAATATCGGAATTGTATCTTGGCAAAAAAAATGCGTGAAAATGTAATAAAAATAGTTGTGTTCCAGAACCTAGAAATTAGTACTAATTCTGCTACAACGCGTTCCCGTACTCCAAAAACTAGCAAAACTTGCAGCTCTCTCGAGAAGAAAATGGGCTGAGTGGTGCACATTTCTGCTTGTTTTAGCTACATGAATTTGGCCGAGCAGAAATGTGCATATTTTAAATTTGACATTTAATTGGCAGGGCTAATAAGGTTGAAAAATGTATTGATACAATTCAATAAAGAAAATGATCAACTTGAAAACTAAAGGAAAAACTTATATTTGTCGTGCAAAAAAAAAGAGAATATATGAAGCAACTGATGGATGATTCCAGCAGTGAAGAGTACTGGCTGAATGAGGAATCAGATTATTAATTATTATTATAAATTAATAATTTTAACTTATCGTCTTCAATACTCATTTTTTAAATGTTGGCGCCCTTTTCAGTAAGGTTTCACCAGTCCGATTTAGGCTGTTTACTTTTGGAATTTTGACATTTTATCGCATTTCTGCTAATTTTCCGTTCCCTTATTTTTTGAGCAAACCTAAATGAGAATGACATTTCGAACTGTTCTCTCTTCTGCTAGTTTTACTACTAAAAAGTACTGGAACACAACTTATGTTTGTCGCAAATTATCATTTAAGACGTTTTGATATACCTTTGACATACATCTGTTTTGCGAACATTGTTCACCAATTTAAGTGTTGTCAATGTTCTTGTACAAAATTATTCTAACGCAAGCCATACATGATACAACTGGTTGTATAACTGGGAGAGGTTGTATTCCAGATTGTATTGTTTGTGGCCCGGTTGTACGAAGTTGTGTCTCGGTTGTACAAAAAATCAAATTTTTTTGATATATTGGCATGTTGTACCAACCGATTGTAACGTTTGTGGACATGTCACATACAATTTCATTTTGTGTTTATTTTTGAAGAGGTAACACCATTGTTTCGCATATCAAAACGATACGAAATCCAATCAAATGTGTGATTTTAATGTATATAAGCCAAATTTTCCATTAAACCGCGAATATTTTTAATCCTGGCGAAATCACAAATAGACGAAGAGGTCAATTTTGACCGTTACGTAAATACCGATAGTAAATATATCGTATATATATAGCGATATATATATAATGTTTATATAAAAAGGAAGGGGATGTTAGCTAGAATGCATATAGCTCATGAAAATTTTGTCAATTCAAAATGCCCTCTTGGCATAAAAGAATAAAATCTAAAAAAATCGCATAAAAAAGTGTCAATAATGATGTTAATATAGATTTTGTAGTATTTTGTGATATTATATTATTTTTTTCATAATTCTTATCGCATGCGGGGTTATTCTATGCAGATTGCAATTATCGCTAGGCCTAGGCCTATTGTTCTCAAAGATGTCCGCAATATATTTAGAGGTTATAATGGACCAACAACAAAAAATGTTCCTGTTATATATCCCGGTCTGCTAGTAAAACAACTGTTGCCTTCAGGTAACTCATAACAACTGAGTGATGGTGTTTATTACATATGCTTACATCGATAGTAGTTTAGTAGTTACTGAATACGTAACGTATACAACACCTCTCCCCTCTCTTATAACAAAAATAATAAAATGAATTCAATAAAATACTATTAGCTAAAAACTCCGAACACTAATACCTTTCAATCCGTATCGATAACATAATCATTTAGTCGATGAGGTCGCCGTATATTCCTCCTAGGATTCGTTCTTATGTTGACTGCCTCGCCATTCCCTGCTGGCTCTTCAAATCCGATGAATGCTGACCCCGGAGAACTTGGGGGCGTTGCGAAGGACTGATCTCGATTGTCTGACATCACGCATTCGTCTGTTGCTTCTCGTTCCGCATTACTCATACTTGTAGGGTTCTCTCTCTTCTCCAAAGTCAAATCTGATGGCTCATAACTAGCACTATGTGTTTCCTCAACTTCGTTATCCAGCATTACTCTGCCATTAATCTTTCTCAATTGATCAATGTGTCTGTTCCAACACCTACCATCTTCCAGCCTCACTTTGTAATGCAAATCACCAATTCTCTCTCTTACTATTCCAGGCTTCCACTTAAGCTTATCCATATAATCCCGAGCCATTACAGCGTCTCCTACTGCTAACTCTCTTGTAGTTTTTTGTCTTTCGGGGTCTCGGACTTCATTGTTGGGCAGTAGGAGGTCCAATCTGCTTTGTATTTGTCGCCCAAACATTGTCATAGCTGGTGATTTATTCGTGACCGGGTGAATTGCTCGTCGATATGCCAATAAAATTTGATAAATTTTCCGCTGTAACTCCTCCTTACGAGGCATTGCCTTCAACTTGGTCTTGAAAGTTTGTATAAAACGTTCTGCTTGACCATTCGTTGCAGGGTGGTACGGTGCCCCCAACTTATGCATGATACCATTTTGTTTTAAAAACTCTTGAAATTTCGCGCTTTTGAACTGCGTCCCGTGGTCGCTGACTAGAATGTTTGGTATTCCAAATTGCGCAAATATACTTCTACATACTTCGATTGTTGTCTCCGTGGTAATGTCTCGAACTATCCTTACCTCCGGCCATTTACTAAAAGCATCCACCAGTACAAAAAAATATTTGCCCAAAAAGGGACCAGCGTAATCCACATGCACCCTTTCGAAAACTTTCTTCGGAGGTAACCAGCAATGAACCGGTTCTTTCTTTACATCTGGTCGCCCGATCTGTCCTTTTCAATGTCGCTTTTTCAATGTCCTTATCTAAATTTTTCCACCAACAATACGCTCTGGCAAGTGACTTCATTTTTGATACACCAAAATGTCCCGAATGTAATTCTTGTATTATTCTAGTTCTCAGCGGTTTTGGCACATACACTCTTATGCCTCTTAATAAGCATCCTTGTTGCAAGCTAAATTCGGATGGGTCGATTCCAAAACTGTCGGCAGGATCACATTTCCGGCCATATGACAAACTGTCTACTAAACGTCTTACTTCCGCATCTTTTTTTGTGGCTTGTCCTAATTCCTTGACGGTGATTGGCAAATTCTCAATTAATTCCATTTCAATTTGATCAATCTCGCTGATTGTTTTTCTGCATTCATTTACAGGAAGCCTCGATAGCGCATCTGCATTCCCATTCTCCTTAGATTTACGCAAACGAATCTTGTAATCAAAAGATTCCAGGAATACTGCGTAATGTTGCATACGCGTTGCAGACAATACCGGTAATCCCTTGTCAGGCGCAAAAATCTGTGATATTGCTTTATTGTCGGTAATTAAAGTAAATTCCCTTCCATATACATATTGGAAAAACTTTTTTACCCCGAATATTACTGCGTATGCCTCCTTGTCTACTTGGCTATACCGTCTCTGTGTTGCATTTAAAGTTTGCGATGCAAACTGTATAGGTCTTTCCGTTCCATCGCCAAATTCGTGACTCAATACGGCTCCCACACCCGTAGGGCTCGCATCCACTGCCAATGTTAATTTTTTTCTTGGATCATAATGTGTCAGCACCACCTCTGATCCCACTTGTCTCTTTACTTCTTCGAAAGCCCATTTACATTTAGCATCAAAATTAAATGGAACTTCTTTGTGCAGTAATCGATTTAGAGGGTAAACTATAGAGCTCAAATTTTTTATAAAACGACCATAATAATTCACTAGTCCCAAAAATGATCGAACTTCGTCCTTGGTTGCCGGATATCTCATTTCTTGAATAGCCTTAATCTTGGCTGGTATCTTACGAATTCCTTGTCGATCAATCACATAACCACAATACTCAATACTCTCTCGCAGAAATTCCGACTTAGCAAGATTTATTCGCATATTGTATCGGTCTAATCTTTTTAACACCTCTTCTAACCGGTCTAAGTGTGTCCTCTCATCCTTGGCTGTTATTTTAATGTCATCCAGGAACACCTTAACACCCGGTATATCCGCTAATAACTGCTCCATTAATCTTTGCCACTGAGACGGGGCGCTAGCAACGCCAAACATTAATCTTGTTGGTTGAAATAATCCTTTGTGTGTGCTCAGGGTTAAGAACTTTTGGTCATCTGGATGTACTTCTAACTGCAGATATGCCTTGGACAAGTCAATCTTCGAATATTTTTCACCGCCTGCCATTGTACTAAACAATTCGTCGACTGTAGGCAATGGGTGCTTGTCCACCACTAAGACCGGATTGATCGTTATCTTGTAGTCTCCACAAATTCGTATCTTGTCATCTTTCTTTCTGACCACCACGATTGGTGTAGCCCACTCGCTACGTTCCACTTTTTCCAATAATCCAGCTTTTACTTGGTCATCTAATTCATCTTCCACTCTCTGCAACAGTGGAAAAGGTACTCGTCGCGCCTTCATACATTTCGGGACAGCATCGGTTTTAATATTCAAACGCGCCTGAAACCCCCTAATTTTGCCCACTGACTTCGAAAATAAATTTGGATATTTCTCCAAGATACTCCTTAACTGACCTTCCAAATTCGCCGACTCCTGAATTTTGTTTACGCTTACCGATGACACACTCTTTCCTTTTAACATCTTCAGCCAGTCCAATTTAACTAACCGCAGCCACTCTCTTCCCAGCAATGGTTTCCGATTGGCCCGTACTAAATACATTTTGACTTTTGTTATGTCTTTGGCTCTTACTTTCACCCATATGTATCCCGCGCAATCTATAGGCGTCTTGCAATAACTATAGAGTTCCAAATCTGGTTCATGAATTCGTATTTTCTTCGAAAAATATTTGTACGCATCGGCAAGACTTATGATGGTGACCGGCGCTCCCGTGTCAACTTCAAATGTGATATTACGATCATTTACTTCCAATGTACATAGAATTTTATCCCGTATGCTGGGGCTCTGTCCATTACTTTCCATCTTACACACTTCTTGCTCTGAGTCCTCCTTTCCACTGACTTCGCCGTCAGATATTTGTTTCATTGTAGATCTTGCTTTAAAACACACACGCCTTAAGTGGCCTCTCTTTCTGCAAAAATGGCGCTGAATGGTGCACATTTCTGCTTGTTTAAGCTACATAAATTTGGCCGAGCAGAAATGTGCATATTGTAAATTTGACATTTAATTGGCAGGGCTAACAAGGTTGAAAAATGTATTGATACATTTCAATAAAGAAAATGATTAACTTGAAAACTAAAGGAAAAACTAATATTTGTCGTGCAAAAAACAAAAAGAGAAAATATGGAGCAACTGATGTATTCACTTTTGGATGATTCCAGCAGTGAAGAGGACTGGCTGAATGAGGAATCTGATTAGTAATTATTATTATAAATTATTAATTTTAACTTATCGTCTTCAATACTCATTTTTTAAATGTTGGCGCCCTTTTCAGTAAGGTTTCACCAGTCCGGTTTAGGCTGTTTACTTTTGGAACTTTGAATTTTGACATTTTATCGCATTTCTGCTAATTTTCCGTTCCCTTATTTTTTGAGCAAACCTAAATGGGAATGACATTTCGAACTGTTCTCTCTTCTGCTAGTTTTACTACTAAAAAAGTACTGGAACACAACTTTAGCTACATGAATTTGGCCGAGCAGAAATGTGCAAATTGTAAATTTGACATTTAATTGGTAGGGCTAACAAGGTTGAAAAATGTATTGATACATTTCAATGTTCGCGCGTCACAACAAATGTAAAGAAAAGAGATAAACTTAAAAACTAAAGTAAAACTAATATTTGTCGTACAAAAAACAAAAGGAGGAAATATGGAGCAACTGATGTATTCACTTTTGGATGATTCCAGTAGTGAAGAGGACTGCCTGAAAGAGGAATCAGACGAAGAAAACGTATTGGAAAACAGTGCAAAATTAGGTAAATTGAAAAATTAAGCTTAAAATCAAAGATGTTCGCTTATTACTGCGAACATTTTCTTTTTATTTTTTAGGTTGGCTGTCTTCCCAACTTGTGGCATTAAGTCTTCTAGCAGACTTATAGTACGTTTATATATATGAGGGTTAACCCACTGGATTTGGATTTAAATTGTCAAATCCATTACTTTTACTTCAAATAAATCCTCTCAAAGAAGGTTAACCCTACAAAAAGTTTTAACGTAAACATGGCATTAACATTAACAAACATGTCAGTTTCTCCGGGGTGGGGATTTGATAAAACTCCTAAAAAAACAAATTTCTAAATAAACAGCATTCAAAAATAATTATTAATTTGAACTTATTTTCAATACTCATTTTTTTAAACTTTGGCGTCCATTTCAGTAAGGTTTCACCAGTCCGATTTAGACTGTTTTCTTTTGGAATTTTGAATGTTGACATTTTATCGCATATCTACTAATTTCCGTTCCCTTATTTTTTGAGCACACCTAAATGAGAATTACATTTCGTACTGTTCTCTCTTCTGCTAGTTTTACTGCTAAAAAAGTACTGGAACACAACTAATGTGGATTAAATTTTTTGGCGTGCATTTTTTAAATTTGACACACTGAAGTGCTCATATTTTATTATTTTGAATTCTGAATTAATAATATTAAAAATGAATTGAGTGCGCAATACGATGTTAAATGGCGATCTTTCATGTCTATAATTGGCATCTAGCTTTCAACTCCAGGATCTACATCGCGCTTCCAATCCCACGGCAGCGGTTTCTACGATACCGGATTGACCCGAAACGACAAGATCCCAGTTTCGGCCAGCGGCTGCCAACCCAGTATGTACAGGGCGGACAAACATGTACATACCGGCTGCCAACCCAGTATGTACATGTTTGTCCGCCCTCCTGGGGAAGACAAAAACGCTAAGGCTCAGTCAGGGGAGTATTCCTTCTGGCTTTGGAGATGACTCACCACTTTCGGATGAGGAACTGGACATCACGGTCATTTCCTCGTCTCAAAGTGGTAAGTCATCTCAACAAGCCACCAAGAACACTCCCAGCGAGACTTGCGCGGAGTCCAAAACCCAGGAGGGAATAACGTCGGTCACTTCCGATGCCACCAGCCTCGATCGGCAAGATGCCATCATTGTAGGCACTGGCGGGGATCCTGCCAGAAACCCGACCTCTCGTGATGGCGGCGACCCAAAAGAGGTGAAAGCAAAGCGGGGATATAAAAGGTCGGTAAATTACTGCAATTTATCGGCAAAGACCCCGCACAGATAACGGAGAGAGAGAGGATTCTGATCAAGATGAACCTCAAGGTATTTGTTAAGTTCGCACGGAACCACCCGCACTTACCGAGCTGTTCTCTAAACCAGAATCTTCTACCTCTCCTACAATCTGCTATCAGCAGTAGGATAAACCAACCTGTGGTTCAACCCTCTGCTGAGGGCCCTGCGGAGGTCAGCAATTCCATCGCTACTAACAAGACCACCACGGTCATTGTTCAAGAGGCGACGGCCAATGCCGACACTGCTGGGTCGAATCCACCTGCCAAAAAGCGCGGGAAAAATAAGGCCAAGAAGCCGAAGCCCACTGTAGCCGAAGTCCTTGCAGTTCCACCGGAGGCCGATACCTCTTCACGCCCAGCGTTGAAAAGGGGTCGGTCTACGGAAGAACCACATCCTGAGGCCAAAAGGCATCCAAGGCCCCGGCTTCTCAGCCTTTGCCCACTCCGTCCGCTAGCAAGCCAGTCGCGACTAAACCTCCCCCACCAGCCCCTTCAAGCTCTAAGCCTGATAAGGTTCACAAGGGAGAGGTCAAGTCACAAACGGCAGGCCAAACAGGACGGAAGAGGAAATACTCGCAAACTATCTACCCGGATAATCTTCCTGTAGCAATCATCGACAAGGCTGAACCGAAAGGTAAAATCAGCGACAGTCGATGGTTGCTATTCGCAGATCGTCTGAGAGAGCTTGTCTTCACGGGAGAGGGTGACCCACGAAGTATGCAGTTCGGCAGTGCAACCCTTTACAAAGGCGTGAAAGTAATGTGCTGCGAGAACCAGGAATCTAAGGATTACCTGGTCACCGCAGTATCTGGCTTTCGCAATCTCTGGTAGGGATGTGATCTGGCGGCTGTATCCTTAAAGGACATCCCCTGCCGTAAGGTATTGACAGCTTGGGTGCCACCACCATCCGTGGATCCGGCACGCATCCTGACAATACTGGGCAAGCAAAACCCCAACCTCAAGACGGACAACTGGCGTCTTGTCAGTTCAAACACTGTGGGAGGGGGCCTGGTCTTCAAGGTATCTGTGGATACGGATGGCCAGGAATACCTTCAAGCTCGTTGGGGAAAACTGCATTTCGGCGCTGGATGGATCCGTTTCCGTCTAACGCCGTTGCATTAGGTGGAAGAAAACAGCAGCTACTTAGCATCATGTAGATTAATCTGCATCACTGCATCATTGGAAGCACATCAAACCACTTTGTTTGCTGATTGCTTGCCATTATCGCAGCCTTAAGCTGCCGATGAAACCTCTCAACCATGCCATTTGCTTGAGGGTGATATGCTGAAGTAGTAATTCTGTGACTACCAAGTAAATTTGTCAATTCTGTAAACATTTTTGACGTGAATATCCATCAGCGGATTGCTTCAGGCCAACGTGTGAACCTATCAATTACGGTTAACAGATAACGATGGTTGCGTGACGGTGGCAATGGACCTACAATATCGACGTGTATATGTTCAAACCTACCCTTCGGAATATCAATTTTTGTCACTGGCGATTTTGTATGCCTAGTAATCTTCGATTTCTGACAACTTATACACTCCTTTGCCCAAACGTTTATTTCCTTGCTCATGCCTGGCCAATAATACCTCTTACAAATCATCCGACGGGTACCTCTAACACCTGGGTGGGAAACAGAATGCATCTTATCGAATATAATTCTACGCATCGCTAGTGGTATGTATGGTCGCGGTGTCCCTTGCGACACTTCGCACCAAACATTGACGTTAAATAACGGAATTTCAATCAACTTCAAATTATGATATTTCTCCTTGTTTCGTGTAACCTCTGCCAGATTGTCATCTTTTTGCTGCTCGGCACACAATAATTGTAAATTCAAATCGTACCTATTCAAGGCACCTATATCAAATGTCCTTGAAAGCGTATCAGCTACTACGTTGGAGGTCCCCCGCACATATTGAATATCATTCGTAAATTGGGACTTGGGTTTTTGACTTCAAAACACGTGTCAATGGCTTATGGTCAGTATACACAGTATAACATCTTCCTTCAAGCATATAGCGAAAATGTTTTATATTGTCATGAATCGCCAGTAACTCGCGATCAAACGCACTATACTTTGCTTCTGTATCGGACAATTTCCTTGGGAAGAATGCTAAAGGCTCCGTAACACTACCACGTTCTTGTTGTAAAACCCCTCCTATGGCAGTGCCTGATGCATCGACCGTCAATATTAGTCTCGATTTACCATCAAAATTACTCAACATTATTCGTGATGCGAAAGCTTTCTTTATGTCGACGAATGCTTTCTCAGCTCTATCATCCCACGTAATAATTTTCTTCTTATTATTCAATGCATTATTTATCATATCATGTATAGGACTAGACAATTCCGCCAATCCGGAAATATACCTGTGATAATAATTGATCATACCCATGAATTTCTGCATTAATTTAACTGTATTTGGTTTCTCAAAATCGCGAATGGCAGAGACCTTCTCGTCTGGTGGCCTAATTCCCTCTTCTGAAACATTGTGTCCTAAAAAATCGACATTTGTTGCTCCGAATACACATTGCCTGGCTTCACGAGGCGACGGCCAATGCCGACACTGCTGGGTCGAATCCACCTGCCAAAAAGCGCGGGAAAAATAAGGCCAAGAAGCCGAAGCCCACTGTAGCCGAAGTCCTTGCAGTTCCACCGGAGGCCGATACCTCTTCACGCCCAGCGTTGAAAAGGGGTCGGTCTACGGAAGAACCACATCCTGAGGCCAAAAGGCATCCAAGGCCCCGGCTTCTCAGCCTTTGCCCACTCCGTCCGCTAGCAAGCCAGTCGCGACTAAACCTCCCCCACCAGCCCCTTCAAGCTCTAAGCCTGATAAGGTTCACAAGGGAGAGGTCAAGTCACAAACGGCAGGCCAAACAGGACGGAAGAGGAAATACTCGCAAACTATCTACCCGGATAATCTTCCTGTAGCAATCATCGACAAGGCTGAACCGGAAGGTAAAATCAGCGACAGTCGATGGTTGCTATTCGAAGATCGTCTGAGAGAGCTTGTCTTCACGGGAGAGGGTGACCCACGAAGTATGCAGTTCGGCAATGCAACCCTTTACAAAGGCGTGAAAGTAATGTGCTGCGAGAACCAGGAATCTAAGGATTACCTGGTCACCGCAGTATCTGGCTTTCGCGATCTCTGGCAGGGATGTGATCTGGCGGCTGTATCCTTGAAGGACATCCCCTGCCGTAAGGTATTGACAGCTTGGGTGCCACCACCATCCGTGGATCCGGCACGCATCCTGACAATACTGGGCAAGCAAAACTCCAACCTCAAGACGGACAACTGGCGTCTTGTCAGTTCAAACACTGAGGGAGGGGGCCTGGTCATCAAGGTATCTATGGATACGGATGGCCAGGAATACCTTCAAGCTCGTGGGGGAAAACTGCATTTCGGCGCTGGATGGATCCGTTTCCGTCTAACGCCGTTGCATTAGGTGGAAGAAAACAGCAGCTACTTAGCATCATGCAGATTAATCTGCATCACTGCATCATTGGAAGCACATCAAACCACTTTGTTTGCTGATTGCTTGCCATTATCGCAGCCTTAAGCTGCCGATGAAACCTCTCAACCATGCCATTTGCTTGAGGGTGATATGCTGAAGTAGTAATTCTGTGACTACCAAGTAAATTTGTCAATTCTGTAAACATTTTTGACGTGAATTGAGTACCTCTGTCAGTTGTTATTCTGAGAGGCACCCCAAAACGAGAAACGTATTTAGTAAATAATACCCGAGCTACTGTTTCAGCCGAAATATCCATCAGCGGATATGCTTCAGGCCAACGTGTGAACCTATCAATTACGGTTAACAGATAACGATGGTTGCGTGACGGTGGCAATGGACCTACAATATCGACGTGTATATGTTCAAACCTACCCTTCGGAATATCAATTTTTGTCACTGGCGATTTTGTATGCCTAGTAATCTTCGATTTCTGACAACTTATACACTCCTTTGCCCAAACGTTTATTTCCTTGCACATGCCTGGCCAATAATACCTCTTACAAATCATCCGACGGGTACCTCTAACACCTGGGTGGGAAACAGAATGCATCTTATCGAATATAATTCTACGCATCGCTAGTGGTATGTATGGTCGCGGTGTCCCTTGCGACACTTCGCACCAAACATTGACGTTAAATAACGGAATTTCAATCAACTTCAAATTATGATATTTCTCCTTGTTTCGTGTAACCTCTGCCAGATTGTCATCTTTTTGCTGCTCGGCACACAATAATTGTAAATTCAAATCGTACCTATTCAAGGCACCTATATCAAATGTCCTTGAAAGCGTATCAGCTACTACGTTGGAGGTCCCCCGCACATATTGAATATCATTCGTAAATTGGGAAATGTATTCTAATTGTCGGATCTGTCTAGGACTCCTCTCTGTTTTTGACTTCAAAACACGTGTCAATGGCTTATGGTCAGTATACACAGTATAACATCTTCCTTCAAGCATATAGCGAAAATGTTTTATATTGTCATGAATCGCCAGTAACTCGCGATCAAACACACTATACTTTGCTTCTGTATCGGACAATTTCCTTGGGAAGAATGCTAAAGGCTCCGTAACACTACCACGTTCTTGTTGTAAAACCCCTCCTATGGCAGTGCCTGATGCATCGACCGTCAATGTTAGTCTCGATTTACCATCAAAATGACTCAACATTATTCGTGATGCGAAAGCTTTCTTTATGTCGACGAATGCTTTCTCAGCTCTATCATCCCACGTAATAATTTTCTTCTTATTATTCAATGCATTATTTATCATATCATGTATAGGACTAGACAATTCCAATTGTCTGTGCGGGTCCAGGTCTTCGTATAGGCCCCATATATCAGTACATCCCTATATTCGGTATTTTGACGATTTTATTGTTTGAGATGTGGTATTTGAAGTTCGTAATGGATGCTACAGCCTGTTACAAAAAATTGTCTATGCTGGTCCAGGTCTTCGCACAGCTCCCATATAACGGCACCTCCTTATATACGATATTTTGATGATTTTAGGTACATTATTCACTGTTTATTTCAAGTTTCGAATTTGAATATGGTAATGGCTTATGACAAACAATGCCTATGTATGTCCACGTCGTATAGACCCCAATATAACGGCTACATTCGGTATTTTTAAAATTTTAAAAGAATTTTTTAAGGATTTTATTTTTTAAAAATTTCCAAATTCGTTGCAAATGGTGGAGGGTATTAAAAGATCGGCCCGGCCGAACTTACTGCTTTTTAACTTGTTATACCCTCATTCCGTTTGTAACTCCCCGAAATATACATTTTAGACCCCACAAAATAGATGTATATTCTTGATAAAATATAATTCTTGAAAATATATGTCGATTTAGCGATGTCCGTCTGTATGTATGTCTATCCCTCTGTGGAAATAACTCTAGTTTCCGAACAACATGAAGTAGATTGATTGAAAATTCTTTGTGCAGCTCCACATTTTGATATAGGCCCCATATAATAGTACCTGCCTATATTGATGATTTCAGCCATGGCATAATTACAGAAGGTAGAACAAAGCTACCCCCTAAATACAATTTTTATACCCTCCACCATACTATGGAGGGTATATTAATTTTGTCATTCCGTTTGTAACTCCTCGAAATACTCATGTCAGATCCAACAAAGTATATATATTCTTGATCGGCGTAAAATTCTAAGACGATTTAGCCATGTCCGTCTGTCTGTCTCTCTGTCTGTCTGTCCGTCTGTCTGTCTGTCTGTCTGTTGTAATCACGCTATCTTTCGAACAAATTGAGATAGAAGGCTAAAATTTTGCACACATGTTTATTTTTCCAGTAGGCAGGTTAAGTTCGTAAATGGGCCATGTAGGTCCATGTTATCATATAGCCCCCATATAACGGTACCTCCCGATATTCGGTATTTTGATGATTTTAGCGACATTATTCACCGGAATTGTTTAAAATTTGGCATTTGAAGTTCGTAATGGATACTACATCCTAAGTCAAAAAATGAGTCATGTAGGTCCACGTCTTCATATAGCCCCATATAACGGTACCCCCCGATATTCGGTATTTTGATGATTTTAGCGACATTATTTAACGGAATCGTTCCAAATTTGGTATTTGAAATTCGTAATAGATACCGCAGCATAAAACAGAAAATGGGCCATGTAGGTCCACGTCTTCGTATAGCCCCCATATAAAGTAGCCCCCAGAAATTCGGTATTTTGATGATTAGAGCGACATTATTTACGGGGATTGTTTCAAATTTCGCATGTGAAGTTCGTAATGGATAGTTCAGCCCATGTCAGAAAATTGTCTGTGCAGGTCCATGTCTTCGTATAGCCCCCACATAACAGTACCTCCTATATTCGGCATTTTGATGATTTTAGCTACATCATAAACAGATTTTTCTTCAAGTTTCTCATGTAAATATTATAATAACTTTTGGCAATAGTTGCCTATGCAGGTCCACGTCGTCTTATAGGCATTCGGTATTTTTAAGATTTTAACAGAATTTTTCACGGATTTTTTTTTTGGGAATCGCCGAATTTGTACCAAATAGTGGAGGGTATTAAAAGTTCGGCCAGGCCGAACTTACAGCTTTTTTACTTGTTTCTTTTGGTGGCCTTATTCTGTCAAAACATATACACATTTTTTGTATGTATGTGTATTGTTTTGAAGAAAAAATACAATAATTATTTCAATAAGTGCAAGTAAATGTAAATGGCGTAAAAAAATTATTCAATTTGGTGATAAAACTGTATTGTCCTACTATTTTAGATCAAACTTGTGGAATAACCCCAAAATTCCATTCTTGTTTCGCGGGGTTTCCCCAATATAAGAATTTTGCTAAAAAATTAAGAATAAACAAAGCCAACTGTTGCATATTTAAAAGTCTATTTGATACTATTAGTCTCCAGCACAGAGTTGGAATTTTCTAGTTCCTTTGAAGTTATTGGGCCATGATTTTAGCTACATTATTCGCTTTTGAATATTGCAATGGCTTATGACAAAAGTGGCCTATGCAGGTCTACGTCGTCGTTTAGATCCTAATATGACGGTTACATTTGGTTTTTTTTCAAGATTTCAAAAGAATTTTTAACGGATTTTATTTTTTTGAAAATTGCCAAATTCATTCCAAATTGTGGAGGGTATTCAAAGTTCGTCCCGGCCGAACTTTCTGCTTTTTTACTTGTTAAAGCATTAAAATGTACTTGGAAAAAATGTGAAATCAGAGATGATTGGCGAAAAATAAAGATTGTACCAATACAAAAAAGGCCAAAGATCTATAATTTCTTTACAAATTTTAGATCGATAGCTCTAATATCTGTTCCGCTTACAACAAAAGAGCGTCTGCAACAATTCATTGATCTCCCGGCACTGTACAAAAATAGCTTTCTTTTCGCATAAAAAAATCTTTAAACATAATATTTTTAAACATTTCCACTTCTACAGCGTTTTCTAATCATGTGGTATGTTCTGGTTCCTCATTCATTCGTTCTATCATTCCTCTAATGTTGCCATATTTAAACTGAATAATGAGATTTTCGTAGCTCACTAAAGCGTTCGGTATCTGATATAAAATGAAATAAAAACGATCGATTTTGAATTACGGAATTCGATTTTGTAATGTGCCTGAATATCTGGAATTGTTCTCATACATAAGAAATTTATAAGCCAAAAAATGATACAACATCAGAAAGAGACTTCAGCACAGAAGACTGCGGTGACACTTACCGAGGAGCTTCATATCTGAGATCTTTAGACAGAAATGGCGAGACTATAAGTCCATATCCCAAGAAGGACAAATCGGTGAAATGCCAATCAACGACGAAGTTGGAGAAAGTACTCAACCATGTACAGGAGTCGTGCAATGCCTGCAAAGAAGTTGGACATAAGATGACGGGGTGGAATATTTTTTATATAACACCAGTTGTAAGAAAGTCCTATGCTAAAAAAATTAGAATTTGTTGCTTTTGTCAACAACAGGTGCAAATATGCAGTTTAAGGAATCATAAACTACTGTGCGATGAAGAATAACGATTTAAAGATGATGTGAATGAGTATAAATTCCGCGTCCTACAAAATCAAGTGCAGAAACTCAAGTCCCAATTGGTAGCTGCTGAGGAGCATAAGCATACCATACTTAAGCAAACCATACTGTAGAAAAAGGCAGACTGGAGTTACAAGAAATTATGAGCGCTTGCGACGCTGGAAGCATAAGCAAGGTCTGTAAGATGGCGCTGCTGAAATATCATTTTAAGGCGATTTAACAATGTCCCTCTGTCTGTCTGTTATAATCAAGCTATCTTTCAATCGAGTTGATATAGAAGGCTACAATTTTGCACGACTGTGTACTTTGCCAGTAGCAGGTTAAGCTCATATATGGTCCACGTTTATCCCCCATATAAAGCTACCTCCCAATCGTCCATATTTTAATGATTCTAGACACATTATAGTATAGTTTCAAAATTCGTATTAAAAGTTCATAATGCGTGCTATAGCCAAAAAAATATCATATGCAGGCACGCGTCTTCTTATAGTCTCTATATAACGGTACCTCCCAATATTCGGTATTTTGATGACATTAGTGACATTATTAACCGGTTATTTTAAATTCCGTATTTGAAATTCAGAATCGGTATTACAGCCTATGACGGAAAATTGTCTATGCTGTCTACGCCTTCGTATAGCCCACATATAACGTTACCTCCCTCCTTTGGGTATGAAAAATGCAATCAATGAGTGTTGTTGATGCAGTTGTTTAGTTTAATCTGAGTAAAATTATCGTTTTCGCATCTGATCGAATCGAACACTCAGTTTGAATCACTTCACTCACAATCAAACATGAATGTTCGAGACCGTTTGATGTATTTAGCAACATGACTTGATCGAACACTTGAATTGGAATGAGCAATTCTATTTCGATTGAGTTCGCTCAGCATCATTGCTTATTCCACCATTCAATCGAGTTGGGACAGATTAATTTTACTTTGATAATGTGAATGGAAGAATATTGCGATAGTGCAACCAAATGTGCTGCAAGTAGAAACTACCCACTGTCTTGTAAACTAAAAGGTTTAAGTTTTGTGTGAAAAATCTTGACCAATATTGTAAAATAAAAATATATATAAACATTTTTGCTTATTCAATACAACTGATGTATTTTTTAATAAAAAAATGATTTTGTTTTTTTAGAAATAAGTCCCTGAAGTCTAATATACCAAAAACAAAATTGTCTATTATATGTAATTTGTACCAATTTCTTTAATGGGACTAGTTTTAATTACGAAATGCTATAAAAATTACAATCATGATTTCGCTCAGATTAGATAATTTGTGTTCTAATCTAATCAAATCATTCACTTAACTAGGATGAATCAAACCCATCATAGATGATCGCCCCGTTATGAACAATTCAACATTAGTTCGTAAACAAATCACTAATGTAAGCAGTTTGATTGCGAACACAGAACTTCGATGAATTCATCTTTGCTCACAACTTTTTCGATTCGCTTGAGCAACTTGAATAATCATCTGACCTACTGATTGAGTTTGATTGTATTTCATCTGGTCCACGTTTTTGTTTTTTGAACTTTAAAACGTCCCTTCAAATGGTGGAGGGAATTAAAGCTTCGGGCTAAACTTAGCTGCATTTTTACCTGTTAGGTTTTAATATGCATTTCTGACCCTTATCCGTGAACATGTTACGGCTACCTAGTGTAGATCAGAGAGAATTGTAAAACATAAGATAAGAAATTGTGGTGAGCAGACCTTCGATTCATTAGAAAAAAATAATATAGAATTTTTAATCGCTGCATGGTGGAGTTGGGGTGTAATCTTTACTCAAAATAATAAGTAAGTGCAGCATGCTTGCTTGACATGGTGCATAGACATGTGTAAATTTGGTATCTCCCACTCTAACCGCTTTACACCTATTGCTAAATTAGGTTAAGTCAAATAGAAATAAATAAATTAGTGTCGCACAACCATTCAAAAACAACAAGGTTTGTTTTAAATTATGAATAAATCCCTGAAACGTTAATTAGCATTTCAATGTACTTAATATGTTGTACAAAAATCCTTGTTTGAGTTTTTTTGTTTAGTTTTTCGTCTTTGCTTCGGTTTATCTTTGGTTTCGTTTAGTTTCCACAAATTTTTGTTTAAAAGGAAAACAATTGTAGCAACACCTTGTTAATAATAGGCTTCGTCAGTTGAGAAACAATTAAAATATGCGAGTTATTTTAAATAGAAAGATAACAAGTAACTATTTGGAACGGATTTGGAAATTATAAAAACATAAAATCCGTTTAAAAATTCTGTTAAAATCTTAAAAATACCGAATATAGACAGACAATTTTCTGTCTTAGGGTGTAGTATCCATTTCGAACTTTAAATACCAAATTTGAAACAATTTCTAAAATCATCAAAATACCGAATATCGGAGGGTACCGTTATATAAGGGCTATATGAAAACATAGGTCCATGTTTTCATGGTCCATTTAGAACTTAACCTGCCTACTGGCAAAACAATCATGTATGCCTTCTATCTCAATACGTTCGAAGGATAGCGTGATTACAACAGACGGACGGACATCGCCAAGTTGACTTAGAATTTTACGCTGATCAAGAATATATATATACTTTGTTGGGTCTGACATGAGTATTTCGAGGAGTAACAAACGGAATGACAAAGTTAATATACCCTCCATAGTATTGTGGAGGGTATAAAAATATGTTGGCTGCCCTGTTGTGATTGTTTGCAGCACTATAGCAGATGTATGCGTTGTAGTTACTGTGGACAAAAAATCTATTGTTACAAAAACAAGCTTTGCTGGGAAAAAAGATTTGCTAGTATAGCTTCGTCGGACTTGGATGGTTTAATTGTAAATTGCAATAAGTTTGAAAAAATACTATTTCCCAAAGATTTTTAAATATTATCTATTTGGCTTTCCCTTTCACTGGAAAACAGATCAATATGCTATATAAAAGAAAGTTGTGTTAGTTACTACGCTTTTAACTTAAGAACCGCTGGACTGATTTTATTGATTCATAAAAATTCGGAATTGTCTCCTTGCCGAAAAGGATCAAAATCCAAAAAAAAAAAAAAAAAAAACGCGTAAAAATGTGAGATATTAACATTTTCATTTTGACTTTTGAAATGTACAATAGTAAAGTTTTATTTTGCATGATTTTTTTTCCATTTTGACTTATTTTTTTCTAATGTACATTTGTAGTGCTTTTTATATTTTATTTTTGAATTCGAATATTAATAACAATTTATTTAATTGATTTGATTTCTTGAGAACTGAAATTGAAGGCGGGTTACATGGAAGTGTAGTACCGAATTATATAATATCAATTTCGCTAAAAAATCACGAAAAAAGAGATCTCATTGCAAAAATTCTCAAATCGGGAAAAAATCGAAAAAAATAATTTAATGGAATCGAATTTTAAAATAATAGTACATTCTATTGACAAACATCTCAAATACCTTTAAAAAAATCATAGAACAAGGTGAAGTTTTTTTCTTTTTCAATTGTTTTTCTTTTTTTTGTCAATTTTATATAATGGACGATTAAATTTTAAATGATTTTTCAATTTGCCTTATCATATTGAATTCAATATGTTTTTTTGTAAACAAAATAAAGAATATTTTCACAATATAAAAGAATGTTATGTTATGTACTACGCTTATAACTAAAGAACGGCTTGACGGATTTTGACAATTCATAAATTTTGGAATGGTATCCTGGCAAATAAATCGCGGTAAAATATGCCAATAAAAATGTGAATGAAAGCAATTGTTTTTGTGTGATTTTTTTCAATTTGACATACTATATTGAAGTGAAAATTTTTAATTATTTTGAATTCTGAATAAATAATATTAAAAATGGAATGAGTGACCTACGTACATCATACTTCTTTCATATGACAATAATCCGTCCAATGAGAACTCAAAAAATACAATTCATTGGGACTGCAATCAGTGAAATACCGAATATAAAGGGTGTCAAATGGAAGAGCGAATTGAACATTTAGTAAAAAAAGGATTTATATCCTTCCAGATATTCTCCCTAAAATTTCAAGATATTTAAACGCATATGCTATATGCTGCTATATGACCCTCGGTTAAGGGTACAGCCCGATTTCGAGTAAAGTTTACATTTTAACCATATTTTGCATACTCATTTCAGAAAAGGTTGGTAATTTGAGAAGAAACCATAAAAGCAAAAAATGATCACGTTTTGGTATAACCATCATATGATTTAAGCAATTTTCGGGGCGTTGAACATTTATTTTTTATTTTTAGGCCTTTATTTGACATCTTTGTTTCTAAGGGGGTAGAAAACCTCTTCTCATGATATTTTCAATTTTCGGAGTAGGGTCCATCTTGGTCTTGACCACATTCATCAATTGATTTGGCTATTCTGGGGTAGAGAATCATCTTACAGATAATTGTCCTTATAGGCATTTATTTGAGTATAGTTCCTACATTAGTGTAGATCCAAGTCCACTTTCCCAAACAATGTGTTGTCAGAAAAGAAAATTTTGTATTCTATTGAATTTGTAACCCCCAATATTGGTTGCGAACGTAGATTTGGGATGTACGTCTATATAACAACTCCGAAAGGTCAAACGCATTCAAATTGCGGCAGAAACATGAAAAAAATTACGAATATGAATTTCTTTGATCGTCATTGAATTATACTATGATGAAAAATATGAACTTTATGGGGTCTCCAACGCACAATGTAAATAATAAAAATTAATAAATTCCATTCTAATAGGTGGAAAAGAGTAACTATCTTTGACTATTCTGAAATCATTCTGCCCCTTCACAGTCACCAATTCCAATGCAACAACAAGACGGAAAAGAACACGAAAAAGACTCTTAAAAAGTACGAGTTGCCTACCACGACATCCTGCAAAATGCAACTGGCTATTACGGCCCAAAGGGTTCCAAAAGCGGACCTAGTAAAGGAAATGCGTTTGGCAGACGACGAACATCGCGCATCACCGAAACACCGGAAACGAGTCCTTCACACACCATCCGAATATCGGTCGCCCGTTATTTCGCCGATATCAGACAAAGAAATGAAATCGAACACAAATATTTACCACGACTGAATAAAGCTAAATCGTCTCAATTAGTCCAACGAGAAAAACAACCATTGCCTCCTCTCGCAAAGCCCATGCCGGTATTCCGGACAATGTTACTGTAATTGTGAAGAATATCCCAGAGGACAATCCGACAACGACCGAATTCTAACGATCGAATTCCTATGCAAAGTAGAACTTTACGAGAATGTAAGTAAAGGCCTGCAGCCTCATATTAAGATTGCATTAAAATTACATAGGCCAGGAGAGGAGTACAAGCGCGTGGTTATGGTCGAAAGCCGCAAATTTCGAGAATTGGTAGGACGCAAGGGTCACGTAGTTGTCATACCTAAAGCTTAAAGGATCCCAACCCAGGAAGGGAGGAAGTGTGACGGCAAAAATCCTTCTTCATTTTTGTCTACACAAAACGCTATGATAAATTGTAATTTGCCCAGTCAAATTATTGCGAGCAACCACACTTTATAAAGGTGAAACGTTATTACAACAACAGACAGCATCACTCATCACCATCATTGGCGGTGTGCTCATCACCGCCAATGGGATTACAACGTGAACCTTGCGTCCTTTATGTTGTGATAACCAAATTTTTATAAACCATTTCCCGTTACTCCACTGGGAACACGTGGTGGAGCTGCGTATAAAACGGCAGTCGATAGCAGAATTCAACGTGACAACACCAATCCGGTAAGTGGTAGTCCCTTGAATCCCGGTGGTATCCTTAGTATATCCTTCAACATCCTGTAGTTCTTGAGTACTTATTAAGGTATCTTGCAAAAGTACCTTAGATCCTTGTAGGGCTTGAGTACTTATAAATGTCTCTTGCAACCGTATGCTTGATCCTTGTAGTGCTTAAGTACTTATTAAGGTCTCTTCCAACCGTATCCTTGAATATCCTGTAGTGCTTCAATACTTATTAGGGTCTCTCGCAACCGTATGCTTGAATATCCTGCAGTGCTTGAGTACTTAAGGTCTATTGCAACCGAATCCTAGATCCTTGTAGTGCTTGAGTACTTATTAAGGTCTCTTGCAACCGTATCCTTGATCCTTGTAGTGCTTGAGTACTTATTAAGGTCTCTCGCAATTGTATCCTGGAATATCCCGTAGTGCTTGGGTACTTATTAAGGTCTCTTGCAACCGTATCCTAGATCCTTGTAGTGCTTGAGTACTTATTAAGGTCTCTCGCAATTGTATCCTGGAATATCCCGTAGTGCTTGGGTACTTATTAAGGTCTCTTGCAACCGTATCCTAGATCCTTGTAGTGATTGAGTACTTATTAAGGTCTCTCGCAACCGTATCCTTGAATACCCTGTATTGCTTGAGTACATATTAAGGTCACTTGCAACCGTATCCTAGATCCTTGAAGTGCTTGAGTACTTATTAAGGTCTCTCGCAATCGTATACTGGAATATCCCGTAGTGTTTGAGTATCCTAGATCCTTTTAGTGATTCAGTACTTATTAAGGTCTCTCGCAATCGCATCCAGGAATATCCCGAAGTGCTTGAGTACTTATTAAAGTCTCTTGTAACCGTATCCTAGATCCTTGTAATTGAGTACTTATTAAGGTCTCTCCCAATCGTATTCTAGAATATCCCGTAGTGTTTGAGTATCCTAGATCCTTTAAGTGATTCAGTACTTATAATGGTCTCTCGCAACCGTATCCTTGAATATCCTGTAGTGCTTGAGTACTTATTAAGGTCTCTTGCAATCGTATCCTGGAATATCCCGTAGTGCTTGAGTACTTATTAAGGTCTCTTGAAACCGTATTCTAGATCCTTGTAGTGCTTGAGTACTTAAGGTCTCTTACAATCGTATCCTTGATCCTTGTAGTGCTTAAATATCCTGTAGTGCATGAGTACTTATTAGGGTCTCTCGCATCCGTATCCTTGAATATCCTGTAGTGCTTGAATACTTATTAAGGTCTCTTGCAACTGTATCCTAGATCCTTGTAGTGCTTGAGTACTTATTAGGGTCTCTTGCAACCGTATCCTGGATCCTTGTAGTGCTTGAATACTTATTAAGGTCTCTCGCAAACGTATCTTTAAATATCCTGTAGTGCTTGAGTACTTATTAAGGTCTCTCGCAATCGTATCCTGGAATATCCTGTAGTGCTTGAGTACTTATTAAGGTCTCTTGCAACCGTATCCCAGATCCTTGTAGTGCTTGAGTACTTATTAAGGTCTCTCGCAACCGTATCCTTGAATATCATGTAGTGCTTGAGTACTTATTTGTGTCTCTCGCAACTGTATCCTAGATCCTTGTAGTGCTTGAGTACTTATTAGGTCTCTTGGAACCGTATTCTAGATCCTTGTAGCGCTTGAGTACTTATTAAGGTCTTTTGCAACCGTATCCTAGATCCTTGTGGTGCTTGAATACTTATTATGGTGTCTAGCAATCGTATCCTGGAATATCCCGCAGTGCTTGAGTACTTATTAAGGTCTCTCGCAACCGTATCCTAGATCCTTGTAGTGATTAAGTACTTATTAAAGTCTCTCGCAACCGTATCCTTGAATATCCTGTTGTGCTTGAGTACTTATTAAGGTCTCTTGCAATCGTAGATCCTTGTCGTGCTTGAGTACTTATTAAGGTCTCTTGCAACCATATGCTAGATCCTTGTAGTGCTTGAGTACTTATTAAGGTGTCTGGCAATCGTATCCTGGAATATCCCGTTGTGCTTGAGTACTTATTAAGGTCTCTTGAAACCGTATTCTAGATCCTTGTAGTGCTTGAGTACTTAAGGTCTCTTGCAACCGTATCCTTGATCCTTGTAGTGCTTGAGTACTTATTAAGGTCTCTCGCAACCGTATCCTTGAATATCCTGTTGTGCTTGAGTACTTATTACATAGATCCTTGTAGTGCGTGAATACTTATTAAGGTCTCTCGCAACCTTATGTTTGAATATCCTGTAGTGCTTGAGTACTTATTAAGGTCTCTCGCAACCGTATCCTAGATCCTTGTAGTGCTTGAGTACTTATTAAGGTGTCTGGCAATCGTATTCTAGAATATCCCGTAGTGTTTGACTATCCTAGATCCTTTTAGTGATTCAGCACTTATAATGGTCAGTTTTGTAGAAACTGTACATGTTGTAAAAATAGTTTGTGTGTTGAATGTTCTTCTTTAAATTCTTATCTTATTTTTATTTTAAATAAAGAAAACACTTAAGATGCATGTGTTTTCCAAATGCTAGGTTTATGGTCGGTAATAAATAATGTAATAAATGTCACGGCCATAAATAGAAGATAAGAAAGAGTCGATCACAAATTAGGTACGTTTCGTTTTCTCCCGCAACGTATTGTGTGCGTTAATGCACAGCGTGCATTAGTAAATAAAATGCATGTGTTAATGTATTATATGTAAGCTTTAGTGTTAAGAATATGTTGTAAATAAATTGAGTTCCCTTCCACCCACGGAACGAGAAAGATCATCTCGCGGCATTTTCTTTTTCTTTCGTTAGTTACATCGCTTTGTGATGAGGTTAGGAGTCGACCTCATCATTTGGTGACCCCGACGTGATAGTATCGCGTGTAGTTAGTGAAGTTATTCGATAGGCTATATTTTCAGTGTCCGAGAAAATATTAGTTTATGCGAAATAAATGACGTGATAGGCGCGCATTTCGTAGTAGTGAAGTGTGTTAGGCTTATTTGTTGTAGCGACGTAAAAGGTGCACTGTTGAAGCAAAGATAGTGTTAGATCTTTTAGTTGTGTAAAAGGAGACATGATAGGTAGCAGTGAAAGATTCTGTCGATCTATCTCTCCATATACTAACGCAATAGACGTGTAGAAAAAAGTGATTAGTTTATTCGTTGATTTTTTGAGTGCACATATATTTCGTCAATATGAATTTTGTAGACTTCATTCAACATCAAAGGATGTTGGGCGAGTATATTGTGTCACTTTATTTAGAAATGGAAAAAATTGCTCTGTGTGGTGTAACTGAGGAAGCTAGGGAAAAATGTACCAAATTAGGTAGTTCCTTTACAGAAGCAAGAAAGGAATATTTAGATAACGAGAGGGAACTCCGTCGTATGAAAAAAATTACATACTCGGATTACATAGACGCCTTGGGAGTGTGCTATGCGACTAAAGATATCGAGAGAGTTCTAAACGGCATAGGTGTTTTTGTGCCCATAGAAATACCACGTTTAGATATCGATTATTTAGCTGAGGTGAACAGCTTAATTTCATCGGAACAGTGTGGGAAAAATGCCTTACTGTTCCATTCACAGCCGCCAGACATTGGGATAACGGTCAAACTTATCGATGCTTTATTTGATTTTTGGGAGGAGATTAGAAGATGTAATTTCTCAAGAATAGAAAACATCGATAGAAAATTTCAAACATTATCGTCACAATACGTGCGGTATTTGGATTTAGTTGAAAAACAGGATAACTACGCAAGTCATTACCATTTTCTTAGAATTTGTTACCGCATAGTGAGAAGTGGGAACATTTCAAGAATAGCACCTAAAAAGGTGAACATGAAGAAGCATGTTGACAATGTTAAAGGTAGTTTAGGGACTCATCAAAAGGTAGTTGAGGTAGAAGCTATCGAAAGTAAAAATGAAAACGTTCGCCTTGATGTTCCGCGAGTCGAAGGAAAAATAACGAGAAAAATTAAAATTGAAGAAGGGCTGCCAACAAGGAATTTACAGGAACACAAAAATCTTTTATTTGCTGCTCCTGACAAAGAAGAAAGTGAAATCCGGGCCAAGGATTGTATTGACGATGGACATAAAGAGAAGATTGATAATTTCCGTCTGGAACGTGCGAAATGGTTCAGAAGGCGTGGTGAACATAACAACATGAGTATAAGTAAACGACGCATCCATGCAGTAGATGTGTCCTTGAATTATGGAAAGGATTTAAAAATATCCCAGGTATCTGATCATCGCTGGCGGAGAGATCCAGACTTCAAGTGGTTGGTGGATGTCATGGGTGCAATTACCTAGTTTCAAGCAGCATACTTCGGAGATTATTATTACGTTAGAAATTAATTTTTAAATAAGATATAATTTTAGCACAGTTTTATTCAATTCCTAATATTAAGACAATTATGTTTATTTTATATAATTAAAAAAAAAATAGAATCGATCGAAGTTTGTTAAAAGATTAGGATCTTTTAAGGCCGGGAGTATGTTTAGTTTTGTAGAAACTGTACATGTTGTAAAAATAGTTTGTGTGTTGAATGTTCTTCTTTAAATTCTTATCTCATTTTTATTTGTCTTTTCCGAAGAATGTAAATTAGTTAAATAAAGAAAACACTTAAGATGCATGTGTTTTCCAAATGCTAGGTTTATGGTCGGTAATAAATAATGTAATAAATGTCACGGCCATAAATAGAAGATAAGAAAGAGTCGATCACAAATTAGGTACGTTTCGTTTTTTCCCGCAACGTATTGTGTGCGTTAATGCACAGCGTGCATTAGTAAATAAAATGCATGTGTTAATGTATTATATGTAAGCTTTAGTGTTAAGAATATGTTGTAAATAAATTGAGTTCCCTTCCAGCCACGGAACGAGAAAGATCAACTCGCGGCGTTTTCTTTTTCTTTCGTTAGTTACATCGCTTTGTGATGAGGTTAGGAGTCGACCTCATCAGCATGAGTACTTATTAAGGTGTCTGGTAATCGTATCCTGGAATATCCGGCAGTGCTTGAGTACTTATTAAGGTCTCTCGCAACCGTATCCTAGATCCTTGCAGTGATTGAGTACTTATTAAAGTTTCTCGCAACCGTATCCTTGAATATCCTGTTGTGCTTGAGTACTTATTAAGGTCTCTTGCAATCGTAGATCCTTGTCGTGCTTGAGTACATATAAAGGTCTCTTGCAACCATATGCTAGATCCTTGTAGTGCTTGAGTACTTATTAAGGTGTCTGGCAATCGTATCCTGGAATATCCCGTAGTGCATGAGTACTTATTAAGGTCTCTTGCAACCGTATCCCAGATCCTTGTAGTGCTAGAGTACTTATTAAGGTCTCTCACAACCGTATCCTTGAATATCATGTAGTGCTTGAGTACTTACTAGTGTCTCTCGCAACTGTATCCTAGATCCTTGTAGTGCTTGAGTACTTATTAGGTCTCTTGGAACCGTATTCTAGATCCTTGTAGCGCTTGAGTACTTATTAAGGTCTTTTGCAACCGTATCCTAGATCCTTGTGGTGCTTGAGTACTTATTATGGTGTCTAGCAATCGTATCCTGGAATATCCCGTAGTGCTTGGGTACTTATTAAGGTCTCTTGCAACCGTATCCTAGATCCTTGTAAGATTGAGTACTTATTAAGGTCTCTCGCAACCGTATCCTTGAATATCCTGTATTGCTTGAGTACTTATTAAGGTCTCTTGCAACCGTATCTTAGATCCTTGTAGTGATTGAATACTTATTAAGGTCTGTCGCAATCGTATCCTGGAATATCCCGTAGTGCTTGAATACTTATTAAGGTCACTTGCAACCGTATCTTAGATCCTTGTAGTGCTTGAGTACTTATTAAGGTCACTTGCAACCGTATCTTAGATCCTTGTAGTGCTTGAGTACTTATTAAGGCCTCTCGCAATCGTATCCTGGAATATCCCGTAGTGTTTGAGTATTGTAATTGAGTACATATTAAGGTCTCTCGCGATCGTATCCTGGAATATCCCGTAATGTTTGAGTATCCTAGATCCTTTTAGTGATTCAGTACTTATAATGGTCTCTCGCAACCGTATCCTTGAATATCCTGTAGTGCTTGAGTTTTTATTACATAGATCCTTGTAGTGCGTGAATACTTATTAAGGTCTCTCGCAACCTTATGTTTGAATATCCTGTAGTGCTTGAGTACTTATTAAGGTCTCTCGCAATCGTATCCTGGAATATCCCGTAGTGCTTGAGTACTTATTAAGGTCTCTTGCAACCGTTTCCCAGATCCTTGTAGTGTTTGAGTTCTTATTAAGGTCTCTCGCAACCGTATCCTTAAATATCCTGTAGTGCATGAGTATTTATTAGGGTCTCTCGCATCCGTATCCTTGAATATCCTGTAGTGCTTGAGTACTTATTAAGGTCTCTTACAACTGTATCTTAGATCCTCGTAGTGCTTCAGTACTTATTAAGGTCTCTGGCAACCGTATACTAGATCCTTTTAGTGATTCGGTACTTATTAAGGTCTCTCGCAACCGTATCCTTGAATATCCTGTAGTGCTTGAGTACTTACTAAGGTCTCTTGCAACCGTAGATCCGTAGACCGTAGATACTTATTTAGGTGTCTGGCAATCGTATCCTGGAATATCCCGTAGTGTTTGAGTATCCTAGATCCTTTTAGTGATTCGGTACTTATTAAGGTCTCTCGCAACCGTATCCTTGAATATCCTGTAGTGCTTGAGTACTTACTAAGGTCTCTTGCAACCGTAGATCCGTAGACCGTAGATACTTATTTAGGTGTCTGGTAATCGTATCCTGGAATATCCCATAGTGCTTGAGTACTTATTAAGGTCTCTTGCAACAATATCCCAGATCCTAGTGGCGATTGAGAACTTATTAAGGTCTCTCGCAACCGTATCCAAGAATAGCCGGTAGTGCTTGAGTACTTACTAAGGTCTCTTGCAACGGTGGATCCTTGTAGTGCTTGAGTACTTATTAAGGTCTCTTGCATCCGTATCCCAGATCCTTGTAGTGCTTGAGGACTTATTAAGATCTCTCGCAACCGTATCCTTGAATATCCTGTTGTGCTTGAGTACTTATTAAGGTCTCTTGCAATTGGAGATCCTTGTTGTGCTTGAGTACTTATTAAGGTCTCTTGCAATCGTAGATCCTTGTAGTGCTTGAGTACTTATTAAGGCGTCTGGCAATCGTATCCTGGAATATCCCGTATTGCTTGAGTACTTATTAAGGTCTCTTGTAACCGTATCCCTGATCCTTGTAGTGCTTGAGTACTTATTAAGGTCTCTCGCAACCGTATCCTTGAATATCCTGTAGTGCATGAGTACTTATTAGGGTCTCTCGCAACCGTATCCTTGAATATCCTGTACTGCTTGAGTCCTTATTATCGTCTCTTGCAACTGTATCTTAGATCCTTGTAGTGCTTCAGTACTTAGTAAGGTCTCTTGCAACCGTATCCAAGATTCTTTTAGTGATTCAGTACTTATTAAAGTCTCTCTCAACCGTATCCTTGAATATCCTGTAGTGCTTGATTACTTACTAAAGTCTCTTGCAATCGTAGATCCGTAGACCGTAGATACTTATTTAGGTCTCTTGAAACCGTATCCTAGATCCTTGTAGTGCTTGAGTACTTTTTAAGGTCTCTTGCAACCGTATCCTAGATCCTTGTAGTGCTTGAATACTTATTAAGGTCTCTCGCAACCGTATCTTTGAATATCCCGTAGTGCTTGAGTATTTATTAAGGTCTCTTGCAACCGTATCCCTGATCCTTGTAGTGCTTGAGTACTTATTAAGGTGTCTTGCAACCGTAGATCCTTGTATTGCTTGAGTACTTATTAATGTCTCTCGCAACCGTATCCTAGATCCTTGTATTGCTTGAGTACTTATTAATGTCTCTCGCAACCGTATCCTAGATCCTTGTAGTGCTTGAGTACTTATTAAGGTCTCTCGCAACCGTATCCTTGAATATCCTATAGTGCATGAGTACTTATTAGTGTCTCTCACAACCGTATCCTTGAATATCCTGTACTGCTGGAGTCCTTATTAACGTCTCTTGCAACCGTAGATCCGTGTAGTGCTTGAGTACTTATTAAGGTCTCTTGCAACCGTATCCTAGATCCTTGTAGTGTTTGAGTACTTATTAAGGTCTCTCGCAACCGTATCCTTGAATATCCTGTAGTGCTTGAATACTTATTAGGGTCTCTCGCAACTGTATCCTAGACCCTTGTAGTGCTTGAGTACTTATTAAGGTCTCTTGGAACCGTATTCTAGATCCTTGTATAGCTTGAGTACTTATTAAAGTCTTTTGCAACCGTATACTAGATCCTTGTGGTGCTTGAGTACTTAATAAGGTGTCTGGCAATCGTATCCTGGAATATCCCGCAGTACTTGAGTACTTATTAAGGTCTCTTGCAACCGTATCCTAGATCCTTGTAGTGATTGAGTACTTATTAAAGTCTTTCGCAACCGTATCCTATCCTGTTGTGCTTGAGTACTTATTAAGGTCACTTGCAACCGTAGATCCTTGTAGTGCTTGAGTACTTAATAAGGTATCTTACAACCATATCTTAGATCCTTGTAGTGCTTAAGTGCTTATTAAGGTGCAATCGTATCCTGTAGTGCTTGAGTACTTATTAAGGTCTCTTGGAACCGTATTCTAGATCCTCGTAGTGCTTGTGTACTTATTAAGGTCTCTTGGAACCGTATGAAACGTGGACCGATATATTTCATTTTCATTTAATTTTCAATACCAACCATCATAGACACAATACACACTACACAAATATTAAATATAAATTGTTTTTACTTATTTGGTTAATTGTTTGTCTTAAGGTCATTAAAATCTATGTTTTTTTCCTTTTTTTATTCATCCAATATCTTCAGGAATCTGTTTTACAAAAAAAAAAAAAAAAATCACACACACAAATTACAAACTGATGTTAACAATATATAACACAATAATTAACATAAATTTTTAAAGTAGAAGCTCGTCTATTTAGTTTAAATGTCACTATCAAACTAAGTTTTCTTTCGTCAATGTTTATGAACTAGGCTTCTTTAAATGTGAGCACAATGGTCTGTATCGGTTTTATAATTAATTCGTTTGTCATTTGGTAATCTTATAATATGTAACATTTCCAATGTAAATCGTCTTTTTAATTATTTTCTTGTGGTAATATGTCGACGGTTTTAAGGTTGGGTTTATGTCCTGTCAATGTGCAATGGGCAGCTAGAGCAGTCTTCTGTTCGAGAGGCTTGTCACTATGCCTTTTGGCATACGTCAGCGTCGTCCCCATTACATGTTATCCTATAAAGTGCATTGCACTTGTCCTCCTTCTTAATTTTAGATTTTGTTTTACTAAACATAGCAAGTGGTGAACTGCCAAATTTGGTTTCCTCCGATGAGAAAACATTCGTTGTCCAGAAGTTTGGAAACAAACAAATTGATCGTGTTTACTTGCGAAGGAGGTCAGCTGAAAATGTGCACCTTCGGTTGGCCACCAGAACTCAGACTATAGTGTCTGCAGTATTTTGGAAAGCGCGGTTGGCACTAAAAATACCAAAGTGTCGATTACATCAAGCAAGCTCTTAGCCGGGAATGGACCAAAATACCACAGAGCAACATTCGGGCAGCGTGTGACGGTTTCATTGACCGTTTGAAGGCCATAATTCGTGCCAAAGGTGCGCAATTCGAAAAAATCGGAACTTAATTTAAAATTTGATGCTATTTCCGACAGTTTTGCTTTTATTCAAAAAGTTTAAAAATTATTTTAAATTATTTTATTATAATTATTATTATTTGTTGCAGTTTTTTATCTCAACCTATATTTTTGTGACATAGTATACAAGTTTTCGGTCAAGACCCCGTATTGGCATAGAACAGTTGGTAGTTAAAACGGCCCGTAGTTATTTTACTTGTATTAATTTGTTACTTCAGATCTATCATTAGTCCTTCAGTAGTCGGGCTTGTTCAGAGACGCTGACTTTTTTTTCGACTCCTTGTTGTGTGATGCTTGGGACTCATCTTTCTCTTCCTCGCCCTTAGACTTTGTCACACTGGCCATGGGGAGATCGTCAACTCCAATCACAATAAGAGTACCGTGTTCTTTCTCCTCTCTCCCATCTCTTCACATCCAAAGTCTTGTCGCCCAAAAGACTTCGAGCCCTCGTTCCGTCCTGTATTTGCTGCCAAATCCTCTGATGTATCGTCGTTTTAGTTAGGCGAAGAATTGCAGCTTAAGGCTGTCGTTTTCCCAAGGGCGTTCTATCATGCTGATAATTTCCCTTATAGCGGGAAGTTTGAAGAACATTTTATCGTTATTCACCCGCTGCTCATGATTGTAATTGGATAATGTTAAAATATACGAAAGATCTTGCTTTCGGTTGGAAGTTTATAATGAGACTATAATATTTTTTGAAAACAAATAAACGCATTAAATTCAGCCGGGCCGAACTTTTAATAGCCTTCACCATTGGGTAAAGAAAATATTTTTATATAAAAGAATTTGAATTCAAACGTGTTCCACTTTAAAACACAAATACCAGTGAGACTGTCTGTACAATGCCATTAAAAGTAGATCTAAAGTGGATCAGGCCTTTGTATGGGGGGCATTCCAAAACGGGAACCTCCATGGACAATTTTATACTATAAGGATTTGTCATCTACCAAATGCCAAATTTCAAACAATTTCGTGGGTAAATGTGAGTAGGATTATCTAAATACCAATGACACAAAAATTCTGAATATCCGGAACTACCATTATGTTGGGGCTGAACGAAAACGTTGACCTATATATACAATCATCCGCTACCGGAGCTAGAACCCACTACGACCTACAGTACCAATTTTTGGACAAATCTGTGGAAATGTGGCGAAAATAATCAAAATACAGAATATCGAGAGTATTTGAATTCAAGCGTGTTTCACTTTAAACTTCATATACCAGTAAGACCGTTTGCATAATGCAGTTAAATTTATCAAAAAAAAAACTTTAAAGTGAGTGGGGCAGTTATATTGGGCCATACCAAAACTGGAGCCTCTATAGGCAATTTTATACTTCAAGGATTGTCATCTATCAAATCTTCTAAAATACCAAATTTGAAACAATTATGTAAGTAAATGTGACTAGGATTATCAAAATACCGAATATCGGTGGGTATAGTTATATGTGCGCTTTAGAAAAACGTAAAACTAAACATTCAATGTTCTGCCACCGGGCTAGAACCCACTATGAACTGCAAATACTAATTTTTATCAAAATATCGAATATGGGGAAATACCGTTATATGGGGGCTATACCAAAACTTGGACCTATACATACAATGTTTCGCCATACGAGCTAGAACCCATTTTGACATTTTCGTAGGAAAATGTGGCAAAAATCATTAAAATACCGAATATCGGGAGGTATCGTTATATGTGGGCTATAAGAAAACGTGGACCTATACAAGCAATGTTTCGCCTGTGAAACTAGAACCCATTATGACGTACATATACCAATTTAAAAAAAATGTGGCGAAAATCATCAAAATATCGAATATCGGGAGGTATATACCAAAACGTGGGCCGATATTTTTCATTTTCAATACCAACCATCCTAAACACAATACAAAGTGTTCTGCAAAATTTTGACGGTCTACGTCAAATAATGTGGGCTGTATCGTCATTTCAACAGACAGATGGACATCCTTAAATCGACTTAGAATTGTATGCTGATTATGAAGATATATACTTTATGGGGTCTACGATGAATATTTAGGGATGTGCGAGAAAACCATGAAATTCGACCACCTGCAAATGTTACAACATATCCACTTGTTGAGTGTTCATTATCGCGATCTCCAGCATAATCAGAACAGTAAAACACTTTTGATAAAAGTTGTTATTATTCTCAAAAATAATTCCGTTACTGACTGTTCCACATGGGTATTTGAAAATACGCTTTACTGCTGTTATATGTTAATCGAAATGTGAACCTAAAAGCTGACTTAGAAATGAAACAGCAAAGGCTATATCGGGTCTCGTTACAAGGGCTAAATACATCAGAGAGCCATTGCTTCTCGAAAAGGACATTTACTTATTTTCGTATTTTGTACTAGAGTATAAGTTTCTTCCATTGGTTTCTTCCATATTAAGTTCGAAATATACATTTATGACCCCACAAATTATATATATTCTTGATCAGCATAAAATTCTATGTCGATTTAGCGATGTCCGTCCGTCTGTCCGTCTGTTTAAATCACTCTAGATTCCGAACAAAATGAAGTAGGTTAATAACATTTTACCCAAATGTGTATTATGTCTGCAGGACTTTTGTGTTATGTAGGTCCACGTTTGGTGTAGCCCCCATATAATGGTACCACCCTTTTTCGGTATTTTGACGATTTAAGCGACATTATGCACCGAAAATGTTTCAAATTCGGTATTTGAAGTTAGTAATAGATAGTACAGCCTAAGACAGAAAATTGTCTATGCAGGTCCACGTCTTCGTATAGCAACATTATTCACCGGAATTGTTTCTTTATATACCATTATTTATTATACCATCATCAATATTAATGGCCAAAATAGTACTTTTTTTGTTGATTTCTCCTTTGAAACGCAACCATCTGCAGCGCTAAATTCAAACTTGAATTTAATCAACATCTCTTTGAAACGTGTATTCCACCATCTTGAGACTTGTTTGAGCCCATAGAACGCTTTTTGCAATTTGGAAAATTTTCCTGAACCATCCTCATAGCGTACTGATTGCTGCATGTATATCTCCTCTTCAATTTTGCCGCACAAAAAACAGTTTTTATATCAAATTGTGTTAGTTGGTAGTTATACACACTTAATATAACCAAGATAATTATAATTGACCTGAACTAGAAATTTTGTTGATAGTTTTGTCCACATTTTTGTGTAAATCCACGAACTACTAGATGTGCTTTGAACCGTTCTATGGTATCATCCTTGTTTTTTTATTTTGTACCCATTTATTAGATAATACTTTTATCTTTCGACAATTCTTATTATATATAGCTTGTTTCCACTTCCTACTATGCTCACATGAAATAGCATCTTCATAAGTGTTCAGCTCATACTTTCCGTCCATGAATGAGTAGAGCTTATCATAAATTTCTCTAAATGTTCTTGACCGAAGGTTATAGGGATGTCGTTCATTATTTATTAAGGGATGTTTATTGAACTCTACTGAAACTTCTTCAATAGATTCCAAGACTTCTTGCTGGTTTGGTCGAATACATTCTTCAGAATTTAAATCTCGATATATTTCAGATGCTGGTTTCTTCACTTTCATCACGCTTTTTAATAAAATTTATCTCTAATAAATACATCTCGAGCTTTTACAATTCGTTTCTCCTCTGGTATCCCTATGTGATATCTTTTACACTATTCTTCATAATTTACAAAAAATCCTCTTTTGAATGTGAACATATGGGGTTGATCTTCATTTTCCAATTCATATACTCTTTGGTGTTTGGAGTTTTACACAGTTTTGAATCCCAGAGAAATTGTTGCTCATATGGCCATTTGCCCCTGAGTCAACGTACTACTTTTCTTATCTTATCAGAGGTTACTACCATCACTTGATTCATAAATGCAGTTTCTTCACTACGCTTCTTCGAATTTGCTTCTTTCAAGACAATCCCTTTCCCAGGACCCGACTTGCCACACTGGAAACAAGTTTCTTTCTTTGTAGACTTTTGACCATTGTATTCAGTTTCTAACTATGTTTTGCAACAACAGGTTTATCCGGCTTGATGTCAAATCTTCATTCCTCCATACAAAGTCGACTTGATAATTTTTTTAAAGTTTTTTCATCTTTTTGCCTTCAAATGATGAAAAGAAATGGCGATATTCATCAGGAAGTGTTATTAATAGCTTAGTTATCAGCATGTTGTATGTAATCTGTTCACCTAATTCGCCTAATTGTATTGATAGCTTCTGCAGTTTTCATACATGCACCGATATGCTGTCTCCTATTGACAATTGAAAAAATTGTTGTTGCAGCATATGAATTGATGTCTCTGATTTTTGTTCATAAACGCTTCCCAAAACTAACCACATACCAAAAGCTGTTTGTACCGGTTCTTCTTCCGGTACAATTATTTTCCGCGCCTTTGCCCACAATGCTCCATAAATGTCTGGCACGTAAAATTAACTTTATTTGGAACTTCCACAGTGTCCAACCTTCCACTTCATTCAACTCGGATATTTTGGTGTCCTCCATAATTCTAATCTTCTTGAATCAAATAACATTCTTCTTCAGTTACAGGTGTCTAGGCCCAAAACCTGTTAAAATATTCCAAGACTCAATAAGAAAGGTTACTCAACTTCTAAGAAACTAGAAAAATGCAACTCTGTGTTGGAGTCTTATGGTGTCAAATAGTCTTATTAATGTCTTCAAGCCCATGGCTACAGACGTCTGAGAAGCAGTGGTGGTTCATCATAAGTATCATGGAATACAACATTAATAAGACTTAATAAGAGAATGTTTATACAAATATGATATGTCTTATACACTTGTATATTTATGACAGTTGTTTATGTTTAATTATAAGTGCTCATGTAATATACGATTAGTGGTAAATGCTTTTTAAAGTATGTGAAATTCGGAAGAAGCCATAAATTATTATAATAAAGATAATGAAAGATTTCCAAACCAAACGGTTGTGTTTACTTTTCTCATTTGTAACACTTTCTCACTTGCAAGGTAGAACAAGTAAAAAAAATTAAGCTCACCCGGACCAAACTTTCAATACCCACCACTTAGGGTAAAGGAAACATTTTTATACAAAAGTATCTGAATTCAAGCGCATTTCACTTTAAACTTCATATACCAGTAAGACCGTTTGCATAATGCAGTTGAATTTATCAAAAAAAAAAAAAAAAAAAAAAAAAAAAAAAAAAAAAAAAACTTTGAAGTGAGTGAGGCAGTTATATTGGGCCATACCAAAACTGAAGCATTTATAGGCAATTTTATACTTCAAGGATTGTCATCCATTAAATCTTCTAACTACCAAATTTGAAACAATTATGTAAATAAATGTGACAAGGATTATCAAAATACCGAATATCGGTGGGTTTAGTTTATGTGCGCTTTAGGAAATCGTGAAACTAAATATTAAATGTTCTGCCACCGGCCTAAAACCCATTATGAACTGCGAATACTATTTTTTATCAAAATATCGAATATCGAGATGTACCGTTAAAAGGGGGCTACACCAAAACGTGGACCTATCCATACGATGTTTCGCCACACGAGCGATAACCCATTACGAAATAAAAATTCCAATTTCTGGGCAAATCCGTTAAAATATGTGGCTAAAATCATCAAAATATCGAATATCGGGAGGTACTGTTATATTGGGGGCTATACCAAAGCATGCACCTATATATACAATGCTATGCCACAAGAGCTAGAATCCATTATAACCTACAAATACCAATTTTTAAAGAAGTCCGTGAAAACTGTGGCGAAAATCATCAAAATATATAAATATGTATACAATACTCCGCCACAAGAGCTAGAACCCATTATGACCTACAAATACTAATTTTTAGACAAATCCGTGAATGTCGCAGAATGTCGCAAAAATCATCAAAATACCGAATATAGGGAGGTACTGTTATTTGGTGGCTATTCCAAAACGTTGCCCTATATATCTCATTTTCAATACCAATTATCCTAGACACAATACATCGTTCCGCCAAATTTTGAAGTTCTGGGTCAAATAATGTGGGCTGTATCGTGATTTTAACAGACAGACGGACATCGTTAAATCGACTTAAAATTCTAAGTCGTAGGCTGATTACGAATATAAAAAGGCCCAAGGACAAAAAAAATTGTCTCTGTCTTTGCTGACTGTGGTCGTCCAAAAAGTAAATTGTTTAAATATAAGTTGATAAATGTGGCGAGGGTGGCTGGACAGAGAAGTGAATCAGTTTCTTGGAAGCGATTACCTTGTTGAATATTTGTATAGATTTGAAAAGAGGGGCGAAGCAAATTCGCCGTATGCCCTGTTGGACATACACTTAAGCCAGTATAGGCCTGTTGTGCGCTCTAGACTATGGATTTTTTGAAGAAGCCGGTCAGTTTACAGTCTGTTATATTTGAAATTCAGTTGCCTTTATGTAATTTATTAACTGTCTTATATTTACCATGTTCTGATTAAGGTCTGGTATGGAGTCGTTCCTAAAGAATTGGTTTCTGATATTTGCAAACGCTGGGCATTGGCAGAGAAAATGTTCCAATATTTATCTATGCGTTTAGGAGGCAGTCGAACCCACCTTAAACGATGGGACAAACAGCAATGTTCTCCAGTCAATATTATAATAGTTAGCTTATAACTTTTATTCACTTTTTGTCTGCATGATACATGATACAACATCATTTTTTTATTTATTTAATAAGAGTCATACTTATAATTAGATTACAAATATAAAACTAAAACTATAAGCTGTGACTACTAGGCCTTAAGCTTAGGGAAATCTATTTGCAAATGTATTTAAAGAGATGTATGTTTACAAATAATTTATATAATATAATTTGAAAATAACATTGTTTTTTATGTATTAGAATTATATTATTTAAAGCTAATGAACATAAGCCTTATACTTAAAAATATTGAAAATATTTGTCTAATAATTATAGAATAATCGAAATTGAACCCTTTTTGGTATGCTAACATTTGTGATTGTAGAATAAGCTTACGTAAGTAATATTATTTTGAACTTATTTCTGTGTTTATATTGAACGTTTTTATTAAATTTTTATACATTTTATCCATTATCATTCATTGATATCTAATGTGGTACTGATACCATGTCGCTTTCTTTCCCACTTTATGATCTTTTTTATTTTCTACACAAATATTGCACTTCTATTTGTCCAACTTTTTTCATGTCTCCAGGCTGAAACGAAATTGGAAAATAACGTATTCCAGAGATTCTCAAAAAAAGAAATCTTCATTACCTTAAGAATTAGGTTCGGAAATGCTGTCCTAAATTCGCGCGACTTTGTTTTTTTACCAAAAGAGAACAATTTGTAGTTGACAAAAAATAAAAACAATTTTTTTTAATGACAGACAGACTTGAGAAAAGTTTGTGTTCCAAAATGTTTCTCAAGCATTATTAAAACAAGCTATTTTCATAATATTATTCTCAAGCTGTATAGTTTTTTTTGGTATGTTCCCAGCATACATGTTAATATGTTTTAGAAAAGTTATAATTTCAAGTGTCTGTGCTTCGTTTTCGGGATTTTGCTATCTGTCAATAAGATTATTATTGGGATCTATCGTGTTAGTCATGGTAGAATTAAGATGGTAAAGTTAGTCAGTCATGTGTTTATAATTTTTTTCAAAATCTTTTATTTGACAACACCTCATTGTCAAAATGTATATTTATAAGTCCATTGCATATACGTCAAAGATGGGTATCTGTTTTCTATGCTGTGAAATTTGACAAGACAAATTACAGACAAGTAAAAAATATAAAATTCGGTCGGGCCGAACTTTTAATGGCCTCCACCATTGGGTAAAGAAAATATTTTTATTTAAAAGTATTTGAATTCAAACGTGTTCCACTTAAAACTATAAATACCAGTAAGACCGTTTGGATAATGATGTTAATCTTTTCAAAAAACCATAAAGTGGGTCAGGCTTTTGTATGGGGGCCATACTAAAGCGGGAACCTTCAATTTTATACTTCAAGGATTGTCATCTACCAAATTGTATTAAATATCAAATTTTAAACAATTTCGTGGGTAAATGTGACTAGGATTATAAAAATACCGAAAATCGGTGCGTATCGTTATATGTGTGCTGTAGGAAAACTTGGACCTAAAAGTTTAATGTTCTGCCACCGGAGCTAGAACACATTATAACCTACACGCATAAGTTGCAGTTTTCGGCGTTTATGAGAAATAGACAATTTTTTCCGTATGTGTGGCCAGTGAATAGCCGATTTATGAGTTTTATCTCTCCAGGAGGCATGTTGGAACCAGCATACCAATGACGAGACGGCGGTTCTGCGAAAAATTGAGAGAAGTATGTGCCTTTAGTGATTGAAATGTTTTTATAATTTTCTTCCATTCACTCCATAGATGCTGATAGATTTGGGAGTGAGCATCTTTTATTACGAGGACCGATCGAATCATTGAGCCGGCCTAAGCCGCTCATTAGCAGGGATGCCAATATGTGAGGGAGTACAGATAATGGTGAGTTGTGTAATTTTTTAGTTATTTACTTTTCGGAGTTTATTATTTGCCAGGTAGTTCTGAGTTGTATTTTGTTTTAGTAATAGACAGTCATTTTTACTGTCGGTTAGAATAGTGTGGCCTTATTGATGTTATCTTCTATGATTATATCTATGGCTTATTGATAGTATGTAATTCTCCCATTAGTGAAGACATTTTACTCGGTATTTTAAAAAGGAAGTTTTGGTTAAATGAGATGTTGCATACTGCACATCCAGTCGTAGCGCTGGAAACTGAGGCATCAGTTGCCCAAAAAGTATGACCTGTATTTTTTGACCTTTCAACTTTTTCTGGTAGGATCATACGATAAAATTCATTAGGTTGGAAATTTTTGGAGGAGTTGAACAAATTTATGAGGAAAGTAAATGTGTTTCCTAGGTATTCGATTTGATTCACTACAACTTTGTCGCAAATGTGTTTAAATTTGAAGTATATTAGGCCCAAACTTGTCTTGTTGGAGGGATTTTGGTAAAATTGTCGATTGTGACATTTAAATTTGATTAATACTTTCGCGCCGAGATATTGGGATCTTTGGTAACATCAGTTTGTTGGTGGTAACATCAATGCTTATGCGTAGATTGCGTGGACAGGTGTTGACGGTGTGAGTCCACGACTTCTTCTTAGCATCTGATTTTGAAAAGATGTAAGTTTTTTGTTTAAATAAGTTGGCATATAAGCCATTGAAGAGATGCAGAAAGACTATGGATTTTGCTAGATTTATAGCAATATTTGGGATTGTTTGTTTAATATTGTTGGTCATTTTGAATGCATTTATTGACTTGTTGCAGTAGTAGATAACATCATCATAGTGTTCTTTAAGAGATAAACTGTTTTTTGTGTGTCTTCCTAAAAACTCGATACTGGCGTGTATTTGCTGGCGAAATGTTATTTTCGTCAATGAAATGTTGCAAACGTTCTTTCACAATTAATTTTTTTATTTTTAAAGGTACTGATATTAAGGCTATTGGTCTGAAGTTTGTAAACAATTATAGATCTTTGCCTTTTTTTGGTATCGGTATAATTTTCATTTTTTCGCCATTCAAAAATTTTTAATAAATGTACAAATTATTTTGTTATATTTTTGTGACATAGTATACTGTAGTGTGTCACCATCACATTATTTTGCCATGCATTTTGATATTCAGTATTTTGTTTTGTTGAGTTGGTCAGTGCCACAACGAGTTCATTGCTTTCATTGTTTCTTTGTTTTTCAGAGCGCTGCTCATATGAAGTTCATTGCTTTATGCTTACTCATATGTTGGGCGACAGTTTAGAGTTTCCAATTGGAAACTCAAATACTATTGTAATGAATCAGAGTTCGGCCAATGGGAATGAAGAATATCCCAATAGTAAATTTGATTGAGTGAAATTCCAAAATATGAATATGAATGAAAATATGAAATGCATGACAACATATGTAAAAACATCACATACACACATACAAATATACTTCATTGTAAAATAGTTTTGTAAGAACTCTTTTCTGATTGGTTAACAGAAAAGAGTATTGAGTGATATCTAGATTTAAGAATTTTTGTTAGAATTAAGAATTTTATTATAAATACGAAAAGGCAAAAATAAAGAAGGCAGACTTGTGCTGACAACCATCAAGCTTGCTCTATTAGCAAAGCCAACAAAACATAAAGTCTCAATTTATTACATGGCGATCCTGCCAATCGTTAGAAATTTTGTTGTCGAATGCTAAAAAATCATTAGGCAAGCCTTATACGAGGGAAACAATAGAGAAAAAGAAATTAGAAATTGTGAACCTACAGACGGATTTCAACGAGTTAGTAGAAAAGGAAAAATTGGGAGACTCAGTTAAATATAAGACAAGATTTAACGAGTTAAAAGCAGAAGTTTTAAGTTTGTTGTTAGAACACTCCGAGTTAACTCAACAGGTTAAAGAAAAGGATACATTAAAACAAGAAAACAAAATGGAGACTAATGATTTAAAGACTATCGTTGCTCTAGTACCGGTTTTTACAGGCAAAAAAGAAGATTTGGAAAGTTTCACTGCTAACCTAGAGTTAGTATACGAAACAATTCCTAATGACAAGAAAGAATTCTTCTTTAAATATATTTTTTGCTCAAGGTTAGATAGTCGGGTCCAGAATAGAATTAAACAGAAAGGAATACCAAAGAATATTAATGATTTAATATCTGCCTTGAAGACGGCCTATAAGCCCGTAAAGTCATCCAATGCTGTTTTGAATGAGTTGTCCGGTTTAACTCAAAGAAACAACAATTTGCAAGGTTTCGCTAATAAAATAGAAAGTCTTGTTTCTGAGCTCAACGAGATTCAAATTTCTGATTTAGGTGAGCAATGTAGGGATGCAATAATAGCTACTAATAACCTGACAGCATTCAATACGTTCTTGAATGGACTTCAGGATCAACAGATTGTTTCAACTATTGAGGCTAGTCGTGTATCGACATTTGCCGATGCTTTGCGAATTGCAGAAAGATACGTATCTCGTACAAAACAGAGAGATGTGATGTACCATAATGCACAAGCTATTAGGGATAATAAACATGGTAAAAAGAAATATTACAATAACGGCAATAATAATAACAAACGATACAACTACAATAACGGTAACAATAACGATAATAATGGCTACAACCGAAATAAAGGGTATAAAAACAACAAAAATTATAACAAGAATGGACGTAATAACAACAATAATAATAAGAATTGGAGGAATAATAATAATAATGGCAACAATTACAGAAACAACAAAAACTACAATAGTAGGGATTATAATGTAAACCAGGTACAAGATCAGGGAAACTTTCAAGTTCCGGAGACCCTAAGACCTTCGTCTTCGGAGAACACACAATAAAAAACAGAGACATCTTCAGTATATCATCTAACCTCAAAAATTACGTGAGATTGAATATAATAGATGTAGATTATCCACTCACTTTCTTGATAGATACAGGTGCAGATATTTCTTTATGTAAGGAAAAATTTTTGTACCGATATGAGGAAAATCCAGATGAATACTGCAATCTAACAGGCATTTCGAGAGAAGTTATTAAATCTTTTGGGTCAACTAAAGTTAAAATAGATATAAATGGTATGGTTATTGAACATAGTATCCAGCTAGTATCAAATGATATTCCACTTAGTACAGATGGGATTTTAGGTAGAGATTTTCTATCAAAGTATAAATGTAATGTTGATTATGACAGGTATATCCTAACCTTTAATTTAAATAGTGAAAGCATCACAATTCCTATACATGATAGTTCTTTCAAAATTAATCAGGTAGTTGTGCCAAAGAGGAGTGAAATCATTCTACCTTTTACCATCAATTTGGTAGAAGACGCAGTAGTATTAAATAGGGAAATTACGAAAGGTGTGTTTTTAGCTAACTCTATAATTCCGAAAAATGGAAATAAGCATATCAAATTACTGAACGTTACTGACCAAGACATGACGATAGATCATATGAAATTAGAAACAGTTCCTTTGAGCAATTATGATATACTTACAGTCAACCATTGTTACTTACACGGTAGTTATACTGACGAACGTTTTGAGAGGTTAATAAACAAAATTAATTTGGATGATTTAAGCGAAAGTCATAAGAAAGAAATTGTAACTATATTGAAGAAATATCAGTCGACATTCCATCTTGAAGATGAAGATTTAACGACGAACAATTTTTATAAGCAGAAAATTAACCTAGAAGACAAAAGTCCTGTTTATATAAAGAATTATAGATTACCACAAGCACATATAGAAGAAATAAATGCTCAAGTACAAGATCTTTTGAAGAGTGGAGTAATTGAACCGTCAGTTAGTCCTTTTAATGCACCATTGCTATTAGTTCCAAAGAAAGGGCAAACAGATTTGAAGAAATGGAGATTAGTTGTTGATTTTAGGAAACTTAATGATAAGATTGTTAATGACAAGTTTCCATTAACTCGTTTGGACGATATTTTGGATAGATTAGGTAGAGCGAAATATTTTTCAACGTTATATATGACTAATTCTTTTCATCAGATTGAACTTGATTGTAAGTCGAGGCCACTAACAGCATTTTCAACACCTAATGGTCATTATCAATATACAAGATTACCCTTTGGTCTCAAAATATCATCTAACAGTTTTTAACGCATGTTGACTATAGCTTTATCTGGTTTAGAGTCTGAAGCATTTCTTTATGTTGATGACATAATAGTTTTTGGATGTAGTTTCAAACACCACAATGAGAATCTCATTAAGGTACTTGATAGGCTGAATAGATACAATTTGAAACTAAACCCTAATAAGTGTTGTTTTCTGAAATCAGAAGTAGTTTATTTAGGTCACTTGATAACGCCTAATAGAATTAGACCAGATCCTTCAAAATATGACGCGATAACAAAATATCCGGTTCCGAAGAACGCGGATGATGTTAGAAGATTCGTTGCATTTTGTAATTACTATAGACGTTTCATTAAAAATTTTGCAGAAATAACTACATGTTTGAATTCATTATCTAAGAAAAATACTAAATTTGAATGGACTGAAGAATGTCAAAAAGCATTTGAGACACTTAAAAATAAGTTGATAACACCACCAATTTTACAGTATCCAGATTTCGATAAACCTTTTATTTTAACTACTGATGCTTCTGATTTCGCTTTGGGTGCAATACTATCGCAAGGTGAGATAGGAAACGATAGACCAATAACTTATGCGAGTCGTTCTTTGGACAAGCATGAGAAAAATAAGCCGGTTATTGAAAAGGAATTATTAGGTATACATTGGGGAATTCAATTTTTCCATCCCTATCTTTACGGTAGGAAATTTATAGTGGTTACAGATCATCGTCCACTAGTCTCATTGTTTTCTCATAAGAATCCAAGTTCCAAATTGACAAGAATTAGATTAGAACTATCAGACTATGATTTTGAAATTGTGTACAAAAAAGGAATTAATAATACTAATGCTGATGCACTTTCACGTATAAAAATAGACTCCGATATATTAAAAACAATGATACCTCAGAATATTGATGAAAAAATTAAGAAATCGCTGGTGATAACACGAGGAATGAAAAATAAATTGCGCAATATTATAAATAAAGAAAATGAGATGACATATCCTGATGAGCCTGATCAACTCAAAGTATTGGAATGTACATCCATTAAAGATATAAAGCTAGCTAAAAAATTAAAATTTATAATTAATGAGTCGACAAAAGAATTCACTTTTCTTGATAATCATTCTGTGAACGAATTGGCCATAAGATGTAGCGATAATCCTTATTATCTAGATAATATTTTGGAGAAACTATCATCTGAGTTAAGCAGATTGAGTATTAAGAATTTCGCACTTAGTAAAAGTGACGAAATATTTGAAATAATAACCCATGGGAAATTTAAAGAAAAAATGAATAAATATTTGAAAAATAGTGACGTCAGAATTCTTTTATATGAAAATCCTCGGAAAATCTTTAATGAAAAAGAAAAATATGAATTGATAAAATTATATCATGATACACCATGCGGAGGTCATTTTGGAGTAAGAAAAACATTATTAAAACTTAAACAAAAATATATATGGAAAAATATGTGCAAAATGGTAAAGAAATACGTATCTTCATGCGATTTGTGCCAAAGAAATAAACAGATTAGACATACCAAAGAACCATTAATGAAAACTGATACGCCATTAAGCAGTTTTGATACAGTGGTAATTGACACTGTAGGACCGTTGAGACCCTCAGATAATTATAGATATATTTTAACTATGCAATGTGAATTAACGAAATATATAATAGCAGTACCAATGCAGACAAAAGAAGCTAAATCAATAGCTAGAAGTTTAAATGAAGATTTAATATTAAAGTACGGAATATTTAAGACTCTAAAATCTGACAGAGGCTCAGAATTTGTCAATGAACTGATGGATGAGATGTGTAAACTGTTGAATATTGAACAGAAATTTTCCACACCTTACCATCATGAAACAGTAGGTTCAGTAGAAAGAAATCATAGAGTCCTAAATGAATATTTTCTTACTTTTGTTAATAATGATAATTGGAGTAAATGGATACCGTATTATGCTTTTGCATACAACATAACGCCACATGTTGACACAGGGTATTCACCATTTGAATTAATTTTCGGAAAATTACCAACAATGCCAGGCGAAAAAGTAATGAATAATGAACAAATATATGATACAGAGAATTATGCTAAGGAAATGAAGCTTAGGTTAAGAATTTCATTAAAGAATGCTAGGAATATAATTGAACAGACTAAAATTAAGAGAAGTTTAAATTCATTAAGTAATACAAATATAATAGATATTAAAATAGGAGATTTAGTTTTAGTTAAAAAGGAGAATAGAAGAAAAAATGAATCACCTTATCATGGTCCATATGAAGTAATCAATATTGAAAATTTAAATGTAACTATAAGAATTAATAACAAAGAGAAAATATTTCATAAGAATTTGTTAAAGAAATATCAAAACTAATCTTAAGCCAAAATATTTTTAAACAAAACACTTAATATGTATGAATGTAACAAAAAAAAATATTTTATTATCAGATACAAAAAAAAAAAAAAAACGAACAAAGAAAAAATACTTAGCCCACTTAAGATCATATTCAATGAAAATAATTATGTAACTACTTAAAAAAAAAAAAAGGAGAAAAAGAAACAAAAATTATGTGTTACTTGAAACCTGAACAATTTGTCTAAATGTACACAATTTGTTTATGCACACAAAAAAAATTGTATACATTTCTTTTAAGGGTGAGGGTGTAGTGTGTCACCATCACATTATGTTGCCATGCATTTTGATATTCAGTATTTTGTTTTGTTGAGTTGGTCAGTGCCACAACGAGTTCATTGCTTTCATTGTTTCTTTGTTTTTCAGAGCGCTGCTCATATGAAGTTCATTGCTTTATGCTTACTCATATGTTGGGCGACAGTTTAGAGTTTCCAATTGGAAACTCAAATACTATTGTAATGAATCAGAGTTCGGCCAATGGGAATGAAGAATATCCCAATAGTAAATTTGATTGAGTGGAATTCCAAAATATGAATATGAATGAAAATATGAAATGCATGACAACATATGTAAAAACATCACATACACACATACAAATATACTTCATTGTAAAATAGTTTTGTAAGAACTCTTTTCTGATTGGTTAACAGAAAAGAGTATTGAGTGATATCTAGATTTAAGAATTTTTGTTAGAATTAAGAATTTTATTATAAATACGAAAAGGCAAAAATAAAGAAGGCAGACTTGTGCTGACAACCATCAAGCTTGCTCTATTAGCAAAGCCAACAAAACATAAAGTCTCAATTTATTACAATACAAGTTTTCGGTCGAGACCCGTATTGGCATAGTTGGTAGTTAAAACGGCCTAGTCCAGAAACCTTGTTCTAAACAGTCCACGGTTCCTAAATGAATCCCATAATTTGTTACATCAGATCATATCTATCATTGGTCCTTCAGTAGTCGGGCTTGTTCAGAGACGTTGACTTTTTTTCGACTCCTTGTTTTGTGTTGCTTGGGACTCATCTTTCTCCTCCTCGCCCTTAGACTTTGTCACACTGGCCATGGGGAGATCGTCAACTCCAATCACAATAAGAGCACCGTGTTCTTTCTTCTCTCTCCCATCTCTTCACATCCAAAGTCTTGTCGCCCAAAAGACTTCGAGCATTCGTTCCGTCCTGTATTTGCTGCCAAATCCTCTGACGTATCGTCATTTTAGTTAGGCGAGGAATTGCAGCTTAAGGCTGTCGTTTTCCCAAGGGCGTTCTATCATGCTGATAATTTCCCTTATGGCGGGAAGTTTGAAGAACATTTTATCGTTATTCACCCGCTGCTCATGATTGTAATTGGATGATGTTAAAATATTCGAAAGATCTTGCTTTCGGTTGGAAGTTTATAACGAGACTATAATATTTTATTGAAAACAAGTAAAAAGCATTTAATTCGGCTGGGTCGAACTTTTAATAGCCTCTACCATTGGGTAAAGATAATATTTTTATATACAAGTATTTGAATTCAAACGTGTTCCACTTTAAACTACAAATACCACTGAGACCGTCTGGACAATGATATTAAAAGTGGATCTAAAGTAGATCAGGCCTTTGTATGGGGGCCATACCAAAAAATGTGAGTAGGATTACAATACAAACGATACAAAAATTCTGAATATCCGGAACTACCATTATGTTGGGGCTGAACGAAAACGTTGACCTATATATACAATCATCCGCTACCGGAGCTAGAACCCACTACGATCTATAGTACCAATTTTTGGACAAATCTGTGGAAATGTGGCGAAAATAATCAAAATACAGAATATCGAGAGTATCTGAATTCAAGCGTGTGTTTCACTTTAAACTTCATATACCAGTAAGACCGTTTGCATAATGCAGTTAAATTTATCAAAAAAAAAAAAAAAAAAAAAAACTTTAAAGTGAGTGAGGCAGTTATGTTGGGCCATACCAAAACGGGAACCTCCATGGACAATTTTATATTAATTTCGTGGGTAAATGTGAGTAGGATTATCGAAATACCAACGATACAAAAACTACCATTATGTTGGTGCGGAACAAAAACGTTGACCTATATATACAATCATCCCACTACGATCTGCAGTACCAATCTTTGGACAAATCTGTGGAAAATGTGGCGAAAATAATCAAAATACAGAATATCGAGAGTATCTGAATTCAAGCGTGTGTTTCACTTTAAACTTCATATACCAGTAAGACCGTTTGCATAATGCAGTTAAATTTATCAAAAAAAAAAAAAAAAAAAAAAAAACTTTAAAGTGAGTGAGGCAGTTATGTTGGGCCATACCAAAACTGGAGCCTCCATAGGCAATTTTATACTTCAAGGATTGTCATCTATCAAATCTTCTAAAATACCAAATTTGAAACAATTATGTAAGTAAATGTGACAAGGATTATCAAAATACCGAATATCGGTAGAACGTAGAACTAAACATTCAATGTTCTACCACCGGGCTAGAACCCATTATGAACTGCAAATACTAATTTTTATCAAAATATCGAATATGGGGAAGTACCGTTATATGTGGGCTATACCAAAACGTGGACCTATACATACAATGTTTCGCCATACGAGCTAGAACCCATTTTGAGCCACAAATACCAATTTTTAGACAAATTCGTAGGAAAATGTGGCAAAAATCATTAAAATACCGAATATCGGGAGGTATCGTTATATGTGGGCTATAAGAAAACGTGGACCTATACAAGCAATGTTTCGCCTGTGAAACTAGAACCCATTATGACGTACATATACCAATTTAAAAAAATGTGGCGAAAATCATCAAAATATCGAATATCGGGAGGTATATACCAAAACGTGGGCCGATATATCTCATTTTCAATACCAACCATCCTAAACACAATGCAAATTGTTCTGCAAAATTTTGACGGTCTACGTCAAATAATGTGGGCTGTATCGTCATTTCAACAGACAGACGGACATCCTTAAATCGACTTAGAATTGTATGCTGATTATGAAGATATATACTTTATGGGGTCTACGATGAATATTTAGGGATGTGCGAGAAAACCATAAAATTCGACCACCTGCAAATGTTACAACATATTCACTTGTTGAGTGTCCATTATCGCGATCTCCAGCATAATCAGAATAGTAAAACACTTTTGATAAAAGTTGTTATTATTCTCAAAAATAATTCCGTTACTGACTGTTCCACATAGGTATTTGAAAATACGCTTTACTGCTGTTATATGTTAATCAAAATGTGAACCTAAAAACCGACTAAGAAACGAAACAGCAAAGGCTATATCGGATCTCGTTACAAGGGCTAAATACATCAGAGAGCCAATTGCTTCTCGAAAAGGACATTTTCTTATTTTCGTATTTTGTACTGGAGTATAAGTTTCTTCCATTGGTGCATTTTGCAAGTTAGTAATGGATAGTACAGTCTAAGACATAAAATTGTCTATGCAGGTCCACGTCTTCGTATAGCAACATTATTCACTGGAATTGTTTCTTTATATACCATTATTTATTATACCATCATCAATATAAATGGCCAAAATAGTAATTTTTTTGTTGATTTCTCCTTTGAAACGCAACCATCTGCAGCGCTAAATTCAAACTTGAATTTAATCAACATCTCTTTGAAACGTGTATTCCACCATCTTGAGACTTGTTTGAGCCCATAGAACGCTTTTTGCAATTTGGAAAATTTTCCAGAACCATCCTCATAGCGTACTGATTGCTGCATGTATATCTCCTCTTCAATTTTGCCGCACAAAAAACAGTTTTTATATCAAATTGTATTAGTTGGTAGTTATACACACTCAATATAACCAAGATAATTATAATTGACGTGAACTTTGCGACCGAACTAAAAATTTGTTGATAGTTTTGTCCACATTTTTGTGTAAATCCACGAACTACTAGATGTGCTTTGAACCGTTCTATGGTATCATCCTTGTTTTTTTTTTCCTATTTTGTAACCATTTATTAGATAATACTTTTATCTTTCGACAATTCTTATTAGAGATTTGTGCTCATCATCCATAGCTTGTTTTCCTTCCTACTATGCTCACATGAAATAGCATCTTCATAAGTGTTCAGCTCATACTTTCCGTCCATGAATGAGTAGAGCTTATCATAAATTTCCCTAAATGTTCTTGACCGAAGGTTATGGGGATGTCGTTCATTATTTATTAAGGGATGTTTATTGAACTCTACTGAAACTTATTCCATAGATTCCAAGACTTCTTGCTGGTTTGGTCGAATACATTCTTCAGAATTTAAATCTCGATATATTTCAGATGCTGGTTTCTTCACTTTCATCACGCTTTTTAATAAAATTTATCTGTAATAAATACATCTCGAGCTTTTACAATTCGTTTCTCCTCTGGTATCCCTATGTGATATCTTTTACACTATTCTTCATAATTTACAAAAAATCCTCTTTTGAATGTGAACATATGGGGTTGATCTTCATTTTCCAATTCATATACTCTTTGGTGTTTGGAGTTTTACACAGTTTTGAATCCCAGAGAAATTGTTGCTCATATGGCCATTTGCCCCTGAGTCAACGTACTACTTTTCTTATCTTATCAGAGGTTACTACCATCACTTGATTCATAAATGCAGTTTCTTCACTACGCTTCTTCGAATTTGCTTCTTTCAAGACAATCCCTTTCCCAGGACCCGACTTGCCACACTGGAAACAAGTTTCTTTCTTTGTAGACTTTTGACCATTGTATTCAGTTTCTAACTATGTTTTGCAACAACAGGTTTATCCGGCCATACCAAAAACTGGAGCCTCCATAGGCAATTTTATACTTCAAGGATTGTCATCTATCAAATCTTCTAAAATACCAAATTTGAAACAATTATGTAAGTAAATGTGACAAGGATTATCAAAATACCGAATATCGGTAGAACGTAGAACTAAACATTCAATGTTCTACCACCGGGCTAGAACCCATTATGAACTGCAAATACTAATTTTTATCAAAATATCGAATATGGGGAAGTACCGTTATATGTGGGCTATACCAAAACGTGGACCTATACATACAATGTTTCGCCATACGAGCTAGAACCCATTTTGAGCCACAAATACCAATTTTTAGACAAATTCGTAGGAAAATGTGGCAAAAATCATTAAAATACCGAATATCGGGAGGTATCGTTATATGTGGGCTATAAGAAAACGTGGACCTATACAAGCAATGTTTCGCCTGTGAAACTAGAACCCATTATGACGTACATATACCAATTTAAAAAAATGTGGCGAAAATCATCAAAATATCGAATATCGGGAGGTATATACCAAAACGTGGGCCGATATATCTCATTTTCAATACCAACCATCCTAAACACAATGCAAATTGTTCTGCAAAATTTTGACGGTCTACGTCAAATAATGTGGGCTGTATCGTCATTTCAACAGACAGACGGACATCCTTAAATCGACTTAGAATTGTATGCTGATTATGAAGATATATACTTTATGGGGTCTACGATGAATATTTAGGGATGTGCGAGAAAACCATAAAATTCGACCACCTGCAAATGTTACAACATATTCACTTGTTGAGTGTCCATTATCGCGATCTCCAGCATAATCAGAATAGTAAAACACTTTTGATAAAAGTTGTTATTATTCTCAAAAATAATTCCGTTACTGACTGTTCCACATAGGTATTTGAAAATACGCTTTACTGCTGTTATATGTTAATCAAAATGTGAACCTAAAAACCGACTAAGAAACGAAACAGCAAAGGCTATATCGGATCTCGTTACAAGGGCTAAATACATCAGAGAGCCAATTGCTTCTCGAAAAGGACATTTTCTTATTTTCGTATTTTGTACTGGAGTATAAGTTTCTTCCATTGGTGCATTTTGAAAGTTAGTAATGGATAGTACAGTCTAAGACATAAAATTGTCTATGCAGGTCCACGTCTTCGTATAGCAACATTATTCACTGGAATTGTTTCTTTATATACCATTATTTATTATACCATCATCAATATAAATGGCCAAAATAGTAATTTTTTTGTTGATTTCTCCTTTGAAACGCAACCATCTGCAGCGCTAAATTCAAACTTGAATTTAATCAACATCTCTTTGAAACGTGTATTCCACCATCTTGAGACTTGTTTGAGCCCATAGAACGCTTTTTGCAATTTGGAAAATTTTCCAGAACCATCCTCATAGCGTACTGATTGCTGCATGTATATCTCCTCTTCAATTTTGCCGCACAAAAAACAGTTTTTATATCAAATTGTATTAGTTGGTAGTTATACACACTCAATATAACCAAGATAATTATAATTGACGTGAACTTTGCGACCGAACTAAAAATTTGTTGATAGTTTTGTCCACATTTTTGTGTAAATCCACGAACTACTAGATGTGCTTTGAACCGTTCTATGGTATCATCCTTGTTTTTTTTTTCCTATTTTGTAACCATTTATTAGATAATACTTTTATCTTTCGACAATTCTTATTAGAGATTTGTGCTCATCATCCATAGCTTGTTTTCCTTCCTACTATGCTCACATGAAATAGCATCTTCATAAGTGTTCAGCTCATACTTTCCGTCCATGAATGAGTAGAGCTTATCATAAATTTCCCTAAATGTTCTTGACCGAAGGTTATGGGGATGTCGTTCATTATTTATTAAGGGATGTTTATTGAACTCTACTGAAACTTATTCCATAGATTCCAAGACTTCTTGCTGGTTTGGTCGAATACATTCTTCAGAATTTAAATCTCGATATATTTCAGATGCTGGTTTCTTCACTTTCATCACGCTTTTTAATAAAATTTATCTGTAATAAATACATCTCGAGCTTTTACAATTCGTTTCTCCTCTGGTATCCCTATGTGATATCTTTTACACTATTCTTCATAATTTACAAAAAATCCTCTTTTGAATGTGAACATATGGGGTTGATCTTCATTTTCCAATTCATATACTCTTTGGTGTTTGGAGTTTTACACAGTTTTGAATCCCAGAGAAATTGTTGCTCATATGGCCATTTGCCCCTGAGTCAACGTACTACTTTTCTTATCTTATCAGAGGTTACTACCATCACTTGATTCATAAATGCAGTTTCTTCACTACGCTTCTTCGAATTTGCTTCTTTCAAGACAATCCCTTTCCCAGGACCCGACTTGCCACACTGGAAACAAGTTTCTTTCTTTGTAGACTTTTGACCATTGTATTCAGTTTCTAACTATGTTTTGCAACAACAGGTTTATCCGGCTTGATGTCCAATCTTCATTCCTCCATACAAAGTCGACTTGATAATTTTTTTTAAATTTTTTCATCTTTTTGCGTGCTTTCCAATGATGAAAAAACATGGCGATATTCATCAGGAAGTGTCATTAATAGCTTAGTTATGAGCATGTTGTATGTAATCTGTTCACCTAATTCGCCTAATTGTATTGATAGCTTCTGCAGTTTTCATACTTGCACCGATATGCAGTCTCCTATTGACAATTGAAAAAATTGTTGTTGCAGCATATGAATTGATGTCTCTGATATTTGTTCATAAACGCTTCCCAAAACTAACCACATACCAAAAGCTGTTTGTTTGTGTGCACCACCGGTTCTTTTCCATAGCAACAACAATTATTTTCCGCGCCTTTACCCACAATGCTCTATAAATGTCTGGCACGTAAAATTAACTTTATTTGGAACTTCCATCGTGTCCAACCTTCCACTTCATTAAACTCGGATATTTTGGTGTCCTCCATAATTCTAATCTTCTTGAATCAAATAACATTCTTCTTCAGTTACAGGTGTCTGGGCCCAAAACCTGTTAAAATATTCCAAGGCTCAATAAGAAAGGTTGCTCAACTTCTAAGAAACTAGAAAAATGCAACTCTGCGTTGAAGTCTTACAGTGTCAAATAGTCTTTTAAATATGCAACAGTAGCCTTTGTTTATTTTTTACAAAGTTCTTATATTGGGAAAAACCCGCGAAACATGAATGAAATTTCGGGGTTATTCCACAAGATTGAATCTAAAATAGTGGGACAATACAGTTTTTTTCACAAAATTGTACAGTCTATTACCCATTTCCTTGAAAATTTGCATTTATTTTGCAACCAAATTTGAAATAATTTCAAATTATTGAATTTTTAATTCAAATCAATACACACACATATACAAAGTGTATTTAGGTGGTAGCTTTGTTCTACCTTTCGTAATTATGCCATGAAATATTCAAAAGACCTTGTATTCGGTTGGAAGTTTATAATAAATCTATAATATTTTATTAAAAATATGTAAAACATAAGAAATGTTTTACAAAGTCTAAATAAAATAGTTCTTATTCAATGTAGCAAGGTGATATAAATAAAGTGTACAGTGAACAATATAAATAGATATCTTTAAGAGATCACCGCCATCCAGTATGGGGTCGAAAATTTTGTTGTTGGCCATTTACTCGATGGTTTCTAGGTAGACTTTGGGTAAATTGTCTGTACCTGCATTGGTGGGTCATGTAAGATGACGAAGAAACCAAAAGGATTAATTTATATAAAAAATTCCAAAGGGATAAACAAACAAGACTCAAAGAAAAAGACCAGAGATAAAAAGCGAGGAGACTTCAAGTAATTGAAGTCCATCTGGCCAAAGACGAATTTGTACGAGTGATCTCTATTAAAACACAGGATAATATATTAAAGTGGCCGGTACACACCTCTCGAGCAAATAATGATTTACGGATATCGGGGCGAATCTGTCAAGATATTGGCCAAGAAACATAAATCTGCAGGTAACGATGTGGCCACTTATGATAGGCTTATGAATGTCTACTAGCACAAGGCTACAGACGTCTGAGAAGCAGTGGTGGTTTATAATAAGTACCATGGACCAATAATAAGACTAAAACGTAAAATTCCCTCGGGCCGAAGGTTTATCAATAAATCTTTGCCCCCGGGAGAATGTTTATACAAATATGATATGTCTCATACACTTGTATATTTATGACAGTTGTTTATGTTTAATTATAAGTGCTCAAGTAATATACGATTAGTGGTAAATGCTTTTTAAAGTATGTGAAATTCGGAAGAAGCCATAAAATATTATAATAAAGGTAATGATAGATTTCCAAACCAAACGGTTGTGTTAACTTTTCTCATTTGTAACACTTTCTCACTTGCAAGGTAGAACAAGTAAAAAAATTAAGTTCGCTCGGGCCCAACTTTCAATACCCACCACCTTAGGGTAAAGGAAACATTTTTATATAAAAGTATCTGCGTTTCAATTTAAACTTCATATACCAGTAAGACCGTTTTCATAATGCAGTTAAATTTATCAAAAAAAAAAAAAAAAAAACTTTAAAGTGAGTGAGGCAGTTATATTGGGAAATACCAAAACTGGAGCCTTTATAGGCAATTTTATACTTCAAGGATTGTCATCTATCAAATTTTCTAAAATACCAAATTTGAAACAATTATGTAAATAAATGTGACAAGGATTATCAAAATACCGAATATCGGTGGGTATAGTTTGTGCGCTTTAGGAAAACGTGGAACTAAATATTAAATGTTCTGTCACCGGGCTAGAACCCATTATGAACTGCAAATACTAATTTTTATCAAAATATTGAATATCGGGAGGTACCGTTATATGGGGCCACACCAAAACGTGGACCTATACATACGATGTTTCGCCACACGAGCGATAATCCGTTACGACATAAAAATACCACATTTAAAATATGTGGCTAAAATCATCAAAATATCGAATATCGGGAGGTACTGTTATATGGGGGCCATACCAAAACTGGACCTATATATAAAATGCCATGCCACAAGAGCTGGAACCCATTATTACCTACAAATACTAATTTTTAGACAAATCCGTAAATGTCACAGAATGTCGCAAAAATCATCAAAATACCGAATATCGGGAGGTACTGTTATATCGTGGCTATTCCAAAACGTTGACCGATATATCTCATTTTCAATACCAATCATCCAATACACAATACATCGTTCCGCAAAATTTTGAAGTTCTGGGTCAAATAATGTGGGCTGTATCGTGATTTTAACAGACAGACGGACATCGTTAAATGGACTTAGAATTTTATGCTGATTATGAATATAAAAGGCCCAAGGACAAAAAAAATTGTCTTTGTCTTTGCTGACTGTGGTCGTCCAAAAGTTTAAATATATGCTGATAAATGTGGCGAGGGTGACTGGACAGAGAAGTGGATCAGTTTCTTGGAAGCGATTACCTTGTTGAATATTTGTATAGATTTGAAAAGAGGGGCGAAGCAAATTCGCCGTATGCCCTGTTGGATATACACTTAAGCCAGTATAGGCCTGTTGTGCGCTCTAGACTATGGGTTTTTTTGAAGAAGGCGGTCAGTTTACAGTCTGTTATATTTGAAATTCAGTTGCCTTTATGAAATTTCTTAACTGTCTTATATTTGCCATGGTCTGATTAAGGTCTGGTATGGAGTGGTTCCTAAAGAATTGGGATCTGGTATTTGCAAACGCTGGGCATTGACAGAGAAAATGTTCCAATATTTATCTATGCGTTTAGGAGGCAGTCGAACCCACCTTAAACGATGGGACAAACAGCAATGTTCTCCAGTCAATATTATAATAGTTAGCTTATAACTTTTATTCACTTTTTGTCTGCATGATACATGATACAACATCATTTTTTTATTTATTTAATAAGAGTCATACTTATAATTAGATTACAAATATAAAACTAAAACTATAAGCTGTGACTACTAGGCCTTAAGCTTAGGGAAATCTATTTGCAAATGTATTTAAAGAGATGTATATTTACAAATAATTTATATAATTTAATTATGAAAATAACATTGTTTTTTATGTATTAGAATTATATTATTTAAAGCTAATGAACATTAGCCTTATACTTAAAAATATTGAAAATATTTGTCTAATAATTATAGAATAATCGAAATTGAACCCTTATTGGTATGCTAACATTTGTAATTGTAGAATAAGCTTACGTAAGTAATATTATTTTAAACTTATTTATGTGTTTATATTAAACGTTTTTTTTTTATTTTTATACAATTTATCCATTATCATTCATTGATATCTCATGTGGTACTGATACCATGTTTCTCAAGCATTGTTAAAACAAACTATTTTCATAATATTATTCTCAAGCTGTATAGTTTTTTAGTATGTTTCCAACATACATGTTAACATGTTTTAGAAAAGTTATAATTTCAAGTGTCTGTGCTTCGTTTTCGGAATTTTGTTATCTATCAATAAGATTATTATTGGGATCTATCATGTTAGTTATGGTAGAATTAAGATGGTAAAGTTAGGCAGTCATGAGTTTACAATTTTTTCAAAATCTTTTATTTGACAACACCTCATTGTCAAAATGTATATTTATAAGTCCATTGCATATACGCAAGTCAAGGATGGGTATCTGATTTCTATACTGTGAAATTTGACAAGACAAATTACAGACAAGTAAAAAACATAAAATTCGGCCGGGCCGAACTTTTAATGGCCTCCATCATTGGGTAAAGAAAATATTTTTATTTAAAAGTATTTGAATTCAAACGTGTTCCACTTTAAACTATAAATAACAGTAAGACCGTTTGGATAATAATAATTCAAAAAAACCATAAAGTGGGTCAGGCTTTTGTATGGGGGCCATACCAAAGCGGGAACCTTCAATTTTATACTTGAAGGATTGTCATCTACCAAATTCTATTAAATACCAAATTTTAAACAATTTCGTGGGTAAATGTGACTAGGATTATAAAAATACCGAAAATCGGTGGGTATCGTTATATGTGTGCTGTAGGAAAATTTGGAACTAAAAGTTTAATGTTCTGCCACCGGAGCTAGAACACATTATAACCTACACGCATAAGTTTTCAGCGTTTATGAGAAGTAGGTAAGTTTTTCCGTATGTGTGACCAGTGAATAGTCGATTTATGAATTTGATCTCTCCAGGAGGCATGTTGGAACCAGCATACCTCCCGGCGACGAGACAGTGAGGAGACGGTGGTTCTGCGAAAAAATGAGAGAAGTATGTGCCTTTAGTGATCGAAATGTTTTTATAATTTCCTTCCATTCACTCTATAGATGCTGAAAGATTTGGGAGTGAGCATCTTTTATTACGATGGCCGATCGAATCATTGAGCCGGCCTAAGCCGCTCATTAGCAGGGATGCCAATATGTGAGGGAGTCCAGGTAATGGTGAGTTGTGTAATTTTTTAGTTATTTACTTTTCGGAGTATATTATTTGCCAGATAGTTCTGAGTTGTGTTTTGTTTCAGTAATAGACAGTCATTTTTACTGTCGGTTAGAATAGTGTGGCCTTATTGATGTTATCTTCTATGATTATATATATGGCCTTATTGATAGTATGTAATTCTCCCATTAGTGAAGACATTTTACTCGGTATTTTAAAAAGGAAGTTTTGGTTAAATGAGATGTTGCATACTGCACATCCAGTCGTAGCGCTGGAAACTGAGGCATCAGTTGCCCAAAAAGTATGACCTGTATTTTTTGACCTTTCAACTTTTTCTGGTAGGATCATACGATAAAATTCATTAGGTTGGAAATTTTTGGAGGAGTTGAACAAATTTATGAGGAAAGTAAATGTGTTTCCTAGGTATTCGATTTGATTCACGACAACTTTGTCGCAAATGTGTTTAAATTTGAAGTATATTAGGCCCAAACTTGTCTTGTTGGAGGAATTTTGGTAAAATTGTCGATTGTGACATTTAAATTTGATTAATACTTTCGCGCCGAGATATTGGGATCTTTGGTAGCATCAGTTTGTTGGTGGTAACATCAATGCTTATGCGTAGATTGCGTGGACAGGTGTTGACGGTGTGAGTCCACGACTTCCTCTTAGCATCTGATTTTGAAAAGATGTAAGTTTTTTGTTTAAATAAGTTGGCATATAAGCCATTGAAGAGATGCAGAAAGACTATGGATTTTGCTAAATTTATAGCAATATTTGGGAGTAGACCTTGTTTAATATTGTTGGTCATTTTGAATGCATTTATTGACTTGTTGCAGTAGTAGATAACATCATCATAGTGTTCTTTAAGAGATAAACTGTTTTTTGTGTGTCTTCCTAAAAACTCGATACTGGCGTGTATTTGCTGGCGAAATGTTATTTTCGTCAATGAAATGTTGCAAACGTTCTTTCACAATTAATTTTTTTATTTTTAAAGGTACTGATATTAAGGCTATTGGTCTGAAGTTTGTAAACAATTATAGATCTTTGCCTTTTTTGGTATCGGTATAATTTTCATTTTTTCGCCATTCAAAATTTTTTAATAAATGTACAAATTATTTTGTTATATTTTTGTGACATAGTATACAAGTTTTCGGTCGAGACCCGTATTGGCATAGAACAGTTGGTAGTTAAAACGGCTTAGTCCAGAAACCTTGTTCTAAACAGTCCACGGTTCCTAAATGAGTCCCATAATTTGTTACATAAGATCATATCTATCATTGGTACTTCAGTAGTCGGGCTTGTTCAGAGACGTTGACTTTTTTTCGACTCCTTGTTTTGTGTTGCTTGGGACTCATCTTTCTCCTCCTCGCCCTTAGACTTTGTCACACTGGCCATGGGGAGATCGTCAACTCCAATCACAATAAGAGTACCGTGTTCTTTCTTCTCTCTCCCACCTCTTCACATCCAAAGTCTTGTCGCCCAAAAGACTTCGAGCATTCGTTCCGTCCTGTATTTGCTGCCAAATCCTCTGACGTATCGTCATTTTAGTTAGGCGAGGAATTGCAGCTTAAGGCTGTCGTTTTCCAAAGGGCGTTCTATCATGCTGATAATTTTCCTTATGGCGGGAAGTTTGTAGAACATTTTATCGTTATTCACCCGCTGCTCATGATTGTAATTGGATGATGTTAAAATATTCGAAAGATCTTGCTTTCGGTTGGAAGTTTATAACGAGACTATAATATTTTATTGAAAACAAGTAAAAAGCATTAAATTCGGCTGGGTCGAACTTTTAATAGCCTCTACCATTGGGTAAAGATAATATTTTTATATACAAGTATTTGAATTCAAACGTGTTCCACTTTAAACTACAAATACCACTGAGACCGTCTGGACAATGATATTAAAAGTGGATCTAAAGTAGATCAGGCCTTTGTATGGGGGCCATACCAAAAAATGTGAGTAGGATTACAATACAAACGATACAAAAATTCTGAATATCCGGAACTACCATTATGTTGGGGCTGAACGAAAACGTTGACCTATATATACAATCATCCGCTACCGGAGCTAGAACCCACTACGATCTATAGTACCAATTTTTGGACAAATCTGTGGAAAATGTGGCGAAAATAATCAAAATACAGAATATCGAGAGTATCTGAATTCAAGCGTGTGTTTCACTTTAAACTTCATATACCAGTAAGACCGTTTGCATAATGCAGTTAAATTTATCAAAAAAAAAAAAAAAATTATTTTAAAGTGAGTTAGGGAGTTATATTGGGCCATACCAAAACTGGAGCCTCCATAGGCAATTTTATACTTCAAGGATTGTCATCTATCAAATCTTCTAAAATACCAAATTTGAAACAATTATGTAAGTAAATGTGACTAGGATTATCAAAATACCGAATATGGAACTAAACATTCAATGTTCTGCCACCGGGCTAGAACCCATTATGAACTGCAAATGCTAATTTTTATCAAAATATCGAATATGGGGAAGTACCGTTATATGGGGGCTATACCAAAACGTGGACCTATACCTACAATGTTTCGCCATACGAGCTAGAACCCATTTTGAGCCACAAATACCAATTTTTACACAAATTCGTACGAAAATGTAGCAAAAATCATTAAAATACCGAATATCGGGAGGTATCGTTATATGTGGGCTATAAGAAAACGTGGACCTATACAAGCAATGTTTCGCCTGTGAAGCTAGTACCCATTATGGCGTACATATACCAATTTAAAAAATATGTGGCGAAATCATCAAAATATCGAATATCGGGAGGTATATACCAAACATTCTCTCATTTTCAATACCAACCATCCTAAGCACAATACAAATTGTTCTGCAAAATTTTGACGGTCTACGTCAAATAATGTGGGCTGTATCGTCATTTCAACAGACAGATGGACATCCTTAAATCGGCTTAGAATTGTATGCTGATTATGAAGATATATACTTTATGGGGTCTACGATGAATATTTAGGGATGTGCGAGAAAGCCATGAAATTCGACCACCTGCAAATGTTACAACATATCCACTTGTTGAGTGTCCATTATCGCGATCTCCAGCATAATCAGAACAGTAAAACGCTTTGGATAAAAGTTGTTATTATTCTCAAAAATAATTCCGTTACTGACTGTTCCACATAGGTATTTGAAAATACGCTTTACTGCTGTTATATGTTAATCAAAATGTGAACCTATAAACCGACTTAGAAACGAAACAGCAAAGGCTATATCGGGCCTCGTTACAAGGGCTAAATACATCAGAGAGCCAATTGCTTCTCGAAAAGGACATTTACTTATTTTCGTATTTTGTACTGGAGTATAAGTTTCTTCCATTGGTGCACTCACTGGTTTGGAATTTTTAATGCTAAACTTTCGTAACAACTTCTTAGATTACAGTGACTGTGATATACATATAATCTTTTTATACCCTCCATCATAGTATGCAGGGTATATTAAGTTTGTCATTCCGCTTGTAACACTACGAAATATACATTTATGATCCCGCAAATTATAAATATTCTTTATCAGCATAAAATTCTATGTCGATTTAGCGATGTCCGTCCGTCTGTCCGTCTGTTTAAATCACTCTAGATTCCGAACAAAATGAAGTAGGTTAATAAATCTTTACCCAAATGTGTATTATGTCTGCAGAACTTTTGGGTTATGTAGGTCCACGTTTGGTGTAGCCCCCATATAATGGTACCACCCTTTTTCGGTATTTTGGCGATTTAAGCGACATTATGCACCGGAAATGTTTCAAATTCGGTATTTGAAGTTAGTAATTGATAGTACAGTCTAAGACAGAAAATTGTCTATGCAGGTCTACGTCTTCGTATAGCAACATTATTCACCGGAATTGTTTCTTTATATACCATTATTTATTATACCATCATCAATATAAATGGCCAAAATAGTAATTTTTTTTGTTGATTTCTCCTTTGAAACGCAACCATCTGCAGCGCTAAATTCAAACTTGAATTTAATCAACATCTCTTTGAATCTTGAGACTTGTTTGAGCCCATTGAACGCTTTTTGCAATTTGGAAAATTTTCCTGAACCATCCTCATAGCGTACTGATTGCTGCATGTATATCTCCTCTTCAATTTTGCCGCACAAAAAACAGTTTTTATATCAAATTGTGTTAGTTGGTAGTTATACACACTCAATATAACCAAGATAATTATAATTGACGTGAACTTTGCGACCGAACTAAAAATTTGTAGATAGTTTTGTCCACATTTTTGTGTAAATCCACGAACTACTAGATGTGCTTTGAACCGTTCTATGGTATCATCCTTGTTTTTTTTTTCCTATTTTGTAACCATTTATTAGATAATACTTTTATCTTTCGACAATTCTTATTAGAGATTTGTGCTCATCATCCATAGCTTGTTTCCACTTCGTACTATGCTCACATGAAATAGCATCTTCATAGGTGTTCAGCTCATATTTTCCGTCCATGAATGAGTAGAGCTTATCATCAATTTCCCTAAATGTTCTTGACCGAAGGTTATAGGGATGTCGTTCGTTATTTATTAAAGGATGTTTATGGAACTCTACTGAAACTTCTTCAATAAATTCCAAGACCTCTTGCTGGTTTGGCCGAATACATTCTTTAGAATATTAATCTCGATATATTTCAGATGCTGGTTTCTTCACTTTCATCACGTTTTTTAATAAAATTTTGTTCGAGTAAGCAACTATTCGGTGTGCTATGATTATCGTCTCTAATAAATACATCTCGAGCTTTTACAATTCGTTTCTCCTCTGGTATCCCTATGTGATATCTTTTACACTATTCTTCATAATTTACAAGAAATCCTCTTTTGAATGTGAACGTATGGGGTTGATCTTCATTTTCCAATTCATATACTCTTTGGTGTTTGGAGTTTTACACAGTTTTGAATCCCAGAGAAATTGTTGCTCATATGGCCATTTGCCCCTGAGTCAACGTATGCATTCCTCCATACAATGTCGACTTGATAAATTTTTTAAAGTTTGTTCATCTTTATTTCGTGCCTTCCAATGATGAAAAGAAATGGCGATATTCATCAGGAAGTGTCATTAATAGCTTAGTTATGAGCATGTTGTATGTAATCTGTTCACCTAATTCGCCTAATTGTATTATAGCTTCTGCAGTTTTCATACTTGCACCGATATGCTGTCTCCTAATGACAATTGAAAAAATTGTTGTTGCAGCATATGAATTGATGTCTCTGATTTTTGTTCATAAACGCTACCCAAAACTAACCACATACCAAAAACTGTTTGTTTGTGTGATTCACCGGTTCTTCTTCCATAGCAACAACAATTATTTTCCGCGCCTTTGCCCACAATGCTCTATAAATGTCTGGCACGTAAAATTAACTTTATTTGGAACTGCCGCAATGTCCAACCTTCCACTTCATTCAACTCGGATAATTTGGTGTCCTCCATAATTCTAATCTTCTTGAATCAAATAACATTCTTCTTCAGTTACAGGTGTCTGGGCCCAAAACCTGTTAAAATATTCCAAGGCTCAATAAGAAAGGTTGCTCTTCTAAGAAACTAGAAAAATGCAACTTTGTGTTGGAGTCTTATAGTGTCAAATAGTCTTTTAAATATGCAACAGTAGCCTTTGTTTATTTTTTACAAAGTTATATTGGGAAAAACACGTGAAACATGAATGAAATTTCGGGGTTATTCCACAAGATTGATTGAAAATAGTGAGACAAAACAGTTTTTTCACAAAATTGTACAGTTTATTAACCATTTCCTTGAAAATTTGCATTTATTTTGCAACCAAATTTGAAATAATTTCAAATTATTGAATTTTTTATTCAAATCAATACACACACATACACAAAGTGTATTTAGGGAGTAGCTTTGTTCTACCTTTCGTAATTATGCCATGAAATATTCAAAAGACCTTGTATTCGGTTGGAAATTTGTAATAAAACTATAATATTTTATTAAAAAAAATATTCAAAACATAAGAAATGTTTTACAAAGCATAAATAAAAAAGTTTTTATTTAATGTAGCAAGGTGATATAAATAAAGTGTACAGTGCACAATATAAATAGATTTCTTTAAGAGATCACCACCATCCAGTATGGGGTAAATTGTCTGTACCTGCATTGATGGGTCACTGCGTAGTGCATTCCGTCTTTATAGTTTTCTTGACAGCTTTGATGTAAGATGACGAAGAAACCAAAAGGATTAATTTATATAAAAAATTCCAAAGGGATAAACAAACAAGACTCAAAGAAAAGGACCGGAGATAAAAAGCGAGGAGACTTCAAGTGATTGAAGTCCATCTGGCCAAAGACGAATTTGTACGAGTGGTCTCTATTAAAACACAGGATAATATATTAAAGTGGAGGTAGGTTAGGTTAGGTTAAAGGACGTGCGGATATTACTAATTAATGAGTACTGGGCAGTTGCAGAGCAAGTGCTCGATTTTCTCGATTTCTTCTTCATCTTGACAGATCCTATAGTAGTCAATGCCGTCGCTGTCCCATTTCAAGGTCATAGCCCTCACCTTACAGTGATCTGTGATGATACCCACCACAAGTTTTAGATCAGGTTTTGACAATGACATCAGCGACATTGTTCTCTTCTCCGAGAGTGTGGGCCAGATTCGTTTGGGGATGGTGCATCCCATTTCATCCAGCCATTTTTTTGGATTTTCTCAGAGTAATGTTTGTGAATAACCTGTCGGAAATGGCACAGTGGTGGTTTAACCGAGTTGTCTACTTCAATTGTAGATGATTCGGATCCTAGTCTGGCCAATTCGTCTGCAGTCTCGTTACCTGGGATGTTAAAATGTCCAGGAACCCAACAGAGCTTGATGGATAACCCAGTGTTTTCCAAGGCTTCCCTGCAGTTCAAAACAGCCCTAGACTTGATTGTAAAGGAACTCAAGGCCTTCAGTGCCGCTTGACTATCGACATATATAGTCACCGGACTACTGACTTCAATGCTCCTCGTGACCAGCAGGTCAATGGCCTTTTTGACCACAATGATTTCCGCCTGAAATACGCTACAGTTGTTTCCAAGCTTGTAGGATTCACGAACATTAAGTTTATCACAGAAGACACCAGCTCCCGTACCACACTCCATCTTTGAACCGTCGGTATAAACAGCTATGCCGCGGAAAGGTGGGTTGTTATGAGCCCAGGCGTCTCTATCAGGTATGTGTATGTCAGGTGGGTAGAAGCTTAGTCGTCGCTACAGTTGTTTCCAAGCTTGTAGGATTCACGAACATTAAGTTTATCACAGAAGACACCAGCTCCCGTACCACACTCCATCTTTGAACCGTCGGTATAAACAGCTATGCCGCGGAAAGGTGGGTTGTTATGAGCCCAGGCGTCTCTATCAGGTATGTGTATGTCAGGTGGGTAGAAGCTTAGTCGTCGTGAAATGTAGTCACTTGCAAAGGCTATCTCTCCCACATTCCTTACACGCCTTAGAATCGCAGAATGTCGAAAGGGTTGACTGCGCCATTCACTTAGTTCTCTGAGTCGAAGAGCACTCCTGAATGCCTATTCCTCCACATATATATTCAGTGGCTTAGGCCCAGTAGAGTATCCAGTGGTGGTCGAGGCGTGCTTCTGAGGGCACCCGTTATTAGTAGGGATGCGACACTTTGAACTTTTTTTAATATGTCGTAGATAAGTTGACTTCTTCAAAGAATGCCACCATACTAGAGATCCATAGGTTAGAATGGGGCGAACGATGGACTCATACATCCATTTTATGATGTGCGGTTTGAGGCCCCAGCATTTGCATATAGAATTCTTACAGGAATAGAGTGCAATCAAGCCTCTCTTAACTCGTTCCTCGGTGTTCCTCTTCCAACTTAGTCGGCGGTCAAGGATAGTGCCAAGGTATTTGGCTTCTAGCGAGAGGTTTAAAGTGACTCCATCTAGTTTCGGTGGTGTAAATAAAGGATATTTACGTCTTTTAGTGAAATAGACGAGCTCTGTCTTTGATGGGGTCACGCCTAGTCCATTGCGATGGGCCCACCGTGATAAGGTGACTAGAGCTCCATGCATTAGGTCCGAGATTGTTTGTAGGAATTTCCCGGCAATTAATGATCGACGTCATCAGCGTATGCGACTACTTTCGTCCCTGTTACCTCTACATCTATAATTATATTGTTAATGACCAAAAGCCAAAGTAGTGGTGATAGGACACCCCCTTGCGGAGTGCCCCTAGTGACCGATTTCCTGACGGATGTTTCCCCAATGCTCGAGCTGATGATTCTGCTGTTAAGCATGGTATCAATCCAGTCTATGAGGAGTTGGGGTACTTTAAGTTTTGATAATGAATCATGAATGGATTCTAGCGTGACGTTGTTAAAGGCTCCCTCAATATCAAGGAAGGCAGCCAAGGTGGATAAGGATCCATCCATGTTCTTCTCTATATACCCTACGACATCGTGTTGCGCTGTTTCAACAGATTTACCTTTCATATAGGCATGCTGAGCAGTGCTAATGACGGTCTTGGGTAATAGAGATCTGATCTCAATGTCTGTCAGCCTTTCCAAAGTTTTCAGTAAGAAGGATGAGAGACTTATCGGTCTATAGTCCTTGGGAAGTGAGTGACTCGGTTTCCCCGCTTTGGGGATATAAGTGACTGTGACTTCTCTCCATGATTCCGGAATGTAGGGTAGACACAGACAAGCTCGAAAATCTCCCCCAGTATTGGGGATAATGACGCTGAGACACGCTGGATCATAACGGGAATAATACGTACTGCCCACTCAATAGAAACGAAACAGCAAAGGCTATATCGGGCCTCGTTACAAGAGCTAAATACATCAGAGAGCCAATTGCTTCTCGAAAAGGACATTTACTTATTTTCGTATTTTGTACTGGAGTATAAGTTTCTTCCATTGGTGCACTCACTGGTTTGGAATTTTTAATGCTAAACTTTCGTAACAACTTCTTAGATTACAGTGACTGTGATATACATATAATCTTTTTATACCCTCCATCATAGTATGCAGGGTATATTAAGTTTGTCATTCCGCTTGTAACACTACGAAATATACATTTATGATCCCGAAAATTATAAATATTCTTTATCAGCATAAAATTCTATGTCGATTTAGCGATGTCCGTCCGTCTGACCGTCTGTTTAAATCACTCTAGACTCCGAACAAAATGAAGTAGGTTAATAAAATTTTACCCAAATGTGTATTATGTCTGCAGGACTTTTGGGTTATGTAGGTCCACGTTTGGTGTAGCCCCCATATAATGGTACCACCCTTTTTCGGTATTTTGGCGATTTAAGCGACATTATGCACCGGAAATGTTTCAAATTCGGTATTTGAAGTTAGTAATTGATAGTACAGTCTAAGACAGAAAATTGTCTATGCAGGTCCACGTCTTCGTATATCAACATTATTCACCGGAATTTTTTCTTTATATACCATTATTTATTATACCATCATCAATATAAATGGCCAAAATAGTATTTTTTTTTGTTGATTTCTCCTTTGCCACGAAATAGCATCTTCATAGGTGTTCAGCTCATACTTTCCGTCCATGAATGAGTAGAGCTTATCATCAATTTCCCTAAATGTTCTTGACTGAAGGTTATAGGGATGTCGTTCGTTATTTATTAAAGGATGTTTATGGAACTCTACTGAAACTTCTTCAATAAATTCCAAGACCTCTTGCTGGTTTGGCCGAATACATTCTTTAGAATATTAATCTCGATATATTTCAGATGCTGGTTTCTTCACTTTCATCACGTTTTTTAATAAAATTTTGTTCGAGTAAGCAACTATTCGGTGTGCTATGATTATCATCTCTAATAAATACATCTCGAGCTTTTACAATTCGTTTCTCCTCTGGTATCCCTATGTGATATCTTTTACACTATTCTTCATAATTTACAAAAAATCCTCTTTTGAATGTGAACATATGGGGTTGATCTTCATTTTCCAATTCATATACTCTTTGGTGTTTGGAGTTTTACACAGTTTTGAATCCCAGAGAAATTGTTGCTCATATGGCCATTTGCCCCTGAGTCAACGTACTACTTTTCTTATCTTATCAGAGGTTACTACCATCACTTGATTCATAAATGCAGTTTCTTCACTACGCTTCTTCGAATTTGCTTCTTTCAAGGCAATCCCTTTTCCAGGACCCGACTTGCCACACTGGAAACAAGTTTTCTTTGTAGACTTCCGACCATTGTATTCAGTGATGTCCAATCTGCATTCCTCCATACAATGTCGACTTGATAAATTTTTTAAAGTTTGTTCATCTTTTTTTCATGCCTTCCAATGATGAAAAGAAATGGCGATATTCATCAGGAAGTGTCATTAATAGCTTAGTTATCAGCATGTTGTATGTAATCCGTTCACCTAATTCGCCTAATTGTATTATAGTTTCTGCAGTTTTCATACTTGCACCGATATGCTGTCTCCTATTGACAATTGAAAAAATTGTTGTTGCAGCATATGAATTGATGTCTCTGATTTTTGTTCATAAACGCTATCCAAAACTAACCACATACCAAAAACTGTTTGTTTGTGTGATTCACCGGTTCTTCTTCCATAGCAACAACAATTATTTTCCGCGCCTTTGCCCACAATGCTCTATAAATGTCTGGCACGTAAAATTAACTTTATTTGGAACTGCCGCAATGTCCAACCTTCCACTTCATTCAACTCGGATAATTAGGTGTCCTCCATAATTCTAATCTTCTTGAATCAAATAACATTCTTCTTCAGTTACAGGTGTCTGGGCCCAAAACCTGTTAAAATATTCCAAGGCTCAATAAGAAAGGTTGCTCTTCTAAGAAACTAGAAAAATGCAACTTTGTGTTGGAGTCTTATAGTGTCAAATAGTCTTTTAAATATGCAACAGTAGCCTTTGTTTATTTTTTACAAAGTTATATTGGGAAAAACACGTGAAACATGAATGAAATTTCGGGGTTATTCCACAAGATTGATTGAAAATAGTGAGACAATACAGTACAGTACAGTTTATTACCCATTTCCTTGAAAATTTGCATTTATTTTGCAACCAAATTTGAAATAATTTCAAATTATTGAATTTTTTATTCAAATCAATATACACACATACACAAAGTGTATTTAGGGAGTAGCTTTGTTCTACCTTTCGTAATTATGCCATGAAATATTCAAAAGACCTTGTATTCGGTTGGAAGTTTGTAATAAAACTATAATATTTTATTAAAAAAATATTCAAAACATAAGAAATGTTTTACAAAGCCTAAATAAAAAAGTTTTTATTTAATGTAGCAAGGTGATATAAATAAAGTGTACAGTGCACAATATAAATAGATTTCTTTAAGAGATCACCACCATCCAGTATGGGGTAAATTGTCTGTACCTGCATTGATGGGTCACTGCGTAGTGCATTCCGTCTCTATAGTTTTCTTGACAGCTTTGATGTAAGATGACGAAGAAACCAAAAGGATTAATTTATATAAAAAATTCCAAAGGGATAAACAAACAAGACTCAAAGAAAAGGACCGGAGATAAAAAGCGAGGAGACTTCAAGTGATTGAAGTCCATCTGGCCAAAGACGAATTTGTACGAGTGATCTCTATTAAAACACAGGATAATATATTAAAGTGGAGGTAGGTTAGGTTAGGTTAAAGGACGTGCGGATATTAATTCTTAATGAGTGCTGGGCAGTGGCAGAGCAAGTGTTCGATTTTCTCGATTTCTTCTTCATCTTGACAGATCCTACAGTAGTCAATGCCATCGCTGTCCCATTTCGAGGTCATAGCCCTCACCTTACAGTGATCTGTGATGATACCCCCCACAAGTTTTAGATCAGGTTTTGACAATGACATCAGCGACCTTGTTCTCTTCTCCGAGAGTGTGGGCCAGATTCGTTTGGGGATGGTGCATCCCATTTCATCCAGCCATTTTTTTGGATTTTCTCAGAGTAATGTTTGTGAATAACCTGTCGGAAATGGCACAGTGGTGGTTTAACCGAGTTGTCTACTTCAATTGTAGTTGATTCGGATCCTAGTCTGGCCAATTCGTCTGCAGTCTCGTTACCTGGGATGTTAAAATGTCCAGGAACCCAACAGAGCTTGATGGATAACCCAGTCTTTTCCAAGGCTTCCCTGCAGTTCTAAACAGCTCTAGACTTGATTGTAAAGGAACTCAAGGCCTTCAGTGCCGCTTGACTATCGACATATATAGTCACCGGACTACTGACTTCAATGCTCCTCGTGACCAGCAGGTCAATGGCCTTTTTGAACACAATGATTTCCGCCTGAAATACGCTACAGTTGTTTCCAAGCTTGTAGGATTCACGAACATTAAGTTTATCACAGAAGACATCAGCTCCCGTACCACACTCCATCTTTGAACCGTCGGTATAAACAGCTATGCCGCGGAAAGGTGGGTTGTTATGAGCCCAGGCGTCTCTACCAGGTATGTGTATGTCAGGTGGGTAGAAGCTTAGTCGTCGCTACAGTTGTTTCCAAGCTTGTAGGATTCACGAACATTAAGTTTATCACAAAAGACACCAGCTCCCGTACCACACTCCATCTTTTAACCGTCGGTATAAACAGCTATGCCTCGGAAAGGTGGGTTGTTATGAGCCCAGGCGTCTCTATCAGGTATGTGTATGTCAGGTGGGTAGAAGCTAAGTCGTCGTGAAATGTAGTCACTTGCAAAGGCTATCTCTCCCACATTCCTTACACGCCTTAGAATCGCAGAATGTCGAAAGGGTTGACTGCGCCATTCACTTAGTTCTCTGAGTCGAAGAGCACTCCTGAATGCCTATTCCTCCACATATATATTCAGCGGCTTAGGCCCAGTAGAGTATCCAGTGGTGCTTGAGGCGTGCTTCTGAAGGCACCCGTTATTAGTAGGGATGCGACCCTTTGAACTTTTTTTAATATGTCGTAGATAAGTTGACTTCTTCAAAGAATGCCACCATACTAGAGATCCATAGGTTAGAATGGGGCGAACGATTGACTCATACATCCATTTGATGATGTGCGGTTTGAGGCCCCAGCATTTGCCTATAGAATTCTTACAGGAATAGAGTGCAATCAAGCCTCTCTTAACTCGTTCCTCGGTGTTCCTCTTCCAACTTAGTCGGCGGTCAAGGATAGTGCCAAGGTATTTGGCTTCTAGCGAGAGGTTTAAAGTGACTCCATCTAGTTTCGGTGGTGTAAATGAAGGATATTTACGTCTTTTAGTGAAATAGACGAGCTCTGTCTTTGATGGGGTCACGCCTAGTCCATTGCGATGCGCCCACCGTGATAAGGTGACTAGAGCTTCATGCATTAGGTCCGAGATTGTTTGTAGGAATTTCCCGGCAATTAATGATCGACGTCATCAGCGTATGCGACTACTTTCGTCCCTGTTACCTCTAGATATATAATTATATTGTTAATGACCAAAAGCCAAAGTAGTGGTGATAGGACACCCCCTTGCGGAGTGCCCCTAGTGACCGATTTCCTGACGGATGTTTCCCCAATGCTCGAGCTGATGATTCTGCTGTTAAGCATGGTATCAATCCAGTCTATGAGGAGTTGGGGTACTTTAAGTTTTGATAATGAATCATGAATGGATTCTAGCGTGACGTTTTTAAAGGCTCCCTCAATATCAAGGAAGGCAGCCAAGGTGAATAAGGATCCATCCATGTTCTTCTCTATATACCCTACGACATCGTGTTGCGCTGTTTCAACAGATTTACCTTTCATATAGGCATGCTGAGCAGTGCTAATGACGGTCTTGGGTAATAGAGATCTGATCTCAATGTCTGTCAGCCTTTCCAAAGTTTTCAGTAAGAAGGATGAGAGACTTATCGGTCTATAGTCCTTGGGAAGTGAGTGACTCGGTTTCCCCGCTTTGGGGATATAAGTGACTGTGACTTCTCTCCATGATTCCGGAATGTAGGGTAGACACAGACAAGCTTGAAAATCTCCCCCAGTATTGGGGATAATGACGCTGAGACACGCTGGATCATAACGGGAATAATACGTACTGCACACTCAATAGAAACGAAACAGCAACGGCTATATCGGGCCTCGTTACAAGGGCTAAATACATCAGAGAGCCAATTGCTTCTCGAAAAGGACATTTACTTATTATCGTATTTTGTACTGGAGTATAAGTTTCTTCCATTGGTGCACTCACTGGTTTGGAATTTTTAATGCTAAACTTTCGTAACAACTTCTTAGATTACAGTGACTGTGATATACATATAATCTTTTTATACCCTCCATCATAGTATGCAGGGTATATTAAGTTTGTCATTCCGCTTGTAACACTACGAAATATACATTTATGATCCCGCAAATTATAAATATTCTTTATCAGCATAAAATTCTATGTCGATTTAGCGATGTCCGTCCGTCTGTCCGTCTGTCCGTCTGTCCGTCTGTTTAAATCACTCTAGATTCCGAACAAAATGAAGTAGGTTAATAAAATTTTACCCAAATGTGTATTATGTCTGCAGGACTTATGGGTTATGTAGGTCCACGTTTGGTGTACCCCCATATAATGGTACCACCCTTTTTCGGTATTTTGGCGATTTAAGCGACATTATGCACCGGAAATGTTTCAAATTCGGTATTTGAAGTTAGTAATAGATAGTACAGTCTAAGACAGAAAATTGTCTATGCAGGTCCACGTCTTCGTATAGCAACATTATTCACCGGAATTTTTTCTTTATATACCATTATTTATTATACCATCATCAATATAAATGGCCAAAATAGTGTTTTTTTTGTTGATTTCTCCTTTGCCATGAAATAGCATCTTCATAGGTGTTCAGCTCATACTTTCCGTCCATGAATGAGTAGAGCTTATCATCAATTTCCCTAAATGTTCTTGACCGAAGGTTATAGGGATGTCGTTCGTTATTTATTAAAGGATGTTTATGGAACTCTACTGAAACTTCTTCAATAAATTCCAAGACCTCTTGCTGGTTTGGCCGAATACATTCTTTAGAATATTAATCTCGATATATTTCAGATGCTGGTTTCTTCACTTTCATCACGTTTTTTAATAAAATTTTGTTCGAGTAAGCAACTATTCGGTGTGCTATGATTATCATCTCTAATAAATACATCTCGAGCTTTTACAATTCGTTTCTCCTCTGGTATCCCTATGTGATATCTTTTACACTATTCTTCATAATTTACAAAAAATCCTCTTTGGAATGTGAACATATGGGGTTGATCTTCATTTTCCAATTCATATACTCTTTGGTGTTTGGAGTTTTACACAGTTTTGAATCCCAGAGAAATTGTTGCTCATATGGCCATTTGCCCCTGAGTCAACGTACTACTTTTCTTATCTTATCAGAGGTTACTACCATCACTTGATTCATAAATGCAGTTTCTTCACTACGCTTCTTCGAATTTGCTTCTTTCAAGACAATCCCTTTTCCAGGACCCGACTTGCCACACTGGAAACAAGTTTTCTTTGTAGACTTTTGACCATTGTATTCAGTTTCTAACCATGTTTCGCAACAAAAGCTGCAGGTTTATCCGGCTTGATGTCCAATCTGCATTCCTCCATACAATGTCGACTTGATAAATTTTTTAAAGTTTGTTCATCTTTTTTTCGTGCCTTCCAATGATGAAAAGAAATGGCGATATTCATCAGGAAGTGTCATTAATAGCTTAGTTATGAGCATGTTGTATGTAATCTGTTCACCTAATTCGCCTTATTGTATTATAGTTTCTGCAGTTTTCATACTTGCACCGATATGCTGTCTCCTATTGACAATTGAAAAAATTGTTGTTGCAGCATATGAATTGATGTCTCTGATTTTTGTTCATAAACGCTTCCCAAAACTAACCACATACCAAAAACTTTTTGTTTGTGTGATTCACCGGTTCTTCTTCCATAGCAACAACAATTATTTTCCGCGCCTTTGCCCACAATGCTCTATAAATGTCTGGCACGTAAAATTAATTTTATTTGGAACTGCCGCAATGTCCAACCTTCCACTTCATTCAACTCGGATAATTTGGTGTCCTCCATAATTCTAATCTTCTTGAATCAAATAACATTCTTCTTCAGTTACAGGTGTCTGGGCCCAAAACCTGTTAAAATATTCCAAGGCTCAATAAGAAAGGTTGCTCTTCTAAGAAACTAGAAAAATGCAACTTTGTGTTGGAGTCTTATAGTGTCAAATAGTCTTTTAAATATGCAACAGTAGCCTTTGTTTATTTTTTACAAAGTTATATTGGGAAAAACACGTGAAACATGAATGAAATTTCGGGGTTATTCCACAAGATTGATTGAAAATAGTGAGACAATACAGTACAGCACAGTTTATTACCCATTTCCTTGAAAATTTGCATTTATTTTGCAACCAAATTTGAAATAATTTCAAATTATTGAATTTTTTATTCAAATCAATACACACACATACACAAAGTGTATTTAGGGAGTAGCTTTGTTCTACCTTTCGTAATTATGCCATGAAATATTCAAAAGACCTTGTATTCGGTTGGAAATTTGTAATAAAACTATAATATTTTATTAAAAAAATATTCAAAACATAAGAAATGTTTTACAAAGCCTAAATAAAAAAGTTTTTATTTAATGTAGCAAGGTGATATAAATAAAGTGTACAGTGCACAATATAAATAGATTTCTTTAAGAGATCACCACCATCCAGTATGGGGTAAATTGTCTGTACCTGCATTGATGGGTCACTGCGTAGTGCATTCCGTCTCTATAGTTTTCTTGACAGCTTTGATGTAAGATGACGAAGAAACCAAAAGGATTAATTTATATAAAAAATTCCAAAGGGATAAACAAACAAGACTCAAAGAAAAGGACCGGAGATAAAAAGCGAGGAGACTTCAAGTGATTGAAGTCCATCTGGCCAAAGACGAATTTGTACGAGTGATCTCTATTAAAACACAGGATAATATATTAAAGTGGAGGTAGGTTAGGTTAGGTTAAAGGACGTGCGGATATTAATTCTTAATGAGTGCTGGGCAGTGGCAGAGCAAGTGTTCGATTATCTCGATTTCTTCTTCATCTTGACAGATCCTATAGTAGTCAATGCCATCGCTGTCCCATTTCGAGGTCATAGCCCTCACCTTACAGTGATCTGTGATTATACCCCCCACAAGTTTTAGATCAGGTTTTGACAATGACATCAGCGACCTTGTTCTCTTCTCCGAGAGTGTGGGCCAGATTCGTTTGGGGATGGTGCATCCCATTTCATCCAGCCATTTTTTTGGATTTCCTCAGAGTAATGTTTGTGAATAACCTGTCGGAAATGGCACAGTGGTGGTTTAACCGAGTTGTCTACTTCAATTGTAGTTGATTCGGATCCTAGTCTGGCCAATTCGTCTGCAGTCTCGTTACCTGGGATGTTAAAATGTCCAGGAACCCAACAGAGCTTGATGGATAACCCAGTGTTTTTCAAGGCTTCCCTGCAGTTCTAAACAGCTCTAGACTTGATTGTAAAGGAACTCAAGGCCTTCAGTGCCGCTTGACTATCGACATATATAGTCACCGGACTACTGACTTCAATGCTCCTCGTGACCAGCAGGTCAATGGCCTTTTTGACCACAATGATTTCCGCCTGAAATACGCTACAGTACAGACATCAGCTCCCGTACCACACTCCATCTTTGAACCGTCGGTATAAACAGCTATGCCGCGGAAAGGTGGGTTGTTATGAGCCCAGGCGTCTCTATCAGGTATGTGTATGTCAGGTGGGTAGAAGCTAAGTCGTCGTGAAATGTAGTCACTTGCAAAGGCTATCTCTCCCACATTCCTTACACGCCTTAGAATCGCAGAATGTCGAAAGGGTTGACTGCGCCATTCACATAGTTCTCTGAGTCGAAGAGCACTCCTGAATGCCTATTCCTCCACATATATATTCAGCGGCTTAGGCCCAGTAGAGTATCCAGTGGTGCTTGAGGCGTGCTTCTGAAGGCACCCGTTATTAGTAGGGATGCGACCCTTTGAACTTTTTTTTAATATGTCGTAGATAAGTTGACTTCTTCAAAGAATGCCACCATACTAGAGATCCATAGGTTAGAATGGGGCGAACGATGGACTCATACATCCATTTGATGATGTGCGGTTTGAGGCCCCAGCATTTGCCTATAGAATTCTTACAGGAATAGAGTGCAATCAAGCCTCTCTTAACTCGTTCCTCGTTGTTCCTCTTCCAACTTAGTCGGCGGTCAAGGATAGTGCCAAGGTATTTGGCTTCTAGCGAGAGGTTTAAAGTGACTCCATCTAGTTTCGGTGGTGTAAATGAAGGATATTTACGTCTTTTAGTGAAATAGACGAGCTCTGTCTTTGATGGGGTCACGCCTAGTCCACAGACAAGCTTGAAAATCTCCCCCAGTATTGGGGGAGAGCTATGTCTACTTCAGCTTTCGAGAGGGATAGGAGGAGTTCGGCAGCAGCTGCTTTGCAGTGATGCAGATTAATCTGCATGATGCTAAGTAGCCGCTGTTTTCTTCCACCTAATGCAACGGCATTAGACGGAAACGGAAAGCGCTAGATGCGCCGAAATGCAATTTTCTCCCATGAGCTTAAAGGTATTCCTGGCCATCCGTATCCATAAATACTTTGATGACCAGGCCCCCTCCCTCAGTGTTTCAACTGACAAGACGCCAGTTGTCCGTTTTGAGGCTGGGGTTCAGCTTGCCCAGTATTGTCAGGATGCGTGCCGGATCCACGGATGGTGGTGGCACCCAAGCTGTCAATACCTTACGACAGGGGATGTCCTTTAACGATACAGCCGCCAGATCACATCCCTGCCAGAGGTCGCGAAAGCCAGATACTGCGGTGACCAGGTAATCCTTAGGCTGGAAATACATAAAGCGCATATTTGGCTGGCTTAAGTCATCGGCTGGCTTCTTCGTAAATGAAGAAAGGAGTTTTAGGTTGACCTAGTTCGATTTTGGCCCTAGGCTCCTAGGCCAGCCAAATAAGCGCCTTATGTATTCCCAGCTTTAGATTCCTGGTTTTCACAGCACATGACTTTCACGCCTTTGTAAAGGGTTGCACTGCCGAATTGCATACTTCGTGGGTCACCCTCTCCCGTGAAGACAAGCTCCCTCAGACGATCTTCGAATAGCAGCCATTGACTGTCGCTGATTTTACCTTCCGGTTCAGCCTTGTCGATGATTGCTACCCGAAGATTGTCCGGGTAGATGGTTTGTGAGTATTTCCTCTTCCGTCCTGTTTGGCCTGCCGTTTGTGACTTGACCTCTCCCTTGTGGACCTTGTCAGGCTTAGAGCTTGAAGGGGCTGGTGGGGGCGGTTTAATCACGACCGACTTTCTAGCGGACGGAGTGGAAGTTGTGGGCAAAGGCCGAGAAGCCGGGCCCGTGGATGCCTTCATGGCCTCATGGTGTGGTTCTTCTGTAGACCGACCCCTTTTCAACGCTGGGCGTGAAGAGGTATCGGCCTCCGGTGGAACTGCAGAGGCTTCGGTTTCTTGGCCTTATTTTTCCTGCGCTTTTTGGCAGGTGGATTTGACCCAGCAGGGTCAGCATTAGCCGTCACCTCGTGAACAACGACCGTGGTGGTCTTGTTATCGGCGGTGGATTTGCTGACCTCCGCAGGGCCCTCAGCAGAGGGTTGAACCACAGGTTGGTTTACCCTACTGCTGATAGCAGATTGTAGGAGAGGTAGAAGAGTCTGGTTAAGAGAACAGCTTGGTAAGTGCGGGTGGTTCTTTTCGAACTTTGCAATTATCCTGAGGTTCATCTTGATCAGAATCCTTTCTCTCTCCGTTATCTGCGCGGGGTCTTGGCCGATAAATTTTCTACAATAATTTAGCAATCTTTTATAGCCCCGCCTTGCTTTCGCCCCCTTTGGGTCGGCGCCATCATGAGAGGTAGGGTTTCTGGCAGGATCCCCGCCAGTACCTACAATGATGGCGTCTTGCCGATCGAGGCTGGTGACATCGGAAGTGACCGACGTTAGTCCCTCCTGGATTTGGGACTCTGCGCAAGTCTCGCTGGGAATGTTCTTGGTGGCTTCTAAAGATGACTTACCACTTTGAGACGAGGAAATGACCGTGATGTCAAATTCCTCATCCGAAAGTGGTGAGTCATCTCCAAAGCCAGAAGGAATACTTTCCTGACTGAGCCTTAGCGTTTTTGTCTTCTCCAGGAGGGCGGACAATTGTTCGCTGTGTCGCTGGATGTTGTCGTGGATGACGTCACTGTAGTTCAGTATGGAGTCGTCCCCTCCCGAGTTGGCAATCGTGTCCTGTGGCCGGTCCTTGGTCGTTGCTTCCTTGTAAGCAATAGTGTCATTGGTAGTAGTTGGGGGTTTGTTTTTATTATTATTGTAATTGTTCTTCTCCATGTGAAAAGGTCGGACTTGGAGGAGACGAGGTCCACCATTGCATAGCCTCCCTACCATGGCAAGGACTTGGCAACTAAGCCTGTTACTCACTGAGGCGCCCAGGTATCAATGAGGCAACCGTACGAATACAGTCGGTACCCTGATGACACTGATGGGCACGGTTTACGTAACACCCCAGCCTTAGGGGGTCTTATTCTTCGGTAGACCAACACCGATCACTGGATAATTCGAGGCGCCAGTTGTTCGCCTCGTCGAACCAGGTATCATGGGCACTCGGATATTTATTCCGAGACTCTCCCCCCGGTACCGCAGTCCACGACTGCTTATTTATTCACAGCTGCCCAATATATCTATTGGGCTTTCCACTATCCGCAACCTGTGGACGCGTCCGGTAGCAACCAGCTATGCTTCCGATAATCGGCCGGAAAAGTGGAGGTAATTTTAAATAATGATTTACGGATATCAGGGCGAATCTGTCAAGATATTGGCCAAGAAACATAAATCAGCAGGTATCGATTTGGCCACTTATGAGAGGCTTATTAATGTCTACAAGCCCAAGGCTACAGACATCTGAGAAGCAGTGGTGGTTTATAATAAGTACCATGGAGTACAACATTAATAAGACTAAAACGAAAAATTCCCTCAGGCCGAAGATTTATCAATAAATCTTTGCACCCGGGAGATTGTTTATACAAATATGATATGTCTCATGCACTTGTATATTTATGACAGTTTATGTTTAATTATAAGTGTTCAAGTAATATAGTAATTCAAGTAATATATAGTGGTAAATGCTTTTTAAAGTATGTGAAATTCCGAAGAAGCCATAACATAATATAATTAAGATAATGAAAGATTTCCATACCAAACGGTTGTGTTTACTTTTCTCATTTGCAACACTTTCTCACTTGCACGGTAGAACAAGTAAAAAAACATTAATAGTCTGTTCACAGAACTTTTGTGAAAGACAGACAAACAATTGCTAACCAGACAATCAAGTTTTTATTTCTGTTCGTTTTCTTTTTCGTCTGGGAATAAAAACTTTTTTTACCTATTGCCCTTCTGTCAAAAATTTATTTATATTTCCAAAAAGAGAAAGTGTGTATTTTTTTAAGGATTGCGTCTGTTAATTTTCATTGTGCCGTGTCGGTGCCCGGGCACAATCCCCACGCTTTGTTTTTGGTTATAACTCCGATAATAATATGGGTAGCCTTTGCGGGACATACTCAGAAGACAAAATATCAAGCCTCGGCCAAAGGCCGGCTACTTACAAAAAATATGAATACTTTGTAAGGATCGAGATTTTCCACTCGCACTGCCTAACGCAAACCCAAGTTTCCTACATTTAAAAATTGTTGTAAGTGGCCCCCACAGCAAACAGTCATACTCCCCACTTTATTATGGGTATTATGACCAAAAGACGGTCATAATCCCCATAATTGCAATGGGGATGGTGAATAAATCAACCTAATACGCCAAAGGTTATGCGATGCCTCAAACCTTGAAATATTGGTTCTAGACCCACGATTTTACATATGTCGATTTAGCTATGTGTGCCCGACTGTCCATTTTTATTTGTAATCACGCTACAGGTCACAATTGTGACGAAAACCTCACTAAATTTGAGGGTTAGGGTCATATTAAAAACCTTTAGGGCTTGAAATGGACCAACAAGAGATTTTTGTGATTTTGTAGTCTCCCATGCCATAATTGGCGTCTAATTTTGCCTGGGGTTAGAATTTAGAACAGCGGATGAAATGGACCATACCTTTTGCATGAAATATCCATTTTTAAACACAATATTTTACGTTGTGTAAATTCTGTGAATGAACGATTGCTATTTTCTGATTGCCTACTTTGGTGAACCAGAATTTGCCTATAGAAAAAAGCTCTTTTTGTTTACTTACATCCAAAAATTCTATTTGTCTGCCATTTGCCTTGCAATTGAAAAAAAAAATAAGTTTGCTGAACAGGCTATAAGTTCGCACGGGGCAAACTTTTAATGCCCACCACCTTAGGGTAAAGGAAACATTTTTATATAAAAGAATCTGAATTCAAGCGCGTTTAACTTTAAACTTCATATACCAATAAGGCCGTTTGCATAATGCAGTTAAATTTATCAAAAAAAAAAAAAAACTTTAAAGTGAGTGAGGCAGTTATATTGGGCCATACCAAAACTGGAGCCTTTATAGGCAATTTTATACTTCAACGATTGTCATCTATCAAATCTTCTAAAATACCAAATATGAAACAATTATGTAAGTTAATGTGACAAGGATTATCAAAATACCGAATATCGGTGGGTATAGTTTATGTGCGCTTTAGGAAAACGTGGAACTAAATATTAAATGTTCTGCCACCGAGCTAGAACCCATTATGAACTGCACATACTAATTTTTTTTATCAAAATATCGAATATCGGGAGGTACCGTTATATGAGGGCTAGAATCCATTATAACTTACAAATATATGTCTTTTTCAATACCAATCATCCTAGACACAATGCACCGTTCCGTCAAATTTTGAAGCTCCCGATCAAATAATGTGGGATGTATCGTGATTTCAACAGACAGACGGACATCGTTAAATCGACTTAGAATTTTATGCTGATTATGAATATAAAAAGGCCCAAGGACAAAAAAATTAAAGTTCTTTTTTGACTTATGCGTTCGTCTTTGCTGACTGTGGTCGTCCAGTTTCTTGGAAGCGATTACCTTGTTGAATATTTGTATAGATTTCTAAAGTGAAAAGAGGGGCGAAGCAAATTCGTCGCATGCCCTGTTGGGCATACACTTAAGCCAGTGTAGGCCTGTTGTGCGCTCTAGACTAAGGGTTTTTTTGAAGAAGGCGGTCAGTTTATAGACTGTAATATTTGAAATTCAGTTGCCTTTATGAAATGGTCTGATTAAGGTCTGGTATGGAGTCGTTCCTAAAGAATTGGGATCTGATATTTGCAAACGCTGGGCTTTGGCAGAGAAAATGTTCCAATATTTATCTCTGCGTTTAGGAGGCAGTCGAAACCACCTTAAACGATGGGACAAACAGCAATGTTCTCCAGTCAATAATATAATAGTTGTTGTCTGCATGATAATACAACATTATTTTTTTTATTTATTTAATAAGAGTCATACTTATAATTAGATTACAAATATAAAACTATAAGCTGTAACTACTAGGTCTTAAGCTTAGGGAAATCTATTTGCAAATGTATTTAAAGAGATGTATGTTTACAAATAAATTATATGATTTAATTGTGTAAATAACAATTTTTTATGTATTAGAATAATATTATTTAAAACTAAAGAACATAAGCCTTATACTTAAAAATATTGAAAATGTTTGTCTAATAATTATAGAATAATCGAAATGATCTTCTCTATCTTCTACACAAATATTGCACTTCTATTAAATTTGTCCAACTTTTTTCATGTCTCCAGCCTGAAACGAAATTGGAAAATAACGTATTCCAGAGATTCTCAAAAAAGAAATCTTCATTACCTTAAGAATTAGGTTCGGAAATGCTGTCCTCAATTCGCGCGACTTTGTTTTTTACCAAAAGAGAACAATTTGTAGCTAACAAAAAATAAAAACATTTTTTTGAGTTTTGCCTTGTTAAGGCGAAGATCATATGTTTTATGATTTAAGTGTTTGTTTTCTCTTTCGAGACGAGCTTAATGATCTGAAATTTGCAGTGAAAAGGAAAGCCAGATAGACACTATCACACACTCACCACTATGCGACGCGTTTCGCCGTTGGTTAAGCGGCTCATCAGGCATATTTAATGTGGATGATGGCTTACAAGGGCCGTTCTCTGGAAAGTAGTATATATTTCGAACTTATTGCAAATTAGCATATGCGAATTATACACTAGAAACTCTCCAGGTTCGACTCAAGTTCTATTGGCAGATCTTTTTCACAGCAACGTTTTGTTTTTTGTAGTGATGGATTTTTTGTCCACAACAACTACATTGCTTCCAATGCATACACTTGTTTTAGTGCTGCTTTAGGAAGACGGGTTAATGGCTCTGAACGTAGAGACGGCAACTTCTAGTTGGCTGCACACAGAGGTCCGCGGTTCAAATCCCACAGCCAGGCTCGGCTGAATTTTTGAGTTTTGCCTTGTTAAGGCGAAGATCATATGTTTTATGATTTAAGTGTTTGTTTTCTCTTTCGAGACGAGCTTAACGACATTTTAACATTGTTAAAACAAACTATTTTCATAATATTATTCTCAAGCTGTTAGTATTTTTGGTATGTTCCCAACATACATGTTAGCATGTTTTAGAAAAGTTATAATTTCAAGTGTTTGTGCTTCGTTTTCGGGATTTTGTAATCTTTCAATAAGATTATTATTGGGATCTATCGTGTTAGTCATGGTAAAATTAAGATGGTAAAGTTAGTCAGTCATGTGTTTACAATTTTTTTCAAAATCTTTTATTTGACAACACCTCATTGTCAAAATGTATATTTATAAGTCCATTGCATATACGCAAGTTAAAGATAGGTATCTGTTTTCTATACTGTGAAATTTGACAAGACAAATTACAGACAAGTAAAAAACATAAAATTCGGCCGGGCCGAACTTTTAATGGCCTCCACCATTGGGTAAAGAAAATATTTTTATTTAAAAGTATTTGAATTCAAACGTGTTCCACTTTAAACTATAAATACTAGTAGGAGCTTGTGGATAATGATGTTAATCTTTTCAAAAAACCATAAAGTGTTTCAGGCTTTTGTATGGGGGCCATACCAAAGCGGGAACCTCCAATTTTTTACTTCAAGGATCATCTACCAAATTCTATTAAATACCAAATTTTAAACAATTTCGTGGGTAAATGTGACTAGGATTATCAAAATACCGAATATCGGTGGGTATCGCTATATGTGTGCTGTAGGAAAACTTGGACCTAAATGTTTAATGTTCTGCCACCGGAGCTAGAACACATTATAACCTACAAATGCCAATTTTTAGATAAATCCATAGAAAAATTTGGCGAAAATCGTCAAAATTCTGAATATCCGGAGCTATCATTATGTGGGGGAAAATCCGTTTAAAAATGTGGAAAAATCATCAAAACACCGAATATTAGGAGGTACCGTTATATGGAAGCTATACTAAAACCGCCACCAGAGCTAGAACCCATTATGAACTACAAATACCAATTTTTAGAAAAATCCGTAGGAAAATATTGCAATAATCAATAAATATCGAATATTGAGAGGTGCCGTTATATAGGGGTTACACCAAAACGTAAACCTATAAATACAATGTTTCGCCACCGGAGCTAGAACCCATTATGACCTACAAATGCCTGTGCCACAATTTGTAGATCTGTGTCAAATAATGAGGGTTGTATGGTGATCTCAGCAGACGGACATCATTAAACCGACTTCGAATTTTATGCTGATAATGAATATATACCTTTATGGTGCCTACGAAGAATATATAGGGATGTTACAAATGGAATGCAAAGTTAAGGTAGAGGGTATAAAAATGCAAAGATGGGTACGCTTTTTTGAAATGACTTTACCTTCTTAATTTTGCCATGGTGTTAGTAAATTGATTAACATGTTGGCAGTTTCTTAACAAATGATTCATGTCAAATAAATTGGATCTTATGAATGGAGATAATGCATTGATACCAGTCAGACACATTTTCCCACGTTGGAATTTTCTTATTATAAAAGACTATTGATGAATTTCTTAATATCAGTTACACTCATGTTTTCTATCGTGATAAAAGGAAAATTAAAAACGTTCCTTGCCACACTGTCAGTAAATTTTCTTTTCGTTTATTATATCCCTAATAAGGGATGCATATATATTGTTATAGTTTGGATTTGATATAGGGTCTTAAGCTTAATGAGTAACTATTTTCCTCTTAATTTATTAGTATATTTAATAGCTTCATATATTGCAATATTGTCAGCTGAAAAGACAGCTGAATATTGTGGAAGGAGAGATGATATTATAATACCTACTTACAATGCTCTAGCTGCTACTAGTTTTAGAATAATCTTTGCAAATAAATTGATAATATTTTTTTTGCAAATTATTGAATTCGTTTTTACAAACTGTGTCTTCTTTACGATACTTTCGAAGTAGACATTGAAGGAGTTCAAATCCTAAAACAAAATTTTGAACCGCCAGAAATTTTACGAATGTATTGAAAATTATATTCGTTACAAAAGTTCATAACTCTATTTATCACAGAGTCTTATTTGAAAAATTACTTAGATTTAAAAGCTTTTTTAAATAGTTCCATTGCAGGAGAACCATCGTTAAATAAAATTGTTTTGTAAAGTTTGGCAGTAGCAGGGTTCTTGTAGTTTTAGATTGGCATTAGTTCAGTTTCAAATAACATATTATTGATTCGTGCTGTGCGATGAGTTCCCACACCGATTCGAAAAGCAGATTTGAATATGGTTTTAATCTTGTTGAAACAAAGTTTGGAAGTGTAACCAAGTATAAAGATTCCATAATTAATTTTCGAAATAATAATAAGGAATTGAAAATTGAAATTAATGAATTGGAACTTTCTACTGGATAAGCACTTTATTATGTTAAGATTGTTATTAAGAGACATGGATAATTTATTAATATGAGAATTTCATTGATATTTTTTGTGTATGGTTTCAGTTTGAAGTATTGTTTGAAAGTTTGTTATATGCAATTAAGAATAAGACATCAGATAGTGGTGATCTTTGTGGCATTCATTATGAAGGTTTTTTTTCATTTCAGAAAAGTAAGAATACAATTTCTAACACAATTGTAAATTTTAGGGTACATACCACATTCTTCTACTTGGCGAAATACCACATGAAGGTCAAATTATCAAATGCCTTTGAAAAGCCAAGCTATATAATCGAGAGGTGTTTATTAGTTTTTATAGAGCTATTTATGAGGTAATCTAAAAAATAAGGGAATCTGCGACGAATTGTCCTTTCTGGAAGCCAAATGGATCAGAGCAGAGAAGTCTATTTTTGACGATAAACCACCTTTTGGCAATAATTTTGTCTAATACTTTGGATGTCAATTTAAATAATAATCTTTCTTAGTTATTGTGTTCTTTAAGTATTAAATAGTGATTCTTCAACTAAACATATTTGTATTAGATTAGTGGTAATTGATAATTATTTTTTCCTTTCTTGTCTTTCATTTCTTTGCTTTCTTGCAGAGTTGTACTGTGTCGTGTAGATTCAATTTTACAATTGTATATTGTTTTTGTGAATGAACGTGCATAGTTCGTGGTAGTTTTCAGTGGCGAAACTTTTAAGTAGAGCTGCCATTATTAAATTAGGACAAACAAAGAGTTGGTGATTCTCGGTATTTGGCATGTTACAAGTGTCGCATAAGTTGCAGTTTTCAGCGTTTATGAGAAATAGGTAAGTTTTTCCGTATGTGTGACCAGTGAATAGCCGATTTATGAGTTTGATCTCTCCAGGAGGCATGTTGGAACCAGCATACCAATGACGAGACGGCGGTTCTGGGAAAAATTGAGAGAAGTATGTGCCTTTAGTGATTGAAATGTTTTTATAATTTTCCTTCCATTCACTCCATAGATGCTGATCGATTTGGGAGTGAGCATTTTTTATTACGAGGACCGGTCGAATCATTGAGCCGCAAGTTTGGCGAAGAAATCCGCACGCTCATTAGCAGGGATGCCAATATGTGAGATAATGGTGAGTTTCGTAATTTTTTAGTTATTTACTTTTCGGATTATATTATTTGACAGGTAGTTCTGAATTGTATTTTGTTTTAGTAATAGACAGTCATTTTTATTGTCGGTTAGAATAGTGTGGCCTTATTGATGCTATCTTCTATGATTATGTCTATGGCCTTCTTGATAGTATGTAATTCTCCCATTAGTGAAGACATTTTACTCGGTATTTTAAAAAGGAAGTTTTGGTTATATCCGGTCGTAGCACTGGAAACTGAGGCATCAGTTGCCCAAATAGTATGACCTGTATTTTTTAACCTTTCAACTTTTTCTTGTAGGATCATACCATAAAATTCATTAGGCTTGATATTTTTGGAGGAGTTGAACAAATTTATGAGGAAAGTAAATGTGTTTCCTAGGTGTTCGATTTGATTCACGACAACTTTGTCGAAAATGTGTTTAAATTTGAAGTATATTAGGCAAAAACTTGTCTTGTTGGAGGGATTTTGGTAAAATTGTCGACTGTGACATTTAAATTTGATTAAAACTTTCGCGATGAGATATTGGAATCTTTGGTAACATCAGTTGGTTGGTCATAACATAAATGCTAATGCGTACATTGCGTGGACAGGTGTTGACGGTGTGAGTCCACGACTTTTTCTTAGCATCTGATTTTGTTTAAATAAGTTGACATATAAGCCATAAAAGAGATGCAGTACTCTGTTTTCGAAAAGACTATGGATTTTGCGATATTTGGTAGTAGACCTTGTTTAATATTGTTGATCATTTATTGACTTGTTGCAGTAGTAGATAACATCATCATAGTGTTATTTAAGAGATAAAATGTTTTTTATGTGTCTTCCTAAAAACTTGATACTGGTAACCGATGTAATTTGGGTGCCTTATAATGTGATGGAAGGAGTTTTTCTTGGTCCTTTGGCTACATACAAGCGTTATAAAAGATATTGAAATTCAGTGGCTTTTAACTGCAGATTTTGATTGGCCGATTCAAAGTTCTTTTGCGCAGATAATAATATGAAATCATCCCCAAATTGAAACAGATGTGTGTTGTCATCAGAAATCCCATATAGACCAAGGGTATTTAAATTAAAAAGAATAGGACTTAAACAGCTGCATTGTGGGAGCCCATTGAGAATTTCCCATAACGATAGTTCTTTTGTTAAAAAAAGTTAATAATCCAATCGGTGATGTCACTCGGACAGTTGAGTTCGCAATGTATTTTAAGAAGAATTTCAATACTGACGCAATAATATGCTGTTTCTACGTCTAACGATAGATTTATCACTTTCTCACCTCTGCTTTTGTAGTAATTTATAGTGTACAGTAAGTTTTTGATACACATTGAAGTGGACATATGTTTTCTGTATGCAAATGTGTTTGCTGGAAAAATGTTATTTTCGTCAATGAATTGTTGCAAACGTTCTTTCAACATTATTTTTTTATTTTTAAAGACACTGATATTAAGGCTATTGGTCTGAAGTTTGTAAACAATTCTAGGTCTTTGGTATAGGGATAATTTTCATTTTTATAGCCATTCATCTATGATTTTGCACTTTTTCCATAAACAATTTATTGCTTCCAAAAAGTTTGTTTTTGTAGGATCCGCTAGATGATTTATCGTTTCGTATGTTATACCGTCCAGGCCAGTAGCTGAGGGTTTCTTTTTATTTTTGAGAATCAGTAAAAAATACTTTCATTGTTAGATTGGAGCGATTATAAGTATTTTTGTTGACATAATTAATTGGATTGTTATCTGGAACTTGATCTCTGAGATGACATAGAAATTGTTTGTTGTTGTTTGGGGACCATTTGATGTTTGAAGACAAACTATTTTTGCACCCACGAACAAATTGAAAGAGATGTTTTGAGCTGGGCTCCTTGTTTAGATTTTGTATCTTATTCTTGAAATTGTGTTATTTATTTTTTTATAGTTTTAATTAAATTTTTTGCGTTTATGGCATTGCTATGCGTATCGTAGATTTTTTGTGCAGCTATCTGTAGTCTGTACTGTTTTTCAACATAGGAATCCCACCAAACTTTTGGTGTTGTATATCCTTTTAGGGTATAAGTAGATTTTTATACCCTCCCCCTTGGAAATGAGGGTATATTAACTTTGTCATTCCGTTTGTAGCATCCTTAAACATTCGTCTTAGACCCCATAAAGTATATATATTCATAATCAGCATAAAATTCTAAGTCAATTTAACGATGTCCGTCTGTCTGTTGAAATCACGATACAGCCCACATTATTTGACGTAGAGCGTCAAAATTTAGCAGAGCTATTTGCATTGTGTCTAGGATGGTTGGTATTGAAAATGAGATATATCGGTCCACGTTCTGGTATAGTCCCCATATAACTGTACCTCCCGATATTCGGTATTTTGATGATTTATGCCACATTTTTTCACGGATTTTTCTGGAAATTGGTATTTGTAGGTCATAACGGGTCCCTGAGCGTGTGGCAAAACATTGCATGTATAGGTCCACGTTGTGGTATAGCCCCCATATAAAGGTACCTCCCGATATTCGGTATTTTAGTTTTTTTTTTTGCCACATTTTTTCACTGATTTGTCTAAAAATTAGTATTTCTGGGTCATAATGGGTCCTAGTTCGTGTAGCGAAAAATTGTAATTATAGGTCCACGTTTTGGTATAGCCCCCATATAACGGTACCTCCCGATATTCGGCATCTTAATGGTATTTGCCACATTTCTTCTAATGCTTCTTTTACCCTAAGGTGGAAGGTATTAAAAGTTTGGCCCGGCCGAACTTAATGTTTTTTTACTTGTTTTATTTCACTTTTTATCATGGAATGTATTTCTTGAAAATTAGTATTTAGTTGGATTTTACTAAAATTTTTCATTTGCTGTTTTTTTTTGCTAAAAAAATTTGAACTTTGCACTCAAATCATTTATATTTTTTTAAATGTATAGTTACCATCGTTTACACATTGAAAGTTGGAATTATCTAAGATTTCTTTAATTGTTTTTCCACGCTATGAGACAAATTAATCACCTGAGTGTCTAGCATTGGATTCACCACATATGAATGTGTTACTTTGATTATCAAGCAATGCTATTAATTTGGCTAATTCTGTTTTTATCGTTGCACATCTGACTAAGTGGGGAAAGTAAATGGATACCAGAGTTAAATTGTTTGCTAAATTTGTAGTTTGGCAAATCAGAATATCCAAGGAGGTTTCAAATGTAATCTTTTTGAATTGCATATTTTTTTGAAAAGTAAGGCTACACCGCCATAGTTATCACTTCTTTTTTTCGATACTATGTTGAATTCTTTTATAGATGATGGGTTTTGACTTTCGTCTATATTAAATATTTCACTCAAAAAACATATGTCAATTTATATACCCTCCACCATACTATGGAGGGTATATTAATTTTGTCATTCCGTTTGTAACTCCTCGAAATATTCATGTCAGACCCAACAAAGTATATATATTCTTGATCACCGTAAAATTCTAAGACGATTTAGCCTTGTCCGTCTGTCTGTCTGTTGTAATCAATCTATCTTTCGAACAAATTGAGATAGAAAGCTAAAATTTTGCACACATGTATATTTTCCCAGTAGGCAGTTTAAGTTAGTAAATGGGCCATGTAGGTCCCAGTTATCATATAGCCCCCATATAACGGTACCTTCCGATATTCGGTATTTTGATGATTTTAGCTACATTATGAATTATTATTTAGCTACGGAATTATTTCAAATTTGGTATTTGAAGTTCGTAATGGATACCACAGCCTAAGACAGAAAATTATCTGTGCAGGTCCACGTCTTCATATAGCCCCCATATAACGGTACCCCCGATATTCGGTATTTTGATGATTTTAGCGACATTGTTTACCGGAATCGTTTCAAATTTGGTATTTGAAGTTCGTAATGGATACTTCATCCAAAGTCAAAAAATGAACCATGTAGGTCCACGTCTCCATATAGCCCCCATATAACGGTACCCCCCGATATTCGGTATTTTAATGATTTTAGCGACCTTATTTACAGGGATTGTTTCAAATTTCGCATGTGAAGTTCGTAATGGATACTTCAGCCCATGCCAGAAAATTGTCTGTGCAGGTCCACGTCTTCGTATAGCCCCCATATAACGGTATATATTCGGTATTTTGACGATTTTAGCTACATTATAAACAGATTTTTCTTCAAGTTTCGCATTTAAATATTGTAATAATTTATGACAAAAGTTGCCTATGCAGGCCCACGTCGTCGTATAAGCATTCTGTATTTTTAAGATTTTAACAGAATTTTTAACGATTTTTTTTGGAAATTGCCAAGTTTGTACCAAATGGTGGAGGGTATTAAAAGTTCGGCCCGGCCGAACATACAGCTTTTTTACTTGTTTGTTTTTTTTTTTTAGAAAAAAATCAAGGAAATTTTTGTTTTTGTTTAAACTTTGCACATTATATTGAAGCACTTTCATATTTTTATACCCTCCACCATACTATTGTCATTCCGTTTGTAACTCCTCGAAATACTCATGTCAGACCCAACAAAGTATATATATTCTTGATCAGCGTAAAATTCTAAGTCGATTTAGCGATGTCCGTCTGTCTGTCTGTAGTAATCACGCTATCTTTCGAATTAATTGAGATAGACGGCGCAAATTTTGCACACATATTTATTTTTCCAGTAGGCAGGTTAATGATTTCATATAGCCCTCATATAACGGTACCTCCCGATATTTGGTATTTTGATGATTTTAGCGACATTATTAACCGGAATTGTTTCAAATTTGGTATTTGAAGTTCGAAATGGATACTACACCCTAAGACAGAAAATTGTCTGTGCAGGTCCACGTCTTCGTATAGCCCCCATATAACGGTACCTCCCAATATTTGGTATTTTAATGATTTATGCGACATTATTAACCGGAATTGTTTCAAATTTGGTATTTGAAGTTCGAAATGGGTACTACACCTTAAGACAGAAAATTGTTTGTGCAGGTCCACATCTTTTCAGTGGTGTTGGGAGACTGGCAATTTGAATTATATTTAGCAGAAGGTGGGTGCGTTTTAGAAGACTTAGGTCCCCGACTTTTGACCTTCGTAAAAGCCGGTTTAAATCTCGTAATTTCTTAGAATTCAAAACCAGATTTTAAGCAGACTGGCAGAACAGCGAGGATTTTCGACTTTTAGAATTATTAGAAACCAGAGATGGTTTTGAGCATGATGTTGCAACAACTCTACTAGTTTGTGGCCGATGAAGAAGGCTGTGATGCCTTTGCTTGCAAGATTTGCAACTATTTGTGCTATGACAATTGTTAACTACATGGCCACGCGAAAGACAATTTATGCATCGCTTATTATTTTTTACAATTAAGAATTTGTCCTCAAACGAAAGTTGTATAAACTTGGGGCAGAGTCGAAGAATATGACTCTCGTTAGGACAAATGGAGCAATAAGTGTTTGGCCGAGGAGAAGGAGCAACACATTTTCACTCATGTACCAATGGCTTGTTAATGGTGGAACTAGATGTACAAGCATGCTTGGATGCTAATGACCTAGTGGAGGAGTGATGAGATGGAACACTCTTGGAGGACAACGATTTAGGCAAGAAACTAGGAGATACAATGTTTGTGGGCAGTTTTCTACGTATATGTTGAATACATTGCAAAGTTTGTATTCTTTCAGTGAGGAAAGTATCTAAGTCTGGCCAGGAAGGCAACAACGACTTATTTTTGATACTTTGCTCCCACAAGGTCATGGTGGTTAAAGGCAAACGCTGCAAACAAACATGTACAATAATCGGACCCCACTGATCCGTGGCGACGTCATGGACGGCCATTGCAGAGAGACAACTATTAATTCCACGTTGGACACTTTGCAAACCCGAACAAGTTTCAATTTTTAGTGGAGGAATATCAAACAAGTTTTTGATGTGGCTATTTACTAGAACGTGCTTATTATCGTACGCATCCGTCAAAGCTTTCCATGCCAATGGGAAACTGCTATTGATGAGTAAAAATCTGCAAACGATTTCTCGAGCCTCACCGGTAGTCTTCTGCCTCAGATGACAAAGACGTTCTACATTTGAAAGAAGTGCATTTTTCACAAAGAAGGTGGTAAATAGATCGCGAAAGTTAGGCCAAGAAATAAAATCTCCAGCAAAGATTTCGATATCAATAGGTGGTACTACGAGATAATGACTATCGAAGAGTGGATTGGAGCCACTATTATTGGGGGAAGATTTGGAGAAAGCATCAACGGGTGGAGAAACAGACTGCACGGTAACCGATAAGTTAGGTTCACCCAAAAGCAAGCCTGAAGGTTGTGTAACATTTGCATTAGTTGCAGAAATACAATTTTCACGAGGAGAGGACTTAGAAGTTAAAACAAAAGGGCTATTATCATTATTTGGAAATTTGAGGCGATAAAGGTGCTTGTTTATAGTGGTCAAATACCAATGGTATGCAATAAAAGTACTATTGAATTTATCCTCAACGACGTCAATATTTTCAAACGGTGCAGCCTCGGATGCCGTGAGGTAGTTTTTGCACTCAGTATAAGTGTGCAAGACCTTATCCCACAATTCTCGAAATTCTGATAAACGAATTTCGAGGCTGCAAACTGTGAAATGTGCGACATCAATTTGTACAAAATAGTCTACACTCTTCAGAACAATGTCAGCGGCTCTAGAAAAACGTGTGAGCGGAGTGATCGACATTTTGTTACTAAATGTATACCAAAAAAAAAAAAAAAAAAATACAAACGGTATGCAAAAGGAAGGGAAATGAGAAATTTCCAAAACTTAAAACCTTAAATAGGAGAGAAATTAAGAAAATCTTTTCCTATGTGACAAATATTACTAAAATTGCTCCAATATCAACAAATTATAGGGTGTTTTTTCCAAAATGTATGACAAATTTCCAAATATTTTCCACCGATAGTACGATATTTATACAGAGATAGTGTAAATGTGCTGTGAATTGAGTAAATGTACAGAATATTTAATGCAAAATTTGGCAATTTTTACAAGATTATGCCGATAGTAGGGTGTATTCTTCAAAAAAATATCCAACCCTAGAGAGGATCACAAATAGTACCAACAACTATTAATAAATTGCCCAAAAAATTTAAGAAAATAGCCACAAACGAATATTTTCAACTAATGTTTGTTCTGAAAATATCTGCAAAGAATGTCTAATTTAGGGTGAATTTGTCCAAAAATTCCAAAAACCAAACTACTAATCAAAAATATTTCAGAAAATTATCGAAAAATAATTTCTAAAATAAATTACAAAAATTCACAATTTGTGCTATTTTACCCCACTGTGCCGGACCAACAACGGATATCGCACAAAGAGGAATAAAACACAAGCGACGTCGGCAGAGAAATGACTATGCGTAAGCAGCTACGCACCCACAAAACAAACGACGCCACAAACGATCCAACAGTTAGAGTTGGAGATCAAAACACTTTGTTGTTATTTTTACTGAATATCAAACCGACGCTTAAAAAGGGCGCGTGGAATGATGAAGTATTTTTGTTGCAATTTTTGGCAATGCAAATTCTCAAGTGAGAATTGACAGAAACAAACGAAGAAAAATTGCAACAGCAATAAATGCGCGTTAGTAACGACGACAAAGTAACCAACCGACAGATGGATGCACTGTTATTACAAGTGTGTTGTTAGTGCTAATTAGAAACACACAATTCTCGTTAAAGGGCTCAACCTTTGAAATGTAAATGGGGGATAACAACAGCGAACGTTTGGTTGGTGAGAAATACGGCCAAATATAAAAGAATGTGCATGTATGCTGTGGTGATGCAAATTTTTCTTCAACTAAGGCGAGGGAGTAGATCAACAGCGATGGGGATACTTTCTATTCTCACAAAGGGTTTAACATTTGAAATGAGGGTTAGAAATGCAAATAACGAACGAAGCGGAGCAAGAGCACGAAATATTTTTGTATGATCAACGCGATGATGGATGATCAATACAACGAAAGCTAACTATTTTCATAACAACAGAATTAGGTGTTGTAGGGGAATGCACTTTATTAACACATGAAGTGTTAATACGAGTCGACCAACTGACTTGTTCTTAAACGAAGAGCAAATGTATGATCACCGCGATGTTGGATGATCAGTACAACGAGTAATATTTTTATGCAAAGACGAGAGTGGACTGCATTTTATATGTAGCACGCGCGTAGATCAATTGAGATTCGACCAAACCGAAACAATTTAAATATTCACTAAGAAACCGCGAGTAGCTCACTTCAAATGGTAATCTGAATTTACGTACCTGGTTCTTAGTGTTGATGATAATGATGAAAGAGAATCCAATGATTTCTTCATGCAATACAGGGAGCAACGACTAGGGGATGGCTTCTATCCGGCTCGAAGGGCCAATGTTTAACTCAGGGGAGTGGGGGGAAAGGCTTCGTATAGCGGCGAGAACAACAAAACTCCCCAGAGTTATTATGATGTGAGTGATGTGTAGGTGAGAGATTTGGTGCGGGTGATTCGCGCGTGTGGTGTAGGATAAAAGAAAGACAAAATCAAGAAATGAAACAAAGATAAATTAGTATTTTTCTAAATATAATTTATGCTTTATTGTGACTCTTTCTTTTCAAACAACAAAATTACCTCTTTTCAAATATGGTGTTGGCGACAGTGGCCGTGTTGGGTTTCGCTTCAAAGACTAAAGACAAGTAAACGCAGAGGTTCTAGGTGATCGCAGATGATCCCATGTCTGTATACTAATACAACTACAACTACTTCCAATGAGAGCAAGGTGAGCCTACCGACAACAACCAATGCCCAGCGACGATCCGCTCACTACGGTCTCCGCCAGGGGAGTTGTAGAGGAGATGCCTGTGCGCCACCGTGATTGATCGAGCATTGGAAAGTTGTGGTGGAACGTATCGAACTTATACAGTAAGTTTTTGATACACATTGAAGTGGACATATGTTTTCTGTATGCAAATGTGTTTGCTGGAAAAATGTTATTTTCGTCAATGAATTGTTGCAAACGTTCTTTCAACATTATTTTTTTATTTTTAAAGACACTGATATTAAGGCTATTGGTCTAAAGTTTGTAAACAATTCTAGATCTTTGGTATAGGGATAATTTTCATTTTTATCGCCATTCATCTATGATTTTGCACTTTTTCCATAAACAATTTATTGCTTTTTGTAGGATCCGCTAGATGATTTATCGGTTCGTATGTTATACCGTCCAGGCCAGTAGCTGAGGGTTTCATTTTATTTTTGAGAACCAGTAAAAAATACTTCCATTGTTAAATTGGAGCGATTATAAGTATTTTTGCTGACATAATTAATTGGATTGTTATCTGGAACTTGATCTCTGAGATGACATAGAAATTGTTTGTTGTTGTTTGGTGACCACTTGCTTTTGATGTTTGAAGACAAAGTATTTTTGCACACATGAACAAATTGAAAGAGATGTTTTGAGCTGGGCTCCTTGTTTAGATTTTGTATCTCATTCTTGAAATTGTGTTTTTTAGCAAATTGGACGGCATTTTTCAATTTTTTTATAGTTTTAATTAGATTTCTTGCGTTTATGTCATTGCTATGCATATCGTAAGTTTTTTGTGCAGCTATCTGTAGTCGGTACTGTTTAGGGTATAAGTAGATTTTTTGATTTCACTTTTTATCACGGAATGTATTTATTGAAAATTAGTATTTAGTTGGATCTAAGAACTAAGATTTTTCATTTGCTGTTTTTTTTTTGGCTAAAAAAATTTGAACTTTGCACTCAAATCATTTATAATTTTTTAAATGTATAGCTACCATCGTTTACAAATTGAAAGTTGGAATTATTAAAGATTTCTTTAATTGATTTTCACGCTATGAGACAAATTAATCACCTGAGTGTCTAGCATTGGATTCACTACGTATGAATGTGTAACTTTGATTATCAAGCAATGATATTAATTTGGCTAATTCTGTTTTTATCGTTGCACATCTGACTGAGTGGGGAAAGTAAATGGATTCCAAAGTTAAATTGTTTGCTAAATTTGTAGTTTGGCAAATCAGAATATCCAAGCAGGTCTCAAATGTAATCTTTTTGAATTGTATTTTTTTTTTTTTTTTGAAAAATAAGGCTACACCATATTTAACATTTCTTTTTTTTCGATACAATGTTGAATTCTTTTATAGATGATGGGTTTTGACTTTCGTCTATATTAAATATTTCACTCAAAAAACATATGTCAATTTTTTGTTTTTTTTTTAGAAAAAAATCAAGGAAATTTTTCTTTTTGTTTAAACTTTGCATATCATATTGAAGAACGTTCATATTTTTATACCCTTCACCATACCATGGAGGGTATATTAACTTTGTCCTTCCGTTTGTAACTCCTCGAAATACTCATGTCAGACCCAACAAAGTATATATATTCTTGATCAGCGTAAAATTCTAAGTCGATTTAGCGATGTCCGTCTGTCTGTCTATAGTAATCACGCTATCTTTCGAATTAATTGAGATATACTGCTAAAATTTTGTACACATGTTTATTTTTCCAGTAGGCAGGTTAAGTTCGTAAATGGGCCATGTAAGTCCATGTTTACATATTGGCCCCATATAACGGTATCTCCCGATATTTGGTATTTTGATGATTTTAGCGACATTATTAACCGGAATTGTTTCAAATTTGGTATTTGAAGTTCTAAATGGATACTACAGTCTAAGACAGAAAATTGTTTGTGCAGGTCCACGTCTTCGTGTAGCCCCCATATAACGGTACCTCTCAATATTCGGTATTTTGATGATTTTAGCGTCATTATTCACCAGAATTGTTTCAAATTACGTATTTGGCGTTCGTTATGGGAACTACAGTCTTTTTTGAGATGTGGTATTTGAAGTTCGTAATGGATGCTACAGCCTGTGACAGCTCTCATATAACGGTACCTCCCTATATACGATAGTTTGATGATTTTAGCGTCATTATTCACCGTTTATTTCAAATTTCGAATTTGAATATGGTAATGGCTTATGACAAACAATGCCTATTTAGACGTCGTATAGGCCCCATTATAACGGCTATATATGGTATTTTTAAATTTTAACAGAAAGTTTTAAGGATTTTTATTTTTTATGAAAATTTCCAAATTCGTTCCAAATGGTGGAGGGAATTCAAAGTTCGGCCCGTCCGATCTTACTGCTTTTTAGCTTGTTAATAAAAGTTTGTTATTTATTTGCAGGATTTGAATTATTATTTGGCACTTTGTTATTTGGTTCCTCAAATGGGTTATTTATTTCCGATGACAGGAGTGATTGCTGGATTTTTTAATATATTTAAACCTTCGGCACTATTAAGTGAGGTGAGAACTTTTGACATTTCATTTGAAAATTGTGTTAATGTTTTTTCTATTTCAGATACTTTTGAAAAGCTAAAATGTTTGAAGACGGATTGGTATGGTGTGATTTGAAACGGACTGGCAATGGCGTGATGGATTGGATTTCGTGGAGACGCAACTCTGCTATATTATAATTTTGTAACCCTATTGTTTATTTCTTCATAAATGCTTCTTTTTGAAGCGTTTATGCTTCTTATATTTCTTTCAGATTTCCATCATGGGCACTGCTTTGAATCGGTTGCGAAATTATCAATACTATTACAAAGAATGCATCGAGGCGAGTTGCATATATCATTGCATGTAGTTGTTGACAAACATTCTTGACATTTTTGCTCCTTGGGACATTGATTGGGGCAAATGATAAATTTACCACAATTTAAAAATTTTTTCGTCGATCTGCAACGAATGGATATGTGTCCTAACCGTCCGCAGTTTAAACATAAACGTACAGGGGGCACATACAAATGTGGTGTTATTTTTGTTCCGCACATATGTAAGTATCTCCGTGGGTACACCATCATATATAATACCGATTTTTATGGTTTCGGAGTATTCTATTTTATTGTTTTCAGATTTTCTAGTGAAGCGGTATATTGAAACAACGTCCATGTCATTATCGCTTTCAATTTGTTGTTTAATTGTGATAGCAGATAATATAGAACCGTTGTACAAAACGTTCTGGGATAAAGTCTTTGAGAGCAATTTGGTTTAACTTTGGATTCGTTGCAAAAGAGTTGGCTGAGGTAGAATTGTTAAATGTTATTTTGAAAAGATTGTATCCAATGTTCTTGCACGCATAGTCTGTAATATTAATCTTTTGAAATCTTGCATACAGGTGTAGTTCACAATTCTTCCTCCTTGTGCTAATTGGCGTTTCTGAGGAGACTAGCACATGAAAAGGACTGGGATGGTATTGTGGATACAAAATGGTTTCTTTATTTAAAGAGTTGTAGTTGTATTGGTCTGTCATTTCATTATTTGATGTAGGTTCTGTATTTGTGTTTATTGGTTTAACAGGTGTTCCATTTTGGTTTTTGAAAGTTTTTGTTTCGTTAGAAATGCTTGGAGCTCTTCTTTTATTCTGTTCCCCCGGAGGAGGAGTTGGAATAGGCGGAGGAGGATTTAACTCAAATTTGTTTATGTTTGTAAAAAAATCAGTCTAATGTCAAAAGATGTTGATGAGCGACTGTTATTTTCTTTGCTTATGACGTTTGTGGCTGTTTTCCTTTTGCTGTCCTGTACGCATTATGTTGGCTTTCCTTAGCATACTTTTAGGCAGTTACCGTAAATTTATTACTACACTGTTTTCCTTTGTATTTCTCATTTACATGGATTGCTCAAATTAAAATTGCATAATTGCTAATTTAAAAGAACGATTACTATAGTGTTAGTTATGCTTAGGGCTTAATGGCCTACCCATGATTACGTTGGACATGTATCGATAGTCACATATAGTCATTTCTAAGAGACTAAAATAGAATTGGTTGCTGTGAAGAAGGTTTTGACGAAGCACTTTTCAGAACTTCAAATTTTCGAAAAGAGGTCTAATAATTTCCAATTTTTATATGGATCTGCGAAACGAAAGAAATCATCAGTGCGGATTTGATCCGTTTAAACTCACCAGCTGTGGCTCACCCACACAATACTGCCATATCTTTTGGCTCCGACATCCTACCCTCTATTGATTACTATAAACAATTCTGCAATTGTTATACCTTATCCAGTACAATTGCTTATACTAATCCTCCACTCTAATAAGCAAACGTTATCTTTTCTACCTTACGGATACGTTGAATAAAATTTCTGCTTCAGCAGAAATTCCGGCAACAATCAAAAGTCTGAGACATCGCTTAAACCTGAGATTCATGACACTTAGATTTTATCTGATCAGTATCAAATTTACAGAAAATGGTTACAGAATACCCTAAAATTGAATTTCTTTGTGTTAAATTAAAATATCTAAATTGCAATATTTTTAATATAATTGCTCTTTTATTGCTTCGAATTCAGGGATTAATATTTTTCTTAAGCATTCAGGGTTAATAAAAGAGTTGTCATTATATTATTCCTTAACGCTGAAATGATTTGTCTTGGGGGTTTCAATCTACCTAATCTAACATGAGTCCCAGGAAAAAATATTGTAGATTATGTACCAGTCTCTTCTACTGAACTGTCTGCTTAGATGTCATCTTTTTGGGAAAGCATTTTGATTTGATTCTGTATATAATGCAAAAGGCAAAATATTGGATTTATTTTTTCTTTCGTAACATCTTCTGTGTGTAGAAGTCCTCCCTTCTCCGAGCCAGAGGATATGTATCGTGCCACTCTTATTATGACAATTGAACTTAGTAATATTCAAACTCTACATACTTCATTTCAAACTAAATCTCGTTAGCTAATCTTTAACAAGACTAACATTGATCTGCTGCGTTCTATATTATACAATATAAATTGGGTTTTTAAGGTAATATTGATTTTCGTATCTCAACTTTTATAAAAAAAAAATTACAAATTCGATAATTCAAAAAGAAAAGTCCGCGAATTTCCTATTTGTATGACATTTGGTAGTTAAGTATCATGTGAACTTAAGGAAATAGCAGACATGTTTGCAAACTTTTTTCAAAGTACGTATTCCACATATTCTACTAATGGTTGGTCTGTTCCAAAACATGCAAGAATGTACTAGTTTTACAATTTTCTTCGATATTATAAAGGGAAAATCGGTTATCGTAGTAAAAACTTTTACATTCTTGCAGTTCTGGAACAGAACAAAAAATTACTCTTATAGTATTAATAAACTTAATCAGTTTTCTCGTATCATTCCCACAGCAAATGGAGTGTAAAATCTTTTAATGTCATTGAAACTCACCGGGTTCAAATGGGGTACCGTTTTTAAAAACATGTGCGCATGAACTATCGGCCCTATTACGGTTATCGTCCGCGTCGCAAAATGAAGTCGAGGCGACAATAATGATATTAGGGTTGTCGTTTTTTGTCGATAGCGACAAATGGTTGCCATTATCATTGTCGATACAACAGTCGACGTGAGAATATCTGTCGCCGTAAAAAATTGTGACGACATAGTACTTTCTAGTCGACGTTGATTTTGTAAGCATTTTGTATTTGATATTAGACCATGAAAATAACAACAGCAAAATAATTTGAAATTTTGGTTTCCGAATTGAAAAAAATCCATGTTTGGCAAAAGGATTTACCAAAGGTCATGTTCCAGCAAATTTTAATTCACATTGGAAATCCATTACTACAAAATTAAATGTATAATTATTAGTTAGTTTTCTAAAATTCTTCTAGGTTGGGAAAGATTAAAAATTTAAAACTAAAAAGAAACTTGAGCACAACAAGGGTGAAACCAGCAGCAATGGAGGTGGCATTTTTAAGAAAATGAGTCTGTCGCGAATATAACGCAGTTTCAAAAGTTATTGAATCCACCAGGTCGTGCACTTGGAATAGAAAATAAGGAAAACATAAGTGTAATAGACGTTATAGTTCATGAAAATGAGCAAGTGGACAATGCTGAAAAAAACAATGTTAAAAAGTCACCAAGGAAAGCAGAAACTATTGAACTCTTGAAAGAGCGGCGTAAACTTTTAGAACAAAACAATCAAGAGCCAGGCAATGCAAATATATTTGTTGGCTGCCTTAACACTCGCCGCTGCACTACAAATACATTCTTCTCTTCATCCGCACTTGAACTTAAGATATGTAACGCGTTTATAATCTTCATTTTTTCACTATATTTTTTATTTTTCCAAAAGAGTCGAAATTAGAATTCAAACTACCAAAAAAATTATATTTTTTTGTCAATAACAAGGGAGTGTTGCCAACGTTTATTTTAAACTGTCGATGTCGCTTCTATGCCTTACCATAATACCATGTTTGAATCGAAGCGACGGCGAGGGCGACTCGCACATAAAGTCGATGACGACTATAGTAACGACAACCGTAATTGGGCCGAATACTTCGTATTTTCCAGTTATCTGGCGATCGAACTTTATTATTCCACTGCATAAATCTTATTTAGATGTGTTAATTAGAAATACAGGGGTGTTGCAAAACTGAGTGCAATTCACAACTTTTTGAGCATTTGATTACACAAAGAATAGCTTATTTTGTTACGCCTATAGTATCACCACATCAGCATTGTTTTGTCAACGGAAGATAAACTTTGACAAATTTATTAGAACTGACGTGTCATGTTCACACCGAGTTCTCAAATAAACTCCAAACTGATATTTTATATACTGATTTCAGTAAAGCTTTCGATACAGTTGTGCATAATTTAGTAATATATAAATTTGATTCAATAGGATTCTCTTCAACTCTTCTAAAATGGATATCGTCTTATTTGCATGGCCGTACCCAAAACGTTTCTTTTAACAATACTCACCAAACTCTTGTGCGGTCAAATTGATTCTGAGTTTCTACTTGTGAAATAAAATTCAATGTCCCTTCGCGAAGTACGCACAATTACATACCAATTAAACTAGCATTAGTAAAATCGAACTACGAATAAATAATCCTCTGCAGAGTTTATGTGCTGATTATATAATATAATTTCTTTGTGTGAACCCTTGCATGTCATAAAAACTCTATCAAGGTGTATGCATCAGCTACAACAACTTTCATTTTACAATAACAACATTGTTGCTGACAATCGACTTTGATAGAAAAATACAAAAATAATTTGTAATAAAACAATTTGATTTCTTTAAAAATATTGCTTTGATATAAACGCTGTAAATACATTTTTCGCCTTGTTAAAATATTGCTATCCCAGGTGTAAATGCGCCGAAATTGCGCTCCGATAAAGAAAGGGAAGAAAAATAAAAACACAAATAGTTTTAGTTTAAAATTCAAATAAAAACAAAGAGGTGCATTTCCAAACAATGCAAGTTAATTAATTCACCTTGCAACATTATGAATGTTGTACTATATAATGAAAAAAGGAGGTGCAGTGTTTTGTGAGCAATTAAAATTTATTTTGGTAGAGTTCATGTTTTCAAAAATTCGAATTTTTACTATGTTCTACTAATTGTAGCAGACTCCAGACAATACCCAACCAAATATGGTGTATTGTGCTATAGGTAATCCGGGCGTCGTCTGCACCCGATGAGTCACCACCTTCGAATCCGGCACCAACGCAACCCGACTTGGTCGAAAAAAGGAGGGATCTGCTAAAGGCAATCCAAGGAATGCCTCCTTGACCTTTTCACTGACGGCTTCGCGAGGAGTAAAAACATGACGAAGATCTGCAACCCTTGCCACTAAAGAGATACTTTGAGTGACATCATACACGGACGTGACCGTGATTCGACAAAGCCGAATTCCATATAGGTCGGAAGTGGGTAGTTTCAATTGGTCTACCATTGTCGCACAAATGGGACTCTGTATTGAGCAAGTATCCAGCACCGCTCGGACTGGAAAAGTCGGTCCGACACATTGAAGTCGTACTACTAGACTTGGGGATAAGGTCGCCACCGATTGTAAAGGCAGTATGCCCAGGGAACTACCAGATGAATGGCAGAAGGATCGTGAAACCTCGGACGAACGAAGATCGGATCTAGTACTCGGACCAGACATAGAGCTTGGTGCCATTTGCCAAGGCAACGCGTACAATCTCGATGCTGGACCACAACATTGAGACGCGATTCCAGCGTCATTTCTAAAAATTGTTTGCAGGTGCTCAGCGAGTGCCTGCGCAGACAAACCCGACAGTTATATTTATGTGGGGTGTCCGAATCGACCACAGTAACGGTCGTACTCCCCAATTCTACCAAACGAGCTGTCGCGATTGAATCCACAGCTATGGATTCCGATCTGTTGTCGACCCGATGAACCCGCAGAGACGGATTCAATATTCAAATGCCGTTCGTTTGAACCCGCAGTTACGGATTCCGCGTTATTGATATTTAAATCCGCAGTGACGGATTTCGATAAAGTGGCAGCAACATTATTGGAATCCGCAGTGACGGATTCCGTTGACATTTCTATCGGATCCGCAGAGACGGATTCCGATTCAGTGAGTGTCACTGCAGCGATTGGCTTCACCAAATCATCCACTACCTTCGAAGTAGTCCTCTGTTTTTTGTCGGCCCTTTCCAGATGGTTATCAATTGCCGTCACGAGATCGATGTTGTACATATTAGAGGAATCCATTTTCTAAGAAAAAATTGCGAATTTAAAAGGAATTCGAGATTGAATGGTCGGTCAAAGCGACCAGTTTAGATATGGGCCGCTTTACAACGCCATTTGCTGTGCGAACATCGACAATTCGAACATGACCATCAATACCCGGGTAAATATTTTCTACTCGGCCTAGCTTCCAAGATGTCGGTGGAAGTTGTTCATGACGAATAACCACGAGATCGTCTTTTTGGATTTCGCGTTCGGGAAATTTCCACTTATAGCGCATGTGCAAGCTTTTTAAATATTCCTCTTTCCATCTAAAGCAAAACAAATGAGCAAGGGCCTGTACTTTTCGAAACCTATTCACGAGCGATAAAGGTTCGTTAGATACTACAGGCTCCGAAGGAGCGAGTAATGGAGCGCCAATCAAAAAATGACCTGGTGTCAAAGCTACTAGTTCATCCGGACTATCAGACATCGGACATAGAGGACGTGAATTCAAACAAGCTTCTATTCTAGCTAGAACGGTTGCCAATTCTTCTAAGGTAAGTCGAACATTTCGAACTTGTCTTCGAAAGTGTTGCTTGAAACTTTTCACTCCAGCTTCCCAGAGCCCACCCATATGTGGAGCAGCCGCTGGAATGAAATGCCAATTGAGGCCCTGAGTTGCAAATATATTACAGACCGATTCGCAACTATTCCGGATGAATTCTCGAAAATTCCGACGTAACTCACGGGAAGCACCTACGAAATTCGTACCGTTGTCCGAATATATCAAGCTAGGACAACCTCGACGTGCAACAAATCGATGAAAAGCCAACAAGAAATTGGCAGTGGACAAATCGGATACTGCCTCTAAATGTATGGCCTTGGTAGAAAAACAAACGAACACACAAACATATCCTTTTGTTATCTTACACGCACGGCTAGTAAATGACTTGATCTCAAATGGACCCGCGAAGTCGACCCCAGTTGTTATGAACGCCCTATCAATTATTGTTCTTTCAGGTGGAAGCGCCGCCATTATTTGGCTACAATGTCGTTTCTTCTCCAAGATACATACTTTACAATTATGAACCACCGAACGAATCAAAATTTTTACTCGAGGAATCCAATATTCCATCCTTAGCGTACAAAGCATAAGCTGAACGTCTGCATGAACACATTTTATGTGGATGTATTCGACCAAAATTTTCGCGAACCTACTTTTATAGGGAAGAATTATGGGATGACGCTCCAAATATGAAAGGCAGGGCGCACGTACAAGACGACCATTAATTCTCATGACACCATTTTCATCAACAAAGGGATTGAGGGGAACGAGGGAACTGTTTTTAGAAATGGGTTCCTTGTCGATTAGTTTTTTATAGTCTTCAGCGAAATGAAGCTTTTGAGTTGTAATTACGAGGCGAGTACGAACCTCTTTTAATTCTTCAGCAGAAATCCGAGAGTTTGGGTAATTAAATGTACCCCTATACCGCGAATGGGTCTGGCGAATGAATCTTAAAACATACACCATTGTGCGAAGTCCCTTTTCAAATGAGGAATACCTTTCGAGAATATCTTCGAAGGAAGCAGGAAAGACAATGAACAGACCGTTTTTCAATGTCAGTCCCAAGCGGAGCCAGGTCTCGAATAGACCAATCTGACTTTTTTGCTAAGCCATTGTGGCCCATGCCACCAAAGAGAGCTGACGGCTAAATCTGCGGGCGATAAACCACGACTTCCCAGGTCTGCTGGATTATCCTCCGACCTAACGTGATACCAATTATGATTCCCCACATTTTCCTGAATTCTACATACTCGATTAGCTACAAATGTGGTCCAAGTGGAAGGAGTTTGTATTAGCCACGACAACACAATAGTTGAATCCGTCCAACAATAAACTTGACGAAATTCTAAATCGATCGCTTTGACGATAATTTTTAAAAGTTCAGAGGCTAATACTGCGCCGCAAAGTTCAAGACGAGGGAGAGAAATAGATTTCAATGGAGCCTCTTTTGTCTTACTAGATAATAAATGCACGAACACATATTTATCGGGAGACTCGATTCTCATTTATGCTACCCCCGCGTATGCCTTAACAGAGGCATCCGAAAAGACGTGTAATTCAGCCGAACACTCAGGGGTATATCGAAGCCAACGAGGTATTTTTATCAAATTTACCTTAGGGTAACAATCGACGAATTTGCGCCACTCCGAATAAGTAGCGGGCAACAGGGGCTCGTCCCAACCAATTTGGTCTAGCCACACCTTTTGCATTATGATTTTCGCGGTCACAATAACCGGGCTAACCCAACCTACCGGGTCAAAAAGTTTGGCGATTGAAGATAGTACTTCCCGCTTTGTATAACTTGATTTAGTTTCAATAGGACAAACCTCAAAGTAAAACGAATCCAACCTCGCGTTCCATCTAATTCCTAAGGGTTTTGAGCCACTAGCTTCCTCAAACGACAAAACTTGAGCATCAACCAAATGCTCTGGAGGAAAACAATCCAAAATTGACTTGTCATTGGCTGTCCACTTCCTCAATTCAAACTTAGCCGAAGAAAGTGCTCCGATCAACTGGTCCCTAGCAATAAATGCCGTCTCGAGGTCATGTGTTCCGGCCAAAACGTCATCTACGTACATGGATGTTCGTAATATTTTGGCCGCGAGCGGATATTCAGACTCAGTCTCGTCAGCGAGTTGTAGAAGCGTCCGGATTGCTAAATAAGGCGCACAAAGTTACCGTTTGCAATTCATAGTCGAGAATGGGTTTGGTTGGCGAGTCCCAATAAAGAATTCTTTGAAGCGGTGTATGTTTGGGGTCTACACGTATTTGCCTATACATTTGAGTAATGTCTGAATTGAACACGAACCTATACACTCGCCAACGAAGTAATAAAAATACTAGGTCGAGTTGCAAAGAAGGTCCTACATGTAACATGTCGTTCAGACTAATGCCGGTCTAAGTTTTATTGGAGGCGTTAAAAACAACTCGCAATTTTGTAGTTTGTTTTTTGAGATTAATTACCGGATGGTGAGGCAAATAACACGAAAGATAATTATGGCAGGTTGGAATGCTGTTGGCTTCATGTGGCCAAGTTCCAAATACTCGATCAAGACCTTATCATACATAGCTTTCACCTCGGGTTTTTTAGATAACGACGCCTCATTACGAATAAATTTTCTGAGGACGCTTGGGCGAGATTCTCCCAAATGTAAATCTTCACCGAACCCAGATCGTAAAGGAAGCGTCACCACATATCTACCTTCGGAGTAGAGGCGTGGAATACCTGCCGAGAAACACCCGTCGAGGATGTAGAGGGACGAGATGAATTGGCTGGTTCGAGAAGTGTTGGATTGGTTGGATTCTGGCTCGCCGAAGAAACAGGTGGACTTGACCTTCTTGGGGAAGAATCATTACGATGTAGCAAGGTGTGATGGCTTCGCTTACATTTCGAACACCGATGCTGACTAATACAATTTTTTACCTCATGTCCCTTACGCAAGCAATTTACACATAACCTACGACGTTTCACAATAGAAAACCTAGCCGAGGGGGGCATATTTTTGAAACGAGGACATTCAGATAGCAATTGGGAAAGTTGGGGACACAGGAAACAATAATTATTCTGCGGAGGATTAGGAGAGCGAGAAGAATTCGTATTAGTCATATGACTTCGAAGTTTTTTAACATTAGACTTTGTGGGCTGATCATTTCCTCTCATACCATGTAGACACATGAGTGTCTGAATTCGTTCCGACAAAAAGCTATTTAGGTCTTTCCACAACGAAATAGAGGATTTATCTTTAACACTCTGCTCCCATAAGGTTTGTGTAATTTTAGGGAGCCTTTGCAAACAAATAAAGACTAAAAACGGATCCCAATTATCCGTACGAACGTCGTAAATGGACATTGCAGACAAACAACCATTAATACCACGCTGGATTTGTTTGAGGCCGGACATGTCTCAGTTTCAAGTAGCGAGAGAGAAACCACTGAACTAAAAGATGAGCTCAATGACGTTTTTCGAGATCGCCGAAATTTATGCAAATATTTTTTAATGAGAGCGACACTCTCCATAAACAAGTCGTGAACAACCTCATATTTACCATCGACAACCACAATGTCTTCAGCAGTCGTATCCTCAGCAGTAGATAAATAGTCGAGACATTTTCCGAAGGAACTTTCTAAGTCAACCCATTTTTTATTTAACTCGGCACTTTTTACTTCTGAAATGAAAACATCTAAGTCTTCTTCTTTCGCGTCTTTAATTTTAGCACAAAACTTGACCATATTATCGGAAACTCTAGTGAAATTCTTGAGAGGATTTAGAGCCATGATGCTGCGAATAATATAAATTCACACGAAACGACAAATAAATCGAAGAAAATATCCAAAAAATTCTTTTGATGAACTCAAAAATTGCAAAAAAGTGAATATTCCAATGAACGAAACGATAAATCCTTGTAAGGCTTGCAATAATATAAATTCCTTTACAAAAAATCCGAAAATTCGATTAAAAAATCAGAAAAATCAGCCAAATAATTAAGCTTAACCAACAAAATATTCCAAAAAATCCAAAAATTCGATTAGAAAATCGAAAAAGTTTGCCAAATAATTAAGACCGACAACGAAAAATTCAAAAAGGTTCGAAAATACGACAAGAAAATCGAAAAAAGTAAAATAAATAATCCAAAAAACCCAACAATTGATTCCAAACAAACCGAAAAATCAATCCGAAAAGCGAATAAGACAACCAAATTAGCGAAAAGTTTCAAAATTTTGCACAAAATATTTATTTTCCCTTTATAAGAGCGACGAAATCCACAAAAATATGTAAAAAAGCCAAAAAATCAGGAAATATTTAAAATAATATTAAATAAAACAAGGTAATAATTGCAAAAATATTCGATAGAATATATAGAAATAATTATTTTTGCAACTATTTTTATTAAAAACGGCAAAAAATTACTATTTTTATGTCCAAATACAATAAAAATAATAATTTTTACAAACCGAATAAAAACTCTATAAATGCGGACTGTAGGGTACACAATAAATTAAAATGTCCAAAATTACCTTAAAATGTGATTATACACACGCCACAATACAATTATCAAAAAATATTTTTCTTGGTTCCCAACGTGTTGAACAGTCACTATTGACCAACCCGATTAGTGTAGGGTACACGCAAACAAAAGAAAAAACGAAAAAAAAAATAAAAAGATCAATTTCGAAAATATGTATGTGAGGCGCGTGTGTGTATGCTGTGTGATGACGAGACGATTGACCGCTCAACGTAAATATGTCACACGCGTATGTATGTGAATATAATTATGTATTATTGAACAGCGAAACAAAAGGAATATTACAAGCAATGATAATTAGCAATTTGGTGGTGATTTTTTCTTATTGTTATGCACTTTTACACAGTGGTAATCGAATGGGAATATGAAACATTCACTACGAGGAATAATTTGATTTATATTTATTAATAAAATAATCGAAATTTAACACGATTGTTAATTATATTTTATTAATAATATTACCACTGTTTGCAAACACAAAAATACAATTTTTAAACAAATTTTCACCACTTTTCCCACAGATTATTTTTTTTTTGCAACAAATATCTATATTCACTTGTTTTCACTGTACAATAATAATTTCTTGGAACCGAAAAAAAAATTGATGCGACGAAAAAAAGGAATACGCGGTGCGTTGTAAAGCGGCCGTTTGTTGTTGTAAAACGAAATGCTTTTGGACTTTGGACACTTTTGATTTTTGTTATTATTATTTTATTTTATTTTTTTGAATCGCGAGCTCACAAATAAATAAAAACACTCCACCTACCTGATGTTTTGTTTATGTTTATAGATGATGATGGGGATGGTGTTGATGAGAATGATTATGATGTTAATGATGATGATGAAGGCTGCGAAAATATAAAGGGAGCGAAAACCAATTAGAATATTTCCCAAGGCTCGCGTCTGGTTCGAATGGACCAAAATGTAAATGCGCCGAAATTGTGCTCCGATAAAGAAAGGGAAGAAAAATAAAAACACAAATAGTTTTAGTTTAAAATTCAAATAAAATCAGTCGCTTTATTGTTAAATAATAAATAATAGAAAAAAAGGGGAAAATTAGCAAACAGGTTACCTGTGTTACGATCGATCGATACGAAGAAGAATAATGCCGAAAGGTGACGTCGGCGCAAACCAATACTCGTTAGAAAACTGCTAGTTGACAGTTCAAAGTTGTAACAATAAGGAGTAAGCAGTTTTCTAACGAGTATGCAAAATCAAACACAATGGAATTAGATCGACAACAAAGAGGTGCATTTCCAAACAATGCAAGTTAATTAATTTAATATTTCTTGCGTAAACACTAGGAGAAACTACATATCGAATATTTAATCTGGAGATCATATACAATATGAGAAAAGAAACGCAACGAATAACGAAATGTTTAAATATTTGAATGCAATAATTTGCCATTCAATTTTAACACTCAAACTTTTCTTTGTTAGCCCACAATTCTAAAGCGATTACGTTTGTCCTTTTGCATGGCTGTCAATCTGCTGTGTTTGAATGGATCAGTTTAGGTTTCTAAAATTTTGCAATAAGCGATCAACAATTATGCCTGCTTTTTGGTATTTTTAGTAATGTGTACTTTTGAGAAGTGTTCTGGAATTTTCAGGCACATTTTCTAACCAAACGCTCCTTCCCAAGCATCTTCAATATCGGTCAACTACTTAGAATACTTCCATATAAAGGCAGGCCCCAAAAATTCGCATTCGAAGGTAGTACCCAGTAGTATTAGATAGAAAAAAGTCATTATTCCCAAAAAAATTTTGGCGTATGTCCTACAATGAACGCAAAATTATGTCACTACTCCTTTCTATTAATTCTCTTCAATTTTCAAAGTAAACATGCTATATATTCTTCAAAAATGAACGATTTCCCAGATAATTACATCGCCTTTTTCCATTGAACTTGTTCTCGTTTTTATCCAAAAATGTATCTGCTCCAGAGCTTCTATTTAGAAATAATACACGTTCTCTGTTTTATTCATGGAATTCATCAAAAGTGTTGCTAGATTTAGTAAGTTTTTGTGAAGCTTACTTTAATATAGTTAGTTTAGATAATGTAATATTTTAATTATTAACCGTCTGATGCTCTTATGTATCCGGTTTCCCAAGTCTACTCATCCCCTATAATCCGGACTGTGGGGTGCACGCGCTCCCTACGTTATGGGGAGGTGGCCCTATCAATTAGTGCCCAATATGAATAGAGACGACTGCACTATCCTGAACGTCTTTGGGCCTATGTACCCGACGTTCTTCAGCTGCATCGAATGGGTGGACAACGAGGATGGCGTTCATAGTGTAACGGTTAATTACAGAGACTGTATTAGTATGAATTCTATTCAGATCCGCTTGATAGACTTGCTGATCTAGAGATTCTCTCTTATATCATTGAACCACTATATAATGTTTACGATGATTCTCAACGTAACACCCAAGTAGGTACTGCAACGAAAGTACATGATTATGCTGCATACGGTAAATTGTCCAAAGGAGCCATAAGGAGGCACCCTGTTGCGGCGGCATTTTGGCAGCCCTGAATACTTTTCTATTGCGTTGTACTCGTATCGCAGACCGCACATTCAGCTCTGTTCTCATCTCCGCAGACCATGTGGTAAAGAGTTAGGCCGTTGATTTCGTGGCTGATATGTTGATATTCCTCGCAAGAAGTAGGTGCAAGCTCTGCGAGATAGGTGTACAACACTGTTCCGGAGATATCACCCCACCTTGGTGAACTCACTTATACCCTCTACGGGGTTTGGACTTCTTGTTTCAGAACTCTACGTACGACTGGCGTCCACACATATCAAACGGTGTAGTTTGGTTGGCCGGATCAAAGACCTCTGGTTATTCAAGAGAAACCACTACTGTTATATGGCACGGCATGTTCTGGTTGAGTCGTGGTGCTGTGTTGTGGACGGAAAACGTTTTGATGGCTAGCAACTGGATAACATCCTCTGATGCTGAGATGGAGTAAAGCTTCGAGAGTCCTTGCTACAAAAGCGAAATTTGCCTATATGATTCGCTTTTGCTGGCTTCAGTAACGGAACAACCCTGCCCATTTTCCAGGCTTCGAGAAGTATGTGGGCGTCTAACGACAAATTAAGGACTTTGTTTCAATACCAAATAAGTATTTTCTGTAATTTGCCTTGTCAAATTTGAATGCATAGAAAACATTTCTGACTTGTATAGTACAATTAATCAAAATAAAACATACATTTTGACAAAAAGATGTTGTCAAATGAATAGTTTTTAAAAAATTGTATGCAAGTACATGTGATTGCATGACTTTACTTTCTTAATTCTACCATGTGTATATCTCTTTTACAATAAGGAGGTAGAACAGCTTCCTTAAACCACAGAAATGCAGCCCTGAGGCTATGCCGGCTTCCTGCGTATTAGCATGACTTGTTGTCATATATTTAATATTTTTCCTTATTTTAAAAATTAGTTAAACAGCGCGAAAAATGAATGAAACGCCTGGATTTTCTTTAAAAAATATGATCTAAATAGTTCGATATTTCAGTTACATATCAAAACTGGCGAATTGCTTCAATGCCCGTCCCGGTATATATAAAACGGTATATTTTAGCGGCATTATTCACCGGAATTGTTTCAAATTTCATATTTGAAGTTCGTAATGGTTACTACAGCCTATGACAAATAAATTTCGTATGCAGGTCCACGTCTTCGCGTGGTGCCCATATAACGTTTCTCATTTAATAGAGATACCAGACGGAATGGACCGATATATTCCTTTTCAAACTTCAATGTATAGACAAGGCTCCCATCTCTGATTTGTGTGTATACTATGAATTTGTAAACATAAATTTTGACAATGAGATGTCGCCAAATTAATACTTTTGTTAAAATATTACTATCCTAGGAGAAACTACATATCGAATATTTAATCTGGAGATCATATACAATATGAGAAAAGAAACGCCCCGAACGACGAAATGTTAAAAGAATATTTGATTGCAAAAATTTGCCATTCAATTGTAACATTCAAACTTTTCTTTGTTAGCGCACAATTCTAAAGCTATTACGTTTGTCCTTTTGTATGGCTGTCAATCTGCTGTGTTTGAATGGATCGGTTTAGGTTTCTAAAATTTTGCAATATGCGATTAAAAATTATGCCTGCTTTTTGGTATTTTTAGTAATGTGCTCTTCTGAGAAGTGTTCTTGAATTTTCAGGCACATATTCTAACCAAACGCTCCCTGCCAAGCATCTTCACTATCATTCAACTATTTAGAATACTTCCACGTAAAGGCAGCCCCCAAAAATGCGCATTCGAAGGTAGTAACCAGTAGCATTAGATAAAAAAGTCTTAATTCCCAAAAAAAATTGGCGTATCACTCCTTTCTATGGGGACATAATCTTCGCGACATGAATTCTCTTCAATTTTCAAAGTTAACATGCTATATATTCTTTGCAAGAAAAAATGAAAATGAACGATTTCCCAGATAATTGCATCGCCTTTTTCTATTGAACATGTTCTCGTTTTTATGCAAAAATGTATCTGCTCCAGAGCTTCTATTTATAAATAATACACGTTCTCTGTTTTATTCATGGAATTCATCAAAAATGTTGCTAGATTTAGTAAGTTTTTGTGAAGCTTACTTTAATATAGTTAGTTTAGATAATGTAATATTTTAATTGTTAACCGTCTGATGCTCTTATGTATCCGGTTTCCCAAGTCTACTCATCCCCTATAATCCGGACTGTGGGGTGCACGCGCTCCCTACGTTATGGGGAGGTGGCCCTATCAATTAGTGCCCAATATGAATAGAGACGACTGCACTATCCTGAACGTCTTTGGGCCTATGTACCCGACGTTCTTCAGCTGCATCGAATGGGTGGACAACGAGGATGGCGTTCATAGTTTAACGGTTAATTACAGAGACTGTATTAGTATGAATTCTATTCAGATCCGCTTGATAGACTTGCTGATCTAGAGATTCTCTCTTATATCATTGAACCACTATATAATGTTTACGATGATTCTCAACGTAACACCCAAGTAGGTACTGCAACGAAAGTACATGATTATGCTGCATACGGTAAATTGTCCAAAGGAGCCATAAGGAGGCACCCTGTTGCGGCGGCATTTTGGCAGCCCTGAATACTTTTCTATTGCGTTGTACTCGTATCGCAGACCGCACATTCAGCTCTGTTCTCATCTCCGCAGACCATGTGGTAAAGAGTTAGGCCGTTGATTTCGTGGCTGATATGTTGATATTCCTCGCAAGAAGTAGGTGCAAGCTCTGCGAGATAGGTGTACAACACTGTTCCGGAGATATCACCCCACCTTGGTGAACTCACTTATACCCTCTACGGGGTTTGGACTTCTTGTTTCAGAACTCTACGTACGACTGGCGTCCACACATATCAAACGGTGTAGTTTGGTTGGCCGGATCAAAGACCTCTGGTTATTCAAGAGAAACCACTACTGTTATATGGCACGGCATGTTCTGGTTGAGTCGTGGTGCTGTGTTGTGGACGGAAAACGTTTTGATGGCTAGCAACTGGATAACATCCTCTGATGCTGAGATGGAGTAAAGCTTCGAGAGTCCTTGCTACAAAAGCGAAATTTGCCTATATGATTCGCTTTTGCTGGCTTCAGTAACGGAACAACCCTGCCCATTTTCCAGGCTTCGAGAAGTATGTGGGCGTCTAACGACAAATTAAGGACTTTGTTTCAATACCAAATAAGTATTTTCTGTAATTTGCCTTGTCAAATTTGAATGCATAGAAAACATTTCTGACTTGTATAGTACAATTAATCAAAATAAAACATACATTTTGACAAAAAGATGTTGTCAAATGAATAGTTTTTAAAAAATTGTATGCAAGTACATGTGATTGCATGACTTTACTTTCTTAATTCTACCATGTGTATATCTCTTTTACAATAAGGAGGTAGAACAGCTTCCTTAAACCACAGAAATGCAGCCCTGAGGCTATGCCGGCTTCCTGCGTATTAGCATGACTTGTTGTCATATATTTAATATTTTTCCTTATTTTAAAAATTAGTTAAACAGCGCGAAAAATGAATGAAACGCCTGGATTTTCTTTAAAAAATATGATCTAAATAGTTCGATATTTCAGTTACATATCAAAACTGGCGAATTGCTTCAATGCCCGTCCCGCAATGTACGTATCTTCCAATCATTGTTTTTGAAAATATTTTGTTATACCCTCCACCATACTATGGAGGGTATATTAACTTTGTCATTCCGTTTGTAACTCCTCGAAATACTCATATCAGACCCAACAAAGTATATATATTCTTGATCAGCGTAAAATTCTAAGTCGATTTAGCGATGTCCGTCTGTCTGTCTGTCTGTCTGTCTGTCCGTCTGTCTGTCTGTCCGTCTGTCTGTCTGTTGTAATCACGCTATCTTTCGAATGAATTGAGATAGGTGGCTAAAATTTTGCACACATGTTTATTTTTCCAGTAGGCAGGTTAAGTTCGTAAATGGGCCATGTAGATCCACGTTTTCATATAGCCCCCATATAACCGTACCTCCCTATATTCGGTATTTTGATGATTTTAGCGACATTATTCACGGGAATTGTTTCAAATTTTGTATTTGAAGTTCAAAATGGATACTACACCCTAAGACGGAAAATTATCCGTGCAGGTCCACGTGTTCGTATAGCCCCCATATAACGGTACCTCCCGATATTCGGTATTTTGATGATTTTAGTGACATTATTCACGGGAATTGTTTCAAATTTGGTATTTGAAGTTCAAAATGGATACTACACCCTAAGACAGAAAATTGTCTGTGCAGGTCCACGTCTTCATATAGCCCCCATATAACGGTACCTCCCGATATTCGGTATTTTGATGATTTTAGCGACATTATTCACCGGAATTGTTTTAAAATTGGTATTTGATGTTCGTTATGGGAACTACAGTCTGTGACAGAAAATTGTCTGTGCGGGTCCAGGTCTTCGGATAGCCCCCATATAACGGTACCTCCCTATATTCGGTATTTTGATGATTTTAGCTACATTATTCACCGTTTATTTCAAGTTTCGAATTTGAATATGGTAATGGCTTATGACAAACAATGCCTATGTATGTCCACGTCGTATAGACCCCAAAATAACGGCTATATTTTAATAAAATTTTAACAGAATTTTTTAAGGATTTTATTTTTTGAAAATTTCCCAATTCGTTGCAAATGGTGGAGGGTATTAAAAGTTCGGCCCGGCCGAACTTACTGCTTTTTAACTTGTTTTTTTTTATTTTTCAAAACAGAACAGTGCTGGCATGTTTGTTCGGGATACCATTGTTGCAAAATGGTCGGACTTAACCCCATTATTGTTGTTTTAATAAAAACAACGTTTGTTTTTTAGTGTAGAACAATGTTAATGTTAACCAGGGGGTAGAGCAGAGAATACTGTTTGTAACTTCCCTAAATATTCAGTATAAAATTCTAAGACGATTAAGAGATGTTCGTCTGTGTGCCTGTTGTAATCACGCTATCCGTTCAACGGATTGAGATAGAAGGCTTTAAAATTTGCATACATGCATATTTTCCCAGTAGGCAGGTTAAGTTCGTAAATGGGCCATGTCCGTCCACGTTCGTATATCCCCCATATAACGGTATATTTTAGCGGCATTATTCACCGGAATTGTTTCAAATTTCATATTTGAAGTTCGTAATGGTTACTACAGCCTATGACAAATAAATTTCGTATGCAGGTCCACGTCTTCGCGTGGTGCCCATATAACGTTTCTCATTTAATAGAGATACCAGACGGAATGGACCGATATATTCCTTTTCAAACTTCAATGTATAGACAAGGCTCCCATCTCTGATTTGTGTGTATACTATGAATTTGTAAACATAAATTTTGACAATGAGATGTCGCCAAATTAATACTTTTGTTAAAATATTACTATCCTAGGAGAAACTACGTATCGAATATTTAATCTGGAGATCATATACAATATGAGAAAAGAAACGCCCCGAACGACGAAATGTTAAAAGAATATTTGATTGCAAAAATTTGCCATTCAATTGTAACATTCAAACTTTTCTTTGTTAGCGCACAATTCTAAAGCTATTACGTTTGTCCTTTTGTATGGCTGTCAATCTGCTGTGTTTGAATGGATCGGTTTAGGTTTCTAAAATTTTGCAATATGCGATTAAAAATTATGCCTGCTTTTTGGTATTTTTAGTAATGTGCTCTTCTGAGAAGTGTTCTTGAATTTTCAGGCACATATTCTAACCAAACGCTCCCTGCCAAGCATCTTCACTATCATTCAACTATTTAGAATACTTCCAAGTAAAGGCAGCCCCCAAAAATGCGCATTCGAAGGTAGTAACCAGTAGCATTAGATAAAAAAGTCTTAATTCCCAAAAAAAAATTGGCGTATCACTCCTTTCTATGGGGACATAATTTTCGCGACATGAATTCTCTTCAATTTTCAAAGTTAACATGCTATATATTCTTTGCAAGAAAAAATGAAAATGAACGATTTCCCAGATAATTGCATCGCCTTTTTCTATTGAACATGTTCTCGTTTTTATCCAAAAATGTATCTGCTCCAGAGCTTCTATTTATAAATAATACACGTTCTCTGTTTTATTCATGGAATTCATCAAAAATGTTGCTAGATTTAGTAAGTTTTTGTGAAGCTTACTTTAATATAGTTAGTTTAGATAATGTAATATTTTAATTGTTAACCGTCTGATGCTCTTATGTATCCGGTTTCCCAAGTCTACACATCCCCTATAATCCGGACTGTGGGGTGCACGCGCTCCCTACGTTATGGGGAGGTGGCCCTATCAATTAGTGCCCAATATGAATAGAGACGACTGCACTATCCTGAACGTCTTTGGCCTATGTACCCGACGTTCTTCAGCTGCATCGAATGGGTGGACAATGAGGATGGCGTTCATAGTGTAACGGTTAATTACATCAGAGACTGTATTAGTATGAATTCTATTCAGACCCGCTTGATAGACTTGCTGACCTATCATTCATCATTGGACTACTATATATATGATGAATGATGGGTCAGCAAGTCTATCATTGAACTACTATATAATGTTTACGATGATTCTCAACGTAACACCCAACTAGGTACTGCAACGAAAGTGCATGATTATGCTGCATACGGTAAATTGTCCAAAGGAGCTGTTAGGAGACACCCTGTTGCGGTTCACAGTGCGGCATTCTAGCAGCCCTGAATACTTTTCTATTGTGTTGTACTCGTATCGCAGACCGCAGTGGTGCCGCATAGCTAACCACAGACCAACCTACAGCGCCCCAAATACTGCCGGCTAGCGCCTTGAAGATATTGTTCCTACTTTCATCTTGTCAGAGATAGTTGCGACTTGCGCGGACGACGTGAACATGCTGTGGAATGTGACCCCTCGGATCCTGGGGTAGTTAGTGCTCGGAATTATGTGCCCCTCGACTTGCACATTCAGCTCTGTTCTCATCTCCGCAGACCAAGTGGTCAAGAGTTAGGCCGTTGATTTCATGGCTGATATATTAATATTCCTCGCAATAAGTAGGTGCAAGCTCTGCGAGATAGGTGTACAACACTGTTCCGGAGATGTCACCCCACCTTGGTGAACTCACTTTTTCACTCTGCGGGGTTTGGACTTCTTGTTTCAGAACTCTACGTGAGACTGGCGTCCACACATATCAAATGGTGTAGTTTGGTTGGCCGTATCAAAGACCTCTGGTTATTCAAGAGAAACCACTACTGTTCTATGCACGGCATGTTCTGGTTGAGTCCTCGACTGATATGTGTGGATATGGCGTGCAATATTGTTGTGGTGCTGTGTTGTGGACGGAAAACGTGTTGATGGCTAGCAAATGGATAACATCCTCTAATGTGAGAAGGAGTAAAGCTTCGAGAGTCCTTGCTACAAAAGCGAAATTTGCCTATATGATTCACTTTTGCTGGCTTCAGTATCGGGACAACCCTTCCCATTTTCCAGGCTTCGAGAACTATGTGGGTGGTTAACGAAAAATTAAGGACTTTGTTTCGATACCAAATAAGTATTTTCTGTAATTTACCTTGTCAAATTTGAATGCATAGAAAACATTTCTGACTTGTATAGTACAATTAATTAAAATTTTGAAAAAAAGATGTTGTCAAATGAATAGTTTTTAAAAAATTGTAAGCTAGTACATGTGATTGCATGGCTTTACCTTCTTAATTCTACCATGTGTATATCTCATTTTACAATAAGGAGGTAGAAAAGCTTCCTAAAACCACAGAAATACAGCCCTGAGGCTATGCCGGCTTCTTGTCATATTAGCATGACTTGTTGTCATTTATTTAATATTTTTCCTTATTTTTAAAATTAGTTAAACAGCGCGAAAAATGAATGAAACGACTGGGTTTTCTTTAAAAAATATGATCTAAATAGTTCGATATTTCAATTACATAGCAAAACTGGCGAATTGCTTCAATGCGCGTCCCGCAATGTACGTGTCTTCCAATCATTGTTTTTGAAAATATTTTGTTTTTTATTTTTCAAAACAGACCAGTGTTGGCATGTTTGTTCGGGATACCATTGTTGCAAAATGGTCGGACTTAACCCCATTATTGTTGTTTTAATAAAAACAACGTTTGTTTATTAGTGTAGAACGATGTGAATGTTAACCAGGGGGTAGAGCAGAGAATACTGTTTGTAACTCCCCTAAATATTCATGACAGACCCTACAAAGTATATATTCTGAATCAGTATAAAATTCTAAGATGATTAAGCGATGTTCGTCTTTGTGCCTGTTGTAATCACGCTATCCTTTCAACGAATTGAGATAGAAGGCTTTAAAATTTGCATACATGCATATTTTCCACTAAACACCCTAGTGGGAGAGCTTGCGGTGGCACCGCGGTGATAATTTCTAATAAAATTCAGCATTACCCCATGCCAGAATATAAGTTTGACCACCTACAACTACAACAGTTGCGCTATCTTCAACGAATACAGCTATATCTGCTATATATTGTCCTCCGAGACATAGTACAAGCAAAGACGAATTCGCACACTTTTTCTCATCTCTTGGTAGTAGATTCATTGCAGCTGGAGATTATAATGCCAAACACACCTTCTGGGGATCTAGACTTATTACACCCAGAGGTAGACAGCTTTTAAACTCCATTTCGTCCGCTAAACTGGACGTGTTATATACTGGCCAGTCTACTTACTGGCCTTCAGACCTGCAAAAACGTCCTGACTTAATTGACTTTGCGGTAACAAAGACTTGTCGTCAGACCATTCTCCAACTATAATAACATTAAATGATGTTCAACTCGCAACTTCCCTGGATTATCTACCAAATAAATATACAAACTGGATGAAGTACAAAAAATATGTCAGTACACATGTGAAATCTAACACTCCTCTAAAGTCCGGAGAAGAAATTGACAATGCAGTTAAAATATTTACTTCGATAGTCAACACCGCTGTCAATGTTGCCACTCCCACTAAATTTTCTAAACTAGAAAATAATTCCTACAATCCATCGACCATTCGAAAACTCGTGTCTGATAAAAGGAAGGCCAGAAGAGAATGACAGAAGCACCGCTCACCTAGGTTTCGGGAAAAACTAAAAGAGTGTGAAAAACTCTTACAACAAGCACTCAGATTAAATGAAGAGCGAAACCTAAAAATATTCCTAAATAACCTGTATCCCACAGAGAGAACTGACTACAGCTTATGGAAAGCCACAAAAATCTTGAAAAGACCTATCGCCCACGTCCAATTCGCCTAGATAATGGGACTTGGGCAAGATCTTCAGAAGAAAAAGTAAACGCATTTGCCGAACACCTTGAATCTGTATTTACCCCAAATCCCGGACCATCGACAGTTGTTCAACCTTTAATTGACGACATTGTTCCGAATCCAATACGATTTTCTCTAAAAGAAATCGAAAGTTCTATAGCCTCGATGAAACTAAAAAAATCCCAGGGTAAAGATAGAATTACTCCAAACATGCTCAAGAAATTACAATTATTTATATTTAACAGCATTCTTCGAGTAGGGTACTTCCCGTCTGTATGGAAAGAATCTGAAATAGTAATGATTCCAAAACCTGGAAAAGATCCAACGCAGGTAAAATCGAATAGACCCATCAGTCTTCTATCTATACTCTCAAAGCTGTTCGAAACAACATTACTAATGAAGTTAACTCCCCATATTACAAGTAGCAATATTATCCCCGACCACCAATTCGGCTTCCGTAAGAACCACAGTACTATTGAGCAAGTGCACCGCATAGTCACAAACATTAGAATGGCATTCGAAAGGAAGGAATACTGCTCCGAGTTATTTATAGACATTTCTCAAGCGTTTGACAGAGTCTGGCATCTTGGAATTCTTTACAAAATTTGTGAAACTCTACCTAAAAACACTCATAAACTTGTTTGTAGTTATTTGTCAAATCGTACGTTTGTTGTTAAATCGAAAGACATACTTTCAAATTCGAGATAAATATTGGCTGGCGTCCCCCAGGGTAGTATCTTAGGACCAATTCTGTACGTGTTATTTACTGCCGATATGCCCACAACCAATGAAACTCTAACCTCAACGTTTGCTGATGATACTGCTTTCATTAGCATACACAAGGATCCTCTGATTGCGTCGGAAAACTACAATACCATGTATATCTTCTCGAAAATTGGCTGACAAAATGGAGAATATCGGTAAATGCAAGCAAGTGCATGCACGTTACTTTTGCTCTAAGACGTGAACTTTGCCCCACGATAAAAATCTGTAATACTCGAGTTCCACAGAAATATACCGTAAAATATCTTGGAATGCACCTGGACCGAAGACTTACATGGAAGCAACACATCGATGAAAAAATCACACAAATTAAACTAAAAAAGGCCAATCTTGAGTGGTTAATTGGTATACGTTCTTCTATGCAAAGTCATATTATATAAGACTGTAATATAGCCAATTTGGACGTATGACATACAGCTCTGGGCCACAGCTAGTGCCTCTAACGTAAGTAAACTACAAAGAAGACAGTCGAATATTCTTCGATCTATTACAGGTGCACCATGGTACATAAGGAACGCAAACATCCACAAGGACCTAAATATACTTACTGTTGAAGAAGAATTAAAGAAGCTTTGCCGCAAGTACTTAAACAAACTATCCGAGCACCCAAATAGCTTGGCCCACCAACTCCTTCTATTCGGACGACACGATAGACTGCGCAGACGTGACACTCTTTCTATCATATAGTTTATTTTTTTGTCTTACGCTCTCATTATTTTAGCTCTTGTCTGGCTAATTGAACGTCGCCCACTGTTATACTTCTACAGGTAGTAGTATGCTAAATTGGAAGCTGCTTCTGTGAAGAATCGAACTGTAGTCCGTGGGAAGATTAGTGAAGAAATCGATAAGACTATTACTGTAGTCCGCGGGATGATTAGATATAACTGTATCTAAACAAAGCAACATTATATCCGTAAGACTATTTCTGTAGTCCGCGATTCACTTAGGTTTAACTGTATCTAAACTAATCTTAACTACCTACTCAATTAATTCACGGATATAACTATATCCACAAGCCCACAAAATAACACACATCTATATCATAAAAAAAAACAATAATTAATAATTAAAGCATGAAAAAAATATGGGGTGATTGTATTGACAACCTCCCTATAAAAATATTAGTATATAAGATATGAAACCGTATTGTTATTTTCATTAAATATATGAAAGATTCAATAAATTAAACAATAAAAAATTCATATTTTCCCAGTAGGCAGGTTAAGTTCGTAAATGGGCCATGTCGGTCCACGTTCGAATATCCCCCATATAACGGTATATTTTAGCGGCATTATTCATCGGAATTGTTCCAAATTTCATATTTGAAGTTCGTAATGGTCACTACAGCCTATGACAAAGAAATTTCGTATGCATATAACGTTTTTCATTTAATAGAGATACCAGACGGAATGGACCGATATATTCCATCTTGTGTTAGTAGAAGTAATGGGATGTGTAAAATAAAAAAATAATGTGAATCATATTTCAGACTTAATAAATGTTTTTGTTATTCAAAAAATATTGGTATGTGTGAAATTTTGACCGTTTGTGGGGGAGGTACTTGATGGAGTGAAACGATATTCCCCATTTCGCACCTAACTTAGCACTGATGCAAATATTTGGATTTGCAAAGTTGGAGAAAAATCGGATTATAGTTTCTCTTTCTCTGCAGAAAATATATATATTTTGTTTTTGAAAATTTTGTAGGGAGCTACCAGAAGGAGTAGGATATGTATGATATGTAAAGTTTGAACGATGCTCTATGAGGTATAAATTATTTTCTTTGAACGTGTTGGCGTTTTGTAAGGCAAGACCGATTCCCATCTCGATCTTATTTTGATAGATGTTTTACGATGCGCCAAATTTGCACAAAATCGAATACTCCTTCCTTGTCGTGTGTACAGACAGACTGTAAGGCGGACATCGCTGGACGGACTCCAAATGTTTGAAACGTATTACGTCCAAGGAGACCTAGGATTCAAAAACATTATTTCATTGCCATTGGGCTGAGAGTATAAGGAATTCTAGGTTTATTTGTTGTTTCCGTTTGAAGTTATCAAATTGATACCAGCTGGCGTGAAAAGGTTACCTTGTAATCTACCATGAGCTGTGCTAAAAACCTTATCTTTATTCTACCATTATTAATTGTATCATGGTAGATTCCAAGTATCGTTGACAGTGCTCCCTAAAATCCGACTTAGCCTACACAAATATTCAGCTAAAATGTTTCATATGCCCGTATTGCCCAAATACGCAATCCTACAACCTATAACCAATTAACATTGTGCAAATTTATAATTTTCCAAATGCACCCAATTATATATTTTCCAATTACAAATATTCACATATTTGTATTAAGGTGCAAGTACATAAAAAGCTTGAAGTCATGGCTAGGCATATTAATGTCAAATTATAATGAAAAACGACGGCAGGATTTAAGTGCGTCTTTGTAATTCCTTTAAGAAATGTCACAAAGTATGCCTAGCCATGACTTCAAGCTTCTTATGTACTTACACCCTTAATCGTTTCTACCATGGTAGAATTAAGAAGGTAAAGACTTGCAATTATATGTTTACAATTTGTTCAAAACTATTTAATAGACAACATATCATTGTCAAAATGTATATTTATAAATCCATTGTACATACACAAATCAGAAAAATGTGACAATGTAATTTTCAAACAAGTTAAAAAGCAGTAAGTTCGGTCAGGCCGAACTTTCAATACCCTCCACCATTTGAATTTGGAAATAAAATCCCTAAAAAATGCTGTTACAATTTTAAAAATACTGAATATAGCCGTTATTTTGGTGTCTATACGACGTGGACTTACAGAGGCATTGTTTGTCATAAGACATTACCATATTCAACTTCGAAACTTGAAATAAACGGTGAATAATATAGCTAAAATCATCAAAATATCGTATATAGGGAGGTAGCGTTATATCGGAGCTGTGCGTAGACCTGAACCAGCATAGATAATTTTCTGCTATAGGCTTTAGCTTCCATTACGAACTTCAAATACGCGTCTCAAACAATTTCGGTGAGTATTGTACCTAAACTCATCAAAATACCGAATATAGGGAGGTACAGGTATGTGGGTCCTATACGAAGACCTGGACCTGCATATACGATTTTCTGTCACAGACTGTAGTTCCCAATAGGAGCTCTAAATACGTAGTTTGAAACAATTCCGGTGAATAATGACGCTAAAATCATCAAAATACCGAATACAGGGAGGTGCCGTTATATGGGGCCCATACAAAGACGTGGACCTGCACAGACAATTTTCTGTCAATTCTCAACTTAAAAATTACCCCCGACGTATGAATACATGTGTGGTGAAAAACGTCGAATTTAAGGTAATGCTGTAATATGTGAACCAAATTGTTGTAGTTTGAATTCGACGCACATAAAAATTTGTTGAACTATGTGGAAATTTAGAAATGTAATCAAGAAAATCTTTTTTATACACTATGAGATCAGAACACGGGCCATATTGTTGACACATTATAAGAATTAAAATGTTAACGTTAATCGACATTATTCTAATGTTGATCTCCCCGGTATTCTTATAAAACTATTAACATTATGTCATCTAAATAATTTAAATAATAAACTTCAATTGAATTTGAACTATACATTTAGACAGTTTTGTTTTATTATTTCGATGCGGTCCCTAATGAAATTGTTAACTGTTAATCCAAACTAGACACATAAGCTTTCAAGTTTATACCACATTTTCAGACTTAACCAGTTTATTAAGATACAAAAATCCTTGAATTCCCGAATTGAGTCATGGTAAAATTAAGAAGGTAAAGTCATTTCAAATAAGCATTCCCCTCTCTGCATTTTCTGTAACTTACCTTTTCAAACTTCAATGTATAGAAAAGGCTCCCATCTCTGATTTGTGTGTATACTATGAATTTGTAAACATAAATTTTGACAATGAGGTGTTGTCAAATTAATACTTTTGAAAAAAGTTGTAATTATATGATTGCATGACTTTACCTTCTTAATTCTACCATGAATTGAGTTCAACATTTTACAAAGACTTTATACTTTCATATACTACATCAATCGGAGGCTATTATAATTCATGTTTTTCAACAATTTTTACAAATTTAAATAATTTTTCATTCGACATTTTCAATTCCAAAATTGGTTTGACAGTTCATTGTCCAAGCAGCTGTGTCGACGCGTCTACCTATATTCTTCTACCATGCTTTTAACGTAAAGTTTACTGAATTCATGTTGCCATATTTTTTATTGATAATATGGCCATAACAACAAAATTTATTTAAATAAAAAATGTATAACGCAAATCGTTTATTTTATATTGAAGAACTGAATTATAAATTTATTTCACGAAATTAATTACAAATTCGCATTTTTTATTATTTTTAAACTAAAATGAAGATGTCATTGTGAAAAATGCAGTGAATACCAGTTACTTTTAAAAAAGCTTGGCACATCTGTGTAAAATATGCATATATTTTAAAGGAAAGATGTAATCAAGGTAAATCTAACAGGTAACCGCATCGGCGAATTGCTACAACAAAGCAACTTTTGTGGTCCCCTCAAATGTCAAAATTGGCATCTAAGGCGAAAAACATAGATTCGCCATGATATTTAAAGGTTGCGGCAAATTTGTTTCAACCCATCAGAAACGAGGTGTTTGTTTACATTTTATGCTAGGAACACAATTGGAGCGAACGACGAATTTTTTCGCGGCGTATGTTCGTCGTCGAAAATAAAACACATATGTGTATATGGAAGTGCACACAATCACGGCACCGGCGAAAATTTCGTCGGTCGCCGCGAACTCAATTAGCTTTATTTCTATTTCATACGCCGGCGACCGGCGAACAAAACAGTACAAGGTGGCCATACTTGTACGAATTTTATGTGTTTTAGTAAATAAAGTTACTTTTTACTTTAAAATTTGTTATGGTCACTCTACTATCTGTTACTCGTATAAAAAAAAACATAATTAATTTGTTTATTTATTTGTGTACTTGCGCCTGAGTGAAGATGGATATCAGTGAATTTATAATAGAGAAGATGGACATAAGTGAAATTATAATAGAGAACGTAAAGAATTATGTGTTCTTGTATAATTCATTGTAGTCAACAAATGAGCAAAAAGTAAACAACTTCATCAGCTGTTTTATAATTTCGTCGGTATTGTGTTCCATACGACGAATTTTCGCGGCTCATTTTGTCGCCGCGTAGGGCGAAATTCGTCGTTCGCTCCAATTGTGTTCCTAGCATTATTTTGTGTGCCTCTCGTCGTAAACGAACGTCGCAATAAAAGTTTTTATTGTAAAACAAATAAGAGTAAAATAATTATAAATTGTAGTATTGTGATATTTTTAAACCAAGAAACTTATAATGACTATATTTCACTGGTTTAAAACGAAAGTTTTCCGGAACTGCAAATGACAAGAGTCGAATTCTTGCACTACTTCCCGTGATGTGCTAACTTAATTCTTAAAGTTGCACTCCATTCTAACCTCCTTCCTTCACTTTCTTTTAATTTTTTTACTGGTTTCACTCTTAACTTGCTCTTAAATAATTTGAAATATTATAAAAAGTTACTTTTAGGGAAGACAACATAAACAAATTTGTTGTTGCATTCATTTAGGGCGAATTCTTCATTACAACAATTTGTTTTGACATTTAATGGTGCCGTCAGCTGGGCTGATGCAATTACCTAGTACATCTACCTTGGATGTAATAACGAGAACCCAATAATGTGAACTTTATACTTCACTTTTCCTAAAGTAAGGAATAACAAAAGTGGACTATAAAGAAAAGATAAAAGAACGGGCCTATGTATTATAAAGATTATGAGTATGTTGAACGACCAATAGCTTGTGTTTGATGGCATATTAAAGTTGTGTTCCAGAACCTGCAAATTAGTACTAATTAGCACTAATTCTGCTACAACGCGTTCCCGTACTCCAAAAACTAGCAAAACTTGCAGCTCTCTCGAGAAAAAAATGGCGCTGAGTGGTGCACATTTCTGCTTGTTTTAGCTACATGAATTTGGCCGAGCAGAAATGTGCATATTGTAAATTTGACATTTAATTGGCAGGGCTAATAAGGTTGAAAAATGTATTGATACATTTCAATAAAGAAAATGATCAACTTGAAAACTAAAGGAAAAACTTATATTTGTCGTGCAAAAAAAAAAGAGAATATATGGAGCAACTGATGGATGATTCCAGCAGTGAAGAGTACTGGCTGAATGAGGAATCAGATTATTAATTATTATTATAAATTAATAATTTTAACTTATCGTCTTCAATACTCATTTTTTAAATGTTGGCGCCCTTTTCAGTAAGGTTTCACCAGTCCGATTTACGCTGTTTACTTTTGGAATTTTGACATTTTATCGCATTTCTGCTAATTTTCCGTTCCCTTATTTTTTGAGCAAACCTAAATGAGAATGACATTTCGAACTGTTCTCTCTTCTGCTAGTTTTACTACTAAAAAGTACTGGAACACAACTTATGTTTGTCGCAAATTATCATTTAAGACGTTTTGATATACCTTTGACATACATCTGTTTTGCGAACATTGTTCACCAATTTAAGTGTTGTCAATGTTCTTGTACAAAATTATTCTAACGCAAGCCATACATGATACAACTGGTTGTATAACTGGGAGAGGTTGTATTCCAGATTGTATTGTTTGTGGCCCGGTTGTACGAAGTTGTGTCTCGGTTGTACAAAAAATCAAATTTTTTTGATATATTGGCATGTTGTACCAACCGATTGTAACGTTTGTGGACATGTCACATACAATTTCATTTTGTGTTTATTTTTGAAGAGGTAACACCATTGTTTCGCATATCAAAACGATACGAAATCCAATCAAATGTGTGATTTTAATGTATATAAGCCAAATTTTCCATTAAACCGCGAATATTTTTAATCCTGGCGAAATCACAAATAGACGAAGAGGTCAATTTTGACCGTTACGTAAATACCGATAGTAAATATATCGTATATATATAGCGATATATATATAATGTTTATATAAAAAGGAAGGGGATGTTAGCTAGAATGCATATAGCTCATGAAAATTTTGTCAATTCAAAATGCCCTCTTGGCATAAAAGAATAAAATCTAAAAAAATCGCATAAAAAGGTGTCAATAATGATGTTAATATAGATTTTGTAGTATTTTGCGATATTATATTATTTTTTTCATAATTCTTATCGCATGCGGGGTTATTCTATGCAGATTGCAATTATCGCTAGGCCTAGGCCTATTGTTCTCAAAGATGTCCGCAATATATTTAGAGGATATAATGGACCAACAACAAAAAATGTTCCTGATTTTTCAGCCGTTATAAAGGTCACAAATAGAAACCAAAGCACACGAAATTTCACACGAAGTTAGAGTTTAGGACAATGGGTAGAATGGACCACTACTTTTGTGTGGAAAAATACCAGCATTATTTATAGGCTATATTCAAAATACACAAAATGCGAACTTCTGGCTTCCTGATTTCCTTGACGAATGTAGTCAAACATCGTAGACAAGTAAATCATATAGATTAGTCTAAATTTAGATATACAGAGGGGCCTCTTGCTTTTGGAAATGATCGCAAAATATTTAGGGGTTCAAATGAACCAAAACAGAAACGATTACCTCATCACACAATTGAAGCCAATCGACACGCCTGAGAAGAGAGTTAGGGACAGGGAAGAATTCTAGCATTTTGGATGACCATTGGATTATAATAATAGACCGCAACAACTAACAGCATGACGGAGTGCATAAATATTGGAAAAATATCCCTGGCCAATATGCTAAGGTTAATATCTGGGCAGTGATCCGTGGCATAATTCCAAAAGCGAAATCTTCCAAAACGGATTTGAACAAAAGGAAGCTTAAAATATATTGTTGTGTTGTAGGGTATCACATAGTCGGCTCCGCACGACTATAGCCTTTGCTTACTTGTCTTATTATTGAAAAGAATTCACACACATAAACAAATAAAGTTGACATATTAAGCCAAGTAAATAGAAAATAATTAAAGTCAAATAATATCATAGCCCTACCTTGACTTTATTGTACCATTGTCGCTACCTTGTGTTTGTACCATGGATTGCATCATTATTTCAGCGTTTTTTTTTTTTAATTTCGACGATTTTAAAATTATTTTGATGTGGACAGCTTTGTAAAATGAACGGCGTTAACATTTTCAGTCGACGTCATAGCTTTAGTAGAAATACAAAATCAAAACAAGAGTTCCTTACAACTTTTTTAATTGTGGTCCTGAAATGTATAATCCTTAATTATTGGTATATTTATTTATCACAGTGAAGTGTACAATTTCCCTCCGAAATTAGTAGATGTTTGCTTGTTTGCAGTAGCAATATTCCTACTACAAAAGGTAATTTTGAATACGATAAAATAAGCAATGCAGAGGTTATTTATATTATATTTTTGATCTAAGTACATATGAAAAGGTTTGCTCGACAGAGCACAACTATAATGAAGAACACCAAGTCTAAGTTCTACAATACAATTCAAGCAAAAGTTGGGACTACATACTTAGTCTGCATTTTTTTAAATATCACCACAGTTTTGCTTTAATGTCCTTATTACAGCTATATAAACAACTTGATGGATGCCCATATTTCTCGGGTTATGGATCTTACGAGCAAGTTGTGTTCAGTGGATAATTTTTATTCTAATTATGGGAAAGTGGAAGTGGTCATATTGTGGGTAACAATAAATATATACAATGCACATATGTCATATCCGAAAACAGCATATCGTATTAGAATATTTCGGATAGAATAAAATTCATAGATAAGTTGGGGGTACACAATTCGACCGATATATATATATATATATATATATATATATATATATATATATATATATATATATATATATATATATATATATATATATATATATATATATATATATATATATATATATATATATATATATATATATATATATATATATATATATATATATATATATATATATATATATATATATATATATACAATCATTGTATTACACAATCATTGTAGAGACAGAAAGGCACTCCATTCACTTATATAAGTCCCTCAGACAAATTGTTCAGAATTCGGACATACGTCGCACTATGTCGCGAGTTCATATAAAAGGTGCCAAAAATAGAAGTATTTGGCAGAAGTGGATGCATTTTGATACAAGTACTAATTGTTGACTTATTATGTCGAGGATAAAATGTTAGGAAGGTATATCCAGGATATATATGTATATATATATATATATGTATATGTATAGCCCTCATATAACGGTACATTCCTATATTCGGTATTTTTACGATTTAAGCCACATTTTCTAATACATATAATATAGATTTAGAGATTCTGCACCCCGTGGCAAAACATTGTCTATATAGATCCACATTTTTCTATAGTCCCCATATAACGGTACTTCCTGATATCGGGAATTTTGAAGACTTTTGCTACATTTCATTTCAATATAAGTACTTGAAACTCACAATATACAGCAACCCCTGCAGCAAAAAATGTTCAAGGTTTGGAATATCCTCATTAGTATATGTGTAGTTTTTAACAAATTTTCCAACCAAGCTCCTAGTATTTCCAGTTCAAAATGAAGTTCGTTTGAATACTAAATCCGAATACTTTATTTTTAAAGTTTTCTTCATTTATTGGGATGGGTATTGAGTGTTCGGCCCGGCATCATCATCGACAATAGTAAAACAAAATGGTGTTAAGACTTCCGCCAAAATCGATAAAACAAGTTCACCTATTCACCGGTGTTTTGTTCAGGCTTAATTTTTCGTATAGGAAATATACGTGAGCGACCACATAATGTAGAGTTATTAAGTTTCTAGATCATAATATTAATTGTTAAATATTTTGTAGAATAAGTATAACCTTTAAATTTACAAATTCTATATCAAATGAACCATACCGAGCCAATTTTTTAAACCTGTACTCTTTCTCGGTTAGGACAATATTTTTTTACAATTTAAAGACAATGTTATGTAAATACTTAAAATTTTTGTTTTCCTTTTATTGATAATTCACATTTCCACTCTGTCCTCCGCAAATTTTGGAAGTGTAAACATAACATATAACCTATTACCATCCATCACTTCCATCCATTTCGCAGGATATTATATTTCTTATTGAGGTGGTAACAGAAAATGATAACGCGTTCATCAGCAACTGGAAACTTTATCCGCTGGAAACTTTATACGTTTTAAGACATCTCTATTCTCAACTCTTACTAATTGCATTTTTAGCGACCGATTCTTTAAATTTTTATATAGCTAACCATAATATACTATATTAATTTTTGACAGAAAAGGGCAAAAAATCGATTTAACTACAATAGTCAAATTAAAAAAAGTGCTTGGCATATCAAAACCAAAATTCAGATTTCTTCTAATTGATATATTTTCTATCAGTTCTCATCAATAAAATTAAAATACGAGGCACTTGGTTTTGATAATTTTTGGCCAAGGTCGTGGCGCTGTACGTCGGTCCGGCAAGTAGTAAAAACCTTCAAACTTTTAACACACGCGTCTAGGGAGATCTAGATTTTTTATAAGAAACTGGATTAAAACAATTTTCAAAATGTTGCTGATTTTTCTTTGGGAAAGACAGCGATATTAATAATGACAATGGTGGGATGAAATTAGTTAACCTGAAATATTCTCGAACTCAACACATTACTTCTTCAGCAACATTTCCATCCAATCTTTATTCAATACGAGCAAACACGGTAGGGAATTCAATGAACATTACAAAAAAAAATTAAATTACACCCACCCGGTGTTGTTGTTGTAGCGGATCATTCTGCTATATTTGTTCTGATTGATTCTTCTCTATATCTTCTGTAAATAATTCAAAAAACTGTACTGGATGAGTCAACAGCGATGCGGGTGTTAGGTTATTGTTGTTGTAGCAGCTCATACATCTGTGTTCGGTGAGTAGGCTTGGCTGGGCAGCGAATTAGGTGCAGCGTGCCATGTGGGCCTGTGCCACAAGCTGGGCAGATTTTCTGCACGTCGCCCAGTAGGAATTTAGGCGGCTGCACCATCCGGATCGTAATTGAGTCAAAACTACTCGGGGTTTGTCGGGGCAGCTCTCGTTCTTCAGCTGCGACGGGAGGGGGATGGTCTCCTAGCACTGTATTCACTCTATATCCTTAAATGGCTTCTGAAACCGCATTAGAGTGAATACTATTCAGTCCCGCTTGATAGGCCTGTTGATCTAGAGGCTCTCTCTTATACCTCTGTACCTCTCTCTCTAGATCATGAAGGTATTTTCTAACGTGCCTGGGCGGAGGTTTCCTATCCACAAGATGGTGGACAGCTTTGTGTATAACACCCAAGCAGGTATTGCATTGACAGCATTTTGTTATGCTGTCGCACCGGTAGGACCTTCACCTCCTCATGTAGGTGATCGACAGGTGTCATGAGAAGGCAGCCTGTTGCAGTATTTTGGAAGGACTGAAAATTTTTCCACTAAGTAGCACTGACGTTGGCGGACCACACCGGAGCCGCATAGTTTACCACTGACCGGCCTATTGTAAGAGGTCAACAAGGTTTCCTTATCAGCTCCCCAAGTACTGCCGGCCAGAGACTTGAGGACCTTGTTCCTAATTCTAATCTTGTCGCAGATAGCTGTGGTATGCGCGGACGACTTAAAGAGGCTATCGAATGTGACCCCTAATACCTTGGGGTAGTTCGTGGTCGGAATTATAGCACCATCGACCTGCACATTCAAGGATAGCCCCATCTCCGCAGTCCATGTGATAAAAAGTGTGGCCGTCGACTTAGTGGCGGATATCTTCATATTCCTCCAGTAAAAAAGGCAGTAAGATCAACAAGGTAAGCGTTTAACCGATCGCAAATGCTATCAATAATGGGTCCGGAGGTCACGAGCGTACAATCATCTGCGTACGTTATAATCTCTATGCCGTCTGGAGGGCGTGGAATGTCAGAAAGGTAGAGGTTAAACAGTTCCGGAGATATCACCCCACCTTGAGGAACTCCCTGTTCAACTCGGAATTCTGAATTCCATGTACGACTAGCGTCCACACATGTAGTTTACTATCCAACGTTTCAAACTTGGCCGGAGGGCGGTGCGCTCAATGTCCTCGAACAGTGTGGCGCGATTGACTGTATCAAAGGCTTTGATAAATCAAGCGCCACCATAACAGTTCTATTGCACGGCCTGTTCTGGTTGAGACCTCTGCTGACATGTGTGGAAATGGCGTGCAAAGCTGTTGTTGTGCTGTGCAATTTTCAGAATCCGTGTTGACGATCGGCTACTGGGAAACACTCTCTTATGCTGGGGAGGAATAAAGCCTCAAGCGTCTTTGCTACTGGTGACAAAAGTGATATCGGCCTGTATGAATCACTTTTGCTGGCATCCTTGCCTGGCTTCAGTAGCGGGATCACCCTGCCAATTTTCCAGGCATCGAGAACTACCGGGGTGTCTAACGACAGATTGAGGAGCTTTGTACGATACTCAACTCCTGATTCATCCAGTTGCTTCAACATCACCATAGAGATTCCGTCAGGACCAAGCGCTTTGGATGACTTGTCTGATGATATGTGCAACATCTTCCAACGTAAATTGTGGTGGTACCTCCTCGGCTCGAAGGATCCTTCTCTTAGCCCTGTCACTCTCCGGGTGGTCTACAAACTGCTGGTTAACATAACACGCGCACCTCTTTTCGGATCTGTCACTTCTACGCCGTTAAATGAGACAGATGTCCGATCGTCCTTTTTCCCAGGGTTCGAGAGCGACTTAACCTTTGCGCACAATTTACTCGTTCCGGTACTACTGTTGCAATGCTTCAGATGTTATAGCCACTTCTTCCGCTTATGCTCACCTACTAACCTGCTTACCTCCAGAGTAAGTTTCCTGACTCTGGGGTTATTAGGGTTAGTACGGCGTAGCTCATCTCACTCGTTTGGTAATGCCGCTGCCTCTGCTGGGCGGCCGGTTCTATGTACCGGATTGACTCGGAGGTACAAATCTCCGACCAGGGGCCGCCAACCCAGCAAAAGCATGCTCGTGTTCGTCCATTTTTCTGATGTGGGAGCAACATTACCCGGAATGTTTGCTCCGTATTCTCTTGGTCCGAGCCGGGATCGAGACCAACCCCGGACCATGGTTCTGCTCCGTTTGTCGTAATCGAATCCACCACAGATCGGTCTCGGTGAGATGCAACGGATGCATGGAGTGGGTGCATATCCGGAATGGTTCCGGCTTAAACCGGATACGATAGGGGCTACATTGCTTCCTGTTGCGTAGACCCCAGTGAGTTTTCATCTTCGGCGTCCTAATCGTCGTCGCAATATGAGACTCCCCCCAATCTCCCCAACAGCAATTTACGCAGCAGTTTACGCCACACATTTCTGTTTGGCCAATTCTGGCATAAAGCTGTCCTAAGCTTCGTCATCATCCTGGAAATCCGTCCCGACAATAGTGTTTCGTTTTATTAGAGCTAAAGGCTGAGCAAAATTTTCGTGCACAGATCTGCATCTCATAAATATTTTCGACGATATATCGGTCGTTCTCAAGCACCCGAAAAATAATGTAAGGGCCACTATACTTTGTCTCCAGTTTTCTGCAGTCATCAGTCGCTTGAGGTTCGTTCTCCACCACGATAAGATCTCCTTCTTGATAATTGGTTGTCGAGCAATTCTTTTCGTCGAATCGTTTTTTCTATTTCGATCTTTCTCTTTCGATGTTGTCCTTAGCAAATCTTCACTTTTCATCGATTGTAACATTGTTCTTATTAGCCAAATCATCTTGAATAGCAGTAGCGATTCGATTTCGCACTAAATTATTGACTCAAAATCAAATATTAACTCTTTTGGACTAAATCCGGATGTTGAGTTTCGTTGGGAATTCACTGCCCATTGTAGATTGTGCAAATCTAAATCCCAGTCCTTCAGATCCTTTGGTTGTTCTACTTGACCATTCTATCTTGGTGTACGCACAGCAGTAGTTTTTTCGAACCTCGACGTGCTCTCCCCCATTGCACAAGTGCAACATTGGTTGCGGAAGCTAGAACGCGCATATGCTCCGCGATCTCTGTCAACAATTTCTGGGCTGCTGCAGTTTCGGACACCTGCGGCTCAACTTTTGGCACTACCTCTTGAAGATTTTGTAGTTGTTGTTGTTGTTGTTGTAGCAGTGACAACGTGCTCCGTTCTGTATTGACTAATTAATCCGGTTCTTCCTCGATGTCAAGGTTTAGGAATTCTGCAACCTTTATGGGCTGTAGCTGGACAATTAAACAGGTGCAGCGTATTGTGCGGGCCTGTATCGCAAACTGGGCAGGCGTTCCGCACATCTTCATCAATTCGTGCCCAATTTGAATTAAGACGGCTGCACCATCCTGGACGTAGTTGGGCCAAAACTACCCTGGTTTGCCTAGGCAGCCGACGTTCTTCAGCTGCAATGGATGGGGGTGGACTCCGAGGATGGCATTGTAATTGTTTACTACCTCAGCGACTACATTAGTATGAATGCTATTCCGACCTGCTTAATAGGCTTCATGATCTAGGGGCTCTCTCTTATATCGCTGGACCTGGCCTGGGTGGTGGAGTTCTGACCACCATATGGTTGTTACGATAACTCCCACGATAACACCCAACGGAGGCATATGATTATGCTGATGTAAGGAAAGAACCTTCGTCTCATGTAAATAGTCCACAGGGGTCAAGGGGAGGCACCCTGTTGCAGTTCTCAGGGTGGCATACTGACAGGTCTGAATACTTTTCCACTGCGTTGCACTTGTATTCGCAGACCACACAGGAGCCGCATAGCTAATCACAGGCCGACCTATCGCTTTATAAGAAGTCAACAAGGTTTCCTTATCCGCACCCAAGTACTGCCGGCTAGGACCTTGAGGACTTTGTTCCTACTTTTAAGTTTATCGCAGATAGCTGCGGCTTGCGCGAAGGCTTGAACATTCTATCGAATGTGGCCCCAAGGATTTTGGGGTAGTTAGTGATCGGAATTATGTGCCCCTCGATTTGCACATTCAGCTGTGTTCTCATCTCCGCAGTCCATGTGGTAAATAGTGTGGCCGTTGATTTAGTGGCGGATATTTTCATATTCCTCGTATTGAGGAAGGCGGCAAGCTCCGCGAGATATCTGTTCACCCTGACACATATGTCATTAACTACAGGACCCGACGCCATGATCGTACAGTCATCCGCATATGTTACGATCTCGATGCCGTCTGGAGGGCGCGCAATTCCGGAAAGATAGAGGTTAAACGGTTCCCGAGATATCACCCCACCCTAGGTTAGGTTAGGTTAAAGGACGCGCAGCTGCATTTAGCAACTGCTCCACTCGGAGACCTATAGGTCCATTGTGTTCATCCTAGGAAAGAGTTAGAGCGAAAGATAGAGAAAGTATAAGAATTGACAGTAGGAAATAGATAGTACGTAGTCTACGGCTGAGTTTGCCGTGTCGTCTTTAGCCACTTGAACCTTCTGGCTAATTGAAGGATCACTGCAGGGTCCGTGGTAGAAAAAGAGGACAGATCACGTGACACTAGTTCTCCCACTAGTTTATGTCTCACGTTAATGAGCGCTGGGCAGTGGCAGAGCAAGTGTTCGATTGTCTCAATTTCTTCTTCATCTTGACAGATCCTGCAGTAATCAATATCATCGCTGTCCCATTTTGAGGTCATAGCCCTCACCTTACAGTGACCTGTGATGATGCCCACCACAAGTTTTAAATCTGGTTTAGACAATGACATCAGCGATCTTGTTCTCTTCTCTGAGAGCACAGGCCAGATTCTTTTGGAGATGGTACATCCCGTTTCATCCAGCCATTTTTGTTGTGTCTTTTCCTGGTAGTGTTTGCGAACGATCTGTAGGAAGTGGCACAGTGGTGGTTTGACCGAATTATCTATTTCTATTGTAGTTGATTCGGATCCTAGCCTGGCCAATTCATCTGCAGTTTCGTTACCTGTGATATTGTAATGGCCGGGAACCCAACAAAGCTTGATTGACAACCTAGAGTGTTCCAAGGCTTCCCTGCAGCTTAAAACAGCCCTAGACTTGATAGTAAAGGAATTTAGTGCTTTCAGTGCCGCCTGACTATCGACATATATAGTCACCGGACTTCCGACCTCTATGTTCCTCGTGACTAGCAGGTCTGTGGCCTTTTTGACCGCCAGGATTTCTGCCTGAAAAACGCTACAGTTGTTTCTGAGCTTGTAGGATTCACGGATATTAAGGGTGTCACAGAAGACACCTGCTCCCGTACCGCATTCCATCTTTGAGCCGTCGGTATATACAGATATGCCGCGGAAAGGTGGGCTGTTTTGGGACCAGGCTTCTCTGTCAGGTATGTGTATTTCGGGTGGGCAGAAGCTTAATCGGGGTGAAATATAATCACTTGCATAGGCTATCTCTCCCACAGTCCTTACACGCCTTAGAATCGTAGAGTGACCAAATGGTTGGCTACGCCATTCTCCTAATTCCCTGAGCCGAAGAGCACACCTGAATGCCAGTTCCTCTACATGTATGGCCAGCGGGCTTAAACCCAGTAGAGTATCTAGCGCAGCTTGAGGCGTGCTCCTAAAGGCACCCGTTATTAGTAAGGATGCGGCTCTTTGGACTTTGTTAATGTTGCGTGAGTAAGTTGGCTTCTTTAGATAATACCACCATACTAGAGATCCATAGGTTAGAATGGGGCGAACGATTGACTCATACAACCATTTAATGATGTATGGTTTGAGGCCCCAGCTTTTACCTATGGAGTTCTTGCTAGAATAGAGTGCGATAAAACCTCTTTTGGCTCGTTCCTCAATATTCCTCTTCCAACTTAATTGTCGGTCAAGGATTGTACCAAGGTATTTGGCCTCTGGTGAGAGGTTTAGAGTGACTCCATCTAGTCTTGGTAGTGTAAATAACGGATATTTACGCTTCTTAGTGAAAAGTACGAGCTCTGTCTTTGCTGGGTTCACGCCTAGCCCGTTGTGACGCGCCCACCGTGATAGAGTGACTAGAGCTCCTTGCATTAGGTCCGAGATTGTTTGCGGGAATTTCCCGGCAATTAGTAGGACGACATCATCAGCGTATGCGACTACTTTCGTCCCTGTTACCTCTAGATCTATAAGTATGTTGTTAATAACCAAAAGCCAGAGTAACGGTGATAGGACGCCCCCTTGTGGCGTGCCCCTAGTGACCGATTTCCTGACAGATGTTTCCCCAATGCTCGAGTTGATGATTCTGCTGCTAAGCATGTTATCAACCCAGTCTATGAGGAGTTGTGGCAAATTAAGTTTTGATAGTGACTCATGAATGGATTCCAACGTGACGTTGTTGAAAGCTCCCTCAATGTCGAGGAAGGCAGCCAATGTGAATAAGGAGCCATTCATGTTCTTCTCTATGTACCCTACGACATCATGTTGCGCTGTCTCAACAGATTTGCCTTTCATATAGGCATGTTGAGCAGTGCTGATGGCGGTTTGGGGTATTAGAGATCTGATCTCTATCACCCCACCTTGGGAAACTGCCTGTTTCACTCCACGGGGATTGGACTTCTTTTTCCGGCATTCCACGTACGACCGGCGTCCACACATATAGTTGACTATCCAACGTTTTAAACTTGTCTTTGCTACTGGCGACAAAAGCGAAATTGGCCTGTATGATTCGCCTTTGCTGGCATCCTTCATCAGTAGCGGGACCACTCTGCCCATTTTTCAGGCTGTGAGTGGCTAACAACAAGTTAAGGACTTTGGTTAGATACTCAACTCCCGGCGTATCCACTCTCGGGGACAAATTGGCGGTTATAATTACCAGCGCACCTCTTCGGATCATTCACCGTTATTTGGTTAAATGTGACTGCTCTCCTATTAGCCTTTTTCCCAGCGTCCGAGAGTGACTTTACCCACAGTTTACTCAAATCGGTTCCAATGTTGCAACACTTCAGATGGTCTAGCCACTTTTTCCGCTTATGCTTCTGTACCAACCGGTTGACCTCCACTGTCAGTTCACTGACTCTGGGATCCGTAGGGTTGGTAAGCCGGTGCTCATCATGCTCATTCGCTAGTCCCGCTGCCTCTGCTAGGAAATTCGGTCTTACTTCGGGTATCCGACCGGCAAGTGTATAGCGAGCGACTGCAGCTTTGATTATGTCCCGGAAAATCCTCTCTGCTACCCGAACATCAGAAGGGTTGGGTAGTTCTATGTAATGTAGGTAGAAAATAGGCTGTTACCGCCGAAATTGCGTGTAAAATAAATAAAATAAAAACACCAACGTTTTAATTTTAAATTCAAAAAAATATGGGATAAATCAATAAATTAGAAAAAGGTGTAGGACAGATTACCTGTTGGTTGGTTTGGCAGCGAGAACAAGAGTGACTTTTTATAATGTCGATAAGAGGCGTCGGCGGCAAATTTATACTCGTTAGAATCTGCATTTGACAGTTCAATGTTGTAACAAAAAGGAATATGCAGATTGTAACGAGTATAGCATTCGATAAAGTCTCAAACACAATGAATGTGGAGACGACAAAGGAAATTAATGAACTTACGATTCTAAATTAAACATTGGCCACCCCCTTGCAACATTATTAATGTTGTAACACAACCAACATAATAACATTTTACAGATATATGAATATATAACAAATGATGATAGCAAAGGAAAGGAGGACAGTTTATTTTTTCAATATTTTCAAATTCAATAACATATACTACGGTTACGTGTAACAAACACCCGATAATACCCATCCAAATATTGTATAATGGGCGATAGGCAATCCTGGGGAGACTTGCACTCGACTGGTGACGACTTTAGCATACACATCAGGACCTAGGACTAAAGCAACACGACTTGGTCGGTAAAAGGAGGGATCTGCTAGGGGTAAACCTAGGAACGACTTCTTCAGTTTTTCGGAAATTGGTTCCGTCGGCGTGAAAACGTGGCGAATATCTGTCACTCGAGCCGAAACAATGATCGACTGTGTCGGATCATAAACTGAAGTGGCCGAAAATCGGCAAAAACCAACTCTATCCAAATTGGAGGTAGGTAGTCTTAAGTGGTCAACCATTGACGCACATATTTGACTTTGGATAGCGCAAGGGTCTAACACTGACTGAACTGGGTATGATGGTCCGACACAATGAATTCTCACCACTAAACTTGGTGATAGCGTCGCCACCGATTATAGAGATAATAGGTTAAGGGGAGAAGCAGTGTGATAACCAGCCGGTGTGGTATGTACGAACGGATGTGAACAAGACCTGACGTTCGCACGAGACTCGGAACTTGGGTACGGACGGGGTCTTGTAGTTTTTCGACTCCGGAACGAATAATGGTGATCCTTAGGATCATCGTGCAACAGGTAGTGATGATCACCTCCACATCTATAGCAGACCTTCTTACTATGGCGCTCCCTCCGTTGGTGTCCTTTTGTGAGACATCGTGTGCAGTCCCGATGTGTTATGACAACCTGTATACGGGCTTCTACAGACATAGCAACAAATTCTTTGCATGTACCAAGAGCATGCCGGCGAGTGCCCGACATGCCGGCGAGTACCCGACACCCGTTACGATTCACGATTGATGTGCCCGGGGAGCCCGCAGTTACGGACTCTGATGTATTTGCCCGAGCTGACGATACGACTACAGATCCCACAGTTATGGGATCTTGCCCCCTAGATGCAAGTTCCGAGATATACGGCAATACGGATGAACCCGCAGTTACGGATTCTGATGGTTTTCCGCGGGCTGGATCCTCAGTTACGGATTCCAATAATTGGGAGGTAGGTAACGGCGCTGAATCCGCAGTTACGGATTCTGTTACCATTGACGCACATATTTGACTTTGGATAGCGCAAGGGTCTAACACTGACCGAACTGGGTACGATGGTCCGACACAATGAATTCTCACCACTAAACTTGGTGATAGTGTCGCCACCGATTGTAGAGATAATAGGTTAAGGGGAGAAGCAGTGTGATAACCAGCCGGTGTGGTATGTACGGACGGATGTGAACAAGACCTGACGTTCGCACGAGACTCGGAACTTGGGTACTGACGGGGTCTTGTAGTTTTTCGACTCCGGGACGAATAATGGTGATCCTTAGGATCATCGTGCAACAGGTAGTGATGATCACCTCCACATCTATAGCAGACCTTCTTACTATGGCACTCCCTCCGTTGGTGTCCTTTTGTGAGACATCGTGTGCAGTCCCGATGTGTTATGACAACCTGTATACGGGCTTCTACAGACATAGCAACAAATTCTTTGCATGTACCAAGAGCATGCCGGCGAGTGCCCGACATGCCGGCGAGTACCCGACACCCGTTACGATTCACGATTGATGTGCCCGGGGAGCCCGCAGTTACGGACTCTGATGTATTTGCCCGAGCTGACGATACGACTACAGATCCCACAGTTATGGGATCTTGCCCCCTAGATGCAAGTTCCGAGATATACGGCAATACGGATGAACCCGCAGTTACGCATTCTGATGGTTTTCCGCGGGCTGGATCCGCAGTTACGGATTCCAATAATTGGGAGGTAGGTAACGGCGCTGAATCCGCAGTTACGGATTCTGTTACCGACTCCGACAATTTTACGGCCGCAATAGGTTTAACCAGTTCCTCAACAGCTTCGGATGTAGTACGCCTTTTGGTACCAGATATCTCGTCCGCTCTCTCTAATACGGTGTCGATCTTCGAGAGGAGTTCGATTTCAAACATATTGGTGGCATCCATTATACTAAGAAGAAAAAATGGTTTAATTTTCTTCATTCGTCGATTGGTCGGTCAGAATGACCAACTTAGCTATCGGCCGTTTTACAACGCCGTTTGTCGTACGAACGTCCACGACACGAACATGTCCGTCTACACCGGGATAAACATTTATAACACGACCTAACTTCCATGAGGTCGGTGGTAGATTTTCTTGTCGAACGACGACTAAATCACCCCTATCTACTTCCCTTTCAGGGTACTTCCACTTGTACCGCATATGCAAATTTTTGAGATATTCCTCCTTCCATCTGATACAAAATTGATGAGCAAGCGCTTGGACTTTTCTAAACCGATTCACGAGCGAAATCGGTGGTTCATTAACCATGGGTTCGGGAGGAGCTAGTAAAGGCGCACCAATAAGAAAGTGACCGGGTGTTAAGGAAGCTAATTCACCCGGATCGTCTGACATAGGACAAAGCGGCCGCGAATTCAAACAAGCCTCTATGCGAGCTAATACTGTCGCTATTTCTTCAAAGGTAAACCGAAGATTTCGACAATGTTTTCGGAAATGTTGCTTAAAACTTTTCACTCCAGCTTCCCATAGACCACCCATATGTGGTGCACCAGCTGGAATGAATTTCCATACGACACCCTGTTGAACAAGAGCCTCTGATGCTGAATCACAACTTTCACGAATGAAACGACTATAATTTCGGTCGATTTCACGTGAAGCTCCTACGAAATTTGTGCCATTGTCCGAAAATATAGTACCTGGACAACCTCGACGCGCTATAAAGCGATGTAATGCGGCTATAAAATTGGCAGTGGACAAATCCGATACTGCCTCCAAATAAATAGCCTTGGTCGAGAAGCAAACGAATACACAAACATATCCTTTTGTAATTTTGCAAGCCCGACCACAAAACGATTTTATCTCAAAGGGACCAGCAAAGTCCACCAGCGGCCATTATTTGACTACAGTGTTTCTTTTTATCTAAAATGCATACCTTACAATGACGAATGACAAAGCGAATTAATTTTTTTACTCTGGGAATCCAGTATTCCATTCTCAAGATACGAAGCATCAGCTGTGTTCCTCCGTGAACACTCTTGACGTGAATATATTCCACCAAGAGTCTAGCGAACCTACTTTTATATGACAGAATTATTGGACAACGTTCTGAGGGTGAAAGTGTGGGTGACCGCGCCAAACGACCATTCATGCACATGACACCATTTTCCACAAGCATTGGATTAAGTGGAACTAAATGACTCGAGTGTGCCACGGTTTTTTATCCATCAAATCCTTGTACTCTTTAGCGAAGTGGACCTTTTGAGTGATAACTATCAACCGTAAGCGAACCTCATTAAATTCCGAAGTTGTAATCTTTTTCTGAGAGTAATAATATTTACCTCGATACAGAGAATGTGTTTGACGCAAAAATCTAAGCATGTAAGCGAAGGCCCGAATACCTTTTACAAATGACGAATATCTGTCCAAAATATCTATAAAGGTTGATGAAAAGAATGAGAAATGACACTGCACCGAACGCATTTCTATGTCAGTCTCGAATAGACCAACTCGATTTATCTTCTGACCGAACGTGATACCAATTATGGTTGCCAACATTTTCTTGAAATTTTATGTCGATCTCCCTCACTATAACTTTCAAAAGTTCCGAAGCTAAGACTGCGCCACAAAGCTCTAAGCGAGGAAGTGATATTGATTTTATTGGGGCCACTTTGGTCTTACTAGACAATAAATGCACGAACACATTTTGACCTGGCACTTCAACTCGAATATATACTACCCCCGCGCATGCCTTAATCGAGGCATCTGAAAACACGTGTACACGATTGACTTCATGGTAGGATTCAACAAATTTACGCCATTCCGAGTAAGTAGTTTCTACAAGGGGGTCGTCCCAACCGATTTGATCTAACCAGACCTTTTGCATATATAATTTAATTTTTGCCGTGACAACCAGCCGACAGGGTCAAACAACTTAGCTATTGCCGAAAGAACTTCCCTCTTTATATAACTCGATTTTTTCTCTATAGACTTGACATCAAAATAAAACGAATCTAACCTAGCATTCCACCTTATACCAAGAAGTTTAGAACTACTAGCTTCTACAAATGACAACAATTGCGCATCTACCAAATGTTCTGGGGGGAAACAGTTCAAAATATTTTTATCATTGGCTGTCCATTTTCTAAGCTCAAACTTCGCCGATGAAAGTGCCGAAATAAGTTGATCCCTAGCTGTTACCGCTATCTCAAGATCATGAGCACCGGTCAAAACATCATCCACATACATGGATTTTCGCAATATGTGCGCTGCCAAAGGGAATTCATTTTCTGTTTCCTCCGCGAGTTGCAAAAGAGTTCCAATAGCTAAGTATGGAGCGCAATTCAAGCCGAAAGTCACAGTTTGCAATTCAAAATCTTGAATTGGCTTTGTTGGCGAGTCCCTATAGAGAATTTTTGGAAGCGGAGTGTGCCGAGGGTCTACTCGTATCTGCCGATACCTTTGGGTTATGTCCGAGTTAAACACGAATTTGAATACTCGCCAACGAAGTATCAGAAGAACAAGATCGAGTTGTAAAGTGGGTCCAACATGTAAAATATCGTTTAAACTATTCCCATTAGAAGTTTTATTCGAAGCATTGAAGACAACACGAAGTTTAGTTGTCTGCTTTTCGGGGTTAATTACCGGATGATGAGGCAAATAACAAGAGAGGCTGTCAAGACTGTCAGCAGAAACTGACTTCATATGATCGAGTTCTAAATATTCAGTCAAAACTTGATCGTACGTAATTTTAACCTCCGGTTTTTTCAAAAGAGATGCTTCATTCCGAATGAACTGCTTAAGGACATTACCCCGAGATTCTCCTAAATACCTATCTGCATCTAAGTCAGTTCGTATGGGCAAGGTTACCATGTATCTACCGTCAGATAATCTATGCGTAGTTCGGACATAGTTTTCCTCACAAAGGCGTTCAGAGGGGGACAACATTTTTCGTTTAGGAAGCTCTTCTAACTCCCAGAATCGAAGCAAAGTTTTGTTTAGCGAAACCTCTTCTTCAACATTTATTGTGGTAGCAAAGGTTTGAATTACCGACGATGGAATCGGCCCAGTGACAAGCCAACCGAAAACTGTATTTTGTGCTAACAACGATCCGGACACAATAGAACGACAAGCTTCCAACAAGATTTTAGGGTATAAATCTGCCCCAAGCAGCAGATCTACTGGACGTGAATCGAATAAATTAATGTCAGCCAAACGAATATTGGGAATATGCGACCTAAAATCTGATGAGACGGTGAACGAAGGTAAATTTCCAGAAACAAGTGGCAATACTAAAGCATTAGTTTCCAACAAGACCGATGAATCACAAGGACTTCCAATTGTTATCGAACAAACTTTGCGTGAATGTGCCGAAATTGCACATTTAACGCCCGAAATACTAATATTGGTTGAAGAAATTGGGAGTTTTAGACGGTTCTAGAGCCGCTCAGATAAAAAGGACAATTTAGAAGCAGAGTCTATCAACGCCCTAGCTGGGTAAGAAATTCCACAATGAATTAAGTTCACCATTGCGATTCCTAAAAGCACAGATTTATTTTGTGCCGCGTGAAATACTTGTCGGGAATTACCATTAGTCGATGTAGCAGGAACTGCTGGATCGACCGAAGAACTTTGAGCACGATTTAAAACGTTATTACTATTTCTATTAGGAGGGGTTGGGGCCGAAGATGATTTAGAAGGCGAAGAATCAGTTCTATGCAAGAATGAGTGATGTGTTCTACCACATTTAGAACACCGATGTTTGCTAATACAATTTTTAACCTCGTGACCATTTCTCAGACAATTCACACATAGGCGACGACGCTTAATGATAGAAAATCTTGTGGAGATCGACATATTTTTGAAACGAGGACATTCAAAAAGCAAAAGATTATGTTGCGGGCAAAGAATACAAGAGCTATTTTGGGGGGGATTTGAAATTATCCGATGACTTCGATTTTGTCATATGTGTTTGTACCTTTTTTACAACAGATTTTGTTGCCTGATCACTTCCCCTCATATCATGCAAGCACATTAAAGTTCGAATCCTTTCATTCAAGAAGCTATCCAAATCTATCCAAAGTGATATTGCCGATTTGTCTTTTACGCTTTGTTCCCACAACGTTTGCGTAATTTTTGGTAACCGCTGAAGACACAAGAAAACCAAAAATGGGTCCCAATTTTCAGTACGGATGTCATAGATGGACATCGCCGACAAACAAGCATTAATTCCACGTTGTAGGGTTTTTAATCCCGATGCGGATTCATTTTGTAATATTGGTAAAGCGAAAAGAATTTTAAATTGGTTGTGGACAAGTAACAGAGGATTGTCATAATTATCTTTTAAAACTTTCCACGCAAGACCGAAACTGCGGTGAGTCAACGGAAATCTCGAGATAATTTCTCGAGCCTCTCCACTAGTTTTGGGCGTAAGATGGCAAAGACGCTCTATATCGCTTAAACGCGAATTATTTATGTACACCGTGCTAAAAAGGTCTCTAAACGTGGGTCAAGATTGAAAATCTCCTTCGAAAACATCTATATCACACGGAGGAAGCACTAAACTATGCATAATGTCATTATTTGAAGGATCAATTAAACTCTGATGAACACTAGGATTCCCAATATTCGACATTGGGGAGCTAGTCTTACCTACTTCCTGAGAAGTATATGTAGCAGGGTTCGCTATCTCTAAAGCTACATCAGAAGACTGTAATTCTTGAGGAGTATTACAGGGATGCTGCAAAAGTGAGACTACTGAACTACTACGAGAGGAGTTCAGCGATTTTCTCGAACCGCGAAATTCTAACAACCTATTATTTATATCTGTTAAGCATTTCATATATTCCTGATGCACGACCTCATATTTATGATCAGCGGACTCGATCATTTCTTTAGTGGAGTCCTCAGACGTTTCCAAGAAGAGTATACATGTATCGAAGACATCCTGGGTCTTTTTCCAATATTTTTCTAGCTCGGCGCTACGAACTTCTAATGCACAGAGGTTAATTTCCTCTGGTTTCATTGCCCGAACCTGTTCCACGAACCTGACGAAGGTATCCGAAACCCGGATAAAGCTGTCCAATGAAGTATACGACATATTTAAAAGTTTTATTTTTTAAATGTTGACGACTTTCTTTGAAGAGAAACTCGAAATGTTAACGAAGAATTTCCGTAGGCGATCAGAAATATTCAATTTAGTTTTACCAAATGATTTTATTCTTTTCGAGAGAAACCAATTTCTTCTGGAAAAGAATAAATATCAAACAAATTTTGCACAAATTCCGACAAAAAGATGAAAAGACTCCAAATTTCAAAAAAGGCGACCTAATTCTTCACGAGAGAAACCAATTTCTTCTAGAAAAGAATCAAAATCGAACAATTTTATTTAAAATTAGGCAAAAATATTCAACAACTTCAATTTTAAACGAACCCGACCTAATTCTTCACAAGAGAAACCAATTTCTTCTAGAAAAGAATTAAAATCGACCAAAATTTCCAAGAATTCTTAAAAAGATGTATGCCAACAGCAATCTAATATGAAGTTTTACCAAAACAATTAATAATACTTCCCCAAATGCTAAAATTTTCCCGAAATTCTTAAAGAAAATCAACGAAGGTTTTTTAATAATGGCACAAAAATTACCAAAATGATCAAAAACTGTTAAATTTCCGAAAAAAAATCCAATCAAATTCTTGAAATTGCAATGGAATTCCAAAAACCAATCAAAAGTGACCGAAATGTCCGAAAACAAATCAAAAAACAAACTTTTTTCCCAAAAATTTGAACGAAAAAATCCAAGAAAAATTGCGAAAAACAACAAAATATTTAAATTTTTGTGTATAGAACATATATAAAATGTTAAATAAAGAAATATATATGTATATGTATAAATTTTCAAAAATAAAAATTATTATTTCAAAAATATTCACTTTCGTATAAAATAATTAAAAAAGTATATTATTTATACGAAACGACCAATAAATCGACCAATGCGGACTGTAGAGTGCACGATATTTAATTATTTCCAAAATAATTACAATTTGTTCACATATACACCATTATCATATATAACAATTTTTTCACCTTTGTACCAACGTATGAACTAACCACCATCGATCGAACCGAATGGTGTAGCGCACACGTAACAAAGAAGAAAGAAAAAGGAAATAAAAAACTAGGCGAGCGACGGCTGCCTAACCAAGCATATGTATGTAACTGGCGTATGTATGTGTAAACATCCAACAGACGATCGATCGCGAGCGTACATATGTCACACGCGTAAATATGTAAATATAATTATGTATGATGGATCAGTGAAAAAATAGAAAATATGAACAAGTGATTTTTGGAGTTTGGTGGTGTTTTTTCTTTTGTTATTCTTTTTGAATGTGAACGAACACTAGAGTGAGTGGATGCTATTGCAATATTTATTATATTTATTTATTAAAATTATTCAAATTTTCATTTAAAAACCGATTGCACCACAATTATTATTAAAAATAATTTATTTAAATTTTATCCACTCAGTTTTGGAACAAAATTCACCTGTTAATAATTATTTTTTAAACACAAAAATATTCTTTTTTTCCACTGATCACTATGTCCGTCCGAGACTAATAAACAAGAGAACGGGAGAAGGACGGACAAACAAAGGGAATACGCGACGCGTTGCAAAGCGGCCGTTGTTGTTGTAAAAAAGAATAGGTTAACGATCTTTATTTTTGTTTTGTTATTAATTTCGATAGTTATTATTTTGTTTCGCGAGCTCACAATAAAAAAAATAACACTGCACTGACCTACCTTTTGTTGATGACGATGTAAATGATGATGATGCCGATGTAAATAGATGTTGATGGGGGATGATGACGTTGTTGCTGTTGGGAAGAACCAAACAAAAAAATCCAATAAGGCAACGATACCAAATAGCTCGTATCCGGCTCGATTGGGCCAAATAATGTTACCGCCGAAATTGCGTGTAAAATAAATAAAATAAAAACACGAACGTTTTAATTTTAAATTCAAAAAAATATGGTAGATTTATTGGGATAAATTAATAAATTAGAAAAAGGTGTAGGACAGATTACCTGTTGGTTGGTTTGGCAGCGAGAACAAGAGTGACTTTTTATAATGTCGAAAAGAGGCGTCGGCGGCAAATTTATACTCGTTAGAATCTGCATTTGACAGTTCAATATTGTAACAAAAAGGAATATGCAGATTGTAACGAGTATAGCATTCGATAAAGTCTCAAACACAATGAATGTGGAGACGACAAAGGAAATTAATGAACTTACGATTCTAAATTAAACATTGGCCACCCCCTTGCAACATTATTAATGTTGTAACACGACCAACATAATAACATTTTACAGATATATGAATATATAACAAATGATGATAGCAAAGGAAAGAAGGACAGCTTATTTTTTCAATATTTTCAAATTCAATAACATATACTACGGTTACGTGTAACAAACACCCGATAATACCCATCCAAATATTGTATAATGGGCGATACGCAATCCTGGGGAGACTTGCACTCGACTGGTGACGACTTTAGCATACACATCAGGACCTAGGACTAAAGCGACACGACTTGGTCGGTAAAAGGGGGGATCTGCTAGGGGTAAACCTAGGAACGACTCCTTCAGTTTTTCGGAAATTGGTTCCTTCGGCGTGAAAACGTGGCGAAGATCTGTCACTCGAGCCGAAACAATGATCGACTGTGTCGGATCATAAACGGAAGTGGCCGAAAATCGGCAAAAACGAACTCCATCCAAATTGGAGGTAGGTAGTCTTAAGTGGTCAACCATTGACGCACATATTTGACTTTCGTTCGGACGAGACTCGGAACTTGGGTACGGACGGGGTCTTGTAGTTTTTCGACTCCGGGACGAATAATGGTGATCCTTAGGATCATCGTGCAACAGGTAGTGATGATCACCTTCACATCTATAGCAGACCTTCTTTCTATGTCACTCCCTCCGTTGGTGTCCTTTTGTGAGACATCGTGTGCAGTCCCGATGCGTTTTGACAACCTGTATATGGGCTTCTACAGACATAGCAACAAATTCTTTGCATGTACCAAGAGCATGCCGGCGAGAGCAAACCCGACACCCGTTACGATTCACGATTGATGTGCCCGGGGAGCCCGCAGTTACGGACTCTGATGTATTTGCCGAGCTGACGATACGACTACAGATCCCACAGTTATGGGATCTGGCCCCCTAGATGCAAGTTCCGCGATATACGGCAATACGGATGAACCCGCAGTTACGGATTCTGATGGTTTTCCGCGGGCTGGATCCGCAGTTACGGATTCCAATAATTGGGAGGTAGGTAACGGCGCTGAATCCGCAGTTACGGATTCTGTTACCGACTCCGACAATTTTACGGCCGCAATAGGTTTAACCAGTTCCTCAACAGCTTCGGATGTAGTACGCCTTTTGGTACCAGATATCTCGTCCGCTCTCTCTAATACGGTGTCGATCTTCGAGAGGAGTTCGATTTCAAACATATTGGTGGCATCCATTATACTAAGAGAAAAAATGGTTTAATTTTCTTCATTCGTCGATTGGTCGGTCAGAATGACCAACTTAGCTATCGGCCGTTTTACAACGCCGTTTGTCGTACGAACGTCCACGACACGAACGGATAAAGCTGTCCAATGAAGTATACGACATATTTAAAAGTTTTATTTTTTAAATGTTGACGACTTTCTTTGAAGAGAAACTCGAAATGTTAACGAAGAATTTCCGTAGGCGATCAGAAATATTCAATTTAGTTTTACCAAATGATTTTATTCTTTTCGAGAGAAACCAATTTCTTCTGGAAAAGAATAAATATCAAACAAATTTTGCACAAATTCCGACAAAAAGATGAAAAGACTCCAAATTTCAAAAAAGGCGACCTAATTCTTCACGAGAGAAACCAATTTATTCTAGAAAAGAATCAAAATCGAACAATTTTATTTAAAATTAGGCAAAAATATTCAACAACTTCAATTTTAAACGAACCCGACCTAATTCTTCACAAGAGAAACCAATTTCTTCTAGAAAAGAATTAAAATCGACCAAAATTTCCAAGAATTCTTAAAAAGATGTATGCCAACAGCAATCTAATATGAAGTTTTACCAAAACAATTAATAATACTTCCCCAAATGCTAAAATTTTCCCGAAATTCTTAAAGAAAATCAACGAAGGTTTTTTAATAATGGCACAAAAATTACCAAAATGATCAAAAACTGTTAAATTTCCGAAAAAAAAATCCAATCAAATTCTTGAAATTGCAATGGAATTCCAAAAACCAATCAAAAGTGACCGAAATGTCCGAAAACAAATCAAAAAACAAACTTTTTTCCCAAAAATTTGAACGAAAAAATCCAAGAAAAATTGCGAAAAACAACAAAATATTTAAATTTTTGTGTATAGAACATATATAAAATGTTAAATAAAAAAATATATATGTATATGTATAAATTTTCAAAAATAAAAATTATTATTTCAAAAATATTCACTTTCGTATAAAATAATTAAAAAAGTATATTATTTATACGAAACGACCAATAAATCGACCAATGCGGACTGTAGAGTGCACGATATTTAATTATTTCCAAAATAATTACAATTTGTTCACATATACACCATTATCATATATAACAATTTTTTCACCTTTGTACCAACGTATGAACTAACCACCATCGATCGAACCGAATGGTGTAGCGCACACGTAACAAAGAAGAAAGAAAAAGGAAATAAAAAACTAGGCGAGCGACGGCTGCCTAACCAAGCATATGTATGTAACTGGCGTATGTATGTGTAAACATCCAACAGACGATCGATCGCGAGCGTACATATGTCACACGCGTAAATATGTAAATATAATTATGTATGATGGATCAGTGAAAAAATAGAAAATATGAACAAGTGATTTTTGGAGTTTGGTGGTGTTTTTTCTTTTGTTATTCTTTTTGAATGTGAACGAACACTAGAGTGAGTGGATGCTATTGCAATATTTATTATATTTATTTATTAAAATTATTCAAATTTTCATTTAAAAACCGATTGCACCACAATTATTATTAAAAATAATTTATTTAAATTTTATCCACTCAGTTTTGTTAATAATTATTTTTTAAACACAAAAATATTCTTTTTTTCCACTGATCACTATGTCCGTCCGAGACTAATAAACAAGAGAACGGGAGAAGGACGGACAAACAAAGGGAATACGCGACGCGTTGCAAAGCGGCCGTTGTTGTTGTAAAAAAGAATAGGTTAACGATCTTTATTTTTGTTTTGTTATTAATTTCGATAGTTATTATTTTGTTTCGCGAGCTCACAATAAAAAAAATAACACTGCACTGACCTACCTTTTGTTGATGACGATGTAAATGATGATGATGCCGATGTAAATAGATGTTGATGGGGGATGATGACGTTGTTGCTGTTGGGAAGAACCAAACAAAAAAATCCAATAAGGCAACGATACCAAATAGCTCGTATCCGGCTCGATTGGGCCAAATAATGTTACCGCCGAAATTGCGTGTAAAATAAATAAAATAAAAACACGAACGTTTTAATTTTAAATTAAAAAAAATATGGTAGATTTATTGGGATAAATTAATAAATTAGAAAAAGGTGTAGGACAGATTACCTGTTGGTTGGTTTGGCAGCGAGAACAAGAGTGACTTTTTATAATGTCGAAAAGAGGCGTCGGCGGCAAATTTATACTCGTTAGAATCTGCATTTGACAGTTCAATATTGTAACAAAAAGGAATATGCAGATTGTAACGAGTATAGCATTCGATAAAGTCTCAAACACAATGAATGTGGAGACGACAAAGGAAATTAATGAACTTACGATTCTAAATTAAACATTGGCCACCCCCTTGCAACATTATTAATGTTGTAACACGACCAACATAATAACATTTTACAGATATATGAATATATAACAAATGATGATAGCAAAGGAAAGAAGGACAGCTTATTTTTTCAATATTTTCAAATTCAATAACATATACTACGGTTACGTGTAACAAACACCCGATAATACCCATCCAAATATTGTATAATGGGCGATACGCAATCCTGGGGAGACTTGCACTCGACTGGTGACGACTTTAGCATACACATCAGGACCTAGGACTAAAGCGACACGACTTGGTCGGTAAAAGGGGGGATCTGCTAGGGGTAAACCTAGGAACGACTCCTTCAGTTTTTCGGAAATTGGTTCCTTCGGCGTGAAAACGTGGCGAAGATCTGTCACTCGAGCCGAAACAATGATCGACTGTGTCGGATCATAAACGGAAGTGGCCGAAAATCGGCAAAAACGAACTCCATCCAAATTGGAGGTAGGTAGTCTTAAGTGGTCAACCATTGACGCACATATTTGACTTTCGTTCGGACGAGACTCGGAACTTGGGTACGGACGGGGTCTTGTAGTTTTTCGACTCCGGGACGAATAATGGTGATCCTTAGGATCATCGTGCAACAGGTAGTGATGATCACCTTCACATCTATAGCAGACCTTCTTTCTATGTCACTCCCTCCGTTGGTGTCCTTTGTGAGACATCGTGTGCAGTCCCGATGCGTTTTGACAACCTGTATATGGGCTTCTACAGACATAGCAACAAATTCTTTGCATGTACCAAGAGCATGCCGGCGAGAGCAAACCCGACACCCGTTACGATTCACGATTGATGTGCCCGGGGAGCCCGCAGTTACGGACTCTGATGTATTTGCCGAGCTGACGATACGACTACAGATCCCACAGTTATGGGATCTGGCCCCCTAGATGCAAGTTCCGCGATATACGGCAATACGGATGAACCCGCAGTTACGGATTCTGATGGTTTTCCGCGGGCTGGATCCGCAGTTACGGATTCCAATAATTGGGAGGTAGGTAACGGCGCTGAATCCGCAGTTACGGATTCTGTTACCGACTCCGACAATTTTACGGCCGCAATAGGTTTAACCAGTTCCTCAACAGCTTCGGATGTAGTACGCCTTTTGGTACCAGATATCTCGTCCGCTCTCTCTAATACGGTGTCGATCTTCGAGAGGAGTTCGATTTCAAACATATTGGTGGCATCCATTATACTAAGAGAAAAAATGGTTTAATTTTCTTCATTCGTCGATTGGTCGGTCAGAATGACCAACTTAGCTATCGGCCGTTTTACAACGCCGTTTGTCGTACGAACGTCCACGACACGAACATGTCCGTCTACACCGGGATAAACATTTATAACACGACCTAACTTCCATGAGGTCGGTGGTAGATTTTCTTGTCGAACAACGACTAAATCACCCCTATCTACTTCCCTTTCAGGATACTTCCACTTGTACCGCATATGCACATTTTTGAGATATTCCTCCTTCCATCTGATACAAAATTGATGAGCAAGCGCTTGGACTTTTCTAAACCGATTCACGAGCGAGATCGGTGGTTCATTAACCATGGGTTCGGGAGGAGCTAGTAAAGGCGCACCAATAAGAAAGTGACCGGGTGTTAAGGAAGCTAATTCACCCGGATCGTCTGACATAGGACAAAGCGGCCGCGAATTCAAAAAAGCCTCTATGCGAGCTAATTACTGTCGCTATTTCTTCAAAGGTAAACCGAAGATTTCAACAATGTTTTCGGAAATGTTGCTTAAAACTTTTCACTCCAGCTTCCCATAGACCACCCATATGTGGTGCACCAGCTGGAATGAGTTTCCATACGACACCCTGTTGAACAAGAGCCTCTGATGCTGAATCACAACTTTCACGAATGAAACGACTATCATTCCGGTCGATTTCACGTGAAGCTCCTACGAAATTTGTGCCATTGTCCGAAAATATAGTACCTGGACAACCCCGACGCGCTATAAAGCGATGTAATGCGGCTATAAAATTGGCAGTGGACAAATCCGATACTGCCTCCAAATGAATAGCCTTGGTCGAGAAGCAAACGAATACACAAACATATCCTTTTGTAATTTTTCAAGCCCGACCACAAAACGATTTTATCTCAAAGGGACCAGCAAAGTCCACCAGCGGCCATTATTTGACTACAGCGTTTCTTTTTATCTAAAATGCATACCTTACAATGACGAATGACAAAGCGAATCAATTTTTTTACTCTGGGAATCCAGTATTCCATTCTCAAGATACGAAGCATCAGCTGTGTTCCTCCGTGAACACTCTTGACGTGAATATATTCCACCAAGAGTCTAGCGAACCTACTTTTATATGACAGAATTATTGGACAACGTTCTGAGGGTGAAAGTGTGGGTAACCGCGCCAAACGACCATTCATGCACATGACACCATTTTCCACAAGCATTGGATTAAGTGGAACTAAATGACTCGAGTGTGCCACGGGTTTTTTATCCATCAAATCCTTGTACTCTTTAGCGAAGTGGACCTTTTGAGTGATAACTATCAACCGTAAGCGAACCTCATTAAATTCCGAAGTTGTAATCTTTTTCTGAGAGTAATAATATTTACCTCGATACCGAGAATGTGTTTGACGCAAAAATCTAAGCATGTAAGCGAAGGCCCGAATACCTTTTACAAATGACGAATATCTGTCCAAAATATCTGTAAAGGTTGATGAAAAGAATGAGAAATTGAATTGGCTTTGTTGGCGAGTCCCTATAGAGCATTTTTTGAAGCGGAGTGTGCCGAGGGTCTACTCGTATCTTCCGATACCTTTGGGTTATGTCCGAGTTAAACACGAATTTGAATACTCGCCAACGAAGTATCAGAAGAACAAGATCGAGTTGTAAAGTGGGTCCAACATGTAAAATATCGTTTAAACTATTCCCATTAGAAGTTTTATTCGAAGCATTGAAGACAACACGAAGTTTAGTTGTCTGCTTTTCGGGGATAATTACCGGATGATGAGGCAAATAACAAGAGAGGCTGTCAAGACTGTCAGCAGAAACTGACTTCATATGATCGAGTTCTAAATATTCAGTCAAAACTTGATCGTACGTAATTTTAACCTCCGGTTTTTTCAAAAGAGATGCTTCATTCCGAATGAACTGCTTAAGGACATTACCCCGAGATTCTCCTAAATACCTATCTGCATCTAAGTCAGTTCGTATGGGCAAGGTTACCATGTATCTACCGTCAGATAATCTATGCGTAGTTCGGACATAGTTTTCCTCACAAAGGCGTTCAGAGGGGGACAACATTTTTCGTTTAGGAAGCTCTTCTAACTCCCAGAATCGAAGCAAAGTTTTGTTTAGCGAAACCTCTTCTTCAACATTTATTGTGGTAGCAAAGGTTTGAATTACCGACGATGGAATCGGCCCAGTGACAAGCCAACCGAAAACTGTATTTTGTGCTAACAACGATCCGGACACAATAGAACGACAAGCTTCCAACAAGATTTTAAGGTATAAATCTGCCCCAAGCAGCAGATCTACTGGACGTGAATCGAATAAATTAATGTCAGCCAAACGAATATTGGGAATATGCGACCTAAAATCTGATGAGACGGTGAACGAAGGTAAATTTCCAGAAACAAGTGGCAATACTAAAGCATTAGTTTCCAACAAGACCGATGAATCACAAGGACTTCCAATTGTTATCGAACAAACTTTGCGTGAATGTGCCGAAATTGCACAATTAACGCCCGAAATACTAATATTGGTTGAAGAAATTGGGAGTTTTAGACGGTTCTAGAGCCGCTCAGATAAAAAGGACGATTTAGAAGCAGAGTCTATCAACGCCCTAGCTGGGTAAGAAATTCCACAATGAATTAAGTTCACCATTGCGGTTCCTAAAAGCACAGATTTATTTTGTGCCGCGTGAAATACTTGTCGGGAATTACCATTAGTCGATGTAGCAGGAACTGCTGGATCGACCGAAGAACTTTGAGCACGATTTAAAACGTTATTACTATTTCTATTAGGAGGGGTTGGGGCCGAAGATGATTTAGAAGGCGAAGAATCAGTTCTATGCAAGAATGAGTGATGTGTTCTACCACATTTAGAACACCGATGTTTGCTAATACAATTTTTAACCTCGTGACCATTTCTCAGACAATTCACACATAGGCGACGACGCTTAATGATAGAAAATCTTGTGGAGATCGACATATTTTTGAAACGAGGACATTCAAAAAGCAAAAGATTATGTTGCGGGCAAAGAATACAAGAGCTATTTTGGGGGGGATTTGAAATTATCCGATGACTTCGATTTTGTCATATGTGTTTGTACCTTTTTTACAACAGATTTTGTTGCCTGATCACTTCCCCTCATATCATGCAAGCACATTAAAGTTCGAATCCTTTCATTCAAGAAGCTATCCAAATCTATCCAAAGTGATATTGCCGATTTGTCTTTTACGCTTTGTTCCCACAACGTTTGCGTAATTTTTGGTAACCGCTGAAGACACAAGAAAACCAAAAATGGGTCCCAATTTTCAGTACGGATGTCATAGATGGACATCGCCGACAAACAAGCATTAATTCCACGTTGTAGGGTTTTTAATCCCGATGCGGATTCATTTTGTAATATTGGTAAAGCGAAAAGAATTTTAAATTGGTTGTGGACAAGTAACAGAGGATTGTCATAATTATCTTTTAAAACTTTCCACGCAAGACCGAAACTGCGGTGAGTCAACGGAAATCTCGAGATAATTTCTCGAGCCTCTCCACTAGTTTTGGGCGTAAGATGGCAAAGACGCTCTATATCGCTTAAACGCGAATTATTTATGTACACCGTGCTAAAAAGGTCTCTAAACGTGGGTCAAGATTGAAAATCTCCTTCGAAAACATCTATATCACACGGAGGAAGCACTAAACTATGCATAATGTCATTATTTGAAGGATCAATTAAACTCTGATGAACACTAGGATTCCCAATATTCGACATTGGGGAGCTAGTCTTACCTACTTCCTGAGAAGTATATGTAGCAGGGTTCGCTATCTCTAAAGCTACATCAGAAGACTGTAATTCTTGAGGAGTATTACAGGGATGCTGCAAAAGTGAGACTACTGAACTACTACGAGAGGAGTTCAGCGATTTTCTCGAACCGCGAAATTCTAACAACCTATTATTTATATCTGTTAAGCATTTCATATATTCCTGATGCACGACCTCATATTTATGATCAGCGGACTCGATCATTTCTTTAGTGGAGTCCTCAGACGTTTCCAAGAAGAGTATACATGTATCGAAGACATCCTGGGTCTTTTTCCAATATTTTTCTAGCTCGGCGCTACGAACTTCTAATGCACAGAGGTTAATTTCCTCTGGTTTCATTGCCCGAACCTGTTCCACGAACCTGACGAAGGTATCCGAAACCCGGATAAAGCTGTCCAATGAAGTATACGACATATTTAAAAGTTTTATTTTTTAAATGTTGACGACTTTCTTTGAAGAGAAACTCGAAATGTTAACGAAGAATTTCCGTAGGCGATCAGAAATATTCAATTTAGTTTTACCAAATGATTTTATTCTTTTCGAGAGAAACCAATTTCTTCTGGAAAAGAATAAATATCAAACAAATTTTGCACAAATTCCGACAAAAAGATGAAAAGACTCCAAATTTCAAAAAAGGCGACCTAATTCTTCACGAGAGAAACCAATTTCTTCTAGAAAAGAATCAAAATCGAACAATTTTATTTAAAATTAGGCAAAAATATTCAACAACTTCAATTTTAAACGAACCCGACCTAATTCTTCACAAGAGAAACCAATTTCTTCTAGAAAAGAATTAAAATCGACCAAAATTTCCAAGAATTCTTAAAAAGATGTATGCCAACAGCAATCTAATATGAAGTTTTACCAAAACAATTAATAAAACTTCCCCAAATGCTAAAATTTTCCCGAAATTCTTAAAGAAAATCAACGAAGGTTTTTTAATAATGGCACAAAAATTACCAAAATGATCAAAAACTGTAAAATTTCTGACAAAAAATCCAATCAAATTCTTGAAATTGCAATGGAATTCCAAAAACCAATCAAAAGTGACCGAAATGTCCGAAAAAAAATCAAAAAACAAACTTTTTTCCCAAAAATTTGATCGAAAAAATGCAAAAAAAAATTGCGAAAAACAAAAAAATATTTAAATTTTTGTGTATAGAACATATATAAAATGTTAAATAAAAAATGTATATTTAACTAAATTTTCAAAAATAAAAATTTTATTTCAAAAATATTCATTTTCGTATAAAATAATTAAAAAAGTATATTATTTATACGAAGCGACCAATAAATCGACCAATGCGGACTGTACAGTGCACGATATTTAATTATTTCCAAAATAATTACAATTTGTTCACATATACACCATTATCATATATAACAATTTTTTCACCTTTGTACCAACGTATGAACTAACCACCATCGACCGAACCGAATGGTGTAGCGCACACGTAACAAAGAAGAAAGAAAAAGGAAATAAAAAACTAGGCGAGCGACGGCTGCCTAACCAAGCATATGTATGTAACTGGCGTATGTATGTATAAACTAAAGGCCTGCACAAGACGAATTATATGAATTATGCTTTTTTCGACACACTGACTTTGTCTACTCAATCATGCGCTATGTATTTGAAAAGCAATGACAACCAACAACATCCCCCATTTTGATTCATATGTGCCATTGTCTAAGGTTCGATCGTGGCATGGCTGACTCGAATATTTGCATGGTGTTCTCCATAAATGCAGGGTGTCAACGATAACATCGAACCGTGTCATCGTCAAATTGTGTGTCATTTGTGTACGTGTGCTTAAATTGAGAGAGTGTGTGTGTGTTACTTTCGACGATGAGGCTGTGTTTTTTGTGTGTGCTGTAATTTTGAAGTAACAAATACCGCGTAAATATAAAATTGAGTTCAATAACAAAATGTGCATTGACATCAACAAATGAATAGAAAAAAATGAAATATATACTGAACAATCCCAATTTATTGATGATTATCATAAAATTTTGGTCATAAAAAAGATGTAAATATTGTTTGCCTATTTTCTATCTACATATAGTGTTTTTTTAAAATTAAAGTTTGTGGACAGAGATTTGACTCTCATTCAATAACAGAATTGAACAATTTTTTAAAAAGGATTAACAATAACCAGGAAATGTGAATGTCTCGTGTGGACCAATTAGAAGTAACTTTAATTTTTTAGTATTCGCCAAGAAATTCTTTATTACAAAAAATTATTTTTTCACATATCGGAAAGCAGGTAGCGATTGCGTTTTCCCTTCATCGCGTGTGTGTCTTTTTCGTTGGCAATTGTTTCATAATTGTTGTTTTTTTGATAGAACATTTTTGTATGACACACTATTCAACATTCCCTTTTATTGGTCATTGCATCTTATGACGATGGGTTTGAGTGTGACCGACATGTCGAGACATCGAGCATTTGGTTGGATGTCACGTGCTGTTATGCGTTTGATCAAACAGGGCACAACATGACGAGCGTTTTTTCTCCATGGCATAAAGAGAGAAAATTGTCACATTTGCAGCCCTTTAGTATAAACATCCAACAGACGATCGATCGCGAGCGTACATATGTCACACGCGTAAATATGTAAATATAATTATGTATGATGGATCAGTGAAAAAATAGAAAATATGAACAAGTGATTTTTGGAGTTTGGTGGTGTTTTTTCTTTTGTTATTCTTTTTGAATATGAACGAACACTAGAGTGAGTGGATGCTATTGCAATATTTATTATATTTATTTATTAAAATTATTCAAATTTTCATTTAAAAACCGATTGCACCACAATTATTATTAAAAATAATTTATTTAAATTTTATCCACTGACTTTTGGAACAAAATTCACCTGTTAATAATTATTTTTTAAACACAAAAATATTCTTTTTTTCCACTGATCACTATGTCCGTCCGAGACTAATAAACAAGAGAACGGGAGAAGGACGGACAAACAAAGGGAATACGCGACGCGTTGCAAAGCGGCCGTTGTTGTTGTAAAAAAGAATAGGTTAACGATCTTTATTTTTGTTTTGTTATTAATTTCGATAGTTATTATTTTGTTTCGCGAGCTCACAATAAAAAAAAACACTGCACACCTACCTTTTGTTGATGACGATGTAAATGATGATGATGCCGATGTAAATAGATGTTGATGGGGGATGATGACGTTGTTGCTGTTGGGAAGAACCAAACAAAAAAATCCAATAAGGCAACGATACCAAATAGCTCGTATCCGGCTCGATTGGGCCAAATAATGTTACCGCCGAAATTGCGTGTAAAATAAATAAAATAAAAAAACACGAACGTTTTAATTTTAAATTAAAAAAAATATGGTAGATTTATTGGGATAAATTAATAAATTAGAAAAAGGTGTAGGACAGATTACCTGTTGGTTGGTTTGGCAGCGAGAACAAGAGTGACTTTTTATAATGTCGAAAAGAGGCGTCGGCGGCAAATTTATACTCGTTAGAATCTGCATTTGACAGTTCAATATTGTAACAAAAAGGAATATGCAGATTGTAACGAGTATAGCATTCGATAAAGTCTCAAACACAATGAATGTGGAGACGACAAAGGAAATTAATGAACTTACGATTCTAAATTAAACATTGGCCACCCCCTTGCAACATTATTAATGTTGTAACACGACCAACATAATAACATTTTACAGATATATGAATATATAACAAATGATGATAGCAAAGGAAAGAAGGACAGCTTATTTTTTCAATATTTTCAAATTCAATAACATATACTACGGTTACGTGTAACAAACACCCGATAATACCCATCCAAATATTGTATAATGGGCGATACGCAATCCTGGGGAGACTTGCACTCGACTGGTGACGACTTTAGCATACACATCAGGACCTAGGACTAAAGCGACACGACTTGGTCGGTAAAAGGGGGGATCTGCTAGGGGTAAACCTAGGAACGACTCCTTCAGTTTTTCGGAAATTGGTTCCTTCGGCGTGAAAACGTGGCGAAGATCTGTCACTCGAGCCGAAACAATGATCGACTGTGTCGGATCATAAACGGAAGTGGCCGAAAATCGGCAAAAACGAACTCCATCCAAATTGGAGGTAGGTAGTCTTAAGTGGTCAACCATTGACGCACATATTTGACTTTCGTTCGGACGAGACTCGGAACTTGGGTACGGACGGGGTCTTGTAGTTTTTCGACTCCGGGACGAATAATGGTGATCCTTAGGATCATCGTGCAACAGGTAGTGATGATCACCTTCACATCTATAGCAGACCTTCTTTCTATGTCACTCCCTCCGTTGGTGTCCTTTGTGAGACATCGTGTGCAGTCCCGATGCGTTTTGACAACCTGTATATGGGCTTCTACAGACATAGCAACAAATTCTTTGCATGTACCAAGAGCATGCCGGCGAGAGCAAACCCGACACCCGTTACGATTCACGATTGATGTGCCCGGGGAGCCCGCAGTTACGGACTCTGATGTATTTGCCGAGCTGACGATACGACTACAGATCCCACAGTTATGGGATCTGGCCCCCTAGATGCAAGTTCCGCGATATACGGCAATACGGATGAACCCGCAGTTACGGATTCTGATGGTTTTCCGCGGGCTGGATCCGCAGTTACGGATTCCAATAATTGGGAGGTAGGTAACGGCGCTGAATCCGCAGTTACGGATTCTGTTACCGACTCCGACAATTTTACGGCCGCAATAGGTTTAACCAGTTCCTCAACAGCTTCGGATGTAGTACGCCTTTTGGTACCAGATATCTCGTCCGCTCTCTCTAATACGGTGTCGATCTTCGAGAGGAGTTCGATTTCAAACATATTGGTGGCATCCATTATACTAAGAGAAAAAATGGTTTAATTTTCTTCATTCGTCGATTGGTCGGTCAGAATGACCAACTTAGCTATCGGCCGTTTTACAACGCCGTTTGTCGTACGAACGTCCACGACACGAACATGTCCGTCTACACCGGGATAAACATTTATAACACGACCTAACTTCCATGAGGTCGGTGGTAGATTTTCTTGTCGAACAACGACTAAATCACCCCTATCTACTTCCCTTTCAGGATACTTCCACTTGTACCGCATATGCACATTTTTGAGATATTCCTCCTTCCATCTGATACAAAATTGATGAGCAAGCGCTTGGACTTTTCTAAACCGATTCACGAGCGAGATCGGTGGTTCATTAACCATGGGTTCGGGAGGAGCTAGTAAAGGCGCACCAATAAGAAAGTGACCGGGTGTTAAGGAAGCTAATTCACCCGGATCGTCTGACATAGGACAAAGCGGCCGCGAATTCAAAAAAGCCTCTATGCGAGCTAATTACTGTCGCTATTTCTTCAAAGGTAAACCGAAGATTTCAACAATGTTTTCGGAAATGTTGCTTAAAACTTTTCACTCCAGCTTCCCATAGACCACCCATATGTGGTGCACCAGCTGGAATGAGTTTCCATACGACACCCTGTTGAACAAGAGCCTCTGATGCTGAATCACAACTTTCACGAATGAAACGACTATCATTCCGGTCGATTTCACGTGAAGCTCCTACGAAATTTGTGCCATTGTCCGAAAATATAGTACCTGGACAACCCCGACGCGCTATAAAGCGATGTAATGCGGCTATAAAATTGGCAGTGGACAAATCCGATACTGCCTCCAAATGAATAGCCTTGGTCGAGAAGCAAACGAATACACAAACATATCCTTTTGTAATTTTTCAAGCCCGACCACAAAACGATTTTATCTCAAAGGGACCAGCAAAGTCCACCAGCGGCCATTATTTGACTACAGCGTTTCTTTTTATCTAAAATGCATACCTTACAATGACGAATGACAAAGCGAATCAATTTTTTTACTCTGGGAATCCAGTATTCCATTCTCAAGATACGAAGCATCAGCTGTGTTCCTCCGTGAACACTCTTGACGTGAATATATTCCACCAAGAGTCTAGCGAACCTACTTTTATATGACAGAATTATTGGACAACGTTCTGAGGGTGAAAGTGTGGGTGACCGCGCCAAACGACCATTCATGCACATGACACCATTTTCCACAAGCATTGGATTAAGTGGAACTAAATGACTCGAGTGTGCCACGGGTTTTTTATCCATCAAATCCTTGTACTCTTTAGCGAAGTGGACCTTTTGAGTGATAACTATCAACCGTAAGCGAACCTCATTAAATTCCGAAGTTGTAATCTTTTTCTGAGAGTAATAATATTTACCTCGATACCGAGAATGTGTTTGACGCAAAAATCTAAGCATGTAAGCGAAGGCCCGAATACCTTTTACAAATGACGAATATCTGTCCAAAATATCTGTAAAGGTTGATGAAAAGAATGAGAAATTGAATTGGCTTTGTTGGCGAGTCCCTATAGAGCATTTTTTGAAGCGGAGTGTGCCGAGGGTCTACTCGTATCTTCCGATACCTTTGGGTTATGTCCGAGTTAAACACGAATTTGAATACTCGCCAACGAAGTATCAGAAGAACAAGATCGAGTTGTAAAGTGGGTCCAACATGTAAAATATCGTTTAAACTATTCCCATTAGAAGTTTTATTCGAAGCATTGAAGACAACACGAAGTTTAGTTGTCTGCTTTTCGGGGATAATTACCGGATGATGAGGCAAATAACAAGAGAGGCTGTCAAGACTGTCAGCAGAAACTGACTTCATATGATCGAGTTCTAAATATTCAGTCAAAACTTGATCGTACGTAATTTTAACCTCCGGTTTTTTCAAAAGAGATGCTTCATTCCGAATGAACTGCTTAAGGACATTACCCCGAGATTCTCCTAAATACCTATCTGCATCTAAGTCAGTTCGTATGGGCAAGGTTACCATGTATCTACCGTCAGATAATCTATGCGTAGTTCGGACATAGTTTTCCTCACAAAGGCGTTCAGAGGGGGACAACATTTTTCGTTTAGGAAGCTCTTCTAACTCCCAGAATCGAAGCAAAGTTTTGTTTAGCGAAACCTCTTCTTCAACATTTATTGTGGTAGCAAAGGTTTGAATTACCGACGATGGAATCGGCCCAGTGACAAGCCAACCGAAAACTGTATTTTGTGCTAACAACGATCCGGACACAATAGAACGACAAGCTTCCAACAAGATTTTAAGGTATAAATCTGCCCCAAGCAGCAGATCTACTGGACGTGAATCGAATAAATTAATGTCAGCCAAACGAATATTGGGAATATGCGACCTAAAATCTGATGAGACGGTGAACGAAGGTAAATTTCCAGAAACAAGTGGCAATACTAAAGCATTAGTTTCCAACAAGACCGATGAATCACAAGGACTTCCAATTGTTATCGAACAAACTTTGCGTGAATGTGCCGAAATTGCACAATTAACGCCCGAAATACTAATATTGGTTGAAGAAATTGGGAGTTTTAGACGGTTCTAGAGCCGCTCAGATAAAAAGGACGATTTAGAAGCAGAGTCTATCAACGCCCTAGCTGGGTAAGAAATTCCACAATGAATTAAGTTCACCATTGCGGTTCCTAAAAGCACAGATTTATTTTGTGCCGCGTGAAATACTTGTCGGGAATTACCATTAGTCGATGTAGCAGGAACTGCTGGATCGACCGAAGAACTTTGAGCACGATTTAAAACGTTATTACTATTTCTATTAGGAGGGGTTGGGGCCGAAGATGATTTAGAAGGCGAAGAATCAGTTCTATGCAAGAATGAGTGATGTGTTCTACCACATTTAGAACACCGATGTTTGCTAATACAATTTTTAACCTCGTGACCATTTCTCAGACAATTCACACATAGGCGACGACGCTTAATGATAGAAAATCTTGTGGAGATCGACATATTTTTGAAACGAGGACATTCAAAAAGCAAAAGATTATGTTGCGGGCAAAGAATACAAGAGCTATTTTGGGGGGGATTTGAAATTATCCGATGACTTCGATTTTGTCATATGTGTTTGTACCTTTTTTACAACAGATTTTGTTGCCTGATCACTTCCCCTCATATCATGCAAGCACATTAAAGTTCGAATCCTTTCATTCAAGAAGCTATCCAAATCTATCCAAAGTGATATTGCCGATTTGTCTTTTACGCTTTGTTCCCACAACGTTTGCGTAATTTTTGGTAACCGCTGAAGACACAAGAAAACCAAAAATGGGTCCCAATTTTCAGTACGGATGTCATAGATGGACATCGCCGACAAACAAGCATTAATTCCACGTTGTAGGGTTTTTAATCCCGATGCGGATTCATTTTGTAATATTGGTAAAGCGAAAAGAATTTTAAATTGGTTGTGGACAAGTAACAGAGGATTGTCATAATTATCTTTTAAAACTTTCCACGCAAGACCGAAACTGCGGTGAGTCAACGGAAATCTCGAGATAATTTCTCGAGCCTCTCCACTAGTTTTGGGCGTAAGATGGCAAAGACGCTCTATATCGCTTAAACGCGAATTATTTATGTACACCGTGCTAAAAAGGTCTCTAAACGTGGGTCAAGATTGAAAATCTCCTTCGAAAACATCTATATCACACGGAGGAAGCACTAAACTATGCATAATGTCATTATTTGAAGGATCAATTAAACTCTGATGAACACTAGGATTCCCAATATTCGACATTGGGGAGCTAGTCTTACCTACTTCCTGAGAAGTATATGTAGCAGGGTTCGCTATCTCTAAAGCTACATCAGAAGACTGTAATTCTTGAGGAGTATTACAGGGATGCTGCAAAAGTGAGACTACTGAACTACTACGAGAGGAGTTCAGCGATTTTCTCGAACCGCGAAATTCTAACAACCTATTATTTATATCTGTTAAGCATTTCATATATTCCTGATGCACGACCTCATATTTATGATCAGCGGACTCGATCATTTCTTTAGTGGAGTCCTCAGACGTTTCCAAGAAGAGTATACATGTATCGAAGACATCCTGGGTCTTTTTCCAATATTTTTCTAGCTCGGCGCTACGAACTTCTAATGCACAGAGGTTAATTTCCTCTGGTTTCATTGCCCGAACCTGTTCCACGAACCTGACGAAGGTATCCGAAACCCGGATAAAGCTGTCCAATGAAGTATACGACATATTTAAAAGTTTTATTTTTTAAATGTTGACGACTTTCTTTGAAGAGAAACTCGAAATGTTAACGAAGAATTTCCGTAGGCGATCAGAAATATTCAATTTAGTTTTACCAAATGATTTTATTCTTTTCGAGAGAAACCAATTTCTTCTGGAAAAGAATAAATATCAAACAAATTTTGCACAAATTCCGACAAAAAGATGAAAAGACTCCAAATTTCAAAAAAGGCGACCTAATTCTTCACGAGAGAAACCAATTTCTTCTAGAAAAGAATCAAAATCGAACAATTTTATTTAAAATTAGGCAAAAATATTCAACAACTTCAATTTTAAACGAACCCGACCTAATTCTTCACAAGAGAAACCAATTTCTTCTAGAAAAGAATTAAAATCGACCAAAATTTCCAAGAATTCTTAAAAAGATGTATGCCAACAGCAATCTAATATGAAGTTTTACCAAAACAATTAATAAAACTTCCCCAAATGCTAAAATTTTCCCGAAATTCTTAAAGAAAATCAACGAAGGTTTTTTAATAATGGCACAAAAATTACCAAAATGATCAAAAACTGTAAAATTTCTGACAAAAAATCCAATCAAATTCTTGAAATTGCAATGGAATTCCAAAAACCAATCAAAAGTGACCGAAATGTCCGAAAAAAAATCAAAAAACAAACTTTTTTCCCAAAAATTTGATCGAAAAAATGCAAAAAAAAATTGCGAAAAACAAAAAAATATTTAAATTTTTGTGTATAGAACATATATAAAATGTTAAATAAAAAATGTATATTTAACTAAATTTTCAAAAATAAAAATTTTATTTCAAAAATATTCATTTTCGTATAAAATAATTAAAAAAGTATATTATTTATACGAAGCGACCAATAAATCGACCAATGCGGACTGTACAGTGCACGATATTTAATTATTTCCAAAATAATTACAATTTGTTCACATATACACCATTATCATATATAACAATTTTTTCACCTTTGTACCAACGTATGAACTAACCACCATCGACCGAACCGAATGGTGTAGCGCACACGTAACAAAGAAGAAAGAAAAAGGAAATAAAAAACTAGGCGAGCGACGGCTGCCTAACCAAGCATATGTATGTAACTGGCGTATGTATGTATAAACTAAAGGCCTGCACAAGACGAATTATATGAATTATGCTTTTTTCGACACACTGACTTTGTCTACTCAATCATGCGCTATGTATTTGAAAAGCAATGACAACCAACAACATCCCCCATTTTGATTCATATGTGCCATTGTCTAAGGTTCGATCGTGGCATGGCTGACTCGAATATTTGCATGGTGTTCTCCATAAATGCAGGGTGTCAACGATAACATCGAACCGTGTCATCGTCAAATTGTGTGTCATTTGTGTACGTGTGCTTAAATTGAGAGAGTGTGTGTGTGTTACTTTCGACGATGAGGCTGTGTTTTTTGTGTGTGCTGTAATTTTGAAGTAACAAATACCGCGTAAATATAAAATTGAGTTCAATAACAAAATGTGCATTGACATCAACAAATGAATAGAAAAAAATGAAATATATACTGAACAATCCCAATTTATTGATGATTATCATAAAATTTTGGTCATAAAAAAGATGTAAATATTGTTTGCCTATTTTCTATCTACATATAGTGTTTTTTTAAAATTAAAGTTTGTGGACAGAGATTTGACTCTCATTCAATAACAGAATTGAACAATTTTTTAAAAAGGATTAACAATAACCAGGAAATGTGAATGTCTCGTGTGGACCAATTAGAAGTAACTTTAATTTTTTAGTATTCGCCAAGAAATTCTTTATTACAAAAAATTATTTTTTTCACATATCGGAAAGCAGGTAGCGATTGCGTTTTCCCTTCATCGCGTGTGTGTCTTTTTCGTTGGCAATTGTTTCATAATTGTTGTTTTTTTGATAGAACATTTTTGTATGACACACTATTCAACATTCCCTTTTATTGGTCATTGCATCTTATGACGATGGGTTTGAGTGTGACCGACATGTCGAGACATCGAGCATTTGGTTGGATGTCACGTGCTGTTATGCGTTTGATCAAACAGGGCACAACATGACGAGCGTTTTTTCTCCATGGCATAAAGAGAGAAAATTGTCACATTTGCAGCCCTTTAGTATAAACATCCAACAGACGATCGATCGCGAGCGTACATATGTCACACGCGTAAATATGTAAATATAATTATGTATGATGGATCAGTGAAAAAATAGAAAATATGAACAAGTGATTTTTGGAGTTTGGTGGTGTTTTTTCTTTTGTTATTCTTTTTGAATATGAACGAACACTAGAGTGAGTGGATGCTATTGCAATATTTATTATATTTATTTATTAAAATTATTCAAATTTTCATTTAAAAACCGATTGCACCACAATTATTATTAAAAATAATTTATTTAAATTTTATCCACTGACTTTTGGAACAAAATTCACCTGTTAATAATTATTTTTTAAACACAAAAATATTCTTTTTTTCCACTGATCACTATGTCCGTCCGAGACTAATAAACAAGAGAACGGGAGAAGGACGGACAAACAAAGGGAATACGCGACGCGTTGCAAAGCGGCCGTTGTTGTTGTAAAAAAGAATAGGTTAACGATCTTTATTTTTGTTTTGTTATTAATTTCGATAGTTATTATTTTGTTTCGCGAGCTCACAATAAAAAAAAACACTGCACACCTACCTTTTGTTGATGACGATGTAAATGATGATGATGCCGATGTAAATAGATGTTGATGGGGGATGATGACGTTGTTGCTGTTGGGAAGAACCAAACAAAAAAATCCAATTAGGCAACGATACCAAGTAGCTCGTATCCGGCTTGATTGGACCAAATAATGTTAAAGCCGAAATTCCGTGTAAAATAAATAAAATAAAAACACGAACGTTTTAATTTTGTATTCAAAAAAATATGGTAGATTTATTGGGATAAATGAATGTGGAGACGACAAAGGAAATTAATGAACTTACGATTCTAAATTAAACATAGGCAAACAATATTTACCTATTATTTTATAACCAAAAATTTATGGTAGACATCAATAAATTGGGATTGTCCAGTCTATTTTCCATTTTTATACCCTCCACCATACTATGGAGGGTAAATTCATTTTGTCATTCCGTTTGTAACTCATCGAAGTGATGATCTTTGACCCAACAAAGTATATATATTCTTGACCAGCGTAAAATTCTAAGACGATTTAGCGATGTCCGTCTGTCTGTCCGTCTGTCTGTTGTAATCACTCTGTCTTTCGAACGAATTGAGATAGAAGGCTAAAGTCTTGCGCACATGTTTATTTTGCCAGTAGGCAGGTTAAGTTCGTAAATGGGCCATGTAGATCCACGTTTTCATATAGCCCCTATGTAACGGTACCTCCCGTTATTGGGTATTGTGATGATTTTAGCGACATTATTCACCGGAATTGGTTCAAATTTGGCATTTGAAGTTCGAAATGGATACTACAGCCTGGGACAGAAAATTGTCTGTGCAAGTCCACGTCTTCGTATAGCCCCCATATAACGGTACCTCCCTATATTCGGTATTTTGATGGTTTTAGCGACATTATTTACCCGAATTATTTCAAAATTGGTGTTTGAAGTTCGAAATGTATACAACAGCCTAAGGCAAAAAATTGTCTATGCAGGTCCACGTCTTCGTATAGCCCCCCATATAACGGTACCTCCAAATATTCGGTATTTTGATGATTTTAGCGTCATTATTCACCGTAGTAGTTTCAAATTACGTATTTAGAGTTCGTAATAGGAACTACAGTCTGTGACAGAAAATTGCAGGTTCAGGTCTTCGTATAGGCCCCATAAATCAGTACCTCCTTATATTCGGTATTTTGACGATTTTATGTACTATACTCACCGAAATTGTTTGAGATATTGTATTTGAAGTTCGTAATGGAAACTACAGCTTGTGACAGAAAGTTGTCTATGCAGGTCCAGGTCTTCGTATAGTTCCTATATAACGGTACCTCCCTATGTACGGTATTTTGATGATGTTGGCTACATTATTCACCGATTATTTCAAGTTTCGAATTTGAATATGGTAATGGCTTGTGACAAACAATGCCTATGTAGGTGCACATCGTACAGGCCCTAATATAACGGCTATATTCGGTATTTTTAAAATGTTAACAGAATTTTTGGCGAATGTTATCTTTTTCGAAAATTTTCAAATTTGTTCTAAATGGTGGAGGGTACTCAAAGTTCGGCCCGGCCGAACTTACTGCTTTTTTACTTGTTTCTACCCCGTACATTCCATGTATGGGTCCCTAGAAACTAGCTCAATTGAGATAGGTCTGTATTGAACAGAATGGTGTAACAGGAACGTTAGTCCCCCACCTCCACTTGTGGTGCGATCTTTCTTCAAGACGTTGTAACCATTGCAACGTTGTAAGCTACAATTTTCATTGAGCTTGGTTTCCTGCACCGCTACAATCTTAATATGCCTCCGATTTGTAAAATCTACTATCTCATCAATTTTCCGAGTCCGTTACAATTGAATTGCAAGAATAAATTTGAACAGCAATATGTGGCGTTAGGTGCTACGATGAAGGTTGCTGTTCTGGAGACTGCGACAACTCAGAAGTTGATGACATGGTCGTGGGCTCACTGGGAACTATGTTGGTACAGCACGATGCAACATCGCACCGAGACTTATCTGTCGTGGATGATGTTTTGGCAAACCGTATAGAACCGGCGCGGACCAAAAGAATCCAGAGCGAGCATTCGTGGATGTGCTTCTCCCAAAACAGAAAAATAAGCAAACAAGAACGTGTATACGCTGGGTTGGCAGCCGCTGGCGAAACTGGAGTGTTGTTGTTTCGGGTCAATCCGGTGTCATGGAACCCCGGCCCTGCGGTTGGTTATTGTTGCGCCGATTTTCCCATTTTGTCTGGTATTGTTTCCGGCGTGTTGTTAGTTATAGTCGCTTTTACGCTTGCTGGTGTGTTGTTGGATGCGGAAGGTGATGAAATGGGTAGTATACCCTCCAACATCCCTATCAACAGCAGTGACTCCGGACCAAAGGAGGCAAATTCTAAGAAGGGTTACAGACAGTCTGTAAATTATTATAAAAAATCCATTGACCTCTCTCAGGTGACGGAGAGGGAAAAGACCCTAATCAGGGCAAACCTGAAAGCAGTGAGGAAGTTCGAAAAGAACCACCCGCTACTGCCTAAGTGTTCACTTGAGAAGGATCTTGCCTCTCTCCTGGTCGACATTATCAAGAGAGTGAGCACGCTCGTCGACGCACCCTCGGAGGACAGGAACATTCCAGTTGATGGAACTAGGAACCTGCAACGGGTAAACCCCCGCTTCCACCTATTGCGTCATCCTCTCAGACCGTCAGCAAAAAGGTTTCTGCTGGACCAGAGCAAGCTGACAAAACAGTCCCCAAACCTGTTAAGGCCACAAACCCGTCCAACAAACCACAACATTCAAGCCAAAGCGACACGAGGGGGAAATTTCTTAGACTGTATGTCCGTGCTGAGCCGGAAGGCAAAATCAGCGAAATTCGGTGGAGAGCTGGTCTTCCTTGGGGAAGATCCCACACGAAAACGTGGAATCCAAAAACTTCCTCGTCACCGCAGTGGCTGCCTTCCACGGACTCTGGGAAGGAAGCGAGCTGGCGGCGGTTTCCCTAGAGGAGATTCCCTTCAGGAAAATATTGTCGGCACCGGTGCCACTACCATCGGTGGATCGGATACCCCAAACCCACCGGGCCAAGTAATAGAGAAGCTGTTCGCGGAACCGGGAAGCAAAGGCAGTCGCATCGTTGGATGTGACGTCAACGCGCACCACTTTCAATGTGGCAATAAGGATTCCAATGCAAGAGATGAGACAGTTTTTGATTTTATTCTTAGACATAATCTAAAAATATGTAATAGGGGGAACGAGGCTACATTTCAAAACAAGGATAGGGACGACGTCATGGATATCACCCTAACTAAAGTGGATGAATCGCTCATACTGAACTGGAAAGTATACTCCGAATGTCCAGACCATCGGAAGATCACATTCGAAGTATTGGTAGAAGGCATTCATCAAAAACCCAATAGGGATCCAAGGAAGGCTTACAGAGTACGTTTATATTGAGACTGAAGTCCAAAGGCAATATACAGGTGGACTTAGCCTTGAGTGTGAATTTCTTAACAAAAATCTTACTGCAATGCTATGAAAAGGCATGTCCACTTGCATTTCCTGGCAAGAAATACCAACTAGTCTTGTGGTCTAAGCACCTTGCTGGTCTTAGGAATGCAAGCTTACGCCTAAATAACAGGGCCAACAAGACCAAACTGCGATGCGTCTAGGTCGATTTTCAATAAGTACAATAGTGAGATCAAAAAGGATTAACGGAAATCTTGGGTTTGCTTTACTGAGTCCATAGAAGATGTCAATGAAGCTTCCAGGTTCCGAAAGTGCTTTCTAAGGACCCTAAATCCATTGCAAATATAAAGCGAAAAAGGTGCAGGGTGTAATGTGGTCATATGCCACAAGCTGGGCAGATATTCTGCACATCGCTGTCGATCTGGGACCAATAGGAATTGAAGCGGCTGCACCATCCGGATCTTAGTTGAGCCAAAACTATTCGGGTTTGTCGGGACAGCTCTCGCTCTTCAGCTGCTATGGGAGGGGATGGTCTCCTAATACAGTATTCACTCTATATCCTTCTATAACTTCTGAGACCGCGTTAGGCCTGTTGATCTAGAGGCTCTTATACCTTTGTACCTCTCTCTCTTTAGATCATGAAAGTCTTTCCTTACGTGCATGCGTGGAGGTTGCCTATCCACCAGATGGTGATTCGGATGGCTCTGTCGGTAACACCCATTGACAGCAATTTATTATGCTGTCGTAATGGTGAAACCTTCGCCTCCTCATGCAGATGGTCGACAGGTGTCATGAGGAGGCACCCTGTTGCGGTTCTAAGGGCGGCATTCTGGCAGGACTGAATATTTTTCCACTGCGTAGCACTAACTTTGGCGGACCACACCGAGCCGCATAGTTTACCACATTCCGGCCTATAGCGTTGTAAGAAGTCAACAAGGTTTCCTTATCAGCTTCCCAAGTGCTGCCGGCAAGAGACTTGAGAACCTTGTTCCTACTTCTAGTCTTATCGCAGATAGCTGTAGTATGCACGGACGTCTTGAAAAGGCTATCGAATGTGATTCCTAAACCTTGGCGTAGTTGGTTGTCGGAATTACACTCCATCGACCTGCACATTCAAAGATAGCCTCATCTCCGCAGTCCATGTGGTGAAAAGAGTGGACATCGATTTAGTGGCGAATATCTTCATATTCCTCGCAGTGGAAAAGGCGGTTAGATCAACTAAGTACGCATTTAACTGATCACATATGTCATCTATGCTGGGTCCGGACGCCACGAGCGAACCATCATCTGCGTACGTTATTAGCTCTATGCCGTCTGGAGGCGACTCGACTCGACTTCTCGACTTCTTGTTTCCGAAATTCATGTACGACTGGCGTCCACAAATGCAGTTTACAATCCAACGTTTCAAACTTGCCCGGAAGGCGGTTCGTTAAATGTCCTCGAAAACTGTAGAGATCCCGTTTTGACCAATCTTTCTCGGCTGGAAAAGATCGTACACGGCGTAGGATTCTTCTCTTAGCCCTGTCACTCTCGGGGTACTCTATGAATTGGCGGTTGAAATAACACGCACACCTCTTTGAATCTGTCTTCTACGCCTTTAAATGAGACAGATGCTCGATCATCCTTTTTTCCAGGGTTCGACAGCGACTTAACCGTTGCACACAATTTACTCTATCCGGTACTGATGGTACGACTAACCTGTTTACCTCCGGAGTAAGTTCCCTGACTCTGGGGTTATTAGGGTTAGTACGGCTAAGCTCATCTTGCTCATTTGCAAATCCCGCTGCCTCTGCTTAGAAATTTGGTCTTATTTCAGGTATTCGACCAGCACGTATATAGCGAGAAACACCTATCTGCTACCTGTACATCAGATGGGATGGTCTGTTGGGGGTGACAATAATGTGGAAGCGGTCTGAGTCATATTTTCCTAAAATAAGTATCATAAATTAAAAAGAATGTTAAGCACTCTAAGACAGTTTTGAAGTAAATAAATAGAAACAGCTGGATACGTAAGGAGTGGAGTACCTGACAAAAGCTCTCAACCTGCCGCTAGCCACTCACATCGTTCCCGAAGTCTGGAAAATGGGCCTGATTGTCCCGCTACTGAAGCCAGGTAATGATACCACGAAAGGCGAATGATACAGACCAATTTCGCTTTTGTCGGTAGTATCAAAGACTCTTGAGACTTTACTTCTGCCAAGCATCAGAGAAAGCTGTCCAGTGGCCAACCATCAACACAGATTCCGTCCACAACAGTATTGCACGCTATATCCACACATATTAGTCGAGGACTCAACCAGAACAACCCGTGCCATAGAACAGTAGTGGTTGCTCTTGAATAACTAAAGGCATTTTATATAGTCAACCACGCTGCACTCTTTGATATGTGTGGACATCAGTCGTACGTAGAATTCCGGAACAAGAAGTCCAAACTCCGTACAGTGAAACATGTAGTTCCCAAAGGTGTGGTAGTTTCCCAAGCCTATAGATCAAGAAGCCTATCAGGCAGACCAGACTGGCATTCAAACTGAAGCAGTCAGAGATGCCATCAATAATTATAATATGAATGACGTCCACCCCCACTCATTGAAGTTTTGGCGCAATTGGGTTCAGGATGGTGCAGTCGTCTCAATTCGTATTGGGCACGAATTGACGAAGATGCACGTAACATCTGCCTGTCATACTGCCAAACCTAACATCAGTATAATAACTAGTCAAAATGTTTAAACCCTTAGCATCCTTACACCTTAAGGAAATCAGCACTACAGGGACAGGGATCGATACCAATTGTGGGTCCTTTAATGATCATTTGAAGATCGTAGAAGACCATGCAATAGAAGATTTTGGATCACCTCCGTCAAGGCGGATATTCAATAAACTTTATGGACTGTACTATAAAATACCACATACGAGGGCAGTTCGGAAACTTCTTAGCCTAACACAAAAAGCGCGAAATAAACAGAAAACAGTTAAGTGTTTTGGAAATTTCCATCTCTGTTATGAATACATGTTAAATTTTGTTTCGATCTGGCAACTCCTCCATGTAGAAACAGGTGTTCAAAAAAGACGCATCCGCAATTTTTTACAGTGAAAAATTAGAAATGCTTTCTTATCGGGACAAGAAATTCATAATGATATTGTGAATGTGTGTGTCAAATCCATGATATGGTATTAAATGATAGACAAATAAAAGTGCGTGAAATTGCTAATATCATGGGCATCTCAAATGATCAAGTCCATTTAATTATCCATGAAGAACTACAGATGAAAAAACTTTCTGCAAGATGGGTGCCACATTTGTTAACAGTCGAACAGAAACGCATAAGAATGAACATTTCTCAAGCCTGTTTGGATCGTTTTAAGCGAAAAAAGGATTTTAAGCGTCGTTTCATAACTGTAGATGAGACATGGATCCGCCACTATATCCAGAGACAAAAGAACAATCCAAACAGTGGACTGAAGCTGGAGGAAGTGTCCCAAAGAAGGAAACAACAATTCAATCGGCTGGTAAGGTTATGGCAATTAAATGTACAAATTCGAGAAAAACGTCCTGGCTTAAAAAAAAAAAAAAAAAACATCAAAACAACGCACCAGCGCATAAGAGCGTTTTAAAAATGGCTAAAATCAACCAATTAAAGTACGAGTCGCTTGACCACCCATCTTATTCTCTTGATTTAGCTTCCAATGACATACTTGTTCCCAAATCAAAAAAAACAAAAAAATATTTTCCGGCAAGCGTTTTACTTCAAATAAAGATGTAATTACAGTTTAAACCACTATTTTGAAGACCTTGGGGAAAACTATTTTAATTAAGGGATAGAATTGCTGGAAAAGCGATGGACTAAGTGTATTGAAATTTCAGGAGATTATATTGAAAAATAAAAATATTTTTTAAAACCAATTATTCTCTTTCATTGATAGACTAAGAAGTTTCCGAACCGCCCTCGTACTATGGATACGTAGAAATTGTCGGGTAGAAAGCGGTGTACGTCAAAGGATGGAAGAGCAAATTCGGACTTAAAGTTTTGTTTGAAAGGTGACTATAAAAATCGATTAATGTCACATCGAGTGTTCCGCAAGGAAGTCACCTTGGTCCTGTGCCTTCAATTTGTCAACAACATACTCAATTCTATAAATTATTCGAAAGTGCTTTTGTATGCAGATGATAAAGTTATTTATTACTCATAATTATGAAAAAAAAAACTTTTGGTCTTTTGATGGATCCAAAATTAAATTTTAATAGTCATGAAATAACAATGAAAAATAAAGCTATTGATATTTTAGGTTAAGTAAAACGATTAGCCAAATTATTTTCTGATCCACATATAACTCCTTGTTTAACTCTACGTATCTCGACTTCTTGTTTCTAAACTCTATGTACGACTGGCGTCCACAAATGTAGTTTACAATCCAACGTTTCAAACTTGGCCGGAGGCGGTGCGTTCAATGTCCACGAACACTGTAGAGATTCCGTCAGGACCAATCGCTTTGGATGAATCTGCGTTTCTGAAGACATGTGTATTATCTTCTAACGTAAATTGTAGTGGTACTTCCTCGGCTGGATTCTTTCGTAGGATTCTTCTCTTAGCCTTGTCACTCTCGGGTGCTCTATGAATTGCCGGTTGAAATAACACGCACACCTCTTCGGATCTGTCTTCTACGCATTTAAATGGGACAGATGTCCGATCATCCTTTTTTCCAGGGTTCGACAGCGACTTAACCGTCGCTCACAATTTACTCGATCCGTTACTGATGTTCTATCCACTTTTTCCGCTTATGCTCACCGACTAACCTGTTTACCTCCAGAGTAAGTTCCCTGACTCTGGGGTTATTAGGGTTAGTACGGCGAAGCTCATCTCGCTCATTTGCAAATCCGCCTGTGTTTAATTTAGAATTGCATTCAAAATTGGTTTTTATTGACCCCTGGTTTGGTCCTTAATTAGTCGATAAAATGTACGCGCTACGGTTTATTGCAACCTTGTGCTAGCGCCTTTGACATTTTAACTACTAATTACTTGTCACTTGTTTTGCCGCCTCCTTAAGACATCAAGTAGTACTTCGCTGTCATTCGGACAGACTACATCGGCAATATCGTTTGCAAAGCACATATCGTTGTGTGTAGAAAGGCATATTGTTGCCAAAGGTAATATCGTTACCACCCACCAAACTAGCAATAAATAGTTCTATATATTAAGAAAAACCTCTGTGTTTTATTTCTTTTTATATTTCCCCCCTACGGTCCACTGCTCGACGCATTCGGCGTTTTACTCCCATCGGCGTAGCCCCTCTGAGCTAAACATTGGTCAATTCGAGCCAGATTTGGATCATCGCTTGCGTATGGATACTTGGATCCTCCATAAATATACAGTCCATTACTCCTGCATTACAAGGTACGTATAGTGCAGTGTTGTTTTTAAGTGAGCTCGCGTTATTAAATTACCGCGACACCAACAAAACAATCGGTTTTGTTTGGGTACAAAGGTCGTTTTACAACGTCACCTCTTTCCCTTTTGTTTTGTTTCCCGCCAATCGTCGGCTTCTAATTTGGATGCTTGTATTCGGCAGCATCAAAATCAAAACAAAACTCAAAAGTAAAACTGTTGCAAAAATCGTTCGCTAATTTTCTTTTTGTTTTGGTTCGTTTCAAACAACAAAACATTCAATATTTCTTTCGTTGATACCAACAAAAACGTCGTCGTTGTTATTTCTTAGTTTGGTGTGCTTTACTACGTAAAGCAAAGACCGCAATATTATTCTTTTTGTTTGGTCTGTCCGCTGTAATATTGCAAATTATTGTTGTTACATTTATTCATTTCTCTTGTTGTAACAACAGTCACATTTCAAATCGCAAACAACAACAACAACACTGTTTAAACCCCCACCGCTGTTTGCTTGCTTTGTCGTCGTTCTCTGATCAGCACTTGTTGTTTGTGCTTTGTTAGATCAGTGAACGAACATAACAAACGAAGGAAGAATATTTTTGTGTATTCCTCTTTCTGTCGTGTCCGTTTAGGTTGAGTAGCTACACTACGTTGGTCGGTCACTTTGGTTTGTTATATTAGTTGGCATTGGGTGTAAACTTAAAGTTATTATTAAAGTTAAATTAATATAAATACTATAGTGTATTTAATTTTTGTTGTTGTTTTCGATCTTTTAAAAATTAATACACCCTATAGGCGGTCATTTTGGCTAATTAAATAAATAAAAATAAAATTGTTATTTTATTTATTTTTGTATTTTTCCCCACATTGGTTCGGCGTTTCTACATTTAATTATGGCCTTCGCTCCTCTACAAACCTTCTTTAGAGCATTGGACGCTCTAACAGAATTTGGTGCACAAATAGGTGCAATAGAAGATAAGGATTTAGATATTAGTTTTTTTAGAGGAAAGGAAGAGCAAGTTAGAAAAACTATGGCAATCGGTAAATAAATCGTTGAGTATCTTAGAAAATTCGGAAAGTGTAGCAAAAGAACATCTGCATTTGGCAGAAAATAAACACAACGCTTCTTTAAACATTTATTCAAGCACTATGGCCACAATTAATAGAAAAATTATCAAATATCGGTGCATAACAAGAAATTCGATTAAAATTGCGGATAAAAATCAAGAGCAATCGGCTCAATTACTTTTGGCTCCTGAATCGCAGGATAATATGGCGACAATTAATTCTTCTGGTTGTGATATCGTTCACGACATGGCAATGCCCCCAATCGATATTGATATTTTTGTGGGAGATTTTTCTTCTTGGCCTTCCTTTCGGGATTTGTTTAGCGTCATTTATATAAATAACTCCCGCTTGGGTGATGTGCAGCGCCTGTATTACTTGCTACAAAAGACTGCTGGTGATGCAAGGGAAATAGTTTCGCAATTTCCTTTAACAAATCGTGGATTCGCTTTCCCTTGGAAAGCATTAAATGATGAGTACGACAATATTCGAATTTTGGTACATCATCAGTTGTCGTCGCTATTTTGTCTTCCGGTTCTCGACAAGGAAACAATCTCTGGTTTGAAAGAGATTAGATGTGGAATTAATCGTTGTATATCCTCAATGTCGACCTATAACGTTCCCACAGATCAATGGGATCCGATACTGGTATATCTTTGCCTTCAACGTTTACCGAAAGAAACGCAAATGCTGTGGGAACAAGGTATTAAAAACAAAGCGGCTCTTTCTTCGTGGAAAGATTTAGACACCTTCCTTTCAGAAAGGATAAACACGCTTGTGTGTTTGAAAAGTTATCAAGAGAAATCGATTCCTTCGCCTAGTTCAGATTCGTTAAATACTGCTAGGAATTCCCATTCCAAATGTTCATCTTCCCCTTCAATTGGAAAATCATGTTCTCTTTGTCGAGATAAATGCCATCGACTTCATTTTTGCTCAAAATTTAAGGAATTATCCCCCGCAAATAGGTTTGCATTCGTCAAGCGCTACGAACATTGTATAAATTGTTTGTCAAAGGCACATAAACTAGTAAATTGTACTAGTAAAAATAGTTGTTGGAAATGTGGTCAACGTCATCACACGTTATTACATCGCGAGTCATTAAAACCGAATAGTTCGTTTCCGGTTCTGACTCCAAAGGCTTCGTCAAGCATAGCAAAATCGTTGTTGTCAGCTTCAGCCCCAGTTTTTCGTCCCTCGAAATGTATATCCTCCACATCGGTTGGAGTCGAAAATCAAAAATCTAATTTTAATGTTCGTTCAAAATCGCTGTACAAAATGTCTAAAAGCAACCTTATTAAGTTTATAAAAATGCATTTTTTGGAAGGTAGTCATAAAGAGAAATTGAAAGTTGCAAACAACGTTGTAGGACGACCTTCGCGTAAAATCGGTCCCGCGACATCTGCCGGTTTATATACCGACATTGGCACAGGGTCTCAATTGGAACCCCCCTCGAATATCGTTTCGGGAAACACTTAGCTCGATTGAAGTCCGAATCTGTAACTGCAGGTTCATCTGCGGCTTCAAAGTATTACATATCGTGTATTAACATAGCTTGATTGAAGTCCGAATCTGTTACTGCAGATTCAACTGCGGCTTCATATTATCGTTGTAGCGGAGATGAATCCCGAATCTGTTACTGCAGATTCATCTGCGTTTCCATTCCCTACATTTTGTTCGAACAAAAAGCTCACACTGCACTATGCATCCAGTACCTACCATCGGAACTTATTTAGATTTAGTTTAATTATGTTGAAACATGATTTGATGTTTCAAGGGGGTCGGCATGTTTGATTTAGAATTGCATTCAAAATTGGTTTTTATTGACACCTGGTTTGGTCCTTAATTAGTCGATAAAATGTACGCGCTACGGTTTATTGCAACCTTGTGCTAGCGCCTTTGACATTTCAACTACTAATTACTTGTCACTTGTTTTGCCGCCTCCTTAAGACATCAAGTAGTACTTCGCTGTCATTCGGACAGACTACATCGGCAATATCGTTTGCAAAGCACATATCGTTGTGTGTAGAAAGGCATATTGTTGCCAAAGGTAATATCGTTACCACCCACCAAACTAGCAATAAATAGTTCTATATATTAAGAAAAACCTCTGTGTTTTATTTCTTTTTATATTTCCCCCCTACGGTCCACTGCTCGACGCATTCGGCGTTTTACTCCCATCGGCGGAGCCCCTCTGAGCTAAACATTGGGTTTTATGTGAAGGTCGCTTTACAACACCCTGCATCTGCTGGGAAATTTGGTCTTATTTCAGGTATTCGACCAGCACGTATATATCAAGCGGCTGCAGCTTTGATGATATCCCGGAAACACTTATCTGCTACCTGTACATCAGATGGCTTGGGCAGTTCTCTGAAGCGGCGATTGGTATATTATCTGAATTCTTGCCAGTTGGCTTTCCAATGGTTAAAGAAAGTGCAGCGTTCAGAGTCTATGAAATTGGATGAGGAATTAGACGTCACCGGCGCATGCCGATGGTTTCTCCTCCTCAAGATTTGTACCTCACCGGAGTGCCAGGTTTGGTTTTTTCGATGGGTTTTAGGAATGACTCAGCTTTCTGAGTTGAGGTGGCGACTATAATGTGGAAGTGGTCTGAGCCTAGCGAAATGACTAATTGCCACGTTACATCATTCGTCAGACGTGGGAACACAATGGATCTGTCCGGCGATCAGTGGCAGTTTCCCCTTATTCTGGTGGGCGCGTCTTCATTCACCGTGCAAAACGGGGAGCTATCGAGTTGCTTAGACAGCGCCATGGCCCTGTCCTCCACGGTACCCTTATCCGAGATTGCGTCGGCGAGCGCGCTCGCTCTCTTGATAATGTCGACCAGGAGAGAGGCAAGATCCTTCTCAAGTGAACATTTAGGCAGTAGCGGGTGGATCTTTTCGAACTTCCTCACTGCTTGCAGGTTTGCCCTGATTAGGGTCTTTTCCCTCTCCGTCACCTGAGAGAGGTCAATGGATTTTTTATAATATTTTACTGACTGTCTGTAACCCTTCTTAGCATTTACCTCTTTTGGTCCCGAGTCACTGCTGTTGATAGAGATGTTGGAGGGTATACTACCCATTTCATCACCTTCCGCATCCTGCACCAGGAGGTTAACCGCATCCGCGCATGCCGATGGTTTCTCCTCCTCAAGATTTGTACCCCTGTAATGTTACGATAAATTAATGCGTGTGAACTACCCTTGTATTGATCACCTGTAACTAGGCTGAGTAGATCAGCTGATTAACAGCTGTAGTTTTAAGGATTGTTATTGTTATTTTTAAGGATATATTAAGAAAACAAAATCTAGGATTAAGTACCGTTATGTTTTATATATAAGGACGATGAAATTGGAAATAAAGTTCAGAAGTTAGAAAGAGCCTAAACCGGCTTTAAAACTTCAGTAAAATTAAAAAATCAAAAAGCTCTTTTTATTGAGCTGGAAATCGCTGGCAACTAGTTGTGCCTTCGAAAATTTTAAAAAACATATTTTTCTGCCAAGTGGCGTTTGTAAGCGCCGGCAAACAAATTGAGGCAGGGCCCAATTTTCCACACACACATACATGTCTACACAAAAGAATCAAGAGGTTGCAGGCCAACATTACACCTCACCGGAGTGCCAGGTTTGGGTTTTTCGGTGGGTTTTAGGAATGACTCAGCTTTCTGAGTTGAAGATATCACGGTGACGTCTAATTCCTCATCAGAGAGATGTGAGTCATTCCCAAAGCCAGATTGAAAACTTTCCTGACTGAGCCTCAGGGTTTTGGTCTTTTCAAAGAGAGCGGGCAACTGTTCATTTTGTGTCTGGATGCTTTTGCATAGTACGTCTCTGTATGTGAGCAAAGTCTCGTTCCCACACACATTTGAGATCATGTCCGTGGTCGTTGAATTGGTCGTCGCCTCCGAGGAGTCGGTTGAGGAATTGTTATTGATTGGTTTTGTTTAGTTTCGTTTTCCATAAGAGGTTTGGACAGCCATGACATAGCTGGTTACTTAAGGTTCGCCAGTAGCTTCGCTTCGTCGAGTCCAGGGATTATAGACACATATTTGATTCGTAGCTGCCCGAATGCCACATACAGTGACGTACTATGCGAAAGCATCCAGACACAAAATGAACAGTTGCCCAATTAGTTCGCCATCGTTTGACCAATGTATTAGGGTGGGACAATGGAGATTGTGTTAACTCCTCCCCTTCTTAAGTAAGGGCCGTCCTCGGATCTTTTGTAGCTATCAATGACAGCTTCAATAACATCGCGTTTTACTGTTCGCCTTCGACACAATTTGAATGAAATATAAAGACTGATGATTAAAATAATGCTTATAAGTCCAGAGACCGCTGGACCGGTTATTGTCCTGTTCTTCACGACATCGATGTGTTGTAAGTTTTCAAAATTTAATCTTTGAAGATACGGCAGGCTCAATATCTCTTGATGACTTGTGATATTAACTATAGTAGATATAGCCGACGTCGGTACCATCTTCTGGTTTTTGTATATGGAGTCATTAATACTGATTTCATCTTCAAACGCAATCAAATATGTACCGGTAATTATTGTTACGATTCCTTCTGGGTTTTTTATAGTGGGCCTGTTGTCGTTTATTATCATGACGCCATCATCGACAATCTCCAATGGTTCAAGATGACTTGGTCTTGTGCTGCAGTGTGCTATAGTACCCGAATGAAGCTGTTGAGCACAAGTTGGTTGAGAATATTCTTGACAAAATGATGAAGTTAGCGTTGAGGTACAGTTTCCTATTGCAATTATACGATTTCCACAATTAGCGACGCTGTTGGTTTCAGCAAGATGTAGTATTGTGCCATTATGTTGGACGGGGTGCATAATTATTTTCTTACATACTAATTTGGGCTTGGGATATTTAATAAGAAAATGCAACATTTCATTATACAGTAGGACCTTAATTAGTGATACTTCTAGCAAGTCTGTTACAGTTGTATTTGTTGAAATTATTTGTAATAATTCATTTACATCATCGGAATCTAATAGCGTAGGATTAATTACATCTGCGTTTACAAGAGTGATTGGTAGCATTAATGTTTCGATTTCCGCAATTGTAATTCTGTTTCGAGCAAGTAATATTTCGTATAAATACCCCGTACGAATTTGTTCAGGTTTAGCATTTCCAATAATTTTGTTGACAATATCTGTTAACTTATTTATCCCATCCTGTATTTTAGAGTTGATTGAAACCTGTTTGTTAATTGAGTTTATAAGTTCCTTCTGTAGAAATTTCTGTTCCTCAATGTCGTCAAAATCGGGAGTCCCCGCTATTATTTTTAGTGCTGTTCCCAAGATGTTAATACTTCTCGCGTGTCTGTGGTGAACATACAATGATTGTAGGAGGGAGCGTATTCGCTAAATATCAGACTCGAGTATTTTCACCATATGCGAGGAGGGGAAATGTTCCATAAGTTTTTCGGTTTCGTCCGCAATTTCCAAATATATATATATATAAGTAGTCAAAGTCCTGCCAAATTATAACATCCCCATCTTCAATCGGTATGTAGTCGGAGCCAGAATAGTCAATTAATTTTGTGGTAAGGGGTCTGATAAGCAACATCATCAAAGTCCTAAAATTTGTTTAAAAGAGTTGTTAATTATAATCGGATTATACAAATTTTGAATTATCTTATGTTGTCCTTGTGGACCACCCTCCCTCTAATAAGAACCGTAGTTCCTAGATCGGCTTCTATTGTTTCTTCAGAGTATAACGGGGTCCATTTGTTTCCTAGCCTTTTGTTGTTTTTCACTAGTACGGACTCACCAACTTCAAATGTTCTATTTTGCCTGGAGGCATTGTTTCTATTTAGTACGGTCTGTTGAGCTTTTGAAATTTTTTCTTTAATTTCCTCCCTTAATTCGGATGAGGAGAATTGGAAAATATCTATCGGTCGTTTGTTGGTTATTGAGTGAATAGTCCGATTATATTTTATGGTTGCTAGTAAAATAAGGTCAACTGTGCTTACCATTTTCTTTTCTAATTTGAGGCATCTAGCTATTTCAGAAAGTGTGCTATGAAAGCGCTCGACTTGTCCATTTGATGTGCTATGAAGGGGAGCAGCGTTTTCAACTTTAACATTAAATTGATCCCGTAACAGGGACATAATAGTCTCAGATTTTAGTGAAGGTTCGTTGTCATAGTAAATATTTTCCGTGTGTGGAAAAAGATTCATTAGTTGTATAATCGGGCCTTTTAAATCTATTATTGTACGAGATGGAATATGTTGAACAACCGCAAACTTTGAAAATTTATCGATACATGTTAGAAAAAGCTCATGTTTCATAGGGTGTCTGTCGTATTTAGCCCTCGAACAGATTTTACAATTTGCAGCAATTTCATTTGCCAACTTTGCCATTTTTGAAAAATAATAATCAGAAAGTATCTGCTTAACATTTTCCTGAGCTGCCCTATGGGCACGGTTATGTTCGATGGCAATAATTTCCCTCTGTTCATTTTTATCAAAAATGTCCTGGAAATTTTTGCAATGCCAAAATTTAGTAGCGGGAAAGTATCTAACCAATTTATGCTGAATACAGGCTAAAGTTGGCAGATCGCAATGTATTGCATTTACGACATTTGGATTGATCACTGATTTTACTTCGTTTAGCAATGTTTCCCTGCTTGTGAAGTCAACCATATGTCGAGTCTTCTCAGTAAAGACAATAAAGACAATAAAATTTTTCTGTAGACTCAATGGTATAGGTCAAAGATATTTCGCTGTGTACCGTTGCAAGATCTGAGTGATTATCCTCTTCCAAAGTATTCAAAGATTGAGGTTCGAAATGTTTCTCGGTGCGCATAGATTCTACATTCAGAGTATGGATGTTCTGTCGTGAAAGGGCGTCCTCCACATAATTCTCCTTTCCAGGTTTATAAATAATTTTGGGATTATGTTCGTCAACAAATGCTGCCCACCGTTTTATCTTAGCATTCGGGTTTCTATTAGAGACTAAAAATGTAAGTGGTTGGTGGTCTGTGTAAATATTTAAATATCTTACTCCATATAAAAAGTTCCTCAATTTTTGAAGAGCCCAAACAATAGCTAAGAGCTCTCGCTCATTCTGGAAATCATGGATTGGCCTCCCCCCTTGTGAGAGAACTGCTCCCAGACCCAATGAAGAGGCGTCTGTTGTAAGATCAAAAGGTTTTTTGAAGTCAGGATAAAGAAGCATAACTTCTTCAAAAGCAAGGATTTCCTTTAATTTTCTAAAGGTCTGCATTTGCTCTTCATTAAAATTTATTTTCACACTTTTTGATTGAGAAGCACTAATCTTGCCGTTTTCGCCCTTTAGAATATCTGTTAGCGGCTTGGCGATAGATGCGAAATCTTTAATAAAGCATCTGTAATAACTTGCCAATCCTAGAAACGACCTTACGTTGAAGAGTGTAGAAGGTGTTTCATAATTAAGGATGGCCTTTACTTTTTCCGGGCTCGTTCTGATGCCATTTCTGGACACAAAAAAACCGAGGTATTCGACACTTTCCCGAAAGAAATGTGATTTTTCCCGAGAAATTCTCATATTGGCCCCGTATAATCTCTCCAGTACCCACTCAATATGTTTCACATGGTCTTCTTCGGTTTCAGAGAAAATAATGACGTCGTCGACATAAACATAGCATGACTTTCCAATTTGCTCTCTCAGGACATCGTCGATGGCCCTTTGGAAAATGCTGGGGGCATTCTTCAGACCAAAAGGAAGACGGCAAAATTCATATTTTCCATTTCCAACTGAGAATGCAGTTTTTTCACGATCTTGTTCAGATAATGTTATTTGATGGAAACCTGATTTAAGGTCAAGTGTCGTAAAAAATCTTTCTTTGCCAAGATTTGAGAGAATGACGGGTATTTGGGGTATTGGGTATTTGTCATCGATCGTAATGCTGTTCAGTTTCCTGAAGTCTATAACTAATCGTTTTTTGGAATTACCGTATTCATCCTTGCCCTTTTTATCAACAACCCAAACGGGATTATTGTAGGGTGATCTTGAAGGCCGTATTATGCCGTTATGCAGAAGTTCTTTTACTTCATTGTTAACAAAATCTGCTACACCCATGGGATATGGGTATAGTTTTGTATAAACGGGATCACTAGAATTAGTTCTAATGGTAGCTACAATATTCGTATTATATGGAAGTGATTCTTTGGGGTTTGCAAAAACACCCGAAAATTTTTTTATCACTTCCTTAAATTTTTTCACAACGATTTGAGGTATTTTCGTGCCCTCAACTTGTGTAAAATTTACATTTACGCATTTTAAAAATTGGATCTTTTCGATCCCAACTGTAGTTTTAAGTTCCCTACTTTCAAAATTCAACGTTGCACCTATCTGTGTTAATAGATCCAGGCCAATTATACCATCAAACGTTGATAGTGATGGTAAGACAAAAAAATTACTATTGGTTTGAAAAATATTTATGGTACATTTTTCCTTAATTGCTGTGAAACCATGAATAGATTTCACTATGAACGGGTTGCCTACGGGAATAATACCTTTTAAACCTTTTATAGGTTTGATATAATTCTTCGAAGCCCCCGTATCAATAAGCAATTTTGTGATTTTCCCTGCCACTTTCCTTTCTATAAATGGTAGCAGGGAGTTGTGCCTAAAAAAATAATCTGGTCAAATTCATCCCCAGCATCGATTACAATATCGTCTGCTTAGATTTCTGCCATTTGATGGTAGTCTTGACCACATCCGGACTCATCTTGAGAAATGTGATTAATTCTCTGATGTTTTAGCCCAGTGTATTTTGCCGTACCACTGTTGGGCCTGCCAATTTGGTCGATTTTGGAACGGCTGTGGTAGGTTCTGTTTGTGATCGTATTGATTCTGAGGTAAGCCCTGTGTAGATGGCTTGAATTTAGTTGATTGTCTGAATCGCATAGATTCATCGACCTCCATGGGTTCTATTTGATTATTTTCGTTCTTGTTTGAACGATTTGAATTTCTTTTAGAAAACTACGGATTTTTACTTTGAACATTTCCGTGTGCGAAATGTGTTTCATACTTATACTTATCTCTGTCCTCGCGTGATTTAGCGAAGTTTGACGCGAATTGGTATCTTTCCCGATTTGACTCAACCTCTTGGGCCAATGCCAATGCTGATGGTAAGTCGGATGGACGAGCGGAACATTACTCAAATCTTTTTTTGTGCCAGAAATGAAAACGCGTAACGCATCCATTCTGTATTTTTCGTTCATACAATTTGCGACAACACTTTCATATGACATAGTGGTTTTGTTGGTAAGTAATGTCAGTTTCTTTTCTACTTCATCATAGAATTCTAGTAACGTCATATTACCCTGACGAAGAGTGGACAACTCTTGCTCAATTAAGTAAATTGGACGCTTATACGAATAAGTAAAGTCCAGTCGGGCAATAATAGCCTTAAAATTTAACACTGTATTGAATGAGGATAACACCATATCGGCTTGACCCTTTATTTTATTTCCAATTATTGCTACTGCCTGATAGTGTTTAGAACTTCCATCGTAAGGCTCGAACAACTTATAAGCTGTATGAGCAGCCTGGCGCCATGAAACGTACGTTTCATGCTTGCCTTCAAAGTCTGGTAAGGATTTTACAACCTTTAAGGACTCATCACACCGGATTTCTTTGTTAATTTCAACATCCTTATAAGGCACAACTTCAGGAGTCGATAAAGAGAATTTTTCAAGTTTATTATCAATATCGGAAATTTGTTTTTCAAATTGCTGTCTTTGAACTTTGGCAGAGTCAACAAGCACACGTATGCTTTCTGCGGTAGTTGCCATTATATTATTATTGTCAGATCTTTTGTCTACAGGAATTTGATTGAAGGAATCTATTATAAATTCTACTTCTTAGACAAGATCGCGATTATTCATTAATATCAGAAAAAAACGAACAGGCATTTTTTTTAAATTTCATGAATTTTGAAAAAAAAACAAGCGGAATTAATTTTAAATATTATCGAAACCAATTTTTGCTAGCAGCCACTCACTTCTTATTAAGATCTTTATGATTCACTATATAATATTTATCATACACATTTTTCCAAACACTCGATTTGTGTTATTTAATATTAATTTTAATTATTCAATTATTCAATATGTACTATCTTACAATTGTATAAATAGAGACTCCATTTTATGTTGTGGGTGTCCTCTCCGCTGATGATGTTGTCGCCGTTGTTGTCCTCTTGTGTTTCTTATTTCTACGCAGCCCAGACAGATTTCAAAGCCTGGTGACGCACCTTCTTTCCAAGTTTTTACTAAATGTTTTAAGTTTTTTATAAACTAATTTTATATTTATTTTTTAACCCTCTTGGGCGCCAGTTAAGTATTTTGGTTATTTGTATGATGTTGTTACACCTTCTTTATTCCAGTTCTCTTATCAAACTAACTTATTAAGATACTTAAAGCTATGAATAAACTTATAATTATTGTTTTCTACAGCTGACTCTGCGCCTTTTTGTGGAGTATTATATTGCAATACGTTGAATAAATACTCGTATGTTTGGTGTTGGCTAAGCAATGCTGATGAATATAATTGCTGACACTGTGCCTCGTGTGGAGTGTTGCATTGCAATATGTTGGACGAACAATGAATGAAATATAAAGACTGATGATTAAAATAATGCTTATAAGTCCAGAGACCGCTGGACTGGTTATTGTCCTGTTCTTCACGACATCGATGTGTTGTAAGTTTTCAAAATTTAATCTTTGAAGATACGGCAGGCTCAATATCTCTTGATGACTTGTGATATTAACTATAGTAGATATAGCCGACGTCGGTACCATCTTCAGTACCATCTTCTGGTTTTTGTATATGGAGTCATTAATACTGATTTCATCTTCAAACGCAATCAAATATGTACCGGTAATTATTGTTACGGTTCCTTCTGGGTTTTTTTATAGTGGCTCTGTTGTCGTTTATTATCACGACGCCATCATCGACAATCTCCAATGGTTCAAGATGACTTGGTCTTGTGCTGCAGTGTGCTATAGTACCCGAATGAAGCTGTTGAGCACAAGTTGGTTGAGAATATTCTTGACAAAATGATGAAGTTAGCGTTGAGGTACAGTTTCCTATTGCAATTATACGATTTCCACAATTAGCGACGCCGTTGGTTTCAGCAAGATGTAGTATTGTGCCATTAGGTTGGACGGGGTGCATAATTATTTTCTTACATACTAATTTGGGCTTGGGATATTTAATAAGAAAATGCAACATTTCATTATACAGTAGGACCTTAATTAGTGATACTTCTAGCAAGTCTGTTACAGTTGTATTTGTTGAACTTATTTGTAATAATTCATTTACATCATCGGAATCTAATAGCGTAGGATTAATTACATCTGCTTTTACAAGAGTGATTGATAGCATTAATGTTTCGATTTCCGCAATTGTAATTCTGTTTCGAGCAAGTAGTATTTCGTATAAATACCCCGTATGAATTTGTTCAGGTTTAGCATTTCCAATAATTTTGTTGACAATATCTGTTAACTTATTTATCCGATCCTGTATTTCAGAGTTGATTGAAACCTGTTTGTTAATTGAGTTTATAAGTTCCTTCTGTCGAAATTTCTGTTCCTCAATGTCGTCAAAATCGGGAGTCCCCGCTATTATTTTTAGTGCTGTTCCCAAGATGTTAATACTTCTCGCGTGTCTGTGGTGAACATACAATGATTGTAGGAGGGAGCGTATTCGCTTAATATCAGACTCGAGTATTTTCACCATATGCGAGGAGGGGAAATGTTCCATAAGTTTTTCGGTTTCGTCCGCAATTTCCAAATATATTGTCAGATTTGATGTATGTCGTAAGTAGTCAAAGTCCTGCCAAATTATAACATCCCCATCTTCAATCGGTATGTAGTCGGAGCCAGAATAGTCAATTAATTTTGTGGTAAGGGGTCTAATAAGCAACATCATCAAAGTCCTAAAATTTGTTTAAAAGAGTTGTTAATTATAATCGGATTATACAAATTTTGAATTATCTTATGTTGTCCTTGTGGACCACCCTCCCTCTAATAAGAACCGTAGTTCCTAGATCGGCTTCTATTGTTTCTTCAGAGTATAACGGGGTCCATTTGTTTCCTAGCCTTTTGTTGTTTTTCACTAGTACGGACTCACCAACTTTAAATGTTCTATTTTGCCTGGAGGCATTGTTTCTATTTAGTACGGTCTGTTGAGCTTTTGAAATTTTTTCTTTAATTTCCTCCTTTAATTCGGATGAGGAGAATTGGAAAATATCTATCGGTCGTTTGTTGGTTATTGAGTGAATAGTCCGATTATATTTTTTGGTTGCTAGTAAAATAAGGTCAACTGTGCTTTCCATTTTCTTTTCTAATTTGAGGCATCTAGCTATTTCAGAAAGTGTGCTATGAAAGCGCTCGACTTGTCCATTTGATGTGCTATGAAGGGGAGCAGCGTTTTCCACTTTAACATTAAATTGAATCCGTAACAGGGACATAATAGTCTCAGATTTTAGTGAAGGTTCGTTGTCATAGTAAATATTTTCCGTGTGTGGAAAAAGATTCATTAGTTGTATAATCGGGCCTTTTAAATCTATTATTGTACGAGATGGAATATGTTGAAAAACCGCAAACTTTGAAAATTTATCGATACATGTTAGAAAAAAATTTTTATCCGTTGAAAATACATCGATATAAAGCATTTCGCCTACGTAAGATGGTGTTGGGGTTACCCCAAGCTCATGTTTCATAGGGTGTCTGTCGTATTTAGCCCTCGAACAGATTTTACAGTTTGCAGCAATTTCATTTGCCAACTTTGCCATTTTTGGAAAATAATAATCAGAAAGTATCTGCTTAACATTTTCCTGAGCTGCCCTATGGGCACGGTTATGTTCGATGGCAATAAATTCCCTCTGTTCATTTTTATCAAAAATGTCCTGGACAAAATTTTTGCAGTGCCAAAATTTAGTAGCGGGAAAGTATCTAACCAATTCATGCTGAATACAGGCTAAAGTTGGCAGATCGCAATGTATTGCATTTACGACATTTGGATTGATCACTGATTTTACTTCGTTTAGCAATGTTTCCCTGCTTGTGAAGTCAACCATATGTCGAGTCTTCTCAGTAAAGACAATAAAATTTCTTTTAAGTAGGAAATTTGCCTCCCGGAGGACAATTTGGTTCCTAAAGCAATTGACCGGTTTTTCTGTAGACTCATTGGTATAGGTCAAAGATATTTCGCTGTGTACCGTTGCAAGATCTGAGTGATTATCCTCTTCCAAAGTATTCAAAGATTGAGGTTCGAAATGTTTCTCGGTGCGCATAGATTCTACATTCAGAGTATGGATGTTCTGTCGTGAAAGGGCGTCCGCCACATAATTCTCCTTTCCAGGTTTATAAATAATTGTGGGATTATGTTCGTCAACAAATGCTGCCCACCGTTTTATCTTAGCATTCGGGTTTCTATCAGAGACTAAAAATGTAAGTGGTTGGTGATCTGTGTAAATATTTAAATATCTTACTCCATATAAAAAGTTCCTCAATTTTTGAAGAGCCCAAACAATAGCTAAGAGCTCTCGCTCATTCTGGAAATCATGGTGATTGGCCTCCCCCCTTGTGAGAGAACTGCTCCCAGACCCAATGAAGAGGCGTCTGTTGTAAGATCAAAAGGTTTTTTGAAGTCAGGATAAAGAAGCATAACTTCTTCAGAAGCAAGGATTTCCTTTAATTTTCTAAAGGTCTGCATTTGCTCTTCATTAAAATTTATTTTCACCCTTTTTGATTGAGAAGCACTAATCTTGCCGTTTTCGCCCTTTAGAATATCTGTTAGCGGCTTGGCGATAGATGCGAAATCTTTAATAAAGCATCTGTAATAACTTGCCAATCCTAGAAACGACCTTACGTTGAAGAGTGTAGAAGGTGTTTCATAATTAAGGATGGCCTTTACTTTTTCCGGGCTCGTTCTGATGCCATTTCTGGACACAAAAAAACCGAGGTATTCGACACTTTCCCGAAAGAAATGTGATTTTTCCCGAGAAATTCTCATATTGGCCCCGTATAATCTCTCCAGTACCCACTCAATATGTTTCACATGGTCTTCTTCGGTTTCAGAGAAAATAATGACGTCGTCGACATAAACATAGCATGACTTTCCAATTTGCTCTCTCAGGACATCGTCGATGGCCCTTTGGAAAATGCTGGGTGCATTCTTCAGACCAAAAGGAAGACGGCAAAATTCATATTTTCCATTTCCAACTGAGAATGCAGTTTTTTCACGATCTTGTTCAGATAATGTTATTTGATGGAAACCTGATTTAAGGTCAAGTGTCGTAAAAAATCTTTCTTTGCCAAGATTTGAGAGAATGACGGGTATTTGGGGTATTGGGTATTTGTCATCGATCGTAATGCTGTTCAGTTTCCTGAAGTCTATAACTAATCGTTTTTTGGAATTACCGTATTCATCCTTGCCCTTTTTATCAACAACCCAAACGGGATTATTGTAGGGTGATCTTGAAGGCCGTATTATGCCGTTATGCAGAAGTTCTTTTACTTCATTGTTAACAAAATCTGCTACACCCATGGGATATGGGTATAGTTTTGTATAAACGGGATCACTAGAATTAGTTCTAATGGTAGCTACAATATTCGTATTATATGGAAGTGATTCTTTGGGGTTTGCAAAAACACCCGAAAATTTTTTATCACTTCCTTAAATTTTTTCGCAACGATTTGAGGTATTTTCATGCCCTCAACTTGTGTAAAATTTACATTTACGCATTTTAAAAATTGGATCTTTTCGATCCCAACTGTAGTTTTAAGTTCCCTACTTTCAAAATTCAACGTTGCACCTATCTGTGTTAATAGATCCAGGCCAATTATACCATCAAACGTTGATAGTGATGGTAAGACAAAAAAATTACTATTGGTTTGAAAAATATTTATGGTACATTTTTCCTTAATTGCTGTGAAACCATGAATAGATTTCACTATGAACGGGTTGGCTACGGGAATAATACCTTTTAAACCTTTTATAGGTTTGATATAATTCTTCGAAGCCCCCGTATCAATAAGCAATTTTATGATTTTCCCTGCCACTTTCCTTTCTATAAATGGTAGCAGGGAGTTGTGTTCTATTTGATTATTTTCGTTCTTGTTTGAACGATTTGAATTTCTTTTAGAAAACTACGGATTTTTACTTTGAACATTTCCGTGTGCGAAATGTGTTTCATACTTATACTTATCTCTGTCCTCGCGTGATTTAGCGAAGTTTGACGCGAATTGGTATCTTTCCCGATTTGACTCAACCTCTTGGGCCAATGCCAATGCTGATGGTAAGTCGGATGGACGAGCGGAAAATAATACATTACTCAAATCTTTTTTTGTGCCAGAAATAAAAACGCGTAACGCATCCATTCTGTATTTTTCGTTCATACAATTTGCGACAACACTTTCATATGACATAGTGGTTTTGTTGGTAAGTAATGTCAGTTTCTTTTCTACTTCATCATAGAATTCTAGTAACGTCATATTACCCTGACGAAGAGTGGACAACTCTTGCTCAATTAAGTAAATTGGACGCTTATACGAATAAGTAAAGTCCAGTCGGGCAATAATAGCCTTAAAATTTAACACTGTATTGAATGAGGATAACACCATATCGGCTTGACCCTTTATTTTATTTCCAATTATTGCTACTGCCTGATAGTGTTTAGAACTTCCGTCGTAAGGCTCGAACAACTTATAAGCTGTATGAGCAGCCTGGCGCCATGAAACGTACGTTTCATGCTTGCCTTCAAAGTCTGGTAAGGATTTTACAACCTTTAAGGACTCATCACACCGGATTTCTTTGTTAATTTCAACATCCTTATAAGGCACAACTTCAGGAGTCGATAAAGAGAATTTTTCAAGTTTATTTTTCAATATCGGAAATTTGTTTTTCAAATTGCTGTCTTTGAACTTTGGCAGAGTCAACAAGCACACGTATGCTTTCTGTGGTAGTTGCCATTATATTATTATTGTCAGATCTTTTGTCTACAGGAATTTGATTGAAGGAATCTATTATAAATTCTACTTCTTAGTCAAGATCGCGATTATTCATTAATATCAGAAAAAAACGAACAGGCTTTTTTTTTAAATTTCATGAATTTTGAAAAAAAAAAAAACAAGCGGAATTAATTTTAAATATTATCGAAACCAATTTTTGCTAGCAGCCACTCACTTCTTATTAAGATCTTTATGATTCACTATATAATATTTATCATACACATTTTTCCAAACACTCGATTTGTGTTATTTAATATTAATTTTAATTATTCAATTATTCAATATGTACTATCTTACAATTGTATAAATAGAGACTCCATTTTATGTTGTGGGTGTCCTCTCCGCTGATGATGTTGTCGCCGTTGTTGTCCTCTTGTGTTTCTTATTTCTACGCAGCCCAGACAGATTTCAAAGCCTGGTGACGCACCTTCTTTCCAAGTTTTTACTAAATGTTTTAAGTTTTTTATAAACTAATTTTATATTTATTTTTTAACCCTCTTGGGCGCCAGTTAAGTATTTTGGTTATTTGTATGATGTTGTTACACCTTCTTTATTCCAGTTCTCTTATCAAACTAACTTATTAAGATACTTAAAGCTATGAATAAACTTATAATTATTGTTTTCTACAGCTGACTCTGCGACTTTTTGTGGAGTATTATATTGCAATACGTTGAATAAATACTCGTATGTTTGGTGTTGGCTAAGCAATGATGATGAATATAATTGCTGACACTGTGCCTCGTGTGGAGTGTTGCATTGCAATATGTTGGACGAACAATGAATGAAATATAAAGACTGATGATTAAAATAATGCTTATAAGTCCAGAGACCGCTGGACCGGTTATTGTCCTGTTCTTCACGACATCGATGTGTTGTAAGTTTTCAAAATTTAATCTTTGAAGATACGGCAGGCTCAATATCTCTTGATGACTTGTGATATTAACTATAGTAGATATAGCCGACGTCGGTACCATCTTCAGTACCATCTTCTGGTTTTTGTATATGGAGTCATTAATACTGATTTCATCTTCAAACGCAATCAAATATGTACCGGTAATTATTGTTACGGTTCCTTCTGGGTTTTTTTATAGTGGCTCTGTTGTCGTTTATTATCATGACGCCATCATCGACAATCTCCAATGGTTCAAGATGACTTGGTCTTGTGCTGCAGTGTGCTATAGTACCCGAATGAAGCTGTTGAGCACAAGTTGGTTGAGAATATTCTTGACAAAATGATGAAGTTAGCGTTGAGGTACAGTTTCCTATTGCAATTATACGATTTCCACAATTAGCGACGCCGTTGGTTTCAGCAAGATGTAGTATTGTGCCATTAGGTTGGACGGGGTGCATAATTATTTTCTTACATACTAATTTGGGCTTGGGATATTTAATAAGAAAATGCAACATTTCATTATACAGTAGGACCTTAATTAGTGATACTTCTAGCAAGTCTGTTACAGTTGTATTTGTTGAACTTATTTGTAATAATTCATTTACATCATCGGAATCTAATAGCGTAGGATTAATTACATCTGCTTTTACAAGAGTGATTGATAGCATTAATGTTTCGATTTCCGCAATTGTAATTCTGTTTCGAGCAAGTAGTATTTCGTATAAATACCCCGTATGAATTTGTTCAGGTTTAGCATTTCCAATAATTTTGTTGACAATATCTGTTAACTTATTTATCCGATCCTGTATTTCAGAGTTGATTGAAACCTGTTTGTTAATTGAGTTTATAAGTTCCTTCTGTCGAAATTTCTGTTCCTCAATGTCGTCAAAATCGGGAGTCCCCGCTATTATTTTTAGTGCTGTTCCCAAGATGTTAATACTTCTCGCGTGTCTGTGGTGAACATACAATGATTGTAGGAGGGAGCGTATTCGCTTAATATCAGACTCGAGTATTTTCACCATATGCGAGGAGGGGAAATGTTCCATATCGATGTATTTTCAACGGATAAAAATTTTTTTCTAACATGTATCGATAAATTTTCAAAGTTTGCGGTTGTTCAACATATTCCATCTCGTACAATAATAGATTTAAAAGGCCCGATTATAAAACTAATGAATCTTTTTCCACACACGGAAAATATTTACTATGACAACGAACCTTCACTAAAATCTGAGACTATTATGTCCCTGTTACGGATTCAATTTAATGTTAAAGTGGAAAACGCTGCTCCCCTTCATAGCACATCAAATGGACAAGTCGAGCGCTTTCATAGCACACTTTCTGAAATAGCTAGATGCCTCAAATTAGAAAAGAAAATGGAAAGCACAGTTGACCTTATTTTACTAGCAACCAAAAAATATAATCGGACTATTCACTCAATAACCAACAAACGACCGATAGATATTTTCCAATTCTCCTCATCCGAATTAAAGGAGGAAATTAAAGAAAAAATTTCAAAAGCTCAACAGACCGTACTAAATAGAAACAATGCCTCCAGGCAAAATAGAACATTTGAAGTTGGTGAGTCCGTACTAGTGAAAAACAACAAAAGGCTAGGAAACAAATGGACCCCGTTATACTCTGAAGAAACAATAGAAGCCGATCTAGGAACTACGGTTCTTATTAGAGGGAGGGTGGTCCACAAGGACAACATAAGATAATTCAAAATTTGTATAATCCGATTATAATTAACAACTCTTTTAAACAAATTTTAGGACTTTGATGATGTTGCTTATCAGACCCCTTACCACAAAATTAATTGACTATTCTGGCTCCGACTACATACCGATTGAAGATGGGGATGTTATAATTTGGCAGGACTTTGACTACTTACGACATACATCAAATCTGACAATATATTTGGAAATTGCGGAAGAAACCGAAAAACTTATGGAACATTTCCCCTCCTCGCATATGGTGAACATACTCGAGTCTGATATTAAGCGAATACAATCATTGTATGTTCACCACAGACACGCGAGAAGTATTAACATCATGGGAACAGCACTAAAAATAATAGCGGGGACTCCCGATTTTGACGACATTGAGGAACAGAAATTTCGACAGAAGGAACTTATAAACTCAATTAACAAACAGGTTTCAATCAACTCTAAAATACAGGATCGGATAAATAAGTTAACAGATATTGTCAACAAAATTATTGGAAATGCTAAACCTGAACAAATTCATACGGGGTATTTATACGAAATACTACTTGCTCGAAACAGAATTACAATTGCGGAAATCGAAACATTAATGCTATCAATCACTCTTGTAAAAGCAGATGTAATTAATCCTACGCTATTAGATTCCGATGATGTAAATGAATTATTACAAATAAGTTCAACAAATACAACTGTAACAGACTTGCTAGAAGTATCACTAATTAAGGTCCTACTGTATAATGAAATGTTGCATTTTCTTATTAAATATCCCAAGCCCAAATTAGTATGTAAGAAAATAATTATGCACCCCGTCCAACCTAATGGCACAATACTACATCTTGCTGAAACCAACGGCGTCGCTAATTGTGGAAATCGTATAATTGCAATAGGAAACTGTACCTCAACGCTAACTTCATCATTTTGTCAAGAATATTCTCAACCAACTTGTGCTCAACAGCTTCATTCGGGTACTATAGCACACTGCAGCACAAGACCAAGTCATCTTGAACCATTGGAGATTGTCGATGATGGCGTCATGATAATAAACGACAACAGAGCCACTATAAAAAAACCCAGAAGGAACCGTAACAATAATTACCGGTACATATTTGATTGCGTTTGAAGATGAAATCAGTATTAATGACTCCATATACAAAAACCAGAAGATGGTACTGAAGATGGTACCGACGTCGGCTATATCTACTATAGTTAATATCACAAGTCATCAAGAGATATTGAGCCTGCCGTATCTTCAAAGATTAAATTTTGAAAACTTACAACACATCGATGTCGTGAAGAACAGGACAATAACCGGTCCAGCGGTCTCTGGACTTATAAGCATTATTTTAATCATCAGTCTTTATATTTCATTCATTGTTCGTCCAACATATTGCAATGCAACACTCCACACGAGGCACAGTGTCAGCAATTATATTCATCATCATTGCTTAGCCAACACCAAACATACGAGTATTTATTCAACGTATTGCAATATAATACTCCACAAAAAGTCGCAGAGTCAGCTGTAGAAAACAATAATTATAAGTTTATTCATAGCTTTAAGTATCTTAATAAGTTAGTTTGATAAGAGAACTGGAATAAAGAAGGTGTAACAACATCATACAAATAACCAAAATACTTAACTGGCGCCCAAGAGGGTTAAAAAATAAATATAAAATTAGTTTATAAAAAACTTAAAACATTTAGTAAAAACTTGGAAAGAAGGTGCGTCACCAGGCTTTGAAATCTGTCTGGGCTGCGTAGAAATAAGAAACACAAGAGGACAACAACGGCGACAACATCATCAGCGGAGAGGACACCCACAACATAAAATGGAGTCTCTATTTATACAATTGTAAGATAGTACATATTGAATAATTGAATAATTAAAATTAATATTAAATAACACAAATCGAGTGTTTGGAAAAATGTGTATGATAAATATTATATAGTGAATCATAAAGATCTTAATAAGAAGTGAGTGGCTGCTAGCAAAAATTGGTTTCGATAATATTTAAAATTAATTCCGCTTGTTTTTTTTTCAAAATTCATGAAATTTAAAAAAAAAGCCTGTTCGTTTTTTTCTGATATTAATGAATAATCGCGATCTTGACTAAGAAGTAGAATTTATAATAGATTCCTTCAATCAAATTCCTGTAGACAAAAGATCTGACAATAATAATATAATGGCAACTACCACAGAAAGCATACGTGTGCTTGTTGACTCTGCCAAAGTTCAAAGACAGCAATTTGAAAAACAAATTTCCGATATTGAAAAATAAACTTGAAAAATTCTCTTTATCGACTCCTGAAGTTGTGCCTTATAAGGATGTTGAAATTAACAAAGAAATCCGGTGTGATGAGTCCTTAAAGGTTGTAAAATCCTTACCAGACTTTGAAGGCAAGCATGAAACGTACGTTTCATGGCGCCAGGCTGCTCATACAGCTTATAAGTTGTTCGAGCCTTACGACGGAAGTTCTAAACACTATCAGGCAGTAGCAATAATTGGAAATAAAATAAAGGGTCAAGCCGATATGGTGTTATCCTCATTCAATACAGTGTTAAATTTTAAGGCTATTATTGCCCGACTGGACTTTACTTATTCGTATAAGCGTCCAATTTACTTAATTGAGCAAGAGTTGTCCACTCTTCGTCAGGGTAATATGACGTTACTAGAATTCTATGATGAAGTAGAAAAGAAACTGACATTACTTACCAACAAAACCACTATGTCATATGAAAGTGTTGTCGCAAATTGTATGAACGAAAAATACAGAATGGATGCGTTACGCGTTTTTATTTCTGGCACAAAAAAAGATTTGAGTAATGTATTATTTTCCGCTCGTCCATCCGACTTACCATCAGCATTGGCATTGGCCCAAGAGGTTGAGTCAAATCGGGAAAGATACCAATTCGCGTCAAACTTCGCTAAATCACGCGAGGACAGAGATAAGTATAAGTATGAAACACATTTCGCACACGGAAATGTTCAAAGTAAAAATCCGTAGTTTTCTAAAAGAAATTCAAATCGTTCAAACAAGAACGAAAATAATCAAATAGAACACAACTCCCTGCTACCATTTATAGAAAGGAAAGTGGCAGGGAAAATCATAAAATTGCTTATTGATACGGGGGCTTCGAAGAATTATATCAAACCTATAAAAGGTTTAAAAGGTATTATTCCCGTAGCCAACCCGTTCATAGTGAAATCTATTCATGGTTTCACAGCAATTAAGGAAAAATGTACCATAAATATTTTTCAAACCAATAGTAATTTTTTTGTCTTACCATCACTATCAACGTTTGATGGTATAATTGGCCTGGATCTATTAACACAGATAGGTGCAACGTTGAATTTTGAAAGTAGGGAACTTAAAACTACAGTTGGGATCGAAAAGATCCAATTTTTAAAATGCGTAAATGTAAATTTTACACAAGTTGAGGGCATGAAAATACCTCAAATCGTTGCGAAAAAATTTAAGGAAGTGATAAAAAATTTTCGGGTGTTTTTGCAAACCCCAAAGAATCACTTCCATATAATACGAATATTGTAGCTACCATTAGAACTAATTCTAGTGATCCCGTTTATACAAAACTATACCCATATCCCATGGGTGTAGCAGATTTTGTTAACAATGAAGTAAAAGAACTTCTGCATAACGGCATAATACGGCCTTCAAGATCACCCTACAATAATCCCGTTTGGGTTGTTGATAAAAAGGGCAAGGATGAATACGGTAATTCCAAAAAACGATTAGTTATAGACTTCAGGAAACTGAACAGCATTACGATCGATGACAAATACCCAATACCCCAAATACCCGTCATTCTCTCAAATCTTGGCAAAGAAAGATTTTTTACGACACTTGACCTTAAATCAGGTTTCCATCAAATAACATTATCTGAACAAGATCGTGAAAAAACTGCATTCTCAGTTGGAAATGGAAAATATGAATTTTGCCGTCTTCCTTTTGGTCTGAAGAATGCACCCAGCATTTTCCAAAGGGCCATCGACGATGTCCTGAGAGAGCAAATTGGAAAGTCATGCTATGTTTATGTCGACGACGTCATTATTTTCTCTGAAACCGAAGAAGACCATGTGAAACATATTGAGTGGGTACTGGAGAGATTATACGGGGCCAATATGAGAATTTCTCGGGAAAAATCACATTTCTTTCGGGAAAGTGTCGAATACCTCGGTTTTTTTGTGTCCAGAAATGGCATCAGAACGAGCCCGGAAAAAGTAAAGGCCATCCTTAATTATGAAACACCTTCTACACTCTTCAACGTAAGGTCGTTTCTAGGATTGGCAAGTTATTACAGATGCTTTATTAAAGATTTCGCATCTATCGCCAAGCCGCTAACAGATATTCTAAAGGGCGAAAACGGCAAGATTAGTGCTTCTCAATCAAAAAGGGTGAAAATAAATTTTAATGAAGAGCAAATGCAGACCTTTAGAAAATTAAAGGAAATCCTTGCTTCTGAAGAAGTTATGCTTCTTTATCCTGACTTCAAAAAACCTTTTGATCTTACAACAGACGCCTCTTCATTGGGTCTGGGAGCAGTTCTCTCACAAGGGGGGAGGCCAATCACCATGATTTCCAGAATGAGCGAGAGCTCTTAGCTATTGTTTGGGCTCTTCAAAAATTGAGGAACTTTTTATATGGAGTAAGATATTTAAATATTTACATAGATCACCAACCACTTACATTTTTAGTCTCTGATAGAAACCCGAATGCTAAGATAAAACGGTGGGCAGCATTTGTTGACGAACATAATCCCACAATTATTTATAAACCTGGAAAGGAGAATTATGTGGCGGACGCCCTTTCACGACAGAACATCCATACTCTGAATGTAGAATCTATGCGCACCGAGAAACATTTCGAACCTCAATATTTGAATACTTTGGAAGAGGATAATCACTCAGATCTTGCAACGGTACACAGCGAAATATCTTTGACCTATACCAATGAGTCTACAGAAAAACCGGTCAATTGCTTTAGGAACCAAATTGTCCTCCGGGAGGCAAATTTCCTACTTAAAAGAAATTTTATTGTCTTTACTGAGAAGACTCGACATATGGTTGACTTCACAAGCAGGGAAACATTGCTAAACGAAGTAAAATCAGTGATCAATCCAAATGTCGTAAATGCAATACATTGCGATCTGCCAACTTTAGCCTGTATTCAGCATGAATTGGTTAGATACTTTCCCGCTACTAAATTTTGGCACTGCAAAAATTTTGTCCAGGACATTTTTGATAAAAATGAACAGAGGGAATTTATTGCCATCGAACATAACCGTGCCCATAGGGCAGCTCAGGAAAATGTTAAGCAGATACTTTCTGATTATTATTTTCCAAAAATGGCAAAGTTGGCAAATGAAATTGCTGCAAACTGTAAAATCTGTTCGAGGGCTAAATACGACAGACACCCTATGAAACATGAGCTTGGGGTAACCCCAACACCATCTTACGTAGGCGAAATGCTTCATATCGATGTATTTTCAACGGATAAAAATTTTTTTCTAACATGTATCGATAAATTTTCAAAGTTTGCGGTTTTTCAACATATTCCATCTCGTACAATAATAGATTTAAAAGGCCCGATTATACAACTAATGAATCTTTTTCCACACACGGAAAATATTTACTATGACAACGAACCTTCACTAAAATCTGAGACTATTATGTCCCTGTTACGGATTCAATTTAATGTTAAAGTGGAAAACGCTGCTCCCCTTCATAGCACATCAAATGGACAAGTCGAGCGCTTTCATAGCACACTTTCTGAAATAGCTAGATGCCTCAAATTAGAAAAGAAAATGGAAAGCACAGTTGACCTTATTTTACTAGCAACCAAAAAATATAATCGGACTATTCACTCAATAACCAACAAACGACCGATAGATATTTTCCAATTCTCCTCATCCGAATTAAAGGAGGAAATTAAAGAAAAAATTTCAAAAGCTCAACAGACCGTACTAAATAGAAACAATGCCTCCAGGCAAAATAGAACATTTGAAGTTGGTGAGTCCGTACTAGTGAAAAACAACAAAAGGCTAGGAAACAAATGGACCCCGTTATACTCTGAAGAAACAATAGAAGCCGATCTAGGAACTACGGTTCTTATTAGAGGGAGGGTGGTCCACAAGGACAACATAAGATAATTCAAAATTTGTATAATCCGATTATAATTAACAACTCTTTTAAACAAATTTTAGGACTTTGATGATGTTGCTTATCAGACCCCTTACCACAAAATCAATTGACTATTCTGGCTCCGACTACATACCGATTGAAGATGGGGATGTTATAATTTGGCAGGACTTTGACTACTTACGACATACATCAAATCTGACAATATATTTGGAAATTGCGGAAGAAACCGAAAAACTTATGGAACATTTCCCCTCCTCGCATATGGTGAACATACTCGAGTCTGATATTAAGCGAATACAATCATTGTATGTTCACCACAGACACGCGAGAAGTATTAACATCATGGGAACAGCACTAAAAATAATAGCGGGGACTCCCGATTTTGACGACATTGAGGAACAGAAATTTCGACAGAAGGAACTTATAAACTCAATTAACAAACAGGTTTCAATCAACTCTAAAATACAGGATCGGATAAATAAGTTAACAGATATTGTCAACAAAATTATTGGAAATGCTAAACCTGAACAAATTCATACGGGGTATTTATACGAAATACTACTTGCTCGAAACAGAATTACAATTGCGGAAATCGAAACATTAATGCTATCAATCACTCTTGTAAAAGCAGATGTAATTAATCCTACGCTATTAGATTCCGATGATGTAAATGAATTATTACAAATAAGTTCAACAAATACAACTGTAACAGACTTGCTAGAAGTATCACTAATTAAGGTCCTACTGTATAATGAAATGTTGCATTTTCTTATTAAATATCCCAAGCCCAAATTAGTATGTAAGAAAATAATTATGCACCCCGTCCAACCTAATGGCACAATACTACATCTTGCTGAAACCAACGGCGTCGCTAATTGTGGAAATCGTATAATTGCAATAGGAAACTGTACCTCAACGCTAACTTCATCATTTTGTCAAGAATATTCTCAACCAACTTGTGCTCAACAGCTTCATTCGGGTACTATAGCACACTGCAGCACAAGACCAAGTCATCTTGAACCATTGGAGATTGTCGATGATGGCGTCATGATAATAAACGACAACAGAGCCACTATAAAAAAACCCAGAAGGAACCGTAACAATAATTACCGGTACATATTTGATTGCGTTTGAAGATGAAATCAGTATTAATGACTCCATATACAAAAACCAGAAGATGGTACTGAAGATGGTACCGACGTCGGCTATATCTACTATAGTTAATATCACAAGTCATCAAGAGATATTGAGCCTGCCGTATCTTCAAAGATTAAATTTTGAAAACTTACAACACATCGATGTCGTGAAGAACAGGACAATAACCGGTCCAGCGGTCTCTGGACTTATAAGCATTATTTTAATCATCAGTCTTTATATTTCATTCATTGTTCGTCCAACATATTGCAATGCAACACTCCACACGAGGCACAGTGTCAGCAATTATATTCATCATCATTGCTTAGCCAACACCAAACATACGAGTATTTATTCAACGTATTGCAATATAATACTCCACAAAAAGGCGCAGAGTCAGCTGTAGAAAACAATAATTATAAGTTTATTCATAGCTTTAAGTATCTTAATAAGTTAGTTTGATAAGAGAACTGGAATAAAGAAGGTGTAACAACATCATACAAATAACCAAAATACTTAACTGGCGCCCAAGAGGGTTAAAAAATAAATATAAAATTAGTTTATAAAAAACTTAAAACATTTAGTAAAAACTTGGAAAGAAGGTGCGTCACCAGGCTTTGAAATCTGTCTAGGCTGCGTAGAAATAAGAAACACAAGAGGACAGCAACGGCGACAACATCATCAGCGGAGAGGACACCCACAACATAAAATGGAGTCTCTATTTATACAATTGTAAGATAGTACATATTGAATAATTGAATAATTAAAATTAATATTAAATAACACAAATCGAGTGTTTGGAAAAATGTGTATGATAAATATTATATAGTGAATCATAAAGATCTTAATAAGAAGTGAGTGGCTGCTAGCAAAAATTGGTTTCGATAATATTTAAAATTAATTCCGCTTGTTTTTTTTTTCAAAATTCATGAAATTTAAAAAAAAGCCTGTTCGTTTTTTTCTGATATTAATGAATAATCGCGATCTTGACTAAGAAGTAGAATTTATAATAGATTCCTTCAATCAAATTCCTGTAGACAAAAGATCTGACAATAATAATATAATGGCAACTACCGCAGAAAGCATACGTGTGCTTGTTGACTCTGCCAAAGTTCAAAGACAGCAATTTGAAAAACAAATTTCCGATATTGATAATAAACTTGAAAAATTCTCTTTATCGACTCCTGAAGTTGTGCCTTATAAGGATGTTGAAATTAACAAAGAAATCCGGTGTGATGAGTCCTTAAAGGTTGTAAAATCCTTACCAGACTTTGAAGGCAAGCATGAAACGTACGTTTCATGGCGCCAGGCTGCTCATACAGCTTATAAGTTGTTCGAGCCTTACGATGGAAGTTCTAAACACTATCAGGCAGTAGCAATAATTGGAAATAAAATAAAGGGTCAAGCCGATATGGTGTTATCCTCATTCAATACAGTGTTAAATTTTAAGGCTATTATTGCCCGACTGGACTTTACTTATTCGTATAAGCGTCCAATTTACTTAATTGAGCAAGAGTTGTCCACTCTTCGTCAGGGTAATATGACGTTACTAGAATTCTATGATGAAGTAGAAAAGAAACTGACATTACTTACCAACAAAACCACTATGTCATATGAAAGTGTTGTCGCAAATTGTATGAACGAAAAATACAGAATGGATGCGTTACGCGTTTTCATTTCTGGCACAAAAAAAGATTTGAGTAATGTATTATTTTCCGCTCGTCCATCCGACTTACCATCAGCATTGGCATTGGCCCAAGAGGTTGAGTCAAATCGGGAAAGATACCAATTCGCGTCAAACTTCGCTAAATCACGCGAGGACAGAGATAAGTATAAGTATGAAACACATTTCGCACACGGAAATGTTCAAAGTAAAAATCCGTAGTTTTCGAAAAGAAATTCAAATCGTTCAAACAAGAACGAAAATAATCAAATAGAACCCATGGAGGTCGATGAATCTATGCGATTCAGACAATCAACTAAATTCAAGCCATCTACACAGGGCTTACCTCAGAATCAATACGATCGAAAACAGAACCTACCACAGCCGTTCCAAAATCGACCAAATTGGCAGGCCCAACAGTGGTACGGCAAAATACACTGGGCTAAAACATCAGAGAATTAATCACATTTCTCAAGATGAGTCCGGATGTGGTCAAGACTACCATCAAATGGCAGAAACCGAAGCAGACGATATTGTAATCGATGCTGGGGATGAATTTGACCAGATTATTTTTTTAGGCACAACTCCCTGCTACCATTTATAGAAAGGAAAGTGGCAGGGAAAATCATAAAATTGCTTATTGATTCATACGGGGGCTTCGAAGAATTATATCAAACCTATAAAAGGTTTAAAAGGTATTATTCCCGTAGCCAACCCGTTCATAGTGAAATCTATTCATGGTTTCACAGCAATTAAGGAAAAATGTACCATAAATATTTTTCAAACCAATAGTAATTTTTTTGTCTTACCATCACTATCAACGTTTGATTATTATAATTGGCCTGGATCTATTAACACAGATAGGTGCAACGTTGAATTTTGAAAGTAGGGAACTTAAAACTACAGTTGGGATCGAAAAGATCCAATTTTTAAAATGCGTAAATGTAAATTTTACACAAGTTGAGGACATGAAAATACCTCAAATCGTTGCGAAAAAATTTAAGGAAGTGATAAAAAAAATTTCGGGTGTTTTTGCAAACCCCAAAGAATCACTTCCATATAATACGAATATTGTAGCTACCATTAGAACTAATTCTAGTGATCCCGTTTATACAAAACTATACCCATATCCCATGGGTGTAGCAGATTTTGTTAACAATGAAGTAAAAGAACTTCTGCATAACGGCATAATACGGCCTTCAAGATCACCCTACAATAATCCCGTTTGGGTTGTTGGTAAAAAGGGCAAGGATGAATACGGTAATTCCAAAAAACGATTAGTTATAGACTTCAGGAAACTGAACAGCATTACGATCGATGACAAATACCCAATACCCCAAATACCCGTCATTCTCTCAAATCTTGGCAAAGTTGTCGCCGTTGTTGTCCTCTTGTGTTTCTTATTTCTACGCAGCCCAGACAGATTTCGAAGCCTGGTGACGCACCTTCTTTCCAAGTTTTTACTAAATGTTTTAAGTTTTTTATAAACTTATTTTATATTTATTTTTTAACCCTCTTGGGCGCCAGTTAAGTATTTTGGTTATTTGTATGATGTTGTTACACCTTCTTTATTCCAGTTCTCTTATCAAACTAACTTATTAAGATACTTAAAGCTATGAATAAACTTATACTTATTGTTTTCTACAGCTGACTCTGCGCCTTGTTGTGGAGTATTATATTGCAATACGTTGAATAAATGCTCGTATGTTTGGTGTTGGCTAAGCAATGATGATGAATATAATTGTTGACACGGTGCCTCGTGTGGAGTGTTGCATTGCAATATGTTGAACCAACAATTATTATAGTTCGCCATGTGTTAACTTATTTGTATATATATATATATATATATATATATATATATATATATATATATATATATATATATATATATATATATATATATATATATATATATATATATATATATATATATATATATATATATATATATATATATATATATATATATACAAAAAAGTTAACACATGTCGAACTATAATAATTGTTCGTTCAATATATTGCAATGCAACACTCCACACGGGTGGGTCGGCTGAAGCCACATTGCAACTTTGAGAATTGTTGAAGTTAAAAAGAATGTAATATTACAAGCCATAGAAAAATCATCAGAACGAATTGTTGTAATGAGTTATGAATGAGGCTGTGATGGCAGTTCAAGGTCATTCTACTTATAAACAAAAGTTTTCTGGCAACCAATCAAATGAATACCTATTTACCATCACAGATCGAACTGTTTTTGATGAAAGGAAGGCGCGGATAATTGACGAGTTAAAGAAAAAAATGTATATTCTGGTTGATAAACCAAAGTCAGGATCTGGAACAACAAATGACGGCAATACTGCTAGACGTTTTTTAGACAGCCTGGATTAGCATTGTCTATCACTGGAGTAGATGAGAGAGAAATTAAGAATTTTAGCATAATCATTTCAACAATGGTTTGTGGTTATGCTATTAATATCGAGGCATTTAAAAATATTACTCACGAAACAGCAAAACTGTTTGTAAAATTGTATCCATGGTTCTACATGCCCTCAAGTATTCATAGGATAATAGTACATGGTGCGGACATAATAAAATGTGCCGCCTTACCTATTGGTATGTTATCGGAGGAGGCTATTGAGTCAAGAAATAAGGATTTCCGGAATTATAGGGAGTTGTACACAAGGAAGGTGTCACGTGAAAAAAACATGAGACCTTTTTAACAGACTTTTGATTTCATTCAGATCCTGTAATATCAAGTTTCTCCTCTAACAAAAGACGTACTTAGCTTGTTACAGGATCCAATGCTACAAAGCTACAAATCAAACGAGAATTCAGATCTTGAAAGTGATGAAGATTATTAAATAAAATTAAATCAATAAATAAATAAAAATAAAAAATATTATGTTTTCACAACTATTTAAAACTAAAGTGTAACTCTGATTTCATGTCGATTCGTATCTAAATGGAGCATTAGAAAACGAAAAATCGCCAAAAAATTTCCCACAGTGGCCCGGTCTCACTTACATTTCTCTCTTCCGTATGAAAGAGTGACATATACACTTGAAACTACTGTAACAAACTGGTTGATGTATTCGGTATATTCTTCTGACAAGAGGATAAAAAAAAACTATTTTGCAAAAAATTTTGTCAAACAATGTAATTTTTGTAGACTATTTTTTTTGACAAAACTCTTTTTTGAATAGGGTCCAGTTCGCTTTTATTTTATTTATATTGCTTTACTTATTTATATTGCTTCACCAACGAAAAAACCCGTCTATACTTTACGCCGGCAAAATTCTGTTCCCTTTGAGTGATTACCAGAAACTCGTATCTTTCTTGCAACATTACTTTTTTATATCTTCCGCCATATTTTGGAGGGTATATTAACTTAGTTATTTTGTTTGTAACTTCTCGAAACAATCGTGTTAGACCCAACAAAGTGTATATATTCCTGATCAGCTTAAAATACTAAGTCGATTTGGCGATGTCCGTTTGTCCGTGTGCCAGTTGTAATCTCGCTATTTTTGGAAAGAATTGAGATAAAAGGCTAAAATTTTGCACACATGTGTGGGCAGGTTGGGTTCGTAAATGGGTCATGTTGGTCTACGTTTTCGTATAGCCCCAGATTTGTTGCCCAGTTTTTTGTCGTTGGCGTGACCAGGCAAGAAAATAAAAAGGAAACTAATAAAATCATTTGGTAACTTGAACCGTAACATTTCAAGACACTAAAAAGCGACGAAATACCCAAATTATAATAACCTGACCGAGGCCATTAAAGAGATTGAGATATGGACTAAAATGGTTGCCAAAGACAAATATGAAAGTTTTGTTTCCAAATTGCTAAATAAAAGTCTAATAAAAGCTAAATAAAAAGTTCCATACCAAAGAAGCCTGGAGGTTTACAAATCATGGAATAACACAAATGATGAGGCCTACTGAAAGTGTTTATAAGGCCAAGTACCAGAGGATCACAGAAGTGGAACGGCCAACCTCAATGAAAGGAGAAACCAGGATGTCATTATATTTGATTATGAGTTATTCTAGCAAATGCCGGCGAAGAAGTAAGTATCAGGAGCATGACATGACAATGTAACATTTGAAATGATAAATGCACTGCTAGGAATATCCAAGAGAATACTGCCATGTGTAAAGCCTTTTTGGACAATACCATTGGAAGATAATTATCGAAGTTTTCCCTATTCCAAGACCATATAATGATTTGAGTCTTCCCCCTTTTTTTAAATGCATCAACTTAATGTTGAAACCCAACGCTTTACATTTACTCTTTTCATCATCCCAACTAGGTGTTCGTGACAGTTTACATCAGTTTTAAATTGTCATTAACTTCATTTTTTATCGTTAGCTGTATACATATATATATGCCAGAATTGTAAAGTATATATAACTTATTTATTTTATAAAAGTATAAATGCTTCGTTTTAGTGCTTAAATTAATGGCGATGTCAACGCAAGGGTGTAAGTTAGATGGGAGTACTGTAAAAGTTGAAATTAAAGAATGTTTTAAACCAACACAATGATGTTGCTAGAAGGAGAATACTATTTCCTTGTTCCAGAGGAAGTAACATTTAAAACCAAGGAGTATGCAACAATTGTATTTCCTAGCTTTGGGGCGACAAACAACATGCTGTGATGCCAAGGGAGAAACTGAATTGTGTGAAGGTAACCAAAAGATTGTCTTTGCTACGAATGTGATTGCTGTATTGTTGTGACTAGGGACATGAAAATGTTCCCGTGTATGTATACAGCTAACGATAAAAAATGAAGTTAATGACAATTTAAAACTGATGTAAACTGTCACGAACACCTAGTTGGGATGATGAAAAGAGTAAATGTAAAGCGTTGGGTTTCAACATTAAGTTGATGCATTTAAAAAAAGGGGGAAGACTCAAATCATTAGATGGTCTTGGAATAGGGACAACTTCGATAATTATCTTCCAATGGTATTGTCCAAAAAGGCTTTACACATGGCAGTATTCTCTTGGATATTCCTAGCAGTGCATTTATCATTTCAAATGTTACATTGTCATGTCCTGCTCCTGATACTTACTTCTTCGCCGGCATTTGCTAGAATAACTCATAATCAAATATAATGACATCCTGGTTTCTCCTTTCATTGAGGTTGGCCGTTCCACTTCTGTGATCCTCTGGTACTTGGCCTTTTAAACACTTTCAGTAGGCCTCATCATTTGTGTTATTCCATGATTTGTCAACAACAACATCTCTGATTTTAATATTTTTGATGAACCTCCAGGCTTCTTTGGTATGGAACTTTTTATTTAGCTTTTATTAGACTTTTATTTAGCAATTTGGAAACAAAACTTTCATATTTGTCTTTGGCAACCATTTTAGTCCATATCTCAATCTCTTTAATGGCCTCGGTCAGGTTATTATAATTTGGGTATTTCGTCGCTTTTTAGTGTCTTGAAATGTTACGGTTCAAGTTACCAAATGATTTTATTAGTTTCCTTTTTATTTTCTTGCCTGGTCACGCCAACGACAAAAAACTGGGCAACAAATCTGGGGCTATACGAAAACGTAGACCAACCTGACCCATTTACGAACTCAACCTGCCCACACATGTGTGCAGTAGTTTCAAGTGTATATGTCACTCTTTCATACGGAAGAGAGAAATGTAAGTGAGACCGGGCCACTGAGGGAAATTTTTTGGCGATTTTTCGTTTTCTAATGCTCCATTTAGATACGAATCGACATGAAATCAGAGTTACACTTTAGTTTTAAATAGTTGTGAAAACATAATATTTTTTATTTTTATTTATTTATTGATTTAATTTTATTTAATAATCTTCATCACTTTCAAGATCTGAATTCTCGTTTGATTTGTAGCTAGTTGGTAGCATTGGATCCTGTAACAAGCTAAGTACGTCTTTTGTTAGAGGCTCACTTTTTCGTCAGCTGATGGAAGTTCTCCGAGAAAAACTTGATATTACAGGATCTGAACGAAATCAAAATTCTGTTAAAAAGGTCTCATGTTTTTTTCACGTGACACCTTCCTTGTGTACAACTCCCTATAATTCCGGAAATCCCTATTTCTTGACTCAATAGCCTCCTCCGATAACATACCAATAGGTAAGGCGGCACATTTTATTATGTCCGCACCATCTACTATTATCCTATGAATACTTGAGGGCATGTAGAACCATGGATACAATTTTACAAACAGTTTTGCTGTTTCGTGAGTAATATTTTTAAATGCCTCGATATTAATAGCATAACCACAAACCTCATTCATAACTCATTACAAAATTTCGCTCTGATGATTTTTCTATGGCTGTAATATTACATCCTTTTTAACTTCAACAATTCTCTAAGTTGTGTGGTCAACCAAGGCCTGCAATGTGACTTCAGTCGACCCACCCTTCACTTGTATTTCCTCTTCTTCAGGATAACAACTCATTATGGCTTCATTGTATGAAAGATATATTTGCTTTGCGACTTTTAGCACCCGAATACATCAGCATATATGTATGTTTTATATACCGTCAACATAAAGTGCCAATGCTTCATCAGGTGTATATTAGGTGGGAGTAATTTGAGGATAAGATAATTTTTTTTTTCAAAGTTGAAGCTTTTGTTGGCGATATTACAATTGCTTTTATCACTGCAGCTGCATCCCTTTCACCTGATTTATATGAGCTCACCCGTGCGGCGACTAATAATTCTTCCTTGCTAGTATTTCTAACTAGTGCAGATACTTTATCTATCTTTGAACAAGAGCATAATTCCGAATAGGACTTAGGTAGCCGGCCTCGTAATTTGAAATTACCCGAATTCAAAGTAATTTTTTCATGTTCCATATTAAAAACAACAGTTGTATTTTTCTATTTCTACAGGCGGCAATCCATTTTTTTCTTAAAATTGCTGCATAAACTGCGAACCATTTCTCTATTTTTTTTAACTTTTAGGTTGTCTTCAGCAGGTTCTATTCCAAATTTATGAAAAACGAGTTTCAGTACCTTAGCAATTTTTTCACTATTATTGCTCGATTGAAGGCAAACTTCAAAAAGTTGAAATCGGCATATTTTGTAAAAAGGGCGTAAAATATTTGCTCGCAGGTTATTGCAGCTAAATTTTTACAGGTTGTTGACGATTAAGTGTACTAAACATAAAAACTAAAATCTACGCGACATCACACGACACTCCCTACTAAATCCTTTTTAAAAACTACAAAAGTGGAAAAAGGACGTGTTATTTATTTTAACCCCAATATCAAAATAACAATAACTTATATGTTATGTAACAATTGTACTTCATTTACCTGTCTTTATTGAACACAAAACACAAAAAGTTTTTTTAAAATTAATGCTATAAAACACTGAACGAGTTAATCGCCGCTCTGCAACTGAAAACAAAACCGAAAACATTTTAAAATCATCAATAATACATTTATCCTTACTCCACTCCCTCTACACAAAACAAATTTTTTAAACACCGTTAGATACAGTGAACTCCATAGATCATTACCACACACATATTTTATAAATTGATGCAAGTTATTTTTCATTTATTTCGCGCTAGATCGGTGATTTTTCCCATAGTGCGGGCCAAACGTTACCATAAGTTGGCGACGACGGATTACAGTTTAACTGCGTTAAAACGTCACGAACAGTGGTATCTTACAGTCAAAACCCAATGTTCGAAATCTACGTTGATGACTTCAGGTATCCCCACAAAGGACGCCAATTCACCTGTTGTCATTGTTCCTTCAATAAGTTCATTGATGACAAGTACAATTGCAAGCAAGGTCACATTTCAATTTATTTTATTTAAAGTTATTAAAATATAATTGTTTTAGTGAATCTCTAAACCCTTGAAAAGTTTATATTATTTTGCTGTAAGATTTAAAATTAATATTTTTAGTTATCTTATTCTTTACATGTATAATTCCAAGCACGATCTCATACCAATTTCATTTATTTTATATAACAAACAGGGATGACATTATATAGTTAATTAAATTGAGAAACTACTGTATATAATGGTGACAAAGGGATAATATTAAATGCAAATTATTGAGCACGCCCAAGCCAGAAGCATAAAAATTAATACAGTAAACAATTTAATACATAAAATATTCGATCTAAGCGATCCAGATTAAATCTAATTAAATAAAAAAGTATATAAACGACATTACCAAACTATTAATAAAAAACAAGTCCTTGACCTGCATAGACAATTTTCTATCACATACTGTAGTTCCCATTACGAACTTCAAATACCAAATTTGAAATAATTCCGATTAATAATGTCGCAAAAATCATCAAAATACCGAATATAGGGAGGTACCGTTATATGGGGGCTATACGAAGACGTGGACCTGCATACACAATTTTCTGTCTTAGGCTGTAGTATACATTTCGAACTTCAAATACCAAATTTGAAACAATTCCGGTTAATAATGTCGCTAAAATCATCAAAATACCGAATATCGGGAGGTACCGTTATATGGGGGCTATATGAAGAAGTGGACCTACATGACCCATTTACGAACTTAACCTTAAAATTTCAGCCACCTATCTCAATTCGTTCGAAAGATCGTGATCACAACAGACAGACGGACATCGCTAAATCGACTTAGAATTTTACGCTCAAGAATATATATACTTGGTGGGTCTGACATGAGTATTTCGAGGAGTTACAAACGGAATGACAAAGTTAATATACCCTCCATAGTATGGTGGAGGGTATATAAAATAACTTCCCAACGAAATCATAAACTGATCGAACGAAAAAAATGCACAATATACCAGCAGTAAATGATTTCTCAGCATATCGCATGCAACAAAAGTATGGCAAAGTTAATAAATGACAACAACATATCCACAACATGCATAACAACGTTGAGATAAAAAAAACTGCAACAAGCGCCATAATTTTTACTTTTTTTAATATTTTATTAAATAAAAGCAAAAAATGTCGGAAATAGCATCAAATTTTAGAATTAGTTTAGATTTGTTCGAATTGGTCACCTTTGGCACGAATTATGGCTTTCAAACGGTCAATGTAACCGTCACACGCTGCCCGAATGTTGCTCTGCGGTATTTTGGCCCATTCCCGGCGAAGCGCTTGATTGAGGTGATCGGTATTAGTATTTTTTAGTGCCAACCTTGCTTTCCAAAATACTCCAGACACAATAGTCCAACGGATTGGTATCCGGAGATTTTGGTGGCCATTGTGCGCTGGAAATGAAGCGAGGAACATCGTTTTTTATGGTTAAAACATTCATGGGTGACGCGTGCTGAGTGTGAAGGTGCTGAGTCCTGTTGAAATATACACGGCCAAAATGTTTGTGTGCCCAAGGCTTTAATACACCCTCCAGAATATTTTTGCGATAATATTCGGCATTCATTCTGATGCCACAGTCGATTAATCAACATGGCCGGCGCTTGAGTTCTGGTGGCCGGCCGAAGGTGAACATTTTCAGCTGACCTCTTTGGCAAGTAAACAGATCATTTTGTTTACAAACTGCTGGACAACGAATGTTTCTCGTCGGAGAAAACCAAATTCGGCAGTTCACCACTTTCGGCCAAGAGAAGCAACTCTTTAGTTCTTTTGAGTCTAGTTTCTTTCTGTTGCGGTGTAAGTTCTTGCGCTTTTTGGAATTTCAATGACTTAACCCCGAGCTCCAATGGAAAATTGCGATATGTTCAGCTCACGAGCCATTTTTCGACCACTGCGACGCGGGTTTTGATCAAGTAGCTTCTTTACTTTACTTGCTCTAACGATAGCCACTTTTCCAGCCAAATATAAAGACATCACACTATCACGCTTGAATTCCTTCACGAAAACCTTTTTTTTTTTTTGGAATATTCTCACCTAATAGCTTTTGTACGCTTGTAAACAATATGAGTTGTCACTGGAATAATTTTAACAGCTGACGCACGAGTGCCTTAGAAATAACAGCAGAAGTTTTGTCATCTCTCCCTGTACATGGAGCAAAATGCAGGGACAAAGAAGGGATAACTGTGAGGGAGTATGGTCGGCACAACAAACAAAATATGTAGTGTAAGAATGTGGTGACATAAAAAAATGCAAAGAAACAGCTCTGGCCCAACATATAAAATAGTTGGGACACTGCCAATTTTGAAAATATAAAAAATCTATATAGAGTAAAAAGAGAGAAAGTACAACATGGAGTTTAAGAATCCAAGAGATGACGAACTTCTGTTAACACCAAAGAAGATAAAAACAACCAGCAAAAAATATTAACACTTTCTTCCAATAGTTTAAAATAATCGCTTAAGTTTTAGCTGCAATACTTTTTCTACATTTATTGAGTAATTATTCATTTATATTAAGTACAAAGCGTTGTCCAGTTTTTTTTTTATGATAAAAATAATTTACCAAAACGGTGTAAAGAAATATTATTTGTATGTAAAACATAGCGAATGATCACAGTTTGACAATTATACGTTTTTTATACCCTCCATCTTTTAAAGAAGGGTATATTAAATTTGTCATACCGTTTGTAACACCTAAATATTCGTCGTAGATCCCAAAAAGAACATGTATTCATGATCGGCATAAAATTCTATGTCGATTTAACGATATCCTTCTGTCTGTTGAAATAACAATACCTCACACATTATTTGATATAAAGCTTTAAAATTTGGCACAATAGTTTGTATTGTGTCTAAGATGGTTGGTATTGAAAATGAGATGTATAGGTCCACGTGTTGGTATAGCCCTCCTAAAATTCGGTATTTTGATGATTTTTTCAACGGAATTTTTCCAAATTGGATGTTAAGAGTTAGTTCCTCTCGATATTTGTTTTTTTTTTTTTTTTTTGGTTTAGCCACATTTTTTCACGAATTTGTCTAAAAAGTGGTAAAAATAATGGGTCCTATATCGAATATCCCCCTATAATGGTACCTCCAGATATTTGGGTTTGAGTTTTGCCACGATGTTCCACAGAACTGTTCCAAATTTGATATTAAGTATTAGTAACTGGTTCTACTTCTGGTGGCAGATCATAGGCTGTAAAGGTCACCGTTTTCGTATAGTCCTCGCATAAAGGTACCTCCCGATATTCGGTATTTTGATGATTTTTGCCACATTTTTCCATGGAATTGTTTCAAATTTTATATTAAGAGTCAGTAACGATTCTGTGGGCAGAACATTTGCAAAATAAGTCCGGTACCTCCCGATATTTTTTTAGCTACATTTTCTCACTAATTTGTTTAAAAATTGGTATATGTACCAATACCCAGTTTCGAAGCATTGTCAACTGTTTCACTGTTTCCATATAACGGTACCTACCGATATTGGGTATTTTTATACCCTCCACCATACTATGGAGGGTATATTCATTTTGTTATTCCGTTTGTAACTCATCGAAATAATGATCTTAGACCCAACAAAGTATATGTATTCTTTATCAGCGTATTCTTTATCAGCGATTTAGCCATGTCCGTCTGTTTGTTGTAATTACGCTATCTTTCAAACGAATTGAGATAGAAGGCTAAAATTTTGCACTTATGTCTATTTTGCAAATAGGCAGGTTATGTTCGTAAATGGGCCATGTAGGTCCACATTTTCATATAGCCCCCATATAACGGTACCTCCCTATAGCGACATTATTCACCGGAATTGTTTCAAATTTGGCATTTGAAGCTTAAAATGGATACTACAGCCTGAGACAGAAAATTGTCTGTGCAAGTCCACATTTTCATATAGCCCCATATAACGGTACCTCCCTATATTCGGTATTTTGATGATTGTAGCGACATTATTCACCGGAATTGTTTCAAATTTGATGTTTGAAGTTCGAAATGGATACTACAGCCTAAGGCAGAAAATTGTCTACGCAGGCCCACGTCTTCGTGTAGCCCCCATATACCGGTACCGGTACCAATATTCGGTATTTTTATGCTTTTAGCGTCATTATTCACCGTAGTAGTTTCAAATTACGTATTTAGAGTTCGTAATGGGAACTACAGTCCGCGACAGAAAATTGCCTATGCGGGTCCAGGTCTTCGTATAGGCACCATATATCAGTACCTCCTTATATTCGGTATTTTGACGATTTTAGGTACAATACCCACCGAAATTGTTTGAGATGTCGTATTTGAAGTTCGTAATGGAAGCTACAGCCTGTGACAGAAAATGTTATATGCTGGTCCAGGTCTTCGTATAGCTCCTATATAACGGTACCTCCCTATGTACGGTATTTTGATGATTTTGGCTACATTATTCACCGTTTATTTCAAGTTTCGATTTTGAATATGGTAATGACTTGTGACAAACAATGCCTATGTAGGTGCATGTCGTACAGACCCTAATATAACGGCTATATTCGGTATTTTTAAAATGTTAACAGAATTTTTGGCGAATGTTATCTTATTCGAAAATTTTCAAATTCGTTCTAAATGGTGGAGGGCATTCAAATTTCGGCCCGGCCGAACTTACTGCTTTTTTACTTGTCTATAATATTAGCCACATTTACCCACAAAATTGTTTTAAATGTGGTATTAAATTTTTTGTAAGAAAATTAGTTCAAATATGCATCGGTGTATAGGATTTTGTTCCACTGGGGATTAGTGATTTATTTATTTGTTTTCGCTTCTATAAGATGCGCGACGTACTATGATTTCGTAAATTTATGGAGAAAAGGGAGGACATTGACAATATTATATGTAGAATTAATGTACTGAAACGAAATATACGCAAATATTAGTCAAAACATATCTATTATATTAGGAAAAGAAATTCCACAATTGTTGAATTAAGGCAAACATAGCTAGGTTAGACAAGGTCAAAAAATTATAACGTACTTAATCTTTTTCCGTATCTATTTTTTAATTTATCCCTTTCCTCTAACGCATTCACATCTTGGTTTTTCCAATAATGGAAAAACAAAAAATCGAAAGGATTTATTACCAATATGGCCACGGAAGGATTTCGTCAATATTTGTTACTTTGGAGCGTCGATTATTGGAATCTTGAAGGTAAAATAAAAAAAATCGTTTAAATTATCATTTAACTTTTTATGACTTACATCGTTCTGATTTTTATTTTAACTTCTTTTCATGGTCGATTTTTAATATGTTAGAAGCAAAACCGCAACAAATACAATTCAACTTCAACTACGTAGAAGTTTTATTGTAAGTAATGCTATTATAATGTAAACAAAACTAAACATTTTCAAAAAAAAAAAATAAATAAATAAATAAATAAATAAATAAGTTATTGAAAATACGAATGAAAGTTTCGAAAATGGTTAATTCAAATGCTTCATATCATTAATTTTCTGAATGTACAATTGTAAACAATAGGTTTGCCACTTTTCAAATTAAAATTCAAATACACGCAATTTTAGAAATACGACTATATAACAAATGAATTGTCGCTTTTTCCTTATTGCGAAAAAACTCTCCGCACCAGCTTCGTTGACGGTTTTGTTCAATATATTTTTATATTATTGGAAAAAATTTCTTCAAGCTTGATAGTGTGATTTCTTTATATTTGGCTGGAAAACCACAAGTGGCTACCCTTAGAGTACTCCAGCATTTAAATGTATGTCTCGTACCATCGCTCGTTACCGTGATACTGGTAGCGTAGGCGACGTCAGGACGGAAGAAAACACCAACATCAGCAGAAATGGTTTGAAAAGTAAAGAAGCGACTTGATCAAAACCCGCGTCGCAGTGGCCGAAAAATGGCTCGTGAGCTGAACATATCGCAATATTCCATTCGGGAAAGATTGAAAAATGAGCAAAATGAACAAAAAGAAAATAGACTCAAAAGAGCTAAAGATTTGCTTCTCTTGGCCGAAAGTGGTGATCTTCCGAATTTCGTTTTCTCCGATGAGAAAACATTCGTTGCCCAGCAGTTTGTAAACAAACAAAATGATCGTGTTTACTTGCCAAAGAGGTCAGCTGAAATGTGCGCCGGCCAAGGTGATGGTTTGGGCTGCCATAACAGCCATTGGTCGCTCTCCACTCGTATTGATCGACCGTGGCATCAGAATAAATGCCGAATATTATCGCGAAAATATTCTGGAGGGTGTATTAAAGCCTTCGGCACACAAACATTTTGTCTGAAAACCTTCGACATTCCAACAGTACTCAGCACCATCGCACTCAGCACGCGACGCCCAAGAATGGTTACAAAATTAGGTTCCTCGCTTCATTTCCAGCGCACAATGGCCAGCAAAATCTCCGGATACCAATCCGTTGGACTATTGTGTTTGGAGTATTTTGGAAAGCAAGGTTGGCACTAAAAAATACCAAAGTGTCGATCACCTCAATCAAGCACTTTGCCGGGAATGGGCCAAAATATCGCAGAGCAACATTCGGGCTGGGTGTGTCGGTTACATCGGCCGTTTGAAGGATGTAATTCTTGCCAAAGGTGACCAATTCGAACAAATCTAAACTTATTCTAAAATTTGATGCTATTTCCGACATTCTTTGCTTTCATTCAATAAAATTGAAAATAAGTGTAAAAATTATGTCGTTTGACTTTGTTGCAGTTTTTTTTTATCTCTCCCTGTATAATGGTTTTATGGTATATTCGAGAAAAATTTTCGAATGTTAATAAGATAACATAAAAAGAATTTCGGCCAATTATAATAAAGCGTGTTACAAAAACACACTACACTTTGGACGTTATATTCAATTCTTCATTACATTCGTAGCTCTTCGAAATATTTACAAAAATAATTATTTTGTGTATAGCCCTCTATTTGTGATCACTACCACCGCTCACATTGTGATATTTTGAAGACATTAACTGTCCCTCCATACCTTACCAACTAAACATAATTCTAACATTTCACGAAAATATTCTCCCATACTTCTTTTTAAATTTCGCAATAACAACACATCTGACAGTCCGCCTATTCGTTGTTTAGTTATTTTGTCGTCCTCGCCAACGAAGACGCTGTTGTTGTTAAGCCACTTCCTCCCTCCTTTGTATATTAGCAACGATATTTTCCTTCTCATTTTTAATTTTAATCACACTTCCTGTGAGTTATCACAAGAAAGTCTTTTGTTAAAATTGGTAGATTAATATTATAGAACTTTATTATAGAATGTTATTATTTATTTTACAATCTTTGTTCGAGCCACCGACACAGTTTTTAAATAAAATACCTTTTTCGAACTAATTAAACTCGCTGATTACACGGTCTTCTTCTCTAGAATTTAACGCGAATGAAGGAATTGTGATTATGAATATATATACTTTATGGGGTCTACGACGAATATTTAGGGACAGTTAATATACTCTCCTTTTTCAAGGGGAGGGTATAAAAATCCGACAGCACCTTTCTCATCGATTACTCGAACCGAACTATACATTTTGACATAAAATTCAAAACAATTAATTTTACAGCATGGATCATTGGGTCCATATTTTAGTCTATATTTGTTTGCATTGTTTGTCTAAGATAACATAGAATTTGTGGAAGCAAAATATCACAAATTAACCGCCTTTGCTTTCTTGGAAAGATGTAGATACTTTAACCAGAGAGAAAATACAAGCTTTGATATGTATTCAAACCTTAAAATGAAATCTGCCCAAATATGAGCCGTTGACAAGTAACAATGTAGCTTTTCCTATTTTTTCGTCTAAGAAGCTTTTACCAAAAGAGTATCCCATTCCCAAAGCTGTTGGCATTTAAACATGTTGATCAGTTTACACATTGTTCACCCAATACATTGTTTTCGTTACATCATGTATCACCTGTTCGGTGCCCAATTCACAGTCGTACGTAGTGTACGCCCGGTTTGTCCTGACCCCTAATTAACAACGTATTATCTGTTTTTAGGCTTACCTGTTTTGCCGTTTTAAATTACAAAAAATGTTGTGTTGTATATTTAATTTCACGTTTTTATTTCGTATTATTTTTTCAATAACTTTTTTGGGGATTTAGTGCAATTTAGGAGTAGGTATAATTAGTTTTTAGGTTTTGTAATTTATTTTAAGTTTTTAATTTATTAGTTCTTATGTTTTAATTCAATAGCTCTTAAGTTTATTTATTTTATATAATTTTACATAGTTTTTAATTCACTATTTTCATAGTTTTATTTCAGTAGATTTTAAGTATTTGTAATTTTATATATTTTTTAATTCAGTAGTTTATAAGTTTTAACATGTAAGTAGTTTGTAAGTTTTTTCACCTTCGTGTTGTATGTTCTTTTTTAGTAAAGTTCTTCTTGTTGTTAAATGTTCACTGTTTAATGTTCAATTCAATGTTATTAATTTTTACTTTGGTTTTGCACAGACACTTTCACTGCCCACTCGAGGGGGAAACTTGTGTTCGCGGCGGTAATTCGATTAGAACTAACTATTATTCAATTTGCATCGTCACATCAAACCAGTTTTGGCTGTTGACGATGCTTATTTATTGGAATTCAGCATTGGAATTTACCGGTGGCTGCATAAATGTATGTGTGTATGTGTAGGTGCATATATTATTTACATCATTTTGTTTTGATGTAATTTATGCTGCCGCCGGTAAATACCCAACCAACAGTGTTGGGCAAAATTGCGTAAACTTATGAACAATTATTTATTCACTTACTATATACCATATGATTCCTCGTTCTTCAGTTCCTCATGTTCTTGATGGGTCCAGCAAACACGTAGCCCAGTTGTGTGTTGTAGGCCAGGACATCTCCAATTCCAGCTGTTGTACACACATCTTTCCGTATGGCGGAGTAAGTGTCCGCTCCCAGTTCCACATCGATTGGACTATTTCCTCGAGGATCAGGGTTAGCAAGAGAATAGTTCGTAAAACATCTCGTGGGGTCTTCTTATATCGGGTCTGAGTAAATGCGTCTGGGGAGGTCTTCAATTATTAAAGCATTTACCTTCAGACTCCAAGTAGAGTTTGTGCGGCAGGGCGAAATGGTAAAAGTGGTAAATCGAACCAACCCCCTTTTGTAGTTCCCCGACTGCAGACTCAAGCAACGAAAATCGGCTTATGAGATCTTGGACATCGTCGCCGATTGGCTAACTATGGCCCGCAACATGCTGAACCTCTCCATGCCCTCGGTCGTTATGCGTACCATAGCCGTCGGTACAAATTCCAAATTCAACGCAAAGGCTGGGGTGGTGACGGCTTCTATGTTGAGGTATACCTCGTCCAACTGAGGCGCCCCGTGCAGTTAAGTATGATGCCGGTCGTTGCATCTCTGGCAACCAGTTAAAGACGGGCAGTCGGGGCCAAATGACTTCTCGCCAGGCAATTTCGGCAATACCCGCGACGCTCCACGGTCTCGTACTACTGGAAGGGCGTCTGCCTGCGGAACCTCTCACAGGCACTGAGTGCATGGACTTCTTGGCATAGTCCACACGAATATTGCGTTTCATGGCGTTGGGTCTGGTGTCGGATCGCCTTCGCTGACGTCTTTCAGGGGATGTGGAACTGAGACGATGGATTGGCCGTATGGTTCGACTGGCGCTTCTTGCTGTGGGATGGCAGGTGAGTCTGGGCTACGGTTGTGATTGTCGAGACGGCAGTCCTGGTTAGGCAAGTAAGCGGCCATATCTGAAAAGAAATTAAGGCGAGTTCTAAATTCTTTTTTGAGTGAGAATCCGACTAGTCAGTCGGAAAACAATTTGACAATTTTTGTTATGGGTCTGCTGATGTTGCCACTTGCAGTCCGTATGTCTACAACCCTGGTATTTTGATCACTGCCTGGATACTAACTTCCATTCATGCGGAGCCAATATATCATCTTTTGCGATAACTGAATCTCCTTCTTTGATGTTCTCTTTTTCATATTTCCACTTAGTTCTTCTCTGAAGTTCGTGAAGATATTCTAACTTCCATCTGTTACAAAAATATTACGAAATAACTTTGAGCTGGGGTAAGAATAGATGTTCCTAATAAGAAATGACCAGGTGTCAAAGGGGAAGGGTCATTTGGGTCGTCGCTAGCAGGACTTAAGGGTAGCGAATTAGGACAGCCTTCAATTCTTCCTAAAATAATTGTAAATTCTTCAAAAGTGAAATTCATTTTTGGGATACTTTTTCGTAAATGAATTTTAAATGATTTAACACCCGCTTCCCACAAGCCGCCGTTTGTGTGTTCTAAATGTATAGCCTAGCCTTTTGTAATAAAGTTCTTCCTGAGTAACTTTTAATGTTGAAGGGTCCTTCAAAATCTACCCCTGTGTTTGTAAATGGTCGAGAAAGAAAAGTACGTTCGGGTGGTAGCGAAGCCATTATTTGAGTTTGGGTTTGTTTTTTGTGAATTAAGCAGATTCAACATTTTCATATGGTTTGTTTGATTTGCGGGTCATTAATTGATTACCCCCGTGTAAAGTAACCTTATGAGTAAATTCGACTAACAATTTGCTAAGTTTTGCGCCATGTGGTAATATTATTAGGTGATGTTCGCTATATGTAAGGGCTGGCGATTGTACCAATCGGCCATTTGCTCTAATAATACTCTTCGAGTCTAGAAACGGGTTGAGTGTCAACAGAGAACTTGAAGGAGAAATTTGAGTCTTTTTCATAAGTGAGTTGTATTCGTCTGCATATAGGAATTTTTGTGTGCGAATTATGCAAGATCGTTTTCCATCTTGGATTTCATCTGAAGTAAGGTCCTTTAATGAGGTGCGAAGGTGTTGCCTATTTGCTCCAGTATTTTTCCAGAGTCTTAGGGCGTATGTGTATGATCAACAAATTTTAGATAAAGAGGAGAAACTTTTTAAAGGGTCATTTCTTTCCGCGAGGAGAGTCATAACTTTTGCGCCATGGCTTCCAAATTTGGGTCATTTGGAATTTCATATGATGGCCAACGGTCTTTTGGCATTCTGAGCCATAGATCATTAGAGATCTCTAATCCTTTGCTCTGCAGGCGAACATCCACGGCTCGTAATATGAGCTGGATTATTTTCCGAATCAACATGTCTCCAATTTTCTTGTCCAAAATTATCGGAAATTTCCGAGACCCTATTTCCAACAAATGTGCTCCATTGACAAGGAGGCTTTTTTAACCATGCTAAGACGATGGTAGAATCGCTCCAAAATTGTGTCGAATATTTTGATATTTATAGGCTATTTACAATGGATTTTGCTAATTTTGATAGTAATACTGTCCCGCATAACTCAAGTCTGGGTATTGATAGTTTTTTAATAGGAGCGACACGAGTCTTTGCTGCTAATAAGAATGTATGTGTCTTATGGTCAGTATTTTCCACCCTAATATACAGAGTGGCTCCATACGCGCTTTCCGACGCGTCACAAAATCCATGAATCTCTGCAGAGCCATCTAGCGTGTATTGAATCCATCGAGGAACTCTGAGATATTCAATATCTTTGCTATTTTTAACAAAATTTTTCCAGTTCATCTGAGTTATTGGCTTTAATTGATCATGCCAGTCAATTTTGTCTAGCCAGATTTGTTGCATTATTAGCTTAGCTACAACAACCACCGGTGACAGCCATCCACACGGGTCAAATAATTTGGCTATCGTTGATAAAACTTCTCGTTTTAAAGATACATTTTTATTTTCCATTGAAGGTGGTGTGAAGGAAAAATAATCACCTGAGATATTCCATCGAATTCCAATGGTCTTAGTTGAAGCATCTGCGGAAATGTCTAGCCAATTGAGTGGTAGCAAATGTTCATGTGGAATATCTTGTATCATTTTGTGATCATTTGACGCCCATTTAATTAGTGTAAAAGCGGCAGAGTCTAAAGCGGCAGTTAATTCCTTTCGAGCTTTTAATGATTCATGTGGATTCAGTGTGGCCGCCAGCTAATACATCATCAACATATAAATTATTCAAAATTATATTTGCGGCTCTAGGATATGATTCTTTTATATCTTTTGCTAGTTTAAGAAGAGTTCTCAATGCTAAATATGGTGTGCAGTTAACTCCAAATGTAACTGTTAGCAGCTCATAAGAGAATTCTTTGATATTTTGTTTGCTTTGGATCCAAAAGTATTTGGCGATACATCTTTGTTATATCTGCATTGAAGGAATATTTGAAGAATCTCCATTTTAAAATTTGCAATACTAAATCCTGTTGTAAAATGGGTCCAGGATATAGTATGTAGTTTAGACTAGTTTTGTTTGATTTAGGACAAGAAGCATCAAATACGAATCTTAACTTCGATGTGAGTCGATCGGGTTTTATCACAGCGTGATGTGGTAGATAATAATTTGGCATTTTATCCATTTCATTCGGATTGATTTTCCTCATATGACCAAGTTCTAAGTATTCAAGTATTGAGGCATCATATTGTTCTTTGATATCAGGTGTTTTTATAAGTTTTTTCTCCATTCTGTAAAATTGAGTTAGGGCGATGTTTCGGGAATTTCCCAATTCTTTGCATTTTTTGAATGGAAGAGTTATGTTGAGTTATGAGTTATGTTGAGAGTTGTGTTAAAATATATAAATTAAATTTTTATAAAAAAAGTAATCCGTAAAGTAGTATAATTTTGTAGAAAATACAATATAATCATAATGTAACCAAAGGAAATATGAGACATATGTTAGATGGAAATCTTGACATACACACATGGATACACACAAATGCTAATTGGTGGTTATTCGGCCTGAAGATTATCTCTCCATTGATCAATGTGAAAATGTCGAGAATGACAACATAACGGTTGAAAATGAAAATACATATAGCGAAATAAAATATGAAGAAGTTTCTGCAAGTGAAATCAACATTTTCATTTTGTCTCTAAAGGCGCATTCTTGTCTTTACATTACAAACAGACCCAGTTTCGGCAAATTTATTCATTATCCATTGAATCGAAATTTATCGTAATTTGCAAAGCCGCAAAACTTCACCGTTTAGTAAAACAATTTCGCAATGATAATGTCCATAAATTTACGCAATTTTTGCCCAACACTGTTGGTTGGGTATTTACCGGCGGCTGCATAAATTACATCAAAACAAAATGATGTAAATAATATATGCACCTACACATACACACATACATTTATGAAGCCACCGGTAAATTCCAATGCTGAATTCCAATAAATAAGCATCTTCAACAGCCAAAACTGGTTTGATGTGACGATGCAAATTGAATAATAGTTAGTTCTAGTTAGTTCAAGATTCCCCCTCGAGTGAGTAGTGAAAGTGTCTTTGCAAAACCAAAGTAAAAATTAATAACATTAAATTGAACATTAAACAGTGAACATTTAACATTTAACAACAAGAAGAACATTACTAAACAAGAACATACAACACGAAGGTGAAAACTTACAAACTACTTACATGTTAAAACTTATAAACTACTGAATTAATGAAATAAAACTTAGAAAATAGTGGATTAAAAACTATGTAAAATTATATAAAATAAATAAACTTAAGAGCTATTGAATTAAAACCTAAGAACTAGTAAATAAAAAACTTAAAATAAATTACAAAACCTAAAAACTAATTACACCTACTCCTAAATTGCACTAAAAAATAATACCAAATAAAAACGTGAAATAAAATATACAACACAACATTTTTTGTAATTTATAAAGGCAAAAAGGGCAAAAAAGTAAGCCTAGAAACATTTGGTCCTCCAGATCAATAAGTGAAAGTTTTTTAAATTATTAAAAGCAAAAAAAAGAACAATTTATGAGTGGACAGACAAACACAAGAACAGTGAATAATAGAACAAAATAACATAAATAAAAAAAATGGAAAAAAATAAGTAACAAAAAATAGACAGTACATGCTACAAAAAATATTTAAATAAATTTAAAAATTTTGGAAAAATTAAATTTTTTCTTCAATTTTAAAAACTAAAAAAAGTTATTACAACATATAGAAGTTTTTTAAAGAGAAGTGACATTAAAAAATCAATTTACAAAAAAGACAATACAAATTGCTACAAAAGAGACAATAAAAAGGACACAAAAAATCAGTGGCAAAGGAAAAGTGTGGATACAGCAGTCAAGGAGAGACGGACGGACTCACGCACAACAACAACAACCAAGGTACAACAAACGAGACTTAAAACCCAACATCAAAGTGAGTACTCGTTGGAATTTCTTTTTTGACACAAAGGGCATTTCGGGAGCAAGCTAATCTTCAATATTTGCATTAACCCGCATATTCCCATAATTTGCAATAACACTTTGACCCACATTCAAAGCTGCTAGTTGCCCACACAGACACTGTGAAGGAAAATTTTCCATTTGGAGCCATTTTTGTGGACGGACATTTGGCTTTTGACCCGGAAAAACAGACAGACATATTCTTTAGCGGGAAAACTTATGAAAACGCCAAATTTCCAAAGGTAAAAGCTTATGTATTTGTGTCAATATGGCTCTTATGTATTCTCCTGAACTCCACGTTCAGAAAATTCCAAGATTTTTGTTTATATATATATATATATATATATATATATATATATATATATATATATATATATATATATATATATATATATATATATATATATATATAAAATAAATAAACTTAAGAGCTATTGAATTAAAACCCAAGAACTAGTAAATAAAAAACTTAAAATAAATTACAAAACCTAAAAACTAATTATACCCACTCCTAAATTGCACTAAAAATAATACCAAATAAGCCTCTAGGTAGTTTTGTTGAACAAATGTATATTAAAATCCGATCCCATCCTCTAACATCGACATCAATCATCCCCAGTGTCTGAATGCTGCTATTAACAGTGCGTTGTACTTTTTGAATAGTGTGACTTGATTCTGTAGAAACTGCAGGTAGATTAAAAAGTGTTTTGATTTCTTCATTAATTTGCATCCGTTTATTCTCGTAACGATCTGTGAGATTTTTCCATGCTAATGTAAATCCGTCAATAGTTAGTGGGACATGCGAAATAATTTCTCTAGCTTCTCCTGCTGTCTTTTGCGTTAAATGGGATAATTTCTCGACATTGCTTAATTTTGAGTTATGTAAATTGCCGAAAATGGATCTCTGAACGTCGGCCATTCCCTATAACCACCTTTAAATTTGTCTGTATCGCATGGAGGTAGCCGGGATACGTTTGTGAAATCCACTTCCCTTCCTTGTTGTGACATCTCTGATTCTCTTTTTATTTTTTCTTGTGTCTTTTCATCCAAAAGATTTTGAATTTGTCCATTTATTGAACTCAGCGCTTTTTTATCGATCGGCTTTCCTTCTTCTTCTGGAACATAATCCCGGCAGTCTATGTATGCTCTCTTGACCTGGTCCCATGCCGAGTCCAACTCCATCCTTGTTGTTTCCAATGTATGTACCGTGTCATCAGGTTTGGTTATTGAAAAAATTGAAATATAATCCAAAAGACCGTTGTCGCAATTTGTGAATTAATTGCTTAAAGTTTTATCCATTTTTCAAGCTGAGCGTTAACCTTTACGAAATTTTGAAATGAAAAGGACTAACTTGGTTTAGAATTTAAACTTGTATCCAAATTTTTATTTTTAAAATGAGGATAAGTTTCTTTCTCCCGTTTTTGTCGACAAAAATATATATTTTGTTTCCTTTCAAAAATTTTCAAAATATTTTAAATATTTCAAAAATGTTTAAATATTTCAAAAATTTTCTTTGTATTTGATGCCGGACTGATTTGATTAAAAAGGTTTGTTGGGTTGCCAGAAGGAGTCAACTTTTAGCCAAAATGAGCAAAAAGGAAAATAAAATCTCTTGAAGTCCACTTACAAGAGGATTTTATTTTTGCAAATCGACAAATAATCCAAAAGTTTTTAAAACAAAAGTGTTGAAGCTAGAATTGCAAAAGCCGAAGTTACCTGAGATGCAATGCTGCAATAAACGATTTTTTCAAAAAAAAAAAAAAAAAAACGAGTGTCTAGTTTTGATAGTCAAAGAGAAGTTGAAAATTCCAAAAAATTTCATAAAACCAAAAAAAAAAAAAAAAAAAATCGAGCAAAAGTCTCAAAATGTTTACTTAAAATCGCTTAATATCCTATGACAGGAGGATTTTATTTTATAAAAGTCAATAACTTTGACTATTGCTGTGAAAATTTGTCTGATTCAACAAATTTTCTAAATTCGCCATATGTTCGATTAAAATTCGCAACGAGAGTTGGAGAAAATTATGTTTGTATAAGTCCAAATATTTCAGCAAAAATATCTCAAACAAATAATTTGTGCCAAAATCCAAAAATTTGAGCAAAAGTTTTCAAAAGAAAATAATTTGGGTCAAAATCCAAATATTTTCAGCAAAGAATTCAAGAAAGTGCAAAAAATGTCATGGTTCGATTTTATGTCTGTGCACCAGACTCCGATATAAAATTTGTTCTCCAAAATTTCAAATAAATTTGTGGTTCAAGTTTCAAATGTATGTCTGTCCACCAGACGCTTGCCTGTTTGCCAATTTTTTTTTTTTTCAAAAAAACTATGTTTTGTATCACATGTATGTCTGTCCACTAGACGCTTGATTGATTTCAAAATTTTTTCTGAAAAATTTAGGTTATTTTTCGTCTGTCCACCAGACGTTATTTTTTAAACAGTTGTTATTTACTCGTTAAAAGCTTATGTATTTGTGTCAATATGGCGCTTATGTATTCTATATATATATATATATATATTTGTGTATTTGAAAATTCCCGCTATTTCAGAAAAAAATATGTCTGTCTGTTTTTTCCGGGTCAAAAGCCAAATGTCCGTCCACAAAAATGGCTCTAAATGGAAAATTTTCCTTCACAGTGTCTGAGTGGGCAACTAGCAGCTTTGAATGTGGGTCAAAGTGTTATTGCAAATTATGGGAATATGCGGGTCAATGCAAATATTGAAGATTTGCTTGCTCCCGAAATGCCCTTTGTGTCAAAAAAAGAAATTCCAACGAGTACTCACTTTGATGTTGGGTTTTAAGTCTCGTTTGTTGTACCTTATTTGTTGTTGTTGTGCTGCGAGTGTCCGTCCGTCTCTCCTTGACTGCTGTATCCGCACTTTTACTTTGCCACTGATTTTTTGTGTCACTTTTTATTGTCTCTTTTGTAGCAATTTGTATTGTCTTTTTTGTATATTAAATTTTTAATGTCACTTCTTCTTTTTAAAAAACTTTAATTTGTTGTAATAACTTTCTATTTTTTGTTATTTATTTTTTTTTTCACTTTTTTTAATTTAATTTTTTTATTTATATTATTTTGTTCTATTATTCACTGTTCTTGGGTTTGTTTGTCCACTCACAAATTGTTCTTTTTTTTGTTTTTAATAACTTAAAAAACTTTCACTTATTGATCTGGAGAACCAAATGTTTTTAGGCTTACTTTTTTGCCCTTTTTGCCTTTATAAATTACAAAAAATGTTGTGTTGTATATTTTATTTCACGTTTTTATTTCGTATTATTTTTTCAATAACTTTTTTGGGGGTTTAGTGCAATTTAGGAGTAGGTATAATTAGTTTTTAGGTTTTTTAATTTATTTTAAGTTTTTTATTTACTAGTTCTTGGGTTTTAATTCAATAGCTCTTAAGTTTATTTAATTTATATAATTTTACATAGTTTTTAATCCACTATTTTATTTCGTTAATTCAGTAGTTTATAAGTTTTAACATGTAAGTAGTTTGTAAGTTTTCACCTTCGTGTTGTATGTTCTTGTTTAGTAATGTTCTTCTTGTTGTTAAATGTTCACTGTTTAATGTTCAATTTAATGTTATTAATTTTTACTTTGGTTTTGCAGAGACACTTTCACTACTCACTCGAGGGGGAAACTTGAACTAACTAGAACTAACTATTATTCAATTTGCATCGTCACATCAAACCAGTTTTGGCTGTTGACGATGCTATTTATTGGAATTCAGCATTGGAATTTACCGGTGGCTGCATAAATGTATGTGTGTATGTGTAGGTGCATATAAGTTAGATCCTTACGTGATAAGGTATCAAAAAAAAATTTGGATCAACGCGATCCTTACGCGACACTTTGTCAAAAAGGGCTCGCGATTTAATGTTATCCTGTAAGTTGCAATTATCGAAATTGCACTTACCGCTGTCTTTTATTACGCGTCACTTTATCAAAAAGGATCGCGGACTACTTTTGATCCTGTAAGTTGCAATTATCGAAATTGAACTTACTGCCGCTTTTATTATTAAAACCACGATTTTTCTATTTATTAAAATCAACTTTATTGGTTGGCTGCTGATCAAAGAGTGTCTTAAAAACTACATTACAATATTCGAGTAAGAATTAAATTTTAAAATTAATTTGCCTATTTAACAAAATTATTTTCCATGAAATCATGCCACTCTGTTGTTTAAAATTTAGTTGCTGTTACCAAAAACAATTCTTATTAATTTCGTCTACACGCGTAAAGCATTGCATGGGTTGACGAAGTCAACTACCGGAAATGCATTTTTGGGTTCATTAAAATTAATCGGAATTTGATGTTGGGAAAATATTTGGAGCAGACAAACGTCTGCAATGCAGATTCATGAGAATTGATTGCTTTGGAATAATTATTAATAAAAGAAACTATACTTTATTGGATTAACAACTTATTGTGTGTTAACTCCTCCCCCTTTAAAAACGATTGTCCCCAATCGTTAGAAATAAGGTAAGTCATCGACCTTTTGTGGTCCTGGTACCTGCACTGTGTTTCGAGTGACTGGGACCTGTATTAATTCTTGGCTAGGGGTAACTGTATGAACGAATATTTTTTGTTTTTTCTTTGTTAAAAACCCAATTATCAATAAAAATATAGCAAAAATCGAAAATAAAGAAAAAAAGGTAAATTTAGTAACAACTGATTCCGACTTGAGTTCATGGATGAATTTAGTATTATTAATATGCAAATAGTTTAACATTTCCAAAGATAAAAGATTTATGAATTCATCTTCGTCGGGTGTTTGCTGTATTGCTGGTGGACTAATTATTGAAAATGGAGCTTCTAAATTTTCGTAAAATTTGTCATTAATACGCAGCGTGACATTTTGGAATTCTATTAAAAATGTTCCATTTAAAGATTTATTATTTACTGTCCCACTAAAATCATTAAGAAATATAATACCCGGCGAAATAGTTTCTATCTGAGGAATATGATACCCGTGAGTAATTTGACAAGATGAATTCATTCCGTTTAGTAACGGTGGGATACAAGTATCGTTGGAAATATCTACTAATTGGTCCCTTTGAAAAAATTTTACATTTTTTGTCATTATGCATTTATTTTTTACGCCATATATGCTATTATTACTTTTAATAATTTCATTAAATTTAATATTTATGATTTTATTATTTCTTTTTACAGGTTTTATCAAAAAATTTTGATAGTTTTCTTTACTAGTTAATGGTATTTTAATAATATATAAAAGTTTTTCTTGATTATACATTACTTTTAGTTTTGCAAATTCTAGGGCTTCTTCTATTGATGTTACAATAATATTATCGTTTTTAATTTTTTCTAATGCAATTGTCATTTCTTTTTTATTTAACAAAAATGTGTTTACAATATTTAACTTAGCCCATTGTATTCCAAATTTAATATTTGTTAGTTCTTCTTTTGTAAATCTTAGTTTTATTTGCATGCTGAGTTTTTGATAGTCCATTATGAATGGGTACAAGGTATGATTGTGTGAAGTTAAAAAGGTGTGTGTTGCTTTGTGAAGAAGTGTAGTGAAATGTTAATGTTCTGTAAAAAGAAATATATAAAAATGAAGTCAGTTTTTGATGTTGCTTTTATGTACTATTTTTCCTGATTCTGTAAGTATTGTTGTAGTGTTATTTTCTTTTACTATTTCTTTTCTAAATCTTGGAGACAATTTAGTCCCTAAACGCTTGTGGATTTTTACATAAATTTCATCACCTGGGTCAAATTGTTTGATTGGTTCTCGTTTTTTATTATGGTTTTTAAGGTCAGTTATCTGTTTGTCTCGTAATCTTTGAATATTATCTTGTCTCGCTTTGTCATACATTTCGGGGTCTATGCTAACTCGTCGTCCGAAAAATACTTCGAGTGGTCTTTGTCCTGTTGTGCTATGTATTGTGTAATTGTATTCATAAATTGCTCTATCTAAAAGTTCTATAAAGGTAGGATATGTCCGTTCAGTTCGAAGGCAACGCATAATTTCAGCTAAGGTGGAGTGAAATCGTTCAACCTGACCGTTCACAACACTCGTATATGGTGGAGCTTTGTAGATTTCTATATTCAATTGGTCTTGTAACATAAATATTATTGAAGCTGAATTAAAAGATTTCTCATTATCAAAAATTATAATTTTTGGAACACCGAATAAAAATATTAATTCTCGTAAAGGTTCTTTTACATGTTCAATAGCTCTTGACATAATAATTTTGCCCTGTGCGTATTTTGAGAATTTATCCAACGCTGTGAGGACAAGTTTATTTTCCGTTTTAAAAATATCAATATGGAGGATTTCTCCAGGATATGAGGGTATTGGTGTTTCCCTTAGTTCAGGTTTCGGAGGATGCCTGTCATATTTGTTTTCTTTGCAGGTAGTACATTGCTTGACGATTCTGTTAATTTTACTGTTCATACTGGGAAAATAATATTTTTCGAGAATCTGTATTTTATTTTCTCTGGCATTTCTGTGAGCTCTTTTGTGTGTGCTGATAATTATTTCATCCTGTTGGGTATTGTCTTTAATATCTTCTACTTGGAGGCTAGTAAATCTAATACGATATTTTGCAAAGTGTTGTGGAAAAATTTCTTGAATTTTTCCCATTAATGTTTCGGGTGCTTTGATGCCATTTATTACAGAGGGATTTAAGTATTTTTTCAAAAATTGGATTAGCTGTTCAGGGGTATAATCGGTTTCTGGAAGTGTATGCCTGTGGATGGTTGGGAATACAATATCAAATTTATAGGAGTTTGTTGCGTTAGGGTCAAAGATTATTTGGTTTTTAAAAACGTTTATTGGAGCTTCGACACTATAAATAAGATTATGTGAGGAACTATCGTCACTATGCGTCATTTCCGACATAGAATTAACTTGCGACACTTCAGGCACTCTGGAAAGGGCATCTGCCACTACATTACTCTTTCCTGGTTTATAAAAGAGTTCATAGTCATATTCTTCCAATATGGCTTTCCATCGCTTCATTTTGCTATTGTTGTTTTTATTACTTAGAGCATAGGTGAGTGGCTGGTGGTCTGTGTATATTTTCACTTTTGCCGCTCCATATAGAAAATTTCTAAGACTGTTAAGGGCCCATATAATAGCAAGCATCTCCTTTTCATTCGCAGCGTAATGTTCTTCTGCTTTATTCAGAGTTCTTGATATAAATGTAATGGGCTTGTCTCCTTGAGACAAAACTGCTCCGAGAGCATAATCTGAGGCATCAGTTGTTAGCTCGAAGGGCTTCTCATAATTTGGATAGTATAACAAAATATCTCTTGATATTAAGGAATTTTTTATCTTTGTAAAAGCTTCTACCGCCTCTGCATTAAACTCTATAGAAATTTTAGACGATTGTCTTTTCGATATTCGACCCTCTTCACCTCTCAAAAGTGACGTCAGCGGTTTTGCCAATTTTGCATAATCTTTTATAAAACGGCGATAATATCCGGCAAGGCCTAGGAAGGATCGAAGTTCTTTAATAGTTCTGGGTTGTGGAAAGTTTGCAATAGCTTCCACTTTTTTGGGGTTGGTTTTTATACCTGCTTCGGATATTATAAATCCGAGAAATTCTACCTCTTGTTTAAAGAAATGACATTTGTCCAATTGGACTTTCATATTAGCTTCTTCTAAAGTTTTGAAGACATTATGAATATCCCGAATATGGTCATCTTCAGATTTGCTGTATATAACTATATCATCGATATGTACGTAGCATATTCTCCCTATATGTTCGCGGAGAATATCATCGAGAGCTCGTTGAAATATCGACGGCGCATTTTTTAAACCAAATGGTAAGCGAGTGAACTCGTATTTACCATTATTTATAGAAAATGCAGTTTTTTCTACATCAGAGCTTTTTAATGGAATTTGGTGGAATCCGCTTTTTAAGTCTAAGACAGAAAAGAATTTGCTATTTCCTAATTTTCCTAAAACATCGGATATCTCAGGAATTGGATATCTATCTGAAATTGTAACGGAATTTAGTTTTCTGTAGTCTATGACCATTCTATATTGTTTATTTCCCTGGGAATCAGGTTTTTTATCAACTATCCATACAGGTGAATTGTATGGTGATCTTGATGGTTGTATGATTCCATCGCTTAAAAGTTTTTCTACTTGCATTTCGACTTCTCGTTTTAATGAAGCCGGGTAAGGGTAGAATTTGGTATACACTGGAGAATCATTTGATGTACGGATCTCTCCAACTACTTTGGTTGTGTAAGTTAATTTTTCGTCTGGCTCTGCGAAGAGGTTAGAGAATTTATCTATTAAACAATTCATGGCTTTCATTTGCCTGGGGTTCATATGGTCATCTCGTAATTTTATAGTATTTACACTTTGACTGGCATGTTGCTTAAGTTGAACCTTCGTATGCTTGCGAACGATCATGTAATTTTTACTTGTGTAAATAACTGCGTCTAAGGCTTTTAGACTGTCATTACCTAGAATGCCATGGAAGGATTTTAGACTAGGCATTAGATAGAATTTAAGTTTGTCGTCTAGTTTGAAAAGGTTTATGTACGTGCGTGATGTGATTTTTACATCACCTGCAACAGATTTTGCAAAGAATGGAATTTCATTTGGAATTATTTTTTTTACTAAGTCCGGTTGGATGTAGTTTTTACTAGATCCCGTGTCAATCAAGATTCTTAAGATTTTCCCGCTCTTCGTCCGACACTCAAAATATGGAAGCGAAGAGCTTGTCATTCTAAAAAATGAATGTCATCAAGTTCGGAATCTGCTTCATAGTTTGGTATATTATTTTCTAGATAAGAGTCCTTGAAATAGTTTTCCGGATCTTGGTCGTAATTTTGTGGTGTATGTTCTTCAGAATAATCTTCGTAATTAATGTTGTCGGGCTCGAATGTATCTCCTGTATCTGTATTTATATGGAATGTTCGTTGGGCTTTCGGTGGACTAACGTTTTGTTTTGACGGTGGATTGGGTGGTCTTTTACCTAAGAATTGGTTTTGATTTGGTCTATTTGCGTAATTGATTTGTTGGGATCGAATACTGCGATCAACATCCATTGGCTCCGCTGGCTTTGGTGCCGTTGGGCGTGGTGGAGGCTGTCTTGGGTGGCCGAAACTTGGAATACCCATATTATAATTATTGTTCATTTTAGGAATATTTTGTGGGTTAGGTATGTAGGCTATGTTTGGATTGAACTAATGTTTGTTCCTTTGAAAATTATATCTTTGAGACGGAGTTGTTTGATAATAGGTTTTTTTAATTGGTTGAATATTTTGATTTTGGGCATGGTTAGTACGGAATTTTTGGTTTTCTAATTTGAGACATAAATGAAGAGCCTGGGGTAAATCCGCTGGTTCTCTCATTCCTAGTAATCTTGGTAGGTCGCCATTTAATCCTCTTATAAACGTATCGAGGGCTTTGCTCCTATAAGTTTGTGTTAGTAGACATAGAGCCTCATTTCCAGCTTCTAAACCTCCTAGTTTGTTCAGTATCAAGGATAGGTGTGAATAAACTGCCTGATAAAATTCCTGTACTGTGGAGTTCCCTTGAATTAGACCTGTCATCTGGTATTCTAATGTGGATACATCTCGTTTGTCGGCGTAGTGTAGAGTAAGGCACTTGGAAATTGCTGGCCAATCTAAAGGAGTGTTGTATGACTCCAATGCTATGTCCGCATTACCTACAATTTTATTTCTAATTATGTTCAAAATACCGTAGTACTTTGGAGTACCTTTCAGGTTTTCATATATTTTTAAAATTCTTTCCACGCTCTTTCTCCAAGAGTTAAACTCTCCTGGTTTCCCTGAAAATTCCCTCAGACATTTGACAACATCGGGGATCTTATCTAGGTCACTTATACTGCCTACGTGTTCCGCGTCAATGGTTTGATCGACGGCGTTTGTCTGAATTGCGTTCGGATTTAATGTAGCTTGTAGTACGTGAGGTAACTGACTATTGACTATTTCTAATATAATATTCCTAAGGTCTGTTAAGTTTATCTGTCCTGGTTCAGGTCTGTTAGATTGGTTTGGGGGATGGGAAGGATTTGGTGTAGGTGCGTTTAGAATTGGTGGACGGACTAGGTTGTTAGGATTTGCCATTTTATTTTAAAAATAATTCTATTCAGATGCAATTTAAGAATTATTTATTTTTAAATTTAACTTTTGTATTTTTTACAACGTTTAAACGAATTAAGTTTCTTTTTAACAAGGGTATTGAAATTGTATTTGTATTTAAGTATAAAGTGCTTCTTTTTATACCCTCCACCATACTATGGAGGGTATATTCATTTTGTCATTCCGTTTGTAACTCCTCGAAATACTCATGTCAGACCCAACAAAGTATATATATTCTTGATCAGCGTAAAATTCTAAGACGATTTAGCCATGTCCGTCTGTCTGTCTGTGTGTCTGTCTGTCTGTCTGTCCGTCTGTCTGTCTGTCTGTCTGTCTGTTGTAATCACGCTATCTTTCGAACAAATTGAGATAGAAGGCTAAAATTTTGCACACATGTATATTTTTCCAGTAGGCAGGTTAAGTTCGAAAATGGGCCCTGTAGGTCCAAGTTATCATATAGCCCCCATATAATGGTACCTCCCGATATTCGGTATTTTGATGATTTTAGCGACATTATACATCGGAATTGTTTCAAATTTGACATTTGAAGTTCGTAATGGATACTACATCGTAAGTCAAAAAATGAGCCATGTAGGTCCACGTCTTCATATAGTCCCCATATAACGGTACCCCCCGATATTCGGGATTTTAATGATTTTAGCGACATTGTTTACCGGAATCGTTTCAAATTTGGTATTTGAAGATTGTAATGGATACTAAATCCTAAGTCAAAAAATGAGCCATGTAGGTCCACGTCTTCGTATAGCCCCCATATAAGGGTACCCCCCGATTTTCGGTATTTTGATGATTTAAGCGACATTATTTAGCGAAATCGTTCCAAATTTGGTATTTGAAGTTCGTAATGGATACTACGGCCTAAGACAGAAAATTTTCTGTGCAGGTCCACATCTTCATATAGCCCCATATACCGTACCCCCCGATATTCGGTATTTTGATGATTTTAGGGACATTATTTATTGTTTCAAATTTCGCATGTGAAGTTCGTAATGGATACTTCAGCCCATGCCAGAAAATTGTCTGTGCAGGTCCACGTTTTCGAATAGCCCCCATATAACGGTACCCCCCATATTCGGTATTTTAATGATTTTACTACATTATAAACAGATTTTTCTTCAAGTTTCACATTTAAATTATTGTAACAACTTATGACAAAATATGCCTATGCAGGCCCACGTCGTCGTATAAGCACTCGGTATTCTTAAGATTTTGACAGAATTTTTAACGGATTTTATTTTTTGGAAATTGCCAAATTTGTACCAAATGGTGGAGGGTATTAAAAGTTCGGCCCGGCCGAACTTACAGCTTTTTTACTTGTTTTAATATAGTTTACAAATATATTGTATGTTTTATGCGGTTATTTTATGTCTATTTATAATTTATTATAAATATAAAAATAACTTACAATAGTAATAGCAGGTTTAAAGATGTCATGTTGGTAGGTTCTTCTATTGTAACGATGTTATTGGTCATCTATTGTGGGGCTCAAAACTTTGTTGATCCTTTTCGTAGCTGCAAGATTTCTTCTTAGATTGGGATGTTTGTGTTGTGGGGTCACAAATAGCACTTTTTAAGTTCTTAGTTTTATAGAACAGTTTTGAATGTATTTTGGAAAAATTTTTTTTTTAATTTTTTTCAACCAATTTTTGTAATTTTATTTTGATGTTTTCACCAATTTGCAAATTTCAATTTTTTCCAATTTCCAATTTTTTTTCAACACTCTTCGTATATTTATTTTGGAAATATTTTCATTTTTTTCAAACACTTTGTATTTTGGTTTTTGGTCATTCACAGATTGTGATTTTTTGAGTTCACAAATAAGTTAATTTAGATTTTTTTTGTAAATGATTTTTATGGGATTCGTATTTAACTAAATGTTAATAACTTCACTCATTTTTTTTTTTACTTTTTAGTATACGTTTTTCCTTTAACAACTTAATAATTACACTTGGTGTTTTGACATTTTATTTGAGTTATCCTTAAAATAAAAACGTATTTTTGTTTTGAATCGGCTTTTTTTAGCTTTAGTAAAACTTTTGTTTTTTTTTTTTAAACACGTTTCGTCTGTCTTCAACAGAATTTTAAAAATTTCACTTGTTGTTTTTTTTTTTACATATCAATGTATGTTGTCCTTTTAAAAATGTTCTTATTTATTTGTTTATTATTTATCGCGGGTGAAGTGGCTAGCGTGCAACGCGTCCTTTTCCCAATTTGTACTAAGGGGCCGTTTCTTCACTCTTTACGCGACACTGATTTGCTCGGGCGCCAGTTAGATCCTTACGTGATAAGGTATCAAAAAAAAATTTGGATCAACGCGATCCTTACGCGACACTTTGTCAAAAAGGGCTCGCGATTTAATGTTATCCTGTAAGTTGCAATTATCGAAATTGCACTTACCGCTGTCTTTTATTACGCGTCACTTTATCAAAAAAGATCGCGGACTACTTTTGATCCTGTAAGTTGCAATTATCGAAATTGAACTTACTGCCGCTTTTATTATTAAAACCACGATTTTTCTATTTATTAAAATCAACTTTATTGGTTGGCTGCTGATCAAAGAGTGTCTTAAAAACTACATTACAATATTCGAGTAAGAATTAAATTTTAAAATTAATTTGCCTATTTAACAAAATTATTTTCCATGAAATCATGCCACTCTGTTGTTTAAAATTTAGTTGCTGTTACCAAAAACAATTCTTATTAATTTCGTCTACACGCGTAAAGCATTGCATGGGTTGACGAAGTCAACTACCGGAAATGCATTTTTGGGTTCATTAAAATTAATCGGAATTTGATGTTGGGAAAATATTTGGAGCAGACAAACGTCTGCAATGCAGATTCATGAGAATTGATTGCTTTGGAATAATTATTAATAAAAGAAACTATACTTTATTGGATTAACAACTTATTGTGTGTTAACTTATATTATTTACATCATTTTGTTTTGAAGTAATTTATGCAGCCGCCGGTAAATACCCAACCAACAGTGTTGGGCAAAATTGCGTAAATTTATGGACATTATCATTGCGAAATTGTTTTACTAAAACGGTGAAGTTTTGCGGCTTTGCAAATTGCGATAAATTTCGATTCAATGGATAATGAATAAATTTGCCGAAACTGGGTCTGTTTGTAATGTAAAGACAAGAATGCGGCTTTAGAGACAAAATGAAAATGTTGATTTCACTTGCAGAAACTTCTTCATATTTTATTTCGCTATATGTATTTTCATTTTCAACCGTTACATTATGATGATATTGTATTTTCTACAAAATTATACTACTTTATAGATTACTTTTTTCTATAAAAACTCAATTTATATACTTTAACACAACAATCAAAGGACACTTTTGATTAAATTATATTTTTCCGATAAAAATAGGGCTCGCTATTTACTCATGTATTTCCCAATTAAAATGTCGTCCACTTCCACTTTATGCTATTTTGAAAATTTAAACTCATTTTTTCTAAACGATCTCATTGGTATATGCAGTTTGAAGTTGGACACGTTCGAATATTTATAAAGATACTTTTATTTATAATTTTTCTCTTTACCTCATGGCGCGGGTATTGAAAAAAGTATTCAATATTCAGAAGAGTTTGAATCATATTAAAATCGTTCATCATTTTCGACGTAGCTTGGTAAATATGGAAAGATTGAGACGACGATTCTGCAATGACATTAAATGTTTTTCCATCGATTTTTCCTATATGAGCATTTACTAAGCCTGCATTTTATTTTTCAAAAAGTAATTTAATGGGTTTACAATAATGAGTTGAAGGTGGCTTAAAATTTTCCCAAAGTAATGTGGATACATATTTTCATCATATTTTCTGTATCGTTAAATCTTTACCTAAATTGGTTTTACTTTTCCCATAGACCGACCATCAATATTTATATGTACAGAAAAATTTAAGTGAGCAGCGAGTTTTGCAATAGTGTAAATACCCAAGGTACTTCAGCAGATAATTTTTTGCAGATGGAGAACATCATATGCCGAATTCTATGGCAATTGTTTTCTATTCTATAGTCATTATGTCTTTCACCATGAAACAGGGTTATAATTTTTGGCAGATGGAGAACAAAATTTTTTCTATTCTATAGTCATTATGTCTTTCACCATGAAAAGGAGGGTATATTATATTTTTCATTCCATTTGTAGTACTTCGAAATATTCGTTGGAGACCCAAAAAGTATACCTATTCATGATCAGCAGAAAATTCCAAGTCGATTTAACAATGTCCGTTTTTCTGTCTGTCTGTCCTCCGCGTCACCCGATATTGGGTATCTCGATCATTTTAGCCACATTTTCCCACGGAATTGTTCCAAATTTGATATTCAATGTTTATAACACCAGATCGGGTACAGCAGACCGACTGATTGAGTTTGATTGGATTTGTACTAAGTGTGATTAAGCCTACGCAATTATACTAACCATATAAGAGTACCTAGCGATATTAGGTTTTTAGGTTGCTGATTCCAGCGACATTTTCCAACGTAATGGTTTTAAATTGTGACCTTAAATAGATAGCATTCCTTGTAGAAAATAATTTTTAATAACACGCAATTCTAATTTCGCTCCCATTAGTTGCATTTTTCAACTAACATTTTTGACGTTTTTTAAATGCGAGTAAATAGGAGTCTTACAGCCGCACATAACTTGTTATCATGGTGCGAAAAGCTAATAGTTTTGTTTTTATTTTTTTAAACACGTTTTTTCGATGTTCAATTTGACAACTTTTTTAATTCCTTGTGTTCTACGTTATTTCTGTAACATATCTATAAGTTCATACATGTTACAATAAAAACAGGCATGTTGAGATATTTTCTAATGACAATTTTTTGTTGTATACACATATACCGTTTGTTGGTGTATTATTTAAAATAAATAATATTACAAATAAAATTTTAACTTTGTTTGCAATAAGTTTACATGTGTATGTTTTGAGTTTTGGGATCAAACAATACTTTCATCATATCTAAACATATTTATTTGAAAGCATTGATTTATTATACAACAGTACATTTAGATTCGTTGGAGCTTTATTTTCCACAGTATGCGGTTGCAATTGGCAATCCCTTCCAAAAAATAATAAATAATTATAATTTTCATATATTTATATTTATTTTTATATGTTTTATTTGTTTACAGATCCGTGCATTTTTTTTTTTTTTTTTTGAAATATTTGAACATTTTCTTACGAATAAATATAAAAATGACCACACATTTTAAAACATTATTTTTTAATTTTTTAGTCATGGCTGATGGAATTTTCAGGTCAAGAGACATAGGCTTGCGTGCCCAAAAAAAAATTCTTTCCCGAATGGCAACAAAAAATATAGCCAAAACCTTCATAGATGGATCAACAGCGTCGCTGTTGGATAATTTATATCGCCTTTGTAAATTGCATGTAAGTATATTTCGACATATACCTATGCATATTTGAAAAGAATAATAACATTGTCAATAATAAAAAAAAGAAACAACCTATATATGCTTTAAAAGACTTTGGGATTAATAACTGCAAACATGCAGAATAAAGTTAACTGATTTGCAGGTGTCTATATTTGATATACAATTAACATTTGATAATTTATAAAATTAAATAGCGTTTAGACAAGATTATCTCTTTTATTTTTTCTCAGGCACTAATTTTTTTCTAGAAAATCCAGAAAATCCAGTACCTCCCGATATTCGGTATTTTGATGATTTTAGCGACATTATTCACCGGAATTGTTTCAAATTTGGTATTTGAAGTTCGTAATGGATACTACAGCCTAAGACAGAAAATTATCTGTGCAGGTCCACGTCCTCGTACTACATTATAAACAGATTTTTCTTCACGTTTCGCATTTAAATATTGTAATAACTTATGACAAAATTTGCCTATGCAGGTCCCCGTATAAGCATTCTGTATTTTTAAGATTTTCACAGAATTTTTAACGGATTTTATTTATTTATTTTTCTTTTTTTTGAAATTGCCAAATTTGTACCAAATGGTGGAGGGTATTAAAAGTTCGGCCCGGCCGAACTTACAGCTTTTTACTTGTTAATTTATTGAAATTACACTGTAGAAATCTAAGTTTTTTCTTAACCTTGTACCTGAATGCATATTACGAATGTTAAAGACTTATGAGGAACACAATTTTTACATCTACTATATTTTAAATTTATTGATTTAACTATATTTTACATTCATTTATTTTTGACCTACATTTTTTCTCTTCATAAAGGACAAAAATGTCGTGATATTCGAATACAAATTCAATAAAAAATATATTCAAGTGAAAACAATCTACCTAACATATAATATGAAGAAATTTACTTATAAGGAAAACAAGGATGACGTTGTGGAATCTTGTCAATTTGTGGCTGACCATAAAAATCGGTCTAATTCTGCAGTGATAGAACTTAAAGACGGAAACTTAAAGACATTTATGACGAATACCATATTTTTTTATTTAAAGCTAACAAAGCACCAATATACAAAAACAAATTATGAAAATATATTCACCTATTCCACAGAGTTTTGAAAATTTATCGTTGTTGACTTATCACAATTGAATTTTAATGAATCGTGGGAAGGAATAGCCGAGAAAATTGATTTCTTAGAATATGTCCATTGCTACTGACCAGCTTTCTTACACTTTAGGAAACAGTTCTTAGGGAAAGATATACTCCCATATCTAGGATACATCAGAGTAACATACTACTGCCGTGCTAGTACCCAGCTTTCCCAAAAGTAGGAAACTGTTCCCAAGGAGACATAAACTCTCAGGGGAACATGCATTAACAATATAAGGGGCTCTTAAAAATACAGAATTCCTTATATAATTTACACCCTTTCTTTACACACATTAACAGTAACGGGCACAACAGGCCAAAATTCAGGCTTATGTGTACGTGCGCAAGGACTTGTGGCGAGTCATGCTCGTCTCTTTTGTACCTACTACGACCCTTTTGTGGTTACTACGCTCATAACTCAAGAACCGCTGGTCTGATTTTAACGGTTCAGACAAATGCGGAATTGTCTCTTGGCAGAAAAAGATAAAATCCAAAAAATCGAGTAAAATTGTCATTTTGACTTTTGAAATGTACCATTGTATTGTATGTGTATAAGTTCGATACGTTCCACCACAACTTTCCAATACTCGTCAATCACGGATGGTGATTGGCACACTGGCATCTCCTCTAAAATTCCCTTGGCGGATACCGTAGTGAGCGGATCGCCGCTGGGTATTGGTTGTTGGCGGTAGGCTCACCTTGCTCTCATTGGAAGTAGTTGTAGTTGTAATAATATACAGACATGGGACCCTCAGCGGTCACTCAGAACCTCTGCGTTCACTTGTCTTTATTTGCATATGTATTAGAAATAGACAAGGGATCCTCTGCGATCACTTAGAACCTCTGCGTTCACTTGTCTTTTAGAAACGAAAGAGGAAGCACACGGCCTCTGTCGCCACCCCAATTACTGAAGGTAATTTGTTTGAATAAGAAAAGAAAGAACCACCAATAAAGCATGAATTTACTCTAGAATTATTACAAATTATTCTTGTGTTTTATTCTTTGCTATTTTCTTTCTTTTGCACATCACACGCGCGAATCACCCTCACCCGCACCACATCTCTCACCTTCCCATCGCATATCTCACAACATAATAACTCTGGGGAGTTTTGTTGTTCTTGCCGCTATCGAAGCCATTCCCCCCCTCCCCGGAGTTAAACATTGGTCGCATCGAGCCGGATTGAAGCCATCACTTTGTCTCTGCTCCCTCTTTTGCATCTCTCATCATATCATCAACATACAAAAGACTAAAAACCAGGTACGTAAATTCAGATCTCTATTTGAAATGAGCTACTCGCGTTTGTTAGTGCGTATGTTAATTGTTTTTATTCGAGAAAACATAATATTGGTCGATTTTCAATCACCCTTCGCGTGTGTCATTGTAATTCAAATACAGTCCACTCTCGTTGCATTGAATTACATTCGTTGTACTGATCATCCGTCGTTGCGTTGATCATACATTTGCCTTTCGTTTAAAACAAGTCATTTGGTCGACTTATATTAACACTTCTTGTGTTAATCAAGTGCATTTCCCTACAACAAGTAGTTCTGTTGTTATGAAAATAATTAGCTTTCGTTGTACTGATCATCCGTCGTCGGGTTGATCATACAAAAATATTTGGTGCTCTTGCTCCGCTTCTTTCATTATTTTCATTTCTAACCCTCATTTCAAATGTTGTTGTTGTTTGTGAGAATAGAAAGTGTCCCCCTCGTTGTTGCCATGCTCCCTCGCCTTAGCAGAAGAATTTGCATCACCGCATTGGTACATCACCACAGCATACATTCACATTCTTTTATAATTGGTCATTTAATTTCTTTGTTGTTCAATTTCTCACCAACCAAACGTTCGCTGTTGTTATCCCCCTTCACGTTTCAAAGGTTGAGCCCTTTAACTAGAATTGTTTGTTTCTATCTAACAATAACAACACTCTTGTAATAACAGTGCATCTATCTGTCGGTTGAGTACTTTGTCGTCATCGACAACGCGCATTTATTGTTGTTGCAATTCTTCTTCGTTTGTTTCTAACCGTCGATCAATTCTCACTTAAGAATTTGCATTGCCAAAAATTGCAACAAAAATACTTCATCATTCCACGCGCCCTTTTTAGCGTCGGTTTGATATACAGTAAAAATAACAACAAAGTGTTTTGATCCCCAGCACTCACTGTTGGATCGTTTGTGGCGTCGCTTGTTGTGTGGGTGCGTAGCTGCTTACGCATAGTCATTTCTCTGCCGACGTCGCTTGTGTTTTATTCCTCTTTGTGCGATATCTGTTGTTGGTTCGGCACAGTGGGATGAAACAGCACAAATTGTAAATTTTTTGTAATTAATTTTAGAAATTATTTTTCGATAATTTTCTGAAATATTTTGGACTAGGGTTTTTGGAATTTTTGGACAAATTCACCCTACATTCGGCATTCTTTGCAGAAACATTTAGCAACAAATATTAGTGAAAATTTATCGTTTTCTGGCTAGTTTTGCAAAATTTGTAAATATTAATTAACGTTTGCAACTCTAAGTAGGGTTTTTGAAATTTTTGGACAAATTCACCCTACATTCGGCATTCATTGCTCATATTTTAGCAACATATATTCGTTGAAACTTTTCGTTTTGTGGCTTTTCTGGAAATTGTTTAGGCAATTTAGTAATAATTGTTGGTACTATTTGTTAATCTCTATAGAAACTCTTTGGAAGAATAAACTCTGTTTTCTGCATAAACTTAAAAACAAAAATAACAAATTTATCAATAAATATTACCTAGAGTTACTCGATTTTGCACGTCATATTGTAAATCTTTGTAGAAATATCGCACTGCTCTCAAGGTTTGAAGATTTTACATACATTTTGCAAAATATCTTTCATTTGGCATCATCAAATTGTTTACTTTCTTAGTTTGTTGATATTGACGCAATTTACATAGGAAAAGATTTTCTTAATTTCTCTCCTATTGAACCCTGCTATATTCTCAATATTTATAACATTTTTTGAAGTATTTGGAGGTTTTTATTTGTGGAAATTTCTTATTTTCTTTGGACCACAGCAACATTTGTTCGAATTTTATTCCCTCTGCATACAGTTTGCATTGATATAAATCCATTAACCAAATGTCGGTCACTCCTCTCACACGCTTTTCTAGGGCCGCTGACATTGTTCTACGGAGTGTAGAATTTTTCGAACATATTGATGCCACGAAGTTCACGGTTTATAGTCTCGAAATTCGTCTTTCGGAAATTCGAGAATTATGGGAAAAGGTTCAGAACACTTATACTGAGTGTAAAAACTACCTAACGGCATCCGAGACTGCACAGGTTGAAACTATTGATGTCGTTGAGGATAAATACAATAATTCGTTTATTGCTTACCATTGGTGTTTGACCACCATAAACAAGCACCTTGATCGCCTCAAATCTCCAAAGAATGATCACTGTTCTTCTGCTGTGGCTTCTGATTCCTCACCTGCTTCCAGTTCAAGTGTGCAAAACAGATCTTCGCCTGATATTTCTAATAGAACACCGCCTTCCGAGCAAATTTTGGCCAGTCTCGTCGAACCGGTTTCTGTGCAGTCTGTTTCTCCACCCGTTAATGCTTGCTCCACATCTTCTGTCAATAATAGTTGCTCCAATCCACCCTACCATAGTCATTCTCTTGTATTGCCACCTATTGATATCGAAATATTTGCTGGAGATTTTATTTCTTGGCCTACCTTTTGCGATCTATTTACCACCTTCTTTGTTAAAAATGCACGTCTTTCAAACGTAGAACGTCTTTGTCATCTGAGGCAGAAGACTACCGGTGAGGCTCGAGAAATCGTTTGCAGATTTCCACTCATCAATAGCAGTTTCCCATTGGCATGGAAAGCTTTGACGGATGCGTACGATAATAAGCGCATTCTAGTAAATAGCCACATCAAAACCTTGTTTGATATTCCTCCACTAAATATTGAAATTTGTTCGGTTTTGAAAAAGGTCCAACGTGGAATTAATAGTTGTCTCGCTGCAATGGCCCTCTATGACGTCGCCACGGATCTGTGGGATCCAATTATTGTACATATTTGTTTGCAGCGTTTGCCTTTAACCACCGTGACCTTGTGGGAGCAAAGTATCAAAAATAAGTCGTTATTGCCTTCCTGGCCAGACTTAGATGCTTTCCTCACCGAAAGAATACAAACTTTGCAATGTATTCAACACATGCGTAGAAATCTGCCCACAAACATTGTTTCTCCTAGTTTCTTGCCTAAATCGTTGTCATCCAAGAGTGTTTCACCTCATCACTACCCCACTAGATCGTTGGCATCCAAGCATGTCCGTATATCTAGTTCAGTCACTAAAAAGTCATTGGTACATGAGTCAAAATGTGTTGCTCCTTCTCCTCGGCCAAACACTTATTGCTCCATTTGTCCTAACGAGTGTCATGTTCTTCGACTCTGCCCCAAGTTTATACAACTTTCGTTTGAGGACAAATTCTTAATTGTGAAAAAGAATAAGTGTTGTATAAATTGTCTTTCTCGTGGCCATGCTGTTAAAAATTGTCACAGCACAAATAGTTGCAAATCGTGCAAACAAAGGCATCACAGCCTCCTTCACCGGCCACAAATTTGTTTCAACATCGCAAAAAGTAGTTTTGGAATCTAAGAAGGTACCTTTTACCAAAGTCAAAAGTCGAGGTCCAAATCCCCCTCCGACTTTTACGAAGGTCAAAAGTCGAGTTCCAAAGCCCTCTAAAACGCACCCTCTCTCTGCAAAAAATAATTCGAATAGCCAGTCTCCCAACACCATTGAAGATAATGTGCTCTTGGGAACTGCACTAGTTAATATGGTTCATAATGGAAAAAGTCATACTGCCGTGCTATAGTAGACCCTTCTTCTAAGGTATCAATTGTTAGCAAGAAACTCAAAAATGCACTTGGCATTACAACTCGTGTTTTAGAAAAATCTAAATCTAAAAAGGAAGTTTGCTCTCTGAAGTTGTCCTCCCCTAAAAATGCATCTAAGACTGTAGAAACGAATGCACTAGTCTTACCAAACGTTAAGGGGAAGTTGTTTTCGTCACCATCTATTAGCAATTTGAAGACTCGGATTCCTAACTTAGATTTAGCGGATTCTTTCGATAATAGCTCAATAGATTTGCTACTTGGCGCTGACTTGTATCCTAAAATTTTAGAAGCTGAACCTCCAAAAGTAGTTTTGGATTCTTTGCTGGCCCAAAAGTCTATTTTCGGGTATATCCTTACCGGTTCAGTACCTCCCGCGACTGTAACCTAATCTTGCATCAAGTATTGAAATCGACCAATTTAGAAAAGAATCGTATCATTTATAGTCGAAATTTGCTAAAAAAAATTAATTGCGCTAAAGATTGAAATACCAAATCGCATCTATTTATAACTCGTCATATCGCTTTGATAATTTGAAATAGCTCACTTAGGAATCTGAATTTACGTTCTCTCTTAACATATAATAAATTGATATTAATTGCTAGACTCGTAGTTCTAGCAAGGGGGCCGGAAGTAGTTGTACTTGTAATAATATACAGACATGGGACCCTCAGAAACTCTGCGTTCACTTGTCTGTATTTGCATATGTATTAGAAATAGACAAGGGATCCTCTGCGATCACTTAGAACCTCTGCGTTCACTTGTCTTTTAGAAACGAAAGAGTAAGCACACGGCCTCTATCGCCACCCCAATTACTGAAGGTAATTTGTTTGAATAAGAAAAGAAAGAACCACCAATAAAGCAAGAATTTACTCTAGAATTATTGCAAATTATTCTTGTGTTTTATTCTTTGCTATTTTCTTTCTTTTGCATATAACACGCGCAAATCACCCGCACCACATATCTCACCTTCACATCGCATATCTCACAACATAATAACTCTGGGGAGTTTTGTTTTTCTTGCCGCTATCGAAGCCATTCCCCCACTCCCCGGAGTTAAACAGTGTGTTTTTTTTTTCTTTTTGACTTTGACTTTTCAATTTGTGTTTGTTTGTCAGCTTCATATAATGTATGATTTTTTTGGCTTATCATATTGAATTCAATCGATTTTTTGTGAACAAAATAAAGAATTATTTTCACAATGTAAAAGAAAGTTATGTTTGTTAATATGGTATAACTTGACAGATAAGGGCTTGAGAGATTTTGACAATTCATACTATTTCGGAATGGTATCTTGGCAAAAAAAAGAAAAAATAGCGTGAAAACATGCCAATAAAAATATATTAGAAAAAATCTTTTTGGTGTGAAATTTTTTCAACTAAAGGGCCTACATTGTGCTTCAGCTGGAAGATGCGAACACATTTAAAAAATGACCGACAAAGTGATTTCAAAACGTGAACCTTCTTCTTTCATATGACAATAAACCGTCAACGAGAACTCGAAAATGCAAAATTCATTGGGACTGCAATCAGTGAAATACCGAATGTAAAAGATGCAACGAAATATATTCACTTATTCCACAATAAGTGAAAATATATTCACTTATTCCACAGAATTTTGATAATTTATCGTTGTTGACTTATCACAATTGAATTTTAATGAATCGTGGGAAGGAATAGCCGAGAAAATTGATTTCTTAGAATATGTCCTTTGCTACTGACCAGCTTTCATACACTTTAGGAAACAGTTCTTAGGGAAAGATATACTCCCATATCTAGGATACATCAGAGGAACATACTACTTCCGTGCTAGTACCCAGCTTTCCCAAAAGTAGGAAACTGTTCCCAAGGAGAGATAAACTCTCAGGGGAACATGCATTAACAATATAAGGGGCTCTTAAAAATGCAGAATTCCTTATATAATTTACACCCTTTCTTTACACACATTAACAGTAACGGGCACAACAGGCCAAAATTCAGGCTTATGTGTACGTACACAAGGACTTGTGGCGAGTCATGCTCGTCTCTTTTGTACCTATTACGACCCTTTTGTGGTTACTACGCTCATAACACAAGAACCGCTGGTCTGATTTTAACGGTTCAGACAAATGCGGAATTGTCTCTTGGCAGAAAAAGATAAAATCCAAAAATAAAGTAAAATTGTCATTTTGACTTTTGAAATGTACAATTGTATTGTGCTTTTTTTTTTCTTCTTTTTGACTTTGACTTTTTCAATTTGTTTTTTTTTTTTTTTTGTCAGTTTCATATAATGTATGATTTTTTGGCTTATCATATTGAATTCAATCGATTTTTGTGAACAAAATAAAGAATTATTTTCACAATATAAAATAATGTTATGTTTGTTGATATGCTATAACTAGACAGATAAGGGCTTGATAGATTTTGACAATTCATACAATTTCGGGATGGTATCTTGGCAAAAAAAAAGAAAAAATAGCGTGAAAACATGCCAATAAAAATATGATAGAAAAAAATCTTTTTGGTGTGAAATTTTTTCAACTAAAGGGCCTACATTGTGCTTGAGCTGGAAGATGCGAACACATTTAAACAAAAATGACCGACAAGGTGTTATGGGGCTGATTTCAAAACGTGAACCTTCTTCTTTCATATGACAATAAACCGTCAATGAGGACTCGAAAATGCAAAATTCATTGGGACTGCAATCAGTGAAATACCGAATGTAAAAGGTGCAACGACGTTTTCCGAAGTGTTGATTGTGTTTTTCAGTACGTTGATGATATTTTCGTTTCTTTTGCCTGCCCGGAGCAACATCGTCTAGCTATTAACGTCAAAAAATGTGAGCTTGGTAAGTCTGAAATTACATTTCTTGGTCACCTCGTCACACCCGACGGAATTCGTCCAACTCCCGAAAAGGTTGCAGTGATAAAAGGCTATCCGAAGCCGCTCACCTAACAATAACTTAAAAGATTCATTGGTATGATGAATTTTTACAGAAAGTTTTTGCCGCACGCCACCACGTACCAAGTAATTTTGCAAGACATAATTACAGGTAATAACAAGTAAAAAGCTGTAAGTTCGGCAGGGTCGAACTTTTAACACCCTCCACCATTTCGCACAAATTTGGCAATTTCCACCTGCATAGGCAACTTTTGTCATAAGTTATTACAATATTTAAATGCGAAACTTGGAGAACAATCTGTTTATAATGTAGCTAAAATCATCAAAATACCGAATATAGGGGGTACTGTTATATGGGGGCTATACGAAGACGTGGACCTGCACAGACAATTTTTTGGCATGGGATGTGAAGTATCTATTACGAACTTCAAATACCAAATTCGGAACGATTCCGTTAAATAATGTCGATAAAATCATCCAAATACCGAATATCGGGGGGTACCGTTATATGGGGGCTATATGAAGACGTGGACCTACATGGCTCATTTTTGGAAATAGGATGTAGTATCCATTACGAACTTCGAATACCAAATTTGAAACGATTCCGGTAAATAATGTCGCTTGCTCATCCTGTTCCCGGCGCGGAATAAGTTGTTTTCGTTGATGCCTCAGACACTGCCTAGGGGTAGCGCTGCACCAAAATATTAATGACAACATGCAACCATTAGCTTTATATTAAAAAACGTTAACAGCGACGCAGCAAAAGTATTCGACGTACGACGGAGAGCTAACCGCCATCTACCAACCCGTCTGCCATTTTCGTTATCGAATTGAATGACACCCTTGCTACATTGTAACAAGGTACGTCTTATAATTCGCTAATACTAAAATATTTGGATATATTAGGTTGTGATGAACAATTTGTTTGTGATACGTCCACGTCACGAAAACGGCCGTACATTACAAAAGGTTTTCGAAAGCAAATACTAAACTCGTTACACAACCTAGCTCATCCTGGAATACGTGCTACGACACTATTAGTAACGTCAGGTTTGTTTGGGTTGGTATGAAAAAGAAAAAGCATGCTTCCCATGCCAGCGAGCGAAAACACAGCGACACACAGTATCAACGCCCCACAAGTACGAGCCCCGACCGAGCGATTTTCACACATCAACATCGATATCGTTGGGCCTTTTCCATTCTGTGAGGGGCAGACGTATTTTTTGACAATAATCGACAGGTTTACTCGATGGCCTGAAGCTTTTGCCGACATGTCCGCTGAACTGGTAGCAAGAGGACAGGTTACTCACTGAATTTCCAGATTTGGAGTGCCACAGCGAATCAAATCCGACAGAGGTCGACGGTTCAGTCATCAGTTTTTACGGAATTAATGCAAATGATTGGAGCTACACACTTAAAGACAAAGCCATACCTCCCTCAAGCCAACGTCCTGATAGAGATGTGGCACAGATTCATCAAAATGGGCTCATTTTCTTCCAACGATTTTACTTGGCCTTCGTGTGGTGCACAAACCAGACATAAAAGCGTCACCTGCAGAGTTTGTATACGGTACTACGTTAAGTGTCCCAGGAGAACTAGTGACTTTGTAGTAATGCCATGAGAAATATTCAATATACGCAAACTGCACACCACTCTGCAAAGTCAACATTTTTTTCCAGAGATCTCGAGCCAACAAACGTCTCAATCCGGCCTTCGCTGACTCATCCCTACGATGGCCCGTATGTCGTTTTAAAATGATTCCCGATGTTCTTCACAAATGTAATGCAAACAAATGACAGCATCAATCGTTTAAAGCCCTTTTTTCTACCAGCATTAAAATCTTCTAGCTCAATCGAGCGACCAGCAATTATACCTTCGTCAAATTATCTCGTGCCTAGCACTCCAAACATTTCTGAAGGAGCTTATAGTGCTGATTCAACTTCGAGTTCGCCGATTAGCCTTATTTTATTGGGTAATAAAGTAAACGAGTAGAAATACCCAAATATACGTTTTCTTATAGCACCCATATAACCGTACCTCCCGGTATTCAGTATTTTGGTAATTTCAGCTACATTATTTTACGTTTTTTTTTTAATTGGGTATTTACAGTTTGTAATCTATAGCCATATCATTGTTCTTATAGCCTTCATATAACGTTAGCGCTTCTTTTTTACTTATGGTGGAGGATATTGAAAGTTTAGTCCAAAGTTATGTTTTGTTACTTGTACTGCTCTGCGTACTGCTTTTCTATCTTACAGAGAGCCCTGGAAAGGCACGTAATAGGTCTATTACTTTGAAATAAGGCTTCGCTTAGTTCATAATTTGAATAGTCAGTGGTCAGTTTGGTTGGTTTATCAATATCTGAGTAATGAGGTACAACTTCATCCGATTCTAAGTAAACTTTAAGTAGCTTAAAGTTTTCAATATGTTCAAGGCTAAAGTCAATGCACATATTTTTGAATGTAGAATTTCAATTTTCCGCTTCCACAGTTGGATATATTTATAAAGCTGTGAGTCTTTGTGTTGATTATCCCGCCAACAGAAATAGCAGAAAAGGGTTTATTTTTCACAAGAGTTGTAATTAATTAGTTTTTAATAAATTTTAAATTTTTATACGCTGCTATTTTTCATCTTGTGTGGAAAACGGCGATGGAAGCTAATCCAAAAAATCAAGTCAACTATTTCTGGTTGTTAATTTTGTTCTGTTTCGATCATGACTTCATAATTGACATTAGAGTCCTGCTCTTCATATTCTTCTAAAAAAATCTTCATAAATGTCAGCCTCGATGTTGACCATTCTGTTTTGATGGTTGATGGATATTCTCTGAAACATGCCGTTTAATTAGGCACGAAGACACGATTTGTTTGTGGCCTATTTTTATAATATTTTTGGAGGTAAAGGTTATAGAGTTTGTGGTAATCGATATCCTCCCAACTAAATGAGTCCGCGCATTAATTGAAGTTGGATTTTTGTTTTTGTCATGGTTCAGAACTATGTATAACATATATGTAGACATGCAACTGTAAAATGCAGTTAAATCATAGCATAGCATCATATTCCACTTGATTTAGAACAACCTCACGATTGTATGGGTAGAAAGAGCGATATCATTCCCATACAATACTAAATCTCCATAGAGCTTCAGATTGGATAAATCGTTAAGGAATAACCCATAACACTTCCCTGTGGAACACCGGGCTTAACTGTTCCAACGATTCTTTGTATTCCTTCAATTTCTACAAATTGTTTTCTATTAGTTATGTAGAAAACAATTTAACCAGAGCTCAGATTTGCTCATTGCTCAAATAGTGGGAGTGTTTTACGGAGTCTACTCTTCACTCTTTTGTGTGAAAAAGAGTATAACTTTTTTTGTTGGTGATTTTTGTGTTCATGTGTGCAACAGCACACCGGTTATGATGAACTGTGAACTTTGAAGGCAGGGAGACAGTGGTTTCAGTTCGATCAAAGAAAAAAGCAGCGGAATGTATTGCAAGGACCGGTGGTTTTTGTTTTTGTGTGCAAAACGCATTCCCAGAAGATTTCGAATCGTGTTGTCATAATTTGTCAGGATGTCACTTGCATAGTATGGGTTCACGGTAATTTTAGATATTATTTTCAAAAATTTAATACAATTCAATGGGAATAAATGTGTTATTATTACCACTAATAAATAAAACAAAAACAGTAGTACTAAGTGTGTCTTTTTTGTTGGTACTGATAGGAAACGATGCTTGTATTTGATTTGCAAAAAGACACATACATACAAACTGAAAGTTTGCTCGGTAAGAGTAGAATCTGCTCGATTTTGAACAAATTTTGCTCTCACTACAAAACGAGCCAAACTTGCTCACTACTATTCTAGTAACATCGAAAAATTAGTTTGCTCCATTTTTTCTGCTCCCAGGGGCGCACTCGCTCGAATTCGAATTTCACTCTTTTCAGAGGTTTGGTCTTAACTCTCTTCTTCTCACACACCACTAGGGTAGTTTTCCAAATAGGATTTTATTATCTATAAGATCGAATGACTTAGAAAATTCATAGAATACAAATAGAGTTAACAACATTAACTACCGACATAGGATCAACCCCACGGCAGCGGGTTCTACGATACCGGATTGACCCGAAACAACAAGATCCCAGTTTCGGCCAGCGGCTGCCAACCCAGCATGTACATGTTTGTGTTTGTTTATTTTTCTGCATTGGGAGCAGCATATCCCGGAATGCTTGCTCCGGATTTTATTGGTCCGTGCCGGGATAGACGAAAAACCCCGGACCTTGGTTCTGCTCGGTTTGTCAGAACGTCATCCTCATTAGAGGAAGTTATACAGTTGCCAACCACCAGCACGGATTCCGTCCACAACATAGTACCACAACAGCATTACACGACATTTCCACACATATTAGTAGAGGACTGAACCAGAACAGGCCGTGTGACAAAACAGTGTTGGTAGCCCTTGACCTATCAAAGGCATTTGATACGGTCAATCATGCCAAACTGTTTGAGGACGTGCAGAGAACTACCCTCCGGCCAAGTTTGAAACGTTGGATAATCAACTACATGTGTGGACGCCAGTCGTACGTGGAATTCCGGAACAAGAAGTCCAAAGCCCGTAGAGTGAAACAGGGAGTTCCACAAGGTGGGGTGATATCTCCGGAACTGTTTAACCTCTACCTTTCCGGAATTCCTCGCCCTCCAGACGGCATTGAGATCGTAACGTATTCGGATGATTGTACGATCATGGCGTCGGGTCCAGTGGTCGATGACATATGCGAAAGGTTGAACCCCTATCTCCCCACGAAATCAACGGCCACACTCTTTACCACATGGTCTGCGGAGATGAGAACACAGCTGAATGTTCAGGTCGAGGGGAATCTAATGCCGACCACGAACTACCCCAAGATTCTTGGGGTCACGTTCGACAGCATGTTTAAGTCGTCCACGCAAGCCACAGCTATCTGCGACAGGATTAAAAGTAGGAACAAGGTCCTCAAGGCGCTAGCCGGCAGCTCTTTGGGTGCGGACAAAGAAACCTTGTTGACCTCTTATAACGCGATAGGTCGGTCTGTGGTCAGCTATGCGGCTCTAGTGTGGTCTGCGAATACTAGTGCTACGCAGTGGAAGCATATCCAGACCTGCCAGAACGCTGCCCTGAGAACTGCGACAGGGTGCCTCCTCATGACACCAGTGGACCATCTACATGAGGAGGCGAAAGTCCTTCCCTTACGTCAGCATATTCATATGCTTTCGTTGCAGTACCTGCTTGGGTGTTACCGTGAGAGTCATCCAAACCATCATATGGTGGATAAGTCTCCCCCACCCAGGCGTGTCAGGAAGGACATACATGATCTAGAGAGGGAGGTCCAGCGCTACATGAGAGAACCTCTAAATCAAGAAACCTATCAGGCAGGTCTGAGTGGCATTCACACCGATGCAGTCGCGGATGCTATTGGCAGTTATAAAGTGAATGCCGTCCTCGGAGTCCACCCCCCTTCCATTACAGCTGAAGAACGTCAGCTGCCTAGACAAACCAGGGTGGTTTTGGCGCAATTACGTTAAGGATGGTGTAGTCGTCTCAATTCGTATTGGGCACGAATTGATGAAGATGTGCGTGACGCCTGCCCGGTGTGCGATACAGGCCCGCATAATACGCTACACCTTTTTAATTGCTCAGCCAAACCCACTCCAGAAGATCTCTGGCTACAGCCCGTTAAAGTAGCCGAATTTCTAAACCTGGAGCTGGAACCAGATTAGCAGAACGCAAACACATACATGTACTACTGCTACAACAACAACAACCGACATAGGATACATTTGTGCTGTGTCCTTTAGAAACATTGCAAGCTGCTTGTGCATTACCTTTTCAAACGTCTTATCCAGTGTTGGCAATTAAGCTATTGGGCAAAATCTGAAGCATGACAAGCATTTTTGAATTTACGGTACCATTTTTGTCATTTTATAAATTTACGGGTACGTTGATATATTAGTCATTGAATTGAATTTTGTGGCAAGATGTTCGCTTATGATATTTTTGAATCAATCAAATCTTTTCCTTATCAGGCCCAGGTCTTATGGCTGTATCTATAGTGGATATAAATGACTTATATGGACAATGTTCTGCTACGGTAGGTAGAACCCATTAAAAACATCAAACACCGAATGTTAAGCTTTTCTGCTTGTAACTGAGGCTAAAACCCTAGCGTGGCTAGAACAGATGGACCAAGGTCCAAGGTGGACAACGAATGTTTTCTCATCGGAGAAAACCAAATTCGATAGTTCACCACTTTCGGCCAAGCGAAGCAACTCTTTAGCTCTTTTGAGTTTATTTTCTTTCTGATGCGGTGTAAGTTCTTGCCCGAGCTCATTCTTTCAATATTTGCCGAATGGAATATTCCGATATGTTCAGCTCACGAGCCATTTTCCACGACTGCGACGCCGGTTTCGATCAAGTCGCTTCTTTACTTTTCGAACTATTCTGCTGATGTTTCTGTTTTCTTTTGTCCACTTCATTGGCGTCGGCTACGCTACCAGTATCACGGTAAAGAGCGATGGTACGAGACACAAAAGATTTATTTACATTTAAACGCTGGAGTGCTCTAAGGATAGTCAATTGTGGTTTTCCAGCCAAATATAAATAAATCACACTATCACGCTTGAATTCCATCACGAATATTTTTTTTTCTGGAAAAATCTCATCAAAATGCTTTTGTACGCTTGTAAACAATATAATGAGCTGTCATTGGAATAATTTTAACAGCAATCGGACGAATGGGTTAGAAATGACAGCAGTCTGAAGTTGGTTGCAGCTTTTTCATCTCACCATGTATATACTTTGTTTGGTCTTTTAGTCTATGATATTTCGATGTGGAACAAATGAAATGACAGACTTAATATAACCTACATACTATGTATGGTGGAGGGTATAAAAATGACAAACTATTTTGCTGCTGTATGTTGTTCGTAAAGGAGCGTGATCCTTGCGTACTTGGCTTAATTGCCAGATTTAATTATTTGACTTTACGTTACAGCGCTATGATAATGATTGATAATCCGTAATGCAATTAAAAGACATTCAAAGTAACTAAAAGGGCGGGTACAGATATATTAGGGTTATATCGAATGAAAACACAGTGTAAACGTAAATAACAATCAGGTTCTCTCTCTGTTCATACATTTATGTATCACTAACTGCCTTATTAATTTTTGAGCTAAATAACATGAGTGGCTCTTCCACATACTGAACCACGTGGGACATTGTTGTGTTCAATTTTTAAAAAGATTTTGAATGCTAGCGAGGTTGGTTATTCTACTCATCAAACTCATTTTATATCAAAATTGTACTTGATTCAAAATTGTACTTGATTTTAAAAACTAGGCGTTATCGTTTTTAGGAATTATTCCTATAAAGTTTTAGAACCATGTCACCAATGTTTTCTTCACGATAAATGGTTAAAAGATGTGGGAGTGGTCGGTTCATCCACGCCCAGCAAAAGTAAATGATAGATTGCGAACGTTATCGTAAACAAATTATTGAATCGATACGTTCATTAGTTTGGCAGATAAAGCTTAAATTGTCTAGAAAATTAGTCGCCTATTTTCATAATAGTAAATGTTTTACCCGTCTTTGAGTCTATAAGAAACTTTCAAACATAATAACGCGCATACAAAAATTGAGTTTTATAAGGAACAGCCGTAAGCAGTTTAAAACCTGAATTATTATATAACTCGTTATCTTACGTTAATTGATGTAATATCAGGTATTACAGTTTTGAGCCCAGTAATAGAAGACCAAAGTGGACATTTTGCGAAAATGGTATAATTTACTTTGAAGTCCGTATGATTTAAGTTAATTATGATTAAATTAAATGAGCTTTGTTAGAAACTATGCACAAAAACGGTGAATGTGTGTTTGTGTGAAAATCAACCAAAACATACTTTGTGAGTTCAGCGTATTATGTCGTATTTCGTGTGATACCTTTCAACTCCAATGCAATCCTTTATGCGAGATGTTCGTAATGCAAATGCGTCACTTATTAATAAGCGACTTACGTAATTTGTCACCATAAGGTTTTATGTAGAGTAAAACTCAACAGACGGCGAACGTGGTGCGCTGAGTAAAACATCGGAAAATACATATATATGGAACGATATGAATGCACTAAACTCATTTAAACTAATACGAAAAATTTGTAATCCTGTGAAAAAATGCTCAGTCGTACACGCCAAATGATATATGAAAAAGGTAAAGCAAAATTACTGAACCTCAGGCAAACATTGGTAGGTCAATTGTATTCAATGCTAAGCAAATTGTAAAACTCATCCATGATTTTGCCTGATTCTATAAGGCATGCCAAATATGCATTTAACTTATTTGTAAAACTTATAAATGATTACAAGTTTTAAAATACAAAAAATCAATTTGTTTAGATTTGAATGCAATTGACCTATCAATGTTTGTCTATAATATCATTTATTCAATTTATAAGATTTTAATTTTAAAACATTTATTTTTTTTAATATAGCATTTTCAGATTAAATGAAACCTTTTGCAAATCAAACGAAACTTTTTGCAGCGGAAATGAAACCTTTTGCAGTGGAATTGAAACCTTTTGCAGTGGAAATGAAACCTTTTGCAGTGGAAATGAAACCTTTTGCAGCGGAAATGAAACCTTTTGCAGCCGAAATGAAACCATTTGCAACCGAAATGAAACTTTTTGCAAATCAAATGAAACTTTTAAATTTATAGAAGGAAAAATAACAAAACCTTTTTATTTTTAGTAGTTTTTAAATTAAATCAATTAATTATAACTAATATATTGACAAAGAGTATTTTTTATTGATTATAAATATCTACATTTATTTATATTATTTCTTAAATTTTCAATTATTGTAATAACAAATGGTTCTTTATTGATTTGATATAAAATGCTTCCATATTATTAAATTCCAAATGCCTAACGCTAAAAGAGAAATTTAAACAAATTTTGGCCTTTATAGGTATGGCCAGGACTGAAATGTGAAATTAAGCTTTACCACAATTTTTTATAGTTATAGTATACTATTAATCTTACCTAATAAAGGATTCCCGCTTCGCAGCTTTATTGATTATGGAGATAGAGCAGTCGTGATTTCAATAGACAGATAAGTGGAAATCATTAAATCAACTATGATCATGATTGTATATACTTTATGGGGTCTACGACGAATATTTAGAGGTGTTACAAACCGAATGAAAATTTTAATATATCCTCCTTTCCATGGAGGAGATTATAAAAATATACCTAATTCGGGTCCTTTGAAAAAAATACCTTAAAAAACTTTTTTCAATCTTTCTGCATCTACACTTGTGTTTTATGGAAGCTTTAAGAAAAAATGTTATAAAAACATAGATATTTATAATCAATAAAAATTCCTCTTTAACTATATATTAGTTATAATTAGTTGATTTAATTTTAATCCTACTAAAAAAAAAAAGATTTGTTATTTTTCCTTCTAAAAATCTAAAAGTTTCATTTGATTTGCAAAAAGTTTCATTTCGGTTGCAAAAGGTTTCATTTCGGTTGCAAAAGGTTTCATTCCCGCTGCAAAAGGTTTCATTTCCACTGCAAAAGGTTTCATTTCCACTGCAAAAGGTTTCAATTCCACTGCAAAAGGTTTCATTCCCGCTGCAAAAAGATTCATTTGAATTGCAAAAGGTTTCATTTAATCTGAAAATGCTATATCACACAATGGTCGATTTTCCTGGCCAAAACTCAATACTTTTTTCGTCACCGATTTTTAAAATACGGAAAAATTAACTCTAAATATTGGAAGGTTTCGGCGTGGCGTGCTACTAAAAACGACAATATACCACCATTTTGAAAAATACGCAATTTTTGCAAATTTCTGGAGATCTTTTATTTAATTATGGTAGCGTTTTCACAGGACCATATATTTTATTTTTCCACATATACTAAAAATTTAAGAAATTTCAAATTTAGAAGACTTTTATGGAACAAAGTTTTGTATTGATGTTGTGATGTGATGTTCGCTTATGATATTTTTGAATCAATCAAATCTTTTCCTATCGAATCTTTTCTGGCCTAATAAGTTTTTTAAATTCCTAACTAACGCAGCGTCGCTGCGACATCTTCCTGCGAATAAAAAATTTATTTCATAAAAGTCTACTAAATTTGAAATTTCTCAAATTTTTAGTATGTGAGGAAAAATAAAATATATGGTCCTGTGAAAACGCTAACATAATTAAATAAAAGATCTCCAGAAATTTGCAAAAAATGTGTATTTTTCAAAATGGTGGTATATTGTCGTTTTTAGTAGCACACCAAGCCGACACCTTCCAATATTTTGAGCTAATTTTTCCGTATTTTAAGAATCGGAGACGAAAAAAATATGGATTTTTTGCCAGGAAAATCGACCATTGTGTGATATTTAAAAAAATTTAATAAATGTTTTAAAATTAAAATCGTATAAATTGAATAAATGATATTATAGACAAACATTGATAGGTCAATTGCATTCAATTCTAAACAAATTCATTTTTTGTATTTTAAAACTTGTAATCATTTACAAGTTTTACAAATAAATTAAATGCATATTTGGCATGCCTTATAGAATCAGGCAAAATCATGAATGAGTTTTATCGTGAAGAAAGCATTGGTGACATGGTTTTAAAACTTTATATGAAGGTGTATTAAGTTTGTCATTTCGTTTGTTTCACATCGAAATATCATTTAAGACCAAACAAAGTATATACATGGTGAGATGAAAAAGCTGCAACCAACTTCAGACTGCTGTCATTTCTAACCCATTCGTCCGATTGCTGTTAAAATTATTCCAATGACAGCTCATTATATTGTTTACAAGCGTACAAAAGCATTTTGATGAGATATGTCCAGAAAAAAAATTATTCGTGATGGAATTCAAGCGTGATAGTGTGATTTATTTATTTTTGGCAGGAAAACCACAATTGACTATCCTTAGAGCACTCCAGCATTTAAATGTAAATAAATCTTTTGTGTCTCGTACCATCGCTCGCTATATATATATATATATATATACATATATATATATATATATATATATATATATATATATATATATATATATATATATATATATATATATATATATATATATATATATATATATATATATATATATATATATATATATATATATATATATATATATATATTTATATATTTATATATTTATATATATATATATATATATATATATATATATATACAAATATATATATATATCTGTTATTTCAGCTTCAGTTTTCAGAGACAGTTTTAAATTAATCGTTTGGGAAACTTGGAATCGAAAATAACACCACTTAGTTTTCTTGTTATGTAATGTACAACGTTGGTCATATTTGGTATGATGTGAGTGTAAGTTCAGAAAAACTGGAGAGTGATCAGAAGACAGATCGTGGCTAATGAAACATGTTTCAGACGAGACTGGGATCCCTTTAGAAACACAGAAATCAATGAGATCAGGAGTCTTACTTTGGTAGTACAACTGCCTGCCCTTTGGTGTTGTGAGGCGAGAACCCCATTGTATGTGTTTGGCGTTGTAGTCTCCGCACGCTATGAATTTATTTCCCAGAGTTTTGAAGTAACTAATATATTGGTCTTTTTTCATGTTATGCCTTGGTGGGCTGTAGAGTGAAGATATTGTTAATGGTCCATGTAAACTTTGCACAATAATATTTGTAGCTTGAATTTCATCCGTGCAATATGAGCTGCCTTGGAGATGATTAATGGATTCATTCATTAGGATTCCAGACCCACCACGTGCTTTCCCACTTGGGTGCATTACGTGGTAAAAGTTATATTTTGGAATGGAAAAATGGTTTTTTTGAGTAAAATGCGTCTCTGATATAAGAAGAACATCAACGTGGTTTGATAACAGGAAATTTCTAACTTCTAGGGAATGCTGCGACAAACCATTTGCATTCCAGAATACTATTTTGAGGAAACTCATTTTAAACATCAGAGAGTTTTTGAGTAATATTTGCAACAAGGTTTGTCATTTGTTGCATCAATAGTGTGAGGCTGTTAAGCATTTCTTTAATTTCTGTTGGTTTTGCTGTGGGGTGAGAAGGTATTTGCATTTCAGGATTTGATTCCTTTTGTTGGGATTGAACTGAATTTCTTGTTATGTTCGAATAAGAAATATTTGCACTCCGTTCCAATGATTTGGATGAAGGTTGGTTGTCTTTTTTATAGTTTCCTCTATCCTTTCTAAGAGAGGGGTAATGCTGGGTGTATATTTGTTTATATACTGTACATCCCTTATAATTTGCTGGATGATTGCCTCCACAAAGGGCGCACTTTACGTCGTCTGCCCAGTTTTTCCGTTGGCACAATTTAGTCTCGTGGTTCCCTGCACATTTGACACAGACAGGTTTCTTACGACAATATGATTTCGTATGACCATGTTGTTGATAATTGGTGCATTGTGGAATAGCTTTTTTTTTTGGCGTGGCGGTTCAAATTTTATTATATGCTCCATTAACCTAGTTATGGAGTATATTTGTTTATTGTTGGGTTTATTTATGAGTTCTAACTCGAAAAGATGAAGTGGTTTTTTTCGTGAAACGGCTTTTTATATTCCAAATATTAGTTACTTCATGGCCCAGTTTTGAAAGTTCCTCTTTAATAGATTCAGTGCTAACAGATGGATGCAAGTTTCTTAGAATGACTTTGAAGCCTCTTTCAGTTCTGGTTTATAGGTATAGAATTCAGTGTTCTTCTTGTCTAATTCTATAATTATTTTTTTTGTAAGACTCGTGACATTTTGGAAGTATTTTGACTTGTTCGTTTCTAAGCACTTTGATTTCATACTGGTTTGGAACAGTTTGTGAGAGTAGAGTAATTAATGGTTGAATATTTGACACTTTTTCTATGAAGATGGGAGGTGGTTTTATGTTCTTTTCCTTTTCGATAGGATTCGATGATTCTTGGATTGGAATTTCATTGTCGAGTAATGCAAACTGATTCGATGTTTGTGGAGTTTTACTCAACCAGTACCTAGAAGCAGTTTCTGGTCTTTTCTTATTTATTGGTTTTTCTGGGCTCTCTATTTTGCGTTTTTTGCGGCTTATTAATTGCCATTGATTATTCGGATTATTATCATCCTGCGGGGTTTTAGGTGGTTTGTCAAACCGATTCGTTTCTTGTTGACAATTATTTTAATCTTGTGAGTTTTCAGTCGGTTTGTCAAATCGACCTATTTCCATTTGAAATTCATCTTCATCAGTTCCAAACGATTCATTTTGTTTGTTTATTTGTTTTTTTTTTTTTTCAAATATTCTACGTCTTTTTGTAGTTTTAAGCATAATTGCTCATATTTCTCATTTTTGGCAACTACTTCCTTTTTCGTTTTTTTTTTTCAATTTTTGAAGCTTGTTTAATCGGAGAAAACCAATGCTGTTGCGTGGCGTTACATCTCCGGATTCACTCGATCAGACACAGGGAGACTCATGTCGAGGTTGCAATATTAATGTGTATCCAAGACACACACCAATTTGAATACGCATTGCCAACCCAGTACAATCTAGTTTATTACTTTCCGAAGCAACTCCGTATTTGTAGATGTTAGGAAAATACAGCTCAACCACTATTCTTGAGAGGGACAACCAGCTGATTTTGTTGATTATTTTGTATTCAGCCAGAACAAGTGTTTTTGTCTCTTTCAACAAAAAGTGTTTTATTTTGCTTTTTTATTAATTTTGGTGCAAAATAAAAATTGAATTTAATGGGGACTCACCGAAGCCTTTTCTAATTCTTCGGCGGAGGAACGTCCAGGAGGTATTAGCACTCCAATACAACAAAAGTTCACCAATCAAAACAGGCCGCAGATAGTGAAATTTTTTGGTTTATATGCCGCAACACAGAACACATCCGTCCGGTAAGTCGCCGAAGTATGCATTGGTATGGACGTATCAAATGAATCTACTAACTTGAAGACTTTGTCTTGAACCAACAATTCTTTATATTTAAAATATGCTTTTTGTAATGTTATTACCTAGCCTTTTCATGTTTGTGGTTTATAGTTGATATCCAAGCAAATGTTAAACATATTACATGCAGATATTTTTTTAAATTTGGGCTAAAAATGGATTTATTTTAAGAACGTGCAAATTGGTGCAAAGCGTCAAAGATATGTATACTCCATACAAAAAGAAAACGAAAAAGAAACATCGACAGTACTATTAGTATTTGGAAAACAATATAACAATAATAATACTTCCTCCGATCCAAATCTATCAGTTGGAGGGAGAGTCATCAGTATCTTCTAATATTCAAACCGATATCTTCATTATTTTGGCAAATATAAGGACTTTCAATTATCATTGAACGACATTTGATTTCTAGATACATAGATTCTATGATTTGAACTGTAGATTTAAAGGAACGTATAAAATATAATAATGCATTTTTACGTTTCGACACAAATTTCTAATTTTTTAACCGAACAGAAACATTTTTTTAAATGGAAATCGATTCAATTTTTCTACATAATGGTTTTGTTTGCGGTTCGGCCCATTTTTTTTTTTTAGATCGAGTTCGGAGATGGGCAACACCGGCCTCCACTTGAATAACCATGAAGCTCATAAAACTCGAAATGAGTATCTGATTACTTACATTTCGAGTTTTATGAGCTTCATGGTTATTCAAGTGGAGGCCGGTGTTGCCCATCTCCGAACTCGATCTAAAAAAAAAAAAATGGGCCGAACCGCAAACAAAACCATTATGTAGAAAAATTGAATCGATTTCCATTTAAAAAAATGTTTCTGTTCGGTTAAAAAATAAAAAATACGCAATTTTTGCAAATTTCTGGAGATCTTTTATTTAATTATGGTAGCGTTTTCACAGGACCATATATTTTATTTTTCCACATATACTAAAAATTTAAGAAATTTCAAATTTAGAAGACTTTTATGGAACAAAGTTTTGTATTGATGTTGTGATGTGATGTTCGCTTATGATATTTTTGAATCAATCAAATCTTTTCCTATCGAATCTTTTCTGGCCTAATAAGTTTTTTAAATTCCTAACTAACGCAGCGTCGCTGCGACATCTTCCTGCGAATAAAAAATTTATTTCATAAAAGTCTACTAAATTTGAAATTTCTCAAATTTTTAGTATGTGAGGAAAAATAAAATATATGGTCCTGTGAAAACGCTAACATAATTAAATAAAAGATCTCCAGAAATTTGCAAAAAATGTGTATTTTTCAAAATGGTGGTATATTGTCGTTTTTAGTAGCACACCAAGCCGACACCTTCCAATATTTTGAGCTAATTTTTCCGTATTTTAAGAATCGGAGACGAAAAAAATATGGATTTTTTGCCAGGAAAATCGACCATTGTGTGATATTTAAAAAAATTTAATAAATGTTTTAAAATTAAAATCGTATAAATTGAATAAATGATATTATAGACAAACATTGATAGGTCAATTGCATTCAATTCTAAACAAATTCATTTTTTGTATTTTAAAACTTGTAATCATTTACAAGTTTTACAAATAAATTAAATGCATATTTGGCATGCCTTATAGAATCAGGCAAAATCATGAATGAGTTTTATCGTGAAGAAAGCATTGGTGACATGGTTTTAAAACTTTATATGAAGGTGTATTAAGTTTGTCATTTCGTTTGTTTCACATCGAAATATCATTTAAGACCAAACAAAGTATATACATGGTGAGATGAAAAAGCTGCAACCAACTTCAGACTGCTGTCATTTCTAACCCATTCGTCCGATTGCTGTTAAAATTATTCCAATGACAGCTCATTATATTGTTTACAAGCGTACAAAAGCATTTTGATGAGATTTGTCCAGAAAAAAAATTATTCGTGATGGAATTCAAGCGTGATAGTGTGATTTATTTATTTTTGGCAGGAAAACCACAATTGACTATCCTTAGAGCACTCCAGCATTTAAATGTAAATAAATCTTTTGTGTCTCGTACCATCGCTCGCTGTATATATATATATATATATATACATATATATATATATATATATATAGATATATATATATATATATATATATATATATATATATATATATATATATATATATATATATATATATATATATATATATATATATATATATATATATATATATATATATATATATATATATATATATATATATATATATATATATATATATATATATATATATATATATATATATATATATACAAATATATATATATATCTGTTATTTCAGCTTCAGTTTTCAGAGACAGTTTTAAATTAATCGTTTGGGAAACTTGGAATCGAAAATAACACCACTTAGTTTTCTTGTTATGTAATGTACAACGTTGGTCATATTTGGTATGATGTGAGTGTAAGTTCAGAAAAACTGGAGAGTGATCAGAAGACAGATCGTGGCTAATGAAACATGTTTCAGACGAGACTGGGATCCCTTTAGAAACACAGAAATCAATGAGATCAGGAGTCTTACTTTGGTAGTACAACTGCCTGCCCTTTGGTGTTGTGAGGCGAGAACCCCATTGTATGTGTTTGGCGTTGTAGTCTCCGCACGCTATGAATTTATTTCCCAGAGTTTTGAAGTAACTAATATATTGGTCTTTTTTCATGTTATGCCTTGGTGGGCTGTAGAGTGAAGATATTGTTAATGGTCCATGTAAACTTTGCACAATAATATTTGTAGCTTGAATTTCATCCGTGCAATATGAGCTGCCTTGGAGATGATTAATGGATTCATTCATTAGGATTCCAGACCCACCACGTGCTTTCCCACTTGGGTGCATTACGTGGTAAAAGTTATATTTTGGAATGGAAAAATGGTTTTTTTGAGTAAAATGCGTCTCTGATATAAGAAGAACATCAACGTGGTTTGATAACAGGAAATTTCTAACTTCTAGGGAATGCTGCGACAAACCATTTGCATTCCAGAATACTATTTTGAGGAAACTCATTTTAAACATCAGAGAGTTTTTGAGTAATATTTGCAACAAGGTTTGTCATTTGTTGCATCAATAGTGTGAGGCTGTTAAGCATTTCTTTAATTTCTGTTGGTTTTGCTGTGGGGTGAGAAGGTATTTGCATTTCAGGATTTGATTCCTTTTGTTGGGATTGAACTGAATTTCTTGTTATGTTCGAATAAGAAATATTTGCACTCCGTTCCAATGATTTGGATGAAGGTTGGTTGTCTTTTTTATAGTTTCCTCTATCCTTTCTAAGAGAGGGGTAATGCTGGGTGTATATTTGTTTATATACTGTACATCCCTTATAATTTGCTGGATGATTGCCTCCACAAAGGGCGCACTTTACGTCGTCTGCCCAGTTTTTCCGTTGGCACAATTTAGTCTCGTGGTTCCCTGCACATTTGACACAGACAGGTTTCTTACGACAATATGATTTCGTATGACCATGTTGTTGATAATTGGTGCATTGTGGAATAGCTTTTTTTTTTTGGCGTGGCGGTTCAAATTTTATTATATGCTCCATTAACCTAGTTATGGAGTATATTTGTTTATTGTTGGGTTTATTTATGAGTTCTAACTCGAAAAGATGAAGTGGTTTTTTTCGTGAAACGGCTTTTTATATTCCAAATATTAGTTACTTCATGGCCCAGTTTTAAAAGTTCCTCTTTAATAGATTCAGTGCTAACAGATGGATGCAAGTTTCTTAGAATGACTTTGAAGCCTCTTTCAGTTCTGGTTTATAGGTATAGAATTCAGTGTTCTTCTTGTCTAATTCTATAATTATTTTTTTTGTAAGACTCGTGACATTTTGGAAGTATTTTGACTTGTTCGTTTCTAAGCACTTTGATTTCATACTGGTTTGGAACAGTTTGTGAGAGTAGAGTAATTAATGGTTGAATATTTGACACTTTTTCTATGAAGATGGGAGGTGGTTTTATGTTCTTTTCCTTTTCGATAGGATTCGATGATTCTTGGATTGGAATTTCATTGTCGAGTAATGCAAACTGATTCGATGTTTGTGGAGTTTTACTCAACCAGTACCTAGAAGCAGTTTCTGGTCTTTTCTTATTTATTGGTTTTTCTGGGCTCTCTATTTTGCGTTTTTTGCGGCTTATTAATTGCCATTGATTATTCGGATTATTATCATCCTGCGGGGTTTTAGGTGGTTTGTCAAACCGATTCGTTTCTTGTTGACAATTATTTTAATCTTGTGAGTTTTCAGTCGGTTTGTCAAATCGACCTATTTCCATTTGAAATTCATCTTCATCAGTTCCAAACGATTCATTTTGTTTGTTTATTTGTTTTTTTTTTTTTCAAATATTCTACGTCTTTTTGTAGTTTTAAGCATAATTGCTCATATTTCTCATTTTTGGCAACTACTTCCTTTTTCGTTTTTTTTTTCAATTTTTGAAGCTTGTTTAATCGGAGAAAACCAATGCTGTTGCGTGGCGTTACATCTCCGGATTCACTCGATCAGACACAGGGAGACTCATGTCGAGGTTGCAATATTAATGTGTATCCAAGACACACACCAATTTGAATACGCATTGCCAACCCAGTACAATCTAGTTTATTACTTTCCGAAGCAACTCCGTATTTGTAGATGTTAGGAAAATACAGCTCAACCACTATTCTTGAGAGGGACAACCAGCTGATTTTGTTGATTATTTTGTATTCAGCCAGAACAAGTGTTTTTGTCTCTTTCAACAAAAAGTGTTTTATTTTGCTTTTTTATTAATTTTGGTGCAAAATAAAAATTGAATTTAATGGGGACTCACCGAAGCCTTTTCTAATTCTTCGGCGGAGGAACGTCCAGGAGGTATTAGCACTCCAATACAACAAAAGTTCACCAATCAAAACAGGCCGCAGATAGTGAAATTTTTTGGTTTATATGCCGCAACACAGAACACATCCGTCCGGTAAGTCGCCGAAGTATGCATTGGTATGGACGTATCAAATGAATCTACTAACTTGAAGACTTTGTCTTGAACCAACAATTCTTTATATTTAAAATATGCTTTTTGTAATGTTATTACCTAGCCTTTTCATGTTTGTGGTTTATAGTTGATATCCAAGCAAATGTTAAACATATTACATGCAGATATTTTTTTAAATTTGGGCTAAAAATGGATTTATTTTAAGAACGTGCAAATTGGTGCAAAGCGTCAAAGATATGTATACTCCATACAAAAAGAAAACGAAAAAGAAACATCGACAGTACTATTAGTATTTGGAAAACAATATAACAATAATAATACTTCCTCCGATCCAAATCTATCAGTTGGAGGGAGAGTCATCAGTATCTTCTAATATTCAAACCGATATCTTCATTATTTTGGCAAATATAAGGACTTTCAATTATCATTGAACGACATTTGATTTCTAGATACATAGATTCTATGATTTGAACTGTAGATTTAAAGGAACGTATAAAATATAATAATGCATTTTTACGTTTCGACACAAATTTCTAATTTTTTAACCGAACAGAAACATTTTTTTAAATGGAAATCGATTCAATTTTTCTACATAATGGTTTTGTTTGCGGTTCGGCCCATTTTTTTTTTTTTAGATCGAGTTCGGAGATGGGCAACACCGGCCTCCACTTGAATAACCATGAAGCTCATAAAACTCGAAATGAGTATCTGATTACTTACATTTCGAGTTTTATGAGCTTCATGGTTATTCAAGTGGAGGCCGGTGTTGCCCATCTCCGAACTCGATCTAAAAAAAAAAAAATGGGCCGAACCGCAAACAAAACCATTATGTAGAAAAATTGAATCGATTTCCATTTAAAAAAATGTTTCTGTTCGGTTAAAAAATTAGAAATTTGTGTCGAAACGTAAAAATGCATTATTATATTTTATACGTTCCTTTAAATCTACAGTTCAAATCATAGAATCTATGTATCTAGAAATCAAATGTCGTTCAATGATAATTGAAAGTCCTTATATTTGCCAAAATAATGAAGATATCGGTTTGAATATTAGAAGATACTGATGACTCTCCCTCCAACTGATAGATTTGGATCGGAGGAAGTATTATTATTGTTATATTGTTTCCCAAATACTAATAGTACTGTCGATGTTTCTTTTTCGTTTTCTTTTTGTATGGAGTATACATATCTTTGACGCTTTGCACCAATTTGCACGTTCTTAAAATAAATCCATTTTTAGCCCAAATTTAAAAAATATCTGCATGTAATATGTTTAACATTTGCTTGGATATCAACTATAAACCACAAACATGAAAAGGCTAGGTAATAACATTACAAAAAGCATTTTTTAAATATAAAGAATTGTTGGTTCAAGACAAAGTCTTCAAGTTAGTAGATTCATTTGATACGTCCATACCAATGCATACTTCGGCGACTTACCGGACGGATGTGTTCTGTGTTGCGGCATATAAACCAAAAAATTTCACTATCTGCGGCCTGTTTTGATTGGTGAACTTTTGTTGTATTGGAGTGCTAATACCTCCTGGACGTTCCTCCGCCGAAGAATTAGAAAAGGCTTCGGTGAGTCCCCATTAAATTCAATTTTTATTTTGCACCAAAATTAATAAAAAAGCAAAATAAAACACATTTTGTTGAAAGACATAAACAATTGTTCTGGCTGAATACAAAATAATCAACAAAATCAGCTGGTTGTCCCTCTCAAGAATAGTGGTTGAGCTGTATTTTCCTAACATCTACAAATACAGAGTTGCTTCGGAAAGTAATAAACTAGATTGTACTGGGTTGGCAATGCGTATTCAAATTGGTGTGTGTCTTGGATACACATTAATATTGCAACCTCGACATGAGTCACCCTGTGTCTGATCGAGTGAATCCGGAGATGTAACGCCACGCAACAGCATTGGTTTTCTCCGATTAAACAAGCTTCAAAAATTGAAAAAAAAAACGAAAAAGGAACTAGTTGCCAAAAATGAGAAATATGAGCAATTATGCTTAAAACTACAAAAAGACGTAGAATATTTGAAAAAAAAAAAAAAACAAATAAACAAACAAAATGAATCGTTTGGAACTGATGAAGATAAATTTCAAATGGAAATAGGTCGGTTTGACAAACCGACTGAAAACTCACAAGATTAAAATAATTGTCAACAAGAAACGAATCGGTTTGACAAACCACCTAAAACCCCGCAGGATGATAATAATCCGAATAATCAATGGCAATTAATAAGCCGCAAAAAACGCAAAATAGAGAGCCCAGAAAAACCAATAAATAAGAAAAGACCAGAAACTGCTTCTAGGTACTGGTTGAGTAAAACTCCACAAACATCGAATCAGTTTGCATTACTCGACAATGAAATTCCAATCCAAGAATCATCGAATCCTATCGAAAAGGAAAAGAACATAAAACCACCTCCCATCTTCATAGAAAAAGTGTCAAATATTCAACCATTAATTACTCTACTCTCACAAACTGTTCCAAACCAGTATGAAATCAAAGTGCTTAGAAACGAACAAGTCAAAATACTTCCAAAATGTCATGAGTCTTACAAAAAAAATAATTATAGAATTAGACAAGAAGAATACTGAATTCTATACCTATAAACCAGAACTGAAAGAGGCTTCAAAGTCATTCCAAGAAACTTGCATCCATCTGTTAGCACTGAATCTATTAAAGAGGAACTTTCAAAACTGGGCCATGAAGTAATTAATATTTGGAATATAAAAAGCCGTTTCACGAAAAAAACCACTTCATCTTTTCGAGTTAGAACTCATAAATAAACCCAACAATAAACAAATATACTCCATAACTAGGTTAATGGAGCATATAATAAAATTTGAACCGCCACGCCAAAAAAAAAGCTATTCCACAATGCACCAATTATCAACAACATGGTCATACGAAATCATATTGTCGTAAGAAACCTGTCTGTGTCAAATGTGCAGGGAACCACGAGACCAAATTGTGCCAACGGAAAAACTGGGCAGACGACGTAAAGTGCGCCCTTTGTGGAGGCAATCGTCCAGCAAATTATAAGGGATGTACAGTATATAAACAAATATACACCCAGCATTACCCCTCTCTTAGAAAGGATAGAGGAAACTATAAAAAAGACAACCAACCTTCATCCAAATCATTGGAACGGAGTGCAAATATTTCTTATTCGAACATAACAAGAAATTCAGTTCAATCCCAACAAAAGGAATCAAATCCTGAAATGCAAATACCTTCTCACCCCACAGCAAAACCAACAGAAATTAAAGAAATGCTTAACAGCCTCACACTATTGATGCAACAAATGACAAACCTTGTTGCAAATATTACTCAAAAACTCTCTGATGTTTAAAATGAGTTTCCTCAAAATAGTATTCTGGAATGCAAATGGATTGTCGCAGCATTCCCTAGAAGTTAGAAATTTCCTGTTATCAAACCACGTTGATGTTCTTCTTATATCAGAGACGCATTTTACTCAAAAAAACCATTTTTCCATTCCAAAATATAACTTTTACCACGTAATGCACCCAAGTGGGAAAGCACGTGGTGGGTCTGGAATCCTAATGAATGAATCCATTAATCATCTCCAAGGCAGCTCATATTGCACGGATGAAATTCAAGCTACAAATATTATTGTGCAAAGTTTACATGGACCATTAACAATATCTTCACTCTACAGCCCACCAAGGCATAACATGAAAAAAGACCAATATATTAGTTACTTCAAAACTCTGGGAAATAAATTCATAGCGTGCGGAGACTACAACGCCAAACACATACAATGGGGTTCTCGCCTCACAACACCAAAGGGCAGGCAGTTGTACTACCAAAGTAAGACTCCTGATCTCATTGATTTCTGTGTTTCTAAAGGGATCCCAGTCTCGTCTGAAACATGTTTCATTAGCCACGATCTGTCTTCTGATCACTCTCCAGTTTTTCTGAACTTACACTCACATCATATCAAATATGACCAACGTTTTACATTACATAACAAGAAAACTAAGTAGTGTTATTTTCGATTCCAAGTTTCCCAAACGATTAATTTAAAACTGTCTCTGAAAACTGAAGCTGAAATAACAGAGAGTGTTGAACACTTAGTGCAATCAATTCAACACGCTTCGTGGAATGCAACATCAAAATTAAGTTATGAAAAACCTCCTGTCTCGAACGTAGTGAAAAGGAAAATATCTGAGAAAAGAAAGGCTGGAAAGCGCTGGCAACAAACAAAAGATAAAAGAAAACTAAACAAGGCAACATCCGAACTTCAAAAGCTTTTAAAATACATAATTGAAAAAAAATGTTGAGCGACAGATTCAAAACTTGGGTGCAACAAAATTAACTGAATATTCACTATGGAAAGTAACCAAAAATTTAAAAAAGCAACCTAAAACTAATCATCCTATTCGAAAGGCAAACAATAGTTGGACTAAAAGCAATGTAGAGAAAGCTACAACATTTGAACATGATGTATTTACCCCTAATACCAATGAAAATACTCTACCCCATATCAAAACTTTTTAGAACAAGTCCACCAACTTGACTTACCGATAAAAAAAATTCTCAAAGGCTGAAGTTCGCAAGCGATTAAGTCCTTAAATCTGGCCAAAGCACCTGGGTACGACCTAATTACCCCGAGGGTCTTAAAAGAACTCCCACAAGAAGGTATAAGCCTCATCACGTACATTTTTAATGCTTGTTTGACTCGTAGTTTCGTTCCCCCTCAATGGAAAGTTGCTCAAATCTCTATGATTCAAAAGCCTGGAAAACCGTCCGATCAAGTCAAATCCTATCGACCTATTAGTCTGTTACCAGTATTATCCAAAGTCCTCGAATCATTATTTCTTACAAGTTTAATGCCTATTATTGAAAGCAAAAACTTAATTCCACCTCACCAATTTGAGTTCAGAAAAAATCATGGAACGATTGAACAGATTCATCGTCTAGTAGAAGCAATCAACAATGCATTTGAGACAAAAAAATATTGCACTTTTGCATTTCTAGACATTTCCCAAGCCTTTGATAAAGTGTGGCATGAAGGATTGTTATACAAACTGAGAAAACTTGTCCCAATAAACTATTACTTGTTTATCAAGTCCTATTTACAAAATAGATTGTTTTACGTTTATGAGTCAAATGAAATAAGTGATTTGAAGTGTATAAGAGCTGGTGTCCCACAAGGTAGCATTATGGGTCCAATATTATATCTTCTCTTCACGTCCGATCTTCCTCAATCCGAAAATACTATAATTGGTACATTTGCTGACGATACTGCAGTGTTAGCAATAGACAAAAATGCTTCAATTGCTAATAATAAACTTCAAACCTACTTGGTACACTTTGCAAATGGCTTATGTCTTGGCGCATAAAAGCAAATAAAACCAAATCTACCCATGTTACTTTCACTCTTAAACACGGAAATTGTCCTCCAGTCCATATGAACCAAATCGAGCTTCCACAGGAAAAAGAGGTAAAATATCTTGGAATCCACTTAGATAAAAAAATCAACGGGAACACACACATCAAAACAAAAAGAAGGGCTCTGGATATTCAAGCACACAAAATGAATTTCCTTATCGGACAAAATTCCAAAATGTCCCTCGAAAATAAACTTTTTGTTTACAAATGTATCATAAAGCCAATATGGACATATGGCATTCAGTTATGGGGAACCGCCTCCAATACAACAATAAAAAAACTGATGCAGTTCCAATCAAAAACATTACGGAAAATTGCTGGTGCACCTCAATATATAACAAATGTTCGACTTCATAAAGAATTAAACATAAGAACAGTGAAAGAAGAAATATCATACCAGATCCAAAACTACAAATTGAGAATAGAAACACATCCAAATTCCTTGGCTGCAAACTTGATGAAAAATCCAGAAACATTTATAAGGCTAAGAAGAAGAGCGCCTCAAGACATAATATAAAAAAAATTCTAAATTTTAATAAATTGTCACTTATCATTTTTCAAATATAATTTAGTTAGGGGCCAACCACTGGGAAAGCCCTATTGAAAGACTGTAAATATCCATTACATCTAAGCATAATGTAAATATCAAATATATGATAGAAAGTATTAATAAATTGAATAAAAAAAAATTTAACACGTCCTTACCTACTAGTAACAAATAAATGCTTATATTGTGAATTTGTTAGAAATATATCATAACAATGATCGTTATTGTGTGTGCCATACGGATTGAAATCGGATGATATTAACATATGGATGCTATATCTTAATCCTAATTGATTTACACTAAATTTAACGGAGGTATTATTATGCAGAATGCGACCTATCGTGCAAAATATCATAACTTTAGAGTGTATTTTATGACTTTGAATAGGCCTAAATAAAAAATCGGATAAAACATATATATGAGAACTACAGGTATACTGGAATCGATTCGATTTCCTTAAAAATATTGCTAATTGTGTCCATATATGGCTAGAATAACACCAAGTCCTTATGTCAGTTTTGCTTTTTGTCGATGGCCATAAATCTCATGTGATTATGGAACTCAGTGAATTCTATGAGAATAATAAAATCATTTTGTACGCACACTACCGTCCAATACAATCCATATAATATATATGATATTGCGGACGTCAGTGTTTTAAGACGTTAATACCGAGTAAAAAAATACATTGAGGATATGGCAAATAAATCGGAAAATATTAACAAACTCCTTTCAAAATTCACGTTTTGTCTTATGTTGCATTCCGTGCTGCTAGTAATGAACGTTGAAGACACCATCAAGAATGGATTCCGGATATGTGGACTTTATCCGTTAAACCCTAAAAAACTCGATAATATATGAAGTGTGTATGAAACTATTTGGAAAGAATAACTAATAAGCGATGCAAATAAAGGTTTAAATTCAACGGATTTTGACAAGGCAATACAAGCAATGAACTTGGTAAATTCAAGGCTAATTTAAGGAATTAAAGTGAAGAGATTGCGTAACTAAAAAAGCTGTAAAGACAGGCAAATTTTGAAATATTAACCAATTTTACCGTGCAGTCCGTTACATATATATAGTCAATGAAGAAAGAATTTTGGAAAAAGGAACCCCGCAACGATCTTCATCTCCATTAGATAAAAATAATGCCCTAATGTCGACTTTTTGTTCGTTTAAACCAACGGACGATTCACCTAATTCATCAAGCAATCAACCAATCCCCAATTCATATAATCTTGTTTCTCAAAGTAGGTTCTCCCAAGTTTTACGAAATTAAGAATGATATGTTTTAAAATCTATATGCCACAGAAGGTAAAACCCATTACAAATTGTAATGGGTTAGTGTTTGTAGTTGGAACTTTATTCCAGATCCTGTGGCGGAACATTGTATGTATACGTTGGCTTATAACAGCCATAATACGGTACCTCCCGATATTCGGTAAAAAAAGGAATTCTTTATAAAAGTACAAAATAATTTTATTTTATAACATAGTACAAGACGCCGCAGGTCGGGCTCGAACAAGCAACACTGCTTGTTATTTTTTTAATTCAGCGCTATATTTCTTTTTCGTTCTTTATTATTATTATTTATTAATAAAAAAAACTTAAAAAATACAAATATGATCTTTTTTAAGGCAACTCGAAACAACGATCGGAATCGATTATAATTTTCCTGGTTAAAATTATGTAACTTTTGAACGAATGCAGATTTTTTCGTTATTTTTGTTTTACAGGTAAACACAATAAGTTTTTCGTTGCATCAAAAACGATCAAATGCAGGTTAGTCCTTTGGGTTTTTATGCTCCTAAATATAAGAAAACCTCAAACTCCAATACATTCACTATAATAAAAATAAAAAACAATAATTTTGAAAATTTGCAAATTTTGCAACTTACAAAATTAAAAAAACACGTGCGTAAAAAGCACATACTTGGTACATCATAATATTTTTTTTAGATCGAGTTCGGAGATGGGCAACACCGGCCTCCACTTGAATAACCATGAAGCTCATAAAACTCGAAATGAGTATCTGATTACTTTCAAACCGTTTAATAGTTTTTAACTTCTATTTATATATATATATATATATATATATATATATATATATATATATATATATATATATATATATATATATATATATATATATATATATATATATATATATATATATATATATATATATATATATATATATATATATGTTTTTTAATTCTGTAAAACAAAAATAACGAAAAAATCTCGTTCGTTCAAAAGTTACATAATTTTAACCAGGAAAATTCTAATCGATTCCGATCGTTGTTTCGAGTTGCCTTAAAAAAGATCATATTTGTACTTTTTAAGTTTTTTTTTATTAATAAATAATAATAATAAAGAACGAAAAAGAAATATAGCGCTGAATTAAAAAAATAACAAGCAGTGTTGCTTGTTCAAGCCCGACCTGCGGCGTCTTGTACTATGTTATAAAATAAAATTATTTTGTACTTTTATAAAGAATTCCTTTTTTTACCGAATATCGGGAGGTACCGTATTATGGCTGTTATAAGCAAACGTATACATACAATGTTCCGCCACAGGATCTGGAATCCAGTTCCAACTACAAACACTAACCCATTACAATTTGTAATGGGTTTTACCTTCTGTGGCATATAGATTTTAAAACATATCATTCTTCATTTCGTAAAACTTGGGAGAACCTACTTTGAGAAACAAGATTATATGAATTGGGGATTGGTTGATTGCTTGATGAATTAGGTGAATCGTCCGTTGGTTTAAACGAACAAAAAGTCGACATTAGGGCATTATTTTTATCTAATGGGGATGAAGATCGTTGCGGGGTTCCTTTTTCCAAAATTCTTTCTTCATTGACTATATATATGTAACGGACTGCACGGTAAAATTGGTTAATATTTCAAAATTTGCCTGTCTTTACAGCTTTTTTAGTTACGCAATCTCTTCACTTTAATTCCTTAAATTAGCCTTGAATTTACCAAGTTCATTGCTTGTATTGCCTTGTCAAAATCCGTTGAATTTAAACCTTTATTTGCATCGCTTATTAGTTATTCTTTCCAAATAGTTTCATACACACTTCATATATTATCGAGTTTTTTAGGGTTTAACGGATAAAGTCCACATATCCGGAATCCATTCTTGATGGTGTCTTCAACGTTCATTACTAGCAGCACGGAATGCAACATAAGACAAAACGTGAATTTTGAAAGGAGTTTGTTAATATTTTCCGATTTATTTGCCATATCCTCAATGTATTTTTTTACTCGGTATTAACGTCTTAAAACACTGACGTCCGCAATATCATATATATTATATAGATTGTATTGGACGGTAGTGTGCGTACAAAATGATTTTATTATTCTCATAAAATTCACTGAGTTCCATAATCACATGAGATTTATGGCCATCGACAAAAAGCAAAACTGACCTAAGGACTTGGTGTTATTCTAGCCATATATGGACACAATTAGCAATATTTTTAAGGAAATCGAATCGATTCCAGTATACCTGTAGTTCTCATATATATGTTTTATCCGATTTTTTATTTAGGCCTATTCAAAGTCATAAAATACACTCTAAAGTTATGATATTTTGCACGATAGGTCGCATTCTGCATAATAATACCTCCGTTAAATTTAGTGTAAATCAATTAGGATTAAGATATAGCATCCATATGTTAATATCATCCGATTTCAATCCGTATGGCACACACAATAACGATCATTGTTATGATATATTTCTAACAAATTCACAATATAAGCATTTATTTGTTACTAGTAGGTAAGGACGTGTTAAATTTTTTTTATTCAATTTATTAATACTTTCTATCATATATTTGATATTTACATTATGCTTAGATGTAATGGATATTTACAGTCTTTCAATAGGGCTTTCCCAGTGGTTGGCCCCTAACTAAATTATATTTGAAAAATGATAAGTGACAATTTATTAAAATTTAGAATTTTTTTTATATTATGTCTTGAGGCGCTCTTCTTCTTAGCCTTATAAATGTTTCTGGATTTTTCATCAAGTTTGCAGCCAAGGAATTTGGATGTGTTTCTAATCTCAATTTGTAGTTTTGGATCTGGTATGATATTTCTTCTTTCGCTGTTCTTATGTTTAATTCTTTATGAAGTCGAACATTTGTTATATATTGAGGTGCACCAGCAATTTTCCGTAATGTTTTTGATTGGAACTGCATCAGTTTTTTTATTGTTGTATTGGAGGCGGTTCCCCATAACTGAATGCCATATGTCCATATTGGCTTTATGATACATTTGTAAACAAAAAGTTTATTTTCGAGGGACATTTTGGAATTTTGTCCGATAAGGAAATTCATTTTGTGTGCTTGAATATCCAGAGCCCTTCTTTTTGTTTTGATGTGTGTGTTCCAGTTGAGTTTTTTATCTAAGTGGATTCCAAGATATTTTACCTCTTTTTCCTGTGGAAGCTCGATTTGGTTCATATGGACTGGAGGACAATTTCCGTGTTTAAGAGTGAAAGTAACATGGGTAGATTTGGTTTTATTTGCTTTTATGCGCCAAGACATAAGCCATTTGCAAAGTGTATCCAAGTAGGTTTGAAGTTTATTATTAGCAATTGAAGCATTTTTGTCTATTGCTAACACTGCAGTATCGTCAGCAAATGTACCAATTATAGTATTTTCGGATTGAGGAAGATCGGACGTGAAGAGAAGATATAATATTGGACCCATAATGCTACCTTGTGGGACACCAGCTCTTATACACTTCAAATCACTTATTTCATTTGACTCATAAACGTAAAACAATCTATTTTGTAAATAGGACTTGATAAACAAGTAATAGTTTATTGGGACAAGTTTTCTCAGTTTGTATAACAATCCTTCATGCCACACTTTATCAAAGGCTTGGGAAATGTCTAGAAATGCAAAAGTGCAATATTTTTTTGTCTCAAATGCATTGTTGATTGCTTCTACTAGACGATGAATCTGTTCAATCGTTCCATGATTTTTTCTGAACTCAAATTGGTGAGGTGGAATTAAGTTTTTGCTTTCAATAATAGGCATTAAACTTGTAAGAAATAATGATTCGAGGACTTTGGATAATACTGGTAACAGACTAATAGGTCGATAGGATTTGACTTGATCGGACGGTTTTCCAGGCTTTTGAATCATAGAGATTTGAGCAACTTTCCATTGAGGGGGAACGAAACTACGAGTCAAACAAGCATTAAAAATGTACGTGATGAGGCTTATACCTTCTTGTGGGAGTTCTTTTAAGACCCTCGGGGTAATTAGGTCGTACCCAGGTGCTTTGGCCAGATTTAAGGACTTAATCGCTTGCGAACTTCAGCCTTTGAGAATTTTTTTTATCGGTAAGTCAAGTTGGTGGACTTGTTCTAAAAAGTTTTGATATGGGGTAGAGTATTTTCATTGGTATTAGGGGTAAATACATCATGTTCAAATGTTGTAGCTTTCTCTACATTGCTTTTAGTCCAACTATTGTTTGCCTTTCGAATAGGATGATTAGTTTTAGGTTGCTTTTTTAAATTTTTGGTTACTTTCCATAGTGAATATTCAGTTAATTTTGTTGCACCCAAGTTTTGAATCTGTCGCTCAACATTTTTTTTCAATTATGTATTTTAAAAGCTTTTGAAGTTCGGATGTTGCCTTGTTTAGTTTTCTTTTATCTTTTGTTTGTTGCCAGCGCTTTCTAGCCTTTCTTTTCTCAGATATTTTCCTTTTCACTACGTTCGAGACAGGAGGTTTTTCATAACTTAATTTTGATGTTGCATTCCACGAAGCGTGTTGAATTGATTGCACTAAGTGTTCAACACTCTCTGTTATTTCAGCTTCAGTTTTCAGAGACAGTTTTAAATTAATCGTTTGGGAAACTTGGAATCGAAAATAACACCACTTAGTTTTCTTGTTATGTAATGTAAAACGTTGGTCATATTTGATATGATGTGAGTGTAAGTTCAGAAAAACTGGAGAGTGATCAGAAGACAGATCGTGGCTAATGAAACATGTTTCAGACGAGACTGGGATCCCTTTAGAAACACAGAAATCAATGAGATCAGGAGTCTTACTTTGGTAGTACAACTGCCTGCCCTTTGGTGTTGTGAGGCGAGAACCCCATTGTATGTGTTTGGCGTTGTAGTCTCCGCACGCTATGAATTTATTTCCCAGAGTTTTGAAGTAACTAATATATTGGTCTTTTTTCATGTTATGCCTTGGTGGGCTGTAGAGTGAAGATATTGTTAATGGTCCATGTAAACTTTGCACAATAATATTTGTAGCTTGAATTTCATCCGTGCAATATGAGCTGCCTTGGAGATGATTAATGGATTCATTCATTAGGATTCCAGACCCACCACGTGCTTTCCCACTTGGGTGCATTACGTGGTAAAAGTTATATTTTGGAATGGAAAAATGGTTTTTTTGAGTAAAATGCGTCTCTGATATAAGAAGAACATCAACGTGGTTTGATAACAGGAAATTTCTAACTTCTAGGGAATGCTGCGACAATCCATTTGCATTCCAGAATACTATTTTGAGGAAACTCATTTTAAACATCAGAGAGTTTTTGAGTAATATTTGCAACAAGGTTTGTCATTTGTTGCATCAATAGTGTGAGGCTGTTAAGCATTTCTTTAATTTCTGTTGGTTTTGCTGTGGGGTGAGAAGGTATTTGCATTTCAGGATTTGATTCCTTTTGTTGGGATTGAACTGAATTTCTTGTTATGTTCGAATAAGAAATATTTGCACTCCGTTCCAATGATTTGGATGAAGGTTGGTTGTCTTTTTTATAGTTTCCTCTATCCTTTCTAAGAGAGGGGTAATGCTGGGTGTATATTTGTTTATATACTGTACATCCCTTATAATTTGCTGGACGATTGCCTCCACAAAGGGCGCACTTTACGTCGTCTGCCCAGTTTTTCCGTTGGCACAATTTGGTCTCGTGGTTCCCTGCACATTTGACACAGACAGGTTTCTTACGACAATATGATTTCGTATGACCATGTTGTTGATAATTGGTGCATTGTGGAATAGCTTTTTTTTTTGGCGTGGCGGTTCAAATTTTATTATATGCTCCATTAACCTAGTTATGGAGTATATTTGTTTATTGTTGGGTTTATTTATGAGTTCTAACTCGAAAAGATGAAGTGGTTTTTTTCGTGAAACGGCTTTTTATATTCCAAATATTAGTTACTTCATGGCCCAGTTTTGAAAGTTCCTCTTTAATAGATTCAGTGCTAACAGATGGATGCAAGTTTCTTGGAATGACTTTGAAGCCTCTTTCAGTTCTGGTTTATAGGTATAGAATTCAGTATTCTTCTTGTCTAATTCTATAATTATTTTTTTTGTAAGACTCATGACATTTTGGAAGTATTTTGACTTGTTCGTTTCTAAGCACTTTGATTTCATACTGGTTTGGAACAGTTTGTGAGAGTAGAGTAATTAATGGTTGAATATTTGACACTTTTTCTATGAAGATGGGAGGTGGTTTTATGTTCTTTTCCTTTTCGATAGGATTCGATGATTCTTGGATTGGAATTTCATTGTCGAGTAATGCAAACTGATTCGATGTTTGTGGAGTTTTACTCAACCAGTACCTAGAAGCAGTTTCTGGTCTTTTCTTATTTATTGGTTTTTCTGGGCTCTCTATTTTGCGTTTTTTGCGGCTTATTAATTGCCATTGATTATTCGGATTATTATCATCCTGCGGGGTTTTAGGTGGTTTGTCAAACCGATTCGTTTCTTGTTGACAATTATTTTAATCTTGTGAGTTTTCAGTCGGTTTGTCAAACCGACCTATTTCCATTTGAAATTCATCTTCATCAGTTCCAAACGATTCATTTTGTTTGTTTATTTGTTTTTTTTTTTTTTTTTCAAATATTCTACGTCTTTTTGTAGTTTTAAGCATAATTGCTCATATTTCTCATTTTTGGCAACTAGTTCCTTTTTCGTTTTTTTTTTTTTTTTTCAATTTTTGAAGCTTGTTTAATCGGAGAAAACCAATGCTGTTGCGTGGCGTTACATCTCCGGATTCACTCGATCAGACACAGGGTGACTCATGTCGAGGTTGCAATATTAATGTGTATCCAAGACACACACCAATTTGAATACGCATTGCCAACCCAGTACAATCTAGTTTATTACTTTCCGAAGCAACTCTGTATTTGTAGATGTTAGGAAAATACAGCTCAACCACTATTCTTGAGAGGGACAACCAGCTGATTTTGTTGATTATTTTGTATTCAGCCAGAACAATTGTTTATGTCTTTCAACAAAATGTGTTTTATTTTGCTTTTTTATTAATTTTGGTGCAAAATAAAAATTGAATTTAATGGGGACTCACCGAAGCCTTTTCTAATTCTTCGGCGGAGGAACGTCCAGGAGGTATTAGCACTCCAATACAACAAAAGTTCACCAATCAAAACAGGCCGCAGATAGTGAAATTTTTTGGTTTATATGCCGCAACACAGAACACATCCGTCCGGTAAGTCGCCGAAGTATGCATTGGTATGGACGTATCAAATGAATCTACTAACTTGAAGACTTTGTCTTGAACCAACAATTCTTTATATTTAAAATATGCTTTTTGTAATGTTATTACCTAGCCTTTTCATGTTTGTGGTTTATAGTTGATATCCAAGCAAATGTTAAACATATTACATGCAGATATTTTTTAAATTTGGGCTAAAAATGGATTTATTTTAAGAACGTGCAAATTGGTGCAAAGCGTCAAAGATATGTATACTCCATACAAAAAGAAAACGAAAAAGAAATATCGACAGTACTATTAGTATTTGGGAAACAATATAACAATAATAATACTTCCTCCGATCCAAATCTATCAGTTGGAGGGAGAGTCATCAGTATCTTCTAATATTCAAACCGATATCTTCATTATTTTGGCAAATATAAGGACTTTCAATTATCATTGAACGACATTTGATTTCTAGATACATAGATTCTATGATTTGAACTGTAGATTTAAAGGAACGTATAAAATATAATAATGCATTTTTACGTTTCGACACAAATTTCTAATTTTTTAACCGAACAGAAACATTTTTTTAAATGGAAATCGATTCAATTTTTTTACATAATGGTTTTGTTTGCGGTTCGGCCCATTTATAGAAAAAGCGGTTCGGTTCGGCATTTAGAAGTATGTCACTTAAAGTGTTTCTGTATTGAATCTATAGTTGCATGGGATGGCTTTCTGTAATTTGGATATTAATATCCCTTTTTCATTTCTTCAGATCGATCAGATCTGGGGGGTCACTATGTAATTCGATTCGAAATTTCGAACAAGTCGAAAGTTGTATTCGATCCGAATTTAAACTCTTACTATGTAACAGTTTCGGATCGAGTAAATAGTGATGTAACTAAATGGATTTATTTTGGCAGTACTTTCGTGTGTATTATTCAGAATTGGCAGCATTTACTTCGTAAACTATCGAAAATATAAAGAAGAATACAAGCACGTTTCACGCGTCTCAAAAAAATGGATTCGTTTGCTGCCTTTAGCAAACTGTGGATGTGCCGTCATAGAATTGAGTATTGTCTGAAATTGGCTTTGCTTTGTATTGATCCTCTATTATGGAAAGAAATTTGGCACAATAATTTGTATTGTGTCGGTATCGGTCCACGTTTTTGCTTAGCCCTCATATATCGATTGATCCCTATATATGATACTTTTCAACGGAATTGTTCCAAAAATTGGTATTAAGAGTTTGCAAGGGGTTCTATCTATTGTAGCAGAATGTCTGTATACGTCCCCGTTTATATATAGCGCCCATATAACGGTACCGACTTATATTCCTCAATTTTTACGATTTAGGCCACATTTTCTATCGGATTTATTCGGTATTCGAACATTGTCCATATTGGTCCACGGTTTCTATGCAACGATAACGACCGATATTCGGCATTTCGATGATATAAGCCACATTTTCCACATAATTGTTACACATGTGGTATTTAACACATAAACATAACAAACCTATGTGGGTTTTTCTTTTTGGTATGGCACCCATATAACGGTTCAACCCACGTTGTTACTTATAGAATACTTATTAACTAATGGTTAAATACCCTCGAAAGTTTTTCATTAATTTTTCAGGGTTTTATGCAGTTCTATTAATTTTAACAACTTTTTTCCGGTTTTTTATTCGTATCCGTTAGCTAAATATCAATCCGAAAGTAGGAAATGGGTTGGCGAATTCGAGTTAGTTGGTAGGGAAAATTCGCATTTACTTTCGAATCGAGTTACATAGTTACCCCCTGTCTAAAAGAGGCTGGATTAGAAAAGATTTCTCCACAATTGAAAATATTTTCAATTTAGTTGGCATTGTTTTTTAAACCAGGGTTGCAAACCGGTTTTGAACAAAACTTTATTTTTAATTTATTTAGTTTTATTATTTATTTATTATTTTAAAAAATCATATTGATTAATAATTTGATTTCTGTTTACACTATCTATTTATATTACAGACTAACAACAAAACGAAAGCCGAGAAAATTATTAAAAACATAATAAAGATTGTTATAAAAATCGGAGTTCTGCATCGAAACAATCAATTTAGTGACGATGAGCTAAGTCAAATACAAACATTCAAAAAGAAATTCCAGGTATTTTCAAGATTCTACTTTATTTATTTACATATAATTTATCTTCCCTTTTATTTTTTTCAGAATACTCAATTGTCCATAATTTCGTTCTATGAGGTGGATTATAGTTTTGACCTGCCATATTTGCAAAAGTCCATAACTGAATCACGGGAATCACTAAAGCTAGTAGTGAATAGACACTTAACTGAGAAGTCATTGCTTCGAATTGATGAAGTATTCGACTTTTTCGTTGATGCACATTTACTAGATACTGCATTTAAACCAGACTCACCATATCGCGAAGTGATGGGCAAAATTGTTGCCGATATTAACACTGCCATGGAAACAGGCGACATTTAAAAATTTGCATCATGTGCTTTACCAAAGAAACATCACAATTTTACTTTTTACCTATAATAAGTATGTACAGAACATATCCAACTTTCGGGACTAATTTTGTAAATCGAACATCATCGAACTCTCACGCTGCGTTATTTGCATGTACTGTCCTAACATTGTATTCAACAGATCATTCCGTCTTCAGGTTAATCCGGTATAGGCTTTTTAACACTAAGTTTAATAATTACATCAAATTAACAAAAAAATATCTCCATTTATTATTTTAAGAATTTCTATCTTGTCCTGCTGTTATCTCTCTAGGGACCAGGGATGTACTTAAATGAAGTATACAGTATAAATAATGGTAATATATTGTTTAAATTTGCCGCCAGAAAAGTTCCGAAAAGACCTAATATATGCTGCTGCATATGCAGCGGAAGTGTTTTTTTAAACAAAGGCTGTTGATGTGAAAAATCTTCCTAGCACAGTCATAGTCATCGGAACCAAAAAAAGGAGTCCGGTCTTATAAAGGTAGACACATTTTGTATAAGCTAAATAAAAACTGATATTTTGAAATCACAGACATTTCCAATGTTTATATATATTGCATATGGTTTTCGATGACACCCCCAGAACAGTCAAAGTCGCGTGATGTGAAATGAATCGCAACACATCTTTACTTTTTGGTTTTGATGACTTTGAGTGACGTTTTAACAATCAGCAATGTTATATATATATATATATATATATATATATATATATATATATATATATATATATATATATATATATATATACTCTCTAAACTTAAGGAAACGTCCATAATATTATAACACCATGTATATTATATGTATTTTTTGTTTATTGAAATTCAACCAAAAATTTCCTTATATAGAAAATATAATATTGTAAAATGAGCGACAATTATTGATTAATTTATCATTCATTACGGAGTTGCATTGGTGGTTTACATCGCTGAGGAGTGTGAAAAATATTCAAAAATATATATGAACCAGCTATGTCAATAGACAGAAACAATAAAATTGAGAAATAATTGCTCCGCTCATATAAAGCTTCATTACTACAAAAATTAAAAGTATTGATATTGATAAATCTAGTTTAAATATAGGATAATTATATACCATGTACATCAAAGTAAACAACGTACGTATTTTTACTATTTATATTTTTTCACTTGATAAAATACAAGATCTACATGTGAAAAATTAATTTGGAAGCAATGAAACTACTGTGTATTGTCCTTGTCTATACAATTATAAGTATTTTTGTTCAAATTAAATGTACTATTAAAAGATAAAAGACAAAAGATTTGCTGTGTTTTTTTTTTATTTAAAAATATATATGGACACATTACTAATTTGAAGACTATAATAATGTCAATTGACAGCAATGCCTTAAATTATAAAAGTTTATGAAAAAGTACAAAAAAAAAAAAAATAAAGTCACATAATTACATATAAACTCAAAAATCCGTAGTAAACAACTTATAATAATATTATGTTTGATTTTTTATAAAGTGTGGCTATAAATGTGTGGAACTTGGATGTAAAAGCTTAGCGAACCAAATTGTCCAAGTTCGGTCCGACTTCAAACCGAAAGTTATTAAACCGAAAGTATTGTATGCCGGTCCAAGTCTTCATATAGCTCCCATATAACGGTACCTCCCGATATTATTTACAATTTCGTATTTAAAGTTCGTGATGGGTGCTACAGCCTGTGACATAATTCACTGGAACTGTTCCGTATTTCGTATATACTACAGCATATTACAAAAAATTTCATAAGCACGTCTTCGTATGCTCCCCATATCATATAACGGTACCTCTCGATAACGGTTGTTAATTAAGTGGTAGTTTTCGATTTTTTTTTTTCATTTTCAAGCTCCTTCCAAATGGTGGTCTTATTTTAATTTTTTTAAGTTTGCCCGCATGTCCTGTTTGTGTCCCTTGTGGTATTATTTTTTTTTTCTAAATCTTTTAAATTTGCCTTTGTGACCTTTTTTATTTTCCTACGGCCGCTGATTATTATCGAAGGACCAATGTTTATTCGAAAAGAAAATAACAAACTTTACGCTCGGATGTAGTTTAGATTCTAATTTTAGTTCTCAATGTTTATTTCTTATAGCTACTTGCACAAATCTAACTTAACCTATTGCAAGTGAACAATGTTTTTTTTTTTCAAATTCGCAATATAAACGTATATAGTGTGTTAATAGTAGCTCTGCTAAGTATATACATCAATATATAAATAAATAAATAAATATATATATATATATATATATATATATATATATATATATATATATATATATATATATATATATATATATGTATATATATATATATATATATATATATATATATATATATATATATATATATATATATGTATATATGTATATGTAATAAAAGACGGCAATGGGCACAAAACAGACAACGGGGGCAAACTTAAAAGATTTTAAAAAATTAAAATAAGACCACGATTTGGAAGGAGCTCGAAAATGAAAACAAAAAAATCCAACAACAGTTATCGGGAGCTACCGTTATATAATATGGGGAGTACACGAAGACGTGCTTATGAAATATTTTCCAATATGCTGTAGTATATGCGAAATACAGAAGAGTTCCAGCGGATTATGTGGACTTGGATAAAATGAATATAGGGATCTGTGAAAAAAAATTTTAATATATATATATATATATATATATATATATATATATATATATATATATATATATATATATATATATATATATATATATATATATATATATATATATATATATATATATATATATATATAAATTTACAAAGCACCATTCTAACAACGCTGCCCAACAAACCTTAAATATAACAAACTGCTTCTCAAAGGCGAAGTTCCACTGGTTCTGCGGATGGATTTGTAGATAATATGCCGTAAAAATGAACTTATAGAGTTAAGAAAAACAAAAATATTAGGTAACATAACATTAACATAGACATTTCACGACATAAATTACATGTGTAGCATACATTTTTTTATTGTGTTCAAGGGACTATTTAAGCAAATACAATTATCTAAGCTGTTATAAATTACACAAAGTGATCTCATTGAGCTGTTAAGTTCATAATTTCTTCTTGCAATGGACAATTTCAACGGTTCAAAATTACGAGTTCTACGAAAAGGAACATTTATTTTCCAAGTAAGTAAGTTTGAATTTTCTGATGACTCTCCTAAGAGAAAAAAGACTTTAGTTGAATCTAACAATCTTGGCCAAAATACCTTAGGTCTCGATAACTTAATAAGTTTAAATTCTCCAATTTCGCCAATTCCCCCTCCTAATACCAATAATCCATCTAAAGACAGCCGCAAAGACATAGACCTAATAATTCCTCAGAAGGTGTAAAATCTAACCCACCTGCAGTTGTAGTGCATGCTCCAACTATAACTCCTACAAACTTTTCCGCGGTTGTAAATGGCATTGATCCCTCTACTTCTAACACGCTTATCGTTATAGAACGGCGTAAAACAGCATTTGTATCTAGACTTCAACCTGATACTTCTACTGACAACAATCGCAGCTATATAAAATCTAATCTAAATGGTGTAACTGATCAAGATTTAAACATCTTTAAATTTCGTTCCTCTCAGCAGCGTGATATTTCGTCATTCAAAATAACTGTTCCTCCCACATTGTTTAACATTATTGTTAGTAGTTCATTTTGGCCCGAAGATGCCTTGGTAAAAGAATTTATATTCCGAGAACGCTCTAATTCCATTAGACCTGTGAATATCTTTCCAGCGTCAAAAAACTAATTGATGTTTGCGGGATCCTCCACCAAAATGTTAGAGGGTGAAATACTAAACTGAGAAACTTATTCCTTAAAAGCTTCTTTTGTGAATTTTGAAATAATTGCTTTTACGGAAACATGGTTAAAATCTGATGTTCTTGACACTGAGGTTTTCTCTGACAATTATCAAGTTTACAGAAAGGATCGAGCAATGAAAAAAGGAGGTGGCGTTTTGATAGCAGTTCATAACTCGCTTCCTTCTGAAATGATTGATGTCTCAGCTGATTCCATTAGTGAATTTGTCTGTGCTTAACTAAATATCACAGGTAACACTGTATTCTTAACTTGTTCTTTATTGCTCCTAACTGTGGACTTAAAATTTATATAAACCATGCCAATCTAATTGCTAAAGTGTCTTCTTTTCTTACGGATAATTCTTCGTTAATATGTATGGGTGTAATATTGTAGATTATGTTCCCTCGTCATACCCAATTGGTTTTGATGCCTTTTGGGATATTATATTTGAATCCTGCTTGTACGAAGTGAATGACATTTTAAATATTAAAGACAGATTATTGGATTTAGTCTTCTCTTCTTCGTTGAACATTTCGATTTCCAGATGCTCTCCCTTTGTACTTCCTGAGGACAGCTATCATCCCACGTGATGATAAATCTCGAATTGAGAGCCTCTTCTCCTAATATAATATCTACTAATGCTTTAATTAAAAGGCGTAACTTTGTAAAAAACAAACTTTATCTATCTTCGTACTCTTCTATTGAACACTATACGGCGTATAAGTGACGGTATTGACTCCAGTGTCTCAACATTCTATGATTAACTTAAATCTGCTTTATCTTATTCGGTACCTACTGTTAAGCAAATTATAGACCCGCTCCCGCTTGGTTTACGCCTGCACTGAGACGTTTACGCAATTTAAAAAGAAGATTATATAAAAAATTCAAGAAATCGAATACGGCATTGGATTTTTCAAAGTATTTTTCTGCAAGGTATAAATACAACTCTGAAAATTCCAAATGTTATTCTCAACATTTAATAAAGATGAGACAGAACTTGCATAATCCCATAGACTTTTTCAAATTTGTAAATTCTAAAAGGAAAGCGCAAAAATTTCCAAGTCGTATGAAACTTGGTAGTATTGAATCTAGTGATAACTTAGATATTGCTAATTTATTTGCCGTCTTTTTTCAATCATCTTATACGTCGAACACTTTTAACGGTATTTATAACTACAATATCGATAAATTAAACTATTTTCCTAGTATTATCTTAACAGAAGATGAAATTTTTTCTGGGTTAAGAACATTACGTTCTTCGTTCTCCCATGGTCCTGATAGCGTTCCAACGTATACACTAAAATCTTGTGTTAGCGAACTTTACGTGCCGCTCACTAAAAATTTCAATTATTCCTTAATAAAAGGTTATTTTCCATGTTACTGAGGGTCGAGCTTTGTCATTCCTCTTCTAATCTCTTAGAATTTGTTTGTCATGTACATAACGGTTTTGTTAGTAAACAGCAGAATGATGTAATTTATACCGATTTTAGCAAAGCGTTTGATACGGTAGTGCACAAGTTTTGCACCTTAAATTAGTTTTAGATTGCCGGACCCAAAATGGTATTTTTAATGATACATCTTCGAAAAATATTTATGTTTCTTTTGGTGTACCGCAGGGAAGTCACTTGGGTCCACTACTATTTTTTCTTCGTTATTCGTTTTTTTTTTTTTAAATTCTGATGTACGCTGATACTATAAAACTGGTTCTTCACATAAACTCACTTACCGATGCAATTTCATTACAATACGATTTACACACCCTCGTAAATTGGTGTAATGCTAATGATGTCTCTTAACCCAAAAAAATGCAAAAAATTGTCGCTCTTTCGAAACCAACCATTATTATCTTACTACCATATTGGCTCTTACAAATTGGATAATGTTGAGTCTATTGTTGATTTGGGCGTAATCTTAGACCCTTAGCTACGGTTTCAATTACACATTGATTCTTGTGTGAATAAAGCTAAATCTTTATTAGAATTCATCAAGCGTTGGTCCAAAGAGTTTAATGATCCTTACGTAACCAAAAGATTGTTTGTTAGTCTAGTTCGTCCAGTATTAGAATATGGTTGTATTTTATGGGGTCCATTTTATAAATATTATTCTGATAAAATTGAATCAGTACAAATTCAGTTTTTAATTTTTGCCTTGCTTAGTTTAAATTGGAACCCCTCTGAACTTCTTCCCCCAACGAGAGTCGTTTAATGTTGATCGATCTTCAATCTCTTGAATATTGAATCTTTATGTTAAGAGCATTATTTATCATTAAATGAATATGTGCATTGATTGATTCCCCTTTTCTCACGGGTGAAATAAACTGTAATGTAAATTCCTATGAGGATAATTATCTTTAAGATGATTTTCTACCCCAGCGTTTTTTACCCAAGACTAAGATGCGCAATTTTCCGAGAAATAAAACTTTATAAGAAGAGGGTTTCTTCTCCCTTAGAAACAAAGATGTCCAATAAGGGCCAAAAATGAAAAAAGTGCCCAAGACCCCGAAAATACCTTAAATCATATGATGGTGATACCAAAACGTGATAATTTTTTGCAAAGATGGTTTCTTCTTAAATTATCAACATGAGCTAAAATTAGTACGAAAAATATGGTTAAAATGTAGAATATACTTGAAATCGGGTAGTTCCGTTATCAGGGGTTATGATCCATATCATGACCTGCCAAAGCGATTATAGGTATCTTGAATGTACATTTGAAAAAAGTAAGTCAAAATTAGAAAAAAATCATGCAAAATAAAACATTACTATTTTACATTTGAAAAGTCAAAATGAAAATTTTAATACATCACATTTTTATGCGATTTTCTTGGATATTATCCTTTTCGGAGAGGAGACAATTCCGAATTTGTGTGAATCGTTAAAATCAGTCCAGCGGTTCTTAAGTTATAAGCGTAGCAACTAACACAAATTTAACAAATTTTAATATAAATATTGATTCGACTAAATAGAAATAAATAACTATGGAAGGAGGGCAAAATAATTTCTGAATAGTCAAAGTTAATTACGCTTTTACAACCATTACCATAGCACCTCAAATTGCGCAGTTCCAAAAAGTCTATGTTCTTGTTCATAGTAAAATTCAATGACGATTAAACAATACCCGCGTTGTTGTCCGTCAATCGGTAAACATCACTATAGATCGGCGGGCCTGGGGACTGTACCAAAATATTTACGTATGTTGACATTTTTCTGTAAGATGGTTCTCTACTCACAAAGTATCCTAAAAACAGCAAATAATGGCCAAATCAGTTGAAAAACGTGGCCAAGACCACGGTCACAGCTGAGATCAGGGATACATTTATATAAGGGTTATACCAAAACGTGGCCCAACCAATATTCTCTTGGGGGTTACAAATTCAATAGAAAACAAAATTTTCTTTTCCGACCACCAATTAGATGTGAAAGTGGACTTGGAGATACTCCAATGTGGGGAGTTTACTTAAATAAATTCCTATGTGCAATTATCTGTATGATGGTTCCCTACCCCAGGGTAGCATAAATACAATTTTTAGCCAAATCAATTAATGAATGTGGTCAAGACCAAAATGGGCCCTACTCTGAAAATTTCAAATTTTATGCGAAGAAACAAAGATGCCAAATAATGGCCAAAATATTAAAAAAGTGACCAAGACACCAAAAATAGCTTAAATCATACGATGGTTATATAAATATGAAATCGGGTTGTACCCTTATCCGTGAGTTATGATCGATATCATGACCTGCAAAAGCGATTTAAGGTATCTTGAATGTTTGGGAAGAATTTCTGGAAGGATAGAAATCCTTTTCTTACTAAGAGCCCCATTCGCTCTACTATTTTCCACCCTTTATATTTGGTATTTTTCTGAATGTACATTGGACGGATTATTGTGACAGGAAAGTAGTAGTTCCACGCTTTGAAATGAGCCCCATTGGTCTTATTCGGTCATTTTTGTTTGTTTAAATGTGTTCGCATCTTCCAGCTGTAACGCCCAAAAGTCATGCTTTCGTTTTTGGGGTACATTATTATTTTAAATACCATTTTTACTTACATATGTTATATACATCAACTATGAATTATTTAAATGTATTTGAATATTAACGGTCACACAGGTCCCCTAGTAAAAAGAGGTATAATTAAAATACAACATTGGAACCCCTGGTGGCAAATGACGGAACTACGCAAAACTGTCAGATTGGGATCAGCTGCTGTCATGAGAAAACAACAATCGTCGACCAGCCAAAAAGGTATAAAAGGAGACGCATTTCACACAATCGAGACTGCCCTTTTTTACATTGATTTTTTTGGGGTTTTCTGAATTTTGAATTTTGTATTTAATTATTTGTATAATTGCCGCTGGCAGAATTCTGCAGCGTTTTAATATATTTGTAGTAGATAGCGAATAGCCATATGTTTATTTTATTCCTAATTTAGCAGTAAGTTATGCTGTTTAGATTTTAAGTATTTTATCAATAAATATGGCCTTAGGCAAAAACGAAACGAAACACAATCGAGATCAGTCTTCTGTTGATGGTTGGTAAGTCAAGAGTTATTGGGAGGAAGAAAAGGCGCGCAACCTTGGTTGAATTGAGTCTTAGTAAGCCAAACAATAAGCCTTGACTATTTGTGGTGACTGGACTGGACTGAACGCAGGGTCAAGTGAGGGTTGTAGCAATACTCCCTATTCTTGGGGCTGCGTTGACGGCGACTGAACGCAGGGTCAAGTGAGGGCTGTAGCAATACTCCCTATTCTTCGGGCTGCGTTGACGGCGACTGACGTACTCAGCGGGCTGCTGCTGTGCCAAAGCTGCCGCCACCCTATTCGTCGTTCGCCTCTCCATCGGGCCGCCGCTGTGCCAAGCTGCCGCCACTACTACTCGCCGCTGACGTATTCATCGGGCCGCCGTTGTACCAAAGCTGCCGCCACTACTATTCGTCACCTGCGTATTCATCGGGCCGCCGCTGTGCCAAGCTGCCGCCACTACTACTCGCCGCTGACGTATTCATCGGGCCGCCGCTGTGCCAAAGCTGCCGCACTACTATTCGTCATATTCGTCACCTGCGTATTCATTTAACATTTCGACTGAACTTTGTGATTTAGTGTTCTTCGTAAAAAGTTCTGAACGTGATTTTATTGTGTTTAGTGTAGTATTTAGTGTTATGTAAGGAAATAAATTTAAAACGTTTTAAGAAAACATTTTTGCTTCGCTCTCTCTCTCTTTATGTCCTAACAAATAAATTCTTGTGACGACTCTGGCCCCCGCTGAACCTGCCCCAGCTTCAAAGTGAAAACACGTCGTCACAATGGCGCCCGAGCAGGGACATGAAGGAGAGAAAGAATAAATAAATGAGTGAACAATAATTAGACAAATACGGATGAAAACCCAGTAAAAAAAAAACGAAAAAAAAAACTGAAACAAGTGAGAATAATAAAAAATGTCAAACGAAAAGACAATGTTGAAGGTCTCCTGGGCCTACATGCTAAAACAAAAAGACTTGGTAACATATCTTACTGAATTCAATCTTGATCCAGTTGGAAAAGTGGACGATCTCCGAAAAAGATGGGCTAAATTTCTCCACGACGACCATGAAGCCGATGTATACAGACGGCTTATAGAGTTGCAAAACAGACATGAAAGTACCAGTCCGACCAAATCGCCGACATTGCGAGCCGTCACAAAACAACCCCTTATAACCGTAACACCGTGTGGAGCAGAAGCAATAGTATTATCCCCAATAAAAACAGAGTACGCCCTTCCCCACACTTCCGCGGAAAAGGTCACATGGAGAGCCAAGCACAGGGGTAACAAACGGTCAAAAAGTACAGAAGTTGTCGCCAACAAACCCCGAATATGGATTTCAAAAAAATTCTCCGCCCAAGTCATCCAATAATTCGTCGTTAATCGTAATTCTCGACCAAATCCGAAAATGGAATATTACTTTTGAAAAGGGAATGGACCCTATTGGATTCGTAGAACGTGTAGAAGAAATGGCTGAAATGTACATCGTGGAATTGAATCAAATAACTAAAGTAATGCCAGAGTTGTTACGAGGTAAAGCTTTAATCTGGTTAAGGAACAACAATCGACACTGGACTACCTGGAGCAAATTTAAGAGCGATTTTCTGAAATTCTTTTGCCCCTGAGATACTTTGATAAATTGGAGGATGAAATTAGGAGAAGGATTCAGCGTAATAAGGAGCCGTTTAAGGAATATGTACTCTCTATACAGCATCTTATGCAGCACACCAATATGACCGAAGAACAAAAATTGGAACGAATTTTTAGAAACGCGCAGTCGGATTATCAATGGTACATTCGCCGTAAAGACTTTACCACACTTTCGGAATTGATCTCCTTGGCAGACGAACTAGAAAGCATACCAAATAATTCTCGGTCAGAACAGCCGCGACATCAACAAAACTATAATCGACATGCAGATAACTCTAGAAATAACCTGTATTGCACCAATCAAGGTGACCAAGTGCTAAACGAAAGCCCATCCAATACGGAAACGCAGCAGGACGAACCCCCGGCAAAGAAGAGTAACCAGAATATTACATCATTGCAATGTTAAGAATATCGCCTTACTGCAACTGTCTTAATAGAGGGGAAAGCTATTAAAGCAACTGTCGACACTGGTGCCACTAGCTGTTTTATAAAAAGAGAGTTTGCTGAAAAGATCAAGAAAAGGTTTACTTATTCACGATATGAGGCAAATGTTATCCTCGCAGACGGCACCGCGGTAAACATCACAAGATCAACGGTGTTACCTGTTACATTTGGAAGCCAAAGCTCAGATGTTACATTTCTCATCATGCCACAATTCAAGGAAAACATCATATTGGGATTGGAATTTCTAAAACAGTTCCACACGACCATTCACTGCGCCGGTATAAGCGTCAAATTAAGTAAGCCAACCACATCAACGGAGCGTTGTACCGTGGCTATAGGAGAGGAAACCCCATCAAAAGAAGTAATAGATACAATGACAGCTACGAATAATGTATCCCCCAACGTGAAGGAAGATAAATCATTACCAGGAACGCCGGGACACGTTGTCAAACTATCATCAACATCGCTATCTTCCCGATCGTCGTCGTCATCCTCATCAGCCTGGTCGTCTTCATCGTCATCCTCATCAGCCTTGTCGTCTTCATCATCATCCACAAGCCAAACGATGACACCTCATCAGCCAACATTGTGTAGCAGTCAACCTTCCATCGATGAAGTGTTTATACCCAGTAAGGAGAATAATAGCACACCAAGTACGCTCAAATTGCCAGTCACTGAAATCCCAACTGAGACAACGCCATCGTCCTCGACAGACAATCCCGGGAACGATAACACATTTCTCGAACTGCCAAATTATCCCGAAAACCTACAAAGCCGTATCGAGAAGTTTAAAAACAATTGGAAAAGGGGACACAAACTGAAGCGAATGGTTAAACAAGATGGCAAGCAGTACCGCATAATAATATCAGCAGACGGGGTAGTGAAGGTATCTCTCCGAACTTCTGCAATTGGTCTCTAACATACCTTTATATTCGACCGAGATATAGTCGAACCAAAGTGCCCATGTCGGAGAAATAAAAGGTTACATAACACCCTAGGGCTTCCTGGCTATTGAAACCCAATACCAATAGAGAAAGCAAATCAAGGAAATCAAAAATCAGAGGGAGGAAGAGAGGCCATGTAACGCCCAAAAGTCATGCTTTCGTTTTTGGGGTACATTATTATTTTAAATACCATTTTTACTTACTTATGTTATATACATCAACTATGAATTATTTAAATGTATTTGAATATTAACGGTCACACAGGTCCCCTAGTAAAAAGAGGTATAATTAAAATACAACATTGGAACCCCTGGTGGCAAATGGCGGAACTACGCAAAACTGTCAGATTGGGATCAGCTGCTGTCATGAGAAAACAACAATCGTTGACCAGCCAAAAAGGAATAAAAGGAGACGCATTTCACACAATCGAGATCAGTCTTCTATTGATGGCTGGTAAGTCAAGAGTGATTGGGAGGAAGAAAAGGCGCGCAACCTTGGTTGAATTGAGTCTTAGTAAGCCAAACAATAAGCCTTGACTATTTGTGGTGACTGGACTGGACTGAATGCAGGGTCAAGTGAGGGTTGTAGCAATACTCCCTATTCTTCGGGCTGCGTTGACGGCGACTGAATGCAGGGTCAAGTGAGGGTTGTAGCAATACTCCCTATTCTTCGGGCTGCGTTGACGGCGACTGAACGCAGGGTCAAGTGAGGGTTGTAGCAATACTCCCTATTCTTCGGGCTGCGTTGACGGCGACTGAACGCAGGGTCAAGTGAGGGTTGTAGCAATACTCCCTATTCTTCGGGCTGCGTTGACGGCGACTGAACGCAGGGTCAAGTGAGGGTTGTAGCAATACTCCCTATTCTTCGGGCTGCGTTGACGGCGACTGAACGCAGGGTCAAGTGAGGGCTGTAGCAATACTCCCTATTCTTCGGGCTGCGTTGACGGCGACTGACGTACTCAGCGGGCTGCTGCTGTGCCAAAGCTGCCGCCACCCTATTCGTCGTTCGCGTATTCATCGGGCCGCCGCTGTGCCACTCTATTCGCCGCTGACGTATTCATCGGGCCGCCGCTGTGCCAAAGCTGCCGCCACTACTATTCGTCACCTGCGTATTCATCGGGCCGCCGCTGTGCCAAAGCCGCCGCCACCCTATTCGTCGTTCGCCTCTCCATCGGGCCGCCGCTGTGCCAAGCTGCCGCCACTACTACTCGCCGCTGACGTATTCATCGGGCCGCCGCTGTGCCAAAGCTGCCGCCACTACTATTCGTCACCTGCGTATTCATCGGGCCGCCGCTGTGCCAAAGCCGCCGCCACCCTATTCGTCGTTCGCCTCTCCATCGGGCTGCCGCTGTGCCAAGCTGCCGCCACTACTATTCGTCGTTCGCCTCTTCATCGGGCCGCCGCTGTGCCAAAGCTGCCGCCACTACTATTCGTCACCTGCGTATTCATCGGGCCGCCGCTGTGCCAAAGCCGCCGCCACCCTATTCGTCGTTCGCCTCTCCATCGGGCCGCCGCTGTGCCAAGCTGCCGCCACTACTACTCGCCGCTGACGTATTCATCGGGCCGCCGCTGTGCCAAGCTGCCACTGCTACCCGCTTACTAACATTTTGACTGAACTTTGTGATTTAGTGTTCTTCGTAAAAAGTTCTGAACGTGATTTTATTGTGTTTAGTGTAGTATTTAGTGTTATGTAGGGAAATAAATTTATAACGTTTTAAGAAAACATTTTTGCTTCGCTCTCTCTCTCTTTATGTCCTAACAAATAAATTTTTGTGACGACTCTGGCCCCCGCTGAACCTGCCCCAGCTTCAAAGTGAAAACACGTCGTCATACAGCTGAACCACGATGTAGGCCCTAGAGTTGAAAGGTAGATGTCAGTTAACATCGTATTTCGCACTTATTTCATTTTTTTGGTGAAAAATTGTATATAGTGAAAAATTATTCTTTATTTTGTTCACAAAAACTCCACTGAATTCAATTTAATAATACAAATTGAAAAAAATTGACAAAAGAAGAATAACAAATTGAAAAAATCGTCAACTTGTTCGCTGAATTTTTACAGCAAATGTTTAAAGATCCTTATATAGCTTGTCAATAGAATGTACTTCTATTTTAAAATTCGATTCCATTAAATTATTTCGACATCATCTATTCCGTTTCGCCACAACATAATTCGGTACTACACTTCCATGTAACTCGCCATCAATTTCATTTCTCAAGAAATCAAGTAAATTAAATAAATTGGTTTAATATTCAAATTCAAAAATAAAATATAAAAAACACTACAAATGTACATTAGAAAAAAGTAAGTCAAAATGGAAAAAATCGTGCAAAATAAAACATTACTATTGTACATTTCAAAAATCAAAATGCAAATGTTAATATATTACATTTTTTTGGAAATTATCCTTTTCGGAGAGGAGACAATTCCGAATTTGTATGAATCGTTAAAATCAGTCCAGCGGTTCTTAAGTTATAAGCGTAGTAACTAACACAAATTTCTTTTATATATATAAGATAGATATAGATTAAAAAGTACTGACAACGACAGTTCCTCAGCCCCAAATAAATACTTAGAGGGGGATGGAAAGTCAACAGTATCTTGTGCAATTTTCAAACCGATATCTCCTCTATATTGGGAAATATAAGGATTTTAGATAAATCAAAATTGTGGGCGCAAAAGTGGGCGTGGTCTATATTTTTTTCTTTAAAAATCTAACCCGGGGTATGACGAAAGTTTTTACAAAAAATTATGCAAATCGGTCCAGTCGTTTTCAACTGATTCCGTTACCAACAAACAACAATTGATTTTTATATATATAGATATATATTGAGGGCAGACTGATTTCAGAATAGTCAAATATAATTACTATTTTACACCCATTACCGTAAAATGGGAACTAATTTTATTTGTCATTTAAATTGTAAATTGGAGACCCGATAAAGTCCATATTTTTCATCATTGTATAATTCAATGACGATTCAACAAATATTCGGTCCCGTGCTACTTTCTTATATCTGTAATTTGTTCATGTTTTCACAATTAATTATAGATGTACATCTCAAACTTACGTTCTTGGGGGTTACAAATTCAAAAGAATACAAAATTTTCTTTTCTGACCACACATTAGATGTGAAAGTGGACTTAAGAATACTCCAATGTGGGGACTTTACTTAAATAAATTCCTATGTGGCAATTATCTGTATGATGGTTCCCTACCCCAGGGTACCATAAATATAATTTTTTTGCCAAATCAATTGATGAATGTGTTCAAGACCAATATAGGCCCTACTCCGCAAATTTTATGCGAAGAGGTTCTCTACCCCCTTAGAAACAAAGATGCCAAATAAGGGCCAAAAATAGAAGAAAGTGGCAAAGACCCCAAAAATAGCTTAAATTATACGATGGTCATATATGATCGATATCATGACCTGCAAAAGCGATTCAAGGTATCTTGAAAGTTCGGGAAGAATTTCTGGAAGGATAGAAATACTTTTCTTACTAAAAGTCTCATTCGCTTTACTATTTTGCACCCTTTATATTTGGTATTTTACTGATTGTACTCCCAAAAAAGTTTGCATTTTGAGCTCTCATTGGACGGATTATTGCCACATGAAAGAAGTAGGTTCACGCTTTGAAATGAGTCCTATTAGTCTTGTTCGGTTATTTTTGTTTGTTTAAATGTGTTCGCATCTTCCAGCTGAACCACGATGTAGGCCCTGGAGTTGAAAGGTAGATGTCAGTTAATATGGTATTTCACACTTATTTCATTTTTTGGTGAAAAATTGTATATAGTGAAAAATTATTCTTTATTTTGTTCACAAAAAATCCACTGAATTCAATATGATAATACAAATTGAAAAAAATTGACAAAAGGAGAATAACAAATTGAAAAAATCTTCAACTTGTTCGCTGATTTTTTACAGCAACTGTTTAAAGATCCTTACAAAGTTTTTCAATAGAATGTACTTTTATTTTAAAATTCAATTCCATTGATTTCTTTCGATATTTTCCCGATTTGAGAATTTTTGCAATGAGATCTCTTTTTCGTGATTTTTTAGCGATTTTGAAAACGTAATTATCTTTTAACTTTGTTGTGATCGCGTTAAATTATTTTGATATCATCTATTCCGTTTCGCCACCACATAATTCGGTACTACACTTCCATGTAGCCTGCCATCAAATTCAGTTCTCAAGAAATCAGGTCAAATAAAAAAATTGGTTTAATATTCAAATTCAAAAATAAAATATAAAAAACACTACAAATGTACATTAGAAAAAAAGTAAGTCAAAATGAAAAAAAAAAATCATGCAAAATAAAACATTACTATTGTACATTTCAAAAGTCAAAATGAAAATGTTAAAATATCACATTTTTACGTAATTTTTTTGGATATTATCCTTTTCGGATAGGAGACAATTTCGAATTTTTATGAATCTTTAAAATCAGTTCAGCGGTTCTTAAGTTATAAGCGTGGTAACTAACACAACTTTCTTTTATATATATAGACTAGCTGGCCCGGTCCGCGTTGCCGGCCCGTAGTTTTAGTCTTTAATGCAAATTTTGCATAGCATAATATTTCACAAATCTAGCTCATAAAGGTGAACAAATTTTAATATAAATATTTATTCGACTAAATAGAAATAAATAACTATGGAAGGAGGGCAAAATAATTTCTGAATAGTCAAAGTTAATTACGCTTTTACACCCATTACCATAGCACCTCAAATTGCGCAGTTCCCAAAAAGTCTATGTTCTTGTTCATAGTAAAATTCAATGACGATTAAACAATGCCCGCGTTGTTGTCCGTCAATCGGTAAACATCACTATAGATCGGCGGGCCTGGGGACTGTACCAAAATATTTACGTATGTTGACATTTTTCTGTAAGATGGTTCTCTACTCACAAAGTATCCTAAAAACAGCAAATAATGGCCAAATCAGTTGAAAAACGTGGCCAAGACCACGGTCACAGCTGAAATCAGGGATACATTTATATAAGGGTTATACCAAAACGTGGCCCAACCAATATTCTCTTGGGGGTTACAAATTCAATAGAAAACAAAATTTTCTTTTCCGACCACCAATTAGATGTGAAAGTGGACTTGGAGATACTCCAATGTGGGGAGTTTACTTAAATAAATTCCTATGTGCAATTATCTGTAAGATGGTTCCCTACCCCAGGGTGACATAAATACAATTTTTAGCCAAATCAATTAATGAATGTGGTCAAGACCAAAATGGGCCCTACTCTGAAAACTTAAAATTTTATGCGAAAAGGTTCTCTACCTTCTTAGAAACAAAGATGCCAAATAATGGCCAAAATATTAAAAAAGTGACCAAGACACCAAAAATAGCTTAAATCATACGATGGTTATATAAATATGAAATCGGGTTGTACCCTTATCCGTGAGTTATGATCGATATCATGACCTGCAAAAGCGATTTAAGGTATCTTGAATGTTTGGGAAGAATTTCTGGAAGGATAGAAATCCTTTTCTTACTAAGAGTCCCATTCGCTCTACTATTTTCCACCCTTTATATTTGGTATTTTTCTGAATGTACATTGGACGCATTATTGTGACAGGAAAGAAGTAGTTCCACGCTTTGAAATGAGCCCCATTAGTCTTATTCGGTCATTTTTGTTTGTTTAAATGTGTTCGCATCTTCCAGCTGAACCACGATGTAGGCCCTGGAGTTGAAAGGTAGATGTCAGTTAACATCGTATTTAGCACTTATTTCATTTTTTTGGTGAAAAATTGTATATAGTGAAAAATTATTTTTTATTTTGTTCACAAAAACTCCACTGAATTCAATATAATAATACAAATTGAAAAAAATTGACAAAAGAAGAATAACAAATTGAAAAAATCTTCAACTTGTTCGCTGATTTTTTACAGCAAATGTTTAAAGATCCTTATATAGCTTGTCAATAGAATGTACTTCTATTTTAAAATTCGATTCCATTAAATTATTTCGACATCATCTATTCCGTTTCGCCACAACATAATTCGGTACTACACTTCCATGTAACTCGCCATCAATTTCATTTCTCAAGAAATCAAGTCATTAAATAAATTGGTATTAATATTCAAATTCAAAAATAAAATATAAAAAACACTACAAATGTACATTAGAAAAAAGTAAGTCAAAATGGACAAGTTAAAAAGCAGTAAGTTCGGCCGGGCCGAACTTTTAATACCCTCCACCATTTACAACGAATTTGGAAATTTTCAAAAAATAAAATCCTTAACAAATTCTGTTAAAATTTTAAAAATACCGAATATAGCCGTTATATTGGGGTCTATACGACGTGGACATACATATGCATTGTTTGTCATAAGCCATTACCATATTCAAATTCGAAACTGGACCCGCACCGACAATTTTCTGTCACAGACTGTAGTTCCCATAACGAACTTCAAATACCAAATTTTAAACAATTCCGGTTAATAATGTCGCTATCATCAAAATACCGAATATAGCGAGGTGCCGTTATATGGGGGCTATACGAAGACGTGGACCTGCACAAACAATTTTCTGTCTTAGGGTGTAGTATCCATTTGGAACTTCAAATACCAAATTTGAAACAATTCCAGTGAATAATGTCGCTAAAATCATCAAAATACCGAATATAGGGAAGTACCGTTATATTGGGGCTATACGAAGACGTGGACCTGCAAAGACAATTTTCTGTCTTAGGGTGTAGTATCCATTTGGAACTTCAAATACCAGATTTGAAACAATTCCCGTGAAAAATGTCGCTAAAATCATCAAAATACCGAATATCGGGAGGTACCGTTATATGGGGGCTATACGAAGACATAGACTTGCACAGACAATTTTCTATCTTAGGGTGTAGTATCCATTTGGAACTTCAAATACCAATTTTGAAACAATTCCGGTGAATAACGTCGTTAAAATCATCAAAATACCGAATATCCGGAGGTACCGTTATATGGGAGCTATATGAAAACGTGGACCTACATGGCCCATTTACGAACTTAACCTGCCTACTGGAAAAATAAACATGTGTGCAAAATTTTAGTCATCTATCTCAATTTATTCGAAAGATAGCGTGATTACAACAGACACACAGACGGACAGACAGACAGACAGACAGACAGACAGACAGACGGACAGACAGACAGACAGACGGACATCGCTAAATCGACTTAGAATTTTACGCTGATCAAGAATATATACACTTTGTTGGGTCTGACATGAGTATTTCGAGGAGTTACAAACGGAATGACAAAGTTAATATACCCTCCATAGTATGGTGGAGGGTATAAAAAAATCATGCAAAATAAAACATTACTATTGTACATTTCAAAAGTCAAAATGAAAATGTTAATATATCACATTTTTACGCAATTTTTTTGGATATTATCCTTTTCGGAGAGGAGACAATTCCGAATTTGTATGAATCGTTAAAATCAGTCCAGCGGTTCTTAAGTTATAAGCGTAGTAACTAACACAAATTTCTTTTATATATATAAGATAGATATAGATTAAAAAGTACTGACAACGACAGTTCCTCAGCCCCAAATAAATACTTAGGATGAAAAGTCAACAGTATCTCGTGCAATAATTTTCAAACCGATATCTCCTCTATATTGGGAAATATAAGGATTTTAGATAAATCAAAATTGTGGGCGCAAAAGTGGGCGTGGTCTATATTTTTTTCTTTAAAAATCTAACTCGGGGAATGACTAAAGTTTTTACAAAAAATTATGGAAATCGGTCCAGTCGTTTTCAACTGATTCCATTACCAACAAACAACAATTGATTTTTTTAAATATATATATATATATATATATATATATATATATATATATATATATATATATATATATATATATATATATATATATATATATATATAGAATTGTTTGTTCAAGCTAGTCCTTATCTACTACGCGTACTTAGCAGAGCTACTATTAACAAAGATATGTTTATATTGCGAATTTGTTTGAAAAAAAAAACATTATTGTATTGTAGTAGGTTAAGTTAGATTTATGCAAGTAGTTATTAAGAAATAAAATTAGAATCTAAACTACATCCGAGCGTAAAGGTTGTTCTTTCTTTTTCAAATAAACATTAGTCCTTCGATAATAATATTCAGCGGCCATAGGGAAATAAAAAAGGTCACAAAGGAAATTTAAAAGATTGAAAAAATAAATAAAATAATAATACTACTAATAATAAAAGACCACAAGGGGCACAAAACAGACCACTGGGGCAAATCTTAAAGATTTAAAAAAAAATTAAAATAAGACCACAATTTGGAAGGAGCTTGAAAATTAAAAAAAAATCCGAAAACTACCACTTAATTAACAACCGTTATCGGGAGGTACCGCTGTATAATATGGGGAGCATACGAAGACGTGCTTATGAAATATTGTGTAATATGAGAACAGAACAGTTTCAGTGAATTATGTGGACCTGCATAAAATGTTTGTCATAGGCTGTAGTACCCATTACGAAATTTGAAAAATTCCGGTAAATAATGTCGCTAAAATGATGAAAATAACGAATATCGGGAGGTACCGTTATATGGGGGCTGTAAGGAGACGTGGACCTGCATATGATTTTTTTTGCCATAGGTTGTGGTTCCCATCACGAACTTTAAATACGAAATACGTTATATGGTACGATATCGTGGACCGATATAGCCCATCTTCGAACTTGACCTGCCTGCAAACAAAAGACTGAGTGATCTGTGAAAAAAAAAATTTAAAATATATATATTTTTTTTGCGTTCGGTCCCACGCCTCTCACACCCGCCCCTGCCGACCGAGGGGGCAACCTCCCTATAACGTAGAGAGCGCGTGCACACCAAAGTCCCAGTGAATAAAATACAAAAGTAATTTTTAAAGTTATACACAACTTAGTAAACATAAATTTACAAAGCAACAATCTAAAAGCGCTACTCATTGACCACATCTACTTTTCCGCATAGGGGATTGTAGATCAAACGCCAGATGATCAAACAGCTTGATGATTTAAAACAAACCTTAAATACAGCTTATAGAGTTAAGAAAAACAAACATATTAGATAACATAACATTAACATAGACATTTCACGACATAAATTACATTTTTTTTATTGTGTTCAAGGGACTATTTTAGCAAATAGATTTATATAAGCTGTTATAAATTACACAAAGTGATCTCATTGAGCTGTTAAGTTCATAATTTCTTTTTGCAATGGACAATTTCAACGGTTAAAAATTACGAGTTCTACGAAAAGGAACATTATAGTTTATTTCACCAGTGAGAAAAGGGGAATCAATCAATCCACGTATTAATTTAATGATAAATAATGCTCTTAACATAAAACGTCTTTTTTCAAGAGATTGAAGATCGATCAACATTAAACGATAGATAGAATTATCTAAGCTGTTATAAATTACACAAAGTGATCTCATTGGGCTGTTAAGTTCATGATTTCTTCTTGCAATGGACAATTTCAACGGTTTAAAATTACGAGTTCTACGAAAAAGAACATTACAGTTTATTTCACCCGTGAGAAAAGGGGAAACAATCAATGCACATATTCATTTAATGATAAATAATGCTCTTAACATAAAGATTCAATATTCAAGAGATTGAAGATCGATCAACATTAAACGACTCTCGTATGGGGGAAGAAGTTCAGAGGGGTTCCAATTTAAACTAAGCAAGGCAAAAATTAAAAACTGAATTTGTACTGATTCAATTTTATCAGAATAATATTTATAAAATGGACCCCATAAAATACAACCATATTCTAATACTGGACGAACTAGACTAACAAACAATCTTTTGGTTACGTAAGGATCATTAAACTCTTTGGACCAACGCTTGATGAATTCTAGTAAAGATTTAGCTTTATTAACACAAGAATGAATGTGTAAATGAAACCGTAGCTAAGGGTCTAAGATTACGCCCAAATCAACAAAAGACTCAACATTATCCAATTTGTAAGAGCCAATATGGTAGTAAGATAATAATGGTTGGTTTCGACAGAGCGACAATTTTTTGCATTTTTTTAGGTTAAGAGACTTACCATTCGCATTACACCAATTTAAATCGTATTGTAATGAAATTGCATCGTTAAGTGAGTTTATGTGAAGAAAGAGTTTTACAGTATCAGCGTACATCAGATCAGCGTTCATTAGAAAAACGAGTAATTTTCGGAAAATCGTTCAGATTAAGAACAAATAGTAGTGGACCAAAGTTACTTCCCTGCGGTAACCAAAAGCAACATAAAAAAATTTCGAAGATGTATTATTAAAAATACCATTTTGGGTGCCACAATCTAAAACTAGTTTAAGGAGCAAAAGCTTGTGCACTACCGTATCAAAAGCTTTTTACTGTTTACTAACAAAACCGTTATGTACATGACAAACAAATTCTAAGAGATTAGTGATTGTAGATCTACCTTTCATGAATCCATGTTGAGAGGGTGAAATTATAGTTTTTAGGTAATGTGATATCCTAAAACTAAAAGTTCGAAGAGTTTGGGAATAGCACTTAATTTAGCGATACATCTATAATTATCGACTGAACACCTATTTCCTGATTTATGAAGAGGAATGACAAAGCTCAACCTCCAGTAACATGGAAAATAACCTTTTATTAGGGAATAATAAAAATTTTAGTGAGCGGCACGTAAAGTTCGCTAACACAAGATTTTAGTATATACGTTGGAATGCTATCAGGACCAGGGGAGAACGAAGAACGTAATGTTCTTAACCCAGAAAAAACGTCATCTTCTGTTAAGATAATACTAGGAAAATAGTTCAATTTATCGATATTGTAGCTATAAATACCGTTAAAAGTGTTCGACGTATAAGATGATTGAAAAAAGACGGCAGATAAATTAGCAACATCTAAGTTATCACTAGATTCAATACTACCAATTTTCATATGACTTGGAAATTTTTGCGATTTCCTTTTAGAATTTACAAATTTGAAAAAATTTTTTGGGATTATGCAACAAGTTCTGTCTCATCTTATTAAATGTTGAGAATAACATTTGGAATTTTCAGAGTTGTATTTATACCTTGCAGAAAAATACTTTGAATAATTCAATGCCTTATTCGATTTCTTAAATTTTTTAAATAATCTTCTTTTTAAAAGGCGTAAACCAAGCGGGAGCGGGTCTATAATTTGCTTAATAGTAGGTACCGAATAAGATAAAGCAGATTTAAGTTGATCATAGAATGTTGAGACACTGGAGTCAATATCGCCATATAGTATTATATTAGTAGAAGAGGCTCTCAATTCGAGATTTATCATCAGCGTGGGATGATAGCTTTCATCAGGAAGTACAAAGGGAGAGCATCTGGATATCGAAATGTTGAACCAAGGAGAGAAGACTAAATCCAATAATCTGTCTTTAATATTTAAAATGTCATTCAATTCGTACAAGCAGGATTCAAATATAATATCCCAAAAGGCATGAAAACCAATTGGGTATGACGAGGGAACATAATCTACAATATTAAACCCATACACATTAACGAAGAATTATCCGTAAGAAAAGAAGACACTTTAGCAATTAGATTGGCATGGTTTATATAAATTTCAAGTCTAGAGTTAGGAGCTGTGTTACAGTGTTACCTGTGATATTTAGTTTAGCACATAAAAATTCACTAATGGGATCAGCTGAGACATCAAAAAACGCCGCCCCTTTTTTCATTGCTCGATCCTTTCTGTAAACGTGATAATTGTCAGAGAAAACCTCAGTATCAAGAACATCAGATTTTAACCATGTTTCCATAAAAGCAATTATTTTAAATTCACAAAAGAAGCTTTTAAGGAATAATGTCATGTTTACGTTAAAACTTTTTGTAGGGTTAACCTTCTTTGAGAGGATTTATTTGAAGTAAAAGTAATGGATATGACAATTTAAATCCAAATCCAGTGGGTTAACCCTCATATATATAAACGTACTATAAGTTTCTCAGTTTAGTATTTCATCCTCTAACATTTTGGTAGAGGATCCCGCAAACATCAATTAGTTTTTTGACGCTAGTAAGATATTCACTGGTCTAATTGAATTAGAGCGTTATCGGAATATAAATTCTTTTACAAAGGTATCTTAGGCCCAAAATGAACTACTAACAAGAATGTTAAACAATCTGGGAGGAACAGTTATTTTGTATGACGAAATATCAGGCTGCTGAGAGGAACGAAATTTAAAGATGTTTAAATCTTGATCAGTCACACCATTTAGATTAGATTTTATATAGCTGCGAAAGTTGTGCACTGCCGTATCAAAAGCTTTGCTAAAATTCTGCTGTTTACTAACAAATGTATATATATATATATATATATATATATATATATATATATATATATATATATATATATGTAGTCTGACAACTCTGCTCGCTTACAAGTGTTTTTCTGTGTGTCCAATATCATTCTGAATTATAAATTAATTTTTCCGTGTTTTTTTTTTGTGTCTCTCAAGTACTAAATAGTGATATTTCAAATATTTGAATTTATTTAAATTCCATTTGTGCGAAGTTTTCGCGTTTCATTCAGTGTTTTCCACCTTATTTACATTGGTGTTTATATTCTTCTTTTTGGTTTCCTATCCTTTCTTGCTTCCTTTGTGTTATTCTGTGTATTGACGTTTGTGGCTAGTATATATGACTTCATAATTGACATTAGAGTCCTGCTCTTCATATTGTCCTACAAAATCTTCATTAATGTCAGCCTCGATGTAGACCATTCTGTTTTGATGGTTGATGGATATTGTCTGAAACATGCCGTTTAATTAGGCACGAAGACATGATTTGTTTGTGGCCTATTTTTATAATATTTTTGGAGGTAAAGTTTATAGAGTTTGTGGTAATCGATATCCTCCCAACTAAGTGAGTCCAGGATGAAACACCATTAAAGGGTTAGTTGTCCAACTATTGTGACTTTCTGAACTGCTGATGTTAGGATGCTTTGTAATGCTAGGCCCTCTGAATTGTTCTTGTGCATGGACTTTGATTTTTAATCCAAGTCAGTTTTATTCAATATAATTTGATTACAAAGTGAATAAATTTACCTCAGCGCCATGAAGGCTTCATCGGGTAATATATTAAATTTATCAATGCCTTGTATTTATTCATAAAAACGTGAATTTGATTGTTTGTTGTAATTTACGCACAATATTGCTCAATAAAATTGATTTTAATATTCTTCTAAAATTGTAGCTTAATTTTCTATATGATTTGGGATACGGTTTAGTTCTATTCAGATTTTAGGTTCAATTCGCCTCTGGTGTGCACCTTGCTACCCTAGAATTTAAACTGTTCCTCGTATTAATTGAAGTTATTGGTCAAGGTTCAGAACTATGTATAACATATATGTAGACATGCAACTGTAAAATGCAGTTAAATCATAGCATAGCATCATATTCCACTTGATTTAGAACAACCTCACGATTGTATGGGTAGAAAGAGCGATATCATTCCCATACAATACTAAAATCGGTGACTAAAAAAATATGGAGTTTTGGCCAGGAAAATCGACTATTGTGTGATACTAAAAAAAATAAATGTTTTAAAATTAAAATCTTATAAATTGAATAAATGATATTATAGACAAACATTAATAAGTCAATTACATTCAATTCTAAACAAATTGATTTTTTATACCCTCCACCAAAAAAGATATGGAGGGTATATTAAGTTCGTCATTCCGTTTGTAACTCATCGAAATAATCATTTTAGACCCAACAAAGTATATATATTCCTGATCAGCGTAAAATTCTAAGACGATTTAGCCCTGTCCGTCCGTCTGTTGTAATCACGCTACAGTCTAAACGAATTAAGATAGGAAGCTAAAATTTTGCAGGTCAAGTTCGAAGATGGGCTATATCGGTCCACGATATCGTATAGCCCCCATATAACGGTACCCCCCGATATTCGGTATTTTGATGATTTTACTCAAATTTTTCAACGGAATTGTCTGAAAATACACACAAGGAGTTCCCTGTGGGTACTTTATACCTCGGCAGAGAATTGTCCATATAGGTCCACGATATCGTATAGCCCCCATGTAACGGTACCCCCCCGATATTCGGTATTTTGATGATTTTACCCACATTTTTCAACGGAATTGTCTGAAAATCCACACAAGGAGTTCCTTGTGGGTACTTTATACCTCGGCAGAGAATTGTCCATATAGGTCCACGATATCGTATAGCCCCCATGTAACGGTACCCCCCGATATTCGGTATTGTGATGATTTTACCCACATTTTTCAACGGAATTGTCTGAAAATCCACACAAGGAGTTCCTTGTGGGTACTTTATACCTCGGCAGAGAATTGTCCATATAGGTCCACGATATCGTATAGCCCCCATGTAACGGTACCCCCCCCCGATATTCGGTATTTTGATGATTTTACCCACATTTTTCAACGGAATTGTCTGAAAATCCACACAAGGAGTTCCTTGTGGGTACTTTATACCTCGGCAGAGAATTGTCCATATAGGTCCACGATATCGTATAGCCCCCATGTAACGGTACCCCCCGATATTCGGTATTGTGATGATTTTACCCACATTTTTCAACGGAATTGTCTGAAAATCCACACAAGGAGTTCCTTGTGGGTACTTTATACCTCGGCAGAGAATTGTCCATATAGGTCCACGATATCGTATAGCCCCCATGTAACGGTACCCCCCGATATTCGGTATTTTGATGATTTTACCCACATTTTTCAACGGAATTGTCTGAAAATCCACACAAGGAGTTCCTTGTGGGTACTTTATACCTCGGCACAGAATTATCTATATAGGTCCACAATATCGTATAGCCCCCATATAACGGTACCCCGGATATTCGGTATTTTGATGATTTTACCCACATTTTTCAACGGAATTGTCTGAAAATCCACACAAGGAGTTCCTTGTGGGTACTTTATACCTCGGCAGAGAATTATTTATATAGGTCCACAATATCGTATAGCCCCCGTATAACGGTACCCCCCGATATTCGGTATTTTGATGATTTTACCCACATTTTTCAACCGAATTGTCTGAAAATCCACACAAGGAGTTCCTTGTGGGTACTTTATACCTCGGCAGAGAATTATTTATATAGGTCCACAATATCGTATAGCCCCCATATAACGGTACCCCCCGATATTCGGTATTTTGATGATTTTACCCACATTTTTCAACGGAATTGTCTGAAAATCCACACAAGGAGTTCCTTGTGGGTACTTTATACCTCGGCAGAGAATTATCTATATAGATCCACGATATTGTATAGCCCTCATATAGCGGTACCCCCGATATTCGGTATTTTGATGTTTTTAGCCATATTTTTCAACGGAATGGTCACAAGGGGTTCTTTGTACACAAAGGGTTCTTTGTGAGCACTTTACCCACCGACAGAGAATTCTCTATATAGGTTAACGATAACGTATAGCTCCCATATAACGGTACCCCGCGATATTCGGTATTTTGATGATTTTAGCCACATTTTCCAATCGTATTGTCTGAAAATCCATACACGGAGTTCCTTGTGAGTACTTTACACGCAGACATAGATTTGTCTTTATAGGTCCACAATATCGTATATCACCCCATATATCGGTACCTTCCTACATTAGATATTTTAAAGAATTTTTATTGGATTTTATGTTTTTGAAAATTTTCTAATTCGTTCCAAATGGTGGAGGGTATTCAAAGTTCGGCCCGGCCGAACTTACTGCTTTTTTATACCCTCCACCATACTATGGAGGGTATATTAACTTTGTCATTCCGTTTGTAACTCCTCGTAATACTCATATCAGACCCAACAAAGTATATATATTCTTGATCAGCGTAAAATTCTAAGTCGATTTAGCGATGTCCGTCCGTCTGTCTGTCTGTCCGTCTGTCTGTCTGTCTGTTGTAATCACGCTATCTTTCGAATGAATTGAGATAGATGGCTAAAATTTTGCACACATGTTTATTTTTCCAGTAGGCAGGTTAAGTAGGTCCACGTTTTCATATAGCCCCCATATAACTGTACCTCCCTATATTCGGTATTTTGATGATTTTAGCGACATTATTCACGGGAATTGTTTCAAATTTGTGCATTTGAAGTTCAAAATGGATACTACACTATAAGACGGAAAATTTTCTGTGCAGGTCCACGTCTTCATATAGCCCCCATATAACGGTACCTCCCAATATTCGGTATTTTGATGATTTTAGCGACATTATTCACGGGAATTGTTTCAAATTTGGTATTTGAAGTTCAAAATGGATACTACACCCTAAGACAGAAAATTTTCTGTGCAGGTCCACGACTTCATATAGCCCCCATATAACGGGACCTCCCTATATTCGGTATTTTGATGATTTTAGCAACATTATTCACCGGAATTGTTTCATAATTGGTATTTGAACTTCGTCTGTGACAGAAAATTGTCTGTGCGGGTCCAGGTCTTCGTATAGGCCCCATATATCAGTACCTCCCTATATTCGGTATTTTGAAGATTTTAGGTACAATACCCACCGAAATTGTTTGAGATGTGGTATTTGAAGTTCGTAATGGATGCTGTTAAAACATACATAAATATTTTTTTTTATTATTCTATAAACATACTTTAGATTTAATTACCAAAACAAACAATAAATACAAAAATCAAGCACACCTACATATTTATAAGTTTTAAACTGCTTATACAGCATTATTATATCACATATTTGGACTATTTTATTGTTACAGTTAATTTTCTTTATTTTAGTTCATTGGCCATTGGTTCATTCACTTTTTGCAATGTTTTTAAGTTTCTTTAACACATTTATTTATTTTGCTTACATAGCATTTAATGTCTACTAGTAACCGACCTACATTACAATTAATTTATATCAGCATTTATCAATAGCATTTTTTAATTAATTATGTTAAGAAATTTTGTATATAAAGAGAGCCAGAAATAAAGAAAATTCAGTCGTCTTTTGTAGTGACTAAACTAAGAGTTTTAATTACTATCTAGGCGGCCTCCTTCAAGTTCATGTGCTTGGAAGGAAATTAATTTGGATACTAAGTGTCAGTTCAAATTTATGTGTTTGAACTGAATCGCACTAGATCCTACTATCATAACATTTTTTGGTGAGGAAATTGCCTGTAACTAATCATCATACAACAACTGCTGCTACTCGCTGATAAATCAACAAACAACAATGGCAAATGTCCAAGAGCTTATTTCTCAGCAAGAAGAAAGAGGCAGCAATTTCGAAAAATTCGTCTCTACTATAAAGAAGGCACCTCTTGAAAGGAGAACGGAAGACTTCTACAAGAGCAAACTTGATGAACTAAGGCTGTTATGGCAGAATTTTGAGAAGGCAGAAAACAGAATTCGCGATGATCCATCATTGTCAGAGGATGATCCGTATATTGCTCGGAATCTATATAGAACAATTGGAGAGAAGTTCAGCTCAACAATGGAATATATAGACGCGGAAATGAAGAAACTGAGGTCAGCCAAAAGTAAGCCAGTTCCCACCTTGAGAGAGAAATCGACTGAAGTTGTCGCAGGAGACAAAATACCTTCCCGTGTTGATGGGCTTGTCAGAATGATAAATGCTCGAATGAGTGCCCTTAGTCGTCACTTGCAAGGCTTGGGTACAATCGAAGCGGAACAGCCGAAGCAATTTTATAGCATCAAAGAAGATACTATAAAAAAGCTATGGAATCAAATAACGGAGCTCTACGATGAAATATTGCAGCAGATTGAAGATCCATCGAAAATTGGATTAAGTCAAGAAAACTACGATATGCTGGAAGATTCGGTACAAGACAACTTAATAAAACTAGCAGACTTGAAAGACAAATGCAGCGAAACCGTGACCATTGCACCTCAATTAGGGAGTGACATTATAGCACACAGTTCACTCCCACTACCAAAGGTAACAATTCCTCAATTCAATGGGGATTGTTTGAAGTGGCGTCAGTTCTATGAACTTTTCTTGGAGATGGTAGACAAACAGTCTCTTCCAAGTGTTCAAAAAATGTGGTATCTCAAAACCAATTTGTCTGGCGAGGCTGGCAAACTAATCAGTCATCTATCCTTGACAGAGGATAATTACAAAACGGCATGGATATTGCTGCAAGAACGTTATAACAATAAGCGGGTTCTTGTTTCCACTCTAGTAGAACGGATTTTGAGTCAACCAAATGGAACTTCATCAACGGCCTCCATCAAGGCTCTGCATGACACTACAAAGGAATGCATGCTAGCCCTCAACAATCTTCAAATCGACACAACGTCTTGGGATGCTCTATTGATTCAATTGCTCACAAAGAAATTGGATCACGCTCTGTACATACGATTCATGCAATCACTGGCGAATCCGAAGGAAGTTCCTACTATGAAAGAGCTGTTTTCATTTTTGGAACTTCAATTCGAATCAATGGAATCGATTGGAAAAGCGGCATCTACGCACAAGGGTTCAATCAAAACTGTTTCGTCCGTAACATCAGTGGAGGATCACAGGAGTTGTAAACTGTGCAAGAACGACTCCCATCCAATTTATCATTGTAAGAAGTTCTTGGCAATGACAGAAGGTGAGCGATTGAAATGGATACAGCAACATAAATTGTGTGTAAATTGTTTCAAATCGGACCATGCAGCAAAAACTTGTTTTTCTGGCAACTGTAAAATATGTAGTAATAAGCACAATACATTGCTACATTTGCCAAAAAAGTCTCAACCGTCGCCGAAGGCCTCAAATCAATCACCACCAATAAAAATCGATATCGCACCAGTCAACGTTACTGCAGTTTCTTCGGCATCAGCAGAAGATCAGAAAAATGTAATTCTAGCAACGGCTAGAGTCATCATCAAAGCGACTAACGGTATGTCAGGCGAATTTAGAGCGGTGTTAGACTCGGGTTCGCAAGTGAACATTGTGACGGAAAGACTCATACAAAAATTGTCACTTAGAACAGCAGATGCCTCTTTATCTATTTCCGGAGTCGGAAGGATTCAGAAGAAGGCTTATCATCGGGTAAACATACAAATGTTATCAAGCAATTCTGAATTTTCCACAAATTTGGAAGCATTTGTTTTGCCCACAATTATACCTCCGCAACCAAATCATGATTTGGATATACAAAACTGGCAAATTCCCAAGAATATTAGATTAGCAGACCCTAATTTTAACGTTCAAGGAAAAATTGACATTTTACTCGGAGCTGAGTTTTACTTCAGTTTAATGCAACCAGGCACAATAAAACTAAATGGTCATCAACCCATACTCCAAAATACTGCGCTTGGCTGGATTGTAGGTGATTTAATTCAACAATCGTCAACGGACGACACATCAGCAGCGCTAACATGCGCAATTTTTAGTGAAACATCACTGGAACAAGCTATCGAAAAATTATGGAAACTTGAGGAAGTGGAATCAACTGAAAAGGTCATGTCTCCATTAGAAACCCTTTGCGAATCTCACTTCAATCAACATGTTAAGACGGATCAGAATGGTCGTTTCATCGTCAGCTTTCCGTTTCAAGAATCTCCAACAGCATTGGGGAAATCACATGCAATGGCTTATAACCGATTTATGAGCCTTGAACGCCGACTTCTACAGAAGGAAGATATCCGAAGTCAGTACATTAAATTTATGCGAGAATATGAACAATTAGGACACATGCAAAAGATTGACGTGTGTACCGTATCAAATTCTAAATATTTTATTCCGCATCATTGTGTTCTTAAGCCCGATAGTACAACAACAAAACTTAGGGTTATATTTGACGCATCAGCGAAAACTTCATCAGGTCAATCGTTAAATGATCTAATGTATACAGGACCAATCGTACAAAGTGAATTGTTTTCTATTTTGCTGAGGTTTCGATTGCCAAAATTCGTCTTCACAACCGATATTGAAAAGATGTACAGGCAGATTTTAATGCATCCCGATGATCAAAGGTATCAGCTAATTATCTGGAGAGAGGATCCATCCCATTCAGTCAGTTATTACAAACTTAATACGGTCACATATGGAACACGTTCAGCACCGTATCTGGCTACAAAATGCTTACAAAAGATTGCAAACGAGAACATGGAGCGTTATCCATTTGGCTCACAAATGCTGAAAGATAATGTTTATATGGATGACGGTCTCGGCGGTGCAGATAGCCTAAGTACAGCTATTGAAATACAAAAGGAGTTAATAACAATCTTGAAACAACACGGCTTCATTCTAAGGAAATGGTCCAATACACCAAGATTGCTGAAGGACATACCACATAGCGATCGAGAAGTGAACCTGGATCTCAACGAATCTCAAACAATAAAGACGTTGGGATTATATTGGATGCCGCAAGCAGATCAATTTTGTGTAAAAACGAACATTGATCATAATGAAATCATATCAAAACGAGTAGTTACGTCTGAACTAGCAAAATTATTTGATCCGCTTGGCCTACTTGCACCGATTGTGGTGAAGGCAAAAATATTTATTCAGCAGCTGTGGCAACATACATTAGATTGGGACGAAGCATTACCCGAAAAACTTTGTGCCACTTGGAAAACATTTGAAGGGAATTGGAAGGTCTCAACAACTTTAAGATACCGCGACATGTATTCTGTGGGGAGATCCCGACGAAAATCCAGTTGCATGTGTTTGCCGATGCATCGGAAAGAGCTTTTGGCACGGCTATTTATATTCGTTTTATTGGAAAAGATGGACGAGTAGTTGTACGTCTGATCTGTGCTAAATCCAGGGTAGCTCCTTTGAAAAAACAAACTCTACCACGATTAGAGCTATGTGCCGCAGTGGTAGCAGCTCAACTGGCTACCAGGGTGAAAAATGACCTAAGGCTTCAGAATAATCCGATGTTTTTATGGACTTATTCTGAAATAGTACTCGCCTGGATAAAATAAAGGTCCAACGTATATAAGACTTTTGTGGCTAATAGGGTATCCACCATACAAAACTTAACATTGCCAGAACAATGGAACCACGTTAAGTCAAAAGAAAATCCTGCCGACATTTTATCCAGAGGACTCTCGCCAGCTGATCTTTCTAAATGCCGATTATGGTTTCATGGTCCAGTTTTTCTTCATGGAAGGGAAGAACTATGGCCGACCAAATTCTCTCCGCAAGAGGATATAACAAATAGCATGGAGTTAAAGACTGCAGCTACGACGTCAATAGTAGCTTCTGAAATGCATCTAATACATATGATCGAGCACAAAAATTCATTCAGGAAGTTACAAAGAATTTTAGCATACGTGCTTAGATTCACCAGCAATGCACGTATGCAAAAGGCACACCGGCCTCAACATATAGCACTGTCTTCCAACGAATTAGACGACTCCCTTCGTCGAATAATACAAGCCGTACAATCATCCGAATTTGCAGCTGATATCAACGCATTGAAGGCTGAAAAGCAGATTAATAAGCATAGCTCGCTATGCAGTTTATCACCGTTTTTGGATGATGAAGGCATTCTTCGCGTTGGAGGAAGATTTGAACATGCTATGCTACAAATGGATGCGAAACACCAAATGATATTGCCTTATAATGATCCTTTGGTGAAATTGCTATTTAAGACAGTTCATGAAGAAAATAAACATTGTGGAGCTCAAGCCTTGTTAAACGCAATAAGACAGCGATTCTGGCCAATAAAAGGCAAGATAACAGCAAGGTCTACCGTTCAAAGATGCATAAAATGTAATAGAGCGCGACCACAACGGTATCAACGAATAATGCGTCCAGAAGATCATGATAATGCTATAATTGACAAAGATGCAACTCAAGAAAGCACAATTTCCCACAAGAAAAAATCGGTAACAGATGAACATGGAAGAGATGTCATTCCGGCAAAAAGAGTGAGAATTGCAAATAGTCGTATAATACTATCAGTATTATTAACATTGTTCCTAATACCTATGGTCCTGTGCAACAATTTGAAAGTTACACAATTTCACAATGATCCAGGATTGTATTTTGAAGGGTTAGGAACAATGAAATTGAATACAGCAGAATGGAAGATGTTAGTATATTATGACTTAAAGCCCTTTGTTTCGGAAATAGAGTCATTGGCATCCGGCTTACAAACGTTGCAGCAAATGTGCCATGTAATGCATCAGCATGAGATGTGCAACATTTTTGTAAACAACATGAAGCAGACGAAAAATGAATTACTACAAGACAAAGAATTATTCATCAACAAACGTGTAAAAAGATCTCCATTCAACATAATTGGGAATATTGCGCATTATCTTTTTGGCGATCTTGATACGGACTATGCGGAAGAAATGTCAAAGACTATCAACCAGGCAAAAGGCGAACAGGACCACATAATCAGTCTATTGAAAAACCAGACTTCAATAATTGATTCAACTATTAATGTTATAAAAAGGGATGAGATTAACACTCATCAAAAAATACGGGAGATTTTGAAAATGATTGACAAACACAATAACGATATAGCTGAAGAATCCGCCCAATTCAACAATTCTCAACTGTTTGGACTTCTATCAACGCATTTGATGTTATCCGCAATAAAGCTACAGAGAACACAGGCCGAAATCATTAATGTACTTACTGATACGCATCATGGAAAAATAAGTCCCCTGTTATTGGCTCCTCATCAATTGAAAGAAGAAATTAGTGTCATTAAGGTTAATCTTCCAATTTCACATGCCTTGCCAACATCAGGTGACAATTTAATTCAACTTTATAAGCTTATGAGTGTCAAAGGGGCAGTTACAAAATATGAAATCATTTTTGAAGTGAAGATACCCTTAGTTAACCAACAGTTTTTTGAGTTGTTCAAAATAGTTGCAGTTCCAACAATACAAAATGACACCTTAATCGCCATTCAACCCGAAACGGAATACATATCTACCGATGCACATAGAGAAGAATATATTCTTGTCAAATCAGAGGATATTTCAAGCTGTCTCAAACCAAACGATGATGAATATATTTGCAGAAATCAGCAGTCAAAGCTCAAGAAAAATGCACTTGTTAACCCTTGCGAGATCAATATCTTCAATAACAAATCAACTAGCAATTGCCGTCTTCACAAAATTACTGGAACAGCAGTTTGGAGTCAATTACATCATCAAAATAAATGGATCTTTGCTACTACAGCCGATATTGAATCTTCAATGGTATGCGGATCTGAAACCAACCTCATCATCATTAAAAATTCCGGAATAATGGAAATTGGTCCTACCTGCGTAATGAAAAACAAATTTGTTACGATACATGGACATTTTGCAGCTTCCAGTAGTTTACATACATCCTATGTAAGATTGAAAGGCATTCAATATATAAGTCGACAAGAGGAAATTGAAAAGGTTTCAACAAATACCAATACCACCTCTTACAAGATTCATCAAGAAGAATTGGATAATATACAAAAACAGTTGCATGAATCAACTCTAAAACACCTACCACAATTAATTCACTCATCAAATCAACATCATCATGCAGTTAGCTACGCATCTTTAGCTTGCTGCATTCTTATTTTACTTGGCCTGCTGAGTTGGAGGATCCACACAAAATTTAAGAAGCCATCTCAATTCATACCTACACCAGCTATAAGATCTCATCAATCAACAATCGATGTTACAATGGAGTCATTCCCACATGCATCCAACCCAGGCGCAATCATTGAACAATGTCAACGCGGCGGAGAATGTTAAAACCTACATAAATATTTTTTTTATTGTTCTATAAACATACTTTAGATTTAATTACCAAAACAAACAATAAATACAAAAATCAAGCACACCTACATATTTATAAGTTTTAAACTGCTTATACAGCATTATTATATCACATATTTGGACTATTTTATTGTTACAGTTAATTTTCTTTATTTTAGTTCATTGGCCATTGGTTCATTCACTTTTTGCAATGTTTTTAAGTTTCTTTAACACATTTATTTATTTTGCTTACATAGCATTTAATGTCTACTAGTAACCGACCTACATTACAATTAATTTATATCAGCATTTATCAATAGCATTTTTTAATTAATTATGTTAAGAAATTTTGTATATAAAGAGAGCCAGAAATAAAGAAAATTCAGTCGTCTTTTGTAGTGACTAAACTAAGAGTTTTAATTACTATCTAGGCGGCCTCCTTCAAGTTCATGTGCTTGGAAGGAAATTAATTTGGATACTAAGTGTCAGTTCAAATTTATGTGTTTGAACTGAATCGCACTAGATCCTACTATCATAACAGATGCTACAGCCTGTTACAAAAAATTGTCTATGCTGTTCAGGTCTTCGCACAGCTCCGATATAACGGCACCTCCTTATATATGATATTTTGATGATTTTAGCTACATTATTCACTGTTTATTTCAAGTTTCGAATTTGAATATGGTAATGGCTTATGACAAACAATGCCTATGTATGTCCACGTCGTATAGACCCCAATATAACGGCTATATTCGGTATTTTTAAAATTTTAAAAGAATTTTTTAAGGATTTTATTTTTTAAAAATTTCCAAATTCGTTGCAAATGGTGGAGGGTATTAAAAGTTCGGCTCGGCCGAACTTACTGCTTTTTAACTTGTTACTTGTTGTATTTTAAAACTTGTAATCATTTATAAGTTTTACAAATAAATTAAATGCATATTTGGCATGCCTTATAGAATCAGGCAAAATCATGGATCAGTTTTACAATTTGCTTAGCATTGAATGCAATTGACCTACCGATGTTTGCCTGAGATTCATTAATTTTTTTCAAAAGTCCCCATTGTATAGATTATAGATTGCCCGATATCTGTAATTAAATATGGTTACAGACCCAAGCAAATATGATTGTGAACGCTCTGAGCACCTTCTTTCATATGTCATTTGGCGTGTACGACTGAACATTTTTTCACAGGATTAATAAATTTTTCGTATTAGTTTAAATGAGTTTAGTGTATTAATATCACACAAGGAGTTCCTTGTGTGTACTTTATACCTCGGCAGAGAATTGTCCATATAGGTCCACGATATCGTATAGCCCCCATGTAACGGTACCCCCGATATTCGGTATTTTGATGATTTTACCCACATTTTTGAGCGGAATTGTCTGAAAATCCACACAAGGAGTTCCTTGTGGGTACTTTATACCTCGGCAGAGAATTGTTCATATAGGTCCAAGATATCGTATAGCCCCCATGTAACGGTACCCCCCGATATTCGGTATTTTGATGATTTTACCCACATTTTTCAACCGAATTGTCTGAAAATCCACACAAGGAGTTCCTTGTGGGTACTTTATACCTCGGCAGAGAATTATTTATATAGGTCCACAATATCGTATAGCCCCCATATAACGGTACCCCCCGATATTCGGTATTTTGATGATTTTACCCACATTTTTCAACGGAATTGTCTGAAAATCCACACAAGGAGTTCCTTGTGGGTACTTTATACCTCGGCAGAGAATTATTTATATAGGTCCACAATATCGTATAGCCCCCGTATAACGGTACCCCCGATATTCGGTATTTTGATGATTTTACCCACATTTTTCAACGGAATTGTCTGAAAATCCACACAAGGAGTTCCTTGTGGGTACTTTATACCTCGGCAGAGAATTATTTATATAGGTCCACAATATCGTATAGCCCCCGTATAACGGTACCCCCCGATATTCGGTATTTTGATGATTTTACCCACATTTTTCAACCGAATTGTCTGAAAATCCACACAAGGAGTTCCTTGTGGGTACTTTATACCTCGGCAGAGAATTATTTATATAGGTCCACAATATCGTATAGCCCCCATATAACGGTACCCCCCGATATTCGGTATTTTGATGATTTTACCCACATTTTTCAACGGAATTGTCTGAAAATCCACACAAGGAGTTCCTTGTGGGTACTTTATACCTCGGCAGAGAATTATTTATATAGGTCCAAAATATCGTATAGCCCCCATATAACGGTACCCCCCGATATTCGGTATTTTGAAGATTTTACCCACATTTTTCATCGGAATTGTCTGAAAATCCACACAAGGAGTTCCTTGTGGGTACTTTATACCTCGGCAGAGAATTATCTATATAGATCCACGATATTGTATAGCCCTCATATAGCGGTACCCCCGATATTCGGTATTTTGATGTTTTTAGCCATATTTTTCAACGGAATGGTCACAAGGGGTTCTTTGTACACAAAGGGTTCTTTGTGAGCACTTTACCCACCGACAGAGAATTCTCTATATAGGTTAACGATAACGTATAGCTCCCATATAACGGTACCCCGCGATATTCGGTATTTTGATGATTTTAGCCACATTTTCCAATCGTATTGTCTGAAAATCCATACACGGAGTTCCTTGTGAGTACTTTACACGCAGACATAGATTTGTCTTTATAGGTCCACAATATCGTATATCCCCCCATATATCGGTACCTTCCTACATTAGATATTTTAAAGATTTTTAAAGAATTTTTATCGGATTTTATGTTTTTGAAAATTTTCTAATTCGTTCGAAATGGTGGAGGGTATTCAAAGTTCGGCCCGGCCGAACTTACTGCTTTTTTATACCCTCCACCATACTATGGAGGGTATATTAACTTTGTCATTCCGTTTGTAACTCCTCGAAATACTCATATCAGACCCAACAAAGTATATATATTCTTGATCAGCGTAAATTTCTAAGTTTAGATTTAGCGATGTCCGTCCGTCTGTCTGTCTGTCTGTCCGTCTGTCTGTCTGTCCGTCTGTCTGTTTGTCCGTCTGTCCGTCTGTCTGTTGTAATCATGCTATCTTTCGAATGAATTGAGATAGATGGCTAAAATTTTGCACACATGTTTATTTTTCCAGTAGGCAGGTTAAGTTCGTAAATGGGCCATGTAGGTCCACGTTTTCATATAGCCCCCATATAACGGTACCTCCCTATATTCGGTATTTTGATGATTTTAGCGACATTATTCACGGAAATTGTTTCAAATTTGGCATTTGAAGTTCAAAATGGATACTACACCATAAGACGGAAAATTGTCTGTGCAGGTCCACGTCTTCGTATAGCCCCCATATAACGGTACCTCCCGATATTCGGTATTTTGATGATTTTAGCGACATTATTCACGGGAATTGTTTCAAATTTGGTATTTGAAGTTCAAAATGGATACTACACCCTAAGACAGAAAATTTTCTGTGCAGGTCCACGTCTTCATATAGCCCCCATATAACGGGACCTCCCTATATTCGGTATTTTGATGATTTTAGCAACATTATTCACCGGAATTGTTTCATAATTGGTATTTGAAGTTCGTTATGGGAACTACAGTCTGTGACAGAAATTTGTCTGTGCGGGTCCAGGTCTTTGTATAGGCCCCATATATCAGCACCTCCCTATATTCGGTATTTTGACGATTTTAGGTACAATACCCACCGAAATTGTTTGAGATGTGGTATTTGAAGTTCGTAATGGATGCTACAGCCTGTTACAAAAAATTGTCTATGCTGTTCAGGTCTTCGCACAGCTCCGATATAACGGCACCTCCTTATATACGATATTTTGATGATTTTAGCTACATTATTCACTGTTTATTTCAAGTTTCGAATTTGAATATGGTAATGGCTTATGACAAACAATGCCTATGTATGTCCACGTCGTATAGACCCCAATATAACGGCTATATTCGGTATTTTTAAAATTTTAAAAGAATTTTTTAAGGATTTTATTTTTTAAAAATTTCCAAATTCGTTGCAAATGGTGGAGGGTATTAAAAGTTCGGCCCGGCCGAACTTACTGCTTTTTAACTTGCTACTTGTTGTATTTTACAACTTGTAATCATTTATAAGTTTTACAAATAAATTAAATGCATATTTGGCATGCCTTATAGAATCAGGCAAAATCATGGATCAGTTTTACAATTTGCTTAGCATTGAATGCAATTGACCTACCGATGTTTGCCTGAGATTCATTAATTTTTTTCAAAAGTCCCCATTGTATAGATTATAGATTGCCCGATATCTGTAATTAAATATGGTTACAGACCCAAGCAAATATGATTGTGAACGCTCTGAGCACCTTCTTTCATATGTCATTTGGCGTGTACGACTGAGCATTTTTTCACAGGATTAATAAATTTTTCGTATTAGTTTAAATGAGTTTAGTGTATTAATATCGTTCCGATGTTTTACTCAGCGCGCCACGTTCGCCGTCTGTTGCGTTTTACTCTACATAAAACCTTAAAATGGTGACAAATTACGTAAGTCGCTTATTAATAAATGACGCATTCGCATTACTAACATCTCGCATAAAGGATTGCATTGGAGTTGAAAGATATCACACGAAATACGACATAATACGCTGAACTCACAAAGTATGTTTTTGTTGATTTTCACACAAACACACATTCGCCGTTTTTGTGCATAGTTTCTAACAAAGCTCATTTAATTTAATCATAATTAACTTAAATCAATTTTCGCAAATTTCCACTTTGGTCTTCTATTACTGGGCTCAAAACTGTTATACCTAATATTACATCAATTAACTTAAGATAACGAGTTATACAATAATTCAGGTTTTAAACTGCTTACGGCTGTTCCTTATAAAACTCAATTTTTGTATGTGCGTTATTATGTTTGAAAGTTTCTCATAGACTCAAAGACGGGTAGAACATTTTACAATTTAAGCTTTATCTGCCAAACTAATGAACATATCGATTCAATAATTTGTTTACCATAACGTTCGCAATCTATCATTTACTTATGCTGGGCGTGGATGAACCGACCACTCCCACATCTTTAAACCATTTATCGTGAAGAAAACATTGGTGACATGGTTCTAAAACTTTATAGGAATAATTCCTACAAACGATAACGCCTAGTTTATAAAATCAAGTACAATTTTGGTATAAAATGAGTTTGATGAGTAGAATAACCAACCTCGCTAGCATTCAAAATCTTTTTTTAAAAATTGAACACAACAATGTCCTACGTGGTTCAGTATGTGGAAGAGCCGCCACTCATGTTATTTAGCTCAAAAATTAATAAGGCAGTTAGTGATACATAAATGTATGAACAGAGACCTGATTGTTATTTACGTTTACACTGTGTTTTCATTCGATGTAACCCTAATATATCTGTACCCGCCCTTTTCGTTACTTTGAATGTCTTTTAATTGCATTACGGATTATCAATCATTATCATAGCGCTGTAACGTAAATTCAAATAAATAAATCTGGCAATTAAGCCAAGTACGCAAGGATCACGCTCCTTTACGAACAACATACAACAGCAAAATAATTTGTCATTTTTATACCCTCCACCATACATAGTATGTAGGGTATATTAAGTTTGTCATTTCGTTTGTTCCACATCGAAATATCATAGACTAAAAGACCAAACAAAGTATATACATGGTGAGATGAGATGCAACCAACTTCAGATTGCTGTCATTTCTAACCCATTCGTCCGATTGCTGTTAAAATTATTCCAATGACAGCTCATTATATTGTTTACAAGCGTACAAAAGCATTTTGATGAGATTTTTCCAGAAAAAAAAATTATTCGTGATGGAATTCAAGCGTGATAGTGTGATTTATTTATATTTGGCTGGAAAACCACAACTGACAATTGAGCACTCCAGCATTTAAATGTGAATAAATCGTTTGTGTCTCGTACAAAGTGGACAAAAAAACAGAAACACCAGCAGAATAGTTCGAAAAGTAAAGAAGCGACTTGCCCATTCGGCAAATATTGAAAAATGAGCTCGGGGTAAGAACTTACACCGCATCAGAGAGAAAATAAACTCAAAAGAGCAAAAGAGTTGCTTCGCTTGGCCGAAAGTGGTGAACTGTCGAATTTTCTTTTCTCCGATGAGAAAACATTCGTTGTCCAGTTTGTAAACAAAATGATCGTGTTTACTTGCCAAAGAGGTCAGCTAAAAATGTGCACCTTCGGTTGGAGGGTGTATTAAAGCATTGGACACGCAAACATTTTGGCCGCAGACCTTGGTCCATCTGTTCTAGTCACGCTAGAGTTTTGGCCTCAGTTACAAGAAGAAAAGCTTAACATTCGGTGTTTGATGTTTTTAATGGGTTCTACCTACCGTAGCAGAACATTGTCCATATAAGTCATTTATATCCACTATAGATACAGCCTAAAGACCTGGGCCTGATAAGGAAAAGATTTGATTGATTCAAAAATATCATAAGCGAACATTTTACCACAATATTCAATTCAATGATTAATATATCAACGTACCCGTAAATTTATAAAATAACAAAAATGGTACCGTAAATTCAAAAATGCTTGTCATGCTTCAGATTTTGCCAAATAGCTTAATTGACAATAGGATAAGACGTTTGAAAAGGTAATGCACAAGCAGCTTGCAACGTTTCTAAAGGACACAGCACAAATGTATCCTATGTCGTTTAGATGCGGTAGTTAATGTTGTTAACTCGATTTGTATTCTATGATTTTTCTAAGTCATTCGATCTTATAGATAATAAAATCCTGCTTGGAAAACTACCCTAGTGGTGTGTGAGAAGAAGAGAGTTAAGGCCAAGCCTCTGAAAAACTAACTCCATTTTCTCAAAGAGTGAAATTCGAGCGAGTGCGCTCCTGGGAGCAGAAAAAATGGAGCAAATTAATTTTTTCGATGTTACTAGAATAGTAGTGAGCAAGTTTGGCTCGTTTTGTAGTGAGAGCAAAATTTGTTCAAAATCGAGCAGATTCTACTCTTACCGAGCAATCTTTCAGTTTGTATGTATGTGTCTTTTTGCAAATCAAATACAAGCATCGTTTCCTATCAGTACCAACAAAAAAGACACACTTAGTACTACTGTTTTTGTTTTATTTATTAGTGGTAATAATAACACATTTATTCCCATTGAATTGTATTAAATTTTTGAAAATAATATCTAAAATTACAGTGAACCCATACTGTGCAAGTGATATCCTAACAAATTATGACAACAAGATTCGAAATCTTCTGGGAATGCGTTTTGCACACAAAAACAAAAACCACCGGTCCCTTGCAATACATTCCGCTGCTTTTTTTCTTTGATCGAACTGAACCTCCTGCCTCCCTGCCTTCAAAGTTCACAGTTCATCATAACCGGTGTGCTGTTGCACACATGAACACAAAAATCACCAACAAAAAAAGTTATACTCTTTTTCACACAAAAGAGTGAAGAGTAGACTCCGTAAAACACTCCCACTATTTGAGCAATCATGCTCGCGAGCAAGTTTCGCTGCCGAGTGAAAATGAGCAAATCTGAGATCTGGTTAAATTGTTTTCTACATAACTAATAGAAAACAATTTGTAGAAATGGAAGGAATACAAAGAATCGTTGGAACTCTTAAGCCCGGATGATTTGTTTGTGGCCTATTTTTATAATATTTTTGGTAAGTAAAGTTTATAGAGTTTGTGGTAATCGATATCCTCCCAACTAAATGAGTCCAGGATGAAACACCATTAAAGGGTTAGTTGTCCAACTATTGTGGCTTTCTGAACTGCTAATGTTAGGATGCTTTGTAATGCTAGGCCCTCTAAATTGTTCTTGTGCATGGACTTTGATTTTTAATCCAAGTCAGTTTTATTTAATATAATTTGATTACAAAGTGAATAAATTTACCTCAGCGCCATGAAGGCTTCATCGGGTAATATATTAAATTTATCAATGCCTTGTATTTATTCATAAAAACGCGAATTTGATTGTTTGTTGTAATTTACGCACAATATTGCTCAATAAAATTGATTTTAATATTCTTCTAAAATTGTAGCTTAATTTTCTATATGATTTGGGATACGGTTTAGTTCTATTCAGACTTTATGTTCAATTCGCCTCTGGTGTGCACCTTGCTACCCTAGAATTTAAACTGTTCCGCGTATTAATTGAAGTTATTGGTCAAGGTTCAGAACTATGTATAACATATATGTAGACATGCAACTGTAAAATGCAGTTAAATCATAGCATAGCATCATATTCCACTTGATTTAGAACAACCTCACGATTGTATGGGTAGAAAGAGCGATATCATTCCCATACAATACTAAATCTCCATAGAGCTTCAGATTGGATAAATCGTTAAGGTATAACCCATAACACTTCCCTGTGGAACACCGAGTTCCAACGATTCTTTGTATTCCTTACATTTCTACAAATTGTTTTCTATTAGTTATGTAGAAAACAATTTAACCAGATCTCAGATTTGCTCATTTTCACTCGGCAGCGAAACTTGCTCGCGAGCATGATTGCTCAAATAGTGGGAGTGTTTTACGGAGTCTACTCTTCACTCTTTTGTATGAAAAAGAGTATAACTTTTTTTGTTGGTGATTTTTGTGTTCATGTGTGCAACAGCACACCGGTTATGATGAACTGTGAACTTTGAAGGCAGGGAGGCAGGAGGTTCAGTTCGATCAAAGAAAAAAAGCAGCGGAATGTATTGCAAGGGACCGGTGGTTTTTGTTTTTGTGTGCAAAACGCATTCCCAGAAGATATCGAATCTTGTTGTCATAATTTGTTAGGATATCACTTGCACAGTATGGGTTCACTGTAATTTTAGATATTATTTTCAAAAATTTAATACAATTCAATGGGAATAAATGTGTTATTATTACCACTAATAAATACAACAAAAACAGTAGTACTAAGTGTGTCTTTTTTGTTGGTACTGATAGGAAACGATGCTTGTATTTGATTTGCAAAAAGACACATACATACAAACTGAAAGATTGCTCGGTAAGAGTAGAATCTGCTCGATTTTGAACAAATTTTGCTCTCACTACAAAACGAGCCAAACTTGCTCACTACTATTCTAGTAACATCGAAAAAATTAATTTGCTCCATTTTTTCTGCTCCCAGGAGCGCACTCGCTCGAATTTCACTCTTTGAGAAAATGGAGTTAGTTTTTCAGAGGTTTGGCCATAACTCTCTTCTTCTCACACACCACTAGGGTAGTTTTCCAAGCAGGATTTTATTATCTATAAGATCGAATGACTTAGAAAAATCATAGAATACAAATCGAGTTAACAACATTAACTACCGCATCTAAACGACATAGGATACATTTGTGCTGTGTCCTTTAGAAACATTGCAAGCTGCTTGTGCATTACCTTTTCAAACGTCTTATCCAGTATTGACAATTAAGCTATTTGGCAAAATCTGAAGCATGACAAGCATTTTTGAATTTACGGTACCATTTTTGTCATTTTATAAATTTACGGGTACGTTGATATATTAATCATTGAATTGAATATTGTGGTAAAATGTTCGCTTATGATATTTTTGAATCAATCAAATCTTTTCCTTATCAGGCCCAGGTCTCTAGGCTGTATCTATAGTGGATATAAATGACTTATATGGACAATGTTCTGCTACGGTAGGTAGAACCCATTAAAAACATCAAACACCGAATGTTAAGCTTTTCTTCTTGTAACTGAGGCCAAAACTCTAGCGTGACTAGAACAGATGGACCAAGGTCTGCGGCCAAAATGTTTGCGTGTCCAATGCTTTAATACACCCTCCAACCGAAAGTGCACATTTCAATCACACTATCACGCTTGAATTCCATCACGAATAATTTGTTTTCTGGAAAAATCTCATCAAAATGCTTTTGTACGCTTGTTAACAATATAATGAGCTGGCATTGGAATAATTTTAACAGCAATCGGACGAATGGGTTAGAAATGACAGCAGTCTGAAGTTGGTTGCATCTCATCTCACCATGTATATACTTTGTTTGGTCTTTTAGTCTATGATATTTCGATGTGGAACAAACGAAATGACAAACTTAATATACCCTACATACTATGTATGGTGGAGGGTATAAAAATGACAAACTATTTTGTTGCTGTATGTTGTTCGTAAAGGAGCGTGATCCTTGCGTACTTGGCTTAATTGCCAGATTTATTTATTTGAATTTACGTTACAGCGCTATGATAATGATTGATAATCCGTAATGCAATTAAAAGACATTCAAAGTAACGAAAAGGGCGGGTACAGATATATTAGGGTTATATCGAATGAAAACACAGTGTAAACGTAAATAACAATCAGGTCTCTGTTCATACATTTATGTATCACTAACTGCCTTATTAATTTTTGAGCTAAATAACATGAGTGGCGGCTCTTCCACATACTGAACCACGTAGGACATTGTTGTGTTCAATTTTTAAAAAAAGATTTTGAATGCTAGCGAGGTTGGTTATTCTACTCATCAAACTCATTTTATACCAAAATTGTACTTGATTTTAAAAACTAGGCGTTATCGTTTGTAGGAATTATTCCTATAAAGTTTTAGAACCATGTCACCAATGTTTTCTTCACGATAAATGGTTTAAAGATGTGGGAGTGGTCGGTCCATCCACGCCCAGCATAAATAAATGATAGATTGCGAACGTTATCGTAAACAAATTATTGAATCGATATGTTCATTAGTTTGGCTGATAAAGCTTAAATTGTAAAATGTTCTACCCGTCTTTGAGTCTATGAGAAACTTTCAAACATAATAACGCACATACAAAAATTGAGTTTTATAAGGAACAGCCGTAAGCAGTTTAAAACCTGAATTATTATATAACTCGTTATCTTAAGTTAATTGATGTAATATTAGGTATAACAGTTTTGAGCCCAGTAATAGAAGACCAAAGTGGAAATTTGCGAAAATGGTATAATTTACTTTGAAGTCCGTATGATTTAAGTTAATTATGATTAAATTAAATGAGCTTTGTTAGAAACTATGCACAAAAACGGCGAATGTGTGTTTGTGTGAAAATCAACAAAAACATACTTTGTGAGTTCAGCGTATTATGTCGTATTTCGTGTGATATCTTTCAACTCCAATGCAATCCTTTATGCGAGATGTTAGTAATGCGAATGCGTCACTTATTAATAAGCGACTTACGTAATTTGTCACCATTTTAAGGTTTTATGTAGAGTAAAACGCAACAGACGACGAACTTGGCGCGCTGAGTAAAACATCGGAAATACATATGTATGGAACGATATTAATACACTAAACTCATTTAAACTAATACGAAAAATTTATTAATCCTGTGAAAAAATGCTCAGTCGTACACGCCAAATGACATATGAAAGAAGGTGCTCAGAGCGTTCACAATCATATTTACTTGGGTCTGTAACCATATTAAATTACAGATATCGGGCAATCTATAATCTATACAATGGGGACTTTTGAAAAAAATTAATGAATCTCAGGCAAACATCGGTAGGTCAATTGCATTCAATGCTAAGCAAATTGTAAAACTGATCCATGATTTTGCCTGATTCTATAAGGCATGCCAAATATGCATTTAATTTATTTGTAAAACTTATAAATGATTACAAGTTTTAAAATACATAAAATCAATTTGTTTAGAATTGAATGCAATTGACCTATTAATGTTTGTCTATAATATCATTTATTCAATTTATAAGATTTTAATTTTAAAACATTTATTTTTTTTAATATCACACAATAGTCGATTTTCCTGGCCAAAACTCCATATTTTTTTAGTCACCGATTTTTAAAATACGGAAAAATTAGCTCAAAATATATAATATAAATACATAAAATACCATATTTTGAAAAATACAAACTTGCAAATCTCTGGAAATCTTTTATTTAATTATGTTAGCGTTTTCACAGGACCATATATTTTATTTTTCCTCATATACTAAAAATTTGAGAAATTTTAAATTTAGTAGACTTTTATGGAACAAAGTCCTAACTGTAGGTATATATATATATATATATATATATATATATATATATATATATATATATATATATATATATATATATATATATATATATATATATATATATATATATATATATATATATATATATATATATATATATATATAACAGTTTTGAGCCCAGTAATAGAAGACTCACAAAGCATGTTTTTGTTGATATATATATATATATATATATATATATATATATATATATATATATATATATATACATATACATATACATATAAATATATATATATATATATATATATATATATATATATATATATATATATACATATATATATATATATATATATATATATATATATATATATATATATATATATATATATATATATATATATATATATATATATATATATATATATATATATAGATATATATATATATATATATATATATATATATATATATATATATTGCGAAAAGCGCTCAAATTATCTGCAAAAAGAAGTTAAAAAGTATTAAACGGTTTGAAAGTAATCAGATACTCATTTCGCGTTTAATGAGCTTCATGGTTATTCAAGTAGGAGGCCGATATTATGATGTACCAAGTATGGACGAACTCGGATACTTTTTATGCACGTGTTTTTTTATTTTGTAATTTTTTTATGAAAGTGATTGAAACATCTAGAACAAAAATGCAATTTTTCAAAATTATTGTTTTTTATTTTTATTAAAGTGAATGTATTGGAGTTTGAGGCTTTCTTATATTTAGGAGCATAAAAACCCAAAAACACTCATTAATTGATGCAAAATATTTAATAACAAACTTAATAGTTGAACTGTGTCCTTGAATTCTTTTGTAGGACTAACCTGCATTTGATCGTTTTTGATGCAACGGAAAACTTATTGTGTTTATCTGTAAAACAAAAATAACGAAAAAATCTGCATTCGTTCAAAAGTTACATAATTTTGACCAGTAAAATCCTAATCGACTCCGATCGTTGTTTCGAGTTGCCTTAAAAAAGATCATATTTGTATTTTTTAAGTTTTTTTTATTAATAAATAATAATAATAAAGAAAGAAAAAGAAATATAGCGCTGAATTAAAAAAAATAACAAGCAGTGTTGCTTGTTCGAGCCCGACCTGCGGCGTCTTGTACTATGTTATAAAATATAATTATTTTGTGCTTTTATAAAGAATTCCTTTTTTACCGAATATCGGGAGGTACCGTTTTATTTCTGTTATAGGCAAACGTATACATACAATGTTCCGCCACAGGATCTGGAATCCAGTTCCAACTACAAACACTAACCCATCACAGTTTGTAATGGGTTTTACCTTCTGTGGCATATAGATTTTAAAACATATCATTCTTCATTTCGTAAAACTTGGGAGAACCTACTTTGAGAAAAAAGATTATATGAATTGGGGATTGGTTGATTGCTTGATGAATTAGGTGAATCGTCCGTTGGTTTAAACGAACAAAAAGTCGACATCAGGGCATTATTTTTATCTAATGGAGATGAAGATCGTTGCGGGGTTCCTTATTCCAAAATTCTTTCTTCATTGACTATATATATGTAACGGACTGCACGGCAAAATTGGTTAATATTTCAAAATTTGCCTGTCTTTACAGCTTTTTTAGTTACGCAATCTCTTCACTTTAATTCCTTAAATTAGCCTTGAACTTACCAAGTTCATTGCTTGTATTGCCTTGTCTTCAACGTTCATTACTAGCAGCACGGAACAGAAGACAAAACGTGAATTTTGAAAGGAGTTTGTTAATATTTTCCGATTTATTTGCCATATCTTCAATGTATTTTTTTACTCGGTATTAACGTCTTAAAACACTGACGTCCGCAATATCATATATATTATATGGATTGTATTGGACGGTAGTGTGCGTACAAAATGATTTTATTATTCTCATAGAATTCACAGAGTTCCATAATCACATGAGATTTATGGCCATCGACAAAAAGCAAAACTGACCTAAGGACTTGGTGTTATTCTAGCCATATATAGCCACAATTAGCAATATTTTTAAGGAAATCGAATCGATTTCAGTATACCTGTAGTTCTCATATATATGTTTCATCCGATTTTTTATTTAGGCCTATTCAAAGTCATAAAACACACTCTAAAGTAATGCTATTTTGCACGATATGTCGCATTCTGCATAATAATACCTCCGTTAAATTTAGTGTAAATCAATTAGGATTAAGATATAGCATCCATATGTTAATATCATCCGATTTCAATCCGTATGGCACACACAATAACGAACATTGTTATGGTGTATTTCTAACAAATTCGCAATATAAGCATTTATTTGTTACTAGTAGATAAGGACGTATCAAATGAATCTACTAACTTGATGACTTTGTCTTGAACCAACAATTCTTTATATTTAAAAAATGCTTTTTGTAATGTTATTACCTAGCCTTTTCATGTTTGTGGTTTATAGTTGATATCCAAGCAAATGTTAAACATATTACATGCAGATATTTTTTAAATTTGGGCTAAAAATGGATTTATTTTAAGAACGTGTAAATTGGTGCAAAGCGTCAAAGATATGTATACTCCATACAAAAAGAAAACGAAAAAGAAACATCGACAGTACTATTAGTATTTGGGAAACAATATAACAATAATAATACTTCCTCCGACCCAAATCGATCAGTTGGAGGGAGAGTCATCAGTATCTTCTTATAATCAAACCGATATCTTCATTATTTTGGCAAATATAAGGACTTTCAATTATCATTGAACGACATTTGATTTCTAGATACATAGATTCTATGATTTGAACTGTAGATTTAAAGGAACGTTTAAAATATAATAATGCATTTTTACGTTTCGACACAAATTTCTAATTTTTTAACCGAACAGAAACACTTTTTTAAATGGAAATCGATTCAATTTTTTTACATAATGGTTTTGTTTACGGTTCGGCCCATTTACAGAAATAGCGGTTCGGTTCGGCATTTAGAAGTATGTCACTTAAAGTGTTTCTGTATTGAATCTATAGTTGCATGGGATGGCCTTCTGTAATCTGGATATTAATATCCCTTTTTCATTTCTTCAGATCGATCAGATCTGGGGGGTTACTATGTAACTCGATTCGAAAGTAAAATATTTCGGATGCGAATTTTTCCTACCAATTAACTCGAATTCGTAAAACCATTTCCTACTTTCGGATTTCCATATCAGAGTATAGTATAATCATACTCTTCGGATTTGATGCACTATGTACTTCGAATTTAGAAGTCAAAGTCGTTCGAAAATTGACATTTATACTCGTTTGATATTTAGCTACCGGATACGAATAAACAACTGGAAAAAATTTGTTGAAATTCAAACAAACTTTCGAGGGTATTTAACCATTAAATATAGAGTATTTTATAACATAAAATGTAGCTTATATCATCGAAATGCCAAATATCGGTCGGTATCGTTATATAGAAAACGTGGACCAATATGGACAATGTTCGAATACTGAACGTACCGAAAATGAGGAATATAAGTCGGTACCGTTATATGGGCGCTATATATAAACGGGGACCTATACAGACATTGTTCTGCTACAATAGGTAGAACCCCTTGCAAACTCTTAATACCATATTTTGAACAATTCCGTTGAAAAGTATCATATATAGGGAGCAAGCGTTATATGAGGGCTAAACAAAAACGTGGACCGATACCGACCTAATACAAATTATTTTTACGATTTAGGCCACATTTTCTATCGTTATAGAATACTTATTAACTAATGGTTAAATACCCTCGAAAGTTTTTTATTAATTTTTCAGGGTTTTATGCAGTTCTTTTAATTTTAACAACTTTTTTCCGGTTTTTTATTCGTATCCGTTAGCTAAACATCAAACGAGTAGAAATGTCAACTTTCGAACGACTTTGATTTCTAAATTCGAAGTACATAGTGATTCAAATCCGAAAGTAGAATATGATTATAGTATACTCGGATATGGCAATCCGAAAGTAGGAAATGGGTTGGCGAATTCGAGTTAGTTACCCCCCTGTCTAAAAGAGGCTGGATTAGAAAAGATTTCTCCACAATTGAAAATATTGTCAATTTAGTTGGCATTGTTTTTCAAACCAGGGTTGCAAACCGGGTTTGAACAAAACTTTATTTTTAATTTATTTAGTTTTATTATTTATTTATTATTTAAAAAAATCACATTGATTAATAATTTGATTTCTGTTTACACTATCTATTTATATTACAGACTAACAACAAAACTAAAGCCGACAAAATTATTAAAAACATAATAAATCTATATCTATAAAAGAGGAAAATGTTTGTATGTTTGTTTGTTTGTAATTTATGGACTCGAAAACCGCTGAATAGATTTTCCTGAAAATTTTCATATATACTGCAACATAGCCTGAAAGTAACATAGGCTATATACATTTTTGAATTTCCACTTGGAACATCAGAATCGGAGGTACCTCCCAAAAATTTAGATTTTATATGCACATATCTATTGATTGGTTGAAGATACAGTCTCCAAATTTGGAATACGTAACGGAATTTGGAACAAAAATAAGTTTGCCAAATTATATTGTAATCGGTTCAGATCTGGATATAGCTCCCATATATATTTTCGACCGATTTCGTTCATTTGATGCCTCAAACACAATATGAATGTTCGATTCCAATGAAATTTGGAATGTGTGACGGGATTTAATGCAAAAATAAATTTGTCAAATTATATTGAAATTGGTTCAGATTTGGATATAGCTCCCATATATATTTTCGGCGATTTCAAGCATTTGATGCACCAAACACGCTATGTATCCCCAATTTCAATGAAATTTGAAACGTGTGATAGATTTTATCTAAAAAATTGATTTCCCAAATTATATTGAAATCGGTTCAGATTTGGATATAGCTACCATATACATTTTCGGCCGATTTCATGTATTTGGTGGACCAAACACGATATGTATTTCCAATTGTAATGAAATTTAAAATAAGTAACGGAATTGGGAGCCAAAATGAATTTGTCAAATTAAATTGAAATCGGTTCAGATTTGGATATAGCTCCCATATATATTTTCGACCTTTTTCATGTATTTGATGCACCAAACACGCCATGTATCTCTAATTTCAATGATATTTATATATTTTCGACCGATTTCGTTCATTTGATGCCTCAAACACAATATGAAAGTGCGATTCCAATGAAATTTGGAATGTGTGACGGGATTTAATCCGAAAATAAATTTGTCAAATTATATTGAAATCGGTTCAGATGTGGATATAGCTCCCATATATATTTTCGACCGATTTCATGTATTTGATGCACCAAACACGCTATGTATCTCTAAATTCAATTAAATTTGTAATGTCTAACGGAAATTAAAACAAATATACATCTGTCAAATTATATTAAAATCGGTTCAGATTTGGATATAGCTCTCATATATATTTTCGACCGATTTCGTTCATTTGATGCCTCAAACACAATATGAAAGTGCGATTCCAATGAAATTTGGAATGTGTGACGGGATTTAATCCGAAAATAAATTTGTCAAATTATATTGAAATCGGTTCAGATTTGGATATAGCTCCCATATATATTTTCCGCCGATTTCACATATTTGATGCACAAAACACGATACGTATTTCCGATTCCAATGAAATTCAGCATGAGTGGCTAAATTTGGTACAAAAATAAATTTGACAAATTATATTCAAATAAGCTCAGATTTGATTATAGCTCCCATATATATATTCAGCCGATTTCACATATTTGATGCACCCAAAGACAGAGAGACAAAATCTGGCACCAGAAAAAATTTCCAAATTATATTGAAATCAGTTGAGGTTTGGATATAGCTGACCGATACCAATGAAATTCAGAATGTGTGGCGGAATTTGGTTACAATAATAAATGTGACAAATTAATTGGAAATTAGTTAAGATTTGGATATAGCTCCCATATATATATTATCGGCCGATTTCACGTATTTGACGCACCAATTTCAATGAAATATGAAAGGTGTGGCGGAGTTTGGTGTAGAGTATTTTTTTTTAAATTATATTTAAATCGGATCAGATTGGGATATGATTTTAATAAGAACCATTGGCCCACAACGCCTTAGGCTAACACTAAAAAACAACACAACAATTGATTTGAAATACGCTTATTACGGCGAAGTATGTTGCTATCTCGAATTCACTAATTGCAATAGAAATGCCACTCAACTTCAAAATATTGCAGTTTACTGCACGCTTGGTATTTGCTATTAAATAAATAAATCCGAAGGACAAACCCTTCGTGTATTTATGTCATGTTACTGCTTTTCTAATGCTTTTGGTTATTTACGCATTAAATTAGTGCAATATTTTTTTTTTTTAATTTTTAAATTTGTTTTTTTTTTAACCAACATATATTCGTAAATAAAATTTTGCATGCATATAAAATCAAAAGGGGTAGCGAAGCGCACCGGGTTCAGCTAGTATTGTTATAAAAATCGGAGTTCTGCATCGAAACAATCAATTTAGTGACGATGAGCTAAGTCAAATACAAACATTCAAAAAGAAATTCCAGGTATTTTCAAGATTCTACTTTATTTATTTACATATAATTTATCTTCCCTTTTATTTTTTTCAGAATACTCAATTGTCCATAATTTCGTTCTATGAGGTGGATTAAAGCTTTGACCTGCCATATTTGCAAAAGTCCATAACTGAATCACGGGAATCACTAAAGCTAGTAGTGAATAGACACTTAACTGAGAAGTCATTGCTTCGAATTGATGAAGTATCCGACTTTTTCGTTGATGCACATTTAGATACTAGATACTGCATTTAAACCAGACTCACCATATATCGTCCATAATATTATAACACCATGTATATTATATGTATTTTTTGTTTATTGAAATACAACTAAAAATTTCCTTATATAGAAAATATAATATTGTAAAATAAGCGGCAATTATTGATTAATTTATCATTCATTACGGAGTTGCATTGGTGGTTTACATCGCTGAGGAGTGAGAAAAATATTCAAAAATATATTAGAACCAGCTATGTCAATAGACGGAAACAATAAAGTTGAGAAATAATTGCTCCGCTCATATAAAGCTTCATTACTACAAAAATTAAAAGTATTGATATTGATAAATCTAGTTTAAATATAGGATAATTATATACCATGTACATCAAAGTAAACAACGTACGTATTTTTACTATTTATATTTTTTCACTTGATGAACTACAAGAGCTAAACGTGAAAAATTAATTTGGAAGCAATGAAACTACTGTGTATTGTCCTTGTCTACACAATTATAAGTATTTTTGTTCAAATTAAATGTACTATTAAAAGATAAAAGACAAAAGATTTGCTGTGTTTTTTTTATTTAAAAATATATATCGACACATTACTAATTTGAAGACTATAATAATGTCAATTGACAGCAATGCCTTAAATTATAAAAGTTTATGAAAAAGTACAGAAAAAAAAAATAAAGTCGTATAATTACATATAAACTCAAAAATCCTTAGTAAACAACTTATAATAATATTATTTTTGATTTTTTTTATAAAGTGTGGCTATAAATGTGTGGAACTTGGATGTAAAAGCTTAGCGAACCAAATTGTCCAAGTTCGGTCCGACTTCAAACCGAAAGTTATATGGAGGGGTTGACGTGTTGTCGAACCGATGGTTTGGATGAAGTCTGAAGTTTTTGCCGACTTTCGACTTTCCGTATTATAATTGTGGACAAAATTGGATCGAAATGATCCAATGTTATATCCATTGCTTTTAAGGCCTGGATCTCTCATACACGTTATTCACTCTATTCGATGCCGACTGGCTGTTAATATTCGGATGGTCTACAATTCTATTCACTAATTTTGTTAATAGAATCTTTTGTTGCCGTACCTATTTTCCAATAATTCCCAGGCCGCTTTATAATCTTATTCTGCCACTTGCAGCTGCTGCACTTTACGAAACGCCTCTCCTTTTAAATTCGTCTTTAGGTAATACAGTTTTTGTACCTCTGACAGCTCGGAGTTTAGTCGATCCTTTTTTTAAACTAATCATGGAAGGAACTTCATTCTTCCACATTACCAGAGAAACATAGTTCCACGGCCACATTATTCTATTGCGCCTCGTCTAATCAGCTTATAATACATTGCGTTTTCGTTTCAAAATGATCTCCCTTCTCTTCATACTTGACGTCAATTTCTTCAAAGCCTTCCCCATGTACAATTGAAAGTTGTAAATGCAGCTGCTTAATTTCATCAAATTTTTTTACCATGAGGTCTTCATGTACTCGTATCGTATAAAGCGTATCTAGTAACACCAGCCAACTCAGTTTCTACCGCTTCAGTCAGCTTATTCACTTTTTTCTAAATTAGAATAGGACTGCTCGATGTTTGTGCGCATCTGGTTGCTCGAAAATGAGATATATCGGTCCACGTTCCGGTATAGTCCCCATATAACGGTAACTCCCGATATTCGGTATTTTGATGATTTATGCCACATTTTTTCACGGATTTGTCTGAAAATTGGTATTTGTAGATCATAACGGGTCCCTGAGCGTGTGGCAAAACATTGCATGTATAGGTCCACGTTCTGGTATAGCCCCCATATAACGGTACCTCCCGATATTCGGTAATTTGATGATTTTTGCCACATTTTTTCACGGATTTGTCTGAAATTTGGTATTTGTTGGTCATAATGGGTTCCAGCTCCGGTGGCGTAACATTGCATGTATGGGTCCATGATTTGGAATAGCCCCCATATATTCCCGATATTCGGTATTTTTATGGTTTTTGCCACATTTTTTCACTGATTCGTCTAAAAATTGGTATTTGTGGGTCATAATGGGTCCTAGTTCGTGTGGCGAAACATTGTAATTATAGGTCCACGTTTTGGTATAGCACCCATATAACGGTACCTTTCGATATTCGGCATTTTAATGGTTTTTGCCACATATCTTCTAATGTTTCTTTTACCCTAAGGTGGAGGGTATTAAAAGTTTGGCCCGGCCGAACTTAATGTTTTTTTATTGGTTTTTATTTAAGGTTCATGCTTCTTCTTTCATAGCTTCTACATATGTTTTAGCCTATTCGTAGTAGGCTTGAATCAGATCCCATACCTTTTCTTGGTACTGGGGATCACTTTTCTCCCCCTGTGTGCCCTGTTTCTCATGAATTACTCTAGCCTCTTCTAATTTATTTTCCAGAGACAACAGTGTTTTCTCTACAGCAACTTATTTCACCATGCCTGATTGTACCTTTTCCCAAAACCTTTTAAATCCTTCTTAGGATTTGATTTTGGGTTAGTACAAATTTATTCTGGATGCCATTCTTTATTTTTTATTGTCGCCCAAAGTTTCTTTTCAAATATAGTGTTTCTGTATTATTTTGTCCAAACGTCTGTCCGTCTGTTGTAATCACGCTACAGTCAAAGGAATTAAGATAGGAAGCTAAAATTTTGCACAGATCAGTCTTTTGTCTGCAGGCAGGTCAAGCTCGAATATGGGCTATATCGGTCCACGATATCGTACCATATAACGGAACCTTCCGATATTCGTTATTTTCATGATTTTGGCGACATTATTCCGCGGATTTATTTATAATTTCGTATTGGAAGTTCGTTATAGGTACTGCAGTCTATGACAAAATTTTTTGTATGCCGGTCCAAGTCTTCGTATAGCTCCCATATAACGGTACCTCCCGATATTATTTACAATTTCGTATTTAAAGTTCGTGATGGGTGCTACAGCCTGTGACATAATTCACTGGAACTGTTCCGTATTTCGTATATACTACAGCATATTACAAAAAATTTCATAAGCACGTCTTCGTATGCTCCCCATATTATATAACGGTACCTCCCGATAACGGTTGTTAATTAAGTGGTAGTTTTCGGATTTTTTTTTTTTCATTTTCCAGCCTCTTTCCAAATGGTGGTCTTATTTTAATTTTTTTTAAGTTTGCCCGCGTGGTCTGTTTTGTGTCCCTTGTGGTCTTTTATTATTATTATTTTATTTATTTTTTTTAAATCTTTTAAATTTGCCTTTGTGTGCCTAAATTTGCCTTTTATTTTCCTACGGCCGCTGATTATTATTATCGAAGGACCAATGTTTATTTGAAAAGGAAAGAACAAACTTTACGCTCGGACATAGTTTAGATTCTAATTTTATTTCTCAATGTTTATTTCTTAATAACTACTTGCACCAGTCTAACTTAACCTACTTCAATTCAACAAGGTTTTTTTTTCAAAGAAATTCGCAATATAAACATATATTTGTTTAATAGTAGCTCTGCTAAGTACGCGTAGTAGATAAGGACGGATCAAATGAATCTACTAACTTGAAGACTCTAGCTAGAATAAACAATTCTTCATGTTTAAACAAATGTTTTTTTTTTTCATTTATTGTTGTTTGTATGCGGTTGAAATAATGTCACCTAAACTATTGAAGTTTGTGGGTTTTAGCTGATTTTCCAAAAAAATTTGTTGAATATATATATGTATATATATATATATATATATATATATATATATATTGTACACCTCATAATTGAGGGCTGAATGATTTAAATCCATTAGCACCTCAGATTGTGCATCTGTTTGTCCGCCAAAAGGTGGACTTGAGGGGGTACTATTACATGGAGAAAATTCTAAAATGTGTAGATATGTTGAAATTTTTGTGTAAGATTTTCACCCCCAAATACACATTTTTAGCCAAATCCTTTGATATATGGTAAAATCAGGAGGTACCTTTATATGGGCACTACTCCGAAACATCGACCTACATTGAAAACTTTATTCTACCCCTTATAATCAAAGATGACAAATAGAGGCCAAATCAAAAATATAGCAGAACAACATAGCATGTCAAACTGAAAAAAAAAAAAAAATCACGTGATTTAAATAAGTAAAAATAGTTTTATCCACCTCATAATTGAGGGCAGACTGATTTCAGAATAGTCAAATATAATTACTATTTTACACCCGTTACCGTAAGATGGGAACTAATTTTATTTGTCATTTAAATTGTAAATTGGAGACCCCATAAAGTCCATATTTTTCTTCATTGTATAATTCAATGACGATTCAACAAATATTCGGTCCCGTGCTACTTTCTTATATCTGTAATTTGTTCATGTTTTCACAATTAATTATAGATGTACATCTCAAACTTACGTTCTTGGGGGTTACAAATTCAAAAGAATACAAAATTGTTCTTTTCTGACCACACATTAGATTTGAAAGTGGACTTAAGAATACTCCAATGTGGGGACTTTACTTAAACTTAATAAAAAACTTAATAACTTAATAAAAAACACTACAAATGTACATTAGAAAAAAAGTAAGTCAAAATGAAAAAAAATTATACAAAATAAAACATTACTATTGTACATTTCAAAAGTCAAAATGAAAATGTTAATATATCACATTTTTACGCAATTTTTTTGGATATTATCCTTTTCGGATAGGAGACAATTTCGAATTTGTATGAATCTTTAATATACTAGCTATACTAGCTGGCCTGGTCCGCGTTGCAGACCCGTACTTTTACTTTTAATGCTTATTTTTTTGTATATAATGAGTCATGAATCCATAGTACTTTCTAAATAGAAATAAATATTCATGGCAAAATAATACATTTTCGCTTACCATTGGTGTCAGATATTTTGAATAGCCATAGTAATTTCTAAATAGAAATAAATATTCATGGCAAAATAATAGATTTTCGCTTACCATTGATGTCAGATAATTTGAATAGCCTGATTTTATTTTTCAGCTTTGATTTGACTGTTAAAAACCTATATGATATAGAACATCTATAATATCCCCAGGTAAAAGCCCAGCTCCATTTTTATACCCTCCACCATACTATGGAGGGTATATTCATTTTGTCATTCCGTTTGTAACTCCTCGAAATACTCATGTCAGATCCAACAAAGTATATATATTCTTGATCAGCGTAAAATTCAAAGCCGATTTAGCGATGCCCGTCTGTCTGTCTGTTGTAATCACGCTATCTTTCGAAAGAATAGAGATAGAAGGTTAAAATTTTGCACACATGTTTATTTTTCCAGTAGGCAGGTTAAGTTCGAAAATGGGCCATGTAGGTCCACGTCTTCGTATAGCCCGCATATAACGGTACCTCCAGATATCCGGTATTTTGATGATTTTAGCGAAAGTATTAACCGGAATTGTTTCAAATTTTGCCTTTGAAGTTTGAAATGAATACTACAGCCTAAGACAGAAAATTGTGTGTGCAGGTCCACGTCTTCGTATAGCCCCCATATAACGATACCTCGCAATATTCGATATTTTGATGATTTTAGCGTCATTATTCACCGTTGTAGTTTCAAATTACGCAATTAGAGTTCGTAATGGGTATTTGAAGTAAGTAATAGAAGCTACAGCATGTGACATTTATATATATATATATATATATATATATATATATATATATATATATATATATATATATATATATATATATATATATATATATATATATATCGTTGTCGTCGTCATCGTGTTACTGCCTTTGTTTTTTTATTATTCACTCAAAGGATACACAAAAGAGCCAAATGAAGACAAGAATAAACACAAGTTTTTACAAAAAATTATGCAAATCAGTCCAGTCGTTTTCAACTGATTCCGTTACCACCAAACAACAATTGATTTTATATATATATATATATATATATATATATATATATATATATATATATATATATATATATATATATATATATATATATATATATATATATATATCGTGTTACTGCCTTTTTTTTATTATTCACTCAAAGGATACACAGAAGTGCCAAATGAAGACAAGAATAAACACAAGCTTTTACAAAAATTATGCAAATATATATAATGTATATATATATATATATATATATATATATATATATATATATATATAGATATATATATATATATATATATATATATATATATATATATATATATATATATATATATATATATATATATATATATATATATATATATATATATATACTAGCTGGACTGGTCCGCGTTGCAGACCCGTACTTTTACTTTTAATGCTTATTTTTTTGTATATAATGAGTCATGAATCCATAGTAATTTCTAAATAGAAATAAATATTCATGGCAAAATAATACATATATATATATATATATATATATATATATATATATATATATATATATATATATATATATATATATATATATATATATATATATATATATATATATATATATATATATATATATATATATATATATATATATATATGTATATATATATATATATATATATATATATATACATATATATATATGTATATATATATATAATCAATTGTTGTTTGTTGGTAACGGAATCAGTTCAAAACGGCTGGACCGATTTGCATAATTTTTTGTACAAACGTTTGTCATACCCCGAGTTAGGTTTTTAAAGAAAAAAAATATTGACCACACCTCCTTTTACGCCCACTATTTCGATTTATCTAAAATCTTTATATTTGCCAAAATAGTGAATATATCGGATTCAGAATTATTACACGAGATGCTGTTGGCTTTCCATCCAACCCTAAGTACTTATTTAGGGGCTGAGGAACGCGCCTACTTTTAAATCTATCTCTTTATATGTAAAAGAAAGTTGTGTTAGTTACTACTCTTATAACATAAAGACCGCCGGTCTGATTTTAACGATTAAGACAAATTCGGAATTGCCTCTTGGCAGAAATGAATAAAATCCCAAAAAAAACGCGTAAAAATGTGAAATTTGAACATTTTCATTTCGACTTTTAAAATGTACAATAGTAATGTTTTATATTGCATATTTTTTTCCAATTTGACTTACTATTTTCGAATGTACATTTGTAGTGTTTTTTTTTAATTCTAATATGAGGTTTAGGTGGTGTAGGTTTTTTTGGGTAGTATAAAGCCACAACGGATAAAACTGTTATTTATAGATTTTATGTATTTATTCGTAATACCGAATAAATACATAAAATCTATTAATAACAATTTTATTCGTTGTCGCTTTATATGAAAATTCTAAAATCGAGAAAAATCGACAATTTTTCAATGGAATCTAATTTCATAATAATAGTACATTCTACCGACAAATTTCGTAAGGACCTTTAAAAATTTGCTGCAAAAAAAAATCAGCGAACCAGTTGAAGATTCTTTTTCTTTTTTCTATATTGAAGTGTACATTTTTTTATTGGTTTGAATTCTGAATGAATAGTATTAAAAATGAAATGAGGGCGCAATACGATGTTAAATGCTTTCTACTCCAGGACCTATATCGTGCTTCAGCTGGAAGATGCGAACACATTTAAACAAACAAAAATGACTAAAGAAGCGTTATGGGGCTAATTTCAAAAAGTGGACCTACTTCTTTCAATAAATTGTCAAATGAGAACACAAAATGCAAAATACATTAGGACTGCAATCAGTCAAACGCCGACTATAAAGAACGCAAAATAGAAATTCTACCTAAACATTCAAGATACCTTTAATCGCTTTGCCAGGTCATGATATGGATCATAACCTCTGATAACGGAACAACCCGATTTCAAGTATATTCTACATTTTAAGCATATTTTTCGTACTAATTTTAGCTTATGTTGATAATTTAAGAAGAAACAATCTTTGCAAAAAATTATCACGTTTTGGTATCACCATCATATGATTTAAGGTATTTTCGGGGTCTTGGCCACTTTTTTCATTTTTTGACTCTTATTTGACATCTTTGTTTCTAAGGGGGAAGAAAACCTCTTCTTATAAATTTTTATTTTTCGGAAAAGCGCGCATCTTAGTCTTGAGGCTACCTGGGGTAAAAAACCCTGGAGTGGAAAATCAACTTACAGATAATTATCCTCATATGAATTTATTTAAGTATAGACCCCACATTAGTATACCCCCAAGTCCACTTTCCCAACCAATGTGTGGTCAGAAAAGAAAATTTGGTATTCTATTGAATTTGTAACCCCCAAGAGAATATTGGTTGGGAACGTAGATTTGGGATGTACGTCTATATGAAATAAACTCCGAAATGTCAATCTGGGACTCATTCAGTCGGAAATTGTGGCAGAAACATGAAAACAAATACGAAATTATAAAGGAACTTTATTGGATCTCCACCGCAAAATTTAAATGACAAACAATTAATGTCCATCTTACGGTAATCGGAGCAAAAGAGTAATTTTTTTGGCTATTCTGACTACATTCTGCCTTCAAGTATGAGGTGGACAAAACTGAATACCACGCAGTACGGGATTTTAAACGTTGGAAATACAAATTTCAAATTATAGCACATTTGAATGCTTTTTACAATATCAAAAATTGAACTGAATTTTCACATGGGGCTATTATAGATGTTCTTTATCATATAGGTATTTAACACTCAAATTAAAGCCTATAGCTGAAAAATAAGATCAGGCTCTTTAAAATATCTAAAACCGACGGTAATTATAATTTTTGCCATGAATATTAATTTATATTTAGTCATGGAGTCATTACTCATAATCAAGTCATTGGAGTAATTATAATGGCGTCATTACTTATAATCAAAATTGTGCCGCCTACATACATAAGTCAGATCTGTGATTTATTATGCTTTAAAGACTAAAAGTACGGGCCGGCAACGCGGACCGGGCCAGCTAGTATATATATATAAATCAATTGTTGTTTGTTGGTAACGGAATCAGTTGAAAACGACTGGACCGATTTGCATAATTTTTTGTAAAAACTTTCGTCATACCCCGAGTTAGATTTTTAAAATATAGACCACGCCCACTTTTGCGCCCACAATTTTGATTTATCTAAAATCCTTATATTTCCCAATATAGAGGAGATATCGGTTTGAAAATTATTGCACGAGATACTGTTGACTTTCCATCCCCCTCTAAGTATTTATTTGGGGCTGAGGAACTGTCGTTGTCAGTACTTTTTAATCTATATCTATCTTATATATATAAAAGAAATTTGTGTTAGTTACTACGCTTATAACTTAAGAACCGCTGGACTGATTTTAACGATTCATACAAATTCGGAATTGTCTCCTCTTCGAAAAGGATAATATCCAAAAAAATCGCGTAAAAATGTGATGTATTAACATTTTCATTTTGACTTTTGAAATGTACAATAGTAATGTTTTATTTTGCATGATTTTTTCCATTTTGACTTACTTTTTTCTAATGTACATTTGTAGTGTTTTTTATATTTTATTTTTGAATTTGAATATTAATACCAATTTATTTAAGAAATTTATTTGAGAAATGAAATTGATGGCGAGTTACATGGAAGTGTAGTACCGAATTATGTGGTGGCGAAACACAATAGATGATGTCGAAATAATTTAATGGAATCGAATTTTAAAATAGAAGTACATTCTATTGACAAACTATATAAGGATCTTTAAACATTTGCTGTAAAAATTCAGCGACCTAGTTGAAGATTTTATCAATTTGTTATTCTTCTTTTGTCAATTTTTTTCAATTTATATTATTATATTGAATTCAGTGGAGTTTTTGTGAACAAAATAAAGAATAATTTTTCACTATATACAATTTTTCACCAAAAAAATGAAATAAGTGCGAAATACGATGTTAACTGACATCTACCTTTCAACTCCAGGGCCTACATCGTGGTTCAGCTGGAAGATGCGAACACATTTAAACAAACAAAAATGACCGAATAAGACTAATGGGGTTCATTTCAAAGCGTGGAACTACTTCTTTCCTGTCACAATAATCCGTCCAATGTACATTCAGAAAAATACCAAATATAAAGGGTGGAAAATAGTGGAGCGAATGGGACTCTTAGTAAGAAAAGGATTTCTATCCTTCCAGAAATTCTTCCCAAACATTCAAGATACCTTAAATCGCTTTTGCAGGTCATGATATTGATCATAACTCATGGATTAGGGTACAACCCGATTTCATATTTATATAACCATCGTATGATTTAAGATATTTTTGGTGTCTTGGTCACTTTTTTAATATTTTGGCCATTATTTGGCATATTTGTTTCTAAGGAGGTAGAGAACCTCTTCGCATAAAATTTGAAGTTTTCAGAGTAGGGCCCATTTTGGTCTTGACCACATTCATTAATTGATTTGGCTAAAAATTGTATTTATGCTACCCTGGGGTAGGGAACCATCATACAGATAATTGCACATAGGAATTTATTTAAGTAAACTCCCCACATTGGAGTATCTCCAAGTCCACTTTCACATCTAATTGGTGGTCGGAAAAGAAAATTTTGTTTTCTACTGAATTTGTAAGCCCCAAGAGAATATTGTTTGGGCCACGTTTTGGTATAACCCTTATATAAATGTATCCCTGATTTCAGTTGTGACCGTGGTCTTGACCACGTTTTTCAACTGATTTGGCCATTATTTGCTGTTTTTAGGATACTTTGTGAGTAGATTAATATTTTGGTACAGTCCCCAGGCCCGCCGATCTATAGTGATGTTTACCGATTGACGGACAACAACGCGGGCATTGTTTAATCGTCATAAATGTAAGTTGTGTTAGTTGCTACGCTTATAACTTAAGAACCGCTGGACTGATTTTAACGATTCACACAAATTCGGAATTGTCTCCTCTCCGAAAAGGATAATATCCAAAAAATGGCGTAAAAATGTGATGTATTAAAATTTTCATTTTGACTTTTCAAATGTACAATAGTAATGTTTTATTTTGCATGATTATTTTCTAATTTTGACTTACTTTTTTCTAATGTACATTTGTAGTGTTTTTATATTTTATTTTTGAATTCGAATATTAATACCAATTTATTTAATTGACTTGATTTCTTGAAAACTGAAATTGATGGCGGGTTACATGGAAGTGTAGTACCGAATGTGGTGGCGAAACGGAATAGATGATATCGAAATAATTTAACGCGGTCACACCAAAGTTAAAAGATAATTACTTTTTCAAAATCGCTAAAAAATCATGAACAAGAGATCTCATTGCATTGCTGTAAAAAATCAGCGAACAAGTTAAAGATTTTTTCAATTTGTTATTCTTTTTTTGTCAATTTTTTTCAATTTGTATTATCATATTGAATTCAGTGGATTTTTTGTGAACAAAATAAAGAATAATATTTCACCATATACAATTTTTAACCAAATAAAATGAAATAAGTGCGAAATAGGATGTTAACTGACATCTACCCCTCAACTCCAGGGCCTACATCATGGTTCAGCTGAGACATTTAGTAAGAAATGGTTTTATATTCTTCCAGAAATTCTCCCATACATTCAAAACACCTTAAATCGCTTTTGCAGGTCTTTATATCGATCATAACTCACGGATAAGGGAACAACCCGATTTCATATTTATATAACCATCTTTGATTTAAGCTATTTTTGGGGTATTGGCCAATTTTTTCATTTTTTGGCCCTTATTTTGCATTTTTATACCGTCCACCATACTATGGAGGGTATATTAATTTTCTCATTCCGTTTGTAACTCCTCGAAATACTCATTTCAGACCCAACAAAGTATATAATATAACGGTACCTCCCGATATTCGGTATTTTGCTGATTTTAGCGACATTATTCACCAGAATTGTTTCGAATTTGGAATTTGAAGTTCGTAATGAATACTACAGCCTAAAACAGAAAACTATCTGTGCAGGTCCACGTCTTCGTATAGCCCCCATATTACGGTAATGATTTTAGCGACATTATTTACCGGAATTGTTTCAAATTTAGCATGTGAAGTTCGTAATAGATACTTCATCCCATGCCAGAAAATTGTCTGTGCAGGTCCACGTCTTCGGATAGCCCCCATATAACAGTACCATCTATATTCGGTATTTTGATGATTTTAGCTACATTATAAACAGATCTTTCTTCAAGTTTCGCTTATGACAAAAGTTGCCTATGTAGGTCCAAGTCGTAGTATAGACATTCGCTATTTTTAAAATTTTAACAGAATTTTTAACGGATTTTATTTATTTTTTTTTTGGAAATTGCCAAATTTGTACCAAATGGTGGAGGGTATTAAATGCTCGGCCCGGCCGAACTTACAGCTTCTTTACTTGTTGTTTCTAAGGGGGTAGAGAGCCTCTTCGCATACAAATTGAAATTTTAAGACTAGGGCCCATATTGGTCTTGACCACATTCATCAATTGATTTGGCTAAAAAATTTTATTTATGCCACCCTGGGATAGGGAACCATCACACAGATAATTGCCACATAGGAATTTATTTAAGTAAAGTCCCCACATTGGAGTATCCCCAAGTCAACTTTCACATCTAATGTGTGGTCAGAAAAGAAAATTTTGTATTCTTTTGAATTTGTAACCCCCAAGAGAATATTGGCTGGGAACGTAGATTTGGGATGTACATATATATGAAATAAATTGTGAAAACATGAACAAATTACAAATATAAAAAAGTAAGAAATATAAGAAATAACACGGGACCGAATATTTGTTGAATCATCATTGAATGATACTATGATGAAAATATGGACTTTAAGGGGTCTCCAACTTACAATTTAAATGGCAAATAAAATTAATTCCCATCTTATTTATCATTCTGCCCTCAATTTTGAGGTGGATAAAACTATTTTTACTTATTTAAATCACGCGAAATGCTATGATATGCTATATTGTTCTGCTATATTTTTGATTTGGCCTCTATTTGTCATCTTGGATTATAAGGAGTAGAAGAATGTTTTCAATGTAGGTCGATGTTTCGGAGTTGTGCCCATATAAAGAAGGTACCTCCTAATTTTACCATATTTCAAAGAATTTGGCTAATAATGTGTATTAGGGTGTGAAAATCTAAGTGCTAATGGGTTTAAAAAGAAATTATTTTTGGCTATTCTTAAATCATTCAGCCCTCAATTATATAGTATACAAAATACAGTAAATTCCAAATTACTGCTCATTTGACTGGAAGATTTTGCTACGATTTTAACCATATTAAAAATTATTTTGATCCCTTACATGGCGATAATATTGATATATACTTTTTAATAGATTTGTATACGGCTTTAAAAATGGGAACAGGTATTTTAAAACACTTTTAATCGACCTGTAAGTGAACACTTATATCAGTCATATCTGTGAATAATTATGCTTGGACAAATGAATAATAGGCAAAAACTACGGGCCGGCAACGCGGACTGGTCCAGCTAGTATATATATATATATATATATATATATATATATATATATATATATATATATATATATATATATATATATATATATATATATATATATATATATATATATATATATATATATATATATATAATTACAATTAAATCTCAAATTACCAACATTTGAGGAGTTTGTAAGGGGCTAAATCATATGTGGGAGGCTATATCACAATGTAGACCGACCTGATACATATTTTGCGGAGTATAGAGCACTTTGTGTATGGTTAAGCTATATAATATGGACCTCAAAAAAGTTTGACCCGGGAACCCTTCTTTGGGATTTTTATCTACCAACCGAAATAGTGATATTTCAAATAATTGAATTTATTTAAATTCCATTTGTGTGAAGTTTTCGCGTTTTTACTTACCACACCATTTCCAAAATTACACTATTTCCTTAGTTATTTTAAATTAAAAAAATAATAATAATAACTCTTTTTACTTGAATCATTTTCCCTATTGTTCGATATTTAATACTCTCATAATGGCTTGCTCAAATAAAGATTGTGCTGTTAGAGACATCAATTAACGGTTAATATCTTGCTTTATTTGTGATAAATTTTGGCATCTTAAATGTGCTGGTTTCAACGGTAGACAGTTTGACTTTATTACAGACAAGGCTAAAGGTCTGCGTGGGTCTTGTTTTGAATGTAGAGATTTACAAGTTGATTATCATTGCCTACTTAAAGAAACTAAGGCTGAAATTGAAAAGTTAAAGATAAGTTTTAATTTAAGTTTTAAAAAAATTGAGAAATTAGTAAGCAGGTTTGAATTTTCTGATGACTCTCCTAAGAGAAAAAAGACTTTAGTTGAATCTAACAATCTTGGCCAAAATACCTTAGGGCTCGATAACTTAAAAGTCTAAATTCTCCAATTTCGCCAATTCCCCCTCCCAAAAGTAATAATCCATCTAACGAAAGCCGCAAAGACATAGACCTAACTTCCAATGCTTCCACTTCGATTGCAAGCATTAATTCCTCAAAAGGTGTAAAAGCTAACCCATCTGCAGTTGTGGTGAATGCTCCAACTATAACTCCTACAAACTCTTCCGCGGTTGTAAATGGCATTGATCCCTCTACTTCTAACACGATTATCGTTGTAGAACGGCGTAAAACCGTATTTGCATCTAGACTTCAACCTGATACTTCTACTGACAACATTCGCAGCTATATAAAAGTTAATCTAAATGGTGTGACTGATCAAGATTTAAACATCTTTAAATTTCGTTCCTCTCAGCAGCGTGATATTTCGTCATTCAAAATAACTGTTCCTCCCAGATTGTTTAACATTCTTGTTAGTAGTTCATTTTGGGCCTAAGATACCTTTGTAAAAGAATTTATATTCCGATAACGCTCTAATTCAATTAGACCAGTGAATATCATACTAGCGGCAAAAAAACTAATTGATGTTTGCAGGATTCTCTAAAAAAAATGTTAGAGGATTAAACATTAAACTGAGAAACATATTCCTTAAAAGCTTCTTGACACTGAGGTTCTCTCTGACAATTATCAAGTTTACAGAAAGGATCGAGCAGTGAAAAAAGGAGGCGGCGTTTTGATAGCACATCATAACTCGATTCCTTCTGAAATGATTGATGTCTCAGCTGATTCCATTAGTGAATTTGTCTGTGCTAAACTAAATATCACAGGTAACACTGTAACACAGATCCTAACTCTAGACTTGAAATTTATATAAACCATGTCAATCTAATTGCTAAAGTGTCTTCTTTTCTTACGGATAATTCTTCGTTAATGTGTATGGGTGTAATATTGTAGATTATGTTCCCTCGTCATACCCAATTGGTTTTCATGCATTTTGGGATATTATATTTGAATCCTGCTTGTACGAATTGAATGACATTTTAAATATTAAAGACATATTATTGGATTTAGTCTTCTCTCCTTCGTTGAACATTTCGATATCCAGATGCTCTCCCTTTGTACTTCCTAATGAAAGCTATCATCCCACGCTGATGATAAGTCTCGAATTGAGAGTCTCTTCTCCTAATATAATATCTACTAATGCTTTAATTAAAAGTCTTAACTTTGGAAAAACAAACCTTATCGATCTTCGCTCTCTTCTATCGAACACTATATGGCGTATAAGTGACGATATTGACTCCAGTGTCTCAACATTCCATGATCAACTTAAATCTGCTTTATCTTATTCGGTACCTACTGTTAAGCAAATTATAGACCCGCTCCCGCTTGGTTTACGCCTGCACTGAGACGTTTACGCAATTTAAAAAAAGATTATTTAAAAAATGCAAGAAATCGAATACGGCATTGAATTATTCAAAGCTTTCCTCTGCAAGATATAAATACAACTCTGAAAATTCCAAATGTTATTCTCAACATTTAATAAAGATGAGAAAGAACTTGAGAAGAACCAAAAAATTTTTTCAAATTTGTAAATTCTAAAAGGAAAGCGCAAAAATTTACAAGTCAAATGAAAATTGATAGTATTGAATCTAGTGATAACTTAGATGTTGCTAATTTATATGCCGTCATTTTCAATCATCTTATACGTCGAACACTTTTAACGGTATTTATAACTATAATATCGATAAATTAAACTTTTTTCCTAGTATTATCTTAACAGAAGATGACGTTTTTTCTGGGTTAAGAACATTAGGTTCTTCGTTCTCCCCTGGTCCTGATAGCGTTCCAACGTATACTAAAATCTTGTGTTAGCGAACTTTACGTGCCGCTCACTAAATTTTTTAATTATTCCTTAATAAAAGGTTATTTTCCATGTTACTGGAGGTCGAGCTTTGTCATTCCTCTTCATAAATCAGGAAATAGGTGTTCAGACGATTATTATGGATGTATCGCTAAATTAAGCGCTATTTCCAAACTCTTCGAACTTTTAGTTTTGCGTAGGATATCACATTTCTTAAAAACTATAATTTCACCTTCTCAACATGGATTCATGAAAGGTAGATCTACAATCACTAATCTCTTAGAATTTTTTTGTCATGTACATAACGGTTTTGTTAGTAAACAGCAGAATGATGTAATTTATACCGATTTTAGCAAAGCTTTTGATACGGTAGTGCACAAGCTTTTGCTCCTTAAATTAGATTTAATGGGTTTCCCAACATCACTGCTAAACTGGATATCCTCCTATTTAGATTGTCGCACCCAAAATGTTCTTTTTAATGATATATCTTCGAAAAATATTTATGTTTCATCTGGTGTACCGCAGGAAAGTCACTTGGGTCCACTACTATTTGTACTTTACCTGAACGATCTTCCGATAAATATTTGTTTTTCTAAAATTCTGATGTACGCTTATGATGCAATTTCATCACAATACCATTTACACACCCTCGTAAATTGGTGTAGTACGAATAGTATGTCTATTAACCTAAAAAATGCAATAAATATTATCTTACTACCATATTGGCTCTTACAAATTGGATAATGTTGAATCTTTTGTTGATTTGGGCGTAATCTTAGACCCTAAGCTATGGTTTCATTTACACATTGATTCTTGTGTTAATAAAGCGGAATCTTTACTAGGATTCATCAAGCGTTGGTCCAAAGAGTTTAATGATTCTTACGTAACCAAAAGATTGTTTGTTAGTCTAGTTCGTCCAGTATTAGAATATGGTTGTATATTATGGAGTCCATTTTATAAATGTTATTCTGATAAAATTGAATCAGTACAAATTCAGTTTTTAATTTTTGCCTTGCTTAGTTTAAATTGGAACCCCTCTGAACTTCTTCCACCATTCGAGAGTCGTTTAATGTTGATCGATCTTCAATCTCTTGAAGATTGAATCTTTATGTTAAGAGCATTATTTATCATTAAATTAATACGTGCATTGATTGATTCCCTTTTTCTCACTGGTGAAATAAACTATAATGTTCCTTTTCGTAGAACACGTAATTTTGAACCGTTGAAATTGTCCATTGCAAGAAGAAATTATGAACTAATCAGCTCAATGAGATCACTTTGTGTAATTTATAACAGCTTATATAATTCTATCTATCGTTTAATGTTGATCGATCTTCAATCTCTTGAAAAAAGAAGTGTTTACGCAAGAAATATTAAATTAATTTATTTGCATTGTTTGGAAATGCCCCTCTTTTTTGTCGTTCTAATTTCATTGTGTTTGATTTTGCATACTCGTTAGAAAACTGCCTACTCCTTATTGTTACATCATTGAACTGTCAACTAGCAGTTTTCTAACGAGTATTGGTTTGCGCCGACGCCACCTTTCGGCATTATTCTTCCTCGTATCGATCGATCGTAACACAGGTAATCTGTTTGCTAATTTTCCCCTTTTTTTCTATTATTTATTATTTATCAATAAAGCGACTGCTTTCTTTGAATTTTAAAACTAAAACTATTTGTGTTTTTTATTTCTTTTTTTCCCTTTATTTATCGGAGCGCAATTTCGGCGCATTTACATTTTGGTCCATTCGAACCGGACGCGAGCCTTGGGAAATATTCTAATTGGTTTTCGTTCCCTTTATATTTTCGCAGCCTTCATCATCAACATCATAATCATCCGCATTAACATCATCCCCCATCATCATCATCATCTACATAAACAAAACATCAGGTAGGTGCAGTGTTTTTATTTATTTGTGAGCTCGCGTTTCAAAAAAAAAAAAAAAATAATAATAACAAAAATCAAAAGTGTCCAAAGTCCAAAAGCATTTCGTTTTACAACAACAAACGGCCGCTTTACAACGCACCGCGTATTCCTTTTTTTTCGTCGCATCAATTTTTTTCGGTTCCAAGAAATTATTATTGAACAGTGAAAACAAGTGAAAATAGATATTTGTTGCAAAAATAATCTGTGGAAAAAGTGGTTAAAATTTGTTTAAAAATTGCATTTTTGTGTTTGCGAACAGTGGTAATATTATTAATAAAATATAATTAACAATCGTGTTAAATTTCGATCATTTTATTAATAAAAATAATTCAAATTATTCCTCAGAGTGAATATTTCATATTCCTATTCGATTACCACTGTGTGAAAGTGAATAACAATAAGAAAAAAACCACCACCAAATTGCTAAAATCATTGCTTGTAATATTTCCTTTTGTTTCGCTGTTCAATAATACATAATTAAATTTACATACATACGCGTGTGACATATTTACGTTGAGCGGTCAATCGTCTCGTCATCACACAGCATACACACACGCGTCTCACATACATATTTTCGAAATTGATCTTTTTATTTTTTCGTTTTTTCTTTTGTTTGCGTGTACCCTACACTAATCGGGTTGGTCAATAGTGACTGGTCAACACGTTGGGAACAAAGAAAAATATTTTTTGAGTATTGTATTGTGGCGTGTGTATAATCACATTTTAAGGTAATTTTGGACATTTTAATTTATCGTGTACCCTACAGTCCGCATATATAGAATTTTTATTCGGTTTGTAAAAATTATTATTTTTATTGGATTTGGACATAAAAATAGTAATTTTTTGCCGTTTTTAATAAAAATAGTTGCAAAAATAATTATTTCTATATATTTTATCGAATATTTTTGCAATTATTACCTTGTTTTATTAATATTATTTAAATATTTCGTGATTTTTTTTGCTTTTTTTACATATTTTTGTGGATTTCGTCGCTTTTTTATAAAGGGAAAATAAATATTTTGTGCAAAATTTTGAAACTTTTCGCTAATTTGGTTGTCCTTTTCGCTTTTCGGATTGATTTTTTGGAATTATTTGCTGGGTTTTTGGAATTATTTATTTGACTTTTTAGATTTTCTTGTCGAATTTTCGAACTTTTTTGAATTTTTCGTTGTCGGGCTTAATTATTTGGTTAACTTTTTCGATTTTCTAATCGATTTTTTTGGATTTTTGGAATATTTTGTTGGTTAAGCTTAATTATTTGGCTGATTTTTCTGATTTTTTAATCGAATTTTGGATTTTGTTTTGTAAAGGAATTTATATTATTGCAAGCCTTACAAGGATTTATCGTTTCGTTCATTGGAATATTCACTTTTTTCCAATTTTTGGGTTCATCAAAAGAATTTTTTGGATATTTTCTTCGGTTTATTTGTCGTTTCGAGTGAATTTATATTATTCGCAGCATCATGGCTCTAAATCCTCTCAAGAATTTCACTAGAGTTTCCGATAATATGGTCAAGTTTTGTGCTAAAATTAAAGACGCGAAAGAAGAAGACTTAGATGTTTTCATTTTAGAAGTAAAAAGTGCCGAGTTAAATAAAAAATGGGTTGACTTAGAAAGTTCCTTTGGAAAATGTCTCGACTATTTATCGACTGCCGAGGATACGACGGCTGAAGACATTGTGGTTGTCGATGGGAAATATGAGGTTGTTCATGACTTATATATGGAGTGTGTCGCGCTCATTAATAAATATTTGCATAAATTCCGGCGGTCTCGAAAATCATCATTGAGCTCATCTTTTAGTTCAGTGGTTTCTTTAAATCAGGATCCCTCTGATATTCCTAAGGATGACCAGACCCCGTCTGGAATTCCAAAGGAAGTCCAGGGCAGAAACTTAGATTTAAATAAAACGAACTCGTCTACCCACACTGCTCGGAATGTGGGTACGCAGGCTTCTAGCTCCGCAATATCTAATATTGGGAACCCTAGGGATAGCTCGAGTTTTGCTATTGAGCCGCCGAATTTTGATATGGTCCACAATCTTGCGTTGCCTCCATGCGATACTGATGTCTTCGAAGGTGATTTTCTCTCCTGGCCAACGTTTAGAGATCTTTTTAGCGCGGTTTATATTAATAATTCCAGATTAAGTGATATTGAGCGTCTCTGTCACTTAACTCGAAAAACTAGTGGGGAAGCTCGTGAAATTGTCGCTAAATTCCCCTTAACTAACCGCAGTTTTGGTCTAGCTTGGGACGCGTTGAAATCTACGTATGATAATCCGCGTTTGTTGATTCATAGTCAGTTTAAGACATTATTTTCTCTCCCGGTACTTGAAACTGAGACATGTTCGGGCCTCAAACAAATCCAGCGTGGTATTAATGGTTGTTTGTCTGCAATGTCCATTTACGACGTTCGTACGGATAATTGGGATCCGTTTTTAGTCTTTATTTGTTTGCAAAGGCTCCCTAAAATTACACAAACCTTATGGGAGCAGAGTGTTAAAGATAAATCATCTATTTCGTTGTGGAAAGACCTAGATAGCTTTTTGTCGGAACGAATTCAGACACTCATGTGTCTACATGGTATGAGAGGAAATGATCAGCCCACAAAGTCTAATGTTAAAAAACTTCGAAGTCATATGACTAATACCAATTCTTCTCGCTCTCCTAATCCTCCGCAGAATAATTATTGTTTCCTGTGTCCCCAACTTTCCCATTTGCTATCTGAATGTCCTCGTTTCAAAAATATGTCCCCCTCGGCTAGGTTTTCTATTGTGAAACGTCGTAGGTTATGTGTAAATTGCTTGCGTAAGGGACATGAGGTAAAAAATTGTATTAGTCAGCATCGGTGTTCGAAATGTAAGCGAAGCCATCACACCTTGCTACATCGTAATGATTCTTCCCCGAGAAGGTCAAGCCCACCTGTTTCTTCGGTGAGCCAGATTCCAACCAATCCACCACTTCTCGCGCCAGCCAATTCATCTCGTCCCTCTACATCCTCCGCGGGTGTTTCTCGGCAAGTATTCCACGCCTCTCAAAATCAATCAGTCCTTTTAGGAACCGCAATGGTAAATATTCTGCATTGTGGTATGTCGTATTCAGCTAGGGCTTTAATAAACCCTGCTTCCGAATCTTCTTTTTTAACTGAACGTTTGCAAAATAGGTTGAAACTTCCGGTAGGTTCAACTAATGCTGTTATCTCTGGTGTGAATTGTGCAATTTCGGCCAATTCTCGTAAAATTTGTTCTCTGAAGATTGGAAGCCCTTTGGATCCATCGATCAACTTAGAAACTCGTGCGCTGGTGTTGCCGTCCATTTCTGGAAACCTGCCCTCGGTCACTGTCTCCTCTGATTTTAGAGCCCAAATGCCAAATATTCGTCTGGCAGACCATAACTTGTTCGACTCCCGTCCAGTGGATCTTTTGTTGGGTGCTGATTTGTATCCAAAAATTTTATTAGAGGGATGTCATTCGATTCTCTGTGGAACGTTGCTTGCCCAAAATTCTGTCTTCGGATGGCTTGTCACTGGACCGATTCCTTCATCGCAAATTCGAACATTTGCCACTATGGTTGACGTCGCGGAAGAGGACTCCTTAAACAAAACTTTGTTGCGCTTTTGGGAGTTAGAAGAAATCCCTAAGCGGAAAATGATGACTCCATCAGATCGTTTCTGTGAGGAAAATTATATCAGGTCGACGCGTAGAGACTCCGAAGGTAGATATGTGGTGACGCTTCCTTTGCGATCTGGGTTCGGTGAAGATTTACATTTGGGAGAATCTCGCCCAAGCGTCCTCAGACAATTTATTCGTAATGAGGCGTCGTTATCTAAAAAACCCGAGGTGAAAGCTATGTATGATAAGGTCTTGATCGAGTATTTGGAACTTGGCCACATGAAGCCAACAGACATTCCAATCTGCCATAATTATCTTTCGTGTTATTTGCCTCACCATCCGGTAATTAATCTCGAAAAACAAACTACAAAATTGCGAGTTGTTTTTAACGCCTCCAATAAAACTTCGACCGGCATTAGTCTGAACGACATGTTACATGTAGGACCTTCTTTGCAACTCGACCTAGTACTTTTATTACTTCGTTGGCGAGTGTATAGGTTCGTGTTCAATTCAGACATTACTCAAATGTATAGGCAAATACGTGTAGACCCCAAACATACACCGCTTCAAAGAATTCTTTATCGGGACTCGCCAACCAAACCCATTCTCGACTATGAATTGCAAACGGTAACTTTTGGCCTTAATTGTGCGCCTTACTTAGCAATCCGGACGCTTCTACAACTCGCTGACGAGACTGAGTCTGAATATCCGCTCGCGGATATTGCGATCATCCATGTACGTAGATGACGTTTTGGCCGGAACACATGACCTCGAGACGGCATTTATTGCTAGGGACCAGTTGATCGGAGCACTTTCTTCGGCTAAGTTTGAATTGAGGAAGTGGACAGCTAATGACAAGTCAATTTTGGATTGTTTTCCTCCAGAGCATTTGGTTGATGCTCAAGTTTTGTCGTTTGAGGAAGCTAGTGGCTCAAAACCCTTAGGAATTAGATGGAACGCGAGGTTGGATTCGTTTTACTTTGAGGTTTGTCCTATTGAAACTAAATCAAGTTATACTAAGCGGGAAGTACTATCTTCAATCGCCAAACTTTTTGACCCGGTAGGTTGGGTTAGCCCGGTTATTGTGACCGCAAAAATCATAATGCAAAAGGTGTGGCTAGACCAAACTGGTTGGGACGAGCCCCTGTTGCCCGCTACTTATTCGGAGTGGCGCAAATTCGTCGATTGTTACCCTAAGGTAAATTTGATAAAAATACCTCGTTGGCTTCGGTATACCCCTGAGTGTTCGGCTGAATTGCACGTCTTTTCGGATGCCTCTGTTAAGGCATACGCGGGGGTAGCATATATGAGAATCGAGTCTCCAGATAAAAATGTGTTCGTGCATTTATTATCTAGTAAGACAAAAGTGGCTCCATTGAAATCTATTTCTCTCCCTCGTCTTGAACTTTGCGGCGCAGTATTAGCCTCTGAACTTTTAAAAATTATCGTCAAAGAGATCGATTTAGAATTTCGTCAAGTTTATTGTTGGACGGATTCCACTATTGTGTTGTCGTGGCTAAGAAAAACTCCTTCCACTTGGACTACATTTGTAGCTAATCGAGTATGTAGAATTCAGGAAAATGTGGGGAATCATAACTGGTATCACGTTAGGTCGGAGGATAATCCAGCAGACCTGGGAAGTCGTGGTTTATCGCCCGCAGATTTAGCTGTGAGCTCTCTTTGGTGGCATGGGCCTCAATGGCTTAGCAAAAAGAAGTCGGATTGGTCTATTCGAGACCTGGCTCCGCTTGGGACTGACATTGAAAAACGGTCTGTTCATTGTCATTTTTCGTTCTTTCCGCCTTCCTTCGAAGATATTCTCGAAAGGTATTCCTCATTTGAAAAGGGACTTCGCACAATGGCGTATGTTTTAAGATTCATTCGCCAGACCCATTCGCGGTATAGAGGCACATTTAATTACCCAAACTCTCGGATTTCGGCCGAAGAATTAAAAGAGGTTCGTACTCGCCTCGTAATTACAACTCAAAAGCTTCATTTTGCTGAAGACTATAAAAAACTAATCGACAAGGAACCCATTTCTAAAAACAGTTCCCTCGTTCCCCTCAATCCCTTTGTTGACGAAAATGGTGTCATGAGAATTAATGGTCGTCTTGTACGTGCGCCCTGCCTTTCATATTCGGAGCGTCATCCCATAATTCTTCCCTATAAAAGTAGGTTCGCGAAACTTTTAGTCGAATACATCCACATAAAATGTGTTCATGGAGACGTTCAGCTTATGCTTCGTACGCTAAGGATGGAATATTGGATTCCTCGAGTAAAAATTTTGATTCGTTCGGTGGTTCATAATTGTAAAGTATGTATCTTGGAGAAGAAACGACATTGTAGCCAAATAATGGCGGCGCTTCCACCTGAAAGAACAATAATTGATAGGGCGTTCACAACAACTGGGGTCGACTTCGCCGGTCCATTTGAGATTAAGTCATTTACTAGCCGTGCGTGTAAGATTACAAAAGGATATGTTTGTGTGTTCGTTTGTTTTTCTACCAAGGCCATACATTTGGAGGCAGTATCCGATTTGTCCACTGCCAATTTCTTGCTGGCTTTTCATCGATTTGTGGCACGTCGAGGTTGTCCTAGCTTGATATATTCGGACAACGGTACGAATTTCGTAGGTGCTTCCCGTGAGTTACGTCGGAATTTCCGAGAATTCATCCGGAATAGTTGCGAATCGGTCTGTAATGTATTTGCAACTCAGGGCCTCAATTGGCATTTCATTCCAGCGGGTGCTCCACATATGGGTGGGCTCTGGGAAGCTGGAGTGAAAAGTTTCAAGCAACACTTTCGAAGACAAGTTCGAAATGTTCGACTTACCTTAGAAGAATTGGCAACCGTTCTAGCCAGAATAGAGGCTTGTTTGAATTCGCGTCCTCTATGTCCGATGTCTGATAGTTCGGATGAACTAGTAGCTTTGACACCAGGTCATTTTTTGATTGGCGCTCCATTACTCGCTCCTTCTGAGCCTGTAGTATCTAACGAACCTTTATCGCTCGTGAATAGGTTTCGAAAAGTACAGGCCCTTGCTCATTTGTTTTGCCTTAGATGGAAAGAGGAATATTTAAAAAGCTTGCACATGCGCTATAAGTGGAAATTTCCCGAACGCGAAATCCAAAAAGACGATCTTGTGGTAATTCGTCATGAACAACTTCCTCCGACATCTTGGAAGTTAGGCCGAGTAGAAAATATTTACCCGGGTATTGATGGTCATGTTCGAATTGTCGATGTTCGCACAGCAAATGGCGTTGTAAAGCGGCCCATATCTAAACTGGTCGCTTTGATCGACCATTCAATCTCGAATTCCCTTTAAATTCGCAATTTTTTCTTAGAAAATGGATTCTTCTAATATGTACAACATCGATCTCGTGACGGCAATTGATAACCATTTGGAAAGGGCCGACAAAAAACAGAGGACTACTTCGGAGGTAGTGGATGATTTGGTGAAGCCAATCGCTGCAGTGACACTCACTGAATCGGAATCCGTCTCTGCGGATCCGATAGAAATGTCAACGGAATCCGTCACTGCGGATTCCAATAATGTTGCTGCCACTTTATCGAAATCCGTCACTGCGGATTTAAATATAAATAACGCGGAATCCGTAACTGCGGGTTCAAACGAACGGCATTTGAATATTGAATCCGTCTCTGCGGGTTCATCGGGTCGACAACTCTTTCCTAACAGATCGGAATCCATAGCTGTGGATTCAATCGCGACCGCTCGTTTGGTAGAATTGGGGAGAACGACCGTTACTGCGGTCGATTCGGACACCCCACATAAATATAGCTGTCGGGTTTGTCTGCGCAGGCACTCGCTGAGCACCTGCAAACAATTTTTAGAAATGACGCTGGAATCGCGTCTCAATGTTGTGGTCCAGCATCGAGATTGTACGCGTTGCCTTGGCAAATGGCACCAAGCGCGTAATTGCCATAGCACCAAAAGCTGCTACAAATGCGGTGGGGACCATCATGCTTTGCTGCATGATAATAGAAAAGATGTTTGTCGAGCTTCTCCACCCATGTTCCGTCCGCGCCAGCATACAAGGTCTCGTCCGTACCCAAGCTCTATGTCTGGTCCGAGTACTAGATCCGATCTTCGTTCGTCCGAGGTTTCACGATCCTTCTGCCATTCATCTGGTAGTTCCCTGGGCATACTGCCTTTACAATCGGTGGCGACCTTATCCCCAAGTCTAGTAGTACGACTTCAATGTGTCGGACCGACTTTTCCAGTCCGAGCGGTGCTGGATACTTGCTCAATACAGAGTCTCATTTGTGCGACAATGGTAGACCAATTGAAACTACCCACTTCCGACCTATATGGAATTCGGCTTTGTCGAATCACGGTCACGTCCGTGTATGATGTCACTCAAAGTATCTCTTTAGTGGCAAGGGTTGCAGATCTTCGTCATGTTTTTACTCCTCGCGAAGCCGTCAGTGAAAAGGTCAAGGAGGCATTCCTTGGATTGCCTTTAGCAGATCCCTCCTTTTTTCGACCAAGTCGGGTTGCGTTGGTGCTGGGCCCGGATGTGTATTCGAAGGTGGTGACTCATCGGGTGCAGACGACGCCCGGATTACCTATAGCACAATACACCATATTTGGTTGGGTATTGTCTGGAGTCTGCTACAATTAGTAGAACATAGTAAAAATCCGAATTTTTGAAAACATGAACTCTACCAAAATAAATTTGAATTGCTCACAAAACACTGCACCTCCTTTTTTTTTTTTTTTTTTTCATTATATAGTACATACTTGTTACAATACATACTTATCGACCTGTGTTACAACATTCATAATGTTGCAAGGTGGGCGCCTAATGTTTACGCAAGAAATATTAAATTAATTTATTTGCATTGTTTGGAAATGCCCCTCTTTTTTGTCGTTCTAATTTCATTGTGTTTGATTTTGCATACTCGTTAGAAAACTGCCTACTCCTTATTGTTACATCATTGAACTGTCAACTAGCAGTTTTCTAACGAGTATTGGTTTGCGCCGACGCCACCTTTCGGCATTATTCTTCTTCGTATCGATCGATCGTAACACAGGTAATCTGTTTGCTAATTTTCCCCTTTTTTTCTATTATTTATTATTTATCAATAAAGCGACTGCTTTCTTTGAATTTTAAAACTAAAACTATTTGTGTTTTTTATTTCTTTTTTTCCCTTTATTTATCGGAGCGCAATTTCGGCGCATTTACAAGAAGTTTTATGTTAAGAGCATTATTTATCATTAAATTAATACGTGGATTGATTGATTCCCCTTTTCTCACTGGTGAAATAAACTATAATGTTCCTTTTCGTAGAACTCGTAATTTTGAACCGTTGAAATTGTCTATTGCAAAAAGAAATTATGAACTTAACAGCTCAATGAGATCACTTTGTGTAATTTATAACAGCTTAGATAATTCTATTTGCTTAAATAGTCCCTTGAACACAATAAAAACATGTATTCTACATATGTAATTTATGTCGTGAAATGTCTATGTTAATGTTGTGTTACCTAATATTTTTGTGTTTCGCCTTTGAGCAGCAGTTGTACATGTTATATTTAAGGTTAGTTTTACTTCATCAAGCTGCTTGTTCTTCTGCCATTTGATCTACAATCCCCTATGCGGAACAGTAGACGTGGCCCATGAGCAGCACTTTTAGATTGTTGCTTTGTAAATTTATGTTTACTAATTTGTTTGTAACTTAAAAAATATCTTTTATGTTATATTCACGGGCTGATGTATTTTCTGTAGCCTGTGTAGTGTGAAACCCTCGCTAACCCGCATTGGTCCGGACTTTGGTTATAGGGAGGTTGCCCCTCGGTCGGCAGGGGCGGGTGTGAGAGGCATATATATATATATATATATATATATATATATATATATATATATATATATATATATATATATATATATATATATATATATATATATATATATATATATATATATATATATATATATATATATATATATATATATATATATATAATTACAATGTTTCGCTACACGAACTAGGACCCATTATAACCCACATATACCAATTTTTAGACAAATCAGTGAAAAAATGTGGCAAAAACCATAAAAATAACGAATATCGGAGTTACTTTTATATGGGGGCTATACCAAAACATGGACCCTTACATGCAATGTTTCGCCACCGGAGCCGGAACCCATTATGACCAACAAAAACCAATTTTCAGACAAATCCCTGAAAAAAGGTTGCAAAAATCATCAAATTACCGAATATCGAGAGGTACCGTTATAAGGGGGCTATACCAAATCGTGGACCCATACATGCAATGTTTCGCCACCGGAGCTGAAAACCATTATGACCCTCAAATACTAATTTTTAGACAAATCCGTGAAAAAATGTGGAAAAAAAAAACTAAAATACCGAATATCGGGAGGTACCTTTATATGGGGGCTATACCACAACGTGGACCTATACATGCAATGTTTTGCCACACGCTCAGGGACCCGTTATGACCTACAAATATATATATATATCTATATATATATATATATATAGATATATAGATATATATATATATATATATATATATATATATATATATATATATATATATATATATATTATATATATATATATATATATATATATATATATATATATATATATATATATATATATATATATATATATATATATACATATATATATATATATATATATATATATATATATATATATATATATATATATATACTATATATATATATATATATATATATATATATACATATATATATATATATATATACTATATATATATATATATATATATATATATATATATATATATATATATATATATGCCTCTCACACCCGCCCCTGCCGACCGAGGGGCAACCTCCCTATAACCAAAGTCGGGACCAATGCGGGTTAGCGAGGGTTTCACAAAGGCTACAGAAAATACATCAGCCAGTGAATATAACACAAAAGTCATTTTTTAAGTTACAAACAAATTAGTAAACATAAATTTACAAAGCAACAATCTAAAAGTGCTGCTCATGGGCCACGTCTACTGTTCCGCATAGGGGATTGTAGATCAAATGGCAGAAGAACAAGCAGCTTGATGAAGTAAAACTAACCTTAAATATAACATGTACAACTGCTGCTCAAAGGCGAAACACAAAAATATTAGGTAACACAGCATTAACATAGACATTTCACGACATAAATTACATATGTAGAATACATGTTTTTATTGTGTTCAAGGGACTATTTAAGCAAATAGAATTATCTAAGCTGTTATAAATTACACAAAGTGATCTCATTGAGCTGTTAAGTTCATAATTTCTTTTTGCAATAGACAATTTCAACGGTTCAAAATTACGAGTTCTACGAAAAGGAACATTATAGTTTATTTCACCAGTGAGAAAAGGGGAATCAATCAATCCACGTATTAATTTAATGATAAATAATGCTCTTAACATAAAACTTCTTTTTTCAAGAGATTGAAGATCGATCAACATTAAACGATAGATAGAATTATCTAAGCTGTTATAAATTACACAAAGTGATCTCATTGAGCTGATTAGTTCATAATTTCTTCTTGCAATGGACAATTTCAACGGTTCAAAATTACGTGTTCTACGAAAAGGAACATTATAGTTTATTTCACCAGTGAGAAAAAGGGAATCAATCAATGCACGTATTAATTTAATGATAAATAATGCTCTTAACATAAAGATTCAATCTTCAAGAGATTGAAGATCGATCAACATTAAACGACTCTCGAATGGTGGAAGAAGTTCAGAGGGGTTCCAATTTAAACTAAGCAAGGCAAAAATTAAAAACTGAATTTGTACTGATTCAATTTTATCAGAATAACATTTATAAAATGGACTCCATAATATACAACCATATTCTAATACTGGACGAACTAGACTAACAAACAATCTTTTGGTTACGTAAGAATCATTAAACTCTTTGGACCAACGCTTGATGAATCCTAGTAAAGATTCCGCTTTATTAACACAAGAATCAATGTGTAAATGAAACCATAGCTTAGGGTCTAAGATTACGCCCAAATCAACAAAAGATTCAACATTATCCAATTTGTAAGAGCCAATATGGTAGTAAGATAATATTTATTGCATTTTTTAGGTTAATAGACATACTATTCGTACTACACCAATTTACGAGGGTGTGTAAATGGTATTGTGATGAAATTGCATCATAAGCGTACATCAGAATTTTAGAAAAACAAATATTTATCGGAAGATCGTTCAGGTAAAGTACAAATAGTAGTGGACCCAAGTGACTTTCCTGCGGTACACCAGATGAAACATAAATATTTTTCGAAGATATATCATTAAAAAGAACATTTTGGGTGCGACAATCTAAATAGGAGGATATCCAGTTTAGCAGTGATGTTGGGAAACCCATTAAATCTAATTTAAGGAGCAAAAGCTTGTGCACTACCGTATCAAAAGCTTTGCTAAAATCGGTATAAATTACATCATTCTGCTGTTTACTAACAAAACCGTTATGTACATGACAAAAAAATTCTAAGAGATTAGTGATTGTAGATCTACCTTTCATGAATCCATGTTGAGAAGGTGAAATTATAGTTTTTAAGAAATGTGATATCCTACGCAAAACTAAAAGTTCGAAGAGTTTGGAAATAGCGCTTAATTTAGCGATACATCCATAATAATCGTCTGAACACCTATTTCCTGATTTATGAAGAGGAATGACAAAGCTCGACCTCCAGTAACATGGAAAATAACCTTTTATTAAGGAATAATTAAAAAATTTAGTGAGCGGCACGTAAAGTTCGCTAACACAAGATTTTAGTATATACGTTGGAACGCTATCAGGACCAGGGGAGAACGAAGAACCTAATGTTCTTAACCCAGAAAAAACGTCATCTTCTGTTAAGATAATACTAGGAAAAAAGTTTAATTTATCGATATTATAGTTATAAATACCGTTAAAAGTGTTCGACGTATAAGATGATTGAAAATGACGGCATATAAATTAGCAACATCTAAGTTATCACTAGATTCAATACTATAAATTTTCATTTGACTTGTAAATTTTTGCGCTTTCCTTTTAGAATTTACAAATTTGAAAAAAATTTTTGGTTCTTCTCAAGTTCTTTCTCATCTTTATTAAATGTTGAGAATAACATTTGGAATTTTCAGAGTTGTATTTATATCTTGCAGAGGAAAGCTTTGAATAATTCAATGCCGTATTCGATTTCTTGCATTTTTTAAATAATCTTTTTTTAAATTGCGTAAACGTCTCAGTGCAGGCGTAAACCAAGCGGGAGCGGGTCTATAATTTGCTTAACAGTAGGTACCGAATAAGATAAAGCAGATTTAAGTTGATCATGGAATGTTGAGACACTGGAGTCAATATCGTCACTTATACGCCATATAGTGTTCGATAGAAGAGAGCGAAGATCGATAAGGTTTGTTTTTCCAAAGTTAAGACTTTTAATTAAAGCATTAGTAGATATTATATTAGGAGAAGAGACTCTCAATTCGAGACTTATCATCAGCGTGGGATGATAGCTTTCATTAGGAAGTACAAAGGGAGAGCATCTGGATATCGAAATGTTCAACGAAGGAGAGAAGACTAAATCCAATAATATGTCTTTAATATTTAAAATGTCATTCAATTCGTACAAGCAGGATTCAAATATAATATCCCAAAAGGCATGAAAACCAATTGGGTATGACGAGGGAACATAATCTACAATATTACACCCATACACATTAACGAAGAATTATCCGTAAGAAAAGAAGACACTTTAGCAATTAGATTGGCATGGTTTATATAAATTTCAAGTCTAGAGTTAGGATCTGTGTTACAGTGTTACCTGTGATATTTAGTTTAGCACAGACAAATTCACTAATGGAATCAGCTGAGACATCAATCATTTCAGAAGGAATCGAGTTATGATGTGCTATCAAAACGCCGCCTCCTTTTTTCACTGCTCGATCCTTTCTGTAAACTTGATAATTGTCAGAGAGAACCTCAGTGTCAAGAAGCTTTTAAGGAATATGTTTCTCAGTTTAATGTTTAATCCTCTAACATTTTTTTTAGAGAATCCTGCAAACATCAATTAGTTTTTTTGCCGCTAGTATGATATTCACTGGTCTAATTGAATTAGAGCGTTATCGGAATATAAATTCTTTTACAAAGGTATCTTAGGCCCAAAATGAACTACTAACAAGAATGTTAAACAATCTGGGAGGAACAGTTATTTTGAATGACGAAATATCACGCTGCTGAGAGGAACGAAATTTAAAGATGTTTAAATCTTGATCAGTCACACCATTTAGATTAACTTTTATATAGCTGCGAATGTTGTCAGTAGAAGTATCAGGTTGAAGTCTAGATGCAAATACGGTTTTACGCCGTTCTACAACGATAATCGTGTTAGAAGTAGAGGGATCAATGCCATTTACAACCGCGGAAGAGTTTGTAGGAGTTATAGTTGGAGCATTCACCACAACTGCAGATGGGTTAGCTTTTACACCTTTTGAGGAATTAATGCTTGCAATCGAAGTGGAAGCATTGGAAGTTAGGTCTATGTCTTTGCGGCTTTCGTTAGATGGATTATTACTTTTGGGAGGGGGAATTGGCGAAATTGGAGAATTTAGACTTTTAAGTTATCGAGCCCTAAGGTATTTTGGCCAAGATTGTTAGATTCAACTAAAGTCTTTTTTCTCTTAGGAGAGTCATCAGAAAATTCAAACCTGCTTACTAATTTCTCAATTTTTTTAAAACTTAAATTAAAACTTATCTTTAACTTTTCAATTTCAGCCTTAGTTTCTTTAAGTAGGCAATGATAATCAACTTGTAAATCTCTACATTCAAAACAAGACCCACGCAGACCTTTAGCCTTCTCTGTAATAAAGTCAAACTGTCTACCGTTGAAACCAGCACATTTAAGATGCCAAAATTTATCACAAATAAAGCAAGATATTAACCGTTAATAGATGTCTCTAACAGCACAATCTTTATTTGAGCAAGCCATTATGAGAGTATTAAATATCGAACAATAGGGAAAATTATTCAAGTAAAAAGAGTTATTATTATTATTTTTTTAATTTAAAATAACTAAGGAAATAGTGTAATTTTGGAAATGGTGTGGTAAGTAAAAACGCGAAAACTTCACACAAATGGAATTTAAATAAATTCAATTATTTGAAATATCACTATTTCGGTTGGTAGATAAAAATCCCAAAGAAGGGTTCCCGGGTCAAACTTTTTTGAGGTCCATATTATATAGCTTAACCATACACAAAGTGCTCTATACTCCGCAAAAGTTAGTGTTAAATTTGATAGAGTCCTAGGGGTTACTTGAAGAATCATTTGTACAAAATATGTATCAGGTCGGTCTACATTGTGATATAGCCTCCCACATATGATTTAGCCCCTTACAAACTCCTCAAATGTTGGTAATTTGAGATTTAAGAAAGAACAACACATTATATCAAATAATTGTAAGCGTAGAACCATTCTTTGGTATAACCCTTATATGAAGGTATCCGCTGATTTCAGCTATTTCCAGGGTCTTGGTCACATTTTTCAATTGAGTTTGCCCTTATTTATCATCTTTTCAATGTCAGTGTTTCGGAGTAGCGCTCATATAAAAGTACTTCTACATTTTTACATATTTCGAGGGTTTCGATGATATTTTCGAATCGATTTGGCTTAAAATGTGTGTTTAGGCTACTTTCGGGTTAGAGAACAATCTTATATGGGGATATTACTCTCAAATTAAAACCTTTGAAAAATGGAATTAGGTTTTTTGAAACACTATAATCACGTACCGGGCGACTTATAATATATGCTCTGCTCGCTTACAAGTGTTTTTCTGTGAGTCGAATATCATGTTTTTTGTGTCTCTCAAGTGCTAAATAGTGATATTTCAAATAATTGAATTTATTTAAATTCCATTTGTGTGAAGTTTTCGCGTTTCATTCAGGGATTTCCTATTATTTTTTTTTTTTTTTTTTGTTATAATTACATTTTTTTGCGCCTTTTTTGCATTGGTGTTTATATTCTTCTTTTTTGTTTATATCCTTTGTTGCTTCCTTTGTGTTATTCTGTGTTTTGACGTTTGTGGTTAGTTCCCCTTAATATTTTTGTTCGTAAATAATTAGCTTTTCTTAGCATACTTTTAGGCAGTTACAATAAATTACTTACCACACCATTTCCAAAATTACACTATTTCCTTAGTTATTTTAAATTAAAAAAAATAATAATAATAACTCTTTTTACTTGAATCATTTTCCCTATTGTTCGATATTTAATACTCTCATAATGGCTTGCTCAAATAAAGATTGTGCTGTTAGAGACATCAATGAATGGTTAATATCTTGCTTTATTTGTGATAAATTTTGGCATCTTAAATGTGCTGGTTTCAACGGTAGACAGTTTGACTTTATTACAGACAAGGCTAAAGGTCTGCGTGGGTCTTGTTTTGAATGTAGAGATTTACAAGTTGATTATCATTGCCTACTTAAAGAAACTAAGGCTGAAATTGAAAAGTTAAAGATAAGATTTAAAAAATTGAGAAATTGGTAAGCTTTGAATTTTCTGATGACTCTCCTAAGAGAAAAAAGACTTTAGTTGAATCTAACAATCTTGGCCAAAATACCTTAGGGCTCGATAACTTAATAAGTCTAAATTCTCCAATTTCGCCAATTCCCCCTCCCAAAACTAATAATCCATCTAACGAAAGCCGTAAAGACATAGACCTAACTTCCAATGCTTCCACTTCGATTGGAAGGATTAATTCCTCAAAAGGTGTAAAAGCTAAGCCACCTGCAGTTGTGGTGCATGCTCCAACTATAACTCCTACAAACTCTTCCGCGGTTGTAAATGGCATTGATCCCTCTACTTCTAACACGATTATCGTTGTAGAACAATGTAAAACCGTATTTGTATCTACACTTCACCCTGGTACTTCTACTGACAACACTCGCAGCTATATATATGTATATACAGGGTTGTCAATCTGGCAACGCCATAACTTTTGACAGAGATGTCACATCGCTTAATGACATACCGCGTTTAAAAAGTGCGCCTTCTAAGAACACCATTAAGCGTTTATACGAAAAATTTTCGGCTGGTAAGGCTCTTTCTAATCCGAAGAGGCCATAGAGAGGTCCCCAAGAACATCCCAAAAACGCCGTTCTCAGCAGTTGGGCATGGCTCGGTCCACTTTACAACGGATTATTCGCATTGATTTGCATTTGTTCCCGTACAAAATTCAATTGACTCAAAGAATGTAGCCTGCGGACAAGCCTCGTCTCGTGTTGGGAAATTCCAAAAAGGCTATATATATATATATATATATATATATATATATATATATATATATATATATATATATATATATATATATATATATATATATATGTATATATATATATATATATATATATATATATATATATATATATATGTATATATATATATATATATAAATATGTATATATATATATATATATATATATATATATATATATATATATATATATATATATATATATATATATATATATATATATATATGTATATATATATATATATATATAGCCTTTTTGGAATTTCCCAATACGAGACGAGGCTTGTCCGCAGCCTACATTCTTTGCGTCAATTGAATTTTGTACGGGAACAAATGCAAATCAATGCGAATAATCCGTTGTAAAGTGGACCGAGCCATGCCCAGCTGCTGAGAACGGCGTTTTTGGGATGTACACACCAATTCTGTCCCAAACACCAAAACTCAGAAATTTAACTATCCCTACGATCAATTGTACCAAACTGAATAACATATAGTACATATAAGTACTAATTTCCAAAGCTTCCTACATACCCCAATCACACACTCCAACAGTAATCTTAATTCCAAATTTCAGGATTCAATCTCTATCGGTTCACCTAAATCAAAATTGTACCAAATTTAGTACCGTATAGTACACATAAGTGCGAATTTACATTATACAATCTAATAGAAATCTTATTTTTAAATTTCAGGCTTCCAACTTTACCGGTTCACCCAAAATTTAAATTGTACCAAATTTAGTATCATAAGTCCGAATTTCCGAAACCATCTAAATAACTCAACCGTACAATGCAAAAGTAATCTTTGTTCAGGATTTCAATCCTATCGGTTTTCCCAAAAATTAAATTGAACCAAATTTAGTACACATAAGTACGAATGTTCAAAACTACCTACATTTTTCAGTCCTCGAATGCAATTGAAATCTTATTTTCAAGTTTCAGAAATTACAGAGTTTACAACGGGTGTTGTTAACGACTTTTGGAAAGGCATCTCATAGTGGAAGCCATATCAATACATAACACAGAGACTTCGGTTTCCTGTATCCACGGAGGCCTCGGCTTTCCACCCACACAGAGTCTTCGGATTCCTGTAACACACGGAAGCTTCGGCTTACCCACAGGGACTTTAATTCCCTGTTCGTATAATTACGGAGTAGTTGGTAATCGTAGCATGTAGAAGTAGTAATAATCACCGCGTGAACCGAATTCCCGAACATCATCGCATCGTCGTTCCAATCATCAACCGAATTTCCGAACGTCATCGCATCGTCGTTCCCGATCATCAACCGAGTTCCCAAACCTCATCGCAAGATCTAAACAAAATAAATTGTTTTATTTCGTAAGGTTTAGTGGGTTCTTATGCCGACCCTGGAGACGACTGAGCATATCCAAGCTGACGAAAAAACCACGTTACAAATGGCTCGAGCAGGGACATGGTTCGGAATCGAACTGCGGAAAAACCGACACCACCAACGACGACGGATCTACTCAGAAATGTGACAAAAAATTGAAGCCCAAATCACTTGGATGGATCTACTTACTTAAGAAGGAGCAACTTATAGAACAGTGCCAGGCTGCAGAAACTGAGGGATATACGGTCGAACGCCTTAGAAAGCAGTTGCAGACTTTTTGCGGAGAAAACGGCAGAGAGGGTCGACCGAAAATCCATTGCGGGATCTGGAAAACGAACTTAAAGACGAAGAAAAGGTAGTTACAAAACAGCCTTTGTATTGTCCCGAGCTGCCTCCCCGCATCGATGGAACCTACGATTCACGAGGATGGTGATCTTCTTGAATTCTTGGAAAGACTGGAAGAGCTTTCTGATTGTTATCGGATTCCTCATAGTCGACTGATTTCTACGTTACCGAGCATTTTGGAAGGCAACGCCCTCAAATGGTACATCTTGGAGCGCTTTCCGCACGGAGGCCGAGAAATTTTCCTATCAAAAAGACACTTGTCCCAACTTGAACACTCCTTCTACAATCGCGGTCAATACAATCGGTATAAAGCGAAAGATTTTATTCTCCAAATGCTAACCAGCGCCAAACAACATCCCACACTTCGCACCATGGATCACCTGGAGCGAATTTACGGCGGTCTCCATCCCGAATATCGCCATTACGTCCGTCGAAGTGATTTCACTACTCTTGACGAATTGATTTCGCTCACAGACGACTACGAACTGCTGAAAAGGAACGAAACCTGTGCCGAGCGGCCACATACATCACACATGGTGTCTTACCCTACGGACGAATACAATCGTGCCACGCACTGCAGGCGTTGCGGCAAACCAAGGCATAGAAGATTCAAACGCATAAAAGGGTAGTGTTAATATAAATCGGACCTAGTGGGATTCAGTTCAAACACATAAATTTGAACTGACACTTACAGTCCTTAAAATTCTCCTTACAAGCACATAAACTTGAAGGAAAGACGATGATTATCAGAAAAATCCAAATTTGTATTCTTTTATACAAATAATTTCTTAACATAATTGATTACTTGCATAAAGTAAAACTAGGTCAAATATTATTAATACAAAGTGAATAAATGAAATTGTTAAATATTGAACCTAAATAAACGTTAATAAATGGCTTGCATGAAAATGCTGAATTAACAAACTATAATAAAGCTGTAAATGCGTTACAACTAAACTACAACTTAAATATAAATATGTATGTAGATACGTATGTGTTAACATTCTCCGCCGCGTTGAGAGTGTCCAAGCAGAAACGGAGCCATTTGTTGCTGATTGGTGAGTTCTTACAGCTTTAGTAGGTGTAAATTGAGCTGGTTTGTTGAACCTTAAATATATTCTCCAACTCAGCAGACCAAGCAGAATAATAATGCAGCAACATAACGAGGTGTAGCTAACTGCATGATGGTGAAGACTGGTGAAGTGGATAAGTTGTGGCAAATGCTTAAGAGTTGATTCATTCAACTGCCGTTGTATATTATTCAATACTTCCAGATGAACCTTGTAAGAAGTAGTGTTCGTGAGCGTTAAAATCTTTTCTATTTCCTGTGGTGGACTTATAGAATGGATGCCTTTTAATCTCACATATGAAGTGTGTATGCTGTTTGAGGGTTCAAAATGACCATGTATGGTAACAAAATGGTTCTTCATGACACAGTTGGAACCCATCTCCATTATTCCGGTATTCTTGATGATGATAAGATTTGTCTCCGTACCGCATACAATAGAAGATTCAACATCGACAGTAGTAGCGAAGATCCATCTATTTTGATGATGCAATTGGGTCGATACTGTAGATCCAATAATCTTGTTGAGATTGCAATTGGCAGTTGAATGATTATTAAAGATATTGACTTCACAGGGGTTGGCGACTGCGTTCCTCCAGTGTTTGGACCGCTGATTTCTACAGATGTATTCGTCATTCTTTGGTTTAAGGCATCTTGATATGTCCTCAGGTTGGAAAAGTATGTATTCGTCTCTGTGCGAATCTGTAGCCAAGTATGACTTTTCTGGCTTAATGGCTATTAGAGTGCCATTCCTTATTGTTGGAACGGGTACTACCTTGAATAATTCAAAAAACTGTTGATTGACTAAGGGTATCTTGACCTCGAAGATGACTTCATGCTTCGTCACTGCACCCTTGACGCTCATAAGTTTATAGAGCTCAATCAAGTTCTCATCGTCCGTTGGTAAAGCATGCGAAATTGGAAGATTAGCCTTGATTATGTTAATTTCTTCTCTCAATTGATGAGGAGACAGTAAAAGTGGACTTTTTTTGCCATTATGTGTATCGGTAAGTACACTAATGATTTCCGACTCTACTCTCTGCAGGTTCATTGCGGAGAATACCAGGTACGTTGACAAGAGTCCGACAAGCTGCGAGTTTTTTAACTGGGAAGACTCTTTAGCCACATCATTATTTATTTCTCAACCATTTCTGAGATCTCTTGTATCTTTTGTTGATTGCCGATCTCATCCTGTTTTATGACATTAATGGTAGAGTCAACTATTGAAGTTTGGGCTTTCAACAGACTTGTCATGTGCTCGTGCTCGATTTTTGCCTTGCTAATGGTTTTAGACATTTCTTCTGCATAATCAGCATCAAGGACACCAAAAAGCAAACGCGCAATTTTGCCGACTATATTGAATGGAGATCTTTTAAACCGTCTGTTGGTCAATAACTCCTTTTCCTGTAGTAGTTCATTTTTAATGTGTTTGAGATTGCTCACGAACATGTCACACATCTCGTGTTGCTGAATTACAGGACACATCTGCTTGCAGCGATTGTAAACCGGTTGAAAGCGACTTTATTTCTGATGCAAAAGGCGTTAAATCGTAATACACCAACATTTTCCCTTCTGCCGTGTTAAGTTTTACTGTTCCCAAGCCTTCAAAATATAATCCCAGATCATTGTGAAATTGCGTTATTTTCAGCATGTCGCATAGGACCACAGGCATTAGAAGCAATGTTAATATTACTGATAGCATTATGGGGCAATTTGCGATCTTCATTCTTTTCCTCGGGATGGTATCTTTCCGATCTTCCTCTTGCCTAGAAGAGCCGATGTCACCCTGCGTTGTCTGGTCTGTGGATAATTCACTATGCTCCTCTGGAAACAGTGGAGCCAGCCTCTGAATGGCCGGTTTGTATACTCCAGTTGATGTTTTCACATCAGCAACTCGTACAGCTCCATCGTCACCAGCGAACACATTGAGAATTCTTCCCAATGGCCACTTCATCGGTGGTAAATTATCGTCCTTGATGATGACCATATCACCTTTCCGAAGATTGTACATCTTTCTCCTCCATTTGTTCCGTTGTTGCAGTTCGTGGAGGTATTCATCCGAACATCTTCTCCAGAACTGCTGCTTGATATGTGAGAGCAGCTTCCAATGAGATGTGCTGGATGTCTTAACAGATTCTGCTCTGCTGTCTACTGTAGTTAAGTGTAGTTAAAGCCTCCCCGATTGAAAAGTGTCCTGGTGTTAATGCTTCAAGACAATCAGGATCATTTGACAAAGGCGTGAGCGGCCGGGAATTTAGGATTGCTTCTATCTCGATTATGATCGTTTCCAATTCCTCATGTGTTAGGTTTTCCGTTGACACGCTACGTACCAAGAGGCGTTTCGCGGACTTCACTGCTGCTTCCCATAAACCTCCGAAATGGGGTGCTCTTGGTGGGATGAAATGAAAGTGAATGCCTTTAGCGCTTGAGGTTGAAATAATTGATTCTTGTGCTTTATCCGAATATATATTTTCAGATAGCTCTGCTAAATTATTCTTGGCTCCAACGAAGTTCGTAGCATTGTCGCAATATATGTTTTGGCAGTGTCCACGCCGCGCAATGAAGCGTTTAAGTGCGCCAATAAAAGCTTCTGTGGATAAATCAGACACAAGTTCTAGGTGAACTGCCTTTGTCGCAAAGCAGCAGAAGACAGCTACATAAGCCTTGGTTGGTCGCTTACCCCTCACTTTGTAATGTATCGAAAATGGCCCACAATAGTCAACTCCAGAGTTTATAAATGGCCGTGCGGGAGTTACTCTTGTTGCTGGCAGCTGTCCCATTATTTGTTGATACAGCTGTGGTCGTGCTCTGGTGCACCTTATACATTTTTGAATCGTTGATCTGGCAGTTATTTTCCCTCTGATTGGCCAAAATCGTTGTCTTATTGTGTTTAACAGCATTGAGGTCCACAATGTTTGTTTTCTTCATGAATCGTCGTAAAAAACAATTTTACTAATGGACCGTTATATGGCAATATTATTGGATGTTTTGCCTCCGGTTGAAGCATAGAATGTTCCAATCTTCAACCTACGCGAAGGACACCTTCTTCATCCAAGTACGGCGACAGGCTGCATAGAGAGCTGTGTTTGCTAATTTGCTTCTCAGCTTTCAACTCTTTTATTTCAGTTGCGAATTCTGCCGATTGTATAGCATGAGTAATTAACCGGAGGGAGACATCTAACTCCTCAGGGTTAAGGGCCTTACTTCTGGGCCGCTGAGACCTTTGTATCCGCGCATTTCTTATGAATCTGAGGACGTATGACACAATCCTTTGTAGTCTCCTGAAGGAATTTTTGTGATCAGTTCCATCTATAAAGTGGATGTCAGAGGTTACTATAGCAGTCGTAGCGACAACCTTTAGCTCCATGTTATTTGTAAGAGCATTTTGAAGAGGATTTAGCAGGCCACAACTCCTCATTTCCATGAAGAAAAACTGGACCATGACCATAATCGGCTCTTATATAGTTCTTTGAAGCTTTAAAGCAATCCTTACTCCATTACCCAGTTCAGCTGCTACCACTGCGGCACATAGCTCTAGTCGAGGAAGTGTTTGCTGTTTCAACGGAGCAATTTTGGATTTAGCGCAGATCAGGCGTACAGCTACGAGACCATCCTTTGTAACAAAGCGAATGTATACAGCAGCGCCAAACGCTTTCTCCGACGCATCGGCAAACACATGTAATTGCACCTTTGGCGGAATCTGCCCACCGAATACATGCCGTGGTATTTTGAAATTGTTGAGACCTCCAACTCGCTTCGAAATGTTTTCCAAGTAGCACAAAGTTTTTCGGGTAATGGTTCATCCCATCCTAATGCAAGTTGCCACAGCTGCTGGATAAACATCTTTGCTTTTACAACAATTGGTGCAAGCAGACCAAGTGGATCAAAGAGTTTCGCTAGCTCAGACGTAACTGATCGTTTCGTTATTACTTGATAATGATCAATATTTGCCTTCACGCAAAAATCATCGGCCTGAGGCATCCAAAATAGTCCCAACGTCTTTATCGTTTTGCTTCCATCAAAATCTAGATTGACTTCCCGATCACTATAAGGTATATCCTTTAGCAATCTTGGACTGTTTGACGACCATTTTCTTAAGTTGAAGCCGTGCTTTTTCAAAATGATTATCAATTCCTTTTGCGTTTCCATCGCTATGTTTAAGCTATCAGAACCACCGACACCATCGTCCATATAAAAGTTTTCTTTTAGCATTTCTGAACCAAGGGGATAGCGATCCTAGTTGTCGTCTGCGATTTTCTGTAGACACTTTGTGGCAAGGTACGGTGCTGCACGAGTTCCATATGAAACAGTATTGAGCTTATAATAGCTAACTGGGTGCGATGGGTCTTCCCTCCAAATGATCAGTTGATATTTCTGATCATCGGGGTGAATTAAGATGTCAGATGTCAGTTGTGAAGACAAACTTTGGTAATCGGAACCGTAGCAGGATAGAAAACAGTTCGCTTTGCACAGTTGGTCCTGTGTACATTAAGTCATTTAACGAATGACCCGATGACGTTTTCGCGGATGCATCAAATACCACCCTTAATTTTGTCGTGGTACTATCTGGTTTAAGCACACAGTGATGCGGAATGAAATATTTAGGGTTCGACACTATATTCACGTCAATTTTCTGCATGTGTCCTAGCATTTCATATTCCTGCATGAACTTGATGTATTGCATGCGGATATCATCCTTCTGAAGAAGCCGACGTTCAAGACTCATGAACCGGTTATACGCCATCGCATGAGATTTTCCCAATGTTGTTGGAGATTCTTGGAAAGGAAGACTAACAATGAATCGACCATTCTGATCCGTCTGGACATGCTGATTATAATGAGACTCGCACCGGGTTTCCAGCGGAGACATTACCCTTTCTGTTGGTGCTACTTCTTCGAGTTTCCATAACTTCTGAATTGCTTGTGCCAGTAAAGTTTCACTATCGAAAATTGCACATGTTAGCGCTGCTGATGTGACGTTCGTTGATGATTGTTCTATTAAGCCGCCTACAATCCAGCCAAACGCAGTATTCTGCAGAATAGGTTGATTATTATTCAGTTTAATTGTACCCGGTTGCATTAGGCTGAAGTAAAACTCCGCCCGAGTAGGATGTCAATTTTTCTTTGAATATTAAAATTTGCATCCGCCAATTTAATGTTCGTTGGAATCTGCCAGTTAGATATGTCCAAATCGTGATTCGGTTGTGCAGGTATAATCGTTGGTAAAACAAATGCTTCCAAATAAGATGAAAATCCAGAATTGTTAGGCAACATTTGCATGTTCACACGATGATAAGCCTTCTTCTGGATTTTTCCAACTCCGCAAAAAAAAAAACAAAGAGGTCTTGCAATTGATAACCTTTTAATCAGCCGTTCTGTAACAATATTTACTTGTGAACCGGAATCAAGCACAGCTCTGAACTCGCCTGACATACCATTTGCAGCTTTTATGGTGACTCACGCAGTGGCAAGAATTACGTTCTTCTGATCTTCTGCTGATGCCGAAGAAATTACAGCAGTATTTACTGGTGTATGATTGCTACTTGTGGTTGACGTTTGATTTAAGCCTGTTGATGATGATTGAGATCTCCTTGATAAATGTAACAACGTATTGTGTTTATTATTACATTTCTTGCAGTTACGAGATGTGCAGTTTTTCGCTATATGATCAGCCTTAAAACAGTTCAGACACATTTTATGTTGTTGTACCCATTGGAGTCTTTCAGATTCCGACATCGCCAAGAATTGCTTACATTGATAAAGACGATGTTGACCATTTTTGCAAAGCTTGCAATTACTGTGATTCTCCATTGATGTTATGGACGAAACGCAGTTTTCGCTATATGATCAGCCTTAAAACAGTTCAGGCACATTTTATGTTGTTGTACCCATTGGAGTCTTTCAGATTCCGACATCGCCAAGAATTGCTTACATTGATAAAGACGATGTTGACCATTTTTGCAAAGCTTGCAATTACTGTGATTCTCCATTGATGTTATGGACGAAACAGCTTTGCTTGAACCTTTGTGAGCAGTTGCCACTTTCTCAATCGATTCCATTGACTCAAACTGCAATCCCAAAAATGCAAAGAGGTTCTTTCATGGAAGGGACCTCCTTTGGTCTTTTTAACGATTGCATAAATCGTATGTACAACGCATGATCCAACTTCTTCGTAATCAATTGGATCAATAGCGCGTCCCACGACGAAGTGTCAATATCCATGTTGTTCAGGGCGGCATACATTCCCTCGTCGTATCATGCAAAGCTTTGATAGAAGCGGTTGATGAGGTTCCTGTTGGCTGGTTCAGAATACGTTCTACCAATGTTGAAACAAGAACCCGTTTGTTATTGTACCGTTCTTGGAGCAACATCCATGCAATTGCCTAGTTGTCCTCTGTCAAGGCTAAGTGGCTTATGAATTTTCCAGCTTCGCCCGACAAATTTGTTTTTAAGTACCACATCTTTTGGACATTAGGAAGATGCTGCTTGTCCACCATCTCCAGAAAGAGTTCATAAAACTGACGCCACTTCAGACAATCCCCATTGAATTGAGGGATTGTTACCTTTGGTAGTGGAAGTGAGCTGTGCAGGTTCCTCAACCTTGGCTGATGCTTGGGATTCTGAATCATTTTCTGGCGATCTTGCCTTTGCGGGTTTATCTGGATTGCCCTTGGCAGACTTCAGCTTCTCCAACTCCGCCTTTATATAGTCCACTGTTGCATTGAACTTTTCGCCTATGGCCTGGTGCAGATTCTCCGCTATATACGGATCATCCTCTGCCAATGATGGATCTTTGCGGATCTGGTTTTCTGCCGATTCAAACGTCTGTCAAAGCTGCTCTAGCTCCTTACGCTTGCCAATGTAGAATTCCTCAGTTCTTCTTTCAAGCGGTGCCTCCCTAATTGTCGCTAGGAATTTTTCGAAATTACTGCCCCTTACTTCTTGTTGGACTATAAGGTCTTGAAGAGATGCCATTGTTGATATTTAATTTTTTTCCAAAAAAAAAAATTATGTACAAGATGCGTGTGTATCACGTCTGACAAAACCGGTTATATGTTGCCGAGTCCTTTACCACTTGTGGGGCAGAAGGCTGTGTTTAACGACATGTATCACGATCAACCTCTTTTACCACTTGTGGGGTAAAAGAATGTGTGTAAACGAACGCGTATTACGATTCAAATCCTTTACCACTTGTGGGGCAAAAGGATGTGTGTAAACGATCACGTCGGGGTCACCAAAAAATGTTAATATAAATCGGACCTAGTGGGATTCAGTTCAAACACATAAATTTAAACTGACACTTACAGTCCTTAAAATTCTCCTTACAAGTACATAAACTTGAAGGATAGACGATGATTATCAGATAAATCCAAATTGGTTATGTTCGCTTTACAAAAGACAACTGACTAACTCTTTATTATTTTCATTCTTTTATACAAATAATTTCTTAACATAATTGATTACTTGCATAAAGTAAAACTAGGTCAAATATTATTAATACAAAGTGAATAAATGAAATTGTTAAATATTGAACCTAAATAAACGTTAATAAATGGCTTGCATGAAAATGCTGAATTAACAAACTAGAATAAAGCTGTAAATGCGTCACAACTAAACTACAACTTAAATATAAATATGCTCATATTGCGGCAGACACGGCATCCTTACCACAAGCTGCGATTGCCGAAGGTCCCAGGTGGCGGAGGTCGATCGCCATAGGCGGTACTACATATGGGTAAACGTTAATGGTCAAGTCCGGAGGAGAACCGTCGAACTTCATATAAAGCTTAAACACCGCAACCCAATCAAGCAACGATACATGCCTCGTTATCCGGCAATGATGTTTTAAATAAACAAAGAAGTTGATACCCTCCTAGAAGAAGGGCGAATTGGAGTGTCTCACAGTTCACATAGTTCCCCAATTGTGTTAGCACGAATGAAGCTCGGAGGATTGAGGATGTGCATACATTATCGCCAGTTAAGTGCTGCCAGCGATCCAGACGCATATCCGCTGCCGCAGATTAATGCGATCTTGGACCAGCTGAAGGAAGCAAGATTCATCTCATCTTTGGATCTCAAAAGTGGGTATTGGCAAATACCTGTGGGTAAAACTTCGCGCTCATACACAGCTTTCACCGTACCGGGACGAGGACTCTTCCAATGGAAGGTGATGCCATTCGGGCTACATTCTGCTCCAGTCACGTTCCAAAGAGCTCTCGATACCATCATTGGCCCCGATTTGCATCCATTAGCATTCGTATATCTCAACGACATAATTTTTCTAGGAAGAACATTCGAAGAGCATCTACGTACACTAGAAGAAGTTTTCCGGAGATTAGAGAAGGCAGAGATGCAGTTGAACTTTGAGAAGTGCGACTTAGTAACATCAGAGGGGATCGGAACAGATCCAGGAAAAGTAGAGGCTGTGAGAGACTTACCTAATCTATAGGCGTTTTGTACCAAACTTTTCAAATCTAGTAGGACCGCTCAACCGATTGTTCAAAAATAATGTCAGGTGGGTTTGAAACACCGAACAGAAAGCAGCGTTTGTCCGGTTAAAACAAGCGCTCACTGAAGCCCCCGTTTTATGCTGTCCCGACTTCAATCTCCCGTTCTTCCTTCAAACCGACGCTAGTCAGGAAGGTCTAGGAGCAGTTTTATTCCAAAGACTCGGAACTCTTACCGATTTGGAGAGGAAATATTCGACGACTGAAAAGGAGTGCCATCCTGTAGGGAATAAGAAAGATGCGACCATACCTTGAGGGATATCGGTTCACTGTCATCACTCGCTGAAATAGCTCCGTTCTTTGCAAAACCCATCAGGAAGATTAGCGCGTTGTACGCTCGAACTACACCAATATGATTTTAACATAGAGTATCGTAAAGGAAGTCTTAACGTAGTGGCAGACGCCCTCTCCCACAGTCCCCTGCCATCTTCAGAAACGGATCGTTTAATGACGATAAGGCCCATGGATTAATATGATCGAATGAAGCGTGCTGTAGAAACCACCCCCAAGAAATACCCTGACTTATAAATCATAGAGGGAAACTTATACAAACACATACCTCGCAAAACCAGCATTGATCCCAGACCAGAGTGGAAGGTTTGTGTTCCGCAGCAAAACCGAGCAGAAATTCTCCGGAAGTACCATGATGCACTCGAAGCCGAGCATCTCGGAGTCTTCAAGACTTTAAAGAGAATTCAGGAGAACTATTATTGGCCAGGAGTGACTAGCTATGTAAGGTATTACGTTAGGATCTGTGATGTCTGTGCAAGATATAAACCCGACCAGACTGCACCTCGAGGACACATGAATACCATGCAATGCAGTTCGCGCTGCGAAATTGTGTGTGCAGATTTCGTTGTGCCCCTACCCCGTTCTACGAGAGGAAACACGATGCTACTGGTGATAGCGGACAAGTTTAGCAAATGGGTCGAGCTATTTCTTTCATGCCAGGCTACAGCAAACGAAGTTATAAGAGCTTTGCGAGAGAGAATTAAGATCTTCCTAAGCGACAACGGGGTACAATTCACAAGCAAATCTGTGAAGGAATTCTTGGCGACTCATGGAATTGAACATCGAACGACTGCATTTTATGCCCAAAATGAAAACCCTATTGAAAGAAAAAACCGCGTCGTCAAAACATTAATCGCTCAACAGGTGGAATCCCATCACCGGCATTGGGACAATTATCTTCCCGAGGTCGCGTTTGCCATTAATACGGCAATACACAAGTCTACAAAATTCACCACAGCAGAATTTTTTTTGGTAGAAACCTAATAAGGGAACCGAGAGTGCTTCCTGAAGATATCTTGCCCGAGCGAACCAATAGAAGCAACATAAAGCAACTGTGGGGTAGTGCCCAAGTTAACAATAGAAAAGCATCCGAAAACCAGCAGCGCCACTACAATTTACGAAGGAGGAAGTGGACACCAAAAGTTGGTGCGCGTGTTAGGCGCATCAGCAATAGACAATTTCACTTACAAATTGGCGGAGAAGTTCTCTGGCCATATACGGTAACAAGCATCATACAAGCAAATATCGTTGAAATAAAAGACGAAAGGGGGAAAGCACTAAGGGCGCACGTCTAGGATCTGAAGCCATTTGTTCCTCGTGTTGTAAATTGGCAATAGGAAACGTAATAGGTATTACCTATTACAACATCCATTATGATACTATACCAAATTCCTATATAAAGGTGCACCACCACTGAAAGGCGGTCAATCTTATCCTGTCATCCGTGAAGTGAACATGGTACGTAAGCCCACAAACCCCTCAAAACCGCCGACGTCGTGCCGCTTCGCCTCCGCAACACCTAAGGCGTACTTACCACCACCCGAAGCTCGTCCTAAACTTGCTGGCATTCCCCTAGGGAGACCTTTTGCCTCAACGGAGGCAACCCATGTTATACGAAGCATACAATCACCACCACCTTTGAGGAAAATACCAACTCGCGAATTGACTGTAGAGGGGAAAATAATCCGTAAACCCAACCCGGTAACGAAAATATTCCAGTTGGTACCCCCTTCGACACCTTCGGGTGATCCCACTCGCTTCGTGAAGATAAGTGCTTCGCCGCCACCTCCTCTTACGATTATGGGTCAGCAAGCCGAAGGGGTGGTGAAACCTCCGCAGAAAGAGATTTCAAGTGTGGACATTGCCAAATATCTAGGATCCATTACTATCCCGAAGCCGAGGAAATTGCATAAGCACTTGCAGTATCTCTTTGAGAGGAGGGGTAGGCCGAAAGTGCAGGTGACTATAACGAATCAAACGCTCGCCCGATTGAGATGTCATGGATACGAGCACATCACAACAATGGCCGTTCTGGGGAAGAAATTAACCTGAATTAATTTTTTTAAGTAGTTTTACCTTGAAAATTTATTGATTAGAGAAATTAACTATGAAGTACTAACAGAAATATGGATAAACAAAAAAAAAAATCAAAAATAATACAAAAAAAATAAATTAAAAAAAAAACAACAACAAAAAATCAAAAACAATAAAAAATATAAAAAAAACATGTATATAAAAAATGAAATGATAATATACGAAAAAAAGGAAGTAAAAAAACACAAACCAAAATGGTTTTAATATAAAGAATAATCAGCATCGTTCGACTTTTTCATGTCACTATTGTGGTGTGTGATTTTTTTTTGTTTATCCATATTTCTGTTAGTACTTCACAGTTAATTTCTCTAATCAATAAATTTCCAAGGTAAAACTACTTAAAAAAATTAATTCAGGTTAATTTCTTCCCCAGAACGGCCATTGTTATGATGTGCTCGTATCCATGACATCTCAATCGGGCGAGCGTTTGATTCGTTATAGTCACCTGCACTTTCGGCCTACCCCTCCTCTCAAAGAGATACTGCAAGTGCTTATGCAATTTCCTCGGCTTCGGGATAGTAATGGATCCTAGATATTTGGCAATGTCCACACTTGAAATCTCTTTCTGCGGAGGTTTCACCACCCCTTCGGCTTGCTGACCCATAATCGTAAGAGGAGGTGGCGGCGAAGCACCTATCTTCACGAAGCGAGTGCGATCACCCGAAGGTGTCGAAGGGGGTACCAACTGGAATATTTTCGTTACCGGGTTGGGTTTACGGATTATTTTCCCCTCTACAGTCAATTCGCGAGTTGGTATTTTCCTCAAAGGTGGTGGTGATTGTATGCTTCGTATAACATGGGTTGCCTCCGTTGAGGCAAAAGGTCTCCCAAGGGGAATGCCAGCAAGTTTAGGACGAGCTTCGGGTGGTGGTAAGTACGCCTTAGGTGTTGCGGAGGCGAAGCGGCACGACGTCGGCGGTTTTGAGGGGTTTGTGGGCTTACGTACCATGTTCACTTCACGGATGACAGGATAAGATTGACCGCCTTTCAGTGGTGGTGCACCTTTATATAGGAATTTGGTATAGTATCATAATGGATGTTGTAATAGGTAATACCTATTACGTTTCCTATTGCCAATTTACAACACGAGGAACAAATGGCTTCAGATCCTAGACGTGCGCCCTTAGTGCTTTCCCCCTTTCGTCTTTTATTTCAACGATATTTGCTTGTATGATGCTGGTTACCGTATATGGCCAGAGAACTTCTCCGCCAATTTGTAAGTGAAATTGTCTATTGCTGATGCACTTTTGGTGTCCACTTCCTCCTTCGTAAATTGTAGTGGGGCTGCTGGTTTTCGGATGCTTTTCTATTGTTAACTTGGGCACTACCCCACAGTTGCTTTATGTTGCTTCTATTGGTTCGCTCGGGCAAGATATCTTCAGGAAGCACTCTCGGTTCCCTTATTAGGTTTCTACCAAAAAAAATTCTGCTGTGGTGAATTTTGTAGACTTGTGTATTGCCGTATTAATGGCAAACGCGACCTCGGGAAGGTAATTGTCCCAATGCCGGTGATGGGATTCCACCTGTTGAGCGAACTGCATTTCATGGTATTCATGTGTCCTCGAGGTGCAGTCTGGTCGGGTTTATATCTGGCACAGACATCACAGATCCTAACGTAATACCTTTCATAGCTAGTCACTCCTGGCCAATAATAGTTCTCCTGAATTCTCTTTAAAGTCTTGAAGACTTCGAGATGCTCGGCTTCGAGTGCATCATGGTACTTCCGGAGAATTTCTGCTCGGTTTTGCTGCGGAACACAAACCTTCCACTCTGGTCTGGGATCAATGCTGGTTTTGCGAGGTATGTGTTTGTATAAGTTTCCCTCTATGATTTATAAGTCAGGGTATTTCTTGGGGGTGGTTTCTACAGAACGCTTCATTCGATCATACTAATCCACGGGCCTTATCGTCATTAAACGATCCGTTTCTGAAGATGGCAGGGGACTGTGGGGGAGGGCGTCTGCCACTACGTTTAGACTTCCTTTACGATACTCTTAAAATCATATTGCTGTAGTTTGAGCGCACAACGCGCTAATCTTCCTGATGGGTTTTGCAAAGAATGGAGCTATTTCAGCGAGTGATGACAGTGAACCGATATCCCTCAAGGTATGGTCGCATCTTTCTTATTCCCTACAGGATGGCACTCCTTTTCAGTCGTCGAATATTTCCTCTCCAAATCGGTAAGAGTTCGGTTCGCGTATGCTATCACCGATTCGTTGTCGCCGTGTCTTTGGAATAAAACTGCTCCTAGACCTTCCTGACTAGCGTCGGTTTGAAGGAAGAACGGGAGATTGAAGTCGGGACAGCATAAAACGGGGGCTTCAGTGAGCGCTTGTTTTAACCGGACAAACGCTGCTTTCTGTTCGGTGTTTCAAACCCATCTGACATTATTTTTGAACAATCGGTTGAGCGGTCCTACTAGATTTGAAAAGTTTGGTACAAAACGCCTATAAACGCAACACCTAGTATCCGTCGTAGCTCCTTTAGATTAGGTAAGTCTCTCACAGCCTCTACTTTTCCTGGATCTGTTCCGATCCCCTCTGATGTTACTAAGTCTCACTTCTCAAAGTTCAACTGCATCTCTGCCTTCTCTAATCTCCGGAAAACTTCTTCTAGTGTACGTAGATGCTCTTCGAATGTTCTTCCTAGAAAAATTATGTCGTTGAGATATACGAATGCTAATGGATGCAAATCGGGGCCAATGATGGTATCGAGAGCTCTTTGGAACGTGGCTGGAGCAGAATGTAGCCCGAATGGCATCACCTTCCATTGGAAGAGTCCTCGTCCCGGTACGGTGAAAGCTGTGTATGAGCGCGAAGTTTTACCTAAAGGTATTTGCCAATACCCACTTTTGAGATCCAAAGATGAGATGAATCTTGCTTCCTTCAGCTGGTCCAAGATCGCATTAATCTACGGCAGCGGATATGCGTCTGGATCGCTGGCAGCATTTAACTGGCGATAATGTATGCACATCCTCAATCCTCCAAGCTTCATTCGTGCTAACACAAACTTGACCATTACCGTTTACCCATATGTAGTACCGCCTATGGCGATCGACCTCCGCCACCTGGGACCTTCGGCAATCGCAGCTTGTGGTAAGGATGCCGTGTCTGCCGCAATATGAGCATATTTATATTTAAGTTGTAGTTTAGTTGTGACGCATTTACAGCTTTATTCTAGTTTGTTAATTCAGCATTTTCATGCAAGCCATTTATTAACGTTTATTTAGGTTCAATATTTAACAATTTCATTTATTCACTTTGTATTAATAATATTTGACCTAGTTTTACTTTATGCAAGTAATCAATTATGTTAAGAAATTATTTGTATAAAAGAATGAAAATAATAAAGAGTTAGTCAGTTGTCTTTTGTAAAGCGAACATAACCAATTTGGATTTATCTGATAATCATCGTCTATCCTTCAAGTTTATGTACTTGTAAGGAGAATTTTAAGGACTGTAAGTGTCAGTTTAAATTTATGTGTTTGAACTGAATCCCACTAGGTCCGATTTATATTAACATTTTTTGGTGACCCCGACGTGATCGTTTACACACATCCTTTTGCCCCACAAGTGGTAAAGGATTTGAATCGTAATACGCGTTCGTTTACACACATTCTTTTACCCCACAAGTGGTAAAAGAGGTTGATCGTGATACGTGTCGTTAAACACAGCCTTCTGCCCCACAAGTGGTAAAGGACTCGGCAACATATAACCGGTTTTGTCAGACGTGATACACACGCATCTTGTACATAATTTTTTTTTTTTTTGGAAAAAAATTAAATATCAACAATGGCATCTCTTCAAGACCTTATAGTCCAACAAGAAGTAAGGGGCAGTAATTTCGAAAAATTCCTAGCGACAATTAGGGAGGCACCGCTTGAAAGAAGAACTGAGGAATTCTACATTGGCAAGCGTAAGGAGCTAGAGCAGCTTTGGCAGACGTTTGAATCGGCAGAAAACCAGATCCGCAAAGATCCATCATTGACAGAGGAAGATCCGTATACAGCGGAGAATCTGCACCAGGCCATAGGCGAAAAGTTCAATGCAACAGTGGACTATATAAAGGCGGAGTTGGAGAAGCTGAAGTCTGCCAAGGGCAATCCAGATAAACCCGCAAAGGCAAGATCGCCAGAAAATGATTCAGAACCCCAAGCATCAGCCAAGGTTAAGGAACCTGCGTCGGCTCAAGTTGAGGGACTGGCCCGAAGGGTAAAGGCGAGAATGACAGCCATCGGTCGCGTTCTGCAGAGTATGGAAAATATAGAGACGGGACAGTCAAAACAAGTCTATGTGATAAAAGAAGAGTCGATTAAAGGGCTGTGGAGTCAAATTACAGGACTGTACGATGAAGTTTGGCAACAGGTCGAGGATCCTTCGAGAATCGGACTGAATCAAGACAACTACGATAGTCTAGAAGATGCGGTTCAAAGCAACTTGATAAGGCTGGCAATACTGAAAGAGAAATGCGGTGGCAATATAACAAGCACACCTCAATTGGGAACTGACTTGGTAGCACACAGCTCACTTCCACTACCAAAGGTAACAATCCCTCAATTCAATGGGGATTGTCTGAAGTGGCGTCAGTTTTATGAACTCTTTCTGGAGATGGTGGACAAGCAGCATCTTCCTAATGTCCAAAAGATGTGGTACTTAAAAACAAATTTGTCAGGCGAAGCTGGAAAATTCATAAGCCACTTAGCCTTGACAGAGGACAACTAGGCAACTGCATGGATGTTGCTCCAAGAACGGTACAATAACAAACGGGTTCTTGTTTCAACATTGGTAGAACGTATTCTGAACCAGCCAACAGGAACCTCATCAACCGCTTCTATCAAAGCTTTGCATGATACGACGAGGGAATGTATGCTGGCCCTGAACAACCTGGATATTGACACTTCGTCGTGGGACGCGCTATTGATCCAATTGATTACGAAGAAGTTGGATCATACGTTGTACATACGATTTATGCAATCGTTAAAAAGACCAAAGGAGGTCCCTTCCATGAAAGAACTCTTTGCATTTTTGGGATTGCAGTTTGAGTCAATGGAATCGATTGGGAAAGTGGCAACTGCTCACAAAGGTTCAAGCAAAGCTGTTTCGTCCATAACATCAATGAAGAATCACAGTAATTGCAAGCTTTGCAAAAATGGTCAACATCGTCTTTATCAATGTAAGCAATTCTTGGCGATGTCGGAATCTGAAAGACTCCAATGGGTACAACAACATAAAATGTGCCTGAACTGTTTTAAGGCTGATCATATAGCGAAAAACTGCACATCTCGTAACTGCAAGAAATGTAATAATAAACACAATACGTTGTTACATTTATCAAGGAGATCTCAATCATCATCAACAGGCTTAAATCAAACGTCAACCACAAGTAGCAATCATACACCAGTAAATACTGCTGTAATTTCTTCGGCATCAGCAGAAGATCAGAAGAACGTAATTCTTGCCACTGCGTGAGTCACCATAAAAGCTGCAAATGGTATGTCAGGCGAGTTCAGAGCTGTGCTTGATTCCGGTTCACAAGTAAATATTGTTACAGAACGGCTGATTAAAAGGTTATCAATTGCAACAACAGAGACCTCTTTGTTTTTTTTTTGCGGAGTTGGAAAAATCCAGAAGAAGGCTTATCATCGTGTGAACATGCAAATGTTGTCTAACAATTCTGGATTTTCATCTTATTTGGAAGCATTTGTTTTACCAACGATTATACCTGCACAACCGAATCACGATTTGGACATATCTAACTGGCAGATTCCAACGAACATTAAATTGGCGGATGCAAATTTTAATATTCAAGGAAAAATTGACATCCTACTCGGGCGGAGTTTTACTTCAGCCTAATGCAACCGGGTACAATTAAACTGAATAATAATCAACCTATTCTACAGAATACTGCGTTTGGCTGGATTGTAGGCGGCTTAATAGAACAATCATCAACGAACGTCACATCAGCAGCGCTAACATGTGCAATTTTCGATAGTGAAACTTTACTGGCACAAGCAATTCAGAAGTTATGGAAACTCGAAGAAGTAGCATCAACAGAAAGGGTAATGTCTCCGCTGGAAACCCGGTGCGAGTCTCATTATAATCAGCATGTCCAGACGGATCAGAATGGTCGATTCATTGTTAGTCTTCCTTTCCAAGAATCTCCAACAACATTGGGAAAATCTCATGCGATGGCGTATAACCGGTTCATGAGTCTTGAACGTCGGCTTCTTCAGAAGGATGATATCCGCATGCAATACATCAAGTTCATGCAGGAATATGAAATGCTAGGACACATGAAGAAAATTGACGTGAATATAGTGTCGAACCCTAAATATTTCATTCCGCATCACTGTGTGCTTAAACCAGATAGTACCACGACAAAATTAAGGGTGGTATTTGATGCATCCGCGAAAACGTCATCGGGTCATTCGTTAAATGAAGACCCATCGCACATAGTTAGCTATTATAAGCTCAATACTGTTACATATGGAACTCGTGCAGCACCGTACCTTGCCACAAAGTGTCTACAGAAAATCGCAGACGACAACTAGGATCGCTATCCCCTTGGTTCAGAAATGCTAAAAGAAAACTTTTATATGGACGATGGTGTCGGTGGTTCTGATAGCTTAAACATAGCGATGGAAACGCAAAAGGAATTGATAATCATTTTGAAAAAGCACGGCTTCAACTTAAGAAAATGGTCGTCAAACAGTCCAAGATTGCTAAAGGATATACCTTATAGTGATCGGGAAGTCAATCTAGATTTTGATGGAAGCAAAACGATAAAGACGTTGGGACTATTTTGGATGCCTCACGCCGATGATTTTTGCGTGAAGTCAAATATTGAGCATTGTCAAGTAATAACGAAACGATCAGTTACGTCTGAGCTAGCGAAACTCTTTGATCCACTTGGTCTGCTTGCACCAATTGTTGTAAAAGCAAATATGTTTATCCAGCAGCTGTGGCAACTTGCATTAGGATGGGATGAACCATTACCCGAAAAACTTTGTGCTACTTGGAAAACATTTCGAAGCGAGTTGGAGGTCTCAACAATTTCAAAATACCACGGCATGTATTCGGTGGGCAGATTCCGCCAAAGGTGCAATTACATGTGTTTGCCGATGCGTCGGAGAAAGCGTTTGGCGCTGCTGTATACATTCGCTTTGTTACAAAGGATGGTCTCGTAGCTGTACGCCTGATCTGCGCTAAATCCAAAATTGCTCCGTTGAAACAGCAAACACTTCCTCGACTAGAGCTATGTGTCGCAGTGGTAGCAGCTGAACTGGGTAATGGAGTAAGGATTGCTTTAAAGCTTCAAAGAACTATATAAGAGCCGATTATGGTTTCATGGTCCAGTTTTTCTTCATGGAAATGAGGAGTTGTGGCCTGCTAAATCCTCCTCAAAATGCTCTTACAAATAACATGGAGCTAAAGGTTGTCGCTACGACTGCTATAGTAACCTCTGACATCCACTTTATAGATGGAACTGATCACAAAAATTCCTTCAGGAGACTACAAAGGATTGTGTCATACGTCCTCAGATTCATAAGAAATGCGCGGATACAAAGGTCTCAGCAGCCCAGAAGTAAGGCCCTTAACCCTGAGGAGTTAGATGACTCCCTCCGGTTAATTACTCATGCTATACAATCGGCAGAATTCGCAACTGAAATAAAAGAGTTGAAAGCTGAGAAGCAAATTAGCAAACACAGCTCTCTATGAAGCCTGTCGGCGTACTTGGATGAAGAAGGTGTCCTTCGCGTAGGTGGAAGATTGGAACATTCTATGTTTCAACCGGAGGCAAATATATAATATTGCCATATTACGGTCCATTAGTAAAATTGTTTTTTACGACGATTCATGAAGAAAACAAACATTGTGGACCTCAATGCTGTTAAACACAATAAGACAACGATTTTGGCCAATCAGAGGGAAAATAACTGCCAGATCAACGATTCAAAAATGTATAAGGTGCACCAGAGCACGACCCCAGCTGTATCAACAAATAATGGGACAGCTGCCAGCAACAAGAGTAACTCCCGCACGGCCATTTATAAACTCTGGAGTTGACTATTGTGGGCCATTCTCGATACATTACAAAGTGAGGGGTAAGCGACCAACCAAGGCTTATGTAGCTGTCTTCTGCTGCTTTGCGACAAAGGCAGTTCACCTAGAACTTGTGTCTGATTTATCCACAGAAGCTTTTATTGGCGCACTTAAACGCTTCATTGCGCGGCGTGGACACTGCCAAAACATATATTGCGACAATGCTACGAACTTCGTTGGAGCCAAGAATAATTTAGCAGAGCTATCTGAAAATATATATTCGGATAAAGCACAAAAATCAATTATTTCAACCTCAAGCGCTAAAGGCATTCACTTTCATTTCATCCCACCAAGAGCACCCCATTTCGGAGGTTTATGGGAAGCAGCAGTGAAGTCCGCGAAACGCCTCTTGGTACGTAGCGTGTCAACGGAAAACCTAACACATGAGGAATTGGAAACGATCATAATCGAGATAGAAGCAATCCTAAATTCCCGGCCGCTCACGCCTTTGTCAAACGATCCAGATTGTCTTGAAGCATTAACACCAGGACACTTTTCAATCGGGGAGGCTTTAACTACACTTAACTACAGTAGACAGCAGAGCAGAATCTGTTAAGACATCCAGCACATCTCATTGGAAGCTGCTCTCACATATCAAGCAGCAGTTCTGGAGAAGATGTTCGGATGAATACCTCCACGAACTGCAACAACGGAACAAATGGAGGAGAAAGATGTACAATCTTCGGAAAGGTGATATGGTCATCATCAAGGACGATAATTTACCACCGATGAAGTGGCCATTGGGAAGAATTCTCAATGTGTTCGCTGGTGACGATGGAGCTGTACGAGTTGCTGATGTGAAAACATCAACTGGAGTATACAAACCGGCCATTCAGAGGCTGGCTCCACTGTTTCCAGAGGAGCATAGTGAATTATCCACAGACCAGACAACGCAGGGTGACATCGGCTCTTCTAGGCAAGAGGAAGATCGGAAAGATACCATCCCGAGGAAAAGAATGAAGATCGCAAATTGCCCCATAATGCTATCAGTAATATTAACATTGCTTCTAATGCCTGTGGTCCTATGCGACATGCTGAAAATAACGCAATTTCACAATGATCTGGGATTATATTTTGAAGGCTTGGGAACAGTAAAACTTAACACGGCAGAAGGGAAAATGTTGGTGTATTACGATTTAACGCCTTTTGCATCAGAAATAAAGTCGCTTTCAACCGGTTTACAATCGCTGCAAGCAGATGTGTCCTGTAATTCAGCAACACGAGATGTGTGACATGTTCGTGAGCAATCTCAAACACATTAAAAATGAACTACTACAGGAAAAGGAGTTATTGACCAACAGACGGTTTAAAAGATCTCCATTCAATATAGTCGGCAAAATTGCGCGTTTGCTTTTTGGTGTCCTTGATGCTGATTATGCAGAAGAAATGTTTAAAACCATTAGCAAGGCAAAAATCGAGCACGAGCACATGACAAGTCTGTTGAAAGCCCAAACTTCAATAGTTGACTCTACCATTAATGTCATAAAACAGGATGAGATCGGCAATCAACAAAAGATACAAGAGATCTCAGAAATGGTTGAGAAATAAATAATGATGTGGCTAAAGAGTCTTCCCAGTTAAAAAACTCGCAGCTTGTCGGACTCTTGTCAACGTACCTGGTATTCTCCGCAATGAACCTGCAGAGAGTAGAGTCGGAAATCATTAGTGTACTTACCGATACACATAATGGCAAAAAAGTCCACTTTTACTGTCTCCTCATCAATTGAGAGAAGAAATTAACATAATCAAGGCTAATCTTCCAATTTCGCATGCTTTACCAACGGACGATGAGAACTTGATTGAGCTCTATAAACTTATGAGCGTCAAGGGTGCAGTGACAAAGCATGAAGTCATCTTCGAGGTCAAGATACCCTTAGTCAATCAACAGTTTTTTGAATTATTCAAGGTAGTACCCGTTCCAACAATAAGGAATGGCACTCTAATAGCCATTAAGCCAGAAAAGTCATACTTGGCTACAGATTCGCACAGAGACGAATACATACTTTTCCAACCTGAGGACATATCAAGATGCCTTAAAAAAAGAATGACGAATACATCTGTAGAAATCAGCGGTCCAAACACCGGAGGAACGCAGTCGCCAACCCCTGTGAAGTCAATATCTTTAATAATCATTCAACTGCCAATTGCAATCTCAACAAGATTATTGGATCTGCAGTATGGACCCAATTGCATCATCAAAATAGATGGATCTTCGCTACTACTGTCGATGTTGAATCTTCTATTGTATGCGGTACGGAGACAAATCTTATCATCATCAAGAATACCGGAATAATGGAGATGGGTTCCAACTGTGTCATGAAGAACCATTTTGTTACCATACATGGTCATTTTCAACCCTCAAACAGCATACACACTTCATATGTGAGATTAAAAGGCATCCATTCTATAAGTCCACCACAGGAAAAAGAAAAGATTTTAACGCTCACGAACACTACTTCTTACAAGGTTCATCTGGAAGTATTGAATAATATACAACGGCAGTTGAATGAATCAACTCTTAAGCATTTGCCACAACTTATCCACTCCACCAGTCTTCACCATCATGCAGTTAGCTACACCTCGTTATGTTGCTGCATTATTATTCTGCTTGGTCTGCTGAGTTGGAGAATATATTTAAGGTTCAACAAACCAGCTCAATTTACACCTACTCCAGCTGTAAGAACTCACCAATCAGCAACAAATGGCTCCGTTTCTGCTTGGACACTGTCAACGCGGCGGAGAATGTTAACACATACGTATCTACATACATATTTATATTTAAGTTGTAGTTTAGTTGTAACGCATTTACAGCTTTATTGTAGTTTGTTAATTCAGCATTTTCATGCAAGCCATTTATTAACGTTTATTTAGGTTCAATATTTAACAATTTCATTTATTCACTTTGTATTAATAATATTTGACCTAGTTTTACTTTATGCAAGTAATCAATTATGTTAAGAAATTATTTGTATAAAAGAATACAAATTTGGATTTTTCTGATAATCATCGTCTTTCCTTCAAGTTTATGTGCTTGTAAGGAGAATTTTAAGGACTGTAAGTGTCAGTTCAAATTTATGTGTTTGAACTGAATCCCACTGGGTCCGATTTATATTAACACTACCCTTTTATGCGTTTGAATCTTCTATGCCTTGGTTTGCCGCAACGCCTGCAGTGCGTGGCACGATTGTATTCGTCCGTAGGGTAAGACACCATGTGTGATGTATGTGGCCGCTCGGCACAGGTTTCGTTCCTTTTCAGCAGTTCGTAGTCGTCTGTGAGCGAAATCAATTCGTCAAGAGTAGTGAAATCACTTCGACGGACGTAATGGCGATATTCGGGATGGAGACCGTCGTAAATTCGCTCCAGGTGATCCATGGTGCGAAGTGTGGGATGTTGTTTGGCGCTGGTTAGCATTTGGAGAATAAAATCTTTCGCTTTATACCGATTGTATTGACCGCGATTGTAGAAGGAGTGTTCAAGTTGGGACAAGTGTCTTTTTGATAGGAAAATTTCTCGGCCTCCGTGCGGAAAGCGCTCCAAGATGTACCATTTGAGGGCGTTGCCTTCCAAAATGCTCGGTAACGTAGAAATCAGTCGACTATGAGGAATCCGATAACAATCAGAAAGCTCTTCCAGTCTTTCCAAGAATTCAAGAAGATCACCATCCTCGTGAATCGTAGGTTCCATCGATGCGGGGAGGCAGCTCGGGACAATACAAAGGCTGTTTTGTAACTACCTTTTCTTCGTCTTTAAGTTCGTTTTCCAGATCCCGCAATGGATTTTCGGTCGACCCTCCCTGCCGTTTTCTCCGCAAAAAGTCTGCAACTGCTTTCTAAGGCGTTCGACCGTATATCCCTCAGTTTCTGCAGCCTGGCACTGTTCTATAAGTTGCTCCTTCTTAAGTAAGTAGATCCATCCCAGTGATTTGGGCTTCAATTTTTTGTCACATTTCTGAGTAGATCCGTCGTCGTTGGTGGTGTCGGTTTTTCCGCAGTTCGATTCCGAACCATGTCCCTGCTCGAGCCATTTGTAACGTGGTTTTTTCGTCAGCTTGGATATGCTCAGTCGTCTCCAGGGTCGGCATAAGAACCCACTAAACCTTACGAAATAAAACAATTTATTTTGTTTAGATCTTGCGATGAGGTTCGGGAACTCGGTTGATGATCGGGAACGACGATGCGATGACGTTCGGAAATTCGGTTGATGATCGGAACGACGATGCGATGATATTCGGGAATTCGGTTCACGCGGTGATTATTACTACTTCTACGTGCTACGATTACCAACTACTCCGTAATTATACGAACAGGGAATTAAAGTCCCTGTGGGTAAGCCGAAGCTTCCGTGTGTTACAGGAATCCGAAGACTCTGTGTGGGTGGAAAGCTGAGGCCTCCGTGGATACAGGAAACCAAAGTCTCTGTGTTATGTATTGATATGGCTTCCACTATGGGATGCCTTTCCAAAAGTCGTTAACAACACCCGTTGTAAACTCTGTAACTTCTGAAACTTGAAAATAAGATTTCAATTGCATTCGAGGACTGAAAAATGTAGGTAGTTTTGAACATTCGTACTTATGTGTACTAAATTTGGTTCAATTTAAGTTTTGGGAAAACCGATAGGATTGGAATCCTGAACAAAGATTACTTTTGCATTGTAGGGTTGAGTTATTTAGATGGTTTCGGAAATTCGGACTTATGATACTAAATTTGGTACAATTTAAATTTTGGGTGAACCGGTAAAGTTGGAAGCCTGAAATTTGAAAATAAGATTTCTATTAGATTGTATGAAGTAAATATTGTGTGATGGATGTGTGTGATTGGGGTATGTAGGAAGCTTTGGAAATTAGTACTTATATGTACTATATGTTATTAAATTTGGTACAAATGATCGTAGGGATAGTTAAATTTCTGAGTTTTGGTCAGAATTGGTTTGGGTCAGAATTGGTGTGTAGTGTTGAGATATAGAGGTGGTACGATAGATGTATGAATAGTGGTCGATGTTGGTGTGTAGGTTTGAAGTGGTGGAATTACGTACTAAAAATTACAAATGTTACTAAATTTTGGTATTTGGGTATTGAATTGAGTTGAGTTGGAAGTCTGAAAATTTGGAATTAGAATCACCTTGTGTGCGAATTGGTTGATATATGGCGGGGAACTTGGAAATATCTACTAAAAAGTACGGAAATTACTAAATAGTATTAACTTGTGTGTGATGTGGGATATTGTTTGAAATCTCAAATGTGGCATTAGTGTTGATTTAGTGTTGGGAGGTGGAAGTTATTCATCCAATTTATAACTTGATATTAATAAATTGTGGTAACTTATTTAATACATTCTATTTGGGGTAAAAAATTATCTTAACATAAATATTGATTTATTAATTTATAATTTTAGTAATATAATAATGTATATTATATGTATTTTTTCTTTATTGAAATACAACCAAAAATTTCCTTATCGACTTACAAGAAAATGTAATATTGTAATATGAGCGACAATAATTGCTCCGCTCATATAAAGCTCCATAACTACAAGAATTAAAAGTACTATATTGATAAATCTAGTTTAAATATAGGATAATTATATACCATGAAAGTCAAAGTAAACAACGTACGTATTTTTACAATTTATATTTTTTCACTTGATGAAATACAAGATCTACATGTGAAAAATTAATTTGGAAGCAATGTAACTACTGTGTATTGTCCTTGTCTACACAATTATAAGTATTTTTGTTCAAATTAAATGTACTATTACAAGATTAAAGACAAAAGACTTGCTGTGTTCTTTTTATATTTAACAAGTAAAGAAAGTCTTAAAGTCAGGCGGGGCCGATTTTATGATACCCTACACCACTTTGCTAATTAAGTAGAGCTCCACATAACAATTAAAAGTTTTTATGGGAGAATTTAATCATACACGCTATGATTATAATTATAATTTAATGTTCAAAGGACTAAATATGCCGAAGCATGTGTATCTTTTAAATTCGGAATTGTATTGCCCATTTGGTGCACAATTAATTTGAAATCGGATAAAAATATATATGGAAGCTATATCCAAATCTGAACCGATCTCGATAAAATTTGGCAAAGATATTTCCGAGCTGTATTTGATATATTTCCCTGAATATCGTTGTTACGGAGTGCATATTACGGCTGTGGGTAACAAATATAACAAATCGGATGAATAATATATATGGAAGCTATAGCTATATCTGAACCGATCTTCACCAAATTTGGCATACTACCTTCTAGACTCAATTCGGTCGTATGTGCCAAATTTCATCCCATTTAAGCAAATATTAGACGTTTGGTGGAAATAAAAGGTAAATCGGACGAAGTTATATATGGGAGCTATATCCAAATCTGAACCGATCTCGATAAAATTTAGCAAATGTATTTCTGAGCTGTATTTGATATTTTTCCCCAAATATTGTTGTTGCATAGTGCATATTACGGCGGCGGTGGACAAAAATAACAAATCGGATGAACAATATATATGGGAGCTATAGCTATATCTGAACCGATTTCGATCAAATTTGGCACACATATTTTCAGGCCTAATTTGGGTGTATATGCAAAATTCCATACAATTCGGGTTGATATTACACGTTTGGTGCACAATAGAAGGCAAATCGGACGAAGATATATATGGGAGCTATATCTAAATTTTGACCGATTATCTCCAATTTCAATAGGGTTCGTCCTTGGGCCAAACAAAAGATCTTTGCAAAATTTCATCTGGATCGGGCAATAAATGCGACCTGTACTTTGTTTACAAAAATACATGGACAGACGGACGGACGGACGGACATGCATAAATCGACTTAGAATGTGATTCTATGCAGATCACCAAAAGGAACTATGGGTCTATCTCGTTTCCTTCTGCCTGTTACAAACAAATGCACAAAGACATAATACCCTGACCACCTTGTGGTGTAGGGTATAAAAATATATATGGGTACATTACTTATTTGAAGACTATAATTATGTCAAAAAGCTTGCGATTTCGGATGTATATTCGGTTCGTCTCCTGACCGAAATTTATATGGAGTGGTTGAAGTGTTATCGGACCGAAGGATCGGATGAAAGTCTGAAGATTTAGCCGGCTTTCGAACCGAAGATGGATAACCCACCTTAAAAGTTAATGATTTCATAAAACTTTGGAAAACTTTGTTTCTTGGTTGTTGTTTGCATATTACGAAAGCCTCGTTTAAACTTAAATTTCTTTACTATCAGTTTATTAAGAGTGTTTAGATTTCTAATGTTAACATTGGTGTCTGAATTGTGTGCGGAAAGCCTTGTTTTTAACGTATTTTTGGTTATGCCTAAATTTGGCTTACGGACTATTTCCTTCCCATTCAATTTGAGATTAGTAGGCCTATTCTGTAACTTTTAAGTACTCTTGTAATTGATAAAATTTCTTTTCGTTCAATATTTAATTAGAGCTTTTGGGAATTATTTTTGTTGTTGTCGAAAAATTGTTCATCAACTATATTAAATATTCTATTTGACAGGATTCGTTCTTTGTTAACTGCCATTTGTTAGGGATGCTAAGAGTAACAATTAATTATTCGGGAGCATGCCGTCGATTTTAGGTACCAATCAGTTTCTAGTTACCCAATATTCCTTCTTATAAGGATGTCTAAACATGGAACCATTCTTCTCTTCCCCAATTGTGAGCTTGATAAAATTTTTAAATTTGTTGATCATCGTTACTGTATCCACTATTGTATATTTGCTTAAAATTATCGTCGTATTAAAAATATTTATTGTTTTTACGTAGAATTTTAGAATGCTAAATAATATCGGTGTGACCGATAAAATGGCCTATCGGTCATTTTAATTTAAGTTTCGTTTCTGCGTGTATAAATAACCCCAATAGAACAGCATCTTATTAAAGACTCTGGCAACCATAGCTTTGTACATCCTTCTAGATTTGGCTTGGATTCTCCTTAAAGGTGACTGCTACACTGATAGATCTTGCTTGAGTACTTATTAAGGTCTCTTGCATTCGTTGTTTTAAATGATCTTGTAGATCCCGGCTGAGTACTTATTAAGGTCTCTTGCGTCCGTAGCATTGCATATCCCTGTTGACCATGAGTACTTAGTAAAAACTCTTGCAGCCGAAGCTTTGCTCTTCCCGTAGAGCTCGCTTCATTCATTCATTCTGATGGTGTTGTATGAATCGTCCCGAATCCGGAGAAGTAAAGTATAGAATGGAATGGGTTCGTCTTCAAAAAAATTCTAATCAGCAGGTGAATAACTGAAAATATTGTAATCACTCAATTCTAAAATGTTGAAAATATCAGCAACTAAAGGATATTCGACAGTTAAAACCTATTCAAGTAGAAAAGCAGCTAAGTTCGGTGGGCCGAATTTTTAATACCCACCACAATTTAGAAGAAGAAAATTGATAAATTTGAAAAAAAAAATCCGAAAACTACCAATTAAATGAAAACCGTTATATAGGGCTTATACGAAGACGTGGACCTGCATACGAAATTTTTTGTCATAGGATATAGTGCCTATTACGAACTTCAAATACGAAATTATAAATTATTCCGGTAAACAATGTTGCTAAAATCATGAAAATACCGAATATCGGGAGGTACCGTTATAAGGGGGCTATACGAAAACGTGGACCGACATGGCCCATTTGCGAAATTAACCTACCTACTGGTAAACAATGCATGTATCCTTTTATCTCAATTCGTTCGAAAGATAGCGTAATTACAACAGACAGACAGACATTGCTTAGAATTTCACGCTGATCCAGAATAAAGTATATATATTCTGTAGGGTCTATTTGAATATTTCGAGGAGTTATAAACGGAACGACAAAGTTAATATACCCTCCCTAGAATGGTGGAGGGTATAACAAGTAAAAAAGCAGCTAAGTTCGGCCGGGCCGAACTTTCAATACCCTCCACCTTAGGGTAAAAGAAAAATTAGAAGAAATGTGGCAAAAACCATCTAAGACGATTTAACCATGTCCGTCTGTCCGTCCGTCTGTCTGTTGTAATCACGCTATCTTTCGAACAAATTGAGATAGAAGGCTAAAATTTTGCACACATGTATATTTTGCCAGTAGGCTGGTTAAGTTCGTAAATGGGCCATGTAGGTCCAAGTTATCATATAGCCCCCATATAACGGTACATTATTCACCTGAATTGTTTCAAATTTGGCATTTGAAGTTCGTAATGGATACTACAGCCTAAGACAGAAAATAATCTGTGTAGGTCCACGTCTTCGTATAGCCCCTATATAACGGTACCCCCCGATATTCGGTATTTTGATGATTTTAGCGACATTATTTAACGGAATCGTTCCAAATTTGGTATTTGAAGTTCGTAATAGATACTGCAGCATAAAACAGAAAATGGGCCATGTAGGTCCACGTCTTCGTATAGACCCCATATACCGTACCCCCCGATATTCGGTATTTTGATGATTTTAGCGACATTATTTACAGGGATTGTTTCAAATTTCGCATGTGAAGTTCGTAATGGGTACTTCAGCCCATGCCAGAAAATTGTCTGTGTAGGTCCACGTCTTCGTATAACCCCCATATAACGGTACCCCCTATATTCGGTGTTTTGATGGTTTTAGCTACTTTATAAACAGATTTTTCTTCAAGTTTCGCATTTAAATATTGTAATAACTTATGACAAAAGTTGCCTATGCAAGTCCACGTCGTCGTATAGGCATTCGGTATTTTTAAGATTTTAACAGAATTTTTAACGGATTTTATTTTATTTATTATTTTTTTTTTTTTTTTGAAACTGTCAAATTTGTACCAAATGGTGGAGGGTATTAAAAGTTCCGCCCGGCCGAACTTACAGCTTTTTTACTTGTTTTTTTTTTGTGCTTTCAATTTGAAAATATTTTTCGGAATTAGCAAGACTAATTGTTTTTGGAGAACAACTTTACAAAATGTGAAAATCGTAAATCTATATATATATATATATATATATATATATATAAATCAATTGTTGTTCGTTGGTAAGGGAATCAGTTGGAAATGGCTGGACCTATTTGTATAACTTTTTGTACAAACGTTCGTCATACCCCGAGTTATGTTTTTAAAGAAAAAAATATTGACCACGCCTTCTTTTACGCCCTCTATTTTGATTTATATAATATCCTTATATTTGCCAAATAATGAAGATGTCGGTTTGAAAATTATTACACGAAATACTGTTGACTTTCCCTTCAACCCTAAGTATTTATTTAGGGGCTGAGGAACTGACACGCCTACTTTTTAATCTATCTATATATCAGTTGAAACGGCGGGAACGATTTGGATAATTTTTTTAAATGTTCGTCCTACCACGACTTAGTTTTTTATGAAAGGAAAAAGTGACCAATTTTACGCTCATTTTTTCGCCCAATTTAACGCTCATTCTTTTTGATTTACCTAAAATCCTAATATTTGCCAAAATCATGAAGATATAGGTTCCATAGTTAGTATACGACGTAATCTTGACTTGGGGTTAGAGGAACTGGCCACACCTACTTCTTTAAATCTATATGTAAAAATGTAAATAAGTATAGTAACACATCAGTTGAGAACGGCTGGGTCGATTTGACTCAAATTTTCTTTTGGGTATTTGTAATTACATTTTAAACGTTTTCATGAAAGAACATTTTACGAAAAGCATCTGGAAAAATCGCGGAATTGAAAAAAGTTGCTGTTCTATTTTGATATAGAATTTTGAGTAGAATTGTTTCAGAATGCCTTTTGGAATTGAAAATTCTTATTGAAAAAAAAAAAAAAAAAAACAAAAAAAATGGAGAAATTCGGCATATTTTCTATGCATAATATAATTATATGGTTGCCGTACCAAAATTTTTTATTTGGATTAAAAAATACTTCTCAAAGCTTCAAAACACTTATGATCTCAACATACTTTTAAATTGGGGTTATGTCTATTGGGGAACCAATAGTAAACAGTCGATTTCACAAGACCGAAAACTTTAAATGTCAAATTACAGTTCATTCAGTAGAAATTGTAAGAAAAACATGCAAAAGGACGAAATTTTATAAAATGATGAAACTTTATTTATGATAGTTAAATTACTCATATTGCAAGGAATTCAATTTAGAAATCCCCATCGATTCTGAGCTCTGAAACACCAAAAAATTGACTACATATGGAAATAGTCCATCCAATGAGAACTCAAAATGCAAAATTCATTGGGACTGCAATCGGTGAAATACCGAATATGAAGAGGCACTTAAATCACAGGTAACGTTATACGGGGACTATGCGCTATCTTTTACACTACACCGCAGACAATCATGGGGTAAGGTAATTTTTCGGATGGTAGATAAAAATCCCAAAAGAAGGGTTCCCGGGTCAAACTCTTTTGAGGTCCATATTATATAGCTTAACCATACACAAAGGGCTCTATACTCCGCAAAAGTTAGTGTTAAATTTGATACAGTCCTAGGGGTTACATGAATAATAATTTGTAAAAAATATGTATCAGGTCGGTCTACATTGTGTGTAATTTGAGATTTATCAAAGAACAACACATTCTTTCAAATAATTAGAAGTATAGAACCATTCTTTGGTATAACCCTTATATGTAGGTATCCGCTGATTTCAGCTATATCCAGGGTCTTGGTCACAATTTTCAATTGATTTTGCACTTATTTAGCATCTTAGCTTCTATTTAGCATCTTAGCGCTCGTGAAAAGCTTAATAAGCAAAGGATAATGCCGACACATTTGCCTTTATGTTTGAATCGCCCAATCATGAAAAAGTCTCCGACTATGAAATGTAACTGATGAATCTCGAGAAAGAACATTTGGGCATTCCCGAAACCGATTACCTATGTGTTGTACGCATGCATTCAATGGAATTTGCACGCATCCGAGATTTGTACCAAGGAAGGTGTAAAATTTTCGGCATTTGGTGATGTTGGTTCGGTAAATGTTAAATTGGCACAAAGTTCAAGTGTGGACAAAGATGATGAGGCAGTCATTATTGAAATGCAAGAGCCTATCCCCTAACTTCGCCTATTGTTACCTGAATGCCTTCACCAAGGCCAGTCCATCGTGTGGACAAGTGCAGTTGTTACACAAGATTTGGGTCATATACGTTATTATTTGGCGCCTAACATTGAAGACGACGAAAGTTAAGCAGTTCAGGGGAGTGAGGTGTACAACAAATAGTGTTATTAAAATATATTGGCGAATACTTATACATTTTTTAAAAATTTGTTTATTGTAAAACACTTTTAGTGAAGAAGACATACACAAGCTTTATTTTTTTTTGCATTTAATTAGGGTGAATGTAGCATTACAACAACTTGTTTTGACATTTAAAGGTGCCCTCCACCGTACATAGTATGGTGGGTATATTAAGTTCGTCATTCCGTTTGTAACTCATCAAAAAATAATTTTAGATCCAACAAAGTATATATATTCTTGATTCTTCTAAGACGATTTAGCCCTGTATTTTGTCTGCAGGCAGGTCAAGTTCGAAGTTGGGATATATCGGTCCACGATATCATATAGCCCCTATAAAACGGTACCTTCCGATATTCAGTATTTGGATTTTACCCACATTTGTCAATGGAATTGTCCAAAATTGTATACAAGTAGTTCTTTACGATTACTTTACCCACTGAAGGAGAATTGTCAGTATAGGTCCACGATATCGCATAGCCCCCATATAACGGTACCCCCGATATTCGGTATTTTGATGATTTTAGCCACATTTTTAATGGAAGTGCCTGAAAATCCACACAAGGAGTTTCTTATGACTACTTTATCCTCTGGAAGAGAATTATCTATATCAGTCCAGGATATCGTATAGCTTCAATATAACGGTATCCCCCGATATTCGGTATTTTGATGATTTCAGACAAAATGTTTTAATGGAATTGTCTTAAAATCCACACAAGGGGTTCCTTCTGAGTACTTTACCCCCTAGAAGAGAATTATCTAAAAAGTTCCACGTTTCAGTATAACGCCCATATAACGGTACCCCCAGACAGTCGGTATTTTCATGATTTTTGTGGTATTATTCACCGGCGTCTCGTGTGTTATAAGAACCATATTTTGAAAAAAGAAGCATAGTAATGTACAAGAGAAATCTACACAATCAAGAATGTAACAAGGGATAATCAAGCATCTGTCTGTTCAGCCAATACATATAATACAATACAAATACTTTTCTTACCACTGAAAATGCTATTGATGAAATGCCATGTTCATTCAGTTCAATAGTTCAAGCTTCCAATGTGGAAACACATGTTTCAGTGTGTCATGAAGATATTATGTTGCCAACAGCATTAGTAAAAGTTAAACATGCTGGAGAAATATTTACTGTTGGAGCACTCATTGACTCTGCTTCAAAGCGAAGATTGAAAACTCAGAAAATTGTAAAAAGAATAGAAATTTGTACCGAAAAGGCAAATTTTAAGATAAGTGGACTGAATGGAACAGTTGTTGCAAACTCCAACAAAATTAAAACTTTAATGAGTTTGCTGCCGACACACACAATATCCATTTCTGACTTAGGAAGTATAAAAGAATTAAAATTAAGAGACCCTGGGTTTATGATTTCTGCCAAGGTAGATATGCTAATTGGGAGCGATGTTGTCCCACATATATTATTGGAAGGATTTAAGAAAAACATATTGGCAGGCATGATAGCTCAAAATTCAATATATGGTTGGTACCTATAAAAGGGCCAATAAAAGCAAATACAATTTGTTTAGCTTTAGTAAAAGAAGAAGAATGTAGAGAAGATGACATTAGTTCGGCATTAAAGAAATCCTGGGAGCAAGAAGCCTATAATACAATGCCAATTGCTACGGGATCGGACAATTATTGTGAGAAACACGACATATCGTCGATCAAATGGGAATTTCGTTGTAAAATTTAAAGATGAATTTCCTAACAAAATGTGTTTAGATTCGTCCGGATTTAAAGCAAAGAAGCATTATGAGCATATGGAAGTAAACTTAAGATAAAATAAGGAACTGGAAAAATCATATAATGATGTTTTGAATGAGTATTTTTTTTATTGATGGAAAGTAATGTTCATATTTTTTACACCTTGCTGTATTTCAACCAGAAAGTACAAGCAAAAAAGTGAGAGTGGTTTTTAATGAATCGAGTAAGACGAAATTCTCACATTCCTTAAATGATGCTTTAAATACAGGGCCAATATAGCAAAATGATTTAGTGTCTGTAATTTTGAATTGGTATAAGTATGTGTTTAACGGTGACATTGAAATGTACCGATAGATCTTTGTGCATCCTTCTGATCGGCAGTATGAAAGAATATTATTCAGAAAAAAATGTTAATGAAGAAATATAAGATTATGAACTATGCACAGTTACTTTTGGTATAAAATGTGCTCCTTATTTCGAGAAAAAGGTCCAATTGCGTCTAAAATAATAAAACACGAGTTGCTTCTGCGCAAGAATAACTAATTGATACATTGCATTCGGCAGGAGTTTGTTTTCAAACGTCCGATCAGGGGATTTATTGAATGAACAATTTATTGAGAATTGAAGATATGAGTTCCACTATAACATTAGGTTTTCGTTGGAATGTCATTACCGACTGGCCAAAAAACTAAAAGGAAAATCTTGTCAACAGTTTCAAAACTATTTGACACAGCAGGGTGGATAACGTCTTTAATTGTACAGGAAAAAAATTTGTTGCAAGACCTATGGTTAGAAGGTATTAATTGGGATGATGAAGTGCCAACATCATTGGTTAAATGGAAACATTTTGTGGATAAAATTTCAAAAATTTATTCTATACAAATCCCAAGATGGATTAATTTCTGCCTAGAGGCCACAATCCAAATACATGGTTTCTGTGATGCATCTGAGGAAGCCTATTGTTCTACATTATATATTCGTATGAATACAGAGATCAACACAACTCTAAAATTGTTGATAGCTAAAAGCAAAGTTGTTTACCAAGACTAGAGCTCTGTGGTGCAGTATTGCTCTTATCCTTGGTGAAATATGTTGTCTCAAATTTGAATGTTAAAAATTGTTCTGTTCATTTATGGACAGATTTTTGTAATTATTCGCTATGGTGGATTGGTCCAATGTGGTTACTTAGTCCTGAAAATAATTGGCCAAAATCAAATATAATTTTACAAGATCCACCAGAACAACGAAAAGAAGTTGTACATTGCGCACCAATAATTGAAAAAGGAAAATTAATAATAAACATGTTTTCTTCTTGTAGGATGTATATGTATTTCGTATAAAAAGGCATCAAGAAACAAGTAAAAAAGCTGAAAGTTCGACCGGGCCGAACTTTTAATACCCAAAAAAAAAAAAAAAATAAAATCCGTTAAAAATTCTGTTAAAATCTTAAAAATACCGAATGCCTATACGACGACGTGGACCTGCATAGACAACTTTTGTCATAAGTTATTACAATATTTAAATGCGAAACTTGAAGAAAAATCTGTTTATAAAGTAGCTAAAATCATCAAAACACCGAATATAGGGGGTACCGTTATATGGGGGTTATACGAAGACGTGGACCTGCACAAACAATTTTCTGGCATGGGCTGAAGTATCCATTACGAACTGCACATGCGAAATTTGAAAGAATCCCCGTAAATAATGTCGCTAAAATCATCAAAATACCGAATATCGGCGGGTATGATATATGGAGGCTATACGAAGACGTAGACCTATATGGCCCATTTTCTGTTTTAAGCATGTGTGCAAAATTTTAGCCCTCTATCTCAATTTGTTCGAAAGATAGCGTGATTACAACAGACAGACGGACGGACAGACAGACAGACGGACATGGCTAAATCGTCTTAGAATTTTACGCTGATCAAGAATATATATACTTTGTTGGGTCTGACATGAGTATTTCGAGGAGTTACAAACGGAATGACAAAATTAATATACCCTCCATAATATGGTGGAGGGTATAAAAAGTGAACAAATAAAAAAACATTAAGTTCGGCCGGGCCAAACTTTTAATACCCTTCACCTTAGGGTAAAAGAAACATTAGAAGAAATGTGGCAAAAACCATTAAAATGCCGAATATCGGGAGGTACCGTTATATGGGGGCTACACCAAAACGTGGACCTATAATTACAATGTTTCGCCACACGAACTAGGACCCATTATGACCCACAAATACCAATTTTTAGACAAATCAATGAAAAAAATGTGGCAAAAAACCATCAAAATACCGAATATCGAGAGGTACCGTTATATGGAGGCTATATCAAATCATGGACCCATGCATGCAATGTTTCGCCACCGGAGCTGGAACCCATTATGACCAACAAATACCAATTTTCAGACAAATCCGTGAAAAAATGTGACAAAATCATCAGATTACCGAATATCGGGAGGTACCGTTATATGGGTGCTATACCAAAACGTGGACCTATAATTACAATGTTTCGCCACACGAACTAGGACCCATTATGACCCACAAATACCAATTTTTAGACAAATCAGTGAAAAAATGTGGCAAAAACCATCAAAATACCGAATATCGGGAGGTACCGTTACATGGGGGCTATACCAAATCATGGACCCATACATGCAATGTTTCGCCACCGGAGCTGGAACCCATTATGACTAAAAAATACCAATTTTTAGACAAATCCGTGAAAAAATGTGGCATAAATCATCAAAATACCGAATATCGGGAGGTACCGTTATATGGGGGCTCTACCTCAACGCGGACCTATACATGCAATGTTTTGCCACACGCTCAGGGACCCGTTATTACCTACAAATACCAATTTTCAGACAAATCCGCGAAAAAATGTGGCATATATCATCAAAATACCGAATATCGGGAGGTACCGTTATATGGGGACTATACCAGAACGTGGACCGATATATCTCATTTTCAATACCAACCATCCTAGACACAATGCAAATTGCTCTGCTAAATTTTGGCGCTCTGCGTCAAATAATGTGGGCTGTATCGTGATTTCAACAGACAGACGGACATCGTTAATTTGACTAAAAATTTTATGCTGATTATGAATATATATACTTTATATACTCCACCTTTCCAAGGTGGAGGGTATAAAAATCTGAGTTTTCAAATGGGAAGAATCTGTCGCACGAGGAGTTAAATCATGCATAGTTGCAGTAATTTCCTTTATCTAAAGTCGTATGTTTGTATGTTTTTCGACAATGGCCGTGCACCTCGAAGCTTGTTCAGCATTATCAAGTGAAGCTGGTAGACGAGGGTTGCCCAGATGTTTTATGTCTGATAACGAACAAATTTTGTAGAGGCGAAAAGTATACTTATAAGAGAATACCAAAAGTTTCTTAAAAAAGCTCCAAAGAAAAGTATATAGTTAATGGCTTCAAACGGAAATTTACCCCTCCCAGTGTTCCACATATGGGGGGATTATCGGAAGCAGGTGTTAAAAGTTATAAATCTCCTTTCCAAAAGGTAATGAAATTTTGAGGAATTTTCAACGATTTTAGTTGGAATTAAAAGTGTTTTAAACACGAGACCGTTAACACGGTTATCTAAAGATCCGGATGATTTAGAAGCTTTAACGCCAGCGCACTTTCTGAGAAGTAGGTAACTAATATTTGCTCCAGAAATGCCAACAGATGATTTATCACTTATAAATCGGTGGGAAAGGGTTAAAGCTTTTTATCACATGTTCAGCAAGAGACGGGAAAATGAATATATCCAGGAACTGCATAAGCGATATAAATAGCAGTATCCCCATCGAAGTCTGAAGGAAAATGGTATGGTTTTAACAAAAGATGAACTTCTACCACCGAATGACTGGAAGATGGGACAAGTTTTAAAAGTATATGAAGGACATGATGACCATGTAAGAGTAGTTGATGTAAAAACTACGACAAGTATCATATCTCGACCAATGGTTAAATTGCGTATACTTCCAGTCAGTGGTTGTTAGTAGTAGTAGTGTAGTGTATGTGTTTCAAAATTATGTGACTCTGAATAATAGGTCATGCCTTAAATGGAACCTCTTTTCCTCTGCATTGTTTTTGCCCTTTATATCTATCACAGCTTTCATCATGAATATGGATCAATTTGATGTATGCATGCTATGCTTTGGCATTCACCATTTAAGGTTCTGCCCGGCATTAAAGGTGATGAACAATGAACAGAGGGAGAGCGTAGTTTTAATGCATAAGTATCGCATAATCTTCCTCGGAAGGAGTCACTTCGTCAGAGCCTGCACCTGGATGGGTACGTGTACAATGTGCGGAGCTCGGCACAATACTATGCATGACTGGTTTAGTTGCTAGAAGCAATCGGGGAATTTCAAATGTCCATCCGTATGCAGACCAAAGGTTAGGGCAGACACACCAACAACATCAAACCCTTATTGGTCTCCAAACTCATCAGCAACAACAATATTAAGGGGAAAGGGAGAGAAACAGCAACAGGCCGGAGACCAACAACATCAGAGCCACAACATTCAAAATTCGAACATATGTCAAAATAAGAAAAAGCCTATAGAACATGATTCTGAGAGAATGAATAGATTGCTAAATGATCTGGAAAAAATAGCTATGACATTGACAGCTACACAAGTGCAAAGGGCCCAGCACGTTGGAAATCTTCCCAACCCATCGATATAGACTTCATTAACATCGATGAATAACAATCGGCGAGGTCCCACCACAATCAAGAAAAAAGGGCTACTCTTCTTCTTAAAGGTTTGCTAGTATTTGACCGCCAGTGTCATTACTTTGAATAAAGTTGTTTTATTTATTTGGCAGACAACAAACAAAAGTGAGTATCGTCTAAATACTTGTTGCGTTATCCTAGCTAAAATATTCATATTGTTGTCCGTCTTTGTTCAACAATATATGTTTATTTGGTTCAGAATCTACTCAGTACAATTTGAACCCCTAGAAGTTCAATCGACCGTACTGAAACTTGTAAAAAGTCTACGACGAATATTTATTTTGTTGCATAAATAATGACAAAGTTAGTATACTCTCCTTTTCAAGGTGGAGGTTGTAATAAAAGTGGAAATTACGTGATGCATTGAACAAGTAAAAAAACATTAAGTTCGTCCGGCCCTAACTTTTAATACCGTCCACCTTAATGTAAAGGAAGCATTAGAACCCATTATGACCCATAAATACCAATTTTCAAATGTGGCAAAAATCATCAATAACATTAGTTGTGTTCCAGAACCTACAAATTAGTACTAATTAGTGCTAGTTCTGCTACAACGCGTTCCCATACTTCAAAAACTAGCAAAACTTGCAGCTCTCTCGATAAAAAAAAAATGCGCTGAGTGGTGCACATTTCTGCTTGTTTTAGCTACATGAATTTGCCGAGCAGAAATGTGCAAATTGTAAATTTGATATTTAATTGGCAGGGCTAACAAGGTTGAAAAATGTTTCAACCTGAATGAGGAATCAGACAAAGAAAACGTATTGGAAAACAGTGCAAAATTAGTGAAAGGTTAATTGAAAAATTAAGCTTAAAATCAATGATGTTCGCTTATTACTGAACATGTCCTTTTTTTTAGGTTGGCTGTCTTCCCAACTTGTGGCCTTAAGTCTTCTAGCAGACTTAACATTAATTAACGCATCATCACGCATTAATTAACTCATCAACGCATTCTGAAACAAAACTTTCTAAATAAACAGCATACAAAAATAATTATTAATTTCAACTTATTTTCAAAACTCACTTTTTTAAATTTTGGCGTCCATTTCAGTAAGGTTTCACCAGTCCGATTTAGACTGTTTCCTTTTGGAATTTTGAATGTTGACATTAGGTGTGTCTGGTTACCCTAAAGTTTGTAACAATTGTTACAAATTGTTACTGGAAGTCGTCTGTTAACCCAAAAGTTCTGCAAAAGAGAGCGGTTGGAGAGAGAAATTTTGACAGTTCTTTCAGTGAGAGTTTGCAAATTCTTGCTGGAAAAAATTCTTCTTGCAATCACTTGCAACTCTTCTTCTTCTCATTCATAGACATTCAATCAGATGTTTTCTATTGTTTGTTTATTTCTTTTTGTGCTTTCAATTTGAAAATATTTTTTTGGAATTAGCAAGACTAATAGTTTTTGGAGAACAACTTTACAAAATGTTAAAAACGTAAATGTTAATATGCAATAAGAAAATAAACGACTATTTCCAACATTTTTATTTAAAAAAACTTTTAAAATTAGTATTGCTTCCTTTGTTTTAATTCTCCTTATGGGGGACAAATTGGTTTGTTTTGACAAATCAGCTGATTAGTTGCAAGCTTCTGCAGGAATACCGTCTGTTTACTTTTCGCATTTTCCTTGCAAAAGAGAATAAAACTACCTTACTCTCTCAGAAAGAAGTTACTGGACAATTCCTGCTGGAAAAGTAACCAGACACACCTATTTTATCGCATTTCTGCTAATTTTCCGTTCCCTTATTTTTTGAGCACACCTAAATGAGAATGGCATTTTGTACTGTTCTCTCTTCTGCTAGTTTTACCACTAAAAAAGTACTGGAACACAACTATTAAGTTCGGCCGGGCCTAACTTTTAATAACCTCCACCTTAGTGTAAAGGAAACATTAGAACCAAATTTTCAGACATATTTGTGTGAAAATGTGGCAAAAATCATCAAAATATCGAATATCGGGAGGTACCGCTATACAAAAACGTGAACCTATGCATACAATGTTTCGCCAACGGAGCTTGAACCCATTAGAACACACAAATACCAATTTTTAGACAAATCCGCGAAAAAAAATGTGGCAAACATCATCAAAATACGGAATATCGGGGGGTTCCGTTATATAGGGACTATACCAAAACATGGACTCATTTTCAATACCAACCATCCTAGGCACAATACAGATTGTTCTGCCAAATTTTGACGCTCTACGTCAAATAATGTGAGCTGTATCGAGATTTCAACAGATAAATAAACTCAGGTCTACGACGAATATTTAGGGATGTTACAAACGGAATGTCAAAGTTCCTTTCCAAGGTGGAGGGTATAAAAATACGGGAATAACCAAGCGAAATTCTTGAAATGCATTTTCGAATGTGACGTATAAACGTCATAGTAGACAGCGTATAGCGTACGACCAGCAGCGGCAAAATATACGACGGCGGTTAAGCAATATGGCAACGATATATCTAGAGGAGCTTATGTAGAACAATGAATTAGATGAGCTTATGTAGAACAATGCAAATTTAAACGGCTTTCCTTCAAAATGCGCTTACGAAAAGAAGCAAAAAAATAACCCCCTAAAAAGTAAGTAGTAACATATTCTGAAAGGGAAAATGAATTCATTTTCGACCCTATATCGGATTTTCAATTCGGTTTCCAGCGACAGCATTTAACACAGCACGTTCTCCTTAAGTTCCAACGAGGCATCATGGCAAATTTGAGAAACCAAATCTGCACAGTGGCAATATCCTTAGATATTGAGAAGGCATTTGATTCCGTCTTCCACAAAGGAATTATCTACAACTTGATTGACTTGGGTGTCGATCAATTTCTTGTCACATTACATTACATTACATATTATATACATTATAAGTAACTACCTTTCCGATCGTAAGTTCTTTGTCCAAGTCAACAACAATAAATCAAGACATGGACAAGTCTGCATCTGAGTTCCTGAAAGAACTATTTGCTTGATTTATGCTCCCGATATGTCCCCGGAACAAGCTCTATGTCATGGCTTTACTCACTTGGATCAGATATACCAAAGAAATGGGGAATAAAAATCAACGCAGCCAAATCAGAAGCCATTTGCATCTGAAATGCTTCAGTTGCAATATGGTTTTCTATTTCCCCAACAGTGGCAATGGAAATTGAAGTTTCCGAGAAAAAATGCACTCCAACATTCATGTATGAAATATCAGCAGTCCAGCCGTTTTGCTCATACGCCATTCAACTTCCATAACTCTTCGTCGCCATGAAAACTCCATAATAAGAGACATATATGAGCGTGAAAAGCATATGGCATGGTCCAATGTACCTTACCTTTCGCCTGTTGGTATTCTCTAATTCTACTCCAAATCCACCCAAACTCTGTCCTTCAGCCTTTTTGTTATCAGACTACGGACGGGTCGACTTAAGCGACTTAAGCGTGAATATGACAATGAAACATCGTAACCTAAAAAGTGAAAAGGTTAAACTTAACAAGCAAGTTCAGCGAAGGAAAGAAAATCTAAAAAGAAAAATATATTACTCTTTTTAGACTTTCTTTCCAGAAAAGAAAATATAACAAGCCTGAAATTAAGAATTATAACCTGAAAATAAGAATGGAACATCATAACCTGAAAAGCGACAATAGGTAGACACACCTGCAAGAAAATGTGTGTATACAATGTATCTAGAAGAGACTTACCTAATCAAAATACCGAATATTGGGAGGTTCCGTTATGTGGGGGCTATACGAAGACGTGGACCTGCACAGACAATTTTGTGCCTTAGGCTGTAGTATCCATTTCGAACTTCAAATGCCAAATATTAAACAATTCCGGTGAGTAATGTCGCTAAAATCATCAAAATACCCGAATATCGGGAGGTACCGTTAAATGGGGGCTATACGAAGACGTGGACTTGCACAGACAATTTTCTGTCTCAGGCTGTAGTATCCATTTCGAACTTCAAATGCCAAATATTAAACAATTCCGGTGAATAATGTCGCTAAAATCATCAAAATACCGAATATCGGGAGGTACCGTTATATGGGGGCTATATGAAAACGTGGACCTACATGGCCCATTTACGAACTTAACCTGCCTACTGGCATGTCTATTTGTGCAAAACTTTAGCCTTCTACCTCAATTCGTTCGAAAGATAGCGTGATTCAACAAGTTAGTTGTTGAATAATGCATTTTTAACTAACTTTTACGGAGAGTCATCTAGAAGTCAATTTGTCAATTTGAACGCAAAAACATGCCTCAAAAACAAAGATGATTTGTTATATAATCTAATTTGCAATATTTAGCATAATACATTTCCAAAAATACTTCGATATATATTCAACACACAATAATAAAGCTAGTGCTGCTAGCCTCAAGATACAAGTACATATATTTCAGAACGGTACAGCCAGGGTATCTATAAATTGCACTCCTTCAAATAAATAATAAAGAATTTGAATTCTATCACAAAAAAAGAATAAGTAAATAAAATAAAATTGTTCAACTTATACATATTTTTTAACTAAATTAGTCTATAGTTAGTTTAATCATAATTAATGGACAATTCTCCACTGCCTTGCTCATTCCTATGTTAAAATAGTTAATTGGCGTAAATGAAATAAATAAAAAATAACAAGTTGTGGTTTTTTAAAACTAATTTTAAGTTAGTTTTAAACCAATTTATTTCCTTGCTGGGTTAGTTTCGTAGCCCATGCAAAAACCTAGCATTCAAAAGCCAAAGAAAAATGTTAATGTAGTTGATAGCCTTTCTTTGGAGGCCGTTCGTGGCAGAAAGAAATTGCTTATTAAATGCATGTACATTTTTTTCAATACATTCATCACACATCATACAAGGAGATTACTAATGTCAAAATTGGGTTTGACTCGTATGAGTTGAATTTGCTGACGGCACAATCATACCACTCTCACCCAAACATGAAATGTTGTTAAGAATTTTGAACAGTTATCAAATTTTTGGACAGTTTTCTTCCAAGATTGTCTTAGATTTCATATTACCTATTTAACATTTACAATGAAAGGAACTAGATCAAAGAGTAGAAACATGCAGTCTGCTACACCAATTACCACGGAAACTTCAACAGTCGGCACGATGCCAAGGCAAGGAATTCCGCTAGGTATTGTGAATACAGCAACTGCAACAAAAACAAGTCCGCAAGTGATACCTACTAACAACTTGTGATACGCACACATCGATTAATGATCCGTCATTTTGCAACATAACCCAGCAAAATATGAGAGATGAATTTAATGGAATTAATGAAGAGGTGATGGTGAACAATAACGCTGCTGAAGCTTCTCTAGAGTTGCAACAAATTGAGATGTTACGAACAATGGAGCAGAGACTTCAGTTACTGGTACCCCGGTTGGTAGCTGAACACATTCGGTTTATTATAGCAAGATATCATCGGTCGCAACTGCTAGGAGGTATGGTAAGATAAGATACCTGTAGAGGAGCAACTACAAAAGCAGAAAGGGGTACAGTAAATACATGCAACTAATGACAATCATCACGTCCAATCTTCGGATCAAATCAAGCCAGAGCCAGTTTATTCTTAGATCAGTCACAACCTGCAAAACAGGCAGCCCACCACCAAGGTAGATATTGTGATATACAGAAAAGTCCAGTGGTTGGGGAGCATGAAACTCAACAACGAACATATCAACCTCAACAGCATAATATTGTTAAGAGATGTACAATTTAACGAAAAACTTGTAAAATGTCATTAAGGGATTATGAGAGACCTAAATAACGGAGTGATCAGCCAAGTAGACTTATTTTCTAATTGGACTAAGTATTACACCAGTGCTATTTGTCGATAGTTCTGTAGCAGTTCTTTTGGCACAAAATCCAGAATATTACAAATGAACAGCAATAAACATTTCTTCTTTATTCGTGAAAAATATGTGAAAATAAACTTGAAGTTATACAAATCTCTACGCAATATAAATTAACCAATTTGACGACAAAGGCTTTGCAATCTACAACTCTCGAGCGCCTTTTGATCATTTAACATCTCTTAACAAGATAAGGTGTTGAAGTTATGTGTTAAGATACGTTAGATACTGTTCATATAAACAAGCATTTGGTCATAGTAGCAATTTCCTTATTTATACCCTCCATAAGACATAGTATTGAGGGCATATTAAGTTCGTCATTCCGTTTGTAACTCATCGAAATAATAATCTTTGGCCCAACAAAGTATATATATTCTTGATCAGCGTCATAAAAACGAATTGCTGTTTTTCTTTACTTGTTTGTTGTAAGTTGTTTACATAGGCTTTTCACTCGTATTCATTCCTAATAATACTGTGGTTTCGAAATTTTGAATATCATTATGAAACATACCATTGTTGTGTCTTAATATTGTTACGAATATAACTTTAGATTTAATTTAATTTAGATGAATTCCGTTAATTTAAGAATTTGAATTGTAACGTAAATTTCTACTACGCAGTTTATTTGAATAACTTCACAACAACAACTACTGTATAGATTTTTCTACATCCTTCCATTTCCTCTTTCATTTTCTATTTTGTTGCTGACGTACAATTCTTGTTAAACGTCATCATTGATGATCGCTTAATTCCTCTTTCTTTGTTACCCCCTCGCCTGTGTATGTGTTGTTGTTATTGTTCACTCAATGTAAGTTTGTATGTGTTGTTGTTATTGTTCACTCAATGTAAGTTTGTATGTGTTCGTTGCATTGGTAGATTGTTCGTAATCTAGGCGTTACCAGATCGTCTAGAAACTTCTGTAGCGACAGGCGAGGCTCATATAAATAGGGGAAATGGAAAGGCAGTTAGTCAGTTGTGAATCAGATCGCGAATTGAAACCGTCGAGTAAAGTAAAGTGCAAAGTAAAGTTGTGTGAATAAAATCATTGTAATAATCGTAATCCGAAAGAACCCGCGTTTTATTTGGTACGAGCTGTATTGGGAAATAAAACAACGTCTACACGGGATTAAGTAAAATCCAAGAACGTAACAATTGGTGTCAGAAGTGGGATTACGATAATACTACGATGAAGTTTAAGGATCTACGAGTGGAAGACTTGAAGAAGGAACTTAATAAATTGGAATTGTCCTCTACTGGCAACAAGGCTGAACTACAAAAACGTCTGTTGGATGAGTTCGAGCGCCGTGGTATGAACATCGATACATATGAGTTTGACAGTAAGGATGAAGTGGATTTATCGGAAATGGGCGAATCCAACGGTGGGGAAGTCTCGTCAGTAGCTGCCAGGGGTGACGATTTCAGAGAAATGCTAGCCAAAATGTTTGAGGAAAATTTCAGAAGAGTCGAAGAAAATTCGAGAATAACGAACGAGAAACTCGAGTACATTACAGAAGTTATTGGAAGGAGAATGGAAACCGTGGAGGTCCAAATTAAAGAGTTGGATAAGAAAGTGCAGTCGGTTGACGAGAAATTTCTGTCCCACGACCACAGGGTTACAAATCTGGAGAAGAAAATTTCGGAACTGGAAATCAAAGGTGGTCCGGTGCGAGTTCCTGATAACACACTAAAAATCAAACCTCCTGTATTCGACGGCTCTACGTCATTCAATGTTTTCAAGTTACAGTTCGAGACAGTGGCTTCTAGAAATTCGTGGAACGACAGCGACAAAGCGCTTGCACTACTTCTGGCATTGAAGGGCAGTGCTGCTGATGTTATACAGAGTATTCCTGTCGCTTCTAGAAACAACTATGAAGATGTTATTGCTGCATGGAACGTAGGTTGCGAACCCAAATCTCTCGTTAACTCGATCGAAGACGCCATGAGGCGGGTAATAGAAGAGACAAAGTTAGTTGGGATGACTAAGCCCAGGGTTAGATGCTACAACTGCGATAAAGCAGGTCATATTGCGCGCGAATGCAGAGCTAAGCGCAAACGATCCAGGTCATCGTCACCACCTCCAACGAAAGATGGTAGAAGAATGGCCCAACAGTCCACCAATGAGTCACAGTTAAACTAAATCGAGCCAGTCCAGCGGGGCATGAACTGGCTCCCATCGACGATGGCCCCACAATCTCCATAGCAATAGTACAACAGGAAAGTCACAACCTAACAACAACTGGGTACATCAATGGTGATAAGCGAGTTCTGACGTTAGATACTGGCGCATCAAAGTCCATCGTAAGATCAGATCTGGTAAAGGGAAAAATAACGCAACTTAATGGAGTCAGACTGCGCACAGCAACGGGGGAGCCCGCGGCAGTACACGGCAAGATTACCCTGAGACTAACTATTGCCAATAAATCGGAGAATTACGAGTTTATAGTTGCCGATATCGTAGACGAAGTGATAATAGGCGCAGATTTTATGATTGCCTTTGGTATCAATCTGGATATGAAAGAACGTGTGATGACCTGGTCTAACGTCGAAATTCCGTTAAACGTGGGCTACGATGAAAGTACACCCATTAGACGTCTGACCACGGACCATCCAGAGATAATACCGCCCTGTGCCGAAGCAATAATATGGGTACCAATGAATGGAGATTGTGGAGCCGAGAAGTTGTGGGTGGTGGAACCAGCAGAAAACAGAAACAGTAACATCCTAATAGCGAATGCCCTGGTGAAAAGCAACAAGGACGGATTAATTCCTGTTAGAGTTTTGAACCTGTCAAACAAGCAAGAGCAAATTTGCCAATTTTCCGATGTTGGACAATGCACACCAGCTGAAGCTGTAGTTAATTTGGAAACTAGCACCGAAAAGCCAGCTGCCATGGAGAAGAAGCACCTCGACGGCTACATAAAAGAGTGGACACACCAATTATCACCTTCCGAGAGGAACAAGGCTAAGCAGCTATTATGGAAATATGCCTCTACCTTTGCGTTGACAAAAGAGCACCAAGGAAGAACATCAGTGGTGAAGCATGAAATCAATACAGCAGACGCGAGACCCATTAAACAGCCTCCAAGAAGTGTTCCCCTGGCAAAAAGAGACGAGGTTCAGAAGCTGATAAGTGAAATGGAAAAGAGTGGTGTAATAGAACCATCGTCAAGTCCATGGTGCTCCCCAGTGGTCTTGGTCAAGAAGAAAGACGGAAGCACCCGATTTTGTGTGGACTACAGAAAGTTGAATGATGTCACCAAGAAAGACAGCTATCCGCTCCCAAGAATCGACGACACATTGGACACATTAGCCGTGACGTCATGGTTCTCCACCCCCGACCTGCAGAGTGGGTACTGGCAAGTAGAGATCGCCGAGAAAGATAAGGAGAAAACAGCTTTGGCGTAAATGGGGGTCTCTGGCAGTTCAATGTCATGCCATTCGGACTCTGCAACGCCCCGGCTACATTTGAAAGGCTGATGGAGCGTGTGTTAAAAGGGCTGTAGTGGAAGTCGTGCCTCATATACCTGGATGACATCATAGTCATGGGACGCAACTTCGACGAACACATCAAGAACTTAAAGGATGTTCTACAGCAGCTTTCGTCTTCAGGCCTCAAGCTGAACCCAAAGAAGTGCAGTCTCTTCCAACGAGAGGTGAAGTTCCTGGGGCACCACGTGACGCCGGAGGGCATATCGACGGATAAGGAGAAAATTCAAGCCGTCAGAGATTGGCCGCAGCCCCGAAATCTCCATGAGCTGCGAAGCTTTCTGGGTCTCTGCACATACTACCGTCGATTTGTCCAAAATTTTGCCAACATCGCCGCCTGTCTACACCGTTTGACGCAAAAAGGCCAGAGGTTTCAGTGGGGCAACGACCAGGAGGAGGCATTCAGAAAGCTCAAAGACATGCTATGCAGAGCCCCCATTTTGGCATACCCTATACCTGGCGGCAAGTTTGTCCTGGACACAGACGCAAGTGCGTGCGGCATCGGTGGCGTCCTTTCCCAGGAAATCGACGGACAGGAAAAAGTCATCGGGTACTACAGCCGGACATTGTCGAAACCTGAGAGGAATTACTGTGTGACGAGGAGAGAGCTGCTTGCTGTCCTTGAGTGCGTTAAACACTTCCACAAATACCTATATGGCCAGCATTTCCTGCTGAGGACCGACCACGCTGCTCTCCAATGGTTGCTGCAGTTTAAGAATCCGGAAGGTCAACTAGCCCGTTGGATCGAGAGGCTCCAAAGTTATGACTTCAGAATCGAGCACAGAAAAGGCGGAAAATACGGTAATGCTGATGCCCTGTCTCGTCGGCCATGCAAAGTAGAATGCAAGCACTGCTCAAAGGCTGAGAATAAAGAGAATATCGTTGATGTCCGACTATTGCAATTTGAGTCGGGTGAAGATTGGTCGACGGAACAACGAAGAGATCCCATTCTGGGCAAAGTAATTTCGGCCATAGAAACGGGCAAACGACCTAGTCGCAAAGAAATTACCTCCGAAAGCCCTCTTTTAAAATCCTATTGGGCCCAGTGGGACAGTCTACTTATAATAGATGGTTGCCTATATCGCAAATGGGAAAGTGAGGACGGTAAATCTCACCGGAACTTGATCGTCGTCCCAGACTCCAAAATAAGAGATGTCTTGTCGGAGTTTCACGATGGGCCAAGTGGAGGACATCTTGGCATAGCAAAAACCACTGAAAAGGTAAAGCAGAGATTCTACTGGGTCGGCTGTCAAAAATCCATTGCCGACTGGATCGCCAATTGTGAAAGGTGCATAAGAGCTAAAGGTCCAACACGGAAGAGTCGAGGCTACATGCAGCAGTATAATTCAGGAGCCCCTTTTGAAAGAATCGCAATGGATGTAGCTGGACCGTTTCCAACAAGCGACTCTGGGAACCGGTATGTCTTAGTGGTCATGGATTACTTCAGTAAATGGCCAGAGGTTTATGCTATCCCAAATCAAGAAGCCAGGACAATTGTGGATGTGTTCAGCAGAAATTGGATTTGTCGCTATGGTGTTCCATCTGAGGTTCATTCCGATCAAGGGAGGAATTTTGAATCAGCGATCTTCAAGGAAATGTGTGACTCCTACGGAATCAAGAAAACCAGAACGACGCCCCTACATCCACAATCAGATGGCATGGTGGAAAGATTCAATCGCACCCTGGAAGAACATCTACGGAAAGTGGTGGACAGTGGCCAACGAGACTGGGATGAGCATATTCCCAAGTTTTTACTGGCTTATAGATCGGTCATTCATGATTCCACATCCCGGACCCCAGCCAAAGTTCTGTTCGGAAATGAATTAAAGCTACCTGGCGATTTGATATTCGGCGCTACCCCAAACGACGATGAAGACAGTCAAAACTCTTTTAGTAAAGTCCACGATGCAGTCCGACATCGAATAAAAATGGTTAGCAACCGCATGAAGGCAAGGTACGATCGAGCGGCAAATACCGATGGGTTTCAAGAAGGGCAACTGGTACTATTGTTCAACCCACAACGAAAGAAAGGACTATGCCCCAAATTACAAACGCACTGGGAAGGACCCTACAAGATTGTCACGAAAATAAATGACGTCGTTTATAGCATCCAGAGGAGCGACAGTCCCAGGTCGAAGATGAAAGTTGTACATTTGGAGCGGCTGACCCCCTACGGAACGGGAACTGTGCCTATTCGGGACGAACAGGCTTAAGCGGGGGGCAATGTTACGAATATAACTTTAGATTTAAGTTAATTTAGATGAATTCCGTTAATTTAAGAATTTGAATTGTAACGTAAATTTCTACTACGCAGTTTATTTGAATAACTTCACAACAACAACTACTGTATAGATTTTTCTACATCCTTCCATTTCCTCTTTCATTTTCTATTTTGTTGCTGACGTACAATTCTTGTTAAACGTCATCATTGATGATCGCTTAATTCCTCTTTCTTTGTTACCCCCTCGCCTGTGTATGTGTTGTTGTTATTGTTCACTCAATGTAAGTTTGTATGTGTTGTTGTTATTGTTCACTCAATGTAAGTTTGTATGTGTTCGTTGCATTGGTAGATTGTTCGTAATCTAGGCGTTACCAGATCGTCTAGAAACTTCTGTAGCGACAGGCGAGGCTCATATAAATAGGGGAAATGGAAAGGCAGTTAGTCAGTTGTGAATCAGATCGCGAATTGAAACCGTCGAGTAAAGTAAAGTGCAAAGTAAAGTTGTGTGAATAAAATCATTGTAATAATCGTAATCCGAAAGAACCCGCGTTTTATTTGGTACGAGCTGTATTGGGAAATAAAACAACGTCTACACGGGATTAAGTAAAATCCAAGAACGTAACAATATGTTGATGGACGTTAATTTAATGTCGAACCATCTTCCTTCGATTTCTTGGCCTTAGATGGAAGCATATTAGTGTTCTTATCAGCGTGGGGTCACTGCCCCCACCATCTTTTCGAAAGTTTTTGTACGACTAGTGTTATCATTTAATTTTTTGGGATTTTTAAGGGCTATACTTGGATTGACCTGAAATTTTGTATGTCAGATAGGTATTTTTAAACTGATTACGTCAAAGTAATTTTATAATACCCGCTTATTCGACACAAAATCCGGGATTTTTTCGGTTCTACAAAAATTTACAAAATGGGTATCAGTTTATGTAAACAAACAAAGCTACATCCTAAATATTTTTTTCGGTGCATCAATTCTGTTGAAACATATACCCAATCTGTATATATGTGAATATTGTTTAAAAAAGAAAATAATTTGAAATTATTTCGAATTTAGATGCAACAGAAATGCGTAATTCAACGTTAACGGGCCAGAAATTGTGTCACTTATTCTTGGATATACTTTCATGGATAAAAATCAATACTCCATCCATGTTAAATCAACAAAACTACTTGTTGCATGTCAAAAAGTCTTTTTGACACAATGAGTCTTCAGTACAGAGTTTCATTTTCATAGTTTATTTAAAGTTGAGCAACCTATAAGGGTGAGCCATGGAAATACCTATGAACTTTAACTTTTTCCAAAAGATATCGACTTTAAAGTCTTTAAAACTACAAAAGATATCAGCATAGTTGGCACCATTTTTATATTTAAACTGAAATTAATAAGACTTTTTTAAAACAAAATCATGGCAAAAGTAAAGAGGTAATTTCATTTGGCAACCCTTTTATATAGGAACTCATCATGTTGAAATAATCTATATATATAAAAGATAGTTGTGTAAGTTACTACGCTTATAACTTAAGAACCGCTGAACTGATTTTAAAGATTCATACAAATTCGAAATTGTCTCCTATCCGAAAAGGATAATATATTAACATTTTCATTTTGACTTTTGAAAAGTACAATAGTAATGTTTTATTTTGCATGATTTTTTTTTTTTTTTTCATTTTGACTTACTTTTTTTCTAATGTACATTTGTAGTTTTTTTATATTTTATTTTTGAATTCGAATATTAATACCAATTTATTTAATTGACTTGATTTCTTGAGAACTGAAATTGATGGCAGGCTACATGGAAGTGTAGTACCGAATTATGTGGTGGCGAAACGGAATAGATGATATCGAAATAATTACTTTTTCAAAATCGCTAAAAAATCACGCAAAAATTCACAAATTGGGAAAATATCGAAAAAAAAATCAATGGAATTGAATTTTAAAATAAAAGTACATTATATTGACAAACTTTGTAAGGATCTTTAAACAGTTGCTGTAAACAGCGAACAAGTAGAAGATTTTTTCAATTTGTTATTCTTCTTTTGTCAATTTTTTTCAATTTGTATTATCATATTGAATTCAGTGGATTTTTTGTGAACAAAATAAAGAATAATTTTTCACTTTATACAATTTTTCACCAAAAACATGAAATAAGTGCGAAATACGATGTTAACTGACATCTACCTTTCAACTCCAGGGCCTACATCGTGGTTCAGCTGGAAGATGCGAACACATTTAAACAAACAAAAATGAGCGAATAAGACTAATGGGGCTCATTTCAAAGCGTGGACCTACTTCTTTCATGTGGCAATAATCCGTCCAATGAGAGCTCAAAATGCAAACTTTTTTGGGAGTACAATCAGTAAAATACCAAATATAAAGGGTGCAAAATAGTAAAGCGAATGGGACTTTTAGTAAGAAAAGGATTTCTATCCTTCCAGAAATTCTTCACAAACATTCAAGATACCTTGAATCGCTTTTGCCGGTCATGATATCGATCATATATAACCATTGTATGATTTAAACTATTTTTGGGGTCTTCGCCACTTTCTTCTATTTTTGGCCCTTATTTGGCATCTCTCTTTCTAAGGGGGTAGAGAACCTGTTCGCATAAAATTTTCGGCGTAGGGCCCATATTGGTCTTGACCACATTCATCAATTGATTTGGCTAAAAAATTGTATTTATGGTACCCTGGGGTAGGGAACCATCATACAGATAATTGCCACATAGGAATTTATTTAAGTAAAGTCCCCACATTGGGGTATTCTTAAGTCCACTTTCACATCTAATGTGAAAGAAAGTAGCACGGGACCGAATATTTATTGAATCGGCATTAAATTATACAATGATGAAAAATATGGACTTTATTTACAATTTAAATGACAAATAAACTTAGTTCCTATCTTACGGTAACGGGTGTAAAATAGTAATTATATTTGATTATTCTGAAATCAGTCTGCCCTCAATTATGAGGTGGATTACTTATTTAAATCACGTGAAGTGTTTTCAGTTTGACATGCTATGTTGTTCTGCTATATTTTTGATTTGGCCTCTATTTGTCATCTTTGATTATAAGGGGTAGAATAAAGTTTTCAATGTAGGTCGATGATTCGGAGTAGTGCCCATATAAAGGTACCTCCTGATTTTACCATATCTCAAAGGATTTGGCTAAAAATATGTATTTGGGGGGTGAAAATCTTACAAAAAAATTTCAACATATCTACAAATTTTAGAAGTTTCTCCATGTAATAGTACCCCCTCAAATCCACCTTTTGGCGGACAAACAGACCGACATGGTTAGGGGGACTTATGAGGACTCTAATGCACAATCTGAGGTGCTAATGGGTTTAAAATAGTAATTAACTTTGGCTATTCTTAAATCGTTCAGCCCTCAATTATGAGGTGTATAAAATACAGTAAATTCCAAATTACTGCTCATTTGACTAAAAATTAAAAATTAATCTGTGAATAATTATGCTTTGACAAATATGCATAATAGACAAAAACTACGGACCGGCAACGCGGACCGGGCCAGCTAGTTTGAAATAATTTTAAAATTAATTCTACAGCTATTTAAGCAGGACGAGTCGAATATTTTTGTAAAATTAAACAAGTAAAAAAACAGCAAAAATTCTGTTAACATTTTAAAAATACCGAATATAGCAGTTATATTAGGGCCTGTACAACGTGCACCTACATATGCATTGTTTGTCACAAGCCATTACCATATTCAAATTCGAAACTTCAAATAAACTGTGAATAATGTAGCCAAAATCATCAAAATACCGCACATAGGAGCTATATGAAGACCTGTACCACTATGAACTTCAAATACGACATCTCAAACAATTTCGGTGAATATTGTACATAAATCGTTAAAATACGGAACATCGGGAGGTACTGATATATGGGACCTATACGAAGACCTGCATAGGCAATTTTCTGCCACAGACTGTAGTTCCTATTACGAACTCTAAATACGTAATTTGAAACTACTACGATGAATAATGACGCTAAAATCATAAAAATACCGAATATTGGGAGGTACCGTTAAATGGGGGCTATACCAAAGCGTGGACCTATATATACAGTGTTTCGCCGCACGAACTAGGACCCATTATGACCTACAAATACCAATTTTCAGACAAATCCGTAAAAAAGTGGCAAAAATCATCGTGATGTACCGTTATATAGGGACTATACCAAAGCGTCTCATTTTCAATACCAACCATCCTAGACACAAAACAAATTATTTTGCTAAATGTTGACGCTCTACGTCAAATAATGTGGGCTGTATCGTGATTTCAACAGATAGACGGACATCGTTAAATCGTCTTAGAATTTTATGCTGATTATGAATATATATACATAGACGACATTATGACGACGAATATTTAGGAATGTTACAAACGGAATGCCAAAGCTAATATACCCTCCTTTCCAAGGTGGAGGGTATAAAAAGAAGGCCTTCTGACTTTTTCACGTTGATTGAATGGGACAAATATTTGTTGTTGCACACATGCAAATTAACGTTAGTGACTCGGAGTAATTTAACTCCCTTAACTCCCCCTTTCCTTAAGATATTCGTCTCGGATTTACATCTTTATTCAATTGTTTTCGTAATTCTTTTTATCTTTTCATGTAAATCTATGTTGACATATTTTCATATTTTTAATATAACATAAGCTGATAATGCAATTTATAGTATAATGATTATAAATTTTGTGTGGTTATTTTGTATTTTTAATTGATAAATAATTAATGTTCTCAAAATGTTCTGTATCATTTACATAAGTTTCAAAAACATAAAATATTGGTATTCTATTATTTTTTAGATATTTATTTCTGCTTGATTTTCATACGTTACGTTATTGAAAATTAGATTATTTTTAAAAGTTATTAAATACGATCGTTCTAGATGCGTCTCGTTTACAGTATTTTTTCCAGTAATAAGTAACACACCATCTTTAATTACATATATCCGTATAGGTTTGCTTACAATGTTTTTGCATTAGCTTCTTTTGAATTCAATATATTACTTAGACAGGAATTTTTAGTTTTATAACAATTTGGTTACGGCTACGTAGTTGGAGTCACCAAATTAAGGGAATCTATTTTCCTTCCGAAATGATAACTCCTTAATTATTTTAAAACGTTACAAAGGGTGCTCTTTATTCAATAATAATTCTGGAAAACCAAGAATGTACAATTCTGGAAACTGCAAACCAAGAATGTACAATTCTGGAAACTGCAAACCAAGAATGTACAATTCTGGAAACTGCAAACAAAGAATGAAAAATTATACAAACAAAATATGTAGATTAATTGGTAATAATTCTTCACAAACAATGATGAGTGTGTAACGGCAACCATCGTCGCCACGTATACACATTCCATCGTTTTATTATTAATAACAACAACAACAGCAGCCCAGCACATAGAAACCGGCGCGAACAGCGTCCACAAATCTATTATGCTTGACTACTCTTGTTTTCAAAAGCCACACATCCCAACAACAAGAAGACGATCGCGTACAGCGACCACATCTTCTTTGATGTTGTGATGTGCTAGCCAGACAACCTTCCAACAAACCTGCAAACCAAGAATAACAATCCTCGCTGATGTTGCTTGTTTTATACCTTCAACAGAGAACTTTTCGAACACAAAACTGAACGAATATTATGAAAGCACAACACAACGAAGAATTGTCGGTTCGTTGAAATCATTATGTAGTTATTCATTTAGGTATCGCAAACATGAAAACATCTAATAATAGTTACGTTACGTTAAAATATACGTTACAATGAATATATTCAAATACAAATTATACTTAAAACTAATGTTCCGCTACAGTTTCTATTTTACAATACGTATTATGCATTTCTTGTTTACATTTATTTAAATAAATATTTTATTTATGTTATTTATACCATTTATATTTATAGTATATTTGTACTAACGTCATATAGTTTGCATAATTTAATTGGCTAATTATTCCTTCATTGAACATTCTATTTATTTCTTCATTAAAAAGACACTTTAATGAATCTATTTCATAAAATCTTGTTTTAACTTCTAGTAGGGTTATATCGTAGTAACCTTCGATTTCCATTAGTTTGTGTATTACCCTAAATATGCTTCTCATAATTATATGCTGTTTGCGCTCTTTGATAGTCTGACTCAATTTCTTGAGCTTTTGCTTGGACATTTGCCAAATCAAATGGGTGATGCTACAATATTATTATATGGTGCATTAAGTCCCGATGTAAATACTTTCAACGCAGTTTGTTTACGGAAATCATTTGATTCCTACGTCATCGTGTGATCGTTTCCTTAGATCATGATTGTTTTGTTAATCAGAAGTGTTAATTTTTATTAGTATTCCCTGATCGACATGTTTCCTTGTCTCAGCATGTTTAATTCTATTTCGAGGATGTGTCTGGGACGTTTATTCAATTTTACTACATTATGGGGTGCTTGCCTCCATGAAACATACCCCTTCTGATTTCTTAATTCCGACAATACATTTGCTAATGAAGAATCTGATCTTTGCAATCTAAATACATTGTTTCCCCAGTGAAAGCTTCCGCCTTTTTTTATACCCTTCACCATACATAATATGGAGGGTATAGTAAGTTCGTCATTCCGTTTGTAACTCATCGAAATAATAATTTTAGACCCAACAAAGTATATATATTCTTGACCAGCGTAGAATTCTAAGACGATTTAACACTGTCAATCCGTCCATCTGTCGTAATCGCGCTACAGTCAAAACTAATTAATATAGGAAGCTTTTTGCACAGATCTGCCTTTTGTCTGCAGGCAGGTCAAGTTCGAAGACGGGCTATATCGATACGATATCGTATAGCCCCGGTACGGTATTTCTACTAGGTATTCTACACAAGGAGTTCTTTATGAGTAATTTACACCCTGAAGGAGAATTGTGTATATAGGTCTACGATATCGTATATTTTTCTAATTTTTGGTTGTGCGGAACGATTCGATGGATTATTTGGTTTACTTCACTCATATGTTCTTTTTAATGTATTTTAAATTATCCCATTGTCACTTTCGTATCCGTCCTCAGATAAATGAATACTATGTTATTATTCACAATAAAGAATTTCGATGGAATTCAGGAAAAATCTGATGTGTTCAAAATGCTTCTACTGAATTTTGCTTTAATTTATATAATTTTTTTTAAAACTTTATATTTTATCCCCTTATTTTCTAGGAGAACCTTTTTATGTATTTTGTCTGACACGGTATCCTTCTTCTCGATATACCTTTTTTATACCCTCCACCATACTATGGAGGGTATATTAACTTTGTCATTCCGTTTGTAACTCCTCGAAATACTCATGTCAGACCCAACAAAATATATATATTCTTGATCAGCGTAAAATTCTGAGTCAATTTAGCGATGTCCGTCTGTCTGTTGTAATCACGCTATCTTTCGAACGATGTTTATTTTTTCAGTAGGCAGGTTAAGTTCGTAAATGGGCCATGTAGGTCCACGTATTCATATAGCCGCCATATAACGGTACCTCCCTATATTCGGTATTTTGACGATTTTAGCGACATTATTCACCGGAATTGTTTCAAATTTGGTATTTAAAGTTCGAAATGGATATCACTGCCTAAGACAGAAAATTATATGTGCAGGTCCACGTCTTCGCATAGCCCCCATATAACGGTACCACCCGATATTCGTTATTTTCATGATTTTAGCGACATTATTAACCGGAATTGTTTAAAATTTGGTATTTGAAGTTCGCAATAGATACTACTGCCTAAGACAGAAATTTGTCTGTGCAGGTCCACGTCTTCGTATGTTCCCCATATACGCATTTAGAGTTCGTAATGGGAACTACAGTCTGTGACAGAAAATTGTCTATACTGATCCCGGTCTTCGCAGGTCCGATATAACGGTACCTCCCCATATACGATATTTTGATGATTTTACCTACATTATTCACCGTTTATTTCAAGTTCCGAATTTGAATATGGTAATGACTTATGACAAACAATGCCTATGTAGGTAAAATACCGAACATAGCCGTTTTATTGGTGTATATAACACGTGGTTAGACACCAATATAACGGCTATATTTGGTATTTTTAAAATTTTAACATCATTTTTTAAGGATTTTTATTTCCAAATTAGTTCCAAATGGTGGAGGGTATTCAAAGTTCGGCCCGGCCGAACTTACCGCTTTTTAACTTGATCTTTACCTATGGCGTTATTTTTTCACTTTATGTATGGCGTGGTATCTTTTTTTGAGACCTTTCTTTTTTAATTTCTATACTGTGGTATCCTTTTTTGGAGACCCTTTTCTTTAAAAATGTTATACGTGACATATTATTATAAATTTTGTTGAGTTCCACTTCTCGCGGTAATACGAAGGACTTTAATCCTTTTTGTTTAACAACATAAAAAGGAATGGCCTTGGCACCCAACTAGCCAACTAGTGACCCGGAATTGATTAAAAAATATTTTTTGTTTTTTTTTTTTTATTTTAGTTTAAATCTTATATTATATCTATATCTATAAAAGAGGAAAATGTTTGTATGTTTGCATGTTTGTTTTTTGTTTGTTTGTAATTTATGGACTCGAAAACCGCTGAATAGATTTTCCTGAAAATTTCCATATATACTGCAACATCGCCTGAAAATAACATAGGCTATATACATTTTTGAATTTCCACTTGGAACTGGAGATATAGCATCAGAATCGGAGGTACCTCCCAAAAATTTAGATTTTACATGCACATATCTATTGATTGGTTGAAGATACAGTCTCAAAATTTGGAATACGTAACGGAATTTGGAACAAAAATAAGTTTGCCAATTTATATTGTAATCGGTTCAGATTTGGATATAGCTCCCATATATATTTTCGACCGATTTCATTTTTTTGATGAAATATTGTGTTTTGATGCCTCAAACACAATATGAACGTTCGATTCCAATGAAATTTGGAATGTGTGACGGGATTTAATCCGAAAATAAATTTGTCAAATTATATTGAAATCGGTTCAGATTTGGATATAGCTCCCATATATATTTTCGGCCGATTTCAAGCATTTGATGCACCAAACACGCTATGTATCCCCAATTTCAATGAAATTTGAAACGTGTGATAAATTTTATCTAAGAAATTGATTTCACAAATTATATTGAAATCGGTTCAGATTTGGATATAGCTCCCATATACATTTTCGGACCAAACACGATATGTATTTCCAATTGTAATGAAATTTAAAATAAGTAACGGAATTGGGAGCCAAAATGAATTGGTCAAATTAAATTAAAATCGGTTCAGATTTGGATAGAGCTCCCATATATATTTTCGACCGATTTCATTTTTTTGATGCACCAAACACGCTTTGTATCTCTAATTTCAATGAAATTTGGAATGTGTAGCGGAAATTAAAACAAATATACATTTGTCAAATTATATTAAAATCGGTTCCGATTTGGATATAGCTCTCATATATATTTTCGACCGATTTCATGTATTTTATGCACCATACACGATATGTATGTAGGATTCCAAAGAAATTTGGAATATGTATCGGGATTTTGATTAGAAAATAAATTAGTCAAATTATATTAAAATCGGTTCAGATTTGGATATAGCTCCCATACATATTTTCCGCCGATTTCACATATTTGATGCACAAAACACGATACGTATATCCGATTCCAATGAAATTCGGCATGAGTGCCTAAATTTGGTACAAAAATAAATTTGACAAATTATATTCAAATACGCTCAGATTTGATTATAGCTCCCATATATATACTCAGCCGATTTCACATATTTGATGCACCCAAAGCGAGAGAGACAAAATCTGGCACCGGAAAAAATTGCCAAATTATATTAAAATCAGTTGAGGTTTGGATATAGCTAACATATATTTCGGCCGATTTCATACATGCTATGCACCAAACATGATATATATGACCGATACCAATGAAATTCAAAATGTGTGGCGGAATTTTGTTACAATAATAAATGTGACAAATTAATTGGAAATTAGTTAAGATTTGGATATAGCTCCCATATATATATTATCGGCCGATTCCACATATATGACGTACTAATTTCAATGAAATATGAAAGGTGTGGCGGAATTTGGTGTAAAAGTAATTTTTTTTTAAATTATATTTAAACCGGATCAGATTGGGATATGATTTTAATAAGAACCATTGACCCACAACGCCTTAGGCTAACACTAAAAAACAACACAACAATTGATTTGAAATACGCTTATTACGGCGAAGTATGTTGCTATCTCGAATTCACTAATTGCAATAGAAATGCCACTCAACTTCAAAAGATTGCAGTTTACTGCACGCTTGGTATTTGCTATGAAATAAATAAATCCGAAGGACAAACCCTTCGTGTATGTATGTCATGTTACTGCTTTTCTAATGGTTTTGGTTATTTACGCATTAAAGTAGTGCAATAATTTTTTTTAATTTTTAAATTTGTTTTTTTTTTTTTTTTAACCAACATATATTCGTAAATAAAATTTTGCATGCATATAAAATCAAAAGGGGTAGCGAAGCGCACCGGGTTCAGCTAGTTTTTCATAATTCACTAACCTAACATTGTAGGTTCTAAGGCGACACTTGTTGTTGTTGACCGAAAACTGAGACCATATTCCATTGGTGGGCATATTTATTACAAACCCATTATGTTAATTAACCAAAGAAATGATTCACTAAACTCAAATGGGGTCAGCTGGAAAACCATTGCTTCGTTCAAGAACCTGCACGAATATACAATTTTTGCAATTTTTTTCGATATCATCATGGAAAAATCCGTTACCGTAGTAATAACTTTTACATTCTTGCAGCTCTGAAACAGACCTAATTTTTCAATTATATTCAACTTTTTAAGCTGGGAATACATAAAGCGCTTATCTGGCTGACTTAAGTAATCGGCTGGCTTCTTCGGAAATGAACAAAGGAGCCTAGGGCCAAAATCGAACTAGTTCAACCTAAAACTCCTTTGTTCATATACGAAGAAGCCAGCCGATGACTTAAGCCAGCCAAATATGCGCTTTATGTATTTCCAGCCTTATTGCTATTGGTCTGTTCCAGAACTGCAAGTTTAAACTACGATAACCGATTTCCTTTTATGATGTCGAAAATGGAAAACAAATGCAAAACTAGTAGGTTTTTGCAGGTTATGGAACATTTCATATGTTTATGTTGTGTTTTTTCCATATCTATAGTTGTGTTCCAGAACCTGCAAATTAGTACTAATTAGCACTAATTCTGCTACAACGCGTTCCCGTACTCCAAAAACTAGCAAAACTTGCAGCTCTCTCGAGAAAAAAATGGCGCTGAGTGGTGCACATTTCTGCTTGTTTTAGCTACATGAATTTTGCCGAGCAGAAATGTGCATATTGTAAAATTGACATTTAATTGGCAGGGCTAACAAGGTTGAAAAATGTGCTGATACATTTCAATAAAGAAAATGATCAACTTGAAAACTAAAGGAAAAACTAATATTTGTCATGCAAAAAACAAAAAGAGAAAATAGGGAGCAACTGATGTATTCACTTTTGGATGATTCCAGCAGTGAAGAGGACTGGCTGAATGAGGAATCAGATTATTAATTATTATTATAAATTATTAATTTTAACTTATCGTCTTCAATACTCATTTTTTAAATGTTGGCGCTCTTTTCAGTAAGGTTTCACCAGTCCGATTTAGGCTGTTTACTTTTGGAATTTTGACATTTTATCGCATTTCTGCTAATTTTCCGTTCCCTTATTTTTTGAGCAAACCTAAATGAGAATGACATTTCGAACTGTTTTCTCTTCTGCTAGTTTTACTACTAAAAAAGTACTGGAACACAACTTATATTGATCTCCTGATTTGTGACATAAAGTAATATGTCACAATGTGGTTTGAAACCTTTGATAGCCCGATCCTTTATTTTTTTAATCCTATAATATTTTTTTTCAAATTTCAAAAACGGCAACCCATCGCCATTTTTCCCCGATTATGAGTCGGCGTGCCTTCCGATCAGGGATACGCTATCTGACTGAATAAGTAACAATTTATGTTTATGGTATATAGATATCAGGAGTTTCAATTATAAACAACAAGAGACCATCCAGTGCAAAGGCTAATTCGGGCCAATTATAGGCCACCGAGTAGCTCAGTTACACTAGATGAAGAAGGTCTTCTATATAGAGAGGACACACTCCTCTTCTATCATCGCTGGTTCGGCTCGCTAGGCATCGACGACATTGTCTACAAAACAGCCTTGTAACTGGTGTAACGCCCTTTTGCTGTATATATTGTAAATAGTAGTATGTAAATTAGTTTAAGTAGTATAAATAGATGTAAGTTTAGTTTTAATATAGTATGTAAGAAATAAAAATATAAAACTGTTAGAGTCCTCTTTTTATACCCTACACCACAAGGTGGTCAGGGTATTATGTCTTTGTGCATTTGTTTGTAACAGGCAGAAGGAAACGAGATAGACCCATAGTTCCTTTTGGTGATCTGCATAGAATCACATTCTAAGTCGATTTATGCATGTCCGTCCGTCCGTCCGTCTGTCCATGTATTTTTGTAAACAAAGGTCGCATTTATTGCCCGATCCAGATGAAATTTTGCAAAGATCTTTTGTTTGGCCCAAGGACGAACCCTATTGAAATTGGAGATAATCGGTCAAAATTTAGATATAGCTCCCATATATATCTTCGTCCGATTTGCCTTCTATTGTGCACCAAACGTGTAATATCAGCCCGAATTTTATGGAATTTTGCATATACACCCAAATTAGGCCTGAAAATATGTGTGCCAAATTTGATCGAAATCGGTTCAGATATAGCTATAGCTCCCATATATATTGTTCATCCGATTTGTTATTTTTGTCCACCGCCGCCGTAATATGCACTATGCAACAACAATATTTGGGGAAAAATATCAAATACAGCTCAGAAATACATTTGCTAAATTTTATCGAGATCGGTTCAGATTTGGATATAGCTCCCATATATAACTTCGTCCGATTTACCTTTTATTTCCACCAAACGTCTAATATTTGCTTAAATGGGATGAAATTTGGCACATACGACCGAATTGAGTCTAGAAGGTAGTATGCCAAATTTGGTGAAGATCGGTTCAGATATAGCTATAGCTTCCATATATATTATTCATCCGATTTGTTATATTTGTTACCCACAGCCGTAATATGCACTCCGTAACAACGATATTCAGGGAAATATATCAAATACAGCTCGGAAATATCTTTGCCAAATTTTATCGAGATCGGTTCAGATTTGGATATAGCTCCCATATATATTTTTATCCGATTTCAAATTAATTGTGCACCAAATGGGCAATACAATTCCGAATTTAAAAGATACAAATGCTTCGGCATATTTAGTCCTTTGAACATTAAATTATAATTATAATCATAGCGTGTATGATTAAATTCTCCCATAAAAACTTTTAATTGTTATGTGGAGCTCTACTTAATTAGCAAAGTGGTGTAGGGTATCATAAAATCGGCCCCGCCCGACTTTAAGACTTTCTTTACTTGTTTATACATCTTTTTAGGGGAATTATTAATGTAAATTTATTTTGCATTTAAGTTTATTTTTTTTAATTAATGTTAGGTAACATTAGCTATGTGACCCCCCTTTTTGTATTAATTAAATAAACTTAGAAAAATAAGTAATTTTAGGCCATAGACTTAAGAACTATTGTTAGACAATAAGTTATTGTAACTATGTTCAGAGAGAGATGGAAAAAATAAAATTGAAATTTGAAACAAGAGACCATCCATTCTTGTAGTGATTATCGGATGCTTTGTATCGAATAACCCACGCTTGTCCAAGTTGATGGAATTGATAATAAGCAGGAAATAACCACGAAAAAAGAACAGTTCACTTTCAACCAAACAACGTTGGTGTGTTATTGCGTGAAGCGTTGCCGGTCCGTAGTTTTTGTCCATTATGCATATTTGTCAAAGCATTCATTATTATGACTAATATAAGAATTCACGTACTGGTCGATTAAAAGTGTTTTAAAATACTTGTACCGATATTTAAGCCGTGGGCTTCAAAATTTAAACCGTGGGCTTCAAATGTGTGGATGTGCTTTACAAATCTATTAAAAATTATATATCAATCTTGTCCCCATGTAAGGGATCAAATTAATTTTTGGTATGGTAAAAATCGTAGCAAAATTTTCCAGTCAAATGAGCAGTAATTTGGAATTTACTGTATTTTGTACACCTCATAATTGAGGGCTAAATGATTTAAGAATAGCCAAAGTTAATTACTTTTTTAAACCCATTCACACCTTAGATTGTGCATTAGAGTCCTCATAAGTCCCCCTAACCCATTAACACCTTAGATTGTGCATTAGAGTCCTCATAAGTCCCCCTAACCTAACCATCGGTCTGTTTGTCCGCCAAAAGGTGGACTTGAGGTGTTACTATTACATGGAGAAAATTCTAGAAATTGTAGATATGTTGAAATTTTTGTGATTTTTTGTGAGATTTTCACCCCCCAAATACACATTTTTAGCCAAATCCTTTGAAATATGGTAAAATCAGGAGGTACCTTTATATGGGCACTACTCCGAAACATCGACCTACATTAAAAACTTTCTTCTATCCCTTATAATCCAAGATGACAAATAGAGGCCAAATCAAAATTATGGTGAACAGCATAGCATGTCAAAATGAAAAAAATTGGCGTGATTTAAATAAGTAAAAATAGTTTTATCCACATCATAATTGATGGCAGTATGATTTTAGAATAGTCAAATATAATTAATATTTTACACCTATTACCATATGATGGGAATTAATTTTGTAACCCCCAAGAGAATATTGGTTGGGAACGTAAGTTTGAGATGTACATCTATATGAAATAAATTGTGAAAACATGTGAAAACAAATTACAAATATAAGAAAGTAGCACGGGACCGAATATTTGTTGAATCGGCATTAAATTATACAATGATGAAAAATATGGACTTTATTTACAATTTAAATGACAAATAAACTTAGTTCCTATCTTACGGTAACGGGTGTAAAATAGTAATTATATTTGACTATTCTGAAATCAGTCTGCCCTCAATTATGAGGTGGATAAGACTATTTTTACTTATTTAAATCACGTGAAGTGTTTTCAGTTTGACATGCTATGTTGTTCTGCTATATTTTTGATTTGGGCTCTAGTTGTCATCTTTGATTATAAGGGGTAGAATAAAGTTTTCAATGTAGGTCGATGTTTCGGAGTAGTGCCCATATAAAGGTACCTCCTGATTTTACCATATCTCAAAGGATTTGGCTAAAAATATGTATTTGGGGGGTGAAAATCTTACACAAAAATTTCAACATATCTACAAATTTTAGAATTTTCTCCATGTAATAGTACCCCCTCAAGTCCACCTTTTGGCGGACAAACAGACCGACATGGTTAGGGGGACTTATGAGGACTAATGCACAATCTGAGGTGCTAATGGGTTTAAAATAGTAATTAACTTTGGCTATTCTTAAAGCGTTCAGCCCTCAATTATGAGGTGTACAAAATACAGTAAATTCCAAATTACTGCTCATTTGACTAAAAATTAAAAATTAATCTGTGAATAATTATGCTTTGACAAATATGCATAATAGACAAAAACTACGGGCCGGCAACGCGGACCGGGCCAGCTAGTTTGAAATAATTTTAAAATTAATTCTACAGCTATTTAAGCAGGACGAGTCGAATATTTTTGTAAAATTAAACAAGTAAAAAAACAGCAAAAATTCTGTTAACATTTTAAAAATACCGAATATAGCAGTTATATTAGGGCCTGTACGACGTGCACCTACATATGCATTGTTTGGCCAGCTAGTTTGAAATAATTTTAAAAATAATTCTACAGCTATTTAAGCAGGACGAGTCGAATATTTTTGTAAAATTAAACAAGTAAAAAAACAGCAAAAATTCTGTTAACATTTTAAAAATACCGAATATAGCAGTTATATTAGGGCCTGTACGACGTGCACCTACATATGCATTGTTTGTCACAAGCCATTACCATATTCAAATTCGAAACTTCAAATAAACTGTGAATAATGTAGCCAAAATCATCAAAATACCGCACATAGGAGCTATACGAAGACCTGTACCACTACGAACTTCAAATACGACATCTCAAACAATTTCGGTGAATATTGTACATAAATCGTTAAAATACCGAACATCGGGAGGTACTCATATATGGGGCCTATACGAAGACCTGGACCTGCATAGGCAATTTTCTGCCACAGACTGTAATTCCTATTACGAACTCTAAATACGTAATTTGAAACTACTACGATAAATAATGACGCTAAAATCATAAAAATACCGAATATTGGGAGGTACCGTTAAATGGGGGCTATACCAAAGCGTGGACCTATATATACAGTGTTTCGCCGCACGAACTAGGACCCATTATGACCTACAAATACCAATTTTCAGACAAATCCGTAAAAAAGTGGCAAAAATCATCAAAATACCGAATATCGTGATGTACCGTTATATAGGGACTATACCAAAGCGTCTCATTTTCAATACCAACCATCCTAGACACAAAACAAATTATTTTGCTAAATGTTGACGCTCTACGTCAAATAATGTGGGCTGTATCGTGATTTCAACAGATAGACGGACATCGTTAAATCGTCTTAGAATTTTATGCTGATTATGAATATATATACATAGACACCATTATGACGACGAATATTTAGGAATGTTACAAACGGAATGCCAAAGTTAATATACCCTCCTTTCCAAGGTGGAGGGTATAAAAAAAAGGCCTTCTGACTTTTTCACGTTGATTGAATGGGACAAATATTTGTTGTTGCACACATGCAAATTAACGTTAGTGACTCGGAGTAATTTAACTCCCTTAACTCCCCCTTTCCTTAAGATATTCGTCTCGGATTTACATCTTTATTCAATTGTTTTCGTAATTCTTTTTATCTTTTTATAATTTCATGTAAATCTATGTTGACATATTTTCATATTTTTAATATAACATAAGTTGATAATGCAATTTATAGTATAATGATTATAAATTTTGTGTGGTTATTTTGTATTTTTAATTGATAAATAATTAATGTTCTCAAAATGTTCTGTATCATTTACATAAGTTTCAAAAACATAAAATATTGGTATTCTATTATTTTTTAGATATTTATTTCTGCTTGATTTTCATACGTTACGTTATTGAAAATTAGATTATTTTTAATAGTTATTAAATACGATCGTTCTAGATGCGTCTCGTTTACAGTATTTTTTCAATGTTTTTGCATTAGCTTCTTTTGAATTCAATATATTACTTAGACAGGAATTTTTAGTTTTATAACAATTTGGTTACGGCTACGCAGTTGGAGTCACTTTATAGCCGTAGTATTGTGGTTGTTGGGCGCCAAATTAAGGGAATCTATTTTCCTTCCGAAATGATAACTCCTTAATTATTTTAAAACGTTACAAAGGGTGCTCTTTATTCAATAATAATTCTGGAAAACCAAGAATGTACAATTCTGGAAACTGCAAACCAAGAATGTACAATTCTGGAAACTGCAAACCAAGAATGAACAATTCTGGAAACTGCAAACAAAGAATGAAAAATTATACAAACAAAATATGTAGATTAATTGGTAATTATTCTTCACAAACAATGATGAGTGTGTAACGGCAACCATCGCCCGACTTTAAGACTTTCTTTACTTGTTTATACATCTTTTTAGGGGAATTATTAATGTAAATTTATTTTGCATTTAAGTTTATTTTTTTTTAATTAATGTTAGGTAACATTAGCTATGTGACCCCCCTTTTTGTATTAATTAGATAAACTTAGAAAAATAAGTAATTTTAGGCCATAGACTTAAAAACTATTGTTAGACAATAAGTTATTGTAACTATGTTTAGAGAGAGATGGAAAAAATAAAATTGAAATTTGAAACAAGAGACCATCCATTCTTGTAGTGATTATCGGATGCTTTGTATCAAATAACCCACGCTTGTCCAAGTTGATGGAATTGATAATAAGCAGGAAATAACCACGAAAAAAGAACAGTTCACTTTCAACCAAACAACGTTGGTGTGTTATTGCGTGAAGCGTTGCCGGTCCGTAGTTTTTGTCCATTATGCATATTTGTCAAAGCATTCATTATTATGACTAATATAAGAATTCACGTACTGGTCGATTAAAAGTGTTTTAAAATACTTGTACCGATATTTAAGCCGTGGGCTTCAAAATTTAAACCGTGGGCTTCAAATGTGTGGATGTGCTTTACAAATCTATTAAAAATTATATATCAATCTTGTCCCCATGTAAGGGATCAAATTAATTTTTGGTATGGTAAAAATCGTAGCAAAATTTTCCAGTCAAATGAGCAGTAATTTGGAATTTACTGTATTTTGTACACCTCATAATTGAGGGCTAAATGATTTAAGAATAGCCAAAGTTAATTACTTTTTTAAACCCATTCACACCTTAGATTGTGCATTAGAGTCCTCATAAGTCCCCCTAACCCATTAACACCTTAGATTGTGCATTAGAGTCCTCATAAGTCCCCCTAACCTAACCATCGGTCTGTTTGTCCGCCAAAAGGTGGACTTGAGGTGTTACTATTACATGGAGAAAATTCTAGAAATTGTAGATATGTTGAAATATTTGTGATTTTTTGTGAGATTTTCACCCCCCAAATACACATTTTTAGCCAAATCCTTTGAAATATGGTAAAATCAGGAGGTACCTTTATATGGGCACTACTCCGAAACATCGACCTACATTAAAAACTTTCTTCTATCCCTTATAATCCAAGATGACAAATAGAGGCCAAATCAAAATTATGGTGAACAGCATAGCATGTCAAAATGAAAAAAATTGGCGTGATTTAAATAAGTAAAAATAGTTTTATCCACATCATAATTGATGGCAGTATGATTTTAGAATAGTCAAATATAATTAATATTTTACACCTATTACCATATGATGGGAATTAATTTTGTAACCCCCAAGAGAATATTGGTTGGGAACGTAAGTTTGAGATGTACATCTATATGAAATAAATTGTGAAAACATGTGAAAACAAATTACAAATATAAGAAAGTAGCACGGGACCGAATATTTGTTGAATCGGCATTAAATTATACAATGATGAAAAATATGGACTTTATTTACAATTTAAATGACAAATAAACTTAGTTCCTATCTTACGGTAACGGGTGTAAAATAGTAATTATATTTGACTATTCTGAAATCAGTCTGCCCTCAATTATGAGGTGGATAAGACTATTTTTACTTATTTAAATCACGTGAAGTGTTTTCAGTTTGACATGCTATGTTGTTCTGCTATATTTTTGATTTGGGCTCTAGTTGTCATCTTTGATTATAAGGGGTAGAATAAAGTTTTCAATGTAGGTCGATGTTTCGGAGTAGTGCCCATATAAAGGTACCTCCTGATTTTACCATATCTCAAAGGATTTGGCTAAAAATATGTATTTGGGGGGTGAAAATCTTACACAAAAATTTCAACATATCTACAAATTTTAGAATTTTCTCCATGTAATAGTACCCCCTCAAGTCCACCTTTTGGCGGACAAACAGACCGACATGGTTAGGGGGACTTATGAGGACTCTAATGCACAATCTGAGGTGCTAATGGGTTTAAAATAGTAATTAACTTTGGCTATTCTTAAAGCGTTCAGCCCTCAATTATGAGGTGTACAAAATACAGTAAATTCCAAATTACTGCTCATTTGACTAAAAATTAAAAATTAATCTGTGAATAATTATGCTTTGACAAATATGCATAATAGACAAAAACTACGGACCGGCAACGCGGACCGGGCCAGCTAGTTTGAAATAATTTTAAAATTAATTCTACAGCTATTTAAGCAGGACGAGTCGAATATTTTTGTAAAATTAAACAAGTAAAAAAACAGCAAAAATTCTGTTAACATTTTAAAAATACCGAATATAGCAGTTATATTAGGGCCTGTACGACGTGCACCTACATATGCATTGTTTGGCCAGCTAGTTTGAAATAATTTTAAAATTAATTCTACAGCTATTTAAGCAGGACGAGTCGAATATTTTTGTAAAATTAAACAAGTAAAAAAACAGCAAAAATTCTGTTAACATTTTAAAAATACCGAATATAGCAGTTATATTAGGGCCTGTACGACGTGCACCTACATAGGCATTGTTTGTCACAAGCCATTACCATATTCAAATTCGAAACTTCAAATAAACTGTGAATAATGTAGCCAAAATCATCAAAATACCGCACATAGGAGCTATACGAAGACCTGTACCACTACGAACTTCAAATACGACATCTCAAACAATTTCGGTGAATATTGTACATAAATCGTTAAAATACCGAACATCGGGAGGTACTGATATATGGGGCCTATACGAAGACCTGGACCTGCATAGGCAATTTTCTGCCACAGACTGTAATTCCTATTACGAACTCTAAATACGTAATTTGAAACTACTACGATAAATAATGACGCTAAAATCATAAAAATACCGAATATTGGGAGGTACCGTTAAATGGGGGCTATACCAAAGCGTGGACCTATATATACAGTGTTTCGCCGCACGAACTAGGACCCATTATGACCTACAAATACCAATTTTCAGACAAATCCGTAAAAAAGTGGCAAAAATCATCAAAATACCGAATATCGTGATGTACCGTTATAAAGGGACTATACCAAAGCGTCTCATTTTCAATACCAACCATCCTAGACACAAAACAAATTATTTTGCTAAATGTTGACGCTCTACGTCAAATAATGTGGGCTGTATCGTGATTTCAACAGATAGACGGACATCGTTAAATCGTCTTAGAATTTTATGCTGATTATGAATATATATACATAGACGCCATTATGACGACGAATATTTAGGAATGTTACAAACGGAATGCCAAAGTTAATATACCCTCCTTTCCAACGTGGAGGGTATAAAAAGAAGGCCTTCTGACTTTTTCACGTTGATTGAATGGGACAAATATTTGTTGTTGCACACATGCAAATTAACGTTAGTGACTCGGAGTAATTTAACTCCCTTAACTCCCCATTTCCTTAAGATATTCGTCTCGGATTTACATCTTTATTCAATTGTTTTCGTAATTCTTTTTATCTTTTTATAATTTCATGTAAATCTATGTTGACATATTTTCATATTTTTAATATAACATAAGCTGATAATGCAATTTATAGTATAATGATTATAAATTTTGTGTGGTTATTTTGTTTTTTTAATTGATAAATAATTAATGTTCTCAAAATGTTCTGTATCATTTACATAAGTTTCAAAAACATAAAATATTGGTATTCTATTATTTTTTAGATATTTATTTCTGCTTGATTTTCATACGTTACGTTATTGAAAATTAGATTATTTTTAAAAGTTATTAAATACGATCGTTCTAGATGCGTCTCGTTTACAGTATTTTTTCAATGTTTTTGCATTAGCTTCTTTTGAATTCAATATATTACTTAGACAGGAATTTTTAGTTTTATAACAATTTGGTTACGGCTACGCAGTTGGAGTCACTTTATAGCCGTAGTATTGTGGTTGTTGGGCGCCAAATTAAGGGAATCTATTTTCCTTCCGAAATGATAACTCCTTAATTATTTTAAAACGTTACAAAGGGTGCTCTTTATTCAATAATAATTCTGGAAAACCAAGAATGTACAATTCTGGAAACTGCAAACCAAGAATGTACAATTCTGGAAACTGCAAACCAAGAATGAACAATTCTGGAAACTGCAAACAAAGAATGAAAAATTATACAAACAAAATATGTAGATTAATTGGTAATTATTCTTCACAAACAATGATGAGTGTGTAACGGCAACCATCGTCGCCACGTATACACATTCCATCGTTTTATTATTAATAACAACAACAACAGCAGCCCAGCACATAGAAACCGGCGCGAACAGCGTCCACAAATCTATTATGCTTGACTACTCTTGTTTTCAAAAGCCACACATCCCAACAACAAGAAGACGATCGCGTACAGCGACCACATCTTCTTTGATGTTGTGATGTGCTAGCCAGACAACCTTCCAACAAACCTGCAAACCAAGAATGAACAATCCTCGCTGATGTTGCTTGTTTTATACCTTCAACAGAGAACTTTTCGAACACAAAACTGAACGAATATTATGAAAGCACAACACAACGAAGAATTGTCGGTTCGTTGAAATCATTATGTAGTTATTCATTTAGGTATCGCAAACATGAAAACATCTAATAATAGTTACGTTACGTTAAAATATACGTTACAATGAATATATTCAAATACAAATTATACTTAAAACTAATGTTCCGCTACAGTTTCTATTTTACAATACGTATTATGCATTTCTTGTTTACATTTATTTAAATAAATATTTTATTTATGTTATTTATACCATTTATATTTATAGTATATTTGTACTAACGTCATATAGTTTGCATAATTTAATTGGCTAATTATTCCTTCATTGAACATTCTATTTATTTCCTCATTAAAAAGAGACTTTAATGAATCTATTTCATAAAATCTTGTTTTAACTTCTAGTAGGGTTATATCGTAGTAACCTTCGATTTCCATTAGTTTGTGTATTACCCTAAATATGCTTCTCATAATTATATGCTGTTTGCGCTCTTTGATAGTCTGACTCAATTTCTTGAGCTTTGCCAAATCAAATGGGTGATGCTACAATATTATTATATGGTGCATTAAGTCCCGATGTAAATACTTTCAACGCAGTTTGTTTACGGAAATCATTTGATTCCTACGTCATCGTGTGATCGTTTCCTTAGATCATGATTGTTTTGTTAATCAGAAGTGTTAATTTTTTATTAGTATTCCCTGATCGACATGTTTCCTTGTCTCAGCATGTTTAATTCTATTTCGAGGATGTGTCTGGGACGTTTATTCAATTTTACTACATTATGGGGTGCTTGCCTCCATGAAACCCTTCTGATTTCTTAATTCCGACAATACATTTGCTAATGAAGAATCTGATCTTTGCAATCTAAATACATTGTTTCCCCAGTGAAAGCTCCTGCCTTTTTTTATACCCTTCACCATACATAGTATGGAGGGTATAGTAAGTTCGTCATTCCGTTTGTAACTCATCGAAATAATAATTTTAGACCCAACAAAGTATATATATTCTTGACCAGCGTAGAATTCTAAGACGATTTAACACTGTCAATCCGTCCATCTGTCGTAATCGCGCTACAGTCAAAACTAATTAATATAGGAAGCTTTTTGCACAGATCTGCCTTTTGTCTGCAGGCAGGTCAAGTTCGAAGACGGGCTATATCGATACGATATCGTATAGCCCCGGTAAGGTATTTCTACTAGGTATTCTACACAAGGAGTTCTTTATGAGTAATTTACACCCTGAAGAAGAATTGTGTATATAGGTCTACGATATCGTATATTTTTCTAATTTTTGGTTGTTCGGAACGATTTGATGGATTATTTGGTTTACTTAACTCATATGTTCTTTTTAATGTATTTTAAATTATCCCATTGTCACTTTCGTATCCGTCCTCAGATAAATAAATACTATGTTATTGTTCACAATAAAGAATTTCGATGGAATTTAGGAAAAATCTGATGTGTTCAAAATGTTTCTACTGAATTTTGCTTTAATTTATATAATTTTTTTTAAAACTTTATATTTTATCCCCTTATTTTCTAGGAGAACCTTTTTATGTATTTTGTCTGACACGGTATCCTTCTTCTCGATATACCTTTTTTATACCCTCCACCATACTATGGAGGGTATATTAACTTTGTCATTCCGTTTGTAACTCCTCGAAATACTCATGTCAGACCCAACAAAGTATATATATTCTTGATCAGCGTAAAATTCTAAGTCAATTTAGCGATGTCCGTCTGTCTGTTGTAATCACGCTATCTTTCGAACGAATTGAGATAGAAGGCTAAAATTTTGCACACATGTTTATTTTTTCAGTAGGCAGGTTAAGTTCGTAAATGGGCCATGTAGGTCCACGTATTCATATAGCCGCCATATAACGGTACCTCCCTATATTCGGTATTTTGACGATTTTAGCGACATTATTCACCGGAATTGTTTCAAATTTGGTATTTAAAGTTCGAAATAGATATCACTGCCTAAGACAGAAAATTATATGTGCAGGTCCACGTCTTCGCATAGCCCCCATATAACGGTACCTCCCGATATTCGTTTTTTTGATGATTTTAGCGACATTATTCACCGAAATTGTTTCAAATTTGGTATTTAAAGTTCGAAATGGATACTACAGCCTAAGACAGAAAATTGTCGGTACAGGTTGACTTCTTCGTATAGCCCCCATATAACGGTACCACCCGATATTCGATATTTTCATGATTTTAGCGACATTATTAACCGGAATTGTTTAAAATTTGGTATTTGAAGTTCGCAATAGATACTACTGCCTAAGACAGAAATTTGTCTGTGCAGGTCCACGTCTTCGTATGTTCCCCATATACGCATTTATAGTTAGTAATGGGAACTACAGTCTGTGACAGAAAATTGTCTATGCTGATCCAGGTCTTCGCAGGTCCGATATAACGGTACCTCCCCATATACGATATTTTGATGATTTTACCTACATTATTCACCGTTTATTTCAAGTTCCGAATTTGAATTTGGTAATGACTTATGACAAACAATGCCTATGTAGGTAAAATACCGAACATAGCCGTTTTATTGGTGTATATAACACGTGGTTAGACACCAATATAACGGCTATATTTGGTATTTTTAAAATTTTAACATCATTTTTTAAGGATTTTTATTTCCAAATTAGTTCCAAATGGTGGAGGGTATTCAAAGTTCGGCCCGGCCGAACTTACCGCTTTTTAACTTGATCTTTACCTATGGCGTTATTTTTTCACTTTATGTATGGCGTGGTATCTTTTTTTGAGACCTTTCTTTTTTAATTTCTATACTGTGGTATCCTTTTTTGGAGACCCTTTTCTTTAAAAATGTTATACGTGACATATTATTATAAATTTTGTTGAGTTCCACTTCTCGCGGTAATACGAAGGACTTTAATCCTTTTTGTTTAACAACATAAAAAGGAATGTCCTTGGCACCCAACTAGCCAACTAGTGACCCGGAATTGATTAAAAAAATATTTTTTGTTTTTTTTTTATTTTAGTTTAAATCTTATATTATATCTATAAAAGAGGAAAATGTTTGTATGTTTGCATGTTTGTTTTTTGTTTGTTTGTAATTTATGGACTCGAAAACCGCTGAATAGATTTTCCTGAAAATTTCCATATATACTGCAACATCGCCTGAAAATAACATAGGCTATATACATTTTTGAATTTCCACTTGGAACTGGAGATATAGCATCAGAATCGGAGGTACCTCCCAAAAATTTAGATTTTACATGCACATATCTATTGATTGGTTGAAGATACAGTCTCAAAATTTGGAATACGTAACGGAATTTGGAACAAAAATAAGTTTGCCAATTTATATTGTAATCGGTTCAGATTTGGATATAGCTCCCATATATATTTTCGACCGATTTCGTTTATTTGATGCCTCAAACACAATATGAACGTTCGATTCCAATGAAATTTGGAATGTGTGACGGGATTTAATCCGAAAATAAATTTGTCAAATTATATTGAAATCGGTTCAGATTTGGATATAGCTCCCATATATATTTTCGGCCGATTTCAAGCATTTGATGTACCAAACACGCTATGTATCCCCAATTTCAATGAAATTTGAAACGTGTGATATATTTTATCTAAGAAATTGATTTCACAAATTATATTGAAATCGGTTCAGATTTGGATATAGCTCCCATATACATTTTCGGACCAAACACGATATGTATTTCCAATTGTAATGAAATTTAAAATAAGTAACGGAATTGGGAGCCAAAATGAATTGGTCAAATTAAATTAAAATCGGTTCAGATTTGGATAGAGCTCCCATATATATTTTCGACCGATTTCATTTTTTTGATGCACCAAACACGCTTTGTATCTCTAATTTCAATGAAATTTGGAATGTGTAGCGGAAATTAAAACAAATATACATTTGTCAAATTATATTAAAATCGGTTCCGATTTGGATATAGCTCTCATATATATTTTCGACCGATTTCATGTATTTTATGCACCATACACGATATGTATGTAGGATTCCAAAGAAATTTGGAATATGTATCGGGATTTTGATTAGAAAATAAATTAGTCAAATTATATTAAAATCGGTTCAGATTTGGATATAGCTCCCATACATATTTTCCGCCGATTTCACATATTTGACGCACAAAACACGATACGTATATCCGATTCCAATGAAATTCGGCATGAGTGGCTAAATTTGGTACAAAAATAAATTTGACAAATTATATTCAAATACGCTCAGATTTGATTATAGCTCCCATATATATACTCAGCCGATTTCACATATTTGATGCACCCAAAGCGAGAGAGACAAAATCTGGCACCGGAAAAAATTGCCAAATTATATTAAAATCAGTTGAGGTTTGGATATAGCTAACATATATTTCGGCCGATTTCATACATGCTATGCACCAAACATGATATATATGACCGATACCAATGAAATTCAAAATGTGTGGCGGAATTTTGTTACAATAATAAATGTGACAAATTAATTGGAAATTAGTTAAGATTTGGATATAGCTCCCATATATATATTATCGGCCGATTCCACATATATGACGTACTAATTTCAATGAAATATGAAAGGTGTGGCGGAATTTGGTGTAAAAGTAATTTTTTTTAAAATTATATTTAAACCGGATCAGATTGGGATATGATTTTAATAAGAACCATTGACCCACAACGCCTTAGGCTAACACTAAAAAACAACACAACAATTGATTTGAAATACGCTTATTACGGCGAAGTATGTTGCTATCTCGAATTCACTAATTGCAATAGAAATGCCACTCAACTTCAAAAGATTGCAGTTTACTGCACGCTTGGTATTTGCTATGAAATAAATAAATCCGAAGGACAAACCTTTCGTGTATGTATGTCATGTTACTGCTTTTCTAATGGTTTTGGTTATTTACGCATAAAAGTAGTGCAATAATTTTTTTTAATTTTTAAATTTGTTTTTTTTTTTTTTTTTAACCAACATATATTTTTGTAAATAAAATTTTGCATGCATATAAAATCAAAAGGGGTAGCGAAGCGCACCGGGTTCAGCTAGTTTTTCATAATTCACTAACCTAACATTGTAGGTTCTAAGGCGACACTTGTTGTTGTTGACCGAAAACTGAGACCATATTCCATTGGTGGGCATATTTATTACAAACCCATTATGTTAATTAACCAAAGAAATGATTCACTAAACTCAAACGGAGTCAGCTGGAAAACCATTGCTTCGTTCAAGAACCTGCACGAATATACAATTTTTGCAATTTTTTTCGATATCATCATGGAAAAATCCGTTACCGTAGTAAAAACTTTTACATTCTTGCAGCTCTGAAACAGACCAAATATTTCAATTATATTCAACTTTTTAAGCTGGGAATACATAAAGCGCTTATCTGGCTGGCTTAAGTCATCGGCTGGCTTCTTCGGAAATGAACAAAGGAGCCTAGGGCCAAAATCGAACTAGTTCAACCTAAAACTCCTTTGTTCATATACGAAGAAGCCAGCCGATGACTTAAGCCAGCCAAATATGCGCTTTATGTATTTCCAGTCTTATTGCTATTGGTCTGTTCCAGAACTGCAAGTTTAAACTACGATAACCGATTTCCTTTTATGATGTCGAAAATGGAAAACAAATGCAAAACTAGTAGGTTTTTGCAGGTTATGGAACATTTCATATGTTTATGTTGTGTTTTTTCCATATCTATAGTTGTGTTCCAGAACCTGCAAATTAGTACTAATTAGCACTAATTCTGCTACAACGCGTTCCCGTACTCCAAAAACTAGCAAAACTTGCAGCTCTCTCGAGAAAAAAATGGCGCTGAGTGGTGCACATTTCTGCTTGTTTTAGCTACATGAATTTTGCCGAGCAGAAATGTGCATATTGTAAAATTGACATTTAATTGGCAGGGCTAACAAGGTTGAAAAATGTATTGATACATTTCAATAAAGAAAATGATCAACTTGAAAACTAAAGGAAAAACTAATATTTGTCGTGCAAAAAACAAAAAGAGAAAATAGGGAGCAACTGATGTATTCACTTTTGGATGATTCCAGCAGTGAAGAGGACTGGCTGAATGAGGAATCAGATTACTAATTATTATTATAAATTATTAATTTTAACTTATCGTCTTCAATACTCATTTTTTAAATGTTGGCGCTCTTTTCAGTAAGGTTTCACCAGTCCGATTTAGGCTGTTTACTTTTGGAATTTTGACATTTTATCGCATTTCTGCTAATTTTCCGTTCCCTTTTGAGCAAACCTAAATGAGAATGACATTTCGAACTGTTCTCTCTTCTGCTAGTTTTACTACTAAAAAAGTACTGGAACACAACTTATATTGATCTCCTGATTTGTGACATAAAGTAATATGTTACAATGTGGTTTGAAACCATTGATAGCCCGATCCTTTATTTTTTTAATCCTATAATATTTTTTTTCAAATTTCAAAAACGGCAACCCATCGCCATTTTTCCCCGATTATGAGTCGGCGTGCCTTCCGATCAGGGATACGCTATCTGACTGAATAAGTAACAATTTATGTTTATGGTATATAGATATCAGGAGTTTCAATTATAAACAACAAGAGACCATCCAGTGCAAAGGCTAATTCGGGCCAATTATAGGCCACCGAGTAGCTCAGTTACACTAGATGAAGAAGGTCTTCTATATAGAGAGGACACACTCCTCTTCTATCATCGCTGGTTCGGCTCGCTAGGCATCGACGACATTGTCTACAAAACAGCCTTGTAACTGGTGTAACGCCCTTTTGCTGTATATATTGTAAATAGTAGTATGTAAATTAGTTTAAGTAGTATAAATAGATGTAAGTTTAGTTTTAATATAGTATGTAAGAAATAAAAATATAAAACTGTTAGAGTCCTCTTTTTTATACATCTTTTTAGGGGAATTATTAATGTAAATTTATTTTGCATTTAAGTTTATTTTTTTTAATTAATGTTAGGTAACATTAGCTATGTGTCCCCCCTTTTTGTATTAATTAGATAAACTTAGAAAAATAAGTAATTTTAGGCCATAGACTTAAGAACTATTGTTAGACAATAAGTTATTGTAACTATGTTTAGAGAGAGATGGAAAAAATAAAATTGAAATTTGAAACAAGAGACCATCCATTCTTGTAGTGATTATCGGATGCTTTGTATCAAATAACCCACGCTTGTCCAAGTTGATGGAATTGATAATAAGCAGGAAATAACCACGAAAGAAGAACAGTTCACTTTCAACCAAACAACGTTGGTGTGTTATTGCGTGAAGCGTAGCTGGTCCGTAGTTTTTGTCCATTATGCATATTTGTCAAAGCATTCATTATTATGACTAATATAAGAATTCACGTACTGGTCGATTAAAAGTGTTTTAAAATACTTGTACCGATATTTAAGCCGTGGGCTTCAAAATTTAAACCGTGGGCTTCAAATGTGTGGATGTGCTTTACAAATCTATTAAAAATTATATATCAATCTTGTCCCCATGTAAGGGATCAAATTAATTTTTGGTATGGTAAAAATCGTAGCAAAATTTTCCAGTCAAATGAGCAGTAATTTGGAATTTACTGTATTTTGTACACCTCATAATTGAGGGCTAAATGATTTAAGAATAGCCAAAGTTAATTACTTTTTTGAACCCATTCACACCTTAAATTGTGCATTAGAGTCCTCATAAGTCCCCCTAACCCATTAACACCTTAGATTGTGCATTAGAGTCCTCATAAGTCCCCCTAACCTAACCATCGGTCTGTTTGTCCGCCAAAAGGTGGACTTGAGGTGGTACTATTACATGGAGAAAATTCTAGAATTTGTAGATATGTTGAAATTTTTGTGTAAGATTTTCACCCCCCAAATACATATTTTTAGCCAAATCCTTTGAAATATGGTAAAATCAGGAGGTACCTTTATATGGGCACTACTCCGAAACATCGACCTACATTAAAAACTTTCTTCTATCCCTTATAATCCAAGATGACAAATACAGGCCAAATTATGGCAGAACAGCATAGCATGTCAAAATGAAAAAATTGGCGTGATTTAAATAAGTAAAAATAGTTTTATCCACCTCATAATTGATGGCAGTATGATTTTAGAATAGTCAAATATAATTAATATTTTACACCTATTACCATATGATGGGAATTAATTTTGTAACCCCCAAGAGAATATTGGTTGGGAACGTAAGTTTGAGATGTACATCTATATGAAATAAATTGTGAAAACATGTGAAAATAAATTACAAATATAAGAAAGTAGCACGGGACCGAATATTTGTTGAATCGGCATTAAATTATACAATGATGAAAAATATGGACTTTATTTACAATTTAAATGACAAATAAACTTAGTTCCTATCTTACGGTAACGGGTGTAAAATAGTAATTATATTTGACTATTCTGAAATCAGTCTGCCCTCAATTATGAGGTGGATAAGTTTTTACTTATTTAAATCACGTGAAGTGTTTTCAGTTTGACATGCTATGTTGTTCTGCTATATTTTTGATTTGGCCTCTATTTGTCATCTTTGATTATAAGGGGTAGAATAAAATTTTCAATGTAGGTCGATGTTTCGGAGTAGTGCCCATATAAAGGTACCTCCTGATTTTACCATATCTCAAAGGATTTGGCTAAAAATATGTATTTGGGGGGTGAAAATCTTACACAAAAATTTCAACATATCTACAAATTTTAGAATTTTCTCCATGTAATAGTACCCCCTCAAGTCCACCTTTTGGCGGACAAACAGACCGACATGGTTAGGGGGACTTATGAGGACTCTAATGCACAATCTGAGGTGCTAATGGGTTTAAAATAGTAATTAATTTTGGCTATTCTTAAATCGTTCAGCCCTCAATTATGAGGTGTACAAAATACAGTAAATTCCAAATTACTGCTCATTTGACTAAAAATTAATCTGTGAATAATTATGCTTTGACAAATATGCATAATAGACAAAAACTACGGGCCGGCAACGCGGACCGGGCCAGCTAGTTTGAAATAATTTTAAAATTAATTCTACAGCTATTTAAGCAGGACGAGTCGAATATTTTTGTAAAATTAAACAAGTAAAAAAACAGCAAAAATTCTGTTAACATTTTAAAAATACCGAATATAGCAGTTATATTAGGGCCTGTACGACGTGCACCTACATAGGCATTGTTTGTCACAAGCCATTACCATATTCAAATTCGAAACTTCAAATAAACTGTGAATAATGTAGCCAAAATCATCAAAATACCGCACATAGGAGCTATACGAAGACCTGTACCACTACGAACTTCAAATACGACATCTCAAACAATTTCGGTGAATATTGTACATAAATCGTTAAAATACCGAACATCGGGAGGTACTGATATATGGGGCCTATACGAAGACCTGGACCTGCATAGGCAATTTTCTGCCACAGACTGTAATTCCTATTACGAACTCTAAATACGTAATTTGAAACTACTACGATAAATAATGACGCTAAAATCATAAAAATACCGAATATTGGGAGGTACCGTTAAATGGGGGCTATACCAAAGCGTGGACCTATATATACAGTGTTTCGCCGCACGAACTAGGACCCATTATGACCTACAAATACCAATTTTCAGACAAATCCGTAAAAAAGTGGCAAAAATCATCAAAATACCGAATATCGTGATGTACCGTTATAAAGGGACTATACCAAAGCGTCTCATTTTCAATACCAACCATCCTAGACACAAAACAAATTATTTTGCTAAATGTTGACGCTCTACGTCAAATAATGTGGGCTGTATCGTGATTTCAACAGATAGACGGACATCGTTAAATCGTCTTAGAATTTTATGCTGATTATGAATATATATACATAGACGCCATTATGACGACGAATATTTAGGAATGTTACAAACGGAATGCCAAAGTTAATATACCCTCCTTTCCAACGTGGAGGGTATAAAAAGAAGGCCTTCTGACTTTTTCACGTTGATTGAATGGGACAAATATTTGTTGTTGCACACATGCAAATTAACGTTAGTGACTCGGAGTAATTTAACTCCCTTAACTCCCCATTTCCTTAAGATATTCGTCTCGGATTTACATCTTTATTCAATTGTTTTCGTAATTCTTTTTATCTTTTTATAATTTCATGTAAATCTATGTTGACATATTTTCATATTTTTAATATAACATAAGCTGATAATGCAATTTATAGTATAATGATTATAAATTTTGTGTGGTTATTTTGTTTTTTTAATTGATAAATAATTAATGTTCTCAAAATGTTCTGTATCATTTACATAAGTTTCAAAAACATAAAATATTGGTATTCTATTATTTTTTAGATATTTATTTCTGCTTGATTTTCATACGTTACGTTATTGAAAATTAGATTATTTTTAAAAGTTATTAAATACGATCGTTCTAGATGCGTCTCGTTTACAGTATTTTTTCAATGTTTTTGCATTAGCTTCTTTTGAATTCAATATATTACTTAGACAGGAATTTTTAGTTTTATAACAATTTGGTTACGGCTACGCAGTTGGAGTCACTTTATAGCCGTAGTATTGTGGTTGTTGGGCGCCAAATTAAGGGAATCTATTTTCCTTCCGAAATGATAACTCCTTAATTATTTTAAAACGTTACAAAGGGTGCTCTTTATTCAATAATAATTCTGGAAAACCAAGAATGTACAATTCTGGAAACTGCAAACCAAGAATGTACAATTCTGGAAACTGCAAACCAAGAATGAACAATTCTGGAAACTGCAAACAAAGAATGAAAAATTATACAAACAAAATATGTAGATTAATTGGTAATTATTCTTCACAAACAATGATGAGTGTGTAACGGCAACCATCGTCGCCACGTATACACATTCCATCGTTTTATTATTAATAACAACAACAACAGCAGCCCAGCACATAGAAACCGGCGCGAACAGCGTCCACAAATCTATTATGCTTGACTACTCTTGTTTTCAAAAGCCACACATCCCAACAACAAGAAGACGATCGCGTACAGCGACCACATCTTCTTTGATGTTGTGATGTGCTAGCCAGACAACCTTCCAACAAACCTGCAAACCAAGAATGAACAATCCTCGCTGATGTTGCTTGTTTTATACCTTCAACAGAGAACTTTTCGAACACAAAACTGAACGAATATTATGAAAGCACAACACAACGAAGAATTGTCGGTTCGTTGAAATCATTATGTAGTTATTCATTTAGGTATCGCAAACATGAAAACATCTAATAATAGTTACGTTACGTTAAAATATACGTTACAATGAATATATTCAAATACAAATTATACTTAAAACTAATGTTCCGCTACAGTTTCTATTTTACAATACGTATTATGCATTTCTTGTTTACATTTATTTAAATAAATATTTTATTTATGTTATTTATACCATTTATATTTATAGTATATTTGTACTAACGTCATATAGTTTGCATAATTTAATTGGCTAATTATTCCTTCATTGAACATTCTATTTATTTCCTCATTAAAAAGAGACTTTAATGAATCTATTTCATAAAATCTTGTTTTAACTTCTAGTAGGGTTATATCGTAGTAACCTTCGATTTCCATTAGTTTGTGTATTACCCTAAATATGCTTCTCATAATTATATGCTGTTTGCGCTCTTTGATAGTCTGACTCAATTTCTTGAGCTTTGCCAAATCAAATGGGTGATGCTACAATATTATTATATGGTGCATTAAGTCCCGATGTAAATACTTTCAACGCAGTTTGTTTACGGAAATCATTTGATTCCTACGTCATCGTGTGATCGTTTCCTTAGATCATGATTGTTTTGTTAATCAGAAGTGTTAATTTTTTATTAGTATTCCCTGATCGACATGTTTCCTTGTCTCAGCATGTTTAATTCTATTTCGAGGATGTGTCTGGGACGTTTATTCAATTTTACTACATTATGGGGTGCTTGCCTCCATGAAACCCTTCTGATTTCTTAATTCCGACAATACATTTGCTAATGAAGAATCTGATCTTTGCAATCTAAATACATTGTTTCCCCAGTGAAAGCTCCTGCCTTTTTTTATACCCTTCACCATACATAGTATGGAGGGTATAGTAAGTTCGTCATTCCGTTTGTAACTCATCGAAATAATAATTTTAGACCCAACAAAGTATATATATTCTTGACCAGCGTAGAATTCTAAGACGATTTAACACTGTCAATCCGTCCATCTGTCGTAATCACGCTACAGTCAAAACTAATTAATATAGGAAGCTTTTTGCACAGATCTGCCTTTTGTCTGCAGGCAGGTCAAGTTCGAAGACGGGCTATATCGATACGATATCGTATAGCCCCGGTACGGTATTTCTACTAGGTATTCTACACAAGGAGTTCTTTATGAGTAGTTTACACCCTGAAGAAGAATTGTGTATATAGGTCTACGATATCGTATATTTTTCTAATTTTTGGTTGTGCGGAACGATTCGATGGATTATTTGGTTTTAAATTATCCCATTGTCACTTTCGTATCCTTCCTCAGATAAATAAATACTATGTTATTGTTCACAATAAAGAATTTCGATGGAATTCAGGAAAAATCTGATGTGTTCAAAATGCTTCTACTGAATTTTGCTTTAATTTATATAATTTTTTTTAAAACTTTATATTTTATCCCCTTATTTTCTAGGAGAACCTTTTTATGTATTTTGTCTGACACGGTATCCTTCTTTTCGATATACCTGTTTTATACCCTACACCATACTATGGAGGGTATATTAACTTTGTCATTCCGTTTGTAACTCCTCGAAATACTCATGTCAGACCCAACAAAGTATATATATTCTTGATCAGCGTAAAATTCTAAGTCAATTTAGCGATGTCCGTCTGTCTGTTGTAATCACGCTATCTTTCGAACGAATTGAGATAGAAGGCTAAAATTTTGCACACATGTTTATTTTTTCAGTAGGCAGGTTAAGTTCGTAAATGGGCCATGTAGGTCCACGTATTCATATAGCCGCCATATAACGGTACCTCCCTATATTCGGTATTTTGACGATTTTAGCGACATTATTCACCGGAATTGTTTCAAATTTGGTATTTAAAGTTCGAAATAGATATCACTGCCTAAGACAGAAAATTATATGTGCAGGTCCACGTCTTCGCATAGCCCCCATATAACGGTACCTCCCGATATTCGTTTTTTTGATGATTTTAGCGACATTATTCACCGAAATTGTTTCAAATTTGGTATTTAAAGTTCGAAATGGATACTACAGCCTAAGACAGAAAATTGTCGGTACAGGTTGACTTCTTCGTATAGCCCCCATATAACGGTACCACCCGATATTCGATATTTTCATGATTTTAGCGACATTATTAACCGGAATTGTTTAAAATTTGGTATTTGAAGTTCGCAATAGATACTACTGCCTAAGACAGAAATTTGTCTGTGCAGGTCCACGTCTTCGTATGTTCCCCATATACGCATTTATAGTTAGTAATGGGAACTACAGTCTGTGACAGAAAATTGTCTATGCTGATCCAGGTCTTCGCAGGTCCGATATAACGGTACCTCCCCATATACGATATTTTGATGATTTTACCTACATTATTCACCGTTTATTTCAAGTTCCGAATTTGAATTTGGTAATGACTTATGACAAACAATGCCTATGTAGGTAAAATACCGAACATAGCCGTTTTATTGGTGTATATAACACGTGGTTAGACACCAATATAACGGCTATATTTGGTATTTTTAAAATTTTAACATCATTTTTTAAGGATTTTTATTTCCAAATTAGTTCCAAATGGTGGAGGGTATTCAAAGTTCGGCCCGGCCGAACTTACCGCTTTTTAACTTGATCTTTACCTATGGCGTTATTTTTTCACTTTATGTATGGCGTGGTATCTTTTTTTGAGACCTTTCTTTTTTAATTTCTATACTGTGGTATCCTTTTTTGGAGACCCTTTTCTTTAAAAATGTTATACGTGACATATTATTATAAATTTTGTTGAGTTCCACTTCTCGCGGTAATACGAAGGACTTTAATCCTTTTTGTTTAACAACATAAAAAGGAATGTCCTTGGCACCCAACTAGCCAACTAGTGACCCGGAATTGATTAAAAAAATATTTTTTGTTTTTTTTTTATTTTAGTTTAAATCTTATATTATATCTATAAAAGAGGAAAATGTTTGTATGTTTGCATGTTTGTTTTTTGTTTGTTTGTAATTTATGGACTCGAAAACCGCTGAATAGATTTTCCTGAAAATTTCCATATATACTGCAACATCGCCTGAAAATAACATAGGCTATATACATTTTTGAATTTCCACTTGGAACTGGAGATATAGCCTCAGAATCGGAGGTACCTCCCAAAAATTTAGATTTTACATGCACATATCTATTGATTGGTTGAAGATACAGTCCCAAAATTTGGAATACGTAACGGAATTTGGAACAAAAATAAGTTTGCCAATTTATATTGTAATCGGTTCAGATTTGGATATAGCTCCCATATATATTTTCGACCGATTTCGTTCATTTGATGCCTCAAACACAATATGAACGTTCGATTCCAATGAAATTTGGAATGTGTGACGGGATTTAATCCGAAAATAAATTTGTCAAATTATATTGAAATCGGTTCAGATTTGGATATAGCTCCCATATATATTTTCGGCCGATTTCAAGCATTTGATGCACCAAACACGCTATGTATCCCCAATTTCAATGAAATTTGAAACGTGTGATAGATTTTATCTAAGAAATTGATTTCACAAATTATATTGAAATCGGTTCAGATTTGGATATAGCTCCCATATACATTTTCGGACCAAACACGATATGTATTTCCAATTGTAATGAAATTTAAAATAAGTAACGGAATTGGGAGCCAAAATGAATTGGTCAAATTAAATTAAAATCGGTTCAGATTTGGATAGAGCTCCCATATATATTTTCGACCGATTTCATTTTTTTGATGCACCAAACACGCTTTGTATCTCTAATTTCAATGAAATTTGGAATGTGTAGCGGAAATTAAAACAAATATACATTTGTCAAATTATATTAAAATCGGTTCCGATTTGGATATAGCTCTCATATATATTTTCGACCGATTTCATGTATTTTATGCACCATACACGATATGTATGTAGGATTCCAAAGAAATTTGGAATATGTATCGGGATTTTGATTAGAAAATAAATTAGTCAAATTATATTAAAATCGGTTCAGATTTGGATATAGCTCCCATACATATTTTCCGCCGATTTCACATATTTGATGCACAAAACACGATACGTATATCCGATTCCAATGAAATTCGGCATGAGTGCCTAAATTTGGTACAAAAATAAATTTGACAAATTATATTCAAATACGCTCAGATTTGATTATAGCTCCCATATATATACTCAGCCGATTTCACATATTTGATGCACCCAAAGCGAGAGAGACAAAATCTGGCACCGGAAAAAATTGCCAAATTATATTAAAATCAGTTGAGGTTTGGATATAGCTAACATATATTTCGGCCGATTTCATACATGCTATGCACCAAACATGATATATATGACCGATACCAATGAAATTCAAAATGTGTGGCGGAATTTTGTTACAATAATAAATGTGACAAATAATTGTAAATTAGTTAAGATTTGGATATAGCTCCCATATATATATTATCGGCCGATTCCACATATATGACGTACCAATTTCAATGAAATATGAAAGGTGTGGCGGAATTTGGTGTAAAAGTAATTTTTTTTAAAATTATATTTAAACCGGATCAGATTGGGATATGATTTTAATAAGAACCATTGACCCACAACGCCTTAGGCTAACACTAAAAAACAACACAACAATTGATTTGAAATACGCTTATTACGGCGAAGTATGTTGCTATCTCGAATTCACTAATTGCAATAGAAATGCCACTCAACTTCAAAAGATTGCAGTTTACTGCACGCTTGGTATTTGCTATGAAATAAATAAATCCGAAGGACAAACCCTTCGTGTATGTATGTCATGTTACTGCTTTTCTAATGGTTTTGGTTATTTACGCATTAAAGTAGTGCAATAATTTTTTTTTAATTTTTAAATTTGTTTTTTTTTAACCAACATATATTCGTAAATAAAATTTTGCATGCATATAAAATCAAAAGGGGTAGCGAAGCGCACCGGGTTCAGCTAGTTTTTCATAATTCACTAACCTAACATTGTAGGTTCTAAGGCGACACTTGTTGTTGTTGACCGAAAACTGAGACATTATGTTAATTAACCAAAGAAATGATTCACTAAACTCAAATGGAGTCAGCTGGAAAACCATTGCTTCGTTCAAGAACCTGCACGAATATACAATTTTTGCAATTTTTTTCGATATCATCATGGAAAAATCCGTTACCGTAGTAAAAACTTTTACATTCTTGCAGCTCTGAAACAGACCAAATTTTTCAATTATATTCAACTTTTTATTGCTATTGGTCTGTTCCAGAACTGCAAGTTTAAACTACGATAACCGATTTCCTTTTATGATGTCGAAAATGGAAAACAAATGCAAAACTAGTAGGTTTTTGCAGGTTATGGAACATATCATATGTTTATGTTGTGTTTTTTCCATAGCTATATTGATCTCCTGATTTGTGACATAAAGTAATATGTCACAATGTGGTTTGAAACCTTTGATAGCCCGATCCTTTATTTTTTTAATACTATAATATTTTTTTTTCAAATTTCAAAAACGGCAACCCATCGCCATTTTTCCCCGATTATGAGTCGGCGTGCCTTCCGATCAGGGATACGCTATCTGACTGAATAAGTAACAATTTATGTTTATGGTATATAGATATCAGGAGTTTCAATTATAAACAACAAGAGACCATCCAGTGCAAAGGTTAATTCGGGCCAATTATAGGCCACCGAGTAGCTCAGTTACACTAGATGAAGAAGGTCTTCTATATAGAGAGGACACACTCCTTTTCTATCATCGCTGGTTCGGCTCGCTAGGCATCGACGGCATTGTCTACAAAACAGCCTTGTAACTGGTGTAACGCCCTTTTGCTGTATATATTGTAAATAGTAGTATGTAAATTAGTTTAAGTAGTATAAATAGATGTAAGTTTAGTTTTAATATAGTATGTAAGAAATAAAAATATAAAACTGTTAGAGTCCTCTTTTTTATACATCTTTTTAGGGGAATTATTAATGTAAATTTATTTTGCATTTAAGTTTATTTTTTTTAATTAATGTTAGGTAACATTAGCTATGTGACCCCCCTTTTTGTATTAATTAGATAAACTTAGAAAAATAAGTAATTTTAGGCCATAGACTTAAAAACTATTGTTAGACAATAAGTTATTGTAACTATGTTTAGAGAGAGATGGAAAAAATAAAATTGAAATTTGAAACAAGAGACCATCCATTCTTGTAGTGATTATCGGATGCTTTGTATCAAATAACCCACGCTTGTCCAAGTTGATGGAATTGATAATAAGCAGGAAATAACCACGAAAGAAGAACAGTTCACTTTCAACCAAACAACGTTGGTGTGTTATTGCGTGAAGCGTAGCTGGTCCGTAGTTTTTGTCCATTATGCATATTTGTCAAAGCATTCATTATTATGACTAATATAAGAATTCACGTACTGGTCGATTAAAAGTGTTTTAAAATACTTGTACCGATATTTAAGCCGTGGGCTTCAAAATTTAAACCGTGGGCTTCAAATGTGTGGATGTGCTTTACAAATCTATTAAAAATTATATATCAATCTTGTCCCCATGTAAGGGATCAAATTAATTTTTGGTATGGTAAAAATCGTAGCAAAATTTTCCAGTCAAATGAGCAGTAATTTGGAATTTACTGTATTTTGTACACCTCATAATTGAGGGCTAAATGATTTAAGAATAGCCAAAGTTAATTACTTTTTTAAACCCATTCACACCTTAGATTGTGCATTAGAGTCCTCATAAGTCCCCCTAACCCATTAACACCTTAGATTGTGCATTAGAGTCCTCATAAGTCCCCCTAACCTAACCATCGGTCTGTTTGTCCACCAAAAGGTGGACTTGAGGTGTTACTATTACATGGAGAAAATTCTAGAATTTGTAGATATATTGAAATTTTTGTGATTTTTTGTGAGATTTTCACCCCCCAAATACACATTTTTAGCCAAATCCTTTGAAATATGGTAAAATCAGGAGGTACCTTTATATGGGCACTACTCCGAAACATCGACCTACATTAAAAACTTTCTTCTATCCCTTATAATCCAAGATGACAAATAGAGGCCAAATCAAAATTATGGCAGAACAGCATAGCATGTCAAAATGAAAAAATTGGCGTGATTTAAATAAGTAAAAATAGTTTTATCCACCTCATAATTGATGGCAGTATGATTTTAGAATAGTCAAATATAATTAATATTTTACACCTATTACCATATGATGGGAATTAATTTTGTAACCCCCAAAAGAATATTGGTTGGGAACGTAAGTTTGAGATGTACATCTATATGAAATAAATTGTGAAAACATGTGAAAACAAATTACAAATATAAGAAAGTAGCACGGGACCGAATATTTGTTGAATCGGCATTAAATTATACAATGATGAAAAATATGGACTTTATTTACAATTTAAATGACAAATAAACTTAGTTCCTATCTTACGGTAACGGGTGTAAAATAGTAATTATATTTGACTATTCTGAAATCAGTCTGCCCTCAATTATGAGGTGGATAAGACTATTTTTACTTATTTAAATCACGTGAAGCGTTTTCAGTTTGACATGCTATGTTGTTCTGCTATATTTTTGATTTGGCCTCTAGTTGTCATCTTTGATTATAAGGGGTAGAATAAAATTTTCAATGTAGGTCGATGTTTCGGAGTAGTGCCCATATAAAGGTACCTCCTGATTTTACCATATCTCAAAGGATTTGGCTAAAAATATGTATTTGGGGGGTGAAAATCTTACACAAAAATTTCAACATATCTACAAATTTTAGAATTTTCTCCATGTAATAGTACCCCCTCAAGTCCACCTTTTGGCGGACAAACAGACCGACATGGTTAGGGGGACTTATGAGGACTCTAATGCACAATCTGAGGTGCTAATGGGTTTAAAATAGTAATTAACTTTGGCTATTCTTAAATCGTTCAGCCCTCAATTATGAGGTGTACAAAATACAGTAAATTCCAAATTACTGCTCATTTGACTAAAAATTAATCTGTGAATAATTATGCTTTGACAAATATGCATAATAGACAAAAACTACGGACCGGCAACGCGGACCGGGCCAGCTAGTTTGAAATAATTTTAAAATTAATTCTACAGCTATTTAAGCAGGACGAGTCGAATATTTTTGTAAAATTAAACAAGTAAAAAAACAGCAAAAATTCTGATAACATTTTAAAAATACCGAATATAGCAGTTATATTAGGGCCTGTACGACGTGCACCTACATAGGCATTGTTTGTCACAAGCCATTACCATATTCAAATTCGAAACTTCAAATAAACTGTGAATAATGTAGCCAAAATCATCGAAATACCGCACATAGGAGCTATACGAAGACCTGTACCACTACGAACTTCAAATACGACATCTCAAACAATTTCGGTGAATATTGTACATAAATCGTTAAAATACCGAACATCGGGAGGTACTGATATATGGGGCCTATACGAAGACCTGGACCTGCATAGGCAATTTTCTGCCACAGACTGTAATTCCTATTACGAACTCTAAATACGTAATTTGAAACTACTACGATAAATAATGACGCTAAAATCATAAAAATACCGAATATTGGGAGGTACCGTTAAATGGGGGCTATACCAAAGCGTTGACCTATATATACAGTGTTTCGCCGCACGAACTAGGACCCATTATGACCTACAAATACCAATTTTCAGACAAATCCGTAAAAAAGTGGCAAAAAATCATCAAAATACCGAATATCGTGATGTACCGTTATATAGGGACTATACCAAAGCGTCTCATTTTCAATACCAACCATCCTAGACACAAAACAAATTATTTTGCTAAATGTTGACGCTCTACGTCAAATAATGTGGGCTGTATCGTGATTTCAACAGATAGACGGACATCGTTAAATCGTCTTAGAATTTTATGCTGATTATGAATATATATACATAGACGCCATTATGACGACGAATATTTAGGAATGTTACAAACGGAATGCCAAAGTTAATATACCCTCCTTTCCAAGGTGGAGGGTATAAAAAGAAGGCCTTCTGACTTTTTCACGTTGATTGAATGGGACAAATATTTGTTGTTGCACACATGCAAATTAACGTTAGTGACTCGGAGTAATTTAACTCCCCCTTTCCTTAAGATATTCGTCTCGGATTTACATCTTTATTCAATTGTTTTCGTAATTCTTTTTATCTTTTTATAATTTCATGTAAATCTATGTTGACATATTTTCATATTTTTAATATAACATAAGCTGATAATGCAATTTATAGTATAATGATTATAAATTTTGTGTGGTTATTTTGTATTTTTAATTGATAAATAATTAATGTTCTCAAAATGTTCTGTATCATTTACATAAGTTTCAAAAACATAAAATATTGGTATTCTATTATTTTTTAGATATTTATTTCTGCTTGATTTTCATACGTTACGTTATTGAAAATTAGATTATTTTTAAAAGTTATTAAATACGATCGTTCTAGATGCGTCTCGTTTACAGTATTTTTTCAATGTTTTTGCATTAGCTTCTTTTGAATTCAATATATTACTTAGACAGGAATTTTTAGTTTTATAACAATTTGGTTACGGCTACGCAGTTGGAGTCACTTTATAGCCGTAGTATTGTGGTTGTTGGGCGCCAAATTAAGGGAATCTATTTTCCTTCCGAAATGATAACTCCTTAATTATTTTAAAACGTTACAAAGGGTGCTCTTTATTCAATAATAATTCTGGAAAACCAAGAATGTACAATTCTGGAAACTGCAAACCAAGAATGTACAATTCTGGAAACTGCAAACCAAGAATGAACAATTCTGGAAACTGCAAACAAAGAATGAAAAATTATACAAACAAAATATGTAGATTAATTGGTAATTATTCTTCACAAACAATGATGAGTGTGTAACGGCAACCATCGTCGCCACGTATACACATTCCATCGTTTTATTATTAATAACAACAACAGCAGCAGCCCAGCACATAGAAACCGGCGCGAACAGCGTCCACAAATCTATTATGCTTGACTACTCTTGTTTTCAAAAGCCACACATCCCAACAACAAGAAGACGATCGCGTACAGCGACCACATCTTCTTTGGTGTTGTGATGTGCTAGCCAGACAACCTTCCAACGAACCTGCAAACCAAGAATGAACAATCCTCGCTGATGTTGCTTCTTTTATACCTTCAACAGAGAGCTTTTCGAACACAAAACTGAACGAATATTATGAAAGCACAACACAACGAAGAATTGTCGGTTCGTTGAAATCATTATGTAGTTATTCATTTAGGTATCGCAAACATGAAAACATCTAATAATAGTTACGTTACGTTAAAATATACGTTACAATGAATAATTTCATAAAATCTTGTTTTAACTTCTAGTAGGGTTATATCGTAGTAACCTTCGATTTCCATTAGTTTGTGTATTACCCTAAATATGCTTCTCATAATTATATGCTGTTTGCGCTCTTTGATAGTCTGACTCAATTTCTTGAGCTTTTGCTTGGACATTTGCCAAATCAAATGGGTGATGCTACAATATTATTATATGGTGCATTAAGTCCCGATGTAAATACTTTCAACGCAGTTTGTTTACGGAAATCATTTGATTCCTACGTCATCGTGTGATCGTTTCCTTAGATCATGATTGTTTTGTTAATCAGAAGTGTTAATTTTTTATTAGTATTCCCTGATCGACATGTTTCCTTGTCTCAGCATGTTTAATTCTATTTCGAGGATGTGTCTGGGACGTTTATTCAATTTTACTACATTATGGGGTGCTTGCCTCCATGAAACATACCCCTTCTGATTTCTTAATTCCGACAATACATTTGCTAATGAAGAATCTGATCTTTGCAATCTAAATACATTGTTTCCCCAGTGAAAGCTTCTGCCTTTTTTTATACCCTTCACCATACATAGTATGGAGGGTATAGTAAGTTCGTCATTCCGTTTGTAACTCATCGAAATAATAATTTTAGACCCAACAAAGTATATATATTCTTGACCAGCGTAGAATTCTAAGACGATTTAACACTGTCAATCCGTCCATCTGTCGTAATCACGCTACAGTCAAAACTAATTAATATAGGAAGCTTTTTGCACAGATCTGCCTTTTGTCTGCAGGCAGGTCAAGTTCGAAGACGGGCTATATCGATACGATATCGTATAGCCCCGGTACGGTATTTCTACTAGGTATTCTACACAAGGAGTTCTTTATGAGTAATTTACACCCTGAAAAAGAATTGTGTATATAGGTCTACGATATCGTATATTTTTCTAATTTTTGGTTGTGCGGAATGATTCGATGGATTATTTGGTTTACTTAACTCATATGTTCTTTTTAATGTATTTTAAATTATCCCATTGTCACTTTCGTATCCGTCCTCAGATAAATAAATACTATGTTATTGTTCACAATAAAGAATTTCGATGGAATTCAGGAAAAATCTGATATGTTCAAAATGCTTCTACTGAATTTTTATAATTTATATAATTTTTTTTAAAACTTTATATTTTATCCCCTTATTTTCTAGGAGAACCTTTTTATGTATTTTGTCTGACACGGTATCCTTCTTCTCGATATACCTTTTTTATACCCTCCACCATACTATGGAGGGTATATTAACTTTGTCATTCCGTTTGTAACTCCTCGAAATACTCATGTCAGACCCAACAAAGTATATATATTCTTGATCAGCGTAAAATTCTAAGTCAATTTAGCGATGTCCGTCTGTCTGTTGTAATCACGCTATCTTTCGAACGAATTGAGATAGAAGGCTAAAATTTTGCACACAGTAGGCAGGTTAAGTTCGTAAATGGGCCATGTAGGTCCACGTATTCATATAGCCGCCATATAACGGTACCTCTCTATATTCGGTATTTTGACGATTTTAGCGACATTATTCACCGGAATTGTTTCAAATTTGGTATTTAAAGTTCGAAATGGATATCACTGCCTAAGATAGAAAATTGTCGGTGCAGGTTGACTTCTTCGTATAGCCCGATATTCGTTATTTTCATGATTTTAGCGACATTATTAACCGGAATTGTTTAAAATTTGGTATTTGAAGTTCGCAATAGATACTACTGCCTAAGACAGAAATTTGTCTGTGCAGGTCCACGCCTTCGTATGTTCCCCATATACGCATTTAGAGTTCGTAATGGGAACTACAGTCTGTGACAGAAAATTGTCTATGCTGATCCCGGTCTTCGCAGGTCCGATATAACGGTACCTCCCCATATACGATATTTTGATGATTTTACCTACATTATTCACCGTTTATTTCAAGTTCCGAATTTGAATTTGGTAATGACTTATGACAAACAATGCCTATGTAGGTAAAATACCGAACATAGCCGTTTTATTGGTGTATATAACACGTGGTTAGACACCAATATAACGGCTATATTTGGTATTTTTAAAATTTTAACATCATTTTTTAAGGATTTTTATTTCCAAATTAGTTCCAAATGGTGGAGGGTATTTAAAGTTCGGCCCGGCCGAACTTACCGCTTTTTAACTTGATCTTTACCTATGGCGTTATTTTTTCACTTTATGTATGGCGTGGTATCTTTTTTTGAGACCTTTCTTTTTTAATTTCTATACTGTGGTATCCTTTTTTGGAGACCCTTTTCTTTAAATATGTTATACGTGACATATTATTATAAATTTTGTTGAGTTCCACTTCTCGCGGTAATACGAAGGACTTTAATCCTTTTTGTTTAACAACATAAAAAGGAATGTCCTTGACACCCAACTAGCCAACTAGTGACCCGGAATTGATTAAAAAAATATTTTTTGTTTTTTTTTATTTTAGTTTAAATCTTATATTATATCTATATCTATAAAAGAGGAAAATGTTTGTATCTTTGCATGTTTGTTTTTTGTTTGTTTGTAATTTATGGACGCTGAATAGATTTTCCTGAAAATTTCCATATATACTGCAACATCGCCTGAAAATAACATAGGCTATATACATTTTTAAATTTCCACTTGGAACTGGAGATATAGCCTCAGAATCGGAGGTACCTCCCAAAAATTTAGATTTTACATGCACATATCTATTGATTGGTTGAAGATACAGTCTCAAAATTTGGAATACGTAACGGAATTTGGAACAAAAATAAGTTTGCCAATTTATATTGTAATCGGTTCAGATTTGGATATAGCTCCCATATATATTTTCGACCGATTTCGTTTATTTGATGCCTCAAACACAATATGAACGTTCGATTCCAATGAAATTTGGAATGTGTGACGGGATTTAATCCGAAAATAAATTTGTCAAATTATATTGAAATCGGTTCAGATTTGGATATAGCTCCCATATATATTTTCGGCCGATTTCAAGCATTTGATGCACCAAACACGCTATGTATCCCCAATTTCAATGAAATTTGAAACGTGTGATAGATTTTATCTAAGAAATTGATTTCACAAATTATATTGAAATCGGTTCAGATTTGGATATAGCTCCCATATACATTTTCGGACCAAACACGATATGTATTTCCAATTGTAATGAAATTTAAAATAAGTAACGGAATTGGGAGCCAAAATGAATTGGTCAAATTAAATTAAAATCGGTTCAGATTTGGATAGAGCTCCCATATATATTTTCGACCGATTTCATTTTTTTGATGCACCAAACACGCTTTGTATCTCTAATTTCAATGAAATTTGGAATGTGTAGCGGAAATTAAAACAAATATACATTTGTCAAATTATATTAAAATCGGTTCCGATTTGGATATAGCTCTCATATATATTTTCGACCGATTTCATGTATTTTATGCACCATACACGATATGTATGTAGGATTCCAAAGAAATTTGGAATATGTATCGGGATTTTGATTAGAAAATAAATTAGTCAAATTATATTAAAATCGGTTCAGATTTGGATATAGCTCCCATACATATTTTCCGCCGATTTCACATATTTGATGCACAAAACACGATACGTATATCCGATTCCAATGAAATTCGGCATGAGTGCCTAAATTTGGTACAAAAATAAATTTGACAAATTATATTCAAATACGCTCAGATTTGATTATAGCTCCCATATATATACTCAGCCGATTTCACATATTTGATGCACCCAAAGCGAGAGAGACAAAATCTGGCACCGGAAAAAATTGCCAAATTATATTAAAATCAGTTGAGGTTTGGATATAGCTAACATATATTTCGGCCGATTTCATACATGCTATGCACCAAACATGATATATATGACCGATACCAATGAAATTCAAAATGTGTGGCGGAAATTTGTTACAATAATAAATGTGACAAATAATTGTAAATTAGTTAAGATTTGGATATAGCTCCCATATATATATTATCGGCCGATTCCACATATATGACGTACCAATTTCAATGAAATATGAAAGGTGTGGCGGAATTTGGTGTAAAAGTAATTTTTTTTAAAATTATATTTAAACCGGATCAGATTGGGATATGATTTTAATAAGAACCATTGACCCACAACGCCTTAGGCTAACACTAAAAAACAACACAACAATTGATTTGAAATACGCTTATTACGGCGAAGTATGTTGCTATCTCGAATTCACTAATTGCAATAGAAATGCCACTCAACTTCAAAAGATTGCAGTTTACTGCACGCTTGGTATTTGCTATGAAATAAATAAATCCGAAGGACAAACCCTTCGTGTATGTATGTCATGTTACTGCTTTTCTAATGGTTTTGGTTATTTACGCATTAAAGTAGTGCAATAATTTTTTTTTAATTTTTAAATTTGTTTTTTTTAACCAACATATATTCGTAAATAAAATTTTGCATGCATATAAAATCAAAAGGGGTAGCGAAGCGCACCGGGTTCAGCTAGTTTTTCATAATTCACTAACCTAACATTGTAGGTTCTAAGGCGAAACTTGTTGTTGTTGACCGAAAACTGAGACCATATTCCATTGGTGGGCATATTTATTACAAACCCATTATGTTAATTAACCAAAGAAATGATTCACTAAACTCAAATGGAGTCAGCTGGAAAACCATTGCTTCGTTCAAGAACCTGCACGAATATACAATTTTTGCAATTTTTTTTCGATATCATCATGGAAAAATCCGTTACCGTAGTAAAAACTTTTACATTCTTACAGCTCTGAAACAGACCAAATTTTTCAATTATATTCAACTTTTTATTGCTATTGGTCTGTTCCAGAACTGCAAGTTTAAACTACGATAACCGATTTCCTTTTATGATGTCGAAAATGGAAAACAAATGCAAAACTAGTAGGTTATGGAACATATCATATGTTTATGTTGTGTTTTTTCCATATCTATATTGATCTCCTGATTTGTGACATAAAGTAATATGTCACAATGTGGTTTGAAACCTTTGATAGCCCGATCCTTTATTTTTTTAATCCTATAATATTTTTTTTCAAATTTCAAAAACGGCAACCCCTCGCCATTTTTCCCCGATTATGAGTCGGCGTGCCTTCCGATCAGGGATACGCTATCTGACTGAATAAGTAACAATTTATGTTTATGGTATATAGATATCAGGAGTTTCAATTATAAACAACAAGAGACCATCCAGTGCAAAGGCTAATTCGGGCCAATTATAGGCCACCGAGTAGCTCAGTTACACTAGATGAAGAAGGTCTTCTATATAGAGAGGACACACTCCTTTTCTATCATCGCTGGTTCGGCTCGCTAGGCATCGACGACATTGTCTACAAAACAGCCTTGTAACTGGTGTAACGCCCTTTTGCTGTATATATTGTAAATAGTAGTATGTAAATTAGTTTAAGTAGTATAAATAGATGTAAGTTTAGTTTTAATATAGTATGTAAGAAATAAAAATATAAAACTGTTAGAGTCCTCTTTTTTACACATCTTTTTAGGGGAATTATTAATGTAAATTTATTTTGCATTTAAGTTTATTTTTTTTAATTAATGTTAGGTAACATTAGCTATGTGACCCACCTTTTTGTATTAATTAGATAAACTTAGAAAAATAAGTAATTTTAGGCCATAGACTATTGTTAGACAATAAATTATTGTAACTATGTTTAGAGAGAGATGGAAAAAATAAAATTGAAATTTGAAACAAGAGACCATCCATTCTTGTAGTGATTATCGGATGCTTTGTATCAAATAACCCACGCTTGTCCAAGTTGATGGAATTGATAATAAGCAGGAAATAACCACGAAAGAAGAACAGTTCACTTTCAACCAAACAACGTTGGTGTGTTATTGCGTGAAGCGTTGCCGGTCCGTAGTTTTTGTCCATTATGCATATTTGTCAAAGCATTCATTATTATGACTGATATAAGAAATCACGTACTGGTCGATTAAAAGTGTTTTAAAATACTTGTACCGATATTTAAGCCGTGGGCTTCAAAATTTAAACCGTGGGCTTCAAATGTGTGGATATGCTTTACAAATCTATTAAAAATTATATATCAATCTTGTCCCCATGTAAGGGATCAAATTAATTTTTGGTATGGTAAAAATCGTAGCAAAATTTTCCAGCCAAATGAGCAGTAATTTGGAACTTACTGTATTTTGTACACCTCATAATTGAGGGCTAAATGATTTAAGAATAGCCAAAGTTAATTACTTTTTTAAACCCATTCACACCTTAGATTGTGCATTAGAGTCCTCATAAGTCCCCCTAACCCATTAACACCTTAGATTGTGCATTAGAGTCCTCATAAGTCCCCCTAACCTAACCATCGGTCTGTTTGTCCGCCAAAAGGTGGACTTGAGGTGGTACTATTACATGGAGAAAATTCTAGAATTTGTAGATATGTTGACATTTTTGTGAGATTTTCACCCCCCAAATACACATTTTTAGCCAAATCCTTTGAAATATGGTAAAATCAGGAGGTACCTTTATATGGGCACTACTCCGAAACATCGACCTACATTAAAAACTTTCTTCTATCCCTTATAATCCAAGATGACAAATAGAGGCCAAATCAAAATTATAGCAGAACAGCATAGCATGTCAAAATGAAAAAATTGGCGTGATTTAAATAAGTAAAAATAGTTTTATCCACCTCATAATTGATGGCAGTATGATTTTAGAATAGTCAAATATAATTAATATTTTACACCTATTACCATATGATGGGAATTAATTTTATTTGCCATTTAAATTGTAAGTTGGGGACGCCATAAAGTCCATATTTTTCCTCATAGTATAATTCAATGACGATTCAACAAATATTTGGTCCCGTGCTATTTTCTTATATTTGTAATTTGTTCATGGTTTCACAATTTATTTCATATAGATGTACATCCCAAATCTACGTTCCCAACCAATATTCTCTTAGGGGTTACAAATTCAATGGAATACAAAATTATCTTTTCTGACCACACATTAGATGTGAAAGTGGACTTGGGGATACTCCAATGTGGAGTATTTAAAATTACTTAAATAAATTCCTATTTGGCAATTACACATTTTTTTAGCCAAATCAATTGATGAATGTGGTCAATACCAATATTAGCCCTATCCTGAAAATTTCAAATTTTATGCGAAACAAACATGCCAAATGATGACTAAAAAATGAAAAAAGTGACCAAGACCCCAAAAATAATTAAATCGGGTTGTACCCTTATGCGTGAGTTATGATCGATATTATGACCTGCAAAAACGATTTAAGGTATCTTGAATGTTTGGGAAGAATTTCTGGAAGGATAGAAATCCTTTTCTTACTAAAAGTCCCATTCGCTCTACTATTTTGCACCCTTTATATTTGGTATTTTACTGATTGTACTCCCAAAGAATTTTGAATTTTGAGCTCTCATTGGACGGATTATTGTCACATGAAAGAAGTAGGTTCATGCTATGAAATGAGCCCCATTAGGCTTTTTCGGTCATTTTTGATTGTTTAAATGTGTTCGCATCTTCCAGCTGAAGCACGATGTAGGCCCTGGAGTTGAAAGGTATTTGTCAGTTAACATCCTATTTCGCACTTATTTCATTACCCCCTGGTAAACATTAAAATCGTTCTCCACTAATAAACAAACGTTGTTTTTATAAAAACAACAATAAAGGGATAAGCCTGACCATTTTGCAACAACAAAATACTACGGTATCCCGAACAAACAAGACACACTGTTCCCTGAAATTTTTATATCATGTAATTGAAATAGGTTTATCATTATAATTGTACTATGTTTACATGTCTGCTTATTAAATTGATATTGAATTTCATCATGTTTTAAATTGAAAACTGTCGTTTGACTTAAATCGCACCAGGGGGTTGGTCTAGGGGATGGTAGTTTGGGTTACCAAAGATTTATAAATGGGTACGTGGTAATATGGTTGGGAGGGCTATAAAGAGGCATGACATAATACTGCATATCCTTTCTGCTTAAATAAGAAGTAAATTAAACCTATTTTCAAATTACGTTTCTGTCTTGTTTTTCCCCGTTGAATGCTTTAAGAAAAATCTATTTAAATTAATTCATTGTAGCTGATCTGCGGTAGACTGTGGCAAGACCCCACCACACCGACGAGCATAAAGGTCGAGGAAGTAAGCATGCTGCCGCTATATGTCTACATCAGAAGAAATCTGAGGTTCTACTGTAAGCCCGAATGGCGCAACCCTTAGTTGCATGCTACAAAACTGTAAAAACAATTTTGAAATTCAAATTTTTGAATGAAAAATTATTCAAATTGGTAAAAAATTTTAAAAAATACATATCATAACTTTTGACGTCATAACCGATTGACGTCGTATAAAAAACATTTAAAAATCGACTCATTTTTGATAAAACATTTAAAATTTTTTGACATATCAATGTTCTCAAGCGTTGATGCTTCTACCTGTATTCTTCTACCATGCTACTAAGCAAAGGCAAGGTGTATTTATAAGGTGTATGCATCAACCACAACAACTTACATTTTATGCATGGTAGAGAATACAGGTAGTCGCATCGACACAGCTCCTGGGCAATGAACTGCCAAACCAATTTTGGAATTTTAATTTTTGAATGAATAATTATTCGAATTTGTAAATATTGTTAAAAAATGCATATCATAAAAACCTAAGACAAAAAAATATATCGTAGAAGAAACTACATATGAGAAAAAATGCCCCGAAAGACGAAATGTTTAAAGAATATTCGATTGCAATAAATTGCATTCAATTGTTACACTCAAAATAATTGCAAGTTTTAATTTTTTTAGCTCATAATTCTAAGGCTAATTCTAATTCTAGAGAGGTCCGTCTATCTTTGCGTTTGTTCTTTGCAATTTGTTGCAGTAATCTCTTTTTCGAACGAATCGGTTTAGGTTGCTAAAATTCTGCATATAATGCAATACGAATAAATATTATGCCCGCTTTTCGGTATTTTGAGTAAATGAGAAGTATTCTGGTCGAAACAAATAGTTATTTATTTTCAAGGAAGGTAAGGTTGAAATTGAAATTGACAACTTAGTCCACAAGCAAAAATGAAAATAGTTATAAGCCATATGATTGTCAATTACACCTTATTAAATACAACTTGCCCAAGAAATTCCATGAATAAAGCAGAGAACGTGTATCATTCATAAATAGAAACTCTGGAGCAGATACATTTTGTTTAAAAGGATATTTAATATTTTTTTAGGAGATATTTTAATAAAAACAAAATATACGTGTGAAATTAGTGGTTACTTTCTTCAAATGCCCATTTTTGGCGGCTGCCTTTATATGGAAGAATTCTAAATATGCGCCTGAAAATTCCATAATATTTCTCAATTACTCAAAATACCAAAAAGCGGGCATAATCTTTGTTCGTATTGCATTATATGTAGAATTTTAGCAAACTACACCGATTCGTTCGAAAAACAGCTTACTGCGACAAATTCACAAAAGGACAAACGCAAATATAGAAGACCTTTCTAAATCGCCTTAGAATTGTGAGCTTACAAAGAAAATTAAAATTTATTTTTATATTTATTTTGAGTGTAATATTTTAAAGCAAAGCATATTGTTACAATTTGTTTTGGTTTTTTTCTATCAAATTTAATTGTTAGGTTAGGTTAGGTTAGGTTAGGTTAAAGGATGTGTGGCTGTGTAAAAACAACAACCACTCCACTCGGAGACCTACTGGCCCATTGTGATCATCCTAGTTTAGGAAAAAAGTGGAAGTGAGGTAAGAAACATAGTTAGTGTAGAATATAAGATTTAGAAGAATTAGAATTAGGGTTTGCGTCCACGGTGTAATCAGCGTGTCGTCCTTAGCCATTTTAGTCTTCTGGCTAATTGAAGAATGACTGCTGGTTCTGTTTCGGAGAGGCATGACAGGTCATGTAGTAAGTGCTTACCCAGAAGCCTATGTCTTACTCCGATAAGGGTAGGACAATGACAGAGTAAGTGTTCCACCGTTTCTGTTTCTTCCTCGTCCTGACATAACCTGCAGTATTCAGTGTCGTCACCCCCCCATTTTGAAGTCATGGCCTTTATGTTGCAATGACCTGTAATTAGACCCACCACAAGCTTCAAGTCCAACTTCGTCATGGACAAGAGTGACCGTGATCTCCGTTCGGAGTTCACCGGCCAAATCTTTTTGGAGATGATGCATCCCCTTCCAGATAGCCAGTTCTGTTGAAATCTTCCAAGGTAGTGTTTATGCAGTACTTGAAAGAAGTGGCATAAAGGTGGCTTCACTGAGCTCTCGATCTCTAGATCTACTGACTCAGATCCGCGTCTGGCCAATTCATCGGCAGATTCATTGCCAGATATATTGCAGTGTCCAGGGACCCAACAGAGCTTGACAACTGACTTAAACTTTTCCAGGGCATACTTGCACTCCAGAACAGCCATAGACTTGATTGTGAAAGAATTTAGAGCTTTTAGGGCCGCTTGACTATCGACATATATAGTCACCGGTCCATCCTGTTCGTTAATTCTATTATTCAGCAGTTCTATGGCCATTCTGACAGCAAATATTTCTGCCTGAAAAACGCTGCAATCGCTGTTTAGCCTGAAGGATCTTCGGATACTTAGGCTTTCACAGTAGACTCCAGCACCCGTTCCACTTTCCATCTTTGAACCATCAGTATAGACAGCTATACCGTCGAAAGGTGGAGTGCCACGGGACCAGATATCCCTGTTTGGTATGCGGATGTCAAGTAGATCAAAGCTGTGCCTAGGGAGTATATAGTCACTAGCTACAGCCTGATTACTTACGTTTTCCACATACTTAAGAATGACAGAGTGCCCGAAGGGTTGACTCCGCCATTGTCCCAATTCGTTGAGTCGCAGGGCACACCTAGCAGCTAGTTCCTCTACAAATAAGCCTAGAGGCTTTAAGTTGAGTAGGGTGTCTAGAGCGGATTGTGGGGTGCTCCTGACCGCTCCTGTAATTAGTAGCGATGCGACTCTTTGTACTTTGTCAATATTCTTGCTGAAGGTGGTTTTCCGTAAGGAATGCCACCACACAAGTCCGCCATAGGTTAGGATTGGTCGGACGACTGACTCATATATCCATCGGATAATATGGGGTTTAAGCCCCCAACTCTTTCCTATGGAGTTCTTGCAGGAATAAAGTGCATTTAAGCCCTTTTTCGCTCGCTCCTCGATATTCCTTTTCCAGCTTAACTTCTGGTCTAGAATGGTACCGAGATATTTTGCTTCCGAAGAAAGGCTTAGAGTTACACCATCCAGCATTGGGAGAGAGAGGACGAGTATTTTCCGCCTCCTTGTAAAAAGTACGAGCTCAGTTTTGGATGGGTTCACGCCTAAACCATTGCAGCGCGCCCATCTGGAGAGTTTAACCAGAGCTCCCTGCATAAGATCTGTAATAGTTTGCGGAAATCTCCCAGCAATCAGCAGGACCACATCGTCGGCGTAAGCCACGACCTTTGTTCCGCTGTGTTCCAGATCAAGTAGAATGTTATTTATCACCAGAAGCCAAAGCAGTGGTGACAAAACGCCTCCTTGTGGAGTACCCCTAGTGACCGTTTTCCTAACTGAACACTCCCCGATGCTTGAGTTGATGATTCTGCTGCTAAGCATAACATCAATCCAGTCGACGAGAAGTGGTGGCACACTAAGTCTTTCGAGAGAACTGTGAATTGCCTCTAATGTAACATTATTGAAGGCCCCCTCGATATCGAGGAAGGCCGCCAACGTGAAACATGAGCTGTTCAGGTTCTTCTCTATATAACCCACGACGATTTGCCTTTCATATAGGCGTGCTGAGCAGTGCTTACAGAGGTCAGGGGTATTAGAGATCTGATCTCTATGTCTATTAGTCTCTCTAGCGATTTCAATAGAAAAGACGAGAGACTAATAGGCCTGTAGTCTTTTGGAAGAACATGGCTTGGCTTCCCAGCTTTGGGAATGTAAGTGACTGTAACTTCCCTCCACAGTAGTGGGATGTGAGAAAGACGCAAACAAGCCTTAAATATCACCTCCAGGACTGGTATTATCTCCGCCGACGCATGCTGTAGCATGGCGGGGATAATGCCATCTGGACCCGGTGACTTAAAAGGTTTGAATGAGTTAATGGCCCACAAAATCTTGGGGGTGTTAACAATACTATTAGTCAGATTCACATTTTCCGTCCCACTATGCTGACTAGACCGTGTTGTCAATCGGTCATATACCGCATCAGAGCAGTTCGGAAAGTGAGTACTGGCTAATAGATTGAGAGTCTCTAAACCTGAGTCAGTCCAGCTACCATCAGCCCGCTTTATGCTTCCAATGGATTTTGGGTCCTTTGAAAGTACTCTACGGAATCTGGAGGCTGCGTTGACATCACCTATGGACTCGGTAAAACACACCCAAGACCGTCTCTTGGCCTTCTTGATCTCACTGTTGTACTTATTGAAGGCTAGTTTATAAGCTTCCCAGTCCGTACCCAGTTTGGTCTTGTTGGCCTTATTGTATAGTCGTCTGCTAGTCTTCCTGAGCTGAGCTAGGTCTTTCGACCACCAGACAGGCTGGTGTCTTTTACCCGGGAAGGTTAGCGGAGAGGCTCTTTCATAGCTGCCGATCAGGATCTTTGTTAGCAACTTGACGGAGTCGTCCACATCCGATGCCGAGGCCACTGGAAAATCACCAGTGGACTTAAGCATCCGTGCGGTATGCTCCGCAAATTGATTCCATCGAGCCCTTCTCGGGTTCCTATGCGGTTTTTGATTCAATCCCTCTACCGAAATTTGGAATGTTATTTTCCGGTGGTCCGAGAAGGAACACTCAGTCGAAACTTTCCAGTTCAGTATAAGTGATTCATCCATGTTAGTGAGAGTGAGATCTATGACCTCCTCTCTATTCTTAATACAAAAAGTCGCCTCTTTTCCCCGGTTACAGATTTTGAGATTATGAGATAAAATAAAATCAAAAATGTACTCACCTCTGGCATTGGTGTTACTACTGCCCCATTGAGAGTGGTGAGCGTTTGCATCACATCCAATGATGAGGCCGCCTTTTCCACCCAGTACTGAGGCCAGCTCCTCTACCACTTGGCCTGGTGGGTCGGGGTGCTCGAAGGGAAGGTACAGGGAGACGAGGAATAGTGTTTTGCCCGTCCTAGTCTCCAATCTGACCGCCGTGACGTCTCCTCCGCTGAAATTGTTGAGGAAGATTAAGTTTAAGTTTTTCTTAGCGACGATACACGTTCTAACCTTTTCCCCATTGGAGGTGGCATAGGTGATGTACCGCTCACTCCCTAGCCCAGTTACCTTGTTCTTAAAAATGTAAGGTTCCTGGACCAGGGCTATGTCAACTTCAAGCTTGGAGAGGGATAGGAGAAGCTCAGCCCCAGCTGCCTTGCAGTGATGCAGATTAATCTGCACAATGCTAAGCAGCTGTGGCTTCGTTCCTCCTACTGCGACAGCGGCGTTAGACGGAACCGAATCCATCCTGTGCCGAAGTGCAGTTTCCCTCCACGAGCTTGAAGGTATTCCTGGCCAGCAGTATCAACAGAAACCTTTATGACCAGGCCCCCTCCCTCCGTACTTGAGCCAACCAAGCGCCAGCCGTCCGTGCAGAGATTGGGATTCTGCTTCCCCAATATTGTCAGCACGCGTGCCGGGTCCACCCATGCTGTCAAAATCCTCCTGCAGGGGATATCCTTCAGGGATACAGCAGCAAGTGCACTTCCATCCCAAAGTCCCTGAAGGCCAGCTACTGCGGTCACGAGGAAGTTCTTTGACTCCTCATTTTCGCAGCAGATGACCTTCACTCCCTTGTAGACGGTAGCACTGCCAAACTGTAACCTAGAAGGATCCTCCCCCAGGAAAACCTGTTCCCTCAGACGGTCCTCAATGAGAAGCCACCGACTTTCGCTGATTTTGCCTTCCGGCTCAGCTCGGTCGATGACCGCTACACGGAGATTGTTTGATTGTCTGAGGCTGCTTGCACCGGCCTTGCCACTACCTCCCTACCAGCTACAGCTACTGGCGTAGAAGCCGCAGTTGGCGGAGGAGGAAGTTTGCCCGTTAACGGTTTCTTTGCCTCGGGATGTGGTTCCTCCGTTGACCGTCCTCTCTTCATCGTTATCCGAGAAGAGGATTTGGCCTCCTTTGGTTCCACCGGGGCAGAAATTCCGTTAGGGGCGTCCTTCCCTTTGTTCCTCAGTTTTCCTGAGTTAGAAGTGGTGGGGGCTACACTAGATTCCGTTGGTGGTGCAACAGCCGAAGCTGTCTTTCCACCGCCGGGAGAGGTGTTGCCCTTCAACCCAGCCCCACTAGTTGGCTTATCCTCAGACGGACTTACCTTATTAGCGGGGGCTGTAAAGAGAGAGGCAAGGTCCTTTTCGAGTGTACATTTAGGCACTTCCGGATGGTTCTTCTCGAACTTCCTTATTGCCTTCATGTTCACCCTAATCAGGGCCTTTTCCCTCTCTGTAATTTGTAAGGGTTCGCGACCGATGAAGCTCTTACAGTACCTCACCGACCGTTTGTAACCCTTCCTTATTTTTACCTCCTTCGATCCGGAGGCATCGCGGTTGGTTGGAACATCAGTGTCCCTTTCCACGACGCCATCCTCGATCCGGAGGTAGGTCACATCGGTAGGTACCGATGGAACCCCTTCCACAGGAGTTGACCCCCCCTTGGCAGCAGATTGAGTACTCTCTCCAGTTTTTGAAGCTGACTCACTCCTCAAAGATGAGGGTATGACGGTGACGTCAAGTTCCTCATCAGAGAGGGGTGAGTCATTCCCAAAGCCAGAGGGCACACTCTCTTGGCTGAGCCTTAGAGTGGTCTTCTCTAGAAGGGCGGACAGCTGTTCACTCTGTCGCTGTATGCTTTCACATACTACGTCTCTGTACGTTTCCAGAGTCACGTCCCCGCCCGAAGTTAAAATCTTGTCCATGGCCATGTCCTGGGTCGACACCTCCGAAGAGGTGGTTGAATAATTGTCGGTTCCTGTTTTTGTTTTTGTTGTTGTTTTTTGTTTTGTTTCGTTCTCCATAAGTTATCGGGACATTGGAGGTGACGAGGTCCGCCATGACATAGCCTCCATATCATGGTAAGGACTTGGCAGCTAAGCCTATTACTCGTCGAGGCGCCCAGGTATCGACGAGGCAACCGTTCTAATACAGTCGGTACCCTGACTGCAAACCTTGGAATACTGATGGGCACGGTTTACGTAACACCCCAGCATTAGGGGGTCCGTTGCGGTGGACCAGGCCGTTGACTGTATAGTTTAGGGGCGCCAGTGCCGCCTCGTCGAGTCCAGGGATCACAGGCACTCGGGTATTTAGTCCGAGACTCTCCCCCTAGAAACCGCTGAGCTGTCCGCGACTGCTTATTTGATTCGCATCTGCCCGATATATCTATCGGGCGTCCCACTATCCGCAACCCGTGGACGCGTCCGGTAGCACTCAGCTATGCTTCCGCGAACGGCGGACAATTTAATTGTCAAAATGACTATAGTTTCTATAACAACAATGTTGTTATTGTAAAATGTAAGTTGTTGTAGCTGATACATACACCTTATAAATACACATTACTACTAAGTTTATTTGTAAAGTAGGGTTCTCCCAATTTTTTCCCGAACCACCTACTCGCCAGTGGTTTTCTGGTACAAACCTGACTCCTGGAAATATTAAACTCATCAGTAGACTTTTCACGGGTCACACCTATGGCAAAACACATGTATTTAATAAATGCAGAAAACTCCAACTTATGTGATACATGAAATCAACCAAAGACCGACAACTATTAAATTTGTATATGTCCTAAAAGCAACAACGAGAGGAGAGAAATTACAAGATATTTACTATATTCTCAGACTTACCTGCAGTTCTTAAAACATTCTCCACCGTTAATTTTAATGAGATATGCAAATGCATTAATAAAAACAACAACCAACTGTAACATAAAGAATACATAACCTATAAACATGGCGCAATAAGAAAGGTTGTTCAACTTCAAAGAAACTTAGAAAATGCAACTCTGCACTGGAGCCTTAATGTGTCAATTAGACTTTTAAACATGCAACAATTGGTTTTCTTTATTTTACATTTTTTTCTCAAAATTGATATATCGGGAAAAACCCATATATTTAAATACATTAAACATGCGGAAGTAAAAAACACCTTGTCAAGAAAGCAAACAACTTGTTGCATTGATATTGAATAAATAATTGTAAAAATCGCTACAAAAACCGTTGTTGTAGCATCTCATACTGCTGTGTTCGATCTGACTCTTCTCAATCGGGTTCTGCCTCTAAGTCCAGTCTCAAAAAGGATGCAATCTATACGGGTCCACAACGAGACTAGTGTTAGGTGAGTAGGTTTGGCTGGACAGCGAAAAAGGTGCAGCGTGTCATGTGGTCCTGTGCCACAAGTTGGGCCGATGTTCTGCACATCGCTGTCGATCCGGGCCCAGTAGGAATTGAGGCGGCTGCACCACCCGGACCTTAGTTGAGCCAAAACTACTCGTTTTTTCGGGGCAGCTCCTGCTATTGAGCTGCGATGGTCTCCTAAAACAACATTCACTCTATATCCTTCCATAACTTCTGAGATCTTCTGTTGATCTCTCTTATACCTTTGTACATCTCTCTGTAGATCATGAAGGTCTTTCCTTACGTGCCTGGTCGGAGGTTGCCTATCCACCAGATGGTGATTCGGATGGCTCTGTCTGTAACACCCAAGCAGGTATTGCATTGGCAGCGGATAAGACCATCGCGTCCTCATGTAGATGGTCGACAGTTGTCGTGAGGAGGCACCCTGTTGCAGATCTAAGCGCGCCATTCTTGTACTAACGTTAGCGGACCACACGGGAGCCGCATAGTTAACCACAGACTGGCCTATCGTAAGAGGTCAACAAGGTTTCCTTATCAGCTCCCCAAGTGCTGCCGGCCAGAGACTTGAGAACCTTGTTCCTACTTCTAATCTTATCGCAGATAGCTGCGGTATGCGCAGACGACTTGACAAGGCTATCGAATGTGACCCCTAATACCTTGGGGTAGTTGGTGGTCGGAATTACAACTCCGTCGACCTGTATATTCAAAGATAGCCTCATCTACGCAGTCCATGTGGTGAAAAGTGTGGCCCTCGATTTAGTGGCGGATATCTTCATATTCATGGCAGTGAAAAATGCGGTTAGATCAACTAAGTAAGCATTTAACCGTTCGCATATTTAATCTATGATGGGTCCGGACGCCACGAGCGTACAATCATCTGTGAGTTATTATTATTTTGTCGTGGAATGTCAGAAAGGTAGAGGTTAAACAGTTCCGGAGATATCATCCCACCTTGGGGAACTCCCTGTTTCACTCTACGGTAGCTCGCCTTCTTGTTTCTGGATTCTACGTACGACTGGTGTCCACACATGTAGTTAATAATCCAACGTTTCAAACTCGGAGGGCGGTGCTTTCAATATCCTCGAACAGTGTGGCATGATTGACTGTATCAAAAGCTTTTGATAAATCAAGTGCCACCATAACTGTTCTATAAGCCCTGTCACTCTCGGGGTGGTCTATGAATTTCCGGTTGAAATAACACCCGCACTTTTTTCGGATCTGTCACTTCTACGCCGTTGAGACAGATGTCCGATCATCCTTTTTCCAGGGTTCGTGAGCGATTTTACTTGATCCGGTACTGATGTTGCAATGCTTCAGATGTTCTACATATATTCTCTGAATTCTTTCCAGTTGGCTTTTCCATGGTAAAGGAAAGTGCGGCGTTCAGAGTCTATGAAATCGGGTGGTCTGTTGATGGCGACAATAATGGGGAGGTGGTCTGAGCCTAGCGAAATGACTGATTGCCACGTTACGTCATTCGTCAGACCTGGGGACACGATAGATCTGTCCGGCGAACTGTGGTAGTCTCCCCTTATTCTGGTGGGCGCGTTCTCATTCAATGTGCAAAAAATGAAACAAAGCCAAAATTTGTATGGAAGTTTAGGTTTTTTTTTTATGAAAAACTAAACACTTGCAACTTAAAAACTTAATTAATAGTTCCCTTAATTTAATAAGTTTTATTTTAATTGATGGAAATTTAATTTCCAATAATATTCATGAATCCAGACCACTTGCAGTTTTATCAGCGCTTGAAAACATTGGTTTTGAACAAATAATTTTTTTAGAATATATAATTTGGAAAAAGGAGCAAAAAGACGACTTTGGTGATTCCCTTGAGGGTAAAGCAATATTAATTCCGAAATATTGCCGAAGACAACATACAGTATGTCAAAAATGACTTTACACATCTAAAAAAATTTTAATTTTTAACTTCGTACCCCAAAAAGAACACGCACCTTTTTTTATTTTTTTTTTAATTCCATTTTATTTATACGCAGGTACAGCAATGTTAGAAAACTCAAAAAATTAAAAATTAAAATAGGAGGAAGAATGGAACTAAAACAAAAAATATCAAAATTTCACAATGTCAAATGACTCTTTTCACGAAAGCAAAGAAAAATATATAATATTTAAAAAAATGAATACTAGTAATATTTGTTTGTTTTTTTAGTATTTGGTATGGCCACCCTTCGCATCTAGAACACATTGCAACCGCTTTTTCATGGAATGAACCAACTTTTTCATGACGTATTGACTAGGTATTTTATGCCATTCTTCTACAATAGCGGTTTTAAGTGATGTCATGTTTTTGGGTTGCCGTTTAGCCACTTTCTTCTTCAAATAGGCCATAAATTTTCTATAGAGTTTAGATCCGGATTCTGTGCAGCCACATGCGCACCATATGTGATTTATGTTTAGGATCGTTATCCTGATAAAATTTGAAATGTGGTTTACCGCCGTTTAAAAAACCAAATTTTTTCGCACTGTTATGCAAATGGATTTTTAAAATATCAAGATAATGTGGTGCATCCATTGTAGTTTCGATAAAAGCTAAATCACCGACACCTTGGCTGGATATGCACCCCCAGAGCATGACGGACATTTTTCCAAATTTCACAGTTGGAATTATATTAAAATTTTGCAGCGACGTTAAGGGCTTGCGCCACACTCTGCCTGGTCCATCGTTGTAATACATCATTTTGGTTTCATCGCAAAATATGACGTTGTCACAGTACTCCTCTGGTTGCACAATATTGATTGTAGCGAAAGAAAGACGTTTCTCTGTGTTTGTTGCAGAAAGAAGAGGTTTTTTACGAGCTGCTCTTGATGCATATTTATTTTTCAATATGATCTGGCGAACAGTTTCATGAGAAACAACAACGCCAAAATCTTCCTCGAACTCTCTTGCAAGTGTCCTGGTAGAAGTTTGGGGGTTTTGATTAAGTTTTCTTATCAGAACCCGTTCAACGCGTTTGCTAATTTTAGGTTTTGGGCCACCTCCACGCTTTAGCTCAAGTCTTCCCTCTCTTTCGGCTCGATTAATGACATTGTAAATAGTCTTGCGTGATACCGAAAAAATTTCTGACAACTCCTTTGCACTTTTTCCCAATTGGTGGTTGTAGTAAATTAGCTGAATAACTTCAAATCATAATCTTTTGCCTGGTATTTTGCGAAACACAATTCTCTTCATCCAGATGACACACAAAAACTATTTATCATCAAATAACTGAATCGATCATAGAAAAGAAGCATTTGCATGCATAGATAACGGTAAAGTACCGTTAGAAGTTCAGTGGGTGCCAAAAGAAATAAAAAAGGTAATGTGTTTTATAGTGTGTTAGTATTACACAAGACGCCGCTTTTTTCTTTGTTACATAATTTGAAACCATGTACGTAACTATATTTAATAAAATTTAAGTTAATCGGATAAAAGAATAGTCGGCTTTCTTATGAAAAAAGTATAAAATGGTATTTATTCCTCCTTAAGTCTTTCTTAACAAACTGTATAACCAAAATGTAAGGAAACACATGTCTTCTATGTATCGCTTTCCTTTATAATCTGCTGAACTTTTCATGTAATTATTGAAAAATTTAATTTTGTCGCACAATGGTATTCTTGCAGCAATTGTAGACATAGGTTACAGATCATCTTTTGTAAAACAGAACAAACTTAATAAAAACAAATATTTTTTTTTGCTATACCAAAAGAATGTAACAAATCGCCTTTTAAAATTAACAAATTATACTCAAATTGCTAATATTGAAGAACTTCTTCAGTAATGTGCATAGGAAAATGTTATACAAAATAAATAATATAGTTGGTAGTTGTTGCTCCTCCTACTAAGCTATACGTCTCCTGGATTTCATAATATAAGAAATAATAAATTAATTAAAAATAAATTGAAAATTAAATAAAGGCATGCAAAGCCAGTAGTAAATATTTTTTAATATATGCCTAATGTGAATACACAGAAAAATAAACTGTGAGAGAATTAAAGTTAAGAACGGAAGCACTGACATCTGCAAAATGCGTTTAACTGTATTCTAGTACTATCGTAGTGATCTCTTTATGATTGAATCAAATCCCATTCCTGGTTGAGACTTGGAAGCGTGCGGATCAAAAAGAAACAGAGCTGTGAAGAGCAAGAACGAAAATTAAAAAGCGAAAGAAGATTTTGCTGTATTTGATAAATTTTGTGATGTGGCGCGTTGCTAACAGTGGTTGTGCTGCATAGAAGAGCCGAAATTGCTGCAATTTTAATTTGTGGAAAATTTAGCATTTTTGGTGGTGGAGTGGCAAAAACAAATTTGTGCATTTGATAAATTGATGTGCCCTGGAAAAAATCATAAAATTGTGTGCTTTCTCCTGAAAACCAAATTAAAAGTAATTTCGGGATTGGATGATGATGGCTGAACAGACAAAGTTGAGGCTATGGACACAGTAGTGACTGTACCTCAGTTTAAAGGTAACGGTACCAAAGATGTCGCTGAAAATAGAGATGCATGTGTGACTACGAGAAATAAAAGGGGGTTTGAGGCGATGTATGCGAAGGCAGCGGGGATGATGGTGAGAGCAAAAGCGGTAGAAGCAAAAATGACAATGCAAATTCCAACACAGAGAATTTGTACAAGAATCAAAAGAAGAGGCGTATTAATGAAGAGACGCTGCTGTACACAGAAAATCATAAAGGTAAGTTCATGGTATTAGTGGATACAAGTGAAGAAGGGAATATGAATAACAAAAAAAATAAAAAATGGCCCTTTGAAAAAATCAATGGTATTAACGCAAGAGAATTGGAAAAAATTAAGCAAGTAGACGCAATTGGAGCAACCTTATACAAAATTACCTCTAAAACAATGGAAGCGGAAAATATGCTCATTTGCAATGAACAAACAAAGAAGCGTAACATGCGTGTTTTTATTCCATTTTTTTTTTTAACTTTCGGCATTCTAAAAAAATGTATAGTTTCGTATTCCGACGATGAACTCTTTAAAGGGATTGTGTCGGATAGAAATCTGGCCTCTGTGACAAGATTCACAAGGAAAGATGATAGCACAGAATCAGGGTTTAGACCTACTGAGACATCAAGGTGGGTTTTTACGGTGATGGTCACCCCTCGTGGGCAGTGTTTAATCACGTTAACACTTTTTATCCTGCCATCAGGCAATGCTTCAACTGCGGGCGCTTGCCTGTCTATATAAAAGAAAATCAAAAACTTACTGAACGGGAAAAACAAACTAAAGGACTTCTTAAATTCATGTATGACTTTTTTTTAAAAAGATGCAAATAAAGTGGCTGTAGATGCAAAGTATTCAAAAGTGTGACATAACATTTGAAGGTAGTAACAATAATAAAATCTCAAATGAAAATGATGCATTAATTAAAAGTTTTCCAGTACAATATACAATCTTTCAAGAATAACAAAAACTTCATTGAATTCTTTGTCAACAAACACAACTATGACATCATAATTTTTTCTGATTTTTTTAAGAAGATAAGAGAAGCAGAAACATTTTTATCAATTACAATCTATTGCAAAAACTCAGACCAGATGGCTATGGAGAAGTGGCCTACCCCTATGAAAAAAAAAGAAAAAAAAATAGAATTCTCTATAATTGAATACGATACTGACCATGACATCCTTATCATTAAAACCTCGAATTTACAGCGATACTTTGTCATTGTCTCTGCTTACTTTTCACCAACAATTTCAAATATTTGTTTCAAGTAGGAGGTTTCTAAACTACTTCTCTTCTTGGAAAACTTTCAGAATGTAATATTATGTGGTGATTTCAATGCCCGCGACGAAGCCTGGGGAGATCATCATACTTCTCTGCCTTTAGGCAGAGAACTGCGGATGTCGATCACCGAAGTTGGTTATCTAGGTCTCAATAACGGTGGTTCCAACTCCTGATTTAACTTTTCTCAGTACTGAGTCCGGGGTGAACTGGAATGTTCTTGATGGACATTTCGGTGACAGCCTCCACCTTCAAAGGTAATGAAGCCTAAAGGCCATAACCTCCTCCACTAAGTAAAACTCATGAAAGCGCTTTGCGAGCTAGATCTAGAACCTAACATGCCGTCCATAGAGGATGTCATACGTTCTATAGAGGATGCCATACATTCTACAGAGGATGCCATACGTTCTAACAATTTAAGTGCCAACAGAACACCAAAGTATTGGTGGAATGAATCTTTGACTGTTGCACATAGAAATCAGCATGCAGCTCTTAAAAAGCAAGAAAATACCCCAATTACCAAAATCTATCTTAAGCTAGACAAGAAGTAGAAAATTGGAAAATGAAGGTCGAAATGGCGAAAAATTATAGTTTTCTTGCTAAAATCAATGAAATTAATAAAAATGCAAACCCAAGGGAAGCTTGGAAATGAAAAATAATGTAAGAAACAGAGAGTCTGCTGAGGAGAGACTATAGAACAATGACAGGAGTAACCACTATCTTCAGTATCTGAAAGATCCAGTATCTGGTGATAAGCAAGATTTACTCGGTTAAAGCGATCAACATAGAGTCCACGAGCAAGTTGTCTTTGACTTTGACCATTTTGAGAAAATATTATCGGAAATAAAAAAGGGTCTGCGGGAGGGTACGACAAAAAACCAATGAGGTGATCCATGCGCTACCTGGTATATTTAAAAGAGCTATGCTGACAGCTTTGTATAATGCCTTTTTGGATAACACAATTAACGATAATTGGAGCATTAATAAAATAGTCCCAATTCCAAAACCTAACAAGGATCTAAGTGTCATGTCAAACTATCGACCAATATCCCTAATTTCTGTTTTTATGAAATCCATCAATTTAATGCTAGATCTTTCGCATATAGAAAGAGCATGTCCACATCTACATGCTTAAATGAGTTTCTACATCGTGTAGCACTACTAAAGGCAAACAACTATAAAGTTCTAGTCTTATCGCTGGACATAAATAATGCCTATAACTGTGTGCGAGTTAATACTTTGGGCCAGCTCTTGAGAAAGCACCACTTAAATGCCTCAATAGTAAATTGGATTATAAATTTTCTATCTAAAAGGATACTGAGACTAGGTGATAAAGAAGTCGTGGTGACAAACGGCATACCACAAGGAAGCTATCTATCTCCTCTGCTCTACACGGCAAATCTTCATAATTTGGAAGATAACAAAACGCTAACTTTTCAATATGCCGATGACTTCCTGTGGCCTTGCAACACTTATAAACAAAGGCAGTGGCCTTTTAAAGAAAAGGTAGTGATATAAACTTATCCTTCAACCCAGAAAAGTCGAAGACGATTTACTTTGCTAAAAATAGAATCAAACAAATTGTGCTGAATGTCGATGAATACAGAATAGAACTGGTGAAAAAAAGAAATTTTTGGGCAGAATTATCTCAAATTCCTTATCGGCCAAAGACCACTATTCGCATATCAAGAATCCCGTAAGTAACAGAACTAGACTTCCCAAATGCCTAACTCCCTCTAAAGGAGGTCTACATCCAAAATAGTCTTTAAACTTATATAAAAGTCTTGTGAAAGCTAAAATAGACTATGGTAGAACAACGACTGCCAATTCACCAAAGTATATCAACAACAATATCGAGAGACTTCAAAACGAGATGATAAGAAGATCCCTGGGGGTTAGTAGATCGTCGCCAAATCATGTTATATATGCCCTAGCTGGAGAATTGCCTCCAAAGTACAGAGCCAAACTTCTCCCTGCAAAGGAGACACTTAATATCAAGCTGAATAATAATGTTTTTTTTGACATAATTAAAAACAACCCTCTTGTTAAATCGAGCTACAGCGTCATCTATCACCAATTTGAATATATATGCCGTAAAATCAAGATTATTCTATACAAACTTCAAAAAGTTTGACTGTCAGAACCAACCTGTTGCCATCCACGAAAAACATTACTCCTAATGAGTGGGAGTTGTCCTTTTTTAAAATAAGAAGTTTTGTATTAATGCAACAGATGTCCCGTTTAACACTGAGACCACGGGATGCAGTGTTTACAATGAAATAAAAGATTTCAAATTCCTTTTCAAAATTGACTTCAACACAGATGTGTTATTTTCACAAATAGCCTTACAGCGTGTAAAGCTCTAAACTCAGATATTTTAGAAAGGTCTTCTATTGAAAAATTTCATATTGTCTGGATTCCTGCGCACAGAGACATTAGAATAAACGAAAAGGTTGACCTGCTAGCCAAACTAAAAGCCATGGTTTTATAAAATGAATTTTGGGCCTCGCGATACAAAGTTCATCAACAGATTGATTGTCGCATTTATAGAGGTCTACCTGTTTGGCTTGTAATGTCAGAATTACTATCAAACAAGTCAAAAAGTAGTAAGCCGATCTTTGAATACCCTCCACCATTCGGAACGAATTTGGAAATTCTCAGAAAATAAAATCATTAAAACATTCTGTTAAATTTTTAAAAATACCAAATATAGGCATTATATTGAGGTGCATACGATGTAGGCCTACATAGGCATTGTTTGTCATAAGCTATTACCATATTCAAATTCGTAACTCGAAATAAACGGTGAATAATGTTGCTAAAATCATCAAAATATCGTATATAGGGAGGTACCGTTATATCGGAGCTATGCGAAGACCTGGACCTGCATAGACAATTTTCTGTCACAGGCTGTAGCATCCATTACGAACTTCAAATACCACACCTCAAACAATTTCGGTGGGTATTGTACCTAAAATCGTCAAAATACCGAATATAGGGATGTACTGATATATGGGCCCTATACGAAGACCTGAACCAGCATAGACAATTTTCTGTCTTAGGGTGTAGTATTCAATTCGAACTTCAAATACCAAATTTGAAACAATTCCGGTGAATAATGTCGCTAAAATCATCAAAATACCGAATATAGGGGGGTACCGTTATATAGGGGCTATACGAAGACGTGGACCTGTACAGACAATTTTCTGTCTTAGGGTGAAGTATCCAATTCGAACTTCAAATAACAAATTTGAAAAAATTCCAGTGAAACAATTCCGGTGAATAATGTCGCTAAAATCATTAAAATACCGAATATCGGGAGGTACCGTTATATGGGGGCTATATGAAAACGTGGAACTACATGGCCCATTTACGAACTTAACCTGCCTACTGGAAAACTAAACATGTGTGCAAAATTTTAGCCATCTATCTCAATTCATTCAAAAGATAGCGTGATTACAACAGACAGACGGACAGACAGACAGACAGACAGACGGACAGACAGACAGACGGACATGGCTAAATCGTCTTAGAATTTTACGCTGATCAAGAATATATATACTTTGTTGGGTCTCACATGAGTATTTCGAGGAGTTACAAACGGAATGACAAAGTTAATATACCCTCCATAGAATGGTGGAGGGTATAAAAAATTAAAAAGCCAAACAACTTATTGCATTGATTATGGATAAATAATTCGAAACCACGAAAACTGAATGAGAAATAAAAAATTATTTTCAAAATCATGTTCTATTTATCAGTAAAGGTTTATTTCGATGTTGTTGTTGTAGCAGCTCATACTGCTGTGTTCGATCTAACTCTTCACAAAAAGGATGCAACCTGTATGGGTTGTAGTTAGGTGATTAGGTTTGGCTGGACAACGAAAAAAGTGCAACGTGCCATGTGGTCCTGTACCACAGCTGGGCAGATGTTCTGCACATCCCTGTCGAACCGGGCCCAGTAGGACGTTAGTTGAGCCAAAACTACTCGGGGTTTTTGGAGCAGCTTTCGCTCTTACAGTCTCCTAATACAGTATTCGCTCATATATGCTTCCATAACTTCCCAGACCGCGTTATAATAAATACTATTCAGTCACGCTTGATAGGTCTGTTAATCTAGAAACATTCTATTATATCTTTGTACCTATCTCTGTAGATCATGAAGGTCTTTCCTTACGCGCCTGGGCGGAGGTTGCCTATCCACCAGATGGTGAGTCGAATGGCTCGGTCGGTAACACCCAAACAGATATTGCATTGACAGCAATTTGTTATGCTGTCACACCGGTAGAACCTTCGCCTCCTCATGTAGTTAATCGACAGGTATCATGAGGAGGGGGTATAGTATATATTCGTGTATACTACCTTGGGGTAGTATACACGAATATATGTTCGTGTAGATTTTGTAGGTGTATACGTTGATATCAGCGTTTTGAAAACACCCGAAATTCAATATTTTCTGTACATTTTGTTATTATTGAAAATAACACACACATATGTTGCGGGCTTTGTAAACGCAAAATGCTACAAGAAAGACCACAAAAAAAATTTTGCGTGGAAGGACTACAACCCATGAATTACTCCCAGTAATCGCTAGAGTTGGGGAAGCCAGCGGTAGCTATAGTGGACACTCCCGGATGGGCAGGCCACTGTAATGTCTCTCGTGACCTGCCGTGTTCACTAATTTTTGTTTTTTTTTTTTTTATGGGGGGAGTAAATAATGGAGACATTTTATTTAAGATTTAAGATTATTAAGATTTAAGATCAAGTATGTCGATTTTTATTTAAGATGCCGTTTTTTTATTTTAACTGATGTTAAAAAGTTGCGGATGTGACGAAGTATTGTTAGACTTCATCAGAATTTGAATGGTCGCAGAGGTGAACCTGGAGTATCAGACATACCGACAATCATAAACATATACTTTCTATCACGAGTTTTATTTATTATTTATTTTTTTTTTTTTTTTTGGACCGACAACAAATATATACATTTAAGTTTTTTTTTTATTTGTATTCCTCTACGTATATTAATTGATATTTTAAGTTTATTTATGTGATTTACTGTTGAAGTTAGGTACGTCAACTTTGATGTTTTATTGAGTTTTTATTTGAACATTATTCGTTTACGTTCCTAGTAAACAAGTTTTGAAACTGTTCGTCGGATCCCCTTTTAGTCCAGTGTAGAAAAGAGCTCTTGTTTGGGTGACGTTAGGGTGGGTCGAGTACTCGAAAATAAAGAAAACATTAGAGTTATCTTCTAATATGGTCAAAAGACAGTTCGTTTAAAAAAATTTAAAAGAAAAAGAAATACTTATTAAACTCCAATTCTTAAAGTAAAGACAATACAAATATATATTTATTTTATTCTAATTTCTTTTAACGAGTTATTTTTACTATTATAGTTTAATTTATATTTTTTACAATTTTATTCATACAAATTTATGTTAGTTTTTTTTAATATAGTTTTAACATTACTAATAATAAAATGACTTAATGTATGCTTAAAGAAAAAAAAATGAGGATGTAAGTTGTTAAGGAGGGAATAAAAGAGAGGTAATTGGTGTGGGATTGTGCGAAAAAAGGGGTCATCAGGACAAGGAAAGGAAGAGATGAGAAGGTAGGGATTGCGGCTAGGTTATGGACTTGGTTGGTACTGTGTTCATCATTATAGTGTTTTTCTTTTGTTGTTGAATTCCCTTAGTTTATTGTTGTTGTTCCTGAGCCGGATGTTGGGATGGGACTCACCCCAATGGGAGTCGGCAGAGCTGGTCGGTGATGTGAAGACATCTCAGGCTGCCTAAGAGGGATACATAACAATATTGTGCCCAAACCAAAGAAACCATGGGGTTTGTAGACATACCATAGGTTTGTAGGAAGTGTATTCCATCGAGACACTTGGAAATAGATCACTAAAAGTATAAGAAAATAGACCAACATTACTACTTTGCATTTGGAACAACGAATTCAAAGGTTTCTGTAGCCATTCTGAACTGGTGCCAGAACTTGATGTACAAAAACGTTTGAAGCCCGTGGTTTACATGGAAAGTTTGTGATGAAAAATACATACCAAGATATGTTGTGACCCGCTCTGATCAGAAGGTTTCGCAAAAATTATCTTGGAAGATAGCATAGAATAGTATCCGTTTGAAATTTAATGGTGACCCAGATTCATTAACAGGGTATCCGCTCTGGCTTTAACCAGAGGGCAGATGTATCCGTTTAGATGAACTGGAAAGCTTTAAAAGAGGACCTCCTGTAAAGACAGATAAAAATATTTATAGTTACAATTGTGTTTAAATTGTATTTTTGCGTTGACAAAAAGGTGTAATGAGTACAGGGACTAGGTCCAAAGTAAAAGCTAAAAAGAGAGGTAGACCACTGTTATTTGATTTAAATAGAACCATAGATAATTCAGAAGGAAAGAAAACAAAGGTAGCCAGTGACTCAACAGAAATGTCTGAAGAAACACCTACAGGTGGCAGTAACGTCCATGATTTTTCAGAGACGATAAATAGCCGAACCCCCATCATGAATTCCCTAGGACCTGTGTTCTTGTTACAAACGAAATAAAGGATTTAGAGAGTTCGGTTCAGTCTGTCCAATCTGAAATGAACGAAATTATAAAGGCATTAAGCGAATTATTGATTAATATGCAGAAGATCGTTCAAAATACGGTCCAGCCTACACAACCTCTTGCGAATGTACCAATAGCTCTAAATCCAAACACCAATATCGCTCAAAATGCTTCAGCCCGAAACGACAATATTCCTAATCATTTTCGTAGCAATACCGTTCCAAACAGCGACGCCCCAACGAGTTCCAATAATAGTTTACCCCAATAAATACTTATCCGGGAAGACCACTGCCCATTGAACTAACCAAGGGAATATCGTTCGTATAAACAATCTAGGACTAAGTATTACCAGAAGCAGTATAAAATACTCTGGACTGAGATAATTAGGGATTTCCTCCTTTTAGTTTCCGGTAGAGCAGCGTCGTGGTATTGACTCTTCCAAAAAATCCATCAATTTCATGACTGGGAGGAACTAAAGTACTATTGAGTCAGTATCAAATATCTCGTTCTAATTTTGAGATTCTCACTGACCTAGCCCAAAGAAAGCAACACGCTAATGAATCGGCAGATAGCTTCTTCCATACAATGGGTCAAATCCGAACAAAATTGGTTCAACGAATTTCGGGATTTGATATGATGAAGATAATGAAAAAGAATGTGAAAGAATACATCGGGAGAATTATCTACCCGATACCGGTCACCTCTGTTGTGCAACTCCAAATCGAGTGCAACGAGACAGAAAAAAACTTCTTGAGGCGAGAAAATAAACCAGCTTTTGCAACATCTCGACGAATTAGACAAGTAAGCGAACTTTACGAGGAAACGGACTTGGTGGCAGAACAATCATATGGAAATGAAGAAATTAAAGTGTCTGTTGTCCAAACCGCAGCTGACTTGCTGGAATTGTAGAAAAAAAGGACATGGTTTCCGTGAGTATGAAGGGACCACGAGATCCCTTTTTTGCTATAAATGTGGCAATCCTGGGACTACAACGCCAAAGTGTGGTATTTGTCAGCAGGGAAACTACAAGAAAGGCTTAGAGATGAAGGGGGCTCGCGTCCGAAATACAACCCCGGAAAGTAATATCTCCAAACTTTAAACTCCAGAACAATAATGAATGCCATGACACAAAAACCTACACCCAAAGAAGGCATCAAATTTCGTTTGATGAGCGTCAGAAACATTATAATGAAGTTAGGGATAGAATTTAACTGTTCAAAATACTGTAAAAAAATCCCAAAGTTCGTCAAAAACTTAGAGATAAGAGAAGAAATTTTAAAATGATTGTCGATGCCATAAACCGAAGCAGTAATATAATGACCCTAGACCTTTCGCAGATGTTGAAATCGAAGGAATCCGATTAAAAGGGTTGCTAGACTCAGGGCCTCAGTAAGTTTAATGGGAAAAGGCTGTAGGGAAATTATACAAGAACTTGGCAAAGAAGTAGCACTCATAGGGCTAAAGTAACCAATGTTACCGAAATCACGAAAAATGACTACTTAGATTTTGATACCCTAGAGTTCGAGAGTCAAGAATATCTTGATCTCATTAAAACTGTTACCGACAACAAAGAAAAGTTGCCAGATTTAAAAGTAGAAGATGGGTATGTTTTTAAAATGGTGTTACCTGGTTTGGAAGAAAATGAGGAACTCACATAGAGGTTATGGATTCCCTCAAATATAACATTAGAAATAATAAAAAAGCCCATAATTCTATGATGCCTGCACATGGCGATATAATAAAGAACGTATCAGACGATTGTCCTCGAATGACCGTTCAAGTGCGTGAATACGTAAGGAACTGTCAGGTTTGTAAGGAAACCAAAGCTAGCAATCAGCATATAATGTCCAGTGTAGGAAAGGAGGTAGTAACTGATAGGCCGTTCCAAAAGCTTTATATAGATTTTTTTAGGAAAATACCCAAGATCCAAAAAAGGCAATGCATACATTTTCATCGTTGTGGATCACTTCACTAAATTCACCTTTCTCAAAGCAATGAGGGAGGCAACAGTCGGCAACGTGATAAAATTCCTTGTCGATGAAATTTTTTTTTATAAATTTGGTTTCCCGAAGTGATCCACAGTGATAGTGGTGCACAGTTTACCTCCAAAATGTTCAAAGAACTGATGGACACCTATAAAATAAACCATATGAAAGCAGCCATATATTAGCCACAGTCCAACGCATCGGACGGTGTTAACCAGTCGGTAATTTGTGCCATTCGGACATATCTCGATAAAGATCATAAAGACTGGGATATGTATTTATCTAAAATAGAATGTGCATTGTGAAATTCTATACACACATCGACTGGTGCTACACCGTTCTTTGCGTTGTTTGGCTTTCATATGTATTCAAATGGACATGATTATAACTTGGCAAGAAAATTGAAATCCTTAACCGACCATGAGCTAATTGATATGGATAGACCAAGCAAGCTAGAACTCATAAGAGCCAAAATAAAAGAAAATTTACATCGAGCTTACATAAAAAGTTCTAAAAAATATAATAAACGTGCAAGGGTGTGTAAATTTCGACCTGGACAAGAAGTCTACAGGAAAAATACCGTCTTATCCGAATTTTCGAAAAATATTAATTCAAAATTCTGCAAAAAATTTGTTAAATCTCAAATTGTCAAGTCCATTGATCAAAATATGTATGGACTCGAGTATATGCAAGGGAAATCTATTGGTATTTACCATGTTAAAGACATAAAGTATTACTGCAATATAGATTTAAATTTCATGATAGACAAGTGCAATAATAGAATTAAGTAAATTTAATTACATGTCGTGCTTGTCCCATTCATAGATTTACTTCTATAGTGCAATATACACTACGTCTGTGATATACCCTAATGTACCTGATTTTCATTTAGAAGTGGTTATTTTCATGATCTATACCCTACCTCGTAATTATAAATACGCCCGATCTATACCTCCAGTAAGATTCTACACCCTATCATCGTTGTACATCCATATTATATACCCTATTTGGTAATTAGATGTCAATATTATGACTTACGTAATCTTCCGATTTATTCGAGCATGATTGTGAGTGACCCGATTTCTGTTCCAATTTTTTTAGATCCAGTCGACTGACCTGTAAATACACACCAAGTAAGGACTTATGTGACTGACTTAAAAGAAAAATACTTCCCTAAATTAAAAGTTGACTCACAGCCCGGCGTAATCTCAGGGGGTGAGGTTTCCCCACGTTGGGCCAGATCCCGGACGTAACATAGCTCGATATAGCCCTCACACCAGTCCTGTCTTTATGTCTCGTCAGCCTTGGAGTTTTGTTGCGGGCTTTGTAAACACAAAATCTTAAGTCGATGGCAAAAAAATGCGTGGAAGGGCTTTAGGAAGTGGCCTTTCCGGGGAGTTGGGGAAGCCAGCGGCAGCTACAGTGAACACTCCCGGATGGGCAGGCCACTGTAATGCCTGCCGTGTTGACTAATTTTTTTTTGTGGGGGAGTAAATTATGGAGACACCTGAGCACTGAAAAGCTGGAACACATAGTATCAAGTATGTTTAGCCATGTCCAAATGCCGTTTTTTTTGCATTAGTTCTTTTATAAGAAATTGTGGGGAAACTGGATTATCATGCCATTAATCCGTTGCCCACACTGATCAAAAGCCCCACATGTGAAATGACAGAAACAACATTCTCTACCATAGGAAGGCCAAATAACCGCTGGGGAATACTTGCCTCTATTAAAAGAGGTTGATGTTTCCTGCTTCTCATCATGGGGGATATACCAAAGCTGAAAAGAAAGAAAAAGTATTGACAAAAAATTTGGAGCAAGTTGAGTTTAGGGGCTATGCTCGGATCATTTTGAAATTTTTACCGCAGGTAGGTATTTGTAACCTGATTACGGCAATGTAATTTTTTTGTGGGGGAAATACCCGGTTACCCGGTTATTCGACCCAAAAGTTCGAATACAACATCCGGTTTGTATCCGGTTCTACGTAACCGATATCAATAAAATGGGTATCATTTGAAAGCTTATGAAAATACCTATCCAACAAGTGGTCATATGACGGGGTTGCTGGTTTCGGAGAAATTTAGGAAAATTTGCATTTTTGTATGAGTACTTTTTGAAAAACCTATAAAAACTCGAAAATGGACCCATTATAGGGTCTTAAAATCTATACACTATATTATAGCTAACACTATTGCCTTTCCAAAATGGTGTCATATGTGTTGATATCTTTTGTGGTTCCGTGGATATAAGAGATAGAATTCATTAAATTATATTTTTCTCCAGTCTAGATGCATTTGACTTTGACCTTTATAGCTTTTTTAAGCAACCGGCCTTCGGCCGGGGCTTAAGATTTTCTCCTCTGGGGTATGTCCAACACCGGCTACGCGATCCATAGTTTTTCTAAAAATTGTACATTTTGTAAGTAGCCGGCCTTCGGCCGGGGCTTAAGATTTTCTCCTCTAGGGTATGTCCAACACCGGCTACGCGATCCGTAGTTTTTCTAAAAATTGTAATTTTTGTAAGTAGCCGGCCTTCGGCCGGGGCTTAAGATTTTCTCCTCTAGGGTATGTCCAACACCAGCTACGCGATCCATAGTTTTTCTAAAAATTGTAATTTTTGTAAGTAGCCGGCCTTCGGCCGGGGCTTAAGATTTTCTCCTCTGGGGTATGTCCAACACCGGCTACGCGATCAATAGTTTCCTAAAAACTGTAGTTTTCGAAAGTTGCCGGCCTTCGGCCGGGGCTTAAGATTTTCTCCTCTGGGGTATGTCCAACACCGGCTACGCGATCCATAGTTTTTCTAAAAATTGTAATTTTTGTAAGTAGCCGGCCTTCGGCCGGGGCTTAAGATTTTCTCCTCTGGGATATGTCCAACACCCACTACGCGATCCATAATATTCTAACAACACCAAATTAAAAACAAAGCAGATTAACAAGAACGTTAAACCCGACACAAAACTTGGGTTCACTCAAACTGCTTTCATAAGTAACGACTTTAAAAGTCAATATCTTCGGAACTACAAAAGATATCAACACATATGACACCATTTTGGAAAGGCAATAGTGTTAGCTATAATATTGTGTATAGATTTTAAGACCCTATAATGGGTCCATTTTCGAGTTTTTATGGGTTTTTCAAAAATTACTCATACATTTTCCTAAATTTCTCCGAAACAGGTTCCAATTACCCCGTTGGATAGATATTTTCATAAGCTTTCAAATGATACCCATATTATTGATATCGGTTACGTAGAACCGGATGTTGTATCCGAACTTTTGGGTCGAATAACCGGGTAACCGGGTATTTCCCCCACAAAAAAATTATATTGCCGTAATCAGGTTACAAATACCTACCTGCGGTAAAAATTTCAGGTCAATCCAAGCATAGCCCCTAAACTCAACTTATGCCAAAAATTTTAACTAGCTGAAAACTGGAACGATACCGCTTGGTGTTGGCTGTTGGCGTTATGCGTGATATTGACATTTTCGTCATTTTGACATTTGGGTCATATGGTGAATCTAAGTCTCCAAATTTTAGGAAGTGTTCGGACAACCGAAAGATCTGTGTCGGCAAAACAGAGCGTGAAAAAAATTGAATGATACGGTATTATCTGCAAAAGGAGTTGTATTTAAGAGTGAAAGTTACTCTTAAAAGGTTCAAAGAAAATGGGATATCAGAATGTTGCAAAGGGTTTGTTGTAGATAAACCTAGAGGAGGACGACTTTTTTTAGGAAAAAAGGGAAAAATCTTGAGGGCTAGGAAAATGGCTATTAATGGAAAGGAACCATTTTTGCTCCCGAACCTATAGAAGGTAGTACTGATGGGAAAAAAGATTAGTTATTTAGTGGTGTTGAGCTAATAAGCCTTTCAATGCGTATAAGCGAAATATATTGACGTTATAATTTGTAAAAAATCTTTTGTTTTGTGAACAGAAAATTAAAAATAAACGTCTAATTAGTAACAAGGTAAAAATATTTGAAGTAAAAGAAATGAAATGTGCAAAAATGTTAAAAATTATGATACAGTAGGTGACTGTGAGGGAGATAACAAGCCTTAAGTGTCAAACGTTGATTAAACCGTTTTTTTATACCCTCCACCATACTATGGAGGGAATATTAATTTTGTCATTCCGTTTGTAACTCCTCGAAATACTCATGTCAGACCCAACAATGTATATATATTCTTGATCAGCGTAAAATTCTAAGACGATTTAGCCATGTCCGTCTGTCTGTCTGTCTGTTGTAATCACGCTATCTTTTGAACAAATTGAGATAGAAGGCTAAAATTTTGAACACATGTATATTTTGCCAGTAGGCAGGTTAAGTTCGTAAATTCGTAAAAGGTCCAAGTTATCATATAGCCCCCATATAACGGTACCTCCCGATATTCGGTATTTTGATGATTTTAGCGACATTATTCACCGGAATTGTTTCAAATTTGGCATTTGAAGTTCGTAATGGATACTACAGCCTAAGACAGAAAATAATCTGTGTAGGTCCACGTCTTCGTATAGCCCCTATATAACGGTACCCCCCGATATTCGGTACTTTGATGATTTTAGCGACATTATTCAACGGAATCGTTCCAAATTTGGTATTTGAAGTTCGTAATAGATACTGCAGCATAAAACAGAAAATGGACCATGTAGGTCCACGTCTTCGTATAGCCCCCATATTTTGATGATTTTAGCGACATTATTTACCGGGATTGTTTCAAATTTCGCATGTGAAGTTCGTAATGGACACTTCAGCCCATGCCAGAAAATTGTCTGTGCAGGTCCACGTCTTCATATAACCCCCATATAACGGTACCCCCTATATTCGGTGTTTTGATGATTTTAGGTACTTTATAAACAGATTTTTCTTCAAGTTTCGCATTTAAATATTGTAATAACTTATGACAAAAGTTGCCTATGCAGGTCCACGTCGTCGTATAGGCATTCGGTATTTTTAAGATTTTAACAGAATTTTTAACGGATTTTATTTTATTTTTTTTTTTGGAAATTGTCAAATTTGTACCAAATGGTGGAGGGCATTAAATTTACAGCTTTTTTACTTGTTTTTTTTTTTTTCTTAAATATACTCCGATAAACAAATAAGGTAAGAAGATGCAGTGCTAGAAATGGACAGGAAAAAAAATCCAACGTAACCATTCTTGTTTGATTCTGCAGGTCGGAGTCGGTAACTGACAGCGACATTTTGTAGGCAGTATTCCCATTAACACCACTGACCAACATCCGTAGATAACGTGGTAAGTCCACTGTTCCCAACAATATACTGTAGCCCGAGTACCATCTATGGGTCAATTGACACAATAAATTAAATCTCCACTCGTCCGATCAAAGCTCCGCACTCGAAATAATACCCAATGTACCTCAAACTTTGATTTTAAGCTGTAAAGTCTACAACCCGTTTTTTATCGTCACAGTGTTCCGGGACTAAGTATAACCTTCTAACTGTGTAAGTAATTCCAACTCAACCAATGCTTATTTTAAGTGATGTTAAAAAGTTGCGGATGTGACGAAGTATTGTTAGACTTCATAAGAATTTGAATGGTCGCAAAGGTGACCCTGAAGTATCAGATATATCGACAATCATAAATATATACTTTCTACCACGTGTTTTATTATTTTTTTGGACCGACAACAAATATATATTTTTAAGTTTTTTTATTTGTATTCCTCTACGTATATTAATTAATATTTTATGTTTATTTATGTGATTTACTGTTGAAGTTAGGTACGTCAACTTTTATGTCTTATTGGGTTTTGATTTGGACATTATTCGTTTACGTTCCTAGTAGGCAAGTTTTGAAACTGTTCGTCGGATCCCCTTTGAGTCCAGCGTAGAAAAGACATCTTTTTTGGGTGACGTTAGGGTGGATTGAGTACTCGAAAGTGTAAAGCTTGCTTATTAGAGTAATTTTGTGGTGTGATCCTTATTGGATATTGTTTAATGTTTGTCCAAAGGACTAAAGAAAACATTAGAGTTATCTTTTAATATTGTCAAAAGACCGTTCGTTTAAAAAATCTAAAAGAAAAAAGAAATACTTATTAAACTGCAATCCTTAAAGGAAAGACAATATAAATATATATTTACTTTATACTAATTTTTTTTTGAACGAGCTATTTTTATTATTATAGTTTAATTTATATATTTATATAATTTTATTTATACACTTTTGTGTTAGTTTTTTTTTAATATTAGTTTTAACATTACTTATAATAAAATGACTTAATGTATGCTTAAATAAAAAAATGAGGATAAATTAAAAAGTTGTTAAGGAGGAAATAAAAGAGAGGTAAGTGGTGTGGGATTGTGCGGAAATGTGCGGTATGCTAACTTAAAAAATGCATGTATAGAGGTCTACCTGTTTCGCTTATAATATCAGAACTACTATAAAAACCGTAAAAAACAACTTGTTGCATTGATATTAAAGAAATAATTGAAAAACGCGAAAACCGAATGAAAGGTCAAAGTTTATTTTCAAAATCATGTTCTATATATTATTTATGGTTTACTTCGCTACAAAAACTGTAGATTTTGTAGGTGCATACCTTGCAATACGCTTTTTGAAAACACTCGAATTTGAATTTTTCTCAACATTTTTTTTATTATTGAAAAGAGTACATAAATTTAAACAAAAAAGTTGACATATTAAGCCAAGTAAATAAAAAAAATAAAATATGGTATTATAGCCTTACCTTGATTTATTGTACCATGATTACAACTAAAGTAAAAAAGTACAAAAAACGATGTTTAGAATGACAAATATAAATGTACCAGTCATGTGGCTGGACACATAAATCGAGCTGTTACGATTGCTATATCCTTAGCTGGCCGCATAAATCTAATCCGTAAATTATGTGACTTTGGCGAACATTACTTTTAATACATTTTGGTTGAACTTCCCGAAATAATGCGTCCGTATGAAGCTCCTCGTCAGATGTTAATTTTTTTATTTTGCAGCTTGCTTATTAGAGTAATTTTGTGGTGTGATCCTTATTGGATATTGTTTAATGTTTGTCCAAAGGACTAAAGAAAACATTAGAGTTATCTTTTAATATTGTCAAAAGACCGTTCGTTTAAAAAATCTAAAAGAAAAAAGAAATACTTATTAAACTGCAATCCTTAAAGGAAAGACAATATAAATATATATTTACTTTATACTAATTTCTTTGAACGAGCTATTTTTATTATTATAGTTTAATTTATATTTTTATATAATTGTATTTATACACTTTTGTGTTAGTTTTTTTAATATTAGTTTTAACATTACTTATAATAAAATGACTTAATATATGTTTAAAGAAAAAAATGAGGATATGTTAGAGAGTTGTTAAGGAGGGAATAAAAGAGAGGTAAGTGGTGTGGGATTGTGCGGAAATGTGCGGTATGCTAACTTAAAAATAATGCAAGTATAGAGGTCTACCTGTTTCGCTTATAATATCAGAACTACTATAAAAACCGTAAAAAACAACTTGTTGCATTGATATTAAAGATATAATTGGAAAACGCGAAAACTGAATGAAAGGTCAAAATTTATTTTCAAAATCATGTTCTATATATTATTTATGGTTTACTTCGCTACAAAAACTGTAGATTTTGTAGGTGCATACCTTGCAATACGCCTTTTGAAAACACTCGAATTTGAATTTTTCTGAACATTTTTTTTATTATTGAAAAGAGTACATACACATAAACAAAAAAGTTGACATATTAAGCAAAGTAAATAAAAAAAATTAAAATATGGTATTATTGCCTTACCTTGATTTATTGTACCATGATTACAACTAAAGTAAAAAAGTACAAAAAACGATGTTTAGAATGACAAATATAAATGTACCAGCCATGTGGCTGGACACATAAATCGAGCTGTTACGATTACTATGTCCTTAGCTGGTCGAATAAATCTAATCCATAAGTTATGTGACTTTGGCGAACAGAAAATGGCTAGTAATGGAAAGGAACCATTTTTGCTCCCGAACCTATAGAAGGTAGTACTGATGGGAAAAAAGATTAGTTATTTAGTGGTGTTGAGCTAATAAGCCTTTCAATGCGTATAAGCGAAATATATTGACATTATAATAAACGTTAAATAAACGTCTAATTAGTAACAAGGTAAAAATATTTGAAGTAAAAGAAAGGAAATGTGCAAAAATGATAAAAATTATGATACAGTAGGTGACTGTGAGGGAGGAGATAACAAGCCTTAAGTGTCAAATGTTTATTAAGCAGTTTTTTTTTTCTTAAATATACTCCGACAAACAAATAAGTTAAGAAGATGAAGTACTAGAAATGGACAGAAAAAAAATCCAACGTAACCATTCTTGTTTGATTCTGCAGGTCGGAGTCGGTAACTGACAGCGACATTTTGTAGGCAGTATTCCCATTAACACCACTGACCAACATCCGTAGATAACGTGGTAAGTCCACTGTTCCCAACAATATACTGTAGCCCGAGTACCATCTATGGGTCAATTGACACAATAAATTAAATCTTCACTCGTCCGATCAAAGCTCCGCACTCGAAATAATACCCAATGTACCTCAAACTTTGATTTTAAGCTGTAAAGTCTACAACCCGTTTTTTATCGTCACAGTGTTCCGGGACTAAGTATAACCTTCTAACTGTGTAAGTAATTCCAACTCAACCAATGCTTATTTTAAGTGATGTTAAAAAGTTGCGGATGTGACGAAGTATTGTTAGACTTCATAAGAATTTGAATGGTCGCAAAGGTTCTATATATTATATGTTCTATATATTATTTATGGTTTACTTCGCTACAAAAACTGTAGATTTTGTAGGTGCATACCTTGCAATACGCTTTTTGAAAACACTCGAATTTGAATTTTTCTGAACATTTTTTTTATTATTGAAAAGAGTACATACATATAAACAAAAAAGTTGACATATTAAGCCAAGTAAATAAAAAAAAATAAAATACCTTGATTTATTGTACCATGATTACAACTAAAGTAAAAAAGTACAAAAACGATGTTTAGAATGACAAATATAAATGTACCAGTCATGTGGCTGGACACATAAATCGAGCTGTTACGATTGCTATATCCTTAGCTGGCCGCATAAATCTAATCCGTAAGTTATGTGACTTTGGCGAACATTACTTTTAATACATTTTGGTTGAACTTCCCGAAATAGTGCGTCCATATGAAGCTCCTCGTCAGATGTTAATTTTTTTATTTTGCAGCTTGCTTATTAGAGTAATTTTGTGGTGTGATCCTTATTGGATATTGTTTAATGTTTGTCCAAAGGACTAAAGAAAACATTAGAGTTATCTTTTAATATTGTCAAAAGACCGTTCGTTTAAAAAATCTAAAAGAAAAAAGAAATACTTATTAAACTGCAATCCTTAAAGGAAAGACAATATAAATATATATTTACTTTATACTAATTTCTTTGAACGAGCTATTTTTATTATTATAGTTTAATTTATATTTTTATATAATTGTATTTATACACTTTTGTGTTAGTTTTTTTAATATTAGTTTTAACATTACTTATAATAAAATGACTTAATGTATGTTTAAAGAAAAAAATGAGGATATGTTAAAGAGTTGTTAAGGAGGGAATAAAAGAGAGGTAAGTGGTGTGGGATTGTGCGGAAATGTGCGGTATGCTAACTTAAAAAAATGCATGTATAGAGGTCCACCTATTTCGCTTATAATATCAGAACTACTATAAAAACCGTAAAAAACAACTTGTTGCATTGATATTAAAGATGTAATTGGAAAACGCGAAAACTGAATGAAAGGTCAAAATTTATTTTCAAAATCATGTTCTATATATTATTTATGGTTTACTTCGCTACAAAAACTGTAGATTTTGTAGGTGCATACCTTGCAATACGCTTTTTCAAAACACTCGAATTTGACTTTTTCTGAACATTTTTTTATTATTGAAAAGAGTACATACACATAAACAAAAAAGTTGACATATTAAGCCAAGTAAATAAAAAAATTAAAATATGGTATTATTGCCTTACCTTGATTTATTGTACCATGATTACAACTAAAGTAAAAAAGTACAAAAAACGATGTTTAGAATGACAAATATAAATGTACCAGTCATGTGGCTGGACACATAAATCGAGCTGTTACGATTGCTATATCCTTAGCTGGCCGCATAAATCTAATCCGTAAGTTATGTGACTTTGGCGAACATTACTTTTAATACATTTTGGTTGAACTTCCCGAAATAATGCGTCCGTATGAAGCTCCTCGTCAAGCTTCTCGTCAGATACTAGATTAGAGTTGCAGTTTCCTCAGAATTAGATTTTAAGGACGACTTGTTTTAGGAAAAAAAGGGAAAAATCTTGAGGGCTATGAAAATGGCTAGTAATGGAAAGGAACCATTTTTGCTCCCGAACCTATAGAAGGTAGTACTGATGGGAAAAAAGATTAGTTATTTAGTGGTGTTGAGCTAATAAGCCTTTCAATGCGTATAAGCGAAATATATTGACATTATAATAAACGTTAAATAAACGTCTAATTAGTAACAAGGTAAAAATATTTGAAGTAAAAGAAAGGAAATGTGCAAAAATGTTAAAAATTATGATACAGTAGGTGGCTGTGAGGGAGGAGATAACAAGCCTTACGTGTCAAATGTTTATTAAACCGTTTTATTTTCTTAAATATACTCCGACAAACAAATAAGGTAAGAAGATGAAGTGCTAGAAATGGACAGGAAAAAAATCTAACGTAACTATTCTTGTTTGATTCTGCAGGTCATAGTCGGTAACGGACAGCGACATCTTGTGGGCAGTATTCCCATTAACACCACTGATCAACAACCGTAGATAAAGTGGTAAGTCCACTGTTCCCAACAATATACTGTAGCCCGAGTACCATCTATGGGTAAACTGACACAATAAATTAAATCTCCACTCGTCTGATCAAAGCTCCGCATTCGAAATAATACCCAATGTACCTCAAACTTTGATTTTAAGCTGTAAAGCCTCCAACCCGTTTATTAACGTCACAGTGTTCCGGGACTAAGTATAACCTTCTAACTGTGTAAGTAATTCCAACTCAACCAATGCTTATTTTAAGTGATGTTAAAAAGTTGCGGATGTGACGAAGTATTGTTAGACTTCATTAGAATTTGAATGGTCGCAGAGGTGACCCTGAAGTATCAGATATATCGACAATCATAAACATATACTTTCTACCACGAGTTTTATTATTTTTTTGGACCGACAACAAATTTATATTTTTAAGTTTTTTTATTTGTATTCCTCTACGTATATTAATTAATATTTTAAGTTTATTTATGTGATTTACTGTTGAAGTTAGGTACGTCAACTTTTATGTCTTATTGGGTTTTGATTTGGACATTATTCGTTTACGTTCCTAGTAGGTAAGTTTTGAAACTGTTCGTCGGATCCCCTTTGAGTCCAGTGTAGAAAATACATCTTTTTTGGGTGACGTTAGGGTGGGTCGAGTACTCGAAAGTGTAAAGCTTGCTTATTAGAGTAATTTTGTGGTGTGATCCTTATTGGATATTGTTTAATGTTTGTCCAAAGGACAAAAGAAAACATTAAAGTTATCTTTTAATATTGTCAAAAGACCGTTCGTTTAAAAAATCTAAAAGAAAAAAGAAATACTTATTAAACTGCAATCCTTAAAGGAAAGACAATATAAATATATATTTACTTTATACTAATTTCTTTGAACGAGCTATTTTTATTATTATAGTTTAATTTATATTTTTATATAATTGTATTTATACACTTTTGTGTTAGTTTTTTTAATATTAGTTTTAACATTTATAAGTAATGACTTAATGTATGTTTAAAGAAAAAAATGAGGATATGTTAAAGAGTTGTTAAGGAGGTAATAAAAGAGAGGTAAGTGGTGTGGGATTGTGCGGAAATGTGCGGTATGCTAACTTAAAAATAATGCAAGTATAGAGGTCTACCTGTTTCGCTTATAATATCAGAACTACTATAAAAACCGTAAAAAACAACTTGTTGCATTGATATTAAAGATATAATTGAAAAGCGCGAAAACTGAATGAAAGGTCAAAATTTATTTTCAAAATCATGTTCTATATATTATTTATGGTTTACTTCGCTACAAAAACTGTAGATTTTGTAGGTGCATACCTTGCAATACGCCTTTTGAAAACACTCGAATTTGAATTTTTCTGAACATTTTTTTTATTATTGAAAAGAGTACATACACATAAACAAAAAAGTTGACATATTAAGCCAAGTAAATAAAAAAAATTAAAATATGGTATTATTGCCTTACCTTGATTTATTGTACCATGATTACAACTAAAGTAAAAAAGTACAAAAAACGATGTTTAGAATGACAAATATAAATGTACCAGCCATGTGGCTGGACACATAAATCGAGCTGTTACGATTACTATGTCCTTAGCTGGTCGAATAAATCTAATCCATAAGTTATGTGACTTTGGCGAACAGAAAATGGCTAGTAATGGAAAGGAACCATTTTTGCTCCCGAACCTATAGAAGGTAGTACTGATGGGAAAAAAGATTAGTTATTTAGTGGTGTTGAGCTAATAAGCCTTTCAATGCGTATAAGCGAAATATATTGACATTATAATAAACGTTAAATAAACGTCTAATTAGTAACAAGGTAAAAATATTTGAAGTAAAAGAAAGGAAATGTGCAAAAATGTTAAAAATTATGATACAGTAGGTGACTGTGAGGGAGGAGATAACAAGCCTTAAGTGTCAAATGTTTATTAAGCAGTTTTTTTTTCTTAAATATACTCCGATAAACAAATAAGTTAAAAAGATGAAGTACTAGAAATGGACAGAAAAAAAATCCAACGTAACCATTCTTGTTTGATTCTGCAGGTCGGAGTCGGTAACGGACAGCGACATCTTGTGGGCAATATTCCCATTAACACCACTGACCAACATCCGTAGATAAAGTGGTAAGTCCACTGTTCCCAACAATATACTGTAGACCGAGTATCATCTATGGGTAAACTGACACAATAAATTAAATCTCCACTCGTCCGATCAAAGCTCCGCATTCGAAATAATACCCAATGTACCTCAAACTTTGATTTTAAGCTGTAAAGCCTCCAACCCGTTTATTAACGTCACAGTGTTCCGGGACTAAGTATAACCTTCTAACTGTGTAAGTAATTCCAACTCAACCAATGCTTATTTTAAGTGATGTTAAAAAGTTGCGGATGTGACGAAGTATTGTTAGACTTCATCAGAATTTGAATGGTCGCAGAGGTGACCCTGAAGTATCAGATATATCGACAATCATAAACATATACTTTCTACCACGAGTTTTATTATTTTTTGGACCGACAACAAATATATATTTTTAAGTTTTTTTATTTGTATTCCTCTACGTATATTAATTAATATTTTAAGTTTATTTATGTGATTTACTGCTGAAGTTAGGTACGTCAGCTTTTATGTCTTACTGGGTTTTGATTTGGACATTATTCGTTTACGTTCCTAGTAGGCAAATTTTGAAACTGTTTGTCGGATACCCTTTGAGTCCAGTGTAGAAAATACATCTTTTTTAGGAGACGTTAGGGTGGGTCGAGTACTCGAAAGTGTAAAGCTTGCTTATTAGAGTAATTTTGTGGTGTGATCCTTATTGTCCTTAATGTTTGTCCAAAGGAATATTGTCAAAAGACCGCTCGTTTAAAAAAAAAATCTAAAAGAAAAAAGAAATACTTATTAAACTGCCATCCTTATATATACTATACTAATTTCTTTGAACGAGCTATTTTTTATTATTATAGTTTAATTTATATTTTTATACAATTTTATTTATACACTTTTGTGTTAGTTTTTTCAATATTAGTTTTAACATTACTTATAATAAAATGACTTAATGTATGTTTAAAGAAAAAAATGAGGATATGTTAAAGAGTTGTTAAGGAGGGAATAAAAGAGAGGTAAGTGGTGTGGGATTGTGCGGAAATGTGCGGTATGCTAACTTAAAAAAATGCATGTATAGAGGTCCACCTATTTCGCTTATAATATCAGAACTACTATAAAAACCGTAAAAAAAACAACATGTTGCATTGATATTAAAGAAATAATTGAAAAATGAGAAAACCGAATGAAAGGTCAAAATTTATTTTCAAAATCATGTTCTATATATTATTTATGGTTTACTTCGCTACAAAAACTGTTGTTGTTGTAGCAGCTCATACATCCGTGTTCGTTCTTTTCCATTTTCTGACTCAGTTCTATCAGGTTCTGCCTCTAAGTCCAGTCTCAAAAAGGGTGCAACCTGTATGGGTTGTGTCCATAACGAGACTGGAGTTAGGTGAGTAGGCTTGGCTGGGCAGCGAAATAGGTGCAGCGTGTCATGTGGGCCTGTGTCACATGCTGGGCAGATGTTCTGCACGTCGCCGTTAATCCGGGCCCAGTAGGAATTTAGGCGGCTGCACCATCCGGATCGTAATTGGGCCAAGACTACTCGGGTTTGTCGGGGCAGCTCTCGTTCTTCAGCTGCGACGGGAGGGGGATGGTCTCCTAGCACAGTATTCACTCTATATCCTTCAATGGCTTCTGAGACCGCATTAGAGTGAAAATATTCAGTCCCGCTTGATAGGCCCGTTGATCTAGAGGCTCTCTCTTATACCTCTGTACCTTTTTCTCTAGATCATGAAGGTCTTTCCTAACGTGCCTGGGCGGAGGTTGCCTATCCACAAGATGGTGATTTGGATGGCTTTGTCTATAACACCCAAGCAGGTATTGCATTGACAGCATTTTGTTATGCTGTCGCACCGGTAAGACCTTCGCCTCCTCATGTAGGTGATCGACAGGTGTCATGAGAAGGCACCCTGTTGCGGTTCTATGGGCGGAATTCTTTCAGGACTGCACATTTTTCCACTGCGTAGCACTGACGTTGGCGGACCACACCGGAGCCGCATAGTTTACCACTGACCGGCCTATTGTAAGAGGTCAACAAGGTTTTCTTATCAGCTCCCCAAGTACTACCAGCCAGAGACTTGAGGACCTTGTTCCTAATTCTAATCTTGTCGCAGATAGCTGTGGTATGCGCGGACGACTTAAAGAGGCTATCGAATGTGACCCCTAATACCTTGGGGTAGTTGGTGGTCGGAATTATAGCACCATCGACCTGCACATTCAAGGATAGCCCCATCTCCGCAGTCCATGTGGTAAAAAGTGTGGCCGTCGACTTAGTGGCGGATATCTTCATATTCCTCTAGTAAAAAAGGCAGTAAGATCAACAAGGTAAGCGTTTAACCGATCGCAAATGCTATCAATAATGGGTCCGGAGGTCACGAGCGTACAATCGTCTGCGTACGTTATAATCTCTATGCCGTCTGGAGGGCGTGGAATGTCAGAAAGGTAAAGGTTAAACAGTTCCGGAGATATCACCCCACCTTGAGGAACTCCCTGTTCAACTCGGAATTCTTAATTTCATGTACGACTAGCGTCCACACATGTAGTTAACTATCCAACGTTTCAAACTTGGCCGGAGGGCGGTGCGCTCAATGTCCTCGAACAGTGTGGCGCGATTGACTGTATCAAAGGCTTTTGATAAATCAAGTGCCACCATAACTGTTCTATCGCACGGCCTGTTCTGGTTGAGACCTCTACTGACATGTGTGGAAATGGCGTGTAAAGCTGTTGTTGTGCTATGCAATTTCCGGAATCCGTGTTGATGATCGGCTACTGGGAAACACTCTCTTATGCTGGGGAGGAGTAAAGCCTCAAGCGTCTTTTCTACTGGTGGCAAAAGTGATATCGGCCTGTATGAATCACTTTTGCTGGCATCCTTGCCTGGCTTCAGTAGCGGGACCACCCTGCCCATTTTCCAGGCATCGGGAACTACTAGGGTGGCTAACGACAGATTGAGAAGCTTTGTAAGATACTCAACTCCTGGTTCATCCAGTTGCTTCAACATCACCATTGAGATTCCGTCAGGACCAAGCGCTTTGGATGACTTTGCGCTTCTGATGACCTGTGGAACATCTGCCAACCTAAATTGTGGTGGTACCTCCTCGGCTGGAAGGGATCGTACACGGCGTAGGATCCTTCTCTTCGCCCTGTCACTCTCGGGGTGCTCTACAAACTGCCGGTTAAAATAACACGTGCACCTCTTCGGATCTGTCAATTCTACGCCGTTGAATGAGACAGATGTCCGATCGTCCTTTTTCCCAGCGTTCGAGAGCGACTTAACCGTTGCCCACAAATTACTCGTTCCGGTACCGATGTTGCAATGCTTCAGATGTTCTAACCACTTTTTCCGCTTATGCTCACCTACTAACCTGTTTACCTCCAGAGTAAGGGTTAGTACGGCGAAGCTCATCTCGCTCGTTTGCTAATCCCGCTGCCTCTGCTGGGAAATTTGGTCTTATTTTAGGTATTCGACCAGCAGGTATATAGCGAACGGCTGCAGCTTTGATGATGTCCCGGAAACACCTATCCGCTACCTGAACATCAGATGGGTTGGGTTCAGTTCTCTGAAGCGGCGATTGGTATACTCTCTGAATTCTTGCCAATTAGCTTTCCCGTGGTTAAGGAAAGTGCGGCGTTCAGAGTCAATGAAGTCGGGTGGTCTGTTGATGGCGATAATAATGGGGAGGTGGTCTGAGCCTAGATAAATGACTGATTGCCAAGTTACGTCATTCGTCAGACCTGGGGACACGATGGATATGTCCGAAGAACTGTGGCAGTCTCCCCTTATTCTGGTGGGCGCGTCCTCATTCACTGTGCAAAACGTAGAGCTATCAATTTGCTCAGCCAGCGCCATGCCTCTCTGGTCATTACCTAGGACGGAATGCCATAATTCATGATGGGCATTGAAATCCCCTAGACGGTTATTGCCTACCAGTAGTGAACTGATATTAGGCATATAACGTGGGGCACAGCTATTATACGGCGGTTCCACACTTGACCGCTACCCCCATACATTCCATGTACGGGTCACTAGAGTCAAGCTCAGGCGAGATAGGTCTGTACTGGACAGAGTGGTGCAATAGGAACGCTAATCCTCCACCTCTGGAGCGATCCTTCCTCAGTACGTTGTATCCATCACAACTTTGAAGCCTGCAGGTGGTACTCAGCTTCGTTTCCTGGATCGCTGCGACCTTTATGTTCTTCCAACTCATAAAGCTTACAATTTCGTTGATCTTACCTCTGAGACCATCACAATTAAATTGGAGAAATGATGCATTATCCGGAACCTTGAACAGCAATGTGGGGCGTAAACTGCTGCGTAGATTGCTGTTGCGGAGATTGCGGGGGAGTCTCAAATTGCGACGACGATGAGGACGCCGAAGATGAAGACTCACTGGGGTCTACATTGGCGCAGCAGGAAGCAATGTAGTACCTATCGCTATACTCCTGTATCCGGTTTAGGCCGGAACAATTTCGGAAATGCACCCACTCCATGCATCCGTTGCATCTCACCGAAACCGACCTGTTATGGATGCGATTACGACAAAAGGAGCAGAACCATGGTCCGGGGTTGGTCTCGATCCTGGCTCGGACCAAGAGAATACGGAGCAAACATTCCGGGTAATGTTGCTCCCACATCAGAAAAATGGACGAACACGAACATGTATTTGCTGGGTTGGCGACCCCTGGTCGGAGAAATATGCCTCCGAGTCAATCCGGTACATAGAACCGGCCGCCGTGGGATTGTAAACAGTAGATTTTGTAGGTGCATACCTTGCAATACGCTTTTTGAAAACACTCGAATTTGAATTTTTCTGAACATTTTTTTATTATTGAAAAGAGTACATACACATAAACAAAAAAGTTGACATATTAAGCCAAGTAAATAAAAAAAATTAAAATATGGCATTATAGCCTTACCTTGATTTTATTGTACCATGATTACAACTAAAGTAAAAAAGTACAAAAAACGATATTTAGAATGACAAATATAAATGTACCAGTCATGTGGCTGGACACATAAATCGAGCTGTTACGGTTGCTATGTCCTTAGCTGGTCGCATAAATCTAATCCGTAAGTTATGTGACTTTGACGAACATTTCTTTTAATACATTTTGGTTGAACTTCCCGAAATAATGCGTCCATATGAAGCTCCTCGTCAAGACCCTAGACTGCTTTGTTTCAGATGTTATATTTTTTTATTTTGCAGGGCAGATATTAGATTAGAGTTGCAGTTTCCTCAGAATGAGATTTTAAGGCAGGCGTATAAACACTACATTAATAACAGCGGCTAAGCTACAAACAAACATAAGAAACATATCTTACAAAGGAAAGTTTTATTATTTGTTTTTTTTTTTTTTTTTTGTCATATTGTAATTTTAAAATGTTATATTGTTATCGTACAATGTTATAGTAGCTGATGACCTTATACTCATGCCTTTTTTAGAACCATACAAAATGACTTTGTTCATCCTATATTGACAACACACAGTAAATATGTAATAAAGCCGATAATCTGTAATATCAACGACGTTTCTGTGGCAGTAATCTTTACGGTATGGGATGACCCACTTTTTACTCGGTTAAGAACTGTTGCCTCAGTTTGTTCTGTAACAGTGGGGCTGCCACAAAAACAGCTAAGCTATTGAAATAGTCCTGGCAATTTAAGTTTTTACAATAATAGAGAATAACTTGGTGCATGCATTTTTATTTTTCATAGGTTATCTCTACATGTGTCTTATCAAGAAGATAATTAACGACGACAGAGAAAATCAGGGAGAAAAGTGTTATTAGAACACAAACCCATTCCTAATGTTCAACATGTCGACCGTGTTGCCTGACATTAAGTTTGCTTTTCCTCTTTATATAATTCTAATAACTTCTCTGTAGCAGACTGTTCAATATCCAAAGGCGTTGAGTATTCTTCAGAGGGAAAAGTTACTAAGTTCATTTCCGGACTACGCAGCATAAATGGTGTCCAAGCACCCTGAATAGAAGGAACGTCTGTATGCCACATTTTACGCAATCGCATGGTACTAGATGGTCCATTTTGTGTTTTTAGTAATTCAATCCATTTCAGTATATCTTCTTTCGTAGAATTGCGACAATTCAGCCATTCCCGACCCCCATTTACTAACAAAAAAAGAGTTTTCTATTAATAAATTTTAACCGTATGCTACTACATTATTTAACTTACAATACTCTCCAACCAATACAGGAGTGCGATGTCGTCTGGGTTTTACATAGACCACTACGCCTGGATTTTCCTTAGCGAAGTCCACAAGATTATTTTCAATGAATTCTCTATTTAAATTATACTAATTAATATCAAACGAATGCTGCCGAAGACTGTTTCATTACCTCATTCCCTTGCTGGACCCATTATTTTTACAAAACTTTAAAGTAACTCTCTGTAGTTGGCATACGTATCGTCCAATTCCATTGTTGAGAGGAGCTCGAGGGAAACAAGACTTTAAGAATAGGTGACTGTTTGACATCCTTATTAGAGCGCTTAGATTTTAGTTACGTCTCTGAACCACCTAACGCAATAACCTCGAAATATTTAGGGATAGGTAAGTCGACTTGCGATTAGTCGACATTTACTACTCAAAGTTCTGAAAGTAGCAGTCGGCTATACCTATAACTAAAGGGTGACTCAGAACATCGTAATTTCAAATTTAATACATTTTTTAATACTGTGCGACATGTTCTCCAAATCAGTTTTTGGAAAAACAAATTATACAATTTTCTTATAATACACTGGTGGTTAGAACGGAAATCTGGCTGCAAAAATATATATCATCTGTAATAATAGGACGTGTTTTTGCAAAAGTCCTACAAACATAAATTAAATTCAGAAGTTACAATACACTCTTCTTAATGTTTTTTCGAATGTAAAAAAAGAAATTTCAATATCCATAGCAATGAAGTAGAAGTAGCAAATAAATCGAGGATAATATAACTTAAATAGGTAGCCGCATTAACACAGCTGCGTGTACAATAAACCGTCAAAAAAATATTAAATTCTCATTTGCATTTAATCAAACGAGTAACAGTCTTTGAACGACAACGTTTGAGAAAAGAGTATTTTTTAAGTATTTGATACATCAAAGTTAACAAGAGCTGATGAATATACCTGTATTCAGCTACCATCCTTACAGCAACAGCGTTATCTAAAGTGGCCCGAAAACGATCAAAATGCATGCGTTAAACATACGATGCATGAAGCAAAATTAAAAATCTTTAATTTTTCTCGTGCATCGCGTTCGATTTTGAAGTGTGTGCGCTGAAGAGATCATGCATATTCTCATTTGTGACGTTTTTTTCAAAGCAAATGGGTACATAAAGATGTGGAATACTGAGAAAACAAAAATGTTTTGGAGTTATTGGAAGTTTAGCAGCACTGTTCGAATGTTAAATGTGAAATATATAATAATCATATTATTAAAGAAAATTAATATGGAGAATTCATGCCGAAATACCGAAAATTTAATTAGAGACTCAACCAGCTATCTATTTTTAAACAATTTTTAAAATCATTTGCCGATGACACTCTTTATTTAACTAATAAATTTTCATGAGTAAATGATTTTTTTTGTGGCACTCTTTCATCCAGATTCTTTTATTTTTTTACTGTTCTCTTTTCTTTCTTTTCCTTTCTCTGAATGCATGAACAGTGTGCGTTGAAAGCTTAATGCACACATACACGATTTTGATATAATGCATTTTGATCGTTTACGGGGCACTTAATATTTAACGAAGCGTACACAAATATTCTGGATGAAAAGTGTTTTGTATGGCCGCTTCACCCAAATACGCAAGGTCCCTATTTTAAAATCTACCTAATGATACTGTTGTAAAAATTGATACCAAGGTGTATTTATAAGGTGTATGCATCAGCAACAACTAACAATTTACAAGAACAACATTGTCGTTACAGGAACTAAAAAGTCATTTTGACAATTAGTTTCAAATTGAAAAACGTAAAAACAAAAATAAACAAATCATTTTTAAATTAAAGTTTGAAACAAATACTGAATATTTACAACTCCCTTGGCTTCAAATGCATTAATTGTAAATTCCTACACATCTGGACCCATTGCAATTGCCAAAGCGATTAAGCGATGCATATTCTGGAAGAGAATTTCTGATTTGATACATTAATTGGGCTTGATGTCAATATATTTCAACTTCCTTTGGTACCTACCCCAAATGAGTTCCAAAAAATGGAAAATAAATAAAATCTCATCTTAAGTAATTGGACTATCGTATAAAATTAAAATTTGCAAAAGTAGACAATATTGTCTGGATATTTCCTTCCTGTACCCGTCATCATCATCGTTATTATCATCCTGTGATCTTTCGAAGCCTTTTTTAAATATATTGATTCATCTATAACCAATTGGGGTGGTTCTATTCTAATTTTTGATTTAATTTTATAGGAATGGGGATTTCGAAACCTTCCCCACATTTCCCCCTGCATTTGACATAGAATGCACGCGTTAATCTTGATCTAAAATTTTTCCTGCACTATTCTCATCTTGTGAGTCCTTTTGGAATTTATCATCATCACTGGAATGCTGTTGACCTCTTTTCACATTGCATTGTTAGATTTGTAGAACGACTTGCATGTGCATTTTCATATTCTTTCATATTCTTTCCTGAATCACTGCAATATTTTGCTTCAATTGAAGATATATTTCAGAACACTATTCCAATAGGTTTAAGGCAAGGCCAACGTTCTTCCATCGTCTTAATTTTTGTGTGTAACTTTTTCAATATAAACTATAAAGCCACCCGTTCTTCGTCATCCCGTAGCCATTGGCCAATACTAATTATGGCAATTATAGCAACAAATCAAATTCCTGTACTCCAACATCAGTGGCAAATGCTTATCGTCCAATCAAAATAAGATTATTTTTCAAAAAAATCTAAATTCAATAAATGAATGAAATGAATGCTATTTTCAAAACAAGAAAAAAGGTTCAATTGTTAAAATTGAAATGCTTAATTTAGAAATTTTATGCGCCCGATTCTTTTGGGTAACTCTATTATAAATAAGTGCGTTTTACTTATGTGGTGGACCGAGTACATCGAATTTAGGTAACACCGTAAAACGTTTGAGCATTGAAAATCGTTTTGAAGCATTGAAAACTTGTAGTTTTTATATTTTATGTTCGTCATTCCGTTCACTGTCTATATAGGTCCACGATATCGTATATCCCCCATATAACAGTACCACCCGATATTCGGTATTTGGATGATTTTATCCACATTTTTCAAGGGAACTGTCTGTAAATCCACTCAAGGAGTTCCTTGAGTGCTTTATCCCCTTTAAGAGAATTATCTATATAGGTCCACGATATTGATTTCAGACCATTTTTTTAATGGAATTGTCTTAAAATCCACACAAGGGGTTCCTTCTGAATACTTTACCCATAGAAGAGAATTATCTAAATAGTTCCACGTTTCAGTATGGCGCCCATTACTTGTTTTTCCTTTTTTCCTGAAGTTTCAAATGTAACAATTTTGCCTGGAAATGTTGTGTTCCTGTAATGGACATAAAACAACGAGTTGGCTATTGGAGCCTCGTTGAATATATAACGGATTGATAATATAAGCAGGAATAGATTCAATCATGGTACAATGAAGAGAAGGTAGGTCAACTTTGAAAAAATTGCAAGTATAGAGGTCTACCTGTTTGGCGTGTAATGTCAGAATTAGTATCAAAACAATAAAAAATCAAACAACTTGTTGCATTTATTTTGAATAAATAATTGAAAACCGCGATAATTGAATGAAATGTCAACACTTCTTTTCAAAATCATGTACTATATATCTCTAAAGGATTATTTCGCTACAAAAACTCTAGATTTTGTCGATGCATACGTTGAAATAAACATTTTGAAAACACCCGAATTTGAATGTTTGCTGAACAGTTTTTTTGTTATTGAAAAGAAAACACATACATAAACAAATAAAGGTGACATATTAAGCCAAGAAAATAAAAAAAATTAAAATCATATGGTAGTTCTGCCCCACCTTGATATCATGACGAAAATAAAACAAGAGACCCATACACAGAAGATACAAATCAAAAATATCAGCAACAAACGGTGGATTTTTTTGAACGTACCCTGCCCTGTTTTTTTGCAGTCATCAGTCCCAATTTATGGATTTATACAAAATAGTGGAATTTAATAGATTTTTACTACATGTTCATTTCATAGAAGTGAAATCTAGACTGCTTTAAGATATGCGCTTCAATGCAGGAATTTTAAAAAATATTTCCGGTTCTCAAATCGTTGATATTTAAAGAATAATTCGAACGTCGATCGTGAATTTTTATCAGGGTATAGTCTTGGATTTCCTTTGATTTTTTAAGCTCAAAATTATATTTGAAGTGAGTACAAATTTTCATCTTAAAGTCAAAATATTTAAGAACCCCCACAACACACTCATGGTAATGTGGCGTTTCCACTGCATTGGATTCGCTCTCTATTCGTTGTTTGACCCTTAACTATGAAAAAACTACTTAATTCTTCACACAATATTTCCTAAGCGAACACTCATATTTGTACATTGTTCAAATCAAATCACTCTCAGAACAACGAAAAAATATGTCCCATCCGTAACAAATGAGAGCATTTATCGAAAAAATTAATTATGACATTTAAAAATTGAAAATAGAAAAATTTAATGAAATTTTGAAAAAATTTGGGAAGACTGAAATTTATGAATGAAAACTACAATGTAGAATAGCGTATGTACATTCAAACGAAAGTAAATTTTGTTTCCTCTCTTATCCGAGGTACGCATTTTGTCCACGAGTTGAAATTACCACAGAAAACAGGAAACAAAAGAGGGAATATTTTCAAAATGTTTGTATCGGCAGAAAAAATGTTTGACAAGTGTCTCTCCAGCAGAATTTAAAAATAAAAAAATACAAAAATATGTTCAAAATGTCAACATTTACACAAAAAGTTGGAGACGTGAATGAAAATTATAAAATTAATGTTATAATAAATCTTTGGGAGAAAAATAATAATTTCTTCTATTCATATTAGTGAGAATTTAATGTATTTTAGTATAAATTCCCATTAAAATCAAAAAACTAAATTTTGAAAAAAAGAATTATTTTACTATGAATTACGAATCGAGCCGTATGAACGGGTTAATTCGTGTAACTAATTCTGAGAGCGAACAACGTTGTTCGGTTTCCAACGGAAACATGCTATAAAATTAAGAAGTTATTTCTTATAAGCATATCCATCCCTGCATTTTCCGTAATTTACCTTGTTAAATTTTACTGCATAGATAACAGATTCCTATATCTGATTTGTGTATGTATAATGAACTTACAACAGGGTTTAAAATGCTAACCCCAAATTGGCAATAGCATCGGAAATATTCAGCCGTGCTGCTAAAAATTTTTCAAGGGTTGCCCCTCAATGAGCTACGCCTACAAATAGCCACACATTCCAAAAATATTAGCCGAGAGAGCTAATGCTACTTGAAATCGTCAGCTAAAACAAAATAGCAGTGAGCGGCTGAAGCTTAAATTAAATTCGCCCTTACATAAAAACAGCTCAACACCCAAAAAGCTGGACGGCTTCTACTACTTAGTTTCATTTTAGCCAAACAAAAACAAATATTCATTTTTTGAGTTCAGTGTTGCTTATAACAATTTCACATCGTATGAAATGCGATAAAAAAACGCGATTTTATAGATTTGATATATTCATATATAGACAATGCGTAAATATTGTTGAAGCCGTTCAGTTAATGCCTATTTTCAATGTATACGATATTATTTCAGATGAACATATTGACAAGTTAAATTTCAAAAATAAACTTCGATTAGCTGTTGAGTTCAAATAAATATGTACGTGTTACGTACGTTGACAACACACAACCATAGAAATATGTTTTCGGCTGAAACTAAAATAGCAGCACCCGAAATCAGAGCTATTGATTATTTTGTGTACTGAATTTTTTGTTTGTTAGGGCTAAACAAAAATAGGTGTGTCTGGTTACCCTAAAATTTGTAACAATCGTTGCAAATTGTTACTGAAAGTCGTCTGTTAACACAATATATCTCCAAATAGATCGATTTGAGAGAGCAATTTTGACAGTTCTTTCACTGAGAGTTTGCAAATTCTTGCTGGACAAATTTCTTCTTGCAACTCTTCTTCTGCTTCTATTTATTAATTTATTTTAAAAAACGCAAGCACTGTTGTTTTGTTTTTTTTTCGATTCCGTTTTAATTTCTGTGTTCTTAATTTCTTTTATTTGCAGACAAACTTTTTTGTTTTGAGAAATCTGCTGATTGTTTGCAAGTTTGCAGGGATTCCGTCTGTTTACTTTTCACACTCACCCTCTTAGAAAGAAATTGCTGGCTAGGGCTAATTTCATTAAGTGCTGGCTTTTAAACCCTGATTTACTATATACATTTTGACAATAAAATGTCAAATAAAACATTTTGAAAAACTTGTAAACATATGATTGCATGACTTTACCTACTTCATTGTACCATGAATACACTCGTTCTAAATTTAATTTATATTTTTTCAAAAAACACATGATATTTTTTGTTTCGCGAAGCTTTACCCATTACAGATGATCTATAATTATAGAGCCATATTCACGTCCTGACCACTAGTGGAATATCAGAAAATTGGAAAATTTGTTCTACAAAAAACTGACTTGGAGAACATTTTATATGCCAAAATACTCCTGAGGCCTCCCACTGTCATTTGGCAGTCACAGTTTTTTGGCCGTTTTTTTATGGAGGCTTCCTGAGCCAGATTCCCGTCCTGACCACCAATGGAATATCAGAATTTGAAAATGTTGTTGTTGTTATGTATGGAATTAATAACCGGTGTATGAGAATTCATTATCGAACAAAATTTGTTTATTTCATGGACTTTTTCATTCATAATTTTATAAATTAAATTTGTTTTCAAATCGGTTCCAGGTTTCTTCTCTTACGCACAGTTGAATAAAAGTATTAAATGTGAAATTTCGATGTTCTGGGTCACCCTGTAGTTTTGGTGAAATTCGATGTTATCGATAGTTAGCAACGTATGAATGAAAAAGTCCATGAAATAAACACATTTTGTTCCATAATGAATTCTCATACCCCAGTTATTAATTCCATACATAACATCGCAAATCAGTTTATGATACAACAACATTTTCAAATTCTGATATTTCACTGGTGGTCAGGACGGAAATCTGCCTCTGGAAGCCTCCATATAAAAACGTCCAAAAAACTGTGAATGCCAAATGAAAGAGGGAGCCCTTACGAGTATTTTTGCATATAAAATGTTTCCCAAGTCAGTTTTTGGTAGAACAAAATTTCCAATTTTCTCATATTCCACTGGTGGCCAGGACGGGAATCTGGCTCTGGAAGCCTCCATATAAAAACGTCCAAAAAACTGTGAATGCCACATGAAAGTGAGAGCCCTTACGAGTATTTTTGCATATAAAATGTTCTCTAAGTCAGTTTTTGGTAGAACAAAATTTCCAATTTTCTCATATTCCACTGGTGGCCAGGACGGGAATCTGGCTCTGGAAGCCTCCATATAAAAACGTCCAAAAAACTGTGAATGCCAAATGAAAGTGGGAGCCCTTACGAGAATTTTGGCATATAAAATGTTCTCCAAGTCAGTTTTTGGTAGAACAAAATTTCCAATTTTCTCATATTCCACTGGTGGTCAGGACGGGAATCTGGCTCTGGAAGCCTCCATATAAAAACGTCCAAAAAACTGTGAATGCCAAATGAAAGAGGGAGCCCTTACGAGTATTTTTGCATATAAAATGTTTCCCAAGTCAGTTTTTGGTAGAACAAAATTTCCAATTTTCTCATATTCCACTGGTGGTCAGGACGGGAATCTGGCTCTGGAAGCCTCCATATAAAAACGTCCAAAAAAATGTGAATGCCAAATTAAAGTGGGAGCCCTTACGAGTATTTTGGCATATAAAATGTTCTCCAAGTCAGTTTTTGGTAGAACAAATTTTCCAATTTTCTCATATTCCACTGGTGGTCAGGACGGGAATCTGGCTCTGGAAGCCTCCATATAAAAACGTCCAAAAAACTGTGAATGCCACATAAAAGTGAGAGCCTTTACGAGTATTTTGGCATATAAAATGTTCTCCAAGTCAGTTTTTGGTAGAACAAAATTTCCAATTTTCTCATATTCCACTGGAAGCCTCCATATAAAAACGTCCAAAAAACTGTGAATGCCACATGAAAGTGGGAACCCTTACGAGTATTTTGGCATATAAAATGTTCTCCAAGTCAGTTTTTTAATAGAACAATTTTTCCAATTTTCTCATATTCCATTGGTTTTTCCTCAACGTCTCACCCAGCGTATGTCTTTACGTTATACGACCGACTCTCTACTATGTCGTATGTTTAAATAAATTTTCTGCCTCTAACTCCCTACCCTAGTTTCTCTAACATACTAGCGCATACTCACATGCAATTGGCTAAGAATTTTTTTAGATTTTAATTTGTATATATTTCCGACATCTATTTCCCATTCGGCCCTATTACGGTTATCGTCGGCGTCGCAAAATTAAGTCAAGGCGACAATAATGATATTAGGGTTGTCGTTTTTTGTCGATAGCGACAAATGGTTGCCATTATCATTGTCGATACAACAGTCGACGTGAAGTCGATTTTTGAGAATATCTGTCGCCGTAAAAAATTGCGACGACATAAGGTGTGTCTGGTTACTTTTCCAGCAGGAATTGTTCAGCAACTTCTTTCTGAGAGATTAAGGTAGTTTTATTCTCTTTTGCAAGGAAAATTCGAAAAGTAAACAGACGGTATTCCTGCGGAAACTTGCAAATAATCAGCTGATTTGTCAAAACAAACCAATTTGTCCCCATTAAAAGAATTAAAAGAAAGGAAGCACCACCAATTTTACAAGTTTTATAAATAAAAAGGAAATTAGCAACAAATTTTTATGTTTTTCACATTTTGTAAAGTTATTCTCCAAAAACAATTAGTCTTGCTAATTCCCAAAACATTTTTTCAAATTGAAAGCATAAAATTAAATAAGCAAACAATAGAAAACATCTGATTGAATGTCGATGAATGAGAAGAAGAAGAGTTGCAAGAAGAAATTTGTCCAGCAAGAATTTGCAAACTCTCAATGAATGAACTGTCAAAATTTCTCTCTCCAACCGCTCTCTTTTGCAGAACTTTCGGGTTAACAGACGACTTCCAGTAACAATTTGTAACAATTGTTACAAATTTTAGGGTAACCAGACACACCTCTAGTGTTTTTTAGTCGACGTTGATATTGTATGCATTTTGTATTTGATATTTGGCCATGAAAATAACAACAGCAAAACAATTTGAAATTTTAGTTTCCTAATTGGAAAAAAATCCATGTTTGGCAACAGGGTTTACCAAAGGTCATGTTCCAGCTAATTTTAAATCTGATTGGGAATCTATTGCTACAAAATTAAATATAAACGGGCCTCCAATTAGAGACTCCGATGGCTGGCAAAAAGTATGTAAAAATTAAAATTATTTTTTATGTTTTTATTAGTTGGTTTTCTAAAATTCTTCCAGGTTTGGAAAAATTTAAAACTAAAAAGAAACTTGTGCACAACAAAGATGAAACCAGCAGCACTGGAGGTGGCATTTTTAAGCAAAAAAATTTTGTCGCCATTGGATGAGTCTGTCGCTAATATAATGCAGTTTCAAAAGTTACTGAATCCACCAGGTGCACTTGGAATAGAAAATAAGGAAAACATAAGGGTAATAACGTCTATTAGTTCATGAAAATGAGCAAGTGGACAATGCTAATGACGAGACTGATGTAACCTACTATTGAAGCTTCTCGATCGCCCGGAAAAAACAATGGTAAAAAGTCATCAAGGAAAGTAGAAACTATTGAACTCTTGAAAGAGCGGCATAAACTTTTGGAACAACACAATCAAGAGCCAGGCAATGCAAATATGTTTGTTGTTTGCCTTAACACTCACCGCTGCACTACTAAAGGTAAGGTCACATTGGGCAAATATTTGACGAAAAATGTCAAATATTTCTTTGTCACAATCTGACCAACAAATATTATTTGACGGCAAATACAAAAACAGCTGATTTTGGGAAAACAAAATTATTTGCCAGGAAACAAAAATTTGACCAGTGTGTCCATAATGTGAACACATATGATCAATTATTTTCCTCATTTTTCGTCAAACATTTATTTGACGTTGCAAATGTTTTGTAAGGTCAAACAAGGAAAAATATCGGTTTAAAACATTGTCTCACCATTTTTCTTTAAGAACAGAAGCATTTGTAACATGATGTTTAATGAATATAATGACAAACGAATGCAATAAGTAGTTTTGTTTGTTTGGTATTTTTGAATTAATTAACAAAGCCCACCAAAGTGAGTAGTAGGTCAAGATTTCTTTTCAAAATAATTTTCTATATCTATATATATTTATATATGGTTGTTCCAGAACTGCATGAATGTAAATGTTTTTACTACGACAACCGATTTTGCCTTTATGATATCGAAGAAAATTGCAAAACTAATCGATTCTTGCAGGTTCTGGAACAGCCCAAATAATTGAACACAACAGCATACTACTCTACTAAGAATTTTATGCACCATGATATACATATACATACCACATACATACGCGTGCATATAAACATACAAAAATTGCAAAAAAAAGTTGTTCTGGCAAGGCATTTATTTCACAACAGCCGGTCTTTTGTTTCCCTTCTCCAAAATAAATTACACCCGAAACTCTATTTTATTTATGTCTCTCTTTCACTCTCTCTGTCTATTTCTTTCGGCCAAATAAACTTATGTTTCCTCAGAGTTTGATCAAACAATTTCATGGGGAAAATATATTTTATGAATGTGAACATGTGTCAAACATGTTTTCCCATAGCACTATTTGACGCTGTTTGGTGACTGCTTGAACAAACAAAATCTGTCAAATATTTGACTGTAATGTGAACATCGAATCAACTCTGTATGAATTTCACATTTGTTCAGTCAAATAAATTTCGATCAAATATTTGCCCAGTGTGACCGTACCTTAATACATTCTTCTCTTCATCCTCACTTGAACTTAAGATATGTAACGCATTTATAATCTTCATTTTTTTCACCATATTTTTTATTTTTCCGAAAGAGTCAAAATACAAAACAAAATTATCTTTTTTTGTCAATAACAAGGGAGTGTTGCCAACGTTTTTTAAATTGTTGCCAACTTTTATTTTAAACTGTCGATGTCGCTTCTATGCATTACCATAATACCATTTTTGAATCGAAGCGACGGCGAGGGCGACTCGGACATAAAGTCGACGACGACTTTAGTAACGACAACCGTAATTGGGCCGATTACTAATATAATTTTCTTTTCTTTTGCAGGTTGATTACATATGGGTTTGGTTTTCAGCAATGAAAACCGTAAAATAACGACGCACTTCCAGCTTTAATATTCTTGGCAAAAATTTAGCGCTGGCGGCATCGCAACGAGGGATTGGGAAACTTGGGTGGGAGAAGATCTATCCCTCCACAACAATGCACCCAGGTTCCCCTATGGTTTATTTTGGAAATTGATATTTTTTAAGGTGGTTATTGTGGCATCCACGGTGGAAAAAAATGCCACACTAAGCGAAGCTCCACGCAAATTTTTTTTCGCAGCATGGCCGTATCGCGGGTTTGTGGCGCCCGCAACAAATTTGTGGTAGTATACACAAATATCATATCAGTCATTTGGTATTTGTGTTGTGGTAGCACTGCGTAAATCAGTCCCAAACATTTGGGTGGTTTGGCAACATCCCAAACAGGTAAATTTTAATTTGCAATCAATCTGCAATTAGTTAAGGGTAAAGTTTATTCTCTCTTTTCAGATAGCCGCTAAATTCAGGCAAATACCCCCGTCTGGAGGAACCTTTGCCGGGTTTAAATGTTCACATGACGATGATCAGACGTAAAACTTCACAAGTCCAGACGGAAGGGAGAGCGGGCACAATTCCAACATGAGTGGTAGTGTCAAAAATCCCTTAGTCCTATAATATTACTGAGGAGGTAGTATTCGAATTGGAACAACTCTAGTTTAGTAAAAACTCTTCGATTTTTTCGAAATTGTTCTCAGAGGTAGGTATTTTTAACCCGATTCTGGGAAACTTTTTTTTTCTTGGGGGACGGATCCGGGACCCCAGATTTTTGACCCGAAAATCCGCGTTCATTGGAAAGCTTATGAAAATACCTATCCAACAGCTGATCACATGATGTGGTAAATGGTAAGCCAACGATGTCTATATCGGCTAATTGGATCCGCGTCTAGTCGGGGTCTTGAACCCGGACTTTGGGGTCAAAAATCTGGGGTCCCGGGTCTCTTCCCCCATGAAAAAATAGTTTTCCAGAATCAGGGTAAAAATACCTACCTCTGAGAACAATTTCGAAAAAATTTAAGAGATTTTACTAAATTAGAGTTAAGCCTTCAAAATGTGTACTTATGTGCACGAAAAGTACTAAATGTTATTATATTTGGCAAAATTTCGATTTGGATGAACCGATAGAGTTGGACTGCTAAAATTTGGAAAAAAGGTAGCTATTGCACTGAGGTTTGTAGGCTGTTTTTGAAATTCATACTTATGTGTACTAAATTCGATGCAATTTAATATTTGACAAAACCAATAGAGTTGGAATCATGACCTGTTGTATTGCAGGATTGGAATATGTAGTAAATTTTGGAAATTCCTAGTTATGTGTACTGCAATGTACTAAATTTGTTGTAATTTGTATTTGAGTGAATCGATAGGGGTTGAATCCTGAAATTTTGAATTGGGATTACTGAGGGATTGCTGTATGTAAGAGGCTTTGGAGATTCGTACTTAAGTGTACTAAATAGTACTAAATTTGGTACAATTTGGGTTTTGGTAAACCGATAGAGCTGTGAGATATATATTGGATTAAGTGATACAGATTGTTACGGAAATGTGTACTAAATGGTACTAAACTGTGAACTCCTATGATCAATTATTTTCCTCTTTTTTGGTCAAACATTTATTTGACGGTGCAAATGTTTTGTAAGGTCAAACAAGGAAAAATATCAGTTTAAAACATTGGGCAGCATTTTGCTTTAAGAACAGGAGCATTTGTAACATGATGTTTAATGAATAGAAAAGCAAACGAATACAATAGTTGGTATTGTTTATTTGATATTTTTGAATTAACTGAATTTGAATGTTTAGTAAAAATTTAATATATGGTCTGTTCCAGAACTGCAAGATGTAAAAGTTTTTACTACGATTACCGATTTTCCCTTTATTATATCGAAGAAATTGACAAACTAGTAGATTATTGCAGGTTCAGGAATAGGATATAGGTGGATGCATCAACGCTTGAAACATTGATATGTCAAACATTTTGAAATGTTTTGACAAAAATAAGAAAATTTTTCTATGTTTTCTTTTACGCAATGATATGTATTTTTCAACAATTTTTACAAATATCAATAATATTTCATTCATTATTGTTTTGTCAGTTCATTGTCCCAGCAGCTATGTCGATGCGACAACCAGTATTCTTCTACCGTGATACAAACATACAAAAATGCAAAAAAATGTTCTGACAAGGAATTTATTCCACAACAGCTGGTCATTTGCTTCCCTTCTCCAAATAAATTATACCCGAAACTCCATTATCTTTATGTCTCTCTTTCACTCTCTCTGTCATTTCTCTCGGCCAAATAAATTTTTGTTTCCTCACAGTTTGATCAAACAATTTATTGGGAAAATATATTTTACGAATGTGAACATGTGTCAAACATGTTTCCCCATAGCACTATTTGACGTTATTTGGTGTCTGTTTGATCAAACAAAATCTGTCAAATATTTGACTGTAATGTGAACATCGAATCAACTCTGTATGAATTTCACATTTGTTCAGTCAAATATGGGAAAACAAATTTCGATCAAATATTTGCCCAGTGTGACCGTACCTTAAGTTTATTCATCCTTTAAAAATTCCTTAAAAATCGCTTATTAGCAGTCTGATTTCCTTTCAAAATTCTTCAAAAACTCCAAGTTTTTTGGTCGGCTTTAGTAATTTTATGTATTAAAAAGATCCAGATTTATAAGCAGGCAATTATCCTTTAAAAATACCACGTTGGTGAGTTCTATCCTTTAAAAAATATTAATAAAATCCAAATTTATTTGTAGGTTTCTGTAACATCCACATTTCTCCTCTTACAAACTTGCATCGCATTTTTTTCCATTTACAACTTTTTAATATCTCTCCACACTTCAACTTCGCGTTGCAAAAGTTACTGCCACAAAGTAGCCAAAGGACGTTGTAACTTCGTTGTCTTCATTATTGTCTGAAACATTGGTCCTTGTCTCCTGGAAACTTTAATAACAGCAGCAGCCGATGTCATCCGTTCATTATAAGGCACTTTTTGAGTCTTTTTTTCGTAAAAAATTATTTGATATGACACTTAATGGTCAAAGAATTCAATGAGGTAAAAACAACAACAATGTATGGAAAATCAAAAAGTCAATGAGAAAATATTTTTACAAAATTCACGTTAATGGGCCATCCTTGAGAAAATATTTTTGCAAAAAGAACTTTTATTGGAAATTGTTGAAAAAAAAAAAAATTAAAAAACTACCTTAATAGAAACCCTGGGAGAATACTAAAAAATACTTTTATTGTTAGCCCTTTGGAAAATAATTTAAAACGGTATTGAGGAGATTTTCTGGGGCTTTGAAAACAGAATATTTTCAAAATCAATGTTTGGAAGACGTGTACATTGCGAGACGCACATTAAAGCTATTCGCCAGTTTTGCCATGAACTTTTAAAGAAAATGCAACCATTCAATTCATTTTCCCGCTGTTTTAGTGATTTAAAAATGAAGAAAATTTTTGAATAAGTGAAAACAACTTGTTGCATGGAAATTTGACAGGAAGTGGACATAGCCTCAAGGATGTACTTCTATAGCTTTAAGAAGCTGTTCTTCCTCCTTATTGTACCATGATTTATACATTTATATTGACTTGCAAATTCTACATATAAAAACAACAAATAAATAGGAACAGTATTTTTATTATTTTATTTTTAAAGCAGTTTCATATAAATATGTTTTTATAAATAATTTAAACTAATAAAAAGGATTCTATGCCTTTTAGATTTTTAATCCAACAAAAAGGTAGTATAAGTTGTTTGAATTTCTAATCCATATTTTGATCATAACAATTTTTATCACATACTTGCTCTTCGATTCAGTAATACTATAAAAATATTTAGCTATTTCGGATTTCCATTTTAAAATAAGTTGGCTTTTTTTTCTTAACAAGTTGTACTTGTTTCTTAAATATAAATAGCTTAAATCTGTATATAATGACTTTATGTCTGTTAGGTAATTTTTCAAAAAAGTTTAACATAATTCCAATTAAATTATACAAAGGGCATGTTGTAAAATACTCCGGCATTTCAAAAATGTAATCCTTAAAAATATCAAAAATTATCAATTTCCGCATAAATATTTGGCAGTTAAGTAGAATATTAAATCCGTAGATGCCTGAGAACGTTATTCCTTTTTTAGCGGTACATAACTTGCAAAGAAAACTAATATATATTTTATTCGAATAAATACTCTTCATACAATTTCCGCAATTTTTTTTTAAACATTGAAGACATTGCTCGTCTGAATTTCTTGTTGAAGTACAATGAAGGCATATATCTGTCGTTGCGTATCTCAAGATTTTGATTTGAAGTTCTTTTCTATATAAGTTTTTTCTTCTAAATTCTTCATGGGCTGATTTTTTATGTATTTTTCGGCATATTGCAGTACAAATATACCACATTCATAAGAATCATATTGTTTGTCGCACGAAAAATTTTTAATAGACCATGTTTCCTGCTTGATTAAGAAAATCTCTTGCAAATAATATTCAATCAGGCTTGGTGACATGCCGTGTTTAGCTTGTCTAGGATCCAAACAAGATGGCTAGGTTAGGTTAAAGGATGTGTGGTTGTGTAAAAACAACCACTCCACTCGGAGACCTATTGGCCCATTGTGATCATCCTAATTTAGAAGAAATGAATGTGAAAAAAAAGTTAGGAGGTTAGAGTAGAATAGATAGGAAATAAAAGAGTTAGTGGGTTTGCATCCACGGTGTAGTCAGCGTGTCGTCCTTAGCCATTTTAGTCTTCTGGCTAACTGAAGAATAACTACCGGCTCGGTTTCGGAGAGGCATGACAAATCGGGCAGAATTTGCTTACGTAGAAGCCTATGTCTTACTCCGATCAGGGTAGGACAGTGACAGAGTAAGTGTTCCACCGTTTCTGTTTCTTCCTCATCTTGGCAAAGCCTGCAGTATTCAGTGTCGTCACCCCCCCATTTTGAAGTCATGGCCTTTATGTTGCAATGACCAGTAATTAGACCCACCACAAGCTTCAGGTCCAACTTCGTCATGGATGTGAGTGACCGTGATCTCTTTTCTGAGTTCACTGCCCAAATCTTTTTGGAGATGTTACATCCCCTTCCAGATAGCCAGTTTTGTTGAAATCTCCCAAGATAGTGATTATGAAGTACTTGAAAGAAGTGGCATAAAGGTGGCTTCACTGAGGTCTTAATCTCTAGATCTACTGACTCAGATCCGCGTCTGGCCAATTCGTCGGCAGATTCATTGCCAGAAATGTTGCAGTGTCCAGGAATCCAACAGAGCTTGACAAACGACTTTACTTTTTCCAGCGCAATCTTGCACTCCAGAACAACCATAGATTTGATTATAAAAGAATTTAGAGCTTTTAGGGCCGCTTGACTATAGACATATATAGTCACCGGTCCGTCCCGTTCATTGATTCTGTTTTCCAACAGCTCTATGGCCATTCTGACAGCAAAAATCTCTGCCTGAAAAACACTACAATCGCTGTTTAGTCTGAAAGGTCGTTGGATACTTAAGCTTTCACAGTAGACTCCAGCCCCCGTTCCACTTTCCATCTTTGAACCATCAGTATAGACAGCTATACCGTTAAAAGGTGGAGTGCCATGGGACCAGATATGCCTGTTTGGTATGCGGATGTCGAGTAATTCAAAGCTGTGCCTAGGGAGTATATAGTCACTAGCTTTAGCCTGATTACTTACGTTCTCCACATACTTAAGAATGACATAGTTTCCGATGGATTGACTCCGCCATTGTCCCAGTTCATTGAGTCGCAGGGCACACGTAGCAGCTAGTTCCTCTACAAATAAGCCTAGCGGCTTTAAATTAAGTAGGGTATCTAGAGCGGATTGTGGCGTGCTCCTGACCGCACCTGTAATTAGTAGCGATGCAACTCTTTGAACTTTACCAATATTCTTGCAGAGGGTGGTTTTCCTTAAGGAATGCCACCAAAACAAGATAGTTCCCTGGATTTAACAAGATATTTCCCTGGATTTAATATTTAATATTATAAGATAATAGTGATTATCTATAATGTGTGGTATGAGTATGGAGGTTGAAGAATGGGAGAAAGCTTCGACTAATTTTTGGTGGTTTTGGAAACCATAAAAATCAATTTGTACGGGGAGTGCTTTGTAGGTACATTTGTTTTCATCTAAAAGAATGACAATTCCGGCATTTACAATATTATTGCGTATCCACTGTTTTGGTCTAAGTGTTTCCAAATCAAAAAGAGAAATAATATTGTCGCCAAAAGGTCTACCTACGAAATATTTATCATATAGTGTTTTCAAATTACATACAAATATTCTGTCCAAATCAAATTGTTTTAGTGTATTTTCTGAATACAATTTGTACGGATTGTATGTATTTTTTTGGGTATAGACTCCATGATCGTGGTCAATAAATTCACGACTACACTTTAAGGTTTCAACTGTCGTAGCAAGTTTCTGCAATCCTGAAAATTCCTGCGAAAACATAGGCTGTGATAGGCGGGATTTGCGTTTTTTTTTATTCCAGCTTTCTGTAACCATTTTCAGGTCTTTATTATGTTCTCTTCCAAAAACGTTTGACTTGCTGGGTTTTTTATTCTTTTTAGAAGCATTGACCTTTGTTCCAACTGCTACGGATTCATACAACTTATCGTATAGGAATGTTATATCAATATCAGTGGCTAGTGAAAGGTAATATTTATCGAATTGCCTCACGAAGCGCCCGAGTTTGTTCTTTTGATCCTCCAAAACCAAATTTTTCAAATTTTTGTAATGAGCTTCTATTGGCCCATTACTAACACGATTGGGTTTTTTTAGATATAAAACATCCCATAATATTTGTCCAACATGGTAGGAATGCGATATACTTTTTTAGTATGAAATTGAGAATTTTGGGATGGTAATATGGATTTGGTTGTCCATCTTCATCATATATTTCCAAGGATTGTACCCTTGTTAATATATCCTGAAACTCTTTTGTGAAAGGACTTGCACTTGAAATTTCTTGTAGTGTATTCTCTACAATTTCTTCTAAATATTTCTTTCCAATATTTTCATCAAAAATATATTCTTCAATAGGCGTCTTTACAAAGCGTATAAATTCCTCTACAGCTTTTCCAACATTCTCATTGAAAAATCTACCACTTAATATTGTGGACAACATTTCGAACCATTGTTTGCATTCATTCAACGAAGTAAAGTTAAATGCTAACCCCATTGCTTCTCGCAGAAATTCTCTTAATTTTACATTATTTAGAGAAACTTGTTCATCAATGTCTTTACATATAATTTTAGTGTAGTGGTTAGTGCAAAATTGTATTGTCACGAAATCTATCTGCTGCGCAGCATTACCATTCAAAACTTGTTTACATTTTATTAAGTATTGATAAATGTTTCCCATTCCATTAAATTCGGCTAGAATAGCATTAATAATCGCATAGCTGCAATCCGTTACTACTCTTTTGCATAATGGCCATCTCAATTTATGGGCTTGGCATTTATCTTTTAAAAAATGTAAAAAAGAGGCAATTTCAAAACTTGTGTGATTGCACAAAATAGCATCAGCAATTGGCAGTATCTTTTTACATTCTGTTATATGTGCAATAATTGAATATAGAAAGATTCGTTTATTTGGGCATTTTAAGGGTTCCACAACGCTGCCTGTGGCGTCAATCCGAAGAGTATAATTTGCTTTTTCTAGCAACAAGGCCTCAAATTTGAATAACATTTCCATTCTCTCTAAATTAAATAAAAAAACTTTTAGTGGAGTAGCTAAATACTGTATAAAATATCTATAATTTGTTTCACTCATAATGAATGTGCTTATAAATGGATGCACATCATAATCAAAGTGGGCCTTGGCTTCAGATCGAATTTGTAGATAGAGACCTTAAATTTTGCTGTTTTCCAACGAAACGTAAAAATTTTGACTGCTGATTGATTACCTTTTTCTTATACAATATTGCCTTTTTATTAAATAGTTCTGTTTTAATCAGTTGTCGTTTCGGACCCCTAACTTGACAATATTTGTGCAAGCCAATTTGGTGTTGAAGTTCTTTTTTGGACCGAAACACTTTGCAAGTCTCATTTTCCAGGAATAATTTCAGTACGAACGTACAACAAGCTTCATCGTTACAATAAGCATATGCTACGAATATGTTGCCATCACTGTTAAACCTACTAGATCGTATATTAATGTCACACACGTTATTGGATGCCTCGTATGTTACTCGAAGGAAATCTTGCAAAAGTTTCTTTTGACTAAAAGTATCATTCGAAAATTCGCAATCGAAAAACTTACAATCTTTGAATGTAATTTTTCTTCTCTCTTTATCCGCAGATAAACGTTTTACCAAACGTACACTCCTGTTGGGTTTTTTATTAGGACTTGCGGACTTTCGGTACTTCTTTAACAAATCCACACGGAAATCTTCCTCGGGTGTACCGTTTAGCTCGTCACTGCTAAGAATATAACTCTGAAAAACGAATGCATCGTTATAAATATTTTGGACATTTCTAGAAAAGTAAGTATTTGAAATTGTGATGTCATCAGAATATAATTTTTTTCTTTTAGATCTGAAACACATTTAAAAATAGTAATTACTAAATTGTATTCCTGTTTTAATACAATGGATACTTACTATGTTAATAGTAAAATCATTTTTGCTTTCTGGAAATTCCGATTCATTTTCTTTATCAATCGTATTTTGGCTGTCTTCCACTATCAACATAGTTTCTAATTGAACTTCCGACACCTCGATGACTTCAATCGATTTAATGGGATATTCAAATATGCTTTGGTTGTCACTGAAAGAGTTATCTTCCATTTTTGTGCTCCTCCATAATTGTGCTCCTCCATAATGTGGCACATTTTATTACCAGGATGAACGTCAGATTTCAGCTCCAAGGTATTATCTTCCATAAGAGGCCATTCTTGCACAGAATCGACTGATGTCTCTAGGACTTCTCTGGTATCTGAACCATCTGAACTGAGGCATTATTCAATAGCCGTACTTTCTGCCATTGGTAATACGTTTGGCGACACAATTTTTTCACGGCACATTTCATCACCAGGATGAATTTCAGATTAGCGCTCTAAAGCAATGCCTTCCATAGGAGAACATTCTTTCACAGAATCAACTGGTGTCTGTAGGGCTTCTCTGGTATCTGCATCATCTACCACTGGTAATATGTTGAGCGACATTTTTCTTACCCAATGAATCTTTTTGTTTGCCTTTTTCAAGTAATTGATTCGCCTAGTATGCGATTCTTTGGCGATTTCTTTTGTTATTTTTAAGTCGCCGGTATTTTGCAACATTAGTAACTTCATTTACTTTGTCAATTATATTTTGAAAATGACCACGTTCATCGCTATAAAAATATGTTAGTTGGTCTAAGAATTTATAACTTTTTAACAATTCTTTTAAAGAAATAATGAAGCACTTCAACATTTTAGATTTTTATTTTTTGCATAACTTGGGAAAAACATGCGTTGTTTATCAAAACTCAAATACAAGTGGAATTTTTTCATATTCAAAAATTCGCTTCGTTTCATATTTACCAAACGAAATCGTCGTAGATCATGTGGTCCATTCCTTTCCATCCCGTTTTCCCTTTCCAGTACAGTTTGCAACGTTTTGCACAGTATTGCATTGAAGTTTGTTAAATTATATACAAATAAATAATTACAAACGAATATCAAGTTTAAGAATAGTTAATTTTATAGCGTGTATTTAACGATATTAAAATGTATAACATTTGTATTTGAAATCATATTGGAATATCTATGCAATGCCATTTATTAAATTTGGCATCACTTTTCTTATTGAAAAAAGACGCACTACAATGTTTCAGAAATTTTTTCGTTTCATTTTTCCGCATCGTCTCATGTTTCCAATATTGTTTTCATGGTAGAAGAATACAGGTCGATGCATCAACATTTGTGAACATTGATATGTCCAAAATATTTAAATATTTCAGAGGTTCTTTGAGTAATTTTTCATTCAATATTTTTAATTTCAAAAAACATTGGCAGTTAATTGCCGTGTGTCGATGCGGCTACCTGTATCATTTTATGATGATTGGATTGTAGCATGCTACAATGAAGATTAGCAATTAAAGATGCCTACCTGTATGGATTGTAATGTCATAATTTCTGTCAAAACAAATGTAACAAGTTGTTTATTATCAAATAAAAAACAAAACATGTTCTATTTTTCTCTAAAGATTTTTTTAAATTATTTTGTTAAGGACTCAACTGGATGGACTCAAAGGAATCTGATTAGCGGCCCCAAAATGACAAACGTTTACAACTATGTCAAAATGATGCCTTCGAGGAGAGTCCACTATAGTTAAAACAGGCTGACATGATGACCAGTAATCTGAATGAGCATGGCAATCAATTTGGGTTTTAAAACTGTGCCTAAATAACTGGCAGTTCTCTAGAATATGATGCAATAGTTATCCATGAGAACTGCGTAAACCTATGGTAAATGGTAGTTACCGATGAGGATATTCATTAAAGTCCTTCCAAACTGCACCAAAAGAGAAGTTACTTTCAATCTTGCTAGTTTAAATTAACTATTATGATTGAAACTAAATGTAAGATTATTTGATACTTTTTAATACATTTTTTAATATATATTTTTTTCAGGTCATACTCACATACCTCGTAGAATATACCTTGCAATTTTCAGAAGTTTGTTATTTAAATGCATTTAAGTTGTTACCTAAAGCCCGATTAATGACCGATTTAAATTCCCTGGCCAATTATCCGTTGTTTTGAGAGCAAACTCATTAACCGGTGTCATGTTCTAAGCAAGAATTTCGATGAAACCTCTAAAGGTTCAATTAGGTGTGCCGTAGCAATCAACATACCAATAGCTTTAATCACATCTAATGTTATCGATTAGCGGCCAAAGCCATACACAATTGTTATATATAATTTCTGCAACAATTTTCAAATATGGAAATGTATAAATCAAATGTAACAAGTTCAAAAGTATCAGTCGTATTTTGACAGCTGTTATGATTATGCAAACTCTTACCCCTCTATGGAGTGGGTTGTCCATTTCATACCAGACCTAAATAAATACGGTATAAATGTTGCGGCGTGACGGGTTCTGTCTATATTGGTAACTTCATCATAAAATCCATATTCAACGCAAGTTTCTGATTGAGAGAAATATTCGGACATAGCCAATTGTAAAGAATCGCTGACTTGTTTCTTAAGTTATGACAGAAAAAGTATTGAAAATTGTGACCCTTTTTGGGTGAGGTACCAGAGGGGGCTCTTCACAACAGATCTTGTGTATAGTGGGCATGTAGATTTTTTTGTTTGGATTGATTCTATTATTATTTCATTTGGCACCTCGAGAAAGTAAGGTTTGACAACCCAGATTACACGTGGATCTGTTCCACTGTCAAATAATTACATTCCACTATATTGTATTCCACAGCAATGGATGTTGTTCTATTTTTAGAATTCTGTAATTGTTCGACTCTTCATTTTTCTTCTTTTACCGTAAGGAATACGTGTAACATAGTTACATGGCTCATACAGTACTATAAGCGTTGAATCGCTAGATACTTCAGGATCACAGTAGCCCAGTGGTGATCATTGTAGACTCGTGGACAGGACACCCAGGTTCAATCCCTAGTTCGGTTGAGTTTTTTTTTTATTGGGAAATATTTTTTTTATTAACTCTTATTGTTTTGGTGAAATATAAACCTGAAATTACAACGATTTTTAACAACACTTATTTCGGGTAGGGAGAAATATGTCCGGCGAATTTAGTGTCGGAGGTGTTTCACCATATCTTCCCCTTTGCAAATGTGGTGAAAACTTATATTCTCTTTTAACGTAGTTTTTATTCGTTAAGTAAATACATGCACAAAAGACAAAATCATTGAATATGGCAGTAAAATTTGCTGGAGCCATTTTTAATTCTGGGAGTTTTTTTGTGGTATAAGTGATTCAGCTATTTACCTAATTGAATTAGCCGAGGTTAGAAAAGCCAGTGACAAGGCAGACATCTTGATCAGTCACTTCTGCCTTTTCAATTGTGAGCACCCAGAAATTATACCCGCTCATCAAAGGTATTGCGTAAAGGATTTTGTCTGTAACAAGGATCAAACTGTTGGTGTCCTTTGAAAATTTTGCTTGAAGTGGAAGCTCAATTCAAAATTTTGGCTTGGATTTTCTGTGGTAAGAGCTACTCAAACCTAGACATTTGCCAGCGATCATATTGGTTGGGTTGCTCCTTTTGATTTTCGGAGCTAATTTTTTTCCGTCAATTTGTTCTGATTTTTCGACAAGAATAAAATATTCTCTTGGATTTCCTTTGATTCGATTTACTAACCCCTACAAACCAAAAGGTGGTTATTACAAGAGCAACATATGCAAGACCTATCCCAAACAGTTGCTTGTATTCCATCGGGTGATAAACTAGACTCAGTTGACGGCGATTCTTGTGATTTTCGGAGCTGTTCGCGATGATAATCGCAAGTGTTTAAAAATATCATTAAAATTGCGTAAAAGTTTCCTATAAATTATCTTTTTTAAAACGAGCACAAAAATCCACCTCAAGTTGTGTTAATTTTCATAAAAAATATTAAGAATCTTTTTGTTAAATGTAATTATCAATTTCATTGCATTTGCCTAAATGTGTTTGTACGTGGTAATTACTGGAAACAGTTGGAAGTGAAACAGATAAAAGAACGTAAGACTATTGTTGTTGTGTAAGACTTTGTGGTCAACTCTTGCAAATTAAAATTTTGATAAAACCTTAAATTTAAATCTAAAAAAAAACTCATGCCAAGTGAACTAAAACAGTGTTAAGTCCATCAGCATTATCCAGCAGCCATCGTATATTACCCTAAAACACGCATATTCGTTGGAGTTGGGGATTAAATCTTATCAACCTCACCCCCCTGAAAGGCCTTTCATCGTGGGAGCTCCAGCAAACCAAAAAAGTAAGTGATAACATTGCATACAGGTAGACATGCATAGAGCAAATACAAATAGGTTCCACATTTGAGTTGACCGTTAGTTCTCTCTCATATAAACCGAAGTGGCAAATTCTTTTCCAACTTTATTAATTGTGAAAATATTAAAAAAAAAAATCCTGGTTTTTGGGAAGAGATTTACAAGTATTTTCTGGTTTGTATTTGCTCATATTCATGTCCGGCGATCATATACAGTGCTGTACTAGCTGGATGGATGTGTAATTGTGTGAGCTAGTTTAACAGACAGATCTATGTTAAATCCAGTATCCTCTGTTAAATCGCTCACTGAGAAAATACAGTTTGAAAAGCTCTGCTTTCTTGTATGGGTGAATTGCAGACCATTGTGGTTATTAATTTTTTCGAAGATTTTAATTACTTTAGCCACACATCCATCCTGCTATCAGTTTAATACATTGTTTTATTATTTGGTATGTGCATTTTATAAAATTTTATCGACCAAATCGATCAAACACTGCACCAAAAATTTTAATGTAAAATTCTTGATGAACAAAGCCTTTGAGTGTGTTAGTGAACAATTGAAAAAGAGGTCAATGTACGAAACAGCTGAACGTTTTTTTTTTTTTGTAACAATGCAATATACTGAAATAATGAACGTACCTACTATTTACATGCAAGTTGATATACATAACCATATTTAAATTTTTTTAAGCAACTGTTTCACAACCAACATTTCTATATTTTTACCATTAATAATAATTGAATATTATTTAAATTTATAAAATATTCTTCTCAGAAAACTATATTTATCTCAATTTTATTTTTAAATTACCATTGAATCACTTAATTAAAAAAAAAAAATAGGTGTTAGTTTTTGAGAAAATTGGCATAGATAGTTTTCGATTTTCCTTAGTTAATACATAAATGATGTTCCTTTATAATTAATTTGGTCATTTTTAATTTTTCCTGAGGTATTAGTCCAACATTTTATATAGTTTTTGTAAGATGCTTTGAAATTTGTAAATTTTTAATTTTGCTAGGGTAATATGAAATTGTATTCAATAAATCTGATATTTGTTATAAACATGTTTTGAATTGAGTTAAAAAGGTTTGATTTAAAGGGTTCAGAAAAGTAAAGTAGGGGTATGAATATGGGTTTATCAAACAAAGATTTTTATTTGGAATACGGAATTTATACGGTAAACAGGAAGGGTGGGCTCACTATGCTGACAGCATCTTAGCATAGTCCAATCGTCATAGATGAAACGGATTTTCTGTCTATTTTTCTAGGAGTTATGGGTTATCGGTGCTATTTCTAATCGTTCCGAAAGTTTCTCATTTCTTCTCGTCTTTTCTATAATTTTCCTGAATTGTGCACGCAAAAAAAAAATAACTGGTAGTTGGTATTCACATTGATGGACTATGGAAAGATCCCCCCCCATTCGACGAGCAATAAGGCTGGTGATATTTGCGTGCCAGACCAAGATGTTCATCATAAAAACATTTGAAGCCTATTTTTAATAAATTACACCGATGCATACTACAGTTATTGGCGCCCAACGTGGGGCCCGAGTGAATTTTATAAACAGTTATAATTTCTTCAAATCATCTTGGTATTTTGAATATCGTAGAATTATTCACTTGGGTTCTTTTTTCTTTTTAATTTAACTTCATCTGATCTCTTATGTTCTATTACTTTTCTCTTTTTGTTATTAATCTTCTAAGTCAGGATAATGAAGTTTCTTTGGAATTTTTATGATTTGAAAGCAGTAGTGCTAAATCATAACACCAGGAAATTTGTTATTCTGTTATTCACTCTCCTGTAGGAATTTCCCTCTAGCTTTGGGATTGATTGAATTCAGATTTTGGGTAAATCCTAATTCTGACATCGATTTTTGGCTTGAGTGAGATTTTTGCCTTTCTCTCCACCTTACTGTATGGAATTAAAAAAATATTATCGATTATGTTTTTTACCACAGTATTCGTCTGTCATTATAAATTTTCTCTCTAGTCCGTTTTCATTTGTTGACTGATTTTATATTCTACTATTATACCCTACATTACTATTTCCGAATACCTGATGAATAAAACGCAGTTACTGAAAATTTATTTTTTTCCTACCTCCGATTATATTTTTTTTTTGTCGAACGAGTAGTTCGAATGTTATTTTTTGATTAATTAAAATCTTCTGATATTGGCCTGATTTGAGATACTGTTTGCGTTAGCGATGCCCCTTGATAGAAGTACAGGTGATACACAGCCAGCTGGTCCTGGTATAGTTGCTAACTCTCCGTTTTGCACCATTTGTAATTCGGCGATTCAGACTCCTTCGGTGTTGTCAGAAACGGTGTGCAGACATTCTTTTCACAAGATTTGCATAAACAACTATATCAAGAACCATTCAGATTGTCCAGTATGTAAATTCAGAATCATAAAAGATGTAAAACAAACTAACTCTTCGGTTACCCAGAAACCTGCCTCGTCGGTGACTACAAGATCCTCTTCGAAAGCCAAAAATTTCGATGCCAATAGAACCGAAGAGTCACTTGGTCAGGAAACAGCTTCAAATTCGCTTGTTACTTCAAATGCTCAGACAAATTTAACTATTGACAGTATCAAGGAAGTGGTGGCCTCGCTAGTTAGTAGCCAACAAGCCCAAATTGTCCAATCCCTTTCTACTCAGATTGCTTCCTTGGTGGAAAAAAGTGTTGAAGCTAGTCTATCACGATTGAATATTAATCAGGTCCCGCAAACTGTTAGCGCCTCATCCCCAGTTGCAAATAATAACCCTACAATGCCAAATGTGTCCGATGTAGAGCAACGAACCTTGGAGCAGTTGCTAGGTTTGCCTTCAACTAGTAATGAACGAGCGAATAATGGCTATGGTGCACTTAACATCGATGGTAACTCTTTAAATAGGTCACGATTTAGCAATCCTGTATCTTTTACGGATTTGGCTTCTCGACCAGATAAGGTTGGCCAAATCATATCCAACTGGAAGATAAAGTTTAACGGAAGTTCCAGCAGTTTACCCGTGGATAATTTTATATACCGGGTGGAGGCTCTCACAAAGCAAACCCTAAATGGCGATTTTGAAACGCTGTGCCGGAGTGCTAGTGCACTTTTCGATGGTAAGGCAAGTGATTGGTTTTGGAGGTTCCATCGTACTGTTTGCGTTGTGCATTGGGCTGATCTCTGTAAGGCCTTGCGTCAACAGTATAGGGATTCAAGGACCGATATAGATTTCAGGGAACTTATTCGAGATAGAAAACAGAAACCCAACGAGCCATTTGATGCTTTTTATGAGGCAATTATAGATCTTGTAGATCGACTAGATAAGCCGTTAGAGGACAAGACATTGGTTGAAATTTTACGCCGTAATTTATTGCCGGACATACAACATGAAATTTTGAACATGTCTATATCTTCCGTGGGTCAGTTGCGAGAGATTTGTCGGCGTAGAGAATTTTTTTTGCAAGACTTAAATCGAAGACATGCTTTTTCTAATGCTAGACCTAATAATATTTCCAGAAGAGTTGCTGAAGTTGAATTTTCTATCCCCAATGAGCCAGAGTTACTGGAGTATGAAGAAGTTTCTGAAGTCTCAACGATTTGTTGGAATTGCAGAAAATCGGGGCATAGATACCAGGAGTGCATGGCGGACCGCTCTGTATTCTGTTATGGGTGCGGTACCCCTCAGGTGTACAAACCAAATTGCACCAAATGTAACAATGTTTCAAAAAACTTCCAGAGCTCTGCACCGAAGAGTGCACTCAGACCCAAAACTTGCCAGCAGTCCTCCCAAACAATTTAAGAATTAAAAGTCGTCCTGCTTTCTCTTTAAATGATAATTGTAATGAAAATAATGAATTTAATCTGGAATGTTATAATAATGAGTTACGAGATTTGAATGGAAATGTTGAAAACTATGCCAGCGTAGGTGAAATGGCTCCTCGAGTACATGCGGGACCTCGTCCAATAATACCTTTCCATGTGCGTTTAGAAAACTACCTGAAGCTTAGGGAAAGGATCTTCAGTGAGGAACCTAAAATATCTCGATCTTCCAAGAGAATGAAACAATTTTGGAAAGAGGTGAAGGAACTGAAAAGGAATTTTACGGTTTCTGTAATTGAAAGATCGGGAGATGTTCGTCCTTATGCTGACGTGCGTTTTCTGGATAGGCATATGATAGGTCTTTTGGATACCGGTGCCACTGTGTCATGCTTAGGGTCGCAAGCTGCAAAAGATTTTTTGTTGACAAACCAACCATATAAGAAGTTGAATACCACCGTAAACACAGCAGATGGGAAACCACAGCGCATAGCTGGGATGTTTACTACTGATATAGCTTTCAGAGGTAAAAATATCCCAATTACATTATATATAGTTCCCAATCTTTCTCAGAATCTTATTCTAGGGGTTGATTTTTGGAAAAATTTTGAATTACTGCCATCGTCACTTCTCCACAACATAGCAAGTCTCGATATACCTGATACTAGTGATAGTTCTTTGAATCAAAAAACTCTAACCAAGGATCAAAAATTTCAGCTTCAAGTGGTCATAGACCAGTTTCCTTCTTTCGCGAAGGAGGGTTTGGGGAAAACAAACCTTATTTCTCATATCATAAACACGGGTAAAGCCGCCCCCATTAAGCAACGTCATTTCCCTGTTTCACCAGCGATCGAAAAACTGATATACACAGAACTTGACCGCATGCTAGCTATGGGTGTGATAGAGGAGTCCACAAGTCCTTGGTCTTCGCCGGTTGTTCTACATAGGAAACCAGGTAAAAACCGGTTATGCCTGGATAGTCGGAAACTCAATGGTGTTACTGAAGGGAATGCTTATCCACTTCCACACATTGAGGGTATATTGAGCCGCTTGCCTAGGGCCGAATTTATCACCAGTCTTGATTTGAAAGACGCATTCTGGCAGATACCGCTAGAGGAATCGTCGAAAGGTAAGACTGCATTCACAGTTCCTGGGAGACCACTGTACCATTTTAAGGTCATGCCATTTGGGCTCTGCAATGCCCCGCAGACCATGTGCAGGTTAATGGACAGGGTCATTCCAGCTTCTCTCAGGACTGAGGTTCTGGTCTACCTGGACGACCTTCTAGTGGTATCTCCAACATTTGAGAGACATGTTGAGGTTCTCAAAGAGGTGGCTAGGTGTCTCCGAAATGCAGGCTTGACAATAAATGTCGAGAAAAGTAGATTCTGTAGGTCAGAGGTACGATATTTAGGACATGTTGTTGGAGACGGAGTTACTCGCACTGACCCTGAAAAAATATCAGCGATCACTGAATTCCCAATACCTAGATCAATTAAGCAAATGAGGCGATTTTTGGGTATGTGCGGTTGGTACCGGAAGTTCATCCGGAATTATGCTGTTATTTCAACCCCCTTGACGGATTTATTAAAAGCGAATCGTAAATTTATTTGGACCGATGATGCACAAAAGTCCTTTGAAGAGTTGAAGTCTATTTTAAGCACAGCCCCTGTCTTGCATAGCCCAGATTTTTCACAGCCGTTTTTCATACACTGTGATGCAAGTAAGACAGGAATAGGAGGAGTATTGGTGCAAAAGAATGCGGAGGGTGATGAGTTTCCGATAGCATTTATGTCGAAGAAACTAAACCAAGCCCAACGCAACTATAGTGTCACCGAACAAGAGTGCTTACCAGCGATGCTATGCATAAAAAAATTTAGAGCTTATGTCGAGGGACATGAGTTTACGGTGATCACCGATCACTCTTCTCTTAAATGGCTCATGTCCCAGACAGACTTAAGCACCAGGCTGGCTAGATGGGCTTTGAAACTTCAAGGTTACCGGTTTAAGATCGAACATAGGAAGGGGTCACAGAACATAGTTCCGGATGCGCTTTCGCGTACCAACACGGATGATTTGTCAGGGATTTTCTCGCTGGGTGATGGTGGGGAAAAAGGTGGGGTTTTTGTCGATTTAGAATCTGAACATTTTGCCTCAGATGAGTATAAGGACCTGATAAGTAAGGTTGAAAATAATGGGGATACCACCCCTGACTTGAAAGTCATAGATGGGTTCTTGTATCGTAGAACGGATCATGTAGCTGGCGATCCAAAAATTGATGATAGTGTATGGAAACTGTGGATCCCTAGTGCAATGAGACCGGAAGTATTAAAAATACATCATGACAATCCATTATCGTCCCACTGCGGTATCAACAAGACTCTGGAACGAATCCGAAGATACTACTTCTGGCCGAACTTAGTTTCGGATGTGAAAGCTTACGTAAATTCCTGCGAAGTGTGCAAAAGCACCAAGCATCCGAATCAGGTAATGAGACCTCCCATGGGTGATACTGGAAGCACTCAGAGATTTTTCCAAAAATTATATGTTGATTTCATAGGACCTTACCCGAGATCTCGGTTAGGAAATATAGGGATATTTATTGTCCTAGATCATTTTTCGAAATTTAGTTTTATTCGCCCAGTAAAGAAATATACAGCTGATGTTGTAATTAAGTATCTAGAAGAAGAGCTATTCCATACATTCGGAGTTCCTGAGTGTATCGTTTCCGACAATGGAACTCAGTTTAAGGCAAGGAATTTCAATCAGCTCTTGGAGTTTTATAAAATTTTGCATACATATACCGCTGTTCATTCACCACAGGCCAATGCATCAGAGAGAGTCAACCGATCAATAATTTCAGCCATTAAAGCATACGTACATCCAGATCAGATGGACTGGGATAACAAGCTAAGCCACATATCTTGTGCCCTAAGATCGACTGTGCACACTTCCATAGGGACATCTCCCTATTCCATGGCATTTGGGCAACACATGGTCACGAACGGGTCAACTTACAAATTACTTAGGAAGTTGAATATGTTAGACGACAGGTTGATAAATTTTAACAGGTCCGATACGTTTGACTTAGTGAGATCAAAGGCTATAAATGTCATGAGAAAGTAACAGGAACGCAACGAAAAACAGTACAATCTTAGATCGCGACAAGTCTCTTATGATGTGGGGCAGGAAGTTTTCCGCAGAAACTTCAACCAAAGTAGTTTTGAAAAGGGATACAATGCGAAACTAGCTCCTACGTTTGTTAAGTGTAGAGTTAGACGAAAGCTAGGTAACTTCTATTACGAGTTAGAAGACCTCCAAGGCCGATTGCTTGGTACTTACCACGCGAAAGATATGCGACAATAATGAAAATCTACATGCTGTATCAGCCTTCACCTCTTTTCAATCCGTTAAGTCTGATTTCGGAAGAGGGTATTTATAGTGGGCATGTAGATTTTTTTGTTTTGATTGATTCCATTATTATTTCATTTGGCACCTCGAGAAAGTAAGGTTTGACAACCCAGATTACACGTGGATCTGTTCCACTGTCAAATAATTACATTCCACTATATTGTATTCCACAGCAATGGATGTTGTTCTATTTTTAGAATTCTGTAATTGTTCGACTCTTCATTTTTCTTCTTTTACCGTAAGGAATACGTGTAACATAGTTACATGGCTCATACAGTACTATAAGCGTTGAATCGCTAGATACTTCAGGATCACAGTAGCCCAGTGGTGATCATTGTAGACTCGTGGACAGGACACCCAGGTTCAATCCCTAGTTCGGTTGAGTTTTTTTTTATTGGGAAATATTTTTTTTATTAACTCTTATTGTTTTGGTGAAATATAAACCTGAAATTACAACGATTTTTAACAACACTTATTTCGGGTAGGGAGAAATATGTCCGGCGAATTTAGTGTCGGAGGTGTTTCACCATATCTTCCCCTTTGCAAATGTGGTGAAAACTTATATTCTCTTTTAACGTAGTTTTTATTCGTTAAGTAAATACATGCACAAAAGACAAAATCATTGAATATGGCAGTAAAATTTGCTGGAGCCATTTTTAATTCTGGGAGTTTTTTTGTGGTATAAGTGATTCAGCTATTTACCTAATTGAATTAGCCGAGGTTAGAAAAGCCAGTGACAAGGCAGACATCTTGATCAGTCACTTCTGCCTTTTCAATTGTGAGCACCCAGAAATTATACCCTCTCATCAAAGGTATTGCGTAAAGGATTTTGTCTGTAACAAGGATCAAACTGTTGGTGTCCTTTGAAAATTTTGCTTGAAGTGGAAGCTCAATTCAAAATTTTGGCTTGGATTTTCTGTGGTATGAGCTACTCAAACCTAGACATTTGCCAGCGATCATATTGGTTGGGTTGCTCCTTTTGATTTTCGGAGCTAATTTTTTTCCGTCAATTTGTTCTGATTTTTCGACAAGAATAAAATATTCTCTTGGATTTCCTTTGATTCGATTTACTAACCCCTACAAACCAAAAGGTGGTTATTACAAGAGCAACATATGCAAGACCTATCCCAAACAGTTGCTTGTCTTCCATCGGGTGATAAACTAGACTCAGTTGACGGCGATTCTTGTGATTTTCGGAGCTGCTCGCGATGATAATCGCAAGTGTTTAAAAATATCATTAAAATTGCGTAAAAGTTTCCTATAAGTTATCTTTTTTAAAACGAGCACAAAAATCCACCTCAAGTTGTGTTAATTTTCATAAAAAATATTAAGAATCTTTTTGTTAAATGTAATTATCAATTTCATTGCATTTGCCTAAATGTGTTTGTACGTGGTAATTACTGGAAACAGTTGGAAGTGAAACAGATAAAAGAACGTAAGACTATTGTTGTTGTGTAAGACTTTGTGGTCAACTCTTGCAAATTAAAATTTTGATAAAACCTTAAATTTAAATCTAAAAAAAAAACTCATGCCAAGTGAACTAAAACAGTGTTAAGTCCATCAGCATTATCCAGCAGCCATCGTATATTACCCTAAAACACGCATATTCGTTGGAGTTGGGGATTAAATCTTATCAACCTCATCTCCACCCCTTCATCGTGGGAGCTCCAGCAAACCAAAAAAGTAAGTGATAACATTGCATACAGGTAGACATGCATAGAGCAAATACAAATAGGTTCCACATTTGAGTTGACCGTTAGTTCTCTCTCATATAAACCGAAGTGGCAAATTCTTTTCCAACTTTATTAATTGTGAAAATATTAAAAAAAAAATCCTGGTTTTTGGGAAGAGATTTACAAGTATTTTCTGGTTTGTATTTGCTCATATTCATGTCCGGCGATCATATACAGTGCTGTACTAGCTGGATGGATGTGTTATTGTGTGAGCTAGTTTAACAGACAGATCTATGTTAAATCCAGTATCCTCTGTTAAATCGCTCACTGAGAAAATACAGTTTGAAAAGCTCTGCTTTCTTGTATGGGTGAATTGCAGACCATTTTGGTTATTAATTTTTTCGAAGATTTTAATTACTTTAGCCACACATCCATCCTGCTATCAGTTTAATACATTGTTTTATTATTTGGTATGTGCATTTTATAAAATTTTATCGACCAAATCGATCAAACACTGCACCAAAAATTTTAATGTAAAATTCTTGATGAACAAAGCCTTTGAGTGTGTTAGTGAACAATTGAAAAAGAGGTCAATGTACGAAACAGCTGATCGTTTTTTTTTTTTTGTAACAATGCAATATACTGAAATAATGAACGTACCTACTATTTACATGCAAGTTGATATACATAACCATATTTAAATTTTTTTTAAGCAACTGTTTCACAACCAACATTTCTATATTTTTACCATTAATAATAATTGAATATTATTTAAATTTATAAAATATTCTTCTCAGAAAACTATATTTATCTCAATTTTATTTTTAAATTACCATTGAATCACTTAATTAAAAAAAAAATAGGTGTTAGTTTTTGAGAAAATTGGCATAGATAGTTTTCGATTTTCCTTAGTTAATACATAAATGATGTTCCTTTATAATTAATTTGGTCATTTTTAATTTTTCCTGAGGTATTAGTCCAACATTTTATATAGTTTTTGTAAGATGCTTTGAAATTTGTAAATTTTTAATTTTGCTAGGGTAATATGAAATTGTATTCAATAAATCTGATGTTTGTTATAAACATGTTTTGAATTGAGTTAAAAAGGTTTGATTTAAAGGGTTCGGAAAAGTAAAGTAGGGGTATGAATATGGGTTTACCAAACAAAGATTTTTATTTGATTCATTATCTGGAATTTATACGGTAAACAGGAAGGGTGGGCTCACTATGCTGACAGCATCTTAGCATAGTCCAATCGTCATAGATGAAACGGATTTTCTGTCTATTTTTCTAGGAGTTATGGGTTATCGGTGCTATTTCTAATCGTTCCGAAAGTTTCTCATTTCTTCTCGTCTTTTTTATAATTTTCCTGAATTGTGCACGCAAAAAAAAAAAAATAACTGGTAGTTGGTATTCACATTGATGGACTATGGAAAGATCCCCCCCATTCGACGAGCAATAAGGCTGGTGATATTTGCGTGCCAGACCAAGATGTTCATCATAAAAACATTTGAAGCCTATTTTTAATAAATTACACCGATGCATACTACATGTGTTAGCAAAAATTCGTATATGTGAAATTTAAGGAGATTTGAATGCTTATCTGGCTTATTTTGAGCGTTTGTTTTCTCAAAATCTTGAACCCTGTGGGGGAGGTACCAGAAAAAATGGTATATCTTTATAAGAGATCTTGTGTTGGTGGAAATATTGAGATGTACCAAGTCTGAATGGAATCGGATGTTAATTTCGCATGGATATTCAAAATGTTGAACCTTTGTGGGAGAGGTACCAGAAGTAGTGGACTGATATTGCCCATCTCACAACTCGATATATGTTTGACAAAAATATTACGATGTACCAAGTTTGGACCAAATCGGATACTGCCTTCGAGATTTATCGTGCGTACCAGCCAGCCAGACAGACAGACGAACATCGCTAGATCGACTCCAAATGTTCTGAAACGGTTTGGTCGAAAGAGACCTAGGATCAAAAACCGTTATTTCGACTAGGCACGTTTTGACCATATCAAATGATATATACTCCCTCTAGCCATATGGCTGAGGGTACAAATATAACAAGTAAGCAAAGGCTATAGTCGTGCGGGGCCGACCATGTGATACCCCACAACATTACATAATGGTAGAAGTCCCCTTATGTCCATATCCATTTTGGAAGATTTCGCTTTTGAAATTGTGTCATAGACCTTTTTGACTAGGGACATATGTCCAATACTTACGCAAACCGTCGTCCTGTTAGTTACAGTTAAATATAATCCGATGGTCATCCAAAATGATGCACTTCTTCTCTGTCCTTTACTCTCTTCTCATGCAAAATTTCGTGTCGATTGGTTTCAATGGTGTGATAAGGAAAATTTTTCTGTTTTTGGTACATTTGAACCCCTAAATATTTTTCGATCATCTCCAAAAGCAAGAGGCCCCTCTGTATCTCTGAATTTAGTCCCATCTATATGATTTGCTTGTCTATGATATTTGGATATATTCGACAACGAAATCAGCACAAAAAGCCAAAAGTTCGCCTTTTTGTGTATTTTGGATATCGTCTGTATGTTATTTTCAACTGTAAAATGTAAATTGTTGTTTTTTTTTCTCACAAAAGTAGTGGTCCATTCTGCTCGCTGTCCTATATCTAACTTCATGCGAGATTTCGTGACCTTGCGTTTCCATTTGTGACCTTTATAACGGCTGCAAAATCAGGAAAATTTTTAGTTGTTGGTCCATTTAAACGCTAAATATATTGCGGGCATCTTTGAAAACAATAGGCCTAGCCATTCTGAGCCTAAAACTACCCTTATGACAATTTCGTGAGGATCGGACGATAATTGCAATCTGTATATAATAACCCCAACCTGTGTTGTAAGGTGAAAAAATATTACAAAATGTGCACTTGAATATTATAAGTCAAATTAAAAAAATCGCATGCGATAAAAAATACCACAAAATACTACAAAATTTATATTAACATCATTATTGGTATCTTTTAATGCGATTTTTTTTTAGATTTTATACTTTTATGCCAAGAGGGCATTCTGAATTGACAATATTTGTCAAAATCACTCCAGCCATTCTGGAGATATAAGCATTCTAGCTAACATCCCCTTTGTATATATACATTGTATATATTTCGCTATATATATCCGATATTTTTACTATCGGCATCTACGTAACTGTCAGAATTGACCTGTTCGTCTATTTGTGGCATTAAAAATATTCGCGGCTTAATGGAAAATTTGACTTTTATTTATCACAAATGCTTTGGTCTATTTCAACCACTAAATGTTACCCGATTACCATCAAAATGGGAAGGCTTCTGCCCAGCCCAAAGCTCTAGCTCCATGCTAACTTTCGCTTCGATTGGTCTATAATTGTGACCTGTAGAGCAACTACAAAATCAGGAAAATTTTCAGATTTTGTCCATTTCAAACCCTAAATATTATGCGATCATCTTCAAAAAAAAATTGGTTCTATTCTAACATTAAGCCCAACTACATTTTAAATTTCGTGAGGATCGGGCCATAATTGCGACCTGTAGAGTGATTACAAATTAACATGGACAGACGGACGACAGACATACGTAGCTAGATCGACTCAGCTCGGCGAGATAGGAAGATCCATATATACTTTCCGATGTGGGAAATCAATATTTCGAGGTGTTACATAATTTTTGGTCCAATCAAACTTATAATACCCCCAACACATAGTGTTGTAGGGTATAAAAAGTGTTTTTGTCTCTATAAAGGAGAGAAATAATTTGTTAGTTTTAATTTTTCAATTTTCTGTTTTCAATACAATTTCTTTGGTAAAAATTAATATTTTTATCAGACAATTCAGAGCTAAATTTGCACCAGTATTTCAATTATGATTCATTAAAAAAAAAAACAGGTAAACAATCTGTAACTTCGTCCGGGCCAAACTTTTAATACTATCCACCATTTGGTACAAATTTGACAATTTTCAAAAAAAATAAATCCGTTAAAATTCTGTTAAAATCTTAAAAATACCGAATGCCTATGCGACGACGTAGGCCTGCATAGCCAACTTTTTTCATAAGTTATTACAATATTTAAATGCGAAACTTTAAGAAAAATCTGTTTATTAAGTAGCTAAAATCAACAAAATATCGAATATAGGGGGTACCGTTATATGGGGGCTATACGAAGACGTGGACCTACATGGCCCATTTTCACATACCAAATTTGGAACAATTCCGTTAAAAAATGTCGCTAAAATTATCAAAATACCGAATATCGGGTGGTGCTGTTATATAGGGGCTATATGAAGACGTGGACCTACATGGCCCATTTACGAACTTAACCTACTGGCAAAATATACATGTGTGCAAAATTTTAGCCTTCTATCTCAATTCGTTCGAAAGAAATCGTGATTACAACAGACATGGCTAAACCGTCTTAGAATTTAACGCTGATTAAGAATATATATACTTTGTTGGGTCTGACATGAGTATTTCGAGGAGTTACAAATGGAATGACAAATTCATATACCCTCCATAGTATGGTGGAGGGTACGAACATCGCTAGATCGACTCCAAATGTTCTGAAACGGTTTGGTCGAAAGAGACCTAGGATCAAAAACCGTTATTTCGACTAGGCACGTTTTGACCATATCAAATGATATATACTCCCTCTAGCCATATGGCTGAGGGTACAAATATAACAAGTAAGCAAAGGCTATAGTCGTGCGGGGCCGACCATGTGATACCCCACAACATTACATAATGGTAGAAGTCCCCTTATGTCCATATCCATTTTGGAAGATTTCGCTTTTGAAATTGTGTCATAGACCTTTTTGACTAGGGACATATGTCCAATACTTACGCAAACCGTCGTCCTGTTAGTTACAGTTAAATATAATCCGATGGTCATCCAAAATGATGCACTTCTTCTCTGTCCTTTACTCTCTTCTCATGCAAAATTTCGTGTCGATTGGTTTCAATGGTGTGATAAGGAAAATTTTTCTGTTTTTGGTACATTTGAACCCCTAAATATTTTTCGATCATCTCCAAAAGCAAGAGGCCCCTCTGTATCTCTGAATTTAGTCCCATCTATATGATTTGCTTGTCTATGATATTTGGATATATTCGACAACGAAATCAGCACAAAAAGCCAAAAGTTCGCCTTTTTGTGTATTTTGGATATCGTCTGTATGTTATTTTCAACTGTAAAATGTAAATTGTTGTTTTTTTTTCTCACAAAAGTAGTGGTCCATTCTGCCCGCTGTCCTATATCTAACTTCATGCGAGATTTCGTGACCTTGCGTTTCCATTTGTGACCTTTATAACGGCTGCAAAATCAGGAAAATTTTTAGTTGTTGGTCCATTTAAACGCTAAATATATTGCGGGCATCTTTGAAAACAATAGGCCTAGCCATTCTGAGCCTAAAACTACCCTTATGACAATTTCGTGAGGATCGGACGATAATTGCAATCTGTATATAATAACCCCAACCTGTGTTGTAAGGTGAAAAAATATTACAAAATGTGCACTTGAATATTATAAGTCAAATTAAAAAAATCGCATGCGATAAAAAATACCACAAAATACTACAAAATTTATATTAACATCATTATTGGTATCTTTTAATGCGATTTTTTTTTAGATTTTATACTTTTATGCCAAGAGGGCATTCTGAATTGACAATATTTGTCAAAATCACTCCAGCCATTCTGGAGATATAAGCATTCTAGCTAACATCCCCTTTGTATATATACATTGTATATATTTCGCTATATATATCCGATATTTTTACTATCGGCATCTACGTAACTGTCAGAATTGACCTGTTCGTCTATTTGTGGCATTAAAAATATTCGCGGCTTAATGGAAAATTTGACTTTTATTTATCACAAATGCTTTGGTCTATTTCAACCACTAAATGTTACCGGATTACCATCAAAATGGGAAGGCTTCTGCCCAGCCCAAAGCTCTAGCTCCATGCTAACTTTCGCTTCGATTGGTCTATAATTGTGACCTGTAGAGCAACTACAAAATCAGGAAAATTTTCAGATTTTGTCCATTTCAAACCCTAAATATTATGCGATCATCTTCAAAAAAAATTGGTTCTATTCTAACATTAAGCCCAACTACATTTTAAATTTCGTGAGGATCGGGCCATAATTGCGACCTGTAGAGTGATTACAAATTAACATGGACAGACGGACGACAGACATACGTAGCTAGATCGACTCAGCTCGGCGAGATAGGAAGATCCATATATACTTTCCGATGTGGGAAATCAATATTTCGAGGTGTTACATAATTTTTGGTCCAATCAAACTTATAATACCCCCAACACATAGTGTTGTAGGGTATAAAAAGTGTTTTTGTCTCTATAAAGGAGAGAAATAATTTGTTAGTTTTAATTTTTCAATTTTCTGTTTTCAATACAATTTCTTTGGTAAAAATTAATATTTTTATCAGACAATTCAGAGCTAAATTTGCACCAGTATTTCAATTATGATTCATTAAAAAAAAAACAGGTAAACAATCTGTAACTTCGTCCGGGCCAAACTTTTAATACTATCCACCATTTGGTACAAATTTGACAATTTTCAAAAAAAATAAATCCGTTAAAATTCTGTTAAAATCTTAAAAATACCGAATGCCTATGCGACGACGTAGGCCTGCATAGCCAACTTTTTTCATAAGTTATTACAATATTTAAATGCGAAACTTTAAGAAAAATCTGTTTATTAAGTAGCTAAAATCAACAAAATATCGAATATAGGGGGTACCGTTATATGGGGGCTATACGAAGACGTGGACCTACATGGCCCATTTTCACATACCAAATTTGGAACAATTCCGTTAAAAAATGTCGCTAAAATTATCAAAATACCGAATATCGGGTGGTGCTGTTATATAGGGGCTATATGAAGACGTGGACCTACATGGCCCATTTACGAACTTAACCTACTGGCAAAATATACATGTGTGCAAAATTTTAGCCTTCTATCTCAATTCGTTCGAAAGAAATCGTGATTACAACAGACATGGCTAAACCGTCTTAGAATTTAACGCTGATTAAGAATATATATACTTTGTTGGGTCTGACATGAGTATTTCGAGGAGTTACAAATGGAATGACAAATTCATATACCCTCCATAGTATGGTGGAGGGTATAAAAACAGGAAAAGTCAAAAGTCGGACGGGCCGACTATATGATACCCTACTACTATACATATTTAGTAGGGCTCCCGTTGATCATGTCAATTATTAACATTTGGTTTTAGACCAGTTATAATTTGGTTTCAGATTGAACTAATGTATAGAAGGCATATCTAATTGTGAATCGAGTTTCTCTAAACTGGACGGAGACATTTTAATCTTTTATACACAATAACATTGATATAGAGTACTTGATATCACTTCGAGAAGGCGAGTTCCACAAAATGGACGGACGTAGTGGGGAAGTTTCATATTTGTGTATACTACGACAAATTTGTTGCGGGCGCCACAAACCCTCGATACGGCCATGCTGCGAAATTTACTTAAACATACGACATAGTAGAGAGTCGGTCGTATAACGTAAAGACATACGCTGGGTGAGACGTTGAGGAAAAACCAATGGAATATGAGAAAATTGGAAAAATTGTTCTACCAAAAACTGACTTGGAGAACATTTTATATGCCAAAATATTCGTAAGGGTTCCCACTTTCATGTGGCATTCACAGTTTTTCGGACGTTTTTATATGGAGGCTTTCCAGATTTCCGTCCTGACCACCAGTGAAATATCAGAATTTGAAAATGTTGTTGTATCATAAACTGATTTGCGACGTTATGTATGGAATTAATAACTGGGGTATGAGAATTCATTATAGAACAAAATTTGTTTATTTCATGGATTTTTTCATTCATAATTTTATAAATTAATTTTGTTTTCAAATCGGTTCCAGGTTTTTTCTTTGACGCACAGTTGAAAAAAAGGTATTAAATGTGAAATTTCGATGTTCTGAGTCACCCTGTAGTTTTGGTGAAATTCGATGTTATCGATAGTTAGCAACGTTGCTAACTTCACGCAGGTATATTAGGGTTGTCGTTTTTTGTCGATAGCGACAAATGGTTGCCATTATCATTGTCGATACAACAGTCGACGTGATGTCGATTTTTGTGAATATCTGTCGCCGTAAAAAATTGTGACGACTAGTACTTTTTAGTCGACGGTGATATTCGGCCCTATTACGGTTATCGTCGGCGTCGCAAAATGAAGTCGAGGCGACAATAATGATATTAGGGTTGTCGTTTTTTGTCGATAGCGACAAATGGTTGCCATTATCATTGTCGATACAACAGTCGACGTGAAGTCGATTTTTAAGAATATCTGTCGCCGTAAAAAATTGTGACGACATAGTATTTTTTAGTCGACATTGATATTGTAAGCATTTTGTATTTGATATTTGACATTTGTATTTGATAACAACAGCAAAACTATTTGAAATTTTGGTTTCCAAATTGGAAAAAAATCCATGTTTGACAAAAGGGTTTACCAAAGGTCATGTTCCAGCTAATTTTAAATCAGATTGGGAATCCATTGCTACAAAATTGAATGTAAACGGGCCTCCGATTAGAGACTCCGATGGCTGGCAAAAAGTATGTAAAAATTAAAATTATTTTTGTATGTTTTTATTAGTTGGTTTTCTAAAAGATTTAAATTTAAAACTAAGTTCAGTAATTTTTTTTACAAGTGCACCAGGTCGTGCACTTGGAATAGAAAATAAGGAAAACATAAGTGTAATAGACGTTATAGTTCATGAAAATGAGCAAGTGGACAATGCTGATGACGAGACTGATGTAACCTACTATTGAAGCTTCTCGATCACCCAGAAAAAAAAAAAAACAATGGTAAAAAGTCATCAAGGAAAGTAAAAACTATTGAACTCTTGAAAGAGCGGCATAAACTTTTGGAACAACACAATCATGAGACAGACAATTCAAATATGTTTGTTGGGTACCTTAACACTCGCCGCTGTACTACTAATACATTAACGTAACGTGTAACGCATTTTTAATCTTCATTTTTTTACTATATTTTTTATTTTTCCAAAAGAGTCGAAATTAGAATTCAAAATACAAAAAAAATATCTTTTTTTTCGTCAATAACAAGGGAGTGTTGCCAACGTTTTTTTTTTAATTTTTTGCCAACTTTTATTTTAAACTGTCGATGTCGCTGCTATGCCTTACCGTAATACCATTTTTGAATCGAAGCGACGGCGAGGGCGACTCGCACATAAAGTCGACGACGACTATAGTAACGACAACCGTAATTGGGCCGATTGTGAGCATTTTGTATTTGATATTTGACCATGAAAATAACAATAGCAAAACAATTTGAAATTTTGGTTTCCGAATTGGAGAAAAATCCATGTTTGGCAAAAGGATTTACCAAAGGTCATGTTCCAGCAAATTTTAATTCAGATTGGGAATCCATTGCTACAAAATTAAATGTAAACGGGCCTCCGATTAGAGACTCCGATTGCTGGCAAAAAGTATGTAAAAATTAAAATTATTTTTGTATGTTTTTGTTATAGTTTTCTAGATAGTTTTCTAAAATTCTTCTAGATTTGGAAAGATTTAACATTTAAAACTAAAAAGAAACTTGTGCACAACAAGTGTGAATCCAGCAGCAATGGAGGTGGCATTTTTAAGCAAATGTCTTTGTCGCCTTTGGAGGAGTCTGTCGCGAATATAATGCAGTTTCAAAAGTTATTGAATCCACCAAGTCGTGCACTTGGAATAGAAAATAAGGAAAACATAAGTGTAATAGACTAACGTCTATTCATGAAAATTAGCAAGTGGACAATGCTGATGACGAGACTGATGTAACCTACTATTGAAGCTTCTCGATCGCCCAGAAAAAACAATAGTAAAAAGTCATAAAGGAAAGTAGAAACTATTGAACTCTTGAAATGAACAACACAATCAAGAGCCAGGCAATGCAAATATGTTTGTTGGCTGCCTTAACACTCGCCGCTGCACTTCTAATACATTCTTCTCTTCATCCTCATTTGAACTTAAGATATGTAACGCATTTATAATCTTCATTTTTTCACTATATTTTTTATTTTTCCGAAAGAGTCTAAATTAGAATTCAAAATACCAAAAAAATTATCTTTTTTGTCAATAACAAGGGAGTGTTGCCAACGTTTTTTTTTAATTGTTGCCAACTTTTATTTTAAACTGTCGATGTCGCTTCTATGCCTTACCATAATACTATTTTTGAATCGAAGCGACGGCGAGGGCGACTCGCACATAAAGTCGACGACGACTATAGTAACGACAACCGTAATTGGGCCGAATACATTTTATTGAAAAACATCGCAAGGACCTTTAAACTTCTGCTGTAAAAAATCATCGAACAAGGTGAAGATTTTTTTCTTTTTCAATTGTTTTTTTTTTTGTCTAATTTTTTTGACAAATTATTTATAATTTCAAAAATTGTTTTGAGTCTTTCAAAATACCTCAAATCTAAATGAAAACAATTGTATTCCTTTTGTAACATCAATCATCCTAAGAATAATATAAAAGCCTGTGCAAAGTTTGAAAGACACATGTTAAATTTGATGGCTTCTATAGTAATTTGAGATTATAAAAATTACAACAAAAGTCCACTCCATGACTTATTGCCTATTCACCAAAACCTCTTTATATTACTCATTTTTTGTCAGTTCATCGATTTATCTAGAGGCTTTTCTCAATATTTTCATACATTCAATTACGATATTTGTTTAAAATTTATACATATGGATTTAAAGAAGTAGGTGTTGCCAGTTCCACCGACCGCAAACAGGGTTGGAGGGAGAGTATGAGTACTAACTGTGGAACAGACATCTTCATTATTTTGGCAAATATTAGGCTTTTCAACTGATTCAATTATCAACGAACAACAATTGATTTACATATATACTATCTGGCCCGGTCCGCGTTGCCGGCCCGTTCTTTTAGTCTTTTATGCAAATTTTTTAAAGCCTAATAGAACACAAATCTGAATTATATAAGCAGCACAATTTTAATTATAAGTGAAATAACTCCATAGTAATTTCTAAAAAGAAATAAACATTCATGGCAAAAATTATAATAGATAATCACCAACCGTCAATTTTAGATTTTTTGAATAAGCTGATCTTATTTGTCAGCCATAGGCTTTAATTGAGTGCTAAAAACTTATATGACATAGAACATCTATAATAGCCCTATGTGGAAACTCAGCTCAATTTTTGGTATTGTAAAGAGCTTAGCAACATTTTCCATTCAAATGAGCTGTAACTTGGGATTTGTATTTACAAAGTTTAGAATAACGTGCTGTGTGGTATTTAGTTTTGTCCACCTCATAATTAGGGACAGAATGATTTCAGATTATTCAAAGACAATTACTCTTCTACACCCATTACCGTAAGAATGGAATTTATTTATTTTTGTCATTTAAATTGTGCGTTGGAGACCCCATAAAGTTCATATTTTTCAACATAGTATAATTAAATGACGATCAATGAAATTCATATTCGTAATTTTTTTCATGTTTCTGCCACAATTTCCGACTGAAAGCGTTTGACATCCCAAATCTACGTTCCCAACCAATATTCTCTTGGGGGTTACAAATTCAATAGAATACAACATTTTCTTTTCTGACAATACATTGTTTGGGAAAGTGGACTTGGAGGTACACTAATGTAGGAACTATACTCAAATGAATGCCTATAAGGACAATTATCTGTAAGATGATTCTCTACCCCAGAGTAGCCTAAATACAATTTTTCAGCGAAATCAATTGATGAATGTGGTCAATGTGTGGAAAGTGAATGCCTATAAGGACAATTATCTGTAAGATGATTCTCTACCCAAGAGTAGCCTAAATACAATTTTTTAGCGAAATCAATTGATGAATGTGGTCAAGACCAAGATGGGCCCTACTCCGAAAATTGAAAATTTCATGAGAAGAGATTTTCTACCCCCTTAGAAACAAAGATGATAAAGAAATGCCTTAAAAATGAAAAAAATGTCCAAGACCCCGAAATCTGCTTGAATTCAAAATAATAAAAAATGTTCACTTCAATATTGAAAAAATCACACCAAAAAGATCATTCACATTTTGATTGGCATATTTTACCGCGATTTTTTGCCAGATTCTCAAATCGGGAAAAATGGAAAAAAAAATTCAACGGAAATTTTAAAATAGTACATTTTATTGCAAAACATCACAAGGACCTTTAAACTTCTGCTGTAAAAAAATCATCCAACAAGGTGAAGATTTTGTTCTTTTTCAATTGTTTTTCTTTTTTGTCAATTTTATATAATGTACGATTAAATTTTAAATGATTTTTTACTTTGGCTTATCATATAGAATTCAATTGATTTTTTGTAAAAAAATAAAGAATACGCATATTACTAAAGAACGGCTTGACGGATTTTGACAATTCACACAATTTTGGAATGGTATCGCGGTAAAATATGCCAATCAAAATGTGAATGAAAAAATATTTTTGGTGTTATTTTTTTCAATTTAACATACTATATTTAAATGAACATTTTTTATTATTTTGAATTCTGAATGAATAATATTAAAAATGAAATGTGTGACCTACGTACATTATACTTCTTTCATATGACAATAATCAGTCCAATGAGAACTCAAAAAATGCAATTCATTGGGACTGCAATCAGTGAAATACGAACATAAAGGGTGCAAAATGGTAGAGCGAATTGAACATTTAGTAAAAAACGATTTATATCCTTCCAGAAATTCTTCCTAAACTTTCAAGATATCTTAAATCGGTTTTGCAGGTAATGATATATGACTCTAGGTTAAGGGTACAGCCCGATTTCGAGTATTGTTTACATTTTAACCATATTTTGCATACTCATTTCAGCAAAGGTTGGTAATTTGAGAAGAAACCATCCTCGCAAAAATGCTTACGTTTTGGTATAACCATCATATGATTTAAGCAATTTTCAGGATCTTGGACATTTTTAGGCCTTTATTTGACATCTTTGTTTCTAAGGGGGTAGAAAACCTCTTCTCATGAAATTTTTAATTTAAAATCCCAAATCTACGATTCCAACCAATATTCTCTTGGGGGTTACAAAATTAATAGATTACAAAATTTTCTTTTCTGGCAACACATTGTTTGGGAAAGTGGACTTGGAGGTACACTAATGTAGGAACTATACTCAAATAAATGCCTATAAGGACAATTATCTGTAAGATGATTCTCTACCCCAGAGTAGGCTAAATACAATTTTTTAGCCAAATCAATTGATGAATGTTGTCAAGACTAAGATGGACTCTACTCCGAAAATTTAAAATTTCATGAGTAGAGTCATGTCTTTTGGCGGAAAAGGATAAAATTGAATTGAAATTTACAATAGTAGTGTTTTATTTTGCATGATTTTTTTTTCATTTTGACTTACTATTTTCGAATGTACATTTGTAGCGTTTGCTTTTTAATTTTATTATGATGTGTATTCTTTTTGTGGAGTATAAAGTGACATTTGACAAAATAATTATATGTAGATAGTATAGTTCCATTTACCCAATAAATACAGGTAAATGGAACTATACGAATGATATCATTTCAGAAGATAATAAGCTATTAACCGAAAAAAATCTGTATTTTACCATGTACGAACGGTTTTTCAATTTGATTAACTTTATTTAATTGACTCGATTTCTTGAAAACAGAAATTGCAGGCGGGTTACAGTGAAGTGTAGTACCGAAATATGTGGTGGCGAAACTGAATAGATGATGTCGAAATAATTTAACGCGGTCGCACCAAACTTAAAGGGTAATTACGTTTTGAAAATCGCTAAAATATCACGAAAAAGAAACTCATTGCAAAAATTCTAAGTTCGGGGAAAAATCGACACATTTTTTCAATGAAATCTTCACTTCAAAATAAGAGTACATTCTGTTGACAAACTTCGTAAGGACCTTCATGCCAATAAAAATAAGAATGGAAAAAATATTTTTTTTTGATATGACATACTATATTGAAGTGTATATTTTTTATTGTTTTGAATTCTAAATCAATAATATTCAAAATGAAATGTGTGAGCAATACGATGTTAAATAGCGATCTTTCATGTATAAAATTGATATCTAGCTTTCGAACACATTTAAACAAACATAAATGTGATTGAAGCTATTTTCACTTGGATACTTCATTCATTTTTGTTTTTGCCTTTCGCATACAATTTTCAATTTTCGGACCACATTCATCAATAGATTTGCCCAAAAAATTATATTTAGGCTACTCTGGGTAAAAAACCATCTTACAGATAATTGTACACATAGGCATTTATTTAAGTGTGGTTAGGAAAGAAAATTTTGTATTCTATTGAATTTGTAATCCCCAAGAAAATATTGGTTGGAAACGTATACAATTTTCAATTTCGCATACAATTTTCAATTTTCGGACCACATTCATCAATAGATTTGCCCAAAAAATTATATTTAGGCTACTCTGGGTAAAAAACCATCTTACAGATAATTATACACATAGGCATTTATTTAAGTGTGGTTAGGAAAGAAAATTTTGTATTCTATTGAATTTGTAATCCCCAAGAAAATATTGGTTGGAAACGTAGATTTGGGATGTACGTCTATATGAAATAAACTCCGAAATGCCAAACTGGGACTCATTCAGTTGGAAATTGTGGCAGAAACATGAAAAAAATTAGAAATATTAGAAAGTAGCACAGAGCCGAAAATTTGTTTAATCATCATTGAATTATACTATGATGAAAAAAATGACTCCAACATTGCATGATTTTTTTCCATTTTGACTTATACTGTCGAATGTACATTTGAAGTGTTTTTTTTTTTAATTCTAATATGATGTGTAGACTTTTGGGGTGTATAAAGCGACGACAATTATGGGTTGCCGGAACTGAATAGATGATGTCAAAATAATTTCGCGTGGTCAAACCAAAGTTAAAAGTTAATTACATTTTTTAAATCGCATTGCAAATATTCTATAATCGGGAAAACATAGAGAAAATTTTTTCAAAGAAATCAAGTTTCAAAATAGTAGTAAGGACCAAACTTCGTAAGGACGTTTAAACATTTGCTGTAAAAAACCAGCGAACAAGTTCAAGATTTTTTTTTTCCTTTATTCAATTTGTTTATTAAATGATATGCTTATAACTCAGGAACGTTTTGATGAATAAAGTAAAAATATGTCAATAAAATTTAACTACTATAATTTATCTACTATATAGAAGGGTACATTTTTAATTGTTTAGAATTCTGCATGAATAATATCAAAAATGAAATAGTACGCAGTACGATGTTAAATGGCGATCTTTCATGTCTGAAATTTAGCTTTCAACTCCAGGATCTACATCGTGCTTCAGCTGGAAGATGCGAACACATTTAAACAAACAAAAATAACCGACAGAGCGTAATGGGGCTCATTGCAAAACGTGGACCTACCTACTTCTTTTACATGACAATAATCCGTCCAATCAGAACTCAAAATGCAAAATTCATTTTGACTGCAATCAGTTAAATACCGAATATGAAGGGCGCAAAGTAGAAGTAAGAAAAGGATTTATATCCTTTCAGATATTCTTCCTAAACTTTCACGTTACCTTAAATCGCTTTTGCAGGTTATGGTATAGGTCATAACCCCCCGGTGGGTATCGTTATATGTGCGGTATAGGGAAACGTGGAAATAAATATTCAAAGTTTTGCCACCGGGCTAAAACCCATTTTGAACTACAAATATAAATTTTTAGACAAATCCGTCGAGAAATGTGACAAAAATCATCAAAATATCGAATATCGGCAGGTACCGTTATATGAGGGCTATAACAAAACGTGGACCGATACATTATACATATTTTTCAATACCAACCATCCTAGACGCAATACAAATTGTTCTGCTAAATTTAAATAATGTGGGCTGTATCGACATTTCAACAGAAAACAGACAGACGGAAATTGTTAAATCAATATAGCATTTTATGCTGATTATGAATACATATATTTTGTGGGGTCTAAGACGAATATTTAGGGATGTTACAACCGCAATAACAAAGTTAATAGACCCTCCTCTCCAAGGTGGAGGATATAATAAGTATTAAAGACAAAAAGTACGTATATATATACTACGTTGTACCCTTGGTTTATCTACCGTTGTTGGTTTCGCGGGTTTCCAGAATATATCATTACCCTTCACAGGGTAATAACTCCGTGAGTCGGATAACCACCATACTTTAAAGTAATACATAGCTGGCGTTGACGGAATCTATTGTGCTGCCAAGTTATGTTCCAAAATATCGTCAATAGCCGCAGTTTTGTCGTTGATGAGTCGCTGTTTGTCGAGTTTTTCCATTGTCGAATCGAATAAAATATTTTATTCACATGAAGCGATCGAAGGACAACGAAGCTTTGGCAACGCGTGGCGCACCAGCACCAGTTTCGGCATCTAACTCTTCAGCAGGTTGGTATGTGCGATCTTCATGATCCTCAACTTCATAATTATCAATTGCAGCATTATTAATTTCTTCATCCACGTCTTCGTCCATAAAATCAGCAAATTTACTATCAGCTGCACGCCTTTCATCCCAGTCATTTGCTGGTAATAATTTCAGCAACGTCCAAATTACTTGAATCGCCATATATATAATTTTGTTTCTATCGCACATGATTTTACTCTTCGCTGTCTAAACAAAAAATTTTAAAAATAAAAATACTAAGAACAGAAAATGCTAAATTATAATCATCCCTAATGTTTTTGAGTTTAGGTCTATGTGTTTTCAACAAGTAAATTATGTATTGAAACCATAAAAAAATTATAATGATGTCCAAAAACATGCATTTATTAGTGAAATTCTCTTAAACCTCAATAACTCCTAAATTAATGTTCCAATCGGCTTGATTTTTTCCGAAAGATGCGCAACAAAATACAGATTTCAGTTTGAAAAGGGAAGAAGGGAAGGGAAGAAAAGGGACAGTATGCTCGATATAATTTAATATTTGATGATTATTTCATGCAAATGTAATTCGGTACATTCGGCCGGTGTCTCACAAATGTGCGTCAATGAGTTTATTGAAGTGGACTCGTTTGTGCAGACATGAACCTTAACTAGTCCTACAAAAATTGTCGTAAAAAACTGTTCAGCAGACGTGTCTCCCAATAAGTCCATTGTTATTCCAGCTACGTGTCATGTGTTGAAACCACAAATCATACAAGTCAAGCTCTTACGTCATCTCTCGATAGCGCTTGCCATTCACAGTTACCTTACAATTTCCAGCATCTGTGAAGAAGTACGAACCTATGATGCCACCGCACCAAACTGTGACGTTTTCTGTATACATTGGTAGCTTTCGTTGTTGTTGTTGTATCAGCTTATACTGCTGTGTTCGATTTGAGTCTTCTCAATCGGGTTCTGCCTCTAAGTTCAGTCTAAAAAAGGATCCGAACTGTACGAGTTAGGTCCACAACGAGACTGAAGTAAGGTGAGTAGGTTTGGCTGGACAGCGAAAAAGGTGCAGCGTGTCATGTTGACCTGTGCCACAAGCTGGGCAGACCTTCTGGATAGCACCGTCGATACGGGCCCAATAGGAATTGAGGCGGACCTTAGTTGAGCCAAAATTACTCGGGTTTGTCGGGCCAGCTCTCACTCTTCAGCTGCGATGGGAGGGGGATGGTCTCCTAATACAGTATTCACTCTATATCCTTCCATAACTTCTCAGACCGCGTGAATACTATTCAGTCCTGCTTGATAGGCCTGTTGATCTCCCTTATACCTTTGTACCTCTCTCTGTATATCAAGAAGGTCTTTCCTTACGTGCCTGGGCGGAGGTTGCCTATCTGTCGGTAGCACCAAATCAGGTATTGCATTGACAGCATTTTGTTATGTAGGTTAGGTTAAAGGACGCGCGGTTATCATATGGCAACAGCTCCACTCGGAGACAATATAGGTCCATTGTGTTCATCCTAGAAGAATGTTAAGAAAAGAGGAAAAAGTGGCTGGCTGAAGAGGCGAAGATAAGTGATAGAGTTATAGAGTGTGATCTACGGCTGAGGAGTTTGCCGTGTCGTCTTTAGCCACTTGAATCTTCTGGCTAATTGAAGGATTACTATAGGGTCAGTGTTACAAAAAGAAGACAGATCATGTGACTCTAGTTCTCCCACTAGTCTGTGTCTCACATTAATGAGTGCTGGGCAGTGGCAGAGCAAGTGTTTGACTGTCTCGATTTCTTGTTCTCGATCCTACAGTAGTCAATGTCGTCGCTGTCCCATTTCGAGGTCATAGCCCTCACCTTACAATGACCTGTGGTGATACCCACCACAAGTTTTAAATCAGGTTTTGACAATGACATCAGCGAACTTGTTCTCTTCTCTGAGAGTGTGGGCCAGATTCTTTTGGAGATGGTACATCCCATTTCGTCCAGCCATTTTTGTTGGATTCTCTTAGAGCAATGTTTGTGAATGACCTGTAGGAAATGGCACAGTGGTGGTCTAACCGAGTTGTCTACTTCAATTGTAGTTGATTCGGATCCTATCCTGGCCAATTCGTCTGCAGTCTCCTTACCTGGGATGTTTTAATGGCCAGGAACCCAACAGAGCTTGATGGACAACCCAGTGTTTTCCAAGGCTTCCCTGCAGTTCAAAACAGCCCTAGACTTGATAGTAAAGGAGTTTAAGGCCTTCAGTGCCGCTTGACTATCGACATCTATAGTCACCGGACGGCTGACCTCAGTGCTCCTCGTGACCAGCAGGTCTGAGGCCTTTTCGACCGCAAAGATTTCCGCCTGAAATACGCTACAGTTGTTTCCAATCTTGTAGGATTCACGAAATTAAGGGTATCACAGAAGACACCAGCTCCCGTACCACACTCCATCTTTGAACAGTCGATATTGTAGGTACACTTTGTCATTTTACTTTACATTTAGTTAATTATATGCATCCTAGGTCACATTGTTTCAATTTTTACATTTGTTTAGTTTGTAAAAACATTTTCATTCATTCCAATTTTGAACTTAAATAAAATATTATTCATTTTTATATATAAGTTTGCAGAATTTGGAGATGTGCTGAATTGTATTCCTTACTCTCTGTATCTATTATTTGGATTAGTATTTTAGTAATTATTTTTAACATTTCTTCTGTTATTGTTCCATAATTTTTTTTCCATTTCTTTATTGTTGTGTAAACTCCTTCCCCGAAGCATCATCATGTTAAGATCACCTCAACGAGCAGATGGTCGGGTTTCGAGCGAAAATAATACATCGGATAGTAATGGCACGTTAGACACTAATCCAAACGCACAATCGGTGTTATCAAATAGTTCTAATATGACAGGTCAATCGAATAGGTTTGAGGTTTCTGCTGCTTCTATAAAATTGCCGGGGTTTTGGACAAATTGTCCGGAGGCATGGTTCGTTCATGCTGAAATGCAATTCGCAACTAAAGGGATATCTTTGGATAAGACGAAGTACGAATATGTGGTTACAGCTTTACCTCAGGAGGTTATTATGTCTGTTTTGGATGTCATTAAGAATCCAACAAATAACAACAGCAATGAAGATTTAAAAAGTGTGTTGATAAAACGACATTCTTTGAGCGATAGCCAACGTATAGATAGGATGTTAGCTGATTCTGAAATGGGAGATCAGAAGCCATCAGAATTTTACAGATCCATGTTATTAACGGCTGGAACTCAGTTTAGTCAGGATGTTTTAAGAAGACTCTGGTTACGAAGGTTACCAAATAATCAATGTTGCATTAATGGGGTCAAATTTGTCTGACATGAACCAGCTGATTCAGTTAGCGGATAATATTTGGGAGATACTTCAGAAAGAGGAGTTATCTGCGCTAGGAGTATCCGTTGCATGGGGAAATGCATCGCAAGTTCCAGACATGGGTAAGGTAGTAGAAGGCTTGGTTCAGGCTACGAGTAATATTTGCCTAGGGTTTGACAAACTTTCGTTTGAGGTTTCCACAATGAATCGTCAGTTTGAGGAATTGCAACATCGCGGTAGAAGAGAGGGATTTAGAGGAAACAGGCCACGATCGGAAAGTAGGAAAAGTGGTTGGTTGTGTAGATTCCATTAAAGATTCGGCAAAGATGCAAGAAATTGCTAGCAGCCTTGTTCATATGTTGAAAATAATGATTCAAAAAATTAGTCAAGCCCGTTGTGAAAGCGACTAGCAATGGGTACGCAGAGATATCAACACATCGCTTATTTGTGTATGACAGATCTAGTAAAGTGACATTTTTAGTGGACAGTGGGGCTGATATATCGATTTTGCCGGCATCAAAATTTAGAAATGAAAAGAGAGTCTCCGATGTGGTTTTGACGGCTGCGAACTGTTCAACGATTCGGACATATGGAAAAAAGTTATTGAAAGTGGATTTAGGATTACGCCGTGACTTTCAATTCGGGTTTACATTAGCGAATATAAGTAGGCCGATAATAGGAGCGGATTTCGTTCATAAATACGGATTCTTGGTAGATATTAGAAATAAAAGCTTGGTGGATCCTTTGGCAAATTTGAAAGTATCCACATGTTTGCAACTATGTTTCATTCAGTTGCCTAGGATTTTTGCTTACGAAGATCAATATACGAATTTACTAAAGGAGTTCCCCTCATTGACATCAGAGCCCGACTATACAAAGCCGGTCAAACATTCGACTGTGCATAAGATTGTAACTAATGGGACGTTACCCTACACAAAACCCAGGCGGTTGGATCATATGAAGTATAAAGTGGCTAAGTCTGAATTTGAGTATCTAGTCATGGTACAATGAAGAGAAGGTAGGTCAACTTTGAAAAACTTGCAAGTATAGAGGTCTACCTGTTTGGCTTGTAATGTCAGAATTAGTATCAAAACAATAAAAAATCAAACAACTTGTTGCATTTATTTTGAATAAATAATTGAAAACCGCGATAACTGAATGAAAGGTCAACACTTCTTTTCAAAATCATGTACTATATGTCTCTAAAGGATTATTTCGCTACAAAATTCTAGATTTTGTCGATGCATGCGTTGAAATGAACATTTTGAAAACACCCGAATTTGAATGTTTTCTTGAATGTTATTGAAAAGAAAACACATACATAAACAAAAAAAGATGACGTATTAGGCCAAGAAAATAAAAAAAATTGAAATCATATGGTAGTTCTGCCCTACCTTGATATCATTGTACCATGTATCTAGTTAAATGCGGTGTTTGCCGACCTTCTGATTCGAGCGTGGCTTCTGCTCTGCATTTGGTCCCCAAGAAGGACCCAGATGATTGGCGTCCTTGTGGTGACTTTAGACAATTAAACACAGTCACAGTCCCGGATAGATATCCTACACACCATATAGGATATCTATCCGAACTTAAACGGGAAACGAGTGTTTTAACTATAGATTTAGTTCGGGCTTATCATCAAATTCCAATGGCTCCAGAAGATGTATACAAGACAGCAATTACGACACCATTCGGTATGTTTGAATTTATTCGAATGCCCTTTGGGTTGAGAAACTTGTCTCAAACTTTCCAGCCCTTCATAAATGAGGTTTTCAAGGGTCTAGACTTTGTATTTGTTTACATTGACGATGTGTTAGTTTTTAGTGAAAACGAAGAGGAACACTTAAAGCATCTGAGTGTGGTATTTAGTAGGCTACAGGAATACGGATTGAAAATCAAGCCAGGCAAATGTGTATTCGGAGCAACAAATGTCGATTTTTTAGGGCACAATGTTTCAGAAGAGGGAATTTGGCCATTCGCGATTTTGAGAAACCAAATACAGTTAAATTAATGCAGAAATTCATGGGTATGATCAATTATTATCACAGGTATATTTCCGGATTGGCGGAATTGTCTAGTCCTATACATGATATGATAAATAATGCATTGAATAATAAGAAGAAAATTATTACGTGGGATGATAGAGCTGAGAAAGCGTTAGTCGACATAAAGAAAGCTTTCGCATCACGAATAATGTTGAGTCATTTTGATGGTAAATCGAGACTAACATTGACGGTCGATGCATCAGGCACTGCCATAGGAGGGGTTTTACAACAAGAACGTGGTAGTGTTACGGAGCCTTTAGCATTCTTCCCAAGGAAATTGTCCGATACAGAAGCAAAGTATAGTGCGTTTGATCGCGAGTTACTGGCGATTCATGACAATATAAAACATTTTCGCTATATGCTTGAAGGAAGATGTTATACTGTGTATACTGACCATAAGCCATTGACACGTGTTTTGGAGTCAAAAACAGAGAGGAGTCCTAGACAGATCCGACAATTAGAATACATTTCCCAATTTACGAATGATATTCAATATGTGCGGGGGACCTCCAACGTAGTAGCTGACACGCTTTCAAGGACATTTGATATAGGTGCCTTGAATAGGTATGATTTGAATTTACAATTATTGTGTGCTGAGCAGCAAAAAGATGACAATCTTGCAGAGATTACACGAAACAAGGAGAAATATCATAATTTGAAGTTGATTGAAATTCCGTTATTTAACGTCAATGTTTGGTGCGAAGTGTCGCAAGGGACACCGCGACCATACATACCACTAGCGATGCGTAGAATTATATTCGATAAGATGCATTCTGTTTCCCACCCAGGTGTTAGAGGTACCCGTCGGATGATTTGTAAGAGGTATTATTGGCCAGGCATGAGCAAGGAAATAAACGTTTGGGCAAAGGAGTGTATAAGTTGTCAGAAATCGAAGATTACTAGGCATACAAAGTCGCCAGTGACAAAAATTGATATTCCGAAGGGTAGGTTTGAACATATACACGTCGATATTGTAGGTACATTGCCACCGTCACGCAACCATCGTTATCTGTTAACCGTAATTGATAGGTTCACACGTTGGCCTGAAGCATATCCGCTGATGGATATTTCGGCTGAAACAGTAGCTCGGGTATTATTTACTAAATACGTTTCTCGTTTTGGGGTGAATCTCAGAATAATAACTGACAGAGGTACTCAATTCACGTCAAAAATGTTTACAGAATTGACAAATTTACTTGGTAGTCACAGAATTACTACTTCAGCATATCACCCTCAAGCAAATGGCATGGTTGAGAGGTTTCATCGGCAGCTTAAGGCTGCGATAATGGCAAGCAATCAGCAAACAAAGTGGTTTGATGTGCTTCCAATGATATTATTAGGATTGAGATGTACTTTAAAGGAGGATTTAGGTCACACTCCAGCTCAGATGGTTTATGGACAAGACTTACGGTTGCCGGGGGAGTTAGTAGTGCCAAGCTCGACGGAGTACAGTACCGAATTTGTAGATAAGTTGAAAGGATATTTCAAAGACATTCGATCCAATATATCTCATCATAAGAATACTACTAAAGGTACTTATATATCCAAGGATCTTTCTAGTTGTAAATATGTTTTTGTTCGGGTAGAAAACGGTCGATCTTTACAGCATCCATATGAAGGACCGTATAAAGTAGTAGAAAGAGATAAAAAATGTTTCAAACTAGAAATTGACGGAAATATTAGGACTATATCGATAGATAGGATTAAACCGGCCTTTGTCGAGAATACCGAAACTCAGAATGAGATTAAAAAAGTCAAGCGAGTTACCTTTAATTTGTTGGACATTAATGCTTCAGGAGGGGGAGTAGTGTAGGTACACTTTGTCATTTTACTTTACATTTAGTTAATTATATACATCCTAGTTCACATTGTTTCAATTTTTACATTTGTTTAGTTTGTAAAAACATTTTCATTCATTCCAATTTTGAGCTTAAATAAAATATTATTCATTTTTATATAAAACAAATTGTGTCACCACAGTATAAACAGCTATGCCGCGGAAAGGTGGGTTGTTATGGGCCCAGGTGTCTCTGCCAGGTATGTGTATGTCAGGTGGGTAGAAGCTTAATCGTAATGAAATATAGTCGCTTGCATAGGCTATTTCTCCTACATTCCTTACACGTCTTAGAATCGCAGAATGTCCAAAGGATTGACTGCGCCATTCGTTAAGTTCTCTGAGTCGAAGAGCACTCCTGAATGCCTGTTCCTCCACAAGTATGCTCAGCGGACTTAAGCCCAGTAGAGTATCCAGTGCTGCTTGAGGCGTGCGCCTGAAGGCACCCGTTATTAGTAGGGATGCGGCTCTTTGAACTTTGTTAATGTGTCGTGAGTAGGTTGACTTCTTCAAAGAATGCCACCATAGTAGAGATCCATGTGTTCCTCTCTCAGTGTTCCTCTTCCAGCTTAATTGGCGGTCAAGGATAGTGCCAACGTATTTGGCTTCTGGTGAGAGGTTTGAAGTGACTCCATCTAGTCTCGGTGGTGTAAATGAAGGATATTTACGTTTTTTAGTGAAAAGGACGAGCTCTGTCTTTGATGGGTTTACGCCTAGTCCATTGCGACGCGCCCATCGTGATAGGGTGACTAGAGCTCCTTGCATTAGGTTCGAGATTGTTTGCAGGAATTTCCCGGCAATTAATAGGACGCCATTATCAGCGTATGCGACTACTTTTGTCCCTGTTACCTCTAGATCTATAAGTATATTGTTAACAACCAAAAGCCAGAGTAATGGTGATAGGACGCCCCCTTGCGGTGTGCCCCTAGTGACTGATTTCCTGACGCATTTTTTCCCAATGCTCGAGTTGATGATTCTGCTGCTAAGCATAGTATCAACCCAGTCTATGAGGAGTTGGTGTACCTTTAGTTCATGAATGGATTCTAACGTGACGTTGTTGAAGGCTCCCTCAATATCGAGGAAAGCAGCCAAGGTGAATAAGGAGCCATTCATGTTCTTCTCTATATACCCTACGACATCATGTTGCGCTGTTTCAACAGATTTACTTTTCATATAGGCATGCTGAGCAGTGCTGATGGCGGCCTTGGGTAGTAGAGATCTGATCTCTATGTCTATCAGCCTTTCTAAAGTTTTCAATAAGAAGGATGAGAGACTTATCGGTCTATAGTCCTTAGGAAGTGAGTGACCCCGTTTCCCCGCTTTGGGGATATAAGTGACTGTGACTTCTCTCCATGATTCCGGGATGTAGGATAGACACAGACAAGCTTTGAAAATCTTCCCCAGTATTGGGGATATTGACGCTGAGACATGCTGGATCATAGCGGGAATAATACCGCCTGGTCCTGGGGATTTAAAAGGCTTGAATGTATCTATAGCCCACTTAATTTTGGGTAAGCTTACATCTCTGTCAGCTAAGTTTTGGTCTCTAGCCGTATGATCCCGATGCACTTGATCGGTTTGCCGATTGCTTGCCGTGTCGATACAGCCGGGGAAGTGTGTGTTGGCTAGCAGGTTAAGAGTCTCTAGTCCAGAGTCAGCCCATGTGTCGTCAGTCCGTTTTATACTTCCTATGGATTTAGGATCCTTCGAAAGGACTTTACGAAATCTGGAGGCATCGTTGACACTTTCTATCGACTCAGTGAAGCATACCCAAGACGTGCGCTTGGTCTTCTTGATTATAGGCATCCCAGTCCGTACGTAGTTTGGTACTATCCCTCCTTAAATTGGCTAATTGTTTTGACCACCAAACTGGTTGACATTTTTTGCCTGGGTACGTTACCGGACAGACTTTTTCATAGCAATCAATCAAGGCACTCGTTATCGCATTTACGGAGTTGTCTATATCGAGGGTTGAGGTTAAGACCATGTTGTCGAAACAGTGAAGCCTGGATATAGCCAGCTCCGTAAATTTGTCCCAATTTGCCTTTCTTGGGTTTCTATGTGGTTTTTGATGAATACCCTCTACTAAGATTTTGAAAACTATCTTCCGGTGGTCTAAAAACGAGCACTCAGGAGAAACTTTCCAGTCTTGTATAAGAGATTCATCCTTGTTAGTAAAGGTGAGGTCAATGACCTCTGCCCTGTCTTTGATTGCCCTAATTTGAAATGTTGCATCGTTGCCCCTATTACATATTTTGAGATTATATTTCAGGATAAAATCAAAAATGAACTCACCTCTGACATTGGTATCGTTGCTGCCCCATTGGAAGTGGTGTGCGTTGGCATCACAACCTATAACCATATGGCCTTTGTCAGCCAGATCTTTGAGCAGCTCCTCTACTCCTCTACCAGGTGGGTCAGGTCGCACGTACGGTAGGTAGAGAGAGATGAAAATGAGAACCCTCCCGGATTTAGAATCCATTCTCGCCACCGTAACGTCTCCTCCACCGTAGTTGCTAAGGAAGATAAGATTTAAACTCTTTTTGCCAACAATAAACGTCCTTATCTTATCACCATTGGAGACCGCGTAAGAGACGTACTGCCAACTCCCTAGTCCAGTTACCCTATTATTGTATATATAAGGTTCCTGAACCAGAGCTTTGTCTACTTCAGCTTTCGTGAGGAATAGGAGGAGTTCGACAGCAGCTGATTTGCAGTGATGCAGATTAATCTGCATGATGCTAAGTAGCTGCTGTTTTCTTCCTCCTAATGCAACGGCGTTAGCTGAAAACGGATCCAGCCGGCGCCGAAGTGCAATTTTCCCCCACGAGCTTGAAGGTACTCCTGGCCATCCGTATCCATTGATACTTTGATAACCAGGTTCCTTATATTCCTGGTTTTCACAGCACATGACTTTCACGCCTCTGTAAAGGATTGCGCTGTCAAACGGCATTCATCTTGGGTCACCCTCTCCCGTGAAGACAAGCTCCCTCAGTCGATCTTCGAATAGCAGCCATCGACTGTCGCTGATTTTACCTCCCGGTTCAGCCTTGTCGATGATTGCTACTCGAAAATTGTCCGGGTAGATGGTCTGAGAGTACTTCCTCTTCCGTCCTGTTTGGCCTGCCGTTTGTGACTTGACCTCCCCCTTGTGGACCTTGTCAGGCTTAGAGTAGGGGCGGTTTGGCCAAGACCGACTTGCTGACGGACGGAGTGGAAGTTCTAGGTATAGGCCGAGAAGCCGGGGTCGTAGATGCCTTCTTGGCCTCAGGGTGTGGTTCCTCTGTAGACAGACCCCTCTTCAACGTTGAGCGTTAAGAGGTGTCAGCTTCCGTTGGAACTGCCTGTTCCTGCGCTTTTTGGCAGGTGGGTTTGACCCAGCAGGGTCAGCACTAACCGTCACCGCGTGAACAACAACCGGAGTGGTCTTGTTATCAGTGGTGGATTTGCTGACCTCCGCAGGGTCCTCGACAGAGGGTTGAACCACAGGTGGGTTTACCCTACTGTTGATAGCAGATGGTAGGAGAGTTAGAAGAATCTGATTAAGAGAACAGCTTGGTAAATGCGGGTGGTTCTTTTCGTACATTGCAAGTATCTTGAGGTTCATCTTAATCAGAATCCTCTCTCTCCGTTATCTGCGCTGGGTCCTGGCCGATAAATTTCTTACAGTACTTTACCGACCTTAGCCCCGCCTTGCTTTCGCCTCCTTCGGGTCGGCGCTGGTATGATTACTGCTAGTACTTACATTGATGGCGTCTTGCCGATCGAGGCTTATAACATCGGAGGTGACCGACGATGATCCCTCCTGGATTTGGGACTCTGCGCAAGTCTCGTTGGGAGTGTTCATAGCGGCCTTTTGAAATGACTTACCACTTTGAGACTAGGAAATGACCGTGATGTCAAGTTCCTCATCAGAGAGTGGTGAGTCATTTCCAAAGCCAGAAGGAACACTTTCCTGACTGAGCCTCAGCGTTTTTGTCTTTTCCATGAGAGCGAACAATTGTTCACTGTGTTGCTGAATACTGTCATGGATGACGTCACTGTAAATCAGTATTGAGTCGTCCCCTCCGGTCCTTGGTCGTTGCTTCCTTGGAAGCGATAGTGTCATTGGTGGTTGTTGGGGGTATGTTTTTGTTTTTAATTGTATTTTTCTCCATATAAAAAGTCGGACTTGGAGGAGATGAGGTCCGCCATGGCATAGCCTCCCTGCCATGGTAAGGACTTGGCAACTAAGCCTGTAACTCACTGAGGCGCCCAGGTATCACTGAGGCAACCGTACGAATACAGTCGGTACCCTGACTGCGATCCGAGGAACACTGATGGGTACGGTTTACGTAACACCCCAGCGTTAGGGGGTCTTAATCTTCGGTAGACCAACACCGGTCAGTGGATAGTTTGAGGCGCCAATTGTTTGCCTCGTCGAACTAGGGATCATGGGCACTCGGATATTTGTTCCGAGACTCTTCCCCTGGTATCGAATGTGACCTCTAATACCTTAGGGTAGTTGGTAGTCGGAATTACAACTCCAATGTACTCCTGTACATTAAAAGATAGCCTCATCTACGCAGTCCATGTGGTGAAAAGTGTGACCCTCGATTTAGTGGCGGATATCTTCATATTCATCGCTTCAGACTTCAGATGTTCTAGCCGACTAACCTGTTTACTTCCAGTTCTCTGCCTCTCTGGTCGTTAGCAAGGACGGAATGCCATAGTTCATGATGGGCCTACCTGAAGTGAACTGATATTGGGCATATAACGTGGGGTACAGCTATTTAATGGCAGAATATACACATTAAGCACCTCTACCTCGGCGGTTCCACACTTGACCCCTACCCCCATACATTCCATGTACGGGCCACTAGAGTCAAGCTCAGGCGCGATAAGTCTGTATTGGACAGAGTGGTGCAATAGGAAGGCTAATCCTCCACCTCCACCTCTGGAGCGATCCTTTCTCAATAGGTTGTATCCAACACAACTTTGAAGCCTGCAGGTGGCACTCAGATTCGTTTTCTTGATCGCTGCGACCTTGATGTTTTTCCGACTCATGAAGCTTACAATTTCCTTGATCATACCTCGGAGACCATCGCAGTTGAATTGGAGAAACGATGCATTGTCCGGAACTTGAACTGCTGCACGACTTGGTATTGCGGGGGAATTTCATACTCCGACGACGATGTGGATGAAGAATGATTGTAATGATTCTGGCTGCTCTTCAAACGAGCTTCGTCTTGGAACACAATTCTTGCCCGATGATCCTTCTTGACAGAGCACTCATTTTGATAAAAAAAAAGATAATTGTGTTTAGATGTCCAACCTGTATAAATAAAACAATCTGGTGTGGAAGATAATAGTGTACCTGCTAATTGCAGTGTCGTGTTCTCTGCTAGTATTATAATATGGGAATAATTGGTGAAGTAAACCCGGGTTGTTTGAATCTTATAGAGTGTTGAACAGATGGAAGCAAGTGTGAAGGATTGCTGTGCAGTTGTGATAAGAATTGAGCAAGCAATGCAAAAAGCTGTGTTGAAAACGACATCCTTAGAAGAATAACGGTTTCTGGGAATGTATTAAAACTTGAGAGACCCGATTTGAAAAATATTTACTTAGTGTGTCATCCTTCTTAGTCTTATAGATGCTATGCTATTTCAAGTAGAGTATAATTATAATCGACAAACGTGCAGCTTCTAAGTTAATGCTGATATACATGTTCAAACTACAAAGTGATGTCAATCCCAAAGCCTCATTTTTTCTGGCTGATATGAAAGAAGATGAGACGTCGACATTAATCAATGTGTAAGAATGTTTAATAACGAAGTTGGTGTGTTGTCGCTCATCCAGTCTGGCTTTTTGAATGCACAAATATTAATTCGCAAACTTTAAGTGGTTGGAATTATTTGAGTACTTATATTTTAGTATTAAATTAATATGTTTAATAATAATGTTCTACGAAACTACTTACTCAAAAGTAGTTTACTTAAATAATAAGTAAAGAGTATCTGTTAAAAAGTATGTGTTTTCGGTTTACGGATGTCCCATGTTCAATTATTAGCATTGCAAAGTACTTAGGAACATTTATCCAATCCTTATGGATATTTGGATTTTTTTTTTTGGAATTTTTTTTTTATTTCAAACTTCACCTCAAAGTATTTATTGGGGACCCCATAAAGTTTGCATTCTTGATTAGATTAAAGTCATATGTCGATTAAATTACGTCCATATTCCGCTCCACCCGCCATTTGAAATCACGCTAGATGTATTCTTATTTAAGATATGTCTTTGAAATTTTGCACAGACTTTTATATTATTTCTTGGAATATTGATATTAAATGTGGTTTATATTGATCCTTTTTTATAAGTAGCTCTCATTTAATTATATCTCCTTACATTCTTCGACAAAATGAGCTCTATTTTGTCATTTAAAATTAAAATTCTTTTGTGGAAATAGTCGCTTATTTCTTTTGGATTCTCATTGGATGGAAGTTTGCGAAAGAAGTGGGCCACTTTTCGATAAAAATCCCAACTGAATGGGGATATTCTAGCATCATTTGCTAATCAAATGGTATGAAATATTGAAATTGTGTATGATATGAAATATTGAAATTGAAATGTGGTGAGGTTACTAAAAGCTCGGGCAGCCCTCCATCATAAAATGAGTGTATATTGTTTCATCATCAATTTGAAACGCCACAATAAATATAATAGTATTCTTGATCACAGAAAATTCTGTGTCGATTAAAGTCTACCCAATTGAAATCTTTCCTCTATCCGTCGAGTGTTCCATTTGCTATATAGGTCGTAATATTTAAAATAAATCTTTAAAACTTTGCATCCTAAAATGATTAATGTTTGAAAAGGTAAACATCTGTTCCCGTTTAGATATAAGACCCACATAATGTTAACATTTATCATGCTTCCGCCACAATTTCTAAAGTTCTGTATTGTAAACTCTTTTTTAGCAATAATTATTTAATATTGGTATACTTTCAGACATAGAATCCATTTAACTGTTCCTGCAGACTTAAAGTATTATGAAGTTTGAGAAGCAATTACCTCATCGGAGAAATCACTGCTTTTAGTTCTAATTTCCAGTCAAGTAGTAATGTTCGTGTACCATGTATTCCTGAGGGTGTTTGTGAGATGTGTGAATTGTGATGAGGTTTTAGAAGCTTTATGTTTATTTAATTGAGGGCGGTTGGCTGTGACAGTCCGGATATAAATAATTAGGGCTTGACTTCTGTGTATTGTTTTGTATGTTGTGCATATTGTTACTTCCAATATAACAAATTCTGTTTCCTGTGGGTTGGAAAGTAGCGAAAGTAAACCTCAGCCGATATCCATTATGCCAATATTATCCAAGATGATGGAACATGTGATTAAAAAACAGGTTGTTGGTTACTTGGATGATTTGCTTCATTATAGCCAGTTTGGTTTTCGTTCCAATCGCAGTACCACGTATGACGGTGTGTCCTTTTTTCTCTTGATTTTGAAAAAGCAATACATAAAATTAACCATACTTTTTAAATTGAGAAGCTCCTTTGAGGTATGTATTCTTTTGTTTCGTGTAGAAAGCAGTATTTTAGTTACATAAGTTGACAGTCAATGTTTTGGCAGTAAATAGTGGTGTGCCTTAAGTTCTGTCCTGGGTCCCTCATTGTTTATTACATACACCAATTTTTTGTTTATTCGTACTGTTTGTAGACACTGTTTGCATTTTCATTATGTGCAGCATTTGTTTTTGGACGATTTAGTGTTTTAATAATTTCAGTGATAGTTTGTTACATTCTTGCAGTTTTGGAACAGATCAATATATTTCATTCATAACTGTATCCTTCTCCATTATTTTAAATGTTATGGAAATTTTCTATTTTCAAGTGTCATAATTAATTTTTTGATAAATGCACTTATTTGTTATCGATGTAAGATATTTCATCGAGTTCTATGAGTGATTTGAAGGAATTCAGAATCAGAAATTTTGGTGTGGGAATTGAGTAGATTTTTGACAATTGAGGTCGAACAACGCATGACACAATTGCAAAAGGTAGAACAAAGCTACCCCCTAAATACATTTTTTTTCTTTTGGTGTCCTTATTCTTTCAAAACATATACACATTTTGCGTATGTGTGTATATTGTTTTAAAAAAATACTATAATTTGAAATTATTTCGAATTCGGTTGCCAAATAAATGCATATTTTCGACGTTGATGGGCAATGTGTAAAATGTTGGGATAAAAATATATTATCCTACTATTTTGGATTCAATATTGTGGAATAACCCCATAATTCCATTCTTGTTTCCCCAATATAAGAATTTCCTTAAAAAAATGAAAAATAAACAAAACAATCTTTTGCATATTTAAAAGTCTATTTGACACTTTAAGACCCCAGTACAGAGTTGCATTTTTCTCGTTTCTTTGAAGTTGAGCTACCTTTCTTATTGAGCCATGGAACAACGAATATAGAGCGAGTCACGTATCTTGTGAACTTGGTAACACTGAATTCCATATATTTTATATAAGTATGTGCTCGTCAACGCGTGAATTGAAGCAACGTTTTCCGCTTTCACTTAGCGTTGGCATTTAGGTAGATAACTTACTCAGCAATTTAATTTTTCTCCGTCATTGAATTGAGCCATCGGCGTCAAATTTGTGTTTTGGTGATCTGTCTGGAACCGCTCAACCGCTCTCTTATTGTTTTGTTTGATCAGGTAAAACATTCATTCAGGTCAATTTTAAAAAGTAAGTTAGGTGAATAGAATCAATTGTAGAATTAAGAATCAATTGTAGTTGATAAACCAGAGATCAATATATAGAGTAATTAAAACCTTAATATAAAGTTTTCTACATTTCACTGATCTTATTTTATTTAATATAGCATGAAGGATATTCCTAAACCGCAATGGTCACTAGAAACTGATGAAAATACGGATAATGATGGTGCTACTAGTACCTCATTCAGTTTAGAGGAATGCATGAATGAATTTCGAGCTCGACGGATACGTCGTGTATCTTCTCACAGTCGTCAAGGGGAAGGCACCAAACATTTCGTAGAAAAACAACATGATAACTCCGATAAGGATTTAATCAATCAAAATTTATCCAACAAGAAACAAGAACGAAGGTCTAAGCCATGTAAAGATGGATTCTGTTATTGCTTTACCAGCGACAGTGGTGATGGTGGCGTTCCGGAATCGTTTTATCGTAAAGATGTGCGTGGCCCAGGACGATTTGCTAAGATAAGCTCGGAATGTCATAAGGTTTGTATTGTAATCTTATGAATTTTGTTCATATAATATGGTATTCTTTGCTCGTACAGACCTTTGACACTAAACCGAGTAAAGGAAACAAAATTCCAAGAAGCACCAAAGTGGGCGACTCTCATCTGAAAAAGGGACTTCGGATATCAAACGTTCGCAATATTTCAGCGATTAGCCGCTTGGAAACAACTAGCAATGATGCTCCTCTTATACATATAATACAAGAGTTCCGTGATAATTGTGTTGTCTCTGAGGTCAGAATCAATAAGAATAAATTAAATACCAAATGTCAGAAAGACGAGTCCAAATACGATACCGTCTCCAATAATTTTTCGGAAAGATACGACAAAAGTGTGCAGGAAAAACCATATAATTTGCCCCAATCAGAACTTGCGATACCACATACTCCAAGTGCGCCACCTCTAGATAATATATCAGAAGAATATACGTATAACGCTGAAAAACCTGCCATAGAAAAACTGCATAAGTCAGGTGGTCGGCTACTTCTGAAGCGTTTATCTATTTCAAACGCTAAGTTTGAACATCGTGAATTCAAAGATCCTCCACCAAAGCCTCCAAGAAGTTCACTTAGTGTAGATGAAAAGTCCTCAAAATCTAGTTATTCCACATCATCTTCAGTAAGAAAAGCTGAGAGTATTTTAGACGATTTTTTAGCGAGTAGAAGATTTCAAAATGAGAGAACAGGCGATGCAAATCATACACTTTTATATCACCAAACACAATCAAAACAAACCACGACAAACGAACAAAGGACTTGTTTGGAAAAAGGAAAGCGGAGATCGTATCCATTGGGTAAATATAATATATTTTTTTTTATATATTCTATCTTTATATATATAAAAAATAAAGTGATGGTAGTTACTACTCTCATAACTCAAGAACGGCTTGAGTTATATTGACAATTCACATGAATTTGGAATGGTTTCTTGACAGAAAAGAATAAAACCTGAACCTTTCGGAAAAAATGCGGATACGAATGAAATTTTCGTTACATTTACAACTGACAACTTTATATGTTTTGTAATGTTATAAGATGTTTTTTCTATTAAATACCATGTTAATTTACGTAAATTTCGCCATCCCAATCACAAGAAGAAAGACATGTTAATAATGAAATGTCCAAGTTAACATTGAGAAAACATCAAAATTATCAACCAAATGAACATTGTTAAAATTGAAATCTACATGCAAATCGTGGAAAATTATTCAAATTTTTTCATTTAAGTTTTATGCATCGTTATTATTCTGTATTCGTGAGAAGTACCACACTTTATATACCATATTCTTTCAATGTAGATAATATCAGTAGTACATTGTTTTCGTCCGCATGAACCCTTTATAAGGAAGGTAACCAAAATAATTTTTTAACGTACTTATTTGTTTATTGAATCTTTCATATATTTGGATGAAAATAACATTAAATTTTCATATCTAGATAATATTAATTTTATAGGGCGGTTGCCAATGCAATTACCCCATAGTTTTCATGATTTTTTTTTCATGTTTTTTGTGGGCTTGTGGATACAGATAAATCTGTTGTTGTTGTTGTTGTTGTTGTAGCAGTAGTACATATATGTGTTTGCGTTCTGCTAATCTGGTTCCAGCTCCAGGTTTAGAAATTCGGCTACTTTAACGGGCTGTAGCCAGAGATCTTCTGGAGTGAGTTGGGTAGGTTTGGCTGTGCAATTAAAGAGGTGTAGCGTATTGTGCGGGCTTGTATCGCACGCCGGGCAGGCGTCACGCACATCTTCATCAATTCGTGCCCAATACGAATTGAGACGACTACACCATCCTGGACGTAATTGCGCCAAAACTACCCTGGTTTGTCTAGGCAGCTGACGTTCTTCAGCTGCAATGGATGGGGGGTGGACTCCGAGGACGGCATTCACTTTAAAACTGCTAATAGCATCCGCGACTGCATCGGTGTGAATGCCACTCAGACCTGCCTGATAGGCTTCTTGATCTAGAGGATCTCTCTTATAGCGCTGGACCTCCCTCTCTAGCAACGAAATCATATGATTATGCTGACGTAAGGGAAGGACTTTCGCCTCCTCATGTAGATGGTCCACTGGTGTCATGAGGAGGCTCCCTGTCGCAGTTCTCAGGGCAGCGTTCTGGCAGGTCTGGATATGCTTCCATTGTGTAGCACTAGTATTCGCAGACCACACACGGGCTTTGGACTTCTTGTTCCGGAATTCCACTTACGACTGGCGTCCACACATATAGTTGATTATCCAACGTTTCAAACTTGGCCGGAGGGTAGTTCTCTGCACGTCCTCGAACAGTGTGGCATGATTGACCGTATCAAATACCTTTGATAGGTCAAAGGCTACCAACACTGTTCTGTCACACGGCCTGTTCTGGTTCAGTCCTCTACTAATATGTGTGGAAATGGCGTGTAATGCTGTTGTGGTACTATGTTGTGGACGGAATCCGTGCTGGTGGTTGGCAACTGTATAGCTTTCTCTAATGCTGGGGAGGAGTAAAGCCTCAAGAGTATTTGCTACTGGCGACAAAAGCGAAATCGGCCTGTACGATTCGCCTTTACTGGCATCCTTGCCTGGCTTCAGTAGCGGGACCACCCGGCCCATTTTCCAGGTTTCGGGCACTATGTGGGTGGCTAGCGACAAATTGAGAACTTTCGTTAAGTACTCGACTCCCGGCGTATCCAGCTGCTTCAACATTACCATTGAGATTCCGTCTGGGCCCAACGCTTTGGATGACTTAGCGTTACGGATGACATTTGCAACATCACCCATCGTAAACTGTGGTGGTTCCTCCTCGGCGGGAAGAGATCTGATACGACGCTTCGCCCTATCCCTCTCGGGGTGCTCGACAAATTGTCGATTAAAATATTCCGCGCACCTCTTCGGATCAGTCACCGTTACGTCGTTAAAAGTGACTGAGGTCCTATCATCCTTTTTCCAGGGTTCGAGAGCAACTTAACCGTTACCCACAGCTTACTCATATCGGTTCCAATGTTGCAGCACTTCAGATGGTCTAGCCACTTTTTCCTCTTATGCTCCTGTACCAACCGGTTGACTTCCACTGTCAAATCACTGATTCTAGGATCAGTAGGGTTGGTACGACGGAGATCATCACGCTCGTTTGCTAATCCCGCTGCCTCTGCTGGGAAGTTTGGTCTTATCTCGGGTATTCGACCAGCAGGTATATAGCGAGCGGCTGCAGCTTTGATGATGTTTCGGAAAATCCTTTCTGCTACCCGAACATCAGAAGGGTTGGGCAGTTCTCTGAAGCGGCGGTTGGTGAATTCTCTGAACTCTGGCCAGTGAGCTTTCCCATGGTTAAGGAAAGTGCGGCGTTCAGATGTTATGAAATCGGCCGACCTGCTTATGGAGACGATTATCGGGAGATGGCCTAAGCCAAGAGAAATGACGGGTTGCCAACTCACGTCATTTATCAGACCGGGTGACACTATGGTTAAGTCTGGCGAACTGTGACACTCTCCTCTTATTCGGGTGGGCGCATCCTCGTTAACCGTGCAGAATGTGGAGCAGTCAATCTGCTCTGCCAGCGCTGATCCCCTCTGGTCATTACCTGGGACGGAATGCCACAACTCATGGTGGGCATTAAAATCCCCTAGTACCTGGCGGTTATTGCCTACCAATAATAGGCTATGGGCCCCCACCTCCACTTCTGGTGCGATCCTTCCTTAGTACGTTGTAACCATAACAACGTTGTAGGCTGCAATCGTAGAACCCGCTGCCGTGGGATTGAGATAAATCTGTGATTTAATTGACTAGGTAATTCAGTTTAGTGCAGGAATAGACTTACGGATATAATGTTGCTTTAGTTAGATACAGTTATATGTAATTATTTCGCAGACTGCAGTAATAGTCTTATCTTCTTCGCAGAAGCTGCTTCCAATTTAGCGTATAACTAGCTGTCGAAATATAACAGTAGATGGTGAAAAACGTTCAGTTGACCAGACAAGAGCTGAAAATAATATATTGCAGATATAACTGTATTCGTTGAAGATAGATTAACTGTTGTAGCTTGTATGTAATTACACTTATATTCTGGCATGGAGTAATATTGAATTTTATTATAAATTACCATCGAGACGCCACCGCAAGCTCTGTAACCGTTTATTCTAAAACAGTTTCTAGATGTAAAATGAATATCTGATACCAATAAAATGTGTATGTTGAGTGATTGAATAAAGTTTTCGACCTCGTGTTCATGTTGGCTTAAGTCGTTTGAGTTCCAAAAACAGATTAGAATTTCACTTATTTTTGTTTTAAAACGATTTGCATTAACATAGATTGATTTCTCATCATGCTTTGCATGCTTGGCTGAGTCATTTTTCAAAGGGAGTTTGGGAGTGGTAAATTCTTTCCTCTTTTTTTGCTCAGGGAATCAACCGTTTTGTTATTAAATTTTGGAGTTTCTCGTACAGCTACCTTGTGGCTAAGGTAGAATTTTTTATATGGGCATATAAAGAGCATCCTCTGTAGTTCGCAGTATGGTTTCCATCACAATTGCTGCACTTCTTGACGTTTAGATCAGTTTTAGGATGTGGACATTCCAACGATTTGTGGAAATCGCTGGATGTGTTACTATACAGATTGCAGTTTGCAATAAGTTTGACCGTACTCTTGGCAGTCTGTACAGTTTATTTGAGGTTATTCTATTCTTTCTCCACGATTACAAACAAACCTAAGGTGATAAATTGAATGAATTTTTCCCATTTTTTAGTTGCGAAGATTCACATGTTAGTTCTACTTTGAATATAAGTTGCGGAGCTTTATCTATTAAAAACTTTGATGATGGACTTTGTTTCGAATCACTCTGCTGCGAGAGCATCCTTTATATCTTCTATGGGTGTAGAACTATGAAGCCCTTTTGATATCTTGAGCTGATAATTGTAGTAATTTTTCTTTTCGCAATCCAGAACACGAACTAGGTCCATATAATGCATTTTTCACAGTTTCACGAGATTTTTTTGTTTCTTTGTAAGATATAGTGAGGGAGGTTTTTGGGATCTAACCAGTTGTATTATTTCGTCAGCCTCGTTCGAGAATTGAGAATCTGTTGTTGCGGTCATTATCTGCTGACTTTTGGGTTTTGACGTTTGGTCCTTGGTGGGAGTTCTAGAACTGGCCTTAAGCTTCGTTACTTAGACATATCGGTCCATACCTTAAGGAACTTAGTTTTGATTGGTGTTTTTTTTTAAAGAAAAAATATTTATTTTGGGCCTTGGGCATTAGACTAACTAATATATAGACAAAGGAATGCTAGTTTTGTCTTTTTATGCAGATAGCTCTCAGGACGCTTTTGCATGGTCAACATGTTGATTGAGCCAAAAATTCTACATACTGTAAACAACTATTAAAATTCACCAAAATACGTCAGGTCCATATCTTAAAATCTACAAATTATAACGTTTTCAAAATTGATACCTTATTAAATTCACCCCATCATGCCATTTTCCATTTCAATTACAAACATTTACATTTTTTTTTGTGTGTTGAAAATATCAATGAATTATAAATTGATATTTTCAACACACAAAAAAATAAATTATTCAATTGTCAATCTTGAAATAGTTCAACAAAATGTCGGCTAAGCATGTCGAATTTTAGGTGACGCTGTTATGGGACACTGTTAGACTGACAAATATCCTACAGTTGTTGATAAGCGTGCTGAGTACTAATGTTTTTACTAAATAAGTAATGGTGTTGATATGGAAGAAAGCTTCGATAGATATTTTATGATATTAGATCTCTGTTTGCATGGAGAATGTTCAACCCATTTGCGATCAAATCTGTATGTTAACAAAATGGTTGTTGGTAGTTATCTTTTTGTAGCTCATTATGTCTGAGTCGTCTGCGTTAAGCCAATGGTGAAGAATCTAAAGAGTTTAGTATTAGAGTTTAGTATTACATGCATCTCAACACGATCGATATAATCACTAATTCTGTTATGCTGTAACAAAGTTCTTACCATTTCGGCTGCCTTCTTGATTGTGAAACTCTCAACTTTAAAATCCGCTTATATGAGCGTTTAATGATTGGATTTTAATAGAATACTTCCATCTTGAACCGTCTGTGTATATGTGCTGACATGCGGAGGAGGTTACGTCGGTATAGTTACGTCAATAAAGTGACATGTGTTCACTTACTGTATTACCTTCACCTAAATTATTTCGACCTGTAGGTATGTGCAGGATCTGTGCAAGACGAAAACGAGAATGGTACCATCACCCCGCTTCCCATAGTCTCAGTGCAATCCTTGATGTTTGAAACTTAGCCAAAAGATTAAACGCCTGGATGTTTAGCATCACATTCAACGCAGACTGAGGAGTGCTCTTGAGAGTTCCAGTTATTAGTAACGACGTGGCTATTTGCACGGTGGTTAATTTTTTGTCACTCGAAGTACTGGCATCCTGTACTGGGAGCGAAAATTTGTTTACTTTTCGTTTTTTAATTAACAGCACTAGTTCAGTTCATGCTGGGTTTACTCCCACACCATTGTCATGGGTTCTTAGTTGATCGAAAGACAGGGGTGAGTGTTGACAAATAATAAGATGGGACATTACATTGTTACTTTTCTTCAATAATCCTAATAAAATGAACTAATCAGACTGTATACTAATTCTTGGTGATTTCAATATATCATTTTAGGTGGCTTCCATAGCCAGATTCTGAAGCCTTGATTCTTTTGACGTCCGAAGCAAATAGTAACCAATATACATTCGAAGTGAAGAATTCCCATGACAGAATTCTCGATTTAGCGTTTCAAATATTCAGGATTTCTCCGATATGCAATCCTGAAGATATGCATCGTCCAACCTTATGTCTTCCATGATACACAATTGTCTAATTGATAAAAATCAGTCAGTTTCGTTTAAAACTATTCGTGATTATAAAAAAAAATAATTTTTGCAAACTTAGTATCCTTATCCCCTCCGTAAACTGGACCTCTGTGTGCCTTGTAATAGTCATAGCGATATTGAATGTACAGAATGTACATAGATTTTAAATTGTAATTACTCTGTAAAACAGCAAATGGTGTCTTTGGTTTTGTAAAACGATAGGCCAAAGCATTTTCTGATCCATATAACAAAACGATTATTTACGTCTCTTGTTAGGCTCTTATACACCGATTTTCACTGCACGAATTATTCAATAGGTGACCTCCCTGTAAGATGTGTGTTAAATTTATACTGTTTACTGTAATGTTGATTTTAGTATGAGTTTAGAAATGATAAAATCTAGAATAATTTATTTTTTAAATGACTAATATATTTAAGTTGTATTATTTTGTAAACCTGTGAAAGTAGATTCTGTAGCTGGTTTTCGATTTCCTACCCAGCACAGACCAGTTTTACCAGACCAATATTAGATTCTCTGGGAACGATATTTTTTAAATTTTCTGTGAGCTGATCAATTTTAAAGCAGTTTTTACACTGCAGTGGATTGGGCATATATTGTTTAATTTTGCATGCAATAAGTCTAACTTTCCATTTTTGGAATATCATAGTTATTGAAATCTAAAGCGAGCATTGCGTATTAGACACTGTCAATTTTGAATTGATTTTTTGGCATTCCATTGAACCTCGGGACTTTAATCAGATTTGTTAAAAGGTGGAAATGCTGGAAACCCAGTGGCAATGTTTAAAGTTGGGTCTAGAGAACACTCAAAGCTATTGACTTGAGATTAATTTATCGTTAAGAAAATCATATTACCATCCCTCATGAGAATATTTTAATTAGTTCACTTCATATTTTCTGAACCGCTAACTGAAGTTAGCGGTTTTTTAGTATATTTGCTCTTAAACCCTACGTATTCTTGGGTTAGTGAATTTATATGGAAGATAGTTAACAAGGGAAAATGTATATGTTCTTTGTGATTGGAGAAGCAGCGATAAATTTCCCGGGGAGCGTTAAAGTTTCCTCCCGAGGAGGAGACCAGTTTTGGAGTTGATAACTAACAACGTATGATTTTAAAAATATTTGTATTAAGAAAAAAAAACTGAATTTAAAATATTAATAGCGAAAGTGTTACTTGCAAAATATGACGAATGCACGAAAGAAGAATGCAAAAAAATAAATAAATAAGTAAAGGCAAAATAAGGGACGAAGATAGCTCAATTTTTTTTTAATTTTTTATTTTCATCTTTACTTAAGCTTTTCTTATCCATTGTTGCTAATAACTTTTTTAACAAAAAATATATTGTTTAAATTTGTTTGTTTGTTTATAAAACATCGGATTATTAAACGGCTAATGTTACTGAATAATTCTTACTCGGGAAATTTTCCCAGTAAGAAATTGCAAACTCTCGGCAACTCAAATGTCAAAATTTCTCTCTCATTGCGCTCTCACTTACTGGATTTTTGGGTAAACGAACAGTTTTCAGTACATTTCAATTTATTTTTATTTGAGATTTTTAAACAACCACAGAGTAGTCTTATAACTAAATAACAATATCTGAATTCAATTTTAGTTCTGTAAACGTATGGAACTTTTAAACGCTGTCAATAGATAAATCTTCAAAAAATAAATTTAAAGCTTTTATAAAAATTCATTTAAAACATTAAAACAGCAGATTAAAACTTACTCCAAATACATTAAAGTAGTTTTTAACTGTATTTCGATTCCGTCTAGGTTTTTGCTTTGCGTCAACACAAATCTATGACGTTTTCCACTTGCATTACGTATGCAGATAGCTTCGCTTTTACTTTATAAAAATTGCGTATGATGTTAAGATTTTCGGGTGATGGTTTAGGGCTTCTATTGGGAATTTGTTATGGGAGTAAATAAGGCAATCATCCGCATATAGAATCGCTTGAGAATTGTTGTAGCAATGAGGGAAGTCGTTAAGGTATATATTGAATAAAAGGGCGCAAAAACGCTCCCTTCGGGGATGCCACTCCTTAATACTTGAAATCACACATTGAATTGCGAATTTGGACACAGAATTATCGGTTCTGGAAGTAGTCAAATAATATTTTGGTAAGAAAAAAGTTGACGCCAAATTCAATTAGTTTATAGACAATACCTTTATGCCAGGTCGAGTCGAATACCTTTTGTATGTCCAGAGAAATAGCGACGGTGGAAATTCTGTGTCTTAGATTGCTTACAATATCGATATGGGTCGGGTTCCCAGACCTAAATCCAATCTGATAACACGAGATAGGTTCAATTACGAATTCACTTTTCATTTTAACTTTCATTATGGAATCGAAAACATTAGAAAACAGCGATATTAGAAGAAAATCCCCAACAATCTCAGATTATTTCTTCTTTTTCATAGGTAGTATTTTCGAAACGGGGAAATATCCGTTATTCAGGCATAACATTACCATCCGAAAAGGTGCCTAAGGACGAAATTTTGTAGTTTACAAGATCGTTGCTAATAAGGTGTCAGCAAATCACAAAAGGATCGAGAATCGTCGATCCGTTAGAAAAATATTGGTTAATATTGCAGATCCTGAGAACATCAATCGTGTGATCAGGAAGCCAATTGAACAGAAAAGCGTCATTTTGGTTATGAGTAAGATCGCCTACTCAGGATTTTTTGAGTTTAAGTCATCGCCAACAATCATACCATCGAAGATAGAGGCTAGGTTGAGCATTTTATCCAGACCTGAAATTAAATCTAGTCTGCGAAAGTTTGAAGGGACATATAAGGAACCAATCATGTACATTTTTTGAGCTCCGTTGCTTTTGAAATTTATTTCCAAAAATTACGAGTTAAAGTTATGATCCTCAGTCGTTATCCGCTTGAAGGATATATTTTTATACCCTCCAGCTTGGAAAGAAAGGGTATATTAACTTTGTCATTCCGTCTGTAACATCTTTAAATATTCGTCGTAGACCCCATAAAGTATATATATTCATAATCAGAATAAAATTCTAAGTCGATTAAGCGACGTTCGTCTGTCTGTTAAAATCACGATACAGCCCGCATTACTTGACGTAAATTTAGCAGAGCAATTTGTATTGTGTCTAGGATGGTTGGTATTGAAAACGATATATGATATATCGGTCCACTTTTTAGTATAGTCCCCATATAACGGTACCACTTATTTCAGGCATTTGTCTGAAAAGTGGTATTTGTGGGCCATAATTGATCCTAGTTCGTGCGGCGAGACATTGTATGTATAGGTCAACGTTTTGGTATAGTCCCAATATAACGGTACCTCCCGATATTCGGTATTTTGATGATTTTTGGAACATTTTCCCATGAATATGTCTAAAAATTTGTATTTGTGGGTCATAATGAGTTCTAATGTTTCCTCCCTAAAATGGAGAGTATTAAAAGTTGGCCGAACCTTATGTTTTTTACTTGTTTTTTAATTAAAACTGCCACACCCAAAGTACTATCGTCTGAGTTTAGTTTATAACCTTTATTAAAAAATATTAATTTTACCGTAATATAAAATATTTTGTGATTAAATTTGTCGCGTCTTGTCTACGAGCGGTCGCACATTAAAAATCAATACATTTAGATCCTTTTGGACCACTTTTGACTTTATTTAGAATAGGTAAAAACACAGCCTTGGCTTCATTTTTTGCATGTTACGGTATTCATTAAGAAATCTTTCGATTCTTTCTTCAGTGGTTGGTTCCTCGGGCTCCATGAAAAATTTAGATAATTCCAAAAATTCCAAAAGTGTTCTTAACGTTCTTTACAGCTGCCTCTTGCTGTTCTCGGACTTTTCTTAATAAATACATTTCTTATAGGAGGAGCAGCCCCTCCAACAATTTAAAAAAACAGGCTCATTAGTCTTGCCACTATTTTTTGGACAGTTGCAATTTTTGGAAAGGTGTCTTCAGTTTTGACAACGCCTACATTGCTGATCATTGGACAACTTGGTCTGAAATCATCTTAATGTGAGTACTGTAATTTTTTGTTTTGCCTGAATGTAAGGTGACAATGTATAATTACTTGTCGCACTTATTTTGAGTGGAATGCTTTGTTAGTAGTCTGGAAACTTGTGTCACTGCGCCCGGTACTTCAGAGTCTAAGAAGTCTTTAACTTCCTCTGGGGCGTTCTATGGTTCATATCGCGCAGTACTAAGAAAATTTTTTCCTTTCCGGAGACGTGAAAGAATTAATCTAATGAGTTTTATCTTAGGATGGGCATAATTTCCCAATGTAATGAACAGCCGTTAAAATACAATTTGCTTATGTGTTTATTTACGTTCTTTATCTTAAATGAGCCTCACAGGCTCGTGCATTTTATATTTTGGTCATATATTTCATGTTTTGGTCATATATAAAACTTTTTACTCGGAACTGCGACGGAGGTGTTTAATTGCTGAGCTGTTATTGTCACCTACAATGTATGTGAATGATTGGCACCTGCCGTTTTCGGTTTTGTTGTTGTTGTTGTAACAGTAGTACATGTAAGTGTTTGTATTCTGGTAATTTGGTTCCAGCTCCAGATTTAAAAATTCGGCTACTTTAATGGGCTGTAGTCAGAGATCTTCTGGAGTGAGTTGGGTAGGTGGCTGTGCAATTAAAGAGGTGCAGGCCTGTATCACATCAATTCGTGCCCAATACGAATTGAGACGACTACACCATCTTGAACCTAATTGCACCAAAACTACCCAGGTTTGTCTAGCCAGCTGCAATGGATGGGGGTGGACTCCGAGGACGGCATTCATTCTATAACTTCTGATAGCATCCGTGACTGCATTGGTATGAATGCCACTCAGATCTTCTGATAGGCTTCTATTGCCATTGGAAGTTATTAATGAACACTTCTTAGTATGGCAGAAAAGCTTCCATGTGGTTCCATGTTTTACTCATAAAAAGTATCTCTCGATATTCAGTATTTTTATAATATTAGCCACCTTTTAAGCGGATATTTTTAAATTTGCCTTTGCAAGAACCCATTAGCGGAAATAAATATTTTTAAATGGTAAAGAACGGGAGAGCCGAACTTAACTGTTCTTGTTAAAATTAAGAAAGGATTTATTAGAAAAAAAGAATGTTATTGCAAGTTGTTTTGTATAACATTAATGACATGTATTACTTGATCCGTAATTTAATAACAAACGTCGTACTTCCTACATAAGTGTGAACTCTACGACTCTCCTAATTGTTAATTGTAAAAAATTGGAAAACTTTCTATAAAAGAAAAATAGTAAAAAAATTTAAAACTAGTAAATTGAAGATTTCGAATAGAACAATAAGTAACTAAAATTTCTTCATAAATATAAGCAATATTAAGAAAAATATTTATACCCTTCACCACAAGGTGGTCAGGGTATTATGTCTTTGTGCATTTGTTTGTAACAGGCAAAAGGAAACGAGATAGACCCATAGTTCCTTTTGATGATCTGCATAGAATCACATTCTGAGTCGATTTGTGCATGTTCGTTCGTCTGTCCATGTTTTTTTGTAAACAAAGTACAGTTCGCATTTATTACCCGATCCAGATGAAATTTTGCACAAATCATTTGTTTGGCCCAAGGACGAACCCTATTGAAATTTGAGATAATCGGTAAAAATTTAGATATAGCTCAAATATATATCTTCGTCCGATTTGCTTTTTATTGTGCACCAAACGTGTAATATCAGCCCGAATAGTATGGAATTTTGCACATACAACCAAATTTGGCCTGAAAATAAGTAAGCCAAATTTGATCGAAATCGGTTCAGATGTAGCTATAGGTGCAATATATATTGTTCACCCGATTTGTTATTTTAGTCCTCCACAGCAGTAATATGCACTCTGTAACAACAATATTTTTGGGGAAATATATCAAACACATCTCAGACATAAATTTGCTAAATTTTATCGAGATCGGTTCGGATTTGGATATATCTCCCATATATCCGATTTACATTTTATTGTGCACCAAACGTCTAATATTTGCCCAAATGGGATGAAATTTGACACTTACGACCGAATTGAGTCTAGAAGCTAGTATGTCAAATTTGGTGAAGATCGGATATAGCTATAGCTCCCATATATATTGTTTATCCGATTTGTTATGTTTGTAATATTTGTTACCCTAATATGCACTTCGTAACAACGATATTCAGGGAAATATATGAAATTCAGTTCAGAAATATCTTTGCTAAATTTTATCAAGATAGGTTCAGATTTAGATATAGCTCTCATATATATCAAATGAGCAATACAAGTCCGAATTTAAAAGATTCAAATGCTTCGGCATATTTAGTCTTTTTTTAAACTTTAAATTATAATTAAATTCATAGCGTTTATGATTGAATTCTGCCATAAAAACTTTTAATTGTTATGTGGAGCTCTACTAAATTAGCAAAGTGGTGTAGGGTATCATAAAGTCGGCGCCGCCCGACTTTAAGACTTTCTTTAATGTAGAATAATTCCGATTTGGGTTAGATTTCAAATGGTTTTAAAAATCCTATTCGTAGGCGGCATAAAATGTTTGGCCTGACCAAACGAAACACATATCAACTTCCTTCTTTAATAAACTTACCATGTCCATTATTATTTTTAGCTTCGGAAGAACTGTCGTCTTGTGCTAAGCAGGTATTAGCTACGTATCCATCTCTGTGTGATTTGGAAGGCGCTATTCATTACAAAAATGCTACTTACAGCAAAAATTTGAGGGACATAGATGATGAGAATGTAAAGATACAAGAAAAAGATAAAAAAATTAACTATATGTTAAATTACGAACTAAACAGAAATGAAAACAATTTCCGAAGCACATCCACGCGTGCCGAGCCACAAAAAAGTTCGCAAAGTGTAGGTTGGCGTATATCTCCAAAGGTTGATATAGATACTGTAGATGGAATTGGTCGACATAATATTGCCTCATGTATAGACATAAAAAAAACACCAATTAAAGCGGAAGCAATTCAAACGAAAAATTGCAAACGAACATCTCACATGCAAAAGTTCGTATGGCCTGAGCATTTCCGCAATTTTTCGCCTTGGTCAACAAAAAAAGACATTTCCTCCGAGTCTCAAAACATTGACGTTCGCTTAAGCTCTAAAAACTTTTTTAAATCGTCAAAAAGAAGAATATTGCGGTTGGTTTCTCCCAAAAAAGATAACAAGCAGAATTTAAATTATGAAATACTTAAACCTCTCTACCGTAATGTTGCTGTGCAAACGGAATACGAAGGATTTGACCGGTTATCGCCACCAGGAAGCTATCACTCACCAATGCAGTCGTCTTTGCCACATACTTCGTACTGCAGTGAATCGCAAAACATTACAACTAATGAAATTGATTGTAGCGATATTAATTTTGATTTTACCCGCCATGTTAATTCACCACCAAAGAAGCCAACGCGATCCAGCCAACGAAAACTGAATTTCCCCTTAAACTGTTCCAATACAAGCAAATCAAAAAATGAGAATTTTAAAGAAGAGAAGAAAACGTACAAATCCTTTAACGATGAATTGGACAAAGATGTATCCCTCTCTAAAATGGGTTATATTCTCAGTACTATTCGTGCAAAATTGGAAGCAAGAGATGATTATGCAATTAGAACATTCCGGGTAAGTTTTTATTAGTGTTAAATTTTTGTTATATGATGTCAACTATGCATTAATTGGAAATAATATATGTTTCTCTAGTATAATATAATTCCCACAAATGCCAGTAATTATAATAGAGTCTAAATTAAATACAATAGCATATGATAATCACAGATGCTCTTATTCGATTTTGAAGCGACTGCAAAAAGTTTTACCTTGATGGTATTTCCAAACATAAATCTAAGACAATATTTCAAATTAAGTGCGTTTGTAATATAAATATGTTTAATTTTAATCTTTTTTGACTTGAGTAAAAATTTAAAAATTAAATTTACATTCATCTAAATAATCGAGAATTGAATAGCTAAACAAAAGTGATCTGAACCAATATATTTGTTAGGCAATTTTCCATGTGCTTGGCATGTTTCCAATTGAGGCAAATGGTATGTACTATTAATTTGTATAAAATCTTCGCCTTCCTCCGAGGACGATTTTAAAATGTAATCCACCGTGGTCCATTGGTTTTGATATGTAGATGCAGTGCCGTCTCCGAAATGTAAAGGATACATTTTAAATTGCTGATTAGTTTTGTTTGTTTCTTCACATACGAACCTGCGCTCAGCAGTTAGTATACGAAACGGGCCACTGTCATTGGTACAATTAAAGTCACCAGTTAGTATGATGGGACAAAGTTTGTAATTTTTTGTAGACTCTTTTGCGAAGTCTATAATGGCAGCTAATAACTTGTTGATTTGGCATATTCGGACATCGTGGCGTCGTGGATTATACAGCAGATGCGTCGTAGAGACTACAAATGTTTTTGAAAGATCATTCTTGGGGGCAAATTTTGCTAGTACGGCTATATTTTCTCGGTCAGATATCGAATGGTTTTCAGTGTGGTACTCAACACAATGCTCTTTAATTAACTTAAACTTTTCTCTATCGTATAATATAAGGCATCCATCACAACGACTACCAGTCCTTTTTTTAAAAACGTATTCTAGCTTAAGATGACCATCGTCATTAGAAGCCAAAAGGTTAACAATATCTTTCAGATGTATATGTTGAACTTCCTGCAAACAAAAAATATCTGGACGAATTTTACGAATTTCCTCTCCCAAAAGTGCAATTCTATTTTTCCAACGAAGATATTTTTGTTTGATATCATAATAGAGAAACATATTATCCGTGAGTAATTCTTGCGCCAAAATATTGTACGACAGCAGGCGGTACTGTTGACAAGAACTATCCAAGAAGTCTTTTGCTGATGGCACCCAAATGCGCTGCATTTTGGTTGGTATTGTTATTGTGCTTAATTCGCTTGTGTTTGTAAAGAAGATACGTATATTATAATTGTAAGGTCTTAATATTATGTTTGTTTTTAAAGCATTTGCAAATACTCTTGTATTATTTAACAAAGCGAACATCAAGTAACACGGTTCTGTTGACACTATCAGCTGCTTACGTAGTGTTGCCAATTTTTATAATTTGTTTTCAAGTTGGGGACAGAAAACTCATTTGCTGGATATGGCGAGGAATTCAAATAACAAAGTATGGCTTTTATTAAGCCATTATAGTTATGATGCAATGTTAATGGATGCATTTTTATTTGGGTATACCCATGGTAGAAGAATATGGGTAGATGCGTCAGAGCTTGGGATTGATATGTCAAATTTTTTAAAATGTTTTGTCAAAAATAAGGAGATTTTTTTATATGTTTTCTTATACGACGCAATTTTTACAAATGTCAATGATTTTCCATTCAAGATGTTTAATTCCAAAATATGTTTGACATTTCATTGTGCCAGCAGCTGTGTCGATGCGACTACCTGTATTCTTTTACCATGAGTATACCCAAGTAAAAACATACAGCCTGTTCCACGATCTCGAAAGAAAATTTGTGCGAACGAAGGCTACTCACTCACTTTCGCATAAGAATGCGTTTCACTAACTTTCGTTCTTTCTTGCGCATAGCCTTACGTGATTCAGTGTTGCAAAATATTTTTTGGCAAAATTAATCGCGAAATAAGGCAAAAAAAGCGCCAAATGTCTAATTTAAACGCGAAAAAGCAGCAGTGGCTCTGTATCAACTGACAGTTCAGTTGTAAACAAACAAATTGTAAATAAACAAACAAAATAAAATTTCTAGTGATTGTGTTCAGATTATTTGTGTTCTTAAAAAAGAAAAAAATGAATATTTCTGTAGCCCTATTTTTTATGGATGATGAGGAGGAGGTTCAAATTGTGCCACGGAGGCATTTAAGAGATGCTTCGACTTTATTTGAAGTACATAACAACCAGTAAGTATGATTGTATTTTTACATTTTTGAAATAATAAAAAAATGATTTTTTCTAGGTTTGTGTCTTCCAGTGGTCTTCATGGGATTGCCTGCTGCTTCCAAAAATTGGCACTCCTCTGCCGAACTTAGGATTCTCCCCCATATACTCAACTAGTGCCCGCAGCTGTGTAGTTTTTTCGTGCTGGAATTGAGAAAATAAAAAAATGTATATTTGTTGTTCACAGATTAAATTGCATTTATTATTTTTACTTACATTTTTCTTTCCATTTTCAATCAAGGAATGTTTATGTTAAAACAATTTTCCTTAATTTTTATCATTCGACAGCAAACACACAAGTGACTGATTTTGACATTTGTGTTCGCATGCGTACGTAAGAAAAAAGATAGTGGAACGCAAAATTACACTGAAACGCTTACGTTTTCGTTCGCTTTGATTTTCGTACAAATTTTCGTTCTGATGGATTTTAGTGGAACGGAAATCAGCTGTTTGTCGTGTAAAAGTTGTGCGAACGTGTTCTTTCGACATCGTGGAACAGGCTGATAGACAAATGAAAATATAGACAACGAAATGCTCTCACCGTTTATCTTCGAAAAAAATCGAATCAGCAGATGTCGTTCATATCGTTTCAGGGGTTTGAGTGGGAATATTGAAGTCACTCAATTCTAAAACGTTAAAAATAACAAAAACTGTAGGATATTTGCCAGTTGAAAATTATTTCATAATAAAAGAAATGTGAAAAGAACGTGATGACATCGAAAAATATAGGAATATTCCAGTGAAATTCTTGAAAAACGATAAAATGTGTTTTCGAAGTCGAGTGGCTTGAACGCGTAAATCAGCATGTTGACTATGCAAAACATGATGAGAGCCATCTGGAAAAAAAAGACAAAACTAACTTTTCGTTGTCTATATTTTCATTTGTCTATGGTAAAAATGCATCCATTTTTATTCAAATTCGGAGAGTAGACACATAAAATACTGGCAACACTGTTTGCAGTAGAGTGATACAATTCATTTGCTTTGTAAAAAACGCCGTTGATGATCATTTACCACGGCGTAACGTCGTTACCTAATACCATGTTCGCATTTCAATTTGAATCATGTGGGTCGCTTTCATGCTTTATTTGTCATTCCGTTTGTAATATCCCTAAATATTCGTCGTAGATCCCATAAAATATACATATATATAATCCGCATAAAAATCGAAGTCGATTTAACGATGTACATCTGTCTGTTGAAATCACAATACAGCCCATATTATTTGACGTAGAGCTTCAAAATTTGGCAGAAGAATTTGTATTGTGTCTAGGATGGTATATCGGTCCACGTTTTGATATAACCGCCATATAACGGTACTTCCCAATATTCGATATTTTGATGATTTTCGCCACAATTTTTCACCGATTTGTCTATAAAATGGGTCATAGTGGGTGCCACCGGAGCGAGGGTGCCAGAACATTGTATATATAAGTCTACGTTTTTGTATAGCCCCCATATAACGATACCTCCCGGTATTTTGGTGATTTTTACTACATTTTTTCAAGGATTTGTCCAAAAATTGGTATTTGTAGGTCATAGTGGTTCTAGCTTCGGTGGCGGAACATAGTATTTATAGGTCCACGTTTCGTATAGCCACCACAGTACCATTATGTGGTGGCTATACCAAAACGGATATTTAGTATTTTGACGATTTTTGCAACGTTTTTCCACGGATTTTTCTAAATATTTGTATTTGTAGTTCATAATGGGTTCTAGCTCTGGTGGCAGAACATTGAATATTTAGGCAATTTGTATGTGTCTAGGGTGGTTGGTATCGGTCCACGTTTTGGTCTACATACCTACCGATATTAAAATTGGTATTTGTGGTTCATAATGGGTTCTACCTTCGGTGGTAGAAAATTGAATATCTAGGGCCACGTTTTCCTATAGCTCACATATTACGGTACCTACCGATATTCGGTGTTTTATAATCCTAGTCACATTTACCCACGAAATTGTTTCAAATTTGGTATTTAAGACTCACAATAGAAAACAATCCATGTAGTTTATTATTGCCATGTAGTTTATTATTGCCTTATCTAAACGATCTTTCTGGTAATAAGAGTTAAAATTGGATAAGGTTTAATTCAGATACTTTTCCATAAAGATGTTGTCTTTACCCAATTGTGGAGGGTATTACAAGTTCGTCTCGGCTGAACTTAATGTTTTTTTACTTGTTCCTGATTTGGCTTATGTTGATTTTGGGGGCTATGCTCAGATAAAAAATTTTTTTTCTAAAATATTTCGGAAAAAAAAAAAACATTGATGTGCTGTATAGATGGCCTGTGCAGAAAAGCGGTGATTGAATATTAGTCAAGTTTAAAGTTGTTTTTAAATAAATAACGACGGACTTAAGCTTTCTTATTTTGCAACAACCAAGCACAGGTACTCAATTCTCAATACTATGCAAATTTTGTATCAAAAGAAGAGAAAATTTGCTATGGTAGGGTAAAAAGATCCGATGTCTTTCTGAATATGAAAGCATTTGGGATGGACGTCCATTAGTCGGACAATGCGCATGTCATCTTTGAAGCGATTCAAGGGTAAATGGAACTTTTTGAATTATACTCTTTAGCATAGTGAATCTTCCGAGCTATTATTACAATGTGTTCATCGGAAATATTTTTCTATAGCCAATTCAAGTCCAAGTTCGTCGAATCAGTCCAATATTGTTTTCGCCTTCCCTTTTCCTTTTTCTTAACCCTTTCAGGAATCATAAAAAATAGTGTTCAGCTAAATAATCAGTAGGTATCGGATTTTTAAACATTTGCATACTTTTTATTTATTCAAATTGAAAGTAAAATCAATTTCTAATTTTGTGCATATTGTTTTTATAAAAACAACAATAATGGGATTAAGCCTGACGATTTTTGCAACAACAAAATACTACAACCAACAAACATGCCAACACTGTTCTAATTGTAGACAAGGCACCGTCGACGAAAGGGTTTTTGTTGTCACAGACAAAACCAACTTACATGGTTATGTTTTTTTCGTTGAGGTAAAACGAAAGCATAACAAGTGGAGAAAGATGTAAATGTTTATAAGTGCGGTTGTAAGATTAAGAAGATTTTCCAAAAGAATTTTAGTTTTATATAATTCTTTGGTTCCTCTTCTATTGAGCTTACGATCTCGTCACTTGGGTAAAAAAGTTCTTTTTTGTCATAGAAGTTATTTTTAAAATAACTTCTGGGGAGAATATCCCAGACAAAAAACAAGGGAACTGATGAGGATTGGTGGCTCTTTCCGAAACCTAGGTATTCCCTGCCTTACCCCCTGGTAAACATTACCATCGTTCTCCACTAATAAACAAATGTTGTTTTATAAAAACAACAATAATGGGATTAAGCCTGACGATTTTTGCAACAACGTGGTTATACTAACCTGGCCTCTGACGCCAAATTATAAAGGTTATTTCAATCCCACGGCGGCCGGTTCTTGACTCGGAGGGACAATCCGTTGACCAGGGGCCGCCAACCCAGCATATACATGTTCGTGTTCGTCCATTTTTTTATGGTGGAAGCAACATTACCCGGAATGTTTGCTCCGTATTCTCTTGGTGCGAGCCGGGATCGAGACCAACCCCGGACCATGGTTCTGGTCCGTTTGTCGAAATCGCATCCACCACAGATCGGTCTCGGTGAGATAGGGACTACATTGCTTCCTGTTGCGCCAATGTAGACCCCAGTGAGTCTTCATCTTCGGCGTGCTCATCGTCGTTGCAGTATGAGACTCCCTCGCAATGTCCTCAACAGCATTTTATGCAGCAGTTGACGCCACACATTGCTGTTCAAGTTCCGGATAATACGTCATTTCTCCAATTCAATTGTGATGGTCTCCGAGGTAGATTAACGAAATCGTAAGCTCATGAATCGGAAGAACATCAAGGTCGTAGCGATCCAGGAAACGAAGCTGAGTTTCACCTGCAGACTTCAAAGTTGTGATGGATACAACGTACTGAGGAAGGATCGCCACAGGGGTAGAGGTGGAGGATTAGCGTTCCTATTGCACCACTCTGTCCAGTACAGACCTATCTCGACCGAGCTTGACTCTAGTGAGCCGTACATGGAATGTATGAGGGTACCGGTCAAGTGTGGAACCGCCGAGGTAGAGGTGCTCAACGTGTACATTCCGCCGTTAAATAGCTGTGCCCCACGTTATATGCCTAATATCAGTTCACTTCTGGTAGGCAATAACCGTCTGGTGCTAGGGGATTTCAATGCCCCTCATGAATTATGGTATTCCGTCCTAGCTAATGACCAGAGAGCCATGGCGTTGGCTGAGCAAATTGATAGCTCCAAGTTTTGCACAGTGAATGAGGACGCGCCCACCAGAATAAGGGGAGACTGCCACAGTTCACCGGACATATCCAGTGTCCCCAGGTCTGACGAATGGCGTAACTTGGCCATCAGTCATTTCTCTAGGCTCAGGCCACCTCCATGTCGCCATCAACAGACCACCCGACTTCATAGACTCTGAACGCCGCACTTTCCTTAACCACGGGAAAGCCAATTGGCAAGAATTCAGAGAATGTACCAATCGCCGCTTCAGAGAACTGCCCAACCCATCTGATGTTCAGGTAGCAGATAGGTGTTTCCGGGACATAATCAAAGGTGCAGCAGTCGCTATATACCTGCTGGTCGAATACCTGAAATAAGACCAAATTTCTCAGCAGAGGCAGCGGGATTTGCAAATGAGCGAGATGAGCTTCGCCGTACTAACCCTAATAACCCCAGAGTCAGTGAACTTATTCTGGAGGTAAACAGGTTAGTCAGTGAGCATAAGTGGAAAAAGTGGATAGAACATCTGAAGCATTGCAACATCAGCACCGGAACGAGTAAATTGTGGGCAACGGTTAAATCGCTCTCGAACCCTGGGAAAAGGACGATCTGTCTCATTTAACGGCGTATAAGTGACAGATCCGAAGGGGTGCGCGTGTTATTTCAACCGGCAGTTTGTAGAGCACCCCGAGAGTGACGGGGCTAATAGAAGGATCCTACGTCGTGTACGATCTCTTCCAGCCGAGGAGCTACCACCACAATTTACGTTGGAAGATGTTGCATATGTCATCAGAAGCGAAAAGTCATCCAAAGCGCTTGGTCCTGACGGAATCTCTATGGTGATGTTGAAGCAACTGGATGAACCAGGAGTTGAGTATCTTACAAAGCTCCTCAATCTGTCGTTAGCCACCCTGGTTGTTGTTGTAGCAGTTTTACACGTTCTGTTGTTTTTTCCGACTAATCTGGTTCTTCCTCAATGTCCAGGTTTAGGAATTCTGCTACCTTTATGGGCTGTAGCCATAGATCCTCTGGACGGAGTTGGGTAGGCTTGGCAGGACAATTAAACAAATGCAGCGTGTTGTGCGGGTCTGTATCACACGCTGGGCAGGCGTTCCGCACATCCTCATCAATTCGTGCCCAATACGAATTGAGACGGCTGCACCATCCTGAACGTAGTTGGGCCAAAACTACCCTGGTTTGCCTAGGCAGCCGACGTTCTTCAGCTGCAATGGATGGGGGGTGGACTCCGAGTATGGCATTCATACTGTAATTATTGACTACCTCTGCGACTGCATCAGTATGAATGCTATTCAGACCTGCTTGATAGGCTTCATGATCTAGAGGCTCTCTCTTATATCGCTGGACCTCTCTCTCTAGATCGTGCAGGTCCTTCCTGACACGCCTGGGTGGGGGAGTTCTATCCACCATATGGTGGTTAGGGTGACTCCCGCGATAACACCCAAGCAGGTACTGCAACGAAAGCATATGATTATGCTGACGTAAGGGAAGAACCTTCGTCTCCTCATGTAAGTGGTCCACAGGCGTCATGAGGAGGCACCCTGTTGCAGTTCTCAGGGCGGCATTCTGGCAGGTCTGAATACATTTCCACTGCGTTGCACTTGTATTCGCCGACCACACTGGAGCCGCATAGCTAACCACAGACCGACCTATCGCTTTATAAGAGGTCAACAAGGTTTCTTTATCCGCACCCCAAGTGCTGCCGGCTAGCGCCTTGAGTACCTTGTTCCTACTTTTCATTTTATCGCAAATAGCTGTGGCTTGCGCAGAAGACTTGAACATGCTATCGAATGTGACCCCAAGAATTTTGGGTAGTTGGTGGTCGGAATTATATGCCCCTCGACCTGCACATTCAGCTGTGTTCTCATCTCCGCAGTCCATGTGGTAAATAGTGTGGCCGTCGATTTAGTGGCGGATATTTTCATATTCCTCGCGTGGAAGAAGGCGGCAAGCTCCGCGAGATAATTATTCACCCTGACACATATGTCATCAACTACAGGACCCGACGCCATGATCGTACAATCATCCGCATAAGTTACGATCTCGATGCCGTCTGGAGGGCGCGGAATTCCGGAAAGGTAGAGGTTAAACAGTTCCGGAGATATCACCCCACCTTGGGGAACTCCCTGTTTCACTCTACGAGGCTTGGACTTCTTATTCCGGAATTCCACGTACGACTGGCGTCCACACATATAGTTGACTATCCAACGTTTCAAACTTGGCCGGAGGGTAGTGTTCTCAACGTCCTCGAACGGCGTGGCATGGTTGACCGTATCAAAGGCCTTTGATAGGTCGAGAGCCACCACTACTGTTCTGTGGCACGGCCTGTTCTGGTTGAGTCCTCGACTGATATGTGTGGATATGGCGTGCAATGCTGTTGTAGTGCTATGTAGTGGACGGAAACCGTGTTGATGGTTAGCAACTGAATAGCTTCCTCTGATACTGGGGAGGAGTAAGGCCTCGAGAGTCTTTGCTACTGGCGACAAAAGCGAAATTGGCCTGTATGATTCGCCTTTGCTGGCATCCTTGCCAGGCTTCAGTAGCGGGACCACCCTGCCCATTTTCCAGGCTTCGGGAACTATGTGGGTGGCTAACGACAAGTTAAGGACTTTGGTTAAATACTCAACTCCCGGCGTATCCAGTTGCTTTAACATTACCATTGATATTCCGTCCGGGCCCAACGCTTTAGATGACTTAGCGTTTCGGATGACATTCGCAACATCACCCATCGTAAACTGTGGAGGTACATCTTCGGCGGGAAGAGCTCTTATACGACGTAGTACTCTTCGCCTCGCCCTATCACTCTCGGGGTGCTCGACAAATTGGCGGTTAAAACAGCCAGCGCACCTCTTCGGATCAGTCACAGTTACGTCGTTAAATGTGACTGCTGTCCTATCATCCTTTTTCCCAGGGTTCGAGAGTGACTTTACCGTTACCCACAGTTTACTCAAATCGGTTCCGATGTTGCAACACTTCAGATGGTCTAGCCACTTTTTCCGCTTATGCTCCTGTACCAACCGGTTGACTTCCACTGTCAGTTCACTGACTCTGGGATCAGTAGGGTTGGTACGTCGGAGCTCATCACGCTCATTCGCTAATCCCGCTGCCTCTGCTGGGAAATTTGGTCTTACTTCGGGTATTCGACCAGCAGGTATATAGCGAGCGGCTGCAGCTTTGATGATGTCCCGGAAAATCCTTTCAGCTACCCGAACATCAGAAGGATTGGGCAGTTCTCTGAAGCGAAGGTTGGTGAACTCTCTGAACTCGGGCCAGTGGGCTTTCCCATGGTTAAGGAAAGTGCGGCGTTCAGAGGTTATGAAATCGGGCGATCTGCTGATGGAGACGATTATCGGGAGATGGTCTGAGCCAAGAGAAATGACGGGTTGCCAAGTCACGTCATTTATCAGACCGGGTGACACGATGGTTAAGTCTGGCGAACTGTGACACTCTCCTCTTATTCGGGTGGGGGCATCCTCGTTTACCGTGCAAAATGTGGAGCAGTCAATCTGCTCTGCCAACGCTGATCCCCTCTGGTCATTACCTAGGACGGAATGCCACAACTCATGGTGGGCATTGAAGTCCCCTAGTACCAGGCGGTTATTGCCTTCCAAAAGTGGGCTTATATTAGGCAAGTAACGCGGTTCACAGCTATTAACCGGCGGGATATACACATTAAGCACCTCTACCTCGGCAGTACCACACTTGACTGCTACCCCCATACACTCCATGTACGGGTCACTAGAGACTAGCTCAAGCGAGATAGGTCTGTATTGAACAGAATGGTGTATCAGGAACGCTAATCCCCCACCTCCACTTCTGGTGCGATCTTTCCTCAATACGTTGTAACCATTGCAACGTTGTAAGCTACAATTTTCATTGAGCTTGGTTTCCTGCACCGCTGCGATCTTGATATTCCTCCGATTCATAAAATCCACTATCTCATCAATTTTACCTCGGAGTCCGTTGCAATTGAACTGCAAGAACGATGCATTGTCCGGAATTGGAACAGCAACATGTGGCGTTAAGTGCTGCGGTAAAGGTTGCTGTTCTGGAGACTGCGGGGGAGTTCCATACTCCGACGACGACTCGGAAGTTGACGACGAGGTCGTGGACTCACTGGGGACTACGTTGGTGCAGCACGAAGCAACATAGTCCCTATCGCTATAGTCTCGCAACCGGGTTAAACCGGAACAATTTCTAAAATGCACCCATCCTCTGCATCCATTACATCGCACCGAGACTGATCTATGGTGGATGGTGTTTTGGCAAACCGTACAGAACCATGGTCCGGGGTTTTCCTCAAGCCCGGCACGGACCAGAAGAATCCGGAGCAAGCATTCCGGGATGTGCTGCTCCCAAAACAGAAAAATAAACAAACACGAACATGTATACACTGGGTTGGCAGCCGCTGGCCGAAACTGGAGTGTTGTTGTTTCGGGTCAATCCGGTGTCGTAGAACCCGCTGCCGTGGGATTGAGCCACCCTGGTAGTTCCCGATGCCTGGAAAATGGGCAGGTTTGTCCCGCTACTGAAGCCAGCAAGGATGCCAGCAAAAGTGATTCATACAGGCCGATATCACTTTTGTCACCAGTAGAAAAGACGTTGAGACTTTACTCCTCCCCAGCATAAGAGAGTGTTTTCCAGTAGCTCAACACGGATTTCATCATCACGGATTCCGAAAATTGCACAGTACAACAACAGCTTTACACGCCATTTCTACACACTGTTCGAGGACATTGAGCGCACCGCCCTCCGGCCAAGTTTGAAACGTTGGATAGTAAACTACATGTGTGGACGTCAGTCGTACGTGAGATTCAGAAAGAAGAAGTCGAGCATCCGTAGAGTTAAACAGGAATTCCTCAAGGTGGGGTGATATCTCCGCAACTGTTTAACCTCTACCTTTCTGACATTCCACGCCCTCCAGACGGCATGGAGATAATAACGTATGCAGATGATTGTACGCTCGTGGCGTCCGGACACATTATTGATTACATTTGCGATCGGTTAAACGCTTACCTTATTGATCTTACCGCCTTTTTCACTGCGAGGAATACGAAGATATCCGCCACTAAATCGACGCCCACACTTTTCACCATATGGACTGCGGAGATGGGGCTATCTTTGAATGTACAGGTCGATGGTGCTATGTGTAATAATGGTGCTATGTGTAATAATGGTGCTATGTGCAATAATAACAAAATGTGCAGAAAATATTTAATTTCGGGTGTTTTCAAAATGCTTATATCACCGTATACACCTACAAAATCTACACGAACATGTATTCGTGTATACTATCCCAAGGTATTAGGGGTCACATTCGATAGTCTCTTTAAGTCGTCTGCGCATACCACAGCTATATGCGACAAGATTAGAAGTAGTAACAAGGTCCTCAAGTCTCTGGCCGGCAGTACTTGGGGAGCTGTAAGGAAACCTTGTTGACCTCTTACAACGCGATAGGTCGGTCTGTGGTAAACAATGCGTATCCGGTGTGGTCCGCCAACGTTAGTGCTATGCTGTGGAAAAATATTCAGTCCTGCCAGAATGCCGCCCTTAGAACTGCAACAAAGTGCCTCCTCATGACACCTGTCGATGAGGAGGCGAAGGCCTTACCAGTGCGACAGCATAACAAAATGCTGTCAATGCAATAGCTTCTTGGGTGTTATAGACAAAGCCATCCGAAACACCATCTTGTGGATAGGCAACCCCCGCCCAGGCACGCAAGAAAAGACCTTCATGATTTAGAGAGAGAGAGAGGTGCAGAGGTATAAGACAGAGTCTCTAGATCAACAGGCCTATCAAGCGGGACTGAATAGTATTCACTCTAATGCGGTCTCAGAAGTTATTGAAGTATAAGAGTGAATAATGTACTAGGACATCACCCCCAGCCATCGCAGCTAATGAACGAGAGCTGCCCCGACAAACCCGAGTAGTTTTCGCTCAATTACGATCCGGATGGTGCAGACGCCTAAATTCCTACTGGGCCCGGATTAACAGCGACGTGCAGAACATCTGCCCAGCATGTGGCACAGGCCCACATGACTAGGTGCACCTATTTCGTTATGGACACAACCCATACAGGTTGCATCTTTTTTGAGACTGGACTTAGAGGCAGAACCAGATTAAATGGAGTCAGAAAATGGAAATTGAACGAACACAGCTGTATGAGCTGCTGCAACAACAACAACTTAGGTTAGTTATTAGGTTGTGATGTATTAGAAAAGAATAAAACTTTGAATCATTAAGAATTTATTACTAACTAGCTGACCCCGACCGCTTTGCTGGCCCACAGTATTTGTGTTTAATTCATATTATTAGAAACCTTATATAAGTTGTAAACGTTGATGTTATTTTGATGTTTTCCTTGTGGTTTTGTGGTTTATTGTTTCTTATTGTTTCTAATAATAATATTTGTGATAAATGGAGGAAATTTCTAATATACACTTGTATATATATTTTCTTTGTCTTGGAGTCTTTGTCCTCAGAATCGATAGTAATTTCTAAATTGAAGTAAACATTAATTGCAAAAAAAAAAATTCAATGTGGATAGACACATTACCACCCATTTAGTTGTCCTTTCATAACTGTTGATGAGACATGGATCCATCACTATAATCCAAAGATTAAATAACAATACAAACAATGGACTGAATCTGGAGGAAGTGCCCCAAAGAAAGCAAAAAATATTCAATCGGCTGGTAAGGTTATGGCAACGGTTTTTGGGACTTCAAAGGTATTTTATTGATTGACTATCTGCAAAAGGGTAAAACTATTGCAACCTTTTGGATCAATTAAATGTACAAATTCGAGAAAAACGTCCTGGCTTTCAACAGAAAAAAAGAAAAGAGTGTTTTAACAATGGCTAAAATGAACGAATTAAACTACGAGTTGCTTGACCTTCTTCTCCTGATTTAGCTCCCAGTGACTTTTACTTGTTCCCAAATCTAAAAAAAATCCTTGCTGGCAAGCGTTTTACCTTAAATGATGATGCAATTACAGTTGAAGACCTTGAGGAAAACGATTTTAATAAAGGGATAGAATTGCTAGAAAAGCGTTGGACTAAGTGTATTGAAGTTTCAGGCGATTATATTGAAAAATAAAAATATTTTTGAAAAACTATTCTTTTTTTTTTGATAGGTATCTTCATTATTTTGGTAAATAAAAGGATTTTAAGTAAATCGAAAAAATTGGAATAAAAGTGGGCGTGGTCAATTTTTCTTTGCATACAAAAATAACTCGGGCAGGACGAACATTTGTAAATAAAGAGTCTACATCGGTCATCGGCAATTGATTTTTTAGTTATATATTAAAAAGTAGACGTGGCCAGTTCCTGAGCCCCAAAATAAATACTTAGGGTTAAAGGGAAAGTCAACAGCATCTTGTTTAATAATTTTCAAACCGATATCTTTATTATTTTGGCAAACGCTACTCGCTACTCCGCTTCGCTTTTATATGCATCAAAATTTTATATATAAATATTTGTTGGTTTAGTAAATAAATAAATGAAACAAATTCAAAAATTTAAAAATCGTCATTATTGTAATACTTTAAACAAATAGCTTCGTCCGCCAACGCGTGAACATGCCAGAAACAGCTAACCATGAGAAAAGCAGTAACATGCCAAATTTAGTCCGCATACACGAAGGGTTTGTCCTTCGGATTAAATAATTTCGTAGCAAATGACAATCGTGCAGGAAACTGCAATCTTTTGAAGTTGAGTGACATTTAGTAGTAGTTTTGTAGTTGTGTAGTTTTTTACTGTTAGCCTAATACCATTGCAAAGGCATTGTGGGTCAATGCTCCTTCATAAAATCATATCCCAATCTGAAACGATATCAATATAATTTGACAAAATTTAATTTTAATTCCATCACAATTTCCATATTTAATTGAAATGGGAGGTACATACTGTGTTTGGTGCATCAAATATGTGAAATCGGCCGAGGATATGGGAGCTATATCCAAATCTTAATCGATTTCTAATTAATTTGACAAAATTATTATTGTAATCAAATTTCGCCACACATTCTGAATTTCATTGGAATCAGACATACATATCGTGTTTGGTACATAACATACGTGAGATCGGGCGAAAAATATATATGGGAGATATACCCAAACCACAACCGATTTCAATATAATTTGGCAATTTCTTTTTGGTACCAAATCTCGCTTCTCTGCCCGAATTTCATTGGAATCGGACATACATATCGCGTTGGGTGCGTCAAATATATGAAATATATATAATATATGTGGGAGCAATATCCAAATCTGAACCGATTTAAATATATAATTTGACAAATTTATTTTTGTACCAAATTTAGTCACTCATGCCGGATTTCATTGGAATCGGACATACGTATCGTGTTTGGGGCATCAAATAAACGAAATCGGACGAAATTATATGTGGGATATAGCTCCCAAATCTGTACCGATTTCAATATAATTTGACAAATTTATTTTATTATTTATATTATTATTTTATAGGAGCTGTATCCAAATCTGACCGATTTCAATATAATTTGGCAAACATATTTTCAGATCAAATTTCGTCACTAATTTCAAATTTCATTGGAATTGAACATACATATCGTGTTTGGGGGCATCAAATAAACGAAATCGGTCGAAAATATATATGGGAGTTATATCCAAATCTGAACCGATTTCAGTTATATCCAAATCTGAACCGATTTCATTTGGGAAAATCTGTTCAGCGGTTATCGAGTCCATAAATTACAAACATACAAACATTTTCCTCTTTTATATATAAAGATAATCTCTTGTGGTTTATTCTTTACAAATTCTTATAATAACCATCACAAAACACGCGAATCATCCTCCCTCTGGTCATCGCATAATAACTCTGGGAGTTGTTGTTGTTGTTGTTGCCGATGTCTGTCATTCCTCCACTCATCTGAGTTAAACAATACCAATAATATCATCATATTTAATGTTATAGATTAGCGGTGCCATAACCATGGTTATTGTTATGACACGTCTATTTTAACATTTACTTCTTAAGGAATCCATTTCATTCCAGGTGGATTGTGTTTATGGAATGCTTAACATGACACCGGCAATGTGTATATACTGTTGTTTTAATTGCAATGAATGGCAACTCTTATTGATTGTATATTTTACATTTTTTTTATATTTTTTGCACTTTAACCATCAACATCTTCCTCTATTAATTGTGTTGTAAAGAAAATAAAATGGAACGGAAAAGAAAGGAATCCGTCGATAGGCACTTAATAAAGTTTGGAAATATTTTATAGTCCTTAAATCATTGATTTTCTATCAAATTTTTATTAAACCTTTTTTAACACTTTCTAATATTCTACCTTGAACGAGCATTTGGGGAAACATACAGTTATTCTACATGAATTCTATCCTTTTTGTACCGCTTTTTTTGCATATTTTTAATATGAGCTCAAATATTCTATACTTGAATGACAAAACATATTAATACAAAGTTTGGTTCCAATCGGGTAGAAAATAAAAAAAACATGCAAAAATCTGGTTCTGATCATGGTACAATATGGAGGTAGAACAGCTTCGTAAAACTACAGAATTACAGCCCAAATGTTATGGCCCGCTTCCTCTCAAATTTTCATACAACAAGTTGTTTTAATTTTAATTCAATATTTTCCTCTTAAATCAGTTAAACAGCCGGAAAAATTAAATGCCTGGATTTTTTTAAATCTATCTTTCAATTCCATTGCAAAAATGGTGAATAGCTTTAATGCGTGTCTCGCAATGTACGCGTCTTCCAATCATTGATTTTGAAAATATTCTGTTTTTATTTTCCAAAACAATAAATACATACACAAAATTGGCAAAAGCCGGCCACACTTAGTAATCAGCTGGTAGCACCATCTTACCTTTTTATTGTACCATGGTTCTGATAATCAGACACATAATTGATCCAACGAGGTATTTAAATAGAATTTTTGGCATTCTTATTACCGGACTTAACCACGTCTCCAAATCACGATATCCCGCTGGGACGTCGTAAACTACATGTACCTCCGTAATTTGTGTCTAGGTGGGAAATCGGACCTTGTATCATCGGTCAACTGTAATTATGTCCGGTATCTAAATAGAGAGCATTTAAATCGAAAAGTCACAATCCGCAGTTTGCCGTCTGGGATAGGATTATCGGGAGAATCCCACTCTACCGTACGTATCTCCCTCGTAATATGAGGAAGACTAAGTCTTGTTGTAAAGACGGACGGACGTGGAGAATGTCGAAATGTTAAAAACCACTCATAATTTAGTAATTTCGTTTGGTCCAGAGTATACTTCCTGAATATAAAGTTTTTTTTATGTAACTTGTCCTAGGGTTTTCGCGAATTGTGGTTGTACCAAGACCGCACAGTGGTTCAGAATCGTTTTTCCTGGTGAAAATTCTACAACCTTTTAATTTTAATTTTTTGTTTGACAGGGAACATTATCAGCTTTCCCCTGAAAAAAGTAAAAGTCGTTGACTAGCTTCTTCGTAAAAGAACAAAGTAGACCAAAATCGTTTTTGACCCATCATTTATACTTGTTCAACCTTCGAATCTTTGAACTAAACAATTATTGCTAAAAAAGATTTGAGAATACATAATTTACGAATGTCAGTCAGGTGGTAACATTATGTGGGGCTTTATATCTAAACAGGAACAGATGTCTGCCTATTCCAACATCAATCATTTCAGAAATAACGTTAACGTCAGTGCAATGTTTTAAATATTTATTTTTAATATTGGGAACTGTATTGCAATTGCAGCAGAGTGCAGATAGACAGAGTTTGATCGACACAAAATTTTCTCTGATCAAGAACACTATTTAATTGTTTATGGTGTTTCAAATTCACAAGAGAACAAATAATATAGGAGTTTGTTTGGCTGCCCAAGCACCTAATATCCTCAATAACATTACGAATTCAAAATTTCAGCCCATTTTATTAGCAAATGATACTAAGTTTCCAATTCCAAGTTCCAAACGAGGACCAACATAAACCACATTTTATATCAATCTTCCAAGAAATAATATAAAATATGTGCAAAGTTTCAAAGACAGATCTGACAACGAGACCTCTAGCTTGATTTAAAGTGGAAGGTGTAGCGGCACATGGACATAATTAAATCGACATATGATTTTACTCTGGTCAAGAACACGAACTTTATGGAGTTACCAACGAGTATTTTGAGGTGAAGTTTGACATAACGAATTCAAAATTCCGAAATTCTAAGCTCTTTGCAGTACTAAAAATGCAGCTGTTGCATGGGGCTGTTGACAGATCTTCTGTACCCATTACTTAAGTTTCTGAGTTTCAAATAATGAAATGGTGGAAAATGTGGTCAGAATAAATAAAACATTTAAGTGTTTATTTAAAAAATAGTTTTTTACTATTTTGAAATTACTGCCGATTCGGTGGACGAAAACTCTAAAATACCGAAAATATACATTAGTATGTAAGAGACCTTTATTGGTAATACAGGTGTACAGGGTGAGATGAAAAAACTGAAACCAACTTCAGACTGCTGTCATTTTTAGGTCACCCGTCCGACAGCTGTTGAAATTATTCCAGTGTTACAGCTCATTTTATTGTTTACAAGCGTACAAAAACATTTTGGTGCGAATTTTCCAGAAAAAAAGTTATTCGTGGTGGAATTCAAGCATGATAGGGAGATTTCTTTATATTTGGCTGGAAAACCACAAGTGGCTATCGTTAGAGCACTCCAGCATTTAAATGTAAATGAATCTTTTGGTTCTCATACCATCGCTCGTTACCGTAATACTGGTAGTGTAACCAGACGTCAAGGAAGTGGACGGAAGAAAACAGCAACATCAGCAGAAATGGTTCGAAAAGTAAAGAAGCGAGTTGATCGAAAACCGCGACGCAGTGGCTGAAAACTGGTTCGTGAGCTGAACATATCGTAATATTTTATTAGGCAAATATTGCAAAATTAAGTCGGGGTAAAGCCATTGAAATTCCAAAAAGTGCAAGAACTTACACCGCAACGGAAAGAAAATAGACTCAAAAGAGCTAAAGAGTTGCTTCGCTTGGACGAAAATGGTGAACTAGCGAATTTGGTTTTCTTCGATGAGAAAACATTCGTTGTCCAGCAGCTTGTAAATAAATAAAATGATCGTGTTTCCTTGCCGAAAAGGTCAGCTGAAAATGTGCACCTTCGGTTGGCCACCAGATCTCAAGCGCCGGCCATGATGATGGTGTGGGGCGCCGTAACAGCCGATGGTCGCTCTCCGCTCGTATTAATCGACCGTGGTATCAGAATAAATGCCGAATATTATCGTGAAAATATTCTGGATGATGTATTAAAGCCTTGGGCACGCAAACATTTGGGCCGCAGATCTTGGACATTCCAACAGTACTCAGCACGCGCCACCCAAGAGTGGTTACAAAATGAGGTTCCTCGCTTCATTTCCAGCACACGATGGCGACCAAAATCTCCGGATACCAATCCGTTGGACTTTCGGAGTATTTTGGAAAGCAAGGTTGGCACTAAAAATACCAAAGTGTCGATCAATACCACGGCAGCGGGTTCTACGATACCGGATTGACCCGAAACAATAAGATCCCAGTTTTGGCCAGCGGCTGCCATCCCAGTATGTACATGTTTGTGTTTGTTTATTTTTCTGCATTGGGAGCAGCATATCCCGGAGTGTTTGCTCCGGATTTTATTGGTCGGTGCCGGGTTTGAGGAAAACCCCCGACCTTCGTTCTGCTCGGTTTGTTAGAACGTCATCCACCACAGATCTGTTTCGGTGCGATGTAATGGATGTAGAGAATGGGTGCACTTTAAGAACTGTTCCGGACTAAGGCGTTTGCTAGACTACAAAGAAAGGGATTATTTTGCGACTTGCTGGTAGGAACGTAGTTCCCAGCGAGTCAATTCTTCGTCGTCCTCATCAGAGACGTCGTCGGAGTATGGCACTCCACTGCAGTCTCCAGAACAGCAACCAACACCGCAGCACCTAACGCCACATGTTGCTGTTCCAACTCCGGATTTTGCATCATTCTTGCAATTCAATTGCAACGGAATCCGAGGCAAAATAGATGAGATAGTGGAATTTATGAGTCGGAGGAATATTAAGAACGCAGCGGTGCAGGAAACCAAGCTGAATGAAAATTGCAGCGGGATTAGCAAACGAGCGTGATGATCTCCGTCGTACCAAACATACTGATCCTAGAATCAGTGATTTGACAGTGGAAGTCAACCGGTTGGTACAGGAGCATAAGAGGAAAAAGTGGAGGGACCATCTGAAGTGTAGCAACCGATATGAGTAAATTGTGGGTAACGGTTAAGTCGCTCTCGAACCCCGACAATTTGTCGAGCACCCCGAGAGCGATAGGCCGAAGCGAAGAGTACTACGTCGTATCAGATCTCTTCCCACCAAGGAGGAACCACCACAGTTTACGATGGGTGTTGTTGCAAATGTCATCCGTAACGCTAAGTCATCCAAAGCGTTGGGCCCGGATGGAATCTCAATGATAATGTTGAAGCAGTTGGATACGCCAGGAGTCGAGTACTTAACGAAAGTTCTCAATATGTCGCTAGCCACCCACATAGTGCCCGAAACCTGGAAAATGGACCGGGTGGTCCCGCTACTGAAGCCAGGCAAGAATGCCAGTAAAGGCGAATCGTACAGGCCGATTTCGCTTTTGTCGCCAGTAGCTAAGACTCTTGAGGGTTTACTCCTCTCCAGCATTGGAGAAAGCTATACAGTTGCCAACCACCAGCACGGAATCAGTCCACAACATAGTACCACAACAGCATTACATGCCATTTCCATCCGGAATTCCTCGCCCTCCAGACGGCATTGAGATAGTAACGTATGCGGATGATTGTACGATCATGGCGTGGGGCCCAGTGGTCGATGACATATACGAAAAGCTGAACCCCTATCTCGGTACTTGCCTCATACTTCCACGCGAGGAATATGAAAATATCCGTCACGAAATCAACGGCCACACTCTTTACCACATGGTCTGCGGAGATGAGAACACAGCTGAATGTGCAGGTTGAGGGGAATCTAATACCGATCATGAACTACCCCAAGATTCTTGGGGTCACGTTCGACAGCATGTTCAATCGTCCGCGCAAGCCACAGCTATCTGCGACAAGATGAAAAGTAGGAACAAGGTCCTCAAGGCTCTAGTCGGCAGCACTTGGGGTGCGGACAAAGAAACCTTGTTAACCTCTTATAACGCGATAGGTCGGTTTGTGGTCAATTATGCGGCTCCAGTGTGGTCTGCGAATACTAGTGCTACGCTGTGGAAGCATATCCAGACATGCCAGAACGCTGCCCTGAGAACTGCGACAGGGTGCCTTCTCATGACACCAGTGGACCATCTACATGAGGAGGCGAAAGTCCTTCCCTTACATCAGCATAATCATATGCTTTCGTTGCAGTACCTGCTTGTTACCGTGAGAGTCATCCCAACCATCATATGGTGGATAAATCTCCCCCACCCAGGCCTGTCAGGAAGGACATACATGATCTAGAGAGAGAGAGGTCCCGCGCTACAAGAGAGAACCTCTAGATCAAGAAGCCTATGAGGCAGGTCTGAGTGGCATTCATACCGATGCAGTCGCGGATGCTTTGAGCAATTATAAAGTGAATGTCGTCCTCGGAGTCCACCCCCATCCATTGCAGCTGAAGAACGTCAACTGCCTTGACAAAACAAGGGTAGTTTTGGCACAATTACGTTCAGGATGGTGAAGTCATCTCAATTCGTATTGGGCACGAATTGATGAAGATGTGTGTGACGCCTGCCCGAGGTGCGATACAATCGTGCACAATACGCTGCACCTCTTTAATTGCACAGCCAAACCTACCTAACTCACTCCAGAAGATCTCTGGTTACAGCCCATTAAAATAGCCGAATTTCTAAACCTGGAGCTGGAACCAGATTAGCAGAACTCAAACACATGCATGTACTACTGCTACAATAACAACAACCAAAGTATCAATCAAGCGCTTCGCCGTGAATGGGCCAAAAAACCGCAGAGCAACATTCGGACAGCGTGTGGGAGTTTCATTGCCATTCGTGCCAAAGGTGAACAAGTCGAACAAATCTAGACTTATTCTAAAATTTTATGCTATTTCCGACATTTTTTGCTTTAATTCAATAAAATTGAAAATTATGGCGTTGGACTTTGTTGCAGTTTTTTTTATCTCACCCTGTATATGCAACATTTCTTTAAGGATCAAATATATTATGCCCGTTAAAGAAATGGTTTGAACATACTACAGCAATGACCTACAAAACAAGGAAAACATCAATAACTTTAACCATGAAAAACGGCAATTCCCTACATTGGCAGTAACAACTTTTTTAATAAGACTTAGCTTTTTCAGAGAGACAAGACATGTAACCACCTACATATGAGAAAGTAGTTTTGTAGAACATAATGTTTTTAAAAATATCACCAAACACTAAAACTACGTGATCCGTGTTAGCTAGTATATTATAAATTTCAGATATCTGATGGTAAAATCTTATTGTATTTATTTAATTTTGTTTATATTTCTTTCATAGCTTGAGAAATGGTTGTTTGTCGGCCTTTTTATTTGATTTATAAATAACTAGCTGGCCCGGTCCACGTTGCCGGCCCGTAGTTTTTGTCTATTATGCATATTTGTCAAAGCATAATTATTCACAGATATGACTGATATAAGTGTTCATGTACTGGTCGATTAAAAGTGTTTTAAAATACCTGTACCCATATTTAAGCCGTGGGCTTCAATATTCAAACCGTGACCTTCAAATGTGTGGATGTGCTATACAAATCTATTAAAAAGTATATATCAATCTTATCCCCATATAAGGGATCAAATTAATTTTTGGAATGGTAAAAATCTTAGCAAAATTTTCCAGTGAAATGAGCAGTAATTTGGAATTTACTGTATTTTTTACACCTCATAAATGAGAGCTGAATGATTTAAGAATAGCCAAAGTTAATTACTTTTTTAAACCCATTAACACCTAAAATTGTGCATTAGAGTCCTCATAAGTCCCCCTAAGCATGTCGGTCTGTTTGTCTGCCAAAAGGTGGAATTGAGGTGGTACTATTACATGGAGAAAATTCTAAAATTTGTAGATATGTTGAAATTTTTGTGTAAGATTTTCACCACCCAAATACACATTTTTAGCCAAATCCTTTGAAATATGGTAAAATCAGGAGGTAACTTTATATGGGCACTGCTCCGAAACATCGACCTACATTGAAAACCTTCTTCTACCCCTTATAATCCAAGATGACAAATAGAGGCCAAATCAAAAATATAGCATGTCAAACTGATGATCGCGTGATTTAAATAAATAAAAATAGTTTTCAATAGTTTTCAATTCAATAGAATCAAAATTTTCTTTTCTGACCACACATTAGATGTGAAAGTGGACTTGGGGATACTCCAATGTGGGGACTTTACTTAAATAAATTCCTATGTGGCAATTATCTGTATGATGGTTCCCTACCCCAGAGTAGCATAAATACAATTTCTGAAAAGTTAAATTTTGTGCGAAGAGGTTCTGTACCCTCTTAGAAACAAAGATGCCAAATAAGGGCCACAAATGAAAAAAGTGGCCAAGACCCCAAAAATAGCTTAAATCATACGATGGTTATATAAATATGAAATCGGGTTCTACCCTTATCCGTGAGTTATGATCGATATCATGACCTGCAAAAGCGATTTAAGGTATATTGTATATTTGGGAAGAATTTCTGGAAGGATAGAAATCCTTTTCTTACTAAAAGTCCCATTCGCTCTACTATTTTGCGCCCTTTATATTTGGTATTTTACTGATTGTACTTGCAAAGAATTTAGCATTTTGAGCTCTCATTGGACGGATTATTGTCACATGAAAGAAGTAAGTCCACGCTTTGAAATGAGCCCCATTAGGCCATTTTTGTTTGTTTCAGCTGAACCACGATGTAGGCCCTGGAGTTTTTTTGCTGAAAATTGTATATAGTGAAAAATTATTCTTTATTTTCTTATTAACTTTATTTTGGCTTAAAGTCAGTTGAAAACATCAGTGTTTTATTTTTATAATTTTGATTTTTATTTTCCGATATTTCGACTTCAGGGAAAAAACTACAAAGATACAAAACAATTAACAAATAGGATAAAATAATAACACACAATTTTAGTTATTGCTTTTGAACTAAGTTCCTATAAATGTGTGCACAGTGGTCAGTATCAGTTTTATAGTTCATTCTAACATCTGTTGGTATGTTTATAATATTTAACATTTCTAGAGTAAAACGCCTTTTATAATTATTTTCTTGTGTCAGTATTTTAACGTCTTTAAAATTTGGTTTATGGCCAGTCATCGTGCAATGTGCGGCAAGCGCCGTCTTTTGTTCTAGTTGTTTGTCCGATTTTTGATCTGACTAGTCTAGTCTTAAGTTTGCTTTTTGTTGTACCAACATATACCTTCTGGCATATGTTAGTTTCGTCCCCTGCACATTTTATCTTATATACTACATTGCACTTATCTTCTTTTTTTAATTTCGATTTTGTTTTGCTAAATAAAGAATTGACGTTATTATATTCTTACATTTAGAGGCTTATTGATACTTGTCATTATTATAAATATTGGAGTTGCAGAATCGCTCCAAAAGTCAAGGTATGTATGTAACTGGCTTGTATAACTTTTCCATTGTATCCCTCGTTTTGATTTTATTATTGTTTTTTTTTTTTTTTTTGCGCCTTTTATAAGATCTTCAATAGTGTTTTTCGGGAAGTCGTTTTTGAAGGACATTACGTATTCGTTGTTCGTTTTTTTGGTGAAATTGTTCGTCGCTTATGCTATGTACCCTTTTAATAAAATTTACGGCTGTATTTATTTTTATTCGTCTTGTATGTTTTGAATAATAGTTGATAAGTCGTCCTGAAGATGTCGGTTTTTGATACCGATCAAGGATCAGTTCATTGCCTTGTCTGATTATAAGGGCGTCCAAGTATGCGAGCTTTCCTTGTTCTTCGGTTTCGTGGGTAAACTGCACATTTCTATCATAGGAGTTTAAAACATTTAAAGTATTATCAATTTCCGTTTTCTTTACAATGCAAAATAGGTCGTCAACATGTTTTATTAATATTTTTGGTTTTATCATCAATTTTTTTGTAGCGTCCGATAACTCCTCCATTACGATATCCGAAATAATCGGTGACGCCGGAGATCCCATAGGAAGTCCTTTTTTCTGTTCATACACCTTGTCATCACACATAAAATATCTTGATTCTTTTATGCAAAGAGTCAGTATGTCATGAAGAGGTCCTTCGGAATTTGTGTATGTGTTTTAATAATGTCCCATTTTTCTGTTATTGTCCTCAAAGCCAAATGTATAGGTATGCTGGGAAATAGCGATGCAACGTCAAATGATAATAAGATTTCGTCCTCTTCAATTTTTAGTTCTTGAATTCTGTCTTTAAGATGCAGCGCGTCTTTGATATTATAACTGGAATCCTTTGTCAAATGTTTTATCTAGATTACAGGCTGATAAGCATGTTTAGCTTGTTTGCTTGCAACATTCTTAATATTTAATATATACTCTCTTTCTCTCTTTTACAATTAATGCTAAGTTAGGTTAATTAAGTAGTTCTTAAGAAATATTTTTAATAGCGTGGATACAATGCTTTCTTTATGACATCAAGAAGCTTTTCGAAATTGTATTGTATTGTGATAATGTATCATCTTTTCTAGCATCCTCCGCTGTAGCTTGTGAGTTGCTATGAACGTGATTGGTTTATCCTTCCAATTTTTCAATATTGTGAAACTTTAGAATTTCTGCTTTAGTCAGAACAGCTTTTAATGTTTGGAACACCATTTTTTCTTTTTAACCAAATTAATCTGAACTTTTTTTTTGACTGGCTAATCTATACATGGGCATTTTCGCCTCTGGTCAAGTTTGTCAGTGGTTTTGCCATCGCGTAAATTTTAATGAAACGCCTGTAGTACGATGACATCCCTAAAATTCCTTTAGATTATTATGAGGCAAAAATTGTTCAACGGCCTCTACTTTTTTACTATACGGCATTATTCTATTATCCATCCATATTCCATCCGTTTGCATAAAATGTGTTTTCTTTGTATTGGCCTTTAAATTTGGTGTGAAGGTTTACTCTTCACTCTGTCCAAATACCATTGTATTTCTTTCCAGAAATTCTTAATGAACGTCATCAATCATTCTTTGAAATATTGTCGTAGCATTTTTTAGACCAAAAGGTGAGCGAAGAAACTGAAATTTCTCATTTATCGTGGAAAGGGCGGTCTTAGGAATATCTGACCCACATAAAACTTTTTGAAAATGACAGACAAAATATAGAATATCGGTATTATCATGTATGTCATGGTTTGAATTCCGTAATTCAAAATCGATCGTTTTTTTGATCGATTTTTTCTACAAAAATCGCATTATTCATTGTAAACATGGCATTAGAGGAATAAAATAACCAATGAATGAGGAATCAATTGTGCTTCAATTATTTTTCGTAAGGCCAGATTGTTTAGTTTTAACAAATGAATAATTTTTGTTGGAAGAAAAAACTGGGTTTCAAGAAAAAATGATATGGCAACACTGTTTTAACAATTGGCTTCGTCAATTAAGAAACAACTAAAATTTGCTAATTACTTTAAATAAAAAGATAAAAAAACAAAACAACATTTTTATTACTTGAAGGTGATTTAAAGTTACAAGTTCTAATAAAAATACTATTTCACTTGCAAAGTCCAAAGTGGTTTCAAACTGAAAAAACCGAAAATACATTTAATGGCTGCGTGTTGTTAACATACAAATTAATGAAATACGTACATATTAATTTAAGTTCGTAAGCTAATCGAATTTTTGAACTGTATTTGTCAATATTTTTATCTGAAATTGATGAATAATATGGTATAGATGGAAAATAGACATTAATTTAAAGGCTTACATAATATTCGCATAAAAATTTGAAATGTGATTTGAAAACGCGCTTTTTGTACGAATAGGAAATTGAGCAAAGCAGTAACTGTCGAGCTGCTTTTTTGGTGTTGAGCTAAAGAGTGATTTGTTAAGAGCTTGATAACTTTTTAAAAAAAAAAAACGCATAAAATTTGCAAAATCTCATCGGTTCTTTATTTGAAACGTTAGATTGGTCCATGACATTTACTTTTTGAAGATCATTTCATTTAAATGTTGACCGCGGCTGCGTCTTAGGTGGTCCATTCGGAAAGTCCAATTTTGGGCAACTTTTTCGAGCATTTCGGCCGGAATAGCCCAAATTTCTTCGGAAATGTTGTCTTCCAAAGCTGGAATAGTTGCTGGCTTATTTCTGTAGACTTTAGACTTGACGTAGCCCCACAAAAAATAGTCTAAAGGCGTCAAATCGCATGATCTTGGTGGCCAACTTACCGGTCCATTTCTTGAGATGAATTGTTCTCCGAAGTTTTCCCTCAAAATGGCCCTAGAATCGCGAGCTGTGTGGCATGTAGCGCCATCTTGTTGAAACCACATGTCAACCAAGTTCAGTTCTTCCATTTTTGGCAACAAAAAGTTTGTTAGCATCGAACGATAGCGATCGCCATTCACCGTAACGTTGCGTCCAACAGCATCTTTGAAAAAATACGGTCCACCAGCGTACAAACCACACCACACAGTGCATTTTTCGGGATGCATGGGCAGTTCTTGAACGGCTTCTGGTTGCTCTTCACTCCAAATGCGGAAATTTTGCTTATTTACGTAGCCATTCAACTAGAAATGAGCCTCATTGCTGAACAAAATTTGTCGATAAAAAAGCGGATTTTCTGCCAACTTTTCTAGGGCCCATTCACTGAAAATTCGACGTTGTGGCAGATCGTTCGGCTTCAGTTCTTGCACGAGCTGTATTTTATACGGTTTTACACCAAGATCTTTGCGTAAAATCTTCCATGTGGTCGAATAACACAAACCCAATTTCTGCGAACGGCGACGAATCGACATTTCACGGTCTTCAGCAACACTCTCAGAAACAGACGCAATATTCTCTTCTGTACGCACTGTACGCATTCGTGTGGTTGGTTTAATGTCCAATAAAGTAAACTGAGTGCGAAACTTGGTCACAATCGCATTAATTGTTTGCTCACTTGGTCGATTATGTAGACCATAAATCGGACGTAAAGCGCGAAACACATTTCGAACCGAACACTGATTTTGGTAATAAAATTCAATGATTTGCAAGCGTTGCTCGTTAGTAAGTCTATTCATGATGAAATGTCAAAGCATACTGAGCATCTTTCTCTTTGACACCATGTCTGAAATCCCACGTGATCTGTCAAATACTAATGCATGAAAATCCTAACCTCAAAAAAATCACCCTTTATTATGATGAGTGCTGCAACGAGTATGAAAAGCATAGACCTCTCTTCTTTCTTGTAGACGTTTTGTTACAAGAAACATACTTTATGTTAGCAAAATGATTAAAAAACATTAAATATAAGCTTAATATATTTGCATTTTTTTCTACAAAAGCTATCTATAATGTGGTTTCTTAATGTTAGCGGAGCAACAATGCGTCCATCCCCCACGCATGTCTACATTCGTTGAAGTCTCATCAACGACTGAGATCACCGCAAACGTACTGTTTTGTGCATCTATGATGAAAAAATTCAGTCATACTCGGTGTGGTACGTGGTCAGAAATGGAAGAAAATTGTGAAAGTGTAGCAAGTAGAAACTACACACTGTCTGGTAAAAGAAGAGGTCGAAGTTTTGTGTGAATAATCTTTAAACATAGTTTGTTTATTACCCATACAATTGACGTAGTTCTTTATCAAAAATAATGATTTTGTTTTTTTTTACAAATTAGTCACTGAAGTCTAACATTCCAAAAACCAAAATAAAATTAAAAATTATTTGTTCAATAAATATATGCAAGAATGTAAAAGTTTTTACTACGATAACCGATTCTCCCTTTATGATGTCGAAGAAAATTGTAAAACTAGAAGATTCTTACAGGTACCAATTTCTTTAATGGAGACTGTTTTTAGTTACGAAATCCTTAGTAAAATTATGCATAGTAAAAATGATTTCGCTCAGATTCAATCATTTGTATTTTAATTAAATCAAAATTAAATAAGTGAGTGACTTAACTAGGATGAATCAAAGCGATTACACTCACCATAGATGACCGCCCCTTATAAATAATGCAACATTAGTTCGTATATCGTATAGCCCCCATATAAAAGGTTTTTATTTGAGTGGTATATTTCGACGGTTTTTTTTTGAAATTCTTCAAGTGCCTTCCGAATGGTTGGTGGAGTTTATTAAAAGTTCGCCCGGCTGAACTTAACTGCTATTTTAATTTTTATACTCTCCACCATACATAGTATGGAGGGTATATTAAGTTCGTCATATATATATATTAAGTTCGTCATATATATATATATATATATATATATATATATATATATATATATATATATATATATATATATATATATATATATATATATATATATATATATATATATATATATATATATATATATATATATATATATATATATATATATATATATATATATATATATATATATATATATATATATATATATATATATATATATATATAATCGACCAAGTGAGCAAACAATTAATGCGATTGTGACCAAGTTTCGCACTCAGTTTACTTTATTGGACATTAAACCAACCACAGGAATGCGTACAGTGCGTACAGAAGAGAATATTGCGTCTGTTTCTGAGAGTGTTGCTGAAGACCGTGAAATGTCGATTCGTCGCCATTCGCAGCAATTGGGTTTGTGTTATTCGACCACATGGAAGATTTTACGCAAAGATCTTGGTGTAAAACCGTATAAAATACAGCTCGTGCAAGAACTGAAGCCGAACGATCTGCCACAACGTCGAATTTTCAGTGAATGGGCCCTAGAAAAGTTGGCAGAAAATCCGCTTTTTATCGACAAATTTTGTTCAGCAATGAGGCTCATTTCTAGTTGAATGGCTACGTAAATAAGCAAAATTGCCGCATTTGGAGTGAAGAGCAACCAGAAGCCGTTCAAGAACTGCCCATGCATCCCGAAAAATGCACTGTTTGGTGTGGTTTGTACGCTGGTGGAATCATTGGACCGTATTTTTTCAAAGATGCTGTTGGACGCAACGTTACGGTGAATGGCGGTCGCTATCGTTCGATGCTAACAAACTATTTGTTGCCAAAAATGGAAGAACTGAACTTGGTTGACATGTGGTTTCAACAAGATGGCGCTACATGCCACACAGCTCGCGATTCTATGGCCATTTTGAGGAAAAACTTCGGAGAACAATTCATCTCAAGAAATGGACCGGTAAGTTGGCCACCAAGATCATGCGATTTGACGCCTTTAGACTATTTTTTGTGGGGCTACGTCAAGTCTAAAGTCTACAGAAATAAGCCAGCAACTATTCCAGCTTTGGAAGACAACATTTCCGAAGAAATTCGGGCTATTCCGGCCGAAATGCTCGAAAAAGTTGCCCAAAATTGGACTTTCCGAATGGACCAGCTAAGACGCAGCCGCGGTCAACATTTAAATGAAATGATCTTCAAAAAGTAAATGTCATGGACCATATATATATATATATATATATATATATATATATATATATATATATATATAATGCTAAAATTTTGCACTGATCTGTCTTTTGTCTGCAGGCAGGTAAAGTTGTCAAAGTGGGCCATATCGGTCCACGATATCCTATAGCTCCCATATAACGGTACCCCCGATATTCGGTATTTTGATGATTTTTACCACACATCTTAATGGAATTGTCTGAATTTCCACACAAGAAGCTCATTTTGAGTACTTTACCCCAAAATCGACATTTTTTAGTTTTTGAAAATTTCCTAATTCGTTCCCATTGATGGAGGGTATTCAACTTGTTTACTTCTTTTTATACCCTCCACCATACTATGGAGGGTATATTAACTTTGTCATTCCGTTTGTAACTCCTCGAAATACTCATGTCAGACCCAACAAAGTGTATATATTCTTGATCACCGTAAAATTCTCCACGTCCACGTCTTCGCATAGCCCCCATATAACGGTAACTTCCAATATTCGGTATTTCGATGATTTTAGCCTCATTATTCACCAGAATTGTTTCAAATTACGTATTTAGAGTTCGTAATGGGAACTACAGTCTGTGACAGAAAATTGTCTATGCAGGTCCAGGTCTTCGTATAGGCCCCATATATCAGTACCTCCCTATATTCGGTATTTAGACGATTTTAGGAACAATACCCACCGTAATTGTTTGAGATGTCATATTTGAAGTTCGTAACAGAGAATTGTCTCCGCAAAGCTCCGATATAACGGTACCTCCCTCTATACGATATTTTGATGATTTTAGCTACATTATTCACCGTATATTTCAAGTTTCGAAGTTGAATATGGCAATGGCTTATGACAAACAATGCCTATGTAGGTCCTCGTCGTATAGACCCCAATATAACGGCTATATCCGGTATTTTTACAATTTTAACAGCATTTTTTAAAGATTTTATTTTTTGAAAATTTACAAGTTCGTTCCAAATGGTGGAGGGTATTCAAAGTTCGAACCGGCAGAACTTACTGCTTTTTAACTTGTTTGTGATATGTTGCTACTTGTTTCCGTAGCTCATATACACGGTTGCCACAGTTGGTAGAATTCTACAAAAATGGGAAAGTGTTGGTAACTTCTACTTTGTTTTGGTAAGATTTTAAAGCGTGAAACTCCGATCTAGGTATGTACTTATTTATTATTTTCCACAATACTCTTCAACGAGAAAAACATTTAAACCACCTATGAAACGCAAAATTATTCAACGGCGTTATATGCATACATATGTCATAGTTCGGCTTTGATTTTACGTTTCTCTGTTTATGTTAAAAAAATTGGACACATTAAAAAGTGTATTCTATATGGATAAGTAAGTTCAACATTACTCTTTTATGACAAATATATTCAAACAGTTTTTTGTCTTGATTTATCTTTAAGGCTTAACTCTAGTTTAATAAAAACTCAGATTTAATTTAAAATTTTTTTCCAGATGTAGGTAATTGTAGTTGATTCCGGAAAAGTTTTTACTTTGGGGACTCGGCAGGCAAAATGCTACAATATGTGTTATTATTGACAAGCCGATTATGTTCAGTGCACTGCCGCTGGATGTTGAAAATCTGTGCAGAAAGATTTAAAATTGTTCGCGCATTGTTCTAAAAGAATCCAAGAACTGAACGTATTTCAAGAGTATTGTAACTCTGACCCACTTAACTAGATGGGTTGCACTGAAAGATGTCGTTTCACGGATAATCGAGCAGTGTAAGCCCCTACAGCTGTTTTTCCTACCGTGTGCACTCGAGGAAAACGGTGTTAAGCCCATCGAAATGCCAAATTTTGTTATTGTAGTCATACATATTGCATATTTTTAACAATCTAAATAAGGAATTTTAACCGAAACGGTCCGTATGCCTTATTTGTTGTAGCTTGTTTAAGAAGCACCGAATGTTTAAACAATTTTGAATCCTATAATTCTGAAAACTTTCTACCTACACCGGAAGTATTTATTGGAAGTGAAGCGGAAAAGAATTTGAAAGATACAATCTATCGGAACGTTAACAAGTTGAAATTTTCATAAAATTTCTTAATCAAATTCAATATGAATAGGCCAACATGTCCACTGCTAGACAGATTTTCCTGCAAATTTCCAAACTTAACTCCGCACCGCCTGAAAGTAACATAGGTTATATTGCATCAGGATCGGAGGTACCTCCAAAATATAGATTTTGTATGCACATATCTATTGATCGGTTGTAGATACATGAACGATATGAATTTCGTACCAAAATAAATTAGTCAAATTATACGAAAATCGGTTCTGATTTGGATATATTATATATTTATATTATAAATTTTCCATATTATATAGATTTGGATATGGATTCCATACATATTTTCAGCCGATTTCACATTTTATAAGTTTGAAAAATTATATTAAGATTATAAGATTATATATATATATTACAACTATTATATTAAATTTTATTATGTTAAATAAATATTATATTTTAATTTATTATATTGAATTTTCGGCCATTTTCGACTATTTGATGCAGCACGCTATGTATGACTAATTTCAGTTTCGTTTTAATTACTCTACATCTGCAAATTGCTATCGAAATTTGGACTGGATAAAAGTCCGTCAAATCTATCAGGCCAGTCACAGAATCGAATCGGAATGATTTTAATTCCGTAATTCAAAACCGATCGTTTTTGTTTTGGCTTCTTCAGATTCCGTACGATTTGGTGAACTACGAAAATCTTATTATTCAGTGTAAATATGGCAACATTAGAAGAATGAAAGAACAAATAAATGAGTAATAAAAACAAACCACATGATTAGAAAGCACTGTGGAAGTGGAAATTGTGAAAAATATTCTGTTTAAAAAAGTTTTATGTGCGAAAAGAAAATTACTTTTGTTAATTTTTTAATAATGCCGGAAGTTTCGATTGTCGCTGTAATTAAGGCGCAATGTAATGAACACAATACCGGAAAATGTGCCGGATTAAAATTCACATTTTAATAAGAAGTTAAGTTTTAACTTATAAATACACTACTTCCTAGTCCCTAAATGATTAAAATATATATTTCAAAATACATTTTTCCACAAAATCCCTTTTTTCAGCTTTTTTTGTTTTTTTTTTTCTTCGCTTTAGTTTATCATTTGTAAGGCCAGATTGTTAAGTTTTCACAAATGAAAAATTTTTGTTGGAAGAAAAAACTGGTTTTCAAGAAAAAAATGATGTGGCAACACATTTTTTTTAACAATTGGCTTCGTCAATTGAGAAACAATTAAAATTTGCTATTTATTTCAAATAGAAGGATAAAAAATTTAAATTTAGTTGCGTATGTGTTATTAAAACATCATTTTTATTTTTATTAATTAAAAAGTGTTTTGAAGGTACAAGTTCTCACAAAAGTACAATTTCACTTTGCAAAATTAAAGTGGTTTCAACGGAAAGAATTTTGCGTTTTTCGTTTTCTGAAGAAGCTAAATACGGAATTAAAATCACTTTCGCACCTAAAAAGAAAGTATAACATTTCCATCCATCCTTCTTAGAACTTCAGATGTATTGCCACCTCGAATCTCTTTTAATAGCAACAGAAATGTCGCATTAAAATATTGCAGTTTCCTGTAGGCTTGGCGTTTGCCATGAAAAAAAATAATAAATCCAAAGAACAAACTTTTCGAATGTGCTAACTAAATTTGTTTTGTTCCCGCTTATTCATGGTCAAACCTTCCGACTCAACCGCTCCATCAAGACGAACAACAGCTGGGGAGTGGGGCAAACAGGAAGAAGTATCAATACATCATAATAAAGCGATTCTATGAAAAATAAACAACCATAAAAGTGGCAATGAACAGACAAATACATACACAAAACACCTCTTTTTATAAACAAGTAAAATTACGCAGGGTCAGATGCAGCTGATTCCACTTTCCCGCAACTCTGACAAGAAACGCCCTCACCCCGACTATAGACGAAAATATTTGAAACAACAATTGAGTATACCGGGATGATCTAGAAATCACAAACTTATTATAAAAGTGAGAATAAACATTCTTCATCATCCTGCAATGACACAAAAGCAGGCGATAAACTACACATCTGTCAAAGAACAGACCAAGAAACTAAATAACAAACCGTGAGACACGATTTGACAAGCATTCGAACCAGAAATGACCTCTAAACATTAGTTGACATGATACATTAATAAAGAGCTGGCTACCATCATCTGAACACCAAGTGACAAATATACTTGGGGACTAAAGAGCCTCCTTAGCTGAAAACTACACGAGACAACAAAGAATCAAAATGCGCTGAGAAACTAAGCTTGGTGTGAATAACAACAAAGAAGCCAACACAGCTGCAGAGCAACACAACGGGGATTATTAAACAGAACAGCTTCATTGACAGCCAAACCATTAGAGGGAGATCCACATGTTGACCAATAGCAATGTAGTGTAGATCAGTGAGGTCCAAGAGATGATCCGCAGTACTACAACCCCACCGAAACCCTTAATGAGAACAACTTAAAAGAGATTTGAAAAAAAATTGATTTTAATTGTTGTCGTTATGACATCAAAAAAGGTTATTAATAAAACCAAAGATTCTTTTTTGCAACTTTTAAATGCTTTTTCATATTTAAATGAACATAATAATGATATATTATGTCTTTTTGCCATTCTGTCAAAATCTATAATGCTGGCTAAAGAACTGACTTTTGGTAATGACCAAATTATGTATTGGAAGCAAAAGATTTTTTTTAATGACTGACATAATTCGCTTATTTAAATTCATATATATAATGAATTAAAATATTTATTTTTTCCGAATTGAATTAAAACTTTTATGATGTTTTTGGAAAGGAGGGTATATTTACTTTGTCATTTCGTTTGTAACATCCCTAAATATTCGTCGTAGGCTCTATAAAGTATATATCAGCATAAAATTCTAAGTCGATTTAACGATGTCCGTCTGTCTGTTGAAATCACAATACAGATCACATTATTTGACATAGAGCGTCAAAATTCAGCAGACCAATTTGAATTGTGCCTAGGATGGGTGGTATTGAAAATGAAAAAATGAAAATGATATATCGGTTCAGGTTTTGGTATAGTCCCCATATAACGGTACCTCCCAATATTCGATATTTTGACACGGATTTGTCTGAAAATTGGTCATAATGGGTTCTAGCTGCAGTGGCGAAACATTGCATGTATAGGTCTACGTTTTGGTATAGCCCCCATGTAACGGTAACTCCCGATATTCGGCATTTTGATGGTTTTTGTCACATTTTTTAACGGATTTGTCTGAAAATTGGTATTTGTAGGTCATAATGGGCCCTAGTTCGTGTGGCGCAATATTCTATGTATAGGTCCACGCTTTGGTATAGCCCCCATATAATGTTTCCTCCCGATATTCGGTATTTTGATGATTTTTGCCACATTTCACCACCGATTTGTATAAAAATTGGTACTTGTTGGTTATAATTGGTTCTAGCTCCGGTGGCGGAACATTGGGTGTATAGGTTCACGTTTTGGTATAGCCCCACATAACGATACCTCCTAATATTAGGTATTTTGATGGTTTTTCTCACATTTTTCACTGATTTGTCTAAAAACTGGTATTTGTTGGTCAAAATGGGTTCTAGCTCCGGTGGCAAAACAATGAACGTATAGGTCCACGTTTTGGTATAGCTCCCATATAACGCTACCTCCAGATATTCGGTATTTTAATGATTTTTGCCAATTTTCCCACGTATGAATATGTTTAAAAATTGGTATAATAGGCTCTAATGTTTCCTTTATCATAAGGTGGAGGGTATTAAAAGTTCGGCCCGGCCAAACTTAATGTTTAAGTCGTTGTTTTTATTATGAAAAGAAACATTTTAATTTAACTATTTGGTAACTTTATCGGGAAATTTGGTTTGCATTTTTTACATCGTACTCATATTTAGGCAACATTTTCGGTGCTACTGCTAAAATGGCACTACGAAATTAAGAAGCTGTGCCGAAGGCATTTCTGAGATGTAATCGACAAGACTTTTTCCGAGGGAATTAGTTATTACTATATCTAATAAATTTTAAATTTTATTACTTCCGTAAAACCATTTCTGGAGTACCGGAACTACTTTGATATAACTATCCCTTAAAGATCTGAAATTGTTTATTTTTGATGAAATTTCTTTGCAAATAATGCGCTGATATATAAGTATCCATAAACTTTAAACAGAAAAAATACGCGTTAAATAAATAAATATACTATTCAAGTTAATCTTTTCTCATTAATAACTTATTTGCAAAAACTTTTTGCCAGTCGTCTCTTGACTGTGAAAGCGATCGAACGTCTGTGCTTAACACTTACATCTAAATTCAAACTATCCAAAATGACTTCAACTTCAATTTCTGCAATGTTTGAATTAGATAAAACTAAAATTAGATAAAAAAAACATTACCATTGGTCCAAAATTTTTGCTAATTGCAAGAAAAAACAGCAATGAAACATTAAAAAATATTTCCCCGTTTCTTATTAAAAAAGTGATCGACAATGTATGCGGTGAAGTCGATATGTGTAAAAAAATTCGAAGCGGAGAACTTTTAGTGAAAACTAAAAATGCTACTCAAGCCACAAAACTTATCCAACTTGTGTCTCTCAATAATGAAATACGAGTAGAAGTGAAAGAACACAATTATCACAACACACTTACAGCAAAGGTGTTATTTACAATAACGATCTTCGAGGAATCCCTGAAGAAGAAATATTAAAAGAACTGAAGCAACAAAACGTTACGGAAGTTAAACAAATTTTAAAAAAGGTTAATGATTCGCTGGTGGAGACCGGTCTTATTATTGTAACCTTTTCTTTAGTAAACCTGCCAGAGACTATTAACATAGGTTATGAACGGACCATTATACGTCCATACATACCCATGCCACTTCGATGCCGCCAATGTTTTCTCTGTGGACATACAATAAATTTTTGCAACAATAACAAAATAGGTTTTAACTGTGGCGAAGAAGAACATTTAAACGACGATGATGAGTGTACAAGAACAACAAAATGTGCAAACTGCAGCAAAGAGAATCGAAGTGAAAACAACTACTCCGTTCTCAATAAGAAATGTCCCGTGTTTTTAAAGTTCAAAGAACTCCAAACAATAAAAACAATCGATAAATGTGACAACAAGACTGCATTAGAAAAGTACAAACAACGTCACCCAAACGAAACATTTGCACAAACAACACGCAATCTCGTCAAATATGACGATCAACAACATAACAAAACCAACAAAACATTGTTGAAAAAAGACGAAAATAAAGTAACAACATCATCTGCTAACTCAAAGAAGTCAACGAACGTCACCATTCTCCCAAAGAACACATCGAAGCGAATGAGAAATGAGATTAAAAATAAAATTTCCCCAATAAAAAACAACAAAAAATTGTGCACAAACAGTGCTGAAAGCGAAATTGACAGTGACATTTAAAACTACAATGTTTAAGACAATTTTGTTTCTTTTTTGAGTAAATAATTCTTAGGTTTCTCTTATTTTATGCATTCTCTCTTTTGTTTGTTTATATTTTCATGGGTTTAAAAATAATTCAATGGAATATTAAAGGTTATTGTAATAATTATGCTGAATTACAAAATTTGATAAAAGTACATAAACCTAATATAATATCATTGCAAGAAACGCATTTCAAAAAACACAACAACATTCCAATTCCTATTAATTTTTATTTATACAACTCAAAAAACTCAGCCGTATTAATTCATAAATCCATACCCCATGAGTTCATAGGTTGTGTTGACAATATGGATACAGTGATAGTAAAAGTGATTTCACATCAGACATTCTACTTATATTCCACATATTTAAATTCGGCAAGATCTTTCAATTCAAATGATCTTGTAGACCTTTTTTCATCTCAAAATCCAATGCTTATTACGGGTGATATGAATAGTTGGCATCCTCTCTGGGCTCCACAACAACCAATTTTAGAGGGAAAATTCTAGCTAAATTCATAAAACAATCAAATTTAACGATCTTAAATAATGGTTCACCAACACATTTTTTCACCCACAAAACGTTTACACATATTGATGTTACATTGATTTCTTCTTTATTATCACTACATGCAAATAGGAAAATTGAAAGCGATCTCTACGAAGCGACCACTTTCCTATACTTATCACTCTTTTCTCAACAAACAATTCCACAAATCAACATAAACTCAAACCAGCTTTTAATACCAAAAAATGCAAATTGGGACCATTTCAAGTATCTATCTGAAAAGTTTAGTGCAGAAAGGCCATACAGTACCAACATTAATAAAGAAACAGCTAATATTCAAAAAATTATTATACAGGCTGCTAATGAGTCAATACCTCAATTTAAAACTCCTTCGAAAAATAACTTTGTCCCCTGGTAACAGGAAGAATTTGGAGTAATATTCGCAGATTTTGTGGTATAAAGCAAAAAATTCCTTTCATTGCATTTCTAATCCTAATGGTGTTAATATCACTAATCTAGAAGAAATTGCTAATCTTTTCTGCAACTTTTGGTCGAGTTTATCAGAAGATTCTAAATTCCCTATTGAATTTCAAACACAAAAGAAAATGTGCTCACAATATCCTCGATTTCTTGTTCCAAACAAACATGCCAGTTTTCTTGAAAATGACATTACCATTTTCGAACTAAAAATTGTTCTCAATCAACTCAAAGGAACAACTCCAGGAATTGATAGAATCAACTATCATATGATTCAACACCTAGGAATGAAATTAAAACAGCGTATAGTCATACTTTATAACAACATTTTGAATTCTTTCATTCCGCAAATTTATAAAAACAGCCTAATAATACCAATCCCAAAACCTAATTCCGATCAATCATCCGTTATGTCATATCGGCCTATATACCTAAATACATGTTGCTCAAAGGTGCTTGATAAAATCATTGCTAAAAGGTTATGATGTGCGTGAAGATAAAAACGTTTTTAATTGACGAAGACTTTCCGTTGTATAACAGTGAATAACAGTTCAAAAACGTTTTTGTATATGAGCGGAAAATAAAAACGATTTTTTTTATAATAAAAACGATTTTCAACGTGTTAGTCTTTTAATCTTAGTCATTTGTTTGATTTACGAAAAACTATTTTTATTATCTCCTAGTAAATAAAATACTAATACAATACAATATGTATTGATCTAAGCATTTCATTGTAGAAATTTTGAGAAAAAAAATTATCATCGAAAAATACGATTTTAAAGGACAAAATATGTTTTGGCCTATATCTCAGGATCAAAAAAGGATACGCGTATATGGAAGGTATCCTTAGAAAGGTGATTCCTTCTACTTTCCGAATATGTATTGATCTAAGCATTTAATTGTAGAAACTTTGAGAAAAAATTTATCATCGAAAAATACGATTTTAAAGGACAAAATATGTTTTGGCCTATATCTCAGGATCAAAAAAGGATACGCGTATATGGAAGGTATCGTTAGAAAGGTGATTCCTTCTACTTTCCGACTATGTATTGATCTAAGCATTTCATTGTAGAAATTTTGAGAAAAAAATTTATCATCGAAAAATACGATTTTAAAGGACAAAATATGTTTTGGCCTATATCTCAGGATCAAAAAAGGATACGCGTATATGGAAGGTATCGTTAGAAAGGTGATTCCTTCTACTTTCCGAATATGCCTTACTGAATTAATTTTTTTATGAAAGTTACCAGTACATGTCACTGTGCAAGGAGGTTTAGGTCCAATACCTGCCCAATTAATATATTTTTGTACAAAAGAAAAATATGTTAAAATTCACAATTAGGTTGTTTAAAAAGTTGTCATCAAGTAGGAATCGAACTTAGGTCGTTCTGAAATCAAGCGAAACGGTGGCGCACGCGCATTCCACTAGCCTACAGACGCACGGGAACAGGCGATAGCTTACATGCTATATATACTGTTATATTGGCTTTGCTTATATGGCAGTATACTGAAAATCTGTTATAAAAGAGCAACAGCTTTTGCTAATAAAAGCTTTCAGAGCTTTTGCAATACATTATTTCTGAACGTTTTGATCTTTTGTAGGTACAGACAGATCAACACAAAATCGTTTACGTTAATTTCATTGATTTAACCCCTTAGACAGTGTGTTACAGGTTAACGTATGTAGGCATTTTTAAGAAACTACATATTCGCAACTATTTTGGTATTTGTACCAATAATTATTTTAATCTATATATATAAAAATCAATTGTTGTTTGTTGGTAACGGAATCAGTTGAAAACGGCTGGGCCGATTTGCATAATTTTTTGTACAGACGTTCGTCATACCCCGAGTTAGGTTTTTGAAGAAAAAAATATTGACCACGCCTCCTTTTACGCCCACTATTACGATTTATCTGAAATCTTTATATTTGCCAAAATAGTGAAGATATCGGTTTGAGAATTATTACACGAGATGCTGTTGGCTTTCCATCCAACCCTAAGTAGTTATTTAGGGGCTGAGGAACGCGCCTACTTTTAAATCTATCTCTCTATATGTAAAAGAAAGTTGTGTTAGTTACTACTCTTATAACATAAAGACCGCAGGTCTGATTTTAGCGATTTAGACAAATTGGGAATTGCCTCTAGGCAGAAAGGAATAAAATCCAAAAAAATCGCGTAAAAATGTGATATTTGAACATTTTCATTTTGACTTTTAAAATGTACAATAGTAATGTTTTATATTGCATATTTTTTTCCATTTTGACTTACTATTTTCGAATGTACATTTGTAGTGTTTTTTTTTTTTTTTTTTTTGAATTCTAATATGATGTGTAGGTTTTTTTTTGGGTAATATAAAGCCACAACGGATAAAACTGTTATTTATAGATTTTATGTATTTATTCGTAATACCCAAAAAATACATAAAATCTATAAATCCGTTGTCGCTTTTTACGAAAATTCTAGAATCGGGAAAAATCGACAATTTTTCAATGGAATCGAATTTCAAAATAAAAGTACATTCTACCGACAAACTTAGTAATCACCTTTAAAAATTTGCCGCAAAAAATCAGCGAACCAGTTGAAGATTCTTTTTCTTTTTTGTATATTGAAGTGTAAATTTTTTTATTGGTTTGAATTCTGAATGAATAATATAAAAATGAAATGAGAGCGCAATACGATGTTAAATGCTTTCTACTCCAGGACCTACATCGTGCTTCAGTTGGAAGATGCGAACACATTTAAACAAACAAAAATGACCGAAGAAGCGTTATGGGGTTAATTTCAAAAAGTGGACCTGCTTCTTTCATATGACAATAAATTGTCAAATAAAAACACAAAATGCAAAATACATTGGGACTGCAATCAGTCAAATACCGACTTTAAAGAGCGCAAAATAGAAATTCTACATAAACATTCAAGATACCTTAAATCGCTTTGGCAGGTCATAATATGGATCATAACCCCTGATAACGGAACAACCCCATTTCAAGTATATTCTACATTTTAACCATATTTTTCGTACTAATTTTAGCTTATGTTGATAATTTAAGAAGAAACCATCTTTGCAAAAAATTATCACGTTTTGGTATCATCATCATATGATTTACGTTATTTTCGGGGTCTTGGCCACTTTTTTCATTTTCTGGCACTTATTTGATATCTTTGTTTCTAAGGGGAAAGAAAACCTCTTCTTATAAAATTTTTATTTTTCGGAAAATGGCGCATCTTAGTCTTGAGGCTACTTGGGGTAAAACACCCTGGGGTAGAAAATCATCTTACAGATAATTATCCACATAGGCATTTATTTAAGTATAGTCCCCACATTAGTATACCCCCAAGTCCACTTTCCCAACCAATGTGTCATCAGAAAAGAAAATTTGGTATTCTATTGAATTTGTACGTCTATATGAAATAAACTCCGAAAAAAAGGAAATTATAAAGTAACTTTATTGGATCTCCACCGCACAATTTAAATGACAAACAATTAATGCCCATCTCACGGTAATCGGAGCAAAAGAGTAATTTTTTGGCTATTCTGACAACATTCTGTCTTCAAGTATGAGGTGGACAAAACTAAATACCACGCAGTACGGGATTTTAAACGTTGGAAATACAAATTTCAAATTATTGCTCATTTGAATGCTTTTTACAATACCAAAAAATGAGCTGACTTTTCACATGGGGCTATTATAGATGTTCATATAGGTATTTAACACTCAAATTAAAGCCTACAACTGAAAAATAAGATCAGGCTATTCAAAATATCTGAAACCGACGGTAATTATAATTTTTGCCATTATAATTACATAAGTCAGATCTGTTATTTATTATGCTTTAAAGACTAAAAGTATGGGCCGGCAACGCGGACCGGGCCAGCTAGTTTTGTATATATTTAAATTCTATAAATGTATATGTACTTATCCTTTATTGATTTATGTTAATATTTGTATAATTCCGTATTTATATATATTTATTTATACCGCGGCTCGAACCCGCGGCACAGGACACGAAAACAAAACCGCTCTACCACTTGAGCTATCACTTGCTCGCGGCGATAGTGAACCAGAATTGTAAAAGTAACATAAACCTTTTTTTTCATGGAAACATAAACAAGGGTTGTTTGTCAAACGATCAACTTGAAACACACACAACAACAATGGTGCGTGCGAAAAGTAACGGTTCACACATTCTTTGCATTTTTGCTTTTTAGATAGAACATGCCGCATAAATGCAAATGGATAAAAAATATGAAGTGATACCAGCATGTGTAAAATAACGTAGTGTTGGTATTACAATACAATAAAATGATTAAATTTAACAACAAAATAAATAAAAATGTAAAAAGGTATTAGTTTAAATATAAAAATAAATATAATGAAAATATAAATATAATTATAAAAAAATATAAAAAATATTATAACTGTACATAAAAACGTAAATAAAAATAAAACTGTAATGATAAAAATAAATATAATAATTAAAATAAAATAAAATTTCCAGTAAAAATGTAAATAATAACGAAATGAAATATAAATATAATTATAAATACAAAAAATTTAATTCAAAAGTATTTTGAATCGTTGAAATTATATATTTCAACTTTGAAAATCATATATAAATTAAGTTTTTAAATGTTTAAAGATTAAAAAAAATATTTTTTTTTATGGTTGTTAACACAACCTTTATTTATGAATTTCCAAAACCGACTGCAATGAATTTACAATTTTGATTCTTAATGACAACTACCTAAACTTCCAAACTGCTTAATCTGCATTTCCCACCATCAGCTCACTCATGCACCTTAGGATACAAATTTCATTTGGACTTCTTGCTGTCTGTGTGGATCATATTTCGTCTGGGAACATCATTCGACAATTTGATGTTGCTAAATCGGCAGACTTAGCATTGGCACGTTTGGTTGGTTTGACTTTGTGTTGTTTGTTAAAAATTCCATATGTTCCGGTCGTTAACTCCTCCCCCTCTAAGTTCATGCGTCCTCGCATGATCAGTCACATATTAGAAGAATGGAAGGTCGTGAATCTTCTTACTGTTAGGACCTCTTAATGGTAATGATAGATTTGATTTTGAAAGGGTGCTTCGTTGAGCATTTTCCAAAATTTCTATTTAATGCTCTGCATTAGAGGACTCTGGTTTACTTTTGGGTGAATTATTTTCATTTTTGGGAGTTTCATTTCTTTTCCTTCTTTTTGTTAAGTAGATGATGGTAGCCAAAATTATAAAGATCATTAGCAATCCAATGTTGATGGAAAGGTTTATTTTATTTTCGATTTTTAGTCTATCGATTATGTGGGTATTGTTAACATTTACTGCTTCCATTCTTTCCAAAGTTATCACTTGTTCCTGAATACTGGAACTACTTGGCTGCAATAGGGCAGGCAGAGGCTTGGTAAGAGAGACCTGATTTGTTAGATATGTTTGGTTTCCAACTCGAACTGTAGAATTTAGGTGATGGATTATGAAAGTGCCATCTATATTTATTGTTGAATTGTCGATTTCTATTTGGCCTTTGTACTCGTTCAGTAATATCATGCTGTCGTCAATTTCTTCGACTAGTGCCACATGTTCATCGTTGGTGTTGTGCAGCGGGATGGTTTACTCCTTAGCAGATTTGGAATACATTCAGATTTACTTATGTCTAGGATATTATCAATTTCGCAAATACTTATCTTATTATAATTCTTGCAGTCATTCTCAATACCAAACATCTTGTTATTACAACTTAAAATATTTTTAAATATTGTCTTAATTATTTTATTATTTTTCCTAACGGGTTTGATTAGCAAATTGTCACAATTTTCATTATTAGTTGTAGGAATATTAACAATATAAATTATTTCATTATTATTTGAAGCGACTTTAGCTTTTGAAAAATTTAATAGCTCATCCATATTAGCAAATGGTATGTTATCATTATAAAAAATATCTCTTAAAATGTTTACCTCTGTATTAGAAAAAATGAATGAATTTACAATGTTTGATTTGGCCCAATGAATGGCATATTCTATATTAGACAGTTCTTCTTTAATAATTTCCAACTTATACTTAAAATCTAACAATTTTTCTTGCATATCTTGACTCTCTAATAATTTAGAAATATTGTTGGTAATCTTTGAAATTTGATTTACTTTCTCTATTGTCAATTGGTTAATTACAATTTGATTGTTATTGTTAACAAGGACATTAATTATTTTATTTTCTATTATTTCGAAATCATGGTGGTCCGGACTACCGGCTAACCATTTCCAGGCGCTACCAATAAAGTCCAGAGATCTTTTTTTCATTGTTTTGGATTTAATTTGGGATATGGAATAGGATAGGTACGGTAATAATGAGTTATTGTTGTTGTCACGTATGTCCATTTAATTTTCTAACGTTTCTATCAAATTTACATATTGTATCAAGTCAATTGTATGGACAAGTTTGAAAACGCCGTTCTGAATTTTCGCGGTCCCTGTATTGATCACTACTAGTCTAGAGTTAGAGTAATCCATCATCTGGAACTCTCCTTTAGAGTAACCAAGCAGCAGAAAAAATCTGTAAATAAATGTAATAAAACTTAGTTCTTAATGTGTTTCTTATGAACGACCCTCCCACTTTCGGTCACTACAGTTGAATGTATGTTTTCCTTTACTAGCTCTCGTTTGAATTTTTCGGATAATTTTGTTCCAAGTCTTTTGTTAACTCTGACAAAAATCTCCTGTCCGGGTATGTATTGTTTGATTTCGTCTTTATCTTTGTTGTGACAGTTTAAATTCTTTTCCTGTTTCCTTTTCAGCATCTTGATATTATTTTCCCTTGTTCTTTCATAGCTTCCTGGGGAAAAATCCACAGTCCTCCCGAAAAACATATCTACTGGTTTCTTACCGATTGTAGAATGTATTGAATGGTTATATTCGTTTACGGATCGTTCCAAAAGCTCCCCAAAATTCCTACAAATACCTTCCTCCTTGAGACATCTCAAAATTTCGGCCAATGTTGAGTGAAATCTTTCGATTTGGCCATTGGCTTCACTTTTGTATGGTGGAGTTGTAAACACCTCTATTCCCAATTCATCTTTCATCATAAAAAGTATGGTTGCAGAATTCAATGATTTTTCGTTGTCCATGACAACCGTTTTGGGAACTCCATAGAAAAACAGAATATCTCTCAAAGGTCTCCTAATATCCTCTATTGATTTTCCTTGGAGAATCTTGGTTTGAGCGTATTTCGAGAACTTATCTATGGCCGTCAAAACTAACTTTCTATCTGTTGAGAAAATATCAATATGAATAACCTGACCTGGGTAGTTTGGTATTGGTGTGGCATTCAGTCTTGGTTGACTTGGATGCCTGTCGTATTTATTTCTTTTGCATGTGGAGCACAATTTTAATATTCTTTTAATTTTAGAAAACATACTGGGAAAATACAGCATTTCTATGCGCACGATTATGAGTTTCTATTATAATCGTTTCTTGATCAGATTCCGACAAAATATCTTCTACAAAAAGTTGAGTAAAACGAATTTTAAAATTTACAAAATGATATGGATAAATTTCTTGAATTTTTCCCATAATAAACTCTGGAGTTTTAATGCAATTAATGACCGATGGGTTAAGGTATCTTTTTAAAATTGAAATAAGTCTTTCAGTATCATATTCTGGTTCCGATATCGAATGTCTATGATATCCTGGAAAAATTATTTGAAAATTGTAATTTGGGGTGTCGTTGATTTCAAGAAAAATTTGATTTTTAAATGCATTTATTGGCACTTCAACACTAGGAATAAGTTTTTCTGGTGAGCTGTCGCTACTATGCACTGTTCCCGTTAAAGAGTTAATATTCGTTCCAGGGGGTCTAGAAAGTGCATGAGCTACAACATTACTTTTATTTACGCTCTGAGAAATGAACTGTTTAATTGGGACTTTTCTACCTCCCTTAATGGTGAAATAATCCTCGGCTGTATGAATCACAGCTGAGAATTCTTTTAAGCTATCGTTTCCTAATATTGCATCAAATGTTTCTAATTCTGGTAGAAGAAAAAATTTTATGGGAGTATTATCAAACAATTTTATAAATTTATGCTGTGTTATTTCGATGTCACCCTTAATGGACTTTGCTTTAAAATTTCTTTCGTTTTGTTTCGGACTTTTTATAAATTTTGGGTTAATGTAATTTTTATTGCTGCCAGTGTCTAGTAATATTTTTAATTTTTTGTCGTTCCCCATTTTTGCTTCGAAATATGGTAATGAGGAACAGTTTAATCTAAAAAATTAACTATAAGCTGAACATCATCAGTTTCTTCTTCTTTCTTTTCGAGCGTTGTTACTTCCTCAGGAATTTGATGAAAGTAATCAGCATCATATTCAAAATCCACGTTCTGGTTATGATGGCTCATATTACCATCTTCCGGCCGATAGTAATCATAGAAGGTTTCCTTCGGCATACAATCAGCATTTATATGGAAATTTCGCTGGAATTTGAAAAGATGTTTCTGGTCTTTTTACTGCTAAATTGTTAGGTGGTCTGTTCATGTAATCGACCTGGCGGGTTTGGATTGAATTATCTACATCCATGGGCTCTGGTCGCCGATTTTGAAGATTATTTGTGAAAGCTGAATTCCTTCTAAAGTTTCAGGAACGTTACGGTTGTGATTGAAACTAATATTACTATTGAGATTTGGATTAACGTTAGGATGTTAAATTTTGATTGCGACTTAAAGTCGGATTAAAATTCAAATGATTGGTTGGGTTACGGTTAAAGTTTGGGATCATATTACGTCTAGGTGAAAGAGGTGGTATCAAGGACGGTGTTCCACCAACATAGGCAAGTTCGGGATAAAATATTCTCCCATTTGTAAAAGTCGCCGCACCGATCTTATCCTTTTGTACATTATTTCTGATGGATTGTCCATGGGCATAATTTCTCCTAAATGTCATATTGTCCAACTTTAGACAAATATGTAATGCTTGTGGCAAGGATGTTTTTTCGCGTACGCTTAATAATTTCGGCAAATCTCCATTCAAACCCCTTACAAACGTATCTAATGCTTTTTCCCTGTAGGTGTTTGTCATGGCGTGAAGGCTACTTTCTTCCAGATCTAGGGAAGAGACTTTGTCAAGTAATAGAGAAAGGTACTGGTAAACGGCTTGATAAAATTCTGTTATACTCCTATTACCTTGACACAATGTCATCATCTGGTATTCCAGCGTTCCAATGTCCCTTTTGTCCGAATAATGCATTGAAAGACACTTTTTAATGCGTGACCAATCTAGTGGTGTCCGATACGACGCGGTATCTGCATCACCTACGATTTTAGTGCGAATTGTATGAAGAATTGCGTAGTATCTTCCAGTTCCTTTTACCGACTCATAGAGCTTCAAAACTTTTTCTACGGACTTTCGGCAAGAGTTAAACTCTCCCGGCCTACCAGAAAACTCTTTCAAGGACCTAACTATGTCGGGAAACTTATCTAATTCTTCTAACCTTGCAGTGACTGTCCCTATGGGGTGATCAGCTCCCTCGTCAGCCAAATGATCAGACGATATCTGCAAAGCTTCTTTTATCATTAGAGATATCTGTTCCATTTGTAATGTGGTAAAACCCGTTGATGATCCTGTTGTTTGTACAGTTGGTTGGGTCATTGTCAGTGTTCTATTTAGTCTGTCCGTAAGATTATTGATCGTTTCGTCAGGCATTGTAATAAAAGGACAATCAGTTTTAAGGAATAAGGAAGCAAAACAATGAATATTTAAGTGTTACAAAAACTTTGTGCGATAAAAATAAAATTTGTACAATCTTAATTCTTTCTATTTCTTTTAATTTAAGCAAAATAATAACTTATTATTATGATCTTACGTTAATATCTGGAACATAGCTGGATATTTGTTGATTTCTGAGCGATTCCGATGTTGTTCTGTTTTCTTCTCGTTGATTGTTCAATAATTTTTGCTTCTCAGTGATTTTTTTTGTTAGTTGATTGTTTATTTTTTTCTTTATGTTTTTTTTTTTTCATTAACAGTTATTTATTTTTTTGTATTTTTTTTTATTTATTTTATAAATGTTCACTATATGATTCTCTTTTCTTTGTGTTTTTTCTTCTTATTATTATTTTTAAATTGTAACTGTTTCTTTATTTTTTTCTTCAAATTTGATTTATTGTTTCCGTTTATTTTTTCTTATCTTTTTTATATTATTAATCACACTCGAATATTTATTATTTCATTTTTTTTATCAATTAAGTTTTGATTTACCTTGAATTTTTTCTTTAATTTATTGTTTTCATATATTTTTTCATCATTTATTTTTTTTGTTATTTTAAAACGTTTCTCTTTTCCCTTTAGTTTTGTATGTTTTTTTTTTTTAAATTTCTTTTTTTTCACTTTGTACAAAACTGTTTCTTTTAATTTTTAATAATTTCTATTTGTTCACTTAAATTTTGTTTTACTATTCACTTTGTAGAAAACTGTTTCTTTTATATTTTTTTATAATTCTTTTTTGTTCACTTTTGCCTTTTTAATTTTTTTACTGTTCACTTAAAAATTGTACTTAAAATTTTTTCACTAAGTTCCTTACACTACATCACGGCCGCTGATCTATTTTAAGATCTCCGGTTTACCTCTTATTTTCCGAAGAGGTTACTAGGGCACGATACGTGATCTATTAATTTTTTTTCCGGAAAACCCTTTTCCCGAGGGTTTTTTTTACGAATAAGGACCTTTTTTAAGGGTCCCTGCTCGGGCGCCAATTAAGTTTTTAAATGTTTAAAGATTAAAAAAATATATTTTTTATTTTTGTTATTTATGAATTTACAAAACCGACTGCAATGAATTTACAATTTTGATTCTTAATGACAACTACCTAAACTTCCAAACTGCTTAATCTGCATTTCCCACCATCAGCTCACTCATGCACCTTAGGATACAAATTTCATTTGGACTTCTTGCTGTCTGTGTGGATCATATTTCGTCTGGGAACATCATTCGACAATTTGATGTTGCTAAATCGGCAGATTTAGCATTGGCACGTTTGGTTGGTTTGACTTTGTGTTGTTTGTTAAAAATTCCATATGTTCCGGTCGTTAACTTATATATATATATATTTAAATTCTATATAATATATATATATATATATATATATATATATATATATATATATATAAATACGGAATAAGAAAAAAATAAAAATAAATAAATACGGAATTATACAAATATTAGCATAAATCAATAAAGAATAAGTACATATAAATTTATAGAATTTAAATATATACAAATTAAAAATAAAAGTACAATTATTAGTATAAATACCAAAATAGTTGCGAATATGTAGTTTCTTAAACATGCCTACATACGTTAACCTGTAACACACTGTCTAAGGGGTTAAATCAATGAAATTAACGTAACCGATTTTGTGTTGATTTTCAAAGTTGACAACAGCAAAAAAAGATCTACGTATTATCTTACGTTCAGTAGTATTAAAAACAGTATACCACCCCGCCCACGTCGAAATTGTGGCCGAGTCGGCTAAGCAGTTCTGTTGACATTTAATGTGTCGTGGGTTCAAATCCCGACAAGGACATTGTTATAAAATTGTAGTAAGCTTTATTTTTTATATTACCAAAAACTTTAATATATTCTTGTTTCATTTCGAAAATGAAACAAACACACTATGGTGCCATTATTTGGGAATTATGTTGAAAATTTTCCCAAGGTAAAAAATTCCAAAAAATTACGATTGCTCTTTTATAACAGATTTTCAGTATACTGCCATATAAGCAAAGCCAATATAACAGTATATATAGCATGTAAGCTATCGCCTGTTCCCGTGCGTCTGTAGGCTAGTGGAATGCGCGCGCGCCACCGTTTCGCTTGATTTCAGAACGACCTAAGTTCGATTCCTACTTGATGACAACTTTTTAAACAACCTAATTGTGAATTTTAACATATTTTTCTTTTGTACAAAAATATATTAATTGGGCAGGTATTGGACCTAAACCTCCGTGCATAGTGACATGTACTGGTAACTTTCATAAAAAAATTAATTCAGTAAGGCATATTCAGAAAGTAGAAGGAATCACCTTTCTAACGATACCTTCCATATACGCGTATCCTTTTTTGATCCTGAGATATAGGCCATAACATATGTGTCCTTTAAAATCGTATTTTTCGATGATAAATTTTTTTCTCAAAATTTCTACAATGAAATGCTTAGATCAATACATATTCGGAAAGTAGAAGGAATCACCTTTCTAACGATACCTTCCATATACGCGTATCCTCTTTTGATCCTGAGATATAGGCCAAAACATATTTTGTCCTTAAAAATCGTATTTTTCGATGATAAATTTTTTTCTCAAAATTTCTGCAATGAAATGCTTAGATCAATACATATTCGGAAAGTAGAAGGAATCACCTTTCTAACGATACCTTCCATATACGCGTATCCTTTTTTGATCCGGAGATATAGGCCAAAACATAGTTTGTCCTTTAAAATCGTATTTTTCGATGATAATTTTTTTTCTCAAAATTTCTACAATGAAATGCTTAGATCAATACATATTGTATTGTATTAGTATTTTATTTACTAGGAGATAATACAAATCGTTTTTCGTAAATCAAACAAATGACTAAGAGTAAAAGTCTAATACGTTGAAAATCGTTTTTATTATAACCTAGAAAATCGTTTTTATTTTTCGCTCATATACAAAAACGTTTTTGAACTGTTATACACTGTTATACAACGGAAAGTCTTCGTCAAATTAAAACGTTTTTATCTTCACGCATATAAAGGTTATGGTGGTTTATTTGTGTTAAAAACCTTCTAAGTCCTTTTCAGTTCGGGTTTAAAAAGGCTAAATCTATTGCAAATCCTCTGATATTTTTAGACTATCAGATAAACAGCTCGTTAAAATCAAACAAACACCTTTCAATAGTATCCCTTGATTTTTCAAAAGCTTTTGACAGGATTGGTATACGTGCTATTCTCTGTCAACTTGAAGAATGGGGAATAGGACCTAAAACTTATAACTACATCAGGAACTATATGAATAATAGAAAAATAAAAGTAAGGGTTAACTCCCACTTTTTAGAAACAAAAAATCTGTACAATGGCATCCCTCAAGGTTCTCCACTCTCTGTGGTCTTATTTTTAATTGCCTACAACAAACTAACAAAACTATTGGAATCGCACAAAAATCTCAAATTTATTTCCTATGCCGATGATTTTATAATAATGAAAAAATTTGTCAAACAAGAAATATTCAACCGTCAATGTTGGTAACCTTTTTCCAGAAATAGAAAGATGGTGTGCTTTTTCCGGTGCTCAATTATCGCTGGAAAAATGCAAACATCTACATATATGTCGCAAACATGATTGTCACCCAGATTTAATCTGTAGCAGTCACACGATTCCGTCGGTAGTAGCGCTGAAAATCCTTGGAATTATTGTCAACAAACGATATAACTGGAATTCGCATATTGACTCTTTGTGTATATCTCTTCAGACCAAACTAAATGTAATTAAATGTTTATCCAATAAAAAATTTCAATGTAACACATACACTTTAATATCTATTGTCCGTTCTCTCATAATATCAAAAATTAACTACGGAATTTTCTTGTATGGATATACCGCAAAATCGACTTTAAATAAAATCAAAACCATTTTTAATTCCGCAGTAAGAACTGCATGTTATGCGAAGAAAATCTCATGAGAATTGAAAATTATAGAGAAATATCGACAGTAAAACTTTTTAAAACCATCTTACTAAATGATAATTCGCCAGTTTTGGAGTTGTTTAAAAAAGCTTCCAAAACTAAAAAATTCAACAAAATCAATTCCGCTCTAACACGTATAAAAATTTTTTGTGAGTTATATTGCATTCCATATAACCGCAAAACCCCGCAATGTGTGAAGCCCATTTGGATGTTTAACACCTACCCAATAGATACATCTCATCGAAAATATTGCAAGGAAAATACAATCCCTCACATTTATTTCAATGAATTCCACAGCATTCAAGAGAAATACAAAGAATATCAATTCATTTATACTGATGGCTCCAAGTCCCATAACTGTATCAGTTACAGCATAGTAACCAAAGATGAAGTTATTAAGTCTTCACTCCTATCGGAATATTCATCAGTTTTCTCTGCCGAAATAATAGCCATATATGAAGCTATAAAATATACTAAAGATGTAAAAGGCAAATTTGCTATAGTATCAGACTCATTATCAGCTCTGGACAGTATCGCGAACCCAAATAATTCCAACATTTATGCCTCCATGATTAGGGATATAATTAACAATGATAAGCATGTATTAGTGTGGGTCCCAGGACATTCAAATATCAAAGGAAATGAGTTCGCAGATTTTGTAGCTAAGCAAGCAAAAATATTATTAGTTATATAATTTATTACTAAAATGAATTTCATGTACATACGTTACTTAGCTTAAGGCCATTGTAGCCATAGCTACTTATATTATACTTGTAATGCCTATTTGTAAGTTTAATAGATAAAAAAAAAACTTTTTGGAATAAAAAAAAATAATTGCCCCATATATATATATATTTTTTTTAGGATCTTGGCTATACACAACAAACTAACCTTCCAGGGGTTGGTTCCCAAACAGAGTGTTCACATGGCGTTAATTGCAACAACGAACCTATATATTCCGAAATAGAGGATGATAGCTTGCATGTTTTGGAAAGCCCCAATTTGGAGAACAGTACTGGCATACAACACTTTAATTTAAAGGACAACCCAAATGTATTGTATGCTCTAGTTGATAAGTCTAATAAGAATAGTCAATCAAACAACTGTCAGCAGCAATATTCTGGTTATTTGGAACAAATACAACATGATTCACTTAAGGCGAAACGAAATACGCAGAAAATACCAACATTATCGCCACTACCGGAACCATCTGGTGGTGAAGTAACCTCATATTCATCTCCTTCGTTATTTGAAAGTCAGTTAATGGACTATAAGTCGCTGAACAATGTCCGTGTAATGGAGAACCATTCACCTCCCAAGAGACAAAGAAATCTTAGTAAATCCGATTTGTCTTTGCATCGTAGCGAATTTTTTCTTGACAACTTGTGCCGAAGTCACGCTATCCTTGATAGTCATAGCTTTTGCATAGGAGAACAAAATTTACAGAAGATTGAAAACGTAATAAAAAAGTTTCATATCTAAAAAAGAATGCAATACAATTTTCTTTTTTTAGAACAATCCAAGGTTACCAAGTTTGCATGGTGGACAAACATCATCTAAAGACACTCCCGAAGAAAATGAAGGTTATATCGCGCATAACGATGCAGTGTCTTATGAATTGCCAGCCGAGGAAGTATACCATATAAGTGATCCGGATTCTGTAGATTCGGTAAACGTGTGTAACACTATATCTCCACCTTTATCAAACAATCAAAGTACTCCGAAGAAACCATCATTTACATCAAAGGTAGAATTTTATATTGACTCCTATTAAAATTGCTTTCATCTTTCCATTCACACACATGAAGCTGTACTATAAATGCTATCTAACAGAAACCGCCACCATTCTAAATGTTTCGCTGTTTTCTACATTCCTTAAAAAATACTAAATCTCTGTACTAAATTTTGAAATAAATATAATGAACTTTCCAAGTTATGTTGAATCTTAGTTAGAACATTTTATGAAAAAATTAACGTTTTATAACACTTATTTTTCAATTTAGGAAAAAACATGTGCTTTAGTTGAGGTTGTGAAATGTCCGAAAATGGAACACTTAAGCAGCAGCTGTCCAAATACTCCTAACAAATTAATCGAAATGAAAACGCCAAAAAATAATAGCATCTGCAGTTTTGATACAGTTTTAGATACTAAGTCGAATTCAACGAATTCGCAATCATCTAAAGTGCTTCCCAGTTTAAGAAGTGCCCTTAACAAATCACTTCGAAAAAGCAAAGATTTCATAAAGAGAGAGACAAGAAAGATTCCGAAATCCTTGAGTTTTAAGAGATCTCAATCTGAAGATTTTGCAAATAAGTGCAAAAATAAAACATATTGTCGAAATCTGACAGTAGGCACCAGCATTGATTTGGATCATTTATTATCAGTTAGCCAAAGTCCCTCAATTTGTGACCAATTAGTACACGTAGTAAATATTTGTCGAAGTTTGCCGGAATCAAAAATTTCTTCTGAAATGGTGGAAGCTGAACGATTGCTACTCTTTTCAACATTGCGCCGCGAAAGTCAAGGAATATCATGGCCGAATCACTTCAACCGAGAGATTGAATCCTCCACAAAAAAATATATATTTATAGACGAAATGCTTTTGCCTATCCGAGAAGATCCCACACGAGATATATTTTTTAATTATTTTTACATTGTTACGTTCGAATGTGGTGGCATAATTCGCTCTTCTCAGTCTGCTGAATGCCAAAATGGTCTGGCGATTTTTCGTGATTGTGGGATCGAATTCATGTTGCATTCGGATAAAATTAAAGAACACGAAACAGCAGTAAAATGTAAAATATTTATGTTGCGTTTAAGAAAAGTGTCTTGTCTCACAACCGAAACCAATAAAATGGTAAGTACATATTATTGATATTGAAAATAGTTTTTTCACAACTCAAAATCTTTGAGACTTCATAGATGTTCAGTTCTTTTCATGTCATTAAAAGCCTATTTAATTGAATAAGGTCAAACAGACGCAGCTTGGTCTTTTCAAAAAGAAGAAAACATTAAAAATATTTTAAAAACAAATATCCTTGTCAAAATTAAAAAATAATTACTAAATATTTGGAATCAAAGCAATGTGTTTTGACTAAAAAGAAAATATTAGCTGCAGTATTTTTATCAACGTAAAATTCGAAACAAATTCATCTACTCGCGTCTGTTGCAATCCCGGATTACGATAGAAATCGCATTCACTTACGAAGTAATAATGGCACCTTAATATTTTTTGTGTAATTCCTAAAGCAGAGAACATTGTTGTTGTTTATTTTAATGAGCTGTTAAACATAATCGACGTAGCCAGGGGTGGCGTGGGTCTCTCCGAATCGGTAAATTTGATGACATTTTTGGAACATTTTGCTCAAGAGCTTATATTTTCCTGTTGGACTTTTTTCGCATATTGTCGTCTTCAATTAAAATACATTTTTAACAAAAGCATTTCTGTCCGAATATTGTGCGATGCATGCATGAGCCGATGAATATATGTCTGATGATGTTGTGTCAGATCTTCGTGGATTAATTCGTAATCGTCTATAGCTAGTTTACTAGGCACGTCACAGATTCTGATTGGAATGGTTTCAAGACCGTAATTTAGTATTGATCGTTTTTATTTTAGCTCTTCGGATTCCAATCGATTTGGAGAAAAAATTCTTATATTTTAGTGTAAATATGGCAACATTAGAGGAATAAAACAAATCAAAACAAACTACATGATTAGAAAATTCTGTAGACTTGGAAATTGTGGCAAATGTTCCGTTAAATTGTGATAAATGTTCTTATAAATAAATGAAAAGAAAGTTATTTTTGTTAATTATTACACAATGCCGGGTGTTGTGATTGTTTTTGCAATTGAGGCGCAAAGTAATGAACGGTAAAAATACGCTGGGGAGTTTGAGAGATGTTTTGGATCACTTGTCCTATCCCAGTGAAGTGTGAGCATTTCCATAACAACTTTAGTTTTAACTTATAAATAAATTCCTGTGTTTGCTTCTAAACGATTAAAACGCTAATTAACTTCCAAAATACATATTTCAAAAAAGACTTACATTTTTGTAAATAAAAAGGTCTTTTGAGTTATTTTTTTCTAACCTTCTTCAGCTTATCATTCGTAATACCAGCTTGTTTAGTTTGCACAAATAAACAATTTTTGTTTTAAAAATTAAGAAGTTTTAAAAAAAAAAAGTAAAAAGTTTCAGTTGGTTTTGCCGACAGATGTATACCATCATAGCAAGTTGTAAAGTCTGTCCATATATTCTTGCTGGTCGCATTTATTATCCGATTGAGATGAAATTTTCCAAACAACATTTGTTTGGCCCATGGACGAACCCTATTGAAATTGGAGATAATCGGTCAAAATTTAGATATAGCTCCCATATATATCTTCGTCCGATTTGTCTTTTATTTTGCACAAAAAGTGTAATATCAGCCCGAATAGTATGAATTTTGCACCTGCAACCAAATTAGGCCATATTGTTCATCCGATTTGTTGTATTTGTTACCCACAGCCGTAATATGCACTCCGTAACAAGATATTCAGGGAAATATATCAAATACAGCTCGGAAATATCTTAGCCAAATTTTATCGAGATCGGTTCAGATTTGGATATAGCTCCCATATATTCAAATTAATTTTCCACCAAATGGGCAATACAAGTCCGAATTTAAAAGATACAAATGCTTTGGCATTTTTAGTCCTTTGAACTTTAAATTATAATTATAATCATAGTGTATATGATTGAATTCTCCCATAAAAACTTTTAATTGTTATATGGACCTCTATTAAATTATGAAAGTGGTGTAGGGTATCAAAAAGTCGGCTCGCCCGACTTTACGACTTTCTTTACTTTATTTATATTCAATTAACGCAGTTGCCTAGCCCATAGGGCCATGGACGGTTATTTATAAGATCTTAATTAAAATTATTAACATTAAAACAAATTAACAAAAAAAAATAACAATTGATTAAATAGTAAGATGAATCAGATATGCAAGAGAAATACAAAAACAAACAAGAAAGCCGAGAACATTATTAAACAATATTTTGATTGAAGTGATCATATAATTTACGCTTATAACATTTTAGAGAAGAATTAACCAGAAATATTTTTTGAAAATTTCGACCTTTTGTGGGGAAGGTAACAGAAGGACATATTTTATCTAAACACCAGACCTTCGGGTGATAAAAATATTTGGATGTGGAAATTTGAAGACAATCGTACTCTTAAATCACATTTTAAAAAATTTTATAATTTTTCAAAATTTTGAAGCTTTTTTGTTGTTGTAGCAGCTCATACATCTGTGTTCGTTCGGTTTCCATTTCCTGACTCCATTCAATCTGGTTTTGGCTCTAAGTCAAGTCTCAAAAAGGATGCAACCTGTATGGGTTGTGTCCATAACGAGACCGGAGTTAGGTAAGTACGCTTGGCTGGACAGCAAACTAGGTGCAGCGTGTCATGTGGGCCTGGGCCACAAGCTGGGCAGATGTTCTGTGTATCGCTGTTAATCCGGGCCCAGTAGGAATTTAGGCGGCTGCACCATCCGGATCGTAATTGATCCAAAACTACTCGGGTTTGTCGGGCAGCTCTCGTTCTTCAGCTGCGACGGGCGGGGGATGTTCTCCTAGCACAGTATTCACTCTATATCCTTCAATGGCTTCTGAGACTGCATTAGAGTGAATACTATTCAGTCCCGCTTGATAGACCTGTTGACCTAGAGGCTCTCTCTTATACCTCTACACCTCTCTCTCTAGATCATGAAGATCTTTCCTTACGTGCCTGGGCGGAGGTTGCCTATCCACAAGATGGTGATTTTGATGGCTTTGTCTATAACACCCAAGCAGGTATTGCATAAACAGCATTTTGTTATGCTGTCGCACCGGTAAGACCTACGCCTCCTCATGTAGGTGATCGACAGTTGTCATGAGGAGGCACCCTGTTGCGGTTCTAAGGGCGGCATTCTGGCAGGACTGAATATTTTTCCACTGTATAGCACTGACGTTGGCCACAGACCGGCCTATCGTGTTGTAAAAGGCGGTAAGATCAACAAGGTAAGCGTTAAAGCAATCGCAAATGTCATCAATAATGGGTCCGGACGCCGCGAACCTACAATTATCTGCGTACGTTATAATCTCTATGCCATCTGGAGGGCGTGGAATGTCAGAAAGGTAGAGGTTAAACAGTTCCGGAGATATCACCCACATTGGGGAACTCCCTGTTTAACTCTACGGATGCTCGACTTCTTGTTTTTGAATTCCACATACGACTGGCGTCCACACATGTAGTTTACTATCCAACGTTTCAAACTTGGTCGGAGGGCGGTGCGCTCAATGTTCTCGAACAGTGTGGCATGATTGACTGTATCAAAGGCTTTTGATAAATCAAGTGCCACCATAACTGCTTTATCGCACGGCCTGTTCTGGTTGAGACCTCTGCTGACATGTGTGGAAATAGCGTGTAAAGCTGTGTTGTGCTGTGCAATGTACGGAATCCGTGTTGATGATGAGCTACTGGGAAACACTATCTTATGCTGGGGAGGAGTAAAGCCTCAAGCGTCTTTGCTACTGGTGATAAAAGTGATATCGGCCAGTATGAATCAATTTTGCTGGCATCCTTGCCTGGCTTCAGTAGCGGGACAAGACTGTCCATTTCCAGGCATCGGGATAAATGAGACTGATGTCCGATCGCCTTTTTTTCCAGGGTTCGAGAGTGACTTAACCGTTGTCCACAATTTACTCGTTCCGGTACTGATGTTGCAATGCTTCAGATGTTCTAGCCCTTTTTTCCGCTTATGCTCACTTACTAACCTGTTTACCTCCAGAGTAAGTTCCCTCACTCTGGGGTTATTAGGGTTAGTACGGCGAAGCTCATCTCGCTCGTTTGCTAATCCCGCTGCCTCTGCTGGGAAATTTTATTTCCGGTATTCGACCAGCAGGTATATAGCGAGCGGCTGCAGCTTTGATGATGTCCCGGAAACACCTATCTGCTACCTGAACATCAGATGGGTTGGGCAGTTCTCTGAAACGGCGATTGGTATATTCTCTGAATTCTTGCCAATTGGCTTTCCCGTGGTTAAGGAAAGTGCGGCGTTCCGAGTCTATGAAGTCGGATGGTCTGTTGATGGCGACAATAATGGGGAGGTGGTCTGAGCCTAGAGAAATTACTGATTTCGAAGTTGCTTTATGCTTTGCTTTGTGGGGAAGGTACTTGATGGAGTGGACCTATATTGTCCATTTTCTCACCTGACGTAGCACTGACGCAAATATTAGAATTTGCAAAGTTGGTGGAAAATCGGATTATAGTTTCTCTTTCTGTGCAAAAAATATATTTTTTGCAAATTTCGACGTTTTGTGGGGGAGGTACCAGAAGGAGTGGACCTATATTGTCCATTTTCTCTCCTGACGTAGCACTGGCGCAAATATTAGAATTTGCAAAGTTGGAGCAAAATCGGATTATCGTTTCTCTTTCTGTGCAGAAAATATATATTTTTTTTAAAAATTTCGACCTTTTGTGGCTGTGGTTCCAGAAGGAGTGGACCGATATTGCCCATCTACGAACTCGATCTAAGTTTAACAAAATTTTACGATGTACCAAGTTTGGACCAAATCGTTTACTCCCTTCGAGAGTTAAAGTGCGTATCAGCCAGACAGACGGACGGACATCGCTAGATCGACTTCACATGTCCTAAAACGGATTTGGTCCTAAGGGACCTGGGGTCTAAAACCGTTATTTCGACTAGGCACGTTTTGACCGTATCAAATGATATGTCATATGGTAAAAAAAGAAACATATTAAGAAACAATTAAAAATTGCTTTGCTTCTTCAGTTTATCATTCGTAAGACCAGACTGTTTAGTTTTCACAAATTAATAATTTTTGTTTTAAGAAAAAATGGTTTTCAAGAAAAACATTTAAAATTTGCAAAAAAAAAAAAACCTTTTTATTTCCTTTAATGTGTTTTATGTTAGAAGTTTCTATTAAAATTAAAAATAACAAATCAAAAGTTGTTTAATTTTAAAATAACTTTTCGTTTTCTAAACACTGAATTAATACCAGCTTATGTCTGATTTGAGAGGTGATTAGTTTTAATCTTCCGCTGAAGGAATTAATGTGTATGTGCATAAACAACGCTGGGAAATTCCGAATTCTGTTCGAAAAGTTAAATGGCGGAAGCCGTTTTCCCAGCATTTTTTTTTTATCAACATCGTAAAATACAAATTTAGTTTTGTAATTATTTTGTAAACTTTGTTACTTAAAAAAAGTTACTTTCGCCCTTATTCGTATTCAAAAGCATTCGTTTTAATTTTGGTTTTTATAAAAAGTTAAAAGCTTTCTTCCATTATTATTTTCTTCATTTTATTACATTTATTAGGACTTTGCTGCTTGTGGCACCCCATTAAATTCAAAATTTATTTTAAATAAGCTGGCCCGGTCCACGTTGCCGGCCCGTAGTTTTAGTCTTTAATGCAAATTTTGTATAGCATAATATTTCAAACAAATTTTAATATAAATATTCATCCGACTAAATAGAAATAAATACCTATGGAAGGAGGGCAAAATATTTCTGAATAGTCAAAGTTAATTACGCTTTTACACCCATTATCATAACACCTCAAATTGCGCATTAGAGTCCCCAAAAAGTCTATGTTCTTGTTCATAGTAAAATTCAATGACGATTAAACAATGCCCGTGACCTGGGCACTATATGGGGACTGTCATAGCTGAAATCAGGGATACATTCATATGAGGGTTATACCAAAACGTGGCCCAATACTTATAATTTTTTGAAAGGAAATTTTCTTCAATCTAAAAACTTGAATTAACAAAATTTGAAATCGGTGTACACCCTTAAATGGGGCCTATACCAAAACAAAGATCTACATGAGCCATATTTTGTACATATGATTTTACATGGTACCCATTGGATTGCTAAAAGTTAAAACTTTATCGTAAATTTTGAGAAGTATAGAGCCAAGTATTTGAGACCAATTTGTTTATTGTTAATGTTATAATGGGCCGTAACCCAAACCCTCCTTTGGATTTTGATCTACTGACCGAATCATTTCCACTTAGAATTTCCCAACCCCAAGATTGGTAGCTGCACAATGTAATTAGTTGCTATTGCGCATAGTCCCCGTATATCGGTACCTGCGATTTAAGTATCTTGAAGGTTTCGGAAGAGTTTTCGGAAGGTATGTATTCCTATTAATTTTTCAATTCGTTCTATCATTCGTATAGTCCGCATATTGCATTCGGCATTTCATTGATTGCAGTCCCAATGATTTTTGCATTTTTTGTACATTGGACAGATTATTGCATATGAAAAAGGTAGGTCCACTTAACATCGTATTCCGCACTAATATCATTTTTTTCATCTTTCGTTTAGATTTCAAAACAACAACAAATTTACACATCCAAATAGCATGTCAAATTGAAAAAAAATATATATATGAAAATATATTAATATTAAAAATAATTTTTCACATATTTATTGGCTTATTTTTTCGCTATGGAATTATGGTTTGAATTTTATCCTTCTCTGCAAGAGACCATTCCGAAATGATGTTAATCGTCAAAATCGTGTTGAATTCTATATGATAAGCGAAATTGAAAAAAAATTGTACATTATATAAAATTGTCAAAAAAGTAAAAACAAAGAACTTGTTCGCGGATTTTTACAGCAGATTTTTAAAGACTGTTGCGAAGAAGATTCGATTCCATTGAACATTTTTTCTGGATTTTTTTTTTCCCGATTTTAGAATTTTTGCAATGAGTTAGTCTCCCTTTTTCGTCCATTCAGTTTCGCCACCACATAATTTGGTACTATACCCGCCTGCAATTTCCGTTCTCAAAAAATCAAGTCAATTCAATAAAGTTAATGAAATTGAAAAAAAAAAAAAAAAAAAAAAACGTTCGTACGCGATAAAATATGTTTTTTTTTCATATCTTATCCTCTTCTGAATCTATATTATTCGTATAGATCCACTTAGCTGATAAATACATAATATCTATAAACAACAGTTTTGTCAGTTGTCGCTTTATACTACCCAAAAAAGTCTAAAAATCATATTACAATAAAACAAGTAAAAAAGCTGTAAGTTCGGCCGGGCCGAATTTTGAATACTCTCCACCATTTGGAACGAATTTGCAATTCTCAAAAACAATAAAATTCGTTAAAAATTCTGTTAATATCTTAAAAATACCGAATGTAACTATTATATAAGGATCTATACGACGACATGAACCTGCGTAGGTAACATTTGTCATAAGCCATTACAATATTCAAATGCGAAACTTAAAAAAATCTGTTATAATATCGATAAAATCAAAATACCGAATATCGGTAGGTACCGTTATATCGAGACTATACGAAGACGTGGACTTGTACAGACAATTTTGTGTAATAGGCTGTAGTATCCATTACGAACTTCAAATACCAAATTTGAAATAATTCTGTTTGAAAAAATGTCCATAAAATCATTTAAATACCGAATATTGGGATGTACCGTTACATGGGGGCTCTACGAAGACGCGAACCTGCACAGACAATTTTCTGTCTTAGGCTGAACTTCAAACACCAAATTTGAAACAATTCCGGTGAACAATGTCGCTATAATCATCAAAATGCCGAATATCGGGAGGTAACGCTGTATGGGGGCTATACGAAGACGTGAACCTGCACAGACAATTTTCTGTCTTAGGCTGTAGTATCCGTTACGAATTTCAAATACAAAATTTGAAACTATTCCGGTGAATAATGTCGCTTAAATCACTAAAATATGGAATTTCGGGAAGTACCGTTATATGGGGGCTATACCAAAACGTGGACCTACATGGCCCATTTTCAATACCAAAAGTCCTGCAGACATAACATGCATTTGAGCAAAATTGTATCAATCTACTTCAATTTGTTCGAAGGCTAGAATGATTTCCACAGACGGACAGACGGACTGACGGATAGACCGACAGACGGACTGACATCGCAAAATCAACAAAAAATTTTATGCTGATCAAGAATATATATACTTTGTGGGGTCTAACATGTGTATTTCGAGGTGTTACAAACGGAATGACAAACTTAATATACCCTCCATACTATAGTGGAAGGTATAAAAAAAAACACTACAAATGTACATTCGAAAATAGTAAGGCAAAATAAAAAAAATCATGCAAAATAAGACATTACTATTGTACATTCCACAAGTGAAACTGGGAAATTTTATATTGATCATTTTTACGCGATTTTTTTGTATTTTATCCTTTTCTGCCAAGATACCATTCCGAATTTGTCAATATCGTTAAAATCAGACCAGCGGTTCTTGAGTAATAAGCGTAGTAACTAACACAACTTTCTTTTATATATAGATAGAAAAGCACAAAAAACTTCAGCTTGTTCGCTGGTTTTTTACAGCAAAAGTTTAAAGGCCCTGGCGAAGTTTGTCAATAGAATGTTGTTGTTTGTTGTTCTTTTTCTGATTTTTTATTTTTTTTAGCGATTTTGAAGAAGTAGTTATACTTTAAATTTGGGATGATCGCTTAAAATTATTTCAAAATCATCTATTCAGTTTCGCCACCACATAATTCGGTACTGCACTTCAATGTCTCGATTTCTTAAGAACAATTTGAGTTCTTAAGAAATAAAAACAATTTAATAAAGTTAATTAAAATGAAACAAGTTAAAGAGACAGTAAGTTCGGCCGGGCCGAATTTGAATACCCTCAACCATTTGGAACGAATTTGGAAATTTTATTTAAAAAAAATAAAATCCTTAAAAATTCTGTTAAAATTCTAAAAATTATATTGTGGTCTATACGACGTGGACCTACATAGGCATTGTTTGTCATAAGCCATTGCCATATTCAAATTCGAAACTTAAAACAAACGGTGAATAATGTAGCTAAAATCATTAAAATATCGTATATAGGGAGGTACCGTTATATCGGAGCTGTGCGAAGACCTGGACCAGCTTAGACAATTTTCTGTCATAGGCTGTAGCATCCTTTACGAACTTTAAATACGACATTTCGGTTGGTATTGTAACTAAACTCTTTAAATCATCAAAATACGGAATATTGGGAGGTACTATTATATGGGGGCTATATGACAATTTTCTGTCATAGGCTGTAGTATCCATTACGAACTTCAAATACCAAATTTGAAACAATTCCGGTAATGAGAGTAAAATCATTAAAATACCGAATATTGGGAGGTACCGTTGTATGGCTGCTATACGAGGACGTGGACTTGCACAGACAAATTTCTGTCTTAGGCTGTAGTATCCATTTCGAATTTCAAATACCAAATTTGAAACAATTCCGGTAAATAATAAGACTAAAATCATCAAAATACCGAATATCGGGAGGTACCGTTATATGGGGGCTATATGAAAACGTGAACATCATGGCCTATTTATGAACTTAACCTGCCTACTGGAAAAATAAACATGTGTGCAAAATTAGCCTTCTATCTCAATTCGTTCGAAAGACAGCGTGATTACAACAGACAGACGGACATCGATAAATCGACTTAGAATTTTACCTGATCAAGAATATATATACTTTGTTGTGTCTGACATGAGTATTTCGAGGAGTTACAAACGGAATGACAAAGTTAATATACCCTCCACACTATGGTGGAGGGTATAAAAATCGTTCGTACACGATAAAATATTGACTTTTTTGTTCCTCTTCTGAAACGATATTATTCGTATGGTTACACTTACCCAATAAATAAAGGGTGTTTTTTAAGATAAGATAAAACTTCATCATGAATAGACTCACGCTTGAACAACGCTACGAAATTATCCAAATTTATTTTGAAAATCAGGCTCTAGAGCAATTGGCAAATGACCCGTTGTTTTATCGCAAAATTGTGTTCAGCGATGAGGCTCATTTTTGGCTTAACGGGTTTGTTAATAAGCAAAATTACCGCATATGGAGTGAGACCAACCACAAGAGACCCTACAGACTCCATTACATCCAGAAAAATGCACCGTATGGTGCGCTTTCACGCTGTTGGCATCATTGGACCTAATTTCTTCAAAAATGAGGCCGGAGCTCGCGTTACGGTCAATAGAGATCGTTACCGCACCATGATCAATGATTTTTTTTGTTTAAAAATATGGATGACATTGATCCGGAGGAGATGTGGTTTCAACAGGATGGCGCTACGTGCCATACGGCGAACGCAACCAATCGACTTATTGAAATCAAAATTTGGCGATAAGTTGATTTCGAGAAGTGGACCTGTCAATTGGCCTCCAAGGTCGTGCGATTTGACACCTCTCGATTATTTCCTGTGGGGCTATGTGAAGTCACTGGTTTATGCTGATAAACCAGCAACAATTGACGCCTTGGAGGCCAGCATTGTTCCTGTTATTCGTGACATACGGCCAGCAGTGCTCGAAAAAGTGGCCAAAAATTGGACGTCCAGTATGCACTTCGTCAAGAACAGCCGCGGTGCCCATATGCCCGAAATCATTTTCAAATGTTAATGTCACGTATTGATCTTTCGAATAAAAAAATTTGATTAAAATTTAATTTTTTGTGTTATTTTTTACAATTTCAAGTTCTATCGGGTTTAAAAATAAACACCTTGTACAAACAATCTATATATAACAGTTTTGTCTGTTGTCGCTTTATACGCCCCAAAAATAAATGCACATTTTTAGTGTTTTTTCTTTTTGAATGATGTGACAAAGCGGCAGCGGACAAAACTGCTATTTATTGATTTTATGTATTTACTAGCTGGCCCGGTCTGCGTTGCCGGCCCATACTTTTAGTCTTTAAAGCATAATAAATCACAGATCTGACTTATGTAATTATAATGGCAAAAATTATAATTACCGTCGGTTTCAGATATTTTGAATAGCCTGATCTTATTTTTCAGTTGTAGGCTTTAATTTGAGTGTTAAATACCTATATGAACATCTATAATAGCCCCATGTGAAAAGTCAGCTCATTTTTTGGTATTGTAAAAAGCATTCAAATGAGCTATAATTTGAAATTTGTATTTCCAACGTTTAAAATCCCGTACTGCGTGGTATTTAGTTTTGTCCACCTCATACTTGAAGACAGAATGTTGTCAGAATAGCCAAAAAATTACTCTTTTGCTCCGATTACCGTGAGATGGGCATTAATTGTTTGTCATTTAAATTGTGCGGTGGAGATCCAATAAAGTTACTTTATAATTTCCTTTTTTTCGGAGTTTATTTCGTATAGACGTACAAATTCAATAGAATACCAAATTTTCTTTTCTGATGACACATTGGTTGGGAAAGTGGACTTGGGGGTATACTAATGTGGGGACTATACTTAAATAAATGCCTATGTGGATAATTATCTGTAAGATGATTTTCTACCCCAGGGTGTTTTACCCCAAGTAGCCTCAAGACTAAGATGCGCCATTTTCCGAAAAATAAAAATTTTATAAGAAGAGGTTTTCTTTCCCCTTAGAAACAAAGATATCAAATAAGTGCCAGAAAATGAAAAAAGTGGCCAAGACCCCGAAAATAACGTAAATCATATGATGATGATACCAAAACGTGATAATTTTTTGCAAAGATGGTTTCTTCTTAAATTATCAACATAAGCTAAAATTAGTACGAAAAATATGGTTAAAATGTAGAATATACTTGAAATGGGGTTGTTCCGTTATCAGGGGTTATGATCCATATTATGACCTGCCAAAGCGATTTAAGGTATCTTGAATGTTTATGTAGAATTTCTATTTTGCGCTCTTTAAAGTCGGTATTTGACTGATTGCAGTCCCAATGTATTTTGCATTTTGTGTTTTTATTTGACAATTTATTGTCATATGAAAGAAGCAGGTCCACTTTTTGAAATTAACCCCATAACGCTTCTTCGGTCATTTTTGTTTGTTTAAATGTGTTCGCATCTTCCAGCTGAAGCACGATGTAGGTCCTGGAGTAGAAAGCATTCAACATCGTATTGCGCTCTCATTTCATTTTTATATTATTCATTCAGAATTCAAACCAATAAAAAAATTTACACTTCAATATAGAAAAAAGAAAAAGAATCTTCAACTGGTTCGCTGATTTTTTGCGGCAAATTTTTAAAGGTGATTACTAAGTTTGTCGGTAGAATGTACTTTTATTTTGAAATTCGATTCCATTGAAAAATTGTCGATTTTTCCCGATTCTAGAATTTTCGTAAAAAGCGACAACGGATAAAATTGTTATTTATAGATTTTATGTATTTTTTGGGTATTACGAATAAATACATAAAATCTATAAATAACAGTTTTATCCGTTGTGGCTTTATATTACCCAAAAAAAAACCTACACATCATATTAGAATTAAAAAAAAAAAAAAAAACACTACAAATGTACATTCGAAAATAGTAAGTCAAAATGGAAAAAAATATGCAATATAAAACATTACTATTGTACATTTTAAAAGTCAAAATGAAAATGTTCAAATTTCACATTTTTACGCGATTTTTTTGGATTTTATTCTTTTCTGCCTAGAGGCAATTCCCAATTTGTCTAAATCGCTAAAATCAGACCTGCGGTCTTTATGTTATAAGAGTAGTAACTAACACAACTTTCTTTTACATATAGAGAGATAGATTTAAAAGTAGGCGCGTTCCTCAGCCCCTAAATAAGTACTTAGGGTTGGATGGAAAGCCAACAGCATCTCGTGTAATAATTCTCAAACCGATATCTTCACTATTTTGGCAAATATAAAGATTTCAGATAAATCGTAATAGTGGGCGTAAAAGGAGGCGTGGTCAATATTTTTTTCTTCAAAAACCTAACTCGGGGTATGACGAACGTCTGTACAAAAAATTATGCAAATCGGCCCAGCCGTTTTCAACTGATTCCGTTACCAACAAACAACAATTGATTTTTATATATATAGACTAGCTGGCCCCGTCCGCGTTGCCGGCCAGTACTTTTAGTCTTTAGTGCATATTTTCTAAAGCATAATAGAGCATAGACTTATGTGAGCCGGACAATTTTTATTATAAGTAAAACAACTCCATAGTAATTTTTAAATAGAAATAAAAACATTCATGACAAAAATTATAAAAGATAATCACCCACCGTCGCTTTTAGATAGTTTGAATAGCTTGATCTTATTATTCAGCCGTAGGCTTTAATTGAGTGTTAAAAACCTATATGATATAGAACATCCATAATAATCCCATGTTAAAACTTAATTTTTGGTATTGTAAAGAGCTTAGCGAAATTTTCCCTTCAAATGAGCTGTAATTTGGGATTTGTATTTACAACGTTTAGAATACTGTGCTGTGTGGAATTAGTCCACCTCATAATTAGGGGCAGAATGATTTCAGAATAGTCAAAGACAATTACTCTTTACTTATTTACTTATTTTTGTCATTTAAATTGTGCATTCGAGACCCCATAAAGTTCATATTTTTCATGATAGTATAATTCAAAGACGAATATTAAATATTAATTACGAATATTAAATCATTGATGGTTATACCAAAACGTAATCATTTTTTGCGAGGATTGTTCCTTCTCAAATTACCAACCTTTGCTGAAATGAGTATTCAAAATATGGTTAAAATGTAAACTATACTCGAAATCGGGCTAAGTGTATAGCCGAAGGTCATATATCATGACCTGCGATTTAAAATATTATGAAAGTTAAGGAAGAATTTCTGGAAGAATATAAATCCTTTTTTACTAAATGTTCAATTCGCTCTACCATATTTACTGATTGCAGACCCAGTGAATTGCATTTTTGAGTTCTCGTTCTCACATCAAAGAGATTGTTTTTCATTCACATTTTTATTGGCATATTTTACCGCGATTTTTGGCAGGATAACGTTCCAAAATTGTATGAATAATCAAAATCCGTCAAGCCGTTCTTTAGTATAAGCGTAGTACCTAACATAACATTCTTTTATATTGTGAAAATAATTCTTTATTTTGTTTACAAAAAATCTACTGAATTCAATATGATAAGCCAAATTAAAAAAAAAATTGTAAATTATACAAAATTCATAAAAAAGCAAACTGAAAAAAGAAAAAAAATCTTCACCTTGTTCGATGATTTTTTACAGTCGAAGTTTAAAGGTCCTTGCGAAGTTTGTCGATAGAATGTACTATTATTATAAAATTCGATTCCATAGAAATGTTTTTTCCGTTTTTTTCCTATTTGTGAATTTTTGCAATGAGATCTCTTTTTTCGTGAATTTATAGCGATTTTGAAAAAGTAATTATCTTTTAACTTTGCCTTCAGTTTCTGTTCTCAAGAAATCAAGTCAATTAAATTCAAAAATAAAATATAAAAAGCACTACAAATGCACATTAGAAAAAGTAAGTCAAAATGCAAAAAAAAAATCATACAAAAAAACATTACTATTGTACATTTCAAAAGTCAAAATGAAAATGTTAATATATCACATTTTTACGCGATTTTAGTGGATTTTATCCTTTTCGGCCAGGAGACAATTCCGAATTTGTATAAACCGTTAAAATCAGTCCAGCGGTTCTTAAGTTATCAGCGTAGTAACTAACACAATTTTCTTTCTTTATAGATGTTATATTTAGATTAAAAAGTAGGCGTGGTTAGTTCCTCAGCCCCCAAATAAATACTTAGGGTTGGATGGGAAGTCAACAGTATCTCGTGTCTAGCTGGCCCGGTCCGCGTTGCCGGCCCGTACTTTTAGACTTTAATGCGTATTTTTTAAAGCATAATAAATCACAGATCTGACTTTTTTAAGCGGCACAATTTTAATCATAAGCAATGACTCCATTATAATGACTCTAATTTTGATTATAAGTAATGACTCCATGACTAAATATAAATTAATTTTTGTGTTAAATACCTTTATGATAAAGAACATCTATAAAAGCCCAATGTGATAATTCAGCACAATTTTTATTATTGTAAAAAGCTTAACATTTTCATTCAAATGAATTTGTATTTCCAACGTTTAAAATCCCGTACTGCGTGGTATTCAGTTTTGTCCACCTCATACTTGAAGACAGAATGTTGTCAGAATAGCCAAAAAATTACTCTTTTGCTCCGATTACCGTGAGATGGGCATACATTTTTTGTCATTTAAATTGTGCGGTGGAGATGCAATAAAGTCCACATTTTTCATCGTAGTGTAATTCAATGACGATTAATGAAATGTTCGTTCTCGTGTTACTTTCTAATTTCGTATTTTTTCATGTTTCTGCCACAATTTCCGACTAAATGAGTCCTAGATTGAAATTTCCGAGTTTATTTCATCTAGCCGTACATCCCAAATCTACGTTCCCAACCAATATTCTCTTGGGGGTTACAAATTCAATAGAATACCAAATTTTCTTTTCTGACCACACATTGGTTGGGAAAGTGGACATGGGGGTATACTAATGTGGGGACTATACTTAAATAAATGCCTATGTGGATAATTATCTGTAAGAAGGTTTTCTACCCAAGGATTTTTTACCCTAGGTAGCCTCAGAACAAAGATGGGCCCTTTTCCGAAAAATAAGAAATTTATGAGAAGAGGTTTTCTTCCCCCTTAGAAACAAAGATGTCAAATAAGGGCCAAAAAAATTGAAAAAGTGGCCAAGACCCCGAAAATACCTTAAATCATATGATGGTGATACCAAAACGTGATCATTTCTTGCAAGGATGTTTATTTTTTTTATATTATCAACATAAGGCAAATTAGTACGAAAAATATGGTTAAAATGTAGAATATACTTAAAATCGGGTTATTCCGTTATCGGGGGTTATGACCCATATCATGACCTGCCAAAGCGATTAAAGGTATCTTGAATGTTTAGAAAAAATTTCTGGAAGGAATTCGCTCTACTATTTTGCGTCCTTTATAGTCAGTATTTCACGGATTGCAGTCCCAATGTATTTTGCATTTTGAGTTCTCATTGGTCGAATTATTGTCATATGAAAGAAGCAGGTCCACTTTTTGAAGTGAACACCATAACGCTTTTTCGGTCTTTTTGTTTGTATAAATGTGTTCGCATCTTCCAGCTGAAGGCCCTGGAGTTGAAAGCTAGATGCCAATTTTATACATGAAAGATCGCCATTTAACATCGTATTACGCACTAATTTCATTTTTAATATTATTCATTCAGAATTGAAAACAATAAGAAATGTACACTTCAATATAAAAAAAAGAAAGAATTGAAAAAATAAAAATAATCTTCAATCTTTTTAAAGGTCCTTATGAAGTTTGTCTGTAGAATGTACTATTATTTTGAAATTCGATTCCATTGAAAAAATTTCGATTTTTCCTGATTTAAGAATTTTCATATCTTATTCTCTTCTGATATTATTCGTATTACCCAATATATACATATAATCTATAAATAAATTGTCCGTTGTCGCTTTATACTACCCAAAAAAACTTGGAATTCCAAAAAAAAAAAAAAAAAAAAAAAAAAAAAAAAAAAAAAACACTACAAATGTACATTCGAAAATAGTAAGTCAAAACGGAAACAAATCATGCAAAATAAAACATTACTATTGTACATTTTAAAAGTCAAAATGAAAATGTTCAAAATTTCACATTTTTATGTGATTTTTTTGGATTTTATGCTTTTTCGCCAAGAGGCAATTCCGAATTTATCTGAATCGTTAAAATCAGACAGGCGGTCTTTATGTTATAAGCGTAGTAACTAACACAACTTTCTTTTACATATGGAGAGACAGATTTAACAGCGCGTTCCTCAGCCCCTAAATAAGTACTTAGGGTTGGATGGAAAGCCAACAGTTTCTCATGTAACAATTCTCAAACCGATATCTTCATTATTTTGGCAAATATAAGGATTTTAGATAAATCAAGATAGTGGGCGTAAAAGTAGTCGTGGTCAATATTTTTTTCTTTAAAAACCTATCTCGGGGTATGGCGAACGTTTGTACAAAAAATTATGCAAATCGGTCCAGCCGTTTTTAACTGATTCCGTTACCAACAAACAACAATTGATTTTTATATATATAGATTGGGTAAGTGGTACTATAGGAATAATATCATTTGAGAAAAGGATAAAAATAAAGAGTTATTTTCACCATATAAAAGAAAGTTATGTTAGTTACTACGATTATAACTCAATAACGGATTTTAACAATTCATACAATTTCGGAATGGTATCTCGGCTCTATTACGGTTGCCGTCGTTGTCGCAAAATGGAGTCGAGGCGAGAATAATGATATTAGGGTTGTCGTTTTTTGTCGGTAGCGACAAATGATTGCTATTATCATTGTCGATACAACAGTCGACGTGAAGTAGATTTTTGAGAATATCTGTCGCCGTAAAAAATTGTGCCGACATTGTATTTTTGAGTCGAGCATGAGAATAACAATTTGAAATGTTGATTTCCGAGTTGGAAAAAAACTCATGTTTGGCAAAAGGGTTATTTATTTTAAATCAGATTGGGAATCCATTGCTACCAAATTAAATGTAAACGGGCCTCTGATCAGAGAAATTAAAATTATTTTTGTATGTTTTTGTGAGTTAGTTTTCTAAAATTTTGGCTTAACTCTAGTTTAGTAAAAACTCTTCAATTTTTTCGATTTTTTTTTTCCAGTGGTAGGTATTTTTACCCTGATCCCGGGAAATTATTTTTTTCTTGGGGGACGGACCCGGGACCATTAAGTATATTTCCTCACCGTAGATTGTATTTTCATATGAAAATTTGGACAAAATTGACAACTGCACAGCTGCAAAATAGGCATAAAAAGTCGACGAAAATATCGGTAGTCTAGTTTTTGCAAATTTGCAAAAATCGAAAGTTGAAAAATAACTTACCCATCAAGGTAGTATTCATAGCTTACCCATCAAGGATACAAACTTTTCTTTAAGGAGAGCAAGCAATTCCTACCCAGACTACCAAGTTTTTATTTCAATTCATTTACTTCTTTCGTCTGGGAGCAAAAGCCCATTTCACCTATTGCTCTACTGTCAAACATTTGTTTATGTTTCCAAAAAGAAAAGTTGTTTTTTTTTTTAATTATTGCGTCCGTTGGTTTTGGAGGACCCGTGTCGGTGCCCGGACATAATCTCGATTATAATTATGAAGATTATGTCCGGTTTGTTTTTGGCCATAACCCCCATCATAATGTGGGGATTATGTCCGCTCCAAAAACGGACACAATCCCCGTGGGGAGTATGACCGTTTGTTGTGTGGACTACTTACAAAAATAATTAATTTTAGGAATCTTTGATTTGCGGAGCCGGGGACATCTTAGAGGAAAAAATCTGAAGCCCCGTCCAAAGGCCGGCTATGTGCAAAAATTATGAAATATAGGTGCAGGACATACTTCGAGGAGAAAATCTCAATTTTTTCGCATACCCAATCGTTTTGGGCATACCCATTATTATAGGGAGTATGTCCGCAACGTAGTGTACCACATGCACCACATTAAAAAAATCGAAATCATAAAACTGATTTTAAACACACAGCCATACTTTGTAAAATATTTAGTTTTTTACACCTACATTCATTGATTTTTCAGTACCACAAAATAACAGGAAAATTATTTGCATACTAACCCATTACAATGCAACCACTAAAATACACTTTTTCGCGGAAAATTAAAAACTTCAATTTTCAATGGTTAAATACAAATTATTATCACTTCATATTTTGTCAATCTAAACATACATGACAAATAAAATAAATTCAGCTTTTATTTTCATAATATTAGCTGTCCGGTCCGCGTTGCCGGCCCGTACTATTAGTCTTAAATGCATATTTTTTAAAGCCTATAAGAACAAAGATCTGAATTATGTAAGCGGCACAATTTTTATTATAAGTAAAATAACTCCATAGTAATTTCTAAATAGAAATAAACATTCATGGCAAAAATTATAATAGATAATCACCCACTGTCGGTTTTAGATATTTTGAATAGGCTGATCTTACTTTTCAGCCATAGGCATTAATTGAGTGTTAAAAACCTATATTATATAGAACATCTATAATAGTCCCATGTGGAAACTCAGCTCAATTTTTGGTATTGTAAAGAGCTTAGCAACATTTTCCATTCAAATGAGCTGTAATTTGGGATTTGTATTTTCAACGTTTAGAATACCGTGCGTGTGGCATTTAATTTTGTCCACCTCATAATTAGGGGCAGAATGATTTCAGAATAGTCAAAGATAATTACTTTTCTACACCCATTACCGTAAGAATGGAATTTATTTATTTTTGTCATTTAAATTGTGCGTTGGAGACCCCATAAAGTTCATATTTTTCAACATAGTATAATTAAATGACGATCAAAGAAATTCATATTAGTAATTTTTTTATGTTTCTGCCGCAATTTCCGAGTGAAAGTGTTTGACATTTCGGAGTTCATGTCATGGAGACGTACATCCCAAATCTACGTTCCCAACCAATATTCTCTTGGGGGTTACAAAATCAATACAATACAAAATTTTCTTTTCTGACAACACATTGTTTGGGAAAGTGGACTTGGAGGTACACTAATGTAGGAACTATACTCAAATAAATGTCTATAAGGGCAATTATTTGTAAGATCATTCTCTACCCCAGAATAGCCTAAAGACCAAGATGGACCCTACTCCGAAAATTGAAAATTTCATGAGAAGAGGTTTTTTACCCCCTTAGAAACAAATAAAGGCCTAAAAATGAAAAAAATAAAATGTCCAAGACCCCGAAAATTGCTTAAATTATATTATGCTTATTCCAAAACATGATCATTTTTTACGAGGATGGTTTCTTTTCAAATTACTAACCTTTGCTGAAATTAGTATGCAAAATATGGTTGTAAACTATACTCGAAATTGGGCTGTGTCCTTAACCGAGGGTCATATATCCTGACCTGCAAAAGCGATTTAAGATATCTTGAAAGTTTAGAAAGAATTTCTAGAAGGATATAAATCCTTTTTTTACTAAGTGTTCAATTTACTCTATCATTTTGGAACCTTTATATTCGGTATTTCACTGACTGCAGTCTCAATAAATTGCTTTTTTATACCCTCCACCTTGGAAAGGAGGGTATATTAACTTTGTCATTCCGTTTTTAACATGTCTAATTATTCGTCGTAGACCCCATAATGTGTATAATCAGCATAAAATTCTAAGTCGATTTAACGGTGTCCGTCTGTCTGTCTGTTGAAATCACGATACAGCCCACATTATTTGACGTAGAGCGCCATTTAGCAGGGCAATTTGTATTGTGTCTAGAATGGTTGGTATTGAAAATGAGATATATCGGTCCACGTTTTGGTATAGTCCCCATATAACGGTACCTCCCGATATTCGGTATTTTGATGATTTATGCCACATTTGTCTGAAAATTGGTATTTGTAGGTCATAACGGGTCCTAGTTCGTGTGGCGAGACATTACATGTATTGGTCCACGCTTTGGTATAGCCCTCATATAAAGGTACCTCCCGATATTCGGTATTTTGATTATTTTTGCCAGATTTTTTCACGGATTTGTCTAAAAATTGGTATTAGTTGGTCATAATAGGTTTTTAGCTCCGGTGGCGAAACATTGCATGTATGGGTCCACGATTTGGTATAGCCCCCATATAACGGTACCTCCCGATATTCGGTATTTTGATGGTTTTTGCCACAGTTTTTCACGGATTTGTCTAAAAATTGGTATTTGTAGATCATAATGAGACCTAGTTCGTGTGGCGAAACATTGTATGTATAGGTCCACGTTTTGGTATAGTCCCCATATAACAGTACCTCCCGATATTTGGTATTTTTATGATTTTTGACACATTTTTTCACGGATTTCTCCAAATATTGGTAGTTGTAGGTCATAATGAGTCCCAGTTCGTGTGGCGAATCATTGTAATTATAGGGCCACGTTTTGGTATAGTCCCCATATAACAGTACCTCCCGATATTCGGTATTTTGATGATTTTTGTCACATTTTTCATGGAATTGTCTGTAAATTGGTATTTGTAGGTCATAATAGGTGCCAGCTCCTTTGGCGAAACATTGCATTTATAGGTCCACGATTTGGTATAGCCCCCATATAACGGTACCTCCCGATATTCGGTATTTTAATGGTTTTTGCCACATTTCTTCGCGGATTTGTCTAAAAATTGGTATTTGTTGGTCACAATAGGTTCCAGCTCCTTTGGCGAAACATTGCATTTATAGGTCCACGATTTGGTATAGCCCCCATATAACGGTAATTCCCGATATTCGGTATTTTAATGGTTTTTGCCACATTTCTTCGCGGATTTGTCTAGAAATTGGTATTTGTTGGTCTTAATGGGTTCTAGCTCTTTTGGCGAAACACTGTATGTATAGGTCCACGTTTTTGTATAGCCCCATATAGCCGTATTTCCCGATATTCGGTATTTTGACGATTTTTGGGACATTTTTCCATAATTATGTCAAAAATTTGGTATATAGGCGTAAAAATGTGATATATTAACATTTTCATTTTGACTTTTGGAATGTACAATAGTAATGTTTTATTTTGCATCATTTTTTTCCATTTTGACTTACTTTTTTCTAATGCACATTTGTAGTGTTTTTATATTTTATTTTTGAATTCGAATATTAATTTGAATTGACTTGATTTCTTGAAAACTGAAATTGATGGCGGGTTACATGGAAGTGTAGTACCGAATTATGTGGTGGCGAAACGAAATAGATGATATCGAAATAATTTAACGCGGTCACACCAAAGTTAAAAGATAATTCAATATCGCTAAAAAATCATTGCAAAAATTCTAAAATCGGAAAAAAATCGAAAAAAAATTCAATGGAATCGAATTTTCAAATAATAGTACATTCTATTGACAAATGTTGTAAGGACCTTTAGCGACAGCGAGCAAGTTTAAGATTTTTTCAATTTGTTATTATTTTTTTGTCAATTTTTTTTTTCTTTTTTCAATTTGCATTATCATATTGAATTCAGTAGATTTTTTTGTGAACAAAATAAAGAATAAATTTTCACAATATACAATTTTTCACCAAAAAAAGTGAAATAAGTGCGAAATAGGATGTTAACTGACATCTACCTTTCAACTCCAGGGCCTACATCGTAGTTAACCCGGAAGATTCGAAAACATTTAAACAAACAGAAGAGACCGAAAAAGCCTTATGGGGCTCATTTCAAAGCGTGGACCTACTTCTTTCATGTGACAATAATCCGTCCAATGAGAGCTCAAAATGCAAAATTCTTTGGGAGTACAATCAGTAAAATACCAAATATGAAGGGTGCAAAATAGTAGAGCGAATAGGACTTTTAGTAAGAAACGGATTTCTATCCTTCCCAAAGATTCAAGATACTTTAAATCGCTTTCGCAGGTCATGATATCGATCATAACTCACGGATAAAGGTACGACCCGATTTCATATTTTTGACATCTTTCTTTCTAAGAGGGTAAAGAACCTATTCGCATAAAATTTGAAATTTTCAGAGTAGGGCCCATATTGGGGTAGGGAACCATCATACAGATAATTGCCACATACGAATTTATTTAAGTAAAGTCCCCACATTGGAATATCCCCAAGTCCACTTTCAAATCTAAAGTGTGGTTAGAAAAGAACATTTTGTATTCTATTGAATTTGTAGATTTGAGATGTACATATATATGAATTAAATTGTGAAAACATGAACAAATTACAAATATAAGAAAGTAGCACTGGACCGAATATTTGTTGAATCATCATTGAATTATACTATGATGAAATATGGACTTTATGGCGTCTCCAACTTACAATTTAAATGGCTCTCAATTTTGAGTTTATAAAACTATTTTTACTTATTTAAATCACGCGAATTTTTTTCAGTTTGACATGCTATGTTGTTCTGCTATATTTTTGATTTGGCCTCTATTTGTCATCTTGGATTATAAGGGGTAGAAGAAAGTTTTCAATGTAGGTCGATGTTTCGGAGTAGTGCCCATATAAAGTTACCTCCTGATTTTACCATATTTCAAAGGATTTGGCTAAAAATGTGTATTTGTATTAAACAAAATATTCAACATATCTACAAATTTTCTCCATGTAATAGTACCCCCTCAAGTCCACCTTTTGGCGGACAAACAGACCCTCAATTTTGACGTGTACAAAATACAGTAAATTCCAAATAACTGCTCATTTGACTGGAAAATTTTGCTACGATTTTTACCATACTGAATATTAATTTGATCCCTTACATGGGGATAAGATTGGTATATACTTTTTAATAGATTTGTATAGCATATCCACACATTTAAAGCCCACGGTTTAAATATTGAAGCCCACGACTTAAATATGGGTACAGGTATTTTAAAACACTTAATCAACCAGTACGTGAACTCTTATATCAGTCATATCTGTGAATAATTATGCTTTGACAAATATGCATAATAGACAAAAACTACGGGACGGCAACGCGGACTTGGCCAGCTAGTAAAATATAATAAATACTACAAATGTACATTAGAAAAAAGTAAGTCAAAATGGAAAAAATCATGCGGTGATTTGGCCCCTGAACCAATTTGCAGATCAAAGTTTCGTTATATTCTTGGTCTTTTGTATAAATCTGAAAATTATATTAAAAAAAAAAATGAAAACTAATATCCTACTTTTTACTTATTTTACAGAAATTTAAAGAATTAAAAGGATCTTCCTCCTGCAAATCATCGTCATCGTCAATTGATATTGTTTCAAGGTTCCGTTTCCAAGCTTCATTTACCTTAACCACTAAAGATTTTATTCCATTTAATATTGTATCACACGAATCTATCATGTCAGATCGCATCTATTTAAGATCAAGTAAAGCATGCAACATAGTTCTATCTTCATCTTCTACTTCATCCAATTTACTGGAAGAGATACAAGTGAAAGGCCGTTCTGAATTACGTATTCCAACAAATATTTATGCGGGCTACTTAAATGTTGAGGATCCGAACGTAAAACATAACTGGAATCGACGCTGGTGTACATTGGACGGTATTCGTATGCAGATATGGCGGGATGAGAATGTATTGAATGAAGTGCCCCTGTCACGTTTGTATCTAAAAGCTAATAAGGATGTAATAGGGCCTGCCCCTAGAAATCAGTGCGCACGTCCACGTTCATTTTACATAACATGCACAATACCCGAATTGAAGGCAAATGCTACAGAGAGGAATATATTTTTCGCTGCTGATACACAAGACGACTTAAATGAGTGGCTAATAAATATAAATCGGACTTTATCATTAATAAATTTTTGGTTATATGAAAGACAATAATTAAAACTATTTTGCGTTGTAATTATACATTTTGTTATATACTAAAAGTTTTTAATCGTTCAAATTTGTATTGCAAGACGTATATGCAACATCTATTAACAAAACCATTTGTCTTTTATATTAGATTAAAATAAATGAGGTATATATAAGGTTAAAAACATTGACTTACAAAATGTTTGTTGTAGTTTCAGCATTCCCCCGGAACGGTGCAACACAAAACACACGTACAGAACAATTTGGATGAGTTTGTAATATGTATTATGTATGAGTAAGTAACGCCCAGGATCAATAACAACTCATAATTGAAAAAATAAAAAATAAAGTATTAATTGATGACCAGGATAATCGATAGCACTACGCATTGCAAAAACGGAAGATTCAATGTAATTGTGCTAAACAAACAGAAAAATTGGAGTTTAGAAGATATTTTTGTGAGTCGTTAACTGTGTCCTTTCAAGTTGCATTGTGTGCCGACAACGATAGATTAAAAGGACGTTTAGATTTACGAATAATATCCACTGGATTTATGAATACGATTTACGTGACATATACGCATATGGAATTGATATTTGAAGTTACTAAATTCAATCTAAACTTGCTTTAAGTCCGTACTCAGAGAGAAGGCGACGGAATTCTGATGCGAATTTACGTCCATCGTGTATAAGCTGTCTCAGACATCTGCAGAAATAGCTGAAGAACTCGTGGTTATAATAATTCTAGGCAGTCTCGTTTATCGTTTTGTTATTGCATTGGAAACGCGAGATGATTCACCAAAATTGTGTGCACTCAAGGTAAAGCGATAAGTGAATATCATCCGCAAATTTGGGAGATGATTATTCCATTCAAACATTTGTGGCACATCGCAAAAGAAACAAAGTACAGGAAGCAAATCCAATGCGAAAATTTGAAACATGGAGAAACAAAGGTGGTCTTTATATTAATAGTTTAATTTAGAGTTCATATATTATTATGTGTGTAAATATATCTGGGTGACGTGGCTCAGTTCGCCGACGGCTTATGTTACCGATCAATCAATCAATCATTGCAGACTAACGACCCAGTCAACGCTGTTGTTGCTGCTTGTTATTATACCCTTCACCATAGTATGGAGGGCATATTAAGTTTGTTGTTGTTACAAACGGAATGGAACACCTCGAAATATACATTTTAGACCCCACAAAGTATATATCATGTTGATCAGCAAAAAATTCTATGTCGATTTAGCGATGTCAGTCCGTCTGTGGAAATCACTCTAGCTTCCGAAGGAAATGAAGGACTGCAGGACTTTTGGTATTGAAAATGGGCCATATAGGTCCACGTTTTCCTATAGCATCCATATAACGGTACCTCCCTATATTCGATATTTTTATAATTTTAGCGACATTATTCACCAGAATTGTTTCAAATTTGGTATTTAAAGTTCGAAATGAATGCTACAGCCTATGGCAGAAAATTGTCTGTGCAAGTCCACGTCTTCGTATAGCCCCCATATAACGGTACCTCCCAATATTCGGTATTTTAGTGATTTTTGTCTCATTATTCACCGGAGTAGTTTCAAATCACGTATTTAGAGTTCGTATTGGGAACTATAGTCTGTGACAAAAAATTGTCTATGCAGGTAGGTCTTTGTATAGGCCCCATACATCTGTACCTCCTACTATTCGGTATTTTGACGATTTTAGGTACAATACACACCGTTATATGTCGTGTTTGAAGTTCGTAATGGATGATACAGCCTGTGACAGAAAATTGTCTATGCAGGTCCAGGTCTTCGTATAGCTCCGATATAACGGTACCTCCCTCTATAGAGTATTTTGATGACTTTACCTACATTATTCACCCTTTTCGAATTTGAATATGGTAATGCCTATGTAGGTCCACGTCGTGTAGACCCCAATATAACGGCTATATTCCGTATTTTTAAGATTTTAAACGAATTTTTAATGCATTTTATTTTTTTTTTATTTTTTTACTACCACTACTACTTTTTAACTTGTTACTACTTGTTTTGGTCATGGACGAAATGCATTGTCCTAACGGCATGTTGTAATGAACAGCGACTTACGTCGTCACAGCGTTTACAAAATGAAATTTAAATGTTAACAAGAAATAATAAAACTAAATACTGAAGTTAATGTATATAAATATTTGTGATTTTTTTTCATATTATTATTAATTAGTGCGGTTGTAAGATATAGAGTTTGAAGTGAGTTCTACCTCCCGTGGCAGAACCGGTATGGAAACATTGTGCATACTAGTTCACGATTTTCATATAACGGTACCCACTAATATTCGGTATTTTGATGGTCCTAGCCACATTTCTCCAAAAAATTGTTTTTAATTTGGTAGTTAAGAATAGCAATAGATAACAAACCTTGTAGTAGAAAAGAAAATATAAGCTCCTGTTTTAGTATGGCTCCCATATAATATTTATATTTAAAAAAACTTTAACTTCATTCTCCTACACATCTATTATTTGCAGTTTAAAATGAAAAACCTTTGGTGGAGAGTATTAAAAGTCCCTGCCCGGAAGAACTTGGAGTTTTTTACTTGTCTGTTTGTTATAATCACGTCATCTTTCGAACGAATTGAGATAGAAGGCTAAAATTTTGCACACGTGTGTATTTTGCTAGTAGGCAGGTTAAGTTCTTAAATGGGTCATGTCGGCCCACGTATTCGTTTGGCCCCTATATAACGGTACCTCTCAATATTCAGCATTTTGATGATTTTAGCGACGTTATTCGCCAGATATTTGAAGTTCGCAATGGATACTTTAACCTATGACAGAAAATTGAAAAGTTTTAAAGGACTTTCTTAATTTTCAAATTCGTTCAAAATGTGGAGGGTTTTTAACTTAGTTCCTTTTTTATTTGTTTGTAACCTATGTTGTAGCGCATTGTCTGCGCTTTAAAGTAAGTGTCTAGTTCTCCGTAAGGAGCTCAGTACGTCAATAATTTGCATTTTTTGGCATACTTCTATACCATTTTCAAATTACAATTTTTCCTTATTTTCGATATATTGAGCAGGTTTTAACGGCAGGCAGTTCGATTTTATTAAATGTAGAGATCTGTATATTATAAAGGTCTATGTTGGTCTTGTTTTAAATGTAGAGATCTTCTTGTTGATGATTGCCTTTTTAAGGAAAGTAAGTCTGAAATCGAGAGTAAAAGAAAGATTTTAATTTATATTAGAAGAAAACTTAAAAATCTTAAAAATGCTGTTGACAAATATTTCTGATGACTCTCCTAAATGAAAAACCATCTGATGGATGGATGTCTGATGCTCTTTTTATAAAGGACCAAGATCATCGACATGTATTGTGCCTGAAGCCTGCACCGCGTTATATACACTACTGACTTGCCAACAAATTTTAATTATATTCTTTAATTGAACTACATTGCATCATATAACATATGTAAATAAAAACACTTTATACGTATTTGATCTAAAGAATTAAAATGTCAAATTATTAATTGTTATCAATATTGTCAATACGATTTTGGGGCTTATTTACACGGCATCAACAAAAATTTCAAATGCTTTACTCAATAAGTCTTAAAGAAATGTTGTTGTTTTAACGAGTTTGAGGCATTTTAAAGACATTTTGAAGAAAGTTTTAATAGTATACATGTAGCTTTCGATATAACTTCAATTATAACTGTGTAATTGAAATACCAAACCCACTTACTGATGTCGTACAGACCCTAATATTAACTTCTGCCATTATAAATGATGATGAACACTATTTGAACACTACACTGAAATATTGAAAGTATTCTTCTGCAAAGAATATATAAAACAACTGAAAACTCAAGATATTGTCAACGTTTAATAAATGTGGGACAAAATCTAAAAATCTTTTTAAATTCCAAAAGCAAGACACGGAAACTTTCCAACTTGAAAGTAGTGAATATTCTGATGACTCATTGATTGCTAATTTATTTGCTGCGTTTTTACCCGAATACTTCTAACGCCGTCTTCCGAACGATGATGTGAAAGTTTACATTGCTCAGTGGTCGAGGTCGTATGGGAACAACGGCCAAAAATACTTTCAGTGCAGATAACAATATGAATCTTTGGTTATGGTAAAAAACAAGTAAAACTAGAAGGTAAGTTCGGCCAGGCCGAACTTTTAATACCCTCCACAATTTCAAAAAAAAAAAAAAAAATTGAATAATTTAAAAAAATCCTAAAACTACCACTTAAATGAAAACCGTTATATGGGGACTATACAGGGTGAGATAAAAAAACTGCAACAAAGCCAAACGCCATAATGTTTACATTTTTTTAATTTCATTGAATGAAAGCAAAAGATGTAAACGGCATCAAATTTTAGAATAATTTTATATTTGTTCGAATTGGTCACCTTTGGCACGAATTACGGCCTTCAAACGGCCAATGAAGTCCTGGGGTATTTGGACACATTCCCGGCGAAGCGCTTGCTTGAGGTGATCGACACTTTGGTATTTTTTAGTGCCAACCTTGCTTTCCAAAATACTCCAGACACAAAGTCCAACGGATTGGTATCCGGAGATTTTGGTGGCCATTGTGCGCTGGAAATGAAGCAAGGAACTTCATTTTGTAACCATTTTTGGGTGGCGCGTGCTGAGTGCGATAGTGCTGAGTCCTGTTGGAATGTCCAAGGTCTGCGGCCAAATGTTTGCGTGCCCAAAGCTTTAATGCACTCTTCAGAATATTTTCGCGATAATATTCGGCATTTGTTCTGATGCCACGGTCAATTAACACGAGCGGAGAGCGACCATCGGCTGTTATGGCGGCCCACACCATCGCCATGGCCGTAAACACGATCATTTTGTTTGTTTACAAACTGATGGACTACGAATGTTTTATCATCGGAGAAAACCAAATACGGCTGTTCACCTCTTTCGGTCAAACGAAGCAACTATTTAGCTCTTTTGAATCTATTTTCTTTTTATTGCGGAGTAAGTTCTTGATTTTTTTTGGAATTGCAATGGCTTTAACCCGAGCTCAGTTTTTAATATTTAATATAATGAGCTGTCACTGGAATAATTTCAACAGCTGTCGGACGAGTGGCTTAGAAGTGACAGCAGTGTGAAGTTGGTTGTTTTGCTGTTTTTTCATCTCACCCTGTATGAAGATGTGGACTTGTATACGATTTTTTTTGTCATAGTTTGTTACAATTACGGTTAATAATGTCGCAAAATCATGAAAATGCGGAGTATACCGAAGAAGTGGACCTGTGCAGAAAATTTTCTGTCTCAGGTTGTAGTACCCATTAGGATCTTCCACTAGGAAATTTTAAACAATTCCGCTGAATAATGTTGTTGAAATCATCAAAATACCGATTATCGCGATGTATCGTTATATGGGGGCTATACGAAGACTAGGACCTGCATACAAAAATTATTGTCATAGGCTGTTGTACCCATTACGAACTTCAAATACGAAATTTTAAATAATTCCGGTAAATAATGTCGCTAAAATCATGAAAATACCGAATATTGGGAGGAACAGTTATATGGGAGCTATACGAAAACGTGGACCGACATGGCCCATTTACGAATTTATCCTGCATACTGATAAACTATGCATGTATGCAAAATTGTAGCCTTCTATTTTAATTCGTTCGAAAAATAGCGTGATTACAATAGACAGACAGACGGACATCGCTAGATCGTCTTAGAATTTTACGCTAATCCAGAATATATTACTATGTAGGGTCTATTATGAATTCGAGGAGTTACAAACGGAATACAAAGTTAATATACCCTCCATAGAATGGTAGAGGGTATAAAAATGTGACAAACTGGACATGGTCTGTGCATCTTTTGGCATGGTTCCCACGTTCTAAAGAGTTAAAGAATAAACTTACTGAAAATAATTTGGGCCTTCTGGTAGAGCCCCCCTGTAAAGGTACCTCCAAAAGAAGAAGTGTTCTTTATACACATCCATTCCAAGTTTTATTATTTTCACATTTTTTGTAAACAAACTAAAATAAGAATTCAATATAAGTTATTAATGGATATTTATAAATTCCAGTGATATTCAAGTAAATCAAATACAGGTTTTAATAATATAGATTTATTATTGTTTATTAACGTTCGCTGTCCTGTTGTAAAAGGAACAGAGATCAGAAGAAGACGGTTAATAATATCTGTATTTGTATTAAAATATTATGTTCTGTGGGAGGAAGGTAGTACCATGGATATCTTTTTTAGCTCTTTAGCAGTTTCCATTTAATTTTTTTCGACATTAATTACATCTTTATCAATCTCTGTTATCTCCGCAGATAAGCTTAAACTTTTAAAGATCCTCTCGCAGTATTGCCGGCGTTTGAAGCTCCACTGCCTCCAACTTTTGGCTTATATAAAATTAAGCAATTGGGCATAATATACACATCTGACAAAATCTGAGAGTTAAATGAGAACTTTTAGAATCTTAGGACCATTACTAATAGCGTGAAAAAATCACATTGGAGGACTCAGGGGGGAAGACAATTAACAATTGAACTGAAATCCAATTTTATTGTCAAAATTAATATTTAAGGGCAACTCAGAACACGCACATCTTGTACACAACTACTAAAAACTCAAATTAAGTCAATACCTTGCTTTTCAATAATTATGCCATGACTTGTCATTTTGAAATGTATTTAATTTTGTAATACAGATCTATTTTTGCTCCACAAAGCAACTAACTACATTTTATTTTTTTATGTATTCTCGAAGTGGGCTGTTAGAATGAAGTCATTATTGTGTTTTCTAAAAAGCTTAACCCCTCCCTTAAGAGTTCATGTGCGCACATTTGACAATGAATATTCGATTTTCATTTTTTGAATTCTGGCCAATGGATGCGACGACTGTGCATTGCAAAGTTACCTTCCACATTTTTTGAAATGTTCGGATTAAGATCCCTTGAAATCCCTCGATTTAGGGGATATTGTTTTTTCGGCAATATTGAATTACAAGAATTATTTTTGTCGAAAATGTAATTTTACAAATGAGTCACGAAAGGGGTAGTTTTGGTCCTTTTTAAAAGTAAGGTTGAAAACTCCCTCTAAACGGCAATGTAGAAGAAGAGCATTGACCATACAAAGGGACTTCTATTGTATGAGATACATTTTGGTACAATTTGTCATATCGGCTCATGAAGAAATCAAATAATTTTCAGCCAAATCGATTGGAAAATATGCCTAAATCCGTTGCAATAACTAATGTCGGGGGCATCTTTATATAAGGGCTGCGCCATTGATAATATAACTACATAATGAGAACAATGCCAAAATATCCCAAATTTGAAATGGAAATTAGAAATGGAAAACATGACCAAAACGTAAAAAAAATTGAAATCGGAGTTATCCTTAACTAGAGGCTATTCTAAAAAGTGGACAGTGAAATTATAAGAAAACTTGAAGCGAATAGGTAAAAGTCCTGAACTTTTCAAAAATAAACAAGCTTTTTTTAGAAACATACGTTTTTGATATGTTATGTTTTGATATGTTTTGTAGTGTATAACAGCTGGCCCGGTCCCAATTGCCAGCCCGTAGTTTTAGTCTTTAATGTATTTTTGAAAGCACATAAGAGACACAATTTTAGGTTTTAATTTGAGAGTAAGCAACTTAAAAAATATAGCACATCTATATACAAGTATATATCAACTGTTTATATTAGCCCCATTTAAGAGTTCAGCTTAATTTTTAATATTGTAAAGAGCTTAGCAAAATTTTCCATTCAAATGACCTGTAGTTTGAAATTTGCAATGTTTAGAAGAAGATCCGTCTGTTTGTCCGTCAATCGCTTAAATCTTCGAAGAGGTTTTCTAACACCTTAGAGACAAAGATGCGAAATAGGTGTCAAATCAATTGAAACATGTGGCCAATACTCCGGAAGTAGCCGAAATCTTGGGTTATATATGAGGGCTATACCAAAAAGTGTGCCTATACTTATAATTCTTTAAAATAATGCTTTCTTCTTTCTAAAAACTCAAATTACCAAAATTTTTGGAAATTAGTTTGAAAATTATGGCTAAAATTAAAAAAAAAAACTTGAAATTATGGTAAAACCTTATGTGGCGGCTATCCCATAATATTGACTTACATTACCCATATATTGTACAAATGATTCTACACTTAATACATAGGACTGTAGCAAATGTAAAACTCTGTCGCAAATATAGAACAAAATATTTGAACCCCTTTGTGTTTGCTTAATGCCATATATAGTAGGCCCTAAAAAAGTTTAGCATGGGAACCCAAAACCCTTCTGGAATTTTGATCTACTAACCAATTATCCAATCCACTAAGAATTGCGCGACCCCCAGATTGGCTGTTGCACAATGTCATTATCTCTAATTGCGCATGGTCCGCCGTATAGCGCTACACGCAATAAAAGTATCTTGAATGTTTCAGAAGAATTTTCGGAGGATATAAATCGTTTTATTACTCTTTTTATTTCCGGTATTTCGCTGATTGCAGCCCCAATGAATTTTGCATTTTGGATTTCCATTGGAGGGATTATTGCAATATGTAGGAGGTAGGTTAACGCTTCGATATGGGCCCCATACAACTGTGTCGGCCATTTTTATACCCTCCACCATACATAGTATGGAGGGTATATTAAGTTCGTCATTCCGTTTGTAACTCATCGAAATAATCATTTTAGACCCAACAAAGTATATATATATATATATTCTTGATCAGCGTAAAATTCTAAGACGATTTAGCCATGTCCGTCCGTCTGTCCGTCTGTTGTAATCACGCTACAGTCAAAACGAATAAAGATAGGAAGCTAAAATTTTGCACAGCTCTTTTGTCTGCAGGTAGGTCAAGCTCGAAGATAGGCTATATCGGTCCACGATATCGTATATCCCCCATATAACGGTACCCCCCGATATTCGGTATTTCGATGATTTTAGCCACGTTTTTAAACGGAATTGTCTGAAATTCCACACAAGGAGTTCCTTGCGAGTACTTTATCCCCTGAAAGAGAATGGTCTATATATAGGTCCACGATATCGTATATCCCCCATATAACGGTACCCCCCGATATTCGGTATTTTGATGATTTTACCCACATTTTTTAATGGAATTGTATGAAAATCCACACAAGGAGTTCCTTGTGGATACTTTATCCCTTGGTAGAGCATTATCTACATATGTCTACGACAGCGTATATCCCCCATATAACGGTACACCCCGATATTCGGTATTTTGATGATTTTAGATACATTTTTCAACGGAACTGTCTGAAAATCCACACAAGGAGTTCCTTGTGGATACTTTATCCCTTGGTAGAGCATTATATATATATGTCCACGACATCGTATAGCCCCCATATAACGGTACCCCCCGATATGCGGTATTTTTATGATTTTAGCCACATTTTTCAACGGAACTGTCTGAAAATCCACACAAGGAGTTCCTTGTGGATACTTTATCCCTTGGAAGAGCATTATCTATATATGTCCACGACATCGTATATCCCCCATATAACGGTACCCCCCGATATTCGGTATTTCGATGATTTTAGCCACATTTTTAAACGGAATTGTCTGAAATTCCACACAAGGAGTTCCTTGCGAGTACTTTATCCCCTGAAAGAGAATGGTCTATATATAGGTCCACGATATCGTATATCCCCCATATAACGGTACCCCCCGATATTCGGTATTTTGATGATTTTAGATACATTTTTCAACGGAACTGTCTGAAAATCCACACAAGGAGTTCCTTGTGGATACTTTATCCCTTGGAAGAGCATTATCTATATATGTCCACGACATCGTATATCCCCCATATAACGGTACCCCCCGATATTCCGTATTTTGATGATTTTACCCACATTTTTCAACGGAATTGTCTGAAATTCTACACAAGGAGTTCTTTGTGAGTACTTTACCCCCAGATATAGATTTGTCTATATAGATCCACAATATAGTATATCCCCCATCTATCGGCACCTTTCGATATTAGGTATTTTAAAGATTTTAACTGAATTTTTAATGGATTTTTTTTTTTTTGAAAATATTCTAATTAGTTTCAAATGGTGGAGGGTATTCAAAGTTCGGCCCGGCCGAATTTACTGCTTTTTTACTTGTTGTTTATTTAGAATGCGTCCGCATCTTCCAGCTGAAGCACGATGTAGGTTCTAGGATTGGAAAGATAGATGCTAGTCGGGGAAGATCACATTTGACTTCGTATTGAGCACTAATTTAATTGTCTTCATCTTATTTTCAGAATTCAGAGTAATAAAACATATAGCATGTCAAATTGAAAAGGTTTCATGCGGTACTATAAAAACTATAAAAAACTACGAAATTTAAAAAAAAATATATGTCATAATGGTGTGAATTGTCAAAATCAGGCCTGCCATTCTTGAGTTATAAGCGGAGAGCTAACAAAACTTTCTTTTGTTTCGCCCGAAGGCTCACAATGAAATCTGATCTAGAACAATTCTTCGTTTGACACTTTCCACGAAAATTGAAGCATAATGGAAAGCATGACTTAGATTTGAATCGACAATTTAAATCTGAAGCACACAATTTTCGCTTGCAATATATAAATTTCGAATGTAATATATTAAAAGCTATTGTACGTGGATATATTGTTTATTCTGAGATTCATAGTAAAATTGTTGACACCTTTTACCTAAAACGACATTTTACTTTTAGGCGTGAACTCGAAAAAAAAGCCGAGGAAAAATTGATAAGAAAACAAGGATTTATTTTCGTGTATTTTTTTTAATGTTGATGCAAATATTTTTTTATATACAATGGAATTAGGGAAATTTGATGAAAAATATTTTTGTCTTCAATGTTAATCTTCTAGAACGATACTTTCTGGGATATTTTCTCACATAAACTATTTTGATTTTGTATGCATTCAAAATTTTATATACGAATAGTTTGAGGTTTTTAAATTAAAACAAACTTAAGAATATAATAAAAACGAATGTAATGTTTTTGCTTTTCCTTCAGGAGCGTAGACAAAGATATCGCTCGGTCTACCAACACGTGAACATGCCATGTACAGCTGACCAAGAGAAAAAAACAGGAACATGCCATACAAGAAGAGTTTGTCCTTGGGATTAATCAACTGTAATAGCAAATGCCAAACGTACAGGGAACTGCATTCTTTTAAAGTTTACCGGCATTTCTGTTGCTATTAGAAGGATTTAATGTAACAATGGTTAGGTTAGGTTACAGGATGTGTGGTTGTGTAAAAACAACCACTCCACTCGGAGACCTATTGGCCCATTGTGATCATCCTAATTTAGAAAAAATGAAAGTGAAAAAGTTAGGAGGTTAGAGCAGAATAGATAGGAAATAAAAGAGTTAGTGGGTTTGCATCCACGGTGTAGTCAGCGTGTCGTCCTTAGCCATTTTAGTCTTCTGGCTAACTGAAGAATAGCTACTGGCTCGGTTTCGGAGAGGCATGACAAATCGGGCAGAATTTGCTTACCTAGAAGCCTATGCCTTACTCCGATCAGGGTAGGACAGTGACAGAGTAAGTGTCCATCCCGTTCATTGATTCTGTTTTCCAACAGCTCTATGGCCATTCTGACAGCAAAAATCTCTGCCTGAAAAACACTACAGTCGCTGTTTAGTCTGAAAGATCGTTGGATACTTAAACTTTCACAGTAGACTCCAGCCCCCGATCCACTTTCCATCTTTGAACCATCAGTATAGGCAGCTATACCGTTAAAAGGTGGAGTGCCACGGGACCAGATATCCCTGTTTGGTATGCGGATGTCGAGTAATTCAAAGCTGTGCCTAGGGAGTATATAGTCACTAGCTAGCCTGATAACTTACGTTCTCCACATACTTAAGAATGACAGAGTGTCCGATGGATTGACTCCGCCATTGTCCCAGTTCATTGAGTCTCAGGGCACACCTAGCAGATAGTTCCTCTACAAATTAGCCTAGCGGCTTTAAATTAAGTAGGGTATCTAGAGCGGATTGTGGCGTGTTCCTGACCGCACCTGTAATTAGTAGCGATGCAACTCTTTGAACTTTATCAATATTCTTGCAGAGGGTGGTTTTCCTTAAGGAATGCCATCAAACAAGTCCCCCATATGTTAGGATTGGTCGGACGATTGACTCATATATCCATCGGATAATATGGGGTTTAAGCCCCCAACTCGCTCGCTCCTCGATATTCCTCTTCCAGCTTAGTTTCTGGTCTAGAATAGTACCGAGATATTTTGCTTCCAAAGAAAGGCTTAGAATTACACCGTCCAGCATTGGTAGAGAGAAGACAGGTATTTTCCGCCTCCTTGTAAAGAGTACGAGCTCAGTTTTGGATGGGTTCACGCCTTAACCATTGCCGCGCCCATCTGGATAGTTTAACTAGAGCTCCCTGCATTAGATCCGAAACAGTTTGCAGAAACTTCCCAGCAATCAGCAGGACCACATCGTCGGCGTAAGCCACGACCTTTGTTCCGCTGCGTTCCAGATCGAGTAAAATGCTGTTTATCACCAGAAGCCAAAGCAGTGTGACAAAACGCCTCCTTGTGGAGTACCCCTAGTGACCGTTTTCCTAACAGAACACTCCCCGATGCTTGAGTTGATGATTCTGCTGCTAAGCATAACATCAATCCAATCAATGAGAAGTGGTGGCACACTAAGTCTTTCGAGAGAACTATGAATTGCCTCAATTGTAATATTGTTGAAAGCCCCCTCGATATCGAGGAAGGCCGCCAACGTGAAACATGATCTGTTCAGGTTCTTCTCTATATAACCCACAACGTCATGTTGCGCTGATTCAACGGATTTGCGTTTCATATGGGCATGCTGAGCAGTGCTTAGCGATGTCAAGGGTATAGAGATCTGATCTCTATGTCTATTAGTCTCTCTAACGTTTTCAATAAAAAGGACGAGAGACTGATAGGCCTGTAGTCTTTTGGAAGTACATGGCTTGGCTTCCCAGCTTTGGGAATGTAAGTGACTGTTACTTCCCTCCACAATAATGGAATGTGAGAAAGACGCAAACAAGCCTTAAAAATCACTTCCAGGAATGGTATTATCATCGTCGACGCATGCTGTAGCATAGCGGTGAAAATGCCATCTGGACCCGGTGACTTGAAAGGTTTGAATGAGTTTATGGCCCACAAGATCTTGGGGGCGTTTACAATTCTATCAGCCAGACTTACGTCTTCCGTTCCACGATGCTGACTAGGCAGATCTACCAATCGGTCATATACCGCATCAGAGCAATTCGGAAAGTGAGTATTGGCTAGTAGATTGAGAGTCTCTAGACCTGAGTCAGTCCAGCTACCGTCAGCCCGCTTTATGCTTCCAATGGATTTTGGATCCTTTGAAAGTACTCTACCGTCGCGTTGACATCATCTATGGACTCGGTAAAACACACCCAAGACCGTCTTTTGGCCTTCTTGATCTCACTATTGTACTCAGTTTGGTCTTGTTGGCCCTGTTGTAGAAACGTCTGCTTGTCTTCCTGAGCTGGGCTAGGTCTTTTGACCACCATACAGGCTGGTGCCTTTTTCCCGGGAAGGTTAGCGGACAAGCTCTTTCATAGCTACCGATCAAGATCTTTGTTAACAACTTGACAGAGTCGTCCACATCCGATGCAGAAGCCACTGGAAGATCTCCAGTGGACTTTAGCTTCCATGCAGTGTGCTCTGCAAATTGGTTCCATCGAGCCTTTCTCGAGTTCCTATGCGGTTTTTAATGCAATCCCTCTACCGAAATTTGGAATGTTTTTTTTTCCGGTGATCCGAGAAGGAGCACTCAGTCGAAACTTTCCAGTTCAGTATGAGCGATTCATCCATGTTAGTGAGAGTGAGATCTATGACCTCCTCTCCATTCTTGTTACAAAGAGTTGCCTCCTTTCCCCGGTTACAAATTTTGAGATTATGTGTTAAAATAAAATCAAAAATGGACTCACCTCTGGCATTAGTGTTGCTGCTGCCCCATTGAGAGTGGTGAGCGTTGGCATCACATCCAACGATGAGACCGCCTTTTCCACCCAATTTTGTGACCAGCTCCTCTACCACTTGTCCTGGCGGGTCGGGGTATTCGAAGGGTAGGTACAAGGAGACGAGGAAGATGATTTTGCCCGTCCGAGTCTCCAGTCTGACCGCCGTGGCGTCTCCTCCGCTGAAATTATTGAGGAAGATTAAGTTCAAGTTTTTCCTAGCAACGATACACGTTCTAACCTTTTCCCCGTTGGAGGTGGCATAGGTGATGAACCGCTCACTCCCTAGTCCAGTTACCTTATTCTTAAAGATGTAAGGTTCCTGGACCAGGGCTATGTCAACTTCAAGCTTGGAGAGGGCTAGGAGAAGCTCAGCCCCTGCTGCCTTACAGTGATGCAGATTTATCTGCACGATGTTAAGCAGCTGTGGCTTCGTTCTTCCTACTGCGACAGCGGCGTTAGACGGAACCGAATCCATCCTGTGCCGAAGTGCAGTTTCCCCCCACGCGCCTGAAGGTGTTCCTGGCCAGCAGTATCAACAGATACCTTTATGACCAGGCCTCCTCCCTCCGTACTTGAGCAAACTAAGCGCCACCTGTCCGTACAGAGATTGGGATGTTTCCCCAATATTGTCAGCACGCGTGATGGGTCCACAGAGGGCGGCGGCACCCATGCTGCCAATATCCTCCTGCAGGGGATTTCCTTCAGGGATACAGCAGCAAGTGCACTTCCATCCCAAAGTCCTTGAAGGCCAGCTATTGCTGTCACAAGAAAGTTCTTCGACTCCTCATTTTCGCAGCAGATGACCTTCACTCCCTTGTAGACGGTAGCACTGCCAAATTGTAGCCTAGAGGGATCATCCCCTAGAAAAACCTGCTCCCTCAGACGGTCCTCAATGAGAAGCCACCGACTTTCGCTGATTTTGCCTTCCGGCTCAGCTTGGTCGATGACCGCTACACGGAGATTGTCCGGATATAGGGTTTGGGAATATTTCCTCTTCCTTGAATTCTGGCTCGAAGGTTGTGGGTTGGTGGTGGCAGACTTAGCCTTAGCAGACTTAGGATCCACTGAGGCTGTTTCTACCACCGAAAACGCAGTTGGCGGAGGAGGAAGTTTGCCCGTTGACGGTTTCTTTGCCTCGCGGTGTGGTTCCTCCGTTGACCGTCCTCTTAATCAGGGCCTTATCCCTCTCTGTAATCTGTAGGGGATCACGACCGATGAAGCTTTTACAATACCTCACCGATCGTTTGTATCCCCTTCTTATTTTTCCCTCCTTCGATTCGGTTCAATGTAACAATACAACGGATTTATTTATTAATGATCACTTGATTGATGATTGATTGATTGGTTACTCCGATTCTGATGCTATATCTCCAGTTCCAAGTGGATTTTTAAAACTTTAAATAGCCAATGCTACTTTCAGGCGATGTTGTAGTATATTTGGAAATTTGCATGTTTGTTCAGTGAATTTTGAGTCTACCATATGATATAGCCCATGTTACCTTCAGGCGATGCTATAATATATCTGGAAATATTTAAGAAAATATGTTTAGCGGTTTCTGAGTCAATAAATTCAAAATTTTATATGGGAATATTTTGTGGTGTTCATATAATTTAAATTTTCAATTAAATTGTTGTTGTTGGTCTACGTTCCTTATTAAAACAATATCCGTATCTGAACCGGTTTCAATGTAAATTGACAAAATTTATTTTTAGACCAACGTCGGTCACACATTCCAAACTTTTTTGAAATTTAACATACGAAGCGTGTTTGGTGCATAAAATAAATAAAATCGGACGAAGAGCTTGATCATCCTTACTTTACCAAAGGATTGTTTGTAAGTCTGATTCGTTTAATATTAGAATATGGTTACATATCATGGAGCAAATGCAGTTTTTAATTTCCGCTTTACGAAACTTAGTCCGCCTTTTAAGAGTCGCCACTTGAAAGTAGACGTAATCTTAAACAATATTTTTATATTTTAGTTTTTGCGACCAATTTTGTGCTGCAAACACCAACATAGGATAAGTATACGTTCTTCAATCGAAGAAGGTACCACAGCCTCAATTCCATGAATCTATGTTTAATTCACATAAGGAGTACAATACGCTATAACATTGCTCAAAACCATGCTGATATGCCATGAATAATATAAAGTTTTGGCAATATGTTTTAAATATGGAAGACTCTCTTATTTGTAAACTCTCAGAAGATCGGCGGTTGTTAGAGTCGTTTTCAAAATTTCGTATGAAATAATATTTTTTTAAGATTTTTTTATAGAATTTTTCATACATTTGAGTGAAAATAACAACAAGTTTTCATATCTTAAATACTATTATTTTTATATTTATAATAATAATAAAAACAATAATAGTAATAATAACTAGAAAAATTATTCAATCTTTCGGCAGCAAAAGTTGAACGCTCATAGCGTATAGTATGAGTGTCAATCAGAGAATTGAATTCGCAAAAGAAAAAAGGTTGTGTAATAAATGCTTAGTAAGTTGTGATATTTCTCAGGAATGCCTTAGTTTTCATTGGTGTATGTTCTGTAAGAAAGAACACTAAACTTCATTTACCAAATAACGTACAAGTGAGGTCTACACTACCAAGAATCGTACAAAGAGATAATCAAAACACACAAATTGGCAAATGTTCTGAAAAAGCTTGTTTCAATATTTGTGGACTGAGTGCCTAGTTCTAATAAAGTGTGTTCTGGCGTGTTGTGAATTTGCAGCAGAAGTTTTAATTGTGCAAAATTTTCATCGATGAAATACTAGTGTGTTGCAGTTTCGAGACAAATGCAAAGTGGACTTATACAGTTGTCGGGGTAGACTGCAAAACAACCCTCCTTGAAAAGCGTGAATTCATTAAGCTTTGTCGGGTTCCAGGACATAGCAACAGAGTGGTTTGATCTAACGAGTGATGAGACTGCCAAACCATCGATATGCTTCAACAAGTTTCTCATCGAAGACTCTGGTAAAAGGTGGCCCTTGGAAAATGTTTGCAATGAATTTAAGACCAACTGGACGGTTTTTTTTAGAGAAGAACAAGCTCCCTAGTAGACATATTGACTGACGACAGCAGTATCCTATATATGACCTCAAAATGGGATAACAGTGTTTCTGACTATTGCACAGTGGTCGAGGTCGTATGGGAACAGCGGCCAAAAATACTTTCAGTGCACATATCAATATGAATCTTTGGTTATGGTACCTTGATGGGATAAAAATAAAAAATGTGACAAAATGGATATGGTCGATGCATGTTTTGGCATGGTCCCCTTACAACGTACCTCCCGAATAAGGGTTATTTGCCCAATTCTTGTCACATTTCTACACCAGATTGTAATGTGATTTGATATTTTACGTTCTAAGGAGTTAAAAAATAATCTTACTGAAAATTATTTGGAACGGTCCGCCTTTACCTGCGGGTCCCCCTGTAGAGATACCTCTTAAAATAGAAGTATTTTTTATATAAATCAATTCCAAATTTGATTTTTGTAAACAAAATAAAATAACAATTCAATATAAAATTAAATCAAAGTTAAATTTTGCACAAATAATTTGTTTGACCCAAGGCCCGATTGAAATTGTATATAATCGGTCATTTAGGTATAGCTCCCATATATATTTTCATCCAATTTGCCTTATATTGTGCACCAAACTTGTATCAGATCAAATAGTATGGAATATACGTGCGACCAGAACTCTGTAACAACGATATTTGGGGAAATATATCACATATAACTGAGAAATACCCTTGCTAAATTTTATCGAGATCGGTAAATATTTGGATATGGCTCCCATATATATCTTCGTCCGATTTGCTTTTTATTGTGCACCAAACGTGTAATATTAGCCCAAATGGAATGGAATTTGGTACTTACGGCCAAATTGAGTCTGGAAACCAGTATGCCAAATTTGGTGGAAATCGATTCAGATATAGCTATAGCTCCCATACATATTGTTCATCCGATTTGTTGAATTTGCTCTGCATAGCCGTAATGTGGACTCCGTAGTAACGATATTCGGGGCAATATATCAAATACAGCTCAGAAATACCTTTGTCAAATTTTATCGAGTTCGGTTCAGATTTAGATATGGCTCTCATATATATCTATCCGATTTCAAGATAATTCTGCACCAAATGGATAATACAAGCCCGAATTGAAAAGGCGCAAACGTCTCGACAAATTTAGTAGAAATCGATTCAGATGAGGATATTCCTCCCATATATTAGTTCCTTTGGACTTTTTATTATTACTATAATCATATGATTTAATTCTTACAAATTCCCCATTAAAAACTTTATTTGTTATGTAAGGCTCTACTAAATATGCAAAGTGGTGTAGGGTAAAATGAAGTCGGCTCCGCCCAACTTTAAGACTTTCTTTACTGGTTATTGTTTGGTAACGTTCGCTGTCCCGTTATAAAAGGGTCAGAGCTCAGAAGAAGACGGTTAATAAGATCTGTGTTTGTTGAAACACGAGACTTTTTTCGGGTATGATTTAGTCGAAACTTTTTTATATCTTTGTTTCTAAACTCCACGGCCTCCTCCTATAATTATCTAATCTATACAATGACAAATTTCTAAAGTCGGGTGCATGTATTAAAGTTTTATGAACTGTGGGTGGAAGATAGTGCCATGGATATCTATTTGTTAATTTTTTAGCAGTTTCCAGTGCAATGGCCTTACATTTTTCAGCATTAATCAGAAGACAATGCTCGCAACATTATTGAACACCCCTCAATTACATCCTTATCAATCCCAAACAACAAAAACATATTCTATGTCACTAGCACCATAGAACTGACAAAATTGCAGCGAAGTCACTTCAGTATATTGGGCATAACATACAAATCTGACAAAATCTGAAAGTTAAATTAGCACTTTTAAAATCGTAGGGCCATTACTAATGGCGTGAAAAGAATCACATTGGAGGATTCAGGGGGGAAAACAATTAAAACTTTACCTGAAATCCAATTTTATTTTCAAAATTAATCTTAAAGGCAACTCAGATCACTCACATTTTCTATATTATACACAACTACTAAACACACAAATTACTGCACTAAAAATAAGTCAATACCTTGCTTTTCAATAATAATGCAAAGATTTGTCGTTTTAAAATGTATTTAATTTTGTAATACAGTTCTATTTTTACTCCAATTTTTCACTGAAAAAAGCAAATACCTACATTTTCTCTTTTTTGATGCTATTCTCGAAGTGGGCCGTTAGAATTAAGTCAATTGTGTTTTCTAAAAAGCTTAACCTCTTAAGAGTTCAGGTGTACACATTTGACAATGAATATCTGATTTTCATTTTTTTATTTTGGCCAATAGCAGCGACCACTGTGTATTGTAGACAATGTGAATATGAAGGAGAGCTGGAGATATTTGAGCACATGTCCCATGTTATTAAACAAAAGACGTTGGCTATTTGGTAGGTGGGAGATAAGAACTCGAACGTTTTTCTCAGACATAGATCCCACCATCATCTGTTTTCTAAGAGCATTTCCTGGCTAGTAAAACCATCCTGCTAACTATTCTCTCTACAACATATTTATCTTTCCCGTTATTACCATCAAAAACATTTTTCTTCCCAGGCTGAAGCTGCGCATCCTTAAACCAAACTGGATCAAAATTGAGTTTGTTACCGATGCTGACAATTAATATTTCGGGCTTGGGAAATATCATGGTAAAATAATAAGGAAAAATCATTTCAAAAATACATATTCATCTATGAATTTTCTGAAATTTACAACGTCAAATTTCACTGCATCTGTGATACACATTTTGACAATATTTATGTATGTATGTTTATTGACCAATATCGACGAAAAATTTGGATTTCTGGAGTTTATGTGAGATTCATTGGAATGTCAATGCCCAACAAAAATTGATTATTGAGACGTAATTAATTCACCCCTTTGCAAAAATACTTCTGGATTTCTTTGTTTAAATTTAAATGTTTAAATGTACCTACAATATATTCTTCATTAATTATTTATCTATCATTTATTTCAATTAGTTATTAGTTATTAGGAAACGCCTCTAAATACGAGTATAAATATATATATATTCATGATCAGCATAAAATTTCAAGTCGATTTAACGATCTCCGTCTGTCTGTCAAAATCACGATACAGCCCATATTATTTGACGTAGAGCTTTTAAATTTGGCACAGTATCTATAATGAGATATATCGGTCCACGTTTTGGGATAGCCCACATTTAAAGAAAGCTCCCGATTTTCGGTATTTAAATAGTTTTAGCCAAATTTTTCCACCAATTTGTCTAAAAATTGGTATTTGTAGCTTCAGTGGAGGAACATTGTTAATAGGTTGTCGTATATCCCCAATATAAGGGTACCTCCCGAAATTCCACGGATTTGTCTAAAAATTGGTATTTATAGTTTGCTCCGGTGGCAGAATATTGAATATCTAAGTCCAAGTTTTACTAAAGCGCACATATAACGGTACGTTCGGATATTCGGTATTTTGATGATTTAAGCCACATATCCTAATAGATTTGTGTGAAATTCGGTATTTTTACTTCATAATGGGTTCTGCAACCGGAGGCAAAACATTGCCAATATTGATTAACGGTTTCTATACAACGGTTCGGTGTTTGAAATATAGACCCATATTCGGTATTTTGATAATCCTAGTCATATTTAACTACTAAATTATGTCCAATTTGGTATTTAAGACTTGATAAAAAATTTTGTAGTATAAAATTGCTCCAACCACTATATCCCCAACCACGGTACCCCCAAATAGTCGGTATTTTGATGATTTTAGCCACATTTTTCAACGAAATTGTTTCCAATTTAGTATATAAAGTTCGGAACCGTTACTATAGCCTATGACACAAATTACTTATGCAGGACCACGTCTTCGTATAGCCCCCATATAACGGTTTTCATTTGAGCACTATTTTTCGGCGGATTTTTTTTTTCAATTTTCAAGTTTCTCCAAATGGAGGAGAGTATAAAAAGTTTGGCGCGAACGAACTGAGCTGCTTTTTTACTTGTTACTTTTTATACCCTACACCACAAGGTGGTCAGGGTATTATGTCTTTGTGCATTTGTTTGTAACAGGCAAAAGGAAACGAGATAGACCCATAGTTCCTTTTGATGATCTGCATAGAATCACATTCTGAGTCGATTTATGCATGTCCGTCCGTCCGTCTGTCCATGTAACATGTCCAAAGTACAGTTCGCATTTATTGCCCTATCCACATGAAATTTTGTACAAGTCATTTGTTTGGCCCAAGGACGAACCCTATTGAAATTGGAGATAATCGGTCAAAATTTAGATATAGCTCCCATGTATATCTTCGTCCGATTTGCCTTTTATTGTGCACCAAACGTGTAATATCAATCCGAATAGTATGGAATTTTGCAAGTACGATCAGATTGAACCTGAAAACAAGTATGCCAAATTTAATCGAAATCGGTTCAGATATAGCTATAGCTCCCATATATATTGTTCATCCGATTTGCTATTTTTTTCCTCCGCAGCCGTAATATGCACTCTGTAACAACAATATTTGGGGAAATATATCAAAAACATCTCAGAAATACATTTGCTAAATTTTATTAAGATCGGTTCAGATTTGGATATAGCTCCCATATATAACTTTGTCCGATTTACTTTTGATTGTGCACCAAACGTCTAATATTTGCCCAAATGGAATGAAATTTGGAACTTACGACCGAATTGAGTCTAGAAGTTAGTATGTCAAATTTGGTGAAGATCGGTTCAGATATAGCTATAGCTCCCATATATACTGTTCATCCGATTTGTCAGATTTGTTACCCACAGCCGTAATATGCACTCCGTAACAACGATATTCAGGGAAATATATCAAGTACAGCTCAGAAATATCTTTGCCAAATTTTATCGAGATCGGTTCCGATTTGGATATAGCTCCCATATATATTTTTATCTGATTTCAAATTAATTGTGCACCAAGTCCGAGTTTAAAAAATACAAATGCTTCGGCATATTTAGTCCTTTGAACTTTAAATTATAATTATAATCATCGCGTGTATGATTGTGTATGTGTATGAGCTCTACTAAATTAGCAAAGTGGTGTAGGGTATCATAAAGTCGGACCCGCCCGACTTTAAGACTTTCTTTACTGGTTATTTTTGTTATAATTAAGTATCTATTTAAACTATTTTTTGAAAATTTTTCTGAATTATACTTTAGCTAACATTATTCTGAATTCGAATAATACAAAAAAATGGACAGAAAATTTGTGAAAGTTTAAGATACATATTCGGCCCTATTATGGTTGTCGTCGGCGTCGCAAAATGAAGCCGAGGCGACAATAATGATATTAGGGTTGTCGTTTTTTGTCGATAGCGACAAATGATTGCTATTATAATTGTCGATACAACAGACGACATTAAGTCGATTGATATTGTAACTTTTTTTGTATTTGATATTTGACCATGAAAATAACAACAGCAAGACAATTTGAAATGTTGGTTTCCTAATTGGAAAAAGGGCCAAAGGTCATTTTCCAGCTAATTATAAGTCAGATTGGAATCCATTGCTACAAAATTAAATGCAAACGGGTAACCGATTAGAGACTGGCAAAAAGTATGTTAAAATTAAAATTATTTTTGTATGCTTTTATTAGTTAGTTTTCTAAAGTTCTTCTAGGTTTGGAAAGATTTAAAATTTAAAACTAAAAACCAATTGTGCACAATAAGGGTGAAGCCAGCAGCACTGGAGATGGTGTTTTTAAGCAAATGACTTTGGGAGGAGTCCTTCGCGAATGTAATGCAGTTTCAAAAGTTACTGAATCCGTCGTGCACTTGGAGTAAAAAATACTAAAAAACATAATTGTAACAGACGTTATAGATCATGAAAATAAGCCAGTGAACAATGCTGATGACGAGACTGATGTAACTACTATCATCAAGGAAAGAATAAGCTTTTGAACTCTTGAAAGATCAGTATAAACTTTTGGAACAACACAATCAAGAGTCAGGCAATGCAAATATGTTTGTTTGCTGCCTTAGCACTCGCCGCTGCACCACTAATATATTCTCCACTTCATCCTCACTTGATCTTAAGATATGTAACGCATTTAAATATCCATTTTTTCACTATATTTTTTATTTTTCCGAAAGAGACGAAATTAGAATTAACAATACAAACAATTTTTTATCTTATTTTGTAAATAACAAGGGAGTGTTGCCAACGCTTTTTTAATTGTTGCCAACTTTTATTTTAAACTGTCGATGTCACTTCCATGCCTTACCGTAATACCAATTTTGAATCGAAGCGACGGTGAGGGCGACTTGCACATAAATCCGACGACGACTATAGAAACGACAACCGTAATTGGGCCGATTGAAAAATATGAAAACATACGTTTATATTACATGGTTGGACAGATGAGAGTGTAACATTTATTGAGAAGAGGAGAATGCAAAAAATAGTCAAAAATTATAACATGAGGACAATTGACTTTGATAATTGATTGGTGGTGAGTTTCTGTATGGTAAATAATTCATCTTTTAATGTATTATTGTGGGCAGATCAGATGTTTAGATTTTTTGTCATTGTTCGCATACAAATTAAAAGAACGCCTTAGTGGAATCATTTGCTACTTTGGAGAGTACTGCAGTACCAATGTGGTACTATTCCAATACCCAGCGATGCTTTCCGTTAGCGTGAAGAGTCCCTGTCGGATTTAAATAACTCCAGTTGTGAGTTAATATGGTCGGATAACCTATTTTTCAGCCATAGGTTGCAATTTGAGAGTTAGGGACCCAAATAATAAAGCACACCTGTTAAAAAGTATATATTAACCGTTTATAATCTGTGGGTTAGAGTCCCCATATAGGGTGTTTTTTGATCATAGTAAAATGCAGTGACAATTAAACTATATCCGTCTGATTTTCCGCCAATCTGTTAAAATCTCTATAGATCGGTGTACCTGGGAGGTACTGTTTTAAGGTGCTATACCAAAATATATACCTACACTTTACACTTTAATACACATTTTTAGTCGGTATCTTTATATAGGCGCTTTTCAATACATGGACCTACATTGCGAAGAAGTTTTCCATCCCCTTAGAAGCCAAGAATTGAACAATATGGCAAGGCCCCGGAAAGATAAATCAGGAGGATACCTTTATATGAGAGTTATACCAACACTTTGGCCCATACTTATAATTTTTTTGAAAGGAAATTTTCTTCTTTCTTAACATCTCAAACAATTTCGGTGAGTATTGTACCTAAAATCGTCAAAATACCGAATATAGGGAGGTACTAATATATATGGGGCCTATACGATGTCCTGGACCTGCATAGACAATATTCTGTCATATACTGTAGTTTCCATTACGAACTCTAAATACGTAATTTGAAACTACTACGGTGAATAATGACGCTAAAATCATCAAAATACCGAATATTGGGAGGTACCATTATATGGGGGTTATATGAAAACGTGGACCTACATGACCAATTTAACCTGCCTACTGGCAAAATAAACATGTGTGCAAAATTTTAGCCTTCTATCTCAATTCGTCCGAAAGATATCGTGATTACAACAGACAGACGGACAGACACACAGACGGACATGGCTCAATCGTCTTAGAATTGTACGCTGTTTAAGAATATATATATTTTGATGGGTCTGACATGAGCATTTCGAGGAGTTACAGACGGAATGACGAAATTAATATACCCTCCATAGTATGGTGGAGGGTATAAAAATAATAAAAAACAAGTTAAAAAGCAGTAAGTTCGGCCGGGCCGAACTTTGAATAAAAATACCGAATATAGCCGTTATATTGATGTCTATACGACGTGGACCTACAAGGACATTGTTTGTCATAAGTCATTACCATATTCAAATTCGAAACTTGAAATAAACGGTGAATAATGTAGCTAAAATCATCAAAAATATCGTATATAGGGAGGTACCGATTTATCGGAGCTGTGCGAAGACGTAAACCAGCATAGTGAAAAGGTGTAGCATCCATTACGAACTTCAAAACCGCGTCTCAAATAATTTCGGTGGGTATTGTACCTAAAATCGTCAAAATTCCTAATATGAAGACCTGGACCTGCATAGACATTTTCTGTCACTGACTGTAGTTCCCATTACGAGCTCTAAATACGCAATTTGAAACAATTCCGGTTAATAATGACGCTAAATCCATAAAAATACCGAATATAGGGAGGCACCGTTACATGGGGGCTATACCAAAACGTGGACCTGCATGGCCCATTTTCAATATATAGTAATTGTCCACAATCTTGTAGTAATTATCCACATAGGCATTTATAGCATTTTCAGATGAAAACTTTTGCAATTGAAATGAAATTTTTGCAGCGGAAATGAAACCTTTTGCAACCGGAATGCAACTTTTTGCAAATCAAATGAAACTTTTAGATTTATAGAAGGAAAAATAACAAAACATTTTTATTTTAGTAGGTATAAAATGAAAACAACTAATTATATATATAGTTACAGAGACATTTTTATACCCTCCACCATACATAGTATATTAAGTTCGTCATTCCGTTTGTAACTCATCAAAATAATAATCTTAGACCCAACAAAGTATATATATTCTTGATCAGCGTAAAATTCTAAGACGCCCTGTCCGCCCGTCTGTTGCAATCACGCTACAGTCAAAACGAACAAAGATAAGAAGCTAAAATTTTGCACAAATCTGTCTTTTGTCTGCAGGCAGGTCAAGTTCGAAGATGGACTATATCGGTTCACGATATCGCATAGCTCCAATATAACTATACCCTCGATATTCGGTATTTCGATGATTTTAGCCACATATTTCAACGGAATTGTCTGAAATTCTACACAAGGAGCACTTTACCCCCTGAATGAGAATTGTCTATATAGGTCCATGATATGGTATAGCCCCCATATAACTGTACCCCCCGATATTCCGTATTTTTGTGATTTTACCCACATTGTTCAACGGAATTGTCTAAAATTCCACACAAGGAGTTTCTTGTGGGTATTAACCCCTGCAAGATAATTGTCTATATAGGTCCACGATATCGTATAGTCCCATATAACGGTACCCCCGATATTCGATATTTTGATTATGTTAGCCACATTTTTCAACAGAATTGTCTAAAATTCCACACAAGGAGTTCCTTGTGGGTATTTTACCGCCATCAAGATAATTGTCTATGCAGGTCCTCGTCTTCGCATAGCCCGCATATAACGGTACCTTCCGATATTCGGTATTTTGATGATTTTAGCGGCGTTATTCACCGGAATTGTTTCAAATTACGTATTTAGAGTTCGTAATGGAAGCTACAGTCTGTGACAGAAAATTGACTATGCAGGTCCAGGTCTTCGTATGGGCCCCATATATCAGTACCTCCCTATATTCGGTATTTTGACGATTTTAGGTACAATACTCACCGAAATTGTTTGAGATGTCGCATTTGAAGTTGGTAATGGAACCTAAAACCTGTGACAGAAAATTGTCTATGCAGGTCCTCGTCTTCGCATAGCCCGCATATAACGGTACCTTCCGATATTCGGTATTTTGATGATTTTAGCGGCGTTATTCACCGGAATTGTTTCAAATTACGTATTTAGAGTTCGTAATGGAAGCTACAGTCTGTGACAGAAAATTGACTATGCAGGTCCAGGTCTTCGTATGGGCCCCATATATCAGTACCTCCCTATATTCGGTATTTTGACGATTTTAGGTACAATACTCACCGAAATTGTTTGAGATGTCGCATTTGAAGTTGGTAATGGAACCTAAAACCTGTGACAGAAAATTGTCTATGCAGGTCCTCGTCTTCGTATAGCTCCGATATAACGGTACCTTCCGATATTCGGTATTTTGATGATTTTAGCGACGTTATTCACCGGAATTGTTTCAAATTACGTATTTAGAGTTCGTAATGGAAGCTACAGTCTGTGACAGAAAATTGACTATGCAGGTCCAGGTCTTCGTATGGGCCCCATATATCAGTACCTCCCTATATTCGGTATTTTGACGATTTTAGGTACAATACTCACCGAAATTGTTTGAGATGTCGCATTTGAAGTTGGTAATGGAACCTAAAACCTGTGACAGAAAATTGTCTATGCAAGTCCAGGTCTTCGTATAGCTCCGATACAACGGTACCTCCATATGTTCGGTATTTTGATGATTTTAGCTAAATTTTTAACCGTTTATTTCAAGTTTCGAATTTGAATATGGCAATGGATTGTGACAAACAATGCCTATGTAGGTGCACGTCGTACAGGCCCTAATATAACGGCTATATTCGGTATTTTTAAAATAAATTTTTGGCGAATGTTATCTTTTCCGAAAATTTTCAAATTCGTTATAAATGGTGGAGGGTATTCAAAGTTCGGCCCGGCCGAACTTACTACTTTTTTACTTGTCATACCCTCCACCATACTATGAAGGGTATATTAACTCCTCGAAATACTCATGTAAGGCCAAAAAAAAAAAAAAAAAATTATATATATATATATATATATATATATATATATATATATATATATATATATATATATATATATATATATATAAAAAACAATAACAATTAAAAAATGTAAATATAGCATGTGGAATTGATAAAAATTCTAGCGGTATAAAAAATTAAAAAAAAAAATCTTATTTGCATATTTTTACGCATATTTTATACCCTCCACCATAGTATGGAGGGTATATTAAGTTTGTCATTCCGTTTGTAATACCTCGAAATATACATTTTAGACCCCACAAAGTATATATATTCTTGATCAGCATAAAATTCTATGTCGATGTCCGTCCGTCCGTCTGCCGTCTGTGGAAATCACCCTAGCTTCCGAACGAAATGAAGTAGGTTGATAAAATTTTACTCAAATGTGTATTATGTCTGTTGGAAATGGACCATGTAGGTCCACGTCTTCATATAGCCCCCATATAACGGTACCTCCGATATGCGGTATTTTGATGATTTTAGCGACATTATTTACCGGAATTGTTTAAAATTTGGTATTTGAATCGTATTGGAATGGTTTCAAATTTGGTATTTGAAGTTCGCAATAGATACTACAGCATGAAAGAGAAAATGGGCCACGTAGGTCCACTTCTTTGTATAGCCCCATATAACGGTACCTCCTGATATTCGGTATTCTGATGATTTTAGCGACATTATTTACCAAAACTGTTTCAAATTTCGCATTTGAAGTTCGTAATGGATACTACAGCCTATGACAAAAAATTGTCTGTGCAGATCCACGTTTTACAACTCCCATGGTTTCTCCCTATATTCGGAATTTTGACGATTTTAACATTATAAACAGATTTTTTTCAAGTTGCTTGCTTGTGACAAAAGTTGCCTATGTAGGTCCCCGTCGTCGTACAGACCCTAATATACGGCTACATTCGGTATTTTTAAGATTTTAACAGATTTTATTTTTTTAAATTGCTAAATTTGTACCAAATGATGGAGGGTATTCAAAATTCGGCCCGGAACTTACAACTTTTTTACTTGTTTTTATCTAACCGTGTATATATTATATATATATATATACTAGCTGGCCCGGTCCGCGTTGCCGGCCCATACTTTTAGTCTTTAAAGCATAATAAATAACAGATCTGACTTATGTAATTATAATGGCAAAAATTATAATTACCGTCGGTTTCAGATATTTTGAATAGCCTGATCTTATTTTTCAGTTGTAGGCTTTAATTTGAGTGTTAAATACCTATATGAACATCTATAATAGCCCCATGTGAAAAGTCAGCTCATTTTTTGGTATTGTAAAAAGCATTCAAATGAGCTATAATTTGAAATTTGTATTTCCAACGTTTAAAATCCCGTACTGCGTGGTATTTAGTTTTGTCCACCTCATACTTGAAGACAGAATGTTGTCAGAATAGCCAAAAAATTACTCTTTTGCTCCGATTACCGTGAGATGGGCATTAATTGTTTGTCATTTAAATTGTGCGGTGGAGATCCAATAAAGTTACTTTATAATTTCCTTTTTTTCGGAGTTTATTTCATATAGACGTACAAATTCAATAGAATACCAAATTTTCTTTTCTGATGACACATTGGTTGGGAAAGTGGACTTGGGGGTATACTAATGTGGGGACTATACTTAAATAAATGCCTATGTGGATAATTATCTGTAAGATGATTTTCTACTCCAGGGTGTTTTACCCCAAGTAGCCTCAAGACTAAGATGCGCCATTTTCCGAAAAATAAAAATTTTATAAGAAGAGGTTTTCTTTCCCCTTAGAAACAAAGATATCAAATAAGTGCCAGAAAATGAAAAAAGTGGCCAAGACCCCGAAAATACCGTAAATCATATGATGATGATACCAAAACGTGATAATTTTTTGCAAAGATGGTTTCTTCTTAAATTATCAACATAAGCTAAAATTAGTACGAAAAATATGGTTAAAATGTAGAATATACTTGAAATCGGGTTGTTCCGTTATCAGGGGTTATGATCCATATTATGACCTGCCAAAGCGATTTAAGGTATCTTGAATGTTTATGTAGAATTTCTATTTTGCGCTCTTTAAAGTCGGTATTTGACTGATTGCAGTCCCAATGTATTTTGCATTTTGTGTTTTTATTTGACAATTTATTGTCATATGAAAGAAGCAGGTCCACTTTTTGAAATTAACCCCATAACGCTTCTTCGGTCATTTTTGTTTGTTTAAATGTGTTCGCATCTTCCAGCTGAAGCACGATGTAGGTCCTGGAGTAGAAAGCATTTAACATCGTATTGCGCTCTCATTTCATTTTTATATTATTCATTCAGAATTCAAACCAATAAAAAAATTTACACTTCAATATACAAAAAAGAAAAAGAATCTTCAACTGGTTCGCTGATTTTTTGCGGCAAGTTTTTAAAGGTGATTACTAAGTTTGTCGGTAGAATGTACTTTTATTTTGAAATTCGATTCCATTGAAAAATTGTCGATTTTTCCCGATTCTAGAATTTTCGTAAAAAGCGACAACGGATTTATAGATTTTATGTATTTTTTGGGTATTACGAATAAATACATAAAATCTATAAATAACAGTTTTATCCGTTGTGGCTTTATATTACCCAAAAAAAAAAACCTACACATCATATTAGAATTCAAAAAAAAAAAAAAAACACTACAAATGTACATTCGAAAATAGTAAGTCAAAATGGAAAAAAATATGCAATATAAAACATTACTATTGTACATTTTAAAAGCCAAAATGAAAATGTTCAAATTTCACATTTTTACGCGATTTTTTTGGATTTTATTCCTTTCTGCCTAGAGGCAATTCCCAATTTGTCTAAATCGCTAAAATCAGACCTGCGGTCTTTATGTTATAAGAGTAGTAACTAACACAACTTTCTTTTACATATAGAGAGATAGATTTAAAAGTAGGCGCGTTCCTCAGCCCCTAAATAAGTACTTAGGGTTGGATGGAAAGCCAACAGCATCTCGTGTAATAATTCTCAAACCGATATCTTCACTATTTTGGCAAATATAAAGATTTCAGATAAATCGTAATAGTGGGCGTAAAAGGAGGCGTGGTCAATATTTTTTTCTTCAAAAACCTAACTCGGGGTATGACGAACGTCTGTACAAAAAATTATGCAAATCGGCCCAGCCGTTTTCAACTGATTCCGTTACCAACAAACAACAATTGATTTTTATATATATAGATATATATATATATATATATATATATATATATATATATATATATATATATATATATATATATATATATATATGTTTCCTTTACCCTAAGGTGGAGGGTATTAAAACTTTGGCCCAGCCGAACTTAATGTTTTTTTACTTGTTTTTTTTTTTTCTAAAATAGTTCTAATTCAAAGAAAGAAATTGCCGATTTGCAGAAAATTGCCTGTGCAGGTGCACGTCTTCGTATGGCCCCTTCCGATATTCAGTATTTTGATGATATTGTAATGGCTTATTACAAAAGTTACCTATACAGGTCCATGTCGTCGTATTGACAAATATGATAGCCACATTCGGTTTTAATTTTTAATTTAATTTAACAGGATTTTTTTGTTTTTGAGAATTGCCAAATTCGTTCCAACTGGTGGAGGGTATTCAAAGTTCGGCACGGCGGATCTTACAGCTTTTTTACTTTTTGTTTGCTTCAATGTGTTCGCATCTTCCAGCTGAAGCACGATGTAGTTCGTGGGGTTGAAAGCTATATGGCAATTTTACACTTGAAACATCGCCATTTAACACCGTATTGCGCATTCACTTCATTTTTGATATTATTCATTCAGAATTCAAAACAATAAATATAGTACGTCAAATTGAAAAAAATTTCACCGAAAAGATTTTTTAATAGTATATTTTAACGCGATTTGGTTTGCCAATATACCATTCCGAAATTGTATGTCAAAATCCATCAAGCCGTTCTTGAGTTATAAGAGTAGTAACACTAAATTATTCTCGATTTTTTCTCGACTTTAGAATTTTTGCAATGAGGTATTATCTTTTTTCGTGATTTGTTTGGCGTTTTTAAAAATGTAATTATCCTTTAAGATTGGTGTGACCGCGTTTAATTATTTCGACATCCTCTATTCAGTCTCGCCACCACATAATTCGGTCCTACACTTCAATGTAATCTGCCTGGAATTTCTGTTCTCAAAATATCGAGTCAATTCAATAAAGTTAATCAAATTGAAAACTGTTTTTTTGTTTTGTTCCTATCTTATCCTATTCTGAAATGATATTATAGTTCCACTTACCCAATAAATACATAAAATCTATAAATAACAGTTTTGTTCGTTGTCCTGTACTACCATAAAAAGACAACAAATCATATTTGAATTAAAAAAAATAAAAAAAAAAACATTACAAATGTACATTCGAAAATAGTAAGTCAAAATGGAAAAAAATCATGCAAAATAAAACATCACTATTGTAAATTTCAAAAGTCAAACTGAATATTATCAGTTTCGACATTTTTACGCGATTTTTTTGGATTTTATCCTTTTCGGCCAAGATACATTTCCGAATTTGTCAGAATCGTTAAAATCAGACCAGCTGTACAAAATACTTTGTACATACTTTTGAGTGCGGTTGAGGCGCTGGGAAAAACTAGCAATAAACAATAAATATTCAAAACTTACATATTTCCCAGCCGCCATAAATTACCACATGTGAACAATTCGGTGATCTTGTGCGCTGACGCATACGATAATGTGTCAGATAATAAAGGTTATGACCCACACGCACAGATATCGATGCGCTCAGTAGATGCACAAGATCACTTGAATGAAATGTAAAGCAGCCCTGCAATGTTCTCCATTCAATAGGTTAAGTTAGATTAGTTTCAGTAGTACATAAAGAAAAATATTTTGGAAATAAAACTAGAATTGAATCAACAGCCAAACCTTTCGGTTGGTTTTCTCTTCTCATTCATTGGTCCTTCGAAAAATGAAGAATCGACGACCTTAAATAAAATTGGTTTGAGTTATCCCCCACCAGTGGTAAGAAACTCAATAAGCCAAAAAAGAAGTAGCTGCTCTTCAAAAAGGAGGAGAACTGCTACCAAAAAGTCCGCTGAGACATTTTAAATGTAAGACCGTAGGGCATTTTAAAAGATAGTCGAAGGGACAAAATTATATGAAAAAGCCATAGTGCAAAAATAAAAAAAACCATAAAGGCAAAAATAAAAAAAGACCCAACGGGCAAAAATTACAAAATACGCCATAGGAGCAAGAAAAAAAAAAACAAAAAAGACCCACGGGGCAAATTAAAAAAAAAAAATAACTAAAGGAGGACAATAAAGTCCCAAAAAGAAAAAAACATGCAATTTTGAAAAGAGGACATCAAAAGTCCCAATTAAAAAAGAAGTAAATTAAAAAAAAATAATAATAAATAAATAAAAAAAAGCAGTAAAAAAAAAACGAAGAAGCAAAATATACAAAAAAAAAAATATATATATATATATATATATATAAGCAAAAACTGGAAAAGGAGTTCCAAAATCAAAAGTTTCAAGAAGAGGAGCGAGAAAATACAACAGCGTCAGGAGATATTGAGCTCGACAATCCTGGGGCATTGAATGTATCCGAGTTCGATATGGTAAAAATGGTACGAGAGTTTCAGGCGTTCCAGAATGTGATGATCCAGCAGCACCAGGAGCAAATGAAGTCGATTATGGAAGAAATTGAGCAGATGTTCCTATCGCAGCAATCCAGCAACAATCAAAAAGGGGACAAGGAACAAAAGGAAAGGCAAGTCGTCGAAGCTGGGAAAGATGACCTGTCCACACAACTAGCAAGTGCAAGAGAGGGACATAATGCTGTTGAACGAAAACAGATTCCAGTCTGTTTTCGTTCAACTATGACGCTAAAATCATCAAAATACCGAATATTGGGAGGTACCGTTATATGGGGGTTATATGAAAACGTGGACCTACATGACCAATTTAACCTGCCTACTGGCAAAATAAACATGTGTGCAAAATTTTAGCCTTCTATCTCAATTCGTCCGAAAGATATCGTGATTACAACAGACAGACGGACAGACACACAGACGGACATGGCTCAATCGTCTTAGAATTGTACGCTGTTTAAGAATATATATATTTTGATGGGTCTGACATGAGCATTTCGAGGAGTTACAAACGGAATGACAAAATTAATATACCCTCCATAGTATGGTGGAGGGTATAAAAATAATAAAAAACAAGTTAAAAAGCAGTAAGTTCGGCCGGGCCGAACTTTGAATACCCTCCACCATTTGGAACGAATTTAGAAATAAAATCCTTAAAAAATTCTGTTAAAATTTTAAAAATACCGAATATAGCCGTTATATTGATGTCTATACGACGTGGACCTACAAGGACATTGTTTGTCATAAGTCATTACCATATTCAAATTCGAAACTTGAAATAAACGGTGAATAATGTAGCTAAAATCATCAAAAATATCGTATATAGGGAGGTACCGATTTATCGGAGCTGTGCGAAGACGTAAACCAGCATAGTAAAAAGGTGTAGCATCCATTACGAACTTCAAAACCGCGTCTCAAATAATTTCGATGGGTATTGTACCTAAAATCGTCAAAATTCCTAATATGAAGACCTGGACCTGCATAGACATTTTCTGTCACTGACTGTAGTTCCCATTACGAGCTCTAAATACGTAATTTGAAACAATTCCGGTTAATAATGACACTAAATCCATAAAAATACCGAATATAGGGAGGCACCGTTACATGGGGGCTATACCAAAACGTGGACCTGCATGGTCCATTTTCAATATATAGTAATTGTCCACAATCTTGTAGTAATTATCCACATAGGCATTTATAGCATTTTCAGATGAAAACTTTTGCAATTGAAATGAAATTTTTGCAGCGGAAATGAAACCTTTTGCAACCGGAATGCAACTTTTTGCAAATCAAATGAAACTTTTAGATTTATAGAAGGAAAAATAACAAAACATTTTTATTTTTAGTAGGTATAAAATTATATATATAGTTACAGAGACATTTTTATACCCTCCACCATACATAGTATATTAAGTTCGTCATTCCGTTTGTAACTCATCAAAATAATAATCTTAGACCCAACAAAGTATATATATTCTTGATCAGCGTAAAATTCTAAGACGCCCTGTCCGTCCGTCTGTTGCAATCACGCTACAGTCAAAACGAACAAAGATAAGAAGCTAAAATTTTGCACAAATCTGTCTTTTGTCTGCAGGCAGGTCAAGTTCGAAGATGGACTATATCGGTTCACGATATCGCATAGCTCCAATATAACTATACCCTCGATATTCGGTATTTCGATGATTTTAGCCACATATTTCAACGGAATTGTCTGAAATTCTACACAAGGAGCACTTTACCCCCTGAATGAGAATTGTCTATATAGGTCCATGATATGGTATAGCCCCCATATAACTGTACCCCCCGATATTCCGTATTTTTGTGATTTTACCCACATTGTTCAACGTAATTGTCTAAAATTCCACACAAGGAGTTTCTTGTGGGTATTAACCCCTGCAAGATAATTGTCTATATAGGTCCACGATATCGTATAGTCCCATATAACGGTACCCCCGATATTCGATATTTTGATTATGTTAGCCACATTTTTCAACAGAATTGTCTAAAATTCCACACAAGGAGTTCCTTGTGGGTATTTTACCGCCATCAAGATAATTGTCTATGCAGGTCCACGTCTTCGCATAGCCCCATATAACGGTACCTTTCCGAATTCGTCAGAATCGTTAAAATCAGACCAGCGGTTCTTGAGTTATAAGCGTAGTAACTAACATAACTTTCTTTTATATATCACCGAATTGTTCACATGTGGTATTTTATGGCGGCTGGGAAATATGTAAGTTTTGAATATTTATTGTTTATTGCTAGTTTTTCCCGGCGCCTCAACCGCACTCAAAAGTATATACAAAGTATTTTGTACAGCTGGTCTGATTTTAACGAATCTGACAAATTCGGAAATGTATCTTGGCCGAAAAGGATAAAATCCAAAAAAATCGCGTAAAAATGTCGAAATTGATAATATTCAGTTTGACTTTTGAAATTTACAATAGTAATGTTTTATTTTGCATGATTTTTTTCCATTTTGACTTACTATTTTCGAATGTACATTTGTAATGTTTTTTTTTATTTTTTTTTAATTCAAATATGATTTGTTGTCTTTTTAGGGTAGTACAGGACAACGAACAAAACTGTTATTTATAGATTTTATGTATTTATTGGGCAAGTGGAACTATAATATCATTTCAGAATAGGATAAGATAGGAACAAAACAAAAAAACAGTTTTCAATTTGATAAACTTTATTGAATTGACTCGATATTTTGAGAACAGAAATTCCAGGCAGATTACATTGAAGTGTAGGACCGAATTATGTGGTGGCGAGACTGAATAGAGGATGTCGAAATAATTAAACGCGGTCACACCAATCTTAAAGGATAATTACATTTTTAAAAACGCCAAACAAATCACGAAAAAAGATAATACCTCATTGCAAAAATTCTAAAGTCGAGAAAAAATCGAGAATAATTTAGTGTTACTACTCTTATAACTCAAGAACGGCTTGATGGATTTTGACATACAATTTCGGAATGGTATATTGGCAAACCAAATCGCGTTAAAATATACTATTAAAAAATCTTTTCGGTGAATTTTTTTTCAATTTGACGTACTATATTTATTGTTTTGAATTCTGAATGAATAATATCAAAAATGAAGTGAATGCGCAATACGGTGTTAAATGGCGATCTTTCAAGTGTAAAATTGCCATATAGCTTTCAACCCCACGAACTACATCGTGCTTCAGCTGGAAGATGCGAACACATTGAAGCAAACAAAAAGTAAAAAAGCTGTAAGATCCGCCGTGCCGAACTTTGAATACCCTCCACCAGTTGGAACGAATTTGGCAATTCTCAAAAACAAAAAAATCCTGTTAAATTAAATTAAAAATTAAAACCGAATGTGGCTATCATATTTGTCAATACGACGACATGGACCTGTATAGGTAACTTTTGTAATAAGCCATTACAATATCATCAAAATACTGAATATCGGAAGGGGCCATACGAAGACGTGCACCTGCACAGGCAATTTTCTGCAAATCGGCAATTTCTTTCTTTTAATTAGAACTATTTTAGAAAAAAAAAAAAAAACAAGTAAAAAAACATTAAGTTCGGCTGGGCCAAAGTTTTAATACCCTCCACCTTAGGGTAAAGGAAACATATATATATATATATATATATATATATATATATATATATATATAATATATACACGGTTAGATAAAAACAAGTAAAAAAGTTGTAAGTTCCGGGCCGAATTTTGAATACCCTCCATCATTTGGTACAAATTTAGCAATTTAAAAAAAATAAAATCTGTTAAAATCTTAAAAATACCGAATGTAGCCGTATATTAGGGTCTGTACGACGACGGGGACCTACATAGGCAACTTTTGTCACAAGCAAGCAACTTGAAAAAAATCTGTTTATAATGTTAAAATCGTCAAAATTCCGAATATAGGGAGAAACCATGGGAGTTGTAAAACGTGGATCTGCACAGACAATTTTTTGTCATAGGCTGTAGTATCCATTACGAACTTCAAATGCGAAATTTGAAACAGTTTTGGTAAATAATGTCGCTAAAATCATCAGAATACCGAATATCAGGAGGTACCGTTATATGGGGCTATACAAAGAAGTGGACCTACGTGGCCCATTTTCTGTTTTATGCTGTAGTATCTATTGCGAACTTCAAATACCAAATTTGAAACCATTCCAATACGATTCAAATACCAAATTTTAAACAATTCCGGTAAATAATGTCGCTAAAATCATCAAAATACCGCATATCGGAGGTACCGTTATATGGGGGCTATATGAAGACGTGGACCTACATGGTCCATTTCCAACAGACATAATACACATTTGAGTAAAATTTTATCAACCTACTTCATTTCGTTCAGAAGCTAGGGTGATTTCCACAGACGGCAGACGGACGGACGGACATCGACATAGAATTTTATGCTGATCAAGAATATATATACTTTGTGGGGTCTAAAATGTATATTTCGAGGTATTACAAACGGAATGACAAACTTAATATACCCTCCATACTATGGTGGAGGGTATAAAATATGCGTAAAAATATGCAAATAAGAATTTTTTTTTTTAATTTTTTATACCGCTAGAATTTTTATCAATTCCACATGCTATATTTACATTTTTTAATTGTTATTGGTTTTTTTTGCTTTTAATTCGGTTTGTAAAATGAAGAATATAAAATAAGTTCACAATACGCTCTTTCCTGACTAGAATTGTCATCTAGCTTTTCAATCACAGGTCCTACATCGTACTTCCGCGAAGATGCGAACACATTTCACATTCAAACAAACAAAAATGGGCAACGCAGCTGTATGGGGCTCATATCAAATATTGACCTACTACTTTCATATGGCTATAATCCGTCTAATGAAAATTTAAAATGCAAAATTCATTGGGACTGCAATCACTGAAATACCGAATATAAAAAGGCACTACAATATGCGGTCTATACAAAATGGAAGAGCGAATTTAAAATTTAGTAAGAAAAGGATTCATATCCTCCAAAAATTCCGTTTTATGCAATAGCGAGTAACGACATTGCGCAACAGCCAATCTGGGGTTGGAAAATTCTTAGTGGATAGTATTCGGTTAGTGGATTAAAATTACCAGGCTAAACTTTTTTAGCCTTAACAATACACAAAAAAACTCAAATATTTTGCTCTATGCTTTGCAAAATTTACTATAGAGTTTTAAATTTGATCCAATCTAATGGGTTACATGTAGTTGCACAAAATATGGATCATGACGGTATACCCCGATTTCAAGTATTTTATACCCTCCACCATAGTATGGAGGGTATATTAAGTTTGTCATTCCGTTTGTAACACCTCGAAATATACACTTAAGACCCCACAAAGTATATATATTCTTGATCAGCATAAAATTCTAAGTCGATTTATCAATGACCGTCCGTCTGTCCGTCTGTGGAAATCACTCTACCTTCCGAACGAAATGAAGTAGGTTGATAAAATTTTACTCAAATGGGTATTATGTCTGCAGAACTTTTGGTATTGAAAATGGGCCATGTAGGTCCACGTCTTCGTATAGAACTCATATAACGGTACCCCCGATATTCAGTATTTTGATGATTTTAGCGACATTATTTACCGGAATTGTTTCAAATTTTGTATTTGAAGTTCGTAATAGACACTACAGCATAAAAAAGAAAATGGGTCATGTAAGTCCACTTCTTCGAATAACCCCCATATAACGGTTCCCCCCGATATTCGGTATTCTGATGATTTTAGCGACATTATTTACCAGAATTGTTTCAAATTTGGTATTTGAAGTTCGTAATAGATACTACAGCATAAAACAGAAATTGGGCCATGCAGGTTCACTTCTTCGTATAGCCCCCATATAACGGTACCCCCCGATATTCGGTATTCTGATTATTTAAGCGACATTATTTACCTACAGAATAAAAAGAAAATGGGTCATGTAGGTCCACTTCTTCGTATAGCCCCCATATAACGGTACCCCCCGATATTCAGTATTTTGATGATTTTAACGACATTTTTTACCGGAATGGTTTCAAATTTGGTATTTGAAGTTCGTAATAGATACTACAGCATAAAACAGAAAATGGGCCACGTAGGTCCACTTCTTTGTATAGCCCCATATAATGGTACCTCCCGATATTCGGTATTCTGATGATTTTAGCGACATTATTTACCGGAATTGTTTCAAATTTCGCATTTGAAGTTCGTAATGGTAATGGTAATCATAATGGGACCTAGTTCGTGTGACGAAACATTGTATGTATAGGTCCACGTTTTGGTATAGTCGCCATATCACGGTACCTCCCGATATTGGGTATTTTGATGGTTTCAGAGACATTATTTACCGGAACTATATCAAATTTAGTATTTGAAGTTCGTAATGAATACTACAGCCTATGACAGAAAATTGTGTTTATATTTTAATTGTTTTATAACCCCCATGGTACCTCCCTATATGTTTTAATTGTTTTATAATCTCCATGATACCTCCCTATATTCGGTATTTTTATGATTTTAGCTACATTATAAACGGATTTTTTTCAGGTTTCGCATTTGAATATTGTAATAGCTATGACAAAACTCGCCTATGCATGTCCACGTCGTCGTATAGACCTTAACATAATTTTTAACGGATTTTATTTTTTTGAAAATTGCCAAATTTGTACCAAATGGTGGAGGGTATTCAAAGTTCGGTCCTTAACTTACCGCTTTTTTACTTGTTTTTTTTTTGATTTATCGTTTTCCAGAGAACATTCCGAATGGGTGTGAATTGTCAAAATCAGGCCGATTGAATTCAATGATAAGCCAAATTGAAAAAAAATCATACATTATATGAAATTGACAGAAAAGAAAAACGAATTGAAAAAAAAAAATCTGCAACTTGTTCGTTGGTTTTTTACAGGAAATGTTTAAAGGTCTTTACGAAGTTTATTAATAGAAGGAACTAGTATTTTGAAAATCGATTCTAGTGAAAAAGTTTTCTTGACTTTTTTCCCAATTTTCAAATTTTTGCAATGGAATAGTCTATATTTTTGTTTTTGATTTTTTAGCGAAATTAAAAAAGTAATTGTCCTGTAACTATGGTGTGGCCGCGTGAAATTATTTCGACCTCATCTATTTAGTTTCGCCACCACATAATTCGGTACAACACTTCAATGAAATCCGCCTGTAATTTCAGTTCTCAAGAAATCGAGTCAATTAAATAAAGTTTATCAGATTGGAAAAACCTTTCGTACACCATAAAATGTAGATTATTTTTGTTCATATCTTATCTCTTTACCCAAAAAATACAAAAAAATTTATAAATAACAATTTCAACAAAAAAAAAAAAAAAAAAAAAAAAAAAAAAACGCTGCAAATGTACATTCGAACTTAGTAAGTCAAAATGGAAAAAATCATGCAAAATAAAACAATACTATTGTTCATTTCAAAAGTAAAAATTGAACATTTCAGATTTTATCCTTTTCAATTCCAAATTTGTCTGAATCGTTAAATCAGACCACCGGTTCTTGAGTTATAAGCGTAGTAACTAACAGCGATTCTTGCAAGTGGAAAATGAGGTGACATTTTGCTACCTGTAATATAATAATTTTCTTACATTCAAACTTATCAGCAAATATATTACATTATTGTATTGTAAAAACTTAATTTTAGCTACGGCCATAATATTTTATTCTAAAAGGATAGCGTTCTAAAAGGATATATATATATATATATGTTGTTTGTTGGTAACGGAATCAGTTAAAAACGGCTGGACCGATTTGCATAATTTTTTGTACAAACGTTCGCCATACCCCGAGTTAGGTTTTTAAAGAAAAAAATATTGACCACGTCTACTTTTACGCCCACTATCTTGATTTATCTAAAATCCTTATATTTGCCAAAATAATGAAGATATCGGTTTGAGAATTGTTACATGAGATACTGTTGGCTTTCCATCCAACCCTAAGTACTTATTTAGGGGCTGAGGAACGCGCTGTTAAATCTGTCTCTCCATATGTAAAAGAAAGTTGTGTTAGTTACTACGCTTATAACATAAAGACCGCCTGTCTGATTTTAACCATTCAGATAAATTCGGAATTGCCTCTTGGCGAAAAAGCATAAAATCCAAAAAAATCACATAAAAATGTGAAATTTTGAACATTTTCATTTTGACTTTTAAAATGTACAATAGTAATGTTTTATTTTGCATGATTTGTTTCCGTTTTGACTTACTATTTTCGAATGTACATTTGTAGTGTTTTTTTTCTGTTTTTTTTTTTTTTTTTTTTTTTTTTGGAATTCCAAGTTTTTTTGGGTAGTATAAAGCGACAACGGACAATTTATTTATAGATTATATGTATTTATTGGGTAATACGAATAATATCAGAAGAGAATAAGATATGAAAATTCTTAAATCAGGAAAAATCGAAATTTTTTCAATGGAATCGAATTTCAAAATAATAGTACATTCTACAGACAAACTTCATAAGGACCTTTAAAAAGATTGAAGATTATTTTTATTTTTTCAATTCTTTCTTTTTTTTATATTGAAGTGTACATTTCTTATTGTTTTCAATTCTGAATGAATAATATTAAAAATGAAATGAGTGCGTAATACGATGTTAAATGGCGATCTTTCATGTATAAAATTGGCATCTAGCTTTCAACTCCAGGGCCTTCAGCTGGAAGATGCGAACACATTTATACAAACAAAAAGACCGAAAAAGCGTTATGGTGTTCACTTCAAAAAGTGGACCTGCTTCTTTCATATGACAATAATTCGACCAATGAGAACTCAAAATGCAAAATACATTGGGACTGCAATCCGTGAAATACTGACTATAAAGGACGCAAAATAGTAGAGCGAATTCCTTCCAGAAATTTTTTCTAAACATTCAAGATACCTTTAATCGCTTTGGCAGGTCATGATATGGGTCATAACCCCCGATAACGGAATAACCCGATTTTAAGTATATTCTACATTTTAACCATATTTTTCGTACTAATTTGCCTTATGTTGATAATATAAAAAAATAAACATCCTTGCAAGAAATGATCACGTTTTGGTATCACCATCATATGATTTAAGGTATTTTCGGGGTCTTGGCCACTTTTTCAATTTTTTTGGCCCTTATTTGACATCTTTGTTTCTAAGGGGGAAGAAAACCTCTTCTCATAAATTTTTTATTTTTCGGAAAAGGGCCCATCTTTGTTCTGAGGCTACCTAGGGTAAAAAATCCTTGGGTAGAAAACCTTCTTACGGATAATTATCCACATAGGCATTTATTTAAGTATAGTCCCCACATTAGTATACCCCCATGTCCACTTTCCCAACCAATGTGTGGTCAGAAAAGAAAATTTGGTATTCTATTGAATTTGTAACCCCCAAGAGAATATTGGTTGGGAACGTAGATTTGGGATGTACGGCTAGATGAAATAAACTCGGAAATTTCAATCTAGGACTCATTTAGTCGGAAATTGTGGCAGAAACATGAAAAAATACGAAATTAGAAAGTAACACGAGAACGAACATTTCATTAATCGTCATTGAATTACACTACGATGAAAAATGTGGACTTTATTGCATCTCCACCGCACAATTTAAATGACAAAAAATGTATGCCCATCTCACGGTAATCGGAGCAAAAGAGTAATTTTTTGGCTATTCTGACAACATTCTGTCTTCAAGTATGAGGTGGACAAAACTGAATACCACGCAGTACGGGATTTTAAACGTTGGAAATACAAATTCATTTGAATGAAAATGTTAAGCTTTTTACAATAATAAAAATTGTGCTGAATTATCACATTGGGCTTTTATAGATGGTAAGGTATTTAACACAAAAATTAATTTATATTTAGTCATGGAGTCATTACTTATAATCAAAATTAGAGTCATTATAATGGAGTCATTGCTTATGATTAAAATTGTGCCGCTTAAAAAAGTCAGATCTGTGATTTATTATGCTTTAAAAAATACGCATTAAAGTCTAAAAGTACGGGCCGGCAACGCGGACCGGGCCAGCTAGACACGAGATACTGTTGACTTCCCATCCAACCCTAAGTATTTATTTGGGGGCTGAGGAACTAACCACGCCTACTTTTTAATCTAAATATAACATCTATAAAGAAAGAAAATTGTGTTAGTTACTACGCTGATAACTTAAGAACCGCTGGACTGATTTTAACGGTTTATACAAATTCGGAATTGTCTCCTGGCCGAAAAGGATAAAATCCACTAAAATCGCGTAAAAATGTGATATATTAACATTTTCATTTTGACTTTTGAAATGTACAATAGTAATGTTTTTTTGTATGATTTTTTTTTGCATTTTGACTTACTTTTTCTAATGTACATTTGTAGTGCTTTTTATATTTTATTTTTGAATTCGAATATTAAAACCAATTTATTTAATTGACTTGATTTCTTGAGAACAGAAACTGAAGGCAAAGTTAAAAGATAATTACTTTTTCAAAATCGCTATAAATTCACGAAAAAAGAGATCTCATTGCAAAAATTCACAAATAGGAAAAAAACGGAAAAAACATTTCTATGGAATCGAATTTTATAATAATAGTACATTCTATCGACAAACTTCGCAAGGACCTTTAAACTTCGACTGTAAAAAATCATCGAACAAGGTGAAGATTTTTTTTCTTTTTTCAGTTTGCTTTTTTATGAATTTTGTATAATTTACAATTTTTTTTTTAATTTGGCTTATCATATTGAATTCAGTAGATTTTTTGTAAACAAAATAAAGAATTATTTTCACAATATAAAAGAATGTTATGTTAGGTACTACGCTTATACTAAAGAACGGCTTGACGGATTTTGATTATTCATACAATTTTGGAACGTTATCCTGCCAAAAATCGCGGTAAAATATGCCAATAAAAATGTGAATGAAAAACAATCTCTTTGATGTGAGAACGAGAACTCAAAAATGCAATTCACTGGGTCTGCAATCAGTAAATATGGTAGAGCGAATTGAACATTTAGTAAAAAAGGATTTATATTCTTCCAGAAATTCTTCCTTAACTTTCATAATATTTTAAATCGCAGGTCATGATATATGACCTTCGGCTATACACTTAGCCCGATTTCGAGTATAGTTTACATTTTAACCATATTTTGAATACTCATTTCAGCAAAGGTTGGTAATTTGAGAAGGAACAATCCTCGCAAAAAATGATTACGTTTTGGTATAACCATCAATGATTTAATATTCGTAATTAATATTTAATATTCGTCTTTGAATTATACTATCATGAAAAATATGAACTTTATGGGGTCTCGAATGCACAATTTAAATGACAAAAATAAGTAAATAAGTAAAGAGTAATTGTCTTTGACTATTCTGAAATCATTCTGCCCCTAATAATGAGGTGGACTAATTCCACACAGCACAGTATTCTAAACGTTGTAAATACAAATCCCAAATTACAGCTCATTTGAAGGGAAAATTTCGCTAAGCTCTTTACAATACCAAAAATTAAGTTTTAACATGGGATTATTATGGATGTTCTATATCATATAGGTTTTTAACACTCAATTAAAGCCTACGGCTGAATAATAAGATCAAGCTATTCAAACTATCTAAAAGCGACGGTGGGTGATTATCTTTTATAATTTTTGTCATGAATGTTTTTATTTCTATTTAAAAATTACTATGGAGTTGTTTTACTTATAATAAAAATTGTCCGGCTCACATAAGTCTATGCTCTATTATGCTTTAGAAAATATGCACTAAAGACTAAAAGTACTGGCCGGCAACGCGGACGGGGCCAGCTAATATATATATATATATATATATATATATATATATATATATATGTATATATATATATATATATATATATATATATATATATATATATATATATATATATATATATATATATATATATATATATATATATATATATATATATATATATATATATATATATATATATATATATATATATATATATATATATATATATAATATAGCTAAAATCATCAAAAAATCGTATATAGGGAGGTACCGTTATATCGGAGCTGTGCGAAGACCTGGACCAGCATAGACAATTTTCTGTCATAGGCTATAACATCCAATACGAACGTCAAACAATTTCGGTGGGTATTGTACCTAAACTCGTCAAAATACCGAATGTAGGGAGGTACTAATATTTGGGGCCTATACGAAGACGTGGACCTGCATAGACAATTTGTAGTTACCATTACGAACTCTAAATACGTAATTTGAAAAAATTCTGCTGAATAATGACGCTAAAATCATCAAAATACCGAATTTTGGGAGGTACCGTTATATGGGGGCTATACGAAGACGTGGACCCGCACAGACAATTTTCTGTCGTAGGCTATAGTGTCCATTACGAATCTAAAATGCCAAATTTGAAACAATTCCGGTGAGTAATGTCGCCAAAGTAATCAAAATACCGAATGTGGGGAGGTACCGTTATATGGGGGCTATATGAAAACGTAGACTACATGGCCCATTTACGAACTAAACCAGCCTACTGGCAAAATAAACATGTGTGTAAAATTTTAGCCTTCTATCTCAATTCGTTCGAAAGATAGCGTGATTACAACAGACAGACGGACATGGCTAAATCGACTTTGTCGGGTCTGACATGAGTATTTCGAGGAGTTACAATCGGAATGACAAAGTTAATATACCCTCCAAAGTATGGTGGAGGTTATAATACGTGCTTAATTTAGTCCGGATACCCGAAGAGTTTGTCCTTGGGATTAAAATGACAAATGTACAGGGAAATCAATTTTTATACCCTCCCCCTTTGAAAGGAGGTTATATTAACTTTGTCATTCCGTTTGTAACATCATTAAATATTCGTTGTAGACCCCATAAAGTATATATATTCATAATCAGCATAAAATCTAAGACAGACGTCTGTCTGTTGAAATCACGATACAGCCCACATTATTTGACGTGGATCGCCAAAATTAAGCAGAGCAATTTGTATTGTGTCTATGATGGTTGGTATTGAAAATGAAATATGTCGGTGCACGTTTTGGTATAGTCCCCATATAACGGTACCTCCCGATAATCGGTATTTTCATGATTTTTGCCGCATTTTTTCACGGATTTGTCTGAAATTTGGTATTTGTTGGTTATTATGGGTCGTAGTTCGTGTGCCGAGTCATTGTATGTATAAGTCCACGCCTTGGTATAGCCCCCATATAAAGGTAATTTCGGCATTTTGATTTTTTTGGCACATTTTTGCCACATTTTTGTCTAAAAATTTGTATTTCTTCGCCATAATGGGTTGAAGCTCCGGTGGCGAAACATCGCATTCATAGGTCCACCAATTGGTATAGCCCCCATATAACGCTACCTCCCGATATTCGGTATTTTGGTGCTTTTCCACATTTTTTCACTGATTTGTCTGAAAATTGGTATTTGTAGATCATAATGGATCCTAGTTTGTGTGGCGAAACATTGTATGTATAGGTCCACGTTTTGGTATAGTCCCCATAAAACGGTACCTCCCGATATTTGGTATTTTGATGATTTTGTCACATTTTTTGTTGTTCATAATGGGTTCTAATGTTTCCTTTACCTTTAAGGTGGGGGGTATTAAAAGTTTGGCCCGGCCGAACATAATGTGTATACCCTACACCACAAGTAGTCAGGGTATTATGTCTTTATGCATTTGTTAGTAACAGGCATAAGGAAACGAGATAGACCCATAGTTCCTTTTGATGAACTGCATAGAATCACATTCTGTGTCGATATATGCATGTCCGTCCGTCTGTCGATGTTTTTTTGTAAACAAAGTACAGTTCGCTTTTATTGCCTTATCCAGATAATATTTTGCACAGATCATTTGTTTGGTCCACGAACGAACCCTATTGAAATTGGAGATAATCGGTCAAAATTTAGATGTAGCTCCCATATAAATCTTCGTCCGATTTGCCTTTTACTGTGCACCAAACGTGTAATATCAGCCGGAATAGTATGGAATCCTGCACATACAACCAAATTGGGCCTGAAAATAAGTATGCCAAATTTGATCGAAATCGGTTCAGATATAGCTATAGCTCCCGAATATATTGTTCATCCGATTTGTTAATTTTGTCCTCCGCAGCCGTATATGCACTCTGTAAGAACAATATTTGGGGAAATATATCAAATATAGCTCAGAAATACCTTTGCTAATTTTTTTCGAGATCAGTTCAGATTTGGATATAGCTCCCACATATAACTTCGTCCGATTTACCTTTTATTGTGCACCAAACTTCTAATATTTATCCAAATGGGATGGAATTTGGCACTTATGACCGAATTGAGTCTAGAAGCTAGTATGTCAAATTTGGTGAAGATCGGTTCAGATATAGCTATAGGTCCCATATATCCTTCATCCGATTTGTTATATTTGTTACCCACAGCCGTAATATGCACTCCGTAACAAGATATTCAGGGAAATATATCAAATAGAGCTCAGAAATATATTTTCCAAATTTTATCGATATTGGTTCAGACTTGGATATAGCTCCCATATGTATCTTTATCCGATTTCAAATTAATTGTGCACCAAATGGGCAATACAAGTCGACATATTTAGTCTCTTGAACTTTAAATTATAATTTTAATCATAGCGTGTATGATTGAATTCTCCCATCAAAACTTTTAATTGTTATGTGGAGCTCTACTAAATTAGCAAAGTAGTGTAGTGTATCATAAAGTCGGCCCCGCCCGACTTTAAGAATTTCTTTACTGGTTTTTTACTTGTTTAAAGTTAAACCGTATTTTTTATCTATTAGTGGGATTCGAGGTAGCAATACAAATGAGAGCTATATCCAAATCAGAACCGATTTCAATATAATTTGGCAAAATAATTCTTGTTCCAAATTCCGTCACTAATTTAAAATTTCATTGGAATCGGACAGTGTGTGGTGCATCAAATATGTGAGATTGGCCGAAAATATATATGGAAGCTATATTCAAATCTGAACCGATTTGATATTTGGCAAATTTATTTTTGTATCGATTTCCGTCACACATTCCAAATTCGGAGACTATATCTATAACCGCTCAATATATATGTGCATTCAAAACTAAATTTTCTGGAGGTGCATCCGATTTTGATGCTTTATCTTCAGTTCCAAATGGAATTCTAACAAGTTAAAAATCAGTAAGTTCGGCCGGGCCGAAATTTGAGTACCCTCCACCATTTGGAACGAATTTGGAAATTTTCAAAAAATAAAATCCCTAAAAAATTCTGTTAAATTTTTTTAAAATATATAGGGAGGGCCTATACGAAGACCTTGACCTGCATAGACAATTTTCTGTCACAGACTGTAGTTCCCATCACGAACTCTAAATACGTAATATGAAACAATTCCGTTAAATAATGACGCTAAGATAATCAAAATACCGAATATTGGGAGGTACCGTTATATGGGGGCTATACAAAGACATGGACCTGCACAGACAAATTTCTGTCATAGGCTGTAGTATCCACTACGAACTTCAAATACCAAACTTGAAACAATTCCGGTTAATAATGTCGCTAAAATTATCAAAATGCCGAATATCGGGAGGAACCTTTATATGGGGGCTATATAAAAACGTGGTTGAGATGTCGTATTTAAGGTTCGTAATGGATGTTATAGTCTGTGACAGAAAATTGTCTATGCTGGTCCAGGTCTTCGCACAGGTCCGATATAACGGTACCTCCCTATATACGATATTTTGATGATTTTAGCTATATTATTCACCGCTTATTTCAAGCTTCGAATTTGAATATGGTAATGGCTTATAACAAACAATGCCTATGTAGGCATAGGCTATTTTCGGTATTTTTTAAATTTTAACAGATTTTTTTAAGGATTTTATTTTTTGAAAATGTATAAATTCGTTCCAAATGCTGGAGGGTATTCACAGTTCGGCCCGGCCGCTTACTGCTTTTTAACTTGTTTTAAATGGCATAGCTTTGCAACAACAATTTTGATTTGAAGATTATAAAGCATTAAATAATAAAACGATGGGACAGCAACGCGGACCGGTCAGCAAGTTATAATTTTTAAAGGAGGAAAATGTTTGTACGTTTTATTAACTTAAGCACACGTACAAAAATGTTGATGACATGGTTTGCTGTCATCGTCGACACACTGTTTTTTTTTTTTTTTTTTTTTTTTTTGAGAACACAATGTAAATGGTCGGCTCGATCATGTCACGATGGAACCTTTGACAGTGACAGACATGAATCAAAATGGTAGTTGTTGTTGAGTGCCAATGTCGATCATATCATAAATAGCACAGTTCGCACAATTCGTCTTGTGCTACTCTTTTAAGTTCATACACCCTTGAAGCTCGTCGGAATTCAGCATCTACCATGAACATCAGAATGGATGTAAAACAAATTTAAAAAACGACTCATCATGATGTTTTTGATGTACGGCTTTCTTACTAGTAAAGATTTTAAATCTCTCATTCCGTAAGAACACGGAAGGTGCAACAGTTTCTTTATTGAAGTGGAAATATCAGAAATATATTCGGGTTACTACGCTTTTCCTGTTTTCAATGCATTAGTAACCGCTGGTCCAATAGATGGATTTTCACGATCAATGTTTTATTTGATTATGAATGTAATGACAGCTAAAATGTGGCCAAAAAATATGGCTTCGCTCAAAATTTTATGCGGAAATGTAAAAAAACTCAAAGTACTGTAATCCTACAAGTGATTTTTAAAACAATCCTGATTGGGCGTAGCGAATGGAACTAATTCAAATCGACCTTCAAAATGCCAACATCGTTTAATGGTTAGCTAGAAACCCACGAAATGTGTGGTGTCGTTAATAACGTTCGAAAATAAACAGTATAGTACTGTACCGTAGTGTTTCTACAGTTTCGAGGTGGAGTGGTACACTAAGATAATGTACCGTACCGGAGCACAACACTTAAAAAATATTTACATATATATAAAAAGGGATACCGTACCGGAGCACATTGCGGAACATGTTTGTTGTTTACGATTTTTGAAAAAATACATGTTGGATGTTTCTGATCACAAATGACTAATACAATTCAATAATATGAAATAAAAGTTGATTTTTTTTTACATGTCATTAGATTGTTTGCGAAATTGAAGATGGTAGAAAAGTATGAGAATAGGTAGAAAGAATAAAAAATGACCAAATCTGAAGTGATAATAATTTGTATTTAACCATTGAAAATTAAAATTTTTAATCTTCCGCGAAAAATGGTATTTTATTGGTTGCGTTGTAATGGGTTATTCTGCAGATAATTTACCTGTTATTTTGTGGTACCGAGAAATCATTGAATGTACGCGTAAAAAACTAAATATTTTACTAAGTATGGCTGAGTTTTTAAAAACAGTAGTGGTACACTACGATATTTAAATGCTCCGATTGCGGAACACTACTTTTTTGTGCTTTGACTCCGGTACACTACAATTTTTTAGTGTTCCGACTGCGGTACACTACGATCATCGTTGTGTTCCGGTACAGTATCACTAAAATAATTTTTAGACATACTGTACCGGTACAGTACACTATGTTTGTGTACTATTTATTTTGGAACGCTGGTCGTTATAAATCTGGAGAAACATTAAAAACTCGTTTCCTTCAATCCATTGCTACCAATTTACTACCATTGTGGTACAGGGCATTATGTCTTTGTGCATTTGTTTGTGAGAAGCGTAAAGTAAAGTACATATACCATTTATTATTCGATTGAGATGACATTTTGCACAGATCGTTTGCTCGGCTGAAGGACGAAGGCTATTGAAATTGGTGACAATCGGTGCAAATTTTGATATAACTCTAATATATATCTTCGCCCGATTTCAGGCTTAGGGGTTGTGTGTCTCATTTGGTGGAAATAGGTTCAGATATAGCTGTAGCTTTCATATATGTGTTTCATCCGTTTTTTGATATTTAAGTTCCCCAAAGACGTAAGTTACATTCTATACTATTGATATTTTGTCTACGATATTAGACATAACCTAGAAATACCACTCCAGATTTGTCTGGAATAACTTAGTTATTTTGTTTTTCAAAATAATTGGGAATAATCCCATAATTGTCGTTTTTATAACACTTAAAAAAGCAGCAAGTTCTGCCTGGCCGAACATGAAGGAAATTGCAAATTGAAAAAAAAAGTCTGTTGAAAAATACTGCTTAAATCATAAAAATACCTAACATAGGGAGTTACTGTTATGTGGGGTTATACGAAGGACAGTTAAGATATATAAGTCATATGATATCAGTATGCAGAGAACATCTGGAGCAATTCCTTATTTAAATTAAGTGGAAATCGGTTAAGATTAAGATATAACTTTCATATGTCGGTTCTATTCATTGCCAAATTTAAACCGCTCTAAAGCCGGATCACGCAATCCTTGTGATCCGGTTATCCGATTTGATCATGGTTATCCGACATGTCATGGTTATCCGATTTAAATTTTATAACGAAGTTTCTGTATACGAATCTACAGCAATTGTAATTCTACTCGAACATAAATATATTTCATTTATTTTGATTTGCCATAAGTGTGTACATACATTACAATTGCTACTCAGTGCTTATGACATAAATAATTGCTGTGCGCAGTTTAAACCAAAACATATTTCCAGATACGGTTGGTAAGTTGATCTGTTCCTATTTCTGTGACGTATAAAGCGGAATCATTTACGCTGACAGCGATCGAGTGGGGGCTTTTGAAATTGCCCCAATGACCAATAATAGTTTCAGAACGAGGATCTAAAGTGAACCCTCTAACTGGTAGCATGGAAGTAGGCCCATTTATTGCATACACAAAATTTCCATACGCTGCAACTCCAAATACTCTCCCGAAGTCCGGTTCTTGAATGGTTACTGCTGGTTGTCCCTCTCCTTGAGATGACCTTAGGCCTGCCCTGAAAAATATATATTTATAAATCATGTATACATTTTTATTTATGGCTATCAGTACTTACTTTGGGCATACAACCCTCATATTTTCACGATCGGCAATGCAGAGAAGATCTAGCTTTTCCAAAAGGGTAATAGCGTGAGGCACTTGCAGGGAAAGGAATTCTAAATAGAAAATGAAGCATTTAATTCTTAAATCAATCCTTTGCACTCTGCGAACATATTAACAAAAATAGCAGGTTTAATATATTCATTTATAGAGGTTACATGCATGAAGTGACACATAGGTCGCATTGCAAATGTAAAATATGTAATTATAGATCAAAGTTGAGCAAATATCTTGTAAAAGAGAAAAATAAAATTGACTTTTTACGCCACATTTTACAATTTATTTTAACATTTTAAAATTTGAGTGTTGCCTAAAATTGTTAAAAATGACGATTTTTGGTGCCGTTGGTTAAGCGGCACAATTTGAGGTGCTATGGTAATGAGTGTAAAAGAGTAATTCAATTTTACTATTCTGAAATTCTTATGCTTCTTCTCAACAGCTCATTTGAATGGAAAATGTTGCTAAGCTCTTTACAATACTAAAAATTAGGCTGAGCTCTTACAACAGTTGATATATAATTGTTAATAAATGTGCTATATCATTCAAGTTTCTAACTCTCAAATTAAAGCCTATTGCTGAAAAATTGGATCAGGTCTATTAAAACACTTAAAATCGATCGGCTCGTAAACATATATTGACAATTTGCCATGGGTATTTATTTATATTAAGTCGAGTCATTGTTTTTTAAAAAAAAATGTTCAACTGATATGAAGCAGATCTGCAATACCAATTAGTGGACCCTACGCGAACATTTTTTGCAAGGAGAGAACATACTTTTCAATAACGCCAAATAAGCAATAGCTCCAAAAATTTTCAGCCTTGCCTGAAAAAAAAATCCTTCGAAATATGTTGCCTATCAATGAGCTACGCCAACATATAGCAACACATTACAAAAAAATAAAATAAAAAAAAAAACAAGTAAAAAAGCTTTAAGTTTGGCCGGGCCGAAATACGTAATGTAGCTGTTATAATAGGGTCTATACGACGACGTGAACCTACATAGGCAACTTTTGCCATAAGCCATTACAACATTCAAATGCGAAACTTGAAAAAAAATCGGTGAATAATGTCGCTAAAATCTTCAAAGTATCAAATATCGGGAGGTACCGTTATATGGGGGATATACGAAGACGTTAACCTGCGCAGACAATTTTCTGTCACAGGCTGTTGTATCCATTACGAACTTCAAATTCCAAATTTGAAACAATTCCGGTGAAAAAGTTTCGCTAAAATCATCAAAATACCGGGCATAGCTAAATCGACATAGAATTTTATGCTGATCAAGAATATATATACTTTGTGGGGACTAAAATGTATATTTTGAGGTGTTACAAACGGAATGACAAACTAAATTAGATTAGCTGACGAGCTCGAAAACACATGTACGTGTTTTTTTTTAATTTACGTTGACAACACACAACCATAAAAATATGTTTTCGGCTAAAACGAAAATAGCAGCCAAATCCGAGCTATAGCTTATTGTGTGATGAATTCTTAGCTTCATTGTGAGTTAGGGCTAAACAAAAATAGCTAGCTTATCAAAAACGAACTAAATAGTTATGTCCTGAGCTAAATAGCTGATCATGTTCTATTTTAGCCGTAGATGTCAATATTTAATATCAGTTGCTGGCTATTAATCCAGGCAGAAACCTTATGTGTACATACGCTAGTGGCCAAAACTAAAGCAACTGAAATTACAAGGATAATGAATGCCCTGTATTTTTTTTTCTGGTTTAAATTAAAAACTTAAAACATGGTATGGTAAAGTCAATTAACCCGATTTAGACTTGGACAATAAACACAAGTTAAAATGTATATCTCGGTTTAGCCGACAGATGTATACCCTCAGCCAATGTATATTTTGATTTTTGTTATAATTATTCAAATTGTTGACCTTCTGAAGTAATGGGTTATGAAGTAATGGGTCAATATTGTTAATTTTGTATCAGACCTAAACACATATCATATAAATATTTTGTCGTGCCAGGTTTGAACTTTATTGGTAACTTCCTCCACTTTATATGAGATATGTGATATTTTTTACAAAATGTTGAAATGTGCGTGAGGTACCAGATATAGTCGACCGAAGCAAAACTTTCACCCTTTGTGGGGGAGTTACCAGAAGGAGTACTCCGATCGCTTGATTGATGGAAATATTCAGATGTGTCAAATCAAAATGGAATCGGATGGTAATCTCGCGTTTTATGAGCTTAATGGATATTCAAAATTTACACCTTTTGTAGGGGAGGTACCAGAAGGAGTGGACCAATTTATTCCACCTTAATACCAGATCTTGGGTTTATAAAAATATATGGATACTAGCTGGCCCGGTCCGCGTTGCCGGCCCATACTTTTAGTCTTTAAAGCATAATAAATCACAGATCTGACTTATGTAATTATAATGGCAAAAATTATAATTACCGTCGGTTTCAGATATTTTGAATAGCCTGATCTTATTTTTCAGTTGTAGGCTTTAATTTGAGTGTTAAATACCTATATGAACATCTATAATAGCCCCATGTGAAAAGTCAGCTCATTTTTTGGTATTGTAAAAAGCATTCAAATGAGCTATAATTTGAAATTTGTATTTCCAACGTTTAAAATCCCGTACTGCGTGGTATTTAGTTTTGTCCACCTCATACTTGAAGACAGAATGTTGTCAGAATAGCCAAAAAATTACTCTTTTGCTCCGATTACCGTGAGATGGGCATTAATTGTTTGTCATTTAAATTGTGCGGTGGAGATCCAATAAAGTTACTTTATAATTTCCTTTTTTTCGGAGTTTATTTCATATAGACGTACAAATTCAATAGAATACCAAATTTTCTTTTCTGATGACACATTGGTTGGGAAAGTGGACTTGGGGGTATACTAATGTGGGGACTATACTTAAATAAATGCCTATGTGGATAATTATCTGTAAGATGATTTTCTACTCCAGGGTGTTTTACCCCAAGTAGCCTCAAGACTAAGATGCGCCATTTTCCGAAAAATAAAAATTTTATAAGAAGAGGTTTTCTTTCCCCTTAGAAACAAAGATATCAAATAAGTGCCAGAAAATGAAAAAAGTGGCCAAGACCCCGAAAATACCGTAAATCATATGATGATGATACCAAAACGTGATAATTTTTTGCAAAGATGGTTTCTTCTTAAATTATCAACATAAGCTAAAATTAGTACGAAAAATATGGTTAAAATGTAGAATATACTTGAAATCGGGTTGTTCCGTTATCAGGGGTTATGATCCATATTATGACCTGCCAAAGCGATTTAAGGTATCTTGAATGTTTATGTAGAATTTCTATTTTGCGCTCTTTAAAGTCGGTATTTGACTGATTGCAGTCCCAATGTATTTTGCATTTTGTGTTTTTATTTGACAATTTATTGTCATATGAAAGAAGCAGGTCCACTTTTTGAAATTAACCCCATAACGCTTCTTCGGTCATTTTTGTTTGTTTAAATGTGTTCGCATCTTCCAGCTGAAGCACGATGTAGGTCCTGGAGTAGAAAGCATTTAACATCGTATTGCGCTCTCATTTCATTTTTATATTATTCATTCAGAATTCAAACCAATAAAAAAATTTACACTTCAATATACAAAAAAGAAAAAGAATCTTCAACTGGTTCGCTGATTTTTTGCGGCAAATTTTTAAAGGTGATTACTAAGTTTGTCGGTAGAATGTACTTTTATTTTGAAATTCGATTCCATTGAAAAATTGTCGATTTTTCCCGATTCTAGAATTTTCGTAAAAAGCGACAACGGATTTATAGATTTTATGTATTTTTTGGGTATTACGAATAAATACATAAAATCTATAAATAACAGTTTTATCCGTTGTGGCTTTATATTACCCAAAAAAAAACCTACACATCATATTAGAATTCAAAAAAAAAAAAAAAACACTACAAATGTACATTCGAAAATAGTAAGTCAAAATGGAAAAAAATATGCAATATAAAACATTACTATTGTACATTTTAAAAGTCAAAATGAAAATGTTCAAATTTCACATTTTTACGCGATTTTTTTGGATTTTATTCTTTTCTGCCTAGAGGCAATTCCCAATTTGTCTAAATCGCTAAAATCAGACCTGCGGTCTTTATGTTATAAGAGTAGTAACTAACACAACTTTCTTTTACATATAGAGAGATAGATTTAAAAGTAGGCGCGTTCCTCAGCCCCTAAATAAGTACTTAGGGTTGGATGGAAAGCCAACAGCATCTCGTGTAATAATTCTCAAACCGATATCTTCACTATTTTGGCAAATATAAAGATTTCAGATAAATCGTAATAGTGGGCGTAAAAGGAGGCGTGGTCAATATTTTTTTCTTCAAAAACCTAACTCGGGGTATGACGAACGTCTGTACAAAAAATTATGCAAATCGGCCCAGCCGTTTTCAACTGATTCCGTTACCAACAAACAACAATTGATTTTTATATATATAGATTTGACATTTTAAGACAATCGGATTCTTACATCACATTTCAAAAGGGTTATAATTATTCAAAATTTGTACCCTTTGTGGGGGAGGCTCTTGATGTAGTGGACCGATATTATCAATTTTTCCACCTGACCTAGAACTGACGCAAATATTATGATTTACAAGGTTGGAGCAAAATCGGATTATTGCTTCTTTTTCTGTGCAGAAAATATTTTTTTTTTTTTTTAATTTCGACCTTTTGTGGGGGAGGTACCAGAAGAAGTGGACCGATGTATTCCATCTTGATACCAGACCTTGGGCTAACAAAAAAAATTGGGATGTGTGAAACAATCGGACTCTTACAACACATTTTATAAGAGTTGTAATTATTCAAAATATTGACCCTTCGTAGGGGAGGTACTTAATGGAGTGGACCGATATTGTTCATTTTCGCACCTGACGTAGCACTGGCGCAAATATTAGGATTTACAAAGTTGGAGCAAAATCGGATTATCCTTTCTCTTTTTGTGCAAAAAATATTTTTTGAAAATTTCGACCTTTTGTGGGGGAGATACCAGAAGGAGCCGACCGATATATTCCATCTTAACATCAGATCTTGGATGGATAAAAATATTGGGATGTGTGAGATTTAAAGACAATCGGACTATTACATCACATTTTATAAGAGTTGTAATTATACAACATTTTGACCGTTTGTGTGGGAGGTACGTGATGAAGTGGACCGATATTGTCCATTTTCGCACCTGACCTAGCATTGATGCAGATATTGGGATATGCAAAGTTGGAGCAACGTCAGATTATCCTTGATAATCTCAGATAATTGGAATCCAGCTCAATGGAAAAACATTTTATTCTGGGATGAGTCTACGTTTAATATTAAAGGCTTAGACATGAAAAATTTTGCGGTGAGAAGACCAAAAAAAGAAAGACTCAAGCCGCAGTGTTCAAAGCATGACAATAATCCCAAACATACATCAAAACTTATCAAAGATTGGTTGCGGGAGTCAAAATCGGTGTTTTGTCATGGCCGACATAATCACCTGACCCAATAGAAAATCTTTGGAGTATCGTAGACAGGAAGATCAAGCGAGATTCGGAAACAAATAAACACAACATTTTCAAAGAATTCAGGTGGCCTGGAAAAGCATTCCCAAGTATCGAATTGATCGTGTTATAGATTCAGTGCCTCGTAGGTATGCAGCTGCTATCAAAAATAATGGTTATGCTATCGACTACTAGCCAAAATTTAATTATTTTAAAATAAACAAGTTAAAAAGCAGTAAGTTCGGCTGGGCCGAATTTTGAATACCCTCCACCATTTGGAACGAATTTGGAAATTTTCAAAAAATAAAATCCTTAAAAAATTCTGTTAAAATTTTAAAAGTACCGAATATAGCCGTTATATTGGGGTCTATACGACGTGGACCTACATAGGCATTGTTTGCCATTAGCCATTGCCATATTCAAATTCGAAACTTGAAATAAACGGTGAATAATGTAGCTTAAATCATCAATATATCGTATATAGGGATTTACCGTTATATCGAAGCTGTGCGAAGACCTTGGCCAGTATAGACAATTTTCTGTCACAGGCTATAGCATCCATTACTAACGTCATATACAGTATCTCAAATGTATGATGATGTGATGGGGCCTATACGAAGACCTGGGCCTGCATAGGCAATTTTCTGTCACAGACTGTAGTTCCCAGTACGAACTCTAAATACGTAATTTAAAACAATTCCGGTGAATAATGACGCTTAAATCATCAAAATACCGAATTTTGGGAGGTACTGTAATATGGGGCTATATGAAAAATGGCCTACATGGCCCATTTACGAACTTAACCTGCCTACTGAAAAAATAAACACGTGTGCAAAATTTTAGCCTTCTATCTCAATTTATTCGAATGATAGCGTGATTACAACAGACAGACGGACAGACAGACATCAAGTATATATATATACTTTGTTGGGTCTGACATGAGTATTTCGAGGAGTTACAAACGGAATGACAAAGTTAATATACCCTCCATAGTATGGTGGAGGGTATAAAAATATATTGGGTAATTTTATTTTTCCATATATTATTTTTCATTCAAAATTATTTTTGTATTTTTATTTTTTTTTTAGAAGTGAACAAAGTACTTCATTTAAAACTGGAAAAATTATTACGATTTGTTTAGCTTTGTAAAAGTTATAGTGCATTTCTTGTCTTTGCGATTTTAGTTTCTTTAGTTTTGGCCACTAGTGTATATATGTAACCGCATGTGGCGCCATATCTGATCCATTACGCTATCCACTGCCCGTTGAAATGTTGCGAAGTGTTCTCATGACAGAAAAGGATAAACATAATTTTTGTACATACGTAGAGAACGCGTACGCAACAAACTCCGGACCAAGGCGGGTTAGCTATGGTTCACACTGGCTACAGGAACTACATTAGCCAGTGAATAAAATACAAAAGACATTTTAAAAGTTACAGAAGACACATACACACCCGAGGGCTGCAATGAGTATGATTGAGTAGGCTTGATCACACTTAGTGGAAATGCAATCAAACCCGATCAATTGGTCAGATATGACATGTTCATTCGAGTTGCTCAAGCGAAACGAAAAAGTCGTGAACAGACATGAGTTGATCGAAGTTCTGTGTTCGCAATCAAACAGCTCAAATTAGTGATTTGTTTAACGAACTAATGTTGAATTGTTCATAACGGCGCGATCATCTATGATGACAGGGTTGTCAGATTTTTTTTTCTGCTCTATCGCCAAATTGAGTGTCAGAAATCACCAAACCGAAAATAACTTGATATATGTTAAAAATTATTTCAGATTTTCCTGAAAATTTCCAAGTATACTACAACATTGTCTGAAAGTAACATAGGCTATATACCTAAATTACATTTGCCAAATTATATTGAAATCGGAAAATAGCTCACTTATACACTTTGGCCGATTTCATGTATTTGATGCAGCAAACACGCTATGTATCTCTAATTCCAAGGAAATTTGGAATGTGTAACAGAGTTTAAAACAAACATACACTTGTCAAATTATATTGAATTTGGTTAACATATATATTTTCGACCGATTTCATTTATTTGATGTACCAAACACGATATGAATGTTATATTTTAATGACATTTGGAATGAGTGACGGGATTTGTTTAGAAAATAAATTTGCCAATTTATATTGAAATCGGTTCAGATTTGGATATTGATCCCATGTATATTTTCGACCGATTTCATTTATTAGATGCACGAAACACGATATGTATGTTCGAATCCAAAAAATAAATTAGTCCAATTATATTAAAATCGGTTCAAATTTGGATTGATATGCATGACCGATTCCAATGAAATTCGGACAGAGAGGCGAAATCTGGTACCAAAAAATTTGCCAAATTATATTGAAGGTTAGGGTATAGCTATATATTTCATTTCACTAGAAATGATATGTATGACCGATTCCAATGAAATTCAGAATGTGTGGTGGTATTTGCTTACAATAATAAATGTGACAAAGCAATTGGAAATCGGTTAAGATTTTTTTACATATTTGAGACATCAATTCAATGAAATATGGAAGGTGTGACGGAATTTGGTGTAAATTATATTGTTTGTTTGTTAAATTATATTGTTCAGATTGGAATATGATTTTATTGAGAAGCATTAACCCACAAAGCCTTTTAATGGTATTAGGTTAACAGTAAAAAACTGCACAAGCAATTTTATTGAGGATACGATTATCAGAAATGCCACTCAACTTCAAAAGTGTGCAGTTTCCTGCCCGCTTGGCATTTGCTATGAAGTTAATAAATCCGAAGGACAAACTATTCGTGTATGCGGACTAAATTTGGCATGTTCTTGCTTTTTTCATGGTCAGGTGTTCCTATCACGTTCACGCGTTGGTAGACCGAGCTATATTTAGATATAGCTCCCATATATATCTTCGTCCGATTTGCCTTTTATTGTGCACCAAACGTGTAATATCAGACGGAATAGTATGGAATTTTGCACATACAACCAAATTGGGCCTGAAAATAAGTATGCCAAATTTGATCGGTTCAGATATAGCTATAGCTCCCATATCTATTGTTCATCCGATTTGTTATTTCTGTCCTCCGCAGCCGTAATATGCACTCTGTAAGAATAAGAACAATATTTGGAAATTTCTGGAGTTACCGTTATACCGTAATATAACGGCTACTTTCGGTATTTTCAAGATTTTAACAGAATTTATAACCGATTTTATTTTTTTGAAAAATGTCAAATTCATTCCAAATGGTGGAGGGTATTCAAAGTTCCGGCCGAACTTATAGTTTTTTTACTTGTTTTTATTAAAATGGTTGATTACCCGCAAAAGGGCATCCACAAGATCAAATTGGATGTTATACCTTGTTTTGGTAAACGCATGCATTACAAGTTGGAATGACTAACATATTCAAAACAGCTAGTGATATTTCTTTAAAGTGGTATGTACCTGCCGCATCACGGTTGTTATAAACTTTTGGCCAAAAATCGAGTTGTTGGATTTTTTTGTTAAACTGAGTTTCATACACATCTAATGAAAAGTTTGAGTCCATAAATTGTTTTATGGCTTCTCGGACAACCGTAAATTTAGTTTGTGATAATTGATTGTCATATTTTGAAACGGAGAGTTGTGCATAGACCTTAAAAATATTCATATTTTCCGGTATTCTCTTAATAATTTCAAGTTGTTGTTTCAAGTATGAAAAAAAAATTCTTTAGTATACGTATTTCTCCTACGTATATTTCCACCTTGCTTAGTTCCAATTCAAAATCTGATCCAAAATCATTAGCGTCTAGAGGGAGAAAGCAATTGGATTTGTCAGTGGCGGTGTTTAGTTAATCTAAAACAACTTCAATATTTTGGCTTTTATTTAAAATTGAGTGTTTAAAAATTGCCTGCATACTTCCCGCATCTATATTATCATTTTGAAATTCCAAGCTCAAATGATTCATTTCATATGTAATAGGGCTTACAAATATTAAAAAAGTATGTTTTCTATCGCAGAATTCATTATAAATATGTTGGGCAGCTATGTCCTTTTCGTCGGTAGATATTAGTGAAAAATGGAACTTCAGCTGAACCCATTGCTTCAAAATCCGTTTTATGGCACCCCCATGGGAGAGCCAACGCGTACCAGAAATGTTTACATGTTTTCTAAAATTATTGCTATCAACTATCGTGTTGATTAATTCGAATGCACGTTTATAAAGCAAAGCAAGTAGTGGACTATGGCTAAAATAATTATAAACTCTTTTATTAAAAAACAAGTAAAAAAGCTGTAAGATCGGCCGGGCCGATCATTGAATACCCTCCACAATTTGGAACGATTTTGACAATTTTCAAAAAAAAAAAAAAAAAAAATAATAAATAAATAAATAAAAATAATAATAAAATAAAATCCGGTAAAAATTCTATTAAAATCTTAAAAATACCGAATGTAGCCGTTATATTAAGGCCTATACGACGTCGTTGTCTTGCATAGGCAACTATTGTCGTAAACGTATTGTCGTAAAGTATTGAAATACTCAAATGCGAAACTTGAATGAAACAATTCGGTAAATAATGTAGCTAAACTCATCAAAAAATCAAATATCGTACCGTTATATTGGGGATATACGAAGGCATGGACCTGCACAGAAAATTTTCTTAGGATGTAGTATCCATTACGAACTTCAAAACCAAATTTAAAACAAATTCGTTGAATAATGTCGCTATAATTATCAAAATGCCGAATATCGGGAGGTACCGTTTTATGGGGGCTATACAAAACGTAGATTTGCACAGACAAAATTCTCTCTTAGGTTGTAGTATCCATTACGAAATTCAAATACCAAATTTAAAACAATTCCGGTGAATAATGTCGCTATAATCATCAAAATGCCGAATATCGGGAGGTACCGTTATATGGGGGCTATACGAAGACGTGGACCTGCACAGACAATCTCCTGACATAGACTGTAGCATTCATTACGAACATCAAATATCAATTTTGAAAGAATTCCGGTGAATAATGTCGCTAAAATTAACAAAGTACAGAATATCGGGAGGTACCGTTATATGGGGGCTATACGAAGACGTGGACTTGCACAGACAATCTCCTGACATAGACTGTAGTATTCATTACGAACATCAAATATCAAATTTGAAAGAATTCCGGTGAATAATGTTGCTAAATTCAAAATATCGGGGGTACCGTTATATGGGGGCTTTACGAAGACGTGGACCTGCACAGACAATTTTCTGTCTTGGGCTGTAGTGTCCATTACAATCTTCAAATACCAAATTTGAAACAATTCTGGTAAATAATGTCGCTAAATCATTCAAATACCGAATATCGGGAGGTACCGTTATATGGTGGCCATACAAAAACGTGGAACTACGTGGCCCATTCTCAATACCAAAAGCCCTGCAGATATAACATACATTTGAGTAAAATTTTATCAATCTATTTTAATTCGCTTGGAAGCTAGAGTGATTTCCGCAGACGGTAGACGGACGGACATCGCTAAGTCGACATAGAATTTTATGCTGATCAAGAATATATATACTTTGTGGGATCTAAAATGTATATTTCGAGGTGTTACAAACGGAATGACAAACATAATATACCCTCCATACTACGGTGGAGGGTATAATTAGAAGTCTTCGGAATTTAATCCGAAGACTGGGAGCAGCAAAGGTGAAGAGAATGGCAAGTATATTTCACGAGCACACGTTGAGGGTTTTGTTTTTTAAGAAGTACGAATAAAGATTTGTTCTTGCCGCACAGGATTTCAACCCCATCCGTCCCAATTACAATCATGCCTTGAATGTTTAATCCTACCTTTTTCAAAAACAATTCCAAGCTATCTGCATCCATGATGCTTAGCAGTTGCTTTTTCTACCAAGAAAATACCCAATAACTGTGTCATTACGATAAGTTTCTTTGCATCAAAAAAGCGTACAAACACACTCATCCATTTCGTTTGTGAAACATCCGTGGACTCGTCTATGATGAGGCTATATTTTGAACGGCCAATTTCGTTTACCAGACTTTGTAAAATTGACGGTGAAACTATCCTTTTTATAATTGAAGTGCATTTAGTTTTGTGCAGTCTTAATATTGCAAATGGGGTATCTTCTGGGTAACAGCTTCGTAATAGCGTGGAAAGAGGGTCAACAGAAACTATGGAACAGTGCTTTGCTATAAACACTGCTAGCTTGATGTCAAACATTTTCGACCCATTTGATTGAAGAACTTAAACTACAATGCAAAAAATGAATATTACAAAAACATTTGATATTTTACTCGAAATTAATTAATGCTTGTAATGTATTTACATTAGTGAAACCACTTTTGTTCAAGTTCGAATGCTTTATGATACTTTATTTCTTTTCATCAACATAACAAAGCGTAGAACTAACAACCAGTATGTGTGTATTTATGTGTGTATGCATGTACAAGCAATCATGTATCTTAATCACTCAAAGATAAATAGATGAGAGTAAGAGTAAATGAGACTTGTAACTGCATACAGTAAAAAATAATAACAAAAGGAAGAAGAAGATCATATACTGTACATTAGGATGGTTCGTGCTACAATGTCACCATTGTGTATTAGGGTGGAACGTTAACACAAATACTCTATAATGCTGCTTTGTTTAAATAATGCGGACATGTTGTTACTATGCTTTACTGATTCTGCATGTTTCTTAAGATCAACTTTATGTGATATTAATGCAGTTTTGCAAGCAGAGCACCATGATGTGTTCATTGGACCACACGTTGATTGGTAACTTACTGGAGCTTCAGAGATAGGTCTTAGCCAACCTGAAAATTGAAGCTTGTAATTTTATGGAAGAACATGTTGTTGGTTTGTTTACCTTTTGCCCAATTTTCATTTTCCCATTCTTTTTTATAACGTCTATCCAATTTGCCTGTTTCGATGCAGACGCCATAACAAAACACTTCCAAATAACGGTTTCAGTTTGTTTTACTACTCCTCACATATGTAGGTTTGTATAGGCAACAAACTCTTCTTTTCTTCTCTCTTCTTTTTTTCGGTTACAATATGTTGTACTTATCGATAACAACAGTGATAAAAAACGCAAAATTATAATCGTTTTGTTTTGCTACACATTGGCGTTCGTAAATGGTACATGCAAAGTGAATAAACAGAAATTTACAAAATGTAAACAATTGTGAAAAATAGATTTTTAGACTTGCTCGCGGTCTATATTTTAGCGTGCAGTGTACATATCTGCATAACTACTTAAACACTAGTTAACACTAGAATAGTGTGACAATTTTAGCTAGGTATATATGAAATGAGATCATATATAGTATGTAATGTAGAGATCTTACATGAAAAAAATTGCGAAAGCAATTATTGTGATAATAGACAATTACCTACAGTGTAAAGGGAACATTAATTGTGCAACAAATAAATTATAAGTATATCAAGTAAATAAACATGAGGTGTGAAATGATCTATTTATGTGTAATTAATCAGATACTACTTGACTTAAGTCTAAAATATATATAAAACCAGTAAAGAAAGTCTTAAAGTCGGGCGGGGCCGTCTTTATGACACCCTACACCACCAGATCATCAAAGGAACTATGGGTCTATCTCGTTTCCTTTTGCCTGTTACAAACAAATGCACAAAGACATAATACCCTGACCACCTTGTTATTAGGGTATAAATATCACAGAATCGTTTTTATACCCTACACCACAAGGTGGTCAGGGTATTGTGTCATTGTGCATTTGTTTGTAACAGGCAAAAGGAAACGAGATAGACCCATAGTTCCTTTTGATGATTTGCATACAATCACTTTCTGAGTTGATTTATGCATGTCAGTCCGTCTGTCCATGTATTTTTGTGATCAAAATGCAGGTCGCATTTATTATCCGATTGAGATGAAATTTTCCAAACAACATTTGTTTGGCCCAAGGACGAACCCTATTGAAATTGGAGATAATCGGTAAAAATTTAGATATAGCTCCCACATATATCTTCGTTCGATTTGCCTTTTATTGTGCACCAAACGTCTAATATCAGCCCGAATAGTATGGAATTTTGCACATGCAACCGAATTAGGCCTAAAAATAAGCATGCCAAATTTGATGGAAATCGGTTCAGATATAGCTATAGCTCCCATATATATTGTTCATCCGATTTGTTTTATTTGTTACCCACAGCCGTAATATGCACTCCGTAACAACGATATTCAGGGAAATATATCAAATACAGCTCAGAAATATCTTTGCCAAATTTTATCGAGATCGGTTCAGATTTGAATTTAGCTCCCATATATATCTTTATCTGATTTAGAATTAATTTTGCACCAAATGGGCAATACAAGTCCGAATTTAAAAGATACAAATGCTTCGGCGTATTTAGTCCTTTAAATTTTAAATTATAATCATAGGGTGTATGATTGAATTCTCCCATAAAAACTTTTACTTGTTATGTGGAGCTCAACTAAATTAGCAAAGTGGTGTAGGGTATCATAAAATCGGCCCCGCCCGACTTTAGGACTTTCTTTACTGGTTTTTTTTCATTCACTTATCCCCTATGTGTTCCGGGAGTCGTCTTGGTGAAAAAAGCAGGTAGTAAGTACTGGCCAGAACTGTTGTCAAGATTTTCATTTAGAACTCCTACTGGTGAAAGGTAAGTTGAGCCAGACCATGAAATATTTTGTTCAGCAGCATATATCTCATTTAAAATTCATTATTATGTACGGCTAGGTTTTCCACAAATCTCCTTTGAAGGGAGAGCATACGTGCAGAATGTTTGCGCAGGTGTAAAGGTGCTGATTTGAGAAGCGCTTGGAGGGATTCTGAAAGTTTTTTAATACACATTTTCTCAGGATTTTTCGTTCAAACATTTCAATTTCATTTGCCACTGTTGGAGAAATCGAAAACCACATTGGGAAACCATAATATATGATAAACGACCGGCTGTCATTTTGGCTTTTTTCAGGGCGGCTCTGATGAACTTAATCATTGAATTTAAAAAGTTTATTTATGTTTATTCCCAAATATTTTAAGGTGTTCCTAAAAGGGATTTCTGTTCCACCAAGCGAGAGATTCAATAGTTTGGATTCAGGCACTGCTGTTCTATGGCATTTTCCTGAAGCATTTCTAATGCAAATTGCCTCCGAGTTCGCTGCCTTTATGGATATTCCCCATGCCGTGTAATATGCTTTTATAATTTGAAGATGGTACGCTGCATTATTAAGAGCAGTAATTGGTGAGTTGTTATGACTATATATCAGACAATCATCCGCGTATAAAATAGATTTAGAATTTTCGGAAACATGTGGAAAACCAACGCTACCCTGAGGACGCTACCCTGAGGTACACCACTTTCAATTGCGCCAAATTTAGACATATAATCATTGATAACAGTAAATTTTCTGTTGTTTAAAAAACTTGAAAAATTTTGACCAAAAACGGATCCACGTTCAATTTAATTAATTTGTAAATAATGCCTTTGTGATATACAGAATCAAATATCTTCCGGATATCTAGAGAGATTGCCACTGTGCATATTTTCTCTCTTAGGTGACTCGTTATAGCATTGTGAAATTTAAGTAAGGCGTGATTTGTAGAGTGAGCTGGTTTAAATCCAAACTGTAATGGGGAAATAGGGTTAATAACAAATTCGTTTTCCAACTTTTCGTGTAACACACGTTCGAAGATTTTTCCAATGTTGAAAGTAAGGAAATAGGACGAAATTCGTCAGGATTTATGCTGCTAGGCTTTTTTTTACTGGGATAATCTTCGCCGACTTCCACGGTTCTGGAAAATATCCGTTATTCAAGCAATTATTAAAAATAATTGTTAGGAATTTAATAGCTGTATCTGGGAATTTTCTAATTACATAGTTTGATATGTCGTCTTGTCCACTTGATTTCTTCTTCTTTATACAGGCAATTTGAGGTTTGACAACGGATGTAGATGTGAAGTGATAGGTGTCCGGATTATCCAGCGAGTTAAATTCTTTATTAAATGTGTATATATGAGTAGAAGTAGGATCTAAATATGATGATATAGATTCTTCGATATCTAGCGGTGGCTCATCGGGTACGTTTTCACGGAATGTATTAACATAGTGGTTATAAAAAGCATTGACAATATCAGGACCGTGTGAAATAGTTAAATCATGTATGTGTAGTTTTTCTGCCAAAGTTCAATTAGCAATTCATTTGAAAATTAAAATGGCATTCACTTTGACATGATAACAAATGTCTTAAGCCATATTTGGAGCATGGATTTTTGTCTACTCTAGTCTGTTATAAGTTGAACCAAGTCTACAGTAATGAAATACATGCTTAATAAATAACGAGACAGAACATTTCCTAAAATTAGCCAACGAAATCGCCAACAAATCTATAAATCGCCATGTCGCCAAATTAAAAATCGCCACGTTTGGTGAGAAATCACCATATCTGACAGCCCTGTATAATGAGTCTGATCGGTTTGATTCATCCTAGTTAAGTGAGTGATATGATTTGATTAAAACAAACAAGTAAAAAAGATATAAGTTCGGCCGTGCCGAACTTTGAATAACTTTCACCGTTTGGAACGAATTTCACAATTTCCAAAAAAAAAAAAAAAAAATAAATAAATAAATAAAATTTGTTATTTAAATCTTAAAAATACCGAATATAGGGAGGTAACATGGGGTTATACCAAAATGTGGACCTGCACAGACAATATTCTCTCACAGGCTGCAGTATCCTTTACGAACTTCAAATAACAAATTTGAAACAATGAAACAGTGAATAATGTTGCTAAAATCATCAAAATATTGGGGGGTACCGTTATATGGGGGCTATGCGAAGACGTGGACCTACATGGCCCATTTTCTGTCTTATGCTGTAGTATTCATTGCGAAGTTAAAATACCAATTTTGAAACAATTCCGGTAAATAATGTAGCTACCGTTATATGGGGGCTATACGGAGACGTGGACCTACATGGCCCATTTTCAATACCAAAAATCCTGCAGAAATAATTCACATTTGAGTAAATTTTTATCGACTTACTTCATTTCGTTCGGAAGCTAGAGTGATTTCCACAGACGGATAGACGGACGGACATTGATAAATCGACATAGAATTTTATGTTGATCAAGAATATATATATTCTTTGTGGGGTCTTAAATGTATATTTCGAGGTGTTACAAACGGAATGACAAACTTAATATACTACGGTGGAGGGTATAAAAAATGTTAAAAGATTTTAACTTAAATGAGCTAGATAATTTATTTAATTTGAATGTTTATACAAACAACATTTGTTTATTAGTGTTTATGGGAATCTAGCATTCCAGCGGCTTGGCCGACATGGAGAACACAAATTTGTAGTCACTTTAGCTGAATTAAGCGACCAAGACATTCCAAATAATTACTAAAAAAACAGATACAAATATGGCAATGAAAATGGAATAATTTTATTGCATTGGGTGATATATTTTTTACATGGCATGACATTTGACCGAAACGTGGACCTATTACTTTCGTATAACAAACTTTCATCCAATGAGAACCCAAAATGAAATGTAGTGAAATACGGGATATCAAGAGGCACTGTTGTATGGGGAATGAAGCAAACAGTGGACTTTTATTGCAAATATTGTCGAAAATGCTTTTGAAACCTTCAAAATACTTTAAATCTGTCTAATAAATGGAGGCTATGCGCCATAGTGAACGAGTATTATACGACTATTTCCTGAAAAAATTTTACTGTACTGAAAATCTCAAATGTCAAATAAGGGCTAATTTGGTCGAAAAATGTAGGGAGATAAGTATCATCATAAACGAGGAACGTAGATTAATATACAAGTATGTTTAAAGTTGCAAATAGACGTCTTAAATCACAACCCATTTGACTGTAAAATCTTCCTTATATACAATAATAATAATTGAGTCTGTAATGAGCCGATGACATATTATTTTTGATAGATGTGCTAGACCTATTAAGTTTCTTAATTTGAAATTGAGCTATGTGGCTAGAGATTGGGATCAGAACATTTATATGTTTAATAAAAAAACAAAAACCTCCACATTTTTTACTCCAACACCAACAATTTGATTACAACTGCAATAACAACTTGTAAGACGTATTGTGTGTATATATTTTTAAAAATATGCGTTAAACGCTTTAACTATGGGCCAGTTAGTTTATGTATTACGAGTATACTATCAAATAAAGGTATAGACGAAAACTCTCACTAACTTTGTTCGAATTGAGTTAGCCGACCGTTCTGCGCATTTTCGAATGCCAATAAATACAGATTTTTAATAAACTAAATATAATATATTCAAAGTTTTAATTGGAAGCTATATCGTGAAACAAAACTAAACAAGAGAATCTTGAAAGTTTCCCGAAAATTATTAATAATTCAGATTTTTTGTCTATGACACTTAACCGCGGTTTTTTTTAGTGTTCCTTCGTCCATACCTTAATAATAATGTAACTTTTAATAAAGTACAGGGACAAAACTCTCATAATATTATGCAAAAAACTCACCTGGAGGTTGAGGTATGGTTCGGAGAAGTCTTCCAGCTGCATTGAATTTCAAAATCCTTTGATTGCAATAGCCATCGGCAATAAAAAACTGAAATATAACATTGTTTAGTTTAGTTTTTGTCCCTATATTGTATTCACCTGAAAAGCAAGCATATTGCGTTAAAACAAACTTTGTTACAGAGTGCTGAGATATATGTACCAATTATGGTTTAGCACAAGCCATATAGTTTTTATAACCAAGTTAAAAAGCAGTTCAGCCGGGCCGAACTTTGAATACCCTCCACCATTTGGAACGAATTTAGAAATTTAAAAAAAATAACAGCCGTTATATTGGGGTCTATACGACGTGAACCTACCTATGCATTGTTTGTCATAAGCCGTTACCATATTCAAATTAAAAACTAGAAATAAACGATGAATAATGAGCTAAAATCATCAAAATACCGAATATCGGGAGGTACCGTTATATGGGTCCAGATCTTCGTACAGCGAAGATCTGGACCTGAAAGACCATAGACAACAATCTGTCACAGGCTGTAGTATCCATTACGAACTTCAAATACCAAATTTGAAAGAATTTCGGTGAATAATGCCGCTAAAATCATCAAAATAACGAATATAGGGAGGAGGTACCGTTATGTGGGGGCTAGATGAAAACGTGGACCTACATGCTATATGAAAACCTGGACCCCATTTACGAACTTAACCTGCCTACTGGCAAAATAGATATATGTGCAAATTGGTCAAGAGATATTAAATGAAGTGTATATATGTCGCAATTATGGTCCGATCTTCACGAAATTTAAAATGGAGGTGGGGCTATGGTCAGAATAGAACCCTATTTCTTTTGGTGATGATCGCATAATATTTAGGGGTTGAAATGGACCAAAAACTGAAAAAAATCCTGATTTTGCACTTGCTCTACAGGTCGCAATTATAGACCAATCGACGCGGAATTTCGCATGTAGCTAGGGTTTAGGGCTGGCAAGAAGCCTACCTATTTGGGTGGTCATCGGATAATATTTAGCGGGTAAAATAGACAATATCTTTTTTGTTGAAAAAATTCAAAATTTTTCATTAAACCGCGAATATTTTAAATCCCGGCGAAATCACAAAGCCATGACAAGGTTACTTCTGATCTTTATATTGATGTTAACATCCAAAATATGTGCGATATATATGTTTACCAAAGAAGATATGCTTGAAAAATCTCTTATATGTCGAGAACGGCTGAACTGATTTCGACAGTTCTCATTAATTCAGAATGACCTCTTGGCAGGAAACATAAAACGTCGAAAAAAAATCGCATAAAAATATCTCTCTAAAGATGAAAATATTGATTTTGTAAAATTTTCTCATATTTTTTTAATTTTGTCATATTTTTGGCATATTTTCATTTTGATTTGAACATTTGGTAATATTTCTACAGCTAACAAAACTAAGTAGTTAGAATATCAGGATATCATATACAGATCGCATTTATGGCCCGATCCTTACGAAATTTTGCATGGAGATAAGATGAGGGTCAGAATAAAAACCTATTCTTTTTGAAGATGATCGCCATATATTTAGGGGTTGAAATGGACCAAAAAACTGCAAAATTGTCAGCAGGTCGTAATTATGGGGGTTACCGGACATTGCAAAAGCCAAGCAGTTCTGGATGGCCATCCAAAAATATTCAATGTGTGAAGGAGTTTGCCAACTTTTGTAGACAAAATACGAAAATGTCCATTCCAGTGACTTTTTGGAGAATTCACAAATACAGGAAAGACGCACTTCTGACTATTTCGTTAAGGCGGATTTCGTTGAAGAATATAGTCAAATGTCTGTATCTGATATAGATGCGTTTCAGTCAAAAACCAATAATAAATGTTAATCTTTTGCCACTTCTGAGAGATTATAGGTCTTTGGGAAATATTGGTTCCAGATCTAGGAAGACCATTTAAGTGCAACATCTACCAATAAATTGGAAATGAGCAAATTAGTTTAAGTTGCTATTATTCGAAAATTAAAGAACGAAACCTGATGGTTTTCTTTTATTATTTGTCACAATATCTTGTGGAATTCTTTCGAGTATCTTGCCTATGTAAACTGTATCGTTTATTATAGTGTTGTAGGGTATTCAACGGACGGACATACATAGCTATATCGACTCAGCTCGGCGAGATAGGAAGATCCATATATACTTTCCTATGTGGGAAATCAATATTTCGTGGTGTTTCATAATTTTTGGGCCAATCAAACTTATAATACCCCCAACACATAGTGTTGTAGGGTATAATAATTTTTCAAAAGCAATATAGTTGGAGAAAATGAACAGTCAATGAAAATGAGCAATGTGCTTGGTTTGATTTTACTAACTTCTTGTTTCCCGATTTTTATGGAACAAATCCGACACGTGCTAGTGTTTTATGCTACGAACAGCGTCATTAAAAGAAGGCGATATACATTCAAATTTTACATTTACAAATTTTATATAAAAAAAAAAAAAAAAAATATATATATATATATATATATATATATATATATATATATATATATATATATATATATATATATATATATATATATATATATATATATATATATATATATATATATATATATATAGATTTATGGAAAATCATAAATTTCATATTCATCTCAGGTTTCTGGCAATGAGAGATATATTTAGATATAGCAAGTCGTAAAGAATCTTTGACTCGTTTCACAACTTATTGCAGATAAAAGTATTGAAAATTGTGACCCTATTGTGAATGAGGTACCAGAAGGAGTTCACAGATTCGCAACAGATATTGCATTAGCAAAAATGTTTGTATGTGTGAAATCTGAATAGGGTTGAATGCTTACTTCGCTTTATTTGAGCGTTTTGTTTTACAAAACCTTGAACCCATTTTTTATACCCTCAGCCATATGGCTACAGAGGGTATATATCATTTGATACGGTCAAAACGTGCCTAGTCGAAATAACGGTTTTAGACCCTAGGTCTTTTTAGACCAAATCCGTTTCAGAACATTTGGAGTCGATCTAGCGATGTCCGTCCGTCCGTCTGGCTGGCTGGTGCGCACGATAATTCTCGAAGGGTGTATCCGATTTGGTCCAAACATGGTACGTCGGAATATTTTTTGTCAAACTTAATAATAATAATAATCCGATTTTGCTCCAAATTTGCAAATCCTAATACTTGCGTCAGTGCTCGGTAATATCGGTCCACTCCAAAGTTCGAAATTTTCAAAAAGTACATTTTTTGCACAGAAAGAGAAATGATAATCCGATTTTGCTCCAGCAAATCCTAATATTTGCGTCAGTGTTAGGTCAGGTGTGAAAATGGACAATATCGGTCCTCTCCGTCAAGTACGTCCGCCACAAATGGTCAAAACTTTAATAAATTACCACTCTCATAAAATGTGATGTAAGAGTCAGATTGTCTTCAAATTTCACACATCCCAATATTTATGTTAACCCAAGGCCTGGTGTTAAGATGGAATATATCGGTCCACTCTTTCTGGTACCACCCCCACAAAAGGTCGGAATTTTCAAAAATATATGTTTTGCACAAAAAGAGAAACGATAATCCGATTTTGCTCCAGCAAATCCTAATATCTGCGTCAGTGCTTGGCCAGGTTCAAAAATGGATAATATCGGTCCACTCCATCAAGTGCTTTCCCCACAAATGGTCAACATCTTGAATAATTATAACTCTTATAAAATGTGATGTAAGAATCCGATTGTCTTCAAATTTCACACATCCCAATATTTATATTAACCCAAGGTCCGGTGTTAAGATGGAATACATCGGTCCACTCATTCTGGTATCTCCCCAAAAAAAGGTCGAAATTTTCAAAAAAAAAAAAAAAAAAACAAAGAAATCTTTTCTGCACATAAAGGGAAACAATAATCCGATTTTGCTCCAACCTTGTAAATCCTAATATTTGCCTCAGTTCTCGGTCAGGTGCAAAAATGGATAATATCGGTCCAATCCATCAAGTGCTTCCCCCAAAAATGGTCAACATTTTGAAGAATTATAACTCTTATAAAAAGTGTTGTAAGAATCCGATTTCACACATCTTAATATTTTTGTAAATACAAAATTTGATGTTAAGATGGAATATATCGGTCCACTCCTTCTCGTACCTCCCCCACAAAAACTCGAAATTTGAATATCCATTAAGCTCATAAAACGCGAAATAAACATTCGCTTCCATTTACATTTGGGACATCTGAATATTTCCATCAACACAGGATCTGTTATAAAAGCGGTAGAGATCGGACCATTCCTTCTGGTACCTCCCCCACAAAGGATCAATTTTTTTAATAACCAACACGTTTATAAAATCCGAATAAGCATCAGGTTCTCTTCGTATTTCACACATCCCATTATTTCCACTATCAAAAGGTCTGTTGTGAAGATGGGATTTATCGGTCCACTCCTCCTTCCCCACAAAGGCTCAAAATTTTGAATATTCATGAAGCACATAAAAATCGAAATTAACATTCGATTCTATTTAGGAGGTACATCTTAATATTTCCATCAACACAAATCTGTTATAACAAGTAACAAAGTATCGGTCGGTTTTGCCGACAGATGTATAACCTCAGCCAATGTTCGATTATTTAAAAATATTTTGACTTCTGTTATGAATTTTCAAGCAAAATCTTCAAAATCTTGAACCCTATGTGGAACAGGTAGCAAAAGAAATGGTCCGATCTCTACAATCTTTATAACAGATCTTGTGCTGAAATATTGAGATTTACCATGTCTGGAATGGAATCGCATGTAGTTTTTATGAGCTTCATGGGTATTCAAAATTTTGAGTGTTTGTGGGGGAGGTATCAGAAGGAGTGGACCGATATATTCCATCTTAACACCAGACATTGGGTTAATATAAATATTGGGATATGTGAAATTTGAAGACAATCGGACTCTTACGTCACAGTGGTAATTATTTAAAATGATGACAATTTGTGGGGAAGGCACTTGATGGAGAGGACCGATATTGTCCATTTTCACACCTGACCTAACACTGACGCAAATATTAGGATTTGCTGGAACCAAATCGGTGTATCCTTGCAAAAAATGTACTTTTTAAAAATTTCGGCGGACGGACATCGCTATATCGACTCCAAATGTTCTGAAACGGATTTTATCTAAAGAGACCTAGGGTCTAAAACCGTTATTTCGACTAGGCACATTTTAACCTATTAAATGATATATACCCTCTGTAGCCATATGGCTGAGGGTATAAAGTTGGTAAAGATCGGACCATTTCTTTTCCTACCTGCCACATAGGGTTCAAGGTTTTGTAAAACAAAACGCTCAAATAAAGCGAAATAAGCATTCAACCCTCTTCAGATTTCACACATACAAACATTTTTGCTAATCTGTTTTGAAGATGATATATATCTCTGAACCCCTTCTGGTACCTCATTCACAATAGGGTCACAATTTTCAATACTTTTATCTGTCATAACTAGTAAAACAAGTCATTGCCAGAAACCTAAGATGAATATGAAATTTATATTTTTAAAAGAAAGTTGTGTTAGTTACTACGCTTATAACATGAGAACCGCTGGACTGATTTTAACGATTCATACAAATTCGGAATTGTCTTCTGGCCGAAAAGGATTAAATCCAAAAAAATCGCGTAAAAATGTGATATATTAACATTTTCATTTTGACTTTTGAAATGTACAATAGTAATGTTTTATTTTGCATGATTTTTTTCCATTTTGACTTACTTTTTTCTAATGTACTCTCAAATCGGGAAAAAATCCAAAAAAATGTCAATGGAATCGAATTATAAAATAATAATACATTCTATTGACAAACTTTGTAAGGACCTTTAAACATTTGCTGTAAAAATCAGCGAACAAGTTGAAGATTTTTTCAATTTGTTATTCTTTTTTTGTCAATTTTTTCTATTTGTATTATCATATTGAATTCAGTGGATTTTTGTGAACAAAATAAAGAATAATTTTTCACCCAAAAAAAATGAAATAAGTGCGAAATAGGATGTTAACTGGCATCTACCTTTCAATTCCAGGGCCTACATCGTGGTTCAGCTGGAAGATGCGAACACATTTAAACAAACAAAAATGACCGAAAAAGCCTAATGGGGCTCATTTCAAAGCGTGAACCTACTTCTTTCATGTGACAATAATCCGTCCAATTAGAGCTCAAAATGCCAAATTCATTGCAAGGTTGCACCCTTTATAGTAGAGCGAATGGCACTTTTAGTAAGAAAGGGATTTCTATCCGATTCAACCCGATTTCATATTTATATAACCGTCGTATAATTTAAGCTATTTTTGGGGTCTTGGTCACTTATTTCATTTCTTAGCCCTAATTTGTTAGTTTGTTTCTAAGAGGGTAGACAACCTCTTCGCATAAAATTTGAAATTTTCAGAGTAGATCCCATTTTGGTCTTGATTTGGCTAAAAAATCAATTGATTTGGCTAAAAATTTGTGTTTATGCTATCCTGGGGTAGGGAACCATCATATAGATAATTGCCACATAGGAATTTATTTAAGTAAAGTCCCCACATTGGAGTATGCCCAAGTCCACTTTCACATCTAATGTGTGGTCAGAAAAGAAAATTTTGTATTCTATTGAATTTGTAACCCCCAAGAGAATATTGGTTGGGAACGTAGATTTGGGATGTACATCTATATGAAATAAATTGTGAAAACATGAACAGATTACAAATATAAGAAAGTAGCACGGGACCGAATATTTGCTGATTCGTCATTGAATAATACTATGATGAAAAATATGGACTTTATAGCGCCTCCAACTTACGATTTAAATGGCAAATAAAATTAATTCCCATCTTATGGTAATAGGTGTAAAATAGTAATTATAGTTGACTATTCTGAAATCATTCTGCCCTCAATTATGAGGTGGATAAAACTACTTTTACTTATTTAAATCACGCGAATTTTTTTCAGTTTTTTTTTCTCATTTGACTGAAAAATTTTGCTACGATTTTTACCAAACTAAAAATTAATTTGATCCTTTACATGGGGATAAGATTGATATATACTTTTTAATAGATTTGTACAGCACATCCACACATTTGAAGCTCACGGTTTAAATATTGAAGCCCACGGCTTAAATATGGGTATAGTAAAATACACTTTTAATCGACCAGTACGTGAACTCTTATGTCAGTCATATCTGTGAATAATTATGCTTTGACAAATATGCATAATAGACAAAAACTACGGGCCGGCAACGCGGACCGAGCCAGCTAGTTGGATATAAATGTTCGATTTTCTTGTAATATTGCCCATAAAAATATTTTTATCTGTATTGGATGAAGCATTAAATTAGAATACTTCGATCGACTATAGAAGTATTGTTAACGTGTGCATGAGATACACGTTAACATTTTCTAAAAATTATCATATTTCTCATATAAAGTGAAGGAAGTTACCAATATAGTCCAAACCTGGCACGTCGCAATATTTTTATCATATTTATTTAGTTCCGATACGAAATGGCGAATATTGGCCCAGTTCTTCGGAACTTCGGAACGGAAGGTTTTAAACATTTGAATAATCATAAAAGAAGTCAAAATATTTTTAAGTAATGGTGCATTGGCTGAGGGTATACATCTGTCGGCAAAACCGACAGATACTTTTTAACTGGATATTCTGGATCAGCGTAAAATGCTGTCTTCCGGTCAGTCCGTCCGTCTGTATGTGACATTATTCACCGGAATTGTTTCAAATTTCGTATTCAAAGTTCGTAATGGGTACTTAGCTATTTGACTTGTTTAGTATGTTAATAATAAGCTCCGAAAAGGGTTAGAAAAAATATTAAGGCTCCTACAATAATGGTTGCGTATGTGCACAATATTCAATGGCAGATTGTGGCGAGAAGGTGGGTAGTTTTGCACGAAACGCTACCATTTTGGTAATGTATGAAGCTTAATACTTTCCAATTACGAAATGCGAGGCAAAAATAATGAATTTGGATTGTGTCAATAATTAGCGTTTGTAGGGGAAAACGCCTGTCTAAAAAACTGAATTTACATTAACCCTTTCAGTGTCAATGAAAATTTTTGTCGAGATAAAAATCTGAAATTCCGTACTAATTTACTAAAATGTGCTCAGAAATTCGAAAACGAAACTAATAGAATATAACTGCAATATTTTTAAATAGCGAACGTGTCTGTTATTAAAAAATATCAAAACTAATGGTTCGTAAGAAAAACAAAAAATGGCAAAGAGAGAGAGAGTACTTTTAAATGTCAAATATATTTGACAAAAACACTGAAAGGGTTAAGCCCAAACGCTTAGACTGTAATGTGGGTTCTATCTTGGTATTTAGAGCTAAATTACAAGAATGTCAACCTTATAAGCGCTATTTGTTTCGATTGACGCAGAACGAATGCAGTGGAATGCACTTCTCCTCAGAAGAAGGAATATGAAATTGACCTTTGTTAAGTCCCAAATTTATAAATTTTGTCGGAAAAAAGTGACGATTGTAAAAGTGACATAGAACTATTTTTTCCTTTACAGTATACCAACTTGTCGTTTATGGGTTAATGAATACCATAAACTCGCCAGCCAGCCCATGTGGCACGTCACCGATAAAACGAAAACTGCAAATAGATAGCTATATCGTTATTAAACATCTCCTTGTGGTTGTTGTTTTATTGATAACGCGTGACACCTAATAGCGTATGGCACGTTGTTTTTTCCATGGCCTGATAAATTTTTGTATTATATTTTTATCACGGCGAAAGACTCAGTTGATAAACCGAATATGGTAAACTTCTTCATCTCTACACGGAGAAAAAAATTGCCTCTCTAACATATGTCTCCAAACATATTTTGCAGCAAACATATATATATGTATGCTACAGTCTCAAACATATAATATGTTTGGGTACTACAAGTTAATATATGCTTAGATGCAAGTGTATGTATATGCTTGAATTCATAGTATTTTCTTGTTGCAAAATGGATGCAAATCCCTTTATTGTTGTTTTTATAAAAAAACGTAATGTTTACCATGGGGTAAGGCAGGGAATACCTAAGTTTCGGAAAAAGCCACCAATCCTCATTAGTTCCCTTGTTTTTTGTCTGGGATATTCTCCCCAGAAGTTATTTTAAAAATAACTTCAATGACAAAAAAACTTTTTTTACCCAAGTGACGTGATTGTAAGCTCAATAAAAGAGGAACCAAATAATTAAATAAAACTAAAATTCTTTTAGAAAATCTTACAATCTTTACACTTATAAACATTTTCATCATTCTCCACGCAACAGCATCAAAAAATAACAAAACACAAGAGTTTAACCGCGCAGCAAAAACAAAGTTTTCACCCCCTTGTCATCGCTTTTGCGTCTTCTGCTGCACAATACAAACAGCCCTTTGTTATAAAATGTGTGAGAGAGCTATTGTTACGCACTGTATCACAAAGATTTTCTCTCACCCGTTAAAAAATATGTTCTAACATAAAAAATATGTTTAAACTCAAACAATTAAATTTTAAATATGTTACAAAATGTTGCAAACACATATATACTTCGACCCAAGCATAATATGCTTGCATCCAAATATATATTTGTTTGCAAGTTGCCCCAAATATATACATACTTGGATCCAAACATATTTCGAACGTGTATTTTTCTGCCTTTTCTGCTTCGTTCGATTCCTATTCGAAAGAAATCCAGCTTGGGTTCCAGTCACTGGGTGTTTCTGCCTTCTATTCGAATGATGACTAGAATTCACAACTCAAAGCTGGATTTCATTAAAATGGAATGGATTTCAGTAAAAATATATAATCAAAATCGAATGCCAAATTCAGTCACTTGATCTTGAGTTGTCGAGTGGTGCAAAACCCGCACCAGGAAATTTTTAACAACGTCCTATTAATATTTATTGAGTGATATTATATTTATAAGGTAAGAAAACACTCCCACTTACTTATTGGGCTTTGGTTTATGGTATATATCTAAATGTATATTTCTCAATCCATTGCATATCAGAAATAGAAGCAGAGTTTCTATGACATTTAGTTTAAATTGGTAAATTAGAAAAATGTCCGAAATCGTAATCATGTTCTTTACTTTTTCTGAAAATTTAGCAAAATAGTAACATGTTTGACATTTTAACACTAGTTTTCTACAACTTTCTGACACTAATCAGCCCTCTCAAAGCGAATGTAATATAGGGTAAGTGCGCCTAAGTTCGGCATGTCCCAGTAGTCGGCAGTTTTGAAATTTAAACATAAATAACTAAGAATAGAATTTACCAAATAATGAAATAATTGCGAAAAAACGTCAACAGTGTTCTCTGCTCTCTTTCTGTAAAAAAACAATGAGCTCCGATCATTTATTCCGAGAGAATAACGGTAAAATTAGTGGTGGCGTCAACTTAATAATCGATTTAAGTAAATTAAATTTAATACTTTTGGAATCAGAAATATTTTATAATAGTAAATAAGAGTCTAAAGATCATTTTATAACTTAAAAACATACAAATCAAGCATTTTTCTGTTATATTATTTAATGCCGACATTAGGAACAGAAAAAAAGCGATTTTCTAGTGGTCGGCAGGGGCTGCCGATTACTAGAAAAATATAATTTTTGACCAATTTCACCAAAACTTGAGAAAAGTATTAACAAATAATCCAAAAACTACTCAAATAAAAAAATAGTTTTGAGTCGGCAGTTGCTTTTATTAGTGCTTTTTGACCAACTTTTCTAAATTAAGTAGGTTTTTTAAATGAACTATTTGACGTCTAAGATAGCACTGGCATTTTTGAAAAAAAATGTTGGCTATCTAAAGGAAAAAGATCGATTCACAAATTCCAAATGTAAGAAAGGTACATTTTATTTTTTTATTTAATCTCGTTTTTATTTTAATTGAAAATTCATACGTTACTGAAGGTAACCATACTATTCTTGATTTTCTACCTTTGAGTTAGAATGATAATGAAATAAAACACTATTTAAAAACGAAATTAAGTTATTAAATTCTGGATTACACTGTGAATTTTGTTTTATACTATTTGAATTAAAAAAAATATACAAAATATTTTTTTTTACTGAAGTACCATATGCCGACTACTGACAAATAGACATGCCGAGCATTGGAAAATGGTGCCGACTACTGGTAAAAAACTACTATTTTAGTAAAATTGCAAACTTTGCCAATTTAATAAAAACAAATTCAATTTTTGTTTATTATATCGAAAACTAAATATAATTTGAAATCTGAACAACTTTATTTTCTGCAATTGAAAGATTTCACTCAGAATGTTGAAAGATTGAAAAATCGAAAATCCTAAAAGTGCCGACTACTGGTACACTTACCCTATGTCTTTTTAACTAATTTTATCATTAAAAAGTTCGGGAACACAACAAGTAGTTTTGTTGGTAGTAGTTCTGACATTCGTATGATGCTTTTCTTACCACTTTCTGAAACATATCCTGCCCTGCCTTCATAATATCATGCGTACACCCGCACGCTTTGGTAGAAGATTAAAGTTAAATAACTTCATTATCCTTTGTGTCTGCTCAATAATAACATATGCTACTCTATTAAGTATATGCATACTTAAATTCTCACAAAGTGTAAAAGCCTTCTTGTTTTCTTTATTTTGCCTGAATGTACTTACTTCTCCTGTTGTTGCCACCGCTATTGAGGTAGGTTTGCAGAGATGTTTTAAAGATGAGCCTGGCCTAAAACGTTTTCCAATTATCAACTGAGGTTTAGCTTCATTTGCCTTAAACTGGACGAAAAGAAAAATAATGTACTCTAAACATAGATAAGTTGTTGTCATGACGTCCTAAAAATAATATCTTACTTTGAAAGCTTGATGCATAGCCACATCAGTGATCCAATAATTTCCATGTGTGTCTATAGTCATTCCGTGGGGCATGTAAAAGAGGTCTTCACCCCATCCTGAAATAATATCACCAGTTTTCGGGTCCAGAATATATATAGTTTTCTGCTTAATTGGACCATATTCAATCATATGGTAGATGTGACTATCATTAAATGAGCTTAAAGTAGGACAGAAACATATATAAGTATTAATCTTGATAATGACATCGGGGACTTACTTGGCATTCCAATACCTATCGGCACGATGAAAAATTACAGGTTTTCCTTGGGTATCAATTGAAACAGCTGTTACTTGACCGAGTTTGTGATTGGTTTTGGGCCAGTTTTCAACAAGCACTGGAGTTGGAACTGGAGTGGGTACAACCGTTCCAATAGATTTTTCTCCACTCTGCATTCCGAAATCGTCTTCTTTGTACTGTCTTTGCGCATCCATTATCTACAAAACCATATATATATCTTCTTATTAATATCTATCGTATGCATACCTCATCCACAGTTTGTCGCTTAAGAAGTGCTCTAACATCAACGAAGAATTGGTCACTCAATGTCATGTGCCTTTCAGGGATTTCCATATGGAGATTGGACACATGTTTTGCCTCTCTAATGGTTACCATCACCACACTTATTACCAAAAGTTCGAAAATAACCATTTCAGAAATTAATTTCGGCGTAGCAAATTCTATAAGTTAATATATTTGCAAAAAAAGGGAGAAAAGCTGTGATTTTCTCGAGCAAATGTAAATAAATCTAAAACGTTTCAGTTCAACGTTTTTGTCTTTGTGGCAGTATACTCCTGCACTGGCCAAGTTAATATCTGTTTTCCAGCGTTAGTTAATAGAATAGAACCACGCATGCGCTGGTCTCAATAAATGTTGGTATACTTAAAACAATGTACTTGTCAAAATTGTACCCTGAGATAACATACGTACATATTGCATTGTTATTCCTATTAGTTTTCGTACTATATGTACATTCAGTTGAATGACGTAAAAATAAAAATTGTAAAAAATTTGCATTCAAGAATTTTTATTTTATAATCCAAATTTCAAAAATGTTGATTGTGGGCGTATAACTGGTAATTAGAAGTGATTGCATTTTGTTGGAAGTTATTAGAAAAAAATTATTATAGCCAAACTTATTTTTCTTCCAATTGTAAGGCATATGGCAGACAAATAGAATTTTTGGTTTCCGAGAGCTTTTTTCTATAGGCAAATTTTGGTTCACCTAACTTCAAGTCGTTCATTCACAAAATTTGAGCAAAGTAAATCATTGTGTTTGAAAATTTATATTTCACACAAAAGGTATGGTCCATTTCATCCGCTGTGCTGTGTCGATCTCAATGGGTGCGCTTCTTCCACGCAAAATTAGGAGCAAATTGACCTGAAAGACTACAAAATCGGAAAAATCTCTTGTTGATCCATTGCAAGTCCTATAGGTATTTATTCTGACCCTAACCCTGACTCAACGCCCAATTTCGTGAGGTTTGCGTCATAATTGTGACGTGTAGCGTGAGTACAAATAAAAATTGACAGACGGACACACATACCTAAATCGACGGAGATATAGGTAGATACATATGTAAAATCGTGGGTCTAGAACTAATATTTCGAGGTTTGTGGTATAACCTAACGTTTTTCGGATTAGATTGATATTTCCGCCCCCTCCATTTACACTTTTATTTGAAATGGAAAATCCAAAATCCAAATCTCAATCTCCATTGCAATTATGGGGATTATGACCTTTTTTCGGTGAAAATCCCCATAATCCAAATAATAAAGTGTGACCGTTTGCTGTGTGGACTACGTACAAAAATAATTAATTTCAGAAATGTTTGATTCGCGTTAGCCGGTGCCAAAAATATCCAGAGGGAAAGTCTTTGGACATACCCATACCCTTGAGATCTTATCCTCTAAGGGTGTCCTGCACCAGCTACCGTGAATCAAAGATTACTAAAATTAATTATTTTTGTAAGTAGTCCACACAGCAAACGGTCATACTCCCCTTGGGGGTCGTGTCTGTGTTGGAAGCGGACACTATCCGCACATTATTATGGGGATTATGACCAAAAACAAACCGGGAATTATCCCCACAATTACAATGGGGCTTAAGTCCGGGCACCGACACGCCACGTCTAAAACCAACGGAACGTCACAGACGAAAAAAGTAAATGAACTGAAATAAAAACTTGATTGTCTGGGTAGCAATTGCTTGTCTGCCTTAAACAAAAGTTCTGTGAACAGGCTATTAAATTGTCAATGAAATTGAAATAAAATTAAAAACAAAGAAACTCCTTTTACTAAACGAAGCTTAAATTGAAGCATGGTAATATAGAAATATTTGTTGAAAGTGGGGTTTTTTGTTCGTCTTAGTTTACATTATTATGCATTTTCATGAGACATTTGTTTATACTTTACACCTACAAATTTCATATGATTGTTGTTTCAAATTGTTGTGCAACAATATTATACCATGCCTCCACCATTGGGTAAAGAAAACATTTTTATATAAAAGTATCTAGATTCAAACGTGCTCTACTTTGAACTACAAATACCAGTAAAACCGTTTGAATAATGCTGTTAAGAAAAACCATAAAGTGGGTCAGATTGTTATATGGGGGTAATACCAAAACGGGAACCTCTATAGACAAATGTATACTTCAAGGATTGTCATCTACCAAATCTTCTTAAATACCAAATTTGAAACTATTTCGTAGGTAAATGTGACCAAGATTATGAAAATACCGAGTAATGTTGGGTATCGTGCCCCATAGGAAACGTGGACCTAAATATTTTATGCTTTTGCATCGGAGCTAGAACCCATTATGCCTACAAATACCAATTTTTAGACAAATCCGTGGAAAAATGTGTCAAAAATCATCAAAATTCTGGACAACGTTAAATAGAATAGAATTTTATTCGGATCGAATGTTTAAATTTTCAACAAAAAAAAAGTACGAAGTCCTGGACCTGCATAGACAATTTTCTGTCACAGACTGTATTTCGCATTACGAACTCTAAATACGTAATTTGGAACCATTCCGGTGAATAATGACGCTAAAATCATCAAAATACCGAATATAGGGAGGTACCGTTATATGGGGGCTGTACGAAGACGTAGACCTGTACAGACAATTTTCTGCCTTAGGCTGTAGTATCCATTTCGAACTTTGAATGCTAAATTTGAAACAATTCCGGTGAATAATGTCGCTAAAATCATCAAAATGAATATCGGTACAGACAGACTTAGAATTTTACGCTGATCAAGAATATATACACTTTGTTGGGTCTGACATTAGTATTTCGAGGAGTTTAAATAATGCTGTTAAGAAAAACCATAAAGTGGGTCAGATTGTTATATGGGGGTAATACCAAAACGGGAACCTCTATAGACAAATGTATACTTCAAGGATTGTCATCTACCAAATCTTCTTAAATACCAAATTTGAAACTATTTCGTAGGTAAATGTGACCAAGATTATGAAAATACCGAGTAATGTTGGGTATCGTGCCCCATAGGAAACGTGGACCTAAATATTTTATGCTTTTGCATCGGAGCTAGAACCCATTATGCCTACAAATACCAATTTTTAGACAAATCCGTGGAAAAATGTGTCAAAAATCATCAAAATTCTGGACAACGTTAAATAGAATAGAATTTTATTCGGATCGAATGTTTAAATTTTCAACAAAAAAAAAGTACGAAGTCCTGGACCTGCATAGACAATTTTCTGTCACAGACTGTATTTCGCATTACGAACTCTAAATACGTAATTTGGAACCATTCCGGTGAATAATGACGCTAAAATCATCAAAATACCGAATATAGGGAGGTACCGTTATATGGGGGCTGTACGAAGACGTAGACCTGTACAGACAATTTTCTGCCTTAGGCTGTAGTATCCATTTCGAACTCAAAATGAATATCGGGACAGACAGACTTAGAATTTTACGCTGATCAAGAATATATACACTTTGTTGGGTCTGACATGAGTATTTCGAGGAGTTAGAAACGGAATGACAAAGTTAATATACCCTCCATAGTATGGTGGAGGGTATAATAAAACGAAAGACGCTTTAACAAAAAACAAAACAAAAAAAAATTAAGTGAGGCCCGCAATGGTAACAATTCATTACATGAAGATTGGAATTGGGAAATGGAATTGACACAGGCAACTGAATTAAAATCTGGTATTTTGTTGGTAGAAAAACAATATTACATATTGGACTGGTGTTGCGGTGACGGTATTTTATATTAAATGTATACTAATCTGGTTCTGATTATATTTGTAGGGATGGATTGCAGTCAGAAATCGTGTACCTTAGCTTAGGAAAGTCTGAAAGGGCAGCGAAACATACATATGTACCGTGTGCATGTCAGTACCGCAAGGCGGATAGATGTAAATTTGGACGACTGCATCTTCCGGAATGTTGTTGGACAATACTACCCTGGAACTGTGGAGCAACGGATATGTTCAGCTACTCATTAAATCAGTTAACCTATTTCCTGCTAGAACATTACAACGTTGGGGGTAACATCGATTTTTCAAAAAATACAATTAAAACAAAAGCTATTGTAACGCCCTTTAAAAATTTGGAAAAATCGAAAAAAGTAGTCGTTTCTTCTTCGGACATCACTGCCAGTACTGAAATATCTTCTGAAGGTCCAGGTAAAAGTAAATGAAAAAAAATCAAACGAATGGAAAAATAACGAACTCCGCAACCGCTAATACCAAGACTTCTAAAGGCGTTGACAAAGAAGGAACAAGTCACAAAAATGTACAAATGCACAATACATTCCCAAAATATCTAAAAAGAATTTCCCCGAAGGGTAAATGAATTAGTTGAATATTTAAATAAGATTTATGGCAAAAAGAAAGACCACAATTTTATTTCCCAAAAGAAATAATTGTATTTTTGTTATGATGCTACTGTATTTTAAGATATTGCTGGCGATTCATTAGATATTTACACCCTACATCACTCCGTGGATCATGATTTTGTCATTGTGCATATGTTTGTAAAATTTGAAAATCAAATTATTTTTAGATATAGCTCCCATATATATCTTCATCCGATTTGAGGTTTATTGTGCACAAAATGTCTAATATTAGCCCAAATGGGATGAACGTTGACACGCATGGTCGAATCAAATCATTTCCATTTTACAAGTTTGGTAATCTCCACAAGGTAAGGACAATCGAATAGTGGCGACTTAAATATGTAAATTGTTGGGGTCAATAACATGGACCTGTTCATAGGGATGGACAACGGAGGGCTCATATATCTGGCTTCGTATTGACCTGGAAAATGAAAAGAACAAACAGAGAAATGGAAATCCCTGCTATATATATATATATATATATATATATATATATATATATATATATATATATATATATATATATATATATATATACCGCTGACATGATTTTAACGATTTAGACAAATTCGGAATTGTTTCTTGGCGGAAAAGGATGAAATCAAAAAAAATCGCATAAAATGTTAAATTTGAGCATTTTTATTTTGACTTTTGAAATGTACAATAGTAGTGTTTTATTTTGCATGATTTTTTTTCCATTTTGACTTACTATTTTCAAATGTAAATTTGTAGTGTTTTTTTTTTTTTGACTTTTATTATGATGTAAATTCCTTTTGTGGAGTATAAAGTGACAAGGGGAAAAAATTGTTTTATATAGATTTTATGTATTTATTGGGTAAATGGAACTATACGAATAATATCATTTTAGAAGATAATATGCTATTAACCGAGAAATATCTATATTTCCTTAGTACCGAAAAATGTGGTGGAACATAAAAGATAATTACTTTTTTAAAATCGCTAAAAAATCACGAAAAACAATCTCATTGCAAAAATTCTAAAATCGCAAGGACCTTTAAACATTTGCTCTAATCAGCGAAAAAATTGAAGATTTTTCAATTTCTTCTTCCTTTTTTCTCAATTTATAACTCAAGAACCGGTTGACAGATTTAACAATTAATACAATTTCGGAATGGTATCTTGGCAAAAAATAGCTTGAAAATATAAAATAAGAATGGAAAAAATGTTTTTGGGCATCTAGCTTTCGAACACATTTAAACAAAGCAATATGACAGACAAACCGTTATGGGTCTCATTTCCAAACGAGGACTTACTTCTTTCATCTGACAATAATCCGTTCAATAAGGACTCAAAATGCACAATTCTTTGGTACTGCTATCAGTGATTTAATAAGAAAAGGAGGATCCAGAAATTCGTCCTAAATTTTCAAGACACCTTAAATCACCTTTGCAGGTTATGATATGGGGCGTAACCCCGGTATAAGGGTACAACCCGATTTCGTGGATATTTTACATTTTAACCATATTTTTCATACTAAATTCGGCGAATGTCGCTAATTAAGGAGAAACCATCATTGCAAAAAATGATCAGATTTTGGTATAACCATTATATGTTTTAAGCTATTTTCACTTGGCCACTTTTTCCTTTTTTTTGCCCTCTTCGCATAAAATTTTCACTTTTCGCGCCACATTCTTCAATTGATTTGCCTAAAAAATTATTTAGGCTACCCTGGGATAGAGAACCATCTTACAGACAATTATCCACATAGGCATTTATTTATGTAAAGTCCTATCTCTGTACCCCGAAGGCCTCTTTCCCAACCAATGTGTGGTCAGAAAAGAACATTTTGTATTCTAATAAATTTGTAATTCCCAAGCGAATATTGGTTGGGAGCGTTGATTTGAGATGTACGCCTATATGAAATAAACTCCGAAATGTCAAACTGGGACTCATTTTGTCTATTATGAATATTAGTCAAAGCATAATTATTCACAGATATGACTGATATAAGAGTTCACATACTGGTCGATTAAAAGTGTTTTAAAATACCTGCACCCATATTTAAGCCGTGGGCTTCAAATGTGTGAATGTGCTATACAAATCTATTAAAAGTATATACCAAGCTTATCCCCATGTAAGGGATCAAATCAATTTTTAGTATGGTAAAAATCGTAGCAAAATTTTCTAGTCAAATGAGCAGTAATTTGGAATTTATTGTATTTTGTACACCTCATACTTGAGAGCTGAATGATTTAAAAATAGCCAAAGTTAATTACTTTTTTAAACCCATTAACACCTTAGATTGTGCATTAGAGTCCTCATAAGGCCCCTTAACCATGTCGGTCTGTTTGTCAGCCAAAAGGTGGACTTGGGGGGGTACTATTACATAGAGAAAATTCTAAAATTTCCAGATATGTTGAAATTTTTGTATAAGATTTTCACCCCACAAATACACATTTATAGCCAAATCCCTTGATATGTGGTAAAATAAAAAGGTATCTTTATATGGGCACTACTCCGAAACATCGACCTACATTAAAAAATTTTTTCTACCCCTTATAATCCAAGATGACAAATAGAGGTCAAATCAAAAATATAGCAGAACAACATAGCATGTCAAACTGAAATAAAAAATCGTGTGATTTAAATAAGTAAAAATAGTTTTGTCCACCTCATAATTGAGGGCAGAATGATTTCAGAATAGTCAACTATAATTACTATTTTACACCCATTACCATAAGATGGGAATTAATTTTATTTGCCATTTGTAAGTTGGAGACGCTATAAAGTCCATATTTTTCATCATAGTATAATTCAATGACGAATCAGCAAATATTCGGTCCCATGCTTCTCCCTTGTATTTGTAATTTGTTCATGTTTCCACAATTTATTTCATATAGAGTACATCCCAAATCTACGTTTCCAACCAATATTCTCTTGGGGGTTACAAATTCAATAGAATACAAAATGTTCTTTTCTAACCACACATTAGATGTGAAAGTGGACTTAGGGATATTCCAATGTGGGGACTTTACTTAAATAAATTCCTATGTGGCAATTATCTGTATGATGGTTCCCTACCCAGGATAGCATAAATAAAATTTTTAGCCAAATCAATTGATGAATGTGGTCAAGACCAATATGGGCCCAACTCTGAAAATTTCAAATTTTATGCGAAGAGGTTCTCTACCCCTTTAGAAACAAAGATGCCAAATAAGGGCCAAAAAATGAATAAAGTGACCAAGACCCCAAAAATTGCATAAATCATACGATGGTTATATAAATATGAAATCGGGTATCGGTACCCTTATCCGTGAGTTATGATCGATATCATGACCTGCAAAAGCGATTTAAGGTATCTTGAATGCTTGGGAGGAATTTCTGGAAGGATAGAAATCCTTTTCTTACTAAAAGTCCAATTCGCTCTACTATTTTGCACCCTTAGTATTTTACTGATTGTACTCCCAAAGAATTTTGCATTTTGAGCTCTCATTGGGCGGATGATTGTCACATGAAAAAAGTAGGTCCACGCTTTGAAATGAGCCCCATTAGGCTTTTTCGGTCATTTTTGTTTGTTTAAATGTCTTCGCATCTTGCAGCTGAACCACGATGTAGGCCCTGGAGCTGAAAGGTAGATGTCAGTTAACATCCTATTTCGCACTTATTTCATTTTTTTTTTGGTGAAAAATTGTATATAATAAAAAATTATTCTTTATTTGGTTCACAAAAAATCCACTGAATTCAATATGATAATACAAATTGAAAAAAATTGACAAAAGAAGAATAACAAATTGAAAGAATCTTCAACTTTTTTTTTCGATTTTTTACCGATTTGAGAATTTTTGCAATGAGATCTCTTTTTCGTGATTTTTTAGCGATTTTGAAAAAGTAATTATCTTTTAACTTTGGTGTGATCGCGTTAAATTATTTCGTTTCCCTTATTATTCGCCATTCGTTATTCCGTTTCGCCACCACATAATTCGGTACTACACTTCCATGTAACCCGCCATCAATTTCAGTTCTCAAGAAATCAAGTCAATTAAATAAATTGAAAACACTACAAATGTACATTAGAAAAAAGTAAGTCAAAATGGAAAAAAAATATGCAAAATAAAACATTACTATTGTACATTTCAAAAGTCAAAATGAAAATGTTAGTATATCACATTTTTACGCGATTTTTTTGGATATTAACCTTTTCGGACAGGAGACAATTCCGAATTTGTATGAATCGTTAAAATCAGTCCAGCGGTTCTTAAGTCATAAGCGTAGTAACTAACACATTTTTCTCTTATATATATATACTAGCTGGCCCGGCCCGCGTTGCCGGCCCGTAGTTTTTTCATATTTGTCAAAGCATAATTATTCACAGATATGTATTTTGTACACCTCATAATTGAGGGCTGAATGAGTTAAAAATAGCCAAACCCATTCGTACCTCAGATTATGCATTAGAGTCCTCATAAGTCCCCCTAACCATGTCCGTCTGTTTGTCCGCCAAAAGGTGGACTTGAGGGGGTACTGTTACATGGAGAAAAATCTAAAATTTGTAGTTATGATGAAATTTGTGTGTAAAATTTTTATCATCCGCCCCCCAAATACACAAATCATTTGAAAAATGGTAAAATCAGGAGGTACCTTTATATGGGCACTACTCCGAAAGATCGACATACATTGAAAACTTTCTTCTACCCCTTATAATCCCAGATGAAAAATAGAGGCCAAATCAAAAATATAACAGAAAAACAAAGCATGTCAAACAGAAACAAATTCACATGATTTAAATAAGTAAAAATAGTTCTATCCATCTCATAATTGAGGGTAGAATAATTTCAGAATAGTCAAATATAATTACTATTTACACCCATTACCGTAAGTTGGGAATTAATTTTATTTGTCATTTAAACTGTAATTAGGAAACCCCATAAAGTCCATATTTTTCACCATAGTATAATTCAATGACGATTCAACAAATATTCGGTCTCGTGCTAATTTCTTATATTTGTAATTTTTGCATGTTATCACAATTTATTTCATATAGATTTACATCCCAAATCTACATACGATGGATATACATACATACATATATATATATATATATATATATATATATATATATATATATATATATATATATATATATATATATATATATATATATATATATATATATATATATATATATATATATATATATATATATATATATATATATATATATATATATATATATATATATATATATATAGATATGTATATCCATCGTATGTAGATTTGGGATGTAAATCTATATGAAATAAAAACATGCAAAAATTACAAATATAAGAAAGTAGCACGAGACCGAATATTAGTTGAATCGTCATTGAATTATACTATGGTGAAAAATATGGACTTTATGGGGTTTCCTAATTACAGTTTAAATGACAAATAAAATTAATTAATATATATATATATATATATATATATATATATATATATATATATATATATATATATATACATATATATATGTATATGTATATATATATATATATATATATATATATATATATATATATATATATATATATATATATATATATATATATATATATGTATATGATTTAAACTATTTTTGGAGTCTTCGCCACTTTTTTCTATTTTTGGCCCTTATTTGGCATCTTTGCTTCGAAGGGGGTAGAGAGCTGATATATATATATATATATATATATATATATATATATATATATATATATATATATATATATATATATATATATATATATATCTATATATATATATATATATATATATATATATATATATATATATATATATATATATATACATGACTTATACATACATCACTGCTATAAGAGTTCACATACTGGTCGATTAAAAGTGTTTTAAAATACCTGTACCCATATTTAAGCCGTGGGCTTCAAATGTGTGGATGTGCTATACAAATCTATTAAAAGTATATATCAATCGTATCCCCATGTAAGGGAACAAATTAATTTTTAGTATGGTAAAAATCGTAGCAAAATTTTCCAGTCAAATGAGCAGTGATTTGGAATTTACTGTATTTTGTACACCTCGTAATTGAGGGCTGAATGATTTAAGAATAGCCACAGTTTATTACTTTTTTAAACCCATTAACAGCTTAGATTGTGCATTAGAGTCCTCATAAGTCCCCTTAACTATGTCGGTCTGTTTGTCCGCCAAAAGGTGGACTTGACGGGGTACTATTACATGGAGAATATTCTAAAATGTTTAGATTTGTGTAAGATTTTCACCCCCCAAATACACATTTTTAGCCAAATCCTTTGAAATATGATAAAATCAGGAGATACCTTTATATGGGCACTGCTCCGAAACATCGACCTACATTTAAAACTGTCTTCCACCCCTTATAATCCAAGATGACAAATAGAGGCCAAATCAAAAATTTAGCAGAACAACAAAGCATGTCAAACTGAAAAAATTAGCGTGATTCAAACAAGTAAAAATAGTTTTATCCATTTCAGAATAGTCAAATATAATTACTATTTTACACCCATTACCGTAAGATGGGAATTAATTTTATTTGCCATATAAATTGTAAGTTGGAGACCCCATAAGGTCCATAGTTTTCATCATAGTATGATTCAATGACGATTCAACAAATATTCGGTCCCGTGCTACTTTCTTATATTTGTAATTTGTTTGTGTTTTCACAATTTATTTCATATAGATGTATATCCCAAATCTACGTTCCCAACCAATATTCTCTTGGGGGTTACAAATTCAATAGAATACAAAATTGTCTTTTCTGACCACACATTAGATGTTAAAGTGGACTTGGGGATACTCCAATATGGGCAATTATCTGGCAATTATCTGTATGATGGTTCCCTACCCCAGGGAAGCATAAACACAATTTTTATTCTGTTAAAATTTTAAAAATACCAAATATAGCTGTTATATTGAGGTGTATACGACGTGGGCTTACAAAGTCATTGTTTGTCATAAGCAATTACCGTATTCAAATTCGAAACTTGAAATAAACGGTGAATAATGTAGCTAAAATCATCAAAATATCGTATATAGGGAGGTACCGTTATATCGGAGCTGTGCGAAGACCTGGACCAACATAGACAATTTTCTGTCACAGGCTGTAGCATCCATTACGAACTTCAAATACCATATATCAGCCAATTTCGGTGGGTATTGTACCTAAAATCGTCCAAATAGCGAATATAGGGATGTACTGATATATGGGGCCTATACGAAGACCTGGACCAGCATAGACAATTTTCTGTCTTAGGGTGTAGTATCCAATTCGAACTTCAAATACCAAATTTGAAACAATTCCGGTGAATAATGTCGCAAAAATCATGAAAATACCGAATATAGGGGGGTACCGTCATATGGGGGCTATACGAATACGTAGACCTGCACAGACAATTTTCTGTCTTAGGGTGTAGTATCCAATTCGAACTTCAAATACCAAATTTGAAACAATACCGGTGAATAATGTCGCTAAAATCATCAAAATACCGAATATCGGGAGGTACCATTATGTGGAGGCTATACGAAGACGTGGACATGCACAGACAATTTTCTGTCTTAGGGTGTAGTATCTCTTTCGAACTTTAAATGCCAAATTTGAAACAATTCCGGTGAATAATGTCGCTAAAATCATCAAAATACCGAATATCGGGAGGTACCGTTATATGGGGGCTATATGAAAACGTGGACCTACATGGCCCATTTACGAGCTTAACCTGCCTACTGAAAAAATAAACATGTATGCAAAATTTTAGCCATCTATCTCAATTCATTCGAAAGATAGCGTGATTACAACAGACGGACGGACAGACAGACAGACAGACGGACATCGCTAAATCTAAACTTAGAATTTTACGCTGATCAAGAATATATATACTTTGTTGGGTCTGGCATAAGTATTTCGAGCAGTTACAAACGGAATGACAAAAGAAGAATAACACATTGAAAACAATCTTCAACTTGTTCTCTGATTTTTTACAGCAAGTGTTTAAAGATCCTTACAAAGTTTGTCAATAGAATGTACTTTTATTTTAAAATTCGATTCCATTGAAATTTTTTTTCGATATTTTCTCGATTTGGTATTAAAATTCGAATTCAAAAATAAAATATAAAAAAACACTACAAATGTACATTAAAAAAAGTAAGTCAAAATGGAAAGAAAAATCATGCAAAATAAAACATTACTATTGTACATTTCAAAAGTAAACATGAAAATGTTAATATATTACATTTTTACGCGATTTTTTGTTTGGATATTATCCTTTTCGGACAGGAGGCGATTCCGATTGTATGAATCGTTAAAATCAGTCCAGCGTATATATATATATATATATATATATATATATATATATATATATATATATATATATATATATATATATATATATGTATGTATGTATATAGTACTCATAAAAGTGCACAAATTTTATTTTAAATATTGACTCGACTAAATAGAAATAAATGCCTATGGAAGGAGGGCAGAATAATTTCTGAATTATCAAAGTTAATTATGATTTTATCCCCAATACCATAGCACCACAAATTGTTCATTAGAGTCCCTAGAAAAACGTGGCCGAGACTAGGTGAAATCAGGCAAAAATTCATATGAAGGTTATACAAAACGTGACCCCATACTCATAATTTTTTGAAAAGACATTTTCCCCAATCTATAACTCAAATGAACACAGCGTAGACCGACATGACCCATATTTGATATGGTTATACATTTAAAGCGGTCCGAATCAGCTAGTAATATATAACTATGAAATTGCTAGGAACCTTTTGAGATTTATATAGAAAAACGCAAGAAAATATTACATAGAATTAATGAAATAATGCCTGTGCCCATCGTGCCTAAAAAGAGTCTGGAAATCTTCCACAAAGGTATTCTCGTTTCGAATAATGCCTTGGTATAATTGCATGAGTACGAAAAAATACTACGTTAAATATATACTTACGTGGTGCCTCAATCGAGACGTTCTATCATTTCTTCCGGAAATCTGCAAGAGTTCAAGTATCGAATAAGGAAATACATATTAGACAAATAATTGAACTTCGTTGTTTTTACCAATGAATATATTTGTCCTTCTTTTCAGCACCCAACACAGAATTACTTTCTGGCACACGTAATGTAGACGTTGATACCACCGAATGGATATGTGGGGAAAATACATTCCTGTTTAATAAAAGTTTCAGCGTCACATCACAATTTCCACTACCAAAGAAAAGAAACGGATATAGATGATTCTGGTACTCTTCAAGAAGACGCATTGGAATGCATTTCTGGCTAAATGCTACGAAAATTAAATATAAAAGAATGCGAAAATCCGAAATGTTCGTTTATATGGGTTGACCAAGTTACAAAAGGTTCACTGATAAAAACCTACCGAGGTTTTCCTCTTAAGGATGAAAAAAGCTTGAAATTATTTTTCTTGCAATGGATGACATTGCTATATCTCATTCATCAAAAATTCGGGAGACTCTTTTTTCAGATAGCAGCGATGTCGATTTACCATCTAAAGGGGAAGAGCTGTTTTTATATGTCGTATAATGTTTAGAGTTCGACATTTAAATAAACGACCGTGGTAGAAGAGTACAGGTAGACGCATCGACAAAGCTGCTGGGACAATGAACTGTCAAACCAATTTTGGAATTTAAAATTTTAAATGAAAATTATTCAAATTTGTAAACACTGTTGAAAAATGCATATTATAATATTCTTCGATTGACGTCGTACGTATAAAAATCTACTTACATTCGAAGAAACATTTTGAAAATTTTGACATATCAATGCTCCCAGGCGTTGATGCATTTAGCTGTATTCTTCTACCACGTAAACGACTTGAAGTCCAAAACAAGTAAAAAGACATTAAGTTCGGCCGGACCGATATTCTAATACCATCCACCATTTTTATGGAAAAGTATCTGTATTCAAACGTATTCTTCTTTAAACTACAAACTCCAGGTTGGAGAATGGTTGGAGCAATTATATGGGGGCCATATTAAAACGGGAGTCTATATAGACAGTTTTATATTACAACGATTGTAATCTATTGCCAGTCTTAAATACCAACTTTACATATTTTGGTGTGTAAATGCGACTAAGATGACTAAAACCAATATGGAAATTTTTTATGGCGGTTGTACTTCATAATACAAATACAAAATTTCACACAAATCTATTGGAAAATACGCCTTAAATCGTCAAAATACCGAATATCTGATGGAACCGATGTATGTGCTCTATTGGAAAACGTGGATCTATATATTCAATATTCTGCCACCTGAGCTGGAACCCATTACGAACTACAAATACCAACTTTTAGACAAATCCGTAGAAAAATGTGGGTAAAACTATCAAAATACCGAATATCGTGCACATATATATATACAATTTTCCTCCATCGGAGCTAGAACCCATTTCGACCTACAAATACATAGAACCCATAACGAACTACGAATACCAATTTTTAGACAAATGCGTGGAAAAATAGGTCTAAAATCAAAAATATATCGAATATCGCGAGTTGCGTTATATGGGGACTATACGAAAACGTGGACCTATATAACCAATGTTCTGTCACCGAAGCTGGAACCCATTTTAAAGATCTACGTCAAATAATGTGAGCTGTATCGTGATTTCAACAAGCTGACAGACGGACATCGTTAAATCGACATCATGAATATATAAACTTTATGGGGTTTATGATGAATATTTAGAGGTGTTACAAACGTAATGGCAAATTTAATTTTAGGGTGAGATAAAAAACTACAACAAAGTCAAACGCCATAATTTTTAGATTTGTTTTTAAATTTTATTGAATGAAAGCAAAAAATGTCTGAAAAAGCATCACATTTTAGAATAAATTTAGATTTGTTCGAATTGGTCACCATTTGGAATCATGACCTTCAAACGGCCAATGAAACCGTCACAAGCTGCCCGTCGATTCTTTGCTTGTCGAGCCATTTCTGCTGATGTTGCTTTTTTCTTCCCTCCACTTACTTGACGTCAGGCTACGCTACCAGCATCACGGTAACGAGCGATGGTACGAGACACAAAAAATTTATTCACATTTAAATGCTGGAGTGCTCTAACGATAGCCACTTGTGGTTTTCCAGCCGAATATGAAGGAATCACACTATCACGCTTGAATTCAATCACGAATAATTTTTTTTCTGAAAAATTCTCACCAAAATGCTTTTGTACGCTTATGAACAACATAATGAGCTGTCACTGGAAAAATGTTAACAGCTGTCGGACGAGTGGCTTAGAAATAACAGCGAACTGAATTTAGTTTTTACATCTCACCCTGTATACCCCCCTCTCCAAGTTGGAGGGTATAAAAAGCCAAGCAACGTGTAACGGGCTACAAAAAATTAACAAAAATCAACATGTAAAGTGTATGACATATTTTATTTTTATAGTTCACCAGCTTGATTGATTCTAGCATCGATTCCAATCCGAAGCAATTCATCACTTGTTGCTAAATATTATTATTCAATAAGTTCAATTTATGTTTTCAAACAATTGTTACAACGGCCCAATTTCAATATCTTGATTAATTTGAAGGTCAATAGTATTGTTTAACGTTTCAGTGTTTTACCAAAACAAAGCTGTATATTTACACATGATCTCAATTGAATAAAATATTGCGAAGTGAAAAGATGGCACAAACCTTACCTTTGTGTGGTAAAAAATTAAGCCCAAATCGTAAACTCATTTTTTACTTTTAATCATTAGCAACTTCAAATAATAAAAAAAAATTCATGGAAGGTTACCGAATATCGGGAGTAACTTTAATTGGGAAATAAAAATATAAGACCTCAGACGATTTTATTGACGAAACCCATCAGAATACCGAAAGTTGAGCTTTAATTGAAGTGGAAAAAATACACAATTAGTCCTATAGGGCTGCCGAAATGAATGTGGCCCATAATTATATACATATATCTATATATATATATATATATATATATATATATATATATATACATATATATATATATGTATATATATATATATATATATCCGCCAAAAGGTGGATATATATATATATATATATATATATATATATATATATATATATATATATATATATATATATATATATATATATATATATATATATATATATATATATATATATATATATATATATATATATATATGTATATATACTAGCTGAACCCTGTGCGCTTCGCTACCCCTCTTGATTTTCATGGATATATATATATATATATATACATACATAAGAGTTCACATACTGGTCGATTAAAAGTGTTTTAAAATACCTGTACCCATATTTAATCCGTGGGCTTCAATATTTAAGCCATGGGCTTCAAATTTGTGGATGTGCTATACAAATCTATTAAAAAGTATATATCAATCGTATCCCCATGTAAGGAATCAAATTAATTTTTAGTATGGTAAAAATCGTAGCAAAATTTTCCAGTCAAATGATTTATCAAATTTGAAATTTACTGTATTTTGTACACCTCGTAATTGAGGGCTGAATAATTAAGAATAGCCAAAGTTAATTTCTTGTTTAAACCCATTAACAGCTTAGATTGTGCATTAGAGTCCTCATAAGTCCCCTTAACTATGTCGGTCTGTTTGTCCGCCAAAAGGTGGACTTGAGGGGGTACTATTACATGGAGAAAATTCTAAAATTTTTAGATTTGTGTAAGATTTTCACCCCCAAATACACATTTTAAGCCAAAGCCTTTGAACATCGACCTACATTGAAAACTGTCTTCCACCCCTTATAATCCAAGATGACAAAAAGAGGCCAAATCAAAAATTTAGCAGAACAACATAGCATGTCAAACTGAAAAAAAAGTGATTTAAATAAGTAAAAATAGTTTTATCCACCTCATAAATGATTTCAGAATAGTCAAATATAATTACTATTTTACACCCATTACTGTAAGATGGGAATTGATTTTATTTCCCATTTAAATTGTAAGCTGGAGACCCCATAAGGTTCATATTTATCATCATAGTATAATTCAATGACGATTCAACAAATATTCGGTCCCGTGCTACTTTCTTATATTTGTAATTTGTTCGTGTTTTCACAATTTATTTCATATAGATGTACATCCCAAATCTACGTTCCCAATCAATATTCTCTTGGGGGTTACAAATTCAATAGAATACAAAATTGTCTTTTCTGACCACACATTAGATGTTAAAGTGGACTTGGGGATACTCCAATATGGGGACTTTACTTAAATAAATTCGTATGTGGCAATTATTTGTATGATGGTTCCCTATCCCAGGGTAGCATAAACACAATTTTTTAGCCAAATCAATTGATGAATGTGGTCAAGACCAATATGGACCCTACTATGAAAATTTCAAATTTTATGCGAAGAGGTTCTCTACCCCCTTAGAAACAAAGATTCCAAATAAGGGCCAAAAAATTAATAAAGTGACCAAGACCCCAAAAATTGCATAAATCATACGATGGCTATATAAATATGAAATCGGATATCGGTACCCTTATCCGTGAGTTATTATTGATATCATGACCTGCAAAAGCGATTTGAGGTATCTTGAATGTTTGGGAAGAATTTCTGGAAGGATAGAAATCCTTTCCTTACTAAAAGTCCCATTCGCTCTACCATTTTGCACCCTTTATATGTGGTATTTTACTGAATGTACTCCCAAAGAATTTTGCATTTTGAGCTTTCATTGGATGGATTATTGTCAGGTGAAAGAAGTAGGTCCACGCTTTGGAATGAGCTCCATTAGGCTTTTTCGGTCATTTTTGTTTGTTTAAATGTGTTCGCATCTTCCAGCTGAACTACGATGTAGGCCCTGGAGTTGAAAGGTACATGTCAGTTAACATCCAATTTAGCACTTATTTCTTTTGTTTGGTGAAAAATTGTATATAGTGAAAAATTATTCTTTATTTTGTTCACAAAAAATCCACTGAATTCAATATGATAATACAGATTGGAAAAAATTGACAAAAGAAGAATAACAAATTGAAAAAATCTTCAATTAGTTCGCCGATTTTTTACAGTAAATGTTTAAAGATCCTTCAAAGTTTGTCAATAGAATGTACTATTATTTTAAAAATCGATTAAGTTGCGCCACCACATAATTCGGTACTACACTTCCATGTAAATCGACATAAATTTCAGTTCTCAAGAAATCAAGTCAATTAAATAAATTGGTATTAATATTCGAATTCAAAAATAAAATATAAGAAGCACTACAAATGCGCATTAGAAAAAAGTAAGTCAAAATGGAAAAAAATCATGCAAAATAAAACATTGCTATTGTACATTTCAAAAGTCAAAATGAAAATGAAAATGTTAATATATCACATTTTTTCGCGATTTTTTTGTATATTATCCTTTTCAGACAGGGGACAATTCCGAATTTGTATAATATCAGTCCAGCGGTTCTTAAGTTATAGTATCAAACTTAAGTATATATAATCAAACTTGAGCGAATTTGAATATAATTTATTTTTGTACCAAATTTAGTCACTCATGCCGAATTTCATTGGAATCGGAAATACGTATCGTGTTTCGTGCATCAAATATGTGAAATCGGCGGAAACTATATATGGGAGCTATATTCAAATCTGAACCGATTTTAATATAATTTGACTCATTTCATTGAAATTAGTGCGTCAATTACGTGAAATCGGTCGAAAATATGTTTTTTGGACATATATATCCAAATCTTAACCGATTTCCAAATAATTTGTCAAACTTATTATTGTAACCAAATTCCGCCACACATTCTGAATTTCATTGGAATCGGTTATATATATCGTATTTGATGCATAACATATATGAAATCGGCCGAAGTATATATATGGTAGCTATTCTGAAACCTCAACCGATTTCAATATAATTTGGCAATTTTCCCTTTGTCCGAATTTCTTTGGAATTGGACGTACACATCGCGCTGGGTGCATCAAATGTGTAAAATCGGCCGAAAATATTAATGGGAGCTATATCCAAATCTGAATCGATTGTAATATAATTAGATATAATTTTTTTTTTTTGTTCCAAATTTAATCACTCATACCGAATTTCATAGAACTGGACATACGTATAGTGTTTTCTGCATCAAATACATGAAATCGGCCAAAAATATATAAGGGAGCTATATCCAAATATGAATCGATTTCAATAAAATTTGACAAATTTACTCTTGTACCAAATTTAGTGACTCATACCGAATTTCATTGGAATCGGAAATCGGCATCAAATATGTGAAATCGGCGGAAACTATATATGGGAGCTATATCCAAATCTGAACCGATTTCCATATAAATTGGCAAATATATTTTCTAATCAAATCCGGTAACTTTTTCCAAATTTGGAGACTGTATAATCGATCAATAGATATGTGCATATAAAATCTAAATTTTTGCGAGGTACCTCCGATTCTGATGCTATATCTCCAGTTCCAAGTGGAATTTCAAAAATGTATATAGCCTATGTTACTTTCAGGCGATATTGCAATATACATTGAAATTTTCAGGAAAATCTGTTTAGCGGTTTTCAAGTCCATAAATTACAAACAAAAAAACATACAAACATTTTCCTCTTTTATAGATATAGATATATATATATATATATATATATATATATATATATATATATATATATATATATATACTGAAATAGGCTGAACCGATTTTAATATAATTTGACTAATTTATTTTCTAATCAAAATCCCGTTACATATTCCAAATCTCTTTGGAATCGAACATACATAAAATACATGAAATCGGTCGAAAATATATATGTGAACTATATCCAAATCTGAGCCGATTTTAATATAATTTGACAAATGTATATTCGTTTTAATTTCCGCTACACATTCCAAATTTCCTTGAAATTAGAGAAACATAGCGTGTTTGGTGCAGCAAATACATGAAATCGGTCGAAGGTATATCCAAATCTGAACCGATTTCAAAATAATTTGAATTTCATTAAAATTGGACATACATATCATGTTTGGTGCATCAAATACATGAAATCGGCCGAAAATGTATATGGGAGTTATATATCCAGTATATATATATATATATATATATATATATATATATATATATACTGGTGGCCAAAACTAAGGAGAATGAATGCCCTGTAAAACAAAAAACCATAATTCATTTTTATATAAAAATTAATGTATGGTAAAGTCAATTAACCTGATTTTGGCTTGGACAAAACAAAAGCAACTCTGTTATACATTCATATGACCGCTGCAATTTCAGTAGTTTTTACTGTTATAGTTATCGCTTTTTGCTTCCTTCGACAATTTCGCTTGTCATAAATCCTTTTTGAGATTTCGTTCTTTAAGTACTGCCCAAAAAAGTTTAAAAATGGCTAAAAGCAAATACAGTACATGAATTAAACAGCAAATTATCAGTGAATATAAAAACAACATATCGCAGAAAATGATTTCCGAGAAATATTTCATAAATACTTCTGTGATTTCATAAATATTTCTGTATACTAAGTCGGTTTTATGAAACTGGATCAGTAGTAACAGTCTATAACGGATGAAGGCCGTGAAAAACTTCAGCCCGTACTGATCAACAAATTGTGAGAGAAATAAAAAAACACAATTTAAGAGTTCAACTGGATTGGTGAGAGAGCAATCATTGGATATAAGCTCGAGATCAGTGCGGAGACTAATAGTGGTAGCTGGTCTGCATGCCCGTAAGCCATCAAAAAAGCCATTTATATCTAAAAAATCAGAAAGGCTTTCGGAAACGATAATATTAAGTGGAATCCAGCTCAATGGAAAAACATAATTTCTAGGATGAGTCTACGTTTAATATTAAAAGCTCTGACGTGACAAATTTTACGGTGAGAAGACCAAAAAATGAAAGACTCAAGCCGCAGTGTTGCAAAAGTACAGTTCAACTGGATTGGTGAGAGAGCAATCATTGGATATAAGCTCGAGATCAGTGCGTAGACTAATAGTGGTAGCTGGTCTGCATGCCCGTAAGCCATCAAAAAGGCAGAAAGGCTTTCGGAAACGATAATGTTAAGTGGAATCCAGCTCAATGGAAAAACATAATTTCTGGGATGCGTCTACGTTTAATATTAAAAGCTCTGACGTGACAAATTTTACGGTGAGAAGACCAAAAAATGAAAGACTCAAGCCGCAGTGTTGCAAAAGTACAGTTCAACTGGATTGGTGAGAGAGCAATCATTGGATATAAGCTCGAGATCAGAGCGTAGACTAATAGTGGTAGCTGGTCTGCATGCCCGTAAGTCATCAAAAAAGCCATTTATATCTAAAAAATCAGAAAGGCTTTCGGAAACGATAATATTAAGTGGAATCCAGCTCAATGGAAAAACATAATTTCTGGGATGAGTCTACGTTTAATATTAAAAGCTCTGACGTGACAAATTTTACGGTGAGAAGACCAAAAAATGAAAGACTCAAGCCGCAGTGTTGCAAAAGTACAGTTCAACTGGATTGGTGAGAGAGCAATCATTGGATATAAGCTCGAGATCAGAGCGTAGACTAATAGTGGTAGCTGGTCTACATGCCCGTAAGTCATCAAAAAAGCCATTTATATCTAAAAAATCAGAAAGGCTTTCGGAAACGATAATATTAAGTGGAATCCAGCTCAATGGAAAAACATAATTTCTGGGATGAGTCTACGTTTAATATTAAAAGCTCTGACGTGACAAATTATACGGTGAGAAGACCAAAAAATGAAAGACTCAAGCCGCAGTGTTGCAAAAGTACAGTACAACTGGATTGGTGAGAGAGCAATCATCGGATATAAGCTCGAGATCAGTGCGTAGACTAATAGTGGTAGCTGGTCTGCATGCCCGTAAGCCATCAAAAAAGCCATTTATATCTAAAAAATCAAAAAGGCTTTCGGAGACGATAATATTAAGTGGAATCCAGCTCAATGGAAAAACATAATTTCTGGGATGAGTCTACGTTTAATATTAAAAGCTCTGACGTGACAAATTTTACGGTGAGAAGACCAAAAAATGAAAGACTCAAGCCGCAGTGTTGCAAAAGTACAGTGAAGCATGAGGGAGGGTCAAAAATGGCGTGGCGCTGTTTTTCTTTCTATGGACTTGGGCCTTTGAAATAAACGCTGAGTAAAATATTCAGCTCATTTGGGTGTTTCAGCATGACAATGATCCCAAACTTGCATCAAAACTTGTCAAATATTGGTTGCGGGAGTCAAAAATCGATGTTTTGTCATCGCCGGCACAATCACCTGACCTAAACTCCATAGAAAGCCTTTGGAGTATCGTAGACAGGAAGATCAAGCGAGATTCGGAAACAAAGAATTCGGGGTGCCTGGGAAAGCATACCCAAGGATCAAATTGAGCGTGTTATAGATTCTATGCCTCGTAGGTGTGCAGCTGCTATCAAAAATAATGGATGCTATCGACTACCAGCCAAAATTTAATTATTATTTAAAATAAAAAATCTAAGAGTTGCTTCAGTTTTGAACAAGCAAAAATTAGGTCATTTTAGTTTTCCATATATTATTTTTCGTTCAAAATTATTTTTGGAAAAATAATTACGTTTTGTTTATTTTTTGCGATTTTAGTTGCTTTAGTTTTGGCCACCAGTGTATATATAAACTATATATATATATATATATATATATATGTATATATATATATATATATATATATATATATATATATATATATATATATATATATATATATATATATATATATATATATATATAGATATATATATATATATATATATAATTATGGACTCATTGTGTATTTTTTTCACTTCTATCTTATGTTTTCATGAACGCCCATGTATTTAAAGCTCAATTTTCGGTATTCTGATGGGTTTCGTCAATAAAATCGTCTGAGGTCTTATATTTTTATTTCCCAATTAAAGTAACTCCCGATATTCCGTAACCTTCCATGAAATTTATTTGAAGTAAATCTATATATATAAAAATCAATTGTTGTTTGTTGGTAACGGAATGAGTTGAAAACGGCTGGACCGATTTGCATAATTTTTTGTACAAACGTTCGTTATACCCCGAGTTAGGATTTTAAAGAAAAAAAATATTGACCACGCCTCCTTTTACGCCCACTATTACGATTTATCTAAAATCTTTATATTTGCCAAAATAGTGAAGATATCGGTTTGAGAATTATTACACGAGATGCTGTTGGCTTTCCATCCAACCCTATGTACCTATTTAGGGGCTGAGGAACGCGCCTACTTTTAAATCTATCTCTCTATATGTAAAATAAAGTTGTGTTAGTTACTACTCCTTTAACATAAAGACCGCCGGTCTGATTTTAACGATTTAGACAAATTCGGAATTGCCTCTTGGTAGAAAAGAATAAAATCCAAAAAAAATCGCGTAAAAATGTGAAATTTGAACATTTTAATTTTGACTTTTAAAATGTACAATAGTAATGTTTTATATTGCATATTTTTTTCCATTTTGACTTACTATTTTCGAATGTACATTTGTAGCGTTTCTTTCCTTTTTTGAATTCTAATATGATGTGTAGGTTTTTTTGGGTAATATAAAGCCACAACGGGTAAAACTGTTATTTATAGACTTTATGTATTTATTCGTAATACCCAATAAATACATAAAATCTATAAATAACAATTTTATCCGTTGTCGCTTTATATGAACATTCTAGAATCGGGGAAAATCGACAATTTTTCAATGGAATCGAATTTCAAAATACCGACAAACTTCGTAATCACCTTTAAAAATTTGCCGCAAAAAAATCAGCGAACCAGTTGAAAATTCTTTCTCTTTTTTCTATATTGAAGTGTACATTTTTTTATTGGTTTGAATTCTGAAGGAATAATATTAAAAAGAAATGAGGGCGCAATACGATGTTAAATGCTTTCTAGTCAAATACCGACTATAAAGAACGCAAAATAGAAAGTCTACCTAAACATTCAAGATACCTTTAATCGCTTTGGCAGGTCATGATATGGATCATATCCCCTGATAACGGAACAACCCGATTTCAAGTATATTCTACATTTTAAGCATATTTTTCGTACTAATTTTAGCTTATGTTGATAATTCAAGAAGAAACCATCTTTGCAAAAAAAATTATCACGTTTTGGTATCACCATTTAAGGTTTTTTCGGGGTGTTGGCCACTTTTTTCATTTTTTAGCCCTTATTTGACATCTTTGTTTCTAAGAGGGAAGAAAACCTCTTCTTATCAAATTTTTGTTTTTCGGAAAAGTGCACATCTTAGTCTTGAGGCTTTTTTGATTTTGATTTTTTCTATTTGTTATTCTTCTTTTGTAAATTTTTTTCAATTTGTAAAATCATATTGAATTCAGTGGATTTTTTGTGAACAAAATAAAGAATAATTTTTCACTATATACAATTTTTCACCAAAAAATGAAATAAGTGAGAAATACGATGGTAACTGACATCTACCTTTCAACTCCAGGGCCTACATCGTGCTTCAGCTGGAAGATGCGCAGACATTTAAACAAACAAAAATGACCGAAAAAGACTAATGGGGCTTATTTCAAAAAGTGGCCCTGCTTCTTTCATGTGGCAATAATCCGTCCAATGAGAGCTCAAAATGCAAAAAATTTTGGGAGTACAATCAGTAAAATACCAAATATAAAGGGTGCAAAATAGTAGAGCGAACGGGAAAGAAAAAGATTTCTATCCTTCCAAAAATTCTTCCTGAACATTTAAGATACCTTAAATCGCTTTTGCAGGTCATGATATCGATCATAAATAACCATCGTATGATTTAAGCCACTTTGGAGTCTTCGCCACTTTCTTCTATTTTTGGCCCTTATTTGGCATCTTTGTTTCTAAGGGGTGTAGAGAACCTCTTCGCATAAAATCTTCGGAGTAGGGCCCATATTGGTCTTGACCACTAAAAAATTGTATTTATGCTACCCTGGGGTAAGGAACCATCGTACAGATAATTGCCACATAGAAATTTATTCATGTAAAGTCCCCACATTGGAGTATCCCCAAGTCCACTTTCACATCTAATGTGTGGTCAGAAAAGAAAAAAATTGTATTCTATTGAATTTGTAACCCCCAAGAGAATATTGGTTGGGAACGTAGATTTGGGATATACATCTATATGAAATAAATTGTGAAACATGAACAAATAACAAATATGTGAAAGTAGCACAGGACCGAATATTTGTTGAATCGTCATTGAATTATACAATGATGAAAAATATGGACTTTATGGGGTCTCCAATTTACAATTTAAATGACAAATAAAAATAGTTCCCATCTTAGGGTAATGGGTGTAAAATAGTAATTATATTTGACTATTCTGAAATCAGTCTGCCCTCAATTATGAGGTGGATAAAACTATTTTTACTTATTTAAATCACGTGATTTTTTTTCAGTTTGACATGCTATGTTGTTCTGCTATATTTTCGATTTGGCCTCTATTTGTCATCCTGGATTATAAGGGGTGAAGAAAGTTTTCAATGTAGGTCGATGTTTCGCATTTTACCATATTTCAAAGGATTTGGGGGTGAAAATCTTACACAAAAATTTCAACATATCTACAAATTTTAGAATTTTCTCCATGTAATAGTACCCCCTCAAGTCCACCTTTTGGCGGACAAACAGACCGACATGGTTAGGGGGACTTATGAGGACTCTAATGCACAATCTGAGGTGCTAATGGGTTTAAAAAATTAATTAACTTTGGCTATTCTTAAATCAATTAGCCCTCAATTATGAGGTGTACAAAGTACAGTAAATTCCAAATTACTGCTCATTTGACTAAAAATTAAAAACTAATCGACCAGTACGTGAACATTTATAACATTCATATCTTTAAATAATTATGCTTTGACAAATATGCATAATAGACAAAAACTACGGGCCGGCAACGCGGACCGGGCCAGCTAGTCTATATATATAAAAATCAATTGTTGTTTGTTGGTAACGGAATCAGTTGAAAACGGCTGGACCAATTTGCATAATTTTTTGTACAAACGTTCGTCATACCCCGAGTTACATAGGTTTTTGAAGAAAAAAATATTGACCACGCCTCCTTTTACGCCCACTATTACGATTTATCTGAAATCTTTATATTTGCCAAAATAGTGAAGATATCGGTTTGAGAATTATTACACGAGATGCTGTTGGCTTTCCATCCAACCCTAAGTACTTATTTAGGGGCTGAGGAACGCGCCTACTTTTAAATCTATCTCTCTATATGTAAAAGAAAGTTGTGTTAGTTACTACTCTTATAACATAAAGACCGCCGGTCTGATTTTAACGATTTAGACAAATTCGGAATTGCCTCTTGGCAGAAAAGAATAAAATCCAAAAAAATCGCGTAAAAATGTGAAATTTGAACATTTTCATTTTGACTTTTAAAATGTACAATAGTAATGTTTTATATTGCATATTTTTTTCCATTTTGACTTACTATTTTCGAATGTACATTTGTAGTGTTTTTTTTTAAATTCTAATATGATGTGTAGGTTTTTTTTTGGGTAATATAAAGCCACAACGGATAAAACTGTTATTTATAGATTTTATGTATTTATTCGTAATACCCAAAAAATACATAAAATCTATAAATAACAATTTTATCCGTTGTCGCTTTTTACGAAAATTCTAGAATCGGGAAAAATCGACAATTTTTCAATGGAATCGAATTTCAAAATAATAGTACATTCTACCGACAAACTTAGTAATCACCTTTAAAAATTTACCGCAAAAAAATCAGCGAACCAGTTGAAGATTCTTTTTCTTTTTTCTATATTGAAGTGTACATTTTTTTATTGGTTTGAATTCTGAATGAATAATATAAAAATGAAATGAGAGCGCAATACGATGTTAAATGCTTTCTACTCCAGGACCTACATCGTGCTTCAGCTGGAAGATGCGAACACATTTAAACAAACAAAAATGACCGAAGAAGCGTTATGGGGCTAATTTCAAAAAGTGGACCTACTTCTTTCAATAAATTGTCAAATGAGAACACAAAATGCAAAATACATTGGGACTGCAATCAGTCAAACGCCGACTATAAAGAACGCAAAATAGAAATTCTACCTAAACATTCAAGATACCTTTAATCGCTTTGGCAGGTCATGATATGGATCATAACCCCTGATAACGGAACAACCCGATTTTAAGTATATTCTACATTTTAACCATATTTTTCGTACTAATTTTAGCTTATGTTGATAATTTAAGAAGAAACCATCTTTGCAAAAAATTATCACGTTTTGGTATCACCATCATATGATTTAAGGTATTTTCGTGGTCTTGCTCACTTTTTCATTTTTTGGCCCTTATTTAACATCTTTGTTTCTAAGGGGGAAGAAAACCTCTTCTTATAAATTTTTATTTTTCGGAAAAGCGCGCATCTTAGTCTTGAGGCTACCTGGGGTAAAAAACCATGGAGTGGAAAATCATCTTACAGATAATTATCCTCATATGAATTTATTTAAGTATAGTCCCCACATTAGTATACCCCCAAGTCCACTTTCCCAACCAATGTGTGGTCAGAAAAGAAAATTTGGTATTCTATTGAATTTGTAACCCCCAAGAAAATATTGGTTGGGAACGTAGATTTGGGATGTACGTCTATATGAAATAAACTCCGAAATGTCAATCTGGGACTCATTCAGTCGGAAATTGTGGCAGAAACATGAAAAAAATACGAAATTATAAAGGAACTTTATTGGATCTCCACCACAAAATTTAAATGACAAACAATTAATGTCCATCTTACGGTAATCGGAGCAAAAGAGTAATTTTTTTGGCTATTATGACTACATTCTGCCTTCAAGTATGAGGTGGACAAAACTGAATACCACGCAGTACGGGATTTGAAACGTTGGAAATACAAATTTCAAATTATAGCAAAAGCATTCAATTTTTATAATATCAAAAATTGAGCTGAATTTTCACATGGGGCTATTATAGATGTTCTTTATCATATAGGTATTTAACACTAAAATTAAAGCCTATAGCTGAAAAATAAGATCAGGCTCTTCAAAATGTCTAAAACCGACGGTAATTATAATTTTTGCCATGAATATTAATTTATATTTAGTCATGGAGTCATTACTCATAATCAAGTCATTACTTATAATCAAAATTGGAGTAATTATAATGGCGTCATTACTTATAATCAAAATTGTGCCGCCTACATAAGTCAGATCTGTGATTTATTATGCTTTAAAGACTAAAAGTACGGGCCGGCAACGCGGACCGGGCCAGCTAGTATATATATATATATATATATATATATATATGTATATATATATATATATATATATATATATATATATATATATATATATATATATATATATATATATGTATATATATATATATATATATATATATATATATATATATATATATATATATATATATATATATATATATATATATATATATATATATATATATATATATATATATATATATATATATATATATATATATATATATATATATATATATATATATATATATATATATATATATATATATATATATATGCCTGCCCGTAGTTCTAGTCTAGTACTCATAAAAGTGCACACATTCTATTTTAAATATTGACTTGTCTAAATAGAAATAAATGCCTATGGAAGGAGGGCAGAATAATTTCTGAATTATCAAAGTTAATTATGGTTTTATACCCAATACCATAGCACCACAAATTGTTCATTTGAGTCCCTAGAAAAACGTGGCCGAGATTAGGTGAAATCAGGGACAAATTCATATGAAGGTTACACAAACATGACGTGTTTGGTCATGTATTTGGTGGACCAAACACGACATGTACTTCCAATTGTAATGAAATTTAAAATAAGTAACGGAATTGGGAGCCAAAATGAATTTGTCAAATTAAATTGAAATCGGTTCAGATTTGGATATAGCTCCCATATATATTTTCCGCCAATTTCAAATATTTGATGCACAAAACACGATACGTATTTCCGATTCCAACGAAATTCGGCATGAGTGGCTAAATTTGGTACAAAAATAAATTTGACAAATTATATTCAAATACGCTCAGATGTGATTATAGCTCCCAAATATATACTCAGCCGATTTCACATATTTGATGCACCCAAAGCGAGAGAGACAAAATCTGGCACCAGAAAAAATAGCCAAATTATATTGAAATCAGTTGAGGTTTGGATAAAGCTAACATATATATTTCGGCCGATTTCATACATTTTATGCACCAAACACGATATATATGACCGATACCAATGAAATTCAGAATGTGTGGCGGAATTTGGTTATAATAATAAATGTGATAAATTAATATATTAGTTAAGATTTGGATATAGCTCCCATATATATATTCTCGGCCGATTTCACATATTTGATGCACCAATTTCAATGAAATGTGAAAGGTGTGGCGGAGTTTGGTGTAAAAGTATTTTTTTTAAAATTATATTTAAATCGGATCAGATTGGGATATGATTTTAATAAGAACCATTGATCCACAACGCCTTAGGCTAACACTAAAAAACAACACAACAATTGATTTGAAATACGGGAAGTATGTTGCTAGCTCGAATTCACTAATTGCAATAGAAATGCCAATCCAATTCAAAAAATTGCAGTTTCCTGTACGCTTGGTATTTGCTATGAAATTAATTTTTTTTAATTTTTAAATATATATATATATATATATATATATATATATATATATATATATATATATATATATATATATATATATATATATATATATATATAGATATATGTATATAATATATATTGTTTTTTCGATCTCGTCACTTGGGTAAAAAATGTTTTTTGTCATAGAAGTTATTTCTAAAATAACTTCTGGGGAGAATATCCCAGGCAAAAACAAGGGAACTGATGAGGATTGGTGGCTCTTTCCGAAACCTAGGTATTCCCTGCCTTACCCCCTGGTAAACATTACCATCGTTCTCCACTAATAAACAAACGTTGTTTTTATAAAAACGACAATAAAGGGATAAAGCCAGACTATTTTGTATATTTTTCATGAATTGGTGTATTGTATATTGCCCACAGAATTGATTCCGTTATGACAATACATACTCGACGGACAACCCCGCGGCAAGAAAAGCATATGCCGACAAGTCACTTGTGGGCTCTAAATTAATGGCCTTGGTGGCAAAGCAAATAAACCAACAGACATAGCAAAAGCAGGCTCTGCCAGAATAACTTTTATTATTTAAGGGTCCCGCAAAATCTACTCCTTTATTTGTAAAGGGTCTCAATAAGCGGGTTCATTCAGGAAGTACTGACACCATTAACTGGCACTGGGTTCGTTTCTTGTGAAGCAGATTTGCAATTATGTATTGTTTTCATATTCGTTTGCATCAAGCTAGGACGTTTACTATCCTGAATTTCTGCAGCTGTAAGATCCGTTGAAGTTATTCTAAGTTTCCGTCTACTTTTTCCAAAACATTAATTCATATACATATGATCGATAGACCTTTGTTTAAAATGAAAAATGTAGTAAAGGGTCACCTCCTTCTTGGAATAGGGTCAGGATTTTTAGGGTTTTTGCCTCTAAGTTTGTATTATCGGGGTTCTTGTATGATGGCCAAATATTTTTAGGTATTTTGAGTCATTGGGGTCCATGCCACTAGAGTTCGTTACTAATTAGTTCTACAGAGTCTACATTTTTCCAATGTACTACTTCAATGTGTTCTGAGATATCAGATGTTTGATTTCCCACAAAGGCTGAACAATGTCAAGGTGGTATCTTTTAAGTTAAGCGATGTCAATTGTTGAATCAGTACATGAATGAATCATTTGTTCTCTAAAATAATTTATCACACATATTGCGCCTCTAATATAAAGTACTTACAAGGAACTCTTTGTGTGGAATTTTAGACAAATCCGTTGAAAAATGTGGCTAAAATAATGAAAATACGGAATATCGGGGGTACCAATATATGGGGGCTATACGATATCGTGGACCTATGTAGATAATTTGTTGCAGGCCGTTCACATTCGGCGCAAAAAGGCAACAAATATATGGGGCCGGGTTTTTTGGCAAAACCTGTCCACAACCACCGCAGAAATTATCCCAATTCTGTTGGTAGTGCATCCCATAATTGGTCCTCAAATGGATTTGCTCAGTTTTCTTGGGTTTTTAGTGAGGATGGTGAGGATGCTTCGAGATTTCAATTTGCTTGTAATTTCTGCGGGGTGTGTAGTCTGGGTGGCGATGGGATCAAAATGCCGGAAATGGTTTGTTAGGGTTCGCTACGTACGAAATTAGGCTCGAACAGGGTGGAGTAAAAGAGTATTATAAAGGTAGTGAATGACAGGGTGACTCAGGCTAAGAAGTGACTAGGCAGCCCTATGATTGCTGAGTAGGTGGGAACCTACTATAAATATGATCAAAATTTGTTTAGACACAATTTGAATGAATGATTATGAAAAAAAAAAAAAAAGCGGCACGTTGAAATAAAAATTTAAGAAATATCAGAAGAATAGAAAAACAAAAGATTTCGAGAGAAATATTAAAATGTTTTTGCTGATGTCTCGCTGCCGTATGAGGTTAAAGGAAATTGGCGTTGTTTGGGCGAGTTGGTAACGTATGTGAAAAGGGTTGGGCGAATAGTTAGACAGCCGTTGATTTTTAAATGAGAGACTCAGGGGTGAGGTGAAATGAGAATTCACAATAGAATAAAAAATGGCTATTGACAGTTGAAAAGAAAAAGGAATGAAAATTGAAAATGGCTCAGGAAAATGGTGTTTCGTGGAAAATGAGCGTCTGGCGGGATTCACTGAGAAGAGGGGTATAAAAGGCTGCGAGCATAAGAAAAGCCAAAGTTAAGAATAAGACGTTACCGGTGAAACTTAGCTAGAGAGCAGTGCAGAAGTGGAAAAATTTAATTTGTGTGTTGCGATTTTTTTTATTGTGTAAGTAGTTTGTAACAGTGGTTTGTTGAGTAATGTGTTGTTATATGTGATGTGTGTTGCTCCAACAGGAATATTCCGGTGGTGTATCAAGCTTTTTTGGAAGCACCGAAAATTGTCCGGTTTTGGTCAGCACAACGGCGGGAAATTGCCTTTTCTTTTTGGTAACGCAAGGTAGTGGCAAGTTGTCCACAGGAAAAGAAAGCCAAAAAAAGTTACATTGAGGGTGTGGAGATTTGAATTGTAAACTGGCCAGCTGCAACTTTGAGCTTTTTGCTGTGCCGGTTATTGATCCCGCCCAGAACGCCGGCATTGTAAAAGGACCAGTCAACAAGTCCAGCTTCATTTGAGGGTTTGCCTGGCGTTCAAAATCTGTTTCCTCCGGAAAGAAGCGTAAACTGGAAGGAGAGATAAGAAGAATTAATCAATAACGTTATAAATCACTGCTCAGGTAAAAGGTGTCTTACCGTTGTGTTGTCCTTGATATATTTATATATATGTGACGTCTATAAAGTTTGCTGTCTCCTTTTTTGGAACTAAAAGAAAAAAAAAAAAGAGTTAATAATCATAAATTTCGAGAAAAAAATATAATATTCAGTATAAAGATTTAGTAATAAGATAGGTTATAGTTCTTAGGATTTAAGTAATAATCAGTTTGTAAGGGAAAAATACCGCGTTTATTTTCAAAGGCTAGGAGGTGTTACAGTAAAATTATCTTGAGTCCTTGTGATTCGATCTGATAGTTTAGGCCGTGGAATTTTAGCGGCAATTAGGCCGGTTAAGAGAGCTCTTTTAGGTGGCTAGTAATTTCGTATAGACGCGTGAATATTGCGCGGGAAAAGCAAGGCAAAGGATAATATATTGGTTTCTACCGAGTAATTAAAGCCATAGATTTAAGAAAGCCCGGTATTATTCTTAATTTGTTTTTTTTTATAAACCATACAGTTTGTCAATTTTAGTGTAAAAAAAAAAAAATAGTAGAGAAAAAAATTAAGAAAATATTTAAAGCTAACTTATTTTTTTTTTAATAAAATTAAAAATGATTCTTCTGTAAACAGTAGATACTAACATGTGTTGCTAAATTTGTATAACTTGGGGGGGGAAGGTGGTATGAAGTAAGTGTGTGATTCGAAGCGTGTGGTTCAAGGGGATTCAGAGAAACGCAAGAAATGGAAATACTGGATCCAGGTAGGGTGGGCGAGTGTGGGATCGATCCACCGAGATCCCTGTATGATGACTCCTATTTTGTATATCGTAGAGTAGAGCAATTGTAGTAAAGTCCCCTTTCAATGTTAGTGTGTTGGATTCGATTGGCGGGTTGAGATCCCTAGCCCTGGGAGTCTCTGTGACAGTCGGATGGCCTAATCGTATGCCGAGCATATGCACACATAACAGAGATGGCGCCCAAGATTCTAAAATAAAGCTTTATTGTACCTGATACCACTGTAAAAAATGGCGACTCAAACATGGCCGTGTTAAACTGTGATATTAGGTTAGTAACTCTGTGCAGTAACATCGACGCACACAGCCATAGAATGCTAGTAGATTTTAAATAGACAAAAGAAAATGTTTTTGACAAATAATATTCTGTGATATTAGTATGCATCCGAACTTTAGAGAGATGGGTTACGAAGTGCGATATTACTATATCAAATATATTATGGGAACGTTTTCTCCACTGTTCTAAGTAGGGTGTAATCAATAGCTTGTAATTCCGAGCTGGAATAAAACAATTTGTATTGAGAATCCTACTGTTAAAATTTGTTTTTGTGAAATAACCCAAATAAATTATAGACGGGAATAAGTACTTCGAGTAGCAGCAATAGCGATTTTGATCTGAGAGATGCAAAAATCCAAGTATTGCATATAAAAACCCTGAGCTTTCATTTATAAAATGTAATAGATATGTCATGGGTCCGAAGTTAACGAAGCACTATAATTTATGAGAAGAATAAGAATGTCTAAAGGAAAAGTCATACACCTCATAAAGGGCACTAAAATTATTATTAAAAAAAAAAAAAAAAAATAATAATAATAATAATGAATAAATAAAAAAAAAAAAACCACACACACACTGCTTCTGAAAATTACACTTCCCCCGTAGATCTATGTTGTAATTGTCAAATTTGAAAATTTGTATGTGTAATTGTAATCGAATGTATTTATAAAAAGTATTTGTTTTGCCGATGTTTCATATTTGAAAAAAAGGTTAACTGAATTTAAAACTTACTTACAAGAAAAGGTTTCGTCCGAGATTCAATTGATAGCAAATGAGAAGATAAATTTTGGGTATAGGTCATGATCTACAATACCCGCAATAGTAAAAGAAATAAGAGAGGCAGACCCGAAAATTTTGACCTAAACCGATCGACTTATTTTCCAGAGCAGAGTAAGCAAGACGAATAGGGTCGGACGAAATGGCGAATGAGGATAGGAATATGAGTGCTTTGCAATTTATCGATCTAGCAGACACGATAATGCGAAGAGATCAGAATACCAATCATGTGCCAACAGTGAGTGATAATTTGAATAATAATGGTCCAACTACTTCCGACTTACATGGACTAGTACAAGATGAAGCAGCGTCTGTCCAGAAGTCATTGGAAGATAAAGTTAAAAAAATGGTCGAAACAGAAATATCTGATGTGAAGAAAATGATAGATTCTTTATCAAAAGGCATGAGAGAACTATCCGACACTGTGCGTAAACAATTAATTGTACCCCCAACGGCCACAGTAGCCTCTAATTCTATTACAAATAGTAATGCTAATCCGACGTCAAACAATAATAATGACGCAGTAAATAGGAATATGCCACCAATTATCCAATTTCCGAGTGCTAGTCAAACTCCATTATCAGATCAATTTACTGGCCCGATAACGAATACGTTTAGAGTGGAACCACTAGGAATACGAGTTGATAAACTTGGTTTAAATTTCAGTGGTGACCCGAAAGGCTTAAGAATTATGGATTTTATTAAGCGGTTAGAGATCATGCAGGCTCAATATAACATTCCATGGTCTGAAGTGTTGAGGGATTTCGCCTTTCTGGTTTCTGGTCAAGACAGAGAATGGTATTGGCTGCATAGACAAAGTAATGTTTACACCGATTGGGTGGGTCTTAAAGAAGCGCTGATAAGCCAGTATCAAACCCCACAATCCAAATTCGACATACTCAGGGATTTGTTAGAAAGGAAACAAAGGCCAAATGAAAGCATCAATAGTTATTTTCACGAGATGGGAATTTTGCGATCTAGATTACTTCAACCTATTTACGAGTACGAAATGATTAAGATCCTAAGGGGAAATATACGTGAAGATATAAAACGACATGTATATCAGATGACCATTTCGTCGGTTGAACAGCTACGAATAGAATGTATTGAAGCTGAGAGAAATTTCCCTAGGCGCGCAAATAGAGCTGTAACGTTCCCCCAGCGACCTATCCGCCAAGTAAATGAAATATATGATGAAATTTATGAAAAGCCTGTAGAAGTACCGGAGGAGAATATTGGTGAAGAGCTGTCAGCTATCCGGATACAAAGCCAAATTAGAGTTCCAATTATCTGCTGGAACTGTCGAGAAAAGGGGCATGTTTTTATGGACTGTCCAGTAGAAGTCCGGAAATTGTTCTGCTATAGGTGTGGGAAGCCGGACACAGTAACCCCAAAGTGTTCTGTCTGTCAACAGGGAAACTCCCGAAGGGGTGTGGAAGTGACAGGGGAAACACACCCGTCAGAGAACCCTGTGAATCGGAAGAATCAGCACCCAAAAACGTCCGAATTTTAAAAAAAAACAACGATAATGTATTTAGAGATAAGAGTAGTGTAGAATCGAAAAATTTTTCTGCAGGTCAGAGGCATTACATTCCATTAGAAAATCGCCAAAGAAATTATGCTAAGGTCAAGGAGAGAATTTTTAACTCAGAGTTTACTGTAATCCCGAAAAAAATTATTGAATTGAGACAAAAATCCAAGAAGTGGCGTGAGCAGCGAAGATATTTGATAGAAACGATTTCGAGAGTAACTGGTATTGCCTCAGATCCCAGAGTTTTCTCGGAAATCAGTATGCAAGGAAAAATCATGAATGGGCTCCTAGACACCGGCGCTTCGGTTACTATGTTAGGGAAAAATTGCCGAGAGATAATAGAAGAACTTGGCATTCCAATTATACCAATGTCCAGCAGGGTAACCACCGCCGGAGGTACACAGTATAATGTTTTAGGGAAAATTAAAGCCATCATAAAATACCAAGAGCAGGAAAAATTTATGACACTGTATCTATGTCCTCAATTGGAACAAGAACTATATCTTGGAATAGACTTCTGGCGAACATTCGAATTAGCCCCTGATGTGATAGGAGCTGCTGAAATTAATATAGAAAAAGTTTTCAGGGATATGACTGATACGGGTCCCGACTACAAACTCAACCCTCACGAGTTAACAAATGATCAAGAGAATCGATTAAAATGCATAGTAAAAAAATTCAAGACCTTTGAAGAAAATGGGCTAGGTTGTACTAAGTTAGAAAAGCATTCGATTAAGCTCGTGGAAGGTGCGGAACCGGTTAAAGACCGCCACTATCCAATGTCTCCAGCGGTTCAAGCTATCACGTACCAAGAAGTCGATAATATGTTAGCACTTAATGTTATTGAGGAAAGTGAAAGCCCTTGGAGCAATCGTACAACTATCGTACGAAAGCCCGGAAAAAATCGTTTCTGTCTGGATGCTCGAAAGTTAAATAAGCTCACGGTCAAGGACGCATACCCCCTGCAAAACATTGAAGGAATACTAAGTCGCATTGATGAAACTCATTACATTAGCAGCGTGGATCTTAAATATGCGTTCTGGCAAATCGAATTAGACGAAGAAAGCAAGCCGTACACCGCTTTTACGGTCCCAGGTCGTCCATTGTATCAATTCCGTGTGATGCCGTTTGGATTGTGTAATGCTGCACAAAGGTTATGTCGACTGATGGACAAAGTCATTCCCCAACGACTCAAGGAGAATGTCTTTGTGTACCTGGACGACCTGTTGATTATTTCAAGTGATTTCGACGAGCATCTTCGTCTATTGAATGAAGTAGCCGATTGCCTTGACCGAGCGAATTTAACAATCGGGTTAACCAAGTCAAAATTTTGTTTTCGTCAGTTGAGATATTTGGGTTTTATTATTGGAGAAGGCATGTTGCGTACTGACCCCGAAAAAGTAGAAGCAATTCGAAAAATTAGAATTCCCAAAAGTGCTAGGGAAGTGAGAAGTTTTCTGGGTACAGCAGGATGGTACCGAAGATTTATTAAAGACTTCGTGTCACTTTCAGCTCCCCTTACTGATACCCTGAAGAAATCGCCCAAATTCGTAATTACGGAAAAGGCAAAGGAGGCATTTGAAAACTTAAAGAGGGCCTTAACTTCCGCACCGGTGTTACGCCACGCAGATTTTTCCAAACCCTTTTTTATTCAATGTGATGCTTCGGAATATGGCATCGGCGCTGTTCTATTTCAGCTGAATGCCGAAGGACATGAACATCCGATCGCTTTCTATTCGAAAAAACTCAATAAGTGTCAGAGAAATTATAGCGTGACAGAGAAGGAATGCTTGGCGGCGGTGATGGCTATCAAAACTTTCCGTCCTTACGTGGAGCTAATGGAATTCACCGTGATAACAGATCACGCTAGTTTACAATGGCTGATGAGTCTAAAGGACCTCAGTGGTCGTTTAGCTCGCTGGTCATTGCAACTTCAGGGATTTAACTTCAAAATCGAGCACCGAAAAGGAAAGGAAAATGTTGTCGCCGATATGCTATCCCGCCTACCCAATGCCGACGAAATAGACATGAATCGGGTTTTTGAATTCGAGACCACCGAGTTTGAAAGTGATTCGTACAAACAGCTTAGAGAAATTATAGCAAATAAAAAGGAGAATCTCCCCGATCTAAAGATTGTCGACAATATGGTATTTAAAAGAGATCCCAAGTCCTATAACCCAGAAACACAAGAGTTTCAGTGGAAATTGTGGGTCCCAGAGTCTTTGACCCATTCTTTAATAGAGCAAGCCCATGATAGAACTACGTCAGCTCACGGAGGCATATCAAAAACCATTTTTCGTTTAAGAGAAAAATATTACTGGCCTCTAATGGTATCCCAGGTTAGGCAATACGTGTCTAAATGTACTGTTTGCAAAGAGACAAAGCCTACCAATGAAAATACTCAGCCTCAGATCGGAAATGAAGTCGTGACCAATCTTCCCTTCCAGAAACTCTACGTTGACTTCCTCGGGAAATACCCCCGGTCTAAAAGTGGCAACGCCTTTATATTTATAGTGGTGGACCACTTTAGCAAATTTACATTTCTTAAGGCAATGAAAGAGGCAACAGCTTCCAATGTGGTAAAATTTATGGTTGAGGATATATTTCGTAAGTTTGGCGTACCCGAGACGATACATTCCGACAATGGGGCACAGTTCGTATCTAAAACTTTCAAAGACATGATTGAAACATATGGAATCAATCATATCCAAACAGCTCCATATGCTCCGCAGTCTAATGCATCTGAGAGAGTCAATCAATCAGTATTGGCGGCGATTAGGGCATATCTAGAAAATGACCACAGAGATTGGGACCTGTATCTAACAGACATAGAGTGCGCCTTAAGAACATCGATTCATACTGCAACTGGTGTAACGCCATTTTTCGCGCTGTTTGGTCATAGTATGTATACCCATGGTTCAGATTATAAATTAGCTCGGAAGCTCCACTCATTGGCGGACCATGAAATTATACATTTAGATCGTAACGACAAGATGGAACTAATCCGAAATAAAATTAGACAGAATATGCATCAGGCTTATCAACAAAGCGCAAAAAGGTATAACGCAAGGGCTCGTACGATTATTTTCTCTCCGGGTCAAGAGGTATATAAAAGAAACTATGTTCTTAGCGATTTTGGGAAAAATTTTAATGCTAAGTTTGCCCGGAAATTTACGAAGTGTCGTATAGTAAAGCCCATAGGAAATAATATGTATTCTCTCGAAGATCTAAATGGAAAGGCGATTGGAATCTGTCATGCAAAAGATCTTAAAAGATAAGTGGAAAAGAAAGTCTTTTCAATCCCCTTTCCCAATTCAATTTTTATAAAAAGAATTCTAAAATAACTCTCAAAAACTATTTCACATTTGTTACCAATTCTATATCACATTTATCAGCAATGGTTTAATTCAAAATCGAATGAATCAAAACAAAACATAGAAAATGTGTCTGAGGAAACTAAATACGATAGTAAAATCACCTTCGTACTGAATTCATTCGTATTAAGGTTCAAAAATATCAGCTGATCTGTTCCCCTAATTGGGTAATTCAAGTTAATCAGACTCTAGTTTCACGTTTATCACAGCTGTCTAATTTCTTTTACAATATATTCTACGCGACATACAAATTTAAAAAAAAAAAAAAAAATGTACTTAAACACCCCCGGTGGCGATAAAAATAGCACAATCTGGTTTATTCCGGCATAAATTAATGAAAGATTCCCATACATAAAAAGCGAACATACATAAAACTACATTCTACCAGACAATCACGTAGACACCACGATTATGGCAATTGTTTACCTATCAATCACATCAGCATATACCGCATACAAAATCCGTTGTTCGGCAACCACGACGACAAGACAGGCATAGGCACAAATATTTCCGCATGCAAAATGTTTCACCACCTATTAAGGAATGAAAGTTATTAATTGGTCAAAACAAACAAAAAAGTACCGAAATACATTCCTAGGGCTATGCCCGCTTTCTGTCAAAATACTGCAAAATTGTATGCGACAAAATGTTTTGATAATTGTTATTTTTTTTGAATGCGTTATTGAACGCACGGATTTTTTTTTCAAAAATGTGATCCAAACTGTTTAATCCTTCAATTCCAGGACAAAACAGGGTAATATTTTGAACGCCGGCCACGCAGTGTTCGTTTTTCCAAACATTGACCTTGAAAATATTTTTTTTTATTTTCAAAACAAATAATACACAATAATGACAGAAGTCGGGCACACTTGGAAAAAAAATTGTAATCAGCTTTCAGATCTACCTTACCTTTTTATTGTACCATGATTTCAATAATTTGATCAAATTATGTTTGTATCAAAGTACGTATAGATTCCAACTTTGAAGATTATATCCAACCAAGAAGAATGTGTGAAATTTTGATGGAATCGGAGAATTTTTCATTGAGAGCTGGTGGGTATTACCAGTGTAGATCCGCCGGCGAGGACAAATATATTCCAACTCCACACAAGGTCTTGGGTTGATAGAATTATTGGGTTGTTCCGGATGTTTACCTTTTTGTAGTGAAGGTCCCAAAGGAGTGGGCCGATAAATCCCATCCGTTCCTCTGAGCTTGTCTTAGTAGAAATACTGAATGCGGGATTGTATAAATGAATGAATGCGTATTTTAAAATTTATGAGCGTTTTTGATCTTCCCAAATGTTGACCTGCTATAGGGGAACTCGATCGATGTTTGGTAGTGACACGATATTTTCAGGGTGTCGGATCGAGAATTATCAGGCGAACCAGCAAGACATGTTTCACAGATCTGATGGACAGATTAGAAAAATAAATTAACTTATGTGGCTCTATTTCGATGGGGGATACTTACCAGCATGAGGGGGAGGGCTTAGACCAGCCTGCTGTTCGGAGCTTATGCCCGGCATGAGACCTTCAGGGAGTGGGATGTCCCCACGTAAATGAGTAATGCGGCCGTGCACATCACCTCCGTCCTCGATTTTCTGGCCGAAGTTGAAGTTTTGTTGCAGGCCGTTCACATTCGGCGCAAAAAGGCAACAAATATATGGGGCCGGGTTTTTTGGCAAAACCTGTCCACAACCACCGCAGAAATTATCCCAATTCTGTTGGTAGTGCATCCCATAATTGGTCCTCAAATGGATTTGCTCAGTTTTCTTGGGTTTTTAGTGAGGATGGTGAGGATGCTTCGAGATTTCAATTTGCTTGTAATTTCTGCGGGGTGTGTAGTCTGGGTGGCGATGGGATCAAAATGCCGGAAATGGTTTGTTAGGGTTCGCTACGTACGAAATTAGGCTCGAACAGGGTGGAGTAAAAGAGTATTATAAAGGTAGTGAATGACAGGGTGACTCAGGCTAAGAAGTGACTAGGCAGCCCTATGATTGCTGAGTAGGTGGGAACCTACTATAAATATGATCAAAATTTGTTTAGACACAATTTGAATGAATGATTATGAAAAAAAAAAAAAAAAGCGGCACGTTGAAATAAAAATTTAAGAAATATCAGAAGAATAGAAAAACAAAAGATTTCGAGAGAAATATTAAAATGTTTTTGCTGATGTCTCGCTGCCGTATGAGGTTAAAGGAAATTGGCGTTGTTTGGGCGAGTTGGTAACGTATGTGAAAAGGGTTGGGCGAATAGTTAGACAGCCGTTGATTTTTAAATGAGAGACTCAGGGGTGAGGTGAAATGAGAATTCACAATAGAATAAAAAATGGCTATTGACAGTTGAAAAGAAAAAGGAATGAAAATTGAAAATGGCTCAGGAAAATGGTGTTTCGTGGAAAATGAGCGTCTGGCGGGATTCACTGAGAAGAGGGGTATAAAAGGCTGCGAGCATAAGAAAAGCCAAAGTTAAGAATAAGACGTTACCGGTGAAACTTAGCTAGAGAGCAGTGCAGAAGTGGAAAAATTTAATTTGTGTGTTGCGATTTTTTTTATTGTGTAAGTAGTTTGTAACAGTGGTTTGTTGAGTAATGTGTTGTTATATGTGATGTGTGTTGCTCCAACAGGAATATTCCGGTGGTGTATCAAGCTTTTTTGGAAGCACCGAAAATTGTCCGGTTTTGGTCAGCACAACGGCGGGAAATTGCCTTTTCTTTTTGGTAACGCAAGGTAGTGGCAAGTTGTCCACAGGAAAAGAAAGCCAAAAAAAGTTACATTGAGGGTGTGGAGATTTGAATTGTAAACTGGCCAGCTGCAACTTTGAGCTTTTTGCTGTGCCGGTTATTGATCCCGCCCAGAACGCCGGCATTGTAAAAGGACCAGTCAACAAGTCCAGCTTCATTTGAGGGTTTGCCTGGCGTTCAAAATCTGTTTCCTCCGGAAAGAAGCGTAAACTGGAAGGAGAGATAAGAAGAATTAATCAATAACGTTATAAATCACTGCTCAGGTAAAAGGTGTCTTACCGTTGTGTTGTCCTTGATATATTTATATATATGTGACGTCTATAAAGTTTGCTGTCTCCTTTTTTGGAACTAAAAGAAAAAAAAAAAAAGAGTTAATAATCATAAATTTCGAGAAAAAAATATAATATTCAGTATAAAGATTTAGTAATAAGATAGGTTATAGTTCTTAGGATTTAAGTAATAATCAGTTTGTAAGGGAAAAATACCGCGTTTATTTTCAAAGGCTAGGAGGTGTTACAGTAAAATTATCTTGAGTCCTTGTGATTCGATCTGATAGTTTAGGCCGTGGAATTTTAGCGGCAATTAGGCCGGTTAAGAGAGCTCTTTTAGGTGGCTAGTAATTTCGTATAGACGCGTGAATATTGCGCGGGAAAAGCAAGGCAAAGGATAATATATTGGTTTCTACCGAGTAATTAAAGCCATAGATTTAAGAAAGCCCGGTATTATTCTTAATTTGTTTTTTTTTATAAACCATACAGTTTGTCAATTTTAGTGTAAAAAAAAAAAAATAGTAGAGAAAAAAATTAAGAAAATATTTAAAGCTAACTTATTTTTTTTTTAATAAAATTAAAAATGATTCTTCTGTAAACAGTAGATACTAACATGTGTTGCTAAATTTGTATAACTTGGGGGGGAAGGTGGTATGAAGTAAGTGTGTGATTCGAAGCGTGTGGTTCAAGGGGATTCAGAGAAACGCAAGAAATGGAAATACTGGATCCAGGTAGGGTGGGCGAGTGTGGGATCGATCCACCGAGATCCCTGTATGATGACTCCTATTTTGTATATCGTAGAGTAGAGCAATTGTAGTAAAGTCCCCTTTCAATGTTAGTGTGTTGGATTCGATTGGCGGGTTGAGATCCCTAGCCCTGGGAGTCTCTGTGACAGTCGGATGGCCTAATCGTATGCCGAGCATATGCACACATAACAAATTCTCCTCCAAAAGATAAAGCACTAACAAGGAACTCCGTGTGTGGATTTTCAGACAATTCCGTTGAAAATAAAGCAACAGACATAGCAAAAGCAGGCTCTGCCAGAATAACTTTTATTATTGAAGGGTCCCGCAAAATCTACTCCTTTATTTGTAAAGGGTCTCAATAAGCGGGTTCATTCTGGAAGTACTGACACCATTAATTGGCACTGGGTTCGTTTCTTGTGAAGCAGATTTGCAATTATGTATTGTTTTCATATTCGTTTGCATCAAGCTAGGACGTTTACTATCCTGAATTTCTGCAGCTGTAAGATCCGTTGAAGTTATTCCAAGTTTCCGTCTACTTTTTCCAAAACATTAATTCATATACATATGATCGATAGACCTTTGTTTAAAATGAAAAATGTCGTAAAGGGTCACCTCCTTGGGATAGGATCAGGATTTTTAGGGTTTTTGCCTCTAAGTTTGTATTATCGGGGTTCTTGTATGATGGCCAAATATTTTTAGGTATTTTAAGCAATTGGGGTCCATGCGACTAGAGTTCGTTACTAATAATTTCTACAGAGTCTACATTTTCCCAATGTACTACTTCAATGTGTTCTAAGATATCAGATGTTGGATTTCCCACAAAGGCTGAACAATGTCAAGGTGGTTTCTTTTAAGTTAAGCGATGTCAATTGTTGAATCAGTACATGAATGAATCGAGAAATTTGGATATTATTTTATATTGATGATGCCAATTTGGTGTTTTGATTTCGTTGTCCTCACTATGATATATAATGCTGCTGCCTACAATTTTTCAGAGGCATCACAGAATCCATAATTTTAAACAATCTAAATGTAATGTAATTTATCCTCCTTTGGATTTTTTATCAAGCTAAAACTGTTGCATAATATCTGTTCACCTTTATTTTAAGGGAATTATTGTTATTTTTTATGGACGGCGAGAAGAAAGACGGGTATCGTTGGCGGTATAATTCACAACAATGACTTTATTATTATTCTTTCTCATTATCCTATTCTTCTACATCTAACTTAATTGTAAATTTACATACAACTAGCTGGCCCGGTCCGCGTTGCCGGCCCGTACTTTTAGTCTTTAAAGCATAATAAATCACAGATCTGACTTATGTAGGCGGCACAATTTTGATTATAAGCAATGACGCCATTATAATTACTCCAATTTTGATTATAAGTAGTGACTTGATTATGAGTAATGACTCCATGACTAAATAAAAATTAATATTCATGGCCCTATCGTCGGTTTTAAATATTTTGAATACCCTGATCTTATTTTTACCTATATGATAAAGAACATTTATAATAGCCCCATGTGAAAATTCAGCTCAATTTTTGGTATTGTAAAAAGCATTCAAATGAGCTATAATTTGAAATTTGTATTTCCAACGTACTGCGTGGTATTCAGTTTTGTTCACCTCATACTTGACGGCAGAATGTTGTCAGAATAGCCAAAAAAAATACTATTTTGCTCTGATTACCGTAAGATGGGCATTAATTGTTTGTCATTTAAATTGTGCGGCGGAGATCCAATAAAGTTAATTTATAATTACGTATTTTTTTCATGTTTCTGCCACAATTTCCGACTGAATGAGTCCCAGATTGACATTTCGGAGTTTATTTCATATAGACGTACATCCCAAATCTACGTTCCCAACCAATATTCTCTTGGGGGTTACTAATTCTATAGAATACCAAATTTTCTTTTCTGACCACACATTGGTTGGGAAAGTGGACTTGGGGGTATACTAATGTGGGGACTATACTTAAATAAATTCCTATGAGGATAATTATCTGTAAGATGATTTTCTACCCCAGGGTTTTTTACCCCAGGTAGCCTCAAGACTAAGATGCGCACTTTTCCGAAAAATAAAAATTTATAAGAAGAGGTTTTTTTCCCTCTTAGAAACAAAGATGTCAAATAAGGGCCAAAAAATGAAAAAAAGTGGCCAAGACCCCGAAAATACCTTAAATCATATGATGGTGATACCAAAACGTGATAATTTTTTGCAAAGATGGTTTCTTCTTAAATTATCAACATAAGCTAAAATTATTACGAAAAATATGTTTAAAATGTAGAATATACTTGAAATCGGGTTGATCCGTTATCAGGGGTTATGATCCATATTATGACCTGCCAAAGCGATTTTAGGTATCTTGAATGTTTATGTAGAATTTCTATTTAGCGTTCTTTATAGTCGGTATTTGACTGATTGCAGTCCCAATGTATTTTGCATTTTGTGTTTTCATTTGACAATTTATTGTCATATGAAAGAAGCAGGTCCACTTTTTGAAATTAACCCCATAACGCTTCTTCGGTCATTTTTGTTAGTTTAAATGTGTTCGCATCTTCCAGCTGAAGCACGATGTAGGTCCTGGAGTAGAAAGCATTTAACATCGTATTGCGCTCTCATTTCATTTTTATATTATTCATTCAGAATTCAAACCAATAAAAAAATGTACACTTCAATATAGAAAAAAGAAAAAGAATCTTCAACTGGTTCGCTGATTTTTTTGCGGCAAATTTTTAAAGGTGATTACTAAGTTTGTCGGTAGAATGTACTATTATTTTGAAATTCGATTCCATTGAAAAATTGTCGATTTTTCCCGATTCTAGAATTTTCGTAAAAAGCGACAACGGATAAAATTGTTATTTATAGATTTTATGTATTTTTTGGATATTACGAATAAATACATAAAATCTATAAATAACAGTTTTATACGTTGTGGCTTTATATTACCCAAAAAAAACCTACACATCATATTAGAATTAAAAAAAAAAAACACTACAAATGTACATTCGAAAATAGTAAGTCAAAATGGAAAAAAAATATGCAATATAAAACATTACTTTTGTACATTTTAAAAGTCAAAATGAAAATGTTCAAATTTCACATTATTTTTTTTACGCGATTTTTTTTGGATTTTATTCTTTTCTGCCAAGAGGCAATTCCGAATTTGTCTAAATCGTTAAAATCAGACCTGCGGTCTTTATGTTATAAGAGTAGTAACTAACACAACTTTCTTTTACATAAAGAGAGATAGATTTAAAAGTAGGCGCGTTCCTCAGCCCCTAAATAAGTACTTAGGGTTGGATGGAAAGCCAACAGCATCTCGTGTAATAATTCTCAAACCGATATCTTCACTATTTTGGCAAATATAAAGATTTCAGATAAATCGTAATAGTGGGCGTAAAAGGAGGCGTGGTCAATATTTTTTTCTTCAAAAACCTAACTCGGGGTATGACGAACGTTTGTACAAAAAATTATGCAAATCGGTCCAGCCGTTTTCAACTGATTCCGTTACCAACAAACAACAATTGATTTTTATATATATAGATTTAATACTAATTTTTACAACTAAGGAATTCATATTATTAATTAATTCAAATTCAAAAATAAATAAAATAAAAAGTCATAAAAAACAAATAAATTGAAGTAACAATTACAATTAACAAAATTCAATAAGGCAAAAAAAATCAATAAAACTGCTCCAACATTCTGCCCCCATTGAATGGCTGCAGGACTTTAACAAATCGGGATTGGAGCGAGCTTCCTTATTGGCCTTTTTAATGTGCCCGTCCTTGTTCTTACTTCCGCCACCCTGACCTTTCCGTCTTGGCCCTCGGTGACGTTGACGATTCGGCCGGTTACCCACTCTTGAGGTGGCAGATTGTCCTCGTGCACGAGGACTAGTTGACCGACCTCTATGTTGGGCTGGGGATAGTGCCACTTGGCCTTGTCCTGTAGTCCTAGGACGTAATCCCTCGACCAAGCCCGCCAGAACCTCTGCTTGAGAGCGGAGAGCATCTGCCAGCGCTTGCAGTACCTCTTCTTGTTGTTGCTGTCTTCTCCGACGGATTCTGGCGGCAGCGAACGCAGACCCGCTCCGATTAGTAGGTGCCCGGGAGTCAGAGCTTCTCCGTCGTTGGGGTCTGGAGACAGCGGTGCTATGGAGCGACTGTTTAGCACCGCCTCTACTTCTACGAGCACTGTGACCATCTCTTCTTGTGTCAGCAGCACTTTGCCGACAGCTCGTAGAAGCAGGAACTTCGCCTGTTTTACGGCAGCTTCCCACAGCCCTCCGAAATGAGGCGCCCTCGGAGGAATGAAGCTGAACTGCACGTTCAACGAGGCAGCGTATTCCTCCACGGTTTCTCGGCCTGCTAGGAACTTCTCCTGAAGCTCCCTCAGCTCTCTGCTGGCTCCCACGAAATTCGTCGCGTTGTCGCAGTATATCCTCTTGGGGAGCCCACGCCTCGCGGCAAACCTTTTAAAAGAAAGAATAAAAGCATCAGAAGATAAATCAGATACTAATTCTAAGTGAACCGCTTTGGACGTGAAGCAAACGAAGACGGCTATATACATTTTGGTAGGTGGTCTTCCGCGAATTTTTAAAGTTATATTTACGGGACCACAGAAGTCTACGCCTATTATTAAAAATGGACGTAAAGCTCTCACTCTATCAGTGGGAATAATGCCCATTATTTGGGTCATCAGCTTTGGCTTGTAGCGAAAACAATGGATACAATTCCGAACTATTCGAATTCATTCTTCTCTGGCATTGATAAGCCAAATTTGCTCTCGAGACAATGCAACTAAGGCTTTCGTACCAGCATGGCTATTATTAAAATGTAAATTATTTAAATATATTGACACAAAATGATGTTTTTTAGGAAGTAAAAGTGGAAACTTTGTATCATGGGGCAATTGTGCATTTAACAGTCTTCCACCTACTCTAAGCAGAGAAAATGTCCGCTTACATTCAGTAAAATCGTGGATAAATGGTGTCAATTTCTGGATATTGGATTTTAAGCATATTGACTTTTTTTATTTGAGAAATCTGTTCTGAGAAACTCTCTTTTTGAACTGCCTCTACTAATTTAAGAAAAGACCAATTCAATTCTTGAGCTGTAAGACAGATAGATTTGGATATCTTTCGTTTCTTAACTCGATCGACAAACCGGAAAACATATGAAACCACTCTGAGAAGTTTTTTATATGAAGAATGGTCATTTATTAATTTCAAAAGAGTGTTCTCAGAATATTCCTTATCTGTCTTACTATTTGAGGTCAGTAATACTTTGGATTTTCTTGTTTCCAATAATTTTTCCTCCTCAGTCAATTCGAAATGCTTGTTGACTGGCCATTTAGACATATCGTCTAACAAAAATTTGGGTCCTTCAAACCATATCGATGATATAATTTCATCTACTCTGCATCCTCTCGACACAATGTCGGCTGGATTCTGTTTAGTTGGCACATGACGCCAAATACATTTTTCTGACCATTCTTGAATTTCTGCGACTCGATTTGAGACAAATGTGGCCAGAGAAGAAGGATGGGTTTTTAACCAGTATAGTGTAATTTCAGAATCAGACCAAAAGTATATTTTTTCAACATCAAAGTTCATCATTGGTTTAATTCGTAACCACATATTTGCCATGAGATGTGCTGCTGAGAGCTCCAACCTCGGAAGAGATATAGTTTTGAGGGGAGCTACTTTAGATTTAGCTGTTAGCAGCCTGCAAGATACTCCATTAGAGTCCTGCGAACGAATATAGAAACAACATCCATAGGCACGCATCGATGCATCTGAGAACCCATGAATTTGAATTCTAGATGAAATATTGGTGTTAACGAATCTTGGGATTTGAATCGTATCCAACTTCGAAAGATTGAATTTGAAATCTTCCCAGAGTGAACTCAAACGCATGGGAATCGATTCATCCCAGTCTAATTTATTAATCCAAAGTTCTTGCAATATCATTTTGGCTTTGGTTATTATTGGACACAAAAGGCCGAGGGGATCAAACAAACGTGAAGATATTGACAAAATGTGTCTTTTAGTAGCTTTCAGATCTTGGAAGTCTCCCTCTATGTAAAATTTGAAAACATCATTTCTTGGAGCCCAATGCCCTTGCAGTCTCGGAATCCGAGTGTAACAACTTTTCACCACAAGTTGTCTCATTAAAATCTGGATGATTAGAAAACCATTTTGTGAGATTTAATCCCGCTGAACTGAGAATAGTAGTGACTTCATCTCGAATTGTGAGAAGACTATTCAAATCAGCAGAACCAGTCAACAAATCATCCACATAGAAGTCGTTGCTTATAACTTTGGCACCAATAGGCCAAGCCTCTTTGGACAAATCGCTCAAATGGTTTAAGCAACGAATTGCTAGAAATGGAGCGGACGAAGTACCATAAGTGACCGTATTCAATCTGAAAATTTGCAGCGGATCACTTTCGTTTTGTCTCCAAAGGATCAAATGAAAACCTCTATCTTTTTCGTCGATTAAAACTTGACGATACATTTTCTCAATATCTGCAGTAATTACGTATTTGTGTAAGCGGAATCGAAGTAACGTTGAGTACAACTCTTCTTGAATAGTTGGACCTACCATCAAGAGATCATTGAGTGAAACATGTGAAGATGTTTTACTCGATGCATCAAACACGACGCGAAGTTTCGTAGTTGTATTTTGAGGTCGAAAAACACATTGTTGAGGAATGAAATAATGTGGGTTATTAGGAATTTTATTGTTCGTTTTTTCCATGTGATTTAAGTCAAGATACTCTTTCATGAAAGAATTATACATTCCTTTAGTTGTGTCGTCATAAGAAAGTTTTCTTTCCAATGCCAGAAACCGCCTTTTGGCTGTTTCAAATGACGAACCCAAAAGTTTCACATCTTCTTTAAAAGGTAAAGACACTTGAAAGCGTCCTGACGATAAACGTCGAACATATTTTTGGAAATGTTCCTCACATTTTTGATGTTCCTCACCGAATTTTTGCACTATTATTTGGAATTTCTTCTAACTCCCAGAATTTCTTTACAATTGCATCAATAGTTTCTTCATTGTCTATGGCAACATTCAAGTGACATACACCTGAATTTGACCCCTTTGACTCATCGTATTTGCCAGCTACGATCCAGCCAAGAGAAGTTTTTTGCAGAACCGGATAATTTGGATTCGATTTGATTTGGCCTACACAAAGAAGTTCGAAGAAAACTTCAGCACCAAGTAATAAATCCACTTTACGAGGTTCATTGAAATTAGGGTCTGCCAGCTCTATATTTTTAGGAATATTCCAATTAGCAGTGGAAATTCTCTTAGACTTGTTATAGAACTCAATACCCAGAATGTAGATGAGAATTGTGTTGGATTGAGTCTCGACATCACAGACAGTTGAACTTTATTTTTCGAAATGGAAATTCCTTCCGAAATGCCAGTTAAATTTAACCTGCTACTTTCCCGTTTTATTTTAAGTCTTTGTACCAAGTCTTCGGTTATCAAATTAGGTTGAGAACCGGAATCTAAAAGAGCTCTCGCCAGAATATATTTTCCTGAGCTACTACGGACCTTCACTAATGCTGTGGCCAACATTACGCCTTCATTCGACGATGAATAGTTGACCGAAGCGCTAGACGTAGAAGGCTGCTCTTGATCAGAAGCGTATCGATGCAGTAAGAAGTGGTGTGATCCACCGCATACTCTACACTTCACTCCTGAATTGCATTTGGCAACAGTATGGCCTTTTTTGAGGCAATTGATGCAAGCAGGGACATCTTTAATGAATTCAAATCTTTGCAGAACTGGTACGGCAGTGAAGGAAGTACAATTATTTATATTATGCTGAAAACATCTACAGAACACGCACTTTTCAGAAGATGGTTTCTGTTTAGAAACTGAAAGTGACGTTTTAAAGTTTCTTTTAGGCTGATTCAAAACTTTGGTTTATTAATTTTGGGTCTTGCACCAGAAGATTCTTCAGCTGATATGTGCTGATATGTTTTATTTAAAGCAGCTTCGCAATCAGATCATAATGGGAGCTTCTCGAAATCAAGCTGTTCTTCCCATTTGGATTTAGTGATTGGATCGACCTTTGACATAACTAAATGAATTAAAATGGCATTCGTAATCTTTTTATCATCACCAATCGACAACAGCGAATCATAAATAGCAGAAACTGTGTCGATCATGCTACGCAAAGCAGAAGCTGAAGGTTTAGGGATCTCAGGAAGATCAAAAAGTTTAGCAATATTATCGAAAAATATTAAACAATCATTATCATAAACCTTTTTCAGACTAGCTAATGCCTTGGGATAATTTTCTTCAGAAATCTGAAATGCTCTTACAGTACCGAGAGCTTCATCGGACAAGCATGAAATTAAATGATTGAATTTTTCTATGTCTGTCAATGTCGGATCTGTGTGAACTAAATTTTCAAAAAGACTCATAAAATTTTTGTATTCGGAATATTTTCCGCTAAATTTAGGCAATTTCATGTTTGGCAATCTAGATTGATGTGATTGGCCACAAAAAGAAGTTTCAGGCATACTACTTCTCCTATTTTTAGATAAAATTCCTAAAAATAGGGACTTTGCCGTAACGCATAAGTCTTCTAGTTCACCTCGATCATTATTATCGGGATCTAGAATATCAAGTTCGGATTGCAATCTCATTGCGTCATCAATATATTTGTTAAGAATGTCTAAGCGACATTCTAGTTCAATTGTATTGAACGAAATTCTCTTTTCTCTGAAAAAAGTCTTAATTCTTTCAATATTTTCAATTACCTTTTTTTTCTGTTGTCGGGAGTGCTTTGGTGCTTCTTACCACCAGCCATTATATAGAATTTAAATTAAATTTGTAAATTCCAACAAAAAAGTATCTACACACTTATTATTAGTGAATGGTAATGAACTAGTTTATTAAAAATAAACTCTCGCTTTTATTAAAATTTATACAATGTCAGCTTTATTGACAATTTAATTATTATTTTAATTAAATTGTTTGGTTTACAAATGTAAACAATCAAATTTCAATATTTTAGAAATTTTACAAAGAATTACGTCGTCTATAGCACCCTTTATATTGCAGTGTTTCGAAAACTATCGATAGCACTGTTTACCAAATGGAGTAACCGAATACAAGTAGTCAATTACTCACGAAGTGTTTGGCACTAGTAGAAACTAATCAAAACAAAGAAAATGAGGTTAAAAAAGGCAAAATTAAACTAATAAATTTAATAAATTAAAAAATATATGTAAATTTGCCGAATTGTAATATTTGTTTACAATTAGTTTCACTCGCGAATGTATAATAAAATTTGTTTTCGTGGATTAGTGTGGTGCTATGAATATACAATAACAACAAGTGAAATGGCTGACAAAGCAAAAGCGGAATAAGAAAAGGCAAACTTAATTTATATGTAATAATTAAGTTTGTGTTATCTTGCCGCGAAATCAAGCCAAAACGATTCACAAAATATATATATAATTGAAATATCAAGCGCATATGGATAATTTGTGTGAATTTTGATAAAATAAAATTTGTTTAACAAATTCTCTAACACTGAGTAATTTACAGGTTAGGATTCACACAAATTATGTCCAACGCTGTTACCTGTGAATCAGAATCACTCTCCTGATTGTTGTGTTTGCTCCTGCATAGACGGCAATTGCAGCGACGGGGCATCTGGATTTGATGACAGCAGCAGGTTTTTTGATGGGGAGTGTTTATTTTATTTATTTAATTTAATTGTTTTTATACCCTCCACCAAAAAAGGTATGGAGGGTATATTAACTTTGTCATTCCGTTTGTAACTCATCGAAATAATCATTTTAGACCCAACAAAGTATATATATTCTTGATCAGCGTAAAATTCTAAGACGATTTAGCCCTGTCCGTCCGTCTGTCCGTCTGTTGTAATCACGCTACAGTCTAAACGAATTAAGATAGGAAGCTAAAATTTTGCACAGATCTCTCTTTTGTCTGCAGGCAGGTCAAGTTCGAAGATGGGCTATATCGGTCCACGATATCGTATAGCCCCAATATAACGGTACCCCCCGATATTCGGTATTTTGATGATTTTACCCACATTTTTCAACGGAATTGTCTGAAAATCCACACAAGGAGTTCTTTGTGGGTACTTTATACCTCGGCAGAGAATTATCTATATAGGTCCACAATATCGTATAGCCCCCATATAACGGTACCCCCCGATATTCGGTATTTTGATGATTTTACCCACATTTTTCAACGGAATTGTCTGAAAATCCACACAAGGAGTTCCTTGTGGGTACTTTATACCTCGGCAGAGAATTATCTATATAGGTCCACGATATCGTATAGCCCCCATGTAACGGTACTCCACGATATTCGGTATTTTGATGATTTTACCCACACTTTTGAACGGAATTGTCTGAAAATCCACACAAGGAGTTCCTTGTTGGTACTTTCTACCTCGGCAGAGAATTATCTATATAGGTCCACGATATCGTATAGCCCCCATGTAACGGTACCCCCTGATATTCGGTATTTTGATGATCTTACCCACATTTTTGAACGGAATTGTCTGAAAGTCCACACAAGGAGTTCCTTGTGGGTACTTTACACCTCGGCAGAGAATTATCTATATAGGTCCACAATATCGTATAGCCCCCATATAACGGTACCCCCCGATATTCGGTATTTTGATGATTTTACCCACATTTTTCAACGGAATTGTCTGAAAATCCACACAAGGAGTTCCTTGTGGGTACTTTATACCTCGGCAGAGAATTATCTATATAGGTCCACGATATCGTATAGCCCCCATCTAACGGTACCCCCCGATATTCGGTATTTTGATGATTTTACCCACATTTTTCAACGGAATTGTCTGAAAATCCACACAAGGAGTTCCTTGTGGGTACTTTATACCTCGGCAGAGAATTATCTATATAGGTCCACGATATCGTATAGCCCCCATGTAACGGTACCCCCGATATTCGGTATTTTGATGATCTTACCCACATTTTGAACGGAATTGTCTGAAAATCCACACAAGGAGTTCTTTGTGGGTACTTTATACCTCGGCAGAGAATTATCTATATAGGTCCACAATATCGTATAGCCCCCATATAACGGTACCCCCCGATATTCGGTATTTTGATGATTTTACCCACATTTTTGAACGGAATTGTTTGAAAATCCACACAAGGGGTTCCTTGTGGGTACTTTATACCTCGGCAGAGAATTATCTATATAGGTCCACAATATCGTATAGCCCCCATATAACGGTACCCCCCGATATTCGGTATTTTGCTGATTTTACACACATTTTTGAACGGAATTGTCTGAAAATCCACACAAGGAGTTCCTTGTGGGTACTTTATACCTCGGCAGAGAATTATTTATATAGGTCCACAATATCGTATTGCCCCCATATAACGGTACCCCCCGATATTCGGTATTTTGAAGATTTTACCCACATTTTTGAACGGAATTGTCTGAAAATCCACACAAGGAGTTCCTTGTGGGTACTTTATACCTCGGCAGAGAATTACATATATATGGGTCCACAATATCGTATAGCCCCCATATAACGGTACCCCCCGATATTCGGTATTTTGAAGATTTTACCCACATTTTTCAACGGAATTGTCTGAAAATCCACACAAAGAGTTCCTTGTGGGTACTTTATACCTCGGCAGAGAATTATCTATATAGGTCCACAATATCGTATAGCCCCCATATAACGGTACCCCCCGATATTTGGTTTTTGATGATTTTACCCACATTTTTCAACGGAATTGTCTGAAAATCCACAAAAGGAGTCCCTTGTGGGCATTTTACCTCCTCAAAATGAAGTGTCTATATAGGTCCACGATATCGTATATCCCCCATATAACTGTAACCTCCGATATTCGGTATTTTGATGATGTTAGCCACGCTTTTCAATGGAATTGTCTTAAAATCAACACAAGTAGTTCCTTGTGAGTACTTCACCCCCTGAGAGAGAATTGTCTATACAGGTCCACGATATCGTATATCCCCCATATAACGGTAACTCCCGATATTCTGTATTTTATGATTTGACCCACATTTTTCATCGGAATTGTCTGAAAATCCACACAAGGAGTTCCTTGTGGGTACTTTATACCCCGGCAGAGAATTATTTATATAGATCCACGATATTGTATACCCTCATATAACGGTACCCCCGATGTTCGGTATTTTGATGTTTTTAGCCATATTTTTCAACGGAATGATCACAAGGGGTTCTTTGTACACAAGGGGTTCTTTGTGAGCACTTTACCCACCGACAGAGAATTCGCTATATAGGTTAACGATAACGTATAGCTCCCATATATCGGTACCCCGCGATATTCGGTATTTTGATGATTTTAGCCATATTTTCCAATCGTATGTCTGAAAATCCACACACGGAGTTCCTTGTGAGTACTTTACACGCAGATATAGATTTGTCTTTATAGGTCCACAATATCGTATATCCCCCCATTTATTTTTTTGAAAATTTTCTAATTCGTTCCAAATGGTGGAGGGTATTCAAAGTTCGGCCCGGCCGAACTTACTGCTTTTTTACTTGTTTAATATTGTCTTCTTCTTCCTTGTAGTATTTTAACAAGGCTGTTTTGCACAAAATTAACAAAACACACCGACACTTTATACTCCCGGGTTTCGGCACCAAAATGTTCACCTTTATTTAAAGGGAATTATTATAATTTTTAATTATAAAATTAATTTATTTATAATTTTTAAATTTTGTTATTTTTTATGGTCGGTGAGAAGAAAGACGCGTATCGTTGGCGGTATAATTCACAACAATGACTTTATTATTATTCTTTCTCATTGTTAAATCACTCAAATGATTTTTTAATATTATTTAAATTTGATTTGTTGCTCAAAGAGCATTTTTGAAAACATAACATTATTTAAATTAATTATTTTCAGTACTTAATATTTTAACGCTACAAGAGCCACCTTAATGTCATTTTTTCTGTTTTCCCTTTTCTATTATTTACTTTGAATTCGCCCTAAAGAGAATCCATCATAACTAGCATTGTTATTGTAAATATGGATGAGCCGTCAGACGATCAAGTGATAGGCAGAGAACGCACATACGTACAAACATACATACATACGTTGAGTGCATCATCTCTGTTTATGTTATTGCTCTGCCTCTGCTGATCGTTCTGCTGCTATTCAATGCAAAAAATATTGTCCCGCTATTCCTTTGGTTGTTAAACCAGAATAGAAAAGAAATAAAACATTCTTATTTGAAACAATTAAAGAGTGAAGAAGGGTTTTAATTTGGTGACGGGCTAGAGGCAAACAAAAAAGTAAAAAATAACCCAACACAGTGGTTGAGTAAAAATTGCAAATTAATTTTGGAGAAATTAAATTTGATTGTCTTGATGGAACAAATTGCATAAAAATTAAGCTAAAGGTGGAACTAAACGAAGGCGAGAATTTTGGCGTGTCTCAACAGAGAAACAACATATTTGGACAAATTGCTCTTCCAGGAGGAAGAACTACGCTTGCTCAGGGTATTCTACTTGCTGTTGGATAACCGTGGTCAGATTAAAGGTGGATAGGTGTATTAAAGCACTTTTGTCGTAAGTGGCCCTATAGACAACACAATTGCCCAGAGTAAGTAAATTTACATACTCAAGTCGAACCCTTGAGTGAGGAGTTTGTTCGATTGCATATTGGACAAATTCCGGGGTTGTCAAAATAGGCAATCCTCAAACATTGGCGACCGTGACAGGACACTTGTGTCTTTTTAACCTACAATTTTTGCTCTATATTACCCAAGTGCATTTGGATTTTGTTTGCCCGCCTTTTTACTGTCAGCCATTACTCCGTCATTTTGCGAAAGAATCGAAGCCATTTTTATAAGCGATAAGGAATATTGCTGAATTGAAAATTTAGAGTGAGACAGCATTCTCGCCTACTTTTCATCTAATTTTTTGGTGCCATTTTTAAAACTATCGTTGCTCAAGTGGCTGAAGCTGAAAATTAGACTGAGACGGCATTCTCATAAACCGGCTTCTCTTTCTTGCGCAACATAATCCTATCATCGGCAAACAACGGAAAACATTTTTACACAAATTTATAATAAATTATAATTCCAAATGACTGATGAACAAGTCCAGGGTTCCCAAAGGGACACAACCATTGAAGAATTGAAACAACAACATGGCTCGTCAAAGGGGAGTATGACCCGAATTAAAAATATAATTGAATCCAACACTTCATTGTCTCATACAGAACTTGAGTGTCGGTTGGGAATTGTAGAATCCCACTACAAGCAAGCTTCTTACTACCAAAGTCAGATAGAAAGATTGTCTCCCAGAGATAATGGAAGAGCCGAAATTGAGGAACTATATGTTTCAATTAAAACTAAAATTCTTACTCAAATTGGGCAAGATAGACGTCCTAGTGTAACTGATCAATCTTTTGTGTTGCCTCATGTCCCATCTAATAGATTACCCAGCTTAAAATTACCCAAGTTTGATGGGAAATATCTTGAATATAAGAACTTTATAAATACGTTTAACAATTTGGTCAACAATGACCCAAATATTTCTACTTCGGAAAAATTCAACCACTTACTCTCGTGTCTTAGTGGGGAAGCGCTTGCAACCATAAAGGCATTCCAAGTCACTGATGAAAATTATTCTAGTGCCCTTAAAAGATTGAAGGAGCGGTACGATAATGACACACTAATCTTTCTTGAAAATGTGACATCAATGTTTGAACTTCCGAAGTCCAATAAACCTGTTCCAAAGCAATTGAGAAATATTGTGGATACAATTTCTGCTCTCTATAGCTCTTTGAAATCCCTTGGCTCCTTTGAACAAATTTGTGATGCCTTCATAATTCATCTCGTAATGAGCAAGGTTGATTCTGAAACCAAACAACGATGGGATGAATACATCGATTACTCTAAATTACCCTCTTGGACTGAATGTTGCTCCATGTTGGACAAGCGTTGTCAGCAATTGGACGCACAGTGCCGACGGTCTTCAAAACAGCATAACCCTACCATAACAAATTACTCACATAGTAATAATCAAAAACAACATTCATTCGTAACAAAAAATGTGGCTCAAGATTTAGTGTGCAGTCATTGCTCAAAATCGGGTCATATGATATCAACTTGTCAACGGTTCATCGTTCTTACTCCTAATCAACGAATTGAACAAGCTAAACAACAAAAACTTTGCCTCAACTGTTTATCAAAAGGGCATGGTTACATACAATGCCCCTCAAAATATTCATGCAGATTTTGTAAACAACGTCATCACTCGCTTCTTCATAAGCAATCAGAACCAACCTGTCTCCGGGAAGAAGAAGAACCGTCATCATCATCTGCTACCACCCATAGCACCTTTCAAACCAAACCCAGTCCCCAAGTGAGTACTGTTATTCTTGCTACTGCATTAGTACTGGTTCGTGACTCAGAGGGAAAATATCAACTGGGCCGTGCTCTGCTTGACTCTTGCTCTCAAGTCAATTTCATAAGTGAGACATTATGCAAATCTCTTAATCTCAAGAAATGCACAAATTCAACAGATGTCTCTGGAGTTGGTTCTTCTAAGTTGAGAGTTACTCATAAAACACAAACGACAATAAGATCTCGTCTTAATAACTTCAATATGTCATTAGAGTTCCTGGTTTCTCGCAATATAACTGGTTATCATCCTGATGAAAATCTTTCCGCTAATAATTTCAATTTGCCCTCCAACATAGAGCTAGCCGATCCAGAATTTCATCGTCGACGAGGAATCGATATTTTACTCGGAGCAGAATCATTCTTTTCGCTCTTATCCGTTGGTCAAATTAAACTTGGAGAAAATTTGCCCACTTTACAAAAAACTCTCTTGGGATGGATTGTCTCTGGAAAGTATACAAGTCAAACGGCAATATCATCACAAAGGTCTACTTACTCCATTGTACAACACAAAGATATTTTCCAAGAGATAAATAAAAATATTGAAATGCTATGGAAAATTGACGTCGTTGAAAGTAAATGCCAAAATATGTCCCGAGAACAAAAAGTATGTGAAGACCATTTTGTGAAAAATGTATCAGTTCAATCGGATGGACGCTTAATGGTGAGATTACCCTTTAAAGGTGACCCAAATGTGCTTGGCGATTCACGAGACATTGCACTGCGTCGTTTCTTTTCCATAGAGAGAAAGTTGAACAAAAACCCTGAATTAAAAGAAGATTACTCAAAATTTCTTAAAGAATATGAGGAATTGGGCCATATGTCTCAGGTGGACGACACTAATATTTCAGTTCCCAACTATTACATACCACATCACTGTGTTCTTCGCCCCAGCAGTGTGTCGACCAAGTTGCGTGTTGTTTTCGACGCATCATGTCGAACCTCTTCACAAACATCCCTGAATGAAATTATGATGGTGGGTCCAACAATCCAGAACAATTTATTAATTACTCTGCTTCGTTTCAGGTGTCATCGTTACGGAATGACAGCTGATATCGTCAAAATGTATCGCCAGGTTTTGGTTCACCCTGAGGATAGACAACTTCAGCTTATACTGTGGAGAGATGACTCCACCAAACCGATAAAAACATTTGCCCTCAACACCGTTACATACGGGACAGCTTCGGCACCATATCTCGCAATTCGAAGTCTACATTATGCCGCAGAACGTTTTCCCAACCCATACGAAGTAGGAAAAGACATAATAATGAATGATTTTTATGTCGACGATATGGTTACTGGAGCGGATGACCTTGTATCTTTAAAACGCATTAAGAAAGAAGTCACCGAAATTTTATCTTACTCGAAATTTTCACTCTCAAAATGGCATAGCAATTACCCAGGTTATGTCTCAAGTGAAGATGAAGTAAAGGAAATGAAGCTAAATGATGACGTCACAAGTACTTTGGGTATGACATGGCACTCAGATAATGACACATTCCACTTTGAGTTTCGCCCATCCAAAACGTATGCACATAATACGAAAAGAAACATTCTTTCCCTGACGTCGACGCTCTTTGACCCAATGGGTTTAATAAGCCCTCTCATCATCAGGTCAAAAATATTGCTCCAACATCTTTGGATCATAAAATGTGATTGGGATGAATCAGTTCCTCAAGAAATTGAATCAGCGTGGGAATCCATCATGGCTGATTACAATAATTTGTCTCAAATAAAGATTCCTCGATACATTCGACTGCCAAATTCAACTAACATAGAGGTCCATGGATTTGGAGATGCTTCTATAAAGGCATATGGTTGCTGTTTGTATCTTCGCTGCGAAGATTCTTTGGGAAACATATCAGTAAATTTAATCGCATCAAAGTCAAGGGTTGCGCCCTTGAAAACGAGAACATTGCCACGATTAGAGTTGTGTGCTGCTCATTTACTCGCAACCTTCTGGAGCCAATTAAAGCAATATTTTAACTTCCCGATCTCTCAAATCCACTTCTGGTCGGATTCTCAGATTACTCTTCATTGGATTAATTCCCACTCTTCAACCTTGTCAACTTTTGTGGGTAACAGAGTAGCTGAGATTCAAGAAACTTGCCCTGATGTCCTATGGCAATATGTTCCTACTGAACTCAATCCCGCTGATTTAGTATCCAGAGGTTGTTCTGTTTCCGATATACTGGTTTCGCCTTGGTTCGTAGGCCCTTCCTTCCTTATGGGTCCATCTTTCAATTGGCCAAATTATTCTGGCCCAAGTCTAAGCGAAGCGGACATGCATATTGAAAGACGAAAAATTACATTGGTAACAAAAAAGGAGGACTTACCCTATATCCTAAAAGCAGTCCATAAATTCAGTAACTATTTAAAATGTCTCAGAATATTCTCATATATATTTCGAATTCGTTCAAGGAAATCGCTCCACTTGCCCTCTATATCTCCAGATGAGTTGACACATTCTCTCCATAGGATAGTCTGGTGCATTCAACAACATTATTTTTCGGAGGAATTCCTTGAAATATCAAAGCATGGATTTGTCTCTGGTCGGCTGTCATCATTGGCTCCATTTATAGAAGATGTCTCTGGAGTGCAATTAATAAGAGTTGGAGGCCGATTATTAAATGCCGAGCTTACACCAGAGATGAAGTTTCCTTTGCTCCTGCCCAAAACCGATCCCTTCGTAAAAATCATGGTGATCTACATTCATCGCTCTAATTACCATGCTGGTCCACGAGCCTTAGTATCTTTGATTCAGCAGCAATTTTGGATTGTCAATTGTCGGTCTTTGGCCCGAAAGGTTGTTCATCAGTGCATACATTGCACAAGATACAAACCGAAATTACTCACTCAGGTAATGGGCAACTTACCCAAGGATCGAGTTACCGGTTTCCGCCCATTTGATGTTGTTGGAGTTGATTTTGCTGGTCCCATACCAACGTATCTCAGGATTCGTGGGAAAGCTCCATCAAAATCCTACATTGCTGTCTTCGTTTGTTTCGCATCAAAGGCAGTACACCTAGAAGCGGTATCCGACTTGTCCAGCGAGGCCTTCATAGCAGCATTAAAACGGTTTACTGGCCGCAGAGGTGTACCGTCAAGAATTTATTGCGATAACGCTACCAATTTTGTTGGAGCAGAGAGGAAATTGAGTGATTTTCATAAATTTTTCCACCTCGACAAAAATAAGGAAGCAGTTGCTCATTATTCATCTGCGAAGTTCATAGAATTTTCCTTCATTCCTCCCAGAGCTCCTCATTTTGGTGGACTATGGGAAGCTGCTGTGAAATCAGCTAAAGGCCACTTGCTCAGAACGCTCCGTAGTGCTCGTCTTACATTTGAAGAGCTATGCACAGCCCTTGTTGAAATAGAGGCAATTTTAAATTCCCGTCCTATCTGCCAGATATCCACAGATCCCAACGACTTAGAAGCGCTTACTCCAGGGCATTTACTCATTGGTTGCCCGTTGCAGTGTATTCCAGAGAAGATAAAATATGACTCTGACATTTCTCATCTACAACAGTGGCAACGAATCTCAGCCATAAAGTCTCATTTCTGGAGCAGGTGGCACACAGAATACTTGGCTCAGTTACAAAATCGTTATCGCTGGAAAAACCCACAACAAAATCTTCAAGTCAACGATATGGTGCTCATACACGAAGACAATGTTCCCCCCATGAAATGGGCCATCGGTCGTATTACCAAACTTATTCCAGGAGCAGACGGTTTTGTTCGAGTGGCAGAAGTCAAGACATCACAAACTACATTAAAGCGTCCCGTGGCAAAGTTAGCCGTACTTCCTAAAGAATAAAGTTTGATTGAAACCAGGGTTTCAATGGGGCCCGGGATGTTAAATCACTCAAATGATTTTTTAATATTATTTAAATTTGATTTGTTGCTCAAAGAGCATTTTTGAAAACATAACATTATTTAAATTAATTATTTTCAGTACTTAATATTTTAACGCTACAAGAGCCACCTTAATGTCATTTTTTCTGTTTTCCCTTTTCTATTATTTACTTTGAATTCGCCCTAAAGAGAATCCATCATAACTAGCATTGTTATTGTAAATATGGATGAGCCGTCAGACGATCAAGTGATAGGCAGAGAACGCACATACGTACAAACATACATACATACGTTGAGTGCATCATCTCTGTTTATGTTATTGCTCTGCCTCTGCTGATCGTTCTGCTGCTATTCAATGCAAAAAATATTGTCCCGCTATTCCTTTGGTTGTTAAACCAGAATAGAAAAGAAATAAAACATTCTTATTTGAAACAATTAAAGAGTGAAGAAGGGTTTTAATTTGGTGACGGGCTAGAGGCAAACAAAAAAGTAAAAAATAACCCAACACAGTGGTTGAGTAAAAATTGCAAATTAATTTTGGAGAAATTAAATTTGATTGTCTTGATGGAACAAATTGCATAAAAATTAAGCTAAAGGTGGAACTAAACGAAGGCGAGAATTTTGGCGTGTCTCAACAGAGAAACAACATATTTGGACAAATTGCTCTTCCAGGAGGAAGAACTACGCTTGCTCAGGGTATTCTACTTGCTGTTGGATAACCGTGGTCAGATTAAAGGTGGATAGGTGTATTAAAGCACTTTTGTCGTAAGTGGCCCTATAGACAACACAATTGCCCAGAGTAAGTAAATTTACATACTCAAGTCGAACCCTTGAGTGAGGAGTTTGTTCGATTGCATATTGGACAAATTCCGGGGTTGTCAAAATAGGCAATCCTCAAACACTCATTATCCTATTCTTCTACATCTAACTTAATTGTAAATTTACATACTATTTAAATACTAATTTTTACAACTAAGGAATTCATATTATTAATTAATTCAAATTCAAAAATAAATAAAATAAAAAATCATAAAAAACAAATAAATTGATATAACAATTACAATTAACAAAATTCAATTTGAATCAATAAAACTGCTCCAACAATATCAATTAATATTCCAACGTATTCCAAATGATTTTGTCGAGGCATTATCGGAAATATCCAGTGAATTTACTGGGTTAAGCTTTTCTTCGGGCAGGTCATGTATCAACTTGGGGCCATTAGCAGTCTTCGATCGAATGACCTCCTGCTAAAACAACATCAACGTGGGGTAAGTGTACCAGTTGTCGGCACTTTTAGGATTTTCGCGTTTTTAATCGCTCACCATTCTGAGTGGAACTTTTCAATTATTACAAATTTAGTTTATTCAGAATCGAAATTTTGTATAGTTTTTTCCAATAATAAATAAAGTTTTAATAACATTTTATTAAATTTCATAAATTTGTAGTTTTATTAAAACAATGCTTTTTTGCCAGTAGACGGCACCACTTGCTAATTGTCGGTATGGCATGTTCCAACAGTCGGCATACCAATTTTTTTGTAAGAATAATTAATAATAAAAATAAATTAATTCATTAAAATATAATATTTTTGTTTAGTTAAACTGATTCGAGGTCTTTATTGTACTTTTCTTAAGAATATGGATTGTTGAGGACCTTTAATTTTTATTAGAATAAATCTTTTCTTAGCGAAATTGTATACAAAGATAGCTGATAATATATTTGAAGTAAACAAAATATATTTAGTTATAATAGATTCATTTATTTGGGCTTAAAAATAAAAAGTGCCGACTACTGGGACATGCCGAACTTAGGCACACTTACCCTATATAGTATACTAGCTGAACCCGGTGCGCTTCGCTATCCCTTTTGATTTTATATGCATTCAATTTTTTTTACGAATATATGTTGGATAAAAAAAAAAAAACAAATTTAAAAATTAAAAAATATATTGCACTACTTTAATGCGTTAATAAACAAAACCATTAGAAAAGCAGTAACATGACATGCATACACAAAGGGTTTGTCCTTTGGATTTATTTATTTCATAGCAAATACCAAGCGTGCAGCTGCAATTGAAACTGCAATTTTTTGAAGTTGTGTGGCTTTTCTATTGCAGTTAGTGAATTCGAGGTAGAAACATACTTCCCCGTAACAAGCGTATTTCAAATTAATTGTTGTTTTTTAGTGTTAGCCTAAGGCGTTGTGGGTCAATGGTTCTTATTAAAATCATATCTCAATCTGATCCGATTTAAATATAATTTTAAAAAATTTACTTTTACACCCAATGCGTCAAATATGTGAAATTGGTCGTGAATATATATATGGGAGCTATATCCAAATCCTAACTAATTTCCGTTTAATTTATCACATTTATTATTGTAACCAAATTCCGCCACACATTCTGAATTTCATTGGAATCGGTCATATATATCGTGTTTGGTGCATAACATGTATGAAATCGGCCGAAATATATATGTTAGCTATACCCAAACCTCAAACGATATCAATATAATTTGGCAATTTTTTTCTGGTGCCGGATTGCGTCTCTCTCGTCATCAAATATTTGAAATCGGCCGAGAATATATATGGGAGCTATAATCAAATCTGAGCGAATTTGAATATAATTTGTCAAATTTATTTTTGTACCAAATTTAGTTACTCATGGCGAATTTCATTGGAATCGGAAATACGTATCGTGTTTTGTGCATCAAATATGTGAAATCGGCGGAAAATATATATGGGAGCTATATCCAAATTTGAACCGATTTAAATATTATTCGATTAATTTATTTTCTAAACAAAATGCCGTCACACATTCCCAATTTCATTGAAATCGAACAATATATCGTGTTTGGTGCATCAAATAAACGAAATCGGTTGAAGATATATATGGGAGCTATATCCAAATCTGAACCGATTTCAATATAATTTGACAAATTTATTTTTGTTCCGAATTCCGTTTCGCATTCCAAATTTGGAGACTATATCTGTAATTGATCAATAGATATGTGCATACAAAATCTAAATTTTTGCGAGGTACCTCCGATTCTGATGCTATATCTTCCAAGTGGAATTTCAAAAATATATATGGCCTATGTTACTTTCAGGCGATGTTGCAGTATACATGCAAATTTTCAGGAAAATCTGTTCAGCGGTTTTCGAGTCCATAAATTACAAACAAACAAACAAACAAACATACAAATATTTTCCTCTTTTATAGATATAGATAGTTTTCACAAAATTATTTTCGATGTTATTGGATATGTGGATATGTTTCATTTGTGTCTTCAGCTAATTGACTCAGAGTTCTTATTTTCAGGAATTTTTCTAATATATCCTAATTCAAGGTATTTAAGGATGGTGTTGTCATATAATTGCTTAATCTCTAAAATTTTTCGAACTTCCTTTCCATTCTATAAAATTGTGCGAAAGTAATATTTCTTGAGTGTCCAAGGTCTTCACATTTTTCAAAGGGCAGGATAACCATGTAACTACATTCAGAGCTCCTTTTAGTAGTTTCCAAGTAGTTTTGTTCGGCATCTCTTCCAACTCATAAAAACGTGTTAAAAGGAACATAGCGGCAAATTTGATTGCTATATTTAAAATAGGAGCCCAAACTTCTAATTTAAAGTTGGAGTCGAGTCTAGATCGTAATGTGAAGACACATAGGTTGGAAGATATGTCCGAGATAATTTAATTTATTTCAGTGAGAAGAACAAGATTTGGTTTAGTTGGCGAATGTAATGGTTTTTTTAACTTTTCAGTAATGAAAGTGATCTGGTTCCAAGGGTTGTGTTGTAGTTAGGGTCTCCGTTCCCTTATGAAGCATGGCATGGTGTCTCATATTACAATTTCTGCAACCAAAACGACTTTTGCTCTCCTTTACGGCGTGTTTAGAGTATAGACAATTGTAACAGAAATGTGAGATTTTAACAAGATGAATCCTGTCAACGAGAGAAACCCATGATCTGTATAAAATCAAATTCTGAGTCGATCTACTCATGCCCGTCTGTCCATATGTTTATGTAAAAAATACACGTCACATTTATTGTTCGATTGGATAGAAATTTTGCACAGAGCGTTTGGTCGTGTCACGGACGAACGCTATTGAAATTGGTTATAATCGGCCCAAATTTAGATATAGCTCCACATATATCCTTGCTCGATTTCACGTTTATTGCACTCCAGAGGGCTTCAATGAGTATGATTTAGTAGGACTGATCACACTTAGTGGAAATCCAATCAAACTCAAACAGCCTGTCAGATATAACATGTGTGCATGTTGCTCAACCGAAACGAAAAAGTTGTGAGCAAACTTGAATTGATCGAAGTTCTATGTTCTCAATCAATGAACACAAAGGATCGAATCTGAGGGAAATCATGACTTGTAATATTACTAAGCATTTCATAACTAATAAAAATAGAACCCAATAAATTAATTGGTACAAATTGTATTTAATAAACGGAAATAAAATTAATTGGGTTTTTTGAAATTTTAGACTTCAGTGACTTATTTCTATAACAACAAAATAATTATTTTTTATAAAGAAATGCATCCATGGCATTTAAAAAAATGGTTAAATATTATTTTGGTTTTCCAATCTCGGTCAAGATTTTTCACACAAAACTTTGACCTTTTCATTTATTAGTCAGTGTGTAGTTTCTATTTGTAACCCTTTCAGTTTCACTCTTACAATTTTCTTTCTTTTTAAATATTATAAAAGTCAAAACAAACTGCATCAACTTGATCAAATGGTTGAATAAACAATAATGCTGAGCAAACTCGATTGAAAGAAATAAATCACAGTTGTGATTGTTTACTTCAATTCACGTGACGGATCAACTCATGTTGCAAAAAAAAAAAAATAAACTCTCTCAAACACTCATGTTTGATTACGAGTGAAGTGATTCAAACTGAATGTTCGGTTCAATCCAAAACGGAAACGATTTTCCCTTTCAAATCAAACCAAACGACTGCCTCAACAAAAATCATGTAAGAGATCGACTATGGTTGAATTATTCACTATCGTTGCAGCCCTTTATTGTACACCAAGATGACCTTTAACACATTCTAACAAATATATCCTAGAAATGTGCTAAATTTTGTAAAAATCGGTTCACACATACATATATAGCTCCGATATATACACGTTTATTTGTTATGGGTAGTTCCACTTAATATCCATACAGGTGCGGGGTATCATACAGTCCAAGGTTTTGCTCAACTTTTAACATTTCGGGATACTTGACGCGTTGTAGAACGGAAAAGGAAAAAACGACATCTTTTTGTTGTTTTACACATTTTTTAAGATGTTAATGATGATTAACTCATTTTTACCAACGACAATCCCGTACGAAGTAACCAATTTTTGCGCCAATGCGGAAAACTCTAAACCAAATATACAAAATAAAATAAAAGCACAAAGAGTCACCTTTTGCTTTTATATGCATTCAAAATTGTATATAAAAATATTTTGTGATTTTTTAATAAAAATAAAATAAATTCAGGAATTTAAAAAATGTATTTATTTTAATGCTTAAGGACATACAATATATATTTTTTGTTTTTCCTTCAGGAGCGTAAACTAACAAATCGATAGGTCTAGTATCACTTGAACATTCCACGTACAGCCGACCATGAGAAAAGCAGGAACAAGCTAAATTTTGACCGAGTACACGAAAAGTTTGTCCTTGGGACTTATAAATTGTCATAGTAAATGCTAACCGTACAGGAAACTGCAATCTTTTAAAGTTAAACGGCCGTAATAATCGTAGCGTCAAATTTAGTAGCAAATCTAAACCGATGTCAATATAATTTAGCAAATTTATTTTTGTTCTAAATTCCGTTACACTATCTGTAATCAATCAATAGATATATGCATACACATTTTTTTATTTTGTTTTATTTATTTTTTTTTTTTTGAGGTACCTCCGATTCTAATGTTATGGTTCCAAATAAAATTTCAAAAATGTATATAGAAAGCTTGAGGAAAATCTGTGAAAGTTGATCGAGGTCGGATCAGATTTTGATATAGGTCCCATATATATCTTTATCCGATATCAGGTTTATTTGCACCAAATTGCCAATGTCAGTCCAAATGACCAGAATTTTTGCACATCCGACCGAATTTAGTCCAGAATCAAGTACTTCAAATATTGGTTTCATCCGATATGGTGTTAAAGTTCCTGATTTGGGTAATATGCACTCCACAACAATGATATTAGACACCGAACATCAGATACAGCTTGAAAATAACTCTGTCATATTTTATCGAGATCGGTTCAGATTTTTATATTATTTGTCCACCATATATGTAATATAGCCCAAATTGAATAGATTTTCTCATATTCCATCGCATTCTTTTCTATTTGGTTAAACTAGGTCTGGTATATTGTCTATTGCTCCAATAAATATTTTTTTATATAATTCTTATCGAAGTCAGCAATGTAATTTGGTACTAGAGGAGCAAAAGCCTTCGTCATAATTGTTGAAAATCGATTTAGATTTGAATATAGTTCCCAAATTTTGGCTACTCTAAAGCCATGATACGCGTAATGGTGTAGTCGGTCCCAACCGACTTTTGACTTTTCCTAACTGGTTAATTCAAGTTTTTTGGCCACTTCTGTGTATTTTTTTTTAGATTTTATCCTTTTCTACCAGGATACCATCCGTATCTGTGCGAATCGATAAAATCAGTGCAGCCGTTCGTGAGTTATGAGCGTAGTAACTTACTTCTAGTAGCTAACACCACTTTATTTTACATACAGTAGTTTTTCGATTTAACGAACTATGTAATGTCAGTCCTGTTCATTTAATTGAAAAATTCGTGAACCGAATACTATTTATAAAAAGGCTTGTTTACTCAAAAATTATTGAAATAACTATTATATGGTTTGGACAATGGCTTAATTATAGTTTCAATTTAATACCAAGTTATCAATAAAGGAAATGGAACTGGTATTTATTTTTATTGAGATTTTGCTTTGAATTGTACGTCTATGACTTTACTATAAAAGATCATTTCAAATCTTACAAAAAAAAAAAAAAAAACATTTTCAGGTATTTTTGAGATTTACGAGAACATTATCAGTTGTACTGACTTCAACGGAAAATATATTAATTTTTGATTGTATTTATGATCTTGAAGTTTTTTTTTTGTATCGAATCTTCTTGAAGTCCTCCCAATATTAGATTAAATACATATTTTCGGCATAAACATTTCAAAATGCTTTACAACATCATAATGCTCAATTCTTGGTTGTTCTTCTGAATAATGTTTTCTTCACCATTAATATCAGTCTAGCATTAAACAAAACACAACATCGTTGGGAATTTCCCCTTTTTATACCCTTTATCTTGGAAAGGAGGGTATATTAACTTTGTCATTCCGTTTGTAACATCCCTAGATATTCGTCGTAGATCCTGTTTGACTCAGGGGAGTAGGGGAATGGCTTCGATAGCGGCAACGACAACAACGATAACTCCCCAGAGTTATTATGTGAGATGATGTTTAGGTGACTCGCTCGTGTAGAGTAAGATAAACAAGTTAAAAACCCTCCACCATTTGGAACTAATTTGGAAAGTTTAAAATAATAAAATCCTTAAAAAATTCTGTTAAATTTTAAAAATACCGAATATTGCCGTTATATTGGGGTCTATGCGACGTGGACCTACATAGGCATTGTTTGCCATTAGCCATTACCATATTCAAATTCGAAACTTGAAATAAACGGTGAATAATGTAGCTAAAATCATCAAAATATCGTATATAGGGAGGAACCATTATATCGGAACTGTGCGAAGACCTGGACCAGCATAGACAAATTTCTGTCCCAGGCTATAGCATTCATTACTAACCTCAAATTTCGGTGGGTATTGTACCTAAACTCGTCAAAATACCGAATATAGGGAGGTACTGATATATGGGCCCTATACGTGATTTGAAACAATTCCGGTGAATAATGGCGCTAAAATCAAAAATTTTGGGAGGTACCGTTATATGGGGGCTATACGAAGACCTGGATCTGCATAGACATTTTTCTGTCACAGACTGTAGTTCCCATTACGAACTCTAAATACGTAATTTGAAACAATTCCAGTAAATAATGGCGCTAAAATCATCAAAATACCGAATTTTGGGAGGTACCGTTATATGGGGGCTATATGAAAACGTGGACCTACATGGCCCATTTACGAACTGCCTGCTGAAAAAATAAACATGTGTGCAAAATTTTAGCCTCCTATCTCAATTCGTTCGAAAGATAGCATGATTGCAACAGACAGACAGACAGAGAGACAGGCAAACAGACGGACATGGCTAAATCGACTTAGAATTTTACGCTGATCAAGAATATATATACTTTGTTGGGTCTATCATGAGAATTTCGAGGAGTTACAGACGGAATGACAAAGTTAATATACCCTCCATAGTATAGTGGAGGGTATAAAAAGAGATATGCAAGAAATTAAACACTGAAATATAATTAGTATAATTCAAATAGATTCCATGCTTTATTGTTGTTCTTTCTTTTCAAGCGACAAAATTACCTTTTGTAATTGGGGTGGCGACAGAGACCGTATGTGTTCGCTTTCGTTTCTAAAATACAAGTGAACGCAGTGGTTCTGAGTAATCGCTGAGGATCCAATGTCTATCTACTACTACATATACAAATACAGACAAGTGAACGCAGAGTTTTTTTACAACTACTTCCAATGAGAGCAAACCGACAACAACCAACGCCCAGCGGCGATCCGCTCACTACAGTCTCCGCCAAGGGATTTATAGAGGAGATGTCAGTGCGCCAATCAGCATCCGTTCGATCAAGGGAAGTTGTGCTGGAACGTATCGAACTTATACAGACCCCATAAAGAATATGTATTCACACTGAACATAAAATTCTAAGTCAATTTAACGATGTCCGCCTGGCTGTTGAAATCACGATACAGCCCTCATTATTTGACACATAGCGTCAAAATTTTGCGGAACAATTGGTATATTGTAGGATGATTGGTATTGAAAATATATCGGTTCACGTTTTTGTATAGTCCCTATATAACGGTACCTCCCTATGTTCGGTATCTTGATGATTTTTGCCACATTTTTTACGGATTTGTATAAAAGTTGGTATTTGTTGGTCATTATGAATTCTAGCTCCGGTGGCGAAACATTGTATGTATAGGTCCACGTTTTGGTACAGATCCCATATAACGATACCTCCCGATATTCGGTATTTTGATGATTTTTGCCACATTTATTCACGGATTTGTCTAAAATTTGGTATTTGTTGGCCATAATGGGTTCTAGCTCCGGTGGCGAAACATTGTATGTATAGGTTCTAAAGTTTCCCTTACCCTAAGGTAGAGGTATTAAAAGATCAACCCGGCTGAACTTAATGTTTTTTTACTTGTTTTATATAAAACGCACAAATTCACACTTATTGTTTCTTTTCTCATTTCGTAGTTGAGTAGACACCCGCTAGCAACGTGGACTAGTACGGTACTGGAAACTCGTCGATTCCCAGAGCTACAGTAACTAGTTCCACTTAAACCAATTGTTCCAGGTTTACAGTCATATACCAGTGATCAAAGACTAACCCCTTTTTTGGGTAGTGTTTTTTGTGAATTCGCAACTGTTGCATTGTCGTTCACTTGGGAGAGTGTCAATTGATTCCCTTTGCATTACTTAGGGATGCATTTTGTACTTGTACGGCTTATAACTAGTACAGGATTGACGAAATTGATTTTATTAGAATTTTCATTACTAGTGGGCATTAACATCGCCTCGCTCACTCTCTGATTCAGTAAACTACCCTAAGTTTGATTTTCGCTCGTCATGTCGAGTACAAATGTTTTACAATAATATTAGGTACTCAATGTAAATTTTTTAGAAGTTCGTTGAATACTGGATTTATTAAACCGATGGTGCGTTTAATCGGAAAGATACTGCATATAAACGCCGAAAGAGACATTCGGCAATTTTCCAGAGGCTGTAGTCGTATATAAAATCCTTATTAAACGGACCTCCGTTCAATTCAACAAAGCTCGTTTTAAAGTGTGTGGGAAATAAAAATGACGACTCCAAACGACATTTGAAAGCATCCGTCATATTTTTGCGTATTCGAGAGAAAATATTTTGGTTGGAGCTACTGTATTATAAACGCCGAAAGAGACATTCGGCAATTTTCCAGAAGCTGTAGTCGTATATAAAATCCTTATTAAACGCACCTCCATTCAATTCAATAAAGCTCGTTTTAAAGTGTATGTTAAATAAAAATGACGACTCCAAACGACGACTATTGAAAGCTTTCGTCATTTTTTTGAGTAGTCGAGAGAAAACGTTTTGCTTGGATTGTATCACTGTGGCGAAAGGAATACAAAGGCTCAGAAGGATGTGCTAAAACAGGAAATTTCATCTTTCCAATAGTGCAGCATATGCGAGGGATATCTAATTGCATTACAATGCTGACATTCGACAGACAATGAAACTATACCCACCCAGCAGCGCGATCCACGGCTGGTCTTCTTTTAGTAATATTTGGTCGGATTTGAGGTGGTGATTGTGCGGAACGAACGTGTGGTGCTAATTGTGCGGAACGAACGAAGGGCGTCCCAACTTGAACGCAATTTTAATTTTTTATAATACAACACTGATACTTAAAAAAAATCGTGAAACTTTATTATTTCGTAAAGTAGACAGAATGAGGTTATGTATAAAACAAGATAACGTGCAGATGGCCGCCGGGCTTGCGGACACAGCCACGTTATTTTAATGCAATTATTTGCCAGCGCCCAATTTCCTCTTTTAAGGTTTGAGCCGTCGTCCCTTTATTCACGTAGCCATCGACTTCAAAAAAACCTCAAAGAAAAACAAGTAAAAAAGCAGGCAAGTTCGTTCGGGTCAAACTTTTAATACACTCCACCATTTGGAAGGAACTAGCAAAACTTCAAAAAAAAAAAATGTCGAAAATTATCATTTGAATGAGCAGAGGCAGACGTGGAGCTATAAGTAATTTTCTGACACAGCCGATTTCAAACTTTATAAAAGAAGAATATCGATAGGTACTGTTATATATGGTCTATACGAAGACGTGGACCTGCCTATTGCGATCTTCAAATACGAAAACAATTCATTCAATAAATCATTAAAATCGAATATCGTTTTTCTGTCATAGATTGGAAATTTGTCATAGGTAGGAAATTTGAAACCATTCCGGAGAATAATGTCACTGAAATCATTAAAATATCGAATATAAGAATGTACCGTTGTATGGGGCTCTACGAAAACGTGGACTTGCAAACACAATTTTTGTCATATGTTGAAGTACCCATTACGAACATCAAATACGAAATTTTAAGAAAAATATCACAGAAGAATAATGTCATTGAAATCATTAAAATATCGAATATCAGGGAGTACTTTTATATGGGGGATATACTAAGAAGTTGACCTGCGTACAAATTCGGTATTTTTAAAATACCGAATATTGGGAGGTACCGTTATATGGGGGCTAAACAAAAACGTGGAACAACATTGGCTCATTTACGAACTTAACCGACTGATATATTTCGAAATGAATGTCTGCAATGCAATTGAATAATCTCAATTTTTATACACAAACTAATTTTCTTACATAATTCGCGTCAACTGCAAAAAAAAAGATATCACAATTACTCAACATAAAATGGCAAAGAATGCAATTTTAGTTTGATTTGGAGGTATATAAACAAAATTAGCTTGCAAATAGTTGTTTATAACTGTGATACAAAAAAACGTTGGAACTGTTATTTAACAAGATTAATAAAAAAAAAAGAAAAATATGTAAACAAATTTATAAATATTCGTTTTTAATCGTTATACAAATATTTTTAAACCGTTATACAATGAATTTCACACAACAATGTGTTGATTCAATCTTTAATTCAAAATAAAAGCGTCATAGTAAATTTTGGTATTGATTTTATATTGTTACATTGGTATTATAAATTGTTATACACAATAATTGCAATGTAATTGGATTTTAATTATATAGTTAAATATGGTTTGATAACATGAAAATATGTCCATGTATTTTTTTTTTTGAGTTCTTTTGTTCTGAGTTCTTAGGGTAACAAACAAAAACAATTTGGTTTGTTTTTCCAGCTGTTATACTTCAAAGCTAAACTGTTATACAGCATAGTTTATTCAGAATTGTGCAATTTGAAAGCGTAATAATATTTGGCATTCTTAGTGCAACAAATAATTATTGAGATGTTTCATTATAAAAATAAAAGCATTATAGTAAATTTTGGTACTGATTTTAGACTGTTTACTGATGTTATATGCAAAATAATTGCAATGAAATTTCAGTGGCATAGTGAAATTATATATACGCTTATAACTTAAGAACCGTTGGACTGATTTTAACGATTCATATAAATTCGGAATTGTCTCCTCTCCGAAAAGCATTATATCCAAAGATCGCGTAAAAAAAATTTTCATTTTGACTTTTGAAATGTACAATAGTAATGTTTTATTTTGCATAACTTTTCCATTTTGATTTACTTTTTTCTAATGTATTTATTTTTATTTAATTGACTTGATTTCTTGAGAACTGAAATTTATGGCGGGTTACATGGAAGTGTAGTACCGAATTATGTGGTGGCGAAGCTAGATAGATGATATCGAAATAATTTAACGCGGACACACCAAAGTTAAAAGATAATTCTTTTTCAAAATCGCTAAAAAATCACGAAAAAGAGATCTCATTGCAAAAATTTTCAAAAATCGAAAAAAAATTTCAATGGAATTGAATTTTCAAATAATAGTACAATCTATTAACAACTTTGTAAGGATCTTTAAACATTTGCTGTAAAAACACAGCGAGCAAGTTGATGATTTTTTCAATTTTTTATTCTTCTTTTGTTATTTTTTTTTTTTTTCAATTTGTATTATCACATTGAATTTAGTGGATTTTTTGTGAACAAAATCAAGAATAAATTTTCCCTATATACAAATTTTCACCAAAAAATGAAATAAGTGCCAAATAGGATGTTAACTGACATCTACCTTTCAACTCCATGGCCTACATCGTTGTTCAGCTGGAAGATGCGAACACATTTAAACAAACAATAGTGACCGAAAAAGCCTTATGGGGCTCGTTTCAAAGCGTGGACCTACTTCTTTCACGTGACAATAATCCGTCCAATGAGAGCTCAAAATACAAAATTATTTGGGAGTACAATCAGTAAAATACCAAATATGAATGGTGCAAAATAGTAGAGCGAATGGGACTTTTAGTAAGAAAAGGATTTCTATCCTTCATAAAGATTCAAGATACCTTAAATCGCTTTTGCAGGTCATGATATCGATCATAGCTCACAGATAAGGGTACAACTCGATTTCATATTTATATAACCATCGTATGATTTAAGATATTTTTGGGGTCTTGGCCACTTTTTTCATTTTTTGGCCCTTATTTGGCATCTTTGTTTCTAAGGGGGTAGAGAACCTCTTCGCATAAATTTTCAGAGTAGGGCCCATATTGGTCTTGACCTCATTCATCAATTGATTTGGCTAAGAAATTGTGTTAGGGTAGGGAACCATCATACAGAAATTGCCACATAGAAATTTATTCTGGGAGTACCCCCAAGTCCACTTTCACATCTAATGTGTGGTCAGAAAAAAAATTGTGTATTCTATTGAATTTTTTAATTGGTTGGGAACGTAGATTCGGGTTGTACACCTGAAATAAATTGTGAAAACAAGAACAAATTGCAAATGTAAGAAAGTAGAACGGGACCGAATATTTGTTGAATCGTCATTGAATTATACTATGATGAAAAATATGGACTTTATGGAGTCTCCAACTCACAATTTAAATGGCAAATAAAATTAATTCTTATCTTACGGTAATGGGTGTAAAATAGTAATTATATTTGACTATTCTGAAATCATTCTGCCCTCAATTATGAGGTGGGTAAAACTATTTTTACTTATTTAAATCACACGATTTTTTATTTCAGTTTGACATGCTATGTTGTTCTGCTATATTTTTGATTTGGCCTCTATTTGTCATCTTGGATTATAAGAGGTAGAAGAAAGTTTTTAATGTAGGTCGATGTTTCGGAGTAGTGCCCATATAAAGATACCTTTTGATTTTACCACATATCAAAGGATTTGGCTAAAAATGTGTATTTGGGGGGTGAAAATCTTATACAAAAATTTCAACATATCTACAAATTTTAGAATTTTGTCCATGTAATAGTCAAGTCCACCTTTTGGCGGACAAACAGACTGACATGGTCAGTCGGATTTATGAGGATTCCTATGCACAATCTGAGGTGCTAATGGGTTCAAAAAAGTATCTAACTTTGGATATTCTTAAATCATTCGGCCCTCAATTTTGATATGTACAAAATACAGTAAATTCCAAATAACTGCTCATTTGACTGAAAAATTTTGCTACGATTTTTGCCATACTTAATATTAATTTGATCCCTTACATGGGGATAAGATTGGTGTATACTTTTTAATAGATTTGTATAGCACATCCACACATTTGAAGCCCACGGTTTAAATATTAAAGCCCACGGCTTAAATATGGGTAAAGGTATTTTAAAACACTTTTAATCGACCAGTACGTGAACTCTTATATCAGTCATATTTGTGAATAATTATGCTTTGACAAATATGCATAATATACAAAAACTACGGACCGGCAACGCGGACCGGGCCAGCTAGTATTATATATATAAAAGAAAGTTGTGTTAGTTACTTATCGATACAGACAGACATATTCGGAATTGTATTTTGGCAGAAAAGGATAAAATCCAAAAAAATCGCGTAAAAATGTGAAATTTGAACATTTTCGTTTTGACTTTTGGAATGTACAATAGTAATGTTTTATTTTGCCTGTTTGCTTTTCATTTTGGTTTAATATTTTCGAATGTACATTTGTAGTGTTTTTATACCCTCCACCATACTATGGAGGGTATATTAACTTTGTCATTCCGTTTGTAACTCCTCGAAATACTCATGTCAGACCCAACAAAGTATATATATTCTTGATCAGCGTAAAATTGTAAGTCGATTTAGCCATGTCCGTCTGTCTGTCTGTTGTAATCACGCTATCTTTCGAACGAATTGAGATAGAAGGCTAAAATCCAGTAGGCAGGTTAAGTTCGTAAATAGACCATGTAGGTCCACGTTTTCATATAGCCCCCATATAACGGTACCTCCCAAAATTCGGTATTTTAATGATTTTTGCGGCATTATTCACCGGAATTGTTTCAAATTTGGTATTTGAGATTCGTAATGGATACTACAGCCTATGACAGAAAATTGTCTGTGCAGGTCCACGTCTTCGTATAGCCCCCATATAACGGTACCTCCCAAAATTCGGTATTTTTATGATTTTAGCGCCATTATTTACCGGAATTGTTTCAAATTACGTATTTAGAGTTCGTAATGGGAACTACAGTCTGTGACAGAAAAATGTCTATGCAGCTCCAGGTCTTCGTATAGGCCCCATATATCCGTACCTCCCTATATTCGGTATTTTGACGATTTTAGGTACAATACCCACCGAAATTGTTTGAGATATCGTATTCGACGTTAGTAATGGCTATAGCCTGTGACAGAAAATTGTCTATGCTGGTCCAGGTCTTCGCACAGCTCCGATATAATGGAACCCTCCTATATACGATATTTTGATGATTTTAGCTACATTATTCACCGTTTATTTCAAGTTGCCTATGTAGGTCCACGTCGTATAGACCCCAATATAACGGCAATATTCGGTATTTTTAATATTTGACAGAATTTTTTAAGGATTTAATTTTTTTTTTAATTTCCAAATTCGTTCCGAATAGTGGAGGGTATTCAACTGATTTTTAACTTGTTTAACAGTAGTTACCGAATTATTTTGTTGTTGCAAAATAGTTAGGATTAATCCTATTATTGTTGTTTTTTATATTTTTTTTCTTTTTTTTTAATTTCATATAATGTACGTAATTTCAATCGTTTTTTTTTTGTGAACAAAATAAAGAATAAAATAAAGTTATGTTAGTAACTACGCTTATAATTCAAGCCTTGGCGGTTTTTGACATTCATGCAATTTCGGAATGGTATCTTGGTAAAAAAATCGCGTGAAAATATCACAATAAAATGAATGAATGAAAAAGAATTTTTTGGCGTGAATTTTATTTGATTTGACATAATATATTGAAGTGTACATTTTTTATTGTTTTGAATTGAACAATATTAAAAAAGAAATGAGTGTGCACTACAATATTAAATGATCTTTCACGTATATGTATAAAATTGGCATCTAGCTTTCAACTCCAGAACCTACATCGTGCTTCAGCTGGAAGATGCGAACACATTTAAACAATCAAAAATGACCGACGAAGCGTTTTGGGGCTCATTTTAAAACGTGGACCTACCTCTTTCACATAACAATAATCCGTCCAATGAGAGTGCAAAATGCAAAATTCATTGGGACTGCAATCAGTGAAATACAGAATATAAAGGGTGCAAAATAGTAGAGCGAATTGGACATTTAGTAAGAAAACGATTTCTATCCTTCCAGAAATTCTTCCTAAACTTTCAAGATATGTTTTGTCTCTTATTTGGCATCTTGTTTTCTAAGGGGGTAGTATTAGGGCAAATTAATGTGGAGACTCCCAAGAGAATATTGGTTGGGACCGTACATCTGGGATGTACGTCTAATGAAATGAACTCAAAATGGAACTCTTTCAGTCCGAAAGTGTGGCAAAAACATGAAAAATACGAATATTAGAAAGTAGCACGTGGACAAAACTGAATACCACGCCGCACGGTATTCTTAACATTGGAAATACAAATTCCAAAGCACAGCTCATTTGAATGGAAAATGTTGCTAAGCTCTTCAGAATACACATGGGGCTATTATAGATGTTCTTTATCACTTAAGTTTTTAACTCTCGGATTAAAGCCTATGGCTGAAGAATAAGATCAGGCTTTTCAAAATATCAAAAAGCGACGGTATCTACCTTCATCATTTATAATTTCTGCCATGAATATATAATTCTACTAGCTAGCCCATTCCGCGTTGCCGGCCCGTAGTTTTAGTCTTTAATGCATAGTTTTTAAAGCATAATAATTCACAGATCTGGCTCACATAAGTGGTTAGTATAAATTATGACTCGACTAAATAGAAATAAGTACGCATCGCAAAAATGTCAATACAGGTTCACGTACCTGGCAACCTATAGTGTTTCAAAAAACCTGTATCAAATTTAACACTAACTTTTGCAGAGTATGGAGCCCTTTGTGTATGGTTAAGCTATATAATATGGACCTCAAAAAAGTTTGATCCGGGAACCCTTCTTTTGGGATTTTTATCTACCAACCGAAAAATTTCCCTACCCCATGATTGTCTGTGGTGTAGTGTAGTTACTGAAGATAGCGCACAATCCCCGTATAACGTTAACTGTGATTTAAGTGCCTCTTCATATTCGGTATTTCACTGATTGCAGTCCCAAGGAAAATCTTCTAATATTCGTCGACCAAATGTGCTCAAATTTGGCTGATTTGAGGTATTTTAAAGGGCTCAAAAACATTTTTGAAGTTATAAATCATTTGTCAAAAAATTACAAGAAAAGTCCACTGTATGATATATTTTTCAAATCAAAATAAATTTGAATTCGTAACAATTAGAAGACCATGTTTTAAGGTGTTTAGTTTTTACCAGTGTAAAATCCTATGTCAATTAATCTCTATCCGTCTGTATATGCGGCCGATCGTCGAAATCGCAATAAAGGCGAAATATTTAAGTTAATCTTTGAATATTTATACAATATTCCTTGGAAGTTCGAATATATCCGTTTCGTTTCGGTATAATAATAGCACTAAAAATTCGTCCTTTTGCATGTTTTTTACAATTTCTATCGAATGAACTGTAATTTGACATTTAAAGTTTTCAGCCTTGTGAAATCAACTGTTTAATATTGGTTCCCCAATAGACATAGCCTCAATTTAAAAGTATGTTGAGATCTTAAGCTTTGAGAAGAATTTTTTAATCAAAATAAAAAATGTTGGTACGGTAACCATATAATTATTATATTATGCAAAGAAAATATGCCAAATTTCTCCATTTTTTCGTTTTTTTTTTTTAATAAGAATTTTCAATTCCAAAAGGCATTCTGAAACAATTCTACTCAAAATTCTATATCAAAATAGAACAGTAAATTTTTTCAATTCCCCGATTTTTCCAGATGCTTTTTGTAAAATGTTCTTTCATGAAAACGTTTTAACTGTAATTACGAATACCCAAAAGAAAATTTAATTCTACCGACCCAGCCATGGTAACCCTTTCAGGCCAGCTGTAGTCAACTTGATATGTCAAACAAGTTGTTGTAATTCGAATTCGCCGTAGAAATACATAACAGAAATTCAAACATCATAGAGAAAAAAAATAAACACAATAATATAAAAATTAAATTTTGTGATAAAGTCCAAATAAAAGAACAGAATATGAGGTGCTGTACTGTTTGTAAAAGAAAGGATAGTGAACGACAAGCAACATTGTGGGATCACTTTAAACCACAACCACAAAATTTGTTCCCATCACTTCAACCCAAAGTATATAACGGGGAAAAGTTGTAGAATGAGATTATTACAATGCGCTGTACCAGACATGCATCAATTCTATTCTGGTGGTTCAGAAAATAAATTTCCAGGGTACATATTTGCCAGAAGTAGGAATGTAAATTAAATATATAAAATACGGTTTATATATAGCGGAGCCTAATTCGAAGAAGTCGGGAGGATGCTTCAGTATGAGGCTGGAATAGATAGAAATGACAATGAAGTTGTTATGCCCTACCATGTCACAGAACCATTGATGAAAGATGCCGAAACACAAACAGAGTAAGCATTGTTTGGACATCTCCACACACACACACACTCATTAGGTCCTCCATGGACACAGACATTCCTTTTCCAAAATGTTCATTACAGGTACATGTACCTCCTGATAATCCGTATTTCGAAGGTTTCATTTTTCAAGCGGATTGATTGCAATTTGGCCGATTTAATGTATATTGGTTACGATCATAATTCCCAGCGGATCCTGTATTGTATTGTAATGGGTAAAACACATCTTCGTAAATTTTAAGCTTAGGTCTTCAAAAGGCGTAAATATCAATTTACTCCCAAAATTTGGCATTTTGCCAACATACACATTTCCCAACCAAATGAACTATGGGCTGCTTGTTTGTAATTTGATATGCAACGGATTGTGTGATATTTCTCAAAAAATATCCAGAGTTTTTCAAGTTGTGGTAGATGGCGCAAAAACAAACCAAATTCAGAGCAACTTCTTTTACATGAAACATGGTGTAAAAAGTCTGCTAGGTCGAGCTTTAAATCATTTTACATGATTTTATATTTTTTAAGTACATTAAGTTTGGCATCTAAGGTGCTTTCAACATCTAATGCTAAATTATGGAAACATATATATTTTAAAAAATGATATTTCAAATCCATATTTATATCACGAATAACTCTAGAACATCTATCCTTTAAAGATCTGTATAAAGTTTTTTTTTAAGAAGATCTTTAAAATTTCGTTCTGAATTTGTAACAATCTTCTATGTACAGATAATCAATACAAGTTAATCTTTCTATTGTGTCTTATCCAAAAATTTCTATCATTATTCGTTTATATAATTTTGCTTATAGCTCAGTAATTTTTGTTTCGGAGAATTATGTAGAAGTTCTAAGGAAGCTCCAAAACCAAGTCGAAGATTTGGAATTGCAACTTCTGAAGGCGAATACGGCACTAAAGTAATTCCAAAGCATATTTAGCAAAGGCCAAATCAAAAACTGGAGACCAATAGCAGTAGAGTTGGAGGATATTTCAAACGCCATATGCCTTTACGCTTCCGGCCCAAGAGCATATAGACATCTATATATTAAAGGTTATCCCCTTCCTCATGTTAATACTCTGCAACGTTGGTGTAGTAAAATCGATGTAAAAGAAGGTCTAATATCGACCTCTATTGGCTTCATGTGGCGAATTCATAACATGTTGCCAGAGGAAAAAATATGCGTACTTTCCTTCGATGAAATGAAAGTAAAAGAAACTTATGAATATAACTTGCGCGATGATTTTGTACGGAAGCCGGCAAACTTCGTACAAGTTGTAATGGCCAGTGGCCTAAAGAAGTCTTGGAAGCCGCCTGTATATTACAATTTCGATCAAAAAATGACGAAGGAAATTTTGCTCAATATAATTGAAGCTCTTTGGAGTGCTGGTTTCGTTGTTATCGTTATGGTATGCGACATGGGACCCTCAAATCGCAAGATGTGGAAAGATTGGGGGTTAACGCCAGGTAAATAGTATACCTTGTCCCACATCCACCGACAACTTAGACTGTGTTAATACTTTGAAACATAAAACACAAACAAGCATATATACATTTCAGATTTTATATTATAGATGTAATATGAGCTATACACTGTGGTCAATAGAGTGGCTGAACCCTAATATTACCACTCCATATGTATTTCAACATAGCCTTTCAGAACTTGACGAACATTCACAAGAGGATGATTGTGAAGACATATTTACTTTGGCATCAAACCAAAATTCCAGTGTAATCGACTTGGATGAATCGAATGTGGTTGAGATTGGATTTCTCCAAGAAGATGCTTTAGAATAGAATATCTGGTTATATGATTCGTAAGCTTCATCTTGAAGATTTTCAATGTCATCCAAATTCATACTCATGGGTCGACCAGGTTTCTAAGGGTTCCCTGATAAAACCCACAGATGAATTTCGAAAGTTAAAAATTTGGAGTTAATTTTTAACGACGTTAATGGAGTCAACATTTCCCACTTTTTCAAATTAAAATATTTTCTTATGCAAAGAAGCAACAACATCAACTTAACGGATAAAGCTAAAGAGCTTTTTTTCAAATGCCGAATATTTTTTAGGGTTAGGCAACTAAATAGACGACTGAAAGTCCAGAAAGCGAAGCAGCGGATCATGATCAATAAAAATTGTTTTGAAAATAAAATTATAAATTTCATTCAACGGTTGGTATTTACGTAAACTCAATATTTTTTTATTTATTTCATTTATAAAAAATATATTTTTTATTTAGATCATCATTTAACCATCATCCAGACCTTTGAGCAAATTTTGACCAAAAATGCCCCCTGTTTTTTAATTTACTAAAACGTTCTAACTACTCTTCGGTTTAATTTTTTAATTATATAATTTGTAATTATATCATTTTTTATAGTTATTAAAAATAAAATAAATATTAAAAATAACAAGTAACAAGTAAGCAAAGGCTACAGTCGAGCGGGGCCGACCGTTGAATACCCTACAACACTATAATAAACGATACAGTTTACATAGGCAAGATACTCGAAAGAATTCCACAAGATATTGTGACAAATAATAAAAGAAAACCATCAGGTTTCGTTCTTTAATTTTCGAATAATAGCAACTTAAACTAATTTGCTCATTTCCAATTTATTGGTAGATGTTGCACTTAAATGGTCTTCCTAGATCTGGAACCAATATTTCCCAAAGACCTATAATCTCTCAGAAGTGGCAAAAGATTAACATTTATTATTTTGACTGAAACGCATCTATATCAGATACAGACATTTGACTATATTCTTCAACGAAATCAGCCTTAACGAAATAGTCAGAAGTGCGTCTTTCCTGTATTTGTGAATTCTCCAAAAAGTCACTGGAATGGACATTTTCGTATTTTGTCTACAAAAGTTGGCAAACTCCTTCACACATTGAATATTTTTGGATGGCCATCCAGAACTGCTTGGCTTTTGCAATGTCCGGTAACCCCCATAATTACGACCTGCTGACAATTTTGCAGTTTTTTGGTCCATTTCAACCCCTAAATATATGGCGATCATCTTCAAAAAGAATAGGTTTTTATTCTGACCCTCATCTTATCTCCATGCAAAATTTCGTAAGGATCGGGCCATAAATGCGATCTGTATATGATATCCTGATATTCTAACTACTTAGTTTTGTTAGCTGTAGAAATATTACCAAATGTTCAAATCAAAATGAAAATATGCCAAAAATATGACAAAATTAAAAAAATATGAAAAAATTTTACAAAATCAATATTTTCATCTTTAGAGAGATATTTTTATGCGATTTTTTTCGACGTTTTATGTTTCCTGCCAAGAGGTCATTCTGAATTAATGAGAACTGTCGAAATCAGTTCAGCCGTTCTCGACATATAAGAGATTTTTCAAGCATATCTTCTTTGGTAAACATATATATCGCACATATTTTGGATGTTAACATCAATATAAAGATCAGAAGTAACCTTGTCATGGCTTTGTGATTTCGCCGGGATTTAAAATATTCGCGGTTTAATGAAAAATTTTGAATTTTTTCAACAAAAAAGATATTGTCTATTTTACCCGCTAAATATTATCCGATGACCACCCAAATAGGTAGGCTTCTTGCCAGCCCTAAACCCTAGCTACATGCGAAATTCCGCGTCGATTGGTCTATAATTGCGACCTGTAGAGCAAGTGCAAAATCAGGATTTTTTTTCAGTTTTTGGTCCATTTCAACCCCTAAATATTATGCGATCATCACCAAAAGAAATAGGGTTCTATTCTGACCATAGCCCCACCTCCATTTTAAATTTCGTGAAGATCGGACCATAATTGCGACCTGTAGAGTGATTACAAATTAACATGGACAGACGGACAGACGGACGGACGGACATACATAGCTATATCGACTCAGCTCGGCGAGATAGGAAGATCCATATATACTTTCCTATGTGGGAAATCAATATTTCGTGGTGTTACATAATTTTTGGGCCAATCAAACTTATAATACCCCCAACACATAGTGTTGTAGGGTATAAAAACAAAACATTAAGTTTGGCTAGGTAAAAATGAAAACATTTTTTATATAAAAGTATCTGGATTCAAACATGTTCCACTTTAAACTACAAATACGAGTGAGATCGGTAGGAGAATGCAGTTAAAGATTTCAAATACCAATAAAGTGGGTGGTGCCGTTGCATTGGAGCCATACCAAAACGTGAACCTATATAGACATATTTATACTAAAAGGATTTCTATCTGCTGCAAGTTTTAAATACCAAATTTGAAACAATTCCGTGGTTAAATGTGACTAAGATCATTAAAATACAGTGGGTACCGTTATATGATACACAGATCCGTTAGAACACTTGTTTTAAATTGTCAAAATACAGAATATCGGGAGGTACCGTTATATGGGGGCTATACCAAAACGTGGGCCGATATGCCCCATTTGCAATACCAACCATCCTAGGAACAATGCACACACTTGTGCCAAATTTCAAACGGACAAATGTCCTGAATCGGATTTCGTTGAAAGAGGCGTTATTTCGATCAGATACATTTTGGTCATATCAAATTATACAAACCTTCTGTAGCGATATGACTGATGGTATTATACGTATACACTTCCAGTTATTGTAGTATTTTCAGTTTATATGTTAAAAAATATACTAATCTCAACTAATATATACACATGAATAAACCTAAACAAACTCATTCAATGTTTCAGAATGACGAGTTCTGATTGGTGCAAGCCAATTTGCCCCAAATTTTATACTTCAAATAAATTCGCCCTAATTAAAACTTTGACATATCAAGTTTCTAAAAAAGTTGCTTTGTTGTAATTTTCGCCTATGTTGTTACCTGTTATTTCTACAATGGACCCAGCCGTTCTTAACTGATGTGTTACTATACTTATTTACATTTTTTACATATAGATTTAAAGAAGTAGGTGTGGCCAGTTCCACTAACCACAAGTCAAGATCACGTCGTATACTAACTATGATTTTGGCAAATATTAGGATTTTAGGTAAATCGACAAAATGAGCGTAAAATTGGGCGTAGTCACTTTTTCCTTTCATAAAAAACTAAGTCGTGGTAGGACGAACATTTAAAAAAAATTATCCAAATCGTTCCCGCCGTTTTCAACTGATTCTTACCAACGAGCAACAATTGAGTTTTTTATATGTAGATAGATTAAAAAGTAGGCATGGTTAGTTCCTCAGCCCCCAAATAAATACTTAGGGTTGGAGGGAAATTCAACAGAATCTCGTGTAATAATTTTCAAACCGACATCTTCATTATTTGACAAATATAAGGATTTTAAATAAATCAAAATAGTGGACGTAAAAGGAAGCGTGGTCAATATTTTTTTCTTTAAAAACATAACTCGGGGTATGACGAACGTTTGTACAAAAAGTTATGCAAATAGGACCAGCCGTTTTCAACTGATTCCATTACAAACGAACAACAATTGATTTATATGATGTCATTACCTATAATAAAAATTGTGCCGCTTATTTAAGTCAGATCTGTAATCTATTATGCTTTAAAAAAAAGCATTAAAGACTAAAAGTACGGACCGGCAACGCGGACCGGGCCAGCTAGTACATATATATTTTATAGATTTCTGAAACTGTTATACAAAACTCCTTAATGTTATACAACTTTATTCACACATAGTTTAGTTTTTCTTAGTTTCTTAGTTTAGTTTCTTAGTTTTTCTGTTCCGGGATCTTAAAGCAACAAACAAAAATAGTTTTGTTAGTTTTTCTAACTGTTATACTTCAAAACCAAACTGTTATACGGTATATTTTACTCAGAATTGTGCTATTTGATGCAGTATGCCAAGTTGGTGGTTTTCAACAATTTGACACTATCTTATTAGTACCTCACTATTGTGATTTGACTTTCTTTAAATTTCAAATCACAATAATGCATTTTGACAGCAATCTTAGTTAAGGGTGGGTGTTTCTTGTTTATGTGAAGTATTTTTGCTTACGTTTTTCTTTGTTTTATGTTCAAGAGAGTCATGGATGAAATGAAAGGTCTCGAGGGGTACTTTTTAAATATATATGCCTTATATTCCCAAATGATTTCAGATAATCGATTTTTTTTACATTTTCTAAACAACTGAATGGGAAACTGCTGAATTGTACAAAAACTATGATAGCTGCGTCATTAGGGTTCAAATGAAAGGTCTCGAGGAGTACTTTCTGAGTATATATGCCTTATATTCTGAAATGATTTCTGACAATCTAATTTTTCCGATTTTCTAACCAACCTTACTTTGGTTGGAAAATCGGAAAAATCATTTGTGAATATAAGGCATTTATACTTAGAAAGTACTCCTCGACATCTTTAATTTCAGCTGTGTGATTTTCTGTGAAATTAATTTAGGAAAATTGGTTAAATTGTAAAAATCTTTAATATAAAAAACATATTTTTTAATTAATCCCTTGTGCACCAACTCAAAATGCATGTGGTTTTAAAATGTCACTGAAAATATAAAAAATGTATAACTGAATGAACTTTTATATTGGGGAAATGGGAAAACATTGACCTATATAAAATTTGGTCTGCCACAGAAGCTAAAATTCATTGACAAAGTAAATAATGTGATCGTTTAACGGTTTGAATTGTAAATAAAAAATATATTAAATGTAACTGGTACAGTTTTTTGTCGATAGCTGCAAATTGTTGCAAATTATCTCAGTATCTTTGTATTTGTTTTTATTTTTAGCAAATACTGCAAACCACATTAAAGAATCATATTCTGGATGAAGAAATTTGATTTTGTAGTTGTTATAAAATGAAATCAATGAAAAGCTATTTTGAATTTTGTAGATGCAAAGAATCAGCCGCCATAAATAACTCACAACAAATTTTAATATAAACAAACACTCCCCACGCTACCCGCTAGATAAAAGTGAATTGTATTTTTCATAGAACAAAAATATACCAAATGCTCATAAATGACGTTTGTCTAAAATTAAACTGTGAAAATGCTATGACCACATATTAGAGTGTGCCAAACATTCTGACATGTATATTTCAAGAGCAAATATGGAAAATGAAAATGTACAATAGAAAGGCAAGGTAAAGCTACCAGCTGATTAAAAGTTGTTATCTGAGTGTGTCCGACTACTGCCAATTTAGTGTATGTGTTTATTGTTTTGAAAATTTAAACTAAATATTTAAAAATCAGTGGTTGGAAGACACATAGATTACAGGAAACGCATTAAGCATATTAACCAATTTAGCCATGGAGTTGGAAGATTGAACAGTTTGGGTTATATTTTTGAAAGAAAATCTACTTTTATAAGTCGATTTGGATTGACTTTTACCCGGCGTTTACATAAGAAACAAATTGCAATTGCCACTCGTAATGTTATTTCGATTTTTGTATGCCAAATCGTGATACAATTTTGCGCCTGTTAACATAAAAGTTCCGCAACAGAGAGCGACTTGAGATAGTTCCTCTACTGTGTGTTTGCATATTCTTGACGCATAAATGTCTTATAATAACTTGTGACTCTTCTTCTTCCAGCAGCAATTAGCTGTTTTTGATTTCCCGAGGATCCAATCTCTTACAGTTTTCCTACAAAAGGAAACAAAATTACCTTGATCTCTGAGAATGTATTTGCTGAAAAGTATCCTGACAGGCATAAATATGAAATGCAACATGTTAAAAGTCGTTAAGTTTGGCTGGGCCGAAGTAAGACCATCGATAGGAACATTTGGGCTAAGCCCAATTCGTTTAAACCCTTTGAGATACAGAATATCGGGTGGTTATGCCAACACGTGGACGTATATATTTAACACTTATTTTTTTTATTGTTTACAGAACATAATATACCGAATCCCAAACAATTCCGTTGAATTGTGAAATTGTATTTCTTTTATCTTTTAGTGATATTTCCACAAGTACTAATGCTTTTCTTTTATAAATTTCAAGAGAATGTAATTTTTTGAAAATATTCCCCATAAACATACAATCGCCCAAAAGGAGAAACGCAACAGAAACGTTTAGCTCTATTTTCCGTTTTAGCACATTATCCATAGGTCAGATATTCTGAATTCTACAACATTTTAAACACTTAAGATAATTCATCTGTCATTCTAATAACGTAAACACCGTGTTATTATACACCAATCGCCATTAATATACGATGAGTATTACTATTTTTACGCATTCTCCGATGGCCAATCTCGAACTCGCAATCTTCGGTTTTTATTTTGACACGCCCATTCTGTGAATGGGGACGATTGAAAAGTTTTATGTGTCATTTTCTATAATTAGAAATTGTCTTTTGCTTCTGTGGAAGGTACACTCTATTATTTGCGCCTATGACTCGCTATTTGGTTGATGTTCTCGAAATAATGCTTGGCGTGTTGTAGATTGTATCGTTGCTGACGAAACTATTCTAATATAAATTTGTTGGATTTTTTCTTGAGAAATTATTAGCAACGGAAAAGCGAACGTTGAAACAACCGTATCGAGAAAAATTACCTTGGAAGGAAAACATCAAAGGTAAATATCGAGGTGAGATCTGCACGAATTGACATATTTCTTGCCATCTTGCTTTTAATATTTAGTTTTTGATAACATTTGCTGATACTATCAGTTTGTTATTTTGTTTATTTCTTTGTCTGCTGTAGATGTCCGTAGTGCCCCTAATGTTCCGTGATTGGTGGGATGAACTTGAATTTCCAACGCGCACTTCGCGCCTTCTGGATCAACACTTCGGCATGGGCTTGAAGCGAGACGATTTGATGTCATCTATATGGAATAGTCGTCCAACAGTGTTACGATCTGGCTATTTGCGACCATGGCAACGCACATCTGGTTTGCAAAAGCAGGATTCGGGATCCACCCTCAACATCAACGACGAGAAGTTCGAAGTCATTCTAGATGTGCAACAATTCTCTCCGAATGAGATTAGTGTCAAAGTAACAGATAAGTTTGTGATTGTTGAAGCAAAACACGAAGAGAAACAGGACGAACACGGCTTCGTATCGAGACAATTTACCAGACGTTATATGCTGCCCAGTGAGTATTAAATATGTATGTAGGGCGATGGTGTACCCAAAATTCAGTGAAAAAAATTATTTCGAATTTGTCTTGCACTCCGTAAAAATACAAGTTGTGCTTACCCGTGGTCATAGCTAGTAAATAGGTAGAATATTTTTTACACCGCGTTACTTAGATGGTTTCTTTGGATATGCGTTAAATAAATTACCTTAAACGCGAAATATAAGCGTCTGTGTAAATAAGGCTCAAAACTCTTAATGTTCCAAACCTTCATTCAATCATATATTTATTCATGTTGTGTTAGCATACTTTTTTAGTGGGAAAACAAGTAAAGAATGGAATTGTTAAGTTCACTTTTAGAAAAGAGTTTTGTCAAGATCGTTGTTATGGTATGTGAAATCTGCTTTATTAAAAACAATTAAAAAAGCTATAAGTTCGGCTGGCCGAACTTTGAATACCCTCCACCATGTGGAACGAATTTGGCAATTTTCAAAAAAAAAAAAATCTTAAAAATACCGAATGTAGCCGTTATATTTGGGTCTATACTATGAAGTAGACCTGCATAGGCAACATTTCTCATAAGCCATAACAATATTCAAATGCGAAATTTGAAAAAATTGGTGAATAATGTCGCTAAAATCATCAAAATACCGAATAAACAGAGGTACCATTATATAGGTAACATTATATTATATAGAGGTACCATTATATTATATAGTAAAACGTGGATCTGAACAGACAATTTTCTGTAGGCTGTAGTATCCATTACGATCTTCAAATACCAATTTTGAAACAATTCCGGCGAATAATGTCGCTAAAATCACCAAAATACCAAATACCGGGAGGTGCCGTTATATTGGGTCCATACGAAGACGTGGACCTGCACAGACAATTTTCTGTCTTAGGCTGTAGTATCCATTACGAACTTCAGATATCAAATTTGAAACATTTCCGGTGAATAATGTCGCTAAAATCATCATATCGTGGCTATACGAGGACATGGACCTGCACAGACAATTTTCTGTCATAGGCTGTAATATTCATTATGAACTTCAAATACCAAACTTTACACATTTCCGCTGAATAATGTCGCTTAAATTAGTAAAATACCGAAAATAGGAAGGTATCATTATATGCGGGCTATACCAAAACGTGGACCTATATGGCCCATCTTCAATACCAAAAGTCCTGCAGACATAATATACATTTGAGTAAAATTTTTTCAAACTACTTCATTTCGTTCGGAAGCCAGAGTGATTTCCACAGACGAACAGACGGACGGGCATCGCTAAGTCGACATAGAATTTTATGCTGATCAACCATATTCCAAATTCAGTAACACAACTACAGTGTACATGAAGTCTGCAACAAAAGACAACTAATCATTGTCATAGAAATTTTGTTTCTGATGTACATTTTTCGTTAAATATGCATAGATAATTTACTAGCTGGCCCGGTCCGTGTTGCCGGCCAGTAGGTTTTGTCTGTTATGCATATTTGTTAAAGCATATTATTCATAGATATGACTGATATGATGGCAAAATCAGGAGGTACCTTTATATGGGCACTACTCCGAAACATTGACCCACATTGAAATCTTTCTTCTAGATGACAAATAGAGGCCAAATCAAAAGTATAGCAGGGAAAATATAGCTTGTCAAACTGAAAAAAAATTCGCTTGATTTAAATAAGTAAAAATAGTTTTATCCACCTCATAATTGAGGGCAGAAAGATTTCAGAATAGTCAAATATAATTACTATTTTACATCCATTACAGTAAGATGGGAATTAATTATACCCTACAACACTATGTGTTGGGGGTATTATAAGTTTGATTGGCCCAAAAATTATGTAACACCACGAAATATTGATTTCCCACATAGGAAAGTATATATGGATCTTCCTATCTCGCCGAGCTGAGTCGATATAGCTATGTATGTCCGTCCGTCCGTCTGTCCGTCTGTCCATGTTAATTTGTAATCACTCTACAGGTCGCAATTATGGTCCGATCTTCACGAAATTTAAAATGGAGGTGGGGCTATGGTCAGAATAGAACCCTATTTCTTTTGGTGATGATCGCATAATATTTAGGGGTTGAAATGGACCAAAAACTGAAAAAAATCCTGATTTTGCACTTGCTCTACAGGTCGCAATTATAGACCAATCGACGCGGAATTTCGCATGTAGCTAGGGTTTAGGGCTGGCAAGAAGCCTACCTATTTGGGTGGTCATCGGATAATATTTAGCGGGTAAAATAGACAATATCTTTTTTGTTGAAAAAATTCAAAATTTTTCATTAAACCGCGAATATTTTAAATCCCGGCGAAATCACAAAGCCATGACAAGGTTACTTCTGATCTTTATATTGATGTTAACATCCAAAATATGTGCGATATATATGTTTACCAAAGAAGATATGCTTGAAAAATCTCTTATATGTCGAGAACGGCTGAACTGATTTCGACAGTTCTCATTAATTCAGAATGACCTCTTGGCAGGAAACATAAAACGTCGAAAAAAATCGCATAAAAATATCTCTCTAAAGATGAAAATATTGATTTTGTAAAATTTTTTCATATTTTTTTAATTTTGTCATATTTTTGGCATATTTTCATTTTGATTTGAACATTTGGTAATATTTCTACAGCTAACAAAACTAAGTAGTTAGAATATCAGGATATCATATACAGATCGCATTTATGGCCCGATCCTTACGAAATTTTGCATGGAGATAAGATGAGGGTCAGAATAAAAACCTATTCTTTTTGAAGATGATCGCCATATATTTAGGGGTTGAAATGGACCAAAAAACTGCAAAATTGTCAGCAGGTCGTAATTATGGGGGTTACCGGACATTGCAAAAGCCAAGCAGTTCTGGATGGCCATCCAAAAATATTCAATGTGTGAAGGAGTTTGCCAACTTTTGTAGACAAAATACGAAAATGTCCATTCCAGTGACTTTTTGGAGAATTCACAAATACAGGAAAGACGCACTTCTGACTATTTCGTTAAGGCGGATTTCGTTGAAGAATATAGTCAAATGTCTGTATCTGATATAGATGCGTTTCAGTCAAAAACCAATAATAAATGTTAATCTTTTGCCACTTCTGAGAGATTATAGGTCTTTGGGAAATATTGGTTCCAGATCTAGGAAGACCATTTAAGTGCAACATCTACCAATAAATTGGAAATGAGCAAATTAGTTTAAGTTGCTATTATTCGAAAATTAAAGAACGAAACCTGATGGTTTTCTTTTATTATTTGTCACAATATCTTGTGGAATTCTTTCGAGTATCTTGCCTATGTAAACTGTATCGTTTATTATAGTGTTGTAGGGTATTCAACGGTCGGCCCCGCTCGACTGTAGCCTTTGCTTACTTGTTTTCATCATAGTATAATTCAATGACGATTCAACAAATATTTGGTCCCGTGCTACACCCTTGTATTTGTAATTTGTTCATGTTTCCACAATTTATTTCATATAGAGTACATCCCAAATCTACGTTCCCAACCAATATTATCTTGGGGTTACAAATTCAGTAGAATACAAAATTTTCTTTTCCGACCACACATTAGATGTGAAAGTGGACTTGGGGATACTCCAATGTGGGGACTTTACTTAAATAAATTCCTATGTGGCAATTTCTGTATGATGGTTCCCTACCCCAGGGTAGCATAAATACAATTTTTTAGCCAAATCAATTGATGAATTTGGTCAAGACCAATATGGGCCCTACTCTGAAAATTTCAAAATTTATGCGAAGAGGTTCTCTACACCCTTAGAAACACAGATGCCAAATAAGGGCCAAAAAATGAAAAAAGTGACCAAGACGCCAAAAATAGCTCAAATCATACGATGGTTATATAAATATGAAATCGGGTATCGGTACCCTTATCCGTGAGTTCTGATCGATATCGTGATCTGCAAAAGCGGTTTAAGGTATCTTGAACGTTTGGGAAGAATTTCTGGAAGGATAGAAATCCTCTTCTTACTAAAAGTCCCATTCGTTCTACTATTTTGCACCCTTAAAATTTGGTATTTTACTGATTTTACTCCCAAAGTATTTTGCATTTTGAGCTCTCATTGGACGGATGATTGTCACATGAAAGAAGTAGGTCCATGCTTTGAAATGAGCCCCATTTGGCTTTTTCGGTCATTTTTGTTTGTTTAAATGTGTTCGCATCTTCCAGCTGAACTACGATGTAGGCCCTGGAGTTAAAAGGTAGATGTCAGTTGAAATCCTATTTCGCACTTATTTCATTTTTTTTGTGAAAAATTGTACATAGTGAAAAATTATTCTTTATTTTGTTCAAAAAAAAAAAAAAAAAAAAAAATACGCTGAATTCAATATGATAATACAAATTGAAAAAAAAAAAATGACAAAAGAAGAATAACAAATTGAAAAAATCTTCAACTTGTTCGCTGATTTTTTACAGCAAATGTTTAAATATCCTTACAAAGTTTGTCAATAGAATGTATTATTATTTTAAAATTCGATTCCATTGAATTTTTTTTTGATATTTTCCCGATTTGAGAATTTTTGCACATAGTTCGGTACTACACTTCCATGTAACCCGCCATCAATTTCAGTTCTCAAGAAATCAAGTCAATGAAATAAATTGGTATTAATATTCGAATTCAAAAATAAACAAGTAAGCAAAGGCTACAGTCGAGCGGGGCCGACCGTTGAATACCCTACAACACTATAATAAACGATACAGTTTATATAGGCGAGATACTCGAAAGAATTCCACAAGATATTGTGACAAATAATAAAAGAAAGCCATCAGGTTTCGTTCTCTAATTTTCGAATAATAGCAACTTCAACTAATTTGCTCATTTCCAATTTATTAGTAGATGTTGCACTTAAATGGTCTTCCTAAATCTGGAACCAATATTTCCCAAAGACCTATAATTTCTTAGAAGTGGCAAAAGATTAACATTTATTGGTTTTTGACTGAAACGCATCTATATGAGATACAGACATTTGACTATATTCGTTAACGAAATAGTCAGAAGTGCGTCTTTCCTGTATTTGTGAATTCTCGAAAAAGTCTCTGGAATGGACATTTTCGTATTTTGTCTACAAAAGTTGGCAAACTATTCCACACATTGAATATTTTTGGATGGCCATCCAAAACTGCTTGGCTTTTGCAATGTCCGGTAACCCCCTTTCAAATGTGCGTGAGGATCGGGCGATAATTATGACCTGCCGACAATTTTGCAGTTTTTTTGGTCCATTTCAACCCCTAAATATATGGCGATCATCTCCAAAAAGAGTAGGCTTATATTCTGACCCTCATCTGATCCCCATGCAAAATTTCATTAGGATCGGGCCATAAATGCGATCTGTACATGATATCCTGATATCCTAACTACTTAGTTTTGTTAGCTGTAGAAATATTACCAAATGTTTAATTCAAAATGAAAATATGCCAAAAATATGACAAAATTGAAAAAATATGAGAAAATTTTACAAAATCAATATTTTCATCTTTAGAGAGATGTTTTTATGCGATTTTTTTAGACGTTTTTTCTTTCCTGCCAAGAGGTCATTCTGAATTAATGAGAACTGTCGAAATCAGTTCAGCCGTTCTCGACATATAAGAGATCTTTCAAGCATATCTTCTTTGATAGATCAATATATCGCACGTATTGTGCTATATATCCGATTAGTTGGATGTTAACATCAATGTAAAGATCAGAAGTAACCTTGTCATGGCTTTGTGATTTCGCCGGGATTTAAAATATTCGCGGTTTAATGAAAAATTTTGAATTTTTTCAACACAAAATATATGGCCTATTTTACCCGCTAAATATTATGCGATGACCACCCAAATTGGTAGGCTTCTTCCCCGTCCTAAACTCTAGCTACATGCGAAATTCCACGTCGATTGGTCTATAATTGCGACCTGTATAGCTACTGCAAAATCCGACATTTTTTCAGTATTTGGTCCATTTCAACCCCTATACATTTGGCGATCATCTCAAAAAGAAATAGGGTTCTATTCTGGCCCGACCCCGACCTCCACTCCAAATTTCGTGAAGATCGGGCCATAATTGCGACCTGTAGAGTGATTACAAATTAACATGGACAGACGGACAGACGGACAGACGGACGGACGGACATACATAGCTAGATCGACTCAGCTCGGCGAGCTAGGATGATCCATATATACTTTCCTATGTGGGAAACCAATATTTCGTGGTGTTACATAATTTTTGGCCCAATCAAACTTATAATACCCCCAACACATAGTGTTGTAGGGTATAAATATAAAAAACACTACAAATGTACATTAAAAAAAGTAAGTCAAAATGAAAAAAAAAAAAATCATGCAAAATAAAACATTACTATTGTACATTTCAAAAGTCAAAATGAAAATTTTAATATATCTTACGCGATTTTTTTTTTTTTTTGATATTATCGTTTTCGGACAGGAGACGATTCCGAATTTGTATGAAGTTAAAATCAGTCCAGAGGTTCTTAAGTTATAAGCGTAGTAACTAACACAACTTTCTTTTATATATATAGAGTTGAAAATGGGAGTAGAATTAATTATTAAAATTTTTTAATTGGAAACAAAACAAAGTTTTTGGCACGAATTTGAAAAAGGATATTCTGGGAAAATATACCTAATCTTATCTCTTAAATAAGGAGATTGTATTTCAACAATAGTGCTAAATTTGTTTGGTACAATGTCGTCTGCATTTTTTGAGAAACAACAATGCAAACATTATATTGAACTCCCACAAAAATTATTTATTTTAGGTGACGTCAATCCCGATTCTGTGACATCATCCTTGTCGTCCGATGGTCTCCTGACTGTAACTGCACCCATGAAGAAATTGCCTCCTCCGGCTACTGAACGAGTAGTACCGATTTCGCAAACTGGACCCTCGTCTAAAGAAGATAAAGAAAAGAAGGTTGAGACTACTACTGCCTAAATGGGACTATAATCAAAATCATTGAGACTACAACCAAAATTATTGTATAGACTGCTTCTTTTATACTTTTTTACAAACATTTTTGACTTTTGGCACCTGAATAACCTTTTTGTAACATGTATATTTGTACATTATTTAATTCAATAGAACAGGTTTGAGATTTATTTGTTGGAATAACTTAGCTATTTTGTTTTTCAAAATATGCATATCTACTTCTATTGTTGCTCTTCTAAAACAAATAATAAAAGTTCTGAATGAATAATAAGATGCATGCATACTATAGACATGTGGAACAGTTGCAATGTGGCTTAGTTTTTAGAATACAATCATTTTGTTAACAATCGGAAGAATTGCTGTTTAAAAAAAATAAAGCAACGGTCCTTTTGAGCTTCGCTACTTCGTTCATACCAAGACAGATGTATCGACAAGTGCCGGTAAAATTAGTTAGGTTAATTTATATGGGAACTATACGAACATTTTAACCTGTGTTGCAAACGAAATTACAAACTTGGTATAATAACAAGTAAAAAGACTTTAAAACCTTATAAAACTATATGGATTCAAATTTGTTCCACTTTTCAATACAGTAGCTGGAGCCATTGTATGGAGGCCATACCAAAACGGAAACCTATATAGAGAATTTTTTACAACAAGGATTAATTAATTACGACAAATAAATACCGAATTTCGTGGGTAAATGTGCCTAGAATTTTCAAAACACCAAATATCAGTGGGTATCGTTATATGGAAAACGTTGACCAGTAATTTTTTTGACACCGGTTGTAGAACCCATTATGGATTACAAGTACTAAATTGTATACAAATCTATTAGAATATGTGGCCTAAATCGTCAAAATACTGAATATCCGAAAGCACATATGCGCTACAGGAAAACGTGGACATAAATATTCAATGTTCTGGTACCGGAGCCAGAACCCTTTACGAACTACAGATACAAATTTTTAGGCAAATCTGTGGTAAAATGTGGCTACAACCATGATACAATAAAAATGTAAGGTAGAGCTACCAGCTGATTACAATTTTTTTTCTAAGTGTGCCCGACTTCTGCCACTTTTGTGTATGCATTTATTATTTTGAAAAAAAACAAGTAAGCAAAGGGTACAGTCGAGCGGGGCCGACCGTTAAATACCCTACAACACTATAATAAATGATACAGTTTATATAGGCCAGATACTCGAAAGAATTCCACAAGATATTGTGACAAATAATTAAAGAAAACCATCAGGTTTCGTTCTCTAATTTTCGAATAATAGAAACTTGAACTAATTTGCTCATTTCCATTTTATAGGTAGATGTTGCACGTAAATGGTCTTCCTAGATCTGGAACCAATATTTCCCAAAGACCTATAATCTCTCAGAAGTGGCAAAAGATTAACATTTATTATTGGTTTTTGACTAAAACGCATCTATATGAGATACAGACATCTATATGAGATACAGACATGGCCATCTAGAACTATTTGGCTTTTGCAATGTCCGGTAACCTCCATTCAAATATGCGTGAGGATCGGGCGATAATTACGACCTGCTGACAATTTTGCAGATTTTTGGTCCATTTCAACCCCTAAATATATAACGATTATCTCCAAAAAGAGTAGGCTTCTATTCTGACCCTCATCTTATCCCCATGCAAAATTTCGTAAGGATCGGGTCATAAATGCGACCTGTATATGATATCCTGATATCCTAACTACTTAGTTTTGTTAGCTGTAGAAATATTACCAAATGTTTAATTCAAAATGAAAATATGCCAAAAATATGACAAAATTGAAAAAATATGAGAAAATATTACAAAATCAATATTTTCATCTTTAGAGAGATATTTTTATGCGATTTTTTAGACGTTTTTTCTTTCCTTCCAAGAGGCCATTCTGAATTAATGAGAACTTTCCGCTAAATATTATCCGATGACCACCCAAATTGGTAGGCTTCTTCCCCGCCCTAAACTTAGGATCATATTTTTGAGAGAATATCCAGGCATTTCATTCAACCTTCGCACTATTTGACTCATTTTAAAAAATTAACAGAAAATATCAATTAAAACCACTTGTCTGACAGAAAGCGGACATAGCCTCAGGGCTGTATTTCTGTAGTTTTATGAAGCTGTTCTACCTTCTTATTGTACCATGGCTACAACTATAAAAATATCGAATATCGGGATACATACAATGTTTCGCCATCGAAGCTAGACCCCATTATGAACTACATTTCACTATATCTATATTTTTCAACACCAACTATCCTAGACATAATACAAACTACAATGCGAAATTTTCTAGGTCAAATGACAAACGGAATGACAAATTTAATATACCCTCCTTCATAAGGTGGAGGGTATATAAATCAAAGTAATTAATGAAACAACATTGTGGGCATGACATAATTACAGAGTGTAGAACAAAGCTATCTCCTAAATACAAATGTTTCCTTTTGGTGCCCCTATTCTGCCAAAACATATACACAGTTTGAATATTTGTGTATATTGTTTTGAATAAATAATAAATAATAAACTTTAACGGGCAACAAAATGTATAATTTGGGGATTAGACAATATTGTCCTATCTTGTATTCAAAATTTTGGAAAACCCCCCGATATTTCATTCATGTCTTGTGAGTTTTCCTCAATATAATAATTCTGTGAAAAAATATAAAATAAACAAAACCAATTGTTGCACGTTTTAAAGTCTATTTAAGACAATGAGACTCCAGTACAGAGTTGCATTTTCCTACTTTATTTGAAGTTGAGCAACCTTTCTGATTGAGCTATTATTGTGGGCAAGTATTTGATTTTGCAAAAAAATGTATTTACCCTCCTATATTTTAACAAGTAAAAAAGCTGTAAGTTCGGCCGGGACGAACTTTGAATACCCTCCACCATTTGGTACAAATTTGGCAATTTTCAAAAAAATAAAATCCGTTAAAAATTCTGTTAAAATCTTAAAAATAACGAATATAGCCGTATATAAGGGTCTGTAAGACGACGTGGACCTGCATAGGCAACTTTTGTCACAAGCTATTGCAATATTCAAATGCGAAACTTGAAAAAAATCTGTTTATAATGTAGCTAAAATCATCAAAATTCCGAATATAGGGAAGAACCATGGGAGTTGTAAAACGTGGACCTGCACAGACAATTTTTTGTCATAGGCTGTAGTAACCATTACGAACTTCAAATGCGAAATTTGAAATAATTCCGGTAAATAATGTCGCTAAAATCATCAGAATACCGAATATCAGGAGGTATTGTTATATGGGGCTATACAATGAAGTGGACCTACGTGGCCCATTTTCTGTTTTATGCTGTAGTATCTATTACGAACTTCAAATACCAAATTTGAAACCATTCTGGTAAATAATGTCGCTAAAATCATCAGAATACCGAATATCGGGGGGTACCGTTACATAGGGGCTATACGAACAAGTGAACCTACATGGCCCATTTTCTGTTTTATGTTGTAGTATCTATTACGAACTCCAATTACCAAATTTGAAACAATTCCGGTGAATAATGTCGCTAAAATCATCAAAATACCGAATATCGGGAGGTACCGTTATATGGGAGCTATACGAAGAAGTGGACCTACATGACCCATTTTCTTTTTTATGCTGTAGTGTCTACTACGAACTTCAAATACCAAATTTGAAACAATTCCAGGAAATCGGGAATTGTTTCAAAGTTGGTACCGTTATAAAGGGGTTATACGAAATGTATATTTCGAGGTGTTACAAACGGAATGACAAACTTAATATACCCTCCATACTATGGTGGAAGGTATAAAAAGTACCACACATATTTTATTGTTATTAGAAATTTAACAATATTCTGTTGAAAATGTAGTTAAAATTATCGAAATACCGAATATTAGGTGCTACCGTTATAATGAAACGTGAATATCCATACATAATTAGCTGTCATAACCTATGAGTTATTGCGAACTCCAAGTACCAAATTTTAAACTATTTCGTTAAAAAACTAAAATGATTATCGTTCGGTCCCACGCCTCTCACACCCGCCCCTGCCGACCGAGGGGGCAACCTCCCTATAACGTAGAGAGCGCGTACACACCAAAGTCCGGACCAAGGCGGGTTAGCAATGGTTTTACACCGGCTACAGAAACTACATCAGCCAGTGGTTAAAATACAAAAGACATTTTAAAAGTCACACACAGATTAGTAAACATAAATTTACAAAGCAACAATCTACAAGCACTGCGCATTGGCCACGTCTACTGTTCCGCATAGGGATTGTAGATCAGATGCCAGATGATCAAGCAGCTTGATGAAGTAAAACAAACATTATATAACATGTACATCTGGTGCTCAAAGGCGAAGTTCTACTGGTTCCGCGGAGGGAGTTGTAGATAATATGCCGTAAAAATGAGCTTATAGAGTTAAGAAGTCATAAATATAAGGTTACATAAACAAAATATTAGCATAGACATAGCACAACAAAAATTACATATGCAGAATACAATTTTTTATTGTGTTCAAGGGACTATATAAGCAAATAGTGTTACATAAACTGTTATAAATTACACAAAGTGATCTCAGTGGGCTATTAAGTTCATAATTTCTTCTTGCTATGGACAATTTTAACGGTTCAAAATTGCGAGTTCTACGAAAGGGAACATTATAGTTTATTTCACCAGTGAGAAAAGGGGAATCAATCAATCCACGTAATAATTTTATGATAAATAATGCTCTTAACATAAAACGTCTTTTTTCAAGAGTTGGAAGATCGATTAACATTAAACGACTCTCGTATGGCGGAAGAAGTTCAGAGGGGTTCCAATTTAAACCACGCAAAGCGAAAATTAAAAACTGAATTTGTACCGATTCAATTTTATCAGAATAATATTTATAAAATGGACTCCATAATATACATCCATATTCTAATACTGGACGAACTAGACTAACAAACAATCTTTTGGTTACGTAAGGGTCATTAAACTCTTTTGACCAACGCTTGATAAAGCCTAGTAAAGATTTAGCTTTATAAACACAAGAATCAATGTGTAAATGAAACCGTAGCTTAGGATCTAAGATTACGCCCAAATCAACGAAAGATTCAACATTATCCAATTTATAAGAGCCAATATAATAGTTAGATAGTAATGGCTGATTTCGAAATAGCGACAATTTTTTGCATTTTTTTAGATTAAGAGACATACCATTCGCACTACACCAATTTACGAAGGTGTCTAAATCATATTGTAATGAAATTGCATCGTTAAGTGAGTTAATGTGAAGAAACAGTTTCACATCATCAGCGTACATCAGAATTTTAGAAAAACGAATAATTTTCGGAAGATCGTTCAGGTAAAGAACAAATAGTAGTGGACCCAAGTGACTTCCCTGCGGTACACCAGATGAAACATAAATATTTTTCGAAGATGTATCATTAAAGAGAACCTTTTAGGTGCGACATTCTAAATAGGAGGATATCCAGTTTAACAGTGATGTTGGGAAACCCATTAGATCTAATTTAAGGAGCAATAACTTGTGCACTACCGTATCAAAAGCTTCTAAAATCCGTATAAATTACATCAGTCTGCTGTTTACTAGCAAAACCGCTATGTACATGACAAACAAATTCTAAGAGATTAGTTATTGTAGATCTACCTTTCATGAATCCATGTTGAAAAGGTGAAATTATAGATTTTAGGTAGTGAGATATCCTACGTGAAACTAAAAGTTCGAAGAGTTTGGGAATAGCGCTTAATTTAGCGATACATCTATAATTATCGACTAAACTCCTATTTCCTGATTTATGAAGAGGAATGACAAAGCTCGACCTCCAGTAACATGGAAAATAACCTTTCATTAGGGAAAAATTAAAAATTTTAGTGAGCGGCACGTGAAGCACATCAGCACAAGATTTTAGAATAAACGTTGGAACGCCATCAGGACCAGGGGAGAACGAAGAACGTAATGCTTTTAACCCAGAAAAAACTTCATCTTCTGTTAGGATAATACGAGGAAAATAGTTTAGTTTCTCGATATTGTAGTTATAAACACCGTTAAAAGTGTTCGACGTATAAGATGATTGAAAAAAATCGGCAAATAAATTAGCAATATCTAAGTTATCACTAGATTCAATACTACCAAATTTCATACGACTTGGAAATTTTTGTGCTTTCTTTTTAGAATTTACAAATTTGAAAAAGTTTTTGCGATTATGCAACAAGTTTTGTCTCATTTTTATTAAATGTTGAGAATAACATTTGGAATTTTCAGAGTTGTATTTATGCCTTGCAGAAGAATACTTTGAATAGTTCAATGCCGTATTCGATTTTTTAAATTTTTTGAACAATCTACTTTTTAAATTGCGCAAACGTCTCAGTGCAGGCGTAAACCAAGCGAATTAGATAAAGCGGAATTAAGTTGCTCGTAGAATGTTGAGACACTGGAGTCAATGTCGTCACTTATACGCCATATAGTGTTTGATAGAAGAGTGCGAAGTTCAATAAGGTTTGTTTTTCCAAAGTTACGCCTTTTAATTAAAGCATTAGTAGATAAAAATTTAGGTGAAGATGTCTTTAATTCGAGATTTATCAACAGCGTCGGATGATAGCTGTCCTCAGGAAGTACAAAGGGAGAGACACTGCAAATCGAAATATTCAACGACGAAGAGAAGACTAAATCCAATACTCTGTCTTTGATATTTAAAATATCATTAACTTCGTACAAGCAGGATTCAAATATAATATCCCAAAAGGCATCAAAACCAATTGGGTATGACGAGGGAACATAATCTACAATATTCTCACCTGAGATCCAAGAAACACCAGGAAGGTTAAAGTCGCCCATACATATTAACGAAGAATTATCCGTTAGTAAAGAAGAAACTTTAGAAATTAGACTAGCATGGTTTATATAAATTTCAAGGCCAGAATTAGGAGCAATATAAGAACAAGTTAAGAATACGGTATTACCTGTGACATTTAGTTTAGCGCAGACAAATTCACTACAGGATTTCAGAGAACACCTCAGTGTCAAGAACATCCGATTTTAACCATGTTTCAGTAAAAGCTATTATTTTAAATTCACAAAAGAAGCTTTTAAGGAATACGTTTCTCAGTTTAGTATTTAATCCTCTAACATTTTGGTAGAGGATCCCACAGACATCAATTAGTTTTTTGATGCTGGTAAGGTATTCACAGATCTAGTAGAGCGTTCTCTGAACAAAAATTCTTTTACCAAGGTATCTTTGGGCCAGAATGAACTACTAACAATAATGTTAAATAATTTGGGGGGAACAGTTATTTTGAATGACGAAATATCACGCTGTTGAGAGGAACGAAATTTAAAGATGTTTAAATTTAGATCAGTTACATCGTTTAGATTTTATTTTATATAGCTGCGAATGTTGTCAGTGGAAGTATCAGGATGAAGTCTAGATACAAATACTGTTTTACGCCGTTCTACAACGATAAGAGTGTTAGAAGTGGAGGGATCAACGCCATTTACAACCGCGGAAGAGTTTGTAGGAGTTATAGTTGGAGCCTGCACGACTACTGCAGGTGGTTTAGCTTTTTCGCCTTTTGAAGAGTTAATGCTTGCAGGCGCAAAATAATAATTTTAACAAAAAATGGGAAAAAAACTGAATGAAACGCGAAAACTTCACACAATTGGAATTTAAATAAATTCAATTATTTGGAATTTCACTGTTTAGCACTTGTAGAGACACAAAAACACGGTAAAATTAATTTATATATAAGATGGTTAATCGACACACAGAAAAACACTTGTAAGCGAGCAGAGTTGCCAAACTTATTATGTAATAAATGTAATTAAACACTAAAACGTTCCTCTGTAGTCCTCGAATAACGTTTTACTTCATGCCTGTCTTAAGAATTCAAACTTAGAATAAACAGCTGAACATATTGGCAAAATCCTGATTCTGATCAAAAAAATTACATTTATTTCCGACCAAATATTCTACCATAACAGAAAACTAAAATATAAGCCATTTCCCTACGAAACTTTTAAGGTAATAATGATAAATCTGGGAATCTGTGGTATATATAGAAGTGTAGAGGCAGTGACAGCTTGGATGGCCATTAATGAATAAATTGTGTAAATTATTAAAAAATGAAAAATATAATATTTTATACCATTATAAGAAAAGGCTTAATATAATATTACATTCGTTAGCTTATTCTACAACTACAAGTATAAGCTTATAAATAAGGAATCAATTTCGATTGTTCTATATTTGTTACGCAAACATTTTTCAATGTTAATTGGCTTATTGTAATATTATTCTGAAGTCATATTGGTACGTTGGGTACATGTGTACAGGTTTTTTATGTGTATGTATTGCTTTGAATAATAAACAAAAACAAATTAAAAGTTTTAAATTCTGTTCAAATTTAAATTCATATTACAGCTTTGGGGAAGAACAAATGTTTCCGTTTTGGAATGAAAAATTATTGCAATTGCGTTAGAACTCGTTGTTTTGAAAAATCCATGTCGTTCCATTGGTGTTCTTTTATAAAAATCAAGCGAAAAAAGTGTCAAATAGAAAAAACAACTTATTGCTGTTATTGGTAATTTTGAAATTACAAGACTCTAGTTTCAGGGTTGTGTTTTTCAAATTTAATAATTCTGCCCTACCTTGTAATTATTGTGCCATGAGAACAGTATGAAAATCGACAAAATGACGATTTTGCAATATTTCTTCAGTTGAATTCAGTCAAATTGGCCTTCATTTAATAGCAGAAAACTTTCAGTGTAAATTTTCGTTTAGGTACAGAATCCATATATCAGGCATTGTGAAGATTTTGAAACATTTTCAGCTGGTTATTCCGGGTTTTGATTCTAAAGTAAAAAGTTATTCGAGGTAGCAAGAGGAACTAACAGTGCCGAGAAAGTTTCCTCGAGGTCATATCAATCATTTTTGTATGATAGATATGACAAGATAAATAAATTCGTCTTCCTAATTCAATCATGCCAAGACAATATATATTACGTGTGTTAAGTGCCATATTTTATATAGATCATATATAATCCATTACTTTTGGCGTTCCTAGTCACGTAAAAACAGTTATGTGTTCCATATCTTATGAACATGACTTTAATTGATCTTGTCTTAAGCTTAAACATATAAGAAAAGAGATTTTAAACTGTTCATCTTAAGAAAAGGTTTTCGACGTTGTTAGTCATTGTGTAGTCCTCGATTGTTGTTTTATTTTAAGTCAGTCTTTAAGGATCAGCCTGAAAAATGTTGGAAAATCTTCACAATACCTGCTATATGTATTTTGTATAAAACGACATCTAACGCTGACAATTTTCTGCAATTAAAATAAGGCCAATACTATGACTTACGAGGCTAAACCTTAATTTGTACAATCTCCTTTGAAAATTATACCATCCAAAATGCGTACGCTCACTTTTAAGGAAAAAAATAATTTGTCAATTTATGGATATAAAATAAAAAACTGAAGCAAACCAACTATAATTTATTTTATTTTACTTTTATATTTTCAACGACGAATTCCACTATTTACTTACTTTAAATCTTTTATTACATTACGTTTTAACTAATCTTTGTAAATATTTGAATTCAACAGTTAAAATGTAACCATGTAGTACCATAAGTTCAAATCTCTGATCCCTACTAAAATCCCTAATTTTAAGCTACTGTAGATTTAAGCAGTGAAATGTGTATAAAAGAAGAATGATTTGCAAGAAATCATCCATTCTTCTAGTGATCATCGAATGCTTTACATCAGATAACCCACGCTTGTCCAAGTTGATGGAATTGATTGATTCAATTGAGTGATTTATTGAATGAAGCCGTAAAATCTACGCCAACGTCGTGTTTCAAAACTGTAATTGTATTATTGATGGAAATCATTATGGTAATTGTGCCATGGTTTATTCTCTTATATTCGGCTTGACAGTGAAGAAAACCGGTGGTTGTGTCTTCGCTACAAAATGGACCAATGCAGCTTCAAGTCAAATCTTGGACCTGCTACCATCGTATGAAAAATTTTCAAATTATACGAAACTGACTCCTGATCTTGGCGTTACGTTAAACTGGTCGATTAATATGAGTGGAGAGCGATCATCGGCTGTTAAGGCGGCCCACACCATCACCATGGCCGGCGCTTGAGTTCTGGTGACCAACCGAAAGTGCACATTTTTAGCTGACCTATTTGGCAAGTAAACACGATCATTTTGTTTGTTTACAAACTGCTGGACAGCGAATGTTTTCTAATCGGAGAAAACCAAATTCGGCAGTTCACCGCTTTCGGCCGAGCGAAGCAACTCTTTAGCTCTTTTGAGTCTATTTTCTTTCTGTTGCGGTGTAAGTTTTTGCATACAAATATTTTTCTCCAAACTTCGCAAAATTTGCGATAGAGTTTTAAATTTGATACAGTCCTAGGGGTTACATGTAGAATCATTTGTACAAAATATGGGTCATGTTGGTCTAGGATTTGGTATAGCCACCATGTAAGGGTATACCACGATTTCAAGTATTTTTATACCCTACAACACTATGTGTTGGGGGTATTATAAGTTTGATTGGGCCAGAATTTATGTAACACCTCGAAATATCGGTTTCCCATATAGGAAAGTATATATGGATCTTCCTAGCTCGCCGAGCTGAGTCGATCTAGCTATGTATGTCCGTCCGTCCGTCTGTCCGTCTGTCCATGTTAATTTGTAATCACGCTACAGGTCGCAATTATGGCCCGATCTTCACGAAATTTAGAATGTAGGTGGGGTTAAGGTCAGAATAGAACCCTATTTCTTTTGGAGATGATCGCATAATATTTAGGGGTTGAAATGGACCAAAAACTGAAAAAATTCCTGATTTTGCAGTTGCTCTACAGGTCGCAATTATAGACCAATCGACGCGGAATTTCGCATGTAGCTAGAATTTAGGGCGGGGAAGAAGCCTACCAATTTGGGTGGTCATCGGATAATATTTAGCGGAAAGTTCTCATTAATTCAGAATGGCCTCTTGGAAGGAAAGAAAAAACGTCTAAAAAATCGCATAAAAATATCTCTCTAAAGATGAAAATATTGATTTTGTAATATTTTCTCATATTTTTTCAATTTTGTCATATTTTTGGCATATTTTCATTTTGAATTAAACATTTGGTAATATTTCTACAGCTAACAAAACTAAGTAGTTATCAGGATATCATATACAGGTCGCATTTATGACCCGATCCTTACGAAATTTTGCATGGGGATAAGATGAGGGTCAGAATAGAAGCCTACTCTTTTTGGAGATAATCGTTATATATTTAGGGGTTGAAATGGACCAAAAAACTGCAAAATTGTCAGCAGGTCGTAATTATCGCCCGATCCTCACGCATATTTGAATGGAGGTTACCGGACATTGCAAAAGCCAAATAGTTCTAGATGGCCATGTCTGTATCTCATATAGATGTCTGTATCTCATATAGATGCGTTTTAGTCAAAAACCAATAATAAATGTTAATCTTTTGCCACTTCTGAGAGATTATAGGTCTTTGGGAAATATTGGTTCCAGATCTAGGAAGACCATTTACGTGCAACATCTACCTATAAAATGGAAATGAGCAAATTAGTTCAAGTTTCTATTATTCGAAAATTAGAGAACGAAACCTGATGGTTTTCTTTAATTATTTGTCACAATATCTTGTGGAATTCTTTCGAGTATCTTGCCTATGTAAACTGTATCGTTTATTATAGTGTTGTAGGGTATTCAACGGTCGGCCCCGCTCGACTGTAGCCTTTGCTTACTTGTTTTATATTACAGTCTTATTTTTCAAAATAATATTAATATTAGCATTCAGAAAAAGAAAACGTCTTTTCGATAAAATATAAGTATGAGTCCAGGTTTTGGTATTACCCTCATATGAAGGTATCCCATGATTTTCTGGGGTCTTGGTCAAAGTTTTCAATTCACTTGGCCCTCATTTGGCTTCCAAAGGAGTAAAAAGCCTCTACGCAGAAAATTTTCGCAATTTTCCCGAATTTTCGAAGTAGTGCCTATATAAAAGTACCACCTGATTTTAAATATTTCGAGGGTCTCGACCACATTTTTCAATCGATTTGGCTAAAAACGTGTATTTAGGCTAATTTGGGAGTAGAGATCCATCTTACAGAAAATTATTAATTAATGTACATATATTTGTATAGTCCCCATATAACAATACCTCCCAGGTTCACCGATAGTAATGTTTACCGATTGGTGGACAAGCGGATATACAAAAACATAAACGTTTTGTCCGTTAGAGCACAATTTTAGATGTTATGGTAATGCGTGTAAAAAAGTGATTAACTTTGATTATTCTCAAGTCATTTTGCCCTTAATTATGATGTGGACAAAACTAAATGGCACTCATCACGATTTTCTAAACAATGCAAATTCCAAATTACAGCTCATTTGAATGAAATATTTAGGTTTATAACTCTCAACTTAAAGCCTACGGCTGAAAAATAGGGTCAGGTTCTTTAAAACACTTTATATCAACCAGTACGTGAATATGTATTGAAATTCTTGCCATGAGTATTTAGTTCTCTTTAGTTAAGTCATTATTTATAATAATAATTAAGGCATTTATATGAGCCAGATCTGTGAATTATTATGTTTAAAAAATAAGCATAAAACACCATAATCCCGGGTCGGCAACGCGGACCGTGTCAGCTAGTTATAAGTATTAAAAGGAAGCCTTTAAACGATTAAAACACTCCATCTCAGCAGAAGATCGTGCACAATCAATAAACATTTTTTGTACAAGTTGACCAATGACCAATAATCTTAAATACCTTTCTGTGTGTTTTGGTCCAGATCCAATTCCTCTGGCTTTATCTATAAAAATAGCAATCAGCTCAAGTTCAGCTTGTTTTTTTAATCCTAAGGCTTAACTATTGAATTTAGATAGATAGATTGAGATAAATTAACTAGGAAAAACAAAATTTTGAATAATTACGACTTCGAATATACAGCCCTTAAACCAATTCTCATTCCCGGCACAAGAAAGTTTCTTGAAGGAAAGCTATATCAACATCATACTTATTGACGTCTTCGTATAGCTTCCATGTAACGGTTTTCATTTAAGCGGTGTTTTTCGACGGGATTTTTCTTTAGTTGGAGAGTACTAAAACTTAACTGCGTTTGTACTTGTCTTAACGTTTGTACTTGTCTTATTCTCAATTTCCATCGGAATAGGTTGCAATTACAATTTGAGGTTAACATTGTAAGAAATTTGCGGTGACAGGAGATGATGTATTTCACTAATTTTCATTTCATTCTCATAGTTATATAACACGTAATTTATAACCCGCGCTGGGTCAGTTACTTTTAAGTTTTTAAATTGTTAGGAGGTCCTTAGGGTATGCTACAAAAAGTAAAATAAAACAAGTTAAAAAGCAGTAAGTTCGGCCGGGCCGAACTTTGAATACCCTCCACCATTTGGAACGAATTTTAAAATAAAATCCTTAAAAATTCTGTTAAAATTTTCAAAATTCCGAATATAGCCATTATGTTGGTGTCTATACGACACACAGGTATTGTTTGTCATAAGTAATTACCAAATTCAAATTCGGAACTTGAAATAAACGGTGAATAATGTAGCTAAAGTCATCAAAATATCGTATATAGGGAGGTACCGTTATATCGGAGCTGTGCTAAGACCTGGACCTGCATAGACAATTTTCTGTCATAGGCTGTAGCATCCATTACGAACTTCAAATACGACATTTCAAACAATTTCGGTGAGTATTGTACCTAAACTCGTCAAAATACCGAATATAGGGAGGTGCTGGTATATGGTGGCTATACGAAGTCCTGGACCTCCATAGACTATTTTCTGTCAAAGAATGTAGTTCCCATTACGAACTCTAAATCCTTAATTAGAAAAAATTCCGGTGAATAATGACGCTAAAATCACCAAAATACCGAATATCGGGAGGTACCGTTATATGGCGTCTATACGTAGACGTGGACCTGCACAGACAATTTTCTGTATTAGGCTGTAGTATCCATTTCGAACTTCAAATACCAAATTTGAAACAATCCCGTTAAATAATGTCGCTAAAATCAAAATGACTATAAACTTTATAGAAACGAACATGTTAACAAGTTAAAAAGCAGTAAGTTCGGCCTGGCCGAACTTTGAATACCCTCCACCATTTGGAACGAAGTTGACCGAATAGCCGTTTTATTGGGGTCTATACGACGTGGACCTACATAGGCATTGTTTGTTATAAGCCATTACCATATTCAAATTCGAAATTTGAAATAAACGGAGAATAATGTAGCTAAAACAATATCGTATATAGGGAGGTACCGTTATATCGGAGCTGCGCGAAGACCTGGACCAACATAGACAATTTTCTGTCATGGGCTGTAGCATCCATTACGAAGTCCAAATACGACATCTCAAACAATTTCGGTGGGTTTTGTACCTAAACTAGTCAAAATACCGAATATCGGGAGGTACCGTTATATGGTGGCTATACGAAGACGTGTACCTGCACAGATAATTTTCTGTCTTAGGCTCTAGTATCCATTTCGAACTTCAAACACCACATTTGAAACAATTCCGGTGAATAATGTTGCTAATATCATCAAAATACCGAATATCGGGAGGTACCGTTATATGGGGGCTATATGAAAACGTGGACCTACATGGCCCATTTACAAATTTTACGCTGATCAAGAATATATATACTTTGTGGAGTCTGACGTGAGTATTTTGAGGAGTTACAAACGGAATGACAAAGTTAATATACCTTCCATACCGGGCGGTGCCGTTATATGAAGCCTACAGGAAACCATGGAGCAGGGCTGCCGATTTATCGGCATTATGAGTACTTTCCACTCTAAGTTACTTTTTGGAAGCGTTTTGAGTAATTTCATCAAAGAGGACGTTATTAGAGATAATATTCATTTAACAGACTTTAAGGTCAACTTTTTTCTGGATTATTATGTATATTTTGTTTTACATGCAAAATATATTGTTTCCTAAACAGAACTTCTCAAACATTAATTGAACAAAATATTTAGCACATACATTAATTTTTATACAGAACTGGCAAATCAAAAATTGAAATTCTTTGATATTAATATAAATTCATCTAAATTTTTAAAAACTTTTGATCCTTTACAGATTTGTTCACTTTTAATAAAAAGAAGGACAATTTTTAGAATCCGAGTTTAGGGACAATGCCTTTCCCAAAATATGTAATAAAAGCATGTACTAATTTATACGCAATATGAGATCAGTAGAAACAAAGGTGGAGGGTATAAAAATGACCACGTAGAGTTATAACTACGTAATAAAGGTATATATTCCTGATCAGCATCAAATTTAATGATGGACTATCGATATTCGTCCATCTGTGGTAAAGACCGGAAAAAATGAGCTAGAGCTGAACCTATATATATAAAAATCAATTGTTGTTTGTTGGTAACGGAATCAGTTGAAAACGGCTGGTTCGATTTGCATAATTTTTTGTACAAACGTTCGTCATACCCCGAGTTAGGAAAAAATATTGACCACGCCTCCTTTTACGCCACTATTACGATTTATCTAAAATCTTTATATTTGCCAAAATAGTGAAGATATCGGTTTGAGAATTATTACACGAGATGCTGTTTGCTTTCCATCCAACCCTAAGTACTTATTTAGGGGCTGAGGAATTCGCCTACTTTTAAATCTATCTCTCTATATGTAAAAGAAAGTTGTGTTAGTTACTACTCTTATAACATAAAGACCGCCGGTCTGATTTTAACTATTTAGACAAATTCGGAATTGCCTCTTGGCAGAAAAGAATAAAATCCAAAAAAATCGTGTAATAATATGATATTTGAACATTTTTTTTTTTGACTTTTAAAATGTACAATAGTAGTGTTTTATATTGCATATTTTTTTCCATTTTGACTTACTATTTTCGAATGTACATTTGTAGTGTTTTTTTTTTTTTTTTGAATTCTAATATGATGTGTAGGTTTTTTTTGGGTAGTATAAAGCCACAACGGATAAAACTATTATTTATAGATTTTATGTATTTATTCGTAATACCCAATAAATACATAAAATCTATAAATAACAATTTTATCCGTTGTCGCTTTATATGAAAATTCTAAAATCGGGAAAAATCTACAATTTTTCAATGGAATCGAATTTCAAAATAATAGTACATTCTACCGACAAACTTCGTAAGGACCTTTAAAAATTTGCCGCAAAAAAATCAGCGAACCAGTTGAAGATTATTTTTCTTTTTTCTATATTGAAGTGTACATTTTTTTATTGGTTTGAATTCTGAATGAATAATATTACAAATGAAATGAGGGCGCAATACGATGTTAAATGCTTTTTACTCCAGGACCTACATCGTGCTTCAGCTGGAAGATGCGAAGACATTTAAACAAACAAAAATGACCGAAGAAGCGTTATGGGGTTTATTTCAAAAAGTGGACCTGCTTCTTTCATATGACAATAAATTGTCAAATGAGAACACAAAATGCAAAATACATTGGGACTGCAATCAGTCAAATACCGACTATAAAGAACGCAAAATAGAAATTCTACCTAAACATTCAAGATACCTTTAATCGCTTTGGCAGGTCGTGATATGGGTCATAACCCCTGATAACGGAACAACCCGATTTCAAGTATATTCTACATTTTAACCATATTTTTCGTACTAATTTTAGCTTATGTTGATAATTTAAGAAGAAACAATCTTTGCAAAAAATTATCACGTTTTGGTATTACCATCATATAATTTAAGGTATTTTCGGGGTCTTGGCCACTTTTTTCATTTTTTGGCTCTTATTTGACATCTTTGTTTCTAAGGGGGAAGAAAACCTCTTCTTATAAAATTTTTATTTTTCGGAAAAGTGCGCATTTTAGTCTTGAGGCTACCTGGGGTAGAACATCATCTTGCAGATAGTTATCCTCATAGGAATTTATTTAAGTATAGACCCCACATTAGTATACCCCCAAGTCCACTTTCCCAACCAATGTATGGTCAGAAATGAAAATTTGGTATTCTATTGAATTTGTAACACCCAAGAGAATATTGGTTGGGAACGTAGATTTGGATGTACGTCTTTATGAAATAAACTCCGAAATGTCAATCTGGGACTCATTCAGTCGGAAATTGTGGCAGAAACATACCAAAATACGAAATTATAAAGAAACTTTATTGGATCTCCACCGCACAATTTAAATGACAAACAATTAATGCCCATCTTACGGTAATCGGAGCAAAAGAGTATTTTTTTTGGCTATTCTGACAACATTCTGCCTTCAAGTATGAGATGAACAAAACTGAATACCACGCAGTACGAGATTTTAAAAGTTGGAAATACAAATTTCAAATTATAGCTCATTTGAATGCTTTTTACAACATCAAAAATTGAGCTGAATTTTCACATGGGGCTATTATAGATGTTCTTTATCATATAGGTATTTAACACTCAAATTAAAGTCTATAGCTGAAAAATAAGATCAGGCTATTCAAAATATCTAAAACCGACGGTAATTATAATTTTTGCCATGAACATTAATTTATATTTAGACATGGAGTCATTACTCATAATCAAGTCATTACATATAATGAAAATTGGAGGAATTATAATGGAGTCATTACTTATAATCAAAATTGTGCCGCCTACATAAGTCAGATCTGTGATTTATTATGCTTTAAAGACTAAAAGTACGGGCCGGCAACGCGGACCGGGCCAGCTAGTTTTGTATATAAGTCTCATTTGTCTGCCAGTTCGAAGATGGGTTATATCGTATAGCCTCTATATAAAACCAACTCTCCAATCCGGCATTTCTACGATATTAGCGACATATTAAACAAATCAGAATGAAATTGAAAATGGTTGAAGTAGGTTCAAGTTCTGAAAATAAGCACTTTCATAATCGAAAGGAAACTAGTAATTCAATTTTCGATTGGTTACTTCATGGCGGAGAGCATGAAAAGTTCTGCCAGGACAAGCAAAACTGTTTTTTTCTTGCCTTATTTATCGTAAAAACTTATATAAATAAAAGAATCCTACGCCAAATTGCCATGGAATATTGTAAAACAATGCATTGAGACACTGTAACTTTTCAATTAACTTTTATGCCGAAGTGTTTAACATCGATTTTAACACTTGTATGTATGTAGTATATGTATGTACATACATAGCTACACAAAGTTTGAGGTTGTATACAAACACGAATGACAGAGTAGAAATAACTAAGAAGCACTCTGGCATCTCACCTCGAAGCAGATGGTGAGCACAAAGAAATCAAGCGTGTCACAAGATAAGCAAACTTTCGTTTTTACAACGAAACTTCATCGGATGATAACAAAGGGAGGCAATCAATAAAAAATGTTGGCTAGTCACATTCACACATACCATTTTGTCGGGAAATGTTGCTCGCATTAATATGGGTCAGATGTAGCTTGGAAATAATTTATAAACCGGTTTTGTCGATTTGTACAGTCAACTCCGTTTAATTGCCTTTTGAAATATATATCTTTCGGCAAGCTTCCAAACCAAAGCAATTTATGAGTATTACTTTTTTCACTCCGTTTACATCTTCTAGGGTCTATTGCATGTATTCACAATGTAGTCCACATAACTTTATGTGTGTAATTTAAATTTGCCACATGGATTTCTACTATATCTAGAATGATTGGGACGGAATATGGTATAACTTTTCTACAGCTTCCATGGATGGAACCTTCCGTATTTGGATTCAGTTTTTTTTTCGGTATGTTGTATGCACAAACTACAAACTCTTATCAAAGACCGTGAGATATTAAAATAATTGAAAATATTCATGCGGATTGATTTTAACGAAAGTTTACTGTATAAAGGTTGAAGTGTTTCACTTTTCACCTAAGTGAGTGATATGCATACAAAGAAACCAATATGTATTTGATAATTTGTAGTTTTAATACACCACATCTTTGATTCTGCTCTTACTCTAAACGACAACAGTTCTCGTTTACGTTGCAGTCTGAAGACAACATTCGATTTGAACTGTTCAAATCAATAACAATTTAGTGCAAGTGTATAATTTTCAATTAAATTGTTCTAGAAGTCGTAAGTGACAAAATTGAAACATTTCATCAAAGTGATTAACAAATTTTGTTAAAAAAATCGGATTTAAATATACTTACATACAATCGTTAACTTTAATTTTGCGAACTGTTAATGTACTACATGTTGTACAGCAAGTGAATAATCTCGAACTTCTGGTGAGGGACTTTGTATCAACTTGGCAGTGATTTTATAAGAATCAATAAAATGTAATGTAAAATGTTTTCGAACGTGCATCATAAATGCTACGAAGAGTTTGGGGAAGACAACTCGATATTACACGTTAGCTGAAAATTCCGAAAGAAGAGAATAATAATATTCGAGATTGACAAATGACTTTAATAAAGGGTTTTAATAGTCACTTTCTTTTTAATTAGCTTCCTGCAGCATCGACGTTTCAGTTTGACTTATATTACACCAACGCTGTGTTTTAATTTGTGATGTAGCTTTTAATACTGCATTATTGTCGTCAACGCAAAACTGTATTAAAGTAAGTTTGCATACAAAATATTTATCCGGGTTAAGCCTGATTATGAACCAATCACGATAGTTTGACTACGGGAAATATACGCCAAATGTATTGTGATTTGTAAAATATCACGGTTAAAGATTTTGTAAACAAACTCTTTATAACAACCGCTCAAATGTAGATACGTTCTAAGCAAAGCGAATGTTCAATACTCTCCTTTAATATTCAGGGTGAGATAAAAAACTGCAACAAAGTCAAACGCCATAATTTTTACATTTTTTTTTAATTTTAAAATGTAGGAAATAGCATCAAATTTTAAAATAAGTTTAGATTTGTTCGAATTGGTCACCTTTGGCACGAACTATGGCCTTCAAACGGCCAATGAAATCGTCACACGCTACCCGAATGTTGCTCTGCGGTCATTCCATCATTCCCATCCATCATTTTCGTTGCTGTTTGCTTTGTGTTTATAATTGATGAAAAATACTCATTTGGTTCAAATTTGGGGACAAATTCTCGCATTCGATATCGAAAATTTTCGATCGAAATCAACTTTGAACATGTATTTTGGGAATCTATAGTCATGTTCTCCACTTTTTGAAAAAAACAAAGTTTTCAGGAAGGCCATAGGCACGAACTATGTCCTTCAAACGGCCCGAATGTTGTTCTGCGGTATTGTGGTCCATGAAGCGAGGAACCTCATTTTGTAACCATACTGGCGTGGCGCGTGCTGAGTACGATGGTGCTGAGTCCTGTTGGAATGTCCAAAGTCTGCGGCCAAAATGTTTGCGTGCCCAAGGCTTTAATACACGCTGTGTTAATACACCTTCAGCTGACCTCTTTGGCAAGTAAACACGATAATTTTGTTTGTTTACAAACTGCTGGACAACGAGTATTTTCTTATCGGAGAAAACCAAATTCGGCAGTTCAACACTTTCGGTCAAGCGAAGCTACTCTTTAGCTCTTTTGAGTCTATTTTTTTGTGTTGCGGTGTAAGTTCTTGCACTTTTTGGCAGTTCAATGGCTTTACACCGAGCTCACTTTTTAATATTTGCCGAATGGAATATTGCGATATCTTCAGCTCACGAGCCATTTTTCGGCCCATGCGACGCAGGTTTAGATCAAGTCGCTTCTTTACTTTTCGAACCATTTCTGTTGATGTTGCTGTTTTCTTCCGACCACTTACTTGACGTCAGGCCAGTATTACGGTAAAGAGTGATGGTACGAGAACCAAAACATTTATTCACATTTAAATGCTGGAGTGCTCTAACGATAGCCACTTGTGGCTTTCCTGCCAAATATAAAGAAACCACACTATCACGCTTGAATTCCATTAGGAATAACTTTTTTTCTGGAAAATTCTCACCAAAATGTCACTGGAATAATTTTAACGGTTGTCGGACGAGTGGCTTAGAAATGTCAGCAGTCTGAAGTTGGTTGCAGTTTTTTCATCTCACCCTGTATTTACCAACTAAACAACAGGCAACATGCTCCTATTTTTATACAGCCAAATTTACTTGTTTGTCCATTTTTTTCCTACAAGGTTGAATTTTTGGTGTGCGGCAAATTAAAGTAAAAAATTGAAAACCCGTAAAGAAAGGCGAACAGTCGGCTGGGCTGACTATATGATACCATATACCACTATGTACATTAGGCAAAACTACACAACAATTGTGTATTATGGGTTCAGAGCAGTTATAATTTCGAATCCCTTTATATGATATAAGATAATTTTTGGAAAATTTTGAAATGTGCGTGAGGTTCCAGTTATAGAGGACGGATGTATTACTTTCGTTTAATACTAATAACATCACATTTATAGAAAAATGAAATAGACCCCTCTTCAATTTCTACATCTGTATCTTTAGACAACTTTCACCAATCAATTTTGATTTTTTTATCATTAAAAAATTTTCAGATTTTTTAAATGGAATACTTCTTGTTCAATTACATAATCTACAATTCCTGGTTCTTCTCGGCTACGTCTCTGAGAATGGTAACATATTGCTGAGACATAAATGTCATCGTTTCGTGTATAACACGAGTTATTGAGTCCCCTTAATGTCCTCTATCCATTTTGGACGAAGACGTTTTTTGTCATATGTTGTAGTACCAATTACGAACTTTAAATAGGAAGTTTCAAACAATTTCGATAAAAAGTGTTACTAAAATAAACAAAGTACCGAACCGGGGGTACCGTTATGTGGGAGCTATACGACATCGTGGACCGATATAGCTCATCTTCGAATTCAATCTGCCTGCAGACAAGACTAATCTGTGCAAAAGTTTAGCTTCCTATCTTACTTCGCTTTGACTCTAGCGTGATTATAACAGGCGGACAGATGGACTGAGAGGGCTTAATCTTCTTAAAATTTTACGCTTAGCAAGAAAATATATACTTTGTTAGGTCTAAAATTATTATTTCGATGAGTTACAAACGGAATGGCGAATTTAATATACCCTACATATTATCTTTGGCGGAGGGTATAAAAATACATATTAGTGAATTAGAAAATAATGTATTATCATCAGCAAATATTTTTTATACCCTCCACCAAAAAAGGTATGGAGGGTATATTAACTTTGTCATTCCGTTTGTAACTCATCGAAATAATCATTTTAGACCCAACAAAGTATATATATTCTTGATCAGCGTAAAATTCTAAGACGATTTAGCCCTGTCCGTCCGTCTGTCCGTCTGTCCGTCTGTTGTAATCACGCTACAGTCTAAACGAATTAAGATAGGAAGCTAAAATTTTGCACAGATCTCTCTTTTGTCTGCAGGCAGGTCAAGTTCGAAGATGGGCTATATCGGTCCACGATATCGTATAGCCCCCATATAACGGTACCCCCCGATATTCGGTATTTTGATGATTTTACCCACATTTTTCAACGGAATTGTCTGAAAATCCACACAAGGAGTTCTTTGTGGGTACTTTATACCTCGGCAGAGAATTATCTATATAGGTCCACAATATCGTATAGCCCCCATATAACGGTACCCCCCGATATTCGGTATTTTGATGATTTTACCCACATTTTTCAACGGAATTGTCTGAAAATCCACACAAGGAGTTCCTTGTGGGTACTTTATACCTCGGCAGAGAATTATCTATATAGGTCCACGATATCGTATAGCCCCCATGTAACGGTACTCCACGATATTCGGTATTTTGATGATTTTACCCACACTTTTGAACGGAATTGTCTGAAAATCCACACAAGGAGTTCCTTGTTGGTACTTTCTACCTCGGCAGAGAATTATCTATATAGGTCCACGATATCGTATAGCCCCCATGTAACGGTACCCCCCGATATTCGGTATTTTGATGATCTTACCCACATTTTTGAACGAAATTGTCTGAAAATCCACACAAGGAGTTCCTTGTGGGTACTTTACACCTCGGCAGAGAATTATCTATATAGGTCCACAATATCGTATAGCCCCCATATAACGGTACCCCCCGATATTCGGTATTTTGATGATTTTACCCACATTTTTCAACGGAATTGTCTGAAAATCCACACAAGGAGTTCCTTGTGGGTACTTTATACCTCGGCAGAGAATTATCTATATAGGTCCACGATATCGTATAGCCCCCATCTAACGGTACCCCCCGATATTCGGTATTTTGATGATTTTACACACATTTTTCAACGTAATTGTCTGAAAATCCACACAAGGAGTTCCTTGTGGGTACTTTATACCTCGGCAGAGAATTATCTATATAGGTCCACGATATCGTATAGCCCCCATGTAACGGTACCCCCGATATTCGGTATTTTGATGATCTTACCCACATTTTGAACGGAATTGTCTGAAAATCCACACAAGGATTTCTTTGTGGGTACTTTATACCTCGGCAGAGAATTATCTATATAGGTCCACAATATCGTATAGCCCCCATATAACGGTACCCCCGATATTCGGTATTTTGATGATTTTACCCACATTTTTGAACGGAATTGTCTGAAAATCCACACAAGGGGTTCCTTGTGGGTACTTTATACCTCGGCAGAGAATTATCTATATAGGTCTACAATATCGTATAGCCCCCATATAACGGTACCCCCCGATATTCGGTATTTTGCTGATTTTACACACATTTTTGAACGGAATTGTCTGAAAATCCACACAAGGAGTTCCTTGTGGGTACTTTATACCTCGGCAGAGAATTATTTATATAGGTCCACAATATCGTATAGCCCCCATATAACGGTACCCCCCGATATTCGGTATTTTGAAGATTTTACCCACATTTTTGAACGGAATTGTCTGAAAATCCACACAAGGAGTTCCTTGTGGGTACTTTATACCTCGGCAGAGAATTACATATATATGGGTCCACAATATCGTATAGCCCCCATATAACGGTACCCCCCGATATTCGGTATTTTGAAGATTTTACCCACATTTTTCAACGGAATTGTCTGAAAATCCACACAAAGAGTTCCTTGTGGGTACTTTATACCTCGGCAGAGAATTATCTATATAGGTCCACAATATCGTATAGCCCCCATATAACGGTACCCCCCGATATTTGGTTTTTGATGATTTTACCCACATTTTTCAACGGAATTGTCTGAAAATCCACAAAAGGAGTCCCTTGTGGGCATTTTACCTCCTCAAAATGAATTGTCTATATAGGTCCACGATATCGTATATCCCCCATATAACTGTAACCTCCGATATTCGGTATTTTGATGATGTTAGCCACGCTTTTCAATGGAATTGTCTTAAAATCAACACAAGTAGTTCCTTGTGAGTACTTCACCCCCTGAGAGAGAATTGTCTATACAGGTCCACGATATCGTATATCCCCCATATAACGGTAACTCCCGATATTCTGTATTTTATGATTTGACCCACATTTTTCATCGGAATTGTCTGAAAATCCACACAAGGAGTTCCTTGTGGGTACTTTATACCCCGGCAGAGAATTATTTATATAGATCCACGATATTGTATACCCTCATATAACGGTACCCCCAATGTTCGGTATTTTGATGTTTTTAGCCATATTTTTCAACGGAATGATCACAAGGGGTTCTTTGTACACAAGGGGTTCTTTGTGAGCACTTTACCCACCGACAGAGAATTCGCTATATAGGTTAACGATAACGTATAGCTCCCATATATCGGTACCCCGCGATATTCGGTATTTTGATGATTTTAGCCATATTTTCCAATCGTATTGTCTGAAAATCCACACACGGAGTTCCTTGTGAGTACTTTACACGCAGATATAGATTTGTCTTTATAGGTCCACAATATCGTATATCCCCCCATATATCGGCACCTTCCTATATTAGATATTTTAAAAATTTTAAAAGAATTTTTATTGGATTTTATTTTTTTGAAAATTTTCTAATTCGTTCCAAATGGTGGAGGGTATTCAAAGTTCGGCCCGGCCGAACTTACTGCTTTTTTACTTGTTTTTTTTGTTATTGTCCGAATGCAAAATGTTAAGGACACCTTTTCGGAAAAATTTTTGACTTTGGAGTGTACCGCAGTAATAATGCTGACCCTGCGATGCTTACCGTAACGCAATAAATCCAGATAATGTAGGTTGTTCCGTATATATTTAAACGGGCTATTGCATTAAAAAGAAATATAAATATATTTCAATCGCTTCACTGTTTTGCCGTTCGCTTGATATTAATTTGAACCTCAAAGTTTCAACAAGGTTTTTAGACTATTGTATTTTAGTTTTTAAAATGTGTTATTACGGAGCTTGACGAAAAATGACGTTTACACAGTATCGTTAAAATCGGAAAAATACCTAATATTGGGTGCCGAAACTTAGACCTATATCGACAGGTGTTTGCAATTAACACCAAATTTGGTTTAAAATTGTGTTATTGTATATTCTGGTACAGTTATATGGGGGCTATACCAAAACGTTTACCTATATGGCCCATTTTCAATACCGAAAATTCTAAGTACTGCATCTCATCATTTTATAAACCTACTTCATTTCGTTTAAAAGATAAAGATATTTAAACAGGCTTGCGGACATAGAACTACAAAAAAAAAAAAAAATAATTAAAAAAGCAGTACAATTTCACACACTTCCACTGAATAGACATATTTTTCATAAGAATATGGAATCATAAAAATATGGAATATTGGGAGGTACGTTGTATGGGGATATACGATATTGTGGACCTATATAGACAATTCTCTTTCAGGGAGTAAAGTAGTCACGAAAAACTCCTTGTGTAAAATTTCTGACAATATCATTGAAAAATGTATCTAAAATCGTCAAAATACCGAAAAGGGGGGGGGGGGGGGGGGGCGGTTATATGGGGCTATACGATATAGTGAACCTATATAGTCTATTCTCTTCCCGGGGATAAAGTACTCACACGGAACTCGTTGTGTGAAATTTCAGACAATTCCGTCAAAATACTGAATATTGGGGGGTACGTTGTATGGGTGATATACGATATCGTGGACCTATATAATTTATTCTCTCCTAGGGGATAAAGCACTCACACGGAACTCCTTGTGTGAAATTTCGGACAATTCCGTCAATAAACTGAATATCGGGGGTTACCGTTATATGGGGGCTATACGATATCGTGGACCGATATAGCCCATTGAATGGTAATTTGGAACAGTTTGGTTTAGGATCAACGGATGAGGCTTGAGTTTTGAATTTTTGTTATAACAGGGTCCCCTTGTAGGTTTGTGATAAAAAGGTGGTTTTGGAAATGTGCACTTAAGTACAAGAAAAGTGCTATATAGTACTATATTTGATACAATTTGGTATTTGGTGAGTTGATAGTGCTTTAAATCTGAAAATTGGTATTAGTCGTAGTTCATGCGTAGCCTGAACATATGGAGGTGGTTTCAAATTTGATATTGAGGTCTCTATTCGTATCTGGAATTGAGATATGGAGGTGGTTTTGGAAATATTTACTATAATTGAACGAAAAGTACTATGTTGTACTAAATTTGGTATTGGGTGAAGGGATATATCTGGAATTCTCTGATATTGAGGTCTCTCTTGGTATCTGGGATTGAGATATGGAGGTGGTTTTGGAAATGCGTACAGTTGTTCGAAAAATACTAAATGCTACAAAATTTGGTATTGGATAAAGGAATAGAGCTGAAATCTTGAAATTTAATATGGATGTCACTTTTGGTGCCAGTAGTCCAATAAACGTACGAAAAGTGCAAAATGCCACAAAATGTACCGAAGAGAGATGGAACTCTTAAATTTGGTATCGATGTCACTGTTGGTGTCCATGGTGTAGAGAAGGAGGTGGGTTCGGACATGTGTAGTATAACTATACGAAAAGTTTACAGTTGGGTCTTAGGACAGAATTGGAATTCTTAAATTTGATATGGAGACCACTGTTGGTATATAGTTTTGAAAGAAGGAGACGGATATGTGAATGTATACAGTGATTTTTCGAAAAGTACTACTCGTATTTGGTACTAAATTTGACGAGCTTGAATCCTGAAAGTTGATACTGAGGTCATTTTTAGTGTAGAACAACATTGGAAGATATTTTTGGCTAGAAAAATTGAATGTGGAACCACTGTGCAAGAGTTTATCTAATATGCCCTTCTGTAAAATTCAAAACGAAAGATTTTTCAGATTAGATTGGTAGAAAAAGTAATCATGTTTCGGTTATCCTTTTCGATAAAGGAAAAAAAACTTGAATATGAACTAGAACTGCTGAACAACTGAAAAGTTAGTACGATATATACAGTTTTGTTTGGAAATTTTGTCCAAGAAATAATGTTGAGTATTAAACTCGAAACTCTTAAAAAACATATGTAAAGTGTGTTTTCATCTCGTGTGCGTAACTCGAGAGTCAAATTTAATATATCTCTAATATATGCAGATTAATATCTTGAAAAAATTATTCCATAATATTTTACATTATTTTCAGTATGGTTGTATTCAATTTGTAAATATATAACTCTAATTTAATTTCAGATGCAAAATTGTAGCTTTAAAGCCGTTAGTATTCCTTTCGAGCAGATAGATAAACTTGCCATATCGGGAGGATATTCTGCTTTTTTTCCAACGAAACCTCCGCCAGTACAATTATGGGGCGAATGGAAAGAGCGATACTGCTCCTTAGCTAATACTTTCAAACCAGTCCTAGATCGGGTGCATAACTTTGAAGTGCGTGATGACGATGTGTACATTGTTACCAGTACCAAATGTGGCACTACTTGGGCTCAAGAAATGACCTGGCTCATAATGAATGATTTTGACTTTGACTGCGCAAAAAGTATCGACTTGACCATTCGCTCACCATTTATTGAGTAAATATTTCGACACAAAAATTCCAAATCAAATCTTTTACTGAAAATATTTTTAGATTTAACGGTGTAGTGCCAAATGTACCATATGATACCATTGATGCTGCCAATCGATTGAAATCGCCCCGTTTACTTAAATCACATCTGCCTGCCATGCTATTGCCAAAAGCAATATGGACAAAAAAACCAAAGGTAACTTTCAATGTAATTTGTGTGGCTATACCGCCAGTAAAAGATTCAATAACACTTTCAGATAATTTACGTTTTTCGCAATCCCAAAGACGCTGCAGTCTCATATTATCATCATTGGCGGGGCATGGTGGGCTACAAAGGCACTAAGGAGGACTTCGTGCAGTCATATATAGACGGTCATGTGAACTTCAATCCTTTCTGGCCACATGTATTGGACTTTTGGTATATGCGCAACTCATCTCAAATATTTTTCACCAGTTACGAGCGTATGAAATTTAATTTGCCATGTGTAATCCAGGATATTTGTCGTTTTCTTAATAAGACCATCTCCGATACTCAGCTGGATCACATGATTGATCATTTGTCATTCGAGAAGATGAAGGATAATCCTGCCTGCAACCATGTAAAGGAATTCGAAAGCATGAAGGCCGCAGCCGGACGAGAAGTTGAAGAATTTAGATTTGTTAGACGTGGTATAGTAAATAGCCACAAAGATGAACTTCCAAAGGGCGTCATAAACAAACTTGACGAATGGACTTATGAATACTTACAGGACTTAAATTTAAATATGGACGATTTCACCAGCTATTCTAAGTATTAATTTAATTCAGCACATTTACATAAATTATTTTATTAATTATATACATATAAGTAGCCAATTTATAATAAACGGATGAGTATACTTTCAAATAGAAATATTAAAGGGTTGCATTTTACGTAAATCTCACATTTTTGTTTACTTACAGCCTCTTTATTTCATTGTTGTATTATCAAAAATATGAAAATGCTAGACAGTGAAGGAAATAATCGAGTCAGTGTATGCCAATTTGTCTTTTGTAAATGCCAAATTTAGTTTATGGTGTGGTACAATAATTTATACATTAATTTTTTGTACTCGCATACTCCACTGACAAATCAGCATTTTCAAATAATATTATATGTGGCGAGTGACATATTTTCCGGAATCAAAAAATAAACTCGCATTTTGGTTTCGCGAAGGTTTTAGAAGCATTTTTCCTGTTTTACATTCGGATTACATTGCCTATATTCTACAATCACCACAGTTCTCCGATCTATTACTTTACGTTAAAATTTTGTTTTGTGTTAAAAGTCGGAAATTTCAAGTTATAAACAATATTAGTTTTGTGCATTTGCGTGCAAGAATCTTTCACTTTTACCTTTTTTGAGCTAGACAGACATTTGACTAGACAGACATTTCCTTACATTATTGGATGTGTAACACTTCCGATGAAAATTTTGGACTAAACCATTAAAATACTGAGTACCTGGACCTATATAAACAAAGTTCTGCCATTATAAACTACTAGATGAGCAATATTCTGGCAAAATCTAAATGCCAAATTATAAACAAATTGCCTCTTCCTTTACGTTTTAGTCATCAGTGATCGAAGTAGGGTGAACAAGCACAGTCAACTTAAAAAGTTTTTGAGTTTTGCCTTGTTAAGGCGAAGATCATATGTTTTTATGATTTAAGTGTTTGTTTTCTCTTTCGAGACGAGCTTAATGATCTGAAATTTGCAGTGAAAAGGAAAGCCAGATATACACTATCACACACTCACCACTATGCGACGCGTTTCGCCGTTGGTTAAGCGGCTCATCAGGCATATTTGATGTGGATGATGGCTTACAAGGGCCGTTCTCTGGAAAGTAGTATATATTTCGAACTTATTGCAAATTAGCATTTCGAAGTGTACTACAAGTTGACTGAAGCCGGTAAAAAGCTTTTTTGTATCTAATACTTTATTTCCAGTTGAAAGTTTGGGTGTTATTATTACGCTTAACCGTTGGGATAATTCTAATAGATATACGTTCCAAAAAATATATAAAAAAATAAGAAAGCCTCAGATTAATGCAAGGCGAATTAAGTATAAATTTTTATGGTAAAGCCTTTGGTATATAATTGTCAATTTTTTTTCAGATTGGATGCAAAAAATAATTCTAGAAGTTCAAACTATATCCATCAAGTTGACATAAATTTGTGAAAGAGATGCAGGAGTCCCATAGTCAAATGATATAATATAAATAAATATTTCGAATTCTTCTTATTCTACAAAAATAAGAAAAAAACCTTTAAATAAGAGCTTATAGCCTGTTAAGTAAACAAAAGAGTTTTTTTCTATAAGCAAATTTTGGTTCAACAAATCCAAACACAAACAAAACGAAATTCCAAATTAGACAATCAAAAAAATATCAATCGTTTATTCACAAAATCTAAACACATAGATTATCCCGTGTCCATCCAAACTTGTGCGCTCCTTCCTTGTTTTGAACTTCAACCCAATGTGCGTCGATTGGTCTATAATTATGACCTGTAGAGAGACTGCCAAATCTGGAAAAACCTATTTTTCATCCCTGACCCAAACTCAATGCCAAATTTCCTTTTGCGGATCAGGTTGACATTTCCGTCACCCCAATAACACTTTTAATTACAATGGAAAATCCAAAACCAACGGAGTCTATCATTTTAAACATAAACAAACAAACAAACACATTTTTTACGGAAATTAGCTTTTACTCCCAGACGGAAAAAGTAAATGAACTGAAATGAAAACTTTATTGTCTGAGTAGCAATGCCTTATCTGACTTAAGCAAACATTCTGCGAATAGGCTATAAGTCGAGGTAGAAATGTCCGACAGTCTTCGATACTTCGTTGTGTTACTGAATAAAAGAACAATATAACCCCTCAAATATTGTCATTTATAAAAGAGATATTAAGTTCTCCTGTTCTGCAATCTTTATGCCATCGATCAGATAAGGTGAGAAGCAGCAGTTGATTTAGTTAAATTACGGCTTTTAAAGTATTTGTTCTTCTACGAACAAATAAAAAATATAACAAATCAGATGAACTATATATATATATATATATATATATATATATATATATATATATATATATATATATATATATATATATATATATATATATATATATATATATATATATATATATATATATATATATATATATATAATTTGATCTGATATGAGGCGTTTGGTGTACAATGAAAAGCAAAATGGTTGAAGATATATATGAGAGGAATAGGGTTCGTCCTTGCCTCAAACAAATTACTTTCATCTGGAACAGAAAATGCGACCTGTACATGTCCACATCAACTCAGAATGTGATTCTATGCAGATCATCAAGAATAACTATATGTCTATCTCGTTTCCTTTAACATGTTACAAACAAATGCACAAAGATATAATACCCTGACTACCTTGTGGTATAGGGTATAAAAAATGAGTTCGCTCGACCGATCATTGAATACCCTCCACCATTTGGAAAAATATGCAAATTAAAAAAAAAAAGTCCTTTGAAAAATTGCTCTACAATCATAAAAATACCACATATAGGGAGTTACCGTTATAGTGAGGCCTATACAAAGACGAATACCTGCGTGAGCAACTTTCTGTCATAGGATGTAGTGATGTTTCCGGTAAAAAGTGCTATACATATGGAGACTATACCAAAACTTAGACCTATATTGACAGTTCCATACAAGGATGTATCAAACATAATGGGTAAAAAGGTGACTAAAACACCAAAAAAAAAAAATTAAATCTATCGGTAGAAGCCACAGAATTATTCTTATCTATTCTAATATTGAATGGTCAACTAACAAAAGTGGTAAACTTCTTGTATGCCATACATTGGACAAATATTAGAGAGCAAATTTATTTATTCTATCTTCGGTAAAAAAACACTGTAGAGACATAATGAATGAAGAATTTATAGGAATAAAGATTGCTTCAAATTTTTATTATAAGCCCTCCTACAACAGAAGATACCCCATTTTATAAACTTGTAACAAAATCAGTTAAATTTGACACATTTGTTGACAGAATAAATTTTCAAAATGTTCTAACCTGTTATAAATTAATTTTTAGAACCTTAAATAATGTTTAAGCCCATCAAAATATTAAAGGAAATTATTGATAATACTTGCAATCAAATATTAGTATCGTTGACAACGGAAATATTCCCACAATAGAGGTATTAACACCGGGAGTAATTCTCTTAAACCAATTCAATGGGACAACTTAAATTTACCAAGAAGTTCGAAACATCAAAATATTAGATAAAACGTACAATTTCTTGAAACAACATTAAAGAACCCGTATCTTTTCAAATGGAAAAGAACTATGACTATAAAATCCATAGGAAAATTAACTTCAGACCATGTACAGGGTGAGATTAAAAAACTGTGACAGTGTGATTTCTGCTGGAAAACCACAATGGGCTATCGTTAGAGCATTCCAGCATTTAAATGTGAATAAATCTTTTGTTGGGTAGCGTAGCCCGACGTCAAGGAAGTGGACGGAAGAAAACAGCAACATCAGCAGAAATGGTTAGAAAAGTAAAGAAGCAACTCGATCGAAACCGTCGTCGCAGTGGCCGAAAAATGCTTCGTGAGCTGAACATATCGCAATATTCCATTCGGCAAATATTGAAAAATGAGCTCGGGGTAAAGCCATTTAAATTCCAAAAAGTGCAAGAACTAACACCGCATCAGTAAGAAAATAGACTCAAAAGAGCTTAAGAGTTGCTTCACTTGGCCGAAAGTGGTGAACAGCCGAATTTGGTTTTCTCCGAAGAGAAAACATTCGTTGTCCAGCAGTTTGTAAAGAAACAAATTGATCGTCAAGCGCCGGGCATGGTAATGGTTTGGACCATGGCAATGTTGTGGACCATAACAACCGATGGTCGCTCTCCGCCCGTATTAATCGACCGCGGCATAAGAATAAATGCCGAATATTATCGCGAAAATATTCTGGAGGATGTATTAAGGCCTTGGGCACGCAAACATTTTGGCCGCCAACCTTAGACATTTCAAAAGGACTCAGCACCAACGCACTCAGCACGCGCCATCCAAGAATGGTTACAAAATGAGGTTTCTCGCTTCATTTCCAGCGCACAATGGCCACCAAAAGCGCACAATGACCGGATACCAATTCATTGGACTATTGTGTCTGGAGTATTTTGGAAAGCAAAGTTGGCACTAAAAATTCCCAAGGTGTTGATCACCTCAAGCAAGTGCTTCGCCGGGAATGGGGCAATATACCGCAGAGCAACACCCTATAATTGGTTTCTCAATCAACAGTAAAGTAACTGACTGATTTAACGATTCATCAACGCCCAGACGAAACGGCTGCAGCTATAATCATGACATTTTGGGTGAGGCTTTTGAAATTCGTATTAGAAAAGTAGTAAAAGGTACTAAATATAGTACCCTTTATATTTGAGGAAGCAGTAGAGCTAGAAGTCTTCAATTTAAAATGAGGGTTGCTGATGGAGTGTATGGTCCAACGGGTGTTTGGAAATTCGCAAAATAATTGTACGAAAAGTACTAAAATGTACTACATTTTAAATTTGGAATGGAAATCAAGGTTGAGGAGTAGAGTCCATGGTACAATGAATTCAAGGTAGGGCAGAACTACCATATGATTTCAATTTTTTTATTTTCTTGGCTTAATATGTCATCTTTATTTGTTTATGTATGTGTTTTCTTTTCAATAACAAAAAAATTGTTCAGAAAATATTCAAATTCGGGTGATTTCAAAATGCTTATTGCAACATATGCATCGACAAATTCTAAAGTTTTTGTCGCGAAATAAACCATAAGAGATATATAGAACATGGTATTGAAAATAAATTTTGACCATTCATTCAGTTTTCGCGGTTTTAAATTATTTATTCAAAATCAATGCAACATGTTGTTTGCTTTTTTATTGTTTTGATAGTAATTCTGACATTACAAGCCAAACAGGTAGACCTCTATACTTGCAATTTTTTCAAAGTTGACCTACCTTCTCTTCATTGTACCATGGTAGAGTCTATGTAAGGAGATAGTTTTGGAAGTGTGTAATCTATATTCGAAAAGTGCTAAACGGTACTAAATTTAGTATCATTTGAATTTGGAAGAACGGATGGAGCTGGAAATTTGAATGTAACATTACTGGCGGAGTGTAGGATTGGGATATGGAAGAAGTTTTCGAAATTTGTACTTATGTGCGAAAAGAACTAAATGATACTAAATTTGGTACAATTTCGATTTGTGTGAAACGATAAGGCAGGAGTTCTAGAAATGGAGGAAAATGATTGCTATTGCCATAATAATTTCCAAAACTAGCTACATTCCTAATCCTAAACCTAATTGATACTAAATTTGGTACAACTTAAATCTTGATGTGTACTAAATTTGATAAAATTTAAATTTTGGGTGAACCGGTAGAGTTGGAATCCTGAAATTTGAAATCATATTTCTATTGGACTGCATGATGAAGGTTGTTATGGGAATTTGTACTTAAGAGTACTAAATTACACTAATTTTGGATTTGGGTGAACCAATAGAGCTGGTATCCTCAAAATTGATAAGAGGATTACTGCCAGAGTATGAATTTGGATATGTTGGTAGTTTTGGAAATTTATATTTATATGCACTAAATAAATTACAATTTTAATTTAGGCAAACCAATAGAGGTGGAATACTAAAATTTTGAATTGGGATTACTGTGGGAGCGTAGGATTGGGGTATATAGGAAGCCTTGGGAATTCGTACTTATGTGTACTAAATGGTACCTAATTTGATACGAATTGGAATTGTGATAAACCGATGGAGCAGGAATTTTGAAATTTGGAATGAGAGTCACTGAAGGAATGCAGGATAGATGTACCAAAGGGTTATTGGAAATTCGAACTTTAAATGTAGGAAATCTTCTAAAAAGTTAATAAACTTCTAAAATGGTACCATTTGGTATTACGTGAAAACTTAAAATTGTGAATTAGAGTTAGGATGGGAAATTAAGTTTGATATATTAAGGTGTTTTTGGAAATGTGTGCGAGGTGAGGGAACTATACTAAATGGTACTATACTAAATGGAACAGTTTGGTTTAGTGTGAACAGATGCAGCTGAAGCTTGTATTGGGGTCCCTGTTGGTAGTATGTTCGTAATAAAGATATGGGTTTAGAAACGTGTACTACAAGTGCATGAAATATACTAAATAGTACTACGATTTGTAGTATTTGGCTTTGGGTGAAGAGATAGTGCTTGAAATCTTAAATTTTGCATTAGGGTTGCTGCTCATGTGTGATTGCGGAAATGTGTACTCTAATTGTACTAAAAGTACTGAATACATTTAGTATTGGGTAAGGGATAGGATAAAATTCAGAAATTTGATATTTAGATTACTGATGGTTTGAGATTTGTACGAAAAATATTAAATGGTACTAAATATCGTATTTAGCGAAATTTGACATTGAGGTCTGTGTTGGTATCTGGGATTAAGATATGATGGTGGTTTTGAAAATGTGTACTATAATGTTACGAAAAGTACTAAATAGTAATTAATTTGGTATTGGGTGAAGAAATAGAGCTGAAATCCTGAAAGTTGGAAAAGTACTAAATGACACTAATTTTGAACCCTTTTTGGTGTCTAGGATGGAAAGGTGAGGATTGTTTTGAATATGCGTACTAAATGTTATTAAATTTGTTACTGGGATAGAGCTGAAATTTGCTATTGAGGCCACTGTTGGTTTTTTTGGTTTACATATGGAGACATTGAAATAGTTGTGGACAGAAAAATTGGATATGGGTCCATTCTGCAAGGATGCTAATATTTCCCTCAGCCAACCTTAAAAATGAAAGATTTTGAAGACTTTTTCTATTATTCTTTCCAAAAAGGAAAATCTTGAATAATGTAGGAAATCTTTAAAGTCTGAAAATTATGCACGATGTGTAAAGATATGAAAGTTTTGTCAAAAAGAAAAAATAATGTATTTTGAGTACTATAGAGGCCTATCACGAACTCTGGGAAAAAAGTTACAGAGTAAGTGCGCCTAAGTTCGGAATGTCCCAGTAGTCGGCAATTCTGAAATGTAAACTCAAAAAACTAAGATAAGAATTGACCAAATAATGAAATAATTGCAAAAAAAAACGTCAACAGTGTTCTCTGCTCTCTTTCTGTAAAAAAGCAATGAGCTCCGATCATTTTCGTCAGCAAGAGTCCTCCAACGCGTGCGATAGTGCTTGTTTGTAAAGAAAAAATTAGTGGTGGCGTCAACTTAATGATCGATTTAAGTAAATTAAATTTAATACTTTAGGAATCAGAAATATTTTATATTAGTAAATAACAGTCTAAAGATCATTCTTATAACTTAAAAATATTCAAATCAAGCATTTTTCTGTTATAGTATTTAATGCCGACATTAGGAACAGAAAAAAACGAGATTTACCAGTAGTCGGCAGGGGGTGAAAAAATGTCATTTTTGACCATTTCACCAAAAATTGAGAAAAGTCTTAAAAAATAATCAAAAAAAAAAAAAAAAAAAAAAAACTCAAATAAAAAATGTTTTTAGTCGGCAGTTGCTTTTATTTGTGCTTTTTGATCAAGTTTTCTAAATTAAGTAGATTTTTTAAATCTGCTATTTAACGTTTTAGATAGCAGTGGCATTTTTGAAAAAAAATAATTGGCTATCTAAAGGGAAAAGATCAACTCATAAAATCCAAATATAAGAATGGTACTTTTTTCTTTTTTATTTATTTTAGTTGAAAATCCATACGTTACTGAAGGTAACCATACTATTCTTGATTTTCTACCTATATTTGGTTTAGAATGATAAGTTAATAAAACACTATTTAAAAACGAAATAACTTCAAATTCTGGATTAAACTGTGATTTAGTAATATAGCATTATTGTATACTATTTGAAATAAAAAAAATATACAAAATAATATTTTTTTACTGAAATACCATATGCCAACTACTGGCAAAAAACTACTATTTTAGTAAAATTGCAAATTTTGATAATTTAATAAAACCCAATTCAATTTTTGTTTATTATTTCGAAAAGTAAACAAAATTTGGAATCCGAACAATTATATTTTTTCTGCAATTGAAGGATTTCACTCAGAATGTTGAAAGATTGAAGAATCGAAAATCCTAAAAGTGCCGACTACTGGTACACTTACCCTAACTGACAAATGCAACAAAAATCAAGAACTTACAAACTTTTCAAAAAATATGTTGGTCATTTACATTTTCGTTGTTTTCCTCAATGAACAAAATTATTTATATACGATCACAAAATCTGCGACCAAATTTTTGAAATGTCTTTGGGAAGATCGTTTCAACAACGACAACAGATATAGTTATATATCGCCTTCTTAACAATCCCCATATATATCTTCTTCCGATTTGCCTTATATTGTACACCAAACGTGTAATATCAGACCAAGTTGTATGGAATTTTGCACGTACGAATTAAGCCTGGATATATGTGTAGCAAATTTGATAAAAATCGGTTCAGATATAGCTATAGCTCCCATATATATTGTTCATCGGATTTGTTATTTTTGTCTTCCGCAGTCGTAATATGCACGCTGTAACAATGATATTTGGGGAAATATATATCAAATGCAACTCAGAAATACCCTTGCTAAATATTATCGAGATCGGTTAATATTTGTATATAGCTCCCATATTAGACACAATAAGGCTCCAGTATAAAGTTGAGTTTTCCTACTTTATTTGAAGTTTAACAACATTTCTTATTAAACCATTATATAATCAGTCTGTACTATTATCTTTAACATTTTGCCTAAATTGTCTTTTATGCTGCAGAAATATAAGTTCAATTAAATACGCGGTTTTACAGCAATGTCGAGACGAAACGTAGGGAAAACCTCAATAAATCTACAGTCGGAAACTTTTTCATGTTAAAGAAACAACGACAACGCAATATAGCCGTAGTTGCCATGTTTTCTAAAATTTCAAAATGAAATAGAACTTATGTATATCTTTATTTTGGTTTCAATTTGAAGGGATGTTGCTTTCAGCATGGTTTCCTAGGGATTCCTCGATGCGAAGTGGTACAATTCTACCTGTCTACACTCTGCAATTAATCGAATTACAACTGAATTAAATCAAAAATTTTTCGAAACGTGTGTTGTACAATAGTTTTAAAGCATTTTAAAATTAAATTATTGGTATGGAAAATTATTATTTTTTTAATTAGATCTGATGTGCATTCTGCCATGTTTAAAGGAAAGCGGGTCTACCTATCCGACATATCCGACGTATGACTTGGACTCCTTTCACCGCAATTTCAATTTGTAAAGAAAAATACACATTTTTACCATGGTTCTACAGCTTCATAAAACTACAGAAATACAGCCCTGAGGCTATGCCCGCTTCCTGTCAGACTCATTCAAAATTATATGCAACAAGTTGTTTTAATTTTTTTCATATTTTTCCTCATTTTTAAGCAAAAAAGCGCGACAAATGAATGAAATACCAGGATTTTCTCTTAAAAATATGATCCAAACTGTTCAATCTTTCAATTTCATGACTAAACTGATTAATAGCTTTAATACGCGAGCAGCAATGTAATTGTCTTCCAATCATTGGTTTTGAAAATATTTTGTTTAATTTTTCAAAACAATAAATACATTCACAACAACAAGAAGTCGGGCACACTTGGAAAAAAATTGTAACCAGCTGGTAGCTGTACCTTACCTTTTCATTTTTTTTTAATTTTTATAAAGCTTTAGAGTACCTGACATTATATTAAACCAGATTTAATTTTTTTAAAAAAATCGTTCCAGTTTCAATAATATTCAAAAAAGTATAAAAAATTAAAAGATATCCCGATTGTGTATAACTCCAAACTAATTTTGTTACTTAAAATATTGTTTTCTAAAATCTATTTTCTCATTTTCTGACGCAAAGGAGTTTTTTGTGTGTTATCACTTTTCATAAACCATGACGAGGATTATGAATCAAATTCCACTTCTGATGTCAAATGAAGTCCAAATACACTGAGAATTGGTTTGGTTTGCAACTCCCCAACATTTAAGCAAATCATTGTTTTTCTTTTTCTAAACCTCTTCCAGTTTTTATAAGTATATTCTCATATTACTTTACAAGTTCTAAAAAAAAAATGCACATTTTTTAATTTGCCTCTTAAGATTTCAGAATTCATAGCATAAAATTGTGCGATTTTTTACATTATTTTAATCGGGATATATTATAATGCGAATTTTTAATTTGTATAAATTAGATACTAAACAAGAATTACTATATTTTTTAGCGCCACAAATACTTTACACAAATCGCATTTTTCATTTATTTTTTCCAGAAATAATTGGGAAAACGGCACTTTATCATTAGATAAGCTTTGTTACAACTGCTTAAAACACACATAAAATTTACGCGCGCACATGGTTATTGTTCATAGAGTAGAGAACGCTTTTAAAAAAGTAATATAAAAAATATTATAACACTGATAACTAATAACTGATGGTAAGCAACATTGTCGACATCTCTGTGCACAAATTCCACATAGACGCCCTGCACAGACACATGGGATTGCGTATGGAAATATTTCTTGCAGCCCTTTGATGTCATTCTCAATAGATGTTTAGGTAGGAAAATAACAGAGAAACATTGCAGAAAATTTTATTTTTGATGATTAATTCCATGGCAGAATGCAGAAGGTAAAGTCATGCAATCATATGTTCACAATTTTTTCAAAACTATTCATTTGACAATATCTCATTGTCAAAATCGTTATTTATTAATACACAATTCAGAGATGGGAACCTGCTGCGAGCAGCACACGATTTTAATCGATACAATGAGAAAAACTAAAACTAACTAACTATATAAAACTATGAAGAAAATAAATATACAGGTTGAGAGGAAAAACTGCAACCAACTTCAGACTGTTGTCATTTCTAAATTAAAACAAGTAAGCAAAGTCTATAGTCGTACGGGGCCGACCATGTGATACCCTACAACACTACAATTTGTTAGAAGCCCCTTTATGTCCAAATCCAATTTGGAAGATTTCGCTTTTGAAATTATGTTACGGAGCACTGCCCAGATATTACCCTTAGCATTTTGAACAGGGACTATTGCCCATTATTTACACTCTCCGCCGTGCTGTTAGTTGTTGTGGTCCATTTTCAGCTAAATATAATCCAATTGTTATCCAAAATGCTAGAATTCTTCCCTGTCCTTGACTTTCTTCTCAGGTGTGTCGATTGGCTTGAATTGAGTGATCAGGAATTTGTTTCTGTTTTTGGTCTATTTCAATCCCTAAATATATTGCGGACAATAGGCCTAGCCCTTCTGAGCCTAACCCTACCCTTGTGTCGTGAGGATCGGACGATAATTGCAAACTGTATATAATAACCCCAACTTGTTTTGTAAGGTGAAAAAATATTACAAAATATACACTTCAATATTATAAGTCAAATTGAAAAAATCGCATGCGATAAAAATATGAAATAAAATATATCACAAAATACTAGAAAATCTAATCTATTTTTTAGATGTTATACTTTTATGCCAAAAGGGCATTCTGAATCGACAAAATTTGTCAAAGTCGGTCCTGCCATTCTTGATACATAAGCATTCGCAGTGGTCGAAAAATGGCTCGTGAGCTGAACATATCGTAATATTCCATTCGGCAAATAATAAAAAATGAGGTCCGGGTAAAGCCATTGAAATTCCAAAAAGTGTAAGAACTTACACCTCAGCAGAAAGAAAATAGACTCAAAAGAGCTAAAGAGTTGCTTCGCTTGGCCGAAAGTGGTGAACTGCCGATTTTGGGTTTCTCCGATGAGAAAACATTCGTTGTCCTGCAGTGTAAACAAACAAAATGATCGTCTTTACTTGTCAAAGAGGTCAGCTGAAAGTGTGAACCTTCGGTTGGCCAACAGAACTCAAGTGCCGGCCATGGTGATGGCGATGGTGTGGGCCGCCATGACAGCCGATGGTCTCTCTCTGCTCGTATTAATCGACGGTGACATCAGAATAAATGCCGAGCATTGTCGCGAAAATATTCTGGAGAGTGTATTAAAGCCTTGGGCACGCAATCATTTTGGCCGCAGACCTTGGACATTCCAACAGGACTTAGCACCATCGCACTCAGCACGCGCCACGCCAGAATGGTTATAAAATGAGGTTGCTCGCTTCATTTCCAGCGCACAATGGCCACCAAAATCTCCGGATACTAATCCGTTGGACTTTTGTGTCTGGAGTATTTTGGAAAGCAAGGTTGGCACTAAAAAATACTGAGGTGTCGAACACCTCAAGCAAGGGCTTCGTCGGGAATGTGCCAAAATACCGCAGAGCAACATTCGGGCAGCGTGTGACGGTTTCATTGGCCGTTTGAAGGCCATAATTGACCAATTCGAACATATATAAACTTACTCTAATATTCAGGTTCAAATGTTCAACTATGAAATATTGTGAAATGTGAAATTTTTCATTTTGACTTTTAAAATGTACAATAGCATTGTTTTATTTGGCATGGTTTTTTACTATTTTCGAATGTACATTTGTAGTGTTTTTTTTTTCTTTTTGTGGAGTATAAAGCGACATCGGACAAAACTGTTATGTATAAATTTTATCTATTCTTTGGGTAAGTGGATAAAATATGAACGAAAAAAATCAATATTTTATCGTGTACGAACGGTTTTTCCAATCTGATCAACTTTATTTAATTGACTCGATTTCTTGAGAACTGAAATTACAGGCGGTTTACAGATTTAATTTTTTTAAAAAAATCGTTCCAGTTTCAATAATATTCAAAAAAGTATAAAAAATTAAAAGATATCCCGATTGTGTATAACTCCAAACTAATTTTGTTACTTAAAATATTGTTTTCTAAAATCTATTTTCTCATTTTCTGACGCAAAGGAGTTTTTTGTGTGTTATCACTTTTCATAAACCATGACGAGGATTATGAATCAAATTCCACTTCTGATGTCAAATGAAGTCCAAATACACTGAGAATTGGTTTGGTTTGCAACTCCCCAACATTTAAGCAAATCATTGTTTTTCTTTTTCTAAACCTCTTCCAGTTTTTATAAGTATATTCTCATATTACTTTACAAGTTCTAAAAAAAAAAAAATGCACATTTTTTAATTTGCCTCTTAAGATTTCAGAATTCATAGCATAAAATTGTGCGATTTTTTACATTATTTTAATCGGGATATATTATAATGCGAATTTTTAATTTGTATAAATTAGATACTAAACAAGAATTACTATATTTTTTAGCGCCACAAATACTTTACACAAATCGCATTTTTCATTTATTTTTTCCAGAAATAATTGGGAAAACGGCACTTTATCATTAGATAAGCTTTGTTACAACTGCTTAAAACACACATAAAATTTACGCGCGCACATGGTTATTGTTCATAGAGTAGAGAACGCTTTTAAAAAAGTAATATAAAAAATATTATAACACTGATAACTAATAACTGATGGTAAGCAACATTGTCGACATCTCTGTGCACAAATTCCACATAGACGCCCTGCACAGACACATGGGATTGCGTATGGAAATATTTCTTGCAGCCCTTTGATGTCATTCTCAATAGATGTTTAGGTAGGAAAATAACAGAGAAACATTGCAGAAAATTTTATTTTTGATGATTAATTCCATGGCAGAATGCAGAAGGTAAAGTCATGCAATCATATGTTCACAATTTTTTTTCAAAACTATTCATTTGACAATATCTCATTGTCAAAATCGTTATTAATTAATACACAATTCAGAGATGGGAACCTGCTTTCTATGCAGTAAAATTTGACAAGGTCAATTACAGAAAATGCAAAGATGGCAATGCTTATTTGAAATGACTTTACCTTCCTAATTGCACCATGATTAATTCTTTTTTCCAGATTTTAAACGAAAGATTTCAGATTCTATTGCTGAAGGGGCATGATAATCTCAATGGACCTCCGGCAACAGCTTTGTATTGAACTTGTCATTGTATATTTCACACAAATCACGTGTGTTATGTGTTTTAATGTTGTTACATCGACATCCAACAAATATGTACAATCTCTCGTACCAGGAACCATTTTAAGAAACCCCTTCTCAATATATTGGAAAACTCCTCAAAAAGATAATAATAAGTCCCGCTTCGAGCAGCACACGATTTTAATCGATACAATGAGAAAAACTAAAACTAACTAACTATATAAAACTATGAAGAAAATAAATATACAGGTTGAGAGGAAAAACTGCAACCAACTTCAGACTGTTGTCATTTCTAAATTAAAACAAGTAAGCAAAGTCTATAGTCGTACGGGGCCGACCATGTGATACCCTACAACACTACAATTTGTTAGAAGCCCCTTTATGTCCAAATCCAATTTGGAAGATTTCGCTTTTGAAATTATGTTACGGAGCACTGCCCAGATATTACCCTTAGCATTTTGAACAGGGACTATTGCCCATTATTTACACTCTCCGCCGTGCTGTTAGTTGTTGTGGTCCATTATCAGCTAAATATAATCCAATTGTTATCCAAAATGCTAGAATTCTTCCCTGTCCTTGACTTTCTTCTCAGGTGCGTCGATTGGCTTCAATTGAGTGATCAGGAATTTGTTTCTGTTTTTGGTCTATTTCAATCCCTAAATATATTGCGGACAATAGGCCTAGCCCTTCTGAGCCTAACCCTACCCTTGTGTCGTGAGGATCGGACGATAATTGCAAACTGTATATAATAACCCCAACTTGTTTTGTAAGGTGAAAAAATATTACAAAATATACACTTCAATATTATAAGTCAAATTGAAAAAATCGCATGCGATAAAAATACGAAAAAAAAAAAAATAAAATATATCACAAAATACTAGAAAATCTAATCTATTTTTTAGATGTTATACTTTTATGCCAAAAGGGCATTCTGAATCGACAAAATTTGTCAAAGTCGGTCCTGCCATTCTTGATAAATAAGCATTCGCAGTGGCCGAAAAATGGCTCGTGAGCTGAACATATCGTAATATTCCATTCGGCAAATAATAAAAAATGAGGTCCGGGTAAAGCCATTGAAATTCCAAAAAGTGTAAGAACTTACACCTCAGCAGAAAGAAAATAGACTCAAAAGAGCTAAAGAGTTGCTTCGCTTGGCCGAAAGTGGTGAACTGCCGATTTTGGGTTTCTCCGATGAGAAAACATTCGTTGTCCTGCAGTGTAAACAAACAAAATGATCGTCTTTACTTGTCAAAGAGGTCAGCTGAAAATGTGAACCTTCGGTTGGCCAACAGAACTCAAGTGCCGGCCATGGTGATGGCGATGGTGTGGGCCGCCATGACAGCCGATGGCCTCTCTCTGCTCGTATTAATCGACGGTGACATCAGAATAAATGCCGAGCATTGTCGCGAAAATATTCTGGAGAGTGTATTAAAGCCTTGGGCACGCAATCATTTTGGCCGCAGACCTTGGACATTCCAACAGGACTTAGCACCATCGCACTCAGCACGCGCCACGCCAGAATGGTTATAAAATGAGGTTGCTCGCTTCATTTCCAGCGCACAATGGCCACCAAAATCTCCGGATACTAATCCGTTGGACTTTTGTGTCTGGAGTATTTTGGAAAGCAAGGTTGGCACTAAAAAATACCAAAGTGTCGATCACCTCAAGCAAGGGCTTCGTCGGGAATGTGCCAAAATACCGCAGAGCAACATTCGGGCAGCGTGTGACGGTTTCATTGGCCGTTTGAAGGCCATAATTGACCAATTCGAACATATATAAACTTACTCTAATATTCAGGTTCAAATGTTCAACTATGAAATATTGTGAAATGTGAAATTTTTCATTTTGACTTTTAAAATGTACAATAGCATTGTTTTATTTGGCATGGTTTTTTACTATTTTCGAATGTACATTTGTAGTGTTTTTTTTTTTCTTTTTGTGGAGTATAAAGCGACATCGGACAAAACTGTTATGTATAAATTTTATGTATTCTTTGGGTAAGTGGATAAAATATGAACGAAAAAAATCAATATTTTATCGTGTACGAACGGTTTTTCCAATCTGATCAACTTTATTTAATTGACTCGATTTCTTGAGAACTGAAATTACAGGCGGTTTACATTGTAGTGTAGTACCGAATTATGTGGTGGCGAAACTGAATAGATGATGTCGCATTAATTTCACGCGATCACAACCTAGTTAAAGGATAATTACTTTTTCAAAATCGCTAAAAATTCAAAAAAAAAAAAAAAAAAATAGACTATCTAATTGCAAAAATTCTAAAATGCGGAAAAAATCGAAACATTTTTTACTAGAATCGAATTTCAAAATAATAGTTCATTCTATTGATAAACTTCGTAAAGACCTTTAAACATTTGCTGTAAAAAACCAACGAAAGTTGCATATTTTTTTCTTTTCTCAATTCGTTTTTCTTTTTTGTCAGTTTCATATAATGTTTTTTGATTTTTTTTTTCAATTTGGCTTATCATTGAATTCAATCGTTTTTTTTGTAAAAAAAATGTTTTTTTTGTAATTCTTCGAAATTTTTTTCAATTTGACATTCTATACTTATTTTTTTTATTTATTATTATTTTTTTTTTGCTTTGAATTCTGTATGTAAAATGAGCTGGAACACATATCACATTCAAACAAACATAAATGGCCAACGCAGCTGTATGGGGCTCATATCAAAACGTTGACCTACTTCTTTCATATGACTATAATCCGTCTACAGAAAACTTAAAATGCAAAATTCATGGAGACGGAAGAACGTATTTTAAATTTAGTAAGAAAGGGATTCATATCCTCCGAAAATTCTTCCGAAATCTCCAATAAACTTAAATCACAAGTACCGTTTTATACAATAGCGAGTAAGGACACGGCGCAACAGTCAATCTGGGGGTTGGAAAATTCTAAGTGGATAGTATTCACTTATTAGATCAAAATTACCAGGCTAAACTTTTTAGGGTCCATTATATATAGCCTTAACAATACACAAAAGACCTCAAATATTTTGCTCTATACTTTGCAAAACTTACGATAGAGTTTTAAACTTGATCCAATCCAATGGGTTACATGTAGTTGTACAAAATATGGGTCATGTCGGTATACCCCGATTTCAAGTATTTTTTATATTTTTCAAACTTATTTCGAAAAAATTTGGTAACTTGAGAATTAAGAAAGAAGAAAATTATAAGTATGGGTCCACGTTTTGGTGTAACCCTCATATAAAGATATCCCCTCGATTTTAGCTTTTCGGCCTATTGTTGGCATCTTGGCTTCTAAGGGGATAGAAAACCTCTTCGCAATGTAGGTCCATGTTTTGAGAAGCGCCTATATAAAAATACCTCCTGTATCAACCTATTTCGGCTAAAAATGTGTGTTTAAAGTATAAAGTGTAGGTATATATTTTGGTATAGTCTCTTAAAACAGTACCTCGCAGGTCCACTGATCTATAGAGATTTTAACAGATTTGCGAACAATCAGACGGATATTCTTTAATTGTCACTGAATTTTAATATGATCAAAAAACAGCCGTTATGGGGACTCAACCCACAAATTATAAACGGTTGATTTATACTTTTTAACAGCTGTGCTGTTAAACTCTCAAATTACAACCTATGGCTGAAAAATAGGTTTAGACTTTTTAAAACACTTTAAATCGATCGGTGCGGGTCATTATTTATAACAAATATTTTTTTTTTCAAACATGCATTAAAGATTAAAATGATGGGCTGACAACTCGAATCGAGCCAGCTAGTTTCATATAAATACATGTGTTTAAATTGTGTAGTGAAAAACGTCACTGCGTACGTCGGTAACGCGTTAAAACAAAATTTTGAAAACATGTTGTGATTTTTGTCACAGCGTTACCTAAAATTCGACGCACCCGTTCGAATTTTTCACCACATAAGTAAAACACATTTATTAATATGAGAGTTACCCAAATACGTCGGGCGCACAATAGTTGAACATTTTGAACTTTGACAATTGAAATAATTCTTTTTTGTGTGTTAAAAATAAATGAATAATACAAAAAATTTGAATGTAATTGGAAAATCTTACAAAATTGATCGAATTAAAAAAGTATAAACTTCTACAATGTTTTTATATGACACATTGTAAGGTACGGACGTACAACATATTTTACCATAGTGGGGAAGTTGAATATTTGTATACGCTTCTTCGAATTTTAGGTAACGCTGTCAAAGCAATTTCATATTTTTCATTTTTTTTTTGAAATGTTGTTGATTGATCCATGCGTATTTAGGTAATAATACGATCGTTCAAAATTCTTGATTATAGTCGCTAAGTAAATATTTTGGTAGGCAACGCAACCAATAATTTGATTGAATATGGTGTTTTTCAGGGTGCAATTACCAACAGGTTACTCGCTGTAGAAAGCGAAACAACATGTTGTTATATAGTCGTATTGTAAATGTTTTCTAAAGTTGCAAAATGTAGTATACCAAATATATAAGTGAAACTTGATTTGTATTTAAAAACATTGTTGCTTTTTCACGTGGACAATACAATATATTTTGCAAAAAAAATTACAAATTTAAAATTACAGCTCATTTTATTGGTAAATGTTGACAAGACCATATAATAACAATAAAAAAGCTGTAAGTTCGACCGGGCCGAACTTTGAAATATCCCACACCATTTGGAACGAATTTGGCAATTCTCAAAAACAATAAAATCCGTTAAAAATTCTGTTAAAATCTTAAAAATACCGAATGTAGCTGTTATTTTTGGGTCTATACGACGACATGGACCTGCATAGGTAACTTTTGTAACAAATGCGAAACTTAAAAAAAAATCGGTGAATAATGTAGATAAAATCATCAAAATACCGAATATGGGGAGGTACCGTTATATGGGGGCTATACGTTGTCTTAGGCTGTAGTATCCATTTCGAACTTCAAATACCAAATATGAAACAATTCCGGTGAATATAGTGGCTCAAATCACCAAAATACCGAATATCGGGAGGTACCATTATATGGGGGCTATACCAAAACGTGAACCAACATGGTCCATTTTAAATACCAAAAGTCCTGCAGATAAAATACACATTTGAGTAAAATTTTATCAATCTACTTCGTTTTGTTCGGAAGCTAGAGTGATTTCCACAGATGGATAGACGGACAGACGGAAGGACATCGCTAACGGTACCTCCCTCCAAACTAGGGTGGAGGGTATAAAAACAATTTGAGAGAAACCGTTAGCACATAATTCTTTTTAATCGAGTTACAGTCGTGTTGTTGGACAATATTATTAGGACCTTTGTATCCATTAAAATAGGACGGGACTACAATTTTTTTTGCTGTATGTGTTTATTTTATTACGATATTATTACCTATTCGGCGAACGATTGCTACGGACACTTTATAGGATATTGAAGGTGCATTAATTTATCGTGAATTGTCAGTCCATTATAGAGCCTCAAAAATCTTAAATCATCTAAACTGATTGTAATTGAAAGCCAAACGGTAATGTTTTTTCAAAGAGAAGTGTTAAAAGATTGCAAACTTATATAAGAAAAAATTCTAGCTAATAAAAAATGCATTAAACACTAAAACTATGTGGCAGCAACACGGACTGGGTTAGCTAGTTTAATATATTCTTTTAGTTACTGGACTAATTCGCGAATTATTATTAGTGTACTATGACAATCGAGTTTAAAAATAGTGGTATGAAAATATTGATATTTAAACGGCCTGAACTTCGCATGTTTGTTAAAGTCAGTTGAGGTGCATACGCATTTCGGTACATTGTATCCTCCAATGTGTACCACCAGTTACATCATACAATGAATAAAACTTCAAAATGTTCACAAATTGCACAATTGCATATGATTAAGAGGGGCATCCGATTTCAGTAATCTTTTAAGAAAAATACGTTAACAAATATAGGTTGTTTTAAAATTATGGGTCAAGAATTGCGGATGTGTTACCCCTAATGTTAGGTTTTATGTTACAATAATCGCGCGTAAAGAATTGGATGGTGTTAATAAAGTTTGCCTGAAACGGGTTTCAATGCACGAAATTACACCACAATCGAACATTTTACACCCAAAAAATAGGACCAAATTTGGATTCCTAATACAAGAAGCTGTTCGGAGTACACATTTGATATATACATCATTTAACGTAGAATGACGAGTTCTGTAACTCTATAATTAGTACTGGTCATTAACTTGCTTCGGCTTCAGAGTATAAGAAAAATCTAAAAAAAACGAAATTCCGTCTTCAAAATATGAGCATATTCTTATTATGGATATATCGACCAAAAAATCATATATTATAACTAAGCTGCCCATATTAGTGCTTAAATTGCTCATCGTAGCATTTTTACTTACATAGCATGGTTTAGATAGAAAGTGGGAATTAATATTACACAAATTGTTCCCTTTAATGCACCTTAAACCGATTGTTATACCCTCACCTTGGAAAGGAGGGTACATTACCTTTGTCATATATATATATATATATATATATATATATATATATATATATATATATATATATATATATATATATATATATATATATATATATATATATATATATATATATATATATATATATATTACGGTTATTGTCCACAATATATGTAATATCAGAACAAATTGGGTAGATTGGGTCTCGGTCTGGTATATCGTCAAGATTGTTGAAAAGCAATTCAGAGTTGGATATAATTCCCAAATTGTGACTACTCTAAGGCTGTTCCGTCGTGCTGTTAGTTGTTGTTGTTCATTTTAAAGCTAAATATGATCCAATGATCATTCAAAATGCTAGACTTCTTCCCTGCCCTTTAATTTCTCTTATATATATATATATATATATATATATATATATATATATATATATATATATATATATATATATATATATATATATATATATATATATATATATATATATATATATATATATATATGTATATATATATATATATATATATATATTTTTTTTTTTTTTTTAACCAACATATATTCGAAATTAAAATTTTGAATGCATATAAAATGAAAAGGGGTAGCGAAGCGCACCGGGTTCAGCTAGTATATATATATATATATATATATATATATATATATATATATATATATATATATATATATATATATATATATATATATATATATATATATATATATATATATATATATATATATACTAGCTGAACCCGGTGCGCTTCGCTACCCCTTTTCATTTTATATGCATTCAAAATTTTAATTTCGAATATATGTTGGTTAAAAAAAAAAACAAATTTAAAAATTAAAAAAAAATATTGCACTACTTTAATGCGTAAATAACCAAAACCATTAGAAAAGCAGTAACATGACATACATACACGAAGGGTTTGTCCTTCGGATTTATTTATTTCATACCAAACACCAAGCGTGCAGTAAACTGCAATCTTTTGAAGTTGAGTGGCATTTCTATTGCAATTAGTGAATTCGAGATAGCAACATACTTCGCTGGTCCGATTTAAATATAATTTAAAAAAAAAAAATACTTTTACACCAAACTCCGCCACACCTTTCATATTTCATTGAAATTGGTGCGTCAAATATGTTAAATCGGCCGATAATATATATATGGGAGCTATATCCAAATCTTAACTAATTTCCAATTAATTTGTCACATTTATTATTGTAACCAAATTCCGCCACACATTCTGAATTTCGTTGGTATCGGTCATATATATCATGTTTGGATGTATGTTAGCTATATCCAAACCTCAACTGATTTCAATATAATTTGGCAATTTTTTTCTGGTGCCAGATTTTGTCTCTCTCGCTTTGGGTGCATCAAATATGTGAAATCGGCTGAGTATATATATGGGAGCTATAATCAAATCTGAGCGTATTTGAATATAATTTGTCAAATTTATTTTTGTACCAAATTTCATTGGAATCGGAAATACGTATCGTGTTTTGTGCATCAAATATGTGAAATCGGCGGAAAATATATGGGAGCTATATCCAAATCTGAACCGATTTTAATATAATTTGACTAATTTTTTTTCTAATCAAAATCCCGTTACATATTCCAAATTTCTTTGGAATCGAACATACATATCGTGTATGGTGCATTAAATACATGAAATCGGTCGAAAATATATATGAGAGCTATAACCAAATCTAAACCGATTTTAATATAATTTGACAAATGTATATTTGTTTTAATTTTCGCTACACATTCCAAATTTCATTGAAATTAGAGATACATAGCGTGTTTGGTACATCAAATACATGAAATCGGTCGAAAATATATATGGGAGGATTAAATCCCGTCACACATTCCAACTTTCATTGGAATCGAACATTCATATTGTGTTTGAGGCATCAAATGAACGAAATCGATCGAAAATATATATGGGAGCTATATCCAAATCTAAACCGATTTTAATATAATTTGACAAATGTATATTTGTTTTAATTTCCGCTACACATTCCAAATTTCATTGAAATTGGGGATACATAGCGTGTTTGGTGCACCAAATGCTTGAAATCGGCCGAAAATATATATGGGAGCTATATCCAAATCAGAACCGATTTCAATATATTTTGACAAATTTAATTTCGGATTAAATCCCGTCACACATTCCAAATTTCATTGGAATCGAACATTCATATTGTGTTTGAGGCATCAACTGAACGAAATCGGTCGAAAATATATATGGGAACTATATCCAAATCTGAACCGATTACAATATAATTTGGCAAACTTATTTTTGTTCCAAATTCCGTTACGTATTCCAAATTTGGAGACTGTATCTTCAACCAATCAATAGATATGTGCATATAAAATCTAAATTTTTGCGAGGTACCTCCGTCTCTGATGCTATATTTCCAGTTCCAAGTGGAAATTCAAAAATGTATATAGCCTATGTTACTTTCAGGCAATGTTGCAGTATATATGGAAATTTTCAGGAAAATCTATTCAGCGGCTTGTCCACAGGCAACATTCTTTGCGTCAATTGAATTTTGTACGGGGACAAATGCAAATCAATGCGAATAATCCGTTGTAAAGTGGACCGAGCCATGCCCAACAGCTGAGAACGGCGTTTTTGGGATGTTCTTGGGGACCTTTAACACTGGCTTGTAAGGCAGCGATATTCTCGGCCGATCGCCTTGGTCGACTTTTATATGGCCTCTTCGGATTAGAAAGAGCCTTACCAGTCGAAAATTTTTCGTATAAACGCTTAATGGTGTTCTTAGAAGGCGCACTTCTCACATTTTTTAATGTTTTAAAAGCACGTTGAGTTTTCACAATTGACTTCTTCCGTTGAATGTAAATTTCAACTATTTCAGAGCGCGTGTACTGGTTCATGGTAAAAATCAGCTTGGACTGACGCTTCAAACGCGGTATGTCATTAAGGTATTTGTAGACCATAACGGGTCCTACTTCGTGTGGCGAGATATTGCGTGTATAGATCCACACTTTGGTATTATCGGACGATAATTGCAATCTGTATATGATAACACCAACCTGTGTTGTAAGGTGAAAAAAATATTAGAAAATGTGTTCTTAAATATTATAAGTCAAATTGAAGAACTCGCATGTGATAAAAAATATGCAATAAAAATAAAAAAAATATCACAAAGTACAACAAGATCTATATTAACATCATTATTGACATATTTTTATGCATTTTTCAGATTGTATTCTTTTATGCTAAGAGGTTATTCTGAATTGACAAAATTTGTCAAAATCGGTCCAGACTTGTTTGAGATATAAGCATTCTTCCCTCCTTTGTATATACACATTGTATATATTTCGCTGTATATTTACTATCGGCATCTAACGTATCTATATATATATATATATATATATATATATATATATATATATATATATATATATATATATATATATATATATATATATATATATATATATATATATATATATATATATATATATATATATATATGACAAAGGTAATGAGTGAAAAGACCGTTACGTTAGATGCCGATAGTAAATATACAGCGAAATATATACAATGTGTATATACAAAGGAGGGAAGAATGCTTATATCTCAAACAAGTCTGGACCGATTTTGACAAATTTTGTCAATTCAGAATAACCTCTTAGCATAAAAGAATACAATCTGAAAAATGCATAAAAATATGCCAATAATGATGTTAATATAGATCTTGTTGTACTTTGTGATATTTTTTTTTATTTTTATTGCATATTTTTTATCACATGCGAGTTCTTCAATTTGACTTATAATATTTAAGAACACATTTTCTAATATTTTTTTCACCTTACAACACAGGTTGGTGTTATCATATACAGATTGCAATTATCGTCCGATAATACCAAAGTGTGGATCTATACACGCAATATCTCGCCACACGAAGTAGGACCCGTTATGGTCTACAAATACCTTAATGACATACCGCGTTTGAAGCGTCAGTCCAAGCTGATTTTTACCATGAACCAGTACACGCGCTCTGAAATAGTTGAAATTTACATTCAACGGAAGAAGTCAATTGTGAAAACTCAACGTGCTTTTAAAACATTAAAAAATGTGAGAAGTGCGCCTTCTAAGAACACCATTAAGCGTTTATACGAAAAATTTTCGACTGGTAAGGCTCTTTCTAATCCGAAGAGGCCATATAAAAGTCGACCAAGGCGATCGGCCGAGAATATCGCTGCCTTACAAGCCAGTGTTGAGAGGTCCCCAAGAACATCCCAAAAACGCCGTTCTCAGCTGTTGGGCATGGCTCGGTCCACTTTACAACGGATTATTCGCATTGATTTGCATTTGTCCCCGTACAAAATTCAATTGACGCAAAGAATGTTGCCTGTGGACAAGCCGCTGAATAGATTTTCCTGAAAATTTCCATATATACTGCAACATTGCCTGAAAGTAACATAGGCTATATACATTTTTGAATTTCCACTTGGAACTGGAAATATAGCATCAGAGACGGAGGTACCTCGCAAAAATTTAGATTTTATATGCACATATCTATTGATTGGTTGAAGATACAGTCTCCAAATTTGGAATACGTAACGGAATTTGGAACAAAAATAAGTTTGCCAAATTATATTGTAATCGGTTCAGATTTGGATATAGTTCCCATATATATTTTCGACCGATTTCGTTCAGTTGATGCCTCAAACACAATATGAATGTTCGATTCCAATGAAATTTGGAATGTGTGACGGGATTTAATCCGAAATTAAATTTGTCAAAATATATTGAAATCGGTTCTGATTTGGATATAGCTCCCATATATATTTTCGGCCGATTTCAAGCATTTGGTGCACCAAACACGCTATGTATCCCCAATTTCAATGAAATTTGGAATGTGTAGCGGAAATTAAAACAAATATACATTTGTCAAATTATATTAAAATCGGTTTAGATTTGGATATAGCTCCCATATATATTTTCGATCGATTTCGTTCATTTGATGCCTCAAACACAATATGAATGTTCGATTCCAATGAAAGTTGGAATGTGTGACGGGATTTAATCCTCCCATATATATTTTCGACCGATTTCATGTATTTGATGTACCAAACACGCTATGTATCTCTAATTTCAATGAAATTTGGAATGTGTAGCGAAAATTAAAACAAATATACATTTGTCAAATTATATTAAAATCGGTTTAGATTTGGTTATAGCTCTCATATATATTTTCGACCGATTTCATGTATTTAATGCACCATACACGATATGTATGTTCGATTCCAAAGAAATTTGGAATATGTAACGGGATTTTGATTAGAAAATAAATTAGTCAAATTATATTAAAATCGGTTCAGATTTGGATATAGCTCCCATATATTTTCCGCCGATTTCACATATTTGATGCACAAAACACGATACGTATTTCCGATTCCAATGAAATTTGGTACAAAAATAAATTTGACAAATTATATTCAAATACGCTCAGATTTGATTATAGCTCCCATATATATACTCAGCCGATTTCACATATTTGATGCACCCAAAGCGAGAGAGACAAAATCTGGCACCAGAAAAAATTGCCAAATTATATTGAAATCAGTTGAGGTTTGGATATAGCTAACATACATCCAAACATGATATATATGACCGATACCAACGAAATTCAGAATGTGTGGCGGAATTTGGTTACAATAATAAATGTGACAAATTAATTGGAAATTAGTTAAGATTTGGATATAGCTCCCATATATATATTATCGGCCGATTTAACATATTTGACGCACCAATTTCAATGAAATATGAAAGGTGTGGCGGAGTTTGGTGTAAAAGTATTTTTTTTTTTAAATTATATTTAAATCGGACCAGCGAAGTATGTTGCTATCTCGAATTCACTAATTGCAATAGAAATGCCATTCAACTTCAAAAGATTGCAGTTTACTGCACGCTTGGTATTTGCTATGAAATAAATAAATCCGAAGGACAAACCCTTCGTGTATGTATGTCATGTTACTGCTTTTCTAATGGTTTTGGTTATTTATGCATTAAAGTAGTGCAATATTTTTTTTTAATTTTTAAATTTGTTTTTTTTTTTTTAACCAACATATATTCGAAATTAAAATTTTGAATGCATATAAAATGAAAAGGGGTAGCGAAGCGCACCGGGTTCAGCTAGTATATATATATATATATATATATATATATATATATATATATATATATATATATATATATATATATATATATATATATATATATATATATATATATATATATATATATATATATATATATATATATATATATATATATATATATATAAGAGAAATTAAAGGGCAGGGAAGAAGTCTAGCATTTTGAATGATCATTGGATCATATTTAGCTTTAAAATGAACAACAACAACTAACAGCACGACGGAACAGCCTTAGAGTAGTCACAATTTGGGAATTATATCCAACTCTGAATTGCTTTTCAACAATCTTGACGATATACCAGACCGAGACCCAATCTACCCAATTTGTTCTGATATTACATATATTGTGGACAATAACCGTAAATTCGGATGGACATGCATAAATCGACTCAGAATGATTGTATGCAGATCATCAAAAGGAAGTATGGGTCTATCTCGATTCCTTCTTCATGTTACAAACAAATGCACAAAGACATAATACCCTTACCACTATGTGGTGTAAGGTAAAATTATAGAAATATATTATTTCGAAATCGCCGAAAAATTACGAAAAACGCGGAGAAAAGAAACAGATATGATATACATGGTCTCAAAATTATATTCCAGAGCATTTCCATGTACATAGAATCGTTAAAAATCAGAGAAGATTATATAAAAGTGTCAGCTCTGTTATGATATAACATAATGCTATGTCACAATTGTAAGCTATTGCGAGTCTTAAATACAAAATTTTGCATCATTTCGTGGGTGAGTGTGTCTGGGATGACTAGGACCAATATGAACTACGTTTTGACAATCTATTAAAAAATGTGAACCGTTATATGTGCGCTATAGGAAAACGTGGACCTAGATATTCAATGTTCTGCCACCGGAGCTAGAACCCATTCTGAGCTACAAATACCAAGACCTAGAACCCATTACGAACTACAAATACCCTTTTTTAGACAAATCATGTGGCAAATATCATAAAAATACCGAATATCGTTAGGTACTCTTATATGGGGGCTATACGAAATCGCGAACAATGTACCACCATAATATTTTAGACATATTGGTGGAAATATGTGGCTAAAGCTATCAAAAATCGAATATCCGGAGGTATAGTTATATGGGGACTATTCCAAAACGTGGGCCGATATATCTCATTTTCAATACCAACCATCCTAGATACAATACAAATTATTTTGCCATATTTTGAAGTTCTACCTCAAATAATGTGGGCTTTATCGTGATTTCAACAAACAGTCAGACGGACATCGTTAAATCGACTTAGAATTTATGCTGATCATGAATATATTTACTTTATGGAGTCTATTACGAATATTTGGAGGTGTTACAAACGAAATGACAAATTTAATATACCCTCCTTTCTAAGGTAGAGGGTGTAAAAAGGCATTTTGTGCAAGAATTTAATTATTTTGAAACGTTAATAAACGTTTTAATCATTTAGGGCATATGCATTTATTTATACGTTTAAACTAAACTTTTTATTAAAATGTTCTCACTGCACTGGGGCACGACAGTTTTGTGTTCATTACTTTGCGCCTCAATTACGGAAGCAATCGAAACTCCCGACTGTGTGTAAAAATTAACAAAATTATTTTTTTTTTTCTTAAAAAAAACTCTTTTATATCACAATTTCCATTTTTTGTTTAGGCTGAATAATGAGAAAAACCCATGGTATAATTATTACAGGTAACAGCAAGTCCCAGCTGATTTGATTCTATAGTAATACTAGTGTCAAACTCGATATGACGTTTTGTGATTTAATTCTTGATACACAATTGATATAAAATTTCACTGCAGGGCAATGTGAACATATTTTTTGCCTAATAATATAAAAAAATCGCCGTTGTACTTAACAAAATGCCAGAGGCAATGGTTCGGAACCTTTTTTTGCGGTTAAGGAACAGCGACACTACGCTAGATAATATATTCGTATATTTCATGTTTCCTAAAATTGCAAAATGTAGAATTCTTTATATATGTATGCTGTTTGGTTTCAACTTCAAAGGGATGTTGCCTTTTCCACGATTTTCTAGCGATTGCTTGAAGTGTTGAGAGATTAGGACCAACAGCTAAAAACTATACATTCAGGGGAATGATGTGAAAGCATTAATATTTAATAATTTAAAAACTATTCTTCTGCATTTTCAATTTAATAATCCAAATTCCAAAAATTGTGTATTTTCTAAATTAAAATAATTTATTGAAAATTAATTATTTTGTTTACATTTTTGGACACATAACCTTGACACTTGTATTACGTACAAAAACTAAATTGGATGTGGTTGTTGTTACGATTGTTGTACAACAACACTTGCTGTTACCTGTATCATTCTACCATAAGAAAAAAAAAAAAAAAAAAAAAAAATAATAATAATAAATAAAACGATCTATTTTGAATTTCGAAATTCAAACGATTTCGATTCGATTCTGTGACATGCCTGATATTTTTGATTAAAAACGATGTCTCTCTGTCTATTGAAAATACGATGTTGCTGAAGATTTGGAATTTGGCACAATAGTTTGTATTGTGTCTAAACGGTTTTTATTGAAAATAAGGATAAGAGAGATTAAATAGGGAAATAAAACAATTATTATTTTATTATTTTTTTATTTTTAAACAATTATTTTATTATTTTTAAACAATTCATGTCATTTGTTTATTGTGATTAAAGATTCTGATTAATTTGTCTAAGCACCTTAAAATTAGAATATAGTAAATCCTTAACCTGCAAGGAGTTAAACAAGATAAACATACATACAATGTTAAGTTAACATATAACATACTATATATTAACAAAATAAGGGATAAACTTTTCATTAGTTGCTTCAACATCCTCTGTGTAGATTTGATCAGTTTTGAGAGAACGACAACAATGTTTACATTCATATTTGTATTACCATATATTGATATACGTAAACATAACCTAGGTTAAATACAATTACATACTGGGTTCATATTCATATATTCAAAACAGTAGAGTCACCGGCCTGTGAAGATATATATCAGTATGCATTCGCAACACCACCACAATTAAATCTTCTATCACACATTTTAAATGTTTTTTTGTTACCAATTGCAATATGTTTGTCTTGCTGTGTAGATCGGAAATTTGCATTTATTTTCAAAACAAAACGTCACTAACAAAACCTTGAGTTTTTACAAAAGCTTCGTTCTTATTTGATTTGATGTCAATATTGTATCGCCTTTGTAATGCTTAAGGGTTCCATGCACAATTCGACTGTTAATTGATTGGAGCTGATTACAAATTGTATTCTGCTTTTTTTTAGCCTAACCGATGTTATTGATATTTAAACGTATGCCCACGTCCTGGCAAGATATCAAATTTACATTACAGAAAGATCTAGTCACAGACATTTTGCGTGGACCAAAATGTTTTGTTTGCAGCAGGTGCAATATTAAAAGTTTGTACTCGAAGTATACAATTTACTAATTTACTTTTACAAAAATATCAATGTAATAGAAATTGGTACACGTTCAGTTTGTAATTGCTTAAAATACACTTCACAAAACTATTGACAGAAATTCCTATTCGATTTAACCATACCGATATCATGCAAAAATGTATCTCATACCCGTATCTATCTATCTTTACCATGCAATTCGAGACATGAATGTATTTGTAATTATTTCGTCAATGCAATGGGTAAACTCCTAACAAAGAGATTTAAGTATAGGGCCACAATTTTTGTACAGTTTCCAAGTGGTATGCTCGATAATTTGAATGAAGTTGCGATTGTAGATGGATCTTGTGCGAATCTCGGCATCATTATTTCCAAATCATGGTGAAAGGTAACTGAGTACGAAGTGGACGTTTTCGATTGTTAAAGTCTGTATAAGGCAAGGAATTTTGTAATGTAGCGTCAAAATAATTATATGAAAAATAAAACGTTGCTTGGCATATTTAGGAATTTGCTCCAAGATGTTATATAGATGTCCGCAAAATATTGAGGGATTGAAATGATCCAAAAACATTTTCCCACTTTTTAAGCCGTTCCACAGGAAACTGTTAAAAAATTTCGACGTGTAAATTTGCATGGGATCAGAGACAGGGAAGAAATCATAGGATTTAGCAAGGGAATTCTTTTTTATCCTTTTGCAATATTAAATATATTAGAACAAAATTTAAAAAATATATTTCCAAAGAATTTAGCTAACAAAAAAATAATATAAACAATATGATTGTACCTTATTTAATAAACCTCGAACTGTATTATAATTTGTTTTAACTTTTTTTATTAATTTAAAGAAAGTTTCTTAATTGCATTTTTATATTATTTAGCGCATCCTTTTATGACTTGGACACCATATTAAATTGGGATCTATACGTGGATATATTTAAAAGTTATCAAACACTGAAAGAAAATTCGGAGAGCATGCCGGAAAACTTTGAATATTAAAATGTCAAAAGAACTTTTGAACCACATTAACATGACACCGATGATGTGTGTAAATTTTGCGTATGGGTCTTATTTGCAAATGTTGACAATTCATTGTCCTTAAATGTTTGGGTGGTGACAATTTGCATACATAAATATATAATATATATGTACATAAAAATATAAGGTATACATACATTTTGAAAATGTCATCCATTTTCTCCACAGTACAATCGAAGCTTAATTCCGCATGCCTACACAGTCTCTACATTTTCATGTTATATGAAAAAGGGATTTATTTGTTTATTTCCCTTTCGAGACGACCCTAATGATCTAATTCGAACAATTTTCCAATCATTTCAATTTTATGGCACTTATGAAGGTAATGGACAGCATTTACCTTTGCAAATAATCCTTTCTATGACAAAACATTTAACTGTATGTAAACATATGTGAATATGAATAGTATTTGATTGTGATATAATTTTTATGTCTGCTTTGGTCAGTCATTTCGCCGGTTGTAAAACGACTACATTTAATTTGTTTTTTCTTTGTGGACACTTGATTTTTGCGTTTTTTTTTTTTTTTTTTTTTTGAAATTTAAATAGAAAATAGGAAAAGTGCACAAATTTAACTGTATGTAAACATATGTGAATATGAATTGTATTTGATTGTGATTTAGTTTTTATGTCTGCTTTGGTCAGTCATTTCGCTGGTAGTAAAACGTCTACATATTATTGTTTTTATTTTGCTTTGTGGAAACTTGATTTTTGTGTGTTTTTAGAATATAAATAGAAAATAGGAAAAGTGTACATTGTGTTTCATTATGGTGGACTACTTACAAAAAACTGTAACTGGGAGCTGTATAAGCTGTAAAGATAACGTAGATAAACGACCTATGTATAATCAGTAAGTTGTAAATAATTCATTTAAAGATTACAAAGCAAAATAACTTATTTTATTCATTACCAAACAATGAATACCATCACCACTCTAAAACCGAAGGTTGAGAGTTCGAGTCTCGGCGTCGACGATGTGGCCGTAAGACTTTAAACAAGCCTTTATTCTCACAACAGTGATACAGAGTGTTTAACTACAATAATTCGGGTTAGTGCCAGTAGCGGAAAACAAAAAAGTGGACTAACTAAAACTAAAAGAAATACTTTTTTTCAGTGGTGTGCCCTTGAAAATATTTAATAGAAAGTAGGCTTATTTGTAAGTAGTTATGGCTGCCAAAATTGGTTAGCAAATTCATTATTTGGCAACAGAAGTTTTTGCAGGGTAATCAATTGAAATGTACATTTAACAATTGTTGATAGAAGTGCTTTTGTAACGATTGTCTTTATTTGTTCCCAAAAAAGAATCTAGAAGAAAATAACTGGATTATCTGATTCCCTGATATGTCAAACGTATATAACATCGAAGATGTCTTTGAGACAGTTGGTTAGAATGAGGCTTGTAATTTATTTAATATGGCGTGGAATTTCAGTTTAATGAGATATTTGGCTTGATTATAATGTGAATCGATCGGTGGTTCCGCTCGTAGCGATTGTTAATGAATATGTCACAAAGCGTCCGCTCAAGAGTTAGTTGATTATTTCATTTGATAATTTCCGGAATCGTTGCCTTATTGTCGAAACACAATTTCGGTTACTTCTGTACATACTCTTCTAACTCGTGTTCACCAATCGGTACTGCACATTGTAGTTGTAGCGGTTGTGGCTTCAGTAGACCGGAAAAAAGTCTTTTAAAGGCCATATGCTATTTTAGAGCCGACTTTTTGTTCATGAGAGACATTTGCTTAGCCTTAACCTCAGCCAGAGTATGTATGCCCTGTTCTTCAAACTTTTTCCACTGAGAGTAGTTTATTTGCATGTAGGTGATTAATTCAGGCATATCGATGAAACCTAAACAGGGAGAAAATCGGACATTATAAGAAGTCATATCTTTGATTTCACTAATATTTTGGTTTGGACACTAATAGACTAGCTTTGCTATAAATATAGAGGCTTCGAAACTTACTGTCCCAGGCATGCATCATGTCTTGTATTATATATTCGATAAAACCAATTTGACTTTTAGGTATACTGCAGGTGCCCCGATCAAACATGGGCATGACAATTGGAAGATTTTTAGCTTTTTCTTCGTCTGTTTGCGTGAAGTACTCTTCAGCGATACGTCGTGACCACTCTATGCAGCAAATCATTGGTCTGGCCGGATTACTGACGTCTGCCACCTTAATAAGCATGCGGCGCATAAGTACCGAGCTTTCTTCTTCGCTTTGGACAATCTGAAAGATGAATAAATTTTTGTATGTAGATACAAATAATCACAACCATTTTGGATATCTTATGACGAAATTGAATTGACATAAAATTGACCAAATGACTTGTAAATTGTATAAAATATCATTTATAATTGAAGTACTTATAAAATTAATTACAATCAATATATATAAAAGAAAGTTGTGTTAGTTACTGCACTTATAATTTAAGAACCGCTGGACTGATTTTAACGATTCATACAAATTCGGAATTGTCTCCTGTCAGAAAAGGATAATATAGAAACAAATCGCGTAAAAATGTGATATATTAACATTTTCATTTTGACTTTTGAAATGTACAATAGTAATGTTTTATTTTGCATGATTTTTTTCCATTTTGACTTACTTTTTTCTAATGTACATTTGTAGTGTTTTTTATATTTTATTTTTGAATTCGAATATTAATATCAATTTATTTAATTGACTTGATTTCTTGAGAACTGAAATTGATGGCGGGTTACACGGAAGTGTAGTACCGAATTATGTGGTGGAGAAACGTGATAGATGATATCGAAATAATTTTACGCGGTCACACCAAAGTTAAAAGATAATTATTTTTCAAAATCGCTAAAAAATCACGAAAAAGAGAACTCATTGCAAAAACTCTTAAAATGGGGAAAAAATCGAAAAAAACTTTTACCAAAAAAAATGAAATAAGTGCGAAATAGGATGTTAACTGACATCTACCTTTCAACTCCAGGGCCTACATCATGGTTCAGCTGGAAGATGCGAACACATTTTAACAAACAAAAGTGACCGAAAAAGCCTCATGGGGCTCATTTCAAAGCGTGGACCTACTTCTTTCATGTTACAATAATCCATCCAAAGAGATCAGTAAAATACCACATATTAAGGGTGCAAAATAGTAGAGCGAATGGGACTTTTAGTAAAAAAAGGATTTTTATCCTTCCAGAAATTCTTCCCAAACATTGAAGATACCTTAAATCGCTTCTGCAGGTCATGATATCGCTCATAACCCACGGATAAGGATACAACTCGATTTCATATTTATGTTACCATCGTATGATTTAAGTTATTTTTGGGGTCTTGGTCACTTTTTTCATTTTTTAGCCCTTATTTGGCATCTTTGTTTCTAAGGGGGTAGAGAAAATTTGATTCATCAATTGATTTGGCTAAAAAATTGTGTTTATGCTACCCTGGGGTAGGGAACCATCATACAGATAACTGCCACATAGGAATTTATTTAAGTAAAGTCCCCACATTGGAGTATCCTCAAGTCCACTTTCACATCTAATATGTGGTTAGAAAAGAAAATTTTGTGTTCTATTGGATTTGTAACCCCCAAGCGAATATTGGTTGGGAACGTAGATTTGGGATGTACGTCTATATGAATATAGACTTTATGGGGTCTCCAACTTACAATTTAAATGGCAAATAAAATTAATTCCCATCTTACGGTAATGGGTGTAAAATAGTAATTATATTTGGCTATTCTGAAATCATCCTGCCTTCAATTATGAGGTGGATAAAACTATTTTTCCTTATTTAAATCACCCGAATTTTTTCAGTTTGACATGCAATGTTGTTCTGCTATATTTATACCCTACAACACTATGTGTTAAGGGTATTATAAGTTTGATTGGGCCAAAAATTATGTAACACCTCCCACATAGGAAAGTTTATATGGATCTTCCTATCTCGCCGAGCTGAGTCGATCTAGCTATGTATGTCCGTCCGTCTGTCCATGTTAATTTGTAATCACTCTACAGGTCGTAATTATGGCCCGATCTTCACGAAATTTAGAATGGAGGTGGGGCTAGGGTCAGAATAGAACCATATTTCTTTTGGAGATGATCGCATAATATTTAGGGGTTGAAATGGACCAAAAACTGAAAAATTTCATGATTTTGCAGCTGCTCTACAGGTCGCAATGATAGACCAACCGAAGCGGAAGTTAGCATGGGGCTAGAGCTTAGGGGTGGGCAGAAGCCTTCCAATTTTGGTGGTCATCGGGTAATATTAAGTGGGTGAAATAGACCATAACATTTGTGTTATATAAAAGTCAAATTTTCTATTAAACAACGAATATTTTAAATACCGACGAAATCACAAATAGACGAACAAGTCAATTCTGACCGTTACGTAGATGCCGATAGTAAATATATCGGATGCATATAGCGAAATATATAAAATGTATATATAGAAAGGAAGGGAATGTTAGCTAAAATGCTTATATCTCAAGAATGACTAGACCGATTTCGACAAATTTTGTCAATTCAGAATGCCCTCTTGACATAAAAGTATAAAATCTAAAAAAAATCGCGTAAAAAGATGTTAATTATGATGTTAATATAGATTTTGTAGTATTTTGTGACATTTTTTTATATTTTCATATTTTTTATCGCATGCGATTTTTTCAATTTGACTTATAATATTGAAATGTACATTTTTAATATTTTTTCACTTTACAACACAGGTTGGGGTTATTATATACAGATTGCAATTATCCTCACGAAAAAGTGTAGGGTTAGGCTCAGAATGGCTAGACCTATTGTTTTCAAAGATGTCCGCAATATATTTAGGGGTTGAAATTTACCAACAACTAAAAATGATCCTGATTTTGCAGCCCTTATAAAGGTCACAAATAGAAACCAAAGGACACGAAATCTGGCATGAAGTTAGAGTTTAGGAAAGCGGGTAGAATGGACCACTACTTTTGTGTGTAAAAATACCAACATTTCTTACAGTTGATATCCAAAATACACAAAATGTGAACTTCTGGCTTAAATATTGGGCAAATGTCGCTGGTCAAAACGCTAAGGGTAATATCTGGGCAGTGCTCCATGACATAATTTCAAAAGCGAAATATTCCAAAATGGATTCGGACATAAGGGGGCTTCTAACATATTGTAGTGTTGTAGGGTATCACATGGTCGGCCCCGCACGACTATAGCCTTTGCTTACTTGTTTTGATTTGGCCTCTATTTGTCGTCTGGGATTATAAGGGGTAGAAGAAAGTTTTCAATGTAGGTCGATTTTTCGGAGTAACGCCCATATAAAGGTATATCCTAAATTTACCATATTTCAAAGGATTTGGCTAAAAATGTGTATTTGTGGGGGCGGTTGAAAATCTTAGACAAAAATTGTAACATGTCTACAAATTTTAGAATTTTTTCCATGTAATAGAACGCCTTCCAGTCCACCTTTTGGCGTACAAACAGACCAACATATTTATTGAGACTTATGACGATGCACAATCTAAGGTGTTAATGTGTTTAAAAGATTAATTAACTTTGGCTATTCTGAAATCATTCAGTCCTCAATTTTGAGGTGTACAAAATACAGTAAATTCCAAATAACTGCTCATTTAAATGGAAAATTTTGCTACGATTATTACCATACTAAAAATTAATTTGATCCCTTACATGGGGATAAGATTGGTATATATACTTTTTAATAGATTTGTATAGCACATCCACATATAAATATGGGTACATGTATTTTAAAACACTTTTAATTTGACAAATATGCATAATAGATAAAAACTACGGGTCGCAAACTCGGACCGAGCCAGCTAGTATTTAATAAAATAAAATGATAATTAATGACATAAGTAGTGTGCTTATGGGGATGTTGGGAATTCACCACGATTTATCACGGCAAATTCTATTGGGGATGTTGATTTGGGTAAATTCACCACGGTGAATTTTAATGGGGATGTTGTCTTGGGAATTGTACCACGGCAAATTCTATTGGGGATGTTGATTAGGTTAAATTCTCCACGGTGAAATATATTGGGGATGTTGTCTTTTGAAATGTACCACGGTGAAATATATTGGGGATGTTGTCTTTTGAAATGTACCACGGTGAATTATATTGGGGATGTTGTCGTTTGAATTGTACCACGGCAAATTATATTGGGGATGTTGTCTTTTGAATTGTACCACGTCAAATTTTATTGGGGCTGTTGGCGTTGGCGTTGCTAGTTTTAATATGAACTACTAGATGGCGCTAAGTTTAGCGCAGACACAATCCAAAACTGTGTATGGGATGGTGACATTTCAAGTTTTAATATTCACCACTAGCAGAGACACCCTCCGAAAAAAAAAAAAAAAAAAAATGTATTATGATCATATCGAGTGGGGGCTAAAGAGATTCACCATGTGAGAAGTGAATATAGCAGAAACACATCTGAAAGAGGTAAGTATCGAAGAAAATCATTTTATCTAGATGGCTCTCAGAATGCTTTTATATAGTCAACATGCTGATTACTGCAGTCAAATGTGCTTATTAATTTATTTGAAAACATATATTTCAAGAAATCGACTTCAATAAATGTGATATATTATAGAAGAGTTTCAATTGACAAATATGCTGCAATTATTGATATTTCAGGGGTTTTAAGAAAAACGATAACGAAGTCGAGTGGGTTGAACACGAAAATCAGCATGTTGGCTATGCAAAACATGATGAGATAAAAAGACAAAACTAACTTTTCGTTGTACTTGTTTTAATTTGTCTATAATTTTAGCGACTCAAAAATGTTCAGTTATTCCCATCGAAACGATATAGGCGACATCTAACGGTGAGTTCCATCCATACTATCCATAAATTATGTTGTAGCATAGACACACTCCAAAACTATTGAAATATGATCATATCGAATGGGGCTAGAGAGATCCACCATATGAGAAGTGAATATAGCAGAGACAAATTTGGTTAGTATCATAGTCAACAAGAAGATGTGTGTTCTATTATTTTGTCCAGATGGCTCTCCAGTCATTTCCCTCGAAACGATATAGGCGACATCTAACCACCAATTAATGTTGTAGCATATACACACTAAAAAAATGCTGCTGTAGCCAATCAAAGCAAATTCTTCTTGTGTGGACAGGCATTTTGATACATTATATCGATCGCTTTTTGATAGTTTTGTCGATGAAGAATTTGTTTACATTATGTAGCAATTTGAGAGAATTGAAACTGAAAGAGTTTCATGACAAACCCTGCATCAATTCGGTATTGAAGATTGAAGGGATTTGAAGAAGGAAACACCATTGTTTACATTAACTAACAATTGGATTTCTGTGAAATGGATATGAGAATTTGGGGGGAAGCGTTGTTGCAGAGTTTCATTACAAATTCTGCTTCAATCACAGAATTTCTATTTGTTTACAAAATGTAGTCAATAATGTATTGATTGGATTGGAAGAAATTTCAGTACTCAACAAGTCACAGATTAATAAGCATCGTTTCTTAATATTTTTAAAAAAGTTTTTATAATGTCTCAAAAAATTTGTTGGTCATGCAGCCTTTATTACAAGGAAAAAAGTGAATTTGTGAAACATATGAAAAAGCATTGTATGTTTTGTGATGTTTTATGTGAAAGTGTAAACGATTTAGAATTGCACTTAGAGAACCATCATGGAGATGAGCATGTAATGAAACAAAATCGTGATCAACAACAAGAAAAACTAAAGCAGCAGCATGAAAATAAATCAGCTGTGAAGGTGGAAAAGTTTTGTGGTGATTGTGATAAAATAGTGAATAATATACGATCACACGTTCGTAGCGAAGAACATCGATCCACCGTGAGAAAAAATCTGGATTCTGACATAAAAATTGTTAAAAGTGCATTTAACAAAAATATACTCAGCTATGAGATACAAAACAATAAAGACATTTTGTACCCGTTCGATTTTCTTAATGCTTCAAAAGAATTAATAATTAAAACCTTGAAAAATGAGTTAAACGGTAAAACGCTCATAAAATTTAATATGGAACTCCAAGGACTATATGTGAAACCAAACAATGAAAAAGATGGACCTTCAACTTCCAAAGAGTTAACTATTGAAAATATATTTAATCATATTTCAAAAACAACGCTATTAACCCTGGGAGATGATTTGGAAGAGGTCGTTTTCAACCACTGTGTGGAAATTATAGCTAAATCAGAAGAGTTCCAAGAAAGAGGCTCTAATTGGGCCCTGGAGAAACTTTTAAAACTTGACATAAATGTGTTGAGAGCCAACTTAACACGTGGCTCACATTATATTCCAACTCCGAAATCATTAAGCAACAAGAAGGGTGCGTGCCTTAACATCAAAAACTATGATGACTTTTGTTTTAAGTGGTGTATGGTTGTTGCATTGGGAGAAACTGCATATGGAGATCCGAGTATAACCTCTTCATATAACGTAGACATACACCAAGATGTCATTATTCTGCAGTCTGGAATATCGCTAAATTTCGAACAATTAAATTTCCCATTGGGTCTTAAATATATAAAAAAATTTGAAATGAACAACCCTGAGATCAGCGTAAATGTTTTCGGTTATGAAAACAAGTCGGTCGTTGGTCCATATTACTTAACAAAGGAGACGAAAAGCAATCACATTAATTTAATATTGCTGCACAATGAAGAAAATTTTCATTACATTTTGGTTATGGATATGTCTTGGTAATTAAAAACAAAACTTATCAATCAAAACCATATCATAATAATCATGTATTTGTTCTTTTTTTTTCAGTCTTATGCGGTCTCAATTCACAAGTCATAAGGAGAAAGGTTATTTTTGTTTTGGATGCCTGCAATGTTTCCACGATGAAAATAAATGTATGACTCACAAAAAGCAGTGTGGAAAAGTAGTCTGTGCCCTGCCGAACAAAAAAGAAGCCGTACTGAAGTTCGTCAATCACAAGAAAAAGGATAAGGTGCCTTTCGTTATTTATGCTGACTCCGAAAGTGTACTGGAAGACGTGCAGGAAGATGAGAACAATGGGGCGAGTAAAAAAACGGAAAAGGTAAAGAAGCATATTCCATGTGCTTTTAGTTATTTTATTAAATGTAGTTTTAGTGAAAATTTAAATAAGTTATTTATATATAGTGGACCCGACGCAGCAAATGTTTTTCTGAAAGAACTAATTCAGGATTGTAAATTTTTGTATGATAGTTACCTAACCAAAACGAAACCTATGAATACTCTAACACCCGAAGAAGAGACAGCCTTTCTTAGGGATATAAATTGTCGTATATGTGGCGATATTTTAGGTAACGATAGGGTGAAAGATCATTGTCACTTAACGGGGCAATATCGAGGTGCGGTACATAACCATTGCAATCTGCAATATCATCTACCTAAATTTATTCCAATATATTTCCACAATTTTTCTTCGTACGACTGTCACCTCTTCTTTAAAGAATTAGTTGAATTTGGAGGTGAAATAAGAGTCATACCTCAAAACAAAGAAAAATATATTTCAATGTCTTATTTCATTAATATGGATAACGAGTCAACCGACTCTAGTTCTTTAAAAAGTACAGTTGTTGTAGGAGAAGAAGAAGATTCGAGTGAGGAAGATGATGAGGAATTCCAGCAAGAAGAGGAAAGTGAGGGCAAAAAAGAGAAGAAAAAGAAAATGAATAGATTAGAGCATCGTTTCTTAGATAGTTTTCGATTTATGCCTACTAGTTTGGATAAATTAGCAAGGAATTTATCTCGAGATTCTTTTGTTGCTGTCAGATCTCATTTTCCTGATGATGAAGCATTCGAACTTATGACTAGGAAAGGAGTATTTCCCTACGAATATATTTCATCATTTGAAAAATTGAAGGAGAAACAACTTCCCCCTATAGACCAATTTTATAATAAGTTGACAGATACTGAATGCTCGTCAGACGATTATAGGCATGCAACAAATGTTTGGTCACATTTTCGATGTCAAACTATGCAAGACTACATGGATTTGTATTTAAAAGCTGATGTCTTGCTTTTAGCAGACGTATTTGAAAATTTCAGGAGCTTATGTATGCGAATTCACGAACTGGACCCTTGTCAATATCTCACAGCACCATCTCTATCTTGGGATGCAATGCTACTATGTACTAAAGTCGAACTTGAGCTACTCAGAGATATAGACATGTACAATTTCTGCAAAAATGGTATTCGGGGAGGGCTTACCCAGTGCTCAAACAGACACTCGGTAGCAAATAATGAAGATGCTCCCAATTATAATAGTGCCAAACCAGAGGTAAATATCTATTATTTGGATGTAAATAATTTATATGGTACAGTTATGACTGAGTGTCTCCCTGAAAAAGATTTTAGATGGGTGGAGGGTTATGAAATGGAGAAATTCAATGATCCAGCTGTAATATTATCTATTCCTGACAACGCTCCTACTGGTTTTATTTTAGAGGTTGATATTGAATATCCACCGCACCTTCACGACAAACATAACGATTTACCTTTTTTGGCGGAGAAAAAGTGTGTTGAGGGCTCAAAAACTGAAAAACTGATTGCAGATTTTACTGACAAAACATCATACACCATACACTACAAATTACTTAAGCAATCTCTGAAACATGGACTAATTCTTAAGAAAGTCCATAGAGTTTTGGCTTTCACACAAAGCGCTTGGTTAGCTCCTTACATACTGAAGAATAATGAACATAGGGAAAAGGCTGAAAATGCCTTTGAAAAAGATTTTTTTAAATTATTGAATAACTCTTCATTCGGTAAGACAATGGAGAATATCGACAAAAGAAAAACTGTGAAAATTGTGACAATGTGGGTAGATGAGGCAAACCAAAGAAGAAGGAATGTTGCTAGTAAATTAATCTCGAAGCCAAATTTTCACAGCCTTTCGATATTCTCCGAAAATATGGTTGCTATTCAAATTAGGAATGTCAGAGTAAAATATGATAGACCATTGTACTTAGGGTTCTGCATATTAGATTTATCAAAGTGGGTGATGTATGATTTTCTGTATGATTTTCTAAAAGTGAAATTTGGTGAGGATTTTATTCTAAATTATATGGATACAGATTCGTTCATATTAACATTTTACGGACGGAATTTGTATTCCGAATTATCTTTAGATGAAATATTGGCTAGATTTGACACCTCAGGGTTTTCAAAAGAAAATAAATATAAACTTCCTCTAATTAATAAGAAAAAACTTGGCATGATGAAAGATGAGAATGACGGAAAAACAATGGTTGAATTTGTAGGCCTTCGTCCTAAAATGTATGCCATCAATGTAGTTGATAGCGAAGAAGTAAAAAAATCTAAGGGAGTTAAAAAGTCGGTCCTAAAAAAGTATACTATAGATAAATATCGAGAATGTCTTTATAACAAAAAGGTTTTTTACGGTACCATGTTTTCGTTTAGGTCAAGACAGCATACAATATATACAGACAAAATTACTAAAATATCGCTAAGCCATCAAGATGATAAACGATTTATTCTAGAGGATGGTATTCACACCTATGCTTGGGGCCACTATAGATTAAATAACCTTCATGAAACAAATGTAAATAACTCAAATGAATCTGTCTCAATGGACTTGGATTAAAATATAAATTTAATTATGATTTAAGTTTCAATATATAGATAAAAGAGCATAGTAATAATATTAATTTAATTGTCTTTACTCACTATAAATGTCATCATATTAATATTTTCTCGCAACACAAAATGTTTAATTTTTAAGTAAATATAAGGGTATTATATTTTAACTAGTCTTTAACTATTCTTATTATAAAATAAAACAAAATATTTTTGTTTATAAATTTATGTAAATTGCGTTTTATTGAAATATTCTTGCAAAGGTGAGTATAAAATAGATTATACTACTTTTCGTACAATTCCTGTTAATGGAACGTACTCGACCAGACGATCATGTATAATTAAACAGTACGCAGAAGTGTTTTGTGGAATTGGTTTATTGGTTTCAAATTGGATTTTTAAATCGATTGGTCCATTCTTAACAGCTTCGTTTTGATTGCTAATGTCAATAACGGCGATGGGCTTGTCTTTAAAACTTGCATATGTAAGAAGTGGTTGTGGCTCCCTCATGTAATATGATTGTTGAAACTTTGTATACATGTCATATAGTACTGCATAGCCATTTTCTTCGAACTTTACATTCAAATCATCGTAAGGATAGGTTTCAGAGTTCAAGTGAACTTTGATGTTTTTAAGTTCGCAATGTTCCAGCTTGTTGTCTTTTTCAAATATCAAAGCAACATATCGTGGTCTTTCATGATTGACAGACAATTTAACACTCCAACTGTGTTGTCTTCCACCAGCAAAAGTTGGATTAAAGTAGCAGTCCCAGCTGCGGAATGCTAAAGGCAACGCTTTTCCATCCTTAATAGTTTTCAAGAAGCTGATTTTTCTATAGTCTGATAATTGAATGTGTTGTACTTTCCATACAACATTTGTTATGGTGAGTTTAATTTCCTCCGTATCCATGGTTGAATAACACACATTTTTATCGTTGGCACTACGCAAAAGAATCAAGTCATGCTTGCTGTTGCAAATTACTTTATCAAAGTCCTCTGCGAACCCTAGTAGACGGTTTAAGGGTACACAAAAATTAAAGTATCCTACTGATAAATCATTATCAGCTTTCCATCCCGCTTTGCTCATAACCTTACTTTCGGATTCGCTTAGAGAAATCCAATTTTTAATTTCTGTAGTTATTCCTAGATAACGAGTACGATCAATTTCAACACCATTTAGTTCATAGCGAATTTCATCAAACATGTATCCCACACAATTATTTCTCAGTCTTGCATTTTGCGATACTTCTCCCTTGCTATTTTTCAAATTTCCTTCAATGAATAGATAACTCTCCGATGGAAGTATGTAAAGATCCTGATTTTGTATACTTATCCGAATTTCATCATTATTTTTAAATGATTGAATATATGGAACATAGCTGTGGTAGTCTCTCTTTACAATATTCTCATCCGAGAATGGACGCTCATTAATGTTAAGTATTTCAGACATTTGGTTTGACTTTAAGCTTAATAAGTTTTAAAAACTCTTTATTTTCCTTTGAAATTGTAGGTCTTGTCGGTTTGACAACTTTGTGTTGAATGTGTCTTGGTATTTGTTTATGATTGTATTTATTGTAGATAATCATGATTGCATTGGTCTTATATGAATACGTAGCGTGATTTCTTCCTCTCTAAAATTTATAAAGCGACCTTCTTGATCTACTATCTTTATCTCCAGACGACCGATTTCTTTGACGTTCACTGGTAAATAAATGAGATTCATTGGTCTCTCTACCAATTTATATCCCGGAGGAACATTAAGAGCAAATTCATGTAGAATATGCGTTGGCGACCCATTCATGAATGATCCAGTTACAATATTGCAGTGTATTTGTATGGCATTAACCTTTAAAATGTCGACTTGAAGGTTTGAAGTATGTTTTTTCCCAGATTCTAAGATTTTTTCGGTAAAACCAAAAAGCTTGCCTATAGATTTTTCTTTATCAAAGTAAATAGGATCATGAGAAGACATGATTTCTACTTTTAGCGTATTATTATTCGCCTTAATTTCAATGGATCTATTCTCGTGGATAGTTTTATATTCCGTTTCCAAGTAATTCGCAATATCTTGCAATTCATAGGATCCTATAGGTATTTTTATAATATTGTCTCCAATGTGAAAGAGATTGTTATCATTATCCACATTGGGTATTGAATTGTATGATTGGAAATCTATTAGGCAACACTCATAACTACTATTTCCCAATTCAATTGGGGGTAAATATGTTGAATGTAGAATTGGAGATTTACCGGACACAGTAAACGTTCTTGACATTGCAAAATTCTTTGTCGTAATAATTGAAACACAAAATATGCATACGTATATATGGGTTTTTATTTATTTAAATATATGCTTGTATATTGTATATCTACATATTAAGATTATATGATATGATTCTTATCTATCCATGAATTATGTTTGTCTGAGAATCCCAGCCACTTAACCAAGACTTTATTACCTTTTGTTTTTAAAATTTTCTCAACTAAATACGTGTTGGGATATTTTGTGGGTAAAAGTTCTTCTTTGTAGAAACATCCTTGGATGGGATTTCCTTCATAGTCTTCTAATAAATAAGTAGCGGGGTTTGTTATTCTTATTGTTCTTATCTTGAATATTTCCGTAGTCCAATTTGGCGTGTATCCCTTTTCAAATTGATGTTTATATTTGCTAATGCGTACATGATCACCCACACGAAAGTTTTGTCTCCTAAAAATTTTTAAGTGGTTATAAGCAGATTGCAACAATGCCTTCTCATTCGATGAATTTACTTGAATAGGGGCCATTTTTATTGTTCGATGAGGTGTTTTATTGTATTGTTTAACCAATTCTCTATAAACATCAATCCATAGATAATTCCCATTATAACTGAACTCCTTCCACATTAGCGACTTCAAAGTTCTATTAAAACGCTCAACAATTGAGGCCTTCAATACACTATATGTGGAGTAGTGGTTTATGGAATATTTCTGCATTAGTTTTTTAAAATCTGTGTTGAAAAATTCTTTTCCATCATCGGTTTGCAAATTTTTTGGAATTCTTCCTCTTTGTAAGATTTTTTCAAAAGCCATAGAAACATCCGTTGCCGTTTTTGTTTTAAGGGCTTCACACCATGCGAATTTCGAAAATGTATCGATGACAGTTAACAAAAATCGGAACCCCTTGTTTGCTTTTGAGTAACTGCCCATTTCAACTAAATCTGCTTGCCAGAGATCATCAATACCCTTTGTAATAACCCTTCGTCTTGGAAAGTTTTTTCGTGCTTGATGATGAAGTTCATTTACCAAACCCCGCTTTTCCATTGTTTTATTCGGTATGATATATTAAAGCTGGTGAGTTGAATGGAGCTTGCGATAAGGCTTTAAATATTTCGTTTTGTGAACGTTTGAGTTGTGATATTTCTTCTCTTAGGAAGGTGCACTCTTGAATGAAATTTTTCTTTAAAATTTCTTGAATGTGCTTGATTTGCGTATGTACGTATGCTTGGTTGACCGCATCCGCTCCTTCTGCTGGAGATGCAACATTCCTAATCTTTTTATTTTGCACGTTAAGGTTGTTATCTTCATCAATATTGACTCCCAATAATCTCGAAACATTTTCTCTCACTGTTATTGATTGATTTTTTTGATTGTAATGATGTCCAAACTTGTCAACAGTCATATGTTGTATGCTCCTTGAGAGTATTATTTAATATATTATATTTCCTTCTCGCAGTTCCTCGATAATAGAAACAATTTCATTAGTATGGTTATTGTTTCCGGCTTGTTGTGATGCCAACAACAGCTTTAATCGTTCTATCAATTCGTTGGGATCGTCCCAGTATATATAGTTGGGTTTACCAGGATTTATTGTCAGTAAGCCTTTGCCGCTGTGAGTATCCTCTATTATATTTTTTATTATTTTCTTATATTTTTGTCCCCTGTTGGACTTTGTTCGTCCATTAGATTCATAGTTTATTTTATGCGCATTTGTGTCTAATAATATTGTTTTGTAAATATCGAGTTCTGTATGATCATAGTTCTTGGGGTCTTGATAAAACAACAGTTCAAACAAACCGGGTGTTAATGCCCAATTTTTATTTCCAATCATAATCTTTTCATTGCTTATTTTGAGTGGTTGGTCCCCAAATCTCCATTCTCCATTGTTATCTTTGTGTGGACCATAGACTACATCTAGTTTTTTAATTTTCTTCAAGAATGATAGATTCATAGGTTCCTCATTGTTGGAATAAAATTTGTCGTCGTCTTGTGATGTATTAAAGGAATCGAAATTTTGTGTGTAATCTACTTTATGCTTTAACCCCTCCAATGCATTGGAATCTAACTTAACATCTGGTTTATAATTCTTAAGGGGTGTACTTGTAATAATAGAATCTCTGTACATTTCCATTTTCTCTTTCTTAGGCATAATCATTTTGGAAGTATTTTCAGTTGAAAGCTTTAGTAGTTTGTTTATTGGCTCCGTTATTGGTTTGAAAGTATTTTTCAATTCTGTAGTTTTAGCTTCTTCACCCATTTTAATGCTTTGAAATTTCTTTTTCAAGACATTTCTGGACTTAACAAGCCGTTTCAGCATTTCCTCCTCCATGGCTGTAGGTGCACTAATATAAATTAACATTTGCAAATACATTAAATAATATTAAGGTTGAATAAATATATGAAAGCCTTTTCTGTATCTTCCAGAGTGAATTTCGTCATCCTTGGAAATCGTTAGAAATCCATACTTTTCCTTCCAGCATTCATGACAAATTTTTTTGAAATCTTCAAAACTAATGTCACATCCGACGTGATCATTAAATATATGTCTTAAATTCAGATCATCTTGTTTAAACACGATTATAAAATTCGCATTATCACGCAATAAATGTTTTGGTATACGTGTGTATGTTTGACACAAATAAAACGAATCAACATTCTTATGTCGCCCCATACTGAAGTAATTTTTAATGTTGTTTTGTTTATCGCATGCAACATCATCAAAAATCATGATTGAGTTTGGCTTTATTTCGTCCATTTGTATAACATCGTCATTGTTATTAAATGTATACAATCTCATCCCCTTTATAGTGGATATCAGTTTCTTTAGGTACTCATATTTTGTCTGATACAGCGATTTTGAGTAAATGTAAACATTTTCAAATTTTAATCCATTGGGGCTTTCTATCAAACTAAGCATCACATTAGTCTTTCCACAATTTGATGGTCCTACTATTAAGGCTCGTATAGAATCAGGCAGCAAAGTACTATGTCGAGGGGTCTTTCTTTGCATAAAATCCACATTTTGAACAATTATTTTAGCTTGTTGTTCCAGTAATCTCATGATTTAAACTAATGAGTAGTTTTAAGAAAACATTCATATTTATAATATAATCAAATATCGATATTTCTTTCGTTCAGCGTCCCGCTAAAAAGTATAAAATGATTGTTTACAACACGAAGCGATTTATTAGAAAGAAACACGTTCAAGGAGGAGGACTGGTAAATAAGTTGATTAACTCTTTACCCGTTGAACTTCATTTACCAGGATATCAATTTTGTGGACCTGGAACAAAGCTAGAAAAACGTATTCAAAGAGGAGATCAAGGTATTAATCCATTAGATGCATCGTGTAGAGCACACGATATTGCCTATTCACAAAGTAAAGATATTGAACAACGTCACATTGCTGATCGTGAACTAACTGAACGGGCTTGGGAGCGAGTAAAATCGAAAAATAGTAACATTGGAGAAAAAATTAGCGCATATCTTGTAACTAACATAATGAAGGCTAAGACAAAGCTAGGCATGGGTAATAAAAACCCCAAACAAATATTGGGTCAACAACTTTTTAAAAACGCTTTAAAAAAAGCTACAAGTTCCCTTAAAAGCAAAAAACCAACTGATATTGATGAAGCCATAAAAATAGCCAGACATGAAATACAAAAGACGTTTCGAGGAAAAAAATCAAAGGTCGCTATACCGCGAGTAATAAGCGTGCCCAAAAGAGGTGGATTTCTTCCTCTCATTCCCATTCTAACTGGATTAGGAGCATTGGGAGCCTTAGCATCGGGTAGTTCAGCAATTACCAATGCCGTTTTAAATGCAAAAAAAGCCAAACAAGAGTTGGATGAACAAACCAGACATAACAAAACAATAGAAGCTATAGCTATGGGTAAAGGTCTCTATCTCAAACCATATAAAAAGGGCTATGGAATTTATGTTGATGAAAATAAAACTCCAAAAAACTAATTAAGCAGCTACCCAAAGGTCCCCTAACCGATGTAAATATTAGTTTTTTTGGGAAAAAATATGTACCTCACTTTAGAGGTGTTTATATGCGTGATAATCTACCTAAGAAACCACATCGAATTGAATGTGGTATCATAAATTTGGATGTTAGCAGTGGACCTGGCACGCATTGGGTGGCATATAATAAAATCAATAATAATATCGACTATTACGACAGTTTTGGTAATCTTCAACCCCCGGTAGAAGTTTTACGTTATTTGGGACCAGCTATTACATACAATTATAAAAGAGATCAACGATTTCAAACATACAATTGTGGACATCTTTGTTTAAAGTTTTTATTGGACATGAACAAAATTTTATAAATACTCCAACATCGATGGTATCCCCTCCATTCAAATTCAACTTTCCTAAGAAGATGATTGAAATCAATAGATCGGATATTGCACTGGTTGATTTTCAATATTGCCATGGAAACCACAAGAGTATTTTCGTGAAGGAACTATCATTTATGTGTGGTGCTTCTGTTGTTCCAGATTATTTTTTGTTTCGTCCACCTTTTAATATAAAAGAACTTACTGGGGAAGCATGCAGAACAAATGCCTACACCAAGACACATGTGAATGGCTTAGATTGGACGGATGGAGAAAAAAATTATAATGATGTCGAGAAAGCTCTTACGCCATTGAACAACTATCAATATATTTTTGTCGTTGGACAAGAAAAGAAAATCTTTTTACAGAAATATATTCATTCTACCATTATAAATTTAGAAAATAATATGAAACTTCGAGCTTGCCAAAATTATTTTACAAACTGTCCTATACATTTGGACACTAGATTTAAGTGTGCCGTAAATAATATATTTAAGATATTTGTATTCATTGAACAAAACTGGAAAGAACTTGGCTACATACTAGACGATGAAATTAATAAAGTTAATAAATAAAAACAAGCAACTGTATTATTTGCATAAAACTTTATTTAAAGCATTAAAGGTAATGAAAGTGAACAATAATAAGAAAATGGTTGAACATTTACTCGCTCCACGACCACAAACATCTACACCAATTTCAGAAGGCGTACAATTCCAATTTTTTGAAATAGTTGGGACATTAGTTGTTTCACGCCCTTCCAGCAATGGGCAACGATATGTCAACCTTGAATGCTCAGTAACAGGACAATCAGTTTGATCCCAACTATGAATGTTTATTTTACAAAAAAAACATCTGGTAATATCTCCTACTCCAGTATAATAAAGTCCTACTGCAGCCATTGTCTTGGGATCTGGATAATTTAAAGGCCAGCGAGCAAAGGTTTTTAAGCGTTCGTCTTCCTTATTAAGAAGAGACATCTTCCTTTCTAAAGCTTCACTAATAAACTGAAATATTTCTCTGTACACATTAAAATGAAAACAGCTTGCAATTTTTAGTTTCAAACAAAATATTTATTTATTTACTTTTCAGTTTATGTTAAATATGGTTGATAAAAATAATCTGGTTGATCCAAATGTTTTAATTCTAGTTTGTAAAGACTCTTTCCGCTTCCATCTTTCAACACAGTTTTCGTCACAGAATAACCCCCACCAGCTATTTCTTTTATGTATTCATCCGCCAGCGAGAGGAATCTTGACGGCAAATAGAGGATAGCATCATTAATTTTCAGCACAATTCTTTCCCCATATTTTGTATTTGTTCTAAAGGCGCCATGGATGTTGTATTCTTTGTTATCCTCCATTTCTTTCAAAGTTATTATTTTTTTATAACTGAAAGAATTGAATAAGTTTACTAAATCTGCGTTCGCCATAATATCACTTTCAATGTTTAATTTTATACTGTGAGCCTTACTTGAAATTGTCTTCTATATATACGAATATTTAACGCGAATTTCACAATATTACAGAGTTACTAGAGTTTTTAATTTTGAGCATAGTTAAGCATGTTCTCATTCATGCTCCAATCTATCGTTGAAGCAGAATTTGTCATGAAACTCTGCAACAACGCTTCCCCCCAAATTCTCATATCCATTTCACAGAAATCCAATTGTTAGTTAATGTAAACAATGGTGTTTCCTTCTTCAAATCCCTTCAATCTTCAATACCGAATTGATGCAGGGTTTGTCATGAAACTCTTTCAGTTTCAATTCTCTCAAATTGCTACATAATGTAAACAAATTCTTCATCGACAAAACTATCAAAAAGCGATCGATATAATGTATCAAAATGCCTGTCCACACAAGAAGAATTTGCTTTGATTGGCTACAGCAGCATTTTTTTAGTGTGTATATGCTACAACATTAATTGGTGGTTAGATGTCGCCTATATCGTTTCGAGGGAAATGACTGGAGAGCCATCTGGACAAAATAATAGAACACACATCTTCTTGTTGACTATGATACTAACCAAATTTGTCTCTGCTATATTCACTTCTCATATGGTGGATCTCTCTAGCCCCATTCGATATGATCATATTTCAATAGTTTTGGAGTGTGTCTATGCTACAACATAATTTATGGATAGTATGGATGGAACTCACCGTTAGATGTCGCCTATATCGTTTCGATGGGAATAACTGAACATTTTTGAGTCGCTAAAATTATAGACAAATTAAAACAAGTACAACGAAAAGTTAGTTTTGTCTTTTTATCTCATCATGTTTTGCATAGCCAACATGCTGATTTTCGTGTTCAACCCACTCGACTTCGTTATCGTTTTTCTTAAAACCCCTGAAATATCAATAATTGCAGCATATTTGTCAATTGAAACTCTTCTATAATATATCACATTTATTGAAGTCGATTTCTTGAAATATATGTTTTCAAATAAATTAATAAGCACATTTGACTGCAGTAATCAGCATGTTGACTATATAAAAGCATTCTGAGAGCCATCTAGATAAAATGATTTTCTTCGATACTTACCTCTTTCAGATGTGTTTCTGCTATATTCACTTCTCACATGGTGAATCTCTTTAGCCCCCACTCGATATGATCATAATACATTTTTTTTTTTTTTTTTTTCGGAGGGTGTCTCTGCTAGTGGTGAATATTAAAACTTGAAATGTCACCATCCCATACACAGTTTTGGATTGTGTCTGCGCTAAACTTAGCGCCATCTAGTAGTTCATATTAAAACTAGCAACGCCAACGCCAACAGCCCCAATAAAATTTGACGTGGTACAATTCAAAAGACAACATCCCCAATATAATTTGCCGTGGTACAATTCAAACGACAACATCCCCAATATAATTCACCGTGGTACATTTCAAAAGACAACATCCCCAATATATTTCACCGTGGTACATTTCAAAAGACAACATCCCCAATATATTTCACCGTGGAGAATTTAACCTAATCAACATCCCCAATAGAATTTGCCGTGGTACAATTCCCAAGACAACATCCCCATTAAAATTCACCGTGGTGAATTTACCCAAATCAACATCCCCAATAGAATTTGCCGTGGTACAATTCCCAAGACAACATCCCCATTAAAATTCACCGTGGTGAACTTACCCTAATCAACATCCCCAATAGAATTTGCCGTGATAAATCGTGGTGAATTCCCAACATCCCCATAAGCACACTACTGACATAATAATAAATTTAAAAAAGTCGAATTTGACAAAAATCTGTTTTGTTCCAGTAGCTCCAAAAATCTACGCACTTTGCAATTTTTATACCCTCCACCATACCCTGGAGGGTATATTAACTTTGTCATTCCGTTTGAAACTCCTTGAAATACTCATATCATACTCAACAAAGTATATATATTCTTGATCAGCGTAAAATTCTAAGTCGATTCAGCGATGTCCGACTGTCTGTCTGTCCGTCTGTTGTAATCACGCTATGTTTCGAAAGAATTGAGATAGAAGGCTAAAATTTTGCACACATGTTTATTTTTCCAGTAGGCAGGTTAAGTACCTAAATAGACCATGTAGGTCCACGTTTTCGTATAGCCCCCATATAACGGTACCCCCCGATATTCGGTATTTTACATTATTCGCCGGAATTGTGTCAAATTTGGTATTTGAAGTTCGTAATGGATACTACAGGCTATGACAGAAAATTTCTGTACAGGTCCACGTCTACATATAACCCTTATATAACTGTACCTCCCTATATTCGGCATTTTGATGATTTTAGCGACATTATTCACCGGAATTGTTTCAAATTACGTATTTAGAATTCGTAATGGGATCTACAGTCTGTGACAGAAAATTGTCTATGCAGGTCCAGGTCTTCGTATAGGCCCCATATATCAGTACCTCTCTATATTCGGCATTTTGACGAGTTTAGGTACAATGCCTACCGAAATTGTTTGAGATGTCGATTTGAACTTCGTAATGGATGCTAGAGCCTATGACAGAAAATTGTCTATGTTGGTCCAGGTCTTCGCACAGCTCCGATATAACGGTACCTCCCTATATACGATATTTTGATGATTTTAGCTAAATTTTTCACCGTTTATTTCAAGTTTTGGAATTTGAATATGGTGATGGCTTATGACAAACAATGCCTTTGTAGGTCCACGTCGTATAGACAACAATAAAATGTCTATATTCGGTATTTTTTTTAAATTTAAACAGATTTTTTTACGGATTTTATTTTTTGAAAATTTTCAAATTCGTTCCAAATGGTGGAGGGTATTCAGTTTCAGTTTTCGAATCATAAAGGGAAATCGGTTATCGTAGTAAAAAGTTTACATTCTTGCAGTTCTGGAACCGACCAATCATTTATTAGAATTATTGTTTTTCTTTCACATTCGACATACATTAAAAATATCTTATTATAAATTATAGAACAGCCGGTGGGCTAGACGATAATATAAAGAACGACAGTATTTTTTTTTTAAATATTTCCGGGCGGGAAAATTGTAAAGTAATTGTACGAAAAATATCTATATACATTAAAGAAAGTTGTGTTAGTAACTACGCTTATAACTCAAGAACCACTGATCTGATTTTAACGATTCAGACAAATTCGGAATTGTCTCGTGGCAGAAAAGGATAAAATCCAATTTGTAATGTTTTATATTGCATAATTTTTTTCCATTTTGACTCACTATTTTCGAATATACATTTGTAGTTTTTTTTTTGAATTCTTATATGATGTGTGGTCTTTTTGGAGAGTATCAAACGACAACGGACAAACTGATATTTATAGATTTTATATATTTATTGTGTATGTGGAACGCTATGAACAAAAAAAATCAATATTTTATCATGTACGAACGGTGCTTCAGCTGGAAGATGCGAAAAAATTTAAACAAACAAAAATGACCGACAAAACGTTATGGGCCCATTTCGAAACGTGGACCTACTCCTTTCATATGACAATAATCCGTCCAATGAGAACTCAAGATGCAAAATTCATTGGGGCTGCAATCATTGAAGAGCGAATTGGACTTTTATAAGAAAAGGATTTCTATCCTTGATACCTTAAATCGCTTTTGCAGGTCATGATATGGGTCATAAACCCCGGATAAGGGTTCAACCCGATTTCAAGTATATTTTACATTTTAACGTTTGACGTCTCGTACCAAATGCCATTGCTTTTGAGGGTATATTATGAATTTGAGAAGACTTATACATAAAATCGAATGAAATCGAATCGAATGAATATAAGAGAGCTATAGCTATAAAGAATTTGATTTAATCCAAATATGGCAGACTTTTGTCTTTACGGAATATTATCGTATGATCCAAGACACAACCTAATTAGCTAAAAATAGAACGGTTGGTGTACCATTTTCAAAACAAAAATATATGTAAATTTGAACCGATTTCGACAGAATTTGTCAGAAGTATTTCTAAGCTGTATGTGATAACACATACCAAAAATCATTTTGGGCCTAAATCTCAAATGGGATGAAAGTTATATGTGGGAGCTATTTCTATATTCTTGCCGATTCGAAAGAAATTTTAGCAGAAGTTGTTCTCATCATTACCAGCACCTAAAAACGAACTTTGGAAGTTCTTCCTCGTCCATGTGAGTTTTTGTCTCAATGGGATGTCATTGGCCCCATAGTGCGTTGGTGGAAATCAAATTAATTACCGAGAGTTTGCAATAATCTACTGGAAAAATCTACTCAGTAAAATTTATCTAGTAACATTAGCTGATTGAAAAACATATACATTATGGCTGATGCAAAAATGTTTTAAAATTTTAAGCAATACAGTACAATTTTTTGAGATAAGAGGAACTTAATGTTGTTTTAAATCATTAAATAACTTATACGGTTTTTTTTAAGCTAGATATAACTTTAAATTGTAAAAAGTAACACAAAAAATTAAATTTTGTTGCAACTTTTTTTATTTGTTTCTGACAAATTATCATGAATAGACTCACGCTTGAACAACGCTACGAAATTATCCAAATTTACTTTGAAAATCAGGCTCTAGAGCAGTTGGCAAATGACCCGTTGTTTTATCGCAAAATTGTGTTCAGCGATGAGTTGCATTTTTGGCTTAACGGGTTTGTTAATAAGCAAAATTGCCGCATATGGAGTGAGACTAATCCACAAGAGACCCTACAGACTCCATTACATCCAGAAAAATGCACCGTATGGCGCGGTATGGAGCTCGCGTTACGGTCAATGGAGATCATTACCGCACCATGATCAATGATTTTTTGTTTGAAAATATGGATTACATTAATCCGGAGGAGATGTGGTTTCAACAGGATGACGCTACTTTCCATACGGCGAACGCAACCATCGACTTATTGAAATCGAAATCTGGCGATAAGTTGATTTCGAGAAGTGGACCTGTCAATTGGCCTCCAAGGTCGTCCGATTTGACACCTCTCAATTATTTCCTGTGGGGGCATGTGAAGTCACTGGTTTATGCTGATAAACCAGCAACAATTGACGCCTTGGAGGCCAGCATTGTTCGTGATATTCGTGACATATGGCCAGCAGTGCTCGAAAAAGTGGACAAAAATTGGAAGCCCAGAACGCACTTCGTCAAAAACAGCTGCGGTGCCCATATGCCCGAATTTATTTTCAAATGGTAATGTCACGTATTGATCTTTCGAATATTTTTTTTTTTTTTGATTAAAATTTAATTTTTTGTGTTTTTTACAATTTCAAGTTCTATCGCGCTTTAAAAAAAACACCCTATAGTTTACCAAAGACAAGTTTTTCGCGTTATATTGAGCTATCTAATATGACCCCTAAGTCGGCGACGTTCCCGTTATGTGGGACCTGGGGATCTTGCCCATTCGATTTGACCATTTTTACGACATATTTTGTTATTTTATGTGGAAAACTAAAAGTTTTATTGGTTGGGCCCCCTCCACCTTTGAAATGGTTTTGATATTGTACATTGAAAATAGCCGCATATCTGCTTTACATGTGGTGAATAATGTGGCAGTCGATTTAATTGCGGATATTACATATTCCTTGTAATGAAAAAAGACTTAAAATTAACTAGGTAGTTTTTAGTATATGGTAGATCAATAATGGACACTGACACCATGTTTGTAAACTATCTGTGACCGTAATTAACCTAATGCAGCTAGGACCACTATGAATGTACTGTGACACGGCCTGTTATGGTTGAGTTACCAGCTAATAAAAGAGGAAATGGCGAGTATAGCTGTTTTTGAGTATTCTTGTTATCGGACTCCATGTTTGTAATTTGCTGCAGGGAAACTGTCTCGATATTGGGGAGGAGGATTGGCGACAAAAATGATATTGGCCTGTAAGAATCACTTTGCTTGCGTCCGCGTCTGGCTTCATTAGCGCGACCTCTTTTCCTGATTTCAAGGCATCGGGAACTATTAGGGTGGCGACAAGTTGAGGGGTTTGGTTAAGTACTCAACTCCTGGTTCATCCAATTGCTTCAAAATCATCATAGTGATACTATAAGGACAATGGGCTTTTATGACACGTGCAATATTTTTCATCGTATATTGTTGTGGCACATTCTCATCTAGGAGGTATCGTATACGGCGTGGAACCCTTCTCTTAGCCCTGTCACTCTCGGGGAGCCCAATCAACTGCCTCTTGTTACTTTTTCGCCGTTAAACCAGACAGACGTCTGACCATTCTTCTTTGCGGGGTTCGAGAGCGACTTTGGGCATATAACGTGGGGCATCTATTATATAACTGGGATATATCTGTATACGTGTATCACCTTTTCCCTGGCGGATTCGCATTCGTTATCACTGTACATTCAGAGGCAGAAAGGTTTGTACTGAACCAAATTATACAATAGGAATAGGAATGCTAATCTTCCAAACTGGTGCGACCCTTCCTTAATATGTTGCATCCGAGACAACTTTTTTGTCTGCAGGAGTTAGTTACACATTTTCCGGAACTGCATTGATTATATTTTTCCCAGCAATTCGGAGATAATAAAAATAGGTTTTTTTAAGTCAATAACATGATATGCATTTAACTTAAAAAGTGTTAAATTTTTTATGAAAATTCTTCCCGAGATTTCTGAATGAGAAAAAAAACATGTTTTTCCTACAATGGCTAACACGAAACGCAAGAATTTTTCGGATAGAGGAGGTTTGGAAAAACATCAACTGGTGTTCCTTCATATCAGAACCAAAAATTGGAGAAACACGATAAAGATATAGTCAGTAAAATACAATTTGTTTTCCGTTGAACAATATAAATTATGGTATGTATGATACTGACAATGCCTTCTACTTACATCTCTAGGCTCCATTTCAGTACCAAAGACGCTCACAAATTTAGCTAAATGTTCAAAGTGCCGAGTCATTTCAGTAGCCAAAATCATGTCTATGATTGTAGTACGAGCCACTTTGTATGTGTCTGTGTCTAAATTCTTGAAGATGTTTGCATTGTCATCACCTGTAAAATAATTATAATGTTTAGAAAACCAATCGATTAATTTTCTTCCAGACAAAAGTACTTGCCTAAGGTTAACCTAAACGTGGTTGAAGCATGATGGGACTCTAGCACCGTTAGATCATTGTACAATATGGCCAGAGGACTGTTAGAATTGCAAAGAAAGGCTGACGACCGTCCTGGATGATCAACATCGTGAGCAGCTGCTGCAATAAGAGCCGAAGCCTCTTCTAAACGGTCCATTACCAAATCTTTAGCCGCAAGTTGGGATATAAAAACCCCAGTTGCCTGTGAAACACCAAAAGCATAAAATAACAAAATGACACGGTTCTTTACCAGATTTTGTAAAATTACCTGCATAACATCGGCTGCATGTGTGCTGTTGTGGTATGAATTATCCGCGTGATAATTTCGTTCTATTATGGCCAGCCAATTTTTGCAGACATTCTCATCTACATTAAGGGTAGCGAACACGTCAAATCGGCGGAATATTTCCATTCCCAGGTACAAGAGAGGATGGTTTTCAGTAATCTCCTCCAATTTGAAAATGTTAAATTCCCAGTTAAGAGATTCTTCAAGTATTTCCATAATGAGTGGTGTTGCCTACATGCGGAGAATAGAAAATTACTTATCATACAATTTTACTCATTAACTTACCTTCATTTTAGCTGGCATTATGGTCGACTGACGGTTTGAACAATTTGTTCGAACTATTGAATCATTAGAACTGCGACGAGAAGAATACACATTTGGACCCTGAAATGAAGGATATTACTGGTTGTTCTTGAATTAAGTATGAAATAACTTACCGTCAAAAGAGCACCAATTAGATCTGTTGCAATGGGATCGTCTGTTCGAATTTCCTTCATTTGGGGACTGTACAACCCTTCACGCTTTAAGAATTCCATTACTTTGTCGATGAGGCGTGCTTCCTCTGCTGAACAATTCTCCTGTACTTGCGAGAGCAGATTTATTATCTTCAGAAGTACAATGAAGTTGAAAGATAAAAACAACCGAAAACAGGACACGAAGTACGTATCAGCGGATTACAGCATGTTAGACGAATGAAAAGAACAAACAAACACAAACATTTTGTTAAATTTATCAAAATTGAATAACTCAAGCCATTAAAAAATAAACATTAATTTATTTGTAGTTTCTACATTAATTTATTTGTAAACAAAACAGTTCTGCTAGCAAGAAAAAAAATCGATACTGAAATCGTGACATATTTGCTCCTTTTTAAGCTTTGGTGTTATTTAAAAGACTCCGAGCCTTTGGACTAAATTTGTATTTTCAGAAGATTAGGAAGCTCAGCCCGAAGGCGGTTTGGAATGTTCGCTATATGGAGTTTGAGTGTACTTGTTTATAAACCAAGGCCAATATAATTAATTCATACAGGAGGTGAATTCAGGTCATACAGGAGGCGAATTCAGGATGCTAATTCAGACCTTAGCCTTCTCCTACCGTCAAATCCTTCAGAGAGAAAGCAAACATTAAACTCATAAACGTAGTCTCTAGCTCTATCGTATCAGAGTTTTGTATGAGACATGTTTATGTTCTTGTAAATAACCCAAATGTTTCAATGTGGATATTAGTTTCGGCGAAGTATTCTAGCGCCAACAGCAATATTTTTGCGTATATTTTGAGAGAGAGTTATTTTTGATGGAGTTTAATCACCCATTCTGTTGCCAGTGTCAAGCATTACCTTTACCGAAGTTTATTATAAAAGTATATATTTTTTTGAGCGATATTGTTTACTTTTGTAACACATTGAAATCTAATGAAGATAAAATAATAATTTAAGACATCGTACAATTCTAAGACGATTTACACATGACCTCTGTGTTAATAAAAACAGTTTGTAAAGACGTTTATTTTTGTTTCAAATATTGAGATAGAATATGCTTTTGTGAAGAACGGGTTAGTTTGGACAATCTAACAAGAATTAAAAGAAAAAGAAATGATATGAAAATCTCTCATAAATACATGCGTAACACAATTTGAATATATTTGAAGAGGTTATTTTTTCACAATAGAACAGACGCGACACCACATTTATTTATAATTGTTCATATCCAACACGATTGTATTGATTGATTGTCCAAGAACACGTCATTTAATACAGTATTTTAATTAATATCAAAACACAATATTAAGATTAATTAGTACTCGGTCCAAAATTTGAAAAACACTACAATCCTATGGAAAATGTGTTTTCCCTGGTACACTAAGCAGGTGTGCTTCCACATAATACAAATATTGGCTCAGGTTAATAGAATCAAATAAAGTCGTACGTTCGTACGAATGCCTAATATAAACTTCCCTATATTTATGCATTAATCAACAAATCCGAGTTTCACAGAATGGGACGAGTTTCAAGCTATAGTGTGTATACATAAGGACTTTTGGCGACTTGTGGCTCGCCCCTATTTTCAACTTACCCCAATTAAAATTGCATTAAATGAATTTCGGAAATTAGCATGTGCATTTTTAACCTTTGACAAACACAAAAACTAAAATAAATGCTATAACGAAAAGCTGGATCGATGCGATTGGCATATTCGGCTTTTGATATTTGAATACTCGCTGAAATTTCTAACTTATAAATGAAATGTTACTTACTTTAGTTATGGGTGCTTCGAGTGGTAGAGATGTGAGCTTAGCTAAACTAGTTCTGCGCAGACCGTCGGAGGCAATTGAACGCACGTCAAAGCTTCCTCGTCGAATGGAGTGAAGTGAACCACGAGGCGCTTCCTTCGGTTGGGGCAATGTAGCAATGAAATCCATTTGCCCACCAGGTACATCAAAATTGAATACGAAATGTGTCGGAGTCCTGGAATAGATTCATTTTCAAAACCTTATCCAAAGAAGAAAAAATTTGAACTGAATATTTACCTTCCGATGCAAGCCACGGGCACAACTCTAACGTGCATTGGGATACCTTCCTGATTCTTTCGTTTCACTGTTAAAATGCCATCAAATTCCCGTATACCTTTTCCTTGGACACTACTGTTGATAGTAGATACATCCGATATAAAAATATCAGCCAATGGCTTACTGATGACTTCATCCTATCGAAATTAAAGATTAATATCAAAAGTGTTCATAGAATTACATCATTCAATAGAAATATGTAAACTAATATAGAAAGGGCCAAATTCGGGCCAGCAATGAATATCGGCGCAGAGTAATTCAATAATAAAATAATAATAATTATAATAATAATAATAATAATCAGCGTTTTTGATTGAAATGATAAGTTTAATCAAAAATTCTTTTAAACAGAAGATGGACAGTTTTAAATGGGTCAATATTCTAAAAATGGTGAACCTTTGTTGGGGAGGTATCGAAAAAAACAAGTCGATATTGTCCATTTTGGGACATAACAAAAGCTCGCTACAGATGTGCAATATATGAACTTTAAACCAAATTGGTTCACTTATCGCTTTTTATACTATATACCAGAAGTAGTGCACCGACAAATATTTGGATATGCTAGATTTAATTTAATAAAATATAGGACTCAACCAGTATTTTATAACACTTATGTTCTTTCAAAATTTGGAATGTATGTAGAGGAAGTACCAAAAGAAGCGTTCGGAGCTCAAATTGAATTTGATAGACATTTACAACGCCAGACAGATGAACGGATAGTGTGACGCTTAGATTCGCGATATCTCAGGACACTTATGTTACTCTTAAGACGAGTAGGTAATAGTCCAATTCCAAAATGTGAAGGTTCATTCTATAATTTTCGATTGTTAGGAATTGTACATTATGTAATAATTTCTAATTAAAGTTCAAACGTTTTCATTATTACGTTACTCTTTTCGATAGACCTGAAATCAATATGTTCTACAAATACTGCATTAGATTGATTATTTTTTCGTTCATTAGAATGTTTCTGGCCATTTAATTTTTGAAATGTCAACGAGACCAAGCAGCATTTAATGGCAATCGTCTGTTCTGCTAAGGGGAGTTCAAAATAAACTATGTAAATTTAGATTTCTTTAAAATTTGTATCACTAACTAACTTATTAAGCGGTTTAATGGAAAGTTGATATGTTATCCGATGACTATGCAAAATGGTAGACGTCCGTCAAGTCATTAACTGCATGTTCCTCATCAAAATACGGGGTTTAGATTTTAAGTATCTTCGAACGAAATCAATTTTAGGACATTATTGAGTCGAATCTATATATTCAGCTGTAGCACACGCAACTGCTATTGCATATATGAAGCCACAGTTGCACATGATTATAAAATAAAATAATAAATAATAAAAGTTTATTTTTGAATTCAAAGTTTATTTTTGTCAGAATTTTTTTACAAATGTCGTATAGAACTTAAATGCACTTTAATTAAAATGTCCGAGTTAAGCAGTAACTGCCGTGCTGTTTTTTGGTGCTGAGCTATTTTGATTTAATTTAGTTGTAGCTGATCACTGCTATTTTGTGTCAGCCGGCGATTTTAAAAAACATTAGCTCTTAGCTACATTTTTATACCCTCCACCAAAAAAAGTATAGAGGGTATATTAAGTTCGTCATTCCATTTGTAACTCATCGAAATAATCATTTTAAACCCAACAAAGTATATATATTCTTGATCAGCGTAAAATTCTAAGACGATTTAGCCCTGTCGGTCCGTCTGTTGTAATCACGCTACAGTCTAAACGCATTAAGATAGGAAGCTAAAATTTTGCACAGATCTTTCTTTTGTCTGCAGGCAGGTCAAGTTCGAAGATGGGCTATATCGGTCCACAATATCGTATAGCCCCCATATAACGGTACCCCCGATATTCGGTATTTTGATGAGTTTATCCACACTTTTCAATGGAATTGTCTTAAAATCCACACAAGTAGTTCCTTGTGAGTACTTCACCCCTTGAGAGAGAATTGTCTATACAGGTCCACGATATCGTATATCCCCCATATAACGGTACCCCCGATATTCGGTATTTTGATGAGTTTATCCACATTTTTCAATGGAATTGTCTGAAATTCCACAAAAGGAGTCCCTTGTGGGCATTTTACCCCTCAAAAAGAATTGTCTATATAGGTCCACGATATCGTATATCCCCCATATAACGGTACCCCCCGATATTCTGTGTTTTGATGAGTTTATCCACACTTTTCAATGGAATTGTCTTAAAATCCACACAAGTAGTTCCTTGTGAGTACTTCACCCCTTGAGAGAGAATTGTCTATACAGGTCCACGATATCGTATATCCCCCATATAACGGTACCGCCGATATTCGGTATTTTGATGAGTTTATCCACATTTTTCAATGGAATTGTCTGAAATTCCACAAAAGGAGTTCCTTGTGGGCATTTTACCCCTCAAAAAGAATTGTCTATATAGGTCCACGATATCGTATATCCCCCATATAACGGTACCCCCCGATATTCTGTATTTTGATGATGTTAGCCGCACTTTTCAATGGAATTGTCTTAAAATCCACACAAGTAGTTCCTTGTGAGTACTTCACCCCTTGAGAGAGAATTGTCTATACAGGTCCACGATATCGTATATCCCCCATATAACGGTAGCCCCCGATATTCGGTATTTTTATGATTTTACCCACATTTTTCATCGGAATTGTCTGAAAATCCACACAAGGAGTTCCTTGTGAGTACTTTACACGCAGACATAGATTTATCTTTATAGGTCCACAATATCGTATATCCCCCTATACATCGGCACCTTCCTATATTAGATATTTTAAAGATTTTAAAAGAATTTTTAATGGATTTTATTTTTTTGAAAATTTTCTAATTCGTTCCAAATGGTGGAGGGTATTCAAAGTTCGGCCCGGCCGAACTTACTGTTTTTTTACATGTTTTGTAATGTATTGTTACTTCTTGGGCTAGGTCATTAAGAGACATTTTTTAAGAATTTTTAACAGGCAAAGCTGAACATTTTCGGTGTTATAGCTAAAGTGGTGTTAGGGGAGCACCTGTTATAGTCCAAATTTGGCACATGATAATATTCATATTAGGCTAAGGCCACGTGCGGCAATGGGCCACTTTGAACGACTCCTCCTCTTACCTCCCACGCTAGTTAAAATTTTGAAAAATAATAATCCTCTAAAGGTGGGAAATCACTGTCCCATTTTCTTAGAATTGTCCTAACACCAATATGTTCTTAAAATGAAATTGAAATAATAACAAGTAAAAAAGCTGTAAATTCGACCGGGCCGAACTTTGAATACCCTTCACCATTTCGGACGAATATAGGGAGGTACCATTATAAGAGGGCTATATGAAGACGTGGACCTGTACAGAGAATTTTCTGTCTTAGGCTGTAGTATCCATTACGAACTCCAAATACCAAATTTGAAACAATTCCGGTGAATAATGTCGCTAAAATCATCAAATGCATAATTTTTTTAATATCTTACCAATCGCATATTGAGCAATCTTTCTGCTGATCTATTCGCGTATTGTATCCTTAAGAGATCATCGGTTATAATAAGAACTTCTTTCAGTCGATGCAATGCTGTATAGAGTGCCTGTAAATATAAATGTATTACGGCATGGTAAACAATGTCAATATCCATATTCCTACCTGTTGGGTAGAGATGACATTGTGAGGTCTTACAATAGAGTGTAAAATTTGCTTTAGTTCCATCGCACACATTGACAGGCTTGTACTTTCTGCCATGCACTAAAAATTAAATAAACAACTTAGTCATAATATTTAATAAAATGAACATTTTTGAAAACGTCTTCCAATTGGGCTGAGTAAAATTAGACTACCAAACCAAATTAGATTACTTTAAACAATGGCATTTGGAAAACTTACCCTGTTGACGCCAGCGTCCAATAGTGCATTTATCACATCGTCTCTCTCGAACATGCTGCAAGATATATGAGAGGAAAAATGAAATCGAAAAATATCCAAAAATTATCGAAAGTTTGATTTACGAAATGTGTCTTGAAATGTTTGTAAGTTTTACCTCTTTTTGACAACAGCAATTATTGTTGTAAAATGATGCCCGCTCATGTGCCGTATTGATCTAAGATTAAAAAAAGATAAAAGCATTTGGACATATGGGAATAAAAGCAAACATATATAACTACTTCAACAATAACATACCTCGCGATGTGTTCGGCATCTAAATGTTTCGGCGAACGAGCATCTATGATAATAACATGAAAACATTCGGTGGCACTACAGAGATTTTCAAAAGCAGTTTCTTTTGTCTTTACTAAGGATATTTCCAGCTGTTGTCGGTTGCAAGCCTGCTGCACCACTTCGCAAATGTTGTCTGATTTATAAAAGACCAGCAGAGCCTAAATGACAAGAAAATTATAGATCAAATCAAAATAAAGACGCTATGCACTCGTAAAAAACAAGTAATTGTATTACCTTGAGTTGTGGGTTTGGCGGTAAAACGGTGGGATATTTAACATCATAGGCATTTCTCTGAAACAGAAAAAAAATGCTAAGTCTAGTCTAACGCAAATGTATTTAATTGAATTGTACATATTTTCAAAATATAGTGCCTAATCTGTTATAAAATTATAATTTTAAAAAGATATATATATATATATAAAAGGTAAGGCCAGCTGATTTTCTGAGTGTGCCCGACATCTGCCAATTTTGTGTATGTATTTATTGTTTTGAAAAATAAAAACAAAATATTTTCAAATCAATGATTGGAGATTGTGGAGCGCGATTTGAAAATATTTACCAGTTTTGCCATGGAATTGAAAGGTTGGACACTCTGGATCATATATTTGAAATAAAATCCAGGCACGTCATTTATCTTTCGCTTCGTTTAAGTCTAGGAAAAATGTCAAATAAACGAAAACAACTTGTTGCATATAATTTTGAATAATTCTGACAGGAAGCGGACATATTTTTACGAAACTGTTCTACCTCCTTATCGTACCATGCGACAACCCATAAAATATTTCAACGACGAAGTTCATATCAAAATGTTAACAACATCCTTCTAAATGTATGTGAAAGACTGATTATAAGTTGATGTTAAATACTGCTTCAACAGCACAAACTTTATTAAAATAACATTAAATGTAACAGAGCAAATTCGAGGCAAATTGTTTTGCATCAAACAGAACACTTAATTTTGAAATATTGAATAATTTTGTGATGGTCGATTGAAATTTAAAAAAATTAAATAGTGCAAGGAAATTTTGCTGTGCTGCAATTTGTAATGTTTGATACGGTCTCAGATATCAGCGAACTGGGAAAGAAGAAGTAAAATCAATTGGAACGAAGTAAGACAGGAAACAAAGAAGTCGCCTCAATATGTGGATTTTCTACAAAGGCTTCTGAATTTTAATCGTGGATTTCTAAACATTAAAGATTCCTTCAAAACATCAAATTCTTGATTATTTAGGAAAATCATGGATTTCGAAGAATATTTCCGGATCTCAATTCGTAAAGGTTAATGAACACCCTCGAGTCTCAAATTGTGGCTTTTTTTAGAATAATTCCGGGTCTCAAATAACAGATTTCTAAAACATATTTCCGGATCTCAATTAGTGGTATTAAAGAACTTCTCAAGGGTATAATCATGAATTTGTTTTACTTTACTTTACTCAACAATATCATTAAATGTCCATGCCGAATATTACAATGGTTCTTTCTATCTCAAATTGGTTTGCATGAGGGTAATGACGATACGTTTGTCTTTTAAATGATCACAAATAATGAAAAGGGAAAGAATCCTTTGAAAGAATTTATTTTTGAAGCCAATTTCAATTTTAAAGGATAGGGAAGAAATCTTATAATGTTGCATATTAGGAAATAGACATCCACATGAACTATATTTGTAGTAACTGGCTTCAGGTATTGATAAATGAAATGATTGGTGTTGTTTTTATGTGTGTGACTCGTGACTGCACTCATGAATGCATTTATACAAATGTTAAATCAAGGAAAGTATTGGACTTAGCTTGTTCTCCAATATACGTTCGTTTACAAACCATACAACACACCATTCCACTTAGTGGTAAGGGTATTATGTGCATTTGTTTGTAACATGGAGAAGGAAGCGAGATAGATTTATGATCTGCATAGTATCACATTCTGAGTCAATTTATGCATGTCCGTCCGTCCGTCTGTCCATGTATTTTTATAAACAAAGCACAGGTCGCATTTAATGGCCGATCCAGATGAAATTTTGCATAAATCATTTGTTTGGCCCAAGGACGAACCCTTTAGAAATAATCGGTCAAAATTTAGATATAGCTCCTATATATATCTTCGTCCGATTTGCTATTTTTGTGCACCAAACCTGTATGGTAGTATTTGTACATACTACCAAATTAGACCTGATAAATAAGTGTGTCAAATTTGGTGAAAATCGGTTCAGATATAGCAATAGCTCCCATATATATTGTGCATCCGATTTGTTATTTTTGTTCTCCGCAGCCGTAATATGCACTCTGTAACAACTATATTTGGGTAATTTCATCGGAATCGAACATACATATCGTGTTTGGTGTGTCAAATAAACGAAATCATCGAAAATAAATATGGAAGCTATAAATATGGAATCTAGACCGATTTCAATATAATTTGGCAAATTTATTTGTGTACCAAATTTAGGCACTCATGCCGAATTTCATTGGCATGATCGTGTTTTATGCATCAAATATATTTAATTGGTCGAAAATATATATGGGAGCTATATCCAAATCTATACAGATTTCATTATAATTTCGCAAACTTATTTGTGTACCAAATTTAGGCACTCGTGCCTAAGTGCATCAAATATGTGAAATTTGTCGAAATCAAATCTGACCCGATTTCTTGGCTAAATAATCTTCTAGACAAATTCCATTAGGTTTCCAAAATTCATTGGAATGTGGAGTACATAGCGAGTTTAATGCATCAAATACATGAAATCGACTGAAAATATATATAGCTACATCCAAATCTGAACCGAATTCAATATAATTTTGCAAATTTATTTTTGTTCCAAATTCCATTATGCATTCCAAATTTGGAGACTGAATTAGTAATCGATCAATAGATATGAGTATATAAAATCAAAATTTTTGAGAGGTATCTCCGATTCTGATGCTACATCTCCAGTTCCAAGTGGAATTTAAAAAATGTGTATAGCTTAAGTTACTTTCAGGCAATGTTGCTGTATGCTTGGAAATTTTGAGGAAAATCTGTGTAGCGGTTTTCGAGTCCATAAATTACAAACAAACATACATACAAACATTTTCCTCTTTTATAGATATAGATTTTCGTTTGTTTTTCACTTTATGTATATGTAGGACGAATTCGAAATACAACAATTTGATTGACATATCGAAATGCCTACAGCTGTCCTGATAGGGCTACCTTGTAATTCTACTATGAAAAAACTGTATATATTATTTGACATTACAAGACTGCCAAAAGAAAAAATTGTTTTCAGGTGATTGCTTTGTCCTACCTTGTCTTCATTGTACAATGGAAACAATGTTTATTTATTACTGAAGAAAAATGACAATGTTTCTGTAATATCATTATTGAAAGAGTCAACTGATACAATTAAGAACCTATCGAAGAAATCAAATCATTTCAAGAGCAGCTATGCATCTTATTCTAAATGTTTCTATTTAATAGATGAGGCGATTCTACAATTCTTTTCGCATTAACGCTGTAATTAACAAATCCGTATGACATTTGATATGAAAATATTATGAACTTTTTATCAGTGAGGGACTGTCATTTGTTTATTATTCATTGTTCCAGTGGTCCAGTCCAGTGATCAATTAAAACTTTCTGCTCCCAACTTATGTCCACTTTATCTTTTGACCAAAATATTTAATAACGCAAGAATGTTATTGTGGGTCAGTGAACTTGAGTAAGTAAGTAATGCGAAATCGGATTTCGCTCAATCATATTTCGCTCAATTAATCAATGAGTGTAACATATGAAAAAAAATTGTTGCATAAAAAGTAGTGTAACGACATTTTTGGAAAGAGGTCACCAGATATCAGTACTAAATGTCTGTGCCTGATCAAGCATGGTTTGAACAACTAGGCGCTTGAAAAACTCAATATCAATTTACCTACACCACTCTATGATACAGGGGACTGTATTTGTTTGTAACATCGTGCTTCTTGAGTTCTGCAGATATGAAAATTTAATAGAAAGCTCATATCTATAACTTGAGTAAGTAAGCAATGCGTACAATTCAGTGATCTTGTGTGTCGTGACTAAACTAAAATATTGACAAATGTTTATCATTTTTGGTTGATTTTCTATGTTGTATGTGGTTTCCAAAATATGACTATTATTGAATTCAAAAATATGACTAAAATCTTCAAAATACCTTAATTTGTGGTACAAGGGATATGGACGCATTTTTGGTAGTGAGATTCTCCAGTCACTGAGAGTACATAGTGTAAGATTTTACTAAATTAAGTTCAGCATTGTGAGCATTAAAGTTAATTTTCCATACCGCGGTCTTAATGTTTTTCTTATTATTATTATTGTTATTATTATTATTATTATTATTATTATTATTATTATTATTATTATTATTATTATTATTATTATTATTATTATTATTATTATTATTATTATTATTATTATTATTATTATTATTATTATTATTATATTATTATTATTATTATTATTATTATTATTATTATTATTATTATTATTATTATTATTATTATTATTATTATTATTATTATTATTATTATTATTATTATTATTATTATTATTATTATTATTATTATTATTATTATTATTATTATTATTATTATTATTATTATTATTATTATTATTATTATTATTATTATTATTATTATTATTATTATTATTATTATTATTTTTATTTTTATTGTTATTACTATTATTATCAATATCAATATCATTATCATTAATATCAACGACTATCTTAACCGATTTGGTCAATATGTAACACGCTTGGTTATAAAGATACAAGCAAAAGTAATTATCACAAAATACATCACATTAAAAAACTACAACTTATTATTGATTAAAAAAATCGCAACTTTGACAGTTTTAACCGTAGCTTTGAAGTTTTTATTTTTTTTATTCTGATAATATAGACAAGAATTATGTGCAATTTACACGGTTATGACCCACACGCACAGATACGAATGCCCAACGACATTATAGGGTTTCCAAAAATTTTCTTTTATTGATAATTTTTATACTGTAAGCGTCAAACTCATTTGTTGCGTTCTCCAGAAATATCGATGTTTATTTAGGAGTTCCTCAATACAATAATAGTAATGGACATATACGTTTGTTCTTAAGTTTTCGTACACTTATGACCAAAGTCTGCGCATTTATAAGTACCTGAAGAATACAATAATAGCCAACTCGTATGGGTATTCAAAATACCTGATACCAATGAATTGAGTAAAGAATGCTACATATGCAATTTACACGAGATAGAAACCCTACAACACTTTCTGGGAAGATGTCTTTTACTTCCAGAGTTTCGACTAAGGATATTTTAACGGCCAATTTGAAATGAGGAAGATCTGATCAATGTAATGACGAAGGTAAAGATGATTGAAATAAACTTGTAAACTATACGGAAATATCATATAGATATAGACAACTTCTTTTAAATTATTAATTTTATCTTACTCATGAAAAAAAAAAAACAATTTATATTTATCATACATGGCGCAATCAAAGTAGTTTTACATTAACTTTACGCATTTCTAAAACGACTTCTTTATGTCAAAATCCACCTCCCACCACACAAAAAGTAAATCTAATACCAAATTCATTTCCAACTCTGTTCTTTTCCCAAATACCAAATTTTGCTCCATTTAGTTCGTTTTTAGTATCTTTCTCCAAAACCACCTCCCAATCTCAAGCATATACATCAAATTTCAGATTCCATTTCAGATCTCAAGGTTTACAAAATACCAAATTTAGTAATTTTCTCATACTCATTTTTTCATTCGTTTTAACTCCAGCAGTACCCTAATACCAATATTACAAATGTTCAGCTCCATCCGGTCGCACAAAAAGATGCTGTACCAACATTTAGTACAATTCACTACAGTTCCTACACTTAGTTTACATTTCCAACACCACCTCCTTATGCCAACCCTACTTCCCAAACTTAATTCTTATGTCGAATGTAACGATTTTAACTCTATCCGTTCTTAAATACCAAATTGTACAAAAAACATAACTTTATTGTAATTTGGTACATCTATCAACGACTCTAATTCCAAATTTAGTCAATCCTTATGCCCAATACAACGGATTTTTCTAGTACCATTTAGTATACTAATAGTTCGATACTTATTCTTCAATATATAGATTTAGAACCACAATTTGGAACCAAATTAGAAGAAAAAGAATGTGTAGTGCAGCTATGACTAAGACGCATCTTTAGAATGTGCACTAAAATACAAACTATTAAAAGAAAAAATAAAAAACTTCTCCAAAAGTGTGGTTTGGCCATAAGAGGACATATTTTATGAGATGATTCTCATATCTTTTTTCTTTCTTAATCTAATAAGTAATATCTTAAAGGAACTTCGACACTTTCATGTTAGTGGAAGCTAGTCCATATGAAAGAACCATGTAACCATTCCATTTTTATCTTCTATGGGCCCACTGGACTAAACTCTTAAGTTCTGTTAAATTTTTTGCTAAGTTCAATAAAATAGATTTATTAATAGAGCTGTCAGTCGGTGGCAATTTCGGGTGTTACTGTAACCCTTGCAAAAATCTAAAGCAACAAATATATTTTCCAAATAACTTTAACTGTTGATTGTTACGTAAAAGGTATTGCAATACACCCATTGTTCAAAAGTATCAATCGGTTCCACCGACAGACGTATACCCTCAGCAAATGTTCGATTATTTAAGTATGTTTAGACTTTTGTTATCATTATTCAAATTGTTTACCCTCTATGAAGTGGGTTCAGAAGGAATGGGCCAATATTGTCCATTTCGTATCGGACCTAAATAAATACGATCTAAATATTGCGACGTGCCAGGTTTGGACTATATTGGTAAATTTCTTCTACTTACATGACATATGTGGTAATTTTTGGAAAATTTTAACATTTGCGTGAGGTACCAGATATAGTCGACCGAAGTTTTCAAATTTCATGCTTAATATAATACAGATAATAATATTATTATGGGCAAAATTACAAGAAAATATAACATAATTTCATACAAAAATCCCATATTCATCTCAGGTTTCTGGTTAAGGGAGATATATTAAGATATAGGAAGTTGTAAAGAATCGCTGACTTGTTTTGCAAGTTATGACAGATAAAATAATTGAAAATTATGACCCTTTCTGGGTGAGGTACCAGAAGGGGTTTGCAGATATATATCGTTTTTACAACATATCTTGTATTAGCAAAAATGTTTGTATGTGTGAAGTTTGAAAGAGTTTGACGCTTACTTCGTTTCTTTAAGCGTTTTGTTTTTCAATCCCAATATGGGTCAGGTAGCAAAAGAAATGTTTCGATCTCTACCATCTTTGTAACAGATTTTGTGTTGATGGAAATATTGAGATGTACCATGTCTGGAATTCAATCGGATGTTGATTTTGCTTTTTGTGAACTTCATGGATATTCAAAATTTTGAGCGTTTGTGGGGGATGTACCAGAGGGAGTTGACCGATATATTCTGTCTTTCTATCACATTTTGGGTTCGTAAAAATAGTAGGAATGTGTGAAATTTGAAGACAAATGTGGGAGAGGCACTTGATGGAATGGACCAGTATTAGGATTGACGCAAACAATATATTCCATCTTAACACCTTACCTTGGGTTAATATAAATATTGGGATGTGTGAAATTTGAAGACAATCGCGCTCTTACATCACAATTTATGAGAGTTGTAATTATTCAAAATTTTGACCATTTGTGGGGGAGGTACTTGATGGAGTGGACCGATATTGTCCATTTTCACACCTGACCTAGAACTGTCGCAAATATTAGGATGTGCAAAGCTGGAGCAAAATCGGATTATTCTTTCACTTTCTGTGCAAAAAATATATTTTTTGAAAATTTCGACCTTTTGTGGAGGAGGTACCAGAAGGAGTGAACCGACATTGCCCATCTCCGAACTCGATCTAAGTTTGACAAAAATATTACTATATACCAAGTTTGGACCAAATCGGATACTCCTTTCGAGAGTTATCGTGGGCACCAGTTAGCCAGACAGACGGACGGACGTACATCGTTAAATCGACTCCAAATGTTCTGAAACGGATTTAAAGAGACCTAGGGTCTAAAACCGTTATTTCGACTAGGCACGTTTTGACCGTATCAAATGATACATACCCTCTGTAGCCATATGGTTGAGGGTATGGCGAGATAGACCCATAGATACTTTTGAGGATCTTCATAGAGTCACTTTCTGAGTCGAATTATGCATGTCAGTCCGTCCGTCCATGTATTCTTGTGAACAAAATGCAGGTCACTTTTTTAGCCGATTAAGATAAAATTTTGCAAACAATATTTGTTTGGCCAAAGAACGCTATTGAAATTGTTGATAATCGCATCAGATTTAGATATAGCTCCCATATATCTTCAACCGATTCCGGGTTAATTGTGCACCAAATGGCTAATATCAGCCCAATTTGGCAGTAGCGACTGAATTCATCCTATAAATCAGTACTTCAAATTTGGTGTAAATCGGTTTAGATATAGCTATAGCTCCCATATACAGGGTGAGATGAAAAAACTGCAACCAACTTCAGAATGCTGTCATTTCTAAACCACTTGTCCGACAGCTGTTACAATTATATCAGTGACAGCTCTATATATTGTTCACAAGCGTACAAAAGCATTTTGATGAGAATTTTCCAGAAAAAAGTTATTCGTGATGGAAATTAAGCGTGATAGTGTGATTTCTTTATATTTGGCTGGAAAACCACATGTGGTTATCGTTAGAGCACTCCAGCATTTCAATGTGAACAAATCTTTTGTGTCTCGTACCATCGCTCGTTACCGTGATACTGGTAACCTAGCTCGAAAAATGTCTCGTGAGCTGAACATATCGCAATTTTACCTTCGGCAAAAATTGAGCTGGGGTAAAGCCATTGAAATTCCAAAAAGTGCAAGAACTTACACCGAAACAAAAAGAAAATATACTCAAAAGAGCTAAAGAGAAAACATTCGTAGTCCAGCAGTTTGTAAACAAACAAAATTATCGTGTTTACTTGCCAAAGTGGTCAGCTGGAAATGTGCACCTTGGATTGACCACCAACTTAAGCGCCGGTCATAGTGATAGTGCGGGCCGCCTTAACAGCCGATGGTCGCTCTCCGCTTGTATTAATTGACCGTGGCATCAGAATAAATGCCGAATATTATCGCAAAAATATTCTGGATTGTGCATTAAAGCCTTGGGCACGCAAACATTTTGGCCGCAGATCTTGGACATTCCAGCAGGACTAAAAAATATCAAAGTGTCGATCACCTCAAGCAAGCGATTTGCCGGGAATGAGCCAAAATACGTGTGACGGTTTCATTGGCCGTTTGAAGCCAATAATTCGTGCCAAAGGTGACCAATTCGAACAAATTTAAACTTATTCTGAAATTTTATGCTATTTACGACATTTTTTGCTTTCATTCAATAAAATTTAAAAAAATATGGATTTTGACATTGTTGCAGTTTTTTTTATCTCACTCTGTATATGTTTTATCCGATTTGGGGTTTAAAGTCCCTAACAAGCGTAATACGCATTCCAGAACAATGATCTTTGGTGCGAGATATCAGATATAGTTCTGAAATATGTGTATTTAATTTTGTCAAGATCGGTTCAGATTTGGATATAGCTCCCATATATATCTTCAACCGATTTCGGGTTAATTGTGCACTAAATAGCCACTATCAGTCCAAATGATACTCTAGCTTCCGAACGAAATGAAGTAAGTTGGTAAAAATTTACTCAAATGTCTGCAGGACTTTTGGTATTGAAAATGCCGATCCACGTCTTCGTATAGCCCCCATATAACTGTACCTCCCTATATTCGGTATTTGGATGATTTTAGCGACATTATTTACCGGAATTGTTTCAAATTTCCTATTTGGAATTCGCAATGGATACGACAGCCTATGTCAGAAAATTGTCTGTGCAGATCCACGTAATGTACCTCCCTATATTCGGTATTTTTTTTTTATTTTAGCTACATTATAAACAGATTTTATTCAAGTTAAGCATTTGAATATTGAAATAGCTTATGACAAAAGTTACCTATGCAGGTCCACTTCGTCGTATAGACCCTAATATATGGCTACATTCAGTATTTTTAAGATTTTAACAGAATTTTTAATGGATTTTAGTTTTTTGAAAATTGCCAAATTTTTACGAAATGGTGGAGGGTATTTTTTTATTTTAGCTACATTATAAACAGATTTTTTTTTAAGTTAAGCATTTGAATATTAAAATAGCTTATGACAAAAGTGCAGGTCCATGTTCTGGTATGTACCGATATTCAGTATTTTGATAATCGTAGTAACTATTACCCACATGATTGTTTCAAATTTTGTATTTTAAAAGAATTGATAGATGATAATCCTAGAAGTATACAATTGTCTATAGAGGTTCCCGTTTTGATATGGGCCCCTATGAGGGCCTCACTCATTTTATGTGTTTTTTTATATTTTAACTGCATTATCCAAACGGTCTTACTGTTATATGACGTTTAAAGTGAAACACGCTTGAATTCAGTCATTTTTATAAAAAAAGGGTTATTTTACCATAAGGTGGAGGGTATTAAAAGTTCGGCCCGGCCGAACTTAATGTTTTTTTACTTGTTTTAATATAATCCTTCTCCAAGTGATATCATGCACTCTATAGAAAACTATAACTGCTCTAAAGCCAAATGTTGATAGGTGATATGATCTACTTGAAATAAACTATTTTGTTACGGAGCTCTACTAAATTTACATAGTGGTGTAGGGTATCATCTAGTCGGTCCCGCCCGACTTTTGACTTTTCCTTACTGGTTTAGTTTGCAGTAGCCATGGTAGAAATACAAGGTATATGTCAAAGAATTTGTTGTAATTAAAGAGAAAAAAATAAACATTTGTAATAATGAAATATGAGGTGCTGTGCCGTTTTCAAAATGAAGGAAGAACAAGTAAAAAAGCGGTAAGTTCAGCCGGGCTGAATTTTGAACACTCGACACCACTTACAACGAATTTGGCAATTTAAAAAAAAAAAAAAAAAAAATTCGTTAAAAATTCTGTTAAAATCTTAAAAATACCGAATGTGGCCGTTATATTAGGGTTTATTCGACGACGTGGACCTGCAAAGGCAACTTTTGTCATGGGCCATTACAATATTCAAATGCGAAACTAAAAAAACTTCGGTGAATAATGTAGCTAAAATCAAAATACCGAATATAGGGAGGTACCATTATATGGGGGCTATACCAAAACGTGTACTTAAATGGCCCATTTTCATCAAAGTCCTGCAGATATAATATACATTTGAGTAAAATTTTATCAACCTATTTTATTTCGTTCGGAAGCTAGACTGATTTCCACAGATGAAAAGTAGGACAGACGGACTACAATTTTTTGTTGCTTTTATAACAACGAGAAAAACAATAGTTGATAAAAACTGTAAAACTGTTCTAAAATAGCAATGTTGTTATTTGTGTTATTAAGGGGAAAACTCAGTGAATTATATCGGAAATATCGAATGAGTCGTTCATTGATATGCTGCCAAGTCTAATTCATACATTTATGTTTTCTTACAATTTTAATCAAATCAACGATACATACCTCGATATCATTGTCGTTCACCTCTTTAAAAGCTATACCTGTTTTGGACCCATTAGAAGTTTCCTTCCATTTACTTTCTAGAATTAATTTAAGCTTTGGGCTTTTTGGTAGGCGACGTTCGTATAAACATGACGTGGATTTCTCCTTAGGGGTTTGATGGTGTTTGCGACGTAGAACTACGCCTTCAGTGCTGGAATCTGAGGGATTGTCCTCCGGGTCGTCTGGCTCATGGCCCACGAGACCTAGATCGATTTGTATAGAATGTCCCGGGGGAGGCATTGAACGCACAAAATTGTTTCCACGACCATGGCGACGAGCCTGCTGTGCACAATCGAAACGTCGTAATAATTCGAACTTATCTTCAACCGTGAGGTTATTGATACGCAATGCATTGGCATCTAAGCTGCGAATCACTTCTGCAATTTCCGGACGTAAATTACGGCCAAATGCAAACTGAATGTGTTTTGCGGTTGTAGGCAGTGGTGTCATTACATCTTCGAATTCAGCTGCAACCTTTGCCTCGTACTCCATTTCCTCTGGTGTCTTGGCAACATTAGAATTGCATTTGTCATAGTTTGTTGGCATTGCATTGGTTTTGTTATCCGCCACAAAAGATCTACGACTTCCATTCGTTGGAGACGCATCTATGGCAAAAGAAACGGGTGAAGGTGTGGCTTCCATGTATAACAGTTGCCCCTTCTCCGCCTCGTCTACGTTTCTACCGAGCAAACGTAGTTGTTTCTGCTGATAAACCCCATCGTTAGCGTGCAACGCATCTCGACGGTTATAGTCGTTCTTCGCCTCGTTCATAGTACTTTGACTACTTCTCTGTGAAAGACGTAACTGGAGATGCTTCTCGTAGTCTCCATCCATTATACTTTGTGTCGATAGATTCAATGTGTGGGCGACCTCGCTGTTATCACCGACACCATCACGACGGTCCCAGCCCGAATGCTTATCATTTGTTTTCAAACTTAAACATCCACTTAGAGTACTTTTTTTCGCTGTTTCTATGTTGGCCACTGTTGGCTCGGTATTCGTTGTCTTTTTGCGTGTATATACATCATCGTCCTCTTGCTGCAGACTTCCTTCTTCGGATGACTTATGTCGCGCCTGTTTACGAAAAACGTTGGTTATTTTCGTAAAACAATTGCGCATTCTTATAGAGATGATTGGTATAAAGCAATAGGTCACCAAAGGTAGCTAGGTTTACCAGTCTTCGGGGCAGATTATGGGGGGGAAATCAGGCATCAGCTTATAAAAAAATGGAATTCCCTTGCTCGGTAGTTTCTCGTTCTTCACCTTTTTTCGCGCAAAAACTTTCTTAGTCGCTCACTTATTTGCAGTTATGTTTGTATTTGTTCTTAGGTTCGAGATACGACGACCTGTTCAAGCACATGTTTGTAACAATATAATCGATAAGATAAAAATGGTTTGTTTTCTTTTTTAAACGTTTATGATTTCGCATAGGAAGCACACACAAACACACTCATAAAAAAGTTACCCTTTAACGTATTGCCAATAAGAGCAATAATTGTTATTGTTTAAAGCTTTGTTTATATTTTCTCTTAACTTTGCTCAGACCAATAATAGTGTACTAAAAATCTTCAAGCTGAAATATAACAATTTACTTTTCGGAACTTTTTAAAAAACTTGAACACCTTGACTATGTAGGCATGTAAAGGTATTTCTGGTCTGTATTTGAAATTTTTGTTTGATTGTTATTGTTATGGAGAGAATATTACGGCGTTAGTAACTATTAGATAAGATGACATATATGTGAACATGTGAGCTTTGCTAACCTGAACCGATTTTACAAATTTTATATACTTCTTCGTAAGATGAGTTCGGTCTTTTATTTTTTTAGACAGATATTATGCATTTGTTGCACAATAAACTTGAAATAATAAAGTTTATCCTTTGTCCATCGGATAATAAACGCAGATACAAGGTACAATGAAGGCTTTGTAGGGTTAGCAATCTCCAGAATACAACTTCTTCTTTTGGTACTAATGACAGTTTTTGTATGTGTATGTGTTATTTAGAACAATAAAGAAAGGAATTTAAAATAATTTCAAATTCTGTTGAAACTTAGATCCATATTACAGGTTTTGGGAAGAACAAATGTTTCCGTTTTTTTTTTAAGGATGAAAAATAAATGTAATTATATTAAGAATGCTGTGAAAAATCCACGGCATTTCATTCGAAAAAAAAACAATATATTTTAATATGCCAAACCATGGTTCATTTATCTGGATTAAGCTAATACTCCACTATAATGCATATAATAGCCGTAAAAGCCATATAGGCTTGTTGTAGTTACAGAAAATGCAATTATTGATAAAATCTGCTGACAAATATTTCTCATCACATTCACATCAAGGAAGTTAAGTAGATTAAACTGTTCCAACATAAAACACCCTTTGAACGTCAGAGTAAATTGAAATACATTATGCAGAATTGATGTCCCACTTAGTGGTGAAAATGCTGTGCCAAAAGGTTGGTGAAAATGTCATTCTTGGGATCCAAAATTAATTGTTCACCTTGCATCCAATGATTGAACATTTTACCATAACATTACTCAATGTCCCTCTTGGTCTTCAATTTAGTACTCGTTTCTCTTCCGTTAGATGTGAATATCCCCCCATCGTTTGGTGGAGATTATAACAATATTTTAATTAAACACTTTAAAAACATATCTTCAATTCCAATACTCTAAATGTTGCTTATATTTCGTTAGAAATATTTGTTTAATTCAGATATTTGAAATGTTCGGGATGTCATTATCGAAATAATCAAAAATATCAAATAAACCAAAAATTCTAATTTTCAGCAATGATAAAGAGTTTGCAAACCCATGCCTGTTGTTTTTATAACAAACATCACATACCTAATATTGCAAATTGTTTGTGATTTTAACATACAAATGAGAATTGTCAAGCTATGAATTTTACGAAAACCAATTTTTTAATTGGTTTTTTGTGTGTGCGATTTTTTTTCTGAGAAATTTCCTCATATGAAGATATTTTTGAAAAATCTAATTTTCACACGGTTCAACACGTTCAAAAAAGTATTTGTGTTATGTAGAGATCTCAAAGACATGTGAGACTATTATATAAAACCCAGAATCAGTTGAATTAAATATATTTTGACTTTCATTACGATTATTGAAACTGTCGACTCTTTAAAAGGGGATGATCCTTTTTATCTTACATAATATACATAAATATAACAACCTGTCAGATTTGGACTATATCGGTTACTTCCATTCCTTTATATGAGATATGTGATATTTTTAATGTACCATTTTCACCCTTCTTCTAATTCTAATAAAATATTGGGTGTGCAAAATTAAAAAAAATTGAAAACTTATTTTCAATTTAATGAGAATACAGGGAGAGATGAAAAATACTGCAACCAACTTTAGACTGCTGTCATTTCTAAGCCACTCGTCCGACAGCTGTTAAAATTATTTCAATGACAGCTCATTATATTGTTTGCAAGAGTACAAAAGCATTTTGGTGAGAATTTTCCAGAAAAAAAATGTTATTCGTGATGTAATTCAAGCGTGATAGTGTGATTTCTTTATATTGGTTGGCAAACCACAAGTGGCTATCGTTTGAGCACTCCAGCATGTATCTCGAACCATCGCTCGTTACCGTGATACTGATAGCTTAGCCCGACGTCAAGGAAGTGGACGAAAGAAAATAGCAACATCAGCAGAAATGGTTCGAAAAATAAAGAAGCGACTTGATCGAAACCCGCGTCGCAGTGACCGAAAAACGGCTCGTGAGCTGAACATATCGCAATATTCCATTCGGCAAATTTATTATTTGGATTTCTCCGATGAGAAAACATTCGTTGTCCGGCAGTTTGTAAACAAGCAAAATGATCGTGTTTACTTGCCAAAAAGGTCAGTTGGCCCCAGAACTCACCATGGTGATAATGTGGGCCGCCGTATAAATCGACCGTGGCATCAGAATAAATGCCGAATATTATCGCGAAAATATTCTGGAGGGTGTATTAAAGCCTTGGGCACGCAAACATTTTAGCCGCAAACCTTGGACATTCCAACAGGACTCAGCACGAGCCACCCAAGAATGGTTACAAAATGAGGTTCTTCGCTTCACAATGGCTACCAAAATCTCCGGATACCAATTTGTTGGACTATTGTGTCTGGAGTATTTTAGAAAGCAAAGTTGGCAATAAAAATACCAAAGTGTCGATCACCGCAAGCAAGCGCTTCGCCGGGAATGGACCAAAGTTCCTCAGAGCAACATTCGGGCAACGTGTGACGGTTTCATTGGCCGTTTGAAGGCCATAATTCGTGCCAAAGGTGACCAATTCGAAAAAATCTAAACTAATTCCAAAATTTGATGCTTTCTTGCTTTCATTCAATAAAATTTAAAAAAAAAAAAATAAAAATTATGGTGTTTGACTTTATTGCCGTTTTTTATCTCACCCTGTAATTGGCAATAAAAAATTAAAACCATTTGTGGGGAGGTAGCAGAAGGATTGAACTGATAGTGATACAAATATTGAATATGCTAAGTTTAAAGAAAATCGCTGATTTGTTTCGCACGTTGTAAGGGTCACAATTATTCAAAATGTTGGCCGCTTGTGGGGAGGTACCGGAAGAAGTGGGCCGATATCTATCATCTTGTGTTGGTAGAAATATGGGATGTGTTAAGCTCGGTGAGAATTTTTGCTTTAATAAGGGTTTGGGTCATGCAAAATTTTGACCCGTTGTGGGGGAGTACCAGAAGGAGTGTGTCGATATAAGGCTATAGTAGTGCGGGATCGACCATGTGATACCCTACAACAATACTATATGTTAGAAGCCCCCTATGTCCAAATCCCTTTTGGAAGATTTCGCTTTTGAAATTTTTTCATGAAGCACTGCCCAGATATTGCCCTTAGCATTTTGACCAGGGACATTTGCCCGCACTTCGTCGTGCTGTTAGTTGTTGTGGTCCATTTTACAGCTAAATATAATCCAATGGTCATGCAAAATGATAGAAATCTTCCCTGTCGTTAACTCTCTTCTCAGGCGTGCCTGTTTTTGGGTCATTTAAACCCCTAAATATTTTGCAATCACCTCCAAAAGCAAGAGGCCCCTCTGTATCTCTAAATTTAGATCATCTATATGATTTGCTTGTCTATGATATTTGCCTATATTCGTCAACGAAAACAGCATAAAAAATTCAGAAATTCGCCTTTTGTGTATTTCGGATATCATCTGTAAGTAATGTTGGTGTTTTTACGCACAAAAGTAGTGGTCCATTCTACCCGCTGTCCTAAACTTTAACTTCATGCGAGATTTCGTGTCCTTTGTTTTCTATTTGTGGCCTTTATAATGGCTGCAAAATCAGGAACAGTTTTAATTGTTGGTCCATTTGAACCCTTAAATATATTGCGAACATCTAGCCCTTCTGGGCCTAACCCTATCCTTTTGAAAATTTTCTGAGGATCGGACGATAATTGCAATCTGTATATAATAACCCCAAGCTGTATTGTAAAGTGAACAAATATTACAAAATTACACTTCAATATTAAAAGTGAAATTGAAAAAAGTCATGCATGCGATAAAAAATATGAAAAAATAAAAATATGTCACAAAATATTACAAAATCTATATGTTAATGTTGGCATATTTTTGCGCAATTTCTTTAGATTTTGTTCTTTTGTGCCAAGAGGGCATTCTGAATTGACAAAAATTGTCAAAATAGGTCCAGCCATTATAAAGTTATAAGCATTCTAGCTAACATCGCCTTCCTTTGTGTATATGCATTGTATGTATTTCGCTATATATATATATATATATATATATATATATATATATATATATATATATATATATATATATATATATATATATATATATTATATATTTATTTATTTAACACAAATGCTATGGTCTATTTCACCCACTAAATATTACCCGATGACCATCAAAATTGGAAGACTTCTGCCCAACCCTAAGTTCTAGCCCCATGCTAACTTTCGCGTCGATTGGTCTATAATTGCGTACTGTAGATGAAATTTTTCATCGCGATCATCTCCAAAAGCGATAGGGTTCTATTCTGGCTCTAGCCCCACCTCCATCCTAAATTTCGTAAAGATCGGGCCATAATTGCGACCTGCACACTGATTACAAATTAACATGGACGGACGGACGGACGGACGGACGGACAGACGGACATAGCTAGATCGACTCAGCTCGGGATGGAAAGATCCATATACACTTTCCTCTGTGGGAAACAAATATTTCGAGGTGTTACATAATTTTTGGCCCACAGAAGACAAACCCCATTACAAACTCTACATACCGAATTTAAAACGATTCTACTGAAAATGTAGTTAAAATCATCAGAATACCAAATATCGGGAGACACAGTTATATGGGGATTATACGAAAGCGTGGAAGTGGACTAACTTGACCCACAATCTCTTTTATCAGTTTTTATAAACAATTTTTTTTGATAATTTCATTTTCCTTTACGGGACCACACGTATTAAAATGTTTCACCTTAAATATTCGATCACTATGTTCTCCTTAAACAAACAAATGTATAAAAAAGCGTTAAGTTCGGCCGTCTGGTCAATTTAACTATTTTTCTTTGACATCACATTAATTTTTGACGTTTATGTAAGATTTAGGATTATGATGTATTCGTAAACTATTATGACACCTGCTAGGATTCAGTCTAGAGAGGATTTTTAACTCGTTGTAGACTCCATAATGTGTATATATATTCATAATCAGAATAAAATTCTAAGTTGATTTAACGATGTCCGTCTGTCTGCCTGTCTGTCCGCCTGTCTGTCTACCCGTCTGTATTTTGAAATCATGATACCGTCCCCATTATTTGACGTAGAGCTTGAAAATGCGATATACCGGTCCACATTGTGGTATAGCCGCCATATAACAGTACCTCCCGATATTCGGTATTTTGATGTTTTTCGCCAAATTTTTCACGGATTTATCAAAAATTGGTATATGTAGTTCGTAATGGGTTCTAGCTCCGATGGCGAAACATTGTATGTATAGATCCAGGTTTTTGTATAGCCTCCATATAACAGTACCCCCCGATATTCGGTATTTTGATGATTTTTGCCCCATTTTCCACGGATTTGTCTAAAAATTGGTCCTGGTACTTCATAATGGGTTCTAGCTTCAACGGCTGGATGTTGCATATTTAGGTCAACGTTTCCCTATACTGCACATATATCGATGCCCACCGATATATGGTATTTTGATAATCATAGTCCCATTTACCCACTTAATTGTTTCAAATTTGGTATTTAAAAAGATTTTGTAGATGACAATCCTTGAATTATAAAATTGTCTATAGAGGTTCCCGTTTTGGCCCCCATACAATGGCCGCAGCCACTTTGTGTTTTTTTTTTTTTTTTTGAAAAGTTTAACAGCATTATCCAAACGGCCTTACTGGTATATGAAGTTTAAACGGGAACACGTTTGAATTCAGATACATTTGTATAAAAATGTTTTCTTTACCCAAAGGTGGAGGGTATTAAAAGTACCCGGCCCGGTCGAACTTAATTTTTTTACTTGTTTAACAATCAAATTATAATTTTCAACATATTTAGGCAAATATATGCACTTATTATTTTATTCCCACCACCATCACACCTTACCCTAAATTTATGTGTATACCTTGCATGTTATGTGTAAACATGCAAAGTTTTTCATTTTCCAAAGAAAATTATTTTCATGGAAATTGAAGATGCGTCGGAAAAGAGACTTTTTTCTCACTGCCTAACTTTTTCCAACGGCCAGATAAAATAAATAAATGATTGTTTTTATGAAAAGGTCGATTCAAAGATAATTATAACAAAACATTCAGCTTTTTGTGTAAGTGTGTGTGTATTCATTGTAAAAGATAAGAACAAAATTGAAGGTGGAATGAGACTTCCATTGTCGAGAAAAGTGTTTAACCAACTGTTCCCCGTCACATCGGCACAAATGGTTTACTGTTTGTTTGTTCTATGCATTCTGGCTTACATACATAAGTACATGTGGACGGACAATACTGTATTGAAGTATGTAAAGCTCTGTATGTATCTTTCATAAGTGTGTATGCGTGCTAACATATGCATAAACAAAAACAACCGATGTCTACATACGTATTGGCACAAACATGGATACTTTGATTATATAATCCGATGTTATTTGCATTTATTGATCTTTTATATTGTTTTTGTTTTTAATCACTTTATATATGTAATTTTCTTCATGTTCTCTTTTTGCTTGAGCAGCAGGCTCTGACATATTATTTGTGCGAATTACTCCTTTATTTGACTTTTTATTGGGCGATAATAATTTTAGGCTGATCGTACATAAATATAAATGAACTCTTAGTCATTTCGACTAGTTAGCACTCCGAATTTTCGGCGTCACTCAATAAACTGACAGTGATCGATATTTGTGTGGGATTTGTATGTAGGTCGATCGATGAAATTTTCGTGTGGCTTTTTTATTTGATACAATACTAAACGGTTGAACAGAAAAGAGCGAACGTTTTCGACCGAAACCGCTTAGGAACTGGCGAAGTGGTATAATTCAATTGAACTCTTTGGCGTTCTTCAATGAGTTCTCAATAAAATTATTTAATTGTATTGCTGATTAGTGCCCAGGAGATGGGGTTGCAGAGAGGTAAAAAAGCATTGAGACAAAGTATAGGCAACGAGCAGAACAATGACAAGAGTATGTGGTTAAGATTTTTGATAAAACTACAGATACTAAAAATATCAATATTTTAAGAGGACGATCTTTGGCCATAATAATTTAAATTTATTTTCATAAAATTGGTTAAATTATCATCGAATGAGACATAACGCCTAGCACATTCTCCTTCTCTGATACGCCGTTTGCTTATTGTTGCTTCTTTCTCTCTGCGTCTCGGATTGGTTAGTCGATAAGGAGAGATAACAGTGGTAATGTGGGGTACACCTGCACAATCACATTTTCACATACATATTTCCTATTTACACAAAGAGTGTCTTATCTTAAAAATATTCAGTTTCGAGAAAAACACATTTTCAGTTATGGATTGAAATTTGAATTTTCAAATTAAGGACAGTTTACTACACAAAAAGTAAGAAAACTACGCAGACAATTACTTGTAAAAAGGTAATCCGATATCAGTGTTAATGTTTGTGCAATATCAAGCAGATTTTAAAGTATTTAAGTTCTTCACAAACTCACTCAATATACCTTTTTATTGATTAATGTGAAACTACATGGTTTTAACAGATATCAACATGACAATCCGATTGAGAGATAAAGTAAGATTCATTGAAAAATATAGAAATTGCTACTCAAAGAACGGATTTTTTGTGTTATGCTACTCTTTGAGTAAATGAGCGATATACGAGTATATGTGCTTTGCTGTGTATATTCGTTTCCCAATAGTGCACAGAACTATGAAGTAGATGTTGTTTATTTCAAGTGAGGAACTAAAGAACAGAAATCTGTGATAGGATGGTCTGTATGTGTATTAATTTCGTTAAGGAAAGGACAAAATTCGGGAGGACAGATATGATGCCACCACTATGCATATTTAGAAAAGAACACGTAAAATATATACCTTTATCTTTATTAATCGAATCAACTACCTTAGAGATATTTAAATTATAAATTAAATCGAATAGAAGCAATGTACGGGAGTTATAAATGAATCGGAGTCTAAGTAAAATCTCAGTGGTAATTTTTATGCTCTATTAGACCTTTCGTGAGTTAGACTTATATATCTATATCTACAAAAGAGGAAAAAGCATGTACGTTTGATCGTATGTTTGTTTGTAATTTTTGGACTAGAAAACCGCTGAATAGATTTTCCTGAAAATTTCCAAGTATACTGAAAATAACATAGGCTATATAGATTTTTATACCCTCCACTATACTATGGAGGGTATATTAATTTTGTCATTCCGTTTGTAACTCCTCGAAATACTCATGTCAGACCCAACAAAGTATATATATTCTTGATCAGCGTAAAATTCTAAGACGATTTAGCCATGTCCGTCTGTGTGTCTGTCTGTCCGTCTGTCTGTCTGTCTGTTGTAATCACGCTATCTTTCGAACAAATTGAGATAGAAGGCTAAAATTTTGCACACATGTATATTTTGCCAGTAGGCAGGTTAAGTTCGTAAATGGGCCATGTAGGCCCAAGTTATCATATAGCTCCCATATAACGGTACCTCCCGATATTCGGAATTTTGATGATTTTAGCGACATTATTCACCGGAATTGTTTCAAATTTAGCATTTGAAGTTCGTAATGGATACTACAGCAAAAACAGAAAATGGGCCATGTAGGTCCACGTCTTCGTATAGCCCCCATATACCATACCCCCCGATATTCGGTATTTTGATGAATTTAGCTACATTATTTAACGGAATCGTTCCAAATTTGGCATTTGAAGTTCGTAATAGATGCTGCAGAATAAAACAGAAAATTGGCCATGTAGGTCCACGTCTTCGTATAGCCCCCATATACCATACCCCCCGATATTCGGTATTTTGATGATTTTAGCGACATTATTTACCGGGATTGTTTCAAATTTCGCATGTGAAGTTCGTAATGGATACTTCAACCCATGTCAGAAAATTGTCTGTGCAGGTTCACGTCTTCGTATAGCCCCCATATAACGGTACCCCCTATATTCGGTGTTTTGATGATTTTAGCTACATTATAAACAGATTTTTCATCAAGTTTCGCATTTAAATATTGTAATAACTTATGACAAAAGTTGCCTATGCAGGTCCACGTCGTCGTATAGGCATTCGGTATTTTTAAGATTTTAACAGAATTTTTAACGGATTTTATTTTATTTATTTTTTTTTATACCCTACACCACAAGGTGGTTAGGGTATTATGTCTTTGTGCATTTGTTTGTAACAGGCAGAAGGAAACGAGATAGACCCATAGTTCCTTTTGATGATCTGCATAGAATCACATTCTGAGTCGATTTATGCATGTCCGTCCGTCCGTCTGTCCGTCCGTCCGTCTGTCCATGTATTTTTGTAAACAAATTACTGGTCGCATTTATTGCCCGATCCAGATGAAATTTTGCAAAGATCTTTTGTTTGGCCCAAGGACGAACCCTATTGAAATTGGAGATAATCGGTCAAAATTTAGATATAGCTCCCATATATATCTTCGTCCGATTTGCCTTTTATTGTGCACCAAACGTGTAATATCAGCCCGAATTGTATGGAATTTTGCATATACACCCAAATTAGGCCTGAAAATATGTATGCCAAATTTGATCGAAATCGGTTCAGATATAGCTATAGCTCCCATATATATTATTCATCCGGTTTGTTATATTTGTTACCCACAACCGTAATATGCACTCCGTAACAACGATATTCAGGGAAATATATCAAATACAGCTCAGAAATATCTTTGCCAAATTTTATCGAGATCGGTTCAGATTTGGATATAGCTCCCATATATATCTTTATCCGATTTCAAATTAATTGTGCACCAAATGGGCAATACAATTCCGAATTTAAAAGATACAAATGCTTCGGCATATTTAGTCCTTTGAACTTTAAATTATAATTATAATCATAGCGTGTATGATTGAATTCTCCCATAAAAACTTTTAATTGTTATGTGGAGCTCTACTTAATTAGCAAAGTGGTGTAGGATAAAGTCGGCCCCGCCAGACTTGAAGACTTTCTTTACTGGTTTTTTTTTTGGAAATTGTCAAATTTGTACCTAATGGTGGAGGGTATTAAAAGTTCGGCCCGGCCGAACTTACAGCTTTTTTACTTGTTAAAATTACACTTGGAACTGGAGATATGGCATTAGAATCAGAGGTACCTCCCATAAATTTAGATTTCATATGCACATATCCATTGCTAGATTACAGATACAGTCTCCATATTTGGAATGCATAATGGAAAAAAATAAATTTCCAAATTGTATTGAAATTGGTTCAGATTTGGATATAGCTCCCATATATATTTTCGGCCGATTTCATGTATTTGATGCATTAAACACGCTGTGTTTGTACATTTCAATGAATTCCGGAATGTATGATGGAATTTGTCTAAAAAATTTGCCAAATTATATTGAAATCAGTTCAGATTTGGATATGGTTGCCATATACATATTCGACCAACTTCATGCATTTGATGCACCAAACACGCAATGTATCTCTAATTTCAATGAAATTTGGAATGTGTAACGGAATTTAAAACAAAATAAATTTGCCAAATTATATTGAAATTGGTTCAGATTTGCATATCGTAGACCTTTCAAACATTTGCATATTGCCTTAGCGGTTTAAATCAGTTAACATTGGTAACTATGTTGTTATGATATCATAACACCAGAGACGTTTTCACAAGGTTACCATATTTTGACTCAGTCTTGTTCTATCTTTATACTTCTATGTTCTGTCAGGGCTGTTATTCCAGATAGTATAGCCACAAACTACTTTCTCACAATGCATTTGGTCTAGTCTTTTCCATTTGAGGTCTTTGGTTCATGTTTCTATCGCGAATATAAAGAATTAGTAAAATGAAAAACAAACGCTTACATATTTTATTTCATACGTTTCATAGGACATAAATGCGATCCTTCAAAAACATATTGTTCACGCTAAATATAGAGAGACAAAAAGAAAACGCACGGATTAGAGTTACTGATTTTATAAATTGATTACTTTATGATTATAATTTGGCAATAACTCCATAAATAATGAGTTTTCGGCGTTTTTAACTATTGTTTGTGATCACATTTCTAGGCATGAATTATTTAATATTTATACCCTACGCCAAATTGTGGTATAGGGTATTATGTCTTTGTGCATTTGTTTGTAACATGCAAAGGGAAACGGAAAAGACCTATATAATTTTGATGAATATCAGTTCAGATTTTGATATAGCTCCCATACATACTTTGAACCGATTTTAATTATATTGTGCGCCACATGATTAATATTCGTCCAAATGGAATGGATTTCAGCACATCCGATCGAATACAACCCAGAAGCAAGTACTTCAAATTTGGTGAAAATCGGTTAATTATTTTAGTCCCACACAGTCATAATATGAACTCCTCTGCCAAATTTTATGAAGATAGGTTCGAATTTGGATATAACCATATATATCTTTATTTATTTTGTACCAAATAGTTAATATCAGACCAAATGCGACCGAATTTAGCCTAGAAGTAAGTTCATCGTACATATGTTTCATCCGATTTGTTTCATCCGATTTGGTGTAAAAGTCCCTCATATTCGTAATATGCACTCTAAACAATGTAAAATTTGGTACCAGATACAAGCTCAGAAAAACCTCTGCCAAATGTTATCGAGATCGGTTAAAGTCTGGATGTAGCATGTACATGTACTCTATAGCGATGGAAACCGATTCAGAGTTGGATATACCTCCAATATATTTGTTCTACGTATTGAAAACAGGTTCATGGTTGGTATTTACAAAATTTTCCAATACTTCACATAAATTCCCAAAGTAAACATTTATTTGTTACGGGTAACTCTACTAATCATACATAGTGGTGAAGGGTCCCATATGTAATATTTTTTTAAAAAAAAGTACTTATAAGTGGAAGGTAAGATTTCGCAAAGAGCTGTCTTTGGTATCACAACACTGTGAATCCCCATGTAACGGTGGACCCCGATAAATGGTGTTTTAATGATTTTATCCGCATTTTAACAAAGATTTTTTTAATAAAATTAATGATAATTAAAATTGATAATACTAGTTTTGGCAACAGAGCTGCACTGAAGGTTTTAGTGATAACCTTAGTTTTAATTTGTCATTATAAATCAATTTTCATTACTTGTATATTTCTGGACTTTAATTGTAACATTTGTTGTTCCATATATATGCCTAAACGGGTCGATATCAGTCGCGCTAAGAATAATATATACGTCTGTAAAAAGTATCAAAAATCTATTGAATAATACGTCCTTTAACATGATCTCAAGGGACGGTCGGACAGAAAAATGGATGTTGTTCAATTGACTTAAAATTTTACTCTCTGCGTTCGCAAAGAATATTTTGTGGTATTACAAACTGATGAAAAAAGCAGTAACTTCGGCCGGGCCGAACTTTGAATACCCTCCACCATTTGGAAAAAATTAGGAAATAAAATTCTTAAAAAATTCTGTTAAAATTTTCAAAATACCGAATATAGCCGTTATATTGGTGTCTATACGACGTGGACCTACATAGGCATTGTTTGTCACAAGTCATTACCATACTCAAATTCGAAACTTGAAATATACGGTGAATAATGTAGCTGAAATCATCAAAATATCGTATATAGAGAGGTACCGTTATATCGCAGCTGTGCGAAGACCTGGACCAGCATAGACAATTTTCTCTCACAGGCTGTAGCATCCATTACGAACTTCAAATACGATATCTCAAACAATTTCGGTGGGTATTGTACCTAAACTCGTCAAAATACCCAATGTAGGGAGGTACTGGTATATGGGACCTATACGAAGACTTGGACCTGCAATTCTCTGTTGCAGATTGTAGTTCCCATTACGAACTCTAAATACGAACTTTGAAACAATTCCGGTGAATAATGACGTTAAATTCAATCAATATACCGAATATAGGGACGTACCGTTATATGCGGGCTATACGAAGACGTGGGCCTGCACAGACAATTTTCTGTCTTAGGCTGTAGTATCCATTACGAACTTCAAATACCAACTTTTAAACAATTCCGGTTAATAATGTCGTTAAAATCATCAAAATACCGAATATAGGGAGGTACCGTTATATGGGGGCTATACGAAGACGTGGACCTGCACAGACAATTTTCTGTCTTAGGCTGTAGTATCCATTTGGAACTTCAAATACCAAATTTGAAACAATTCCGGTGAATAATGTCGCTAAAATCATCAAAATACCGAATATCGGGAGGTACCGTTATATGGGGGCTATATGATAACTTGGACCTACATGGCCCATTTACGAACTTAACCTGCCTACTGGAAAAGCAAACATGTGTGCAAAATTTTAGCCTTTTATCTCAATTCGGTCGAAAGATAGCGTGATTACAACAGACGGACAGATAAACGGACATTGCTAAATCGACTTCGAATTTTACGCTGATCAAGAATATATATACTTTCAGGGGTCTGACATGAGTATTTCGAGGAGTTACAAACGGAATGACAAAGTTAATATACCCTCCATAGTACGGTGGAGGGTATAATAATTTGTTATGAGGTGTACAAAACTAGATACCTTGCTGCATGATTTCTAAACGGTACGAATTCAAAATTTGAGATAAACCGTTGTCATATAATATTGTTTGGATAGATTGAGATACAGTCATTTGTCTGAAAAATGTGAGTAGGTCCTTGAAAGTACTTGAAATAGGCCATTTCCAAAGTAGGTGCAGTAGGCGTTTATTTCTATTTAGATATCACTATAGATTCTGTGAACGAAACCTTCAAACTACAGAAAATGTATACTAATAAGGAACCATTTTTGGATATAGAATGTTTGATACAGGGTTCATTCAATATTATATTCATATGTCATGCATAGTGAGCTCCTTAATGGAATGCGTTCAAAAGCGTATATTTCTATATCTATAAAAGAGAAAAATATTTGTATGTTTGTTTGTAATTTATGGACTCGAAAACCGCTGAATAGATTTTCCTGAAAATTTCCATATATACTGCAACATCGCCTGAAAGTAACATAGGCTATATACATTTTTGAATTTCCACTTGGAACTGGAGATATAGCACCAGAATCGGAGGTACCTCCCAAAAATTTAGATTTTATATGCACATATCTATTGATTGGTTGAAGATACAGTCTCCAAATTTGGAATACGTAACGGAATTTGGAACAAAAATAAGTTTGCCAAATTGTATTGTAATCGGTTCAGATTTGGATATAGCTCCCATATATATTTTCGACCGATTTCGTTCATTTGATGCCTCAAACACAATATGAATGTTCGATTCCAATGAAATTTGGAATGTGTGACGGGATTTAATCCGAAAATAAATTTGTCAAATTATATTGAAATCGGTTCAGATTTGGATATAGCTCCCATATATATTTTCGACCGATTTCATGTATTTGATGCACCAAACACGATGTGTATCTCTAATTTCAATGAAATTTGGAATGTGTAACGGAAATTAAAACAAATATACATTTGTCAAATTATATTAAAATCGGTTAAGATTTGGATATAGCTCTCATATATATTTTCGACCGATTTCATGTATTTTATGCACCATACACGATATGTATGTTCGATTCCAAAGAAATTTGGAATATGTAACGGGATTTTGATTAGAAAATAAATTAGTCAAATTATATTAAAATCGGTTCAGATTTGGATATAGCTCCCATATATATTTTCCGCCGATTTCACATATTTGATGCACAAAACACGATACGTATTTCCGATTCCAATGAAATTCGGCATGAGTGGCTAAATTTGGTACAAAAATAAATTTGACAAATTATATTCAAATACGCTCAGATTTGATTATAGCTCCCATAAATATACTCAGCCGATTTCACATATTTGCTGCAACCAAAGACAGAGAGACAAAATCTGGCACCAGAACAAATATCCAAATTATATTGAAATCAGTTGAGGTTTGGATATAGCTAACATATATATTTCGGCCGATTTCATATATGTTATGCACCAAACACGATATATATGACCGATACCAATGAAATTCAGAATGTGTGGCGTAATTTGGTTACAATAATAAATGTGACAAATTAATTGGAAATTAGTTAAGATTTGGATATAGCTCCCATATATATATTATCGGCCGTTTTCACATATTTGACGCACCAATTTCAATGAAATATGAAAGGTGTGGCGGAGTTTGGTGTAAAAGCATTTTTTTTAAATTATATTTAAATCGGATCAGATTGGGATATGATTTTAATAAGAACCATTGGCCCACAACGCCTTAGCCTAACACTAAAAAACAACACAACAATTTATTTGAAATACGCTTATTACGGCGAAGTATGTTGCTATCTCGAATTCACTAATTGCAATAGAAATGCCACTCAACTTCAAAAGATTGCAGTTTACTGCACGCTTGGTATTTGCTATGAAATAAATAAATCCGAAGGACAAACCCTTCGTGTATGTATGTCTAATAGTTTTGGTTATTTACGCATTAAAGTAGTGCAATAATTTTTATTTTTAATTTTTAAACTTGTTTTTTTTTTAACCAACATATATTCGTAAATAAAATTTTGAATGCATATAAAACCGATTTGCCTTTTATTGTGCACCAAACGTGTAATATCAGCCCGAATTGTATGGAATTTTGCATATACACCCAAATTAGGCCTGAAAATATGTATGCCAAATTTGATCGAAATCGGTTCAGATATAGCTATAGCTCCCATATATATTATTCATCCGGTTTGTTATATTTGTTACCCACAACCGTAATATGCACTCCGTAACAACGATATTCAGGGAAATATATCAAATACAGCTCAGAAATATCTTTGCCAAATTTTATCGAGATCGGTTCAGATTTGGATATAGCTCCCATATATATCTTTATCCGATTTCAAATTAATTGTGCACCAAATGGGCAATACAATTCCGAATTTAAAAGATACAAATGCTTCGGCATATTTAGTCCTTTGAACTTTAAATTATAATTATAATCATAGCGTGTATGATTGAATTCTCCCATAAAAACTTTTAATTGTTATGTGGAGCTCTACTTAATTAGCAAAGTGGTGTAGGATAAAGTCGGCCCCGCCAGACTTGAAGACTTTCTTTACTGTTTTTTTTTTTTGGAAATTGTCAAATTTGTACCTAATGGTGGAGGGTATTAAAAGTTCGGCCCGGCCGAACTTACAGCTTTTTTACTTGTTAAAATTACACTTGGAACTGGAGATATGGCATTAGAATCAGAGGTACCTCCCATAAATTTAGATTTCATATGCACATATCCATTGCTAGATTACAGATACAGTCTCCATATTTGGAATGCATAATGGAAAAAAATAAATTTCCAAATTGTATTGAAATTGGTTCAGATTTGGATATAGCTCCCATATATATTTTCGGCCGATTTCATGTATTTGATGCATTAAACACGCTGTGTTTGTACATTTCAATGAATTCCGGAATGTATGATGGAATTTGTCTAAAAAATTTGCCAAATTATATTGAAATCAGTTCAGATTTGGATATGGTTGCCATATACATATTCGACCAACTTCATGCATTTGATGCACCAAACACGCAATGTATCTCTAATTTCAATGAAATTTGGAATGTGTAACGGAATTTAAAACAAAATAAATTTGCCAAATTATATTGAAATTGGTTCAGATTTGCATATCGTAGACCTTTCAAACATTTGCATATTGCCTTAGCGGTTTAAATCAGTTAACATTGGTAACTATGTTGTTATGATATCATAACACCAGAGACGTTTTCACAAGGTTACCATATTTTGACTCAGTCTTGTTCTATCTTTATACTTCTATGTTCTGTCAGGGCTGTTATTCCAGATAGTATAGCCACAAACTACTTTCTCACAATGCATTTGGTCTAGTCTTTTCCATTTGAGGTCTTTGGTTCATGTTTCTATCGCGAATATAAAGAATTAGTAAAATGAAAAACAAACGCTTACATATTTTATTTCATACGTTTCATAGGACATAAATGCGATCCTTCAAAAACATATTGTTCACGCTAAATATAGAGAGACAAAAAGAAAACGCACGGATTAGAGTTACTGATTTTATAAATTGATTACTTTATGATTATAATTTGGCAATAACTCCATAAATAATGAGTTTTCGGCGTTTTTAACTATTGTTTGTGATCACATTTCTAGGCATGAATTATTTAATATTTATACCCTACGCCAAATTGTGGTATAGGGTATTATGTCTTTGTGCATTTGTTTGTAACATGCAAAGGGAAACGGAAAAGACCTATATAATTTTGATGAATATCAGTTCAGATTTTGATATAGCTCCCATACATACTTTGAACCGATTTTAATTATATTGTGCGCCACATGATTAATATTCGTCCAAATGGAATGGATTTCAGCACATCCGATCGAATACAGCCCAGAAGCAAGTACTTCAAATTTGGTGAAAATCGGTTAATTATTTTAGTCCCACACAGTCATAATATGAACTCCTCTGCCAAATTTTATGAAGATAGGTTCGAATTTGGATATAACCATATATATCTTTATTTATTTTGTACCAAATAGTTAATATCAGACCAAATGCGACCGAATTTAGCCTAGAAGTAAGTTCATCGTACATATGTTTCATCCGATTTGTTTCATCCGATTTGGTGTAAAAGTCCCTCATATTCGTAATATGCACTCTAAACAATGTAAAATTTGGTACCAGATACAAGCTCAGAAAAACCTCTGCCAAATGTTATCGAGATCGGTTAAAGTCTGGATGTAGCATGTACATGTACTCTATAGCGATGGAAACCGATTCAGAGTTGGATATACCTCCAATATATTTGTTCTACGTATTGAAAACAGGTTCATGGTTGGTATTTACAAAATTTTCCAATACTTCACATAAATTCCCAAAGTAAACATTTATTTGTTACGGGTAACTCTACTAATCATACATAGTGGTGAAGGGTCCCATATGTAATATTTTTTTTTAAAAAAAGTACTTATAAGTGGAAGGTAAGATTTCGCAAAGAGCTGTCTTTGGTATCACAACACTGTGAATCCCCATGTAACGGTGGACCCCGATAAATGGTGTTTTAATGATTTTATCCGCATTTTAACAAAGATTTTTTTAATAAAATTAATGATAATTAAAATTGATAATACTAGTTTTGGCAACAGAGCTGCACTGAAGGTTTTAGTGATAACCTTAGTTTTAATTTGTCATTATAAATCAATTTTCATTACTTGTATATTTCTGGACTTTAATTGTAACATTTGTTGTTCCATATATATGCCTAAACGGGTCGATATCAGTCGCGCTAAGAATAATATATACGTCTGTAAAAAGTATCAAAAATCTATTGAATAATACGTCCTTTAACATGATCTCAAGGGACGGTCAGACAGAAAAATGGATGTTGTTCAATTGACTTAAAATTTTACTCTCTGCGTTCGCAAAGAATATTTTGTGGTATTACAAACTGATGAAAAAAGCAGTAACTTCGGCCGGGCCGAACTTTGAATACCCTCCACCATTTGGAAAAAATTAGGAAATAAAATTCTTAAAAAATTCTGTTAAAATTTTCAAAATACCGAATATAGCCGTTATATTGGTGTCTATACGACGTGGACCTACATAGGCATTGTTTGTCACAAGTCATTACCATACTCAAATTCGAAACTTGAAATATACGGTGAATAATGTAGCTGAAATCATCAAAATATCGTATATAGAGAGGTACCGTTATATCGCAGCTGTGCGAAGACCTGGACCAGCATAGACAATTTTCTCTCACAGGCTGTAGCATCCATTACGAACTTCAAATACGATATCTCAAACAATTTCGGTGGGTATTGTACCTAAACTCGTCAAAATACCCAATGTAGGGAGGTACTGGTATATGGGACCTATACGAAGACTTGGACCTGCAATTCTCTGTTGCAGATTGTAGTTCCCATTACGAACTCTAAATACGAACTTTGAAACAATTCCGGTGAATAATGACGTTAAATTCAATCAATATACCGAATATAGGGACGTACCGTTATATGCGGGCTATACGAAGACGTGGGCCTGCACAGACAATTTTCTGTCTTAGGCTGTAGTATCCATTACGAACTTCAAATACCAACTTTTAAACAATTCCGGTTAATAATGTCGTTAAAATCATCAAAATACCGAATATAGGGAGGTACCGTTATATGGGGGCTATACGAAGACGTGGACCTGCACAGACAATTTTCTGTCTTAGGCTGTAGTATCCATTTGGAACTTCAAATACCAAATTTGAAACAATTCCGGTGAATAATGTCGCTAAAATCATCAAAATACCGAATATCGGGAGGTACCGTTATATGGGGGCTATATGATAACTTGGGCCTACATGGCCCATTTACGAACTTAACCTGCCTACTGGAAAAGCAAACATGTGTGCAAAATTTTAGCCTTTTATCTCAATTCGGTCGAAAGATAGCGTGATTACAACAGACGGACAGATAAACGGACATTGCTAAATCGACTTCGAATTTTACGCTGATCAAGAATATATATACTTTCAGGGGTCTGACATGAGTATTTCGAGGAGTTACAAACGGAATGACAAAGTTAATATACCCTCCATAGTACGGTGGAGGGTATAATAATTTGTTATGAGGTGTACAAAACTAGATACCTTCGATACCTAAACGGTACGAATTCAAAATTTGAGATAAACCGTTGTCATATAATATTGTTTGGATAGATTGAGATACAGTCATTTGTCTGAAAAATGTGAGTAGGTCCTTGAAAGTACTTGAAATAGGCCATTTCCAAAGTAGGTGCAGTAGGCGTTTATTTCTATTTAGATATCACTATAGATTCTGTGAACGAAACCTTCAAACTACAGAAAATGTATACTAATAAGGAACCATTTTTGGATATAGAATGTTTGATACAGGGTTCATTCAATATTATATTCATATGTCATGCATAGTGAGCTCCTTAATGGAATGCGTTCAAAAGCGTATATTTCTATATCTATAAAAGAGAAAAATATTTGTATGTTTGTTTGTAATTTATGGACTCGAAAACCGCTGAATAGATTTTCCTGAAAATTTCCATATATACTGCAACATCGCCTGAAAGTAACATAGGCTATATACATTTTTGAATTTCCACTTGGAACTGGAGATATAGCATCAGAATCGGAGGTACCTCCCAAAAATTTAGATTTTATATGCACATATCTATTGATTGGTTGAAGATACAGTCTCCAAATTTGGAATACGTAACGGAATTTGGAACAAAAATAAGTTTGCCAAATTGTATTGTAATCGGTTCAGATTTGGATATAGCTCCCATATATATTTTCGACCGATTTCGTTCATTTGATGCCTCAAACACAATATGAATGTTCGATTCCAATGAAATTTGGAATGTGTGACGGGATTTAATCCGAAAATAAATTTGTCAAATTATATTGAAATCGGTTCAGATTTGGATATAGCTCCCATATATATTTTCGACCGATTTCATGTATTTGATGCACCAAACACGATGTGTATCTCTAATTTCAATGAAATTTGGAATGTGTAACGGAAATTAAAACAAATATACATTTGTCAAATTATATTAAAATCGGTTAAGATTTGGATATAGCTCTCATATATATTTTCGACCGATTTCATGTATTTTATGCACCATACACGATATGTATGTTCGATTCCAAAGAAATTTGGAATATGTAACGGGATTTTGATTAGAAAATAAATTAGTCAAATTATATTAAAATCGGTTCAGATTTGGATATAGCTCCCATATATATTTTCCGCCGATTTCACATATTTGATGCACAAAACACGATACGTATTTCCGATTCCAATGAAATTCGGCATGAGTGGCTAAATTTGGTACAAAAATAAATTTGACAAATTATATTCAAATACGCTCAGATTTGATTATAGCTCCCATAAATATACTCAGCCGATTTCACATATTTGCTGCAACCAAAGACAGAGAGACAAAATCTGGCACCAGAACAAATATCCAAATTATATTGAAATCAGTTGAGGTTTGGATATAGCTAACATATATATTTCGGCCGATTTCATATATGTTATGCACCAAACACGATATATATGACCGATACCAATGAAATTCAGAATGTGTGGCGTAATTTGGTTACAATAATAAATGTAACAAATTAATTGGAAATTAGTTAAGATTTGGATATAGCTCCCATATATATATTATCGGCCGTTTTCACATATTTGACGCACCAATTTCAATGAAATATGAAAGGTGTGGCGGAGTTTGGTGTAAAAGCATTTTTTTTTAAATTATATTTAAATCGGATCAGATTGGGATATGATTTTAATAAGAACCATTGGCCCACAACGCCTTAGCCTAACACTAAAAAACAACACAACAATTTATTTGAAATACGCTTATTACGGCGAAGTATGTTGCTATCTCGAATTCACTAATTGCAATAGAAATGCCACTCAACTTCAAAAGATTGCAGTTTACTGCACGCTTGGTATTTGCTATGAAATAAATAAATCCGAAGGACAAACCCTTCGTGTATGTATGTCTAATAGTTTTGGTTATTTACGCATTAAAGTAGTGCAATAATTTTTATTTTTAATTTTTAAACTTGTTTTTTTTTTAACCAACATATATTCGTAAATAAAATTTTGAATGCATATAAAACCGATTTGCCTTTTATTGTGCACCAAACGTGTAATATCAGCCCGAATTGTATGGAATTTTGCATATACACCCAAATTAGGCCTGAAAATATGTATGCCAAATTTGATCGAAATCGGTTCAGATATAGCTATAGCTCCCATATATATTATTCATCCGGTTTGTTATATTTGTTACCCACAACCGTAATATGCACTCCGTAACAACGATATTCAGGGAAATATATCAAATACAGCTCAGAAATATCTTTGCCAAATTTTATCGAGATCGGTTCAGATTTGGATATAGCTCCCATATATATCTTTATCCGATTTCAAATTAATTGTGCACCAAATGGGCAATACAATTCCGAATTTAAAAGATACAAATGCTTCGGCATATTTAGTCCTTTGAACTTTAAATTATAATTATAATCATAGCGTGTATGATTGAATTCTCCCATAAAAACTTTTAATTGTTATGTGGAGCTCTACTTAATTAGCAAAGTGGTGTAGGATAAAGTCGGCCCCGCCAGACTTGAAGACTTTCTTTACTGTTTTTTTTTTGGAAATTGTCAAATTTGTACCTAATGGTGGAGGGTATTAAAAGTTCGGCCCGGCCGAACTTACAGCTTTTTTACTTGTTAAAATTACACTTGGAACTGGAGATATGGCATTAGAATCAGAGGTACCTCCCATAAATTTAGATTTCATATGCACATATCCATTGCTAGATTACAGATACAGTCTCCATATTTGGAATGCATAATGGAAAAAAATAAATTTCCAAATTGTATTGAAATTGGTTCAGATTTGGATATAGCTCCCATATATATTTTCGGCCGATTTCATGTATTTGATGCATTAAACACGCTGTGTTTGTACATTTCAATGAATTCCGGAATGTATGATGGAATTTGTCTAAAAAATTTGCCAAATTATATTGAAATCAGTTCAGATTTGGATATGGTTGCCATATACATATTCGACCAACTTCATGCATTTGATGCACCAAACACGCAATGTATCTCTAATTTCAATGAAATTTGGAATGTGTAACGGAATTTAAAACAAAATAAATTTGCCAAATTATATTGAAATTGGTTCAGATTTGCATATCGTAGACCTTTCAAACATTTGCATATTGCCTTAGCGGTTTAAATCAGTTAACATTGGTAACTATGTTGTTATGATATCATAACACCAGAGACGTTTTCACAAGGTTACCATATTTTGACTCAGTCTTGTTCTATCTTTATACTTCTATGTTCTGTCAGGGCTGTTATTCCAGATAGTATAGCCACAAACTACTTTCTCACAATGCATTTGGTCTAGTCTTTTCCATTTGAGGTCTTTGGTTCATGTTTCTATCGCGAATATAAAGAATTAGTAAAATGAAAAACAAACGCTTACATATTTTATTTCATACGTTTCATAGGACATAAATGCGATCCTTCAAAAACATATTGTTCACGCTAAATATAGAGAGACAAAAAGAAAACGCACGGATTAGAGTTACTGATTTTATAAATTGATTACTTTATGATTATAATTTGGCAATAACTCCATAAATAATGAGTTTTCGGCGTTTTTAACTATTGTTTGTGATCACATTTCTAGGCATGAATTATTTAATATTTATACCCTACGCCAAATTGTGGTATAGGGTATTATGTCTTTGTGCATTTGTTTGTAACATGCAAAGGGAAACGGAAAAGACCTATATAATTTTGATGAATATCAGTTCAGATTTTGATATAGCTCCCATACATACTTTGAACCGATTTTAATTATATTGTGCGCCACATGATTAATATTCGTCCAAATGGAATGGATTTCAGCACATCCGATCGAATACAGCCCAGAAGCAAGTACTTCAAATTTGGTGAAAATCGGTTAATTATTTTAGTCCCACACAGTCATAATATGAACTCCTCTGCCAAATTTTATGAAGATAGGTTCGAATTTGGATATAACCATATATATCTTTATTTATTTTGTACCAAATAGTTAATATCAGACCAAATGCGACCGAATTTAGCCTAGAAGTAAGTTCATCGTACATATGTTTCATCGGATTTGTTTCATCCGATTTGGTGTAAAAGTCCCTCATATTCTTAATATGCACTCTAAACAATGTAAAATTTGGTACCAGATACAAGCTCAGAAAAACCTCTGCCAAATGTTATCGAGATCGGTTAAAGTCTGGATGTAGCATGTACATGTACTCTATAGCGATGGAAACCGATTCAGAGTTGGATATACCTCCAATATATTTGTTCTACGTATTGAAAACAGGTTCATGGTTGGTATTTACAAAATTTTCCAATACTTCACATAAATTCCCAAAGTAAACATTTATTTGTTACGGGTAACTCTACTAATCATACATAGTGGTGAAGGGTCCCATATGTAATATTTTTTTAAAAAAAAGTACTTATAAGTGGAAGGTAAGATTTCGCAAAGAGCTGTCTTTGGTATGCACAACACTGTGAATCCCCATGTAACGGTGGACCCCGATAAATGGTGTTTTAATGATTTCATCCGCATTTTAACAAAGATTTTTTTAATAAAATTAATGATAATTAAAATTGATAATACTAGTTTTGGCAACAGAGCTGCACTGAAGGTTTTAGTGATAACCTTAGTTTTAATTTGTCATTATAAATCAATTTTCATTACTTGTATATTTCTGGACTTTAATTGTAACATTTGTTGTTCCATATATATGCCTAAACGGGTCGATATCAGTCGCGCTAAGAATAATATATACGTCTGTAAAAAGTATCAAAAATCTATTGAATAATACGTCCTTTAACATGATCTCAAGGGACGGTCGGACAGAAAAATGGATGTTGTTCAATTGACTTAAAATTTTACTCTCTGCGTTCGCAAAGAATATTTTGTGGTATTACAAACTGATGAAAAAAGCAGTAACTTCGGCCGGGCCGAACTTTGAATACCCTCCACCATTTGGAAAAAATTAGGAAATAAAATTCTTAAAAAATTCTGTTAAAATTTTCAAAATACCGAATATAGCCGTTATATTGGTGTCTATACGACGTGGACCTACATAGGCATTGTTTGTCACAAGTCATTACCATACTCAAATTCGAAACTTGAAATATACGGTGAATAATGTAGCTGAAATCATCAAAATATCGTATATAGAGAAGTACCGTTATATCGCAGCTGTGCGAAGACCTGGACCAGCATAGACAATTTTCTCTCACAGGCTGTAGCATCCATTACGAACTTCAAATACGATATCTCAAACAATTTCGGTGGGTATTGTACCTAAACTCGTCAAAATACCCAATGTAGGGAGGTACTGGTATATGGGACCTATACGAAGACTTGGACCTGCAATTCTCTGTTGCAGATTGTAGTTCCCATTACGAACTCTAAATACGAACTTTGAAACAATTCCGGTGAATAATGACGTTAAATTCAATCAATATACCGAATATAGGGACGTACCGTTATATGCGGGCTATACGAAGACGTGGGCCTGCACAGACAATTTTCTGTCTTAGGCTGTATTATCCATTACGAACTTCAAATACCAACTTTTAAACAATTCCGGTTAATAATGTCGTTAAAATCATCAAAATACCGAATATAGGGAGGTACCGTTATATGGGGGCTATACGAAGACGTGGACCTGCACAGACAATTTTCTGTCTTAGGCTGTAGTATCCATTTGGAACTTCAAATACCAAATTTGAAACAATTCCGGTGAATAATGTCGCTAAAATCATCAAAATACCGAATATCGGGAGGTACCGTTATATGGGGGCTATATGATAACTTGGGCCTACATGGCCCATTTACGAACTTAACCTGCCTACTGGAAAAGCAAACATGTGTGCAAAATTTTAGCCTTTTATCTCAATTCGGTCGAAAGATAGCGTGATTACAACAGACGGACAGATAAACGGACATTGCTAAATCGACTTCGAATTTTACGCTGATCAAGAATATATATACTTTCAGGGATCTGACATGAGTATTTCGAGGAGTTACAAACGGAATGACAAAGTTAATATACCCTCCATAGTACGGTGGAGGGTATAATAATTTGTTATGAGGTGTACAAAACTAGATACCTTGCTGCATGATTTCTAAACGGTACGAATTCAAAATTTGAGATAAACCGTTGTCATATAATATTGTTTGGATAGATTGAGATACAGTCATTTGTCTGAAAAATGTGAGTAGGTCCTTGAAAGTACTTGAAATAGGCCATTTCCAAAGTAGGTGCAGTAGGCGTTTATTTCTATTTAGATATCACTATAGATTCTGTGAACGAAACCTTCAAACTACAGAAAATGTATACTAATAAGGAACCATTTTTGGATATAGAATGTTTGATACAGGGTTCATTCAATATTATATTCATATGTCATGCATAGTGAGCTCCTTAATGGAATGCGTTCAAAAGCGTATATTTCTATATCTATAAAAGAGAAAAATATTTGTATGTTTGTTTGTAATTTATGGACTCGAAAACCGCTGAATAGATTTTCCTGAAAATTTCCATATATACTGCAACATCGCCTGAAAGTAACATAGGCTATATACATTTTTGAATTTCCACTTGGAACTGGAGATATAGCATCAGAATCGGAGGTACCTCCCAAAAATTTAGATTTTATATGCACATATCTATTGATTGGTTGAAGATACAGTCTCCAAATTTGGAATACGTAACGGAATTTGGAACAAAAATAAGTTTGCCAAATTGTATTGTAATCGGTTCAGATTTGGATATAGCTCCCATATATATTTTCGACCGATTTCGTTCATTTGATGCCTCAAACACAATATGAATGTTCGATTCCAATGAAATTTGGAATGTGTGACGGGATTTAATCCGAAAATAAATTTGTCAAATTATATTGAAATCGGTTCAGATTTGGATATAGCTCCCATATATATTTTCGACCGATTTCATGTATTTGATGCACCAAACACGATGTGTATCTCTAATTTCAATGAAATTTGGAATGTGTAACGGAAATTAAAACAAATATACATTTGTCAAATTATATTAAAATCGGTTAAGATTTGGATATAGCTCTCATATATATTTTCGACCGATTTCATGTATTTTATGCACCATACACGATATGTATGTTCGATTCCAAAGAAATTTGGAATATGTAACGGGATTTTGATTAGAAAATAAATTAGTCAAATTATATTAAAATCGGTTCAGATTTGGATATAGCTCCCATATATATTTTCCGCCGATTTCACATATTTGATGCACAAAACACGATACGTATTTCCGATTCCAATGAAATTCGGCATGAGTGGCTAAATTTGGTACAAAAATAAATTTGACAAATTATATTCAAATACGCTCAGATTTGATTATAGCTCCCATAAATATACTCAGCCGATTTCACATATTTGCTGCAACCAAAGACAGAGAGACAAAATCTGGCACCAGAACAAATATCCAAATTATATTGAAATCAGTTGAGGTTTGGATATAGCTAACATATATATTTCGGCCGATTTCATATATGTTATGCACCAAACACGATATATATGACCGATACCAATGAAATTCAGAATGTGTGGCGTAATTTGGTTACAATAATAAATGTGACAAATTAATTGGAAATTAGTTAAGATTTGGATATAGCTCCCATATATATATTATCGGCCGTTTTCACATATTTGACGCACCAATTTCAATGAAATATGAAAGGTGTGGCGGAGTTTGGTGTAAAAGCATTTTTTTTAAATTATATTTAAATCGGATCAGATTGGGATATGATTTTAATAAGAACCATTGGCCCACAACGCCTTAGCCTAACACTAAAAAACAACACAATTTATTTGAAATACGCTTATTACGGCGAAGTATGTTGCTATCTCGAATTCACTAATTGCAATAGAAATGCCACTCAACTTCAAAAGATTGCAGTTTACTGCACGCTTGGTATTTGCTATGAAATAAATAAATCCGAAGGACAAACCCTTCGTGTATGTATGTCTAATAGTTTTGGTTATTTACGCATTAAAGTAGTGCAATAATTTTTATTTTTAATTTTTAAACTTGTTTTTTTTTTTTAACCAACATATATTCGTAAATAAAATTTTGAATGCATATAAAATCAAAAGGGGTAGCGAAGCGCACCGGGTTCAGCTAGTAGTTTATACAATTCGATTTAATTTCATGATTATGATGTTCTTCCAACACTAAAACTAAGGGCAGCAACGCGGACCGGGTCAGCTAGTTTTTAAATAAAAATATCTGGATTCAAACGAGCTCCCCCTTAGTCTGCAAATATCAGTGAGATCGGTTGAAGAATAAAAAATACAATATCGTGGGTAGAATTTTTATATGGGGGCCATATCAAAACGGGAACAACATTTTAGTACAAGGATCATTTTGTATTACGAGTCTTGAATACCAAATGTCAAATTACATTTAATTTGTTTGTAAATTGGGACTTATCGAAAATCTTATGTAGCGTTATATGAGGGCTAGGCTATAGAGTGTACAAGTATTGAATAGTAATTGCGAGAAATTAAGCTATCCACTGAGAGATTGAAATGTCAAAAATACCCAAAATCATGAAGTAAACTACCATCTGAAAACCCGAAATGGCCATATAAGTAACCATATAAGTAACAAGGTTCCATTATATGGGGGCTATATCTAAACATGGACACTTGCCCTACCTCGATATGAATGCAACCTGTAATTTGCTTACAAAACACAAATCGACTACAAATGATTTTTGATTTATAGAAACTTTACAGTGGTATAGGGTATCACATGATCGGCCCCGCCCGACTGAACAATTTTCTTACTTGTTTATAATTATGTTTGATTAAATTATGTTCACTTGTTATTGAAAACAAGTAAAAAAGCTGTAAGTTCGGCCGGGCCGCACTTTTAATACCCTCCACCATTAGGTACAAATTTGACAATTTCCAAAAAAAAAAAATAAATAAAATAAAATCCGTTAAAAATTCTGTTAAAATCTTAAAAATACCGAATGCCTATACGACGACGTGGACCTGCATAGACAACTTTTGTCATAAGTTATTACAATATTTAAATGCGAAACTTGAAGAAAAATCTGTTTATAATGTAGCTAAAATCATCAAAACACCGAATATAGGGGGTACCGTTATATGGGGGCTATACGAAGACGTGGACCTGCACAGACAATTTTCTGACATGGGTTGAAGTATCCATTACGAACTTCACATGCGAAATTTGAAACAATCCCGGTAAATAATGTCGCTAAAATCATCAAAATACCGAATATCGGGGGTATGGTATATGGGGGCTATACGAAGACGTGGACCTACATGGCCCATTTTCTGTTTTATGCTGCAGCATCTATTACGAACTTCAAATGCCAAATTTGGAACGATTTCGTTAAATAATGACGCTAAAATCATCAAAATACCGAATATCGGGGGTATGGTATATGGGGGCTATACGAAGACGTGGACTTACATGGCCCATTTTCTGTTTTATGCTGTAGTATCCATTACGAACTTCAAATGCTAAATTTGAAACAATTCCGGTGAATAATGTCGCTAAAATCATCAAAATGCCGAATATCGGGAGGTACCGTTATATGGGGGCTATATGATAACTTGGGCCTACATGGCCCATTTACGAACTTAACCTGCCTACTGGCAAAATATACATGTGTGCAAAATTTTAGCCTTCTATCTCAATTTGTTCGAAAGATAGCGTGATTGCAACAAACAGACAGACAGACGGACAGACAGACAGACAGACACAAAGACAGACAGACGGACATGGCTAAATCGTCTTAGAATTTACGCTGATCAAGAATATATATACTTTGTTGGGTCTGACATGAGTATTTCGAGGAGTTACAAACGGAATGACATAATTAATATACCCTCCATAGTGTGGTGGAGGGTATAAAAAGATAATATTATTTAAGAGAAATATTATATTTCTGCACCACTTTTTAGTGCTGAGGAATACAGGGTGAGATGAAAAAACTGCAACCAACTTCAAACTGCTGTCATTTCTAAGCCACTGGTCCGACAGCTGTTAAAATTATTCCAGTGACAGCTCATTACATAGCTTACAAGAGTACAAAAGCAATTTAGTGAGAATTTTCCAGAAAAAAGTTATTCGTGATGGAATTCGAGCGTGATAGTGTGATTTCTTAATATTTTGCTGGAAAACCACAAGTGGCTATCGTTAGAGCACTCCAGCATTTAAATGTGAATAAATCTTTGTGTCTCGTACCATCGCTCGTTACCGTGATACTGATAGCGTAGCCCGACGTCAAGAAGTGGACGGAAGAAAACAGCAACATCAGCAGAAATGATTCGAAAAGTTAAGAAACGACTTGATTGAAACCCGCGTCGCAGTGGCCGAAAACTGAATAAAAGGTCAAAAGTTTTACTAAAATAACACTTACATGATGAGGATCTACCGAGTCGTCATCTGGCGTTAACGCTGGTGACGATTTCCTATGGCCTGGTCGTCCGCCTCCCGATGAACTTGTTCCAGAAGTTCCCGTACCTGAAAAAAAAATAGTAAACATGAATTTTAAAATTTTGACTGTTAAGGGAAACAAAGCGTTTTAATTTAAATTTGCCAAATAGATGTTCTGTTCCAGAACCTGCAAGAATTTACTAATTTTGCAATATTTTCCGATATCATAAAGGGAAACTCGGCCATCATAGTACAAACAATCACATTCTTGCAGTTGTTTTCATTTATTTGATGTTTTTCCTTATTTTCAAAATCAGTTACGGTCCAGTCTGTTCAGTGGCAAAACTGGTTAATAGCTTCAAACAGTAAATATAAAACAGAAAACACTTTGTAGAAATACCAGGTAATAACATAGGCGAAATCGATGTGCCATAATTGTGAACAAACCAAATTTTCTTGACATATATATACAATTTGAGGTAAATTGTCTTGCAACAATGTAAAATAAAATATTAAATTTGAAGTTGCCGTTTCAACGTTCAGAGCCATTAACCCGTCTTCTAAAGCTGCACAAGTGTATGCATCGGAAGCAATGTAGTTGTTGTGGACAAAAAATACATCACTACAAAAACAAACTTTGCTGTGAAAAAGATCTGCTAATAGAACTTGAGTCAAACTTGGAGGATTCCTAGCGTTAAATTCGCATATGCTTAATCGCAATAAGTTCGAAGTAAATACTACTTTCCAGAGAACGGTCCTTGTAAGCCATCATCCACACCAAATATGCCTGATGAGCCGCTTAACCAACGGCGAAACGCGTCGCATAGTGGTGAGTGTGTGGTAGTGTCTATCTGGCTTTCCTTTCATTGCAAATTTCAGATCATTAAGCTCGTCTCGAAAGAGAAATAAATATATAAAATATAAAAATGTCAAGAAAACATTTAAGGAATATGTTCCTCTATCTCATCTGTTAAAACAGTTCATATGTAAATTTCCATCATACACAATTTCTGTTCAAAACGATAAGCCTCTTCCTGTTCCTTTCCGACGTTCTCTTTCGTATTGTTTGTTACATAAACCCAAAACTACAATGGGAAGTAAAAGCTTTAGTGTGTATGTCTCTGACATAAAAATCGTTTGCTCCAAAAAAGTAATTTTTTCAGTCGACAAATTTGCGAACGAATTGGAAAAGTATAGTTTCAAAAAACAGGCTCTAAAAGCCCATAATTACTTTAAAATTAACGGTACCGTCTTATGGGTGGTACCTTTGAGTACAATTTTACCAACCTTTTTAAATTCACGTAGAAACTACAGTAGATTCCACAAACGGACAAAACAAACAAATCCAGACATAGAATTGTAGAATTTTAAGCTTAATTACATAGGAATGACAAATTAACATGCCCTTAACAGAATGGTGGAGGGCACAAAAAATAACCATAGAAAAATAATCGAGTGCTAGGTCTGGCAAACCAAACTTGGTCCGTGGTAAAATTTATGTCATGGAAAATAATGGTTTAACCCGTCTCCAGAAGTTCAAAATTTTAGATACCAATTACTGAGTCGGTCATTGTGTGTATCTGTGAGAATACTAACTGAAACTTTTAAACTTGTTTATCGTGTTTATTGTTATTTAAGCTAGACTAAAAATAGTCGGTATACGGATGCAAAGGAGCAGTAGACAAATTAAATTTGTACAAAATTATTGCAATTCCAATGAAAGATGAAGAATTGTCAAATGCATGGTCGACACCATATGATTCAATGAAGTCATATGCATTAAATAACTCAAAAAATTTGCGCGGTTTTTGCCAAGATTATATAGTATCTAAACCTATAACTGATACATCACTTGTCTGAACGTTCATCTTTTCTTAAATTCATATAATCCTTTATAAATTCCACTTCTTAGGTCCAAGCTATTTTGTTGAAAAGTTGCTCTTTAGGTTATCTTCTTTCAGATAAACGTCCATTAATTGCACGCATTGTGTCAGTGAAATATCATACCTTACATCAGTATCTGGTGAATAAGAGAAAAATAGCTCGATTTGCGTTCTACCTTTCCATTTTTACCATATTTCCTATCGCACTGAGTGGATAAACTTAAGGTGTTCACCTCCACTAAACTATCAAGACGTATATCTTTTATATGCAGAAATGTACCCATGATGTCCAGATTTTTCGGAGTTACAGTCAAATAGTGTTCTATTCTCTTTTGACGTAAATTCTACTGGTTTTTTAGCTTTGGTTTTGTTTTAAAGAATATTACCAGGACAATGAGAAGAGATTGCAGAAAGATTTCGTGGGACGAACTCCACATCATCGAAGCCTTCGAAATGGACACTTGGTATTTGCGTTGCCTCTGCAAAAGTGAATCGTGGTACCAGGGATGGTCTGGTAAAATCAAAGGACGGAACAGATGGACGTGATGTCCGTGATGTCCGTGCTTCAGAGATTTCAGTTACTTCTAAAAATATTCAGTAAAACAATTATGCTTTCGAATTAAAATGGGAACTGTTTACCAGGTCTCTGTTCTATTCTGGTTCGCTGGGTTTTATAATGTGGCATTATAGAAATTATTGCAACATGTTCTTTTCACATGTTCAACATAACAGATACGTTGAATATAAAAGTTATTTTCAAAGAGGAAGGATAAAATTAATATTGTTTTAAACTTTATAATCGAGCAATTGAAATGTCAGCCTTTGTGTCTGTTTGTAGCCAGGGTTCAATAGGTAAAAAATAAAGGTTGCCAAATTTAATATTGTTTTTAAGATACCTTTAGTCATGGTACAATAAAAAGGTATGATAAACGTAATGCAAACCACACACGAAACAACCGATGGTTCCACTTGAAGAGTACCTAAGTTGTATGCTTCGGCTACAACTTGCGCAACTTCACTTTTCGTGGGGATTATTTGAGTTAAGGTGACACCGGAAATAATTTCATGCCGTATAATTGACTCGATACCTTTTATTTATTACTAGCTGAACCCGATGCGCTTCGCTACCCCTCTTGATTTTATATGCATTCAGAATATATGTTGACGTAAAGAAATAAAATAGTTCGGTGTACCAACTCGTTAACATGACAGGAACCGTGAGAAAAGCAGGAACATGACAAATTTTGTCCGCATATATGAAGGGTTTGTCCTACGGATTTATTAATTTCATAGCAACTGTCAAATTCGTATATATATGTACGAGGTGTACAAAATACAGTAAATTCCAAATTACTGCTCATTTGACTGGAAAATTTTGCTACGATTTTTACAATACTAAAAATTAATTTTAGCACATCCACACATTTGAAGCCCATGGCTTAAATATTGAAGTCCACGGCATAAATATGGGTACAGGTATTTTAAAACACTTTTAATCGACCAGTATGTGAACTATTATTTATATATTTATGTGAACTCTTATTTATATATATATATATATATATATATATATATATATATATATATATATATATATATATATATATATATATATATATATATATATATATATATATATATATATATATATATATATATATATATATATATATATATATATATATATATATATATATATATAATAAGAGTTCACATAAATATATAAATAATAGTTCACATACTGGTCGATTAAAAGTGTTTTAAAATACCTGTACCCATATTTATGCCGTGGACTTCAATATTTAAGCCATGGGCTTCAAATGTGTGGATGTGCTAAAATTAATTTTTAGTATTGTAAAAATCGTAGCAAAATTTTTATATATATATATATATATATATATATATATATATATATATATATATATATATGTATATATATATATATATATATATATATATATATATATATATATGCTGAACTAGCTGATTTTATATGCATTCAAAATTTTATTTACGAATATATGTTGGATAAAGAAAAACAAATTTAAAAATTAAAAAAAAAATATTGCATTAATTTAATGCGTTAATAAACAAAATCATTACAAAAGCAGTAACATGACATGCATACACGAAGGGTATGCAACATACTTCGCCGTAATAAGCGTATTTTAAATAAATTGTTGTGTAGTTTTTTAGTGTTAGCCTAAGGCGTTGTGGGTCAATGGTTCTTATTAAAATCATATCCCAATCTGATCCGATTTAAATATAATTTTAAAAAAATTACTTTTACACCAAACTCCGCCACACCTTTCATAATTCATTGAAATTGGTGCGTCAAATGTGTGAAATCGGCCGAGAATATATATATGGGAGCTATATCCAAATCTTAACTAATTTCCAATTAATTTATCACATTTATTATTATAACCAAATTCCACCACACATTCTGAATTTCATTGGAATCGGTCATATATATCGTGTTTGGTGCATAATATGTATGAAATCGGCCGAAATATATATGTTAGCTATATCCAAACCTCAACTGATTTCAATATAATTTGGCAATTTTTTCTGGTGCCAGATTTTGTCCCTCTCGCTTTGGGTGCATCAAATATGTGAAATCGGCTGAGTATATATATGGGAGCTATAATCAAATCTGAGCGTATTTGAATATAATTTGTCAAATTTATTTTTGTACCAAATTTAGCCACTCATAATCAAAATCCCGTTACATATTCCAAATTTCTTTGGAATCGAACATACATATCGTGTATGGTGCATAAAATACATGAAATCGGTCGAAAATATATATGAGAGCTATATCCAAATCTGAACCGATTTTAATATAATTTGACAAATGTATATTTGTTTTAATTTCCGCTACACATTCCAAATTTCATTGAAATTAGAGATACATAGCGTGTTTGGTGCATCAAATACATGAAATCGGTTGAAAAAATATATGGGAGCTATATCCAAATCTGAACCGATTTCAATTTAATTTGACAAATTCATTTTGGCTCCCAATTCCGTTACTTATTTTAAATTTCATTACAATTGGAAATACATGTCGTGTTTGGTCCACCAAATACATGAAATCGGCCGAAAATGTATATGGGAGCTATATCCAAATCTGAACCGATTTCAATATAATTTGGGAAATCAATTTTTTAGATAAAATCTATCACACGTTTCAAATTTCATTGAAATTGGGGATACATAGCGTGTTTGGTGCATCAAATGCTTGAAATCGGCCGAAAATATATATGGGAGCTATATCCAAATCCGAACCGATTTCAATATAATTTGACAAATTTATTTTCGGATTAAATCCCGTCACATATTCCAAATTTCATTGGAATCGAACATTCATATTGTGTTTGAGGCATCAATCAATAGATATGTGCATATAAAATCTAAATTTTTGCGAGGTACCTCCGATTCTGATGCTATATCTCCAGTTACAAGTGGAAATTCAAAAATGTATATAGCCTATGTTACTTTCAGGCGATGTTGCAGTATATATGGAAATTTTCAGGAAAATCTATTCAGCGGTTTTCGAGTCCATAAATTACAAACAAACAAACATACAAACATTTTCCTCTTTTATAGATATAGATATATATACATAAGAGTTCACATACTGGTCGATTAAAAGTGTTTTAAAATACCTGTACCCATATTTAAGCCGTGGGCTTCAATATTTAAGCCATGGGCTTCAAATGTGTGGATGTGCTAAAATTAATTTTTAGTATGGTAAAAATCGTAGCAAAATTTTCCAGTCAAATGAGCAGTAATTTGGAATTTACTGTATTTTGTACACCTCGTAATTGAGGGCTGAATAATTTAAGAATAGCCAAAGTTAATTACTTTTTTAAACCCATTAACAGCTTAGATTGTGCATTAGAGTCCTCATAAGTCCCCTTAACTATGTCTGTCTGTTTGTCCGCCAAAAGGTGGACTTGAGGGGGTACTATTACATGGAGAAAATTCTAAAATTTTTAGATTTGTGTAAGATTTTCACCCCCCAAATACACATTTTAAGCCAAAGCCTTTGAACATCGACCTACATTGAAAACTGTCTTCCACACCTTATAATCCAAGACGACAAATAGAGGCCAAATCAAAAATTTAGCCGAACAACATAGCCTGTCAAACTGAAAAAAATAGCGTGATTTAAATATGTAAAAATTGTTTTATCCACCTCATAATTGAGGGCAGACTGATTTCAGAATAGTCAAATATAATTACTATTTTACCGTAAGATGGGAATTAATTTTATTTCCCATTTAAATTGTAAGCTGGAGACCCCATAAGGTCCATATTTTTCATCATAGTATAATTCGATGACGATTCAACAAATATTCGGTCCCGTGCTACTTTCTTATATTTGTAATTTGTTCGTGTTTTCACAATTTATTTCATATAGATGTACATCCCAAATCTACGTTCCCAACCAATATTCTCTTGGGGGTTACAAATTCAATAGAATACAAAATTGTCTTTTCTGACCGCACATTAGATGTTAAAGTGGACTTGGGGATACTCCAATATGGGGACTTTACTTAAATAAATTCCTATGTGGCAATTATCTGTATGATGGTTCCCTATCCCAGGGTAGCATAAACACAATTTTTTAGCCAAATCAATTGATGAATGTGGTCAAGACCAATATGGACCCTACTATGAAAATTTCAAATTTTATGCGAAGAGGTTCTCTACCCCCTTAGAAACAAAGATTCCAAATAAGGGCCAAAATATTAATAAAGTGACCAAGACCCCAAAAATAGCTTAAATCATACGATGTTTATATAAATATGAAATCGGATACCGGTACCCTTATCCGTGAGTTCTGATTGATATCATGACCTGCAAAAGCGATTTAAGGTATCTTGAATGTTTGGGAAGAATTTCTGGAAGGATAGAAATCCTTTTCTTAACAAAAAGTCCCATTCGCTCTACCATTTTGCACCCTTTATATGTGCACTGAGGGAAAAATCCCGTTGCGAAATCAAGCACGTATGTTGTCATTTTCGCAACGACCCGTTGTTATATTTTTCAACAACGGCTGTTGGTGAATTGTGCACGAACGTGCTCAAATTGACACCGAGACGTGGTCAACTTTCGGTACCAACAACAGCCGTGCTTAATTTGTCCATTTGTAATATTGGTAATTGCAGCCGATTACACACGAGTAAAAAATGACAACGGTGGTGCATGATTCACACACGGTCGTTGTCAATATGACACCGGTCGTGTATGAATTATGCACCACCACCTGCATAATGATGCACCACCGTTGTTACTTTGTACACCGACGTGCATGAATCGTACACGATCGTTGCCATTTTAGCAACTACCGTGTATGAATCATGCACCACCGTTGTCATTTTTTTTACTCGTGTGCAATCGGCTGCATATTTACCATTTTTTCCGTGTTATTGAAAGAGAAAGGACGCATTGTGCAAAAAATTTATTGAAAATGAATAATAATTCGCAAGATCCTCAAAATATCATTGGTGAGTTGTTAGAAATCGATGGCAATATTGTTGTGGTTCGCGATACAAACCATTGCAGCAGTCAAGATGCGGAAAACAATGAGGACGATTATATGTTAAGGGAGTTCTTAAAAGGAATAAATATGGAGTCGCTTTTTGAACAATTAAAAGGTAAGTAAATAAAAATGAATTTTTCAGTTAATCAGTGTAATTAACAAAGAATTTTCTTTTTTGTTCTTTTAGCATCACATGTAACATTTCGCAGCTTGCAGTACTTGAAAAAAGAAGATTTAAAGGAAGCAGTGCCACCATTGGGACTGCGTGTTGAATTCAGAGAAAAGCTCTTTGCTTGGAAAAAACGAAAGGTACGTATTATTTGTTTTACAGAGTTGAACTCAGTATTAATATTGTCATAACAATAGCTCGGGATTGATGACGAAACTATGTCAGTTCCATCTAAAATAGGTGAATGGTGGAAACGCAACGAGACACCTGCAAGTACTCCTGGTACTCCCGACACTACAGGTTCGAACTGCTCAAAAGCCAAAGGAATTTTGTCAGAGGTAAGGTAAGAGTAATATTTGTGTAAGCATAGTTAATGTAGTTTTTTTATTTAATATAGGATCTAACGGAATTGTTAACACATACCTCGAAGGGGAAACTAGCGCTTGAATGTAGTAGCGTTAATAAGAAATTAAGTGACGAGCAAAGAGATGATATAATTAATATAATTATTGAAGATATTTTAACCAACAATGTTACTCTTTACACTCAAGACTATATGCGCATATTGGATGAAATTTGTTCCGTTTTTCCTCTTGAAAACGAAATGAGGGTAAGATTAACAATATAAACAACGTATCTGATTATGTAGTTTCTTAACTTATAATATGTCTTTATTTTTAGGATTATTATTACATTTCAAGAAAAGGAAAGAACAACGCAAGCGGAAAACTTTATGCCAAGTATAGAAACAAGAAGTCCAAAAGAATAAAGCTTTTGATTTCCGAGCCTAGCACAAGCAAAGCAGCAACTCACACATCTCCTAATTTTTGTAACAAAGATGTTCCAGAAATTGATGAATCAGTTGAAATTTCATTGAAAGCTTCCTTACTAAGAGAATGTAATGATTGGGGATCGATCTGCGAAAAATGGAAAAGATCTTTTAACATACGGCAAAGAGATATAAAAAATTTAAGTAGCCATACATTTCTCCTAGAATGGACGAAGTTGTCCGATGCAAGAGCTTCAGAATTGGTAAGTAGCCATGAGCTATTTATTTGTATATGGATACTAATGTTTCGTTTTAGGTCAACATTGATTTCGATATTATGTATCCACAGAAAGGCAATCTTCTACTTTCTAAATGGGACCAATTTAAGAAAAAAATTTACAATTATTATGGGAAAAATATTCATAACGAACATTGCAAACAACTCTTCGCAAATGTTTTGACGGCAAGCAGCATAGGTAAATTTTAATTCCTGATTTATCATAAACATTAAAAGTAATATTTATTTTATATTTCGGTTGCAGATGCTCAAGATTATATATACGCAATACTGTTGAATTCAGTTTTACCATCACCTGCTAGGTTTAAATGTGGAAACGGTAAATTACGAAAAAAAGTAACAATAGCTGATTCGCAGGAAAGTTTCGTACTGCGACTACCGACAATTAACGATTATAAAAGGCAAATTGATACAGTCACTGAAAAGTATTACAATGCTGGATTAACTATACAGCCATTTATAATTGTGGAGGGTTTGTCCGATTTCAATATAAAAGGTTTTTATGTTTTTTTTAACCACAATTTGTTAAAATTTCAATCGTTCCTCGAATGTTTAGATACATGTTTTAAAATTTTTCATGCACTTTCTTTAAAATATCCAAATGCCTGCCAAATTCCATGGATTTTTATCCAAAAATATTTTTATGAAATTAATACTGTATATGATATAAAATCAGTTAATTTGACTTCACTTATTAATTTCTGCAACAATAATTAAAGTACAATTCAAAATGTATATTTGCTTTCGTTGCCGTAAGCATTTTGATAAGGCAAATTTATGTAACCAAGTAAAAGTTAAAAACTTTGATTACCATTTACAATCGTATGAAGTTGGTTCTCTGAATGAGGATACAATTTTTTTAATACCAATTTTAGATTTTATTACTTACCCATTTCACTTATATCCTATGAATAATGGAAAAGTTTATTTCAGATTTAAGTTAATTTAATTTGTTTCTATACATTGAATATATGTAATTCGAATTGTTTTGTTAAATCAAATATGTATTTATATTGAATTTATGTAATTGGTTTCGTTCAATAAAATACTTTTCAAAAAATGTCGTTTCTTCTACTAAGGGTATAAAATGGAAAAGGAACGGATATCAAAAAATGACCACCATTGATTTCAATCTGACAACGGGCGTTGACAATCCGACAACGGAGCGTTGACAATCTGACAACGAAGCGTTGACGATCTGACAACGAAGCGTTGACAATCTGACAACGGGGCGTGCTCGAAATGACCACGTATGTGCTCATTTCATGCACATCTGTTGTTGAAATCGTTGCCAAAATCTCGGTGTCAAAATGACAACAGCGTGCTCATTTTGACACCAAACGTGGTTGATACACTATCATACACGGATGTGGTCATTTCATACACGGATGTTGTCATTTTTTCTCTGGGTGTGGTATTTTACTGATTGTACTCCCAAAGAATTTTGCATTTTGAGCTCTCATTGGATGGATTATTGTCAGGTGAAAGAAGTAGGTCTACGCTTTGAAATAAGCTCCATTAGGCTTTTTCGGTCATTTTTGTTTGTTTAAATGTGTTCGCATCTTCCAGCTGAACCACGATGTAGGCCCTGGAGTTGAAAGGTAGATGTCAGTTAAAATCCTATTTCGCACTTATTTCGTTTGTTTGGTGAAAAATTGTATATAGTGAAAAATTATTCTTTATTTTGTTCACAAAAAATCCACTGAATTCAATATGATAATACAAATTGAAAAAAATTGACAAAAGAAGAATAACAAATTGAAAAAATCTTCAATTTGTTCGCCGATTTTTTACAGTTAATGTTTAAAGATCCTTCGAAGTTTGTCAATAGAATGTTCTATTATTTTAAAAATCGATTAGGTTGCGCCACCACATAATTCGGTACTACACTTCCATGTAAATCGACATAAATATCAGTTCTCAAGAAATAGGTTATAATTTTTGATTTTTATTCTGTACCAATGTATTGTTCTATTTATGTGAATTTTTTTTTGTGCCCTGAAAATTACATGAAATATACGATTTTTTGCTTTTTCAATGTATTTGTTGCTTTTGTTTTGCGCAGTACTGTATATATATATATATATATATATATATATATATATATATATATATATATATATATATATATATATATATATATATATATATATATATATATATATATATATATATATATATATATATATATATATATATATATATATATATATATATATATATATATATATATATATATATATATATATATATATATATATATATATATATATATATATATCTATACAGTACTGCGCAAAACAAAAGCAACAAATACATTGAAAAAGCAAAAAATCGTATATTTCATGTAATTTTCAGGGCACAAAAAAAATTTCACATAAATAGAACAATACATTGGTACAGAATAAAAATCAAAAATTATAACCTATTCTTGTTTTATATTTTTGATGAAAATCGAAATTAATATGACTAATCAACATTTTTGTGTGTGCAAAACAAAAGCAACATACTAATATTTGGTATAAGAACCATTATTTTTTATTACTTCTGCACATCTGCGAGGCATGGACTCTATTAAATTATGTATAATAACTTCAGGTATTTCTTCCCAGTTCTGTTTAAGAGCTTCGAACAATAAATTCTTTTGGAAAACTTCTGACCCGAAACACTCCTCTTCAAAATTCCAAAGAGATTTTCGATCGGATTAAGGTCTGGCGATTGTGCCGGCCAATCCAGGACTTTAATTCCATTGGCGGATATGTAGTCTTTAACAAGTTTCGAGGTGTGTTTCGGGTCGTTATCATGTTGGAAAATCCACTGAAGTGGCATATTCCACTCTGCATATGGAAGCATTTGATTTTCCAAAATACCCTTATATACAAAACGATCCATAACTCCATCAATTCTATGAAAAGGGCCAACGCCACAATACGAAAAACAAGTCCAGACCATTATACCACCCCCTCCGTGTTTAAAATTAACCTTACAGTTTCCAGGTTCAAGCCGTGTACCTGGGCGACGCCGTACTGTATACATTCCACCGTAATTGATCAAATTAAATTTGGACTCGTCGCTGAACAAAACGGTTTTCCACTTTTGGATGGTCCAATCGAGATGTGCTTTTGCAAAATTGAGCCTAGAAATTAGTAATATCAACAATATAACAAACAATTTTAGACAATTAAGTTTAACGTGAAACACCAACCTTTTCTGCTTATGCCTGGCTGTAAGTAGGGGTTTTTTGGCAGATCTGTAACTTCTTAAATTATTTTCAATTGCTCGTCTGCGAACTGTGCTATGGTGGATACTTAAATTGAGTGTCTTTACAACCTCTTGAGATGTAGCAAATGGATTTTTTTTTGAACATGCCACAAATTTTTCTATCGTCAAGTGCCGTTGTCTTCCGTGGCACATTCCACCAGAATGCACGGTTATTACGTCATGTGTATTATTATACTTTTTTATTAGTCTACAAATAACAGATCGATTAATATTGAACTGCTTGGCAATTGATATTTGAGATTTTCCATTCTTATATTCAGAAATAATTTGAGATTTTAAGGCAGTACAATATTTATCTCGAGCCATCATAAAATGAACGGAACAGTGAAAGTTAGGACAAGAACTAATGCAAATATTATTGAATATCTTGTGTCACGCCACAAAAAGAATGTTTCTATCAAAAGTACCGTTAATATTTTCGATTGGTTTACTCTTTTTGCATACTTCATAATTTGTTGCTATTGTTTTGCACTCTCTTTTTTAAAGATCCACGGTTATTGTCTCATTTGTAACATTACTGTACTTCAAAAGCTAAAAGAGCTTTATTAGAATTATTCTCATAACCACAAAGCAAAAATTTGAGTAGACATTGTGTTTCAAAGTGACTTAAAACTTAAAACTAAAATAGGATGCATATTAAGACACATTTTGTTGCTTTTGTTTTGCGCAACACTGTATATATAATTAAACTTGAGCGAACTTGAATATAATTTGACAAATTTATTTTCGGATCAAGTCCCGTTACACATTCCAAATTTCATTGGAATGTTTGAGGCATCAAATGAACGAAATCGGTCAAAAATATGTATGGGAGCTATATCCAAATCTGAACCGATTTCCATATAAATTGGCAAATATATTTTCTAATCAAATCCTTTTTCCGAATTTGGAGACTGTATCTATAATCGATCAATAGATATGTGCATATAAAATCTAAATTTTTGCGAGGTACCTCCGATTCTGATGCTATATCTCCAGTTCCAAGTGGAATTTCAAATATGTATATAGCCTATGTTACTTTCAGGCGATATTGCAATATACATTGAAATTTTCAGGAAAATCTGTATAGCGGTTTTCAAGTCCATAAATTACAAACAAACAAACATACAAACATTTCCGCTTTTATAGATATAGTCTAGCTGAACCCGGTGCGCTTCGCTACCCCTTTTGATTTTATATGCATTCAAAAATTTTTTTACGAATATATATTAGATAAAATAATAATAAACAAAACCATTAGAAAAGCAGTAACATGACATGCATACACGAAGGGTTTGTCCTTCGGATTTATTTATTTCATAACAAATACCAAGCGTGCAGCTGCAATTGAAACTGCAATTTTTTGAAGTTGAGTGGCTTTTCTTTTGCAGTTAGTGAATTCGACGTAGCAACATACTTCCCCGTAATAAGCGTATTTCAAATTAATTGTTGTGTTGTTTTTTAGTGTTAGCCTGATGTGGCGTTTCCACTGCACTTCATTCGCTCTTTATTCGTTGTTTGACCCATAACTATGAAAAAACTAGTTAATTCTTCACACAAAATTCCCTGAGCGAACACTCATATTTGTACGTTGTTCAAATCAAATCACTCTCAGAACAACGAAAAAATGTCTCCCATCCCTATCAAATGAGAGCATTTATCGAAAAAATAAATTATGACATTTAAAAATTAAAAATAGAAAAATTTAATGAAATTTTAAAAAATTTTGGGAAGACTGAAAGTTATGAATGAAAACTACAATGTTAAATGGCGTATGTACATTCAAACGAAAGTAAATTTTGTTTTCTCTCTCATTCGAGGTACGCATTTGGTCCACGAGTTGAAATTTCCACAGAAAACTGCTAACAAAAGAGACAATATTTTCAAAATGTTTCTATCGGCAGAAAAATGTTTGACAAGTGTCTCTCCAACAGAATTTAAAAATGGAAAAACACAAAAATATGATCAAAATGTCAACATTTACACAAAAAGTTGAAAACGTGAATGAAAATTGTAAAATTAATGATATAATAAATCTTTGGGAGGAAAACAATAATTTCTTCTATTCATATTAGTGAGAATTTCATGTATTTTCGTATAAATTCCCATTAAAATCAACAAACAAAATTTTTGAAAAAAGGAATTATTTTACTATGAATTACGAATCGTGCCGTATGAACGGGTTAATTCGTGTACCTAATTCTGAGAGTGAACAACGTTGTTCGGTTTCCAATGGAAACATGCTATGAGGCGTTGTGGGTCAATGGTTCTTATTAAAATCATATCTCAATCTGATCCGATTTAAATATAATTTTAAAAAAATTACTTTTACACCCAATTCCGCCACAACTTTCATATTTCATTGAAATTGGTGCGTCAAATATGTGAAATCGGCCGTGAATATATGTATGGGAGCTATATCCAAATCTTAACTAATTTCCAATTAATTTATCACATTTATTATTGTAACCAAATTCCGCCACACATTCTGAATTTCATTGGAATCGGTCATATATATCGTGTTTGGTGCATAACATGTATGAAATTGGCCGAAATATACATGTTAGCTATACCCAAACCTCAACCGATATCAATATAATTTGGCAATTTTTTTTCTGGTGCCAGATTTCGTCTCTCTCTTCATCAAATATGTGAAATCGTAAAAGAATATATATGGGAGCTATAATCAAATCTGAGCGAATTTGAATATAATTTATCAAATTTATTTTTCTACCAAATTTAGTCACTCATGGCGAATTTCATTGGAATCAGAAATACGTATCGTGTTTTGTGCATCAAATATGTGAAATCGGCGGAAAGAAATATGTGAGCTATATCCAGATCTGAACCGATTTTAATATAATTTGACTATTTTTTTTTCGGATCAAATCCCGTTACATATTCCAAATTTTTTTGAATCGAACATTCATATCGTGTTTGAGGCATCAAATGAACGAAATCGGTCGAAAATATATATGGAAGCTATATCCAAATCTGAACCGATTTCAATATAATATGGGAAATCAATTTTTAGATAAAATCCATCACACGATTCAAATTTCATAGAAATTTGGGATACATAGCGTGTTTGGTGCATCAAATGCTTGAAATCGGCCGAAAATATATATGGGAGCTACATCCAAATCTGATCCGATTTCAATATAATTTGGAAAATTTATTTTTGTTCCAAAATTTGGATTTGGATATAGCTCCCAAATATATTTTCGGCCGATTTCATGTATTTGATGCACAATACACGATACATATGTCCGAGTATATATAAAACTCGGTATGATTGCCTAAATTTGGTTCACAAATAAATTTTTGAAATTATATTGAAATCGGTTCAGAGTTGGATATAGGTCCCATATATATATATTTGATACACCAAACACGATACGAATGTCCGATTCCAATGAAATTCGGTATGAGTGACTAAATTTGGTACAAAAGTAAATTTGTCTAATTTTATTGAAATCGATTCAGATTTGAATATAGCTCCCATATATATTTTCGGCCGATTTCATGTATTTGATGCACAAAACACGATATGTATATCCGAGTCCAATGAAATTCGGCATGAGTGCCTGAATTTGGTTCACAAATTAATTTTTGAAATTATATTGAAATCGGTTCAGATTTGGATATAGCTCCCATATATATTTTGGAACGATTTCATATATTTGATACACCAAACACGTATGTCCGATTCCAATGAAATTCGGTATGAGTGACTAAATTTGGTACTAGAGTAAATTTGTCAAATTTTATTGAAATCGACTCAGATTTGGATATAGCTCCCATATATATTTTCGGCGGATTTCATATATTTTATGCACAAAACACGATACGTATGTCCGAGTCCTATGAAATTCGGTATGAGTGATTAAATTTGGTACAAAAATAAATTTGTCAAATTATATTAAAATCGATTCAGATTTGGATATAGCTCCCATATATTTTTTTCGGCCGATTTTACATATTTGATGCACCCAACGCGATGTGTACGTCCAATTCCAAAGAAATTCGGACAAAGGGAAAATTGCCAAATTATATTGAAATCGGTTGAGGTTTCAGAATAGCTACCATATATATACTTCGGCTGATTTCATATATGTTATGCATCAAATACGATATATATAACCGATTCCAATGCAATTCAGAATGTGTGGCGGAATTTGGTTACAATAATAAGTTTGACAAATTAATTGCAAATCGGTTAAGATTTGGATATATATATCCAAATACATATTTTCGGCCGATTTCACGTAATTGACGCACTAATTTCAATGAAATATGGAGGGTGTGACGGAATTTGTAGTAAAAGTACATTTTGTCGAAATAAATTGAAATCGGTTCAGGTTGGGATACGATTTTATTAAGAAGCATTGACCTACAACGCCTTTACGATGGTATTAGGCTAACAGTAAAAAACTGCACAACAATTAAATTGAGGATACGATTATTACGGGGAAGTATGTTGCTACCACGAATTCTCTAATTGCAACAGAAATGCCACTCAACTTCTAAAGATTGCAGTTTCCTGCACGCTTGGCCTTTGCTATGAAATTAAAAAATCCGAAGGACAAACCCTTCGTATATGCGGACAAAATTTGGCATGTTCCTGCTTTTCTCATGGTCAGCTGTCCCTGTCATGTCCACGCGTTGGTAGACCGAGCTATTTGTTTATTTACGCATTACAGTATTACGATTTTTTTATAAGTTTGATTGGGTCAAAAATTATGTAACACCTCGAAATATTGGTTTCCCACATAGGAAAGTATATATGGATCTTCCTAGCTCGCCGAGCTGAGTCGATCTAGCTATGTATGTCCGTCCGTCCGTCTGTCCGTCTGTCCATGTTAATTTGTAATCACTCTACAGGTCGCAATTATGGCCCGATCTTCACGAAATTTAGAATGTAGGTGGGGCTTGGGCCAGAATAGAACCCTATTGCTTTTGGAGATGATCGCTAAATGTTTAGGGGTTGAAATGAACCAAATACTGAAAAAATGTCGGATTTTGCAGTAGCTATACAGGTCGCAATTATAGACCAATCGACGAAATTTCGCATGTAGATAGAGTTTAGGGCGGGGAAGAAGCCTACTAATTTGGGTGGTCATCGGATAATATTTAGCGGGTAAAATAGACCATATCTTTTGTGTTGAAAAAATCAAAATTTTTCATTAAACCGGGAATATTTTAAATCCCGGCGAAATCACAAAGCCATCACAAGGTTACTTCTGACCTTTACATTGATGTTATTATCCAACAAATCGGATATATAGCAAAATATGTGCGATATATATGTCTATCAAAAAAGATATGCTTGAAAGATCTCTTATATGTCGAGAACGGCTGAACTGATTTCGACAGTTCTCATTAATTCAGAATGGCCTCTTGGCAGGAAAGAAAAAACGTCTAAAAAATCGCATAAAAATATCTCTCTAAAGATGAAAATATTGATTTTGTAATATTTTCTCATATTTTTTTCAATTTTGTCATATTTTTGGCATATTTTCATTTTGAATTAAACATTTGGTAATATTTCTACAGCTAACAAAACTAAGTAGTTAGGATATCAGGATATCATATACAGATCGCATTTATGGCCCGATCCTTACGAAATTTTGCATGGGGATAAGATGAGGGTCAAATAGAAGCCTACACTTTTTGGAGATGATCGTCATATATTTAGGGGTTGAAATGGACCAAAAAACTGCAAAATTGTCTACAGGTCATAATTATCGCCCGATCCTTACGCACATTTGAATGGGGGTTACCGGAGATTGCAAAAGCCAAGCAGTTTTGGGTGGTCATCCAAAAATATTCAATGTGTGAAATAGTTTGCCAACTTTTGTAGACAAAATACGAAAATGTCCATTCCAGTGACTTTTTGGAGAATTCACAAATACAGGAAAGACGCACTTCCGACTATTTCGTTAACGCTGATTTCGTTGAAGAATATAGTCAAATGTCTGTATCTCATATAGATGCGTTTCAGTCAAAAACCAATAATATATGTTAATCTTTTGCCACTTCTGAGAGGTTATAGGTCTTTGGGAAATATTGGTTCCAGATCTAGGAAGACCATTTACGTGCAACATCTACCAATAAATTGGAAATGAGCAAATTCGTTTAAGTTGCTATTTTTCGAAAATTAGAGAACGAAACGTGATGGTTTTCTTTTATTATTTGTCACAATATCTTGTGGAATTCTGTCGAGTATTTCGCCTATATAAACTGTATGGTTTATTATAGTGTTGTAGGGTATTCAACTGTCGGCCCGCTCGACTGTAGCCTTTGCTTACTTGTTTTATTTTTTGAAATTGTTTTATTTTTTTTAAGCTAACATATATTTCTTTATAAATTTTTGAAGGCATATAATTTCAAAAGGGGTAGCGAAGCGCACCGGGTTCAGCTAGTAAATTATAAATAAACAGAACAATTTGTTAAATTGAAAATAAGAATTTTCCAAATATGCAGAAAGAAGGAGGTTCCAGGAAGGGTTACATTTTTTTATTTGGTTCCAAAGGATGAAGTGTCGTGGGCAGAATGAAATAACGTTTGCCAGGTAGAATTTAAAGCAACGTCTTCTGTATGCTCTGAACACTTCGACGTTGCTCATGTGGTGAAATCTGGAAGAGAATATGATCGCGAAAATATTCTGGCAGCTGTTTTTAAACCTTGGGCACGCCATCGCATTCACCACGCGCCACCCTAGAATGGTTACAAAATGATGTTCCTTGCTTCATTTCCAGCGCACAATGGCCACCAAAATCTCCGGACACCAATCCGTGTGACGGTTTTATTGGCCATAATTCAAATCAAAGGTGACCAATTCGAACAAATCTAAACTTTTAATTATGGCGATTGCCTTTGTTGCAGTTTTTTTACCCTCAACCATATGGCTACAGAGGGTATCATTTGATACGGTCAAAACGTGCCTATTCGAAATAACGGTTTTAGACCCAAGGTCTCTTTGGACCAAATCCGTTTCAGAAAATTTGGAGTCGATCTAGCGATGTCCATACGTCCGTCCGTCTGTCTGGCTGGCTGGTGCGCACGATAACTCTTGAAGGGAGTATCCGATTTGGTCCAAACTTGGTACATCGTAATATTTTTGTCAAACTTAGATCGAGTTCGGAGATGGGCAATGTCGATCCACTCCTTCTGGTACCACCCCCTACTTTTTACTTTTTGCACAGAAAGAGAAGCGATAATCCGATTTTGCTCCAACTCTGCAAATCTTAATATTTGCGTCAGTGCTAGGTCAAGTGTGAAAATGGGCAACATCGGTCCACTCCATCAAGTACCTCCCCCACAAATGGTCAAAATTTTGAATAATTACAACTCTCATAATATGTGATGTAAGAGTCCGATTGTCTTCAAATTTCACACATCCCAATATTTATATTAACCCAAGGTCCGGTGTTAACATGGAATATATCGGTCCACTCCTTCTGGTACCTCCCACACAAATGATCGAGATTTTCAAAAAAAAATATATATATATATTTTCTGCACAGAAAGAGAATCTATAATCCGTTTTTGTTTCAACTTTGCAAATGCTGATATTTACGTCAGTTCTAGGTCAGGTGCAAAAATGGATAATATAGGTCCACTCCATCGAGTAGCTCCCCCACAAAAGGCCGAAATTTTGAATATTCATCAAGCTCTTAAAACACTTAAACACGATTCCATTCAGACTTGGCACATCTCAATATTTTCATAAACGCAAGATCTTATATATAGATGGTAGAGATCGGACCATTCGTTCTGGTACCTCCCACACAATGGACCTAAGTTTTGAATAATCAAAACGAGCAAAGAATCCGAAATAAACATCCGGTTCTCTTTATATTACACACGTCCCATAACTCAAGTGAAGATGGGATATATCGGTCCACTCCTTCTGGTACCTCCCCCACAAAAGGTCAAAATTCTGAGTATCCATGAAGCTCATAAAACGCAAAATTAACATCCGATTCTATTCAGACTTGGATGATGTATTTTATCTGTATTAGATGAAGTGTGAAAGTGGAATTCTTCGGTTCGCTATATCTGTTACCTGACGCATATTTCCATTTTCCGAAAAGATGCACATACCTCATATAAAGTACAAGAAGTAGTCGATATAGTCCAAATCTGTCACGTTCATAACTCAAGGCTGGGAGTATACATCTGTGGCCAAAACCGACTGATACTATTTTATTTTCTATCTCACTCTGTATGAATAATTGATGGGTATAACATTTGATACGATCAAAACGTGTCTCATCGAAACAACGGTTCGAGACCCTAGGTATTTTTGGGACAAATCCGTTTTAGAACATTTGGAATCGATCTAGAGGTGTCTGTCCGTCCATCCATTTGATGCACACGATAACTCTCGAAGATAAAATTTAGATCGAGTTCGTAGATGAGCAGTATTGGTCCAATCCTACTGGTACCTACCTCAAAAAGGTCTACAATTTTAAAGAAAATAATTTACCTAATACAACAAAAATAGATCATCCAATTTTGTCTAAACTCTGTGCATCCCAATAACCATATCAGTGCTAGGAGAATATCTCAAGTACCTCCCCCACAAAGGGTGAACATACATAATGTTTTCCTTTTGGTTTTGTTTTTCTTTGTTGGCAATTAACAAATTTGCCGTGATTATCATGGCGAAACAAGTTTGGATAATGCAGTTAAGCATAAACAAAAAAATACATAAAATGAGTGAGGCCCTTATTGGGGCCCATACCAAAACGGGAACCTCTATAGACAATTGTATACTTCTAGGATTGTCATCTATCAAATCTTCTAAAATACCAAACTTCAAACAATTATGTGGGTAATTGTTACTATGATTATCAAAATACCGAATTTCGGTATATACCAGAACGTGGACCTATACATACAATACAATGTTTCGCCACCGGAGCTAGAACCCATTATGGCCAACAAATATCAATTTTTAAACAAATCCGCGAAAAAGTGTGGAAAGAATCATTAAAATACCGATTATCGAGAAGTACCGTTATATGCGGGGCTATACAAAGACGTGGACCTATATATACAATGTTTCGCCACCGGAGCTAAAACCCATTATGGTATATTAATTCTCGATAAAATTTGGAAAAGGTATTTCCGAGCTCTATAAGATAACTGGTATCATTGATACCAAACATGGCACAACTACAGAAGCTACCCCCTAAATACATTTTTTTCTTATGGTGCCCCTCATTGTATAATTATTACAGGTAACAGCAAGTCCCAGCTGATTTGACTCTATAGTAATACTAGTGTCAAACTCGATATGACGTTTTGTGATTTAATTCCATTTTTTTTGATATACAATAGGTATACCCTTTTTTGAAATTAAATTTCACTGCAGGGCAATGTGAACATGTGAACAAAACGACAAAGGCGATGGTTCGGAAACTTTTTTTGCGGTTAAGGAACAGCGACACCACGTTGGATAATATATTCGTATATTTCATGTTTCCTAAAATGTAGTGATAAAAATGTAAAATGTTTCAACCATGGTACAATAAGAAGGTAGAACAGCTTCGTAAAACTACAGATATACAGCCCTGAGGCTATGCCCGCTCTTCCTCATTTTTAAAATGAGTTAAATAGTGCAAAAATGAATGAAATGCTTGGATTTTCTCTCAAAAATATGATCCAAACTGTTCAATTCTGTTTCAATTTTATGGCTAAACAGGTTAATAGCTTTAATGCGCGAGCCGCAATGTATGTGTCTTCCAATCATTGGTTTTGAAAATATTTTATTTTCTTTTTTCAAAACAATAAATACATACACAAAATTGGCATAAGTCGGACACACTTAGAAAAAAATTGTAATCAGCTGGTAGCTTTACATTACCCTTTTATTCTACCATGGTTTCAACTTGAAAGGGATGCTGCCTTTTCCACGATTTTCTAGCGATTGAAATGTTGATAGATTAGGACCAACAGCAAACACCTATACATTCAGGGGAATGATGTGAAAGCATTAAAATTAAATATTTTAAGAACTGTTCTTCTGCATTTCCAATTTAATAATACAATTTCCAAAAATGTATATTTTTGAAATTAAAATAATTTATTTATTTTTACATTTTAGGACACATTGTTGTACAACAACACTTGCTGTGACCTGTATTATTGTACCATGCATGCCCCTATTCTGTCGAAAATATATATTTATACCCGTTGTGTTGGAAGTACCGGAAGTAGTGGTCCGTTCTATAATACCAGATCTTGCTTTGTGGAAATATTAGGATGTGCGAATTTTGAAAACAGTGGCACTCTTATTTAACATTTTTTGTGGTATATGATAATTCAAAATGCTGACCCTTTGTGGTGGAGGTACCAGAAAGCGTGGTCCACTGCATCCCATCGATATACCAGATCTTGTATTGGTATAAATTTTAGGATATGTTAAATTTGAAAAAGAATCGGTTAATGAATTCATCTTTTATGTTTTAATGAATTCATCTTTTATGTTGACCCATGGGAAAGGTACCAGAATGAGTGAACCGTTCTATCAGTCCTTTATATCAGATCTCTTTTTAGTAGAAACATTGGGAACTGTGAAATTTATATTCAAAATTGTAATCCTTTGGAGGCACTACAAGAAGGGATCCAATATTGTTCCTTTCCAAACCTGACCGAATACTGATGCAATTATTAGGATTTATTTTGAAGCTGTAAACCTATATGTTTCAATCCTTCAACACAAAATGTGTTATTGTTTTCTAAAAAGTACGCGGCCTTCGGCCGAGACTTGAAGTTATTTCCTCTGGATTTTTTCTTAATATGATAATTATTCTGCCTAGTCAAAGAAAGTACGAATTTCTCCCTAAAAAAAATATGATATTTTTATCAGAAAAAAAAAAAAGACAGAGCGACTTTCGGTAACATTCTCTATTTAAAGGCAAATCAATCCCTCAGTGGTAAAAACACGGAGCACATAGTTGGATCGGCACATATTTAGAATGGGATACATTACCCATTTACAGGGTGAGTTGAAATACTGCAACCAACGCCAAACTGCTGTCATTACCAAACCAAACTGCTGTCATTACCAAATCACACCGACAGCTATTAAAATTATTTCAGTGAAAGCTCATTTTATTGTTTACAAGCATACAAAAGCATTTTGGTGAACATTTTTCAAAAAAAAAAATTATTCGTGGTGGAATTCAAGCGTGATAGTGTGATTTCTTTATACTCCAGAATTTTAATGTGAATAAATCTTTTGTATCTCGTACCATCGCTCGTTACCGTGATACTGGTAACGTAGCCCGACGTCAAGGAAGTGGACGGAAGAAAACAGCAACACCAGCAGAAATGGTTCGAAAATTAAAGAAGCGACTTGATCGAAACCCGCGTCACTGTGGCCGAAAAATGGCTCGTGAGCTGAACACATCGAAATATTCCATTCGGCAAATATTGAAAAATGAAAGTGGTGAACTGCTGAATTTGGTTTCTTCCGACGAGAAAACATTCGTTGTCCAGCAGTTTGTAGACAAACAAAATGATCGTATTTACTTGCCAAAGAGGTCAGCTGAAGACTTTGGTTATTCCAAAAGGACTCAGCACGCGCCACCCAAAAATGGTTACAAAATGAGGTTCCTCGCTTAATTTCCAGCTCACAATGGCCACCAAAATCTCCGGATACCAATCCGTTGGTCTGAAGCATTTTGAAGAGCAAGGTTGGCACTAAAAATTACCAAATTGTCGATCACCTCAAGCAAGCGCTTCGCTGGGAATGGGCCAAAATACCACAGAACAACATTCGGGCAGCGTGTGACGGTTTCATTGGCCGTTTGAAGGTTATAATTCGTGCCAATGTTGACCAATTCGACATATTTTGCTTTCATTCAATAAAATTAAAAAAAAAAATAAAAATTTTGGCGTTTAACTTTGTTGCAGAGTTTTTTAGCTTATCCTGTACATCAATTATAAGTTCTTACAATTGCAAATTATAGGGTGAACTTTTACATTTGGATCAATTTGAAAAACAGTTCCATTGCTCATCTTATTAGTAATCAGGATTTGTTCACTTCGTTCCATAGGTTGTTAGATTTAGACAATCACAATATATATTATTGCAGGGTAACACATTGTAATTCCAAAGTTTCACTTGTTTTTTGGAAACTAATTTTCTAGAATCATTATTTACTGAATATTTGTACTTAGTTACATGCATAACGAACAAAGGTAAATATGAGGAGTATCGGATGGGGGTTATAAGAATCAGTTGGCTTTCGAATTTTACTACTTACTACACTTTTTCCAATACATGGCTCGACGTAGCTTGTTTTCAAATATTTATTGAGGAAGGATTTCAAACTGCGGTTTAAAAATTACTCTGAGATGCAATGCATAGTTAAATTGTTTGATTTTAATCTTGCTCTGATTTTAGGAATACCACATTAGATCAGAGCCGATTTCGTCAACTGTTCCGTTCACAAAAATAATGGAAACTAAAGTAATTGTTACACATCGTAACTTGCTTTCATTTAATCGGGTACATACTAACTAATACACCACTATCAAAATAGATAGAAATCAGAAAGCCCTACCGAAATACGAGTGAATGCGTTTTGCGAACACACGTACAGTCAATAGTACACACCCAGCAAACCAACATTTCTATGTATTGTAAATGTACAGAGAGTTACAGCGGTCCTTCATATCCATCCATAAACACTGTCATTATCCCAAAATTCATATTTTTTACGCGGAAAACAGTGGTCCATAGTTTTAGTGCATACATACGTACATACGATAATATCTTAAACATTGACTTACATCTGCAGCCACAGTTTAAGATTATTGATGGTTTCCTGGTTTTGTGGGTTATTTCGGTAGTCTTTTTAACTCATGACTTTAAAAGTCCATGGTCATGTTGGGGCTATATAAGGGTATAACCCAATTCTAACAAATTTCTGCACATTTTGGATAAAAAAAATTTTTTTGCCACAGGAGTTATTTTTTATTTTTTAAATAACTCCTGGGGAGAATATCCCAGACAAAAAACGAGGCAACTGATGAGAATTGATGGCTCTTTCCGAAAACTATGTATTCCCTGCCTTACCCCCTAGTAAACATTACCATCTTCCTCCACTAATAAACAAACGTTGTTTTTATAAAAACAACAATAATGGGTTAAGTCTGGCAATTTTGCAACAACAAAATACAACGCTTTCCCGAACAAACATGCCAACTCTGTTCTATTTTGATAATTTAAGTTTTAAGACCGAAGAAAACATCATTTCAAAAAATTATAAGTATAGGCCCACGTTTTGGTATAACCCTCATATGAAGGTATCTCCTGATTTAAGCTATTTTCAGGGTCTTTGCCACATTTTTCAATTGATTTGTCGAAGGGGGTGACTCTCCCTATTTCGAAGGTCTTGACCACATTCTCAATGGATTCAGCTAAAAATATGTATTTATACTACATTGTCGGTAGGGAACCACAATAAAGAAAAATCTCAATATAGGTACACATTTTGGTATAGTCCCCAGGTACATCGATCAAGAGTCATTGATTTTTGCTTTCAACTTGACTTTATGGGGACTCTTGAGATGCTATGGTTATAAGTATAAGGGAGTAGTTTACTTTGACTATTCTGAAATCACTCTGCCCTTAATTATGAGGTAGATATAACTAAATGACACGATCCTAAACATTACAAAATCCATATTGCAGCTTTTTTGAATGGAAATGTTGCTAAGCTCTTTACAATACTAAATATTGAGCTGAGCTTCTACATGTGCTATTAAAAACAGTTGATATATACTTTTCAAATTGATATGTTATATCATTTAGGTATCTAGCTCTCAAATTTAAGCCTATGGCTGAAAAATGGGATCAGGTTTTTTAAAACACCTTAAACCAAACGGTACATGGACATGTAATGACGTTTTTGCCATGGGTATTTATTTCTATCAAGTCAAGTCATTAATTTTAATAAAAATTGTGTCACTCATATGAGCGAGATCTGTAAATTATTATGCTTTAAAAAATGCATTAAAGTCTAAACTACGGGCCGCAAACGCGGGCCGGCCCAGCTAGTATTTACATAAAGCCATGTGTCTAACACCCCAAAATTATAGCTTCGACTTTTTCACCACAAAAGTATATGAATGTTACCTGCATTTTATTACTTTAAATATAGGATATAGGGGAAATAAATCCCAAACATTTTGATCATATTGAAATCATATTATTTAGAAAACGATTGACTTGCATTAGGGATATTCTCAGAGCGAATTTTGATGTCTGTTGAATATATTATTTTTGTCCAAGACGAACTTATTTCCCACGTATTATAGTTCAAATGATAGTGGTTTACAAACCACTGGGATCCACTATAACTTCTCCTAATGGTAGCGAATCGTAATTTTAGTCAATTTCCTACCCATATCCGACACTTTGGTTTGCTGGGTATAACAGCGTCATTGTGTGTGCTGCCTACATGCATGTGTGAAAAAGGCGGCAGCTGAAATTTCTCGCACGAATTTAATGCCAAAAAAGCGAACTTCACCGAACTCAACGCAACTACATAGTTAGTGGAGGAGATTGTGGCAACTCTTCGAAATTCACTCGCTGTTGGGGGAGATAAGATATCGTGCAATATCTTTTGTTTTTGTTATTTTGTTGTTCCATTATATTGCATGTAATTTTATTCATGTACTTTTGAGAAGTAGCAAAACTATTTGTTTGCACATACCAAATCCTGTTCATAAAATTTTAGGAATTCATTAGATTATTGGAAGTGCGGCATGAAATGCTTTATAAGGAAATGCGATGTTAGTTTTCTCCTTTGTATTTAATTGTTGTATCCTACATCACACTGTTGTAACGATATCCACAGAATGATACTCTGGCCCGGGTTATACATGTCCGTCCGTCTGTCCACTCGCCTTTTGCTTATTTTTAATTTTAGTGTATATGTGCAAGTAACATGCGTTTTTCCTGCGAGCACTGCGAGTTCCTCATCACGTCGTCTTAAACGACACTTCTGTGTAACTCCTTTATTTTGAAAAGGCAATAATTGGTCGATTTGAAATAAGAAATCTGTTTTTTTTTTTTTTTTTGGATATAAAATTGTTATTCAAAAGCTTAAGGTGCACAATAGTCAGAGGTGTACAGTGTTGCCTCTGTGGGAAAAATCCATAAATTACATGTTTATATTTCTACAGATATATTAAACAATGCTATTTTATAGATAGGACTAATTTGAAATGCTTTTTCGATAATTGAAGATACAGTGAAGTTATAGCATCATAAAAAAAATTGAAGAATGTTTCATATTATTATGTTTCGAAAACTTGTTGGCAATATTAAAGCTTCTAGATTTTGATATTAATATGAAATTTGAACACACAAAGTTTACATAAATTTTATATGGGTAAAGTACCCTAATCAAGAATTTAACAATATGTTAGAAAATATACATTCTTCATCTTTCATAGCGTACGTCTGGAAATTGCCACCTGGAATATTCTATTCCTACGATAGTTGGACACTCCTTCCGAAGCGAAAAGCGCAAGCATTATCAGCGACCTGCAACTTTGTAAGATTTGTGAATATTTTAATGAATATTGAATTTGATATAATTTTATACTATACATTTCTGTATAATATATATATATTCAATATATTCTGAATTATCAGGTTGGGAATTTAAAGATAAATTGTTGAAAAATGTATAAGTGTCCTATCCCACCTGCTATTTGTACAAGCTTTCATTAGCTTGGAACAACTTTTATTAGATTTTTTCAGATTTTTGTTTAATTTTTTTGTACATTTTACAGGGAAGGATCTGTGTTTTTTTCTAGTAGTCCTCCCCTAAAGTGCATTCCCGAGTACGTACCCGAAAAAAATCCAAGAGTCTAGTTTAACTGGAAACACATTCGTGTTGTCTTGGGAGGTCTAATCGCCTTTCTTGTTTTCAAGTGAGCGTGTCTATCTCATATTAAAAATTACAAACAATAATACCGTGTACCACTGTGCGGTAAGGTGCGAAAGGGACTAAATAAGTACAACTGCGAACGTATTTAAGAGGCTCTTTCATGAAGTTGGAGAAAACAAAACAACACCACAATCGCCCTTTAAACAAACGTAATATTTGCAAATGACTCTCTTGTTGTCATAGATCCAATGGGCCACTGATTCGTTTATCTTCTATCAATTTGCTATTGATAGCAGAGGAACCAGCAACAGAATTTGTGTTGTTCCAACCAGCAGATGTTTGCTTGCCAATCAAAAAATGAAGTACGACCTAGCAGACTGTCCTACCACTAAGCCCATGACACAACTATGATCATAAGCGTCGGTTGGCGAGATTCTAATAGAGCAGTGTATATGAAACATGCATACATACATACATATGTGTATTAATCAAATGTACACGATGTTGATGTTACAAATATACTGCGTTAATGGATGTAGTAACGTAGCATTATTTGCGTGCAGTGAGTTAGAAACCCGATTGACGTCACACCACTACGAATTCATTACTTTCTTCTTTATTGCAGCTCTTATATTGATTTATCTATTGTGGTACCCTGCGGCACATGAGTTTACATATCTCACTTCTAATGATGTGGTAGAACTTCCATTACCAACAATGGGTTTTCTAATCCATCCATTTTACATCGTAACTATTTAACGTTCAACGGCCTAACTCATTACTTTTAGAAAGGTATGCCGTCCAAAATCAGTCGTTATTTTTGCTGCTTGAATATATGAGAAGGATTTTAATAGCTAAACCATTATTACTTACTTATTTTTTTTTAAGTGTTTGTAGAAACCTTCATTTATTTCATGGTAGAAATTATGGCGCAACTACAGAAGGTAAAACAAAGCTACCCCCTAAAACCATTTTTTTTTTTTATTTTGGTGCCTCTATTCTGTCAAAACATATACACAGTTTGTATACGTGTGTGTATTGTTTTGAATAAAAAAATAAAATAATTTAAAATTATTTCAAATTCAGTTACAGGAGAAATGCATATTTACGGTGTTAATTGCAAAAAATTGTATAATTTCCTACTAATTGTACATCTTACTATCTCAGATTTAATTTTAGGGAATAACCTCAAATAAATTAAAAAATTGTCAAAGAAACAAAACCAATTGTTGCATATTTAAAAGTCTATTTGACACTCTGAGTCTCCGGTACAGAGTTGCATTTTTCCCATTTTTTTGAAGTTGAGCAACCTTTCTGATTGAGCCATGGGTATAATGAAGACAAGGTGGGCTAAGTTGGAAAGATTTGCAAGTAAAGAGGCCTTCCTGTATGGATTGTAAGTCACAATTATTATCAAAACAAATGCAACAAGTTGATTGGTATGAAATGAACAAAACTTGTTGCATTGATTGTACAAAAACGCAAAAACTGAATGAAAGGTCAAAACTTCTGTTCCAAAGCATGTCTATGTATCTCTAAAGATATATTTTGTCACAAAAAGGGTACATTTTGTCCTTACATACATTGTAATAAGCATTTTGATAAATATTATAAATTTGAATATTTTCTTAACAATTTTCATATAATTAAAAATTTATCTATATATATAAAAATCAATTGTGGTTCGTTGGTAATAGAATCAGTTGAGAACGGCTGAACCGATTAGATTTTTGTACAAACGTTCGTCATACCCCGAGTTAGGTTTTTAAAGAAAAAAATATTGACCACGCAATTTTTACGCCCACTATTTCTATTTATCTAAAATCCCTATATTTGCCTAATAATGAAGATATCGGTTTTTAAATTATTAAATTATTATTATTACTGTTGACATTCCCTCCAATCCTAAGTATTTATTTGGGGACTGAGGAACTGACCACGCCTACTTTTTGATCTATATATAAACCAATTTTTGTTCGTTGGTAATTGAATCAGTTGAGACCGGCTGGAAATATTTGGATATATTTTTTTAAACGTTCGTCCTACCCCGATTTAGGTTTTTATGCAAAGAAAAAGTGACCACGCCCAATTTTGCGCCCATTTTTTCGATTTATCTAAGATCCTAATATTTGCCAAAATCATGAAGATATCTGTTCCCTCCAACCCTAGCTATCTGTTTGGGGTCAGAGGGACTGATCACACCTACTTCTTTAAATTTATGTGTAACAAATTTGAAAAAGTATGGTCACACATCAGTTGAGAACGGATAGGTCGATTTGACTCAAATTTTCTTTTGGTTATTTGTAATTACAGTGGAAACGTTGTCATGAAAGAAAATGATATGGAATTTTGTGCAGAATTGTTTCAGAATGCGTTTTGGAATTGAAAATTCTTATTAAAAAAAAACTGAAAAAATCGCGAAAGTTTGCATATTTTCTATACATACTGTTATATGGTTGCCATATCTAAATTTTCAATTTTGATTACATATGGAAATAATCCATCAAATGAGAACTCAAAATGCAAAATGCATTGGGACTTCAATCAGTGAAATACCGAATATGAAGAGGAACTGTAATATGCGGACTATACAACATTGTGGAGTGAATTCAAAATATAGTAAGAAAAGGATTCATATAATCGAAAAATTCTTCCGAACCCTTTAACGTAACCTTAAATCATAGGTAACGTTATACGGACACTATTCGCTAACGTAAGTAATTACACTACGCCGCAGACAATCTTGGGGTTAGGAAATTTTTCGGTTGGTGAATAAACATCCCAAAAGAGGGCTTCCCGGATCTAACTTTTTTAGAGTCCATTTTATATAGCTTAACCATACACAAAGGGCCGCAAATATTTTGCTCTATACTTCGCAAAAGTTACGAAAAAGTTTAAACTTTGATACATGAGGAATTGTAAATTTTTCAAATGTCAATGTTTCGGAGTAGCTCTCATACATATGTACCTCCTGATTTTACCTATTTCAAGGGTTTTGATTTAGGCTATTTTGGGGGTATGCTTTTAAATATATATGATATATTATTTAGGTTTTTAACTCTCAAACTAGAACCTCTTACTGAAAAATAGGATCAGGTTTCTTTAAAAGACGTATTTATTTCTTTTTAATCGAGTCATCATTTATACTAAACATTGTGCCACTTATGTGAGCCAGATTTGTGAATTATTATGCTTTAAAAACTATGAGTTAAAGACTAAAACTACGGGCCGGCAACGAGGACTGGGCCAGCCAGTTTTATATAATTTTCATAAAATGAAAAAGAATACAGGGTGAGATGAAAAAATGCAACAATCTACTCGTCCGACAGCTGTTAAAATTATTCCAGTGACAGCTCATTATATTGTTTATAAGCGTACAAAAGCATTTCGGTGAGATTTTTCTAAAAAAAATTATTCCTAATGGAATTCAAGCGTGATAGTGTGATTTCTTTATATTTGGCTGTAAAACCACAAGTGGCTATCGTTACAGCACTCCAGCATTTCAATGTGAATAAATCTTTTTTGTCTCTTACCATCGCCTGTTACCGTGATACTGGTAGCGTAGCCCGACGTCAAAGAAGTCGACGGAAGAAAACAGCAACGTCAGCAGAAATGGTTCGAAAAGCAAAGATTCGACTTGATCGAAACCCGCGTCGCAGTGGCCGGAAAATGGCTCGTGAGCTGAACATATCGGAATATTCCATTCGGCAAATATTGAAAAATGAGCTCGGGGTAAAACCATTGAAATTCCAAAAACTGCAAGGACTTACACCGCAGCAGAAAGAAAATAGACTCAAAAGAGCTAAAGAATTGCTTCGCTTGGCCGAAAGTTGTGAACTGTCGAATTTGGTGTTTTCCTATAAGAAAACATTCGTTGTCCACAAAATGGTCTTGTTACTTGCCAAAGAGGTCAGCTGAAAATGTGCACCTTCGGTTGGCCACCAGAATTCAAGCGCCTGCCATAGTGATGGTGTGGGCCGCCATAACAGCCGATGGTCGCTCTCCGCTAGTATTAATCGACCTTGGCATCAGAATAAATGCCGAATATTATCGCGAAAATATTCTGGAGGGTGTATTAAAGCCTTAGGCATGCAAACATTTTGGTCGCAGACTTTGGACATTCTAACAGGACTCAGCACGCGCCACCCAAAATAAAAGAGCATTTATTATTTTTATAAAATCTGCCACTGGTCATATGAAAATATTTTATATATGAAAATAGATTTTATTTAAAAAATGAGTTTACCTTTACTGTTTTGCCATGGCAATAGGTATACACTTTTTATACCCTCCACCTTGGAAAGGAGGGTATATTAACTTTGTCATTCCGTTTGTAACATCCCTACATATTCGTCTTAGACCCCATAAAGTATATCTATTTATAATCATCATAAAATTCTAAGTCGATTTAACGATGTCCGTCTGTCTGTCTGTTGAAATTACGATACAGCCCACATCATTTGACGTAGAGCGTCAATATTTAGCAGAACAACTTGTATTGGCTAGGATATAAACGGTACCTTCCGATATTCGGTATGTTAATGATTTTTGCCACATTTTTTCACGGAATTGTCTGAAAATTGGTATTTGTAGGTCATAATGAGTCCTAGTTCGTGTGGCGAAACATTGTATGTATAGGTCCACGATTCGGTATAACCCCCATATAATGGTTCCTCCCGATATTCGGTATTTTGATGATTTTTGCCACATTTTAACACGGATTTGCCTAAAAGTTAGTATTTGTTGGTCATAATGGATTCTAGCTTCGGTGGCGAAACATTACATGTATAGGTCCACGTTTTGGTTAAGCCCCCATATAACGGTACCTCCCGATATTCGGTGTTTTGATGGTTTTTGTCACATTTTTCACGGATTTGTCTAAAAATTGATATTTGTTGGTCAAAATGGGTTCTAGCTCCGGTGGCGAAACATTGTATGTATTTTGTATACGTTTTGGTATAACTCCCATATAACGGTATCTCTCGATATTCTAAAAATTAGTATTTGTTGGTCATAATGATTTCTATTATATTAAAAGTTCGGCCCGCCGAACTTAATGTTGTTTTACTTGTTTGAAATAAAATTTCAGTGCAGGGTAATGTGAACATATTTTTTCCTAATAATGGAAAAAGTTCGTTGTTATTCCTAACAAAACGCCAGCGAAGATGGTGCGGGAACTTTTTTCGTGGTTAAGGAACAGTAAAACCACTTTACGTAATATAGTCGTATATTCCATGTTTCCAAAATTGCAATATGTAGGTATTCAATTTGAGAGGGATGCTGCTCTTTCCACGATTTTCTAGCGATTGGTTGCAGTGTTGAAAGATTCGGACTTATAGTCAACAACTAAACATTCGGGGGAATGATATGAAAACATTAAAATTAAATATTTATAGAACTATTCGTATGCATTTTAAATTTAATAATTCAAATTGCAAAAAAAGCAACATTTTTTAAATCAAATAATTTATTAAAAATTAATTGTTATGTTTACATTTTTGGACATTTAACTCTAACCCTTGTATTACGTACAAAAACAAATGTGTATGTGTTTTTTGAAACGTTTGTTGTACAACAACACTTGCTGTTACCTGTATTATTCTACCATGCTTTAAAACAAGCTATCATGTGCTCTGTTCCAGATTCTGGAACAGACCAAATTTTCAAATTAATTCGTTTAATAACATCCGACTGTCAAAACGTATATTTATGAATCAATTGTATATCAAATATATCAAATATATACAAAAATGGGAGATAGCAACATATGTTCAATGAAGTAAAAGTTCACAAGGTAAATTACAGAAAATGCAGAGAGGGATATGTCATTTGAAATGAAGTTACCTTCCTAATTTTACCATGAAAGGTACATACCATACCATGCGAAATTTTATCTCATCAGTAAATGATGACTTTATTCAGTTTGAGCAAGAGTCGGCGACTTGGAAACAGCTACAATTTTCTCATCAACATGTTTAACTATCTATTTTCCTAATGACTGAGTGCATGACAAGCGATCATTCTTAAATACAATACCATCACACATCAACTTTCCTTATTTCAGTCATTCAGTAGTCATTAATGCTACCTTGAGCATTGTGAAAGTCATTTGAGAATTTCACCACTTTTAATTTCAGTTTTAAATAAGGCTTAAGACATGAAGTCTGAAGGTAAAAGATCAGTAGACATATTCTGGCCGATGAACATAAAATTATTTATGTGAATAAACTCCACAAGAAAATAGTGTATATTTGATTTTAGACTAGCTGACCCAGCCCACGACGCTGGTTCGTTGTTCTTTCCAACGCCTCACCTTCCCGCCTCTGCCAACCGACAGGGCCATCTCCCCATAACGTAAGGAGCGCGTACACCGTAGTCCGGATTATAGGGGGTTTGTAGACTTGAGAAACCCGCTACATTAGGCCATCAGCCGGTTAACAATCAAAAAATTTAATTAAATAATGGAATTTAGGGGTTACTCCACAAGATTGAATCTAAAATAGTAAGACAATACAATTTTATCCCAAAATCGTTCAATGTGTTGCCTATTGACGTCAAAAAAAATGCATTTACATTGCAACCGAATTTGAAATAATTTCAAATTATTGTATTTTTTATTCAAAACAAAACACACACACAAACAAATATGTTTATATGTTTTGACAGAATAAGGACACTAAAAGAAAAAAAATGTATTTAGGGGGTAGATTTGTTCTACCTTCTGTAATTGTGCCATGCTTCTGAGTACTTAATCCCCTGGAAAAGTATTTTCTATATAGGTCCACGATGTCCTATATCCCCCATATCAGAATCAATTTGACTGTGTAAAAGTTTCAAGATAAAAATACATTTAAGCGTTAATAAATGGTAAAATTTAGAAGGTAAAGTCATTTCAAATGATCATTCCCATCTCTGCATTTTCTGTAATTTACCTTTTCACATTTCACTACATAAAAACAAGTTCCCATCTCTGATTTGTGTATGTACAATGGATTTACAAATACAAATTTTGACAATGAGATGTTGTCAAATGAATAATTTTGAAAAATTTTTAACACATGATTGCATGACTTTACCATGCGTTAACCGTCTTTTCTCTAGTGTAGGAAGATCAATAAGTTTGAAACGGTTCTCATATGGTGGGAGAAGTTTACTTGAATTCCATCCTAAGCAAACAGAAGAACTTGAACCTGAACAGATTCTATCTTTTTTTGAATATAATTTATAGCAAAGACTCCAAAGTACGCAACCATATTCTAAAGTAGGTTGAACAAGGCTGATAAATAAGCATTTGGTCACATAAGGAGCCTCAAATTCCTTTGACCGGCGTTTTATAGATTCAAGTAACGACTTGGCTTTATCTACACAAGAGATTATACGTCAGTTCGAACGTAATTTATTGTCTAATATGACACCAAGATCAAGAAGTCAAATCAACATTATCCAATTTGTACGAACCAATGAAATAGTTGTAGGTCATATCCTGAGATCTGTCAAAGACAATTTTTATATATTTTTTAATTTAAAGACATTCCATTGAAACTACCCCAATCATGTTGCAGATTAAGCGATTGTTTGTGAAAATTACTAGTGAGAGTGCAGATCAATAATATTATAACATCATCAGCAAACATTAATATTTTAGAAAGGCGAATAATAGGTGGAAGGTTGTTTAAATAAAGCACGAAAATAGCGGACCTAAATAGCTACTAAAGGCCTGAACAAGACGAATTATATGAATTATGCTTTCATCGACACACTGACTTTGTCTATTCAATCATGCGCTATGTATTTGATAGGCAATGGCAACCAACAACATCCCCCATTTTGATTCATGTGTGCCATTGTCTAAGGTTCGATCGTGGCATGGCTGACTCGAATATTTGCATGGTGTTCTCCATAAATGCAGGGTGTCAACGATGACATCGTACCGTGTCATCGTCAAATTGTGTGTCATTTGTGTACGTGTGCTTAAATATTGTGAGTGTGTGTTACTTTCGACGGCGAGAGTGTGTTTTTGTGTGTGCGGTAATTTTGAAGTAACAAACACGACGTACATAAAAGTGAGTACGAAATCAATAATTAAAAAATACAAGTAAGCAAAGGCTACAGTCGAGCGGGGCCGACCGTTGAATACCCTACAACACTATAATAAACCATACAGTTTATATAGGCGAAATACTCGAAAGAATTCCACAAGATATTGTGACAAATAATAAAAGAAAACCATCAGGTTTCGTTCTCTAATTTTCGAATAATAGCAACTTAAACTAATATGCTCATTTCCAATTTATTGGTAGATGTTGCACTTAAATGGTCTTCCTAGATATGGAACCAATATTTCCCAAAGACCTATAACTTCTCAGAAGTGGCAAAAGATTAACATTTATTATTGGTTTTTGACTGAAACGCATCTATATGAGATACAGACATTTGACTATATTCTTCAACGAAATTAGCGTTAACAAAATAGTCGGAAGTGCGTCTTTCCTGTATTTGTGAATTCTCCAAAAAGTCACTGGAATGGACATTTTCGTATTTTGTCTACAAAAGTTGGCAAACTCCTTCACACATTGAATATTTTTGGATGGCCATCCAAAACTGCTTGGCTTTTGCAATGTGCGGTAACCCCCATTCAAATGTGCGTGAGGATCGGGCGATAATTACGACCTGCCGACAATTTTGCAGTTTTTTGGTCCATTTCAACCCCTAAATATATGGCGATCATCTCCAAAAAGAGTAGGCTTCTATTCTGACCCTCATCTTATCCCCATGTAAAATTTCGTAAGGATCGGGTCATAAATGAGATCTGTATATGATATCCTGATATCCTAACTACTTAGTTTTGTTAGCCGTAGAAATATTACCAAATGTTTAATTCAAAATGAAAATATGCCAAAAATATGACAAAATTGAAAAAATATGAGAAAATTTTACAAAATCAATGTTTTCATCTTTAGAGAGATATTTTTATGCGATTTTTTAGACGTTGTTTCTTTTCTGCCAAGAGGCCATTCTGAATTAATGAGAACTGTCGAAATCAGTTCAGCCGTTCTCGACATATAAGAGATCTTTCAAGCATATCTCCTTTGATAGACCTATATATCGCACATATTTTGCTATATATCCGATTTGTTGGATAAGAACATCAATGTAAAGGTCAGAAGTAACCTTGTGATGGCTTTATGATTTCGCCGGAATTTAAAATATTCGCGGTTTAATGAAAAATTTTGAATTTTTTTCAACACAAAAGATATGGTATATTTTACCCGCTAAATATTATCCGATGACCACCCAAATTAGTAGGCTTCTTCCCCGCCCTAAACTCTATCTACATGCGGAATTTCGCGTCGATTGGTCTATAATTGCGACCTGTATAGCTGCTGCAAAATCCGACATTTTTTCAGTATTTGGTCCATTTCAACCCCTAAACATTTGGCGATCATCTCCAAAAGCAATAGGGTTCTATTCTGATCCAAGCCCCACCTACATTCTAAATTTCGTGAAGATCGGGCCATAATTGCGACCTGTAGAGTGATTACAAATTAACATGGACAGACGGACAGACGGACGGACGGACATACATAGCTAGATCGACTCAGCTCGGCGAGCTAGGAAGATCCATATATACTTTCCTATGTGGGAAACCAATATTTCGAGGTGTTACATAATTTTTGGCCCAATCAAACTTATAATACCCCCAACACATAGTGTTGTAGGGTATAATTATTTATGACGTAGTTGAGGGCTGAGATATTAAGAAAATTGTGTCAAAAAAAGCATAATTCATACAATTCGTCTTGTGCAGGCCTTTAATAGACATCAACAAATGAATAGAAAAAATGAAATATAGACTGAACAATCCCAATTTATTGGTGATTATCATAAAATATTGGTCATAAAAAAGAGGTAAATATTGTTTGCCTATTTTCTATCTACATAAAGTGTTCTTTTAAAATTAAAGTTTGTGGGCAGAGATTTGACTCTCATTCAATAACAGAATATGCACAGAATTGATGTATATAGCGTTGTTACGTGAATTACAGTAGCACTCATTCTCATTTACACCTCCCTACAGGGAGTTATTGTTTTTTTTATAAGGATTAACATTTTAGATTGTTTCGTCAATAACCACGAAATGTGAAAATTTTGTGTGGACCAATTAGAAGTACCTTTAATATTTTAGTATTCGCCAAGAAATTCGTTATTACAAATTTCTTTTTCACATATCGGAAAAGCAGGTAGCGATTGCGCTTTGCTTTCTTTTTCGTTGGCAATTGTTTTTTTTTTTTTTTTTTTTTTTTTTTTTTTTTTTTTTTGATAGAACTTTTCTGTATGACACACTATTCAACATTCCCTTTTATTGGTCATTACATGTTATGACGATGAGTTTGAGTGTGACTCACATGACGAGAGATCGAGCATTTAGTTGGATGTCAAGTACTGTTATGCGTTTGATCAAACAGGGCACAACATGACGAGCGTTTTCTCTCCATGGCATAAATAGAGAAAATCGTCACATGTGCAGCCCTTTAATAGCTACCACAAGAAACACCAGAAAACACTGTAATATTTTTAGAGAGTGTATTGTTAAAAGAAACTTTTTGGGTACCATGACCGTAAATAAGACAATATCCATTTTAGATGAGTTGAAGAGAAACCCATTGAATCACGTTTATATATTAATAAATTACGCACAACCGTATCGAAAGCTTTACTGAAGTCAGTATATATAATATCTGTAGGGAGTTTATTTGAGAATCCGGTGGGAACATGACAGACCAGTTCTAGTATATTTGTCAAAGTTGATCTTCCTTTGACAAAACCACGCTGATGTGGTGAAAATATAGATGTAATAAAGTGAGTTATTCTTTGTGTAACCAAACGCTCAAAAAGTTTTGGGAATTGCACCAATGACAGTAAACCAATTAAGACATCATCTGCTATAAGAATGATTCGACGAAACGGATTAAGTTTATTTGTCTCCAAGTTTCCCAATACCGTACACAAATCTTTAATCGATAAGTTTGGAAGATAAAGCGTTTTTGAAGAAAGCGCGTGTGGGAGGAACCACACCCCTTCGCATTTCTAAAAAAATGTATAGCCTAATTCACAACAGTAAGTTCCTAAATGATCTGTGAACGCGCAAACAAACAAAAAATGAGTTTTATAGATATATTCTTTGGAGATCCCCACAAAAGCCTACATCGAATATAATATTGTAGCTTTAATTTGACGGGTTCTATTCATGGCCGAACAAGTTATCCTCACTAATATAGCTGTGTTTTTAAGAAAGCATTCACATATCCTCCGTCTTAAAGCTATTGTTGAACCGAGTTCTACAAATTAGTATTATTATTAATAAATAAATAATAAATAAATAATAATAAATAAATAAAAATAAATAATAAATAAATAAATTTAAATTTTGTGTTTAATTAAGAAAAAAGTACAGGAATTATTTATTTGTGGTAGGAGATATGGAGTTAAAGGGTGGTAAGTTATAAATATCTGTTAGAAGTGCGTTGTTTCAGAGTTGTTCGTCATTGTTTACATTTGATTTTTCAGGTGACGTTTGCTTTATTTACTAAAAAAATGCATGGTATAATAAAATAAAGGTAACCTCATTTCAAATCAGCTTTCCCGGCTCTGCATTTTCTCTAATTTACTTTGTCAATTCTTTGTTAAAGAACAAAGAAGCTTAGGGTATTGGAAGGGAACAATAGATCCAGTAAGATTTTCCACTTGAAATAACTACATTTTAGTATTTGGGGTTTACAGCATGCAACTGCTGACATGCAAAAATATTTTACAATTTTAAAGGTTGTAAAATATCGCTCAGGTAAATACAATATTAGTGAATCCAACCGATAAGCATATTTTCCAGACATACGAACTTTTAGGACTACATTTTATGGTTGGCTATGAAATACAGTTGACTCCCAATAAACCGATGTAGCGTTTTTGAAATTATAAAAATTGTTGTATTTATTACTGACGCAACCGCGATAGAATTCAATGCCACATTTCAATGTAGCAAAAACGTTATGTATTGACGAAACTAATTTTAAAATTAAATTAATTTTCCTCAGTTTGATCCATTTGGGCTAATATTAGCTATTTGGTGCAAAATAAACATGAAATCGAATACTGATATATATGAAAGCTAAATCCAAATCGGAACCGATCTTGATCAGATTTGAATCATGAATTGCTAGAATATATCTGATATCTGGTGCAAAATATCAGTCTCGTGGTGTGCATATTACGAATGTGAGGGACTTAAACGCCAAATCGGATAAAACATATATATGGGAGCTATAGCTGTATCTGAACCGATTTTCACCAAATTTGAAGCACATGCTTGTAGGCTGATTTGGTCAGATGTAGCTAAATTTACACCATTTTGACATTTGGTGCAGAAAAAACCTAAAATCGGATGAAGATATATATGGGAGCTATATCTAAATTTGGACCGATTTTCACCAATTTCTATAGGGTTCGTCCTTGAGTCTAACAAATGTTATTGAGAAAAGTTCATCTCATTCGAATAATAAATGCGACCTGCATTTTGTTTACAAAAATACATGGAAAGACAGACGGACAATCAGACGGACGGACGGACAGGCGGTCGGACATGCATAAATCGACTCAAAATGTGATTCTATGCTGATCACCAAAAGGAACTATGGTTCTATCTCGTTTTCTTCTCCATGTTGCAAACAAATGCACAAAGACATAATACCCTTACCACTATGTGGTGTAGGGTATAAAAAGTGGTTAAGTTTGGTCGAACTTTTTATAGCCTCCCCCAATAAAAATATACCTACAAATACCGAAATTCCATCATTTCTGTTACTGTTACTAGGGACATTCAATCCAAATTTCAAACAATTCTCTAAAACTGTTGGCTACAATCATCAAAATACCGAATATTAGAAATAGGTGCTGTATAAAAACGTTGACTAGAATTGTTCTATATGAAAAGAAGAACCCACTACGGAATTTAAATACTGAATTTTAAGAAATTCCGTTAGAATATCTGGCTAAAACCGAATCTTAAACTTAAAAAGATGACCAATATGGCTCATCTTCCCACTTGACCTGATTTCAGACAAAATACAACTCTGTGCAAAATTTTAGCTTCATATCACATGTCGTTTGGATTCTAGAGCGATTATAACAGACGGACTTAGAATTTTACGCTGATCAACAATATATACTTTGTTGGGCCTAAAATGATTATTTCGATGAATAGCAAACGGAATGAAAAACTTAATATGTCCTCCATAATATGTATGTGGAAGGTGTAACAAAACATTGCAAATGCTACGTTTCATTGTACCGGTTTTGAATGGAACAATATCAACAAATATAACACAATTATATTTTTTTTTCTTATTTATATTAGCATACTTTAATGCAATTTTAGATTTTATCCTTTTTTGCCAAGAGACCATTCGGAATTGTTGTCAAATTCAGTGCTGCTGTACTTGAGTTATTACTGTAGTAATTATAATTATGTTGAGCATGTAGATACATGATAAAATCATTACAAGGTAGGGCAGGTTGATTAAATTTGATTTTTACTAATTACTTCAAATTTACTAATTACGAATGCAACAAGTTGTTTTGTTTATTTGACACTTTTCACAACCTTTTAAAGATGGAGTAAATCTGGAAAAAAATTTAATGAAACATTACATATTTTTCACATTTTTTCTGAGCGACCATCGGTTGTTATGGCGGCCCACACCATCCCTATGGCAGGCGCTTGAGTTCTGGTGGCCAACCGAAAGTTCACATATTCAGCTGACCTCTTTTGCAAGTAAACACGAACATTTTGTTTGTTTAAAAACTACTACAACGAATGTTTTCTTATAGGAGAAAACCAAATTCGACAATTCACCACTTTCGGCCAAGCGAAGCAACTTTTTAGCTTTTTTGAGTCTATTTTCTTTCTGCTGAGGTGTAAGTCCATGTACTTTTTGGAATTTCAATGGCTTTACCCCGAGCTCATTTTCCAATATCTGCCGAATGGAATATTCCTATATGTTCTGCTCACGAGCCATTTTTCGGCCACAGCGACTGCGGGTTTAGATCAAGTCGATTCTTTGGTTTTCTTACCATTTCTGCTGATGTTGCTGTTTTCTTCCGTCCACTTCTTTGACGTCGCTACGCTACCAGTATCACGGTAACGAGCGATGATACGAGACACAAAAGATTTATTCACATTTAAATGCTGGAGTGCTCTAACGATAACCACTTGTGGTTTTCCAGCCAAATATGAGGAGATCATACTATCACGCTTGAATTCCACGAATAACTTTTTTTCTGGAAAATTCTCACCAAAATGCTTTTGTACGCTTGTAAACAATATAATGAACTGTCACTGGAATAATTTTAACTGCCGTCGGAGTGGCTTAGAAATGACACCAGTCTGATGTTTTTTGCAATTTTTTCATTTCACCCTGTATATATATTTTCTTTCATATCTATAAAATTGTTTGTACGCTTGTTTGTAATTTATGGTCTCAAAGAGCGCTCAATAGATTTACTAAATAGCATTGAAATCGATCTGAATTTATATTTCCAATTTCAATGAAACTTGGAATGTGTTTCGAAATTCGGCACAAAAATAAATTTGTCAAATTATATTTTGGATTTGGATATAGCTCCCACATATACTTTTGGCCGATTTCATGTATTTGACGCATCAAACAGGCTGTGTATGTGAAAGTTCAATGAAATTTGGGATGTGTGATATTATTTGGTCTAAAAATTCATTTTTCAAATTATATTGAACACTTTTCAGATTTGGATATGGCTCTTATATATATTTGACGCACAAAACACGCTATGTATGTCAATGAAATCTGGAATTTGTGGGCGAATTTGATCTTCAAATAAACAAGTGAACACTATTTTAAAAAGCTAATATAAATAAGCGTTCGAAAATAAACGGAATGGTACTGTACCGTTCCGAGGTGGAGTGGTACACTAAGATAATGTACCGTACCGGAGCACAATCCTTAAAAAATATTTTAGTGATACTGTACCGGAGCACAACGAGAATCGTACTGTAGCGCAGTCGGAGCACTAAAAAATTTATTGTACAGCAGTCGGAGCACTACGAAATCGTAGAGTTCCGCAGTCTCATATATATTGTTCATCCGATTTGTTATTTTTGTCCACCGCCGCCGTAATATGCACTATGCAACAACAATATTTGGGGAAATATATCAAATACAGCTCAGAAATACATTTGCTAAATTTTATCGAGATCGGTTCAGATTTGGATATAGCTCCCATATATAACTTCGTCCGATTTACCTTTTATTGTGCACCAAACGTCTAATATTTGTCCAAATGGGATGGAATTTGGCACTTACGACCTAGAAGCTAGGTCTAGAAGCTAGTATGTCAAATTTGGTGAAGATCGGTTCAGATATAGCTATAGCTTCCATATATATTATTCATCCGATTTGTTATATTTGTTACCCACAACCGTAATATGCACTCCGTAACAACGATATTCAGGGAAATATATCAAATACAGCTCAGAAATATCTTTGCCAAATTTTATCGAGATCGGTTCAGATTTGGATATAGCTCCCATATATATCTTTATCCGATTTCAAATTAATTGTGCACCAAATGGGCAATACAATTCCGAATTTAAAAGATACAAATGCTTCGGCATATTTAGTCCTTTGAACTTTAAATTATAATTATAATCATAGCGTGTATGATTGAATTCTCCCATAAAAACTTTTAATTGTTATGTGGAGCTTTACTTAATTAGCAAAGTAGTGTAGGGTATCATAAAGTCGGCCCCGCCCGACTTTAAGACTTTCTTTACTGGTTTTAATGTGGTGCATGTGGTACACTACGTTTTTTAGTGCTCCGACTCCGGTACACTACGGTTTTTTAGTGTTCCGACTGCGGTACACTACGATTTTTTAGCGCTCCGACTGCGGAACATTACGATAATCGTTGAGTTCCGGTACAGTATCACTAAAATATTTTTTAGTGGTAGTGTCGGTACACTACCGCTAAAAATGTTTTTAGTGATACTGTACCGATACAGTACACTATGTTTGTGTACTGTTTATTTTCGAACGCTGATATAAATTTATATCTATCTATATTCTATTATTCTATTTTCTATCTATATATATAAAAATCAATTGTTGTTTGTTGGTAACGGAATGAGTTGAAAACGGCTGGACCGATTTGCATAATTTTTTGTACAAACGTTCGTTATACCCCGAGTTAGGTTTTTAAAGAAAAAAATATTGACCACGCCTCCTTTTACGCCCACTATTACGATTTATCTAAAATCTTTATATTTGCCAAAATAGTGAAGATATCGGTTTGAGAATTATTACACGAGATGCTGTTGGCTTTCCATCCAACGCTATGTACCTATTTAGGGGCTGAGGAACGCGCCTACTTTTAAATCTATCTCTCTATATGTAAAATAAAGTTGTGTTAGTTACTACTCTTATAACATAAAGACCGCAGGTCTGATTTTAACGATTTAGACATATTCGGAATTGCCTCTTGGTAGAAAAGAATAAAATCCAAAAAAATCGCGTAAAAATGTGAAATTTGAACATTTTCATTTTGACTTTTAAAATGTACAATAGTAATGTTTTATATTGCATATTTTTTTCCATTTTGACTTACTATTTTCGAATGTACATTTGTAGCGTTTTTTTTTTTCCTTTTTTGAATTCTAATATGATGTGTAGGTTTTTTTGGGTAATATAAAGCCACAACGGGTAAAACTGTTATTTATAGACTTTATGTATTTATTCGTAATACCCAATAAATACATAAAATCTATAAATAACAATTTTATCCGTTGTCGCTTTATATGAACATTCTAGAATCGGGGAAAATCGACAATTTTTCAATGGAATCGAATTTCAAAATACCGACAAACTTCGTAATCACCTTTAAAAATTTGCCGCAAAAAAATTAGCGAACCAGTTGAAGATTCTTTCTCTTTTTTCTATATTGAAGTGTACATTTTTTTATTTGCTTGAATTCTGAAGGAATAATATTAAAAAGAAATGAGGGCGCAATACGATGTTAAATGCTTTCTACTCCAGGACCTATATCGTGCTTCAGCTGGAAGCAGCGTGACCGTTGTGCCACTAAAGTATCAATTTTGCCACCTTTTTTGGGCTTTGATACCTTTGTGCCACTTTTTTATTTTGATCTTAAATGAGCCACTTTTTTGAATTTTTGTGCCACCTTTTTATACATTGTGCCACCTTTTTTTAAACTACATATATTTTAATCTAAACGCTGTATTTAAAAAAATGAAACAATGAAACAATGAAAAGGGTCATACGCTGCCATTTCCTATTTGCGATAGCAAATTTCAGAGCGAGCGAAAACAAAGTACAGTTCGCATTTATTACCCGATGAAATTTTGCACCAATCATTTGTTTGGCCCAAGGACGAACCCTATCAAAATTGGAAATAATCGGTCAAAATTTAGATTTAGTTCCCATATATATCTTCGTCCGATTTGCCTTTTATTGTGCACCAAACGTGTAATATCAGCCCGAATAGTATGGAATTTTGCACATGCAGCCAAATTAAGCCTGAAAATAAGTATGCCAAATCGGTTCAGATATAGCTATAGCTCCCATATATATTGTTCATCCGATTTGTTATTTTTGTCCTCCGCAGCCCTAATATGCACTCTGTAACAACGATATTCAGGGAAATATATCAAATACAGCTCAGAAATATTTTGCCAAATTTTATCGAGATCTGTTCCGATTTAGATATAGCTCCCATATATATTTTTATCCGATTTCAAACTAATTGTGCACCAAATGGGCAATACAAGTCCGAATTTAAAAGATACAAATGCTTCGGCATATTTAGTCCTTTGAACTTTAAATTATAATTATAATCATAGCGTGTATGATTGAGTTCTCCCATAAAAACTTTTAATTGTTATGCGGAGCTCTACTAAATTAGCAAAGTGGTGTTGGGTATCATAAAGTCGGCCCGTCCGACTTTAAGGCTTTCTTTACTGGTTAAATATGCAATATGTACATACATATATTATTACTATATAGTATTACATATAGATGAATTTGTTGTTTTGTTCTAAACTGTTATTTTTTAAATAAAATGTGAAACAAATTGTGCCACCATTTAAAATGATATGTGCCACTTTTTTCAAGAAATGATACTTTTTGTGATACTTTTTGAAAATTCCCAGCGGTCACACTGGCTGGAAGATGAGAACACATTTAAACAAACAAAAATGACCGAAGAAGCGTTATGGGGTTTATTTCAAAAAGTGGACCTGCTTCTTTCATATGACAATAAATTGTCAAATGAGAACACAAAATGCAAAATACATTGGGACTGCAATCAGTCAAATACTGACTATAAAGAACGCAAAATAGAAATTCTACCTAAACATTCAAGATACCTTTAATCGCTTTGGCAGGTCGTGATATGGGTCATAACCCCTGATAACGGAACAACCCGATTTCAAGTATATTCTACATTTTAACCATATTTTTCGTACTAATTTTAGCTTATGTTGATAATTTAAGAAGAAACCATCTTTGCAAAAAAAATATAAAAAAATATCACGTTTTGGTATCACCATTTAAGGTATTTTCGGGGTGTTGGCCACTTTTTTCATTTTTTGGCCCTTATTTGACATCTTTGTTTCTAAGAGGGAAGAAAACCTCTTCTTATCAAATTTTTGTTTTTCGGAAAAGTGCACATCTTAGTCTTGAGGCTACCTGGGGTAAAAAAACCTGGGGTAGAAAATCTTCTTACAGATAATTATCCTCATAGGAATTTATTTAAGTATAGTCCCCACATTAGTATACCCCCAAGTCCACTTTCCCAACCAATGTGTGGTCAGAAAAGAAAATTTTGTATTCTATTGAATTTGTGACCCAAGAGAATATTGGTTGGGAACGGAGATTTGGGATGCACGTCTATATGAAATAAACTCTGAATTGCAATCTGGGACTCATTCAGTCGAAAATTGTGGCAGAAACATGAAAAAAAATACGAAATTATAAAGTAACTTTATTGGATCTCGGCCGCACAATTTAAGTGACAAACAATTAATGACCATCTTACGGTAATCGGAGCAAAAGAGTAATTTTTTTGGCTATTCTGACAACATTCTGCCTTCAAGTATGAGGTGGACAAAACTGAATACCACGCAGTACGGGATTTTAAATGTTGGAAATACAAATTTCAAATTATAGCTCATTTGAATGCTTTTTACAATATCAAAAATTGAGCTGAATTTTCACATGGGGCTATTATAGATGTTTTTTTATTATATAGGTCTTTAACACCCAAATTAAAGCCTATAGCTGAAAAATAAGATCAGGCTATTCAAAATATTTAAAACCGACGGTAATTATAATTTTTGCCATGAATATTAATTTATATATAGTCATGGAGTCATTACTCATAATCAAGTCATTACTTATAATCAAAATTGGAGTAATTATAATGGCGTCATTACTTATAATCAAAATTGTGCCGCCTGCGTAAGTCAGATATGTGATTTATTACGCTTTAAAGACTAAAAGTACGGGCCGGCAACGCGGCCGGTTAGGTTTTTAAAGAAAAAAATATTGACCACGCCTACTCTTACGCCCACTATTTCGATTTATCTAAAATCCTTATATTTCCCAAATAAACAAGATATTGGTTTAAAAATTATTACACGAGATACTGTTGACCTTCACTTCAATCCTAAGTATTTGTTTGGGGGTTGAGGAACTGACCACACATACTTTTTAATCTATCTATATATAAATGAAAGTTGTGTTAGTTACTACGCTTATAACTTAAGAACCGCTGAACTGATTTTAATGATTCATACAAATTCGGAATTGTCTCTTATCCGAAAAGGATAATATCCAAAAAAATCGCGTAAAAATGTGATATGTTAACATTTTCATTTTGACTTTTGAAATGTACAATAGTAATGTTTTATTTTGCATGATTTTTCCATTTTGACTTACTTTTTTCTAATGTACATTTGTAGTGTTTTTTATTTTTTATTTTTGAATTCGAATATTAATACCAATTTATTTAATTGACTTGATTTCTTGAGAACTGAAATTGATGGCGGGTTACATGGAAGTGTAGTACCGAATTATGTGGTGGCGAAACGGAATAGATGATACCGAAATAATGTGATGCGGTCGCACCAAAGTTAAAAGATAATTACTCTTTCAAAATCGTTAAAAAAATCACGAAAAAAGAAATCTCATTGCAACAATTCTCAAAACGGGAAAATATCGAAAAAATTTTCCAATAAAATTGAATTTTAAAATAAAAGTACATTCTATTGACAAACTTTGTAAGGATCTTTAAACAGTTGCTGTAAAAAATCAACGAACAAGTTGAAGATTTTTTCTATTTGTTATTCTTCTTTTGTAAATTTTTTTCAATTTGTAAAATCATATTGAATTCAGTGGATTTTTTGTGAACAAAATAAAGAATAATTTTTCACCAAAAAATGAAATAAGTGAGAAATACGATGGTAACTGACATCTACCTTTCAACTCCAGGGCCTACATCGTGCTTCAGCTGGAAGATGCGCAGACATTTAAACAAACAAAAATGACCGAAAAAGACTAATGGGGCTTATTTCAAAGAGTGGCCCTGCTTCTTTCATGTGGCAATAATCCGTCCAATGAGAGCTCAAAATGCAAAAAATTTTGGGAGTACAATCAGTAAAATACCAAATATAAAGGGTGCAAAATAGTAGAGCGAACGGGAAAGAAAAAGATTTCTATCTTTCCAAAAATTCTTCCTGAACATTTAAGATACCTTAAATCGCTTTTACAGGTCATGATATCGATCATAAATAACCATCGTATGATTTAAGCCATTTTTGGAGTCTTCGCCACTTTCTTCTATTTTTGGCCCTTATTTGGCATCTTTGTTTCTAAGGGGGGTAGAGAACCTCTTCGCATAAAATCTTCGGAGTAGGGCCCATATTGGTCTTGACCACTAAAAAATTGTATTTATGCTACCCTGGGCTAAGGAACCATCGTACAGATAATTGCCACATAGAAATTTATTCATGTAAAGTCCCCACATTGGAGTATCCCCAAGTCCACTTTCACATCTAATGTGTGGTCAGAAAAGAAAAATTTGTATTCTATTGAATTTGTAACCCCCAAGAGAATATTGGTTGGGAACGTAGATTTGGGTTATACATCTATATGAAATAAATTGTGAAAACATGAACAAATTACAAATATGTGAAAGTAGCACAGGACCGAATATTTGTTGAATCGTCATTGAATTATACAATGATGAAAAATATGGACTTTATGGGGTCTCCAATTTACAATTTAAATGACAAATAAAATTAGTTCCCATCTTAGGGTAATGGGTGTAAAATAGTAATTATATTTGACTATTCTGAAATCAGTCTGCCCTCAATTATGAGGTGGATAAAACTATTTTTACTTATTTAAATCACGTGATTTTTTTTCAGTTTGACATGCTATGTTGTTCTGCTATATTTTCGATTTGGCCTCTATTTGTCATCCTGGATTATAAGGGGTGAAGAAAGTTTTCAATGTAGGTCGATGTTTCGCATTTTACCATATTTCAAAGGATTTGGGGGTGTGTATTTGGGGGTGAAAATCTTACACAAAAATTTCAACATATCTACAAATTTTAGATTTTTCTCCATGTAATAGTACCCCCTCAAGTCCACCTTTTGGCGGACAAACAGACCGACATGGTTAGGGGGACTTATGAGGACTCTAATGCACAATCTGAGGTGCTAATGGGTTTAAACAATTAATTAACTTTGGCTATTCTTAAATCAATTAGCCCTCAATTATGAGGTGTACAAAGTACAGTAAATTCCAAATTACTGCTCATTTGACTAAAAATTAAAAACTAATAGACCAGTACGTGAACATTTATAACATTCATATCTTTAAATAATTATGCTTTGACAAATATGCATAATAGACAAAAACTACGGGCCGGCAACGCGGACCGGGCCAGCTAGTTACTTATAATTAAAGAATTACTTTATTCATCAATCGGAGTGTGTAGTTCAGTTAAAAGTTAAAAGTCAATTTCAAAAGTAGATTGCAGACAGCATTGAAATAAAAATATTTTTTTTAAGATTTCAAAAGCAATAGCTATATAAAAAATTAATTCTTTCAAAGTTATTCATAAGAACCTACCGAATCGAATATTAAATTGCGATATTTGTGTTTTTAAGTTTTTCTTTACATCGTGATGAAGGGAATTAAAAGTTCCGTTCCCAAAAACCTCAAAAGTTTCATTATATTTTCTTAGTTAGAAGAAATTCCAAATGGAATCCCCGACTTGGTTTGATCAAACAGTTCTTTGGAGTAAATTTTTTATAGAATAAGAAGGTACGAGTATATCGAAAATGTTTTCGCATTGCTTAGTTTGACATTGTTTTTTGTGTAATGCGAGCATGATCATTTGCCAATTGTGAATAACGGCTTGATGCACGTTAACGTTTTTAAAAAAATTAATATAAATCATAAAACATTAAGAATCAGTAAAGAAAAGTCAAAAGTCGGGCGGGACCGACTATATGATACCCTACACCACTATGCATATTTAGTATAGCTCCCGTAACAAAATAATTTATTTCAAGTAGATCATATCACCTATCAACATTTGGCTTTAGAGCAGTTATAGTTTGCTATAGAGTGCATGATATCACTTGGAGAAGGATTATATTAAAAAATGTATATTGGAGCCCAATTGCAAAAGATAGAAACGTACGTCCCCAAATGCACTCCATTTGGGCTGATATTAGCTATTTGGTGCACAATAAACCTGAAATCGGATTAAGTATATATGGGACCTATATCCAAATCTGAACAGATCTTGACACAATTTAGCAGAGGTATTTCCGAGCTTTATAAGATATCTGGTACCATATATCATTGTTGTCGAATACATATTACAAATGTGAGGGGCCTAAACACCATCTGAACTGGTTTTCTCTAAATTTGATGTACTTTCTTCAAGACTGAATTCGGTCGGATGCACCAAAATTCAGGACTTTCTGGCATATATTGGCCATTTGGTGCACAATTAACCCGAAATCTGAACCGATTTTGATAAAATTTGGCAGAGGTATTTCCGAGCTCTATAAGGTATAAGGGAGCTATATCTAAATTTGATCCGATTATCACCAATTTTAGTAAGGCTCGTCCTTGGGCCAAACAAATATTGTTTGCAAGTTTTCATCTCAATTCGAGAAAAAATGCGACCTGTATACCAGCCTATATTCGGTATTCTGATGGTTTTCCCCAATTTTTTTTTTTTCAATGAAATTTCCTAACATTTTATATTTGACATGTTGACTCTGGTGGAGGGTATCAATATTTCTGTTCGGTCGAACGTTTTGAACTTGTTTTCATTTAACATTATTTCTAAACAGTTTTCACTTCAGATTTTCGTAGAACAAGAATTGAGTCCCCTGGCCACTTATCCTTATTCGTGTTTTTCGTGTTTTTATTTTTTGAAACAACATTTACTTGGTACTTTTAGAGGTGCGTCAGCCGTAAGCATCGCAATAAGTATATTCAATTACAGGACTTGACGAAATAGATACTAGCAGGTGAATACAGCTTCAGGTTCTTCTTGGTTTTTTGAATTTTGTGGTTATTGGAAACCCATTGGGAGAAAAACTAGCAATCAATCAACGTATGTAATTGAGTATGGCGTTATTTCACTGCGAACATAATCTCACTAAAATATTGATATTTAATGAAGTAAGTAAACCGTAGTTGTGCTCGGCGATCGTTAGCAATAATGTTTACTTATTTTATTTATTTATTTTCATTTTTCGCCTTGGTTTTCACAATGAGAATTTATCTCAGGCGCGACGCGTATTTCGGTGTTTGAGAGATCGCCATATCATTTAACGCTCGGAGGAAATTTTCTGCTGTTTAATTGTCTTATTTACACCTTTAATATAAAATTTATTTTTTGTTTTTTTTTTTTAGAAAGTGCGCAAGGTGAACACATTTAAATTTTTATTCTGCTCACAGCCGATTCTTAACATAATCACTAATGTATATATCACATCCATAGACACTGTTGGGCGATAATGTGTGTTTTTGTCCGCGAGTAGTTGGCCCTGATCGCGAAGTTGTTGTTAGACCTAATTCGACAAATACGAAATGCAACAGCATTCACGACCAGATGCAGCAATATCCCAAACCAGTTGACAGCGCGCGACTGTCACAGCTTGCAACTGGCTATAGATCGATGTTTTGTCCTCGTTGTTGTTGTTTTATTTATTTTTTGATGTTTTATTACAGACTGTGCAACAAAATGTTCTTCTTTGAAGTGACGCAATCTCACTGATATTCGGTTAACAAAGCGCGTAGCAGAGATTACATTAATCAACCACACGCACACATGTATATTCGGGTATGTACGGTGCACAGCGTATGTGTGCCGCTAGAACTGTTTTAGTAGTTTACCTCACTTTTTATATGAACGAATTTTTCACTTTTTTTGGTATTTTCATGGGTACGTGCCTAATTGTGCCCGATTATCGTTCAACCGTGAGTAGGGAAATTGTAAAAATAAGCCATATATACATATGTGAACTGATGTATGCACCTATATCTTTATTAACGGTTGTCTGTTTTTGGTAAATCTTGAATGGACTGCAGGAATTGTATATGTACCCATGTGTGTGAATGTCGAGACAGAAATGTGGGATGTATGACAATTAGGGCTTTTAACACTTTTATCGCGCTACAATTGAAGAAATTTGTATTTACGTTGTACTCGAGATTTGTTAGTGTCTGTCCTCGAAGCTAACTAACCGACACAGAGAGCTCAACGAACGACGTTCAACCGTATCCGCGATACCGTACCGAATTCACTAAACAACGATAATTAACTGAACTCGGAGCACAGCTGTCACAATATATCGGGCCGTAAAAGCGTCATACCCCTTAAGTTGTTCTCCCCATTCAAGCAGACACTCGCAATCAACCGTATGTTGCCAAAGAACTGAGATACCTATAGAAGAAGAAAACCAGTATCTCGGCGTTTGGGTAGTTAGCAAGAGTCAAGAGCACACAATCGACCATACGAGCCGTATGAACAAGATACAAAGCGTAGCACATTCAAATGAATGAACCAAAGTTCTGCGAGTTCGCGGGCTAACAGCCTTATTGCTCTTTCTGTGTATCTCAAGATAAGAGCATAGATGCTAGATTTTTATCAGTATTTTTGCACTCAACCACCAAATGTGAGGCACACATTTTTATTTTTTGATTTACATTGTTCCAAAATATTCGTCAATTCCGTACTCTTTTTATATAACAATAGTCCAATATTCGTAACAGTTAAAATTTAATCTTATTGCAACATATTCATGAGATAACCATCAAAACACATTTCGAATCGGATTAATAACCCATTGTGCTCGAAGTAAGTAGTTATTCGTTGACCACAAAACAAACGACAAATAAGTACATATATATATATATATATATATATATATATATATATATATATATATATATATATATATATATATATATATATATATATATATATATATATATATATATATATATATATATATATATATATATATATATATATATATATATATATATATATATATATAATCTCACTGATATAACGATACCTCCCGATATTCGGTATTTTGATGATTTTAGCGACATTATTCACCGGAATTGTTTCAAATTTGGTATTCGAAGTTCTTAATGGATACTACAGCCTATGACAGAAAATTGTTTATTCAGGTCCACGTATTCGCTTAACAAATATATTTTGATGATTTTAGCTACATTATTCACCGGAATTGTTTAAAATTTGGCATATGATGTTGGTAATAGATACTACAGCCTATGACTGAAAATTGTCTGTGCAGGTCCTTGCTTTGGTATAGCCCCCATATAATGGTACCTCCCTATTTTCAGTATTTTGATGGTTTTAGCGACATTATTCACCGGAATTGTTTCAAATTTGGACGTAGGGACGAACATTTACAAAAAGATATATCCAAATCGGTCCAGCCGTTCTGAAATGATTCAATTACAAACGAACAACAATTGATTTGTATATATATAGATTAAATAGTAGGCGTGGTCAGTTCCTCGGTCCCCAAATAAACACTTTAAAATGTCGGGAGAGTCAACAGTATCTCGTGCAATAATTTTTAAACCGATATTTTCATTATTTTACAAATATAAGGATTTTAGATAAATCAAGTGAAAGTAGGCGCGGTCAATATTTTTTCTTTAAAAACCTAACTCGGGGTATGACGAATGTTTGTACAAAATATTATTTAAATCGATCCAGCCGTTCTCAGCTGATTCCATTACCGACGAACAACAATAGACTTTTATATATATATAGATTAAAAAAAAGAAAAAACCTTCAACTTGTTCGCTGATTTTTTTACCGCAAATGTTTGATGGTCCTTACGAAGTTTGTCAATATAATGTTGTTGAAATTTTGAAATTCGATTCCATTAATTTGTTTTTCATTTTTTCCCGATTTTATAATTTTTGCAATGAGATTACCTTTTTCGTGATTTTCTAGTGTTTTAAAAAGTAATTAAAATATTGATTTTTTGGTTCATAGCCTATTATCTTCTGAAATGATATTATTCGTATAATTCCACTTTCCCAATAAACTTAAATGACTTACTTTTTTCTAATGTACATTTGTAGTGTTTTTTGTATTTTATATTTGAATTCGAATATTAATACCAATTTATTTAATTGACTTGATTTCTGGAGAACTGAAATTGATGTCGGGTTACATGGAAGTGTAGTACCGAATTATGTGGTGCCGAAACGGAATAGATGATATCGAAATAATGTTGCGCGGTCACGCCAAAGTTAAAAGATAATGATTTTTTCAAAATCGCTAAAAAATTACGGAAAAGAGATCTCATTGCAAAATCTTTTAAATCGGGAAAAAATCGAAAAAAATGTCAATGGAATCGAATTTTAAAATAATCAATAATTCTATTGACAAACTTTGTAAGGACCTTTAAACATTTGATGTAAAAAATCAGCGAACAAGTTGAAGATTTTTTAAATTTTTTATTCTTCCTTTGTCATTTTTTTCAATTTGTATTATCATATTGAATTCAGTGGATTTTTTGTGAACAAAATAAAGAATAATTTTTCACTATATAAAATTTTTCACCAAAAAAATGAAATAAGTGCGAAACTCCAGGGCCGACATCGTGGTTCAGCTGGAAGATACGAACACATTTAAACAAACAAAAATGACCGAAAAGCCTAATGGGGCTCATTTCATGGACCTACTTATTTCATGTGTCAATAATCCGTCCAATAAGAGCTCAAAATGCAAAATTCTTTGGGAGTAAAATCAGTAAAATACCAAATTTAAAGGGTGCAAAATAGTAGAACGAATGGGACTTTTAGTGAGAAGAGGAAATTCTTCCCGATTTCACATTTATATAACCATCGTATGATTTGAGCTATTTTTGGCGTCTTGGTCACTTTTTTCATTTTTTTATTTATGCTACCCTGGTGTAGGGAACCATCATACAGATAATTGCCACATACGAATTTTTGAATTTCATTGGAATCGGTCATATATATCGTGTTTGGTGCATAGCATGTATGAAATCGGCCGAAATATATATGTTAGCTATACCCAAACCTTAACTGATTTCAATATAATTTGGCAATTTTTTCCTGGTGCCAGATTTCGTCTCTCTCGTTTTGGGTGCATCAAATATGTGAAATCGGCCGAAAATAGGTATGGGAGCTATAATCAAAGCTGAGCGAATTTGAATATAATTTGTCAAATTTTTTTTTGTACCAAATTTAGTCACTAATGCCGAATTTCATTAGAATCGGAAATATGTATCGTGTTTTGTGCATCAAATATGTGAAATCGGCGGAAACTCTATAAGGGAGCTATATCCAAATCTGAACCGATTTTAATATAATTTGACTAATTTATTTTCTAATCAAAATCCCGTCACACATTCCCAATTTCATTGAAATCGAACAACATATCGTGTTTGGTGCATCAAATAAACGAAATCGGTTGAAGATATATATTCATTTTTGCTTCCAATTTCGTTACTTATTTAAAATTTCATTAAAAGTGGACATACATATCGTGTTTGGTGCACCAAATACATGAAATCGGCCAAAAATGTATATTGGATCTATATCCAAATCTGAACCGATTTCAATATATTTTGATAAATTTATTTTCGGATCAAATCCCGTTAAACATTCCAAATTTCATTGGAATCGAACATTCATATCGTGTTTGAGGCATCAAATGAACGAAATCGGTCGAAAATATATATGGAACCGATTTCAATATAATTTGGCAATTTTTTTGTGGTACCAAATTTCGTGTCTCTTTCTTAATTTCATAGAAATCGGACATATATATCGAGTGGGGTGCATGAAATATGTAAAATCGATCGGAAATATATATAGGAGCTATATCCAAATCTGAACCGATTTTAATATAATTTGACAACTTTATTTTCTGATCAAGTCCCGTCACACTTTCCAAATTTCATTGGAAACGAACATACATATCCTGCTTGGTGCATCAAATAAACAAAGTTGGCCGCGAATATATATGTGAGCTATATACAAATTGAAACCGATTTCAATATAATATGACAAATGTATGTTCGTTTTAAATTTCGTTACACTTTCTAAGTTTCATTGAAATTAGAGATACATTGCGTGTTTGGTGCATCAAATACATGAAATTGTCCAAATATATGTACGGGAGCTATATCCAAATCTGAACCGATTTAAATATAATTTGGCAAAATTATTTTTGTACCAAATTCAGTTACGCATTCCAAATTTGGAGGGTGTATCTGTAATGGATCAATAGATATGTGCATATAAAATCTAAATTTTTGAGAGGTACCTCCGATTCTGATGCCATATCTCCAGGTCCAAGTGGAATTTCAAAAATTATAAAGTCTATGTTACTTTTTGGCGATGTTGTAGTATACTTGGAAATTTTCAGTCCATAAATTACAAACAAACATACAAAGATTTCCCTCTTTCATATATATGGCTGAAATTTTTTCAATTTGAATTTGAAGTACTATGCATTTTCTGACTAGAATTGATATCTAGCTTTCCAACACCAAGACCTACACCGTGTTCCAGTTGGACCATATTCAAAGCATCAAAAATGGACGACACAGCAAATATCCGTCCGAAGAGAACTCAAATACAGAATTCATTGGAACTACAATCCGTGAAATACCGAATATCAAATGGGACAAAAAGAAGACTAAATTGAATATGTGATTGCAAAAGGATTTATTTCCTCAGACAATTCTTTCGAACCCTTCAATACCTTAAATACGGTACCTACCGTTATACGGGGGCATATGCGGAAATTGTGACAGAAACTTTCAAAATGACGAATGTTAGAATGTAGCCGATCGGCACCGATGTACACCATATTTAATATTTACCATTCGAGGAATAATTCAACCGCATGCACAAACTTTCAGAGATGTGTTTTGAATAATGCGGACAAACAGCAGATTCAATCGTCATAAAATTTTACTCTGATTAAAAATATACTCCAACGAACAATTTGACAAAACAATAAACCCCCATCTTAGAGTAAAGAGGAATTAAGTTTGACAGATCAGGACAAAACGAGAATTTTCAAAACACTTAAAATCGCGAACATGCATTGACATTTTTGACATGGGTTTTTATTTATATTTAGAAATAACTAACGATTCATTAATTATAACAAAAATTATACCACCGTAGCCACATCTGTGAATTATTATGCTTTCAAACAATGGGTCGGCGATAACTTTGTAACTTTGATCGATATGGAAACAATAACGGTTTTTACTTTCTACAAATGCCGAAAGCACAGGCTTATTTATTATTATACCCTCAGCTATATGGCTAGATTTCATCATTTGATACGGCCAAAACGTGCCTAGTCGAAATAACGGTTTAAGACCCTAGGTATCTCTGGACCAAATCCGTTTCAGGACATTTGGAGTCGATCTAGCGATGTCCGTTCGTTTGTCTATCTTTCTGTCTGGCTGGTTGGTGCTCACGATAACTCTCGAAGGGAGTATACGATTTGATCCAAACTTGGTACATCGTAATATTATTGTCAAACTTAATTCGAGATCGGAGATGGGCAATATCGGCCCACTCCTTCTGGTACCTCCCCTGCAAAATGTCAACATTTTCAAAGAAAAGTTTATCTCACAGAAAGAAAAAGGATAATTCGAATTTGTTCCAACTTTGCAAATCCTAATAAATCGGTCCTAATATACCCAATATCAGTCCACTCCATCAAGTACCTCCCCCACAAATGGTCAAATTATAACTTTTATAAAGTGTGATATAAGTGTTCGATTGCCTTCAAATTACACATTACATTATTTTTATTAACCCAATGTCTGGTGTGAAAATGGGATGTATAGATCTACTAATTCTGGTACATCCCCCATAAAGGGTCAAAATTTTGTGTATGAGCTTCATATAGAACGCAAAATTAACATCTGATTCCATTCACATATGGTACATCTCAACATTTCCATAAACTCAAGATCTGTTATAAAGATGGTAAAAATCAGAATATTTTTTCTGGTATCTCCCCATGGGGTTTAAGATTTTTAAATAAAGAGAGCTTCATCTATATTTTCATTTTTCTATGGTGTTACTATTCAGAAATGGAATAATTCGAATGATTCAAATAATAAATCAATAATTCGAATTTCTTGTATTCTAAGCTAGCTGACCCGTAATTGTAATATTTAATTCACTTTTTAAGAACATACTAATCTATAAATCTAGCCCATATTAGCAGTGAGTTCAATTATAAGTAACGAACAAGTCCACAGTCGTTCAAATAGCTCGTGTTAGGACTTTCTAGTACTTAAAAGTGTACAATTTGTTCAGTTTGACAACATTCTTTAATCAAAACTTCCTTCATTGTAAATTTTTAAACTTTCAAGTTTAATATATTATTAATTTTTCTTGGCCTTTTTGGAAAGAATGGTAAGAAAATGCTTACCTTTTACACTAAAAAGTCTTGGTAAAACCATTGCACAAAGGACCTACATCCATTTTTTCTGGCTGGAAATGAAGCGAGGCACCTCATTTTGTAACCATTCTTGGGTGGCGCGTGCTGAGTGCGATGGTGCTGAGTCCTGTTTGAATGTCCAAGGTGTGCGGCCAAAATGTTTGCGTGCCCAAGGCTTTAATACACCCTCCAGAATATTTTCGCGACAATATTCGGCATTTATTCTGATGCCACGGTCAATTAATACGAGCGGAGAGAGACCATCGGCTGTTATGGCGACCCACACCATCATCATGGCCGGCGCTTGAGTCCTGGTGGCCAACCGAAGGTGTACATTTGATGAGATGTCCTCTTTGGCAAGTAACCGCGATCATTTTGTTTGTTTACAAACTGCTGGACAACGAATGTTGTCACGCGGCCACGCGAAGCAACTCTTTAACTCTTTTGAATCTATTTTCTTTCCGTTGCGGTGTAAGCCCTTGCACTTTTTGAAATTTCAATGGTTTTACCCCGAGCTCATTTTTCAATATTTGCCAAATACGATATGTTCAGCTCACGAGCCATTTTTCGGGTTTCGATCAAGTCGCTTCTTTACTTTTCGAACCATTTCTGCTGATGTTGCTGTTTTCTTCCGTCCACTTCATTGACGTTGGGCTACGCTACCAGTATCATGGTAACGGGCGATGGTACGAGACACAAAAGATTTATTCACATTTAAATACTGGAGTGCTCTAACGATAGCCACTTGTGATTTTCCATCTAAATATAAATCACACTATCACGCTCGAATTCCATCACGAATAACTTTTCTTGTGAAAGATTTTTACCAAAATGCTTTTGTACGCTTCTAAACAACATTATGAGCCGTCATTGAAATAATTTTAACAGTTGTCGGACGAGTGGTTTAGAAATGTCTGAAGTTGGTTGCAGTTATTTCATCTCACCCTGTATGTATTCTTAATCGGTGCAAAATTGTAGGTCTGTTAAACATTGTTCATCCGTCGGCCCGTCCGTTAAAGTCAAGTTTTGACTGTACTTTAACTCAGAATTTTACTTTAGGATTTAAAATGCTTGTTTTCATAGTAGTAATAAATCTAGCGATTATGTCTAAACCATGCTTTTACTTCAAACAAAAGTTACAGATTAGACGAAACATCACTTAAGTCGCTAAGATGACAGTGTGATTACCACAGACACACTGTAGAAAAGGCCGAATAATACTGCGGCAATCAAGCATAAAAGTTTGTCAGCAAATATTTTCATACTGAAAAAATAAAATAATTCCAAATGAACCTCAATATATTGTACAAACAGACTTTACTATTTTTAAGAGGATATTCTTGTGAACACGTTTATTAATAGACCATTAATAAAAGGTGCTAATTACAGAGGAAATAAACATTTTAGAACCGGGCCATAATTATTTTGTTGCCAAACTTTTATTGGTAATACTACGGCAAAAAAAAGAAAAAACTAGCAAAAATGTCAAAACAAGGCGTCAATCCCTCAAAATCAACATTTAAGTCAAGCAGAAGCTGACAATCATGCTACTAGTTTTTAACCGGCCAAATTATTGTAATTATTTGTAATTATTTTTATTATTGTTTGGAGATTAAAAAAGGCGTGGAAGTAAAAAATTGTAAAAATAGTACAAAATGGAACTACTAATATAAATAGAGTTGCTTCCACTAGATGAAGTACAATATCCATAAGCGTATAAAGAAAATGTTTAGCCACTCTCACAGTGTTAGCATTTTCACATTTTGTGCAAGTATGATAAGTAGAGGCCTGAATATGTAAAATATTTTTTTCTCGCGTGTATATATTTCAGGGCTGATTTGAACGAGGTCACCTTTTGTTTTATTACAGGTTTACCTAAAAATCGGCGTGGCATACTTAAAACATTAACTCCACGCTGTGGTAAAATGATGGCTAGAGATTTCAAAGAAAATATTTTACTGCATAGAAAGAGAAAGGATCATCCAATTTTGCTTCAACTTTGCAACTATCAATATTTGCATACGTGCTCGGTCAGGTGAGAAAATGAACAATATCGGTCTACTCCATCAAGTACCTCTCCCACAAAGGGTCAACATTTTTAATAATTACTAGCTGGCCCGGTCCGCGTTGCCGGCCCGTAGTTTTTGTCTGTTATGCATATTTGTCAAAGCATAATTATTTAAAGATATGAATGTTATAAATGTTCACGTACTGATCGATTAGTTTTTAATTTTTAGTCAAATGAGCAGTAATTTGGAATTTACTGTACTTTGTACACCTCATAATTGAATGATTTAAGCATAGCCAAAGTTAATTACTTTTTTAGATTGTGCATTAGAGTCCTCATAAGTCCCCCTAACCATGTCGGTCTGTTTGTCCGCCAAAAGGTGGACTTGAGGGGGTACTATTACATGGAGAAAATTCTAAAATTTGTAGATATGTTGAAATTTTTGTGTAAGATTTTCACCCCCAAATCCTTTTAAATATGGTAAAATGCGAAACATCGACCTACATTGAAAACTTTCTTCACCCCTTATAATCCAGGATGACAAATAGAGGCCAAATCGAAAATATAGCAGAACAACATAGCATGTCAAACTGAAAAAAATCACGTGATTTAAATAAGTAAAAATAGTTTTATCCACCTCATAATTGAGGGCAGACTGATTTCAGAATAGTCAAATATAATTACTATTTTACACCCATTACCCTAAGATGGGAACTAATTTTATTTGTCATTTAAATTGTAAATTGGAGACCCCATAAAGTCCATATTTTTCATCATTGTATAATTCAATGACGATTCAACAAATATTCGGTCCTGTGCTACTTTCACATATTTGTAATTTGTTCATGTTTTCACAATTTATTTCATATAGATGTATAACCCAAATCTACGTTCCCAACCAATATTCTCTTGGGGGTTACAAATTCAATAGAATACAAATTTTTCTTTTCTGACCACACATTAGATGTGAAAGTGGACTTGGGGATACTCCAATGTGGGGACTTTACATGAATAAATTTCTATGTGGCAATTATCTGTACGATGGTTCCTTAGCCCAGGGTAGCATAAATACAATTTTTTAGTGGTCAAGACCAATATGGGCCCTACTCCGAAGATTTTATGCGAAGAGGTTCTCTACCCCCCTTAGAAACAAAGATGCCAAATAAGGGCCAAAAATAGAAGAAAGTGGCGAAGACTCCAAAAATGGCTTAAATCATACGATGGTTATTTATGATCGATATCATGACCTGTAAAAGCGATTTAAGGTATCTTAAATGTTCAGGAAGAATTTTTGGAAAGATAGAAATCTTTTTCTTTCCCGTTCGCTCTACTATTTTGCACCCTTTATATTTGGTATTTTACTGATTGTACTCCCAAAATTTTTTGCATTTTGAGCTCTCATTGGACGGATTATTGCCACATGAAAGAAGCAGGGCCACTCTTTGAAATAAGCCCCATTAGTCTTTTTCGGTCATTTTTGTTTGTTTAAATGTCTGCGCATCTTCCAGCTGAAGCACGATGTAGGCCCTGGAGTTGAAAGGTAGATGTCAGTTACCATCGTATTTCTCACTTATTTCATTTTTTGGTGAAAAATTATTCTTTATTTTGTTCACAAAAAATCCACTGAATTCAATATAATTTTACAAATTGAAAAAAATTTACAAAAGAAGAATAACAAATAGAAAAAATCTTCAACTTGTTCGTTGATTTTTTACAGCAACTGTTTAAAGATCCTTACAAAGTTTGTCAATAGAATGTACTTTTATTTTAAAATTCAATTTTATTGGAAAATTTTTTCGATATTTTCCCGTTTTGAGAATTGTTGCAATGAGATTTCTTTTTTCGTGATTTTTTTTAACGATTTTGAAAAAGTAATTATCTTTTAACTTTGGTGCGACCGCATCACATTATTTCGGTATCATCTATTCCGTTTCGCCACCACATAATTCGGTACTACACTTCCATGTAACCCGCCATCAATTTCAGTTCTCAAGAAATCAAGTCAATTAAATAAATTGGTATTAATATTCGAATTCAAAAATAAAAAATAAAAAACACTACAAATGTACATTAGAAAAAAGTAAGTCAAAATGGAAAAATCATGCAAAATAAAACATTACTATTGTACATTTCAAAAGTCAAAATGAAAATGTTAACATATCACATTTTTACGCGATTTGTTTGGATATTATCCTTTTCGGATAAGAGACAATTCCGAATTTGTATGAATCATTAAAATCAGTTCAGCGGTTCTTAAGTTATAAGCGTAGTAACTAACACAACTTTCATTTATATATAGATAGATTAAAAAGTATGTGTGGTCAGTTCCTCAACCCCCAAACAAATACTTAGGATTGAAGTGAAGGTCAACAGTATCTCGTGTAATAATTTTTAAACCAATATCTTGTTTATTTGGGAAATATAAGGATTTTAGATAAATCGAAATAGTGGGCGTAAGAGTAGGCGTGGTCAATATTTTTTTCTTTAAAAACCTAACCGGCCGCGTTGCCGGCCCGTACTTTTAGTCTTTAAAGCGTAATAAATCACATATCTGACTTACGCAGGCGGCACAATTTTGATTATAAGTAATGACGCCATTATAATTACTACAATTTTGATTATAAGTAATGACTTGATTATGAGTAATGACTCCATGACTATATATAAATTAATATTCATGGCAAAAATTATAATTACCGTCGGTTTTAAATATTTTGAATAGCCTGATCTTATTTTTCAGCTATAGGATTTAATTTGGGTGTTAAATACCTATATAATAAAAAACATCTATAATAGCCCCATGTGAAAATTCAGCTCAATTTTTGATATTGTAAAAAGCATTCAAATGAGCTATAATTTGAAATTTGTATTTCCAACATTTAAAATCCCGTACTGCGTGGTATTCAGTTTTGTCCACCTCATACTTGAAGGCAGAATGTTGTCAGAATAGCCAAAAAAATTACTCTTTTGCTCCGATTACCGTAAGATGGGCATTAATTGTTTGTCACTTAAATTGTGCGGCCGAGATCCAATAAAGTTACTTTATAATTTCGTATTTTTTTTCATGTTTCTGCCACAATTTTCGACTGAATGAGTCCCAGATTGCAATTCAGAGTTTATTTTATATAGACGTGCATCCCAAATATCCGTTCCCAACCAATATTCTCTTGGGTCACAAATTCAATAGAATACAAAATTTTCTTTTCTGACCACACATTGGTTGGGAAAGTGAACTTGGGGGTATACTAATGTGGGGACTATACTTAAATAAATTCCTATGAGGATAATTATCTGTAAGAAGATTTTCTACCCCAGGTTTTTTTACCCCAGGTAGCCTCAAGACTAAGATGTGCACTTTTCCGAAAAACAAAAATTTGATAAGAAGAGGTTTTCTTCCCTCTTAGAAACAAAGATGTCAAATAAGGGCCAAAAAATGAAAAAAGTGGCCAACACCCCGAAAATACCTTAAATGGTGATACCAAAACGTGATATTTTTTTATATTTTTTTTGCAAAGATGGTTTCTTCTTAAATTATCAACATAAGCTAAAATTAGTACGAAAAATATGGTTAAAATGTAGAATATACTTGAAATCGGGTTGTTCCGTTATCAGGAGTTATGACCCATATCACGACCTGCCAAAGCGATTAAAGGTATCTTGAATGTTTAGGTAGAATTTCTATTTTGCGTTCTTTATAGTCGGTATTTGACTGATTGCAGTCCCAATGTATTTTGCATTTTGTGTTCTCATTTGACAATTTATTGTCATATGAAAGAAGCAGGTCCACTTTTTGAAATAAACCCCATAACGCTTCTTCGGTCATTTTTGTTTGTTTAAATGTGTTCTCATCTTCCAGCTGAAGCACGATATAGGTCCTGGAGTAGAAAGCATTTAACATCGTATTGCGCCCTCATTTCTTTTTAATATTATTCCTTCAGAATTCAAGCAAATAAAAAAATGTACACTTCAATATAGAAAAAAGAGAAAGAATCTTCAACCGGTTCGCTAATTTTTTTGCGGCAAATTTTTAAAGGTGATTACGAAGTTTGTCGGTATTTTGAAATTCGATTCCATTGAAAAATTGTCGATTTTCCCCGATTCTAGAATGTTCATATAAAGCGACAACGGATAAAATTGTTATTTATAGAATTTATGTATTTATTGGGTATTACGAATAAATACATAAAGTCTATAAATAACAGTTTTACCCGTTGTGGCTTTATATTACCCAAAAAAACCTACACATCATATTAGAATTCAAAAAAGGAAAAAAACACTACAAATGTACATTCGAAAATAGTAAGTCAAAATGGAAAAAAATATGCAATATAAAACATTACTATTGTACATTTTAAAAGTCAAAATGAAAATGTTCAAATTTCACATTTTTACGCGATTTTTTTGGATTTTATTCTTTTCTACCAAGAGGCAATTCCGAATATGTCTAAATCGTTAAAATCAGACCTGCGGTCTTTATGTTATAAGAGTAGTAACTAACACAACTTTATTTTACATATAGAGAGATAGATTTAAAAGTAGGCGCGTTCCTCAGCCCCTAAATAGGTACATAGCGTTGGATGGAAAGCCAACAGCATCTCGTGTAATAATTCTCAAACCGATATCTTCACTATTTTGGCAAATATAAAGATTTTAGATAAATCGTAATAGTGGGCGTAAAAGGAGGCGTGGTCAATATTTTTTTCTTTAAAAACCTAACTCGGGGTATAACGAACGTTTGTACAAAAAATTATGCAAATCGGTCCAGCCGTTTTCAACTCATTCCGTTACCAACAAACAACAATTGATTTTTATATATATAGATAACTCTTATAAAATATGATGTAAGAGTCCGATTGTCTTCAAATCACAATATTTTATTAACCCAAGGTCTAGGGTGAAGTTGGAATACATCAAAACGATCATATAATCTGAAATAAACATTATATTCTCTTCATATTTCACATATCTCATTATTAATACTAACACAAGATCTGTTGTGAAGATGGAATATATTGGTCCACTCCTTTTGAATATCCATGAAGCTCATAAAACGCCAAGTTAAAATCAGACTTGGTACATCTCAATATTTTCATCTACATAATATCTGTTATGAATATGGTAGAGATCGGATCATTTCTTCTGTTACCCCCTCCAAAGAGGGTTCAAATTTAAAAAAAAAAACGCTTAAAGAGAGCGAATTAAGCTTCCAACTCTCTCCAAATTTCACACACATAAACAGTATGTACCGTAGTACCGTTCCGAGGTGGAGTAGATAATGTACCGTACCGGAGATGTTTGATGTTTTTGATAATGCAAAAATTACTAGTATAATTCAATATTATGAAAATAAAAGCTGAATTTATATTATTTGTCATTTGTGTTTAGATTGGTTGCGAAATTGAAGAAAGTAGAAAAATATTAGAATAGGTAGAAAAAATAAAAAAGGACCAAATCTGAAGAGATAACTTGTATTTAACCATTGAAAATTTAAATCTTTAATTTTCCGCGAAAATGGTATTTTAGTGGTTGCGTTGTAATGGGTTATTATGTAAATAATTTACCTGTTATTTTGTGGTCCGAAAGATCAATGAATGTAGGTGTAAAAAACTAAATATTTTAGCAAGTATGGCTGAGTGTTTAAAATCAGTTTTATGATTTCGATTTTTTAATGTGCGATTTTTTAATGCTCCGATTGCGGAACACTACGTTTTTTAGTGCTCCGACTCCGGTACATTACGATTTTTTAGGGTTAAGACTGCGGTACACTACGATTTTTAGCGCTCCGACTGCGAATCACTACGATCATCGTTGTGTTCCGGTACAGTACACTAAAATATTTTTACCGTACCGGTACACTACCAATATTGGAATACTTCGGTCGACTATATATGGCACCACATGCACGTTCTAACATTTTCTAAAAATTATTACATATCTCATATCAAGTGAAGGAAATAGTCGATTTAGTAAAAACCTGGCACGTCGCAATATTTACATCATATTTATTTAGGTCCTATACCAAATGGACAATATTGGTTCATACCCTCGGAGCCCACTCCATGGAGGGTCAACAATTTGAATAATCATAACAGTAATCAAAATAACGGATATTCGGTATTCAATATTTAGATTTCGTAATGGGGTATATCCTACGACAGATCATTGTCTATTGTCTAGATCCACGTTTTCCTATAGCACAAGTGCAACAGTACATTCCGATATTCGATATGTTAATGATTTTAGCAGCATTTTCAACGGAATTGTAACAAATTTTATATTTCAAACTCGCAACGTTACGTTGCAGTTTAATGTTTTCGTAAAACTCCTATATACAGAGTGAGATGAAAAAATTGCAACCAAATTCAGACTGATGTCATTTCTAAGCCACTCGTCCGACAGCTGTTATAATTATTCCAGTGACAGCTCATTATATTGTTTATAAGCGTGCAAAAGCATTTTGGTGAGCATTTTCCAGAAAAAAGTTATTCGTGATGGAATTCAAGAGTGATAGTGTGATTTCTTTATATTTAGCTGGAAGACCACAAGTGGCTATCGTTAGAGCACTTCAGCATTTAAATGTGAATAAATCTTTTGTGTCTCGTACCATCGCTCGTTACCGTGATACTGGTTGCGTAGCCCGACGTCAAGGAAGTGGACGGAAGAAAACTGCAACATCAGCAGAACTGATTCGAAAAGTAAAGAAGCGACTTGATCGAAACCCGCGTCGCTGTGGCCGAAAAATAGCTCGGGAGCTGAACATATCGGAATATTCTATTCGGCAAATATTGAAAAATGAGCTCGGGGTAAAGCCATTGAAATTCCAAAAAGTGCAAGAACTTACACCGCAACAGAAAGAAAATAGACTCAAAAAAGCTAAAGAGTTGCTTCGCTTGGCCGAAAGTGGTGAACTGCCGAATTTGGTTTTCTTCGATGAGAAAACATTCGTTGTCCAGCAGTTTGTAGACAAACAAAATGATCGCGTTTACTTGCCAAAGAGGTCATCTCATCAAATGTACATCTTTGGTTGGCCACCAGAACTCAAGCGCCGGTGTGGGCCCCCAAGAGCCGATGGTCGCTCTCCGTTCGTATTAATCGACCGTGGAATCTGAATAAATGCCGAATATTGTCGCGAAAATACTCTGGAGGGTGTATTAAAGTCTTGGGCACGCAAACGTTTTGGCCGCAGATCTTGGGCATTCCAACACCATCGCACTCAGCACGCGCCACGCCAGAATGGTTATAAAATGAGGTTGCTCGCTTAATTTCCAGCGCACAATGGCCACCAAAATCTCCGGATACTAATCCGTTGGACTTTTGTGTCTGGAGTATTTTGGAAAGCAAGGTTGGCACTAAAAAATACCAAAGTGTCGGTCACCTCAAGCAAGCGCTTCGCCGGGAATGGGTCAAAATACCGCAGAGCAACATTCGTGCAGCGTGTGACGGTTGGCCGTTTGAAAACCATAATTCGTGCCAAAAGTGACAAATTCGAACAAATCTAAACTTATTCTAAAATGTTATGCTATTTCCGACATTTTTTGCTTTCATTCAATAAAATTTAAAAAAATGTAAAAATTATGGCGTCTCCTTTAAATTTAGTGAATAACGATTCAGATTAAGATATAGCTTTCTTATGTATTCTAGCAAGTGTCCGTTGGGCTTAATCCCATTATTGTTGTTTTTATAAAAACAATGTTTGTATATTAGTGGAGGACGATGATAATATTTACCAGGAGGTAAGGCAGGGAATACCTAGGTTTCGGAAAGAGCCACCAATCCTTATCAGTTCCCTAGCTTTTTTCTGCGATATTCTCTCCAGAAGTTATTTTAAAATGTAGGGTATCATATTGTCGGCCCAGCATGACTTTTCCATACTCGTTAAAATATGTAGGTGCAAGGATGGATCAGATGAATCTGCTAACGTAAAGACTCTATCTTGAGATAACAATACCTTGTTGTGTTTAAAAAATATTTTTCGATCCGTTGTTTCTTAGCCGCTTTAGGTTATTTTGTGCATAAATGTTATTAGTTAGCTTTTTCATGGTCGTAAAATATTTGTCGATGAAATTTAATTCACATATTGCTGAAATCTAGTTCATTTTAGCTGATTTTCCATCCAAATTTTTAAAAATACTGACATTTTTGAGCCTTGAGCTACTTGAAAATAGATTTTTTTGAAAAGGTGCAAATTTGTGCAAACTTTTTTACAAATATAATACAACACTTTATTATCTTTCACCACATGTATATTGTTTCCCAAATACATTCCAATACCAAAAACTAAATTAAAAGAAACAATAAATTCACCCAATAGAAAATTTACAGCGTTTAACAATACTTTTTATTTTCAATGGTGATCTTAAATTACATTCTTCTCCTATTTTCCACATATTTTACATTTTTTGTTGTTAATATATTGAAAACAGTTTTTGTTTTGCGCCAATAATGATATATGTAAGGTTTCATTGAGTTGAAATGTCAGGAAATGGCAAAGAGAAAATATGACATCTTTGGGAATTTTTTTTTTTCAAAGTTTTAAAAGTATTATGACCACAATTCCATTATTATTATTATTATTATTTTTTTTTTTCAAACGACTAACTTTAAAAAATGATTTTTTTTCTCGAAAACATGCCATTGGCCTCATAGTGCATTGTCAATATAATTATTTCGAGGATTTGCAAACGAAATGACAAATTCCACTCCGTACTGGGGGCAGGGTATAAAACAAAACGGGTTTTACTTGTGAGGTCAATGGCATGGGAATTTATATTAACCTACACTACACTACTGTGGTTTACTAGTGTAGGGACCAACAGTGTTGTATAAAGCAAAGTTTGATTCAACGCAACATCTGGTGGTTTACATTTCGGCCAATCGATGGAAAATGAATGCATCGAACTTGTTCCTCATGTTCGCATAATTGACGTAGCAGCAGCAGTCAAACAGATGTTCTGTATGCTGAACGAAACATGTGCATTGTGGTCGAAGAATATCGGATTTCGGATTACCTCAGTAGCTACATCTCATATATGAGTAGACATGGAACATAAATAATATGTTGGAGCAGCATATAATACATAACCCAGCACAATGTTCGATGTCAAGGAAGCTGTTCAATGATGGAGGTAAATGACTTGAATGTTCGACATTAGAATAATTCGATATTAGAATAATATTAGAAGTAGGTATACCTACATAATGATGTGTAAATGTGTAAAATCCAATTTTGTGAACGCATACAGATTAGAAACCAAAAAGATTGATTTATTGTCACTTCATTATCACTTATCCACGCACGGTCTTTTGCTTCAAAAGCCCATCACAAAATGATTCATATTATGATATAGCTCGCATATACTTAACGTGAATCATTCTGTGTTGAGCTTGAGCCTGTTGAGCGACAGCGGAATGAAAAATGAAAAGTGGTAGTGTAAGTTAAGGTGTTTCAACTAGTGGTGGCACGCGGTGTATTGGCATCGAAAATTGTGAACTGTGACTATCGTTTGTCATTCTCGGAAACGTTTGACCATTCCCATTCCTAGAAAGAGCAGCAGTAGTGGAAGTGGCATAATGTGAAATCCGTTTAGTGGCTTTTGCGTTATTGAAGAACAAACATACAAACACAATTGTGCACGATAACACAATATTATATAAAAATTCATAAATTTATTAAAAAAACAATTGTGTTGTGGCCGATGCAAAAAAAGTTTACAAATTTCAGGCAATTATATAATTATTTTTCCGAGATTAAAAATTCAACAGTTTCTTATACCATTTAAAAACAAATTTTTTACTATAACATTTGCCATTTTGACATTTTGCGCAACAGCTGATTTCTTGCTAGTGTTTCTGAATGCTGTTCCATTACTGTTTGCAATATTTGTGCGTGGGAGAGAAAATCATTTCAATACAAGTTACTCAGTAATTTTACCGGAAAAGTAATCGTTATCGTTGTCGAACATTGCATTTTATGAAGATTAAAAAAGAAAAAAAAAACAAATTTGAAGAACTATCCTTGGATTTGGACGAAAATAAGTGAACTCTAAAATGAGCTACAACAGCACCAAATAAATTTCCCTCATAAGTGACTATTGAAAAACTAATCTAGCGATATTTTCTTTAGGGATTGCATCACACAAGTCTTGTAGCGGAAAAAGAATACTACAGCCACTCGATTTCAAATCAATCATTTCATAAATCCAATGGATATTATTTGACGTATACGCTATGAACATGGCATATGAAATCAAATAAATACGTTAATCTAAACGTACTTTAAGTTCCCTTTTAGAACGATTTGATTTGCTAGGTATTAGCGATATTTCAATTGTTAATAAAATACTCGTACGATAAATCAGCACTGCTCAAGACCGGAAGAGTCGGCTAAAGAGAAGAGATAAGAGAAATTTAATATCTTGTTTTTATTTGTATTTATTGTTAAATTCTAGTAGATCTGGAACAGAGAATATATTGGAATACAATAACTAAGCAGATAATTGTGGAGCAGAGCGAAGCGCGTCGGGATTATCTTCAGCACATTGCCATACGATGTTTGCTTGCATTGCAGACTATTTCTTTTGTTATAAATTTGGGGTTTAACGACTATCGGAACAATCATCCTAAATAAATCTTTTATGCTTTTACTTACTTCCAGTGGCCCGTCGGACGACAGTGTGTGTAAAATTGCCCAATGCTGCAACAGTTACAATGGAATCTTTCTTTCCACTGCTCATCTGAAACGTAAACAAATAAAAAATTGAAATGTGTATATTAAAAATGAGTAATTTAAAATGTGTATATAAAAAAATGTTTTTGTCATAGGAGTTATTTTTAGATAACTCCTGGGGAGGATATATCTAGACAAAAATCAAGAAATTAATGAAGATTTAGAGCTCTCAATTGAGGGATTGAGGGCTTCGAAACCATAGTGTTCCCTGATTTACCCCTTGGTAAATGTTACCATCTACCTTTTTGTTTTGAAACAACAATAAAACCACGGTATTTCAAATAAAATACCAACACAGTTTTTTTTTAATTAGCAACACTGCTCTTTATTTAATAAAAATATTTGTTTAATGTTGATCTATTCCAGAACCTGCAAATCTATCAGCGTTCGAAAATAAACAGTACACAAACATAGTGTACTGTACCGGTACAGCATCACAAAAAAAATTTAGCGGTAGTATACCGGTACACTACCACTAAAAAATATTTTAGTGATACTGTACCGGAACTCAACGATGATCGTAGTGTACCGCAGTTGGAGCGCTAAAAAATCGTAGTGTACCAAATGCACCACATTAAAAAAATTATATCATAAAACTGATTTTAAACTCCTTTGCCATACTTTGTATAATACTTAGTTTTTTACACCTACATTCATTGATTTTTCGGTATCACAAAATTATTTGCAAATACCCTTTATCCTTTTTATTCTTTCTACCTATTCCCATATTTTCCTACTCTCTTCAATTTCGTAACCAATACGATTTCGTAGTGCTCTGACTGCAGTACACCAAGTTTTTTAGAGCTCCGACTGCGCTACAGTACGATTCTCGTTGTGCTCCGGTACAGTATCAATAAAATATTTTTTAAGCGTTGTGCTCCGGAACGATACATTATCTTGGGCACACAAACATTTTGGCCGCAGACCTTGGACATTCCAACAGGACTCAGCACCATTGCACTCAGCACGCATCAACCAAGAATGGTTATAAAATGAGGTTCCTCGCTTCATTGCCGGCGCGCAATGGCTACCTAAATCTCCGGATTCCAATCCGTTGGATCCGTTGTGTCTGGAGTATTTTAGAAAGCATGGTTAGCGCTAAAAAATACCAAAGTGTTGATTACCTCAAGCAAGCGCTTCGCCGGGAAATGAGCCAAAATACCGCTGAGCAACATTCGGGCAGCGTGTGACGGTTTCATTGGCCGTTTGAAGGCCATAATTCGTGCCAAAGGTGACCAATTCGAACAAATCTAAACTTATTCTGAAATTTGATGCCATTTCCGACATTTTTTCTTTCATCAATTAAATTAAAAAAAAAAAAACAAGTAAAAAAACATTAATTTCGGCTGGGCCAAACTTTTAATACCCTCCACCTTATGGTAAAGGAAACATTAGAAGAAATGTGGCAAAAACCATTAAAATGCCGAATATCGGAGGTACCGTTATATGGGGGCTATACCAAATCGTGGACCCTCGACTTAGAATTTTATACAGGGGCAACACTGTATATTTACGACGAATATTTAACGATGTTACAAACGGAATGACAAAGTTAATATACCCTCCTTTCCAAGGTGGATATATATATATATATATATATATATATATATATATATATATATATATATATATATATATATATCGGTACCACAAAATTATTTGCAAATACCCTTTTTCCTTTTTATTCTTTCTACCTATTCCCATATGCATGCATCAACAACCGAAGGCATCTGAGAACGGTTAAGGAATTTTGATAGAAATTGAAAAAGCCTTCATAGTATTTGTTATTATTTCACATAAAATCACAAAATATTTTCTTTTGTATTTACTACTGGCTATGCATGCCCTTATTTAATTCCCGATTTATGTTATGTGAAGTACTTCTTCTTCTTCTTGGACATCAAAGTCTGAAATCTGATGAGAAATTCTATCATGTGAATGTATGTAAAACAAATCTATATATATAAAAGAAAGTTGTGTTAGTTACTACGCTTATAACTTAAGAACCGCTGAACTGATTTTAACGATTCATACAAATTCGGAATTGTCTCCTGTCCGAAAAGGATAATATACAAAAAAATCGCGTAAAAATGTGATATATTTACATTTTCATTTTGACTTTTGGAATGTACAATAGTAATGTTTTATTTTGCATGATTTTTTTCCATTTTGACTTACTTTTTTCTAATGTACATTTGTAGTGTTTTTTATATATTTTTTTTTTTTTTTAATTTGAATATTAATATTATTATTTAATTGACTTAATTTCTTGAGAACTAAATTGATGGAGGGTTACATGTGGTGGCGAAACGGAATAGATGATATCGAAATAATTTAACGCGATCACACCAAAGTTAAAGAAAATTACTTTTTCAAAATCGCTAAAAAATCACGAAAAAGACATCTCATTGCAAAAATTCTCAAATCGGGAAAATATCGAAAACAATTTTCATTTGAAAATAACAGTACATTCTATTGACAAACTTTGTTAGGATCTTTAAACAGTTGCTGTAAAAAATCAGCGAACAAGTTGAAGATTTTTTCAGTTTGTTATTCTTCTTTTCTCATTTTTTTGTTCAATTTGTATTATCATATTGAATTCAGTGGATTTTTTGTGAACAAAATAAAGAATAGTTTTTCACTATATACAATAAATAGGATGTTAACTGACATCTACCTTTCAACTCCAGGGCCTACATCGTGGTTCAGCTGGAAGATGCGCACACATTTAAGCAAACAAAAATGACCGAAAAAGACTAATGGGGCTCATTTCAAAGCGTGGACCTACTTCTTTCATGTGACAATAATCCATCCAATGAGAGCTCAAAATGCTATTTTTTTGGGAGTACAATCAGTAAAATACTAAATATAAAGGGTGCAAAATAGTAGAGCGAATGTGACTTTTAGTAAGAAAAGGATTTCTATCTTTGCAAAAATTCTTCCCGAACATTCAAGATACCTTAAATCGCTTTTGCAGGTCATGATTTCTTCTATTTTTGGCACTTATTTGACATCTTTGTTTCTAAGGGGGTAGAGAACCTCTTCGCATAATATTTTCGGAGTAGGGCCCATATTGGTTTTGACCACATTCATCAATTGATTTGGCTAAAAAATTGTATTTATGCTACCCTGGGGAACCATCATACAGATAATTGCCACATAGAAGTTTATTAAAGTAAAGTCCCCACATTGGAGTATCCACGAGTCCACTCTTACATCTAATGTGTGGTCAGAAAAGAAAAAGTTGTATTCTATTGAATTTGTAACCCCCAAGAGAATATTGGTTGGGAACGTAGATTTGGGATGTACATCTATATGAAATAAATTGTGAAAACATGAACACATTACAAATATAAGAAAGTAGCATGGGACTGAACATTTGTTGAATCGTCATTGAATTATACTATGATGAAAAATATGGACTTTATGGGGTCTCAAACTTACAATTTAAATGGCAAATAAAATTAATTCCCATCTTACGGTAATGTATGTAAAATAGCTATATTTTTGATTTGGCTTCTATTTGTCATATTGGATTATAAGGGGTAGAAGAAAGTTTTCAATGTAGGTCGATGTTTCGGAGTAGTGCCCATATAAAGGTACCTCCTGATTTTACCATATTTTAAAGGATTTGGATAAAAATGTGTATTTGGGGGGTGAAAATCTTCCACAAAAATTTCAACATATCTACAAATTTTAGAATTTTCTCCATATAATAGTACCCCCTCAAGTCCACCCTTTTGCGGACAAACAGACCGACATGGTTAGGGGGACTTATGAGGACTCTAATGCACAATCTAAGGCGTTAATGGGTTAAAAAAGCAATTAACTTTGGCTATTCTCAAATCATTATGAGGTGTACAAAATACAGTAAATTCCAAATTACTGCTCATTTGACTGGAAAATTTTTGCCATACTAAAAATTAATTTGATCCCTTACATGGGGATAAGGTTGATATATACTTTTCAATAGATTTGTATAGCACATCCACTCATTTGAAGCTCACGGTTTAAATATGGGTACAGGTATTTTAAAACACTTTTAATGGACCAGAACGTGAACTCTTATTGTCATATCTGTGAATAATTGTGCTTTAACAAATATACATAATAGACAAAAACTACGGGCCGGCAACGCGGACCGGGCCAGCTAGTTTTTTATAAATTAAAAAAAAAAACAGTTTTTAATATTCAAAAAAAAAATGTAACTCATTTTGCCAATAGGTTAAGTGAACCAAAGGCAGAAACTACATATACGATTTTCTGCTATAGTCAAATCAAATACCAATTTTAAACCAATTCTCTTGAAAATATAACTAAAACCATTAGATATCAACTATTCGAAGGTACCGCTATATGGGGATATAAGATAACTTGGATCTATTTAGCCAATCCACTGCCACGGAGTAAGAACCTAAAATGTGAATCAGAGTACTAAATATCCGGTGGTGCCGTTCCATGGGAAAATGTGGACCTAAACAGACAATGTGGTGACAGAGGAGGTAAAGTCTATTAAGAATTCTAAGTACCGCATTTGAAACAATGTGCCTTAATTTGCGATGGGAAAAAGTAGAGCGACATGGCACATTTACGAACTTAACCTGTTTGCTGACAATTAGCCTTCTATATCAATTCGTTCGAATTGTGACTGTCAGACAGACGGTCACAGATAAATCGACTTTGAATTCTACGCTCACCAAAAATATATATACTTTGAGGGGTCTAACATGAGTATTTCGAGGATGGACAAACGGTATTGTAGTGCTGGCAAAAATAATGTCAGTTGAGGTTATGATCATTAAATATTTATCGAATTAACATATTTGATATTAGACGCATATAAAATTACATATGTGTAGTAGAGGTTATTATTGCGTTCAACGGATAACTTAAACAAATCTATATCTTCCATGTACAAAAAACCAATTGTTGTTCGTTGGTAATTGAATTAGTTGAGAACGGCTGGACCGAATTGCATAATTTTTTTACAAACTTTCTTCATACCCGCAGTTAGGTTTTTATAGAAAGAAATATTGACCACGCCTACTTTTACGCCCACTATTTCGATTTACTAAATTCCTTATATTTTTGCCAAAATATTGGAGATATCGGTTTGAAAATTATTACACGAGATGCTCAACCTTATGTATTTCTTTGGGGGCTGAGGAACCGAATTCGCCTATTTATATATATATAAATCGAATGTCGTTCGTAGGTAATTGCATCAGTTGAAAACGACTGAACCGAAATGAACAATTTTTTTTTATAAATGTTCGTCCTACCCAGAGTTAGGTTAATATGCAAAGAAAAGTTGAGCACGCCCATTTTTTCGATTTACTTAAAATTCATATATATATGGTAAAATAATGTAGATATCTGTTTGAAAATTACTATTGACTCTCCCTCCAAGCCTAAGTATCTATTTAGAGTCAAAGGAACTAGCCAAAAGTATAGTTACACATCAATTGACAAGGGTTGAGCCGATTTTCTTACGGTTATTTGCAATTACAACGCAAAAAACCTCTAAAAAATTGCGAAACTGGAAAAATCGCAAGTTGTCTTTTGATATGGAATCTTGTATAGAATTCTTTAGAATGCTATTGAAATTGAAAATTATCAATTATCATAAATCATGCTAAAATTTCAATTCTGATTAGGAAATACTTCACAAACATTAAAACACTCAAAATCTTAACGTACTTTTATATTGCAGCTATGCCAAATGGGGAACCAATAGGTAACAGTTATTGCCGGTATGGATTTAAAATTACATATAGGTTCATAGATTAACATAAATATTGCGAATTAATTGCGATTAAAAGGACACAGGAGTTAACCCTGATCTATAATACATAAGGTTGATAAAACGAAATACCTTACAACATGGTCTTCTAAAAGTTACGAATTCAAAATTACCTTTGATTTGGAAAATGTTGCTAAGGTCTTCGTATTATACTAATAATTAAGGTTTGAAATTAAGTACGATAATATAACCAATATAAAGAGGTTCTGGTGAATAGGAAATAAATCATAAATTTGAATTTTGTTGCAATTTTTCTGACAAGAGATTCATAACCTCGAAAATGCTTTTGGATCCTTCAAAATACTCAATTCGGCAGGTTATGTGGGTTAAACCAGTATTAAAAAATTGGACTTAACTGTACTGAAATCATCAAATGCCAAATTAGAGCACATTTGGTCGAAGAATATTAGAAGATAATATTATATGAGAGCTATATCTAAATGAGGACAAATATACCCTTTTTGTAACATCAATCATCCTAAGAATAATATGAAAGCCTGCACAAAGTTTCGAAGACGCATATTGAATATGGCGACCGCTATAGTAATTGCAAATGGCTACCAGAGGCACACGGACATAATTTAATCGACAAAGATGTCTGCTCTTTTACATACCGTCTGGGGTCCCTAACTTTTATAAATCGGTGACACCTTATTTTCAATAGTCCGGCAATTTTTAGATAGACTGTAAGCCAAAACTTTTATGGAAATTTAGGTTTTAAAAAAAAAGAAAAGCTAAACGTTTACAACTTATATGAGACTCCTAAAAATATGCATTAAACACTAATACTATGGGTCAACACGCGGTCCGGGTCAGCTAGCAGTATTATAACAGAAATAGTATAAATAACACACGTTCATAAAACAGAACAAGCTTAATAAAAACAAATACATTTTTTCCTATACCAAAGAATGTAACAAATCGCCTTTTAAAATTAACAAATTATACTAAAATGAAATGAAATGAAGCAATTTTTAATTGCTAATATTAAACCACTTCTTCAGTATTTTGCATAGGAAAATGTCAAACAAAATAAATGATATTGTTGTTGTTTTTTTAATATTACGATGTTTTTTTTTTTAAATATTAAAAAAAACAAGTTAAAAAGTATCAGTCGGTATTGCCGACAGATATATACCCTCAGCCTATGTTCGATTAAATAATCAAAATATATTTGACTAGTGTTACAATTATTCAAACGTTTTACCCTCTATGGAGCAGGTTCCGTAGGAATGGGTAAATATTGTCTATTTCGTATCGGACCCCAAAATATGATATAAATATTCCGACGTTCCTGGTATGGATTTTATCGACTAGCTCCTTCACTATGCATGAGATATGTAATAATTTTTAGAAAATGTTAAAATATGCGTGATGTACAAGATAGAGTCTACCGAAATGTTTCACTTTTATACTTCATCTGATACAAATAAAAAAAATTGAGCGAAATATTTGGCAACAATAAAATAAAGGATATTAATGTCCAATTTTATGCGAAATCATAAATTCCGATAAATTTCATATTCATATCAGGCTTCTTGTTTAGAGAAATATTTGAGCATAGCAAGTAGTAAAGAATTGCTAAATTGTTTCGAAAGTTATGACAGATAAAATTATTGAAAATTGTGACCCCAGAAGGGGTTGGCAGATATATATTAACTTCACAACCGATCTTGTGTTAGCAAAAATATTTGTGTGTGTGAAATTTGAGGAGAGTTGGATGTTTATTTCGCTTTATTTGGGCTTTCGTTTTTCAAAATCTTGAACCCTATGTATGGGGGAGAACAAATGGTTCGATGTATACCACCTTTATAACAGATCTTGTGTTGATAGAAATGTAGGGATGTGCCAAGTCTAAATGGAATCGGATGTTAATTTGGCGTTTTATTAGCTTCATGGGTATTCAAAATTTCGACACTTTGTGGGGGAGGTACCAGAAGGAGTGTGTGTATAAAATGATTGAGATGCGTAAAATTTAAAGACTATCGGACTCTTACTTCACATTTTATAAGAGTTTTAATTATCCAAAATTTTGACCCTTTGTGGGGGAGGTCCCTGATGGAGTGGACCGATATTGTCCATTTTCGCACATGACCTAGCACTGATGAAAATATTAGGATTCGCAAAGTTCCAGCAAAATCGGATTATCCTTTCTCTTTTTGTGCAATAATTATTTTTTGAAAAGTTCGACCTTTTGTGGGGGAGGTACAAGATGGAGTGGGCCGATACATTCAATTTTCGCACCAGACCTTGGACTAATAAAGTTATTGGGATGTGTGAAATTTGAAGACTATCGGACTCTTACATCACATTTTATAAGAGATTTAATTATCCAAAATGTTGACCCTTTGTGGGGGAGGTCCCTGATGGAGTGGACCGATATTGTCCATTTTCGCACATGACCTAACACTGATGAAAATATTAGTATTCGCAAAGTTCCATAAAAATCGGATTATCCTTTCTCTTTCTGTGCAATAAATTATTTTCTTTGAAAATTTTGACATTTTGTGTGGGGGGTACCAGAAGGAGTGGACCGATATTGCCCATCTCCGAACTCGATCTAAGTTTGACAAAAATATTACGATGTACCAAGTTTGGATCAAATCGAATACTCCCTTCGAGAGTTATCGTGCGCACCAGCCAGACAGACAGACAGACAGACGGACGGACGGACGGACGGACGGACATCGGTAGATCGACTCCAAATGTTCTGAAACGGATTTGGTCCAAAGAGACCTAGGGTCTAAAACCATTATTTCGACTAGGCACGTTTTGACCGTATCAAATGATATATACCCTCTGTAGCCATATGGCTGAGGGTATAATAAATCGGGAATTAAATAAGGGCATGCATAGCCAGTAGTAAATATTTTTTTTTTCTAAGATACACCCTAATGTGTATACAAAAAAAAAAAAAAAAAAAACTGTGAGAGAATTAAAGTTAAGAACGGAAACACTGGCATCAGCAACATGCGTTTCACAGGATTCTAGTACTGTCGTAGTGATCTCTTTATAATTGAATCAAATCCGGCTAAGGGATTTCTACATGTGCTGTCCTTTATAATATTGAGAACGGTTGTATGTGGGAATGGATGATGGATTTTGTGGTGTGATGACAAAAGCTTCAATTATTTTTCATTTTTTCAAAAATAATTTAATTGATTTATTAAACCTGTGACAGTCATATTTTTAAGAACACACTTTATCGTTTTTCATGGTTTAAGGTTATAGATGTTTTCCTTGTGCAATATGTTTGATCAGTGAATTACACATTGCATATACAAAAGTATTATTATTAGTATATATTTTCGGTATTTTGAAGTTTTCGTCCACCGAGTCGGTTACGATATCTAAATATAAATAAACACTTTTTTAAATGTTTTAAATGGCTTTAAACTTAAACTTAGAAACTTATTTGATGGACTTAGCACATGTATCAAAATCAGCGGCCAATTATTAGTATTGAAAGTGCTTGGCAACATTCTTCACTACAAGAAGCTGTTATGTGGTACAATTGAATTAAATTAACCTTTTAACGGAGATTTTGGTGGCAATTGTGCGCTGGAAATGAAGCGAGGAAACTCATTTTGTATCCATTATTGGTGTTTTCTCATCGGAGAAAACCAAATTCGGCAATTCACTACTTTCGGCCAAGCGAAGCAACTCTTTAGCTTTCTTCAGTCTATTTTCTCTCTGTTGCAGTGTAATTTCTTGCAATTTTTGGAATTTCAAAGGTTTTACGCCGAGCTCATTTTTCAATATTTGCCGAATGGCTCACGAGCCATTTTTCGGCCACTGCGACTGCGGGTTTCGATCAAGTTGCTTCTTTACTTTTCCAACTATTTCTGCTGATGTTGCTGTTTTCTTCCATCCACTTCCATGACGTCGTGCTACGCTACCAGTATCACGGTAACGAGCGATGACACAAAAGATTTGTTCACATTGAAACGCTGGAGTGTTCCAACAATAGCCACTTGTGGTTTTCCAGCCAAATATAAAGAAATCACACTATGACGCTTGAATTCCATCACGAATAACTTTTTTTCAGGAAAATTCTCACCAAAAGCTTTTGTACGCTTGTAAAAAATATAATGAGCTGTCACTGGAATAATTTCAACAGCTGTCGGAGGAATGGCTTAGAAATGACAGCAGTCTGAAGTTGGTTGCAGCCATGGTACAATGATATCAAGGTAGGGCTATGATACCACATGATTTTAATTTTTTTTTATTTTCTTGGCTTAATATGTCATCTTTATTTGTTTATGTATGTGTTTTCTTTTCAATAACAAAAAAATTGTTCAGAAAATATTGAAATTCGGGTGTTTTCAAAATGTTTATTTCAACGTATGCATCGACAAAATCTAAAGTTTTTGTTGCGAAATAATCCTTTAGAGAAAATAAATGCATCAAGTTGTTTGATTTTTTATTGTTTTGATACTAATTCTGACATTACAAGCCAAACAGGTAGACCTCCATACTTGCAATTTTTTCAAAATTGGCCTACCTTCTCTTCATTGTACCATGGTTGCAGCTTTTTCATATCACCCTGTTGACCCATAAGTTATGTACCCCATATTAAGTATTTCAATAATTTTAACCTCAACTTTTAAGGAAATTTTAGAAATTTGGTATTATAAATTCCTGATAATAGAAGTAGTATATAACACTTGAATACCAGATTTGAGATTTTAAAGTGTTATATACTAAATTTGTTTGTAGTCGTTGAAGATTGTTGAAGATTGTTGATTGCTTAAGTCTGTAGTACTTCCCTTTTGCTTTAACTTCATATTACTTTCTATTACAGAGAGTAGTTTTTTCAAATCGGCCTCTCAGCTCTTTCATCCCAGTGAAGGGAATAGTCAGTTGGCCTTTTCATCTCCAATTCAAATTTCTTCAAATACTCATAACTTATTGTAAAGCTGCAAACACAGAAAACCACATTCCATATACGCTTTTACATTTCATTAATTAGTGTTGCAGTACGTTTACATATAAATGGGTTAGCCTATTGGATTTGGATTAAAATTGTCATATCCACCATTAATACTTCAAATAAATCCTCTTGAAGTCTGTTAACTCTGCGAAAAGTTCTACCGTAAACATCACATTAGATAGACATATATACTTAATTATCTTATTATTTTGAATTCTGAACAGGAGGTTATGAGCATGATACAATGATGCTAGGCACGGTAGGCTAACTTTGAAAAAATTGAAAGAATACAGGTCTACCTGTCAAAAAACCAAACAACTTGTTGCATTGATATTGAATAAATAAATGGAAATCGCGAAAACTGAATAAAAGGTAAAAGTTTCTTTAAAAATCATGATCTGTATATCTCTAAAGGTTTATTTCGCTACAAAAAATTTAGATTTTGTATATGCATACGTTCCCCAAAGCGTTTTGAAAACACCCGAACTTGAATATTTTCTGAACAATTTTTATATTATTGAAAAAATACCCATATATAAATAAAATTGACATATTAAACCAAGAAAAAAAATTAAAATCATATTAGATATAATAGCCCATTATTGTGCCATGGTTATAATCATGGCTCAATCAGAAAGGTTGTTTAAAAAATGCAACTCTGTACCGGAGCCTTATAGTGTCAAATAGGCTTTTAAACATGCAGCAATTGGTTTTATTTATTTTAATTTTTTTAACAAAATGCTTATATTAGGGGAAAACCACAAAACATGAATGGAATGTTGGGTTTATTCCCCAAAATTAAATCTGAAATAGCAAGACAATACTGCTTTGTCCAAGATTTAAACATTTTATTGCCCATTAACACTGAAAATATGAATTTCTCCTGTAGCTAAATTTGAAATAATTTCAAATTATTTTATATTTTATTCAATACAATACACACACAGAATAGGGTCACCAAAAGAAAACAAACTGTATTTAGGTGGTAGCTTTGTTCTACCTTCTGTAATTGTGCCATGGTTATCACTATTAGTCTGTTACAGAACTGAAGAATGTTGAAGTTATTACTGCGACAATCGATTTTCCCTTTATGATGTCGAAAAAAAATTTGGAAAAATAGTAGATTCTTGCATGTTCTGGAACACAGCACATGTATATACATAACCGTATTTACTCCTACATGAAAATTTCATTTACTTTTGTGTATAATATTGAGGACAAATAGGATATATATTAGTACGTGTGATATGAATAAGACATTTGTAAATGAAGATTCCACTTTATAATAAATATAGCTATTGCCATTTGTTGCAAAATATTTTCAGATATTAAACTTCATCTGAAATGAAAACTGTGTCATTTCCACATTGCTCATGCCCCTCCACATGTAAAAATTGAGGTATCGATTTGTAATCACGCTACATGCCACAATAATGACACGAACCTCACGAAATTTGGCATTGAGTCAGGGTCAAAATTGAAGCCTTTAGAGATTGAAATCGATCAAAAACAGATTTTTTCATATTTGGTCATACTTATAGACTAAAGTACAAGTTTGGATGGACACTAATATATGTGCTTAAATTTTGTGAATGAAAGATTGAAACTTTTTGATTGTCCAGTTTGAAATTTCCGGTTGTTTGTGTTAGAGTTTGTTGAACCAAAATTTGATTATAGAAAAAAACTTTTTTGTTTACTTACATAAAAGTTTGCTGGTCACATGGTACAATTAAAGAAGGTAGAACAAAGCTATATCCTAAATACATTTTTTTCTTTTGGTGTCCCTATTCTGTCGAAACATATACACAGTTTGTATGCGTGGGGGTGTATCGTTTTGAATAAAAAAGAAAATAATTTGAAATTATTTCAAATTTAGGGACAACAGAAATGCACATTTTCCACATTAACGGGCATCAAAATGTATAATTATGGGATAAAACATATTATCTCTCTATCTTGGATTCAATTTTGTGACGAAACCCCAATATTCCATTCATGTTTTGTGGGTTTTCCGCAATATGAAAATTTTGTGAAAAAAATGTTACATAAACAAAACCAATTGTTGCATGTTTAAAAGTCTATTTAATAATAAGACACCAGTAGAGAGTTGCATTTTCCTAATTTCCTTGAAGCTGAGCAACCTTTCTTGTTGAGTCATGGACGGACAGGCTTTCAATATGTTTTATAACCTTAGCCATATGGCTACAGATGGTATATATCATTTGAACCGCCCAAATCGTGCTTCACCGAAATAAGGGTTTTAGACGCTAGGTCTCTTTGGACCCAATCCGTTTCAGAACATTTGGGGTCTGTGCCAGACAGACAGACGGCCTGGCTGGCACACACGATAACTCTCTATGGAAGTATCTGATCTGGTCCAAACTTGGTATCGATCAACTCTTTCTTCTACTTCCCCCTCAAGAGGTCAAAATTTTCAAAGATAAACATTTTACTGTCCAAAAAAAGAAAGTTTTCCAATTCCTAATATTTGCATCAGTGTTTTGTCAGGTGTAAAAATGGAATATATCAGTCCACTCCTTCTGGCACCTCCTCCTCAAAGGGTCAACATTTTGAATATCCATGAAGCTCATAAAAAGCGAAATTAACATCTGATTCCATTCAGACTTGGTATATCTCAATATTTCCATCAACACAAAATCTGTTATAAAGATGGTAGAGATCGGGCCATTTCTTCTGGTACCTCCCCCACATATAGTTTAAAATTTTGAAAAACATTTTTGCTAACACAAGATTTGTTGTAAAGATGATATATATCTACGCACCCCCTCTGGAACCTCACCTACAAAGGTCCACAATATTTATTATTTTTATCTGTCAAAACTTGCAATATCTAAATGTTTGCGTACCCAAGGCTTTAATACACCCTCCAGAATATTTTCGGGATATTATTCTGCGTTTATTCTGATGCCACGAGCGGAGAGCAACCATCGGCTGTTATGGCGGTCCACACCATCACCTTGGCCGGCGCTTGAGTTCTGGTGGCCAACCGAAGGTGCACTTTTCAGCTGAACTCTCTGGCAACCAAACACGATCATTTTGTTTGTTTACAAACTGCTGGACAACAAATGTTTTCTCATCGGAGAAAACCAAATTCGGCAGCTCACCACTTTCGGCCAAGCGAAGCAACTCTTTAGATCTTTTGAGTCAATTTTCTTTCTGTTGCAGTGTAACTTCTTGTACTTTTTGGAATTTCAATGGTTCAGCTCACGAGTCATTTTTCGGCCACAGCGACGCGGGTTTCGTTCAAGTCGCATCTTTACTTTTCGAACCATTTCTGCTGATGTTGCAGTTTTCTTCCGTCCACTTCCTTGACGTCGAGCTACGCTACCATTATCACGGTAACGAGCGATGGTACGAGACACAAAAGATTTATTCACATTTAAATGTTGGAGTACTCTAACGATAGCCACTTGTGGTTTTCCGGCCAAATATAAAAAATATAACACTATCACGCTTGAATCCCATCTTCTGAAAAATTCTCACCAAAATGCTTTTGTACGCTTGTAAACAATATAATGAGCTATCACTGGAATAATTTCAACAGCTGTCGGGCGAGTGAATTAGAAATGACACCAGTTTGAAGTTGGTTTCAGTTTTTTCATCTCACTCTGTATATTTCAATAATCGAACATTACCTGAGCGTATGCATCTGTAATATGAGACTTTTGATGAACTAATTTCTTGAACAATTTGAAACCTTGGATGATTAAAAATGTGAATTCATGGCAGAAAGACTAGATCACTAATTGTAGTAAATTTGGATGGAATTCGCTGGTATTTGGTAGAAAAATGTTTTGACACATCAATTAGAATCAAATTAACCATATTTGTAATCATTTTTTAAGAAATTGTTTTATTAAAAATTTTATTATAGACACTTTGGTCTCAAATGCTCTAAGATTTTACTTAAAATTACAAGGGATAAAATTTCAGGACTGGACAGGAAACAGTCCAATGAAAATCGTAAGGCCCATTTCACAAATTATTCACTAGTTAGTTATAAATTTCATATATTACGGTAATTCTAATACAACTTATGGCGAAACTGAAGTTGTTTTTAAGTTATTGATTTTAAAAATGGACTTAAAAGTTTGGCTTATTTAGCAAGCAAGGTGCGTAAATTTTGTGACCAAATTTAAAAACCACAAATTTACGCCTCGAAATCATTTGAAGACCTACGAAATTCATCATATTCGAAGGAACTGTTATACGAAGATGTAAAGATACAGCTAATTCATTCAAAACATCATAAATTGCCTGGAAGCGGTATAAGAAACCAATTAAGACCACACATTTGCACAATTTAAAAAAAACAACATTTCAACTAATAAGAAACTGGCAGGCATGCTGCCACGGCTTACACCTCCTCAATTTTGTCTAAAGAATGTTACAAAACAGTTTCCTCTTAATTATCAAATTTTTCTTTTTCTCGAGTGAAGGTACGATTTTGTGTAAAATGTTGCAAAAATTGCAATAATTCTAAGACGGAGCTATAATCTTCGAGCAGTGTCAAAGCCTCGAAAGTAGCAAATGAACTTTTTATTATTTATAATAAAAACACACCTACCTTTTCATAGTCTCCTTCGTTTTTCGTCTGCAGTGGATTGAGAAGAGCCTGGTTGCATAAATCGTCGCCATTGACACAAGCACTACCGCTACCAGTGCCGCTACCACCGCTTCCGTCTCCACCATTTTGTTGGCTGCAACGACGTAGTCGAGACCTTTTTAGTCTGATGCAAAAGAAAATATTCCCATCCTTTTCGGTTGTTGTGGCCACAGTGCCAGCTGTGCCTCCAACCTCGGCCAAGTCCGAAGATCCTGTGTTTCTTGCCAAACTGCTGGGAGAACAACCCATTTTATTGTAAGTTTGTCTAGGCCCTACTACTCCACCGAGCGAGACTTAACATAAAATTCCGCCTTGTTCCTTGAATTCCCCTTTGTGTATTTGAGAAAAATCACTCAAGCATTACTTGATTAGGCCGAAAGCTTTTGTTTACGTCGCCAAGGGGATGTGATGAATGTCACCTTCGCTCGATTCTCTTGAAATCTTCCCGCCATCAATTTCCATAAAAACGCAGTTTACCATCCAGGAGGTTGGGTTTTCAAATGCTGTTCATGTCCTGGAACGGAGAGAAGAAATGAGACAATAGAATTAATTAAGTGTAGAGTGCAAATCAAGGAGTGAATCAATTCTGGTCCATGCTATGATTAAATGACTGTAATTAATTGATATATCATTGTGAACAAACTTGTTTTCCAATTCGCTATAAAGTAATAACTAAGACAGACTATTATGATTTCATAATCCACTTCTCTAATCTGTAAAAAATATGCGTAATGATAGATGCAGTGTTCGCCTTTCCATGCATTTTTGCAAATAAACTACAGATCGCATATATTTCCAATTGAGATGAAAATTTTCACAAATCATTTTTTTTCCCAAGAACGAATCTTTTTGAAATTAGTGTCAATCAAACCACGTTTGTTTAAAGCTCCTTTATGTACAATATATCCCCTATCTTCGTCCGATTTCTGTTCATTAAATTTGTGATACAGCAGTTTACCGACCTAACGAATCAAGGGTAGTTTACTGAATGATAAGTGAGTGAGGCGATGTTGATATCTCCTCAGCGACAAAATAAAAAAACCTTAAACAAAATATAAAAGTCGGGCGGGCCGACTTTATGATTCCATACACCCTTTTGCGTATTTAGTAGAACTTTATATTACAAATAAAAAATATAACAAATCGGATGAATAATATATGGGCGCTACAGCTATATGTGCACCCAATCTTGACATATTTATTTCTAGGCTCAATTTTGTCGTAAGTGCCAAATTCCATTCTATTTGGGCAAATATTACAACGATCTCCATAACATTTGGGAAATGTATGTCTGTGATGTATTTGATATGTTTCTCCAAATATCGTTGTTACAAAGTGCATATTACGGCTGGGGAGGACAAAACTATCAAATCGGATTAACAATATATACGAGAGCTATAGCTATATCTGAATCGATTTCAATCAAATTTTCAGGCCTAATTTGGTCGTATGTGCAAAATTCCATACTATTCGGGCTGATATTACACGTTTGGTGCACAATAAAAAGCAAATCGGAAGAAGCTATATCTACTTGTGCAAAATTTTATTTGTATCGGGAAATAAATGCAATCTTTACTTTGTTTGCAAAAATAAATGGACAGACGGGCATACATACATCGACTGAGAATACAGATCATCAAAAGGAACTATGGGTTTATCTCGTTTGCTTTTGCCTGTTACAAACAAATACACGAAGACATAATACCCTGGCCACCTTCTGGTGTAGAGTATTAAAACAATAAATGTGAATATAATATTGAATACCGAGAATTTCCACCACACCACAGAAAAAAGGATAGCAGAAAAAGGTTGTTGTTAAAAGAAAAATTAAAAATCGTAGATGTTAACAGAGATGGCAAGTTTTGATTCAAAGGAAAATGGAAATAATGTTATTTTTGTAGTTTCAACAGCCGCTGAAAAGCTATATCCAGACATTACTTATACTACAACACAAAGCCAAAGAGTTCCACAAACATACCATATCCAATTATTTTATTGGTAACTTGGATTTAAATTAAAACTATAGTAAAGACATTGTTCAAAGCCTATAATGTTGTTGTTGTTAGTTGTTATTTCAATAGTTTTTGGGTAAATAAGCCTTGTTGTAAATAGTACTCAGTTTAATGATTTTTTCAGTTTAACGAACACGGCTGACATTATATTGTTCATTTATTCAAAAAAAGAAAAAACAAAAAATACTGAGTTAACCCAAATAGGATTCATTGAAAATCGGTTAAAATGTGTATATGTTTCATTCGATTTTAAATCTTAGTCCCCCAAAAGCGTAATGTTCACTAAGAAAAATGATGATTTTCGATACAAGGTGTCGGAGACATCCTAGAAATAGAAATTATTATTGTAATAGATATTATTGTCTCGTCGTCATCCCACTAATTTTGATAAGATTTATAAAGCTTGTGGAGTCAATTCTTCATTAGACCCCAAATTGAAATGTTGCTGAACTATTTTCCGGTTAAATATTTAGGCTTCAAACGAAATAATGATTTTTCAATAAAAATATTTATATAACAAAATTGATGTGCAATCATAAGAAATCATAAAACATTACTATTGGAATTGTATTGCCCAACAAGTTCTGAAACATATTTTATGTCCTAAATACGTTTCATTTTCAAAGTCATTTCCATTTTCTATCGTAAAATTAGTTCATGTTTGGGATGTCAACAAGTGCCTCAATATTTGTTCTCGAATATGCCTTGACACTGATTGGCATCTAAAACACAGTTAATTCTGTTGTTTCTTTCACATCCCCTACCACATTCATATGTCCAGCCAGTGCATTTTAAGCGTTGCGGTCGGATATAAGCAAAAAGATTTAATTAAAAACGTTGATATGTTGGCCACATTCAATTTAATTTCGGAAACAATTGACAGACATCTCTGCGCTGGCAGTGAACATGGTTTATAACACTTTGATTACCCAGGGGAAATAATTGACTGCTAATACTTGTAGGACTAGGTATTTTCATTCAACATGAAAACAATGAACTGTCTACAACTATGAGCAAAATATAAAGTAAAAGAAAGAATTAATGTCTCATCATTTTGAGGTAGCGCATATAAAGTATTCTGATAGTTGGGCTGTTTTGTAGTTTTTCTTTTTATTTGTAAAGAACTACGTTTCTTGAAAGGGGAAAAACACGAGATGTGGTTTAGTTCATATATTAACAATAGTGTGCAGAACATTTCCAACTAGGTTTATTCTGGCATTTTAAACAATACATCAATACGTGCGGAGCTAAAAAATCATTTAAATCGTCCACCACGCTACAGGTTACTATTTGGACCACATAGTCACCGTCAATCATCATATAATGGATTATCTAACCAATTTATGGCAATCATTCCACCCTGTGTCACTTGTAACCGTGAGGATACGTAGTAGAAAGTCTTATGTCGATATTGGATGTTCTTTTTTTCTAGTTTGTCGATTACAATAGGGTTGCTGACTACAAAGAGACTGTTGTGATTTCGAGAGTCGGTGTCTGCAAACGGGGAAACAAGATGAGTGGTCGATGTATCCGTGGTATCCGAGTAAAACAACTCAATTGCAAATAATAGGGTTTTAGTATATTTTAGAATTTACGAAAACAGCTTTCTCACCCCTTATTATACCCTACATCTCAAGGTAGGGTATTATGTTTTTGTGCATTTGTTTGTAACAGGCAAAAGGAAACGAGATAGACCCATAGTTCCTTTTGATTCTGAGTCGTCTGTTTGTCCGTCTGTCCATGTATTTTTGTAAACAAAGTACAGTTCGCATTTATTGCCCTATCCAGATGAAATTTTGAACAAATCATTTGGCCCAAGGACGAACCCTATTGAAGTTGGAGATAATCGGTCAAAATTTAGATATAGCTCCCATACATATCTTCGTCCGATTTGCCTTTTATTGTGCACCAAACGTGTAATATCAGCCCGAATATTATGGAATTTTGCACATACAACCAAATTAGGCCTGAAAATAAGTATAGTAAGTATTTGATCAAAATCGGTTCAGATATAGCTTTAGCTCCTATATATATTGTTCATCCGATTTGTTATTTTTGTCCTCCCCAGCCGTAATATGCACTCTGTAACAACAATATTTGGGGAAATATATCAAATACAGTTCAGAAATATCTTTGCCAAATTTTATCGAGATCGGTTCCGATTTGGATATAGCTCCCATACATATCTTTATCCGATTTCATATTAATTGTGCACCAAATGGGCAGTACAAGTCCAAATTTAAAAGATTTAGTCCTTTGAACTTTAAATTATAATTATAATCATAGCGTGTATGATTGAATTTTCCCATAACAAATTTTAATTGTTATGCGGAGCTCTACTAAATTGGCAAAGTGGTGTAGGGTATCATAAAGTCGGCCCCGCCCGACTTTAAGGCTTTCTTTACTAGTTTTAATATAGAAATGTAACAGAATGTAAATGCTTCTGAAATTTTTAACAAAAAATCACTGAATAATTTGTTGGTATTTTGTGTTCATCCGATTGGTAGTTTGTCACTGTGCGAAGACCAAAAATATATTATATCAAAAATACATTAGACTTAAAACTTTGCATGTTTTGAAAAATGATTTAAACACCATTGCCCAGTGGTTGCGTTCAGGTCCAATTATTTGAAAGGTAAGCCGGAGCAAATACTAAGTACAATTTTGTAGAGTTTCCGTACAATGTCAAAAAACATGCAAAAATTGTGTATGTGTATGCATTTTTTTGAATAATAATCAAAACAATTTTGAAATTCAGAATTTGAAAATTTCAATTTATATTTAACGGATTTGGGGAAAAAAAGATATTAGTTTTTTGCGATAAAAAAGACGTAATCTACCCTATTGTACTATGGTTGGTTCTTAAGGCTTCCGAATTATTCGGTATCCAAATTGAACCCCGCACAAAATTAAATTTTTGGAGATAAAAATATTGTGATAAAAAAAATTGATATTAATTAAGCTAAATCTGTAAATTGGAGAATTGTTTGATCTGCTTGCTAAGACTTGCTTTTTTAGGCAAAAGAATAATTGAATTTAGGTTCACCTATATAAAATCCACCAAATAATTTGAGCTAAGTCAACATAAATTCGAAAAACGAAAAAACACCAACAAATATTTCAACAGCCAATATTTTGACAAAACATGAATATATTTCTAATCAGCAATAAAATATTTATTGTGTTACCTTGTTTAAACGCCTTGATTCAACATATTACCACAGTTTTGGGTGGAAAATGCATATGTTCGGAGCAGGTTACTGTTTTACGGGAATTTGAAAACTCTCTCTTATTGGTAAATTTTACGTTAATTATACTGCATTGGAATTGATCGCAATCTACGAATACACTCTAAACGCGAAATACAATATTTCTAAAATGATTTTATCAACCAACTTCATTGAGTTCGGAAGCTAGAGTGAGCGACGGACGGACATAGAATCGCATGCTGATCACGAATATATATACTACTAGCTGGCCCGGTCCGCGTTGCCGGCCCGTAGTTTTTGTCTATTATGTATATTTGTTAAAGCACAATTATTCACAGATATGACAATAAGAGTTCACGTTCTGGTCCATTAAAAGTGTTTTAAAATACCTGTACCCATATTTAAACCGTGAGCTTCAAATGAGTGGATGTGCTATACAAATCTATTGAAAAGTATATATCAACCTTATCCCCATGTAAGGGATCAAATTAATTTTTAGTATGGCAAAAATTTTCCAGTCAAATGAGCAGTAATTTGGAATTTACTGTATTTTGTACACCTCATAATGATTTGAGAATAGCCAAAGTTAATTGCTTTTTTAACCCATTAACGCCTTAGATTGTGCATTAGAGTCCTCATAAGTCCCCCTAACCATGTCGGTCTGTTTGTCCGCAAAAGGGTGGACTTGAGGGGGTACTATTATATGGAGAAAATTCTAAAATTTGTAGATATGTTGAAATTTTTGTGGAAGATTTTCACCCCCCAAATACACATTTTTATCCAAATCCTTTAAAATATGGTAAAATCAGGAGGTACCTTTATATGGGCACTACTCCGAAACATCGACCTACATTGAAAACTTTCTTCTACCCCTTATAATCCAATATGACAAATAGAAGCCAAATCAAAAATATAGCTATTTTACATACATTACCGTAAGATGGGAATTAATTTTATTTGCCATTTAAATTGTAAGTTTGAGACCCCATAAAGTCCATATTTTTCATCATAGTATAATTCAATGACGATTCAACAAATGTTCAGTCCCATGCTACTTTCTTATATTTGTAATGTGTTCATGTTTTCACAATTTATTTCATATAGATGTACATCCCAAATCTACGTTCCCAACCAATATTCTCTTGGGGGTTACAAATTCAATAGAATACAACTTTTTCTTTTCTGACCACACATTAGATGTAAGAGTGGACTCGTGGATACTCCAATGTGGGGACTTTACTTTAATAAACTTCTATGTGGCAATTATCTGTATGATGGTTCCCCAGGGTAGCATAAATACAATTTTTTAGCCAAATCAATTGATGAATGTGGTCAAAACCAATATGGGCCCTACTCCGAAAATATTATGCGAAGAGGTTCTCTACCCCCTTAGAAACAAAGATGTCAAATAAGTGCCAAAAATAGAAGAAATCATGACCTGCAAAAGCGATTTAAGGTATCTTGAATGTTCGGGAAGAATTTTTGCAAAGATAGAAATCCTTTTCTTACTAAAAGTCACATTCGCTCTACTATTTTGCACCCTTTATATTTAGTATTTTACTGATTGTACTCCCAAAAAAATAGCATTTTGAGCTCTCATTGGATGGATTATTGTCACATGAAAGAAGTAGGTCCACGCTTTGAAATGAGCCCCATTAGTCTTTTTCGGTCATTTTTGTTTGCTTAAATGTGTGCGCATCTTCCAGCTGAACCACGATGTAGGCCCTGGAGTTGAAAGGTAGATGTCAGTTAACATCCTATTTATTGTATATAGTGAAAAACTATTCTTTATTTTGTTCACAAAAAATCCACTGAATTCAATATGATAATACAAATTGAACAAAAAAATGAGAAAAGAAGAATAACAAACTGAAAAAATCTTCAACTTGTTCGCTGATTTTTTACAGCAACTGTTTAAAGATCCTAACAAAGTTTGTCAATAGAATGTACTGTTATTTTCAAATGAAAATTGTTTTCGATATTTTCCCGATTTGAGAATTTTTGCAATGAGATGTCTTTTTCGTGATTTTTTAGCGATTTTGAAAAAGTAATTTTCTTTAACTTTGGTGTGATCGCGTTAAATTATTTCGATATCATCTATTCCGTTTCGCCACCACATGTAACCCTCCATCAATTTAGTTCTCAAGAAATTAAGTCAATTAAATAATAATATTAATATTCAAATTAAAAAAAAAAAAAATATATAAAAAACACTACAAATGTACATTAGAAAAAAGTAAGTCAAAATGGAAAAAAATCATGCAAAATAAAACATTACTATTGTACATTCCAAAAGTCAAAATGAAAATGTAAATATATCACATTTTTACGCGATTTTTTTGTATATTATCCTTTTCGGACAGGAGACAATTCCGAATTTGTATGAATCGTTAAAATCAGTTCAGCGGTTCTTAAGTTATAAGCGTAGTAACTAACACAACTTTCTTTTATATATATAGATATATACGCTCCACATTATTGTGGAGCTAAGATTATTGCAATATTTGTGTCAATTTTTTTTTTTCGATCGTTCCTATCGCCACACTTTCCCGTCCCACCGACCGAGGGAGCGCGTACAGGGTGTACGTCCGAAATATAGGGGGTTAATAGGCTAGGGGAAATCGGCTACAGTAATTATCTGGCAACTGTTTCTATACTTTAAGAACTCAAGATAGATTTTTTTATAACATACAAGGGTTCAGATAAAGAAAATTCGGAAGATCTATACGTTGTAAGCGTTTTTCATAAGGTGGAAGAGTTTCATTCGAATTCCACCCTAAGCCTCTAAGAGCAAACAGAAGAAATTGCATCTGTACAGATTCTATCTTATCAGAATATAATTTATAGAAGGGACTCCCAAGTACACAACCATATTCCAAAGTTGGTCGAACAAGGCTAATGAATAAACGTTTAGTAACATATGCATCATCAAATTCTTTAGATCAACGTTTTATAAATCCAAGCAATGTCTTGGGTTTATAAACACAAAAATCTATCTATGTAAACTGAAGCTAAGTTTTCTATTAGAAATAACTCCCAAATCTACAAAGTAATCTTCTTTATCCAATTTATATCTATATCTATAAAAGAGGAAAATGTTTGTATATTTGTTTGTTTGTTTGTAATTTATGGACTCGAAAAACGCTAAACAGATTTTCCTGAAAATTTCCAAGTATACTGCAACATCGCCTGAAAGTAACATAGGCTACATAAATTTATAAAATTCCACTTGGATCTGGAGATATAGCATCAGAATCGGAGGTACCGCCCAAAAAATTTTGATTTTATATGCACATATCAATTGATAGGTTACAGATACAGTCTCCAAATTTGGAATGCATAACGGAATTTAAAAAAATAAATTTGACAAATTATATTGAAATCGGTTCAGATTTGGATATAGCTACCATATATATTTTCGGACGATTTATTGTATTTGATGCACAATACACGATACGTATGTCCGAGTCCTATGAAACTCGGTATGAGTGCCTTAATTTGGTTCACAAATAAATTTTTGAAATTATATTGAAATCGGTTCAGATTTGGATATAGCTCCCATATATATTTTCGGACGATTTCATATATTTGATGCAGCAAACAAGATACGAATGTCCGATTCCAATGAAATTCGGTATGAGTGACTAATTTTGGTACAAAAGTAAATTTGTCTAATTTTATTGAAATCGATTCAGATTTGAATATAGCTCCCATATATATTTTCGGCCGATTTCATGTATTTGATGCACAAAACACGATACGTATATCCGAGTCCAATGAAATTCGGCATGAGTGCCTAAATTTGGTTCACAAATGAATTTTTGAAATTATATTGAAATCGGTTCAGATTTGGATATAGCTCCCATATATATTTTCGCACGATTTCATATATTTGATACACCAAACACAATACGTATGTCCGATTCCAATGAAATTCGGTATGAGTGACAAAATTTGGTACTAGAGTAAATTAGTCAAATTTTATTGTAATCGATTCAGATTTGGATCGGCGGATTTCATGTATTTTATGCACAAAACACGATACGTATGTCCGAGTCCTATGAAATTCGGTATGAGTGATTAAATTTGGTACAAAAATAAATTTGTCAAATTATATTAAAATCGATTCTGATTTGGATATAGCTCCCATATATATTTTCGGCCCCATATATAGCTCCCATATATAAATTCCGACAGAGGGAAAATTGCCAAATTATATTGAAATCGGTTGAGGTTTCAGAATAGCTACCATATATATACTTCGGCTGATTTCATATATGTTATGCATTAAATACGATATATATAACCGATTCCAATGCAATTCAGAATGTGTGGCGGAATTTGGTTACAATAATAAATTTGACAAATTAATTGGAAATCGGTTAAGATTTGGATATATATATCCAAATACATATTTTCGGCCGATTTCACGTAATTGACGCACTAATTTCAATGAAATATGGAGGGTGTGACGGAATTTGTAGTAAAAGTACATTTTGTTGAAATAAATTGAAATCGGTTCAGGTTGGGATACGATTTTATTAAGAAGCATTGACCCACAACGCCTTTACGATGGTATTAGGCTAACAGTAAAAAACAACACAACAATTAAATTGAGGATACGATTATTACGGGGAAGTATGTTGCTACCACGAATTTTCTAATTGCAACAGAAATGCCACTCAACTTCTAAAGATTGCAGTTTCCTGCACGCTTGGCCTTTGCTATGAAATTAATAAATCCGAAGAAAAAACCCTTTGAGTACGCGGGCTAAATTTGGGATGGTTCTGCTTTTCTCATGATCAGCTGTCCCTGTCATGTTCACGCGTTGGTAGACCGAGCTATTTGCTTATTTACGCAATACAGTATTACGATTTTTTTATTTTTTGAAATTGTTTTATTTTTATTTTTTTTTTAACTAACACATATTTCTTTATAAAATTTTGAAGGCATATAATTTCAAAAGGGGTAGCGAAGCGCACCGGGTTCAGCGAGTGATACAATGAAATAGTCACTGGTAACAGTCTGGGATCTATAGAATGATAGCTTTTTACACTTGTTTATATTTAATGACATCCCATTTTCACTACACCAGTTCACAAGAGAATTTAAATCGCATTGAAGATTAAGTGATTGGTTATACGACTCGAGATTAGAACACAACTAAACATCATCAGCAAATATAAACATTTTTGAGCGACGAATAACAGATGGAAGGTTATTTAAGTAAAGTACAAAAAGTAGTGGACTTAAATGACTACCTTGAGGAACTTCTGAGTTTACATTTATATTTTTAGAGAGAATATCTTTAAATTATACTTTTTGGGTTCGTTTGTGTAAATATGACAATATCCATGATAAGAGTATTGTAGGAAACCCTATGGAATCAAGATTATAAATTAATAATTCATGTACAACGGTATCAAACAACAGTTTGACACTTGTGCACTTGACAAGTAAGTTCTAATAAATTCGTTGATGAAGTGATATTACAGATGATACAAAATGAGTTATTCTACGTAAAAGGTTTGGGAATAGTACTTAGTTTTGCTATGCCTCTATAATTGTCAATAACACATCTACTATTGGATTTATGTAAGGGAATAATATAACTAGATCGTCAAAATAGAGGAAAGTAACCTAATGCCAACGAGTCATTAAAAATTGTCGTTAGTGGTCTATAAAGTTCATGAGCACATGATATTAACATAGATGTTGGTACACCATCAGGACCTGGTGAGTTAGAATATTTCAATGAAAATAAACTGTTTAATACGTCAGTATCCGTGAGTGTGATGCGAGGGAACTGATTTAGCTTATTAACATTATAAGGGTAAGTAGTACAATTTGATGTAAATTTAGAAAAGGTATTTTGAAAAATTCTGCAAATATAAATGCTATTTCATTAGGATCGCATGATTCTTTACTCTTGAGTCTCATATTTCTAGGATAATCCCGGACTTTTCTCTTTGAATTCACGAATTTGTAAAAATATTTTGGATTTCAATTTAAGTTAACTCTCATTTTTATTAGATTATTAGAATAACATTTAGGATTTTCGATGTCGTATATATTTCTGGCTACAGTGTAATTACTAAAGTTTATCGTTGTATTGTGTTTTTTAATTTCCGATTTTGATATACATGTACTTTTTTAGTATAAAAGTTAGCATCAGTGCAATGTGGACAATACTTCCTGACGATTAAAAAATACGTTTTTATACTTAACAATTTTTTACGGTAAAAAAGTGCCACTGCAGTTGGTTATAAAGTAATATTTTTCATGTTTCAGAAGCAATGCAAGATTTGCACTACTCTGTCATTTATACGTTCGGAGGAGTGATAAAACAAATTAAACATTTTCTTAATTTCCATTTAGCACATAAATTTAATAATTGCATATCTTTCAAATGAAAATAATTAATTGAATAGTTATTGATTTTTCTTGGATATATAACTCTGAAACCAGCGTTACTTTCAATGAGGCTTTTATTGACATTTTATTTCTCAGCATTTTGCTTCTACCTTCTAGTAATTTTGCAATGATTTGGTTATGGTGGTAATAGTCATGGTTGATAGTATATAAAAAATGAGATATTTAACCTTTTTTTTTAAATAAAAATTATTAAAATATAATATTTTGCACAATTTTATAAAAATATTAACATTATTATTCAGCTGCATGTGTCTTGTATTGCAAACATTAATTTGGTAAACTGCACGTTTATATCAAAAATTCATTGGTGCGAAGCAGAAGAAATTTCAGTATTTTGACTACGCTTAAAAGACAAGTGTGTGTATGCCTGTGACATTGTGCTTATTTTCGCTATTCCGAATCTGAATTTTTTATACTTGTGTTCACCGAATTATCTACATTTTAGTGGCCGGCGGTGCTTCACTATTCCATATGTCGGTGATTTTGAATCAGACAGCAATGGCAAATTATATGCTGTGGGTGGTGCGGCGGCAGAATGACACTGGCCATGACCATGACAATTGTTTGTCGCTTTTTTCGTGTCGTAAAAATTTGGGTGGTCATTTTTTTGCGCCGTGAATGTTGTTTCTGTTAAAGCTCAAGTTTGGCAACCAATCAAAAAAAGTGTCATTGCTTGTCTCGATTGGCAAGGGTCAAAAATGTTAATGTGAAAAAAAGGCCAGATTTTCAATTTGAGTTGATAAATAATGATAATAACGTTTTTATATAAAGCGTATATATACAGGGTGAGACAAAAAAACTGAACAAAGTCAAACTCCATAATTTCCACATTTTTTTTTTAAATTTTATTGAATGAAAGCAAAAATTTTCGGAAATAGCATCAAATTTTAGAATAAGTTTAGATTTGTTCGAATTGGTCACCTTTGGCACGAATTATGGCCTTCAAACGGCCAATGAAACCGTCACACGCTGCCCGAATGTTGCTCTGCGGTATTTGGCCCATTCCCGGCGAAGCACTTGCTTTAGGTCATCGACACTTTGGTATTTTTTAGTGTCAACCTTGCTTTCCAAAATACTTCAAACACAATAGTCCAACGGATTGGTATCCGGAGATTTTGGTTGCTATTGTGCGCTGGAAATGCAGCGAGGAACCTCATTTTGTACCCATTCTTGGGTTGCGCGTACTGAGTGTGATGGTGCTGAGTCCTGTTGGAATGTCCAAGGTCTGCGGCCAAAATGTTTGCGTGCCCAAGGCTTTAATACACCCTCCAGAATATTTTCGCGACAATATTCGGCATTTATTCTGTTGCCACGGTCAATTAATACCAGCGGAGGGCTCTTATAGCGGTCCGCACCGGCGCTTGAGTTCTGGTGGGCAACCTAAGGTGTACATTTTCACCTGACCTAAAATATGGCAACATGGATTCAGTAAACTTTACGCTAAAAGATAAAGGGAAGGTGCTCTGACATTTCGCTTATCGAACAGTTCACACTCAAATGAAACTTGCAATAACAAAAAACGATTTATGTGTCCGACAACATCACTTTTTTTATCTATCGGAAAGATGTAATAACCGGCCTTTGTGTAATTACACCACCTCATGTGCTCATGTGCACTGCTCCAGATATACAACCTAGTTCTCATCAAACAAATTATGAATACCGACTGTGAGCAAATTTCCATTTAGCGATACCACACTCGACTTGTTGCTCCATCCGCACTGAATAAATCATTTAACATAAATCATTTATCATTTGCTTCGTTCCGTTTCGTTATAAAATTTATCATCATCATCTAATTAAAATTGATTGTTCCATTATTGACACAACCAAGCAGAGGAACACAGATGTGGATGTCTTGTCAGTGGGAGTAAATTCCATCCTGCTTGGAAAAGGAGCATCTACAGCCAGCAATATTTTTTTTTTTTAATTTAAGATTTTGTAAATAATAAAAAACAGGAAGAACAAAATGTATTTTGTGTTTATCAAAAGTTAATATGAATATTGGATACAATCTCAGAACAAATTATGGATGCGAAGTGGAGGCATGTTATGCAAATTTAAGAAAACCGCTCGATGCGTCATTAATTCTGATGGATGATATTCTGTGCTGTAAAAAACTAGTACAGATGTTGGTATATTTTCACACAAAATTTCCGCTCTAAAGGAAACACATTTTGCCGATTATCAGATAATATTTAGCGGGTGAAATCGACCATAACTTTGTGTGAAGGATTCCAAAATATTTTTAATACTGCGTGTCACTTGCCGATTAAATTACTAGTACATAAAAGTGGCACATCTGACCCTTACGTTAATGCTGATTTCGTAGAAACATGAATCTACATTTTCAAGTGTTGTTTCAAATTCCCACATGCCCGACCGAGGACGCAAACTGAGTAATGTAATAATGACAACAATGACCTTAAAACAGGAATTTGTTATATTATTTGTAACCCATTAAGAACCGATCCTGATATTTAGAATGATCTTTTAAGCATCAGCTATTTCGATTTATGTAAAATGCTTATAGTTGCCGAAATAATGAAGATATCGGTTTGAAAATTATTTAACGAGTTGCTGTTGACTTTCCCTCCAACCCTAATTATTTATTTTGGGGCTCAGAACTGATCACGCCTACTTTTTAATATATTACTAAAAATCAAATGCCGTTCGATGCTAATTTAGTCAGTTGCGAATGGCTGCACCGATTTAGACAATTTTTTTACAAATTGACCACGCCCACTTTTACTCCCATTTTTCGACTTACTTAAAATCCTTATATTTACAAAAAAAATGAAGATGTCTGCTTGAAATTTAGTAAACTCTTAATTAATTTTTTTGGGCCCATTCCAATCGATGAGGCTTGTCCGCAGGCAACATTCTTTGCGTCAATTGAATTTTGCACGGGAATAAATGCAAATCAATGCGAATAATCCGTTGTAAAGTGGACCGAGCCATGCCCAACTGTTGAGAACGGCGTTTTTGGGATGTTCTTGGGGACCTCTCAGCGATATTCTCGGCCGATCGCCTTGGTCGACTTTTATATGACCTCTTCGGATTAGAAAGAGCCTTACCAATCGAAAATTGTTCGTATAAACGCTTAATGGTGTTTGTAGAAGGCGCACTTCTCACATTTTTTAATGTTTTAAAAGCACGTTGAGTTTTCACAATTGACTTCTTCTGTTAAATGTAAATTTCAACTATTTCAGAGAACTCGCGTGGCGTGTATTGGTTCATGGTAAAAATCTGCTTGGACTGACGCTTCAAACGCGGTATGTCATTAAGCGATGTGACATCTCTGTTAAAAGTTATGGCGTTGCCAGATGGGTCCGTCGAATATGGGCAACACTGAACATCAATTGATAACGGCTGGGGCGATTTTAACAAAACTTCCTTCGGTTATTTGTAATTACAGTGGAAAGGTTTTACGAAATACAATTTTTTGAAAAGTCTCTACAAATGTCGCGAGTAAAAAGTATATATATCTTTAAAAGGTTGTCATTTTTGATTTGAAAACACTTATTAAAGCACTAAGCTTCTAAACGTACTTTTAAGTTGCGGCTGTGCCTAATGGAGAACGAATAGTTAACTGCTATATATAGATTTCACAACACTAAAAATTTTAAATGTCAAATTACAATTTTTCCGACAATGGATTTATAGCCTCGCAAATGCCATTGCATCCTTCAAAGCACCTCGAATGGACAGGTTATGTGGGTGGAACCAGTATAAAATGACTAAAATGCCAAATTAGAGCACATTTGGTCGAAGAATATTAGGCCTCATATAAGCCTGTATCTAAATGAAGACAAATATATACCTTTTGTAACATTAATTATCAAAGAGTTTCACTCTTTTATTTTCTTTATGGGGTCATAACTGTTGTAAAGCGATGACACCTTATTTTTGATATATAAATTAAAGCTATGTGGCTACCCAACATACCAAAATGGCTTGAGAATAATATTACATATTACCGAAACCGCCACTTTGGTTAGAAAATCGAAAAAATTCGATTATCTGAAATCAGTTGGGAATATAAGGCATATATAGCCAGAAAGTACTCCTCGAGACCTTTCATTTAAGACCCGCCTCAATGACGCAGCTAGCATAGTTTTTGTGCAATTCAGCATTTTCCATGCAGTTTCCCTACCGACAACACCACTCTGGTGATTCGCCCTAGTCGGGAAATTGTGTCATTTTCCTGTTAAATTAATTTAATTAATTAATTTAATTTAAAAATACGTTGATTTATCCAAAAAAAAATGGTAAAAATCATTAATATTAAAAAAAACTATTTTTCAATTAACTCCTTGCGCACCAACACATTGCATTTATATTTTAAAATTTATCTTCACGGGCATTATTCATCCATACCTTAAGAATTCGGTCCAGTAATGGGTACTAAATTAGCGTGATTTTGCTTTTTACCAACGAAAACAATTTTTGCTGACAATTTTCACAACAAATCAAGACAAATTTTTCAACAAAGGACAGATTTGAGAAAAGTTTGTGGAACATAAGTGTTTCTCAAGCATTGTTGAAAAATTATATTTTCATAATATTACTAGCTGGCCCTGTCCGCGTTGCCGGCCCGTAGTTTTTGTCTATTATGCATATTTGTCAAAGCATAATTATTCACAGATATGACTGATATAAAAGTTCACGTACCGGTCGGTTAAAAGTGTTTTAAAATACCTGTACCCATATTTAAGCCGTATGCTTCAATATTTAAACCGTGGGCTTCAAATGTGTAGATGTGCTATACAAATCTATTAAAAAGAATATATCAATCTTATACCCATGTAAGGGATAAAATTAACTTTTAGTATGGTAAAAATCGTAGCAAAATTTTCCAGTCAAATGAGCAGTAATTTGGACTTTACTGTATTTTGTACACCTCAAAATTGAGGGCTGAATGATTTAAGAATAGCCAAAGTTAATTACTTTTTTAAGCCCATTAACATCTTAGATTGTGCTTCAGAGTCCTCATAAGTCCCCCTAACCATGTCGGTCTGTTTGTCCACAAAAGGTGGACTTGAGGGGGTACTATTACTATTACTATTACATGGAGAAAATTTGTAGATATGTTGAATTTTTTGTGTAAATACAAGTACACATTTTTAGCCAAATCCTTTGAAATATGGTAAAATCAGGAGGTAACTTTATATGGGCACTACTCCGAAACATCGACCTACATTGAAAACTTTCTTCTACCCCTTATAATCCAAGATGACAAATAGAGGCCGAATCAAAAATATAGCAGAACAACATAGCATGTCAAACTGAAAAAAAATTCGCGTGATTTAAATAAGTAAAAATAGTTTTATCCACCTCATAATTGAGAACATAATTGAGAGCCATTTAAATTGTAAGTTGGAGACGCCATAAAGTCCATATTTTTCATTATAGTATAATTCAATGACGATTCAAGAAATATTCGGTCCCGTGCTACTTTCTTATATTTGAAATTTGTTCGTGTTTTCACAATTTATTTCATATAGATGTACATCCCAAATCTACGTTCCCAACCAATATTCGCTTGGGGGTTACAAATCCAATAGAATACAAAATTTTCTTTTCTGACCACACATTAGATGTGAAAGTGGACTTGGGGATACTCCAATGTGAGGACTTTACTTAAATAAATCCGTATGTGGCAATTATCTGTATGATGGTTCCCTACCCCAGGATAGCAAAAATACAATTCTTTAGCCAAATCAATTGATGAATGTGATCAAGACCAATATGGACCCTATTTTGAAAATTTCAATTTTATGTGAAGAGGTTCTCTACCCCCTTAGAAACAAAGATGCCAAAAATAGCTTAAATGATACGATGGTTACATAAATATGAAATCGAGTTGTACCCTTATCCGTGAGTTATGATTGATATCATGACCTGCAAAAGCGATTTAAGGTATCCTGAATGTTTGGGAAGAATTTCTGGAAGGATAGAAATCCTTTTCTTACTAAAAGTCCCGTTCGCTCTACTATTTTGCACCCTTTATATGTGGTATTTTACTGATTGTACTCCCAAAGAATTTTGCATTTTGAGCTCTCATTGGATAGATTATTGTCACGTGAAAGAAGTAGGTCCACGCTTTGAAATGAGCTCCATTAGGCTTTTTCGGTCATTTTTGTTTGTTTAAATGTGTTCGCATCTTCCAGCTGAACCACGATGTAGGCCCTGGAGTTGAAAGGTAGATGTCAGTTAACATCCTATTTCGCACTTATTTCGTTTGTTTGGTGAAAAATTGTATATAGTGAAAAATTATTCTTTATTTTGTTCATAAAAAATCCACTGAATTCAATATGATAATACAAATTGAAAAAAATTGACAAAAGAAGAATAACAAATTGAAAAAATCTTCAAATGTTTAAAGATCCTTCAAAGTTTGTCAATAGAATGAATTATTATTTTAAAATTCGATTTCGTTTCGCCACCACATAATTCGGTACTACACTTCCCTGTAACCCGACGTCAATTTCAGTTCTCAAGAAATCAAGTCAATTAAATAAATTGGTATTAATATTCGAATTCAAAAATAAAATATAAAAAACACTACAAATGCACATTAGAAAAAAGTAAGTCAAAATGGAAAAAAATCATGCAAAATAAAACATTACTATTGTACATTTTAAAAGTCAAAATGAAAATGTTAATATATCACATTTTTACGCGATTTTTTGTTTATTATCCTTTTCGAACAGGAGACAATTCCGAATTTGTATGAATCGTTAATATCAGTCCAGCGATTCTTAAGCTATAAGTTAGAAACTAACACAAATTTCTTTTATATATAGAGATTCTCAAGCTGTATTGTATTTTTGGTATGTTGGGTATGTGTCTGTCTACATTGAAATTTTTTGCAATTAATGTTTACTTCAATTACTATCGATTCTGAGGACAAAGTCTCCAAAACATCGAAAATATATAAGCAAGTGTATTTTCAAAATTTCCTCCATTTATCACAAATATTGTTATTAGAAATGGGTTCAAAAGAATACAACAATAAACCACAAAACCACAAGGAAAACAACAACATAACATCATGGTTTACAACTTGCGAGTATATTAGGTTCCTGAATATATGCTTAAACACTGTGGGCCAGCAACGCGGTCCGGGTCAGCTAATCCAATATGAAAAACCATTGTCAGAAAACTGTTTCATACTTAATTTAACATTATGTGTGTTTGTAAACATAATAATTTGTTATAGTTCGTACGCAAAAGTTTAATGACATCCTTACCTAATGCTTGACGCACGCCTTTGACATTTGCCATCACAAGAGGAATACCTGGGTTTATATGAATGCTACTGAAGTACTTCGAAAGTACAAATGTCCAAGTTGAAAAAAATCAAATATGTACTATTTTAGGTATGAGAAACAATATCAGATAGTCTTGAATCTCATTTCTATTATATGCCCGATATTTTCCAATCAACTTTAATGGAATTTGTAACAACTTTCAGCACAATTTAGTTCAGAAACAAAATGAATCCAACCAGTGGCCCGAAAGGCCTTTAAAAATTATCCCGACTACTTACTCTATCAACCTTTATAAAAGATGCGGACCATGGCAACTTTCAACAATTATAATATAGCCATATTTTCGATTTGTATCATCAATATTACCAAAATGTATATCATCAATATCAATATGAGTTGTACATCTTTCCATTAAATTCTTTTGCAAACAAAAATCTGTTCTTAAGAAACCGAGAGAGTATACCAAGAACATTAAATTTCAAAATTACAATTGCGATTAAATTGGCTTAGGCTCATTTTAATACTTTACTCGATTAGATAAAGGCAGAGCATTACGTTAAACGACAAAAATGTAAATAATGTACTGACGCAGGCACGGCGTGAGTTGATAACCATGAATATTGATTAGGTCAATCGTTTATCTAAGGGAAAACTCAAAGTTGTGGCGTCGAAAAAAAGAATGTGACGGCAAGTGATTAACTGCTTGTAGCACGTGACTTTGAGAGGAATTGCAACTGGAAATTATTGTGCGTATCGAACTGCCTAAGTCAAAGTTTCCGAGCAGACTGTGTTGACATTGAAATTTGGTATTTCCTTATATAAATTGCGGGCTGGATAAAGGAATAGGCAGGAAATGGCAAAGCATTTCAAAATACTCCCATGCGCCTCCGACTGTGGTAGCACCTAGCGCTTTAGAACGCCACTGTCACCGAGATTTTGGGAATTAACTTACTTCAAATAACTTTATTCTTCAAATATTCTTCAAATTAATGGACATTCCTAGTCCATATCAACATGGCTTATTACAAAAATGAGTTCTATATCGAAGTTGTTTTTATACTCTCCACCATAGCAAAGTACATATGTCCTTTCGAAAGAATTGTGTATTTTGTCAGTAGGCAAGTTAAATTCGTAAATGGGCCAAAACGAGCTCTACCTCCTCTAGCAAAATATTGTCTATATAGGTCGGCGTTTCCTTATAGCCCCCATATAACTGTACATCCCCACGACTTAAGTAACATTTTCAAACGGAATTGTTTAAAATTCGATACTTAGGGTACGTAATGGGTGGTTCGTAATCCCGTAGCATAGGTTCAAATTTGGTTATGGCCCCCATGTTTTAGTATTCTGATGATTTTAGCCAAATTTTGAAGGAAATCTTTTAAAATTCGGCATGTAAAGGTTGTAATGGTTATATCTTCTGTTACAAAAGGGTGCTAGAATAGACTCATTATTTCCTTTATTACTTATAAGGCAGTATCTCGGAATTTGGTATTTGAGTGATTTTAACCAAATTTTCTAGCAGATTTTTTTAATTTTGTATTTGACACTTTGGCAACCGCTTTATCAGAAGACCGATGCCATCCAATTTACGGCATTTTTAAGAATTTGTACCAACCCATTCCATTATTCCCGATCCTATTACTTGTAAAGTATACCTCATGCGTTTTTACTTTTTGCAATATGGTTACCTCCATCTATAACGGCAGAGAACGGCGAATCTTCCCAAATTTGTTGCACTTTTTTCTCAAATTCGAGAGTGACATTTGAGAGTGAGAGTATGCACCACTGTACATCCATTATCATTGTTCTACAGATATGTGTGTATTGATTACCGCCAGATTAAAAATTTGCTCACGTCATAAACCTTTTACATTTAACTTCTTTCAATGCATTTTCATTACAGGGTACATAAATGGTTTAATTTTTTTTTCAAGTTTAACTCCAGGACTAAGTTAGCCATTGAGCTCCCTAAAATACTTAACAGAATTGTAAACATGAAAAAATTACTGATACTCAGCTCCATCCAATGTTAAAGAATTTTGAGGATGTAACAGGTATGTTTTGATATCATTTCCACAGATATGATATGACGTAGCTTGAGGGAATAATATTTTGAGTAAGAAGTTGACAGAGGATTCTAAAAACAAACTTTTTATTTTGGAAATTTATTTACAGTGTTTCAAGGGAACATTTTCACTTGCATCGCACTCAATGTTTCCCATATTTTGAATTATGTTATAATATATGAAAAAAGGTAAAGGTAAGTAAAATTCCCTTAAAGTTTAATTTTTGTAAACAATTATGGGATAGTTTAAATAATGTGGGAGACTAATTTGTTAAATAGAAAACAGTGGCTAATATCCTGAAAATACTACAAGGAATAAGAAATGGGGGCCAGGGATATCATTCCTTACCCGATATTCCGTTTTCTGACATTTTTCTACATTTTTCTAAAACTTTTTTATTAATTTTTTTTGAACCCCCTCAAAATGGCCTCGAAATTGCTCTGTACGTTCCTGATGGGGACCGAAACAATATTGGCATTTTTAATATTATTCGTCCTAGCCACACTGCTTCGATTGCTTAATGAATTGCTTCAGGCGAATATTTAGGTATGTTAAAAGCTATATTTCACTTAAAATCGTACCGCTTGACTTTAGATACTTAAAAGGTTTGGGTCACATGCTCATATAGTTTTCCAAATAGAAATAGGGCTGACATGTCACAGCTAAATTTTCAAGGGAAAAGCGATTTTTATCAAGTACAACCCCCAAGCAGGGTTTACGTATTTGGCCACTTTTGATTTTTGAGCTTTTCCTCGGAAAATAATGATCAAATTTATCATTTCGCAATGCTATTTTCTTCAACATAGTCTCCAAAATTACCACTGTATGGTTATAGCAACAAAATGAGTAAAAAGAAGCTGGTAAACCTTTTCACTACATTAAAGGACCGCAACCCCCTTGCCATATCACATAACAATGTAGCGAAGCGAAGCAAACGAATACCTGGAAGTATGGAAATGTGCGCCCAACAAAACAAGTAGGACAAAGTTTCATCCTTGTGGTTTTCCATTGTACATTGACATACGGCGAGGACTTGGTTAGGGTAAGGGCGTTTTTATATTATGTTTGTACAAAATATAGGGATGTAAATTTGGGCGAGTGTATGTGTGACTCAACACATCACTGGGCGTCTGATACCACCATGGAATCTCGACTGAACATTAATTGATTTCATTTCCATGGGATACACAAAAAGATATGTATTTACATTCCACCTTGATAATAGTCTCTCTACCTTCAATTAAAACAGCTTTTGCCGAGGGCGTCGTTACACAGAAAAATGTTTTTAAATGGGATTTTTGTTGAATATCGTCATTACGGTTGAAATGTTAGCCCAACAAGAAGTGCAAGTACAACAGGGCGGGCATTCAGGTCACTGTAGCCATGTCCAACAAATGACTGAAGGATGTCGTTGTTGTTGCCAGCGGTTTCGACATCGACAACAGCTTTGTCCGTATTATCAAAAACAAGATTAGCTAATTACACAAAGCTTGTTTCTATAGCTGACGTCTTGTTTAGATTTCCATTGTTGAAAAAGTTATTTTTATTCGAAAACAAACTTCTTTTGGTAAATCGAAATTGGCCGTGTTCCTTAGCAACAAGTGGGGAACATTGTAATACAATTTCTTTGATGACTTTACCAATATTTGCATTGCAAAAAATAAGAAAAAAATAAAACTAATTTAATTTATTTAACAAACAACTAAAGAAATTTGGTGTCGAAATATAAGTCATTTGTGACAGAAACTAGGGACGCTCCAACTGACAATCCCGGTTTAAGGGATAAAGAGAAACACAAACAAAAACAAAATAAAACATGTACATATATCTAAGTCCTAACCGGTATATAATAAAATATCATACGAAGCATGATCGGTACCGTAAGACTTTGCTGAGTGCTATGATTGAAACAAAAATTATATGACGGTATTGTTTTATTTCATTTCTTAAGCCTATAGATACAAAATCCTTACAGACTTCCAACGATTTTTAAAAACAATATTCAGGGGCCTAAATATGAAATTAGTTTTCTCTTAATTGAATCACGATTTTCAGTAAGATCGATAAAATGGTAAGATTTATTGAATTCCATTAAAAGTCGGCGTAAAGGATCGTTATTAGAGTAATTTGCAGTAGCTCGTAATTACTAGTTGGTCTCATTGGATGCAAACTGTCTGAAAAATTAAATCTGAAATTATTTTATCTTGAAAACAAGTAAGCAAAGGCTACAGTCGAGCGGGGCCGACCGTTTAATACCCTACAACACTATAATAAACGATACAGATTATACAAGCGAGATACTCGAAAGAATTCCACAACATATTGTGACAAATAATAAAAGAAAACCAGGTTTCAGTCCATTTCAACTCCTAAATTTATGGCGATCATCTCCAAAAAGAGTAGGCTTCTATTCTGACCCTCATCTTATCCCCATGCAAAATTTCGTAAGGATCGGGCCATAAATGCGATCTGTATATGATATCCTGATATCCTAACTACTTAGTTTTGTTAGCTGTAGAAATATACCAAATGTTTAATTCAAAATGAAAATATGCCAAAAATATGACAAAATTGAAAAAATATGAGAAAATTTTACAAAATCAATATTTTCATCTTTAGAGAGATATTTTTATGCGATTTTTTTAGACGTTTTTTCTTTCCTGCCAAGAGGCCATTCTAAATTAATGAGAACTGTCGAAATTAGTTCAGCCGTTCTCGATATATAAAAGATTTTTCAAGAATATCTTCTTTGATAAACAAATATATCACACATATTTTGCTATATATCCGTTTTGTTGGATGTTAACATCAATGTAAAGATCAGAAGTAACTTTGTCATGGCTTTGTGATTTCGCCGGGATTTAAAATATTCGCGGTTTAATGAAAAATTGTGAATTTTTTCAACACAAAATATATATAAATAGATCGACTCAGCTCGGCGAGCTAGGAAGATCCATATATACTTTCCTATGTGGGAAACCAATATTTCGAGGTGTTACATAATTTTTGGCCCAATCAAACTTATAATACCCCCAACACATAGTGTTGTAGGGTATAAATATTTAAAATGGATGTTACATTAAACATGGAACGCTTACTAGTTAATCTGTTCAGTTTAATCAGACGTAATCTATATTCATATGATGGCAATGACTGGGCGCCCCAGCCACGATATTTTAATCAGAATAATAACAAGTAAAAAAGTATCGGTCGGTTTTGCCGACAGATGTATACCCTCAGCCAATGTTCGATTATTTAAAAATATGTTGACTTCTGTTGTGAATTTTCAAACTCTTGACCGTTTATGGAGTGGGGTTTGAAAGAATGGGCCAATACTGTCCATTTCATATCGGTCCTAAATACATATGATATAAATATTATTATGAATATATAACAAAATCGAACATTTATATGCAACTAGCTGGCCCAGTCCGCGTTGCCGGTCCGTAGTTTTAGTCTTTAATGCATAGTTTTTACAGCATAATAATTCACAGATCTGGCTCACATAAGTGGTTAGTATAAATTATGACTCGACTAAATAGAAATAAATCTGCATTGCAAAAATGTCAAATCAGGTTCACGTACCGGGCGACTTATAGTGTTTCAAAAAACCTGATTCCATTATTCAAAGGTTTTAATTTGAGAGTAATATACCCATATAAGATTGTTCTCTACCCCAAAAGTAGCCTAAACACACATTTTAAGCCAAATCGATTCGAAAATATAATCGAAACCCTCGAAATATGTAAAATCAAGAGGTACTTTTATATGAGCGCTACTCCGAAACACTGACATTGAAAAATTTCCACGAAGAGGTCTTCTACCCCCCTTAAAAGCTAAGATGCTAAATAAGGGCAAAATCAATTGAAAAATGAGACCAAGACCTTGGAAATAGCTGAAATCAGCGGATACCTTCATATAAGGGTTATACCAAAGAATGGTTCAATACTTATAATTATTTGAAAGAATGTGTTGTTCTTTCTTAAATCTCAAATTACCAATATTTGAGAAGTTTCTAAGGGGCTAAATCATTTTTGGGGGGCTATATCACAATATAGACCGACCTGATACATATTTTGTACAAATGATTCTTCATGTAACCCCTAGGACTGTATCAAATTTAACACAAACTTTTGCGGAGTATAGAGCCCTTTGTGTATGGTTAAGCTATATAATATGGACCTCAAACAAGTTTGATCCGGGAACCCTTCTTTTGGGATTTTTATCTACCAGCCGAAAAATTTCCCTACCCCATGATTGTCTGCGGTGTAGTGTAATTACTGAAGATAGCGCATAATACCCGTATAACGTTACTTGTGATTTAAGTGCCTCTTCATATTCGGTATTTCACTGATTGCAGTCCCAATGAATTTTTTAATTTCATTGGATGGATTATTTCCATATCTAGTCAATTTTATGGTGTTTTAAAGTTTAGAATCGATAGGAACTTCTAAATTGAATACCTTGCAATATGACTAGTTTAACTATCATAAATAAAGTTTCATCAGTTTATAAAATTTCGTCCTTTTGCATGTTTTTCTTACAATTTCTACCGAATGAACTGTAATTTGACATTTAAAGTTTTCGGTTTTGTAAAATCAACTGTTTAATATTGGTTCCCCAATAAACATAATTTCAATTTAGAAGTATGTTGAGATCTAAAGTTTTTTGATGCTTTGAGAAGTATTTTTCAATCAGAATAAAAAATTTTGGGACGGCAACCATATAATTGTATTATGCATAGAAAATATGCCAAATTTCTCCATTTTTTCGTTTTTTACAACAGTTACAAATACCCAAAAGAAAATTTGAGTCAAATCGACCCAGCCGTTCTCAACTGATGCGTTACTATACTTATGTACATTTTTTTACATATATTTGGCGTGGTCACTTTTCCCTTTCATAAAAAACTAAGTCGTGGTAGGACGAACATTTAAAAAAAAATATCCAAATCGTTCCCGCCGTTTTCAGCTGATTCTTACCAACGAACAACAATTGAGATTTTTATATATAGATTGATTAAAAAGTAGGCGTGGTCAGTTCCTCAGCCCCCAAATAAATATTTAGGGTTGGAGTTCCCTCCAAGTCAACAGTATCTCGTGTAATAATTTTCAAACCGACATCTTCATTATTTGGCAAATAAAAGGATTTTAAATAAATCAAAATAGTGGGCGTAAAAGGAGGCGTGGTCAATATTTTTTCTTTAAAAACATAACTCGGGTTATGACGAACGTTTGTACAAAAAGTTATGAAAATAGGTCCAGCCGTTTTCAACTGATTCCATTACCAACGAACAACAATTGATTTTTATATATATAGAAGAATATAGATTTATGGGATACGGTCAAAACGTGCCTAGTCAAAATAACGGTTTTAGACCCTAGGTCTCTTTGGAGCAAATCCGTTTCAGAACATTTGGAGTCGATCTAGCGATGTCCGTCCGTCCGTCTGTCTTGCTCACTGGTGCGCACGATAACTCTCGGAGGGAGTATCCGATTTGGTCCAAACTTGGTACATCGTAATATTTTTGTCAATCTTAGATCGAGTTCGGAGATGGCGAATCGCGTAAAAATGTGATATATTAACATTTTCATTTTGACTTTTGAAATTTACAATAGTATTGTTTTATTTTGCACGATTTTTTCCATTTTGACTTACTTTTTTCTAGTGTACATTTGAAGTGTTTTTTATATTTTATTTTTGTATTCGAATATTAATACCAATTTATTTAATTGACTTGATTTCTTAAGAACTGAAATTGATGGCGGGTTACATGGAAGTGTAGTACCGAATTATGTGGTGGAGAAACGGAATATATGATAACGAAATAATTTAACGCGGTCACACCAAAGTTAAAAGATAATTCTTTTCCAAAACTTTGCAAAAACTCTTAAATCGGGAAAAAATCGAAAAAAAAAAATTCAATGAAATCGAATTTTAAAATAATAATACATTCTATTGACAAACTTTGAAGGATCTTTAAGATTTTTTCAATTTGTTATTATTTTTTGTCAATTTTTTCAATTTGTATTATCATATTGAATTCAGTGGATTTTTTTTTGAACAAACTAAAGAATAATTTTCCACTATATACAATTTTTCACCAAAAAAAGTGAAATAAGTGCGAAATAGGATGTTAACTGACATCTACATTTCAACTCCAGGGCCTACATCGTGGTTCAGCTGGAAGATGCGAACACATTTAAACAAACAAAAATGACCGAAAAAGCCTAATGGGGCTCATTTCAAAGCGTTGATCTACTTCTTTCACCTGACAATAATCCATCCAATGAGAGCTCAAAATGCAAAATTTTTTGGGAGTACAATCAATAAAATACCACATATAAAGGGTGCAAAATAGTAGAGCGAACGGGACTTTTAGTAAGAAAAGGATTTCTATCCTTCCAGAAATTCTTCCCAAACATTCAAGATACCTTAAATCGCTTTTGCAGGTCATGATATCGCTCATAACTCACGGATAAGGGTACAACTCGATTTCATATTTATGTAACCATCGTATAATTTAAGCTATTTTTGGGGTCTTGGTCACTTTTTTCATTTTTTAGCCCTTATTTGGCATCTTTGTAGCCCTTATTTGGCATCTTTGGGGGTAGAGAACCTCTTCGCATAAAATTTGAGATTTTCATTGTTTAAAATTGTGTTTATGCTACCCTGGTGTAGGGAACTATCATACAGATAATTGCCACATACGAATTTATTTAAGTAAAGTCCCCACATTGGAGTATCCCCAAGTCCACTTTCACATCTAATATGTGGTCAGAAAAGAAAATTTTGTGTTCTATTGGATTTGTAACCCCCATGCGAATATTGATTGGGAACGTAGACTTGGGATGTACATCTATATGAAATAAATTGTGAAAACATGAACAAAGTACATATATAAGAAAATAATAACATAAAATTAATTCCCATCTTACGGTAATGGGTGTAAAATTGTAATTATATTTGACTACTCTGAAATCATTCTGCCCTCAATAATGTGGTGGATAAAACTATTTTTACTTATTTAAATCACGCGAAATTTTTTTCAGTTTGACATGCTATGTTGTTCTGCTATATATTTTTGATTTGACCTCTATTTGTCATCTTGGATTGTAAGGGGTAGAAGAAGGTTTTCAATGTAGGTCGATGTTTCGGAGTAGTGCCCATATAAAGTTACCTCCTGATTATACCATATTTCAAAGGATTTGGCTAAAAATGTGTATTTGGGGGGTAAAAATCTTACACAAAATTTTCAGCACATCTACAAATTTTAGAGTTTTTTCAATGTAATAGTACCCCCTCAAGTCCACCTTTTGGCAGACAAGCAGACCGACATGGTTAGAGGGACTTACTTTCTTTTATATATATATATATATATATATATATATATATATATATATATATATATATATATATATATATATATATATATATATATATATATATATATATATATATATATATATATATATATATGTATATATATATATATATATATATATATATATATATAAAAAAATCAATTGTTGTTTGTTGGTAACGGAATCAGTTAAAAACGGCTGGACCGATTTGCATAATTTTTTGTACAAACGTTCGTCATACCCCGAGTTAGGTTTTTAAAGAAAAAAATATTGACCACGCCTCCTTTTACGCCCACTATTACGATTTATCTAAAATCTTTATATTTGACAAAACAGTGAAGATATCGGTTTGAGAATTATTACACGAGATGCTGTTGGCTTTCCATCCAACCGTAAGTATTTATTTAGGGGCTGAAGAACGCGCCTACTTTTAAATCTGTCTCTCTATATGTAAAAGATAATTATGTTAGTTACTACGCTGATAACATAAAGACCGCCGGTCTGATTTTAACGATTCAGACAAATTCGGAATTGCCTCTTGGCAGAAAAGCATAAAATCCAAAAAAATCGCGTAAAAATGTGAAATTTTGAACATTTTCATTTTGACTTTTAAAATGTACAATAGTAATTTTTTATTTTGCATGATTTTCTTCCATTTTGACTTACTATTTTCGAATGTACATTTGTAGCGTTTTTTTTTTTTTTTTTTTTTTTTTTGGAATTCTAATATGATGTGTAGTTTTTTTGGGTAGTATAAAGCGACAACGGATAAAATTGCTATTTATAGATTTTTTATATTTATTGGGTAATACGAATAATATCATTTCAGAAGAGAATAAGATATGAAAATTCTAAAATCGGGAAAAATCGAAAATTTTTCAGTGGAATCGCATTTCAAAATAATAGTACATTCTACAGACAAAGGACCTTTAAAAATTTGCCGTAAAAAAATCAGCGAACCAGATGAAGATTATTTTTCTTTTTTCAATTCTTTCTTTTTTCTATATTGGATTGTACATTTCTTATTGTTTTCAATTCTAAATGAATTAAATGAGTGTGTAATACGATGTTAAATGGCGATCTTTCATGTACAAAATTGGCATCTAGCTTTCAACTCCAGGACCTTCAGCTGGAAGATACAAACACATTTGTACAAACAAAAATGACCGAAAATGCGTTATGGGGTTCACTTCAAAAAGTGGACCTGTTTCTTTCATATGACAATAATTCGTCCAATGAGAACTCAAAATGCAAAATACATTGGGACTGCAATCCGTGAAATACCGACTATAAAGGACGCAAAATAGTAGAGCGAATTCCTTCCAGAAATTTTTCCTAAGCATTCAAGATACCTTTCATCGCTTTGGCAGGTCATGATATGGGTCATAACCCCCGATAACGGAACAACCCGATTTCAAGTATACATTTTACATTTTAACCATATTTTTCGTACTAATTTTTCGCCTTATGCTGATAATTAAAAAAAAACATCCTTGCAAGAAATGATCAAGTTTTAGTATCACCATTTTTAAGGTATTTTCCAATTTTTTTGGCCCTTATTTGACATCTTTGTTTCTAAGGGGGAAGAAAACCTCTTCTCATAAAATTTTTATTTTTCGGTAAAGGGCCCATCTTAGTCTTGAGGCTACATGGGGTAAAAACCCTGGGGTAGAAAACCATCTTACAGATAATTATCCACATAGGCATATTTAACTATAGTCCCCACATTAGCATACCCCCAAGTCCACTTTCCCAGCCAATGTGTGGTCAGAAAAGAAAATTTGGTATTCTATTGAATTTGTAACCCCCAAGAGAATATTGGTTTTGGACGTAGATTTGGGATTTACGTCTATATGAAATAAACTCCGAAATGTCAATCTAGGAATCATTCAGTCGGAAATTGTGGCAGAAACATGAAAAAAATAGGAAATTAGAAAATAACACGAGACCGAACATTTCTTTAATTGTCATTGAATTACACTACGATGAAAAATGTGGACTTTATTGGATCTCCACCGCACAATTTAAATGACAAACAATTAATGTCCATCTTACAGTAATCGGAGCAAAAGAGCAATTTTTCTAGCTATTCTGACAACATTCTGCAAGTATAAGGTGGACAAAATTAAATACCACGCAGGACGGGATTTTAAACGTTGGAAATACAAATACGAAATTATAGATCATTTGAATGAAAATGTTAAGGTTATAACAATAATAAAAATTGAGCTGAATTTTCACATTGGGCTATTATAGATGTTCTTTATTATAAAGGTATTTAACACAAAAATTAATTTCTATTTAGTCATGGAGTCATTACTTATAATCAAAATTGGAGTCATTATAATGGAGTCATTACTTATAATGAAAATTGTGCCGCTATGATTTATTATGCTTTAAAAAATACGCATTAAAGACTAAAAGTACGGGCCGGCAACGCGGACCGGGTCAGCTAATCTATATATATAAAAATCAATTGTTGTTTGTTGGTAACGGAATCAGTTGAAAACGGCTGGACCGATTTGCATAATTTTTTGTACAAACGTTCGTCATACCCCGAGTTAGGTTTTAAAAGAAAAAAAATATTGACCAAGCCTCCTTTAACGCCGACTATTACGATTTATCTAAAATCTTTATATTTGCCAAAATAGTGAAGATATCGGTTTGAAAATCGCGTAAAAATGTGAAATTTGAACATTTTCATTTTGACTTTTAAAATGTACAATAGTAATGTTTTATATTGCATATTTTTTCCATTTTGACTTACTATTTTCAAATGTACACGTGTTTTTTTTTTTTTTTTTGAATTTTAATATGATGTGTAGGTTTTTTGGGTAGTATAAAGCGACAACGGATAAAACTGTTATTTCTAGATTTTATGTATTCATTGGGTAATACGAATAATATTATTTCAGAAGAGAATAAGATATGAAAATTCTAAAATCTTTCTTTTTCTTTTTTCAATTCTTTCTTTTTATACCCTACAACACTATGTGTTGGGGGTATTATAAGTTTGATTGGGCCAGAATTTATGTAACACCTCGAAATATTGGTTTCCCATATAGGAAAGTATATATGGATCTTCCTATCTCGCCGAGCTGAGTCGATCTAGCTATGTATGTCCGTCCGTCCGTCTGTCCATGTTAATTTGTAATCACGCTACAGGTCGCAATTATGGCCCGATCTTCACGAAATTTAGAATGTAGGTGGGGTTAAGGTCAGAATAGAACCCTATTCTTTTTGGAGATGATCGCATAATATTTAGGGGTTGAAATGGACCAAAATCTGAAAAAATTCCTGATTTTGCAGTTGCTCTACAGGTCGCAATTAAAAAATTGCATAAAAATATCTCTCTAAAGATGAAAATATTGATTTTGTAATATTTTCTCATATTTTTTCAATTTTGTCATATTTTTGGCATATTTTCATTTTGAATTAAACATTTGGTAATATTTCTACAGCTAACACAACTAAGTAGTTAGGATATCAGGATATCATATACAGATCGCATTTATGGCCCGATCCTTATGAAATTTTGCATAGGGATAAGATGAGGGTCAGAATAGAAGCCTACTCTTTTTGGAGATGATCGCCATATATTTAGGGATTGAAATGGACAAAAAAACTGCAAAATTGTCAGCAACTCTTAATTATCGCCCGATCCTCACCCGCATTTGAATGGAGGTTACCGGACATTGCAAAAGCCAAATAGTTTTGGATGGCCATCCAAAAATATTCAATGTGTGAAATAGTTTGCCAACTTTTGTAGACAAAATACGAAAATACCCATTCCAGTGTCTTTTTGGAGAATTCACAAATACAGGAAAGACGCACTTCTGACTATTTCGTTAAGGCTGATTTCGTTGAAGAATATAGTCAAATGTCTGTATCTCATATAGATGCGTTTCAGTCAAAAACCAATAATAAATGTTAATCTTTTGCCACTTCTGAGAGATTAAAGGTCTTTGGGAAATATTGGTTCCAGATCTAGGAAGACCATTTACGTGCAACATCTACCAATAAATTGGAAATGAGCAAATTAGTTAAAGTTGCTATTATTCGAAAATTAGAGAACGAAACCTGATGGTTTTCTTTTATTATTTGTCACAATATCTTGTGGAATTCTGTCGAGTATTTCGCCTAATAAACTGTATCATTTATTATAGTGTTGTAGGGTATTCAACGGTCGGCCCCGCTCGACTGTAGCTTTTGCTTACTTGTTTCTATATTGAAGTGTACATTTCTTATTGTTTTCAATTCCTAATGAATAATATTAAAACATGAAATGAGTGCGCAATAAGATGTTAAATGGCGATCTTTCATGTATAAATATAAATAAATATGAAAATTATAAATAAATATGAAAATTACCGAAAAAGCGTTTTTGGGATCATTTCAAAAAGTGGACCTGCTTCTTTCATATGACAATAATTCGTCCAATAAGAACTCAAAATGCAAAATACGTTGGGACTACAATCAGTGAAATGCCGACTATAAAGGACGCAAAATTGTAGAGCGAATTCCTTCCAGAAATTCTTCCTAAACATTCAAGATACCTTTAATCGCTTTGGCAGGTCATGATGTGTGTCATAACCCCCGATAACGGAACAACGCGATTTCAAGTACATTCTACATTTTAACCTTATGTTGATAATTTAAGAAAAAAAAACATCCTTGCAAAAAATGATCACGTTTTGGTATCACCATCAAATGATTTAAGGTATTTTCGGGGTCTTGGCTACTTCTTCGATTTTTTGGCCCTTATTTGACATCTTTGTTTCTAGAGGGAAGAAAACCTCTTCTCATAAAATTTTTGATTTTCGGAAAAGGGACCATCTCAGTCTCGACGCTACCTGGTGTAAAAAACCCTGGGGTAGAAAACCTTCTTACAGATAATTATCCACATAGGAATTTATTTAAGTATAGTCCCCACATTAGTATACCCCCAAGTCCAATTTCCCAATCAATGTGTGGTCAGAAAAGAAAATTTGGTATTCTATTGAATTTGTAACCCCCAAGAGAATTTTAGTTGGGAACGTAGATTTGGGATGCACGTCTATATGAAATAAACTCCGAAATGTCAATCTGGGACTCCTTCAGTCGGAAATTGTGGCAGAAACATAAAAAATACGAAATTAGAAAGTAAGGGGGACCGAAAATTTTTTTAATCGTCATTGAATTATACTATGATGAAAAATGCGGACTTTATTGGATCTCCACCGCACAATTTAAATGACAAAAAAATTAATGCCAATCTAACGGTAATCGGAGCAAAAAATTAATTTTTTGGCTATTCTGACAACATTCTGCCTTCATACGTGAGGTGGACAAAACTAAATACCACGTAGTACAGGATTTTAAATGTTGGAAATACAAATTCCAAATTATAGATCATTTGAATGGAAATATTAAGCTTTTTACAATACAAAATTGAGCTGAATTTTCACATCGGACTATTATAGATGTTTTTTATCACATGGGTATTTAACACAAAAATTTTTTTCTATTTATATATATATATATAGAAACCGATTTTAAGTATATTTTACATTTTAACAATATTTTCCATACTAACTTCAGTAAATGTCGCTATTTTGAGAAAAAGCCATCCTTGCAAAAACTGATCCCGTTTTGGTATAACCATCAGATGATTTAAGCTATTTTCGGTGTCTTGACCACTTTTTTCGTTTTTCGGTCCTTATTTGGCATCTGTGTTTCTAAGGTGGTAGAAAACCTTTTTTTCATATTCAATTTTCGGAATAGGGCCCATCTTGGTCTTGACCACATCCATATTCTGATTTAGCTAAAATATTTTATTCAGGCTATTCCGGTCTTACATCTTACAGGTAATTGTGCAGGTAGGCATTTATTTAAGTATAGTCCCTACATTAAGTGCGCCTCTAAGTCTACTTTCCTAACCAATGTGTGGTCAGAAAAGAAAATTTTGTATTCTATTTAATTTGTAAACCTCAAGAGAAGATTGGTTAGGAACGTAGAATAGGGTGTACTATATGAAATAAACTGCGATATGTCAAACTAGGACTCATTAGTCGGAAATTGTAGCAGAAACATGAACAAAATTACGAATATTAGAAAGTAACACGGAAAATATGGACTTTATGGGGTCCCCAACGACAATTTAAAGGACAACAAGTAAAAAAGCAGTAAGTTCGGCCGGGACGAACTTTGAATACCCTCCACCATTTGGAACGAATTAGAAAATTTTCAAAAAAATAAAATCCAATAAAAATTCTTTTAAAATCTTTAAAATATCTAATATAGGAAGGTGCCGATATATGGGGGGATATACGATATTGTGGACCTATAAAGACAAATCTATGTCTGCGTGTGAAGTACTCACAAGGAACTCCGTGTGTGGATTTTCAGACAATACGATTGGAAAATGTGGCTTAAATCATCAAAATACCGAATATCGCGGGGTACCGTTATATGGGAGCTATACGTTATCGTTAACCTATATAGAGAATTCTCTGTCGGTGGGTAAAGTGCTCACAAAGAACCCCTTGTGACCATTCCGTTGAAAAATATGGCTAAAAACATCAAAATACCGAATATCGGGGGTACCGTTATATGAGGCCTATACAATATCGTGGATCTATATAGATAATTCTCTGCCGAGGTATAAAGTACCCACAAGGAACTCCTTGTGTGGATTTTCAGACAATTCCGATGAAAAATTTGGGTCAAATCATAAAATACCGAATATCGGGAGGTACCGTTATATGGGGGATATACGATATCGTGGACCTGTATAGACAATTCTCTCTCAGGGGGTGAAGTACTCACAAGGAACTACTTGTGTTAATTTTAAGACAATTCCATTGAAAAGCGTGGCTAACATCATCAAAATACCGAATATCGGAGATTACAGTTATATGGGGGATATACGATATCGTGGACCTATATAGACACTTCATTTTGAGGAGGTAAAATGCCCACAAGAGACTCATTTTGTGGATTTTCAGACAATTCTGTTGAAAAATGTGGGTAAAATCATCAAAATACCCAATTTCGGGGATACCGTTATATGGGGGCTATACGATATTGGGGACCTATATAGATAATTCTCTGCCGAGGTATAAAGTACCCACAAGGAACTCCTTGTGTGGATTTTCAGACAATTCCGTTGAAAAATGTGGGTAAAATCATCAAAATACCGAATATCGGGGGGTACCGTTATATGGGGGCTATACGATATTGTGGACCTATATAGATAATTCTCTGCCGAGGTACAAAGTACCCACAAGGAACTCTTTGTGTGGATTTTCGGATAATTCCGTTGAAAAATGTGGGTAAAATCATCAAAATACCGAACATCGGGGGGTACCGTTATATGGGGGCTATACGATATCGTGGACCTATATGAACAATTCTCTGCCGAGGTATAAAGTACCCACAAGGAACTCCTTGTGTGGATTTTCAGACAATTCCGTTGAAAAATGTGGGTAAAATCATCAAAATACCGAATATCGGGGGGTACCGTTATATGGGGGCTATACGATATTGTGGACCTATATAGATAATTCTTTGCCGAGGTACAAAGTACCCACAAGGAACTCCTTGTGTGGATTTTCAGACAATTCCGTTGAAAAATGTGGGTAAAATCATCAAAATACCGAACATCGGGGGTTACCGTTATATGGGGGCTATACGATATTGTGGACCTACATAAATAATTCTCTGCCGAGGTATAAAGTACCCACAAGGAACTCCTTGTGTGGATTTTCAGACAATTCCGTTGAAAAATGTGGGTAAAATCATCAAAATACCGAATATTGGGAGGTACCGTTACATGGGGGCTATACGATATCGTAGACCTATATGGACAATTCTCTGCCGAGGAATAAAGTACCCACAAGGAACTCCTTGTGTGGATTTTCAGATAATTCCGTTAAAAATGTGGGTAAAATCAGCAAAATACCGAATATCGGGGGGTACCGTTATATGGGGGCTATACGATATTGTGGACCTATATAGATAATTCTCTGCCGAGGTATAAAGTTCCCACAAGGAACTCCTTGTGTGGATTTTCAGACAATTCCGTTGAAAAATGTGGGTAAAATCATCCAAATACCAAATATCGGGGGGTACCGTTATGTGGGGGCTATACGATATTGTGGACCTATATAAATAATTCTCTGCCGAGGTATAAATTACCCACAAGGAACTCCTTGTGTGGATTTTCAGATAATTCCGTTGAAAAATGTGGGTAAAATCATCAAAATACCGAATATCGGGGGGTACCGTTACATGGGGGCTATACGATATCGTGGACCTATATGAACAATTCTCTGCCGAGGTATAAAGTTCCCACAAGGAACTCCTTGTGTGGATTTTCAGACAATTCCGTTGAAAAATGTGGGTAAAATCATCCAAATACCAAATATCGGGGGGTACCGTTATGTGGGGGCTATACGATATTGTGGACCTATATAAATAATTCTCTGCCGAGGTATAAAGTACCCACAAGGAACTCCTTGTGTGGATTTTCAGACAATTCCGTTGACAAATGTGGGTAAAATCATCAAAATACCGAATATCTGGGGGTACCGTTATATGGGGGCTATACGATATCGTGGACCGATATAGCCCATCTTCGAACTTGACCTGCCTGCAGACAAAAGAAAGATCTGTGCAAAATTTTAGCTTCCTATCTTAATTCGTTTAGACTGTAGCGTGATTACAACAGACGGACAGATGGACAGACGGACGGACAGGGCTAAATCGTCTTAGAATTTTACGCTGATCAAGAATATATATACTTTGTTGGGTCTAAAATGATTATTTCGATGAGTTACAAACGGAATGACGAACTTAATATACCCTCCATACCTTTTTTGGTGGAGGGTATAAAAAATAATAATCCCTATCCTATGGTAATGGGTGTAAAAGAGTAATTATCTTTGACTATTCTGAAATCATTCTGCCCTTAATTATGAGGTGCACAAAACTAAATACCACGCAGCACGGTACTCTAAACGTTGGAAATACGAATTCCAAATTACAGCCCATTTGAATGGAATATGTTGCTAGGCTCCTTACAATGCCAAAAATTGTGCTGAGTTCTCACATAGGGCTATTATAAATTTTCTATATCATAACACTCAAATTAAAGCCTATGGCTGAAAAATAAGATCAGGTTATTCAAAATATCTAACACCGACGGTGGGTGAACATCTCTTATATTTATTTCTATTTAGAAATTACTGTGGAGTCATTACTCATTATAAAAATTGTGACTTATAGTCAGATCTGTGATTTATTGTGCTTCAAAAAATATGCATTAAAGACTAAAAGTACGGGCCGGCAAGGCGGACCGGGTCAGCTAGTTATTTATAAATAAGGTGAATAGTACTGGACCAAGATGGCTCCCCTGTGAAACTTTACAAGATAGTGGAATTGTATATGATTAGCGCTTTCAAATTTAACTATTTGAATTTGGCCTGTTAGGTATGAGTTTATCTACTTCAATAAAAAAGACTGAAACCAATTTTGTAACAATAATTTTAAATTGACTTTATCAAAAGCTTTGCTGAAGTCGGTGTATCTGCAATCCGTCTGATATTTTCTTTTAAACCCATAGAACGATATTTATGGAATAAATGTTGGTATTTCGATAAAATAGATGACACCTCAAATGAAAATAAGTCGGTGATTATTCCTTCAAACAATTTTGGAATACTATTTAGTTTAGCAATGCCTCTATAATTACAGGCCTCATTTCTATTTCCTGATTTGTAAAGGAGGGCAATATGCGACTCTTTCCACTTTGCTGGAACGTCACATGAGGTAAGAGATTTGTTAAATATAATGCATAGTAGGAGTGCTAAGTTATCCGCACAATGTTTCAAGATACAAGCCGGAATACCATCCGACCCAGGTGTAGTTACATTTTGTAGACTTTTGAGGTTATTTAGAACGACTGAAACATCAAGGTTTTTTTACATTTGTTGAGTTATACATAGAAGTAGTAAATGGATATTTAAATGAGATGTCATGTGTTTTACTACAGCATTTGCTTTTAAAGGAGGCAAATATATTTGCGACACCAATCCAACTTCAACATTTATTACTCCTCGTTGTAGGCTTTTAAATCTGATATAGCTTTGTCTATTTGGATTATACGAATAATTCCTTGTTTATTTCACAGACAAAGCAATGCCGTTGCCCTTAAATGTAAAACTGAAGAAATCACTTGGAGCTATACCAAAAATATTAACTTATTTAAGAAAACCAGTTGCATTTTAGTTAAAGTTACTCATAGTAATAGTTAACAGTATAGGTATTTCTCCCTAACTTCTTTGACCGTGTCAGAGTGTATACTATTCAGTCCTACTTGAAAGACCAGTTAATTTAGAGGCTCGCTGTTATACTTTTATACCTCTTTCTTTCTCTCGATCATAAAGGCCTTTTTATGTGTCTGGGAGAAGGCATGGCATCGACAGCGTTTTATTATGCTGTCGTTTCGGTATGATATTGCCTGCTCATGTAGATGATGATCAACAAGTGTCATTGTTGTTCTATGAACGCCGTTCTGACAGGTCTGAATATACAAGGTAGGGCAAAAGTAATCCTTCTATCAGAAAATGCTATAAATTTTACGATTGGGCACCAATGTCAGTTCTGTTTTGATAATTTTGTAGTAAACACATGCGAAATACACGTTAATAAACAATGTTACGCTACACTGCTCCAGAACGCGGAATATTGGTGACTATTTTATCACCACCAAGGAGAAGATGATTTTTATCAAAAATAATCATGAGTGATGATGCCCATTTCCATCTTAGCGGGTTATAAATTTACGCTTCTGGGGCATTGAAATTCGCGAGTAACCCGCGAAGAGCCAGAATTTTTTTCTTCTAAGACGGTTTCTGTGAATGGTGAGTGTGATGAGTTGGGATTGAAAAACATGTGGTTCCAACAGGAAGCTGCACAATCAATATGCTGAAGGATGCATTTCCCGGTCGCCTAATCTCCCGTTTTGCGATTTGCACTGACAAGCAAGATCGCCTGATTTGATCGCTCCAAACTCCCTTTGTGGGAGTTTTTGAGGTCGCGGATTTATGTCAACAAGCCTCAGACTCTTTCAGTTCTAAAAGACAATATCCGTCAAGAATGTGAGGACCTATCGCCGGAAGTTTTGGTCAAAGTGATGGAAAATTTAATAACAGCCAAAAAAAAACATCGTCACCTTGTACCATTTTAGGCACATTTTCCACGGTATATTTTCCAACTATGGTATTTAGAGTTAGTAATGGGTTCTGGCCCCGGTATCTGAACATTGTATATATGGTCCATGTTTTACTATAGCCGTCATATAATGGTACCTTTTCTAACGAATTTGTCTAACGTTCGGTATCTCTAGTTCGTAATGGGCCTAGCTTCGGTGGCAGAATATGTTTTAAATAGCTCCACGTTTTGCAATAGCCCCCATAAAACGGTACCTACCGATATTCGAATATTGAATCCGAATTACTTTTATTGATAAATGATTTTTTTACATTTGGTCACCAGAGACTACAAAACAAGCATCCAAAATTTTTTTTATCCCCTCCACCATACTATGGAGGGTATATTAACTTTGTCATTCCGTTTGTAACTCCTCGAAATACTCATGTCAGACCCAACAAAGTATATATATTCTTGATCAGCGTAAAATTTTATGTCGATTTAGCAATGTCCATCTGTCCGTCTGTTGTAATCACGCTATCTTCGAACGAATGGGGATAGAAGGCTAAAATTTTGCACACATGTTTATTTTTCCAGTAGGCAGATTAAGTTCGTAAACGGGCCATGTAGGTCTACGTTATCGTATAGCCCCCATATAACGTTACCTCCCGATATTCGGTATTTTGATGATTTTAGCGACATTAGTCACCGGAATTGTTTCAAATTTGGTATTTGAAGTTCGTAATGGATACTACAGCCTATGACAGATAATTGTCTATGCAGGTCCAGGTCTTCGTATAGGTCCCATATATCAGTACCTCCCTATATCCCTATTTTCACGAGTTTGAGTACAAAACCCACCGAAATTGTTTTAGATATCGTACACTGAGGGAAAAATCCCGTTGCGAAATCAAGCACGTATGTTGTCATTTTCGCAACGACCCGTTGTTATATTTTTCAACAACGGCTGTTGGTGAATTGTGCACGAACGTGCTCAAATTGACACCGAGACGTGGTCAACTTTCGGTACCAACAACAGCCGTGCTTAATTTGTCCACCGATGTGCTCAAAATGACAACTTTGCGTTTTTAATATTGGTAATTGCAGCCGATTACACACGAGTAAAAAATGACAACGGTGGTGCATGATTCACACACTGTCGTTGTCAATATGACACCGGTCGTGTATGAATTATGCACCACCACCTGCATAATGATGCACCACCGTTGTTACTTTGTACACCGACGTGCATGAATCGTACACGATCGTTGCCATTTTAGCAACTACCGTGTATGAATCATGCACCACCGTTGTCATTTTTTTTACTCGTGTGCAATCGGCTGCATATTTACCATTTTTTCCGTGTTATTGAAAGAGAAAGGACGCATTGTGCAAAAAATTTATTGAAAATGAATAATAATTCGCAAGATCCTCAAAATATCATTGGTGAGTTGTTAGAAATCGATGGCAATATTGTTGTGGTTCGCGATACAAACCATTGCAGCAGTCAAGATGCGGAAAACAATGAGGACGATTATATGTTAAGGGAGTTCTTAAAAGGAATAAATATGGAGTCGCTTTTTGAACAATTAAAAGGTAAGTAAATAAAAATGAATTTTTCAGTTAATCAGTGTAATTAACAAAGAATTTTCTTTTTTGTTCTTTTAGCATCACATGTAACATTTCGCAGCTTGCAGTACTTGAAAAAAGAAGATTTAAAGGAAGCAGTGCCACCATTGGGACTGCGTGTTGAATTCAGAGAAAAGCTCTTTGCTTGGAAAAAACGAAAGGTACGTATTATTTGTTTTACAGAGTTGAACTCAGTATTAATATTGTCATAACAATAGCTCGGGATTGATGACGAAACTATGTCAGTTCCATCTAAAATAGGTGAATGGTGGAAACGCAACGAGACACCTGCAAGTACTCCTGGTACTCCCGACACTACAGGTTCGAACTGCTCAAAAGCCAAAGGAATTTTGTCAGAGGTAAGGTAAGAGTAATATTTGTGTAAGCATAGTTAATGTAGTTTTTTTATTTAATATAGGATCTAACGGAATTGTTAACACATACCTCGAAGGGGAAACTAGCGCTTGAATGTAGTAGCGTTAATAAGAAATTAAGTGACGAGCAAAGAGATGATATAATTAATATAATTATTGAAGATATTTTAACCAACAATGTTACTCTTTACACTCAAGACTATATGCGCATATTGGATGAAATTTGTTCCGTTTTTCCTCTTGAAAACGAAATGAGGGTAAGATTAACAATATAAACAACGTATCTGATTATGTAGTTTCTTAACTTATAATATGTCTTTATTTTTAGGATTATTATTACATTTCAAGAAAAGGAAAGAACAACGCAAGCGGAAAACTTTATGCCAAGTATAGAAACAAGAAGTCCAAAAGAATAAAGCTTTTGATTTCCGAGCCTAGCACAAGCAAAGCAGCAACTCACACATCTCCTAATTTTTGTAACAAAGATGTTCCCGAAATTGATGAATCAGTTGAAAATTCATTGAAAGCTTCCTTACTAAGAGAATGTAATGATTGGGGATCGATCTGCGAAAAATGGAAAAGATCTTTTAACATACGGCAAAGAGATATAAAAAATTTAAGTAGCCATACATTTCTCCTTGAATGGACGAAGTTGTCCGATGCAAGAGCTTCAGAATTGGTAAGTAGCCATGAGCTATTTATTTGTATATGGATACTAATGTTTCGTTTTAGGTCAACATTGATTTCGATATTATGTATCCACAGAAAGGCAATCTTCTACTTTCTAAATGGGACCAATTTAAGAAAAAAATTTACAATTATTATGGGAAAAATATTCATAACGAACATTGCAAACAACTCTTCGCAAATGTTTTGACGGCAAGCAGCATAGGTAAATTTTAATTCCTGATTTATCATAAACATTAAAAGTAATATTTATTTTATATTTCGGTTGCAGATGCTCAAGATTATATATACGCAATACTGTTGAATTCAGTTTTACCATCACCTGCTAGGTTTAAATGTGGAAACGGTAAATTACGAAAAAAAGTAACAATAGCTGATTCGCAGGAAAGTTTCGTACTGCGACTACCGACAATTAACGATTATAAAAGGCAAATTGATACAGTCACTGAAAAGTATTACAATGCTGGATTAACTATACAGCCATTTATAATTGTGGAGGGTTTGTCCGATTTCAATATAAAAGGTTTTTATGTTTTTTTTAACCACAATTTGTTAAAATTTCAATCGTTCCTCGAATGTTTAGATACATGTTTTAAAATTTTTCATGCACTTTCTTTAAAATATCCAAATGCCTGCCAAATTCCATGGATTTTTATCCAAAAATATTTTTATGAAATTAATACTGTATATGATATAAAATCAGTTAATTTGACTTCACTTATTAATTTCTGCAACAATAATTAAAGTACAATTCAAAATGTATATTTGCTTTCGTTGCCGTAAGCATTTTGATAAGGCAAATCTTTTAATAGCTCATTTGAAAACAGACCATTTAATGTCCACTAAATTTTTAAAAGTACAATGCGTTCAGGACAACTGTAAGCAAACATTTACAAAATTTACAAAAACGTAAGCCAGTTTTAAATTACCAAAATTGCAAAGTGTCTGATGACATTTTTTTTAAGGGAACTAGGTATAAAAAAAACTATTATTTAGCAACAAATAATGCCGCAATTGAACTTTTCAAAATTAAACATTTAATAATTGAAAATGAAAATGTTTACATTTTATGTAACCAAGTAAAAGTTAAAAACTTTGATTATCATTTACAATCGTATGAAGTTGGTTCTCTGAATGAGGATACAATTTTTTTAATACCAATTTTAGATTTTATTACTTACCCATTTCACTTATATCCTATGAATAATGGAAAAGTTTATTTCAGATTTAAGTTAATTTAATTTGTTTCTATACATTGAATATATGTAATTCGAATTGTTTTGTTAAATCAAATATGTATTTATATTGAATTTATGTAATTGGTTTCGTTAAATAAAATACTTTTCAAAAAATTTCGTTTCTTCTACTAAGGGTATAAAATGGAAAAGGAACGGATATCAAAAAATGACCACCATTGATTTCAATCTGACAACGGGCGTTGACAATCCGACAACGGAGCGTTGACAATCTGACAACGAAGCGTTGACGATCTGACAACGAAGCGTTGACAATCTGACAACGGGGCGTGCTCGAAATGACCACGTATGTGCTCATTTCATGCACATCTGTTGTTGAAATCGTTGCCAAAATCTCGGTGTCAAAATGACAACGGCGTGCTCATTTTGACACCAAACGTGGTTGATACACTATCATACACGGATGTGGTCATTTCATACACGGATGTTGTCATTTTTTCTCTGGGTGTATTTAAAGTTCGTAATGGATGCTAAAGCCTGTGAAAAAAATTGTTTCGAATTTCAGATTCCCTTGTTTAAACTTTCGGATTCCCTTGTTTAAACTTACACAAGTACAGTTTGGTATTTTAAATAACTATTTAGAAACTTGCAAACTGCTCAGAGAAAATACTCATTACAAATCGTGTTACCAACTCATTATTTTAAACAGGGGAATTCCCTCGAAATAAGTATTTTTAGGTCTCTAAAAATCGTTTTAATTGGTAACTATTTACCGACTTCGGTCACTAAAAGTCGTTAGCTAAATACGTATTTATCGATTGTGCGCCCACAGTTGAAGTTTTGCATCTATTAACCAATTCATATCATGTTCGTACGTGCCCATAAAATTATTCAATTTGTCAATGCTTTGACCTGTTGCAACATTGAAACTCAATGTAGACCAAACCGTGCTTAACCTTCAATCAGTCCAATGATCCCGACAGTGTAATGTGCACACATAATGGTTGATAGGCCAATTAGTATTTTGACCATGGTCGAATACAAATAAAACCTACTACATGGAGTGACAACTTTTAATAAACCATTTAAAATCCGAACGTTTAGCCAGGCATTCAAACAACAAAACAATGCAAAACCAACAACAATAGCACCGCCAAAATGTACGTGTCCGCAGTTGTCAATATTTTGGCACGGCAGCAATTACCACGGCAGGGGGAGAGACTTGCGAAATGTGATTGCAATGAGCTTTGTAAAATATAATTCCACAATTCAGTCGTCTTCGAATTGCGTTTCTAAAAATGATATAAACAATTGAATAAATCTGCATATACGGTCACTGTAACCCACTTCTCTCCATAGCAAATTAGTTGTCTAAATTATGCAGTAATAACGCAATCCTAATGTACGTATATCTTCTCAAGTCTTTTTTACAAATATCACTCATACATAAATGTGTACATGTGTATGTAAATTGTAATCAAAATTGTTCCTTTATAATTACAAAAGAGTTTCAACTTGAAAGTTTTACATTTTAGTCCAATAGTATTCAAGCAATTTTCACAATTTCGGGAAATTGAGCATTTAAAACTTACAGCATATATGTCGAATGTTTTTTGTTGAAGCGACGATTAGAACACATCACAGTTTATTCCCCCAACAAACGTACCCTTATTTGCATTATAATTACAATATTTATTTGAACTCTGGTCCCTTAATTATGCTTGTCCCTGCTTCGGTCCGTTCATCTGTCTTCACAATTTGTTAAAAACAAAATACATTTGTTAAACACAAAAATACAAGTCTGGTCACTGTGGGATTTCCAAATGGGTTTGGATTATCAAAATAAGTGGTCTAGTGGCATTTTCGATTCTCTTTCGGAATATGGGCACCTTGACCATTTCCCACGGGGGGCTCAAAACCAATTTCTCGTGAGATTTGCCATATGAAATACAAGTCTGACCACTGTGGGATTTCCAGATGAATTTGGTTTATCAAAATAAGTGGTCTAGGTACATTTTTAATTATCTTTCCGAAAACCATCCTTGTCCATTTTCCCGCAGTGGACCCAAACCAACTTCTCCTGAGATTTGCCATATGAAATACAAGTCTGACCACTGTGGGATTTTCAGACAGGTTCGGTTTATCAAAATAAGTGGTCTAGAAGCATGGTCTTTACCACAAAGGTGCATCCCTCACCATTTTCCCACAGTGGGCCCAAACCAATTTCTGCTGAGATTGGTCATATGAAATATAAGTCGGGCCACTATTGGATTTCCAGATGGGGTTGGTTCATCGAAATAAGCGGTCTAGGAGCATTTTCGATACTTTTTCCAAAAATGGATACCACAAAGGCGCATCCTTGACCATTTTCCAATATTGAGCCCAAACCTATTTCTACTTGGAGTGACCAGGAGAAATGTCAGTGAGGCCACTGAAGAACTCCCCGAAGGGTCTGATTCCCCAAACATTTTTGTATTCGGAGATATCTGTAATTTCTAAACCACTCATATTTTTATTGTGTGCCATTTTGCAGGTATTATGTGCACAGTGTTGTGAATGTCAAATTTGATAATGGAACAACAATTTTTAATTATACATTTAAAAAAAAATCTTTCAATGTTCATCATTGTAACTTTTATTTGGTTTTTATAACAAGCATTTTTGAGTTATATTTCAATTTACTCTCACCAAAATGTAGTTAAGTTTAAATTTATCTCTGAGAAAAAAAACAGTGTTGGTTTTAAATTTATTTTCACGCAGATCTATATGAGTTCATTTATACTCTAAAAACCTGAATCGCTAAAATATTTATTGATTGCAAAATGGCCCAAAGAAATTGTGAAATTTGGGTTGAATTATATAAGGGCTATGTCTAAGCGGGATAGGGTTTATGTATATGTCTATGCTACTTTCAAAGTTTTCTATCCCAAATATTGGGACCTTTTTCTCTTTAAGCCATGTGACGGGCGGACAGACAGATAGACACAGTGTATTCTCGTAGAATTAACTTTATGTGTCCCTAATGAATATTCTAGGTATAATATTTTAATGTCATGAGGTGGATAAAAGTAAACAAACATGGTTTCTAAACGTTGCCAATTCAAAAATAAGGGATGTACGTATATAGTCATAGAATAAGTACCAACCATGTTGCTGGAAAATATGTTAGGTCCTTCAAAACATTTAAATCGGTGTTTATTTAGGTAAGTGTTTATTTCGATCCAGAAATAAAAACTATAGACAATGCTCAGCCACAGAAGGCAGAACGCGATACAAACTCTCAATACAAAATTTAGAACAATTCCGTGGAAAAATAGGGCTAAAATCATCAAAATAGCGATTATTGGGAGGTACCGTTGTGTGGGCGCTATGGGAAAGCCTACAATGCCAACCATCTAGACATAAATTCTAAGCACTACGTCAAGTAATGTGGATTTGAACAGACAGACGAACTTCTTTAAATCGCCTTAGAAATTTATGCTGATCATGAAAATGTATATACTTTATGGGATCTACGACGAATATTTAGAGGTGTTACAAACGGTGGATAAAATTAAATACCTTGCCGACCGTCTATTGCGAATTCGAAAATGAATGATAACCCATTCGATTTGAAACATTAACGTCTGGTATTTATTGCTGTTTAGAAATTCCAACCAATTCGGTGGCAGAAAACGCCAAAGTACTGAAAAATATGACCATAAGGAGACTTCTATTAAATAGATTAAAGGTACAATAAAATCAAGGTAGGTCTATGATACCATATGATTTTAATTTTTTCTTTTATTTTCTTGTCTTAGTATGTCAACTTTATTTGTGTATCCTTTTAATAATAAAAAATTGTTCAGAAAATATGCATCGACAAAATATACAGTTTTTTTGAAGCGAAATAAACCTTTCAAAATCAATGTAACAAGTTGTTTTGGAGGTTCTAGAGGTCTACCTGTTTGGTTTGTAATGTCAGAATTACTATCAAAACAAAAGCAACAAGTTTTTTTGTTTTTAAAAAACAACATTGATTTGAAAAAAAAATTAACAAAAAACGCGAAAATGTCTACATTTCTTTTCAAAACTATGGTCTATAATTCTCTAACGATTTATTTGGCTACAAAACATACGCTATTATACGCATTTTGACTACAACTGAATTAGAATGATTTCTCAACAATTTTCATGTGATTGAAAACAACACACATGTATGTACACACCCAAATTTGACGTGTTAAGCCAGGCAAATAAAAAATGTTGAGTTGATTGCAGCGTTCGAAAATAAACAGTACACTAACATAGTGTACTGTACCGGTACAGTATCACTAAAAAAAATTTTAGCGGTAGTGTACCGGTACACTACCACTAAAAAATATTTTAGTGATACTGTACCGGAACGCAACGATGATCGTAGTGTACCGCAGTCGGAGCGCTAAAAAATCGTAGTGTACCGCAGTCGGAACACTAAAAAATCGTAGTGTTCCGGAGTCGGAGCACTAAAAAACGTAGTGTTCCGCAATCGGAGCATTAAAAAATTGTAGTGTACCACATGCACCACATTAAAAAAATCGAAATCATAAAACTGATTTTAAACACTCAGCCATACTTTGTAAAATATTTAGTTTTTATACCTACATTCATTGATTTTTCGGTACCATAAAATAGCAGGTAAATTATTTGCATAATAACCCATTGCAACGCAACCACTAAAATGCCCCTTTCTACGAAAAATTAAAAATTTAAATTTTCAATGGTTAAATACAAATTATTATCACTTCAGATTTGGCCTTTTTTTATTCTTTCTGCCTGTTCCCATATTTTTGTACTTTCTTCAATTTCGCAACCAATCTAAACATATATGACAAATAAAATAAGTTCAGCTTTTATTTTCATAATATTGAATTGTATTAGTAATTTTTGCATTATCAAAAACATCAAACATCTAATTTTCTCACAAATCGTAAACAACACATATGTGGTACACTACCGGTACACTATTTTTTTAATGTTTCGCCATGTGGTACACTACGATTTTGTAGTGCTCCGACTGCGGAACACTACGATTTCGTAGTGCTCCGACTGCGGAACACTACGTTTTTTAGTGCTCCGACTGCGGTACAGTACGATTCTCGTTGTGCTCCGGTACAGTATCACTAAAATATTTTTTAAGGGTTGTGCTCCGGTACGGTACATTATCTTAGTGTACCACTCCACCTCGGAACGGTACAGAACACTACGGTACAGTACCATACTGTTTATTTTCGAACGCTGGTTGATTGGTAGCTGTACCATACCTTGATATCATTGTGCCATCCTAATTTATGTCAGTTACTTGAATCATATTCCATTTTCTTTCTAAACACCTAGGATCACTGCTACTTCGACTCTAAAGTCAGGGGTTAAAAACAAATTAATATTTAAATATAGAATACTTCAGGTTACTTCTACTGATTAAAAGTTAAATTATTTTAAATATTATGTGCCAAAAGAGCGAAGGATATGCAAACATTATCATTTGTTTAGTTAAGCTGTTCGATTTCTCTGAAACATCATTACTTAAAAATATGTTTCACCTTGCCTGAAGGCATAAAACATTTTAATATTTTTATGATATTTGCATGAGACGTATTCACGTAAAAGCTTCATATTTACTTTATCTTTGCATATCAGGCAGGCGTCGCTTAGCAGGTTTTATATTTACTGCCCATGGGTAATGCTAACATTTTAATGAAAATTCTAAAATAATTGGTCCAACTTGAAGTGAATATTTTGATGCCAAATTAATGAATTGACTGCAAAGCAAATGAACTCTGTTGGCAACGGTAATGCCATAAACATTCGGTTTGGATTGGTATCGTAGAACCACTATGACTTACGACAATTAATTGAACAACTGCAGTAATTTGTGATAAACACTTGATTTTTCATTAAAGTTTTCTCTCAAGTGGGCTACGAAGGAAATATGAATGATCCGTTCACATCGGATGATACCTCCTCGACCTTATGAATTATACGGATTCAAGTTGGTATAAATGTAAATAATTCGCATCTAAGATTACACAATGACGGGGGGAATATTGTACTCAAATTCAAAACGACATAAAATATTTACAATTTGACTTTAATAGGCTTACAACATAAGCTCCGGATTATTTTTATCCCAGCGAAATGAAATTTGGATCAAACGTCGTGTCGTTTCACTACGGGATCAACAATAAAAATCGTGCATTGTCTTGATATGAATTACCGCCGACGGGCGTTTTTTTTTTCAATTGAAAATATCTGTAGATGATTTTGTGAGCTGTGAATAGGGGGTTGTGCGCTTTAATCTGTTTCAACATTACCAACATAAATAAATTGAATTTTGCGTCACACACAAATACCTGTTACTCTGATATCAGATGTATTGTCTTCACAAGGCAACGCATGCTGGCAGTAAACCAATTGACAGCTTTGCCCAAATAATCCTCCGACAAATCGCGAATGTTTCTCGCCCCTTTTTTTACAACCCACAACCGACATTGGCAAAATGGTCTCTTCTACGTCGCGCATGAAACACAATGGCTATGAAAATTTATCATATTGGCTGCACCAACAACAATGATTCACAATGTAAATTGTAAATGAAAAAGTTAGGAAAGCTCCTTTCTGACATTTCCAATTACACGTAAAGCATTTCCATGTACTAAGCATATCATTTCCCCATTGCCATGAACTTGTTCTCAACTCCACATACGACAACACCACATACAAGATTCATTCGCACCGCGATGTTTATCAGGCACCCAAATTGCAGAATCTTTGTAGCACTTCCTTATCTTTATCACACACATTATCATACATATTTTCTTGTTCAACACCCTTACAAGATATAGCTACATCAACGTATACCAAAATAATAAATCAATGGCAACTCGTGTAATTGCAAGAAAATAGTCGTTCGATTGGAGTAACTCAAAGCTTCGATAACAACTAATGTTAGTTTTAAAGTGATATATATTTATGAAGAACTGAGAAAACTGGTACAAACACCAAAAATCTGGTACAGGTTGTCTATACCAAAAAGTGGACAATAATTGATAGTATTCTTTAAATTCACTAAGAACCTCAAATGCCACAGTATAGGGTTTATTCATCCCATGACTTATTCAAAAGTAACTCTTTTATACTCAAGTGAAAATCACAACCTCAATAGAAGAGGAAGCAACCAATTAACTCTTAAGGAAAATGTCTTCGGACAAAAACCAAGGGAACTGACAAGGATGTGTGGCTCTTTCCACATCGATGGCCTTACCACCTAGTAAACCTACCCACTCACCACCAATAAAAATAAATGTTTTTATAAACAACAAGCTATTGACTATTTTGCAACGATAAAATAATCTCTTAATCGCACAAACAATTTTTTGTACAGGTATTCCAAGTAACACTGGTAACTAACTTTTAGCTCAACTCTACAAGCATTTGGAAGTGAGTTACTAACTTCTTCTCTAAGATGACAAAATTCTTCTGGAGATGAAAACCACAATTGGCTATTTTGCATTTAAATGTGAATAAATCTTTTGTGTCTCGTATCATCCCTCCTTACCGTGATACTGGTAGCGTAGCCCGTAGTCAAGGAAATGGACAAAAGAAAACAACAACATCAGCAGAAATGGTTCGAAAAGTGAAGAAGCGACTTGATTGAAATCCGAGTCACGGTGGCCGAAAAATGGCTCGTGAGCTGAACATTTCGCAATATTCCATTCGGCAAATATTGAAAAATGAGCTCGGTGAAGCCATTGCAATTCCAAAAACTGTAAGAACTTACACCGCAACAGAAAGCAAATAGATTCAAAAGAGCTAAAGAGTTTCTTCGCTTGACCGAAAGTAGTGAACTTCCGAATTTGGTTTTCTCCGATGAGAAAACATTCGTTGTCCAGCAGTTTGTAAACAAACAAAATGATCGTGTTTACTTGCGAAAGAGGTCAGCTGAAATGTGCACCTTTGGTTGGCCACCAGAACTCAAGCGCCGGCCATGGTGATGGTGTGGGCCGCCATAACAGCCGATGATCGCTCTCCGCGATGTTGGTTTTTACTGTTTCGGCAAAAATTTTATTTTTTTTTTTTTTTTGTTTTTGATGACTCTGGCTGCCAGCAGTGCTGTGAAGATTTCACAGTCTCAGCATAGTAATAATAATGGTAACGGTTACTTACAGAATGTTGCGTATGTGTACTATTACACATGTACGCAACATTCTGTAAGTTACCGATACATGTAAACGAGTAAATAATTATTTGATTTATAGCAATTGACAATAATTAGATTTACATCCAGCACCTCCCTGCAGATCATGGGGGTACGCAGAAGCCTTACAGGAATACGAACACCTGGAATGTCGAGCTACAGGCGTTTAGTAAAATATTCTCTGGGACTATTCGACTCGACATTTGACTACAAACTAAAAATTGTGGTGTTTAGTGGGACTTTAATTAATAAAATACACATGGCGCAGGAAAAAATAATGTTGAAATTTCGGAACGTCTTCAATTAAATATGGAAAAATATTATACAATTTTTTTGTAAACGAAATTAACAATCTTCCAAGGTTTTTTAAGTTTGATTGATTTGAATGAATATTGGTTCTGGCATATTTTGAGTCATAAAGCCATACAAAATGCGCCTTAACTATGTTTACTTGATTTAATCTATGAATCCCAACTGATCATTGTACGCCATTATTAATATGTTACATTTGCTTAGCTTAAGGAATATATTAGTTTAAACAATGTGTACTAAATAAAAAGTTTAGGTTTCAGGGCAAAATACTTAAATTAGTAAATAAGTTCACGCATTAGACTGATATATGAAGATTGGGAAGTGGGGCCCAAATAACAAGAACTCAATTTCGTATATTTTCAATTTTTATACCTTACAACACTATGTGTTGGGGTGATTGGGCCAAACATTATATAACACCTCGTAATATTGGTTTCCCACATAGGAAAGTATATATGGATCTTCCTATCTCGCCGAGCTGAGTCGATCTAACTATGTATGTCCTCCCGTCCGTCTGTCCATGTTAACTTGTATTCACTCCACAGGTCGCAGTTATGGCCCGATCTTCACGAATTTTAGAATGGAGGTGGGGATAGAACCAGAATAGAAGCCTATTGCTTTTGGAGATGATCACATAATATTTAGGGGTTGAAATGGACCAAAAACTGATAAATTTCCTGATTTTGCAGTTGCTCTACAGGTCGCAATTATAGACCAATCGAAATTAGCATGGGGCTAGAGCTTAGGGCTGCGCAGAAGCCTTCCAATTTGGATGGTCATCGGGTAATATTTAGTGGGTGAAATCGACCGTAACTTTTGTGTTAAATAAAAGTAAAATTTTCCATTAAACCGCGTATATTTTTGATCCTGTCGAAATCACAAATAGACGAAAAGGTCAATTTTGACCATTAAATAGATAATAATATCTGATATACAATATATATATATATATATATATATATATATATATATATATATATATATATATATATATATATATGATAGAATGTTTATATCTCAAGAATAGCTGGACCGATTTTGACAAATTTTGTCAATTCAGAATGCCCTCTTGGCATAAAATAATGAAATCTAAACAAAATGGCATAAAAAGATGACAATAATGATGTCACTATAGATATTGCAGTATTTTGTGACATTTTTTCATATTTTTATCGCATGCTATTTTTTTATAATGCAAGCCACACACGAAGCAACTGGTTGTACAACTTGGAGAGGTTGTATTCAAGATTGTATCGTTTTTGGGGTGGTTGTACGAAGTTGTGTCTCGGTTGTACAAAAAATCAAATTTTTTTGATATTGGCCGAAGTATTCAACTTGACAACCCTCCAGGTTGTACCAACTGTTGTATCTTGTGTGGCTTGCATAATATTGAAGTGTGTTTTTTTATTTTTTTATTTTTTATACATAATGCAATTATCGTCCGATCCTTACGAAAATTTTCAAAGATGTCCGCAATATATTTAGGGGTTGGAATGGACCAACAACTAGAAATGTTCCTGATTTTGGAGCCGTATAAAGGTCACAAATAGAAACCAAAAGACACGAAATCTCGCATGAAGTTAGAGTTTAAGACAGCGGGTAGAATGCACCACTACTTTTGTGTGAAAATTACCAACATTAGTTACCGGCGATATCCGAAAAACACAAATGGCGAACTTCCGGTTTATGCTGATTTCGTTGATGAATGTAGCCAAATATCGTAGACAGGCAAGACATATATGTTTGGGGATACAGAGACGCCTCTTGCTTTTGGAGATCGCAAAATATTTGTGAGTTCAAATGAACCAAAAACAGAAAAAATTTCCTGATCACACAATTGAAGCCAATCGACACGCCTGAGAAGAGAGTTAAGGACAGGGAAGAATTCTTGTATTTTGGATGACCATTGCATTATATTTAGCTGTAAAATGGACCACAGTAGCTCACAGCACGACGAAGTGCGGAAGGTATAGGTTATATCGGGCAAATGTTCCTGGTCAAAAACTAAGGGCAATATCTGGGCAGTGCTCCGTGACATAATTTCAAATGCGAAATCTTCCAACATGGATTTGGACATAAGGGGGCTTCTAAAATATTTTAGTGTTGTAGGGTATCACATGGTCGACCCCGCACAAACAAACTTACTTGTTTGTTATTGTAACGTGTTTTTATTCCAAATGAAAATCTAGCTTATTACATGTTCTACTACTAACATTGCTCAATTTTTTTCTATGAGGTTGTCATTAACCATTACCATTGTCGAATAAATGCGTTTCTAAGAAATCTTTGGCAGGAAGTTGCTTTTATTTGGTCACTAAAAGTCAACAAATGGGGTATCATTTAATTGGCATCGTCCTACTTTTGTCATATCATTATTAGATTTTGCTTCGATTCAGCCGATATTCGATCGTCCACAGATGTATATGTTTCCAAATTGCCTTTATATTAATTTTTACTTATTGCGAAAACATTTGGATAATAATTTAATTTGCATTTAGTCGTATATATACCCGACAAATTTAACCATGGTAGAAGAATATAGGTAGATGCATCAACACTTTGATTGATATGAACATTGATATGTCAATATTTTTAAAGTGTTTTGTCAAAAATAAGTAGATTTTTATATGTTTTCATATACGAGGCAAATCAGACGTAGTAATTATATGTATTTATCAAAAAATTTTAGAAATTGTAATAATTTTTCAATCACGATTTTCAATTTCAAAATCGGTTTGACAGTTCATTGTCGACGCGACTAACTGTATTCTTCTACCATGAATTTAACCGTATTTTTGCCCAGCCTCACCATAACGAAATTTCTGTACAATATAGCAATTCGATAGTCAGTCGCCAACTGCTATGTTAAGTGAAGTTCGACTGTATACATACAAAAAGATACGATTATAAAGACAGAACAACAGAAACTAAAGATACATTTTGGAATGCTGTTTTGCTTTGAAAAAATCTCAATACATTAAAGAAAAATCAAGAACACAAAAATGTTATGATGAAAAGCCAACAGTAAATACAGAAAAAAAAAAAACACAAAAACTCAAAATACGAAATAACCGTAAATTATACTGACAAAAAAATACGTATGTATATAAAGCACATAAAAAATACATTTCTAAATATTTTCTCATTCCGTAAAATTTTGCTTAATTTTTTGCTTTCTATAAAACACACTAATATTATGTTATATACCAAAACTCCCACACAAGTATACTGAAAATGATATAGTCGCATCAAATTCTAAAAACATGAGGACCATTTTCATTGCCATTTTTTCGATCGGACAGAATGATGTGTACACGAGGGGTGGTAATTATCTCCGGCGCACTTCGCAGACGGCAATTAAATTGATTATTTTTCCATGTGTATCGCATGCTTAGTTGTCCAACACGGCAATCGTGCCCGATTAATTTGTAACACCTCCCCAACAGTACTGTATACATATTGCGAGAGGTACCCTAATGTTTTCATTTACACATGTGAATGAGTGTGTAAATGATTACCCGGTACATCGGTGCATGGTCAACGACTGAATTATTTTGTATTCAACAACAGCAACAAAAACAACAATTGAAAAGGTCAGTCGCCAGCTAAATAAAAAAGTTTGATTACATTGTAGCCGTAGTATTTTCAATAAAACATATTTAATAATAAAACAAATTCTTTAGTTCGCAAATAGTTTGTCGCTCTTTAGTAAAGAGTGATTTTTTTGAGGTTAGGATTTTCATGCATTAGTATTTGACAGATCATGTGGGATTTCAGACATGGTGTCAAAGAGAAAGATGCTCAGTATGCTTTGACATTTCATAATGAATAGACTTACTAACGAGCAACGCTTGCAAATCATTGAATTTTATTACCAAAATCAGTGTTCGGTTCGAAATGTGTTTCGCGCTTTACGTCCGATTTATGGTCTACATAATCGACCAAGTGAGCAAACAATTAATGCGATTGTGACCAAGTTTCGCACTCAGTTTACTTTATTGGACATTAAACCAACCACACGAATGCGTACAGTACGTACAGAAGAGAATATTGCGTCTGTTTCTGAGAGTGTTGCTGAAGACCGTGAAATGTCGATTCGTCGCCGTTCGCAGCAATTGGGTTTGTGTTATTCGACCACATGGAAGATTTTACGCAAAGATCTTGGTGTAAAACCGTATAAAATACAGCTCGTGCAAGAACTGAAGCCACAACGTCGAATTTTCAGTGAATGGGCCCTAGAAAAGATGGCAGAAAATCCGCTTTTTTATCGACAAATTTTGATCAGCGATGAGGCTCATTTCTGGTTGAATGGCTACGTAAATAAGCAAAATTGCCGCATTTGGAGTGAAGAGCAACTAGAAGCCGTTCAAGAACTGCCCATGCATCCCGAAAAATGCACTGTTTGGTGTGGTTTGTACGCTGGTGGAATCATTGGACCGTATTTTTTCAAAGATGCTGTTGGACGCAACGTTACGGTGAATGGCGATCGCTATCTTTCGATGCTAACAAACTTTTTGTTACCAAAAATGGAAGAACTGAACTTGGTTGACATGTGGTTTCAACAAGATGGCGCTACATGCCACACAGCTCGCGATTCTATGGCCATTTTGGGGGAAAACTTCGGAGAACAATTCATCTCAAGAAATTGACCGGTAAGTTGGCCACCAAGATCATGCGATTTGACGCCTTTAGACTATTTTTTGTGGGGCTACGTCAAGTCTAATGTCTACAGAAATAAGCCAGCAACTATTCCAGCTTTGGAAGACAACATTTCCGAAGAAATTCGGGCTATTCCGGCCGAAAAGCTCGAAAAAGTTGCCCAAAATTGGACTTTCCGAATGGACCACCTAAGACGCAGCCGCGGTCAACATTTAAATGAAATTATCTTAAAAAAGTAAATGTCATGGACCAATCTAACGTTTCAAATAAAGAACAGATGAGATTTTGCAAATTTTATGCGTTTTTTTTAAAAAAGTTATCAAGCTCTTAACAAATCACTCTTTAGATAAATTGAATCAAGATAAAGTAGCTATCGTTATTTATACCCTCCATCGTAAAATGAAAGGACTACAAATTTACGAATGCTATAATTGAATATTATCAGAAAAGCGGCCTTAAGAAGTAATTTAAGAAAATGCATAGGTTATAAGCAAAAACACCATGAATTGGTTGTAGGTAAATTCTATTTCTGACATTCAATTTGGCGTACTTTCTGAAAAACTCACTTTTTAAAGAACGGGCTGCTGCTGGTGATAGATTAAATATAGGTCACCGACGTGATTGCTAAATAGTGAGGCATAATCCCGTTATTGTTGTTTCTATATAAAAAAGTAAAAAAAAACATTAAGTTCGGCCGAGCCAAACTTTTAATATCCTCCACCATAGGGTAAAGAAAACATGTTTATATAGAAGTATCTAATTGAAACGTGTTCCACTTTAAGCTACAAATACCAGTAAGACCGTTCAAGTGAGTCCGTTATATGGGTGCCATACCAAAAAGGGTACCCATTTAGACAAATTTATACTACAAGGATAGATAACAATCCTTGTAAGTCTTAAATGACAAATTTGAAAAAATTCCGTGGGTAGATGTGACAAGGATTATCAAAATACTGAATGTCAGTGGGTATCATTATATGGCGGCTATAGGAAAACATGGACCTAGATATTCAATGTATAATAACCTACAAATATCAATTTTTAGACAAATCCGTAGAAAATGCGGCGAAAATGATCAAAATACAAAATATCGGGTGGTAGAATTATGTGGCGTCTATACCAAAACTGTTCTGCCAAATTGTGAATTCAAATTATGTGGGCTTTATCGTGATTGCAACAGACGGACATTATTAAATCGAATTAGAATTTTATGGTGATCATGAATATATATACTTATGGATGTTACAAACGGAATGTCAAAGTTAATATACCCTCCTTTTCAAGGTGGAGGGTATAATAACGTTTATTTATTAGTAGAGAGATAGAGCCATAGATAGAGAGAAGAACCACCAATCCTCATCAGCTTCCTTGGGTATTGCCTGGGAATATTACCCAAGGAGTTATTTATATAATCCTAGGACAACATCCTTCCCGTCCATTTAGATGAATTCGAATTTAAAAATATGCACAGGTTATAAGCAAAAGGGAAAAGCATCAAAGTATTAAGGATGGACGGATGAAGCCGGGCTTGAGGAAAGGTTCTAAGGGCAACTATAGCACCATAAATAGGTTATAGGCAAATACTATTTCAGACACTCAAATTGGGGTACTTTCTGAAAAACTCATTTGTTAAAGAACGAGCTGCTGTTGGTAAGGGATTAAATATAGATTACCGACGTGGCCGCAAAATAGTCAGGCTTAACGGCGAGTACGTCCTAGTAAAATATTGAAAAATTTAAGACTCAATTACAAAGACGTTAAATTCAGGGTCTAAGAACGGAGTTCTATGTCTCAGGGCAATTTTGAAATTTGCTGTGCCCGCCAGGGTAATGAAGGTCTTTAAATAAATAAATAACAATGATGGGATTTAGCCTGACTTTTTGCAACAACAAAATAACTACGTATTCCAAAAAATGGCAACAATGTTCTGTAAATGGAACAAAAAAACATTATTCAACTTCACATTCATATTACTTTACGAAGAATGTGGTCATTTTTTTCATTGTTATACAAATAATAACGAATTTGGAGAGAGGATGACCACACTTCAGACACAAAATACTGGATTAGATTGGTAATCGTTCTATCACCGATCTTAGTTCTGTGTGAAACACACGCAGGTATTGATGGCTCACTGAACAGGTCTATTTGTGACCTACCACACTGCAACATTTTATGCCTTCCGCTATCGCCAACATTTTCTAATGTCAATATTAATTATATTATATCAAGTCTCGATGTTTCAATTCTGTATATTATATCATGATCAATTGTCGCTTATTCGTATGGTAATGTTAAAATGATGCTTGTAAAATATATATAATATATAATAATAATAATAACCATATTCAAATTCGAAACTTGAAATAAACGGTGAATAATGTAGGTAAAATCATCAAAATATCGTATATAGGGAGGTAACGTTATATCGGAGCTGTGCGAAGACCTGGACCAGCATAGACAATTTTCTGTCACAGGCTGTAGCATCCATAACGAAGTTCAAATACGACATATCAAACAATTTCGGTGGGTATTGTACATAAAATCGTCAAAATACCGAATATAGGGAGGTACTGGTATATGGGGCCTATACGAAGACCTGGACATGCATAGACAATTATCTGTCATAGGCTGTAGTATCCATTACGAACTTCAAATAACAAATTTGAAACAATTCCGATAAATAATGTTGCTAAAATCATCAAAATACCGAATGTAGGGAGGTACCGTTATATGGCGTTGTAATCACGCTATCCTTGGACATCGCTAAATCGAATTAGAATTTTACGCTGATCAAGAATATATATACTTTATTGGGTCTGATATGAGTTACAAACGGAATTACAAAGTTAATATAGCCTCCATAACATAAGAAATGTTACGAATTATTGCTATGGAAGTTGGTGCTCCTTATTATTCTGTCGATGGAGGAGCGAATTGGGCATAGCACATTGTAAAGAAGTCACTTTGATGTATTATATGTTGTATCCGATCTCACATCGATTTATATGATATTCTTAAAAAGTTATTTGATATGTTCAACTAAATGAAGAAATTGATCAATGTTGTAATGAACTCATTCATTGACAATAGCGTATGTTTTATTTTTTTTCAGTTTACGCTAAGACAGATTAGTGAAAGAAAAATATTATTAAAATATTTGTAAATAACAAATAAATAAATTTAACGAAAGTATCAACAACATCTGCATAATAAATAAAGCTGACGACAACCATCCATAGACACATATACATGCATACACATATCTATATACAGAATACGACGTGCCAAACGGCGAATGAAGAGCCGCAGCAAAATATTCGTCGCTTAACGATGACATTAAGTAAATAAATTAATAAAATAGAGAAACAAAGCACTCAAGCGAAATGCAAAAATGCGGAAAGCTGGACGAAAAGGGCACTAATTGTACACAACGTCAAGAGAGTGATTCAGGTAGGAAAAGTCAGAGAAACGGCTAAAACCAATGGGTCCATATCAACAATATACATTGGTACAAAATTCTGAAAACCGTTCTACGCAACCACAACTATATTATATATAAAAGTTCCAAAATCAATTGACTTTGTAGACGATAGAGGCGGAAAAAAGTTCAATCTTAAACCGGGACAATATTCTCGCTTCCGAAATGTGTGTATGCACTTTGCGGTTATAACCTTTTGTGAAATCTATTTCAGATACGTAAAGTGGCCCGAAATGTTTTCCTTTCGTGTACAATTTGTATGTATATGAAGCAACGCCCAGGGTCAGTCAGGAGGCGTTGGTGTGTGATAAGGATGGATTTTTGGAAATTCGTACCAAAAAGGTGCGAAAATGTACTACAAATCCAATACTTTGTATTAAACAAACGGAATGAGCAAGAATAGATGTACACAAGGGCTTCTTCAAATTTCAAACTTTAAGAATACGAAAAGTTGCATTTGGCATTATGTGAATGGATAGAGCTAAAAACAGGAATAAAAATCAAGGTTGGAAAGTATATTGATATAGGAAGATGGTTTTGGAAATGTGTACAAAGTGTGTGAACCGGTACTAAATTTGGAACGGTTTGGTTAAGGTTGAACGGATGAAGCTGGAATTTTGAAATTTTGTATTGGGGTCGCTGTTGGTGGTAGCACGAAAAGTACCAAATATTACTATATTTCGTTAAAACTTTGGATGAACAGATAGTGCTTGCTATTCAGGTGTAGCCTACGGACGAAAAGTACTAAATTTTGTGTTACTTGAAGGGATAGAGAAAAATTCCAAAATTTGATATTTAGATTACTGATGGTATCTGTGTGGCGGTGACAAATGGAACTACATTTGGTATTAGGTAAAGGGATAGAGTTGATACCGCGAAATTTGATATAGATGACTCTGTTGGTGTTTGGAATTGATATGTGGAAGTAGTACTAAATTTGGTATTGGATGAAGGGATAGAGTTGAAACCGTGAAATTTGATATAGATGACTCTGTTGGTGTCTGTAGTTAAGATATGGATGAGTTTTTGCAAACGTATAATATCGTTCGAATATGTGTACTAAATATCACTAAATATGATATTGGGTAAGGGAATTTGGCTGAAACTCTGAAACTTGATATTGAGGTCACTGTTGGTATCCAGGGTTTACATATGAAGCCGTTGGAATAGTATTGGACATAAACATTTGATGTGGTTCCATTGTGCAACGGTTTTACTAATTCCAACTCGGAAATCTTCAAAATGAAAGATTTTGAAGACTTTTTGGTGTAAAATGTATAAATCTCTTATTATTTTTTCCGAAAATGGAAAATGTGAAGTTTTGAATAAAAAATATTGTCAAACTGAACAAATTGTGCATTTTGAGTACTAAAAAGGACTAACATGAACCGTTGGAACGAATCTAACATTATTTTTGCTGCCGAAGTAATAGACTCTTCCTAGTAATTGTATGTACACGTAATATATGTCACTATAGCAAGTGTGTTTAAAAATTAAATTTATACTTTAATTGCGATCTTAAGGGGTTCTCTCAGAGAATCAAATATGGTGTTGAACTACTTGTTCTTGAATCCACATTTTTATATATTGCTATTTAAAAATGGAAGAGGTGGCTTTGGAAATACGTACTACATGTATGCGAAAAATACTAAATGGTACTAATTGGTGTTGGGTGAACGGATACAGCTTGAAATCAGAAATTTGGCATTAGGGTCACTGTTGGTCTGTGGGGTTGAGATTTGGAGTGGTTCTGAAAATACGTACCAAGAAAGTACGAGAAGTACTAAATGGTACTAAATTTGTTATTTGGGGAAGTTGGAAGTATTGGGATCATTTTTGCGCGGTGCGGTTAATATATGGAAGTGGGTATGGAAATACGTACTAAAAGAGTACGAAAAGTACTAAATAACATTATATTTGGTATTTAACGATGGGCTAAAGTTGGATGATCTTTGATGTTGTGTAGGATAGACGAACTATAGGTGTTTTTAATATCCAACAATAAGTGTACCAAAAGAATTAAAATGCACTAAAATTGGTACCTTTCGGAATTATGTGAAATTTAGTACAAGGATCAAGTTTATAAAGTAAAGTTAATAAAAGGAGACGGTTTTGAAATGTGTACTAAGGGTAAAAAATGTACTAGATGGTACTAAATTTGGTACAATACGGTTTTTGGTAAATATATCAAAGTGGAAATGCGTACAATAAGTGCGTAAATAAGTACGGAAAGTACTAAATGGTATTTATAAGACTTCTGGTATTAGGATCAATGGAAATGCGGATGAAAAAAAACGTTTTTTGTTGCAATTAGCCGATATTGTCCACCTAAATTAGACCTGTTGAAAATATTACGATGTGTCAAACAATATTTAATTTTTATGGACCAAATCGAATATCTCCTTTGAGAATTATCAAACAAATTTATTGAGGACAGTGAACGCTGTTCTCTATACTAAGTTTTCTTAATGTGGGATGTATCGGATATCGTTAAATCGCCATAGAATTTATGAATGTATACAGGGTGATATGAAAAAAATGTAACCAACCAACGTACAAAAGCTTTTTTGTGAAAATTTTCCAGAAAAAAAGTTATTCGTGATGGAATTCAAACGTGATAGTGTGATTTCTTTATATTTGGCTGGAAATACACAAGTTGCTATCGTTAGAGCACACCAGCATTTCAATGTGAATAAATCTTTTGTGTCTCGTAACATCGCGCATCACCGTGATACTGGTAGCTCGACGTTAAGGAAGTTAACGGGAAAAAACAGCAACATCAGCAGAAAGGGTTCGAAAAGTAAAGAAGCGACTTAATCGAAACTCGCGTTGCAGTGGCCGAAAAATGGCTCGCGAGCTGAACATATCGCAATATTCCATTCGGCACGGGCGATTGCAGAGTGTCTAAACTGGCTTAATGCCAACGGGAGACCGGCTACCGTAAACGTCCTAACGAACAGCAAGACAGCTATAAGGACTATAACATCCAAAACAGTAACTTCAAGAACTGTTTTGGAATGTATAAATTCAATCAATAACTACTCTCAACACGGCGTATTACGCATTATATGGGTACCAGGGCATACGGGAGTTAGGGGTAACGAGATAGCAAATTCTCTCGCCAAAACAGGCAGGGAATTAGCAACAATAAACGTAGACAATCCAGTGTCGCTAAATGCCTCACGTCTAGTGTTAAAGACATGGGCAAAAAAACACCCACATATCCCTATGGAACAATGAGGGCGTAGGGAAACCACAAAAATCTTATGGGACGATCCAGATGAGATAAAAACGAAGAACCGTTTGTTTCTACGTAAAAAAAAAAATCAGTGAGGTAACAGGCATCCTTACGGGACACCTGGGCCTACAAACTCATCTGTACAAGATGGGATGTGGAGATAACAGCATATGCAGGGCATGTGGGGAAGATGACGAAACATTGGAACATTTTCTCTGCCAATGCCCAGCGTTTGCAAATATCAGATCCCAATTCATAGGGAACGACTCCATACCAGACTTTAATCAGACAATGGTAAATGGTATAAGACAGTTAAGAAATTTCATAAAGGCAACTGAATTTCAAATATAACAGACTATAAACTGCCCGTCTTCTTCTGGCTTAAGTGTATGCCCAACAGGGCATGTGGCGAATTGCTTTTCAACCTAACCTAACCACACCACAAAAGAAAAAAAATAGACTCAAACGAGCTAAAGAGTTGCTTCATTTGGCCGAAAGTGGTGAACTGCCGAATTTGGGTTTCTTCGATGAGAATACATTCATTGTCCAGCAGTTTGTAAACAAACAAAATGATAGTGTTTAATTGCCAAAGATGTCAGCTGAAAATGTGCACCTTCGGTTGGCCAAAAGAATTCAAGCGCCGGCCATGGTAATGGTGTGGACCGCCATAACAGCCGATGGTCGCATCAGAATAGAATAAATGCCGAATATTATCGCGAAAATATTCTGGAGGGTGTATTAAAGCCTTGGGCACGCAAACGCCGGGGACCTTGGACATTCCAACAGGACTCAGCACTATCGCACTCAGCACGCGCCACCCAAGAATGGTTACAAAATTAGGTTCCTCGCTTCATTTCCAGCGCACAATGGCCACCAAAATCTCCGGATACCAATCCGTTGGACTATTGTGTCTGGAGTATTTTGGAAAGCAAGGTTGGCACTAAAAAATACCAAAGTATCGATCACCTCAAGCAAGCGCTTCGCCGGGAATGGGCCAAAGTACCGCATAGCAACATTGGCCGTTTGAAGGCCATAATTCGTGCCAAAGGTGACCAATCTAAACTTATTCTAAAATTTGATGCTATTTCCGACATAAAATTTAAAAAAAATCTAAAAATTAAGGCGTTCGACTTTGTCGCAGTTTTTTATCTCACCCTGTATATACTTTATTAAGTCTACGATGATATTTAAGAATTAAAAAAAAAATTGAGATCAATCTGACGACGCTAGGTGTGAGTTTTCGAAATTGTACTTACAAAATTTAGCGTAGGGATCATTGTTTAACGACTGGTTTTCCTGAACTTCATACTTTAAGGGTACGGAGAGCACTCATAGGTATAAATTAGTTCAACATAGTTACTGATCAAACGATAAGTACTACATCTTTGAAATTTTTTAATAAGATCTGTATAAAGAGGATAAAGATTTTGGAATTCGTGCATCAAAACTACTAAATTATACAAAATAGAACAAAATTGTTATTGAACGATGTTAGATTTTTAAACTTCTTAGAGAATACTAAAAGAAAAGTACTAGAAGTTTCAATATGGTATGTCAAATTGTTTAACATTATAATTGAACGATCCATAGGAAATAAAATGTTGAGATTTACCACCTACATTTGTTCTATAGAAGCGAAATACAAGCGAGAACCCATACAAAAAGTAGTGAATGGTAAACAATTTTAATTAATCGATCGATAAAAGAATGGGTGACTTCGAGATTTTACACTATGAGGGTACGAAAAGAACTAAGAGAAAATTGTTATACTAAGTACTAAGAGAGAGAAAATTGTTACTGATCGATCGATATGGGCAAGTATTTGAAATTTTGTACCTTCCTATTAATTAAACACACGTTTAGTCATTTATAGCATCACCACATACATACCTATTATTATTTCAATCCTAAACCGTCGTCTCATGCGCATTATTTTTGCACTGGAACCACAGAATCATTGAACTAGAACCTACCCTAACGTGCAAGCCTCCCTATTACCCTTGTACATATGTAGTCACTTTTATGAATACAAATCAATCACGACACTCACCTTCTAAAATATTTAAACCAATAAATTTGGTTATTGGCCAAGGTTTGCGTTCAGTTGGTTTGATTTCCAGATTTTCAGCACGAAGTGCACATGGTAGTTGTTCGGTCGGTCGGTTGGTCGGCGTTCAGTCTTGTTGCATATTTCAATGACAGCGAAGAGACGATTCTGGCTAATGATCTTTCAATTTGTAATGTGGGTGAAAGGGGTGTTGCGGTGTATGGTTGGTTTAGTTGTGCGATGCCGACTTGTTGATTCTTCTTTGACTTTTATTTTGTTTTGTTACTTCTTTCCACTTTTCTTCTCTCGAACACTGGGGCTCTCTTTCGGGCTTATTTTTATTTTGATTTATTTCTTATTATTAAATTAACACATTTTTCATTTTTTATTTGTAAAGAATTTTTTCGACGACGCGAATAGCAACAGCAACTGTAACAACAACAAAGACCTAACAAAGAAAATAATAGTAATAATAAAAAATAACACACATAACACATTTATTATTTTAATACGAAGGCGACGACGCTGACGACGACAACGACAACGACGCGGAGCAAAAGTGACGACAGTCGGAGACTGCTGCAGCGGCAGCACAAGCAGAAGACATTCACAGTAACTCCATTGACTGATTTCTCTCCCAAGTTGAAAAGCAAGCCAAGACAAATCTATGCATATCATCAGCTGCCGAATCGAATACGTGAGTGGGTATGTATGCCTATATATTCAAATAAATATATATCTGTGGGATATGTTTGTGCGGTTGTCGAGCTTTTATACATACACAGAACGAACGTACGCCCGTAGTAAACCGAATATAAGTAGGTATCTCCCCTCCCAGCTTAGTCCAACGCGGCTGATATGAGAGTTATTAACTCTGATGATACTTACATACATTCCAATACACACTCGGATACATATACTTACGGACGTACTACAAATAGATAAAAGTACGTGCACACAAGGTAATCCCAGCAGTCTATTTGTAGGTCCGTTCGTCCGTCCGTCCAATCACCCGTCCGTAATTCTGTGCGTATCTAAATTTGCCCTCTTCCAATGTGCATACTTTGTGGTTAGTATAAACTTAGCTCTGCGGTGTGCGTAAGGGACATGTATGTATGTATATGTAATTATGTGTCACCGTAACATTGATGAACGATGGGTGAATTGGATGGATTGATATATTGTTGATACATGAATGTGTACCCATAATGTTCGTTCGTCTGTCCGTTTGCAGTACTATTTATGAAGTATCTACCTATATACTACACATGCTCTCGTTTGTTTATTTTTGTATCGAAGGAGAACTTCGAACGGTAAGATAGGTTTATCCTCCGAAATAGACTAAATCACCTAGGTAACTAGATTCTGTTTCATTTGTTTGGCATGCCAATGAGCGACTGGCCGGCTTTTGTTTTGCTTTGCTTTTTGTCTGGCTGGCTTATTTTGTTTTTCCTCCGGCTAAGTTGAGCTTGGAGTCGTGAAACAGCGACACTTAATTATTATTTTTATTATCTTCATTCGAACACTTTCCTCTGTGTTTGTTTTTGTTTTCTTATTTTTTCTGTTTTTGTTTCTTCTTTAATTTGCTCTTATTGTGTAGTGAGTTTTGTTGGTGCGCGAGAGAATACGGGTTCGACGACAGCCTGCGAGTGTTTACACGTTTGTGTGTTGTAATCATAATATTTAGAATCAACAGATTCTATTTGCGCGAGGGCCAACTGTTGGTTGTGCTGCGACTGAGCGCTCTGTTCGACGGCTGCCCCGATAGCGCGACTGCGACAGTAACTACTGCGCTATGTGAAGGTGGAGAAACATAAGTATGTATCTCTGCGTATAACGAAAAATAAAAAGCAATGCCGCCACTACGCGAGCACAGTAAACTAAATCGTACGTCCCAAATGGAAGCACAAAGTTAGTGTCACGAACTGCTATTGACAACTACGGGCCTATACTGTTGATTAAGACGATGCAACCAATTCCACGACGAATCAAATGAGCGAACACGTCAAACGTCGTTGTCGGACCGCATCGCACTGAAATAAAACTAAAGAAAACGCAAGCTAAGACATACTGTGTCTGGGCAGTAGTCGCTCACCAGTAACGTCAGTTAAGGCAGAGAAAACAAAACAATAACCTCCAGAGTTATTGTCTCCAAACCGAATATGAAGAGACAAAAACAATGTATGTAGGTACTTAGAGCTGTAGATGGATGGACACTGGTCTTGCCGTGGTAATTTACGAGCGATGCTAGAGCAAAGTGATATAAAGTATTGTCTTTTCGTTTTGCACTCTGGCCTGGCTATGCTGCTTTCCGAGCAACATGCGTATACATGTATCTGTTGATTCTGCCGGAACGCAACTGAAGCACTGGCACAGCCAGAACCAATTTCGCACAAGGTGTTTGCTTTTTATAAAAGTTCTAAGCATGAAGATGACAAGGTGGGGGGTTAAGAGATGCCAGCAATCTCACATCTGTGCTCCACATTTATGGGATGTGTGTATCTGCTGTTGGGTGTACTGCTTGTTGCACATTTGGGGCTATCTGAGCATCTTACACACACCATATAATAATATGTATATATTTATATGGCTATAGAGAGGTTAACAGAGAATGTGAGTCGAAAATACTCACACAATTTTTGGAGCATTTTCGCTGGCAGAGTTGCCAATAGCTTTGTTTTATAAGAATGCTGGTCAGTATTGCCGATTCATCATTTACGTGTTTAATACTTATTTTCGTTTTAATTTTTAGACTTACAATTTTTCAGTTTGAAAAATTTGGCTCATGCTAACCTAACTATCGTGGGAAACTTTCAATTCATCTCTTTCGAAGTCCCAATATTTAAGATTAATGAATGAAATACCCTTATTGTACTCTTCAGTTCGTTGGTATTGAAAAAGTTCTTAATTATAACATAGTTTTGGCAAAGGTTCTAGACGGGTTAGTTTAAATGCCATATAAATCGATATGGTCCACAAATTTAACCGACCGACTTTATGTATTTTAAACTGAAATGTCTTTAGAATCTTAATAGCAACCATATCAAAAAAGTTTTATAATATTGCCCATGTATCGGCACAGCCCAATTATTAACTTTTAATGATCTAAGTTTCCTTTCTCAAAACTCAATAAATGATTTTCTACAAGATTTATAATTTCAACAGAATTCGAAAATATTCAAAATAACTTTCTATGTTATGTTTGAGGTTTTCACCACATCAGTCGAATACAGTATTTTATTGATTACTGCCAAAATACCAAGAACGTACAAAATTTCAAAGTTGAACAAATTCAACATTGAGATAACTTTTTTATGTTGAAAATAAGACGAATAATAGAAAAATGTGAATTTAAGAAAGAAATATTTTACCATAGTGTGAGTGGTAAGCTTTTTGTACGGTACGGTAGGGTACAATCGTTTTTTTAAGAAGAGAAAAATGTTAAAAAAATGTTATTTACAAACAATACATTTAAAGAGTTTTATATGATATAAAATACGATTTAATTCTTAAATCTTTAAAGTGAGTTTGTTTGTTCTGCCGGGAATAGAATATTATCCGTCAAAAATCGTTTTACCTTCAAATTTCCTGAATTGTTATATTCAACTTGGTTCTGTTACATGAAGAATACTGATGACTATAGAGCATTCTCAAAGAACTTAAGATTAATAAACTAACAATTTGTTCTAACCTAAACAAGTTAAAAAGTATCAGTCGGTATTGGCGATATATATATATATATATATATATATATATATATATATATATATATATATATATATATATATATATATATATATATATATATATATATATATATATATATATATATATATATATATATATATATATATATATATATATATATTTGGCAGTATATATATATATATATATATATATATATATATATATATATATATATATATATATACCCTCAGCCTATGTTCGATTAAATAAACGAAATATATTTGACTAGTGTTACAATTATTCAAACGATTGACCCTCTATGGAGCTGTTCCGAAGGAATGGGCCAATATTGTCCATTTTGTATCAGACCCAAACATATGATATAAATATTTCTACGTTCCTGGTATTGATATATCTACTCACTAAAATGTGCGAGATGTACCATATAGAGTCTACCGAAATATTTCATTTTTATACTTCATCTGATACAAATAAAAAATATTGATCGAAATATTGGGCTAAATTAGGAGAAAGGATATTTATGTCCAATTTTATGCGAAATCATAAATTCCGATAAATGTCATATTCATTTCAGGCTTCTTATTGAGAGAAATATTTGAGCATAGCAAGTAGTAAAGAATTGCTAATTTATTTCGAAAGTTATGTCAGATAAAATTATTGAAAGTTGTGACCCTTTGTGGGTGAGGTACCAGAAGGAGTTCGCAGATATATATCAACTTCACAACAGATCTTGTGTTAGCAAAAATATTTGTATGTGTGAAAGAGAGTTTCATGCTTATTTCGCTTTATTTGAGCGTTTTGTTTTTCAAAATCTTGAACCCTAAGAATGGAGGAGGTACCAGAAGAAATGGTTCGATCTATACCACCTTTATAACAGATGTTGTGTTGATAGACCGATACATTCCATGTAAACAGCAGATCTTGGGTTTATAAAAAATTTGGAATGTGTGAAATTTGAAGACGTTCGGATCCTTACATCACATTTTATAAGAGTTATAATTATTCAAAATGTTGACCCTTTGTGGGGGAGGAGCTTGATGGAGTGAACCGGTGCTGTCCATTTTAGCACCTAATCTAGCACTGACGCAAATATTAGAAAAGTTAGAGCAAAATCGGGTAATTGTTTCTCTTTCTGTGCAAAAAAATATATTTTATATATATTTTTTTGAAAATGTTGACCTTTTGTGTGGGAGGTACCAAAAGGAGTGGACCGATGTATTCCCTCCTAACACCAGACCTTGGGGTAATAAAAATATTGGGATATGTGAAATTTGAAGATAATCGGACTCTTATATCAATAATAATTTTATATAACAAATAAAAGGTTAGACGTGTTTATTCACAAATAGAACTATTTAAAAATTGAAATGCCTACAACCTTTAAAATTAGTATGAATTACCTACCGACTATAGGATAACAGCTGTCCCAAGTTCGGCAGGGGATTGAAATCTTTAAAAAATGCGATTAATATAATTATTTTAATTGTCTCTATTATATGGATTAAAATGTACTGTAACAATGTCCAATCAGTTTTATTAAGTAAAAATTAGATTTTTTATTGAATATATTATTATTGAATATATTATTTCTTGGAACATGGCATGTTGAAAACATGGAAAGTGGAAAAAATACCGAATAATAAAAAGCACTATTTTAATAAAATTACATATTTAGTAAAAAATGGATCAACATTTGCTTATTATTTCGAAAACTTAAAAAAACTTCGAATCTGAATAAATTAAAGTTGTTATAATTGAAAAATTCCACTCAGAATGATGAATGATTGAAAAAGCGAAAATCCTAAATGTGCTGACTACTGGCACACTTACCTTATACCTGTTTTAAAAAATTCAATATCGTTGGAAACATATATGGAAGCTAAGCCAAAACCTGAAGCTTTGTGATCGGTTCACCCACGAGTCGATGGGTAAGGTAAACTTTCCAAAATGTCCCATTATAAAGACAAGACCAGAAGTTTTGTCACCTACAAATGACCAAAACACCAAATAGTTATAAAGGCTTTTAAATTATGAAAATATACAAGTAATAAACTTAAGTACAGCTGACTGGACTAAAAATTCGACCAAAGCTTTAGATATACTAAAATTTTGGAAAGTGGCTACATATAAATAGATTTTCTGTAATATTGCAGTGCAATTGAAAAAAGCGTTTTCACCATTATATACATTTTAGTAGATATTTACAGCACTTAACATTTTTCTTTTCGATTTGAAAGAATTGTTGTAAATTTTTTTAATTCTTTGCAAATAACAAAAATTCCACAGCACACCCGGATGAGGCATGAAAAACTATAAAAGACGGACGGACGGATTTGAAGTAACCGCACAATGGTCCATAATTTAAAATAGGTCACCCTAATTTTTTACTTCGTTCTAAAAGTGACAAACTTTTTATGTGTATGTTGTATAAATTTTCATTTTTAGAGCTCCTACCAAAAATCTCGTTTGTATCGTTATATGGGGACTACTAGAACTCTGCATAGCACAAAATAGTGTCAAACTTCTACATACTACCTAAATGGATTCTAGCGTGATTTACAAAAAGACAAATAAACTCAGAGTAATAATTTGAAAAAAAAATATTGAGAATCGGAACGACGATAATAATATACCCTCCATCTTATACTCATTGGTATGAGCATCATAAATTACAAACAAAACAAATCTAGAATGAATAAATTTGTTCGAAATTCCACCTCCCAAAATTGTGCACTTTGGAACATTTAATAACTTTCATACCAAAACAGCAACTCTTAAGTCTTATGAAAAAGTTTATGTATTGTCGTGGTTCTCCCATGTACCAATTAATTGTGTATAGACGGAAGTATACATTTAAGAGACTTGTAAGGGATGATGCACATTCTCTTCGAGATGGAGTGTACTCTTTACTGGTCTCTTTTCTATGCTGCTAACGCAGAGTGGAATTTGTGTGTATTTTTGGGTTAAATATTTACACAGTTTCTGTCAGCGTTTAAATATTTATTTTATGGGAAATTCATAGTTAAGAAAAATAATTTAATCTTCATTAGTTGCATATTTATTTAATCTTTCCGTTTGATTTGATTTTGATTTCAGAAGCCATGTGTACGCTTTTGCTTTGAAACTACTCCTACAATATCCATAACAGTATACTTCCTAGTTCCTTCTTAAAGGAAGCTGCCTTTTGAATTTTTTTATGAGGGTTCAACATTTTGAGCCGATTTTCCAAATTTCGGAACCCGCGTAAATTGAGTTTTTTTCGTTCTTAATCTAACGTTCCAAATCTACCAACTTGATCAGAGGACATAATACCCCTTAAATTTGAAATAAGTAGCAATCGATGCTACGTTAAGTAGAATTTTTAACAAGTAAGAAAGCGTTAAGTACGTCCTAGTAAAACTTTTAATTCCTTTCTCCATAGGGCAAATAAAGCTATAAAAAAGTTCAAAGGAATTCAATATTCAAACAAATTCTATTTTACACTGAAATTACCAGAAGAATTAGTCTGAGAACTTACTTATATGGGGGCTATACCAATTCGTGAATCTAAACCACGTTGCCGGAAAGAAATTATGTTATGTTATAACTCAAGAATTGCTTGACGGATATTGACAAATCATACAGTATAAGAAAAATATCTTGGCAAAAAAAAAATCGCGAAGATATGCCAATAAAAATGTGAATGAAAACAAGTAAAAACATTAAGTTCGTCCGTGCCGAACTTTTAATACCCTCCACCTTAAGGTCAAAGAATAATTTTTATATAAAAGTATTTGAATTAAAGCGTGCTCCACTTCAAACTACAAATACCACTAAGACCTTTTGCATAATGCAGTTAAACTCATCAAAAAACCAATTTCATGGGTAAAGGTTACTAGTATTATCAAAATACCGAATACCGGTGGATATCGGTTTATGTGCGCTATAGGAAAAAATTGACCTAAATATTCAACGTTTCGCCACCGGAGCTAAAATCCGTTATGACAAATAAATACCAATTTTTAGACAAATCCGTGAAAAAATGGCGCGAAAATCATCAAAATACCGAATATCGAGAGACACATATATGTGGGAGCTACACCAAAACGTGGCCCAATACATACAATGTTGCGCCACGGGAGCTAGAACCCATCATGGCCAACAAATTCCAATTTTTAGACAAATCCGTGAAAAATATGACAAAACTCATCAAAATACCGAATATCGGGAGGAACCATTATGGACCTATACATACAATGTTTCGCCACACAACCTAGAACCCATTATGACCTACTAATATATATATATATATATATATATATATATATATATATATATATATATATATATATATATATATATATATATATATATATATCTATATCTATATATAAATGAAAGTTGTGTTAGTTACTACGCTTATAACTTAAGAACCACCAAAACGTGGCCCAATACATACAATGTTTCGCCACGGGAGCTAGAACCCATCATGGCCAACAAATTCCAATTTTTAGACAAATCCGTGAAAAATATGACAAAACTCATCAAAATACCGAATATCGGGAGGAACCATTATGGACCTATACATACAATGTTTCGCCACACAACGTAGAACCCATTATGACCTATATATATATATATATATATATATATATATATATATATATATATATATATATATATATATATATATATATATATATATATATATATATATATATATATATATATATATATATATATATATATATATATATATATATATATATATATATATATATATATATATAAATGAAAGTTGTGTTAGTTACTACGCTTATAACTTAAGAACCGCTGAACTGATTTTAATGATTCATACAAATTCGGAATTGTCTCTTATCCGAAAAGGATAATATCCAAAAAAATCGCGTAAAAATGTGATATGTTAACATTTTCATTTTGACTTTTGAAATGTACAATAGTAATGTTTTATTTTGCATGATTTTTCCATTTTGACTTACTTTTTTCTAATGTACATTTGTAGTGTTTTTTATTTTTTATTTTTGAATTCGAATATTAATACCAATTTATTTAATTGACTTGATTTCTTGAGAACTGAAATTGATGGCGGGTTACATGGAAGTGTAGTACCGAATTATGTGGTGGCGAAACGGAATAGATGATACCGAAATAATGTGATGCGGTCGCACCAAAGTTAAAAGATAATTACTTTTTCAAAATCGTTAAAAAAATCACGAAAAAAGAAATCTCATTGCAACAATTCTCAAAACGGGAAAATATCGAAAAAATTTTCCAATAAAATTGAATTTTAAAATAAAAGTACATTCTATTGACAAACTTTGTAAGGATCTTTAAACAGTTGCTGTAAAAAATCAACGAACAAGTTGAAGATTTTTTCTATTTGTTATTCTTCTTTTGTAAATTTTTTTCAATTTGTATTATCATATTGAATTCAGTGGATTTTTTGTGAACAAAATAAAGAATAATTTTTCACCAAAAAATGAAATAAGTGAGAAATACGATGGTAACTCACATCTACCTTTCAACTCCAGGGCCTACATCGTGCTTCAGCTGGAAGATGCGCAGACATTTAAACAAACAAAAATGACCGAAAAAGACTAATGGGGCTTATTTCAAAGAGTGGCCCTGCTTCTTTCATGTGGCAATAATCCGTCCAATGAGAGCTCAAAATGCAAAAAATTTTGGGAGTACAATCAGTAAAATACCAAATATAAAGGGTGCAAAATAGTAGAGCGAACGGGAAAGAAAAAGATTTCTATCCTTCCAAAAATTCTTCCTGAACATTTAAGATACCTTAAATCGCTTTTGCAGGTCATGATATCGATCATAAATAACCATCGTATGATTTAAGCCATTTTTGGAGTCTTCGCCACTTTCTTCTATTTTTGGCCCTTATTTGGCATCTTTGTTTCTAAGGGGGGTAGAGAACCTCTTCGCATAAAATCTTCGGAGTAGGGCCCATATTGGTCTTGACCACTAAAAAATTGTATTTATGCTACCCTGGGCTAAGGAACCATCGTACAGATAATTGCCACATAGAAATTTATTCATGTAAAGTCCCCACATTGGAGTATCCCCAAGTCCACTTTCACATCTAATGTGTGGTCAGAAAAGAAAAATTTGTATTCTATTGAATTTGTAACCCCCAAGAGAATATTGGTTGGGAACGTAGATTTGGGTTATACATCTATATGAAATAAATTGTGAAAACATGAACAAATTACAAATATGTGAAAGTAGCACAGGACCGAATATTTGTTGAATCGTCATTGAATTATACAATGATGAAAAATATGGACTTTATGGGGTCTCCAATTTACAATTTAAATGACAAATAAAATTAGTTCCCATCTTAGGGTAATGGGTGTAAAATAGTAATTATATTTGACTATTCTGAAATCAGTCTGCCCTCAATTATGAGGTGGATAAAACTATTTTTACTTATTTAAATCACGTGATTTTTTTTCAGTTTGACATGCTATGTTGTTCTGCTATATTTTCGATTTGGCCTCTATTTGTCATCCTGGATTATAAGGGGTGAAGAAAGTTTTCAATGTAGGTCGATGTTTCGCATTTTACCATATTTCAAAGGATTTGGGGGTGTGTATTTGGGGGTGAAAATCTTACACAAAAATTTCAACATATCTACAAATTTTAGATTTTTCTCCATGTAATAGTACCCCCTCAAGTCCACCTTTTGGCGGACAAACAGACCGACATGGTTAGGGGGACTTATGAGGACTCTAATGCACAATCTGAGGTGCTAATGGGTTTAAAAAATTAATTAACTTTGGCTATTCTTAAATCAATTAGCCCTCAATTATGAGGTGTACAAAGTACAGTAAATTCCAAATTACTGCTCATTTGACTAAAAATTAAAAACTAATCGACCAGTACGTGAACATTTATAACATTCATATCTTTAAATAATTATGCTTTGACAAATATGCATAATAGACAAAAACTACGGGCCGGCAACGCGGACCGGGCCAGCTAGTATATATATACTTCAAAGTCGATTTAACGATGTCCGGCTTTCTGTCTGTTGAAATCACGATACAGCCCACATTATTTGACGTAGAGCGTCAAAATTTAGCAGAACAATTTGTATTATGCCTAGGATTTTGGTATAGTCCCCATATTACGGTTCCTCCCGATATTGAGTACTTTGTTGACTTTTTCCAAATGTTTTCACGGTTTTGTATAAAAATTGGTATTAGTAGGTCATAATGGGTTCTAGGTTGTGTGGCGAAACATTGTATGTATAGGTCCATAATGGTTCCTCCCGATATTCGGTATTTTGATGATCTTTGCAACATTTATTCACGGATTTGTCTAAAAATCGGTATTTGTAGGTTATAATAGGTTCTAGCTTGTGTGGGGAAATATTGTATGTATAGGTCCACGTTTTGGTATAGCCCCCATATAAGGATACTTCCCGATGTTCGGTATTTTGATGAGTTTTGTCATATTTTTCACGGATTTGTCTAAAAATTGGAATTTGTTGGCCATGATGGGTTCTAGCTCCCGTGGCGAAACATTGTATGTATTGGCCCACGTTTTGGTGTAGCTCCCATATAACTGTACCTCCCGATATTCGGTATTTTGATGATTTTCGCGCCATTTTTTCACGGATTTGTCTAAAAATTGGTATTTGTGTGTCATAACGGGTTTTAGCTCCGGTGGCGAAACGTTGAATATTTAGGTCAATTTTTTCCTATAGCGCACATAAACCGATATCCACCGGTATTCGGTATTTTGATAATACTAGTAACCTTTACCCATGAAATTGGTTTTTTGATGAGTTTAACTGCATTATGCAAAAGGTCTTAGTGGTATTTGTAGTTTGAAGTGGAGCACGCTTTAATTCAAATACTTTTATATAAAAATTATTCTTTGACCTTAAGGTGGAGGGTATTAAAAGTTCGGCACGGACGAACTTAATGTTTTTACTTGTTTTCATTCACATTTTTATTGGCATATCTTCGCGATTTTTTTTTTTGCCAAGATATTTTTCTTATACTGTATGATTTGTCAATATCCGTCAAGCAATTCTTGAGTTATAACATAACATAATTTCTTTCCGGCAACGTGGTTTAGATTCACGAATTGGTATAGCCCCCATATAAGTAAGTTCTCAGACTAATTCTTCTGGTAATTTCAGTGTAAAATAGAATTTGTTTGAATATTGAATTCCTTTGAACTTTTTTATAGCTTTATTTGCCCTATGGAGAAAGGAATTAAAAGTTTTACTAGGACGTACTTAACGCTTTCTTACTTGTTAAAAATTCTACTTAACGTAGCATCGATTGCTACTTATTTCAAATTTAAGGGGTATTATGTCCTCTGATCAAGTTGGTAGATTTGGAACGTTAGATTAAGAACGAAAAAAACTCAATTTACGCGGGTTCCGAAATTTGGAAAATCGGCTCAAAATGTTGAACCCTCATAAAAAAATTCAAAAGGCAGCTTCCTTTAAGAAGGAACTAGGAAGTATACTGTTATGGATATTGTAGGAGTAGTTTCAAAGCAAAAGCGTACACATGGCTTCTGAAATCAAAATCAAATCAAACGGAAAGATTAAATAAATATGCAACTAATGAAGATTAAATTATTTTTCTTAACTATGAATTTCCCATAAAATAAATATTTAAACGCTGACAGAAACTGTGTAAATATTTAACCCAAAAATACACACAAATTCCACTCTGCGTTAGCAGCATAGAAAAGAGACCAGTAAAGAGTACACTCCATCTCGAAGAGAATGTGCATCATCCCTTACAAGTCTCTTAAATGTATACTTCCGTCTATACACAATTAATTGGTACATGGGAGAACCACGACAATACATAAACTTTTTCATAAGACTTAAGAGTTGCTGTTTTGGTATGAAAGTTATTAAATGTTCCAAAGTGCACAATTTTGGGAGGTGGAATTTCGAACAAATTTATTCATTCTAGATTTGTTTTGTTTGTAATTTATGATGCTCATACCAATGAGTATAAGATGGAGGGTATATTATTATCGTCGTTCCGATTCTCAATATTTTTTTTTCAAATTATTACTCTGAGTTTATTTGTCTTTTTGTAAATCACGCTAGAATCCATTTAGGTAGTATGTAGAAGTTTGACACTATTTTGTGCTATGCAGAGTTCTAGTAGTCCCCATATAACGATACAAACGAGATTTTTGGTAGGAGCTCTAAAAATGAAAATTTATACAACATACACATAAAAAGTTTGTCACTTTTAGAACGAAGTAAAAAATTAGGGTGACCTATTTTAAAATATGGACCATTGTGCGGTTACTTCAAATCCGTCCGTCCGTCTTTTATAGTTTTTCATGCCTCATCCGGGTGTGCTGTGGAATTTTTGTTATTTGCAAAGAATTAAAGAAATTTACAACAATTCTTTCAAATCGAAAAGAAAAATGTTAAGTGCTGTAAATATCTACTAAAATGTATATAATGGTGAAAACGCTTTTTTCAATTGCACTGCAATATTACAGAAAATCTATTTATATGTAGCCACTTTCCAAAATTTTAGTATATCTAAAGCTTTGGTCGAATTTTTAGTCCAGTCAGCTGTACTTAAGTTTATTACTTGTATATTTTCATAATTTAAAAGCCTTTATAACTATTTGGTGTTTTGGTCATTTGTAGGTGACAAAACTTCTGGTCTTGTCTTTATAATGGGACATTTTGGAAAGTTTACCTTACCCATCGACTCGTGGGTGAACCGATCACAAAGCTTCAGGTTTTGGCTTAGCTTCCATATATGTTTCCAACGATATTGAATTTTTTAAAACAGGTATAAGGTAAGTGTGCCAGTAGTCAGCACATTTAGGATTTTCGCTTTTTCAATCATTCATCATTCTGAGTGGAATTTTTCAATTATAACAACTTTAATTTATTCAGATTCGAAGTTTTTTTAAGTTTTCGAAATAATAAGCAAATGTTGATCCATTTTTTACTAAATTTGTAATTTTATTAAAATAGTGCTTTTTATTATTCGGTATTTTTTCCACTTTCCATGTTTTCAACATGCCATGTTCCAAGAAATAATATATTCAATAATAATATATTCAATAAAAAATCTAATTTTTACTTAATAAAACTGATTGGACATTGTTACAGTACATTTTAATCCATATAATAGAGACAATTAAAATAATTATATTAATCGCATTTTTTAAAGATTTCAATCCCCTGCCGAACTTGGGACAGCTGTTATCCTATAGTCGGTAGGTAATTCATACTAATTTTAAAGGTTGTATATATATATATATATATATATATATGAATATATATACTTTATGGGTGGAGGGTATAAAAATATTTTTGGCGTAATTAAAAAATTCAGCCGAGCCTGGCTGTTGGAGAGTTTCTAGTGTTTAATTCCCATATGCTAACTCGCAATAAGTTCGAAATATATACTACTTTCCACAAAACGGCCCTTGTAAGCGTCGCGTAGTGGTGAGTGTGTGATAGTGTCTATCTGCTTCCCTTTTCACTGCAAATTTCAGATCATTAAGCTCGTCTCGAAAGAGAAACAAACACGTAATTTTTTAAGAACTAGCTGGCCCGGTCCGCATTGCCGGCCCATAGTTTTTGTCTATCTTCTATATCTATAAAAGAGGAAAATGTTTGTATGTTTGTTTGTTTGCTTGTTTGTTTGTAATTTATGGACTCGAAAACCGCTGAATAGATTTTCCTGAAAATTTCCATATATACTGCAACATTGCCTGAAAGTAACATAGGCTATATACATTTTTGAATTTCCACTTGGAACTGGAGATATAGCATCAGAATCGGAGGTACCTCCCAAAAATTTAGATTTTATATGCACATATCTATTGATTGGTTGAAGATACAGTCTCCAAATTTGGAATACGTAACGGAATTTGGAACAAAAATAAGTTTGCCAAATTATATTGTAATCGGTTCAGATTTGGATATAGCTCCCATATATATTTTCGACCGATTTCGTTCATTTGATGCCTCAAACACAATATGAATGTTCGATTCCAATGAAATTTGGAATGTGTGACGGGATTTAATCCGAAAATAAATTTGTCAAATTATATTGAAATCGGTTCAGATTTGGATATAGCTCCCATATATATTTTCAGCCGATTTCAAGCATTTGATGCACCAAACACGCTATGTATCCCCAATTTCAATGAAATTTGAAACGTGTGATAGATTTTATCTAAAAAATTGATTTCCCAAATTATATTGAAATCGGTTCAGATTTGGATATAGCTCCCATATACATTTTCGGCCGATTTCATGTATTTGGTGGACCAAACACGACATGTATTTCCAATTGTAATGAAATTTAAAATAAGTAACGGAATTGGGAGCCAAAATGAATTTGTCAAATTAAATTGAAATCGGTTCAGATTTGGATATAGCTCCCATATATTTTTTCAACCGATTTCATGTATTTGATGCACCAAACACGCTATGTATCTCTAATTTCAATGAAATTTGGAATGTGTAGCGGAAATTAAAACAAATATACATTTGTCAAATTATATTAAAATCGGTTCAGATTTGGATATAGCTCTCATATATATTTTCGACCGATTTCATGTATTTTATGCACCATACACGATATGTATGTTCGATTCCAAAGAAATTTGGAATATGTAACGGGATTTTGATTATGAGTGGCTAAATTTGGTACAAAAATAAATTTGACAAATTATATTCAAATACGCTCAGATGTGATTATAGCTCCCATATATACTCAGCCGATTTCACATATTTGATGCACCCAAAGCGAGAGGGACAAAATCTGGCACCAGCAAAAATTGCCAAATTATATTGAAATCAGTTGAGGTTTGGATATAGCTAACATATATATTTCGGCCGATTTCATACATATTATGCACCAAACACGATATATATGACCGATTCCAATGAAATTCAGAATGTGTGGCGGAATTTGGTTATAATAATAAATGTGATAAATTAATTGGAGATAAGTTAAGATTTGGATATAGCTCCCATATATATATTCTCGGCCGATTTCACATATTTGACGCACCAATTTCAATGAAATATGAAAGGTGTGGCGGAGTTTGGTGTAAAAGTAATTTTTTTAAATTTATGTTTAAATCGGATCAGATTGGGATATGATTTTAATAAGAACCATTGACCCACAACGCCTTAGGCTAACACTAAAAAACAACACAACAATTTATTTGAAGTATGCTTATTACGGCGAAGTATGTTGCTATCTCGAATTCACTAATTGCAATAGAAATGCCACTCAACTTCAAAAGATTGCAGTTTCCTGCACGCTTGGTATTTGCTATGAAATAAATAAATCCGAAGGACAAACCCTTCGTGTATTCATGTCATGTTACTGCTTTTGTAATGATTTTGTTTATTAACGCATTAAAATAGTGCAATATTTTTTTTTAATTTTTAAATTTGTTTTTCTTTATCCAACATATATTCGTAAATAAAATTTTGAATGCATATAAAATCAAAAGGGGTAGCGAAGCGCACCGGGTTCAGCTATTATGCATATTTGTCAAAGCATAATTATTCACAGATATGACTGTTATAAGTGTTCACGTACTGGTCGATTAATTTTTAAATATTAGCCAAATGAGCAGTAATTTGGAATTTACTGTATTTTGTACACCTCATAATTGAGGGCTGAATGATTTAAGAATAGCCAAAGTTAATGTATGATGGTTCCTTACCCCAGGGTAGCATAAATACAATTTTTTAGCCAAATCAATTGATGAATGTGGTCAAGACCAATATGGGGCCTACTCCGAAAATTTTATGCGAAGAGGCTCTCTACCCCCTTAGAAACAAAGATGCCAAAAAAGGGCCAAAATAGAATAAAGTGGCGAAGACCCCAAAAAATAGCTTAAATCATACGATGGTTATATATGATTGATATCAGGACCTGCAAAAGCGATTTAAGGTATCTTGAATGTTCGGGAAGAATTTCTGGAAGGATAGAAATCCTTTTCTTACTAAAGGCCCCATTCGCTCTAATATTTTGCACCCTTTATATTTGGTATTTTACTGATTGTACTCCCAAAGAATTTTGCATTTTGAGCTCTCATTGTACGGATTATTGTCACATGAAAGAAGTAGTCTTTTTCGGTCATTTTTGTTTGTTTAAATATGTGCGCATCTTCCAGCTGTAGCAATTTGTAGGCCCTGAAGTTGAAAGGTAGATGTCAGTTAACATCGTATTTCGCACTTATTTCATTTTTTTGGTGAAAAATTGTATATAGTAAACAATTATTCTTTATTTTGTTCACAAAAAATCCACTGAATTCAATATGATAATACAAATTGAAAAAAAATGACAAAAGAAGAATAACAAATTGAAAAAATCTTCAACTTGTTCGCTGATTTTTTACAGCAACTGTTTAAAGATCCTTACAAAGTTTGTCAATAGAATGTACTTTTATTTTAAAATTCAATTCCATTGAAATTTTTTTTTTGGATATTTTCCCGATTTGAGAATTTTTGCAATGAGATCTCTTTTTCGTGATTTTTAGCGATTTTGAAAAGGTAATTATCTTTTAACTTTGGTGTGATCGCGTTAAATTATTTCGATATGATCTATTCCGTTTCGCCACCACATAATTCGGTACTACACTTCCATGTAGCCTGCCATCAAATTCAGTTCTCAAGAAATCAGGTCAATTAAATAAATTGGTATTAATATTCGAATTTAAAAATAAAATATAAAAAGAAAAAAGTAAGTCAAAATGAAAAAAAAAAATCATGCAAAATAAAACATTACTATTGTACATTTCAAAAGTCAAAATGAAATATCACATTTTTACGCAATTTTTTGGATATTATCCTTTTCGGATAGGAGACAATTTCGAATTTGTATGAATCTTTAAAATCAGTTCAGCGGTTCTTAAGTTATAAGCTAGTAACTAACACAACTTTCTTTTATATATATAGATTACTAGCTGGGCCGGTCCGCGTTGCCGGCCCGTAGTTTTTGTCTATTATGCATATTTGTCAAAGCATAATTATTCACAAAAATGACTGATATAAGAGTTCACGTACTGGTCGATTAAAAGTGTTTTAAAATACCTGTACCCATATTTAAGCCGTGGGCTTCAATATTTAAACCGTGGGCTTCAAATGTGTGGATGTGCTATACAAATCTATTAGAAAGGGATCAAATTCATTTTTAGTATGGTAAAAATCGTAGCAAAATTTTCCAGTCAAATGAGTAGTAATTTTGAATTTACTGTATTTTGTACACCTCATAATTGAATGATTTAAGCATAGCCAAAGTTAATTACTTTTTTAGATTGTGCATTAGAGTTCTCATAAGTCCCCCTAACCATGTCGGTCTGTTTGTCCGCTAAAAGATGGACTTGAGAAGGTACTATTACATGGAGAAAATTCTAAAATTTATAGATATGTTGAAATCATTGTGTAAGATATTCACCCCCTCAATACACATTTTTAGCCAAATCCTATGAAATATGGTAACATCAAGAGGTAACTTTATATGGGCACTAATCCGAAACATCGACATACATTGAAAATTTTCTTCTACCCCTTATAATCCAATATTACAAATAGAGGCCAAATCAAAAATATAGCAGAACAACATAGCATGTCATAGCATTTCGCGTGATTTAAATAAGTAAAAATAGTTTTATCCACCTCATAATTGAGGGCAGAATGATTTTGGAATAGTCAAATTGTAAGTTGGAGACCCCATAAAGTCCATATTTTTCATCATAGTATAATTCAATGACGATTCAACAAATATTCGGTCCCGTGCTACTTTCTTATGTTTGTAATTTGTTCATGTTTTCACAATTTATTTCATATAGATGTACCTCCCAAATCTACGTTCCCAACCAATATTCTCTTGGGGTTACAAATTCAATAGAATACAATATTTTCTTTTCTGACCACACATTAGATGTGAAAGTGGACTTGGGGATACTCCAATGTGGAGACTTTACTTAAATAAATCCGTATGTGGCAATTATCTGTATGATGGTTCCCTACCCCAGGATAGCATAAATACAATTTTTTAGCCAAATCAATTGATGAATGTGATCAAGACCAATATGGGCCCTAATCTGAAAATTTCAATTTTATGCGAAGAGGTTCTCTACCCCCTTAGAAACAAAGATGCCAAAAATAGCTTAAATTATACGATGGTTACATAAATATGAAATCGAGTTGTACCCTTATCCGTGAGTTATGATCGATATCATGACCTGCAAAAGCGATTTAAGGTATCCTGAATGTTTGGGAAGAATTTCTGGAAGGATGAAAATCTTTTTCTTAGTAAAAGTCCCATTCGCTTTACCATTTTGCACCCTTTATATGTGGTATTTTATTGATTGTACTCCCAAAGAATTTTGCATTTTGAGGTCTCATTGGATGGATTATTGTCAGGTGAAAGAAGTAGGTCCACGCTTTGAAATGAGCCCCATTAGGCTTTTTCGGTCGTTTTTCTTTTGTTTAAATGTGTTCGCAAGGGTAGATGTCAGTTAACATCCTATTTCGCACTTATTTCACTTTTTTTGGTGAAAAATTGTATATAGTGAAAAATTATTCTTTAGTTTGTTCACAAAAAATCCACTGAATTCAATATGATAATACAAATTGAAAAAAATGACAAAAGAAGAATATCAAATTGAAAAAATCTTCAACTTTTTGCTGATTTTATACAGAAAATGTTTAAAGATCCTTACAAGTTTGTCAATAGAATGTACTATTATTTTAAAATTCGATTCCATTGAATTTTTTTTCGATTTTTTCCCGATTTGAGAATTTTTGCAATAACCTCTCTTTTTGGTGATTTTTTAGCGATTTTGAAAAAGTAATTATCTTTTCACTTTGGTGTGACCGCTTTAAATTATTTCGAAATTATCCCGTTCCGCCACCACATAATTCGGTACTACACTTCCATGCAACCCGCCATCAAATTCAGTTCTCAAGAAATCAAGTCAATTAAATAAATTGGTTTTAATATTCGAATTCAAAAATAAAATATAAAAAAAGACTACAAATGTACATTAGAAGAAAGTAAGTCAAAATGGAAAAATATCATGCAAAATAAAACATTACTATTGTACATTTCAAAAGTCAGAATGAAATTGTTAATATATCACATTTTTACGCGATTTTTTTGGATATTATCCTTTGCGGAGAGGATAATATCCAATCTATCCATCTGGCTTTCAACTCCAGGACCTTCATTGTGCTTCAGCTGGAAGATAGAAACACATTTTAACAAACAGCAAGTAAAAAACACTAAGTCGGGCCAAACTTTTTATAATTTTATTGAATGAAAGCAAGAAATGTCGCCTGTCTGTTATCACGCTATCTTTCGTCCGAATTGAGTGAGATGTCCGCTTGTTCATGTGAATTTGTCATCACGCAGTTATGACGCCATCTTCACGAAAATTTGGATTGAATTAGTGTCAGAATTTAGGTAAAGAATTTAGGGATTGAAATTAACTAAAATATTTTCACCTGATTTTGCATCAAACCATGTTAAAAATGAGTAAAGTTACCTACCACAACCAAATTTTAAGACCACATCACCAATGTGTGACCACATGTTTAAGAAAAGTGGGAGTGGTCGATCCATCCAAAATAAAATATAAGGTCCATTGCGAAAGTTTCACAACATAGTAGACAAATTTCATTTCCGAATGTTTTTTTGAACATTTCAGGACATCGGTTTAGCCGCTTTCGAGTCTATAAGGAACATGCTAACATAATAAAGCATATACAAGTTAAATAGATCGATAGATAGATATAAAAAGTATTGACGGAAAAACTTAATACCCAAACCAATATGAGTCAAGCCCCTGATCACAATTGAATAGACTGGGGAATAGAAATAAACTGAAAGCTGCATGATCCGTTCACGAACTCCACCTCAAAGTACACTAGGGTCCCAATTTGCGTCGATTAGAGTTGAGTAGATTTTTAGAAACTGGCAAAATCCGATTAGCGGTGTAGAATTTCAAATTATGATTGACTAATCAGTTTTCAGCAATTTTATAACGTTAAACAATACTGATCGTCACCTGGACCTTAAAAAGACGAAAGGAATTTTCTTTGTTATTATGTGCTAATTACTCCGACCTTAAGAAAGATAATGCATCTACTTGAAAATTTCCCCCCATTAACTTGATTTCAGTGTATGGGTATCACATAGTCGCCCCCCGCTGCACGAAATTACTGTTTTAGCTCTTGTCTGTTTTAGCTAATGATAAAAAAGTAAAAAAACATTAAGTTCGGCCGGACCGAACTTTTTATACCCTCTGAGTGACGTTCTAGAACTTTTCGCAAATTTATTAAGTGAAATGCAAAATACTCTCGGCTACTGCTTTTTTTTCTCACAAATCTTGGTATTGTTATTACAGAGTAACTGTTTGCTTTGTTGAAATGAAATACAAATATGAATTATCAATAAAATCGAAAACACGCGAAAAACTGTTTTCTGAATAAAATTTCATCTAAAACATGTAAAAAAGCAGCTAATAATACACTTCACCATTTGAAAGAACTTTAAAATTTTCAAAAAAAACTTCCGGAAACTACCATTAAAATGAAAACTGTTGTATGAAGACTATACGAAGGCGTGGACGTGCGTACGAAATTTTTTGTCATAGGCTGTAGTACCCATTACGAACATTAAATACGAAATTTGAAATAATTCCGGTAAATAATGTCGCTGAAATCATGAAAATACCGAATATCGGGAGGTACCGATATATGGGAGATATACGAAGACGTGGACCAGCATACAAACAATTTTGTCATAGGCTGTATGTTTGAATATAGATACCCTTATATATAAAAATGTTTTCTTTAGCTAATGATGGAGGGTATTTAAAGTTCAGCATAGTTAACATGTCGAAACTGAAGGCATATCGGCCGATAAGCCTCGCAATTTTCTTGCTCAAAGCCATGAAACGGACGAAAATGAAGATCAGTATAAACCTCTCTACACAAGGCTGTACACCACATTGAGAGTACTTTCGATAAGAAAATGTACATACACACCTGAAATGTGCATTGATATTGGAGGTACCTTCAACAACGTCAGTGTCGATTCGCTTGTTAGTTATATAATAATCATTTATGTACACATATAGTCTGTAAGGAATTATCCATAGACTAATAGAATAAATAAAGAATAAAATGATGTGATTGCGGTGAAAGAAAGAAAATAGAAAGATTTGAAACACAAGTAGTTATTAGTATTAAATTCTAAATTGCTTCATTCTATATTGGTGTATTATTCTCTTTTATATTACAACAACAAAATGACCTTAGTAATTTGGGGTGGCGACAGAGGACTGGCCAGTATAACCGTGAACGAGGTGTTGGCGCGGGCAAGTGCAGACTTCGACCACAGATTATAGCGGAGATCGGATGGTTGTTCACAAGAAGGCGCTTATTGACAAAGTTTTCCACGCTAAAGGGAAACTACGACTGGTGAGTGGAAATCTCGAAACAATTTTCCCAGCCGGTGGTCTTCTGCATAATGTCTGGAAGGCGCGAATTATTAACGAAGAGGGTGGTGAAAAGATCCCGAAACGTGGGCCAAGACATAAAATCGCCATCGATATCAAGAGGAGGTGCGGAGAAACTATAATGATTGCTAAAAAATATTAGTAATGGACGCGTTTACGGTTGGAAAAGCAGACTGCACAGCAACCGGCTGGACCAAATTGTCCAAAACTAACCGAGATGGTGGCGCTAACGTAGAACTATTCGATATCCTAGGCGTTTGTCTACTAGAATATGGAGAATTTGGTGATAATTGAGGAGCTATATCCAGTGATGTATTAACTGAGACGGGTGATTTGAGTCGATCAAGATGCCGATTTATTGTGGTCAAATACCCATCGACATCAAATTTATCCAACTGAGCAGTCTGGGATGTCGTGAGGTAAGCTTTGCACTCATCATATGTGCACTTGACCTTGTCCCACATTTTTGGAATTTCCCAAAGACAAATTTCGAGATTGAAAATCGAAAATCAACTGTTCGAATGATTCAACCGATTTAGTAGCTATAACAAAACGAGTAAATGGAGTAATCGACATTATGCAACTAATTAGAATTATAGAAGTGGAAATTAAAAGATCAACAAATGTTATTTTAGAATTGACAATTGAAGGAAACTTAAGAACAACTCCTTCTGGGTGAGTTATACTAAGTGTCAAAGGGTGAGAGCGGCCACAAAATTTAAACCGCGCAAGCCAATAAGTGATGGAATCACTAAAAAGTATAGCAAATTCAATAATTTCTCCAAATATTTATTATTAAGGTGGGGAATATGTTAGGGAGTATATACCGAAAGTAGGGTGTATTCTCCAAAAAAAAAAAAAAAAAAAACCCAAACACTACGAAGACTCACAAATAGTACAAACAATTTTTAGTTAATTACCGAAACAATTGCACAACTAATATATGTTGGTAAGGTGGGATGTAGTTAATACTAAATGTTGGGTGAATCTGTCCAAAAAAAATAAATTCTTTAACAAATTACAAAAATTCACAATTTATGCTGTTTTGCACAGTGGGTCGTACCAACAATGGATATCGCACAAGGAGGAATAAAACACAAGCGAGGTCGGCAGAGAAATGACTATGCATAAGCAGCTACGCACCCACGCAACATGCAACGCACCAAACGATCCAAAATTTGTTAGTGTTTTAACTAAATATCAAATCGACGCTTAAAATGGCTTGGGGAACGATGGGGAATTCTTCTTGAACATTTTGGCAATGCAAATTCTCAAGTAAGAATTGATCGATGTTTAAAAACTCGAACGTATATTGAACGTTGGTGAGGATGACAAATAACCAAACGATGAATAGCCGGACGTTTATAATAGAAATTCTCACAAAAATGAGAATTACTAAACAAAATAAACGAATGGACTAGTAACAACATCAACGTCAAATGTTTTTGGTTAGGATTAGGATATTCGATTTTTCATTCTTTCAACATTCTGAGTGAAATCTTTCAATTGCAGAAAAGTAAAAATGTTCAAATTCCAAAATTCGTTTAGTTTTCGAAATAATAAACAAGAATTGAATTTGTTTTTATTAAATTGGCAAAATTTGCAGTTTTACAATAGTAGTGGTTTTTTGCCAGTAGTCGGCACCATTTTTCAATGCTCGGCATGTCTATTTGCCAGTAGTCGGCATATGGTATTTCAGTAAAGAAAATATTATTTTGTATATTCTTTATATTTCAAATAGTATAAAACAATGCTATATTACTAATTCACAGGTTAATCCAGAATTTGAAATTAATTTTGTTTTTAAATGGTGTTTTATTTAATTATCATTCTAAACCAAATATAGGTAAAAAATCAAAAATAGTATTGTTACCTTCAGTAACGCATGGATTTTCAATTAAAATAAAAATGAGACTAAATAAAAACAGAAAAATATTTCTTTCTTATATCTGGAATTCATTTTGTCTTTCAAGCTAGGTACTGTTTTTAATTCATTTTGGTTTAACTTATACCTAAACATTAGGAATAAAATCAGGTAATGTTAAAACACACATAAATATTTTTTTTTTTTTGTTCTATAAACATACTTTAGATTTAATTACCAAAACAAACAATAAATACAAAAATCAAGCACACCTACATATTTATAAGTTTTAAACTGCTTATACAGCATTATTATATCACATATTTGGACTATTTTATTGTTACAGTTAATTTTCTTTATTTTAGTTCATTGGCCATTGGTTCATTCACTTTTGCAATGTTTTTAAGTTTCTTTAACACATTTATTTATTTTGCTTACATAGCATTTAATGTCTACTAGTAACCGACCTACATTACAATTAATTTATATCAGCATTTATCAATAGCATTTTAATTAATTATGTTAAGAAATTATGTATATAAAGACAGCCAGAAATAAAGAAAATTCAGTCGTCTTTTGTAGTGACTAAACTAAGAGTTTTAATTACTATCTAGGCGGCTTCCTTCAAGTTCATGTGCTTGCAAGGAAATTAATTTGGATACTAAGTGTCAGTTCAAATTTATGTGTTTGAATTGAATCGCTCTAGATCCTACTACCGAAACATTTTTTGGTGACCCCGACGTGATCCTGACGGTAACTAATCCGAAACATTTTTTGGTGACGTTATCCACGAGGTGTGAGGACGTAACGCACGCGTACCAATTTCAAAAACCCCCTTTTGGAGCTCTGGAGGAAAACCAGGAGGAAATTGCCTGAAACTAATCATCATACAACAACTGCTGCTACTCGCTGATAAATCAACAAACAATAATGGCAAACGTCCAAGAGCTTATTTCTCAGCAAGAAGAAAGAGGCAGCAATTTCGAAAAATTCGTCTCTACTATAAAGAAGGCACCTCTTGAAAGGAGAACGGAAGAGTTCTACAAGAGCAAACTTGATGAACTAAGGCTGTTATGGCAGAATTTTGAGAAGGCAGAAAACAGAATTCGCGATGATCCATCATTGTCAGAGGATGATCCGTATATTGCTCGGAATCTATATAGAACGATTGGAGAGAAGTTCAGCTCAACAATGGAATATATAGACGCGGAAATGAAGAAACTGAGGTCAGCCAAAAGTAAGCCAGTTCCCACCTTGAGAGAGAAATCGACTGAAGTTGTCGCAGGAGACAAAATACCTTCCCGTGTTGATGGGCTTGTCAGAATGATAAATGCTCGAATGAGTGCCCTTAGTCGTCACTTGCAAGGCTTGGGCACAATCGAAGCGGAACAGCCGAAGCAATTTTATAGCATCAAAGAAGATACTATAAAAAAGCTATGGAATCAAATAACGGAGCTCTACGATGAAATATTGCAGCAGATTGAAGATCCATCGAAAATTGGATTAATTCAAGAAAACTGCGATATGCTGGAAGATTCGGTACAAGACAACTTAATAAAACTAGCAGTCTTGAAAGACAAATGCAGCGAAACCGTGACCATTGCACCTCAATTAGGGAGTGACATTATAGCACATAGTTCACTCCCACTACCAAAAGGTAACAATTCCTCAATTCAATGGGGATTGTTTGAAGTGGCGTCAGTTCTATGAACTTTTCTTGGAGATGGTAGACAAACAGTCTCTTCCAAGTGTTCAAAAAATGTGGTATCTCAAAACCAATTTGTCTGGCGAGGCTGGCAAACTAATCAGTCATCTATCCTTGACAGAGGATAATTACAAAACGGCATGGATGTTGCTGCAAGAACGTTATAACAATAAGCGGGTTCTTGTTTCCACTCTAGTAGAACGGATTTTGAGTCAACCAAATGGAACAACGGCCTCCATCAAGGCTCTGCATGACACTACAAAGGAATGCATGCTAGCCCTCAACAATCTTCAAATCGACACAACGTCTTGGGATGCTCTATTGATTCAATTGATCACAAAGAAATTGGATCACGCTCTGTACATACGATTCATGCAATCACTGGCGAATCCGAAGGAAGTTCCTACTATGAAAGAGCTGTTTTCATTTTTGGAACTGCAATTCGAATCAATGCAATCGATTGGAAAAGCGGCATCTACTCACAAGGGTTCAATCAAAACTGTTTCGTCCGTAACATCAGTGGAGGATCACAGGAGTTGTAAACTATGCAAGAACGACTCCCATCCAATTTATCATTGTAAGAAGTTCTTGGCAATGACAGAAGGTGAGCGATTGAAATGGATACAGCAACATAAATTGTGTGTAAATTGTTTCAAATCGGACCATGCAGCAAAAACTTGTTTTTCTGGCAACTGCAAAATATGTAGTAATAAGCACAATACATTGCTACATTTGCCAAAAAAGTCTCAACCGTCGCCGAAGGCCTCAAATCAATCACCACCAACAAAAATCGATATCGCACCAGTCAACGTTACTGCAGTTTCTTCGGCATCAGCAGAAGATCAGAAAAGGGTAATCCTAGCAACGGCTAGAGTCATCATCAAAGCGACTAACGGTATGTCAGGCGAATTTAGAGCGCTGTTAGACTCGGGTTCGCAAGTGAACATTGTGACGGAAAGACTCATACAAAAATTGTCACTTAGAAAAGCAGATGCCTCTTTATCTATTTCCGGAGTCGGAAGGATTCAGAAGAAGGCTTATCATCGGGTAAACATACAAATGTTATCAAGCAATTCTGAATTTTCCACAAATTTGGAAGCATTTGTTTTGCCCACAATTATACCTCCGCAACCAAATCATGATTTGGATATACAAAACTTGCAAATTCCCAAGAATATTAGATTAGCAGACCCTAATTTTAACGTTCAAGGAAAAATTGACATTTTACTCGGAGCTGAGTTTTACTTCAGTTTAATGCAACCAGGCACGATAAAACTAAATGGTCATCAACCCATACTCCAAAATACTGCGCTTGGCTGGATGGTAGGTGGTTTAATTCAACAATCGTCAACGGACGACACATCAGCAGCGCTAACATGCGCAATTTTTAGTGAAACATCACTGGAACAAGCTATCGAAAAATTATGGAAACTTGAGGAAGTGGAATCAACTGAAAAGGTCATGTCTCCATTAGAAACCCTTTGCGAATCTCACTTCAATCAACATGTTAAGACGGATCAGAATGGTCGTTTCATCGTCAGCTTTCCGTTTCAAGAATCTCCAACAGCATTGGGGAAATCACATGCAATGGCTTATAACCGATTTATGAGCCTTGAACGCCGACTTCTACAGAAGGAAGATATCCGAAGTCAGTACGTTAAATTTATGCGAGAATATGAACAATTAGGACACATGCAAAAGATTGACGTGTGTACCGTATCAAATCCTAAATATTTTATTCCGCATCATTGTGTTCTCAAGCCCGATAGTACAACAACAAAACTTAGGGTTGTATTTGACGCATCAGCGAAAACTTCATCAGGTCAATCGTTAAATGATCTAATGTATACAGGACCAATCGTACAAAGTGAATTGTTTTCTATTTTGCTGAGGTTTCGATTGCCAAAATTCGTCTTCACAACCGATATTGAAAAGATGTACAGGCAGATTTTAATGCATCCCGATGATCAAAGGTATCAGCTAATTATCTGGAGAGAGGATCCATCCCATCCAGTCAGTTATTACAAACTTAATACGGTCACATATGGGACACGTTCAGCACCGTATCTGGCTACAAAATGCTTACAAAAGATTGCAAACGAGAACATGGAGCGTTATCCATTAGGCTCACAAATGCTGAAAGATAATTTTTATATGGATGACGGTCTCGTCGGTGCAGATAGCCTAAGTACAGCTATTGAAATACAAAAGGAGTTAATAGCAATCTTGAAAAAACACGGCTTCATTCTAAGGAAATGGTCATCCAATACACCAAGATTGCTGAAGGACATACCACCTAGCGATCGAGAAGTGAACCTGGATCTCAACGAATCTCAAACAATAAAGACGTTGGGATTATATTGGATGCCGCAAGCAGATCAATTTTGTGTAAAAACGAACATTGATCATAATGAAATCATATCAAAACGAGTAGTTACGTCTGAACTAGCAAAATTATTTGATCCGCTTGGTCTACTTGCACCGATTGTGGTGAAGGCAAAAATATTTATTCAGCAGCTGTGGCAACATACATTAGATTGGGACGAAGCATTACCCGAAAAACTTTGTGCCACTTGGAAAACATTTCGGAGGGAATTGGAAGGTCTCAACAACTTTAAGATACCGCGACATGTATTCTGTGGGGAGATCCCGACGAAAATCCAGTTGCATGTGTTTGCCGATGCATCGGAAAGAGCTTTTGGCGCGGCTATTTATATTCGTTTTATTGGAAAAGATGGACGAGTAGTTGTACGTCTGATCTGTGCTAAATCCAGGGTAGCTCCTTTGAGAAAACAAACTCTACCGCGATTAGAGCTATGTGCCGCAGTGGTAGCAGCTCAACTGGCTACCAGGGTGAAAAATGACCTAAGGCTTCAGAATAATCCGATGTTTTTATGGACTGATTCTGAAATAGTACTCGCCTGGATAAAATCAAGGTCCAACGTATATAAGACTTTTGTGGCTAACAGGGTATCCACCATACAAAACTTAACATTGCCAGAACAATGGAACCACGTTAAGTCAAAAGAAAATCCTGCCGACATTTTATCCCGAGGACTCTCGCCAGCTGATCTTTCTAAATGCCGATTATGGTTTCATGGTCCAGTTTTTCTTCATGGAAAGGAAGAACTATGGCCGACCAAATTCTCTCCGCAAGAGGATATAACAAATAGCATGGAGTTAAAGACTGCAGCTACGACGTCAATAGTAGCTTCTGACATGCATCTAATACATATGATCGAGCACAAAAATTCATTCAGGAAGTTACAAAGAATTTTGGCATACGTGCTTAGATTCACCAGCAATGCACGTATGCAAAAGGTGCACGTAATGCACGTATAAAACAGGTGCATAGGTATCAGTCTTCCCTAAGGAGTTTTAAAATTGATGTTTAGCTTTATTTTATTATCATGCTTCGCATATAAACTCTAGTTCAATAATTTCATCGTATCGACGATTTTTAAATTCGGTACATTCCAAAGACAATAAATGTATAGTCTAAAAAGTTGTCTCATCTGTTATCTACGAAAAAAGTGCTTCAATAGATGTTGGTCATGCTGTGAGAGAGCAAAGACTATTCACTCAATTCTCTCAAAATATTGAATATTTTTATGATTTGTTATTATTTGTCATTTGACTTTGTTTACATTTAAATTACCCAACTATGTCGTGAAATATTCAAAATATAAAACTTAAATAGGAGAAAAATGAATAAATTATTTTCGAAGTAGAGTGATTTCACTAGCCCTGAGTGGCTTCACTGGCCCAAGATCAACCATGTTGTTATTGTTGTTGTAGCAGTTTTACATGTCCCGTTGTTTTTTCCGACTAATCCGGTTCTTTCTCAATGTCCAGGTTTAGGAATTCTGCTACCTTTGTGGGTTGTAGCCATGGATCCTCTGGACGGAGTTGGGTAAGTTTGGCTGGACAATTAAACATCTGCATTAGTATGAATGCTATTCAGACCTGCTTGATAGGCTTCATGATCTAGGGGCTCTCTCTTATATCGCTGGACCGCTCTCTCTAGATCGTGCAGGTCTTTCCTGACACGCCTGGGTGGGGGAGTTCCATCCACCATATGGTGGTTAGGGTGACTCCCACGATAACACCCAAGCAGGTACTGCAACGAAAGCATATGATTATGCTGACGTAAGGGAAGAACCTTCGTCTCCTCATGTAAATGGTCAACAGGAGTCATGAGGAGGCACCCTGTTGCAGTGCTCAGGGCGGCAGTCTGGCAGGTCTGAATACTTTTCCACTGCGTTGCACTTGTATTCGCCGACCCCACTGGAGCCGCATAGCTAACAACAGACCGACTTTTATAACAAGATTTCCTTATCCGCACCCCAAGAGCTGCCGGCTAACGCCTTGAAGCTGTGGCTTGCGCGTATCCAGTTGCTTCAACATTACCATTGATATTTTGTCCGGGCCCAACGCTTTAGCATTTCTGATGACATTCGCAACATCACCCATCGACGTAGTACTCTTCGCCTCGCCCTATCACTCTTGGGGTGCTCGACAAATTGGCGGTTAAAATAGCCAGCGCACCTCTTCGGATCAGTCACAGTTACGTCGTTAAATGTGACTGCTGTCCTATCATCCTTTTTCCAGGGTTCGAGAGTGACTTTACCGTTACCCACAGTTTACTCAAATCGGTTCCAATGTTGCAACACTTCAGATGGTCTAGCCACTTTTTCCGCTTATGCTCCTGTACCAACTGGTTGACTTCCACTGTCAGTTTACTGACTCTGGGATCAGTAGGGTTGGTACGTCGGAGCTCATCACGCTCATTCGCTAATCCCGCTGCCTCTGCTGGGAAATTTGGTCTTACTTCGGGTATTCGACCAGCAGGTATATAGCGAGCGGCTGCAGCTTTGATGATGTCCCGGAAAATCCTTTCAGCTACCCGAACATCAGAAGGATTGGGCAGTTCTCTGAAGCGAAGGTTCGTGAACTCTCTGAACTCGGGCCAGTGGGCTTTACCATGGTTAAGGAAAGTGCGGCGTTCAGAAGTTATGAAATCGGGCGATCTGCTGATGGAGACGATTATCGGGAGATGGTCTGAGCCAAGAGAAATGACGGGTTGCCAAGTCACGCCATTTATCAGACCGGGTGACACGATGGTTAAATCTGGCGAACTGTGACACTCTCCTCTTATTCGGGTGTGGGCATCCTCGTTTACCGTGCAAAATGAGGAGCAGTCAATCTGCTCTGCCAACGCTGATCCCTTCTGGCCATTACCTAGGACGGAATGCCACAACTCATGGTGGGCATTGAAGTCCCCTAGTACCAGGCGGTTATTGCCTTCCAAAAGTGGGCTTATATTAGGCAAGTAACGCTGTTCACAACTATTAACCGGCGGGATATACACATTAAGCACATCTACCTCGGCAGTACCACACTTGACTGCTACCCCCATACACTCCATGTACGGGTCACTAGAGACTAGCTCAAGCGAGATAGGTCTGTATTGAACAGAATGGTGTAACAGGAACGCTAATCCCCCACCTCCACTTCTGGTGCGATCTTTCCTCAATACGTTGTAACCATTGCAACGTTGTAAGCTACAATTTTCATTGAGCTTGGTTTCCTGCACCGCTGCGATCTTAATATTCCTCCGATTCATAAAATCCTCTATCTCATCAATTTTACCTCGGAGTCCGTTGCAATTGAACTGCAAGAATGATGCATTGTCCGGAATTGGAACAGCAACATGTGGTGTCAGGTGCTGCGGTAAAGGTTGCTGTTCTGGAGACTGCGGGGGAGTTCCATACTCCGACGACGACTCGGAAGTTGACGACGAGGTCGTGGACTCACTGGGGACTACGTTGGTACAGCACGAAGCAACATAGTCCCTATCGCTATAGTCTCGCAACCGGGTTAAACCGGAACAATTCCTAAAATGCACCCATCCTCAGCATCCATTACATCGCACCGCACAGAAAAATAAACAAACACGAACATGTATACACTGGGTTGGCAGCCGCTGGCCGAAACTGGAGTGTTGTTGTTTCGGGTCAATCCGGTGTCGTAGAACCCGCTGCCGTGGGATTGAAGATCAACCATAGTGACATCTGCCGGAAGGGGTAAATTTTAAAACTTTTTAGTCTATACATTTATTTGTCTATGGTATAACATCCTAATTTTTTTGAGGGCATCGTTTTCCGTATCACTGTCACGTTCATCGATGCAAGAACTACATATTTCCCTTTACTTTCCTCTTTTTTATACCATCAGCCATATGGCTACAGAGGGTATATATCATTTGATACGGTCAAAACGTGCAAAGTCGAAATAACGGTTTTAGACCCTAGGTCTCTTTGGACCAAATCCGTTTCAGAACATTTGGAGTCGATCTAGCGATGTCCGTTCGCCCGTCTGTCTGTTGGAGATGGGCAATATGGGTCCACTCCTTCTGGTACCTCCCCCACAAAAAGTCGAGATTTCCAAAACAATATTTTTTTTTGCACAGAAAGTGAAAGGATAATCCGATTTTGCTCCAACTTTGCACATCCTAATATTTGCGTCAGTGCTAGGTCAGGTGTGAAAATGGACAATATCGGTCCACTCCATCAAGTACCTCCCCCACAAATGGTCAAAATTTTAAATAATTACAATTCTCATAAAATGTGATGTAAGAGTCCGATTGTCTTCAAATTTAACAGATCCCAATATTTATATTAACCCAAGGTATGGTGTTAAGATGGAATATAGCGATCCACTCCTTCTGGTACCTCCCCCACAAATGGTCGAAATTTTCAAAAAAAAAATACATTTGTTTTGCACAGAAAGAGAAACGATAATCTGATTTTGCCCTAACTTTGTAAATCCCAATATTTGCATCAGTGCTAGGTCTAGTGCGAAAATGGACAATATCGGCCCACTCCTTCTGGTACCTCCCCCACAAAGGGTAAACATTTTAAATAATTACAACTCTTATAAAATGTGATGTAAGAGTCCGATTGTTATTAAAATTCACACATTCTGGTGTTAAGATGGAATATATCGGTCCACTCCTTCTGGTACCGCCGCCACAAATGGTAGAAATTTTCAAAAAAAAAAATAAATTTGTTTTGCACAGGAAGAGAAACGATAATCTGATTTTGCTCCAACTTTGCAAATCCCAATATTTGCATCAGTGCTAGGTCTGGTGCGAAAATGGACAATATCGGCCCACTCCATCTGGTACCTCCCCCACAAAGGGTAAACATTTTAAATAATTACAACTCTCATAAAATGTGATGTAAGAGTCCGATTGTTTTCAAAATACACACATTCTGGTACCTCCGCCACAAAAGGTCGAAATTTCCCAAAAATGTATTTTTTGCACAGAAAGTGAAAGCGAAAAGTGGAGTGTATTTAGTGTAATGTAACGAATCAAAAACACACGCGAAGTGTAATTGAAGATCGACCAGTGCTGTTACTTGGAAAAAACTAAAACGTATGCACTAACAACCGCGTGCAGCTCACTTCACAGGAACCTGAATTTACGTACCCGATTGTTAGTTTGTGATTATGATTATGAGAGATAATCCAAGTAATCTCCATGCAAAGGAAGCGACGACAAAGGAAAGGCAACAGGATTCTATTCGTTTAACAGAGGAGTGGAGGAATGGCAGACAGCGGCAACAACAACAAGATCTCCCTAGAGTTATTATGTGACGTAAGAAGTGAGGGTGATTCGCGTGTATGCTTATTGCGGTGAAGGGAAGAAAATACAAAAAAAAAATAAAACACAAGTAGTTATTAGTATTAAATTCTAAATTGTTTCATTCTTTATTGGTGTTTTATTCTCTTTTCTATTACAAAAACAACATTACCGTAGTAATTTGTAATGGCGTCGGAGGCCTGGATAGTATGACCGTAAACGAGAGGTTAGCGCGCGATAAGTGTACACTTCGACCACTGAACGCAGAAGTTCATGCAATCACAGAGGATCGCGGTGCTCGTCGAGGATCTTTGTCGATTACTACTAATAACAAATAATCCAGTATGGGAAAGGGTAAAGCAAGGAGAGCAAACTCAACAACCACCGTGGTGCCAATCAGCAGCCATGATAGACTGGACTCGGGAAGTTGAGGTGGAACTTATCAAACTTAAACAAATTTCCATCGGATTCTGACTCATCTAATTCTCGAATAAACTGAATTGACGTTTATTATAATCTACAAATTGGTGCTGTGTGTCGTATCTTTTTGGACATTTTTTGTACTTACAATCCACTTTGACGGTGTTTAAAATGTAAGATGTAGCCTTAAAGTGTTCCTCCAATTGCTTTTATATAAATTAAAATCTTTTAACTCCTCGACAGAATAATGAAATTATGGGACCACCCGGTGCGCTTCGCTACCCCTTTTGATTTTATATGCCTTCAAAATGTTATTAACGAATATATGTTGGTGTGCATAATGTGTAAATAAATAAAACCATTAGAAAAGCAGTGACATGACATGCATACACAAAGGGTTTGTCCTTCGGATTTATTTATTTCATAGCAAATACCTGCAATCTTTTGAAGTTGAGTGGCATTTCTATTGCAATTAGTGAATTCGAGGTAGCAACATACTTCCCTGTAATAAGCGTATTTCAAATTAATTGCTGTGTAGTTTTTTACTGTTAGCCTAAGGCGTTGTGTGTCAATGGTTCTTAATAAAATCATATCCCAATCTGATCCGATTTAAATATGATTTTAAAAAAATTACTTTTACACCAAATTCCGTCACACCTTTCATATTTCATTGAAATTGGTGCATCGAATATGTGAAATCGGCCGAGAATATATATGGGAGCTATATCCAAATCTTAACTAATTTCCAATTAATTTGTCACATTTATTATTGTAACCAAATTCCCCTACACATTCTGAATTTCATTGGTATCGGTCATATATATCGTGTTTGGTGCATAGCATGTATGAAATCGGCCGAATTATATATGTTAGCTAAACCCAAACCTCAACTGATTTCAATATAATTTGGCAATTTTTTCTTGTTCCAGATTTTGCTTCTCTCGCTTTGGGTGCATCAAATATGTTAAATCGGCCGAGAATATATATGGGAGCTATAATCAAATCTGAGCATATTTGAATGTAATTTGTAAATTTTATTTTTGTACCAAATTTAGTCACCCATGGCGAATATCATTGGAATCGGAAATACGTATTTTGTGCATCAAATATATGAAATAGGCTGAACCGATTTTAATATAATTTGACTAATTTATTTTCTAATCAAAATCCCGTTACATATTCCAAATTTCTTTGGAATCGAACATACATATCGTGTATGGTGTATAAAATACATGAAATCGGTCGAAAGTATATATGTGAACTATATCCAAATCTGAACCGATTTTAATATAATTTGACAAATGTATATTCGTTTTAATTTCCGCTACACATTCCAAATTTCATTGAAATTAGAGAAACATAGCGTGTTTGGTGCAGCAAATACATGAAATCGGTCGAAAATATATATGGGAGGTATATCCAAATCTGAACCGATTTCAAAATAATTTGACAAATTCATTTTTGCTCCCAATTCCGTTACTTATTTTAAATTTCATTAAAATTTGACCTACATATCATGTTTGGTGCATCAAATACATGAAATCGGCCGAAAATGTATATGGGAGTTATATCCAAATCTGAACCGATTTCAATATAATTTGACAAATTTATTTTCGGATCAAATCCCGTCATACGTTCCAAATTTCATTGGAATCGAACATTCATATCGTGTTTGAGGCATCAAATGAACGAAATCGGCAGAAAATATATATGGGAGCTATATCCAAATCTGAACCGATTTCAAAATAATTTCGCAAACTTATTTTTGTTCCAAATTCCGTTACGCATTCCAAATTTGGAGACTGTATCTGTAATCGATCAATAGATATGTGCACATAAATTCTAAATTTTTGGGAGGTACCTCCGATTCTGATGCTATATCTCCAGTTCCAAGTGGAATTTCAAAGATGTATATAGCCTATGTTACTTTCAGGCGATGTTGCAGTATACATGGAAAATAAATTACAAACAAACAAACATACAAACATTTTCCTCTTTTGGAAGACGCGTAAATTGCGAGACCCACATTAAAGCAATTCTCCAGTTTTATCATGAAATTGAAAAATAGAACTGTTTAAATCATATTTTTGAAAGAAAATACAGACCTTTCATTCATTTTCCCGCTGTTTAACTGAATTTAAAAATTAGGAAAAACATTGAGGGCATAGCCTCAGGGCTGTATTTCCGTACTTTTACGAAGCTGCTTTACCTCCTTATTGTACCATGGTATATATAAACTTATAGTACAGTACTTAACGTATATTTGAAGAACAAATTAAATTACAAAACGTCGCATCGAATATGGCTGATCCAGAAATGTTGTACCGGAGTCTTAGGCTGCAAATACATAAAAAGCTTGAAGTCATGGCTACGCATATTAATGTCAAATTATAATGAAAAACGCCGGCAGGATTTTAGTGCGGCTCTGTAATCCCGTTATGAAATGTATGGTGTATGGTGTATAAAATACATGAAATCGGTCGAAAGTATATATGTGAACTATATCCAAATATGAACCGATTTTAATATAATTTGACAAATGTATATTCGTTTTAATTTCCGCTACACATTCCAAATTTCATTGAAATTAGAGAAACATAGCGTGTTTGGTGCAGCAAATACATGAAATCGGTCATGTTCTATACATGGTACAATGAATTCAAGGTAGGGCAGAACTACCATATGATTTAAATTTTTTTATTTTTCTGGCTTAATATGTCAACTTCATTTGTTTTTGTGTGCATATTCTTTTCAATAATAAAAAATTGTTCAGAAAATATTCAAATTCGGGTGTTTTCAAAATGCTTATTGCAACATATGCATCGACAAAGTCTACAGTTTTTGTCGCGAAATAAACCATAAGAGATATATAGAACATGATTTTGAAAAGAAATGTTGACCTTTCATTCAGTTTTCGCGGTTTTCAATTATTTGTTCAAAATTAATGCAACAAGTTGTTTGATTTTTTATTGTTTCGATACTAATTCTGACATTACAAGCCAAACAGGTAGACCTCTATACTTGCAATTTTTTCAAAGTTGACCTACCTTCTCTTCATTGTATCATGGTTCTATATATCTCTTATGGTTTATTTCGCGACAAAAACTGTAGACTTTGTCGATGCATATGTTGCAATAAGCATTTTGAAAACACCCGAATTTGAATATTTTCTGAACAATTTTTTATTATTGAAAAGAATATGCACACAAAAACAAATGAAGTTGACATATTAAGCCAGAAAAATAAAAAATTTAAATCATATGGTAGTTCTGCCCTACCTTGAATTCATTGTACCATGGTTGTAATGAAGAATTCGCCCTAAATGAATGCAACAACAAATTTGTTTATGTTGTCTTCCCTAAAAGTACCTTTTTATAATATTTCAAATAATTTAAAAGCAAGTTAAGAGTGAAACCAGTAGAAAAATTAAAAGAAAATGAAGGAAGGAGGTTAGAATGGAGTGCAGCTTTAAGAATTAAGTTAGCCTCAACATCTAAGATTCCCAAAGCACATCACGGGAAGTAGTGCAAGAATTCGACTCTTGTCATTTGCAGTTTCGGAAAACTTTCGGTTTATACCAGTAAAATATAGTCATTATAAGTTTCTTGGTTTAAAAAATATCGCAATACTACAATTAATACTTATTTTACTCTTATTTGTTTTACAATAAAAACTTTTATTGCGACGTTCGTTTACGACGAGAGGCACACAAAATAAAATGTAAACAAACACCTCGTTTCTGATTGGTTGAAACAAATTTGCCGCAACCTTTAAATGTCATGGCGAATCTGTGTTTTTCGCCTTAGATGCCAATTTTGACATTTGAGGGGACCACAAAAGTTGCTTTATTGTAGCAATTCGCCGATGCGGTTACCTGTTAGATCTACCTTGGCCTAGCCATTACTTCAAGCTTCTTATGTACTTAGCCCTTTATAGTGTCAAATAGACTTTTAAAATTGTAACAAATGGTTTTGTTTATTTTATATTTTTTACAAAGTTATTAGATTGGGAACCTCATAAAAAACATGAATGGAATCTTGGTGTTATTCCACAAAAATTGATCTAAACTGGTTGGACACATGACATAATTACAGAAGATGGAACAAATTTACCCCCTAAGAACATTTTTGTGCCCCTATTCTGTCTGTGTGTGCATTGTTTTGAATAAAAAATTGGATTTAGGAGGTAGCTTTGTTCTACCTTCAGTTCAGTGCAATGCCATCGATTATGAAACAAAGAAAAATAATTTACCGCACAGAAAGAGAAAGGATAATCCGGTTTTTCAACTTTGCGAATCCTAATATTTGCATCAGTGCTAGGTCAGTTGCGAAAATGGACAATACTCTCATAAAATGTTATGTAAATGTTCGATTGTTTTTAAATGACACACATAACAACATTTTTATTTACCCAAAGTCTGGTGCGAATATGAAAGATGGAATATATCAGTCTACTCCTTCTGGTGCCTCCCTCACAGAAGCGTCAACATTTTGAATTTCCATGAAGCTCATCAAACACGAAATTAACATCCAATTCCATTCAGACTTGGCACATCTCAATATTTATATCAACACGAGATCTGTTATAAAGATGATAGAGATCGAACCATTCCACACTATATTCTTTATTAACCCAAGGTCTGGGGTTAAAATGGGATATATCGGTCCACTTCTTCTGGTGCCTCCCCCGCAAAGGAATCATTGAGTAAATATTCAAATTCAGATTAATCAAAATGCTTATCACAATGTTCTATGGACAAAAATTACACTTTTTGTAGCGAATCTTTAGAAAATATAGAACTTAATTTTGAAAAGAAATTAGACTTTTCATTCAATTTTCGCGTTTTTTATGTGATTTACATATATTATGCTATGTTTATATTAATATATGCTATACAATAAAGCGCTTCCTTTCAGATAACAAATTGTGTGAAGTGTCTCAAAGTATGTTAAATGGTTAAGAGAAATGTAGAAAAAGTAGCTTCAAATAGGATTGTAACACTATGTCTATACCAGCCTTTACTTGCATGGGTCTACTAATCACAATACAATCATATACGACCAAATTCGATGAGCACCATTTTGGAGCTAGAGTCTTGTAACTACAAAATTTGAAAGAAAATTGTATTTTCAGAACCTGCTTTAATCGTTGTTCCAATCCAAAACTTAACAATGTATTCCACACAAGCGCTGTAATCACGAATTTCAATTTTATGCTTTGTTCCAGTACCAGCAAGAATCTATTTGTTTTGATTTTTTTTTTTTTCGATATCATAAAGGGTTATCGTAGTAAAAATGTTTACATTATTGAAGTTCTGGAACAGGCCAATGTTTTGAAAACATAAGAAAATGTCTGGAGTTTTCCCCATTTAATGAATGAGAATCACACTTTTCTATATTCTTCATCCACACATGGTACATATTTATAGCCTCCACCTTGGAAGGGAGGGTATATTAACTTTGCCATTCCGTTTGTAACATCCCTAAATATTCGTCGTAGACCCCGTAAAGTATATATATATCTGCATAATCAGCATAAAAATCTAAAATCACGATTCAACTCACATTATTTGACGTAGATCGCACATCAGAACAATTTGTATTGTGTCTAGGATGGATGGTATTGAAAATTATACATATCGGTCCACGTTTTGGTATAGTCCCCATATAACGGTACCTCCGAATATTCGGTATTCTGATGATTTTTGCCACATTTTTTCACGGATTTGTCTGAAAATTGGTATTTGTAGGTCATAATGGGTCCTAGTTCGTGTGGCAAAATATTGTATGTATAGGTCCACGTTTCGGTATAGCCTATATATAATGGTACCTCCCGATATTCGGTATTTTGATGATTTTTGCCCCATTTTAACACGGATTAACACGGAATTTTGAGGGGTTTCCACAAAATCGAATCCAAGATAAAGGGACAATATTTTTATATTTCAAAATTATCAATTTTGTTGCCCGTTAATGTGAAAATGATGCATTTCTATTGTTCCAGCAGTATCGATCCAGTTCCATAGTGCGGGGTCGACCATGTGATACCCTATGTATGTACAATATGTTGGAAGATAGTGCTTTGAAATAGTGTTATAGAGCCCTGCTCAAACGTTACGCTTATTTACGCACTCCGCTGTGTTGTTATGTATTCGAAATAAATTCACAGAAGTCGTGGTCCCTTTTACAGCTAAATATAATGTAATGGTCATCCAAAATGCTGAACTTTTCCCTGTACCTAACTCTCTCCTCAGAGCGATGGAAAATCAGAAAAATCTTACTATTATTATTTTTTTGTCCATTTCCACCCCTATATTTACATATCTCTGATACTAACGCTACCCCATGCAAAATTTCGTGAGAATCGGACGATAATTGCGACCTGTATATAGTACCTTCAAGACATAGTGTTGGGGGTGTAAAAAATTAGAAAATGTACATTTCAAAATTGTAAGTCAAATTTAAAATATCGCATGCGATAAAAAATATAACAATAATTGAAAAAAATATTACAAAAAATATTCACTTTTTAGCATTTTTGCGACTTTCATAGATTTTATCCTTTTCTGGCAGGAGACCATTCCGAATGGTCCAGAATTCTTTGATATATGAGATTGTAAATATTTTGCTTTGGATATGAGCATCAATGTAACGATCAGAAGTGACATTTTCGTGTATTTGTGATTTCGTCAGGATTAAAAATATTAGAGGTTAAGTGGAAATTTTCGTATTTTCTTATATAAAATTTATGGTATATCTTAGCCGCTAAATATGGTCCGATGACCATCCAAATTAGTAGGCTTCTGCAAAGCCCTTATGCAAAATTCCGCGTCGATTGGTCTATATTTGTGGCCTGTAGAGCAACAGCAAAACCAAGAATTTCTGTTTTTGGTCCATTTCAACCCCTAAATATTTTGCGATCATCTCCAAAACCAATAGGGTTCTATTCTGGCCCTAACCCCACCTCTCTCTTTCGTGAGGATAGGGCCATAATTGCGACCTATACCTTGATTACAAATTAACATGGACAGACGGACTGGCGGACATACATAGCTAGATCGACTCAGCTCGGCGAGATGGGAAGATCCATATATACTTTCCTATGTGGGAAATCAATATTTCGAGGTGCTACATCATTTTTGGCCCAATCAAACTTATAGTACCCCCAACACGTAGTGTTGTACGGTATAACAAGTTAAAAAGCATTAAGTTCGGCCGGGCCGAACTTTGAATACCCTCCACCATTTGGAACGAATTTTCATAAAATAAACTCCTTAAAAAATTCTGTTAAAATTTTAAAAATACCGAATATAGCCGTTTTATTGGGGTCTATACGACGTGGACCTACATAGGCATTGTTTGTCATAAGCCATTAACATATTCAAATTCGAAACTTGAAATAAACGGTAAATAATGAAGCTAAAATCATCAAAATATCGTATATAGGAAGGTAACGTTAGATCGGAGCTGTGCGAACACCTGGAACAGCATAGACAATTTTCTGCCACAGGCTGTAGCATCCATTACGAACTTCAAATACGACATCTCAAACAATTTCGGTGGGTTTTGTGCCTAAACTCGTCAAAATACCGAATATAGAAATGTACTGAAATATGGGACCTATACGAAGACCTGGACCTGCATAGACAATTTTCTCTCACAGACTGTAGTTCCCATTACGAACTTCAAATACCAAATTTGAAACAATTCCGGTGAATAATGTCGCTATAATCAACAAAATACTGAATGTCTGGAGGTACCGTTATATGGGGGCTATACGAAAACGTGGACCTACATGACCCATTTACGAACTTAACCTGCCTACTGGAAAAATAAACATGTGTGCAAAATTTTAGCCTTCTATCTCAATTCGTTCGAAAGATAGTGTGATTACAACAAACAGACAGACAAACATCGACTAAATCGACTTAGAATTTTACGCTGATCAAGAATATAACATGACATGAGTATTTCGAGGAATTACAAACGGAATGACAAAGGAATACCCTCCATAGTATGGTGGAGGGTATAAAAACATGAGGTAAAAACCCATATACATATCAATTCAAATTCTTTAAAATAGTTTGAAAATTGTTTTAATTCCACAATAGATGTTGCATTTGCCATTCTGCGGAATATTAGAGTTTTGAACAATTTCGACTTGTGTCTACAACATTTTTTATATAATTTAAATGAATACAAAGGGATTTTCAGTATTATATTAAATACAGTTTATTGCTATTTTCAATTATTAAAACTACTAAAGTTTAAATAAAATTTATTGTACTACAGCTAAATATACTTTGTAGAGCTTTAAATGTGTCGAATATATTTACACATACGATGAGAGTGTGAAAGGAAGAGGGCAGGTAAAGGGATAAGATCTTAAATGACTATATGTGGAAAAGGAAACTTAACCGATTGGTCAATCGCACGAGCGTTACATGTTCGCTGACAATTGAGTAAATTCAAGCTAAATTCATAAGGAAACTATTTCGATCCTTGGGATGGCTGGCATTTTCACCGCCGAATTCTAATAAAGGTATGTTTTATGTATGATAAGATTATTTGTTTTACTTACAACTTTAATTAATTTGAAATTAATATTTAGTTTGAATATACCTAAATAAGTGTCTTTTCTAGTTGCTGTTTTCAATAACGATCATGATGATGATCAAGCAGTATATTCTATATAATTCAATCTATATTGGAGACCTATATATTTTATTTTAGAAAACAGTATATTTTTTACTTCAGAACAACACAGAAATGGAACGGGACAGAGAAGTAAAAAAAAAAAAACAAAATTTAACATTATCTTCAGTGATTGTTTGTTCATCCCTTCAATTTAAACGTATTTAAGAAAACGAAAGCAGATGTAGAATTGAATAATTCTTTTGTCCTGTAATTTGTCTGTATAAACTAGAGGGGATATATACTACTTTTCCTTCGCTTTTAAATAGCAATAAGTAAATACGTTAGTATGGATGATATCAAATATAAATGGGAGTCTATCAACGATACATTTAGTCTTGTATGTATCCGTTTGGCTGGGTATATCTTATGGCTCCTTACATCTTAATACTTATTTATAAATATACATAAAATGTAACATTAACTTATAATTAGTTAGGTATATGTCGGCAAAGACGTGGGTGTGGAGAAGAATGTGTGTTTACCTGGCCAAGCAGTTAACCGAAACGTCGGGTGTCTGTTAGCGTACGTTCTTGAAACATTTTATGGTTCTTGTCTTACACTAAATACAAATTGCATCGTTTGATTGTTCAAACAAGTTTAAATATTTACAAAAATCGTTGAGAACTCTCGGTGTGCCACTAAGTAGGCTCGCCGGCTTTCTATTTATAATGGACTATGTCTAAATGAAGCTGAAGGTTTAATCAAGTTATTGATGTGGTAGTGTATACGTTATTTATTGCCGTCAACGTCTCCTTTGCTGAGTGCTACTTATAGCTGAGTCTGGTGGTGCGGTTGGATATGTTTTGTTTTCGCCTCCAAAGTAGTATTTATGTGTGCGTTTACGAACGTAGAACTAACAGTTGTAGTAGTTTTCGTTTGGCATGTGGCATATTCAATCCTTCCTTCCGTCATCTATAGTTGAGTAGAAATCACTGCGGTGTGCTAAGCAAACAAAATAATGAAACCCAATACACTTATAGATGTGTAGGATCCTTAGCAATAAGCTAGTAGTTTTGACATCTAAGGTGCTTTCGATTTGTGTCAAAACACTGATAGACAACTGACAACTTGCCCTTTGGATTGTTGTATTTTAACTGTTTTCTATTTACAGGTATTGTTATATCTTTTTAAGACGTTTGTGAGAAAATGGAAACGACATTCAATGTTTCGCTTCATCCCTATTCGACTGGACTCGTGGTAGAGTGGATAAATAATAAATTTGCCTATGACGTCATCACGGTCGTGTTAGGTCCGTTACTCAAAGCAGGATTTATGTGTTTCGACTTCGCGGGTAGAGTGTCAGAATCATGCGTTGTAAATTCATGTTCTTCAGCTGCCGCTGTATCCACAGCCTGACATTTTTCCAAGTTATGTGTCAAGTGTGGAGCTGGACTTGCGTTATCTTTTCTTGAACACAGGTCACCAATGTTTCCATTTATGTTGTCATTGGATTCTTTATCTTTGGTACTGACTGTAGCTGGGGATACCACCGCTGGCGGCACGTTGTTGTTTGTGTTGGCAACAAGGAGTCCCGAGTATTTAACGCCATTTAATTCAAGGTTAACCACCAACTGTTGTTGGCCATTTTCGTTGGTACCTACATTGAACAAGAGAAGGTCATTTGAGTATTTGTATATAAATCGTGCTTCAAATTGATACACTTACCGTTGCGTGTGACGCGGAATTGCATTCCCGACAATAAATTTAAAGCATCGAAGGGATTCAATGAGGAACTGACAGCTGAAAAACTGTTTTTGCCATCGCAAATGTCGCTCGATTCACAACTTTGATGTTGACTATGTTGTTTAGACAGGTGTATCTTTTTAGTAGAGACTGGAGAAATGTGTTCATTACCACCACCCGACGCTGCAGATGTGGAAGGCGAATTTTCTATCGCCGAATCATCAGACTTATCATTGTGAACGCTGCTGTTGCTTCCGTGGTGTCGAGGCCTTACGGACATGCCATTCAATTGTTGTCTTTCCAAAGGGTCGTCATGGGATGAATTAGCCGTTGTATTGTGGTCACCTTCCTCGTCATGTTCATCTTCGCCCTCTGCATCAGAGTCTTGTGGATTGTCGGTTTTATAATGGAAGTTAACAGCCGCTGCAGCAGCGGCCATGTTAGGTGGTAGATAAAAGTTAGCAGGGAATCCGGCACGTTTCGCTGGAGGAGGTTGGTGGTGAAAATCCTGACGTTGAGTTATGTCTGGGCTAGGCTCGCGTTCACGTTCGCGCTTTATAGTAGTTACACCTGGTGGTGAATCCGATAGGTTGAGAGCTTCGCTACTGAAATAAAAAAGCTTCGTTAATTGCCAATCGTAACATGGGAATTCTTTTAGTTTTTAATAGATGGAGCAGATCAGCACTACCACAATACCATAGCAACATTGTCGCGTATTAAAACAATGTCGATGAGACATAATTATTTAAGTTATTGTAAAATACATTATCAAATTCATATTTTTGCGTTTTCAAACTTCTGTTGTTACGATATTATGTCTGTCCGTTTTACCTGTCGGTCGGTGTCCTATAGTTCTGATTACTACCAATTCAAGACTAAGACTAGACTTAGGTTGTCACTTCAATGAATGAAATTTGTTGTCAAGATTATCAATAAAAATTTAATACGAAAATCAAAGTCATGAACAAACTATTACGTATGTAAAATTCACAAATTAGATAGAATATTTTTGACATTTAATATTTCTAATGAAGTTTTTCTTATCGTCACCACTTTTTGATGCAGCAGTGTGTTTAATCTACTCGTGATGACGAGCGCCATCTATATGTTAATCTCAGACCTGTAAATATTTCGTAATTTTGGTCTTTGACACGTTTCCCCCAAAACAATGAGCGACATCTACTGTTTCGAATTGTTCGAAACGAAGTATCGAATTTGGTGAATATGTTGAATTGGATGAGAGACATCTATTAAGAAAAAAATTCGTTAGGCAATGTATTGTGATAATTTAAGCCAGCGTTTCGATAAGAACTTTCCGTTGCCTATATTTTCATTTGTCTATGCTTTTACTACCACCACCAGATAGTAAAGGGATGGAAGACTGGTAAAATTGTCAAAAATAAACGACAACCCTTTAAAATAAACCTATCAACTAACCAGAAGCCGACAATAACGCTTGTATTTGTCTTTAAAAAGTAGTAACAGAGAACATCATATTTGTTTGTGGCCAATAAATATTTACGTCCACGAGGGTATTAAAAGTTCGGCCGGCCGAACTTATTGTTTTTTACTTGTTTAATCTCCTGCGTACTATAGGGGGTATTTTAGCAATTATCACGATAGACCCTACAAAATACATATATTCTAGACCAGCGTAAGATTCTAAGCCGATTTAGCATTGTCGTCTGTCTGTCTGCTGTCTGCTGTCGTCACGCTATCTTTTGAATGAATTGAAATAAAGGGCAACAACTCGAGTTCACTTTTTCATACGACCCCCATATAACGATACCTTTCCGTGGCATTTTTACGATTTAAGCCAAATTTCCTAACTGAATTGTTTAAAATTCGGTATTTAGAGTTCGCAATGGGTTCTACATTGTCTACTTAGGTCGGCGTTTTCCTATAGCCCACATATACAGTACCTCAGTACCTCAGGTTTTCAATTCCCATCTTTCTCAAAAACTCACATTAATAAGTACTAATCAATACGCACTAAACTATTTATTTTTGAACTTTTAGTTGTTAACGCTGACAAGTTAAAATCGTTTCGATAACTTTGAACCAATGATAAAATCATACTACTTATTGGAAACTAACACACTGTCAGGTCATCACGGGCTAATTGCAGCATTTCAACACAAGCCTATTTACATTCAAAAGTCTTTATTATAAAATCTGTGGGACTTACCTGTTGTTCAACGTGATTTGCTCCTTTGGTTCCGATGCTGGGGGACTGCTGTTGTTGTGATACATTTGCCACAGAGCAACACGTGACATCTCCAAAGCATTCAGAGCTTCTGTCGGACTGATCTCTGGGCTCTGTGAACGCTGTCTCTGCTGTTGCTGGTGTTGTTGTTCTCGCTGTTGTTGTTGTTGCTGATGTTGTTGTTGGTGCTGTTGATGATGCGGTGATAAGCCCATGCCAGCCGATCCGTTGGCCATTGCATTTTGCTCTTTCTTAACTTGTATCAATTTCAAATACTCGATCATTCGCTGTTCGATTTCCTGCGTCACCAAATTTGGCACTTGACCAAATGTGGGTGCCATAAGTCTGTGGTGTGCCGCGGCGGCTGCTGCAGCTGCCTGTGCTTGTTGATTGTTAGCCGCCGCAGCATGTGTGACCAAAGCCAGAGGAGACATTTGTTGCATTCCGCCGGGCAGTGCTTGCCGTCCCAATGGAGGCTATAGTAAAAAAATCATATTATTTATTGTAATCCAAATTTTGCCTATCCCACATTTTACACTCACCATTTGCATTTGATTGTGCATTGCCTCATATTGGCCATAACTGGAACGACGACCTTCCCGACGGTTGCCATCGATGGCTGCCTGCAATTCAGCCGGTGTGCTTAAATTCTTCTTTTCGCATTCGTACGGATACAAGTATTTCATATACCTGCCAATGGAAAAATAAAAACACAAAAGATAACACATTAGTAGACCAGTTCCAAGGGATGATCTAATCGTGGATATATCTTATATTCTGTTGGATGGATGCGAATGTGGTGTTGCGGTATCGGTATTGATTGATTCAATGCATTAATTGACAACAAAGGCGTAATATTTAATGTCAAGATATAAGTGGCTAACAACAGCATCGATGCTGGCCGTCTGGCCGGCCAGCTTCAGTATAAATAGCTTGAATCGCGTACCACCTGTAGAGCACAAACAGAACTCACATCGTGGGGCCACTAAATACGGCAATCATAGCAGTTAATGGCCAGAGTTGTACTTGCTCTTGGACTTCGAAAAATACTAATAATTTTCGTGTAAAAATTTCGGAATGTCTAGAAGTAGAGACGTTCGTCGTGTGTCGATACCGTCGACATCATCTTTGTTGTTTGTTTTTCGGCATCTTGATCTACAGATGATATGAGCATTGAAAGTCCATGGGTATGTCCGTATATACACTTTGGTGTTGTCGTAGCTGTTACCACTGTTTATAATTCATCAACACATGCATGCAATATTTTGCATTTAATTCAATAAACACTCAAGAACTCAATCAATAAATAAAGTGGAGAGCAGCAGATATGTTGGCGGTAGGAATTAGTAGGTATGCTAAAGTTAAATGGAAAAAAGAGATGAGTTTATGTGCAAAGCTCTGTCGATATTCCAGCAGAAAAGGTATGTAGATTTCAAACAAATCTGATTTTTTAAATAACGACATCCCTACTTCAATACAAATTTACGATATGCTTGGATTCACATTCATTACCTGCACGGACTCGTTATGTGCTGTTAAACATAACTAAGGTACGTTGGCGTATTAAGATCCTTTGTGTGTCTGTTGGTTTGCTGGCCAGGCGAGTCCGTATATAAACACATTCTGTAAATTATCAAGTAAACATCGCCTTGCATGCCGTGTAATGTAAAAAACAAGAAGAAATAAGGTTTCATCCCGAACTGATGGCATTGTCCCAAACGCCAATAACAGCTAGGCATGATGCTAATTATTACAAGCATGATTACAAATGAGTTGTACCTCATCGTGTGTCTTTGGCAATGCGGTGCGCGCAGCATGATGGACTTGGGAAAAGGTGCCACACGATTCGGAAAAGGTTTTTGTTCACTGAACTTGTTGGAATTCTGAATTGGTATTCGTGGAGACCCGAGAAAACCCAAAATGTGGCAACAATAATAATTGTCCAATAACGAATTCATTGCAAGAGCATTAACTTCGCCTAGACAACTTTTGAAATTTACATTTTCTTACCTACCTATTGTTGGCATGTGAAGAGTCGACTCACTTTCCACAGATGAGTTGTGTACACACAAAAGCAGTGTTCCATTAGCATTTTTCAATTTAATTAACACAATTCGAAGTCAATATTTTTATTGAAATTTATACATCCACCTCTTTCATGCATACATGACCAGAGAAGGCAGGAATGATAGCGGCAGTGATCTACAGAATTGCATGTGCATTGTGTACGTGTGTTAGTCCTTAAAGAAGAGAAGAAGGCCACCACAAGTACGACGTCCATAATAACAGTTCTATTAGCATTTTGTTGTGTCACTTCATTGTAGAGAATGTTTTTCATATGAATTTTCAATCAATGCCTATCAAAATATTTACATTTTTGTTTTAAGGTGAACGTAGGGACTGCAACAATATTTGTTCAAATCTGACGAAGACTGGCTGCGGCATAACAAAAGTTAAATGGCTAACTCTTCTCCAACTGCATGAATTAAAACCAATTGAGATACACTTAAAACTGAAAATCGATTCTAAATTATGTTTCCATATAAATAGTCGCTTCAACAAAAGGGATGAGGAATTTAACGAATAAAATGATAGATGTTCTCATTTTATTTAATTTAGTTTTGAATTATGAGGGCAACTATTTTTTAAAATGGATCCACAGCGAGAGATGAAAAAACTGCAACCAATTTCAGACTGCTGTCATTTCTAAGCCTCTCGCCCGACAGCTGTTAAAATTATTCCAGTGGCATCTCATTATATTGTTTACAAACGTACAAAAGCATTTCCAGAAAAAAGTTATTCCTGATGGAATCCAAGCGTGATAGTGTGATTTCTTTATATTTGGCTGGTGGCTATCGTTAGAGCACTCCAGCATTTAAATGTGAATAAATCTTTCGTACCATTGCTCTTTACCGTGATACTGGTAGCGTAGCCCCACGTCAAGGAAGTGGACGGAAGAAAACAGCAACTTAAGCAGTAATGGTTCGAAAAGTAAAGAAGCGACTTGATCAAAACCCGCGTCGCAGTGGCCGAAAAATGACTCGTGAGATGAACATATCGCAATGTTCCATTCAGCAAATATTGAAAAATGAGCTCGTTGTCCAGCAGTTTGTAAACAAACAAAATGATCGTGTTTACTTGGCAAAGAGGTCAGCTGAAAATGTGCACCTTCGGTTGGACACCAGAACTCAAGCGCCGGCCATGGTGATGGTCTGGGCCATAACAGCCAATGGTCGTTCTCAGTTCAGTTCATCAGTATAAATGCCAAATATTATCGTGAAAATATTCTGGAGGGTGTATTAAAGCCTTGTGTACGAAAACATTTAGGCCGCAGACCTTGGGGACTCCAACAGGACTCAGCACCATCGCACTCAGTACGCGCAACAAAATGAGATTCCTCGCTTCATTTCCAGCGCACAATGGCCACCAAAATCTCCGGATATCAATCCGTTGGACTATTGTGTCTGGAGTATTGTGGAATGCAAGGTTGGCACTAAAAAATACCAAAGTGTCGATCACCTCAAACAAGCGCTTCGCCGGGAATGGACCAAAATACCGCAGAGCAACATTCGGACAGCGTATGACGGTTTCATTGGCCGTTTGAAGGCCATAATTCGTACCAAAGATGACCAATTCGAACAAATCTAAATGTATTCTAAAATTTGATGCTATTTCCGAAATTTTTTGTTTCCATTCAATAAAATTGCAAAAAACCTCACCTCACCCTGTATATTTTCATATTTCACCCACATTACCATAGCTACTGTTTTTTTTTAACGTTTAAAATATTTATATTTTTATCACATTGAAAAATATGAACGTGTCTATATTTGTGTTATGTTTTTTTCCGTTTCACTTTAATAAAAACGTGTATGTGTACCATAAACATATAATTTTTTAGCCGTTAAAAAATTAGTATGTGCCTATGTGTATGGCTGTGTATTTAAACAAATGCGCCATATTTAACACCTTTGGATACGCGCGGAGAGCTACACAACAATACAATACAAATAAAATGAAACTTTTTCATTTTGAATATCAATTGAAGTATCCACATTGAAACCATACTGCAGTATCACACGTAGTTGCGTTAGTGGTTGTTAACCCGGCATCTATGATTGTGAGAAAGCTCAGTTGTACTCGGACTCACGATACGATACACTAACTGTTTTCCAAGCAAATACCAATCGCATGGGAATTCGTTGTGAGTACCCCCCACTTGAGAGATACCCACACACCGCACAAACATTCACAATGCACAGCCCCCACCACTACAATTTGTTTATATTGTTTATTAGATTAACAAATAAAAGTGTTATTTTGCACATCAAGCACAACCATTGGTTGGGCCCCGTCGTCAAGACTTGTGTGTCTCTATGTATGTACTTGGTGTCTCAGAAATGTACGAATTGGACGGGTTAAAAGTAGACGCCATTTTTATTTGCTTGCAAAAATCACCGTTCGTCGTTATAAAATACAATTAAATGCATTTGCGATATAATAGCTTGCGTGTGTTCGTACATACATATATACATACATTTACACATATGGCAAAGTATCGTTTTTATCGCACTCTTACTAATGGTAGTACGAAAGCTTAAAATTAATGTAAAAAAATTAGTCGAACTGAAGCCATTGACATATGCATCATTCGTTCCAGCGAACGAAGCGTGTGCTTGGCGATTATTGGATTAATAAATTTACGGGTTTTCCTACAGAATATGTTTTGTTGACTTTAAGGTGTTGGTCGTGGTGATTTGGCACATTGTGAGGCATAACATTCACGACAAATATGGGATTCCAATGAGATTGACTGTCAGACGGATTGATGGCCGGTGGATCTTGAATGCAACGCTAGCGTCGCCATTCATGCACACAGACGCACAGCAAATGTGTACACCCGAACTTTTCCAATTTGCAAACATTGTATGCTCGCCATTCCGCCACAAGTACCAAACAGCTAATAAATAAGAAACGAATAAAATCTACATATGAACATACATATGTACGTGTAATAGGTATCCGGTTTGAAAATTATATTCCTGTACTCCATACGTGCTATTCGGTTCAGCATAAAATAGTGGCAGTAAAAGCATTACAAGTAACCAAACAATCGTAGTAACAAAATGGGAATGGCGAATATAAAAAAGTACGGTCGAATCCGTCACCAAAATACAATTTGCGACTAGCAACGCCCATGACGAGAATAACAAGCCAAAGCATTTCCCAGTCTTTCGCCTCTCTCGAAAGACAAATTGTCTGGCAAGGGATAGCCAGTTGCTGGGATTTGTTGAATGGCATTCGTCATGGCTCCGACGTTGGTTTTCATTTTCTTGTATTCAATATCTTTATTGCTGTCAATAGATGTGGTCTTGGTTGCGCTATACAATTGCCGTCTGCTTAAAAACCAATTCCACTGTGGTTCGGGAGAAACCCCATAATAATAATAATAATAGCTAGACCCAAACAATTCTGTTGTAACATTGACATCAGTACGGAGCGCGTCTGCATAATTTCTCCCCATTATAGTTGAAAATAATAAAATAAGGAAAACAGCTAATAAAATTAAAACCAATGGGAAGGTAATAATACGTATGTATGTGGACATAGTCCATATACATACATACATGGTCGTGCACATTGACATTATGATTCCAAAAGGCATTTCTTAGTACGTCGGCGCACATACACACATCCATACATATGTATGTACAATACACCATGTCATATTATCTATTACTACACTAATCTGTATATACTTACTGTGTTCTTAGCGTAAAAGCAGCACTTGTAATACTCGATGGCAGATGCAAGCCTTTTATGATTTCTTGCCACAACTTCTTGTTAATAACGTCGACCAAACCACCGCGAGCAATTACCAGGTTATATAACTCATAGAGATCCAAAACGGACTTGGCCATAATTGGCAATCGATTGATGGGAGTACCTGAAATAAAATTGGAAAATATGTTTACTATGCTGAAAATATGCAGCTAAAACAAAGTCAATAAATCTACGAATAATAACTAATTGTTAAAGTCGATCTGAAAATTTAAGGGTGATCCTGGAAAATGTTTACAACGCTTAAAAAAAAAAAAAAAAAAAAAAAAAAAAACAATTAATACTTAATATTATTAATTTCCCCCTGGTGTTGCCCTGCGTGGCTAAAAATACAAAGCGGCCAGAAGGTATATATCTGAAAATTATATAAATACGATTTATTAGACTTTTTGTGTATGCATTGTGGGATACTTATATTTACTCACATCGTTTATCATGATGCGTACGTGGTGTCTAATTCCCGACAATTATTTTTGTACTCTCAGGTCGTTTACGAAAGTAAATGTTTGGCTCGATTTATGATGCAATTCATCAATTTATCGATTTAATAGAAATGATTTTTTAATGACCTTTAAGTAGTGATCTCTAAACACCCTCGCGCCGAACAATTTGTAATAAAAAATCTAATTTGTAGTTTCATAATGAATGATTCTTTTATACACTTAGTGTGCCTTTGCTTAGTTGCTGCTGCTGCTGATGCCGCTACGTCGAAAGAGGATTTTATTGATTGTTTTTCTTATTCGTACATATTTTTATTTCTTTTTCTTGTTTGGCTGTACTGCAACCTGTATCTCGTGTTTCCAATTTATTTTCTTTTTGTTTTAGCATTAGCATTGCGATCGGACCATTTGGATGGGTAGAAATGCCCCAAAGGTATCAATCAAAATATTTACTCGACATTCGACAAACAGTACTCTGGCACATACCAAAACAAAATAAAACTCAAACGGCAATGATGATGGACATGTTGATTGTGGAGTGTAACAGCTATACGGCGAACGAAAAAAAAAAAAAAAACAGAAAAGTGCAAAACCAGGGCGAAGACCAAACAATCCATATCGAGAATTGTTTATGGGTAGGTATAAACAATAAGGTTAGCCCTTTCATAATGACGATACACGGCAAAGGGGAAGTAGTTTAGTAAGAATACTATTTGCATTTGTGAAATGCAACTAAGAACCGGTAGATCATTTAAATTGAATTGACTTTGAATTGAAGGAGAAATTCTAGGACTTCATATTTTACACTTTTTTGATTAAAAATGGAAATTTAATATTCTGTTATAGTCGATAAATAAACATGTTCGGGGACATTGCTGGATTGTATTTCAAATGCATGTTATCGTAGGCAAATGATGAGCGACACTAAAGATGGATGAATGAATGAATTGAGGTACACGTTGTTATTCATTTCAATGAGTATTTAACTAAACTGCTGTCATCATTACCTTGGTGGCCCAACAAAGGGTGGGGAACCCTGAACTACATAATGGCATAAAACAAGATGTGAAACATATGTTTTAGAGTATCTTTCATACGATACCAAGAGATGCATTTGTTACTCGCTTATATTCGATTTTGATGTGGCACACACATCAACTATTTTCTCGGAACACTAGTTTGTATCACCGAAATTACGATGGCCTCTAACAACGTATACAACACAATGCATTGATGATGTGCGGCTCTTTGTCATATCGATCGAAATGTCAAAATGACATTTTGATAGGTGAAAATAATTTTGGAGCTATGACTTGGGGCTGCACCATCAAATAATGCTCTTTCGTCTTGTTTGCTGAGACCGGTGGTCCATGTTTTCCACTTAATGTTAAATAATTTAATCTGCGACACTACGCAATAAACTATACCACAGTTCTTCTATTACGAAAATTATTTTCAAATTCATCAAATGTCATAAAAATTTCAAGATTTTAGAAATAAATGTTTGTGATGTGACACACCAACTGATGGATGCAACATTTAACGTCTGCTGCAAAACGCTGCCATGGTACGCACTTACACGACGACATATGAAACTGAATGGAACATGAAATTAGAGATCAATTTTGTAGTGGATGTAGACGAAACTGTATGTACACATGTCATTTTCTGGAAATTAGATTTTATGGTTCCTCGTTCTAAACAGCAAAAATGAAATAAAATTGAAATCTGTACAAATGATAATAAAAACTGCACACAGTTTGTCAACTAAATGTTTGCAAAGGATGAATTTTTATTTAACCGTTATGCAATGCGACAGAAAATAAATGCAATTGGTGCAAAAATCAATAAAAAATAACAACAAGTAAGTTTGTCTGATTATTTGAACAATAAAATAGCAAATTTATGAGTTTTATTGTACAAAGAGAAGTACACCTAAGTCTGTTTTTACACGGTCTTTTTGTACACGGTTTTGATATAACACGGTTTGAAAATTGAATACTTTTAATTTATTTACACGATTTTATTCCATTTAGCACGATTTGAAATTTTATGTACTTAAATTTTTTTGTCAAATTTAATTTTTGCGAAGTATGCTCATATCACAAAAAAGTATTTATGAAAGAAAAAAAGTCTGAAACCATCGATAGTATCGATAGTTTGCGAACACTAGCTTAAAGATTTAAGTGAATTCCTCTTTAGCGCGTACAAACAATTTTTACTGGTCAAAGCAAATGTGAATAGCACTATGTGCATACAATAAAATTTACTGCTCAGAGCAATTGAAACGTGTTAATATTTTGAGAACTGTTAATGCAATAAGACGTGTTTGGTAAAGAAAAAAATAAAACTTCTTGTTTTTCACTCATTTTAATAGGTTTTAGAGATTAGGAACAAATCACCCATTTTTGTATAAGATCAATGTCTTTTTTACACGGTTTTTTTTACACGGCTTCTTCTGGAACCAATCTACCGTGTAAAAACAGACTTAGGTGTAGTGCCTTTGCGAGTAATCGAATAATTAACTGTCGTGGGTGTGACAGCGACTTTATATTTTATGACGCGAAACATATTTCGGGTAATATGCAAAAAAATGAACCAGGAACCTAATAAATAAATTAGAAATCTATGATAGGCACCATGGTACAATAAGGAGGTAGAACAGCTTCGTAAAACTACAGAAATACAGCCCTGACGCTATGTCCGCTTCCTGTCAAATTTGCACGTAAGAAGTTGTTTCCATTTATTGAATATTTTTCCTCATTCTTAAAATAAGTTAAAGAGCTGGAAAGATGAATGATATGCCGGGATTTTCGATCACAAATATGATCTAAACACGTCTATCTTTCAATTCCATGGCAAAACTGGCGAATAGCTTTACGCGTCTTCCAAACATTGATTTTGAAAATTTTCTGTTCTTATTTTCAAAACAATAAATACATACATAAAATTGGCAGAAGTCGGGCACACTTAAAAAAATTGTAGTCAGCTGGTAGCTCTACCCTACCTTTTTATTGTACCATGGATAGACCCCAGACCAATACCAGAGCACCGGTATAAGCGAAATTTAGGTTATTCGATTACGACGGCTCTCAATAGTGTGGTGTCATGCGTAGGTGTTTCAAACGACAGTTTTTACTTTTTCACATTTTTGTGATCTTCCGGTATGCATTTCTGAATTGTTGGTTAGTTTTCAAATATCTGGGACATCCACGTAGTGTCGCAAAAAACCAGTTCAAAAAACCGAATATTATTATTTATTGACAAATTAAAATTCATTATCTCAAAGATCAGCAAAATTTGTTGAAATTAATACACAATCTTCTACAACTGTATCTAAAGTATGGGTATGGAACAATTAAACGATATCCATCTATAAGGTTCGTTTCAAACATATTCTCATCTTAAAACTTTCCACTCAAACCTATCAGTCATCTCCAGACAAATCGAGACGCTAGTCCCAACTAGTAGGAACTGTAAAATTACATTAAAAAGTAATGATAAAAACACTATTGGAATGTGATGTACTTTAACATGTTTATTTAATTCCAAGACGTTTTAAAGCTGTATCCGAAGCTGAAGCGAGAATACTTTCAGATATACATGAACCAATTGTACAATAAGGAGGTAAAACAGCTTCGTAAAACTAAAACAGAAATACAACTCTAGGATTAAGCCCGCATACTTTCAGAATAATTAATTATAATATGCAACAAGTCGTTTTCATTTATTTGATATTTTCTCTAATAATAAAAAATAAAACGCCTGAATTTTGTTTTGAAAATTTGATCTAACTGTTCAATCTTCCTACCTACCTCCAAATACAATTTTTTTCTTTTGGTGCCCTTGTTCTGTCAATATAAGAATTGTGTTAAAAAATGAAAAATAAACAAAACCAACTGTTGCATATTTAAAAGTCTATTTGACATTATAAGACTTCAGCACAGAGTTGAATTTTTCTAGTTTCTTTGAAGTTGAGCAATCTTTCTTATTGAGCCATGGGTACACTTAGAAAAAAATTGAAATCGTCTGGTAGCTCGAACCCAAATAAAAAATACGACTTTTTATGTGGCTTCTATAAAATTCTATTGACTTGGAGAAGAAAATAATAACAAATTTAAATAATTGAATTCCGAGTTGCGGTTCTTAATAACTTAACGAATATTTTCCACTCAGAATTTTCAAATGCCACTGTGTATTTGTACGAAGATCGTTCATTTAAATTTGATTTCAAAATGTGAATTTGACATTTAATTAACATAATTTGTGTAATTAAAACACCCACGAAGACAGAAAAACAATAAATGGAGAACGACGTTCCTGATTGTGTTTTCTTTATTTTCTGTTTATAGTCAAAGTGCCACCGTTCACAAACTGGGTGCATTTTCGGTTGGCTGTTATGTTAAACGCGCTGCCATGACAGGCAGTGGCAGTGTGTACGCTTGTGTTTTTATGACATGCCTTGTGAAGTGACGAATCGTTCAAGTGTTGATCATGTCATTAGCAATCATTGTGACGTTAATATTCTTGAGAGTTTAATGAAATCGTAAGACCGAGCCCCCTTCCTCTTCTTCCAACAGATACCATGAGCCCAATCCTGCCTGTCGCCCCAATAATGATGGTTTGATGAATTCAAATACAAGACCAAAAAAGATCTTGCGGGGTAAGAAAGCCATGCTGCATATGACCAGAGTGGTAGCAGTCATGATGTTGATGATGATGATTCGTAAATAATAAAAGTGCCCCACCACAGTCACTGTTTATTCGATGTCGTTGCGATGCAATGCAGTAGTCACTCGTGTGTCTTAATATGTGGCTGCGATGTATGGTTTTCGAATGCATTATGCGGTCCTCCTTAGATGGTTTTTGTTTATTGTACGAATGCAACAACAATAATATTTAATGTATTTATAAATAATTTTTATTGCCAGTCATAACACTCACAATAAAAGTCCAAGAAATGCTTCAGAAGACGCCATTAAATAAACAACATTAACGTTTACTCATATTGATATTTCCGTGACATCACTCCCTCTGCCTCCCTCCCATGCTGGCAATCGGTCTTTTTGACACTTTGTTGACAATTAATTAAATTAAAGATTCTCCGTCACTCAAAATGTTTTATGTATGTCGAAAAGCCCCTCAACACGGCCATTGTGTAAATCTATGCAAAGATCTGATACACAATATTACAACAACGAATGTTGGACAGACATTGAACTCAATACTCTCGTGTACACTACGATTCTATTAGTTAAAACAATATGTTTATTAGCTTTAACTTACCTCTTTTTTGCATAAACGAAAATAAATCATCAAGGAACTCTTTACGTTTTGGATCATCGCTGATTTCGTACAACTGCAAAGAAGGAATAAACAAAAAAAGAGTATTATTCGAAAGAAAATAGGTGCAATTCAAATATCGAAAAAAACAATGCATTCAAGGGAGGGCCCAAAACAAATAACATTTTGACACTACGTTAACATCCTCCATAGCCGAAAACAAAGACTTCATAAATCCCAATGTGTTTATGGGTTTGAGACAATGAATTCACAATGAATCGGCATTATCCGTCTCGATTTCCTAACAAGCTAAGCCGTCGTTGTTTATGCCGATAACAAAGATACCTATCAATCGGAGTGGCATATAATGTGTGGCGTGTGCTTCAGGTTACATTGTTTGTGCCCACAAACACCCAGGGTGGTGTTGATAATAAGATCTTGAATAGCCAATGTCATAGCATGAGATCATCGCACCCGGCACAGTATAGGACACGGAGATCTTTCATCTCGGTTGGTTGTCAGCAACGAATGTCTCTCAAAGGATAATTATGCATTCAATAACAACATTATTGTCTCTAATTAGCTGTGTGTGATATTCGCCACTGTCGGCCTGACCAGTGTGGTACGATCTCCCAGGTACAAATGGTTTATTGTGTGATAACAGCGTTTTAAGAGGGATATACAAGATTACCAGCCCAGCCACAACACTCCACACACATATTTGCATTTAAAAATTTGTATACTTTTAACACATGGTACTGATTCCTAAAAAACAATTCATGTGGCTCATTCTGTTCAACAAAATCGAAAACCTGTGCTTAGCTACTGGTCATGAAAAAGAGTTGGAATGCACGCACATCATTATGTATATTCAGATGACTATAATTTTGCAACCAGTGTTTAAGTTAAAAAAAACGTACACTCTTCAACAAAAAAACGTACAATCTTCACCAAAAAACGAAACAGAAGACAACAACGACGAAACATGGCATTGGGCTAAGACCTTTCGAAGCGCCAATAAAACGTAAAAAAGATTTTATATAAGCGTTTAATGACGTGAAAAACGAAAGTATTTAAGCAATTGTAATTGTTGTACAACTTCCATTTAATTAATTTGATATCAGGACCAGACGAAGGGAGTAAAAGCGTTCATAAAGAATTTTATCATAGTTTTCTAGTCGAGATTTAAGCCTTTCTCACTCCATGTTTAAAACAATTGTTCACTATTATTTTGAATAATACCAAACTAACAAATTAAACCATGTGCTCTGAGTATTCATTGTGTTAACGACTTAAGATGGATGGCAAATGGTTAAGAAATAATCAATATGGAGGCCTTAACGGATGAAAATAAATTAATCAAATGTAATTTTTAACCGGATCCCAGACCTGAACAAAAGAAACGTTCAGTTCTAATCTTCAGAGTGCCTTTGGGTGGAGTCATCGCATAAACGGCTAGATGTAGAATACCAATGAAGATGCGTTGGGAATTTAATTAAAAAATGAAATAAAAATGCTTCCACTGCCTTCAGGAAAAAAGTGTGTATGGGCATGTTTGACTTGATCGATCGATTGCTGGCCTGTTTGCTTGCAGCCGCCATATTTAGGGTTAAGAAGATCAATAAAACATTTGAGTGTAGTGGAACGCAAAAATATTGTGCCCATGAGGACCATCGTTAGAGCTGGATTTTTTAGGCGAATGATTGAATGCTTTCAACTCCCTCTTAATGATTTTTTAGAAAAAAATCCACAATTTTTTTAACATGTGCTTTTGTTTCCTCGCCTTAGCCCAATGTAATGGATTCGCAATGCAAGAAAATCGCTTAACATTGTTGAGGTTGTTCCGTCTAGACCACAGCATAAAACGTTATTTATTTAATGCACCTCAAAAACTGCATCTGCCGGTGTAGATGATAGCCATAAAGCCAAATGCAGTTGATGAGAAAAGTCTGGATGTGAATCCCAGTCAGATGGATACAGAATTTGGCCGCATACGCTCGCAAACATCGTTTTACTTCTGTTGGTTTTGTTTTATACATTATTTTTACTATTTACCGGCTACATATCCTGCTTTGTAGGCGGAACAGTGTGATATCAATCAAAAGTGGGTAAGCATCCATCTCATTCGAAAAATGCTCCAAAAGATGTTAATGGTTTGGATGTGCCCCTTTCTTACCTCTTGAATTTGATCCTCAGATATCAACATTTTGTTTAGGAGAGCTTATTAAGGTTTTGGAACAATGGAGTTAATATAATGTAAATCCAACAAAATATAAAAACTTCGCGCCTGGTTTTGCTTAATAACTGTGTTTTTTCTTCTCCTTCTTCTTGGTTAAATGTAAAATCACATATTTGTCCAATCACTTAAGTCAATCAATGTCTTTTATGCACCATAACACGAATTTAATTTTTTTTTAACGTTTGGCTTATTCGCATCACTTGGTGATGCTCTCAAAATATTCGTATTTTTATTTATTGTCGCGCGATTGTAGTATTATCCGCTTTTAATGGTCCAATGATGTTTCAATATCAAAGGTCTTTAATCGACTAAAAATAGAGAGACATACGCACAATCAACCAAATATCACGATGACGACGTCGACGATACTCTCAGTGCCTTCAAAGAGCAGGCACACAAACACATTCACACACACTTTAATGAGCGCACGCACTTTCCATTCGATACATAACCCACACACACACTCGCATGTTTCATTTTCTTTCTAATCGCACACACACACAATCGGACAAACTGAAAAATATTCATGTTTGACCTGAGTTTAGTTGTAGTGGTGTGAATTTATCGAATCGAAACATTATTACTTATTACTTTTTTTTAGGAATCGACGATGGTAACGGACAAACAAGCAGGGGACAAATGATATTAATGATCTTGCAACAACAACCCCTGTTGTATGATAACGACACACTAAACCTGCTTTTGAGTACAGAGTATGACATATCCCAACAACAACAGCAACAACAAAGCAAACAAAATAAAAAGAGCAGAGAGGATTATAGCGACAACAACAACAACGATTTTATGTATCAGAGATAGGGGAAAATTTAGACCAATCATAAACGAATCAAGTAATAAACGTGTTGATTGTGTGTATGTATGTTGCATATATGTGCCCACCTCTTACGTATCTAAAGGGAGTTATTGTTGTTATTGGTTTCATTTCAAAGCCACTGTTGCTACTTAACCACTCAACCAGACAAACATCGTATATTTATGTGTATTAATGTACAGCCGCTAATCTGGGTAATTCGCCGCAGAGGATCAAGAGAAATATTTAACCATAAATGTGGTAGATATGAATATTCTTGGAATATTCAAATAATAATCCCGTTTGCTCAGTCTATTTATTTTTTATTAGAGCCTACCTACTCTGACACTCTAGGTTGTTTATGTACATATGTGTGTACATAAAATGGACTCACGCACATGTTATGGATTTATGACCGTTTGCTCAGTAAATTAATTGATGTCCATATATGTATGTACCTACATATCCTCTAGGGGGTTGAAATTTTGTTACTTATTTACACACACACACAATGTTTGTTAGATGTAGATCGTCATGTATTAACATGTGTCATTTGTGCATATTTATTACGCTTTCATACGAATTCAAGTAGCAAATTGTTACCATTCCCTGGAAGTCAGTCTGTCCGCCCGCTCATCCTTGCAGTAAGTATTTGTTTTATGTTTTCAATGAGCAGAAGGAAGAAAATAATCAGCAATGATAGCAAGGAGTGGGAAATGTGTTACAAGATTTTGTCAGTAAATGACCAAGTCCGCCACTTCAACAAGATCATTTTACCCGTACAGATTATCTAGACAAACATGTGTTGGATATGCCTTGAATCGGAAAAATCTAATTTCAAAAACATATCACAATCATTCTCACTATAATGGAAAATTGAGATCATAGAAAGTTGTTATTGAAAATTCCAAAGGTTGTTGATTGAAATTCGATATCAATAACAAAACTCAGCAAACTGTAGTTCACTTTAAACGTTTTATTTATTGGGTTTCCTGCTGCTGATGATGGTTCGGCCGAAAGTTGTCGGCAATTCAAACAATATGTAAAGTTCTATGGTCATTTTGTATTGTACCTTTATCAAAAGCTTATGGTTGTCATAATGTGTTCACGTTACTGAAAATTCACCGCTCCTCAATAGAATGTTTTAAAGCTACGATTTTAAGAATTTGAATAAAATTTGAAATAAAATTATTTAAAATGTTTTGTCAAATTTTATTTATTTTTAATTTTGGCAGTTTACGTGGGTTTGCAACCAAATCGATAAGAAATTATAGTGAAATTTGAAATTTCAAAATGTCAATAGATCACTCACTATTACATATAGACTAAAGTAGTCATTTTATTCTTGCAACAATTCAGTTTTTTTATGCAACAATAGCTATATTCACATTGTTAATTTGACAAATTTGGCACAAAATTAAACATTATTTGTGGTATTTCCACTGGTTCAAAAAATGTTAAATATATTTTCATAAACTGAAAACATCTATTTTATTTGGTTCTTCAATAGGTTTAAACCGTATTTTGAATATACATGTACAAATATACGTACATTAGAATGATTACTATAATTATTAACCCCGTGAATTTAGCAGAAGAGAAAGGGTACCTTACAATTAAATATTAGCGGTACAGCCCATGGAAATTCCACGTAAATTCTTTGCTATTTTAACAAACAGACACTTTAATGCAAATGTACATTCTAAAGACCATTGAGGAAATTCCATATTTTATAGAGATAAGTAAACAAGTTAAATTTGTGTAAATTTTTGGATGTATGTATTTAAATTTATTGGCTGTTTTCGTGATTACAACGTAAATGACAAATTTTATTTTTATGACAATTTTAAATTGTAAGGAGTTGTTCAACTCGCCCAAAAAACATTACACCAAGTTAAATTTGTGTAAATTTTTGGATGTATGTATTTAGATTTATTGGCTGTTTTCGTGATTACAACGTAAATGACAAATTTTATTTTTATGACAATTTTAAATTGTAAGGAGTTGTTCAACTCGTCCAAAAAACATTACACCAAAACCTTTTTCTAAATTTGTACATATACATTCACTAATGCGTGGAAATTTATCGAACAAAAGTTGAATACCCGTAAGACGCATAACCGTGCTCGCTACAGCCCACAAAATGTTCGCGGAATTTAAATCTATCCACCATTTCTGAATTCTACTCAGTCTAATGCAAGTGTTCACCAAAATGTATTGAATTTTAAATCATTTGAATCTATATATTGAACAATATAATTAAGGGGAAACATAATGTATGTACACATATATGTACCGTGTGAGGATGTGTTGTATATGTGGAATGGGGATTCAAAACTGGAATACTTGCGCACATAATTACTCTGAGGCAACAAAGAAATGAATAAAATATAACAATTGACATTGATTAATGAAAGTCAAAATCTAAAAATAACTACGAAAACAGAAGAACAATGCATATTTCAATGGGCGGCGATGACTAAATGGATGACTCTTTCATAGTTCTCTCCCTTTGCAAGATTAAATATGAAATTTTCAATTCAATTTTACTAAACTTCAAAAAAATCAACTAAAAATAAGTAACACGACAGATCCAGGGACAGACATCGAACCAATGCACAGTGGTCCCACTTGCATATGACATGAAACTTGAAAAATATATATTCACTGTAGGTCCACGTCTAGATATAGGCCACATATAGGGGTGCCTTGTCTATTTAAGAAACTTTGTATATCTATGCCTTTTTAAATTGTCATTTATTTCCTAGGAAAGTACCGTTTTAATTTTTGATAACAATAGTGATGGGTACGCTCATTTTCAAATACAGATAATCGTGCTTTTACAGGCGGGAAAAGCAATTTACAAAGAATTTACTTTCAAGGAAGATATAAAACGAGCTATTATTATAGTTTTTTGTGCAGTTACGTTTCCAATTTTGTATAATTTCACTCAGGAACTATTTTACGTTGTTAAGGCACTGCATTCAAATCACAACTTCTTCGATTCAGCTTTGTTGAAAAATTAATACTGGATATAGAAAATTTATTGCATTTAGAGAGAATTTATTTATTCACTGTGCAATGCCGTCAAAAACAATGGAAATATGCGCTGTCTCAAACATATAACAGTGCACAAGTGAAAAAAGCGATGTAACAACAAACAGAAAAATATGAAAGAAAGATGTATGAATGTATGTATGCGTGTATCTCATCCAGGACCCAGCCCTTTGCATATAGAATTTGCAGAGCCATTGAACGACGATTTCAAGATGTACGTGTATTTGTTTTGCCTGTCCCCGCCGCTGTGATTGCCGTATGCGAATTTTTAATTTGCAATGTGCCAAAATAAATAATAATGCAGAAATGAGACTCATATTACTTTTGTGCAATTACAGAGTGAGATGAAAAAACTGCAACCAACTTCAGACTGCTGTCATTACTAAGCCACTCGTCCGACAGCTGTTTAAAAATATTCCAGTGACAGCTCATTATATTGTTTACAAGCGTACAAAAGCATTTTGGTGAGAATTTTTCAAAAAAAAAGTTATTCGTCACCTCAAGCAAGCGCTTCGCCGGGAATGGGCCAAAATACCGCAGAGCAACATTCGAGCAGCGTGTGACGGTAGTATTGGCCGGGTCAAAGGTGACCAGTTCGAACAAATCTAAACTTATTCTAAAAGTTGATGCTATTTCCGACATTTTTTGCTTTTATTCAATAAAATTTAAAAAAATTTGAAAATTATGGAGTTTGACTTTGTTGCAGTTTTTTTTATCTCATATGAATTCATGGCATATTTTTTAGAAAATGCTTAGGCACAAGGGACGTATGCAGGTTTATATGATTGAGGGAAGGAATAAGTTTCCTATATTGCACTATTTTTTAACATTAAAAATTGATCTTTTCAAAAAAAATCGATAGTAACTCGAACTTCGGAAAATTAAGTTTACACTCTTTTATATGTGGACCAAGTCGGAAAGTGCATTACCACGAGGTTTATAGGATGCCAAATATTCTTAATACCTTACATGATTTTTTTTTTATTTTTTATGTATAAAAATTGTTTAAATCTAGCGGACATTACAAAAAGCCTCCAAAAACCTCATTTGTGTATTTTATTGATTGATAAATCAAAATGTCTAATTAAAATCGATTCGGTTTAAAAAGATGGCTATAACTGGATATTTTAATTTGTCAATGCATCGCCATACTATGGTATTTTGAACCAAATTTCCAACCAATCTAGTTTGGTAATTTCCCGTTTCGGTATGAGATAAACTAAAAACTGATTTATAACACTGCGAGATAACTTCAGGCTCTCCCGATTGAGCGTGACAGAAGTGTCCAGGAAAATTAATTAATAAAAATGTTTCAATAAAACACTACATTGATGAAATTTTAAATTGTGGAAAATGGTTTAGGAGAGTATGATATGCTTATGAAAATACTTTTATTTTTTAAGAAATAACAAATCATATTAGAATATTATGCACAATGGAGCACATCCATCGTATTTTGGCGCAACCAGAAAAATGAGTTGACGCTCAAATTGATTTCAAACACAAAATAGAGAGACAAAAGACAAATTTCAAGTCATGCGTTCCCGTGCACAGGAAATGTCATCATTAATTAATTTAAAGTAGTTTTAGTTTTGATTGATAAGTTATTTGTTTTAAAAAAGCAACCACGGACACAAAGAAAAATTATAAAAAAATAACCAGAAAAATCAAACTAAGATGAGCATGGAAAAAGTGCTTCAAAATTTTCCCAGCGTTCAAATGGGTTATTTCCCCCATCCCCCTATAACAACGATGCTAAATGACTTTAGGCTCTATTCGAACATAATTAAGTTTATTTTTAATATTTGGAGCACTCGTTCGTGTGAATAATAAACATCCATGACATTAGACTACGAACGAGTCAGTCACTCATACCAAATACCAAGTGTATGTACACACATACATATACATACATATGAGTAAATATTAAAAGATGAAATACGAATAATTAATTATGCGGTAACGCCTTCAAAAATAATTTGTTTGTGATCGACGTACAATATGTTTTGTCAATGTATTCGTTGTATATGTGAACATGCACACATACAGACATATTTTATTTTTTGACCAACCGGTCCGGTCTCTATTGAAAAGAGCCGAGTGTATATAATAATTAAGTTGAGAGACTTATACAGTCCTTTTGGATTATTATTTTTTTCAGTATTCATTAGACTGTGGGTAGCCTCTACTTTGTACTTTGTAAACTACTTCAAAAATATCACCCCTTATTTCTTAAAAACAGTAATACACATTTTAAGATTATTTAAAATACCAACCGCTTTTGTTCAAAGTAAACAATTTCAAAAGTGTGTAGTATGATTCTTCTCTAATATTTTTTGTTATTACCGATAAAAATCGGGAACTTTCATGCAAAAGTTGAATAAAAAGTTGTTAACTTTTGTTATTTAAATCAGTAAGTCTTTGCGACTTCTTCTTTTATCGAAATAACAATTTAATAAGCAGTAAGTTTGGCCGGGCCGAACTTTTAATACCCTCCACCATTTGGAACGAATTTGGAAATTTTCAAAAAATAAAATCCTTAAAAAATTCTGTTAAAATTTTAATAATACCGAATATAGCCGTTATATTGGAGTCTATACGACGTGGACCTACATAGGCATTGTTTGTCATAAGCCATTACCATATTCAAATTCGAAACTTGAAGTAAACGGTGAATAATGTAGCTAAAATTATCGAAATATCGTATATAGGGAGGTACCGTTATATGGGGTCTATACGATGACGTGGACCTGCACAGAAAATTTTCTGTCTTCGGCTGTAGTATCGGACACGGACAAGAATATATACTTTGTCGGGTCTGACATGAGTATTTCGAGGAGTTACAAACGGAATGATAAAGTTAATATACCCTCCATAGTATGGTGGAGGGTATAAAAAGCAATTGGACTTTTTTGTGATCCATAATTGTCATTAACTAGTTACAGAATCGCACAATTGATCTAATGAAATCTGAATAGTTCCTTTATGCTATGTATTTTCATTAATTATTAAGTTTTGCTGACTGATTTATCCTTCAGCCTATGACCGATGTGTAAAATGTCGTGTAAAATGTGTTTTTTTGCTTTGTGAGTTTTATGGCTGAAACACGTTAATAAGTTTCCCAGATGAAGTGAACCAATGTAGCCCATCTTCGGATGTAGACCAGACAGACAGTTGACCGAACTTGGATTCAGACTACTTTGACAAAAATATGCTAGATTCACGAATGTTCAAAAATTTGAGCTTTTGTAGGGACATTGAAATGACCTTCGGAAATTGCATTTTGTGATATCTATTATATTTAACAACTTCAGTAAATCTGGTTAATATTAAGGTTAATGTTATTCTGTGGAAATACAGTGCCTTGACATGAGTCTCATGGTTATAACTCCAATATGATTTAATCAGTTTAGTCCGCCACCGTAAATTTTTCTCGCAAATTATGTTCACAGAGTACTCTAAAATACCCTCCACCATACATAGTATGGAGGGTATATTAAGTTCGTCATTCCGATTGTAACTCATCGAAATAATCATTTTAGACCCAACAAAGTATATAAATTCTTGACCAGCGTAAAATTCTAAGACGATTTAGCCCTGTCCGACCGTCTGTTGTAATCACGCTACAGGCTAAACGAATTAAGATAGAAAGCTAAAATTTTGCCCAGATCTCTCTTTTGTCTGCAGGCATGTCAAGTTCGAAGATGGGCTATATCGGTCCACGATATCATATAGCCCCCATATAAAGGTACCCCCGATATCCGGTATTTTGATGATTTTAGCCACATTTTTTAATGGAATTGTATGAAAATCCACACAAGCAGTTCTCTAAGAGCAATTTATCTCTTGGCAGAGAATTATCTACATAGGTCCACGATATCGTATAGCCCCCAAAAATAACGATACCTCCCGATATTCGGTATTTTACTCCCTGAAAGAGAATTTTCTATATAGGTCCACGATATCGTATATCCCCCATATAACGGTATCCCCCGATATTCGGTATTTTGATGATTTTTGCCACATTTTTCAATGTAATTGTCTGAAATTCTACACAAGGAGTTCTTTGTGAGTACTTTATACCTTTGGGGAGAATTATTTTTGTAGGTCCACGATATCGTGTAGCTCCCATATAACGGTACCCCCGATATTCTGTATTTTGATGATTTTAGCCACACTTTCTAATAGAATAGCCCGAAAATCCACACGAGGAGTTATTTGTGAGCACTTTACCCCCTGAAAGAGAATTGTCTATATAGGTCCACGATATCGTATATCCCCCGTATAACAGTACCCCCCGATATTCGGTATTTCGATGATTTAAACCGCAGTTTTCGAAGGAATTGTCTAAAATTCTACACAAGGGGTTACTTGTGAGCACTTTACCCCTTGAAAGGGAATTGTCTATATAGGTCCAAAATATCTTATAAACCCCATATAACGGTATCTCCCGATAATCGCGATTTTGATGATTTTAGCCACATTTTCCAATGGAATAGTCTGAAAATCCGCACAACGAGTTCCTTGTGAGCACTTTATTCATTGAAAGAGACTTATCTACATAAGTCCACGATATCATATATTCCACATATAACAGTACCCCCCGATATTCGGTATTTTGATGATTTTAGCCACATTTTTCAACGGAATTGTCTGAAATTCTACACAAGGGGTTCTTTGTGAACACTTTACCCCTGACAGAGATTTTAACAGAATAATGAAAATGTCCTGATTCGTTCCAAATGGTGGAGGGTATTCAAAGTTCGGCCCTGAACTTACTGCTTTTTTACTTGTTTATATATTTTTAAATATCACAATCACTTCTGGCACTTTTTACAGAAAATGTCAACAATTTTTACTAAATCTTGGAAATATAATAACGTAATATTCGCCAGCGACGCTTTTCAAAGTAAACTTCATAATTCATGTTCTAATTTTCGCCTCTTTATTTAACTTACAGCCTGTTTTTGTAACAAAAAAGTTACTTTCGAATCGTAGTATGGGTTTTCATAAAAATTGTAAGAATTATTTTGTTATTTTTTTATATAATTTAATTAAGAGTTGTGCTGATTGTGCCAACCCCAATAAATAATAATAAAATAGAAACATATTGAGTAAATATTTAAAGAATATGGTCCTACAATATCCGCTAACAAAAAGATTTTTTTCAACCAGCCAATTTCTGTTCAAACCAATGGGTCTTCTCTTATCGTTTGTTATTCTGACAGTTTCGTTACAAAAACCAAAAATACAAGGGGAAAAAAGGTTTATTGTGTTTTTCACTCACAGAAAAAAACATGCACTACAAAAACCTAAAATATATTTTCTTTCGCCAAAAATTCCAATCGAAAGGAAAACTACTGTTACAAAAAATATGAATTGTACACATGCTTGACATCTTACAAGGGAACTTACTAATTTTACTTTCTTTATTTTACATCCAGGGCCTCAATTCTTGTTCTATGAAAGTGAAATGAAAACTTTTATAGAGGAAAGAAATGTCAAATGAGAAATATTATAAAGGAAATATTTTTCATTTCATATTTTCATAGAACAAGAATCCAGCCCCAGGACACATAGTTCACATAAATGGATACATTTTTATGTACTGTCTCTTTTACATCAGTGGTTTAAATGTATTTCGTTATATTTCGTTATTTTACAACATTTTTTGACATTTTCAAATGATCTCAATTACTTTTCCTTTGATATCATGCCGCCGTATAAAGGAGTACTGTTATATTCTTGGTATTGTGAATTTTGTTGAATACTAATTGAATGTAAATAAAGATTCTCCGAATTATTTATAGTCGACGAAGACATTTATATCTGTTTAAAAATTAACTCACAACCTTAAAAATGCAACAGTGCAACAATTAACGAAGTCTATTTAATTGCACATCAGCTACATAAACCGTTATATTATCCTTGATTTGAAATAATTTATTTCCTACCGACAAGTGTTGCAATAAACGAAACCGATTTGCCTCGCTTGGTCTTCGATGTCTTTCACATAGGCTGAATGGCTGACTTTTTGTATGCGCAAGCTGCTGTGGTTCACACCATTTATGCGTAATTTTATATGCGGAAAATTGGAGAGCGTAATTGTGTTTGTAACAACAATTTGTATCTCGAATGAGAACGATAATAGTTGCAATAGTCCTCTAATGATTAGGGAAAAGCAATTGGAAACTTAATTAAAACAGGTGAAGAAATTTTTGGGAAATAACCTCAAATTACTTGGCCAGCAAATATTCGTAGAAATGTTAAGAGCCAACAAAAAGTATCTGAAAGAAAATTTTCATAGACAACAATTTTTCTTTTACTAAATCGAATCGTATTCAACCCCTTTATGCCAACTTGCAACGTGGATGCAAATAGCTGTGTGTGTTTCATTTATCACGCTATTAATGACAAACAGACGGCACATTTAGATGTTACAGATTGTGAAGCTGCTGGTCAAGGAATCCTAATGAGCGTGTTTCCATCTTTGGCGTGGCATTACTGTCTTCAATAATCAAAGAAAATTTGACAATATTTCCGGTTTTCTTTTTCAAAAAAAAAAAAAAGAAAAAAAATTGACATATTTTAAGGAAAATAATGCTAATGATGATGCTGGCTGATGACAAACACCGCACAATTATGGAGGAATAAGAAGCTAACCGCATGAACTTCACTTACCTGGCGGACTTGTTTATACTGCTCCTCAAAACTCCATCCGTTGTTCTGCTGCGATGAATTTGAAGTTTCACTGGATGTTGACGAATTCGAGGCTGGATTTCCTATATGAAAGGACACAAGAAAGCAAATACAAATATTCTGTTAATGAGAAGAAAAAATAATTAAACACTACAACGGGGCGTCTTAAACGAGTTAGAAGCTTTGGAGAATTTGTTTATGCTTTTGATTGAAAATTTCGTTGGGATTCGAATGATTTATTAGTCATTGAAGATGTGTGTGTGTGTGTTTGGTGTGTTACTTACCGTCTTTTGGATTCGGCACCGTAGGTGAGGTAAACGAAAAGTTGGAACTGTTATTGTGGTTTCCATTAGGCAAGCATCCGCCTGCAGCAGGCGTTGAAGCTGTCGGTGTACTTGCACTCAAGTGCGAGTTTAGGTTATTGTTAGCCTGTGCCGCCAACGTCTGGGCGGCATGCGTAAAGGAAGCCATTGTTGTGGGTGGCAAAGAAAACGCCGAATTAATTGGCGAGGACAACACATTTGCTCCAAAAGCTGCCGCATGTGCAGCAGCATATTCCTGATCCTAATGTGCGGGGAAGAGGAAATATTTACCGATTTCTTAAATCTTTAAACACCACCTTCAGTTCTTACCATCAAGCCCACTTTCATGTCACGCACTTGCATTTTTAGCTTTTCCAATACATCGTTGTGCTGCAGACTGGGTATTCCATGCAAACCACCCATACCCATAAAATTGTTGAGAGCGTTCAGAGGATGATTTGCTGGAAACTGATGATGGTGGTGCTGGCTGTGGAAGTGAATAAAAAAATTTCGACGGTCACAAAAATCAACAACAGAGCTCTCTTAAAAAACACAAACCTCATTTGCATATCGCCGGTGTGTTCATGACCACTGATGTCAGCACCGCCATTGCTAGTCATGGACGCATTTAGGCGAGATCGAACTCTTGTCATGTGGTCTCCTTCATCGGAATCGCAATCGCGCAGTTCATCATCCGAGTGGAGTTCATGCGACTGTAACAAGCAAGAAACAAATAGAGAAATGGTTTCAATCACAACTGCAATGACAATTGTACAAAAAAAAAACGCGATGCAAATGCAAAGCAAAGCAAAATGAGCAGTATTTGTTAAGCAACACTATGCCACACTCCATGCGAGATCATGCGTTTCGCCGATATTCCGATGTTTGGCATATGTATGTGAATAGCTTTGGTTTTAGCTGAGATAAAGTATTGATATTGAATAACAACAAACAGGCTCATAGCCAGCTAAAACCCGTACAACACGACACTAGTAGGCTCTGTCATATATGCTCCCTTCATCGTCCAGCTACACAGCTGCTGACTCAAAAATTAAATACATATGTACATAAACATGTACGAGTGCATGGTATTTGCAGAAGTTGTAAGTTTTGAAATTATTTACTGTTATGTGTCACATTGGGAGCAAAACGTGCTTATTGCTGAAATTGATTTGGTGGCAAATCCAAGTGTGCGACCACAATTACTAATAAAATTACTTAAACATTTATGTCATGCCATGTTGATCCATCCAAACGCGCTTGTTCAGAACATTCGAATATCAGTCAATAGATCTCCTATAGAGCAGGGCAAATTCTTGATACTATCAACATCTACTAAAGGTGCTGAGTCTGCAGTTAACACATGACGAAATGTTTGTCTGTTATGGATCGAAATAAACGCAATTTCCGCTATATCGACTCTAACGCCCGTTGCTCTTAATGTTGATAACGAGAACGTGTTCACAACATCATTTCCTGGCCGTTGAACTTTTTTGGCAGTTCCTATAGTTTGAACAAAACAGACTGCTGGCTCGTTCGGTTAGCTTTGCGGTCTGAAAAGCTATCCATTCATTCATTCATTAAATCGATCAAATAGATGATCGATTGATCGCTTACAAATGTCGATGCCGATATTTGTGAATGGTGTTGTCGTTTTCATAGCCCAATTGATTCAGTATTTGCTGCGAAATGTTCGCCCATTTGCCATTTCATTCATCCATCCATCCATCCATCTCTCCATTCATTTTGACTTAAGTATGAATGAAACTATGATAAATGATTCCATCGAACCATATTTCTTAGATTTCGGTATACTTTTTCTCAAACTCAATCCAAAATTGTGATTGCCTTAAAAACATACACATGTGCACGTACATACAGACAGACAGCTTTGACTCTGATGATATTTATTTTCTCCGGGGCATGTGAATGCTTTTGATTTAAATGAAGACTACACCATTAAAAAAAAACATGTTTTGACCCGTGGTCGTTTATAACAACCCAAGTATATCGCTGCGAACAATTTAACCAATCGCCATAATTTTTAGGAATGTTTTAAAAGGTCTCAACACACATATACGTCCATTCCGTGAGCGCTTGTATCTTATAAATTCAGCTTAAATATTTAATTATGATGAACGTGTTTTTATTATGCTAAATTAATGAATGCACGGTTCGATGTTTGGATTCAGATATTTTCCAATTAGAATCGATGCTAGCTGTAGCCAATAACGGGCCCAAGCATTTACCATTAGCGACTGCCGTTCACTGTATTTAACTAACGATTTGTCAAAGATTCATATGGATTGCTGCTTTTCGTCGTATTCTTGGTCGAGTAAAGGAAGCCAAACAATATTACATCGGTTTGATTGCATTTTTTAACAATAAGAGTGCAATGAAATTTCTTAGTAACAGGCAATAGGGACAAGACAGGATAGAGGACAACTATTAAGGGAAAAGAAGGAGCAGGTTCATTGTCAACATGCTCCAATAAAATAAAGGTAACCCCATTTCAAATTAGCATTCCCAGCTCTGCATTTTTTTGTAATTTACCTTGTCAAATTTCAATGCATAAAAAACAGTTCCATCTCTGATTTTTGACAATGAGATGTTGCCAAATGCATATATTTGAGAAAATTGTAAACATATGATTACATTACTTTACCTTCTTAGTTCTTCCCCATGGTTCTACCCATGGAAGAACTAAGAAGGTAAAGTCATGTGACTATATGTTTATAATTTTTTTCAAATTTACACATTTGACAACAGCTCATTGTCAAAATCCATATACATAAATCCATTGTATACACACAAAATCAGAGATGGGGACTGTTTTTTATGCATTGATATTTGACAAGGTAAATTACAGAAAAGGCAGAGCTGGGAATGCTAATTTCAAATGAGGTTACCTTTATTTCATTGTACCATAGTTCTACCATGGTAGTCAGATAGGTACCAGCATCTTCGGAGTAAGTAATTGAAGTTACTGATATTATAATATTCGGTGGTTTCACAAACTCAACAAAAAGGCTTTCATTTTGCAAGTATGCATAGACCAGATTTCATGGTCCCCTATTGAGGCGAGTAGGACAGACAAGATCCGTCCCCAAAAGGCTATCTTCTCCATGGCCATAATTTCGGTATTGAAGCACGCAGCGGTTCTTGTTACATAGCTCTTTAAGCATGAACAACTGACCTGAAATCCGGTCCGCCAAAGTTACAAAGTGGTTGTTATAATCATAAAACAATCAACAAATGCGGATGACACGGATGAGATGATCATATACAATATTTTTGCACCTTTCATTAAAGTTGCATTTGTAGAATTTGTTAATACAGATTGATTTTTGAAATAGTTTTTGATTTTGAATATGAACAAATTGCTTAGATTTGTTCGTTGGACAGTTAGGTAAATGTGACTAAAATCATAGAAATTCAAAATAAGAGGAGGTACTGTTATATGGAGGAAATGGAAAAACGTGGACCTATGTAAACAGTTATATGCCACAGTGGTTAGTATATATTGCGAAAAACAAATATCAAATTTGAAACACTTCCGATGAAAAATGTGGCTAAAAAACCCGAATATTCGATTGTGCTGATGTATGGGTGATACAGGAAAACGTGAAACTAAATAGAAAATGTTATACTGCAGAATGTAGAACCCACTACAAATTTTAAATATCAAATTTTAAACGAATCCATTAAAACATGTAGCTTATATCATGAGAATACCTAATATCGGGAGGTACCGATATAGGGGGCTACAGCTAAAAGAGGAACTATATAAGCAGTTACTTTCCATAGTGGTTATCTATTGTAAACATGAAATGCCCAAGTTGAAAATACACAATATCGGGAGATACCTTAATATGAGGGCTGTAGAAGTATGTAGACAATGTTCTGCCTTCTTTTGTAGAAACCACTACAAACTCTAAATCGTCACAATACCGAATATTTGTGCGGTGCAGTTATATGGGGGTTATACGATAACGTGAACCGAGATTTAAGAAGTCGTGAACTTTCATGAGACTGTCGCCTAATAGTTCTTTACCTTTAGATATTGGGGACACACGTTACAGTTTTTGTGATTGTTCTGTGCTTCAGAAATAATGCCGTACATTTTATTCTTGTTTTTGTTGCAAATTTCATATCGTTATTTAAAAAAAACCTATAATATTTAATAATTCATTAAAAAACTCATTAAGTAAACTCGTCAGCATTTTTATCAAAAGTATATAACTTCAGTTCTACCTATAATTATATCTGTATTGTATATATGTTTAAGTGCAATAAACCTTGCAAGAGTAATTACAATATAATGTCATTCTGGCTGTTTAACGTCTATTACTGTCATACATTTGAAATGCTATGCAATCTACAAAATTTTACAGACACACACGCGCGCAAACTGCGTTCGACCTGCACTTTTTTAACAGCACGATACACCAGCCTGAATTTCTCAAATCAAGAGATAGTACTGTAGCTAACCGACATATGAATACTTGTTAGGAATATTTGTGCGGTACGGTACGCCTGCCCTGATAAAGCAATTCGTTTTGAACAATGGTGGCAGCCACTATAAGTGGTTGGGCTTGATTGGCACAGTGGCAAATATGAAAAAGAAGTGTGTGTTTTCTTCGCGCTTACCACTGCGCTACCTGCAACTTACATAGTAAGAGTGCAGAACAACTGTCAATCTTTAAAATATATACATACCTACATTAAACCCGCACCGTTGTCTTTACCTAATTGCATGTACGCCATTGCACACATATCACTTCCAACCTGCCCGCCAACAAACCCATGTAGAAAAATACTTTATGGCTCATATACATGTGTTGCTACAAATGTAGTTGTGTCGAACAACTTGCTACGTGTTTACGAAATGTTTGATAAAATTTCAATTAAAATTTTCCATTACTGGAATATAATTTGTCGTTATTGTTATGCATTTCTAGCAGAGCCATAAACAAGAAGCAAATACAATAGAGGTTCCGACGACAGGAAAGTCGTTGGTGACAATGAAATTATCTATTTAGCTTCTATGCATAGAATTTATCGGGGACATATAGATTTATTATTGCCTCTAAAAGTGGTTTAAAAATATAATTACTTTACATTTTTTGAAGGCAGTGATACGAACTGATTTTCGTTTTACAAATTTCCCATTAGACAATGTTAAATATTGGACACGGAATACATTTTGTTATAAACTCTAAGGACGGGAGTCAAGCCTAACTCACTTTGAATGAAATCCTTGCAATGTATACGAGAATAATATGGATAATATCTATGCACATATTTAGCTCATTGTCTCCCAAAGTGTCATATTCATAAAAAATGTTTTCTTGTTTTGACATTAGAAGGAAAAAATGTTTCGTTTAATGTACGAAATATGGCAAATCGTATAATATTTCAAAATTTTATATTTTGCATAGAGTTTTAACCATGGTTAAGGTCATATGTTTAAGAAGGTAAGGTCATATGTTTACAATTTGTTTCAAAATTATTCATTTGACAACATCTCATTGTCAAAACGTGTATTCATAAATCCATTGTACATACACAAATCAGAGATGGGAACATCTTTTCTATGCAGTGAAATTTGACAAGGTAAATTACAGAAAATGCAAAAGATGGGAATGCTTATTTGAAATGACCATATAACCATAACCATATAAATTAAACAAAGAGTTTTCAAGTTATCTGCAAGCAATTTTGACTCAATTTAAATAAAACAAGTAAAAAAGCAGAAAAACTCGGCCGGGCCGAATTTCCACCTCCACCATTTGGAAGGAAAACTGTTATATGGAGACTATACGAAGACGTGAACCTGCTTACGATTTTTTTTGTCGTATGCTGTATTACCCATTACGAACTTCAATTACCAAATTTCAAACAAGTCCGGTAAATAATGACGCTAAAATCATTAAAATACCGAATATCAGGATGTACCGTTATATGGGGATGTACGAAAAAGTGAACATATACGATTTTTTTTTTGTCATAGGCTGTACTAAAGCGAACTTTAAATACGAAATTTGTTAAAATTCCGGTGAATAATGTCGCACAAATCATAAAAATATCTAGTATTGGGAGGTACCGTCATATGGGGGCTATACGAAGACGTGGACCTGCATACGACATATTTGCCATAGGTTGAAGTGTCCATTAAGATCTTCTAGAACGTAATTTGAAACGATTCCGGAGAATAATGTTGCTAAAATCATCAAAATACCGAAAATCGTGAGGTACGGTTATATGGGGGCTACACGAAAATGTGGACCGACATGGTCCATTTACAAACTTAATCTGCATGGTGGAAAGTATGCATGTATGCAAAATTTTAGCCATCTAAATCAATTCGCCCGAAAGATAGCGTGATTACAAAAGACGGACAGACAAGCAGACAGACCGACAGACGGACACCGCTAGATCGACATAGAATTCTACGCTGATTCAAAATATATATATACTTTGTAGTGTCTATTATGAATATTTCGAGGAGTTACAAACGGAATTACAAAGCTAATATACCCTCCATAGAATGATGGAGGGTATAAATAATATACCCTCCATAGAATGGTGGAGGAAAAATGGATTGTAATCTTTCACCGCTAACCTCTCCAGTTGTTCCAACTTTTATCTTTTTAGCAAACCTTTGCCACAAACCGTTGTTTTCGTAACTAAAAAGCAACCAAAACTCAAACGTAAAATTACGAGAAAACTAACAAAAATTGCGGTTGATTGAGCACTTTGATTTTAAGTTTAAGTTAAGTTACCGCCAAAGCAGGTCTCTAAAAGCGATTTTTTATTGTTTTACATGCATTTTGAATATTTTAGCCTATTTTTTTTTATTTGACCAAAAACTAACAATCCTTCATCAGGGTATATTAACTCCAGAAGAAGAACGCTTTAAACAAGATTATTGTTATAAAATATTTGAAATCATAAAAGTGAAGAATCCTCAAAGTCGCCACGTAGATGGAAAACATAAAGTTAAAACATTATTAATATTAATCAGAAGAAGTTTCACATCTGAGAAAAACTGATTTATTTATATATTTATACAGGTTGACTATGTCGTATGGATTAAAATCTATAACAACGTCGAAACGGCTTTATCAAATAAGAAATGAACGTTTTTTAAGAAAGGTTAAAAAATTTCTTCAAGGAAACGCTTTTTAATCAATTTCAATAAAAACTATTTTAAAGATTGTTGCGTTTATATAAAACTGTAAGAAATTTCAAATTACAATTAGTTTTCACTTACCATATCAGACAAAACGAAGATGCACGTTTATTGAAAACCTTATTCGAACATCCAACAGATCATACAAGATAGGCGTGAAAATCTTTTTATTATAATCCATTTGTCATGGTTAGTTGGACAAAGGAGAAATGCAATTTTCCAAAATCTAATCTGTTTATCATGTGACTACCATATGCACTGATTTTAGCCTTTACCAACTATTGTTGTTGTTAAATACAGCCGTTTACAGTGCCAACTTTCTAGATGGACAAGCAAAACTCATTGAAAAAAAAAACAGGCGCAGCATGTTCAGCTGGATTAGGATACCCAATCTCAACATGCGCACTCAGATACTAGATTAGGAGTATTGTCGCCTTACGAGTAGCTACCCGAATCTAATACAGAGCCACCACTTCAGTTCCTGGAATGTGTCGGTAATCACGGTGACACAAAAACAATTTCAAATAAATACATGGACGACAAATATTTAGTCCGACTTTAGTAGGTACGAAAATTACAATGACACATCATCCGATCCTGCGCTCTTTTCACTCGGCGAGCGCAGTAATGATCAAATTATGATGAGTGTGTTTTCCCAGATTATGGGCGCATGCGCTCAGCGTTCCTTACATTCTAGTGTACAGGGTTTATGTATGTGTGTGCCACATGTAATATAAATTCCAGGCATACAACGCATTCTACATACACATATGTATCCATGCGTATGTTCATCTTTATGTGATTTTATTCCCTGTTTATGATTTCCTGACAAATTGTTTTAAAACCCCACTTAACGCTAGACACACACACGCACACAAAGTATATCATTCATGGAAACAGTAGATGTGCATACAAAGATCATCAATTGGCCTTATGAATACGCAATTTATTGTTGTTTTATTATTTACAAAATTCCAAAAATACAATTTTAGTTTGGCCTATCGCACAATGAAACAAATGCAGGCAATAACTACAAATATATTCATATGTGATCTTCCCATATGTTGCAATCATGCTCGCTCCTATACTACTTCAGCCTTTTGTCTGCACGCAGGTCAAGTTCTAAGATGAGCTATAACGGTCCACGATTTCTTATAGCACCCCATAATGCTACCTTCAAATATACTGTATTTAGACGTTTTGAATAACTTACTAAAAGGGAATTGTTTAAAATTCAGTACTTGAAATATGGTCCACGCTTCGATATAATTTTATTCAGATTTTTCAATTTCGAACCTTTCGATCCCCTTCATATGGAGGACCTGACATCTTTATACCATCCGCAATAAGATAGAGAGTCTTCTAACCATTGGACGTTTAAAAATCAAAACTACAGCCTATCTAAATGATAAACGCAGTCCCAATTTATACGAGGCGGTTTTAGTACAACATTTTGCAAAAGCACAAAATCTGGCCGCCCGCGTTGCCAGCCCGTACTTTTAGTCTTTAATGCATATTTTTTGAAGCACAATAAATCACAGACCTGACTAAATAATAATAAGTAATAAGTAATGACTCCATAGTAATTTCTAAATACAAATAAATATTCCTGGCATAAATTATAATAGATGTTCACCTACCGTCGGCGTTAGATATTTTGAAAAGCCTGATCTTATTTTTCAGTTGTAGACTTTAATTTGAGTGTTAAAAACCTATATGATAAAGAACATCTATGATAGCCCCATGTGACAACTCAGCTAAATTGTTGGTATTGTAAAGAGCTTAGCAAAATGTTCCATTCAAATGAGCTGTAATTTGAAATTTGTATTTGCGTTCAAAATACAGTGTTACATGGTATTTACTTTTGATCACCTCGTGAGGGCATAATGATTTCAGATTAGTCAAAATTAATTACTGTTTACTGTTTTAAATACTGTTTTTTTAGGAATTAAAGACAATATTTTTCATCTTAGTATAATTCCATAACAATTAAGCAAATGTTCGGTCCTATGTTACTTTCTAATATTCGTATTATATTATTCATTCGGAATTCAAAACAATAAAAATGTACACTTTAATATATATATATATATATATATATATATATATATATATATATATATATATATATATATATATATATATATATATATATACTTTTTTTTTTTTTTTTTTTTTTGCCAAGGTACCATTCCGAAATTGTATGAATTGTTAAAATCCGTCAAGCCGTTCTTGATTTATAAGTGTAGTACTAATATAACTTTCTTTTATATGGTGAAAATAATTCTATATTTTGTTCAACAAAAAAAGCGATTGAATTCAATATGATAAGTCAAATTGAAAAAATCGTTCATTATATAAAATTGACAGAGAAGAAAAACAAATCTTCAACTTGTCCGCTTGTTTTTTACAGGAGATGTTTAAAGGCCCTTACGAAGTTTGTTAATAGAATGTACTATTATTTTGAAATCCGATTCAATTGAAAATGTTTTCTTGACATCTTCTCGATTTTAGAGTTTTTGCAATGAGATACTCTTTTTTTGATTCATTAGCAATTTTAAAAAAAGTAATTATCCTTTAACTTTGTTGTGGCCGCGTTAAATTATTTCGGCACCATCTATTCAGTCTCGCCACCACATAATTCGGTACTACATTTCAATGTAACCGGCCTGCAATTTCAGTTTTCAAGAAATCGAGTCAATTAAATTAAGTGGTCAAATATTGATTTCTTTTGTTCATTGCGTATTATCTTCTTCTATGATATTATTCGTATAGTTCCACTTACTCAATAAATACATAAAATCTATAAATAACAGGTTTGTCCGTTATCGCTTTGTACTCCCTAAAAAGACTTCACGTCAAATTACAATTCAAAAAAAAAAAAACTACAAATGTATATTCAAAACCAGTAAAGAAAGTCTTAGAGTCGGGCGAGGCCGACTTTATGATACCCTACACCACTTTGCTAATTTAGTAGAGCTGCGCATAACAATTAAAAGTTTTTATGGGAGAATTCAATCATACACGCTATGATTATAATTATAATTTAAAGTTCAAAGGACTAAATATGCTGAAGCATTTGTATCTTTTAAATTCGGACTTGTATAGTCCATTTGATGCACAATTAATTTGAAATCGGATAAAAATATAAATGGGAGCTATATCCAAATCGGAACCGATCTTCATAAAATTTGGCAAAGATATTTCTGAGCTGTATTTGATATATTTCCCTGAATATCGTTGTGCATATTACGGCTGAGGGTAACAAATATGACAAATCGGATGAACAGTATATATGGGAGATATAGCTATATCTGAACCGATCTTCACCAAATTTGACATACTAGCTTCTAGACTCAATTCGGTCGTATGTGCTAAATTTCATCCAATTTGGGCAAATATTAGACGTTTGTTGCACAATCAAAAGTAAATCGGACGAAGTTATATATGGGAGCTATATCCAAAACTGAACCGATCTCGATAAAATTCAGCAAATGTATTTCTGAGCTGTATTTGATATATTTCCCCAAATATTGTTGTTACAGAGTGCATATTACGGCTGCGGAGGACAAAAATAACAAATCGGATGAAAAATATATATGGGAGCTATAGCTATATCTGAACCGATTTCGATCAAATTTGGCATACCTATTTTCAGGTCCAATCTGATCGTACGTGCAAAATGCCATACTATTCGGACTGATATTACACGCTTGATGCACAATAAAAGGCAAATCCGACGAAGATTTATATGGGAGCTATATCTATATTTTGACCGATTATCTCCAATTTCAATAGGTTTCGTTCTTGGGCCAAACAAATGATTTGTGCAAAATTTCATCTGGATAGGGCAATAAATGCGAACTGTACTTTGTTTACAAAAATGCATGGACAGACGGACGGACGGACATGCATAAATCGACTCAGAATGTGATTCAATGCAGATCATCTAAATGAACTATGGGTCTATCTCGTTTCCTTTTGCCTGTTACAAACAAATGCACAAAGACATAATACCCTGACCACCTTGTGGTGTAGGGTATAAATAGTGAGTCAAAATGGAAAAAATCATGCAAAATAAAATATTGCAATTGTACATTTCAAAAGTCAAAATGAAAATTTTCTTTTCGGTCAAGTTACAATTCCGAATTTGTCTGAATCGTTAAAATCAGACCAGCGGTTCTTGAGATATAAGCGTAGTAACTAATACAACTATCTTTTATATATACAAATTTCCTCAAATGTTTATGGCTCTGTCTTCTGTGTTTTAGTCACAATTTTAACGTGCTACGGCCTATGATAGAACATTTCATTTGCAGACTCAATTCTTCGTATAGCCCCCATATTACGCTACCTTCAGGTATTTTGATGATTATTAACCGGATGACATTATTAACCGGAATTGTTCCAAGTTTCGTATTTGAATATCGTAAAGGTATATGACGAAAATTTCATTTACAGGTCCTTGTCTTGGTATAGGCTCAATGTAACGGAAACTTCCTATATTCGGTATTTTCATGATTTTAGCAGAATTTTTTCAAGGTTTTTTTTTTTGAAAATTTCTTCCATATGGTGAAGGGTACTCAAGGTTCGGCCCGGCAGAACTTACTGCTTTTTTACTTGTTAATTTTTGAAATATATATACGAACTATGGTTGAATTAAAAAGGTAAAGTCATGCAATCATGTGTTTACATTTTTTTTTCAAAATATTTATTCGTTTGACAACATCTTAATGTCAAAATTTATATTTTTAAATCCACTGTATACACAGAACCTCTTTTTATTTCAGTGTAATTTGCCAAGGTATATAATAGAAAATGCAGAGATGGATATGGTTATTTGAAATGACTTTGCCTTCTTAATTTTACCATGACATGAACAAAAAATGAATCAATATAATACTGTTTATCACTAGAAAATTATATTTTATATTTTTACAAAGATCCTGGCAAATATTTCTCCAAACCCAGTACTAAAGTCATCTAGCTTTTGTGGAAATCGTTCTGAATGTGAGTGCAGGAAACGGGGTTAACCTACTTTAAGAGGATTTATTTGAAGTATAAGTAATGGATATGACAATCTTAATCCAAATCCAGTGGGTTAACCCATTTATATGTAAACGTACTAACATATTTCGTAGGAATATACTCATATCTAATGGAAATGATTTCCATGGTGTCGTTGGCATTTCAGAAGTAGCATTCATTAGCAGATTTTAAATTTGTGACACATCAAAATGTGTGGACCTAAATAATTTGGCTTCGAAAGACATAAATGTATTGTGTTGTACTTCTCAAATTTTAATTACTATTCATATATTTTATTAACGCACATGGAGATATAAAATTTAACTTAAATATTTAAAATATTACTTTGAACAATAAAACAAAATGAATTTATCGGATATAGTAAAAATTACAAATTAATTCCAAAAACAGAGGAATACTACCAGTAATTTGCCGCTTATCAATGTTCCAACACCGATCGTCGCAGATGTGGACAAAACAAACTTTACTGGAATACCTTGTAAGGAACTAATGAAATGTTCTTACGGCCTAATCGTCACTTAAAGTCATATTTAAATGACCAATTTTTGAGGTATATATTTGCCCATCATAACATGCCCCAAATCTTATTCGAACTAACCTTTCACTTCAATGTTTTTGTAATTCCTTAAATATTTAGTTAATTAAAAACAACGCATTGTATTTTCAATTCAAGTACCATTCACATTGTCAAACGTTTGGACGCAATTCGCAGAAAGCAAGCAACCCCTCAACAAAATACGCTACAAATAAAGCAATGGCATCAAAGGCTAAGTTGTTTGTTTCTTTTGTTCAATGCAGACCATGAAAGTTACCACCACCACCTCTCACCTCATTGCCTCGTCGGATAGTTGCTGATCATGCTACAAACCGAACGATGTTGCAAGCGTTGCAATTTTATGCTGGCGGCACAAGAGTGCTGTTTTATTTTTATGTGCTTTTATTAACCACGCCCATGGCCATTAATTTCAATGCATATACATACACATGTGTACGTACGTATAGGTATGTATTGCATGACTGAATACATGACTGCAAAAATGAGACATGCCACATGAGTGGATGTGAGTGAAATGGGTAAGTGTGAGCGAGCGTAATAGCATATAGAAATTCATGTTTATTTTATTAGCATTTTGATAATTGGTTTTTTAATGATTCCGTTTTAGCAGCTGATTCCGTCCTTTTCTTTATCTTCGATTCGCTTTTTTCTTTGACTGTTTAATTAACATTTTTATTCCCTCGTTTATTTTGAAAATGGAAGAAACAAAAACAATAGGGATGGACTTGAAAATTCGTACATATAACAGGAATAAACCTCGATACATATGTATATATATATGAGTCTATGCTATTTATTATTCTTTTCAATAATATTGGTTTGTGTTTTGCTTTGCAGTTTTGTTGGGGAAATGATTAAATGTGTTTTTAAAATATTTAAACCGAGTACATTCGAATTGAGTTGGCCGACCGAACTGCTCTCTTTCGAATGCCAATAAAAACTAATGATTTAACTATTTAATAAACAAAGGTCCATCTATCGAAAGCTCCATCCTTGAAAAATAGATATGCAGCAAAACAATTGAAAGCTTTCCCAAAATTCGTCTTCGAAGATTGAGTTTTTTTGTTTGGGTCACTTCAGTGCTGCGATGTTGAGTTTTATCTTCGTCTCCTTCTTTATTTGTCTATGCCGTTACACAAATTTCGGAAAAAATCTGCACGGCAAACGTCTTACCAGTAACATTATAAAGCAAACAAACCACGACATAAAATCTTTTTTCGTGCTTTAAAAATTGTCCAAAGTTATTGGACTCTTGATTTGGTTAGCATTTGTTATGAACTTATTCATTTATTTATCTTCATTAATAAATCTTAAGATATAAAACTCTAAAATTTCAGTGTTCGCACAAATACTCCTTGGAATCGTCTTGACAACTTAGCCGACATATAATTTTACTCTAATCAAGAAAAAAATGCCTTATGAGTCACCAATAATTTTTTGCAAAGTATTACAAAGTGAATGGCAACAAGTAAAAAAGCAGTAAGTTCGGCCGGGCCGAACTTTTAATACCCTCCACCATTTGGTACAAATTTGGCAATTTCCAAAAAAAAAAAAAAAAAAATAAAATCCGTTAAAAATTCTGCTAAAATTTTAAAAATATCGAATGCTTATACGACGACGTGGACCTGCATAGGCAACTTTTGTCATAAGTTATTACAATATTTAAATGCGAAACTTGGAGAAAAATCTGTTTATAATGTAGCTAAAATCATCAAAATACCGAATATGTGGGGTACCGTTATATGGGGGCTATACGAAGACGTGGACCTGCACAGACAATTTTCTGGCATGGGCTGAAGTATTCAATAAGAACTTCACATGCGAAATTTGAAACAATCCCGGTAAATAATGTCGCTAAAATCAACAAAATACCGAATATCGGGGGTATTGTTATATGGGGGCTATACGAAGACGTGGACCTACATGGCCTATTTTCTGTTTTATGCTGCAGTATCTATTACGAACTTCAAATACCAAATTTGGAACGATTCCGTTAAATAATGTCGCTAAAATCATCAAAATACCGAATATCGGGGGGTATTGTTATATGGGGGCTATATGAAGACGGGGACCTACATGGCTCATTTTTTGACTTAGGATGTAATATCCGTTACGAACATCAAATACCAAATTTGAAACGATTCCGGTAAACAATGTCGCTAAAATCATCAAAATACCGAATATCGGTGGGTACCGTTATATGGGGGCTACACGAAGGCGTGGACCTGCACAGATAATTTTCTGTCTTAGGTTTTAGTATCTATTACGAACTTCAAATGCCAAATTTGAAACAATTCCGGTGAATAATGTCGGTAAAATCATCAAAATACCGAATATCGGGAGGTACCGTTATATGGGGGCTATATGAGAACTTGGACCTACATGGCCCATTTACGAACTTAACCTGCCTACTGGCAAAATATACATGTGTGCAAAATTTTAGCCTTCTATCTCAATTTGTTCGAAAGATAGCGTGATTACAACAGACAGACAGACAGACGGACAGACAGACAGACAGACACACAGACAGACAGACGGACATGGCTAAATCGTCTTAGAATTTTACGCTGATCAAGAATATATATACTTTGTTGGGTCTGACATGAGTATTTCGAGGAGTTACAAACGGAATGACAAAATTAATATACCCTCCATAGTATGGTGGAGGGTATAAAAATAATATAGTCCCATCGTATTGAAGGGAAGGAAAAGCCGGTATTTTTTTTTTTTTTTACTTTGGGCATAAGTATATGTTAGTCTAATTTAATCGTGTTATTTCAGACACAAGTGGAAAAGACTACCGACTCAAAATCATTTAATAATTGTTTTACTTGAGTCAAATCGTAAAAAATGATTTTGTGTCTATTAAAATCTTTCAAAATTAGGAAGACATCAGACCGATTAAACTTTGTTGTACCCTACATCATGGAAAGAAGGGTTTAATAAATTTGTCATAATATCGTCGGCGATCAGCGTAAAATTATTAGTCGGTTTAACGATCTCCCTCTGCCAGTCAGTCTGTTTGTCAGTTTAATTAAGATACAGACAATATTATTTATCGTAGAGCTTGGAGTGTAGGATAGTTGGTATTGAATATGAGGTATATCGGTCCACGTTTTTGTATAGCGCGCACTTGATTTCATTGGCATTTAAAATTGAACTTTTATTTATGCATGGTTTCTTTATCTCATGTTGGAGAGTTAACGTTTTCTTACTTGTTTATTGCTACAAGTGTGCTGTTGAGAATTGTCATATGCTTCAAAAAATGTAAACAAAAATTATTTAACGAAAAATTCATACAAACAGATTGTAGCATTGATATATTAAAAAATAAGTTGAAAAGCAGTAAGTTCGACCCGCCGAAAGCCTTCCGCCATTTGGAACGAATTTGCAAATTTAAAAAAAGAATAAATAGATAAATAAATAAAAACCGTTAAAAATTCTGTTAAAATCTAAAAATACCGAATATAGCCGTTATATTTAGGTCTATACGAAGACGTGGAGCGGCATAGGCAACTTTTGTCACAAGTCAATCGTCAAAATATATGAAGACCTGTTCTATGAAAATGTGAAATGAAAACTTTTATAAAGGAAAGAAATGTCAAATGAAAAATTTTATAAAGGAAATATTTTTCATTTCATATTTTCATAGAACAAGAATCCAGCCCCTGGACCTGCATAGACAATTTTCTGGCATAGAAATTTAAAACAACTTTGGAGGCTATACGATATCGGGGACATATATTGACAATTCTCTTCCAAGTGCTAAGAAAGAACTTCTTGTGTCGATTTTCAGAAAATTCCATTGAAAAAGGTAGTTTAAATCGTCAAAATACCGAATATCGGGGCTACCGTTATATGGGGGCTATATGATATCGTGGACCGAGCGTAAAATTCTAAGACTAAATGAGCTCTGTCTGTCCGGCCGTATGTCCGTCAAAACGAATATAGATAAATATAATATAACGAATAGATGGACTATATCTAGACCTGCATGCAGACAAACGACTGATGTGTGCACATTTTTAGCTTCCTATCTTTATTCGTTTTGAGAAATAATTAAGCAATACACAATACCGTCACTGTTTTTTTTTTTTCGAAAAGTTAGAATCATTTATGTCGGATAAAAAATAAAGAGTTCATCAAATGTGTGCAATTAAAATGTGTCTTTCCTTCTGACTGTTTGCATAGATATGTAAAATATTATTCTTTAATCACACGCACACAAAAATAAATATAAAATATTAGAAATTCAACAATCGTCTTCGTTTCAGCCGCTGGCAGTCATATATTCCCAAACGTATTTACGGTCCACCCGCTAGCGGTTTGTTGCTTGATCTAATCGCTTGGCCGTCAGCATCTTTATTAACGCTTATAAATGTGTTTTGTTGCTGTTCTTGTTTATTTTCATCTCAAAATGCCACAGTTCATAAGCTGAGTATTGAAATATTTCCCCACAGAATTTATAGCTTTTTAAGTGCCACTATTTTATTTTACAGTAAAATCATGAAATTAAATTAAATTTTGCTAGGAAAATTATATAAATCATTGGATTTGATTTTCAATTAAAATCAAATGAAATTCCATGAAGAGAAATGTTGAGGGTAATACCCGTATCATAAAGGATGTATTTCAGTTTCACAATAAAGAGATTTCATAGTTTAATGTGGGCGATGAAAATAGTTAATTAAATTGGATCTACATACACGCATAGACATTAATCGGAAATGTGTCAATGATTATGCTGTTAACGAACGTGATTAAAAACTAATAATTCCTTGGAAGTTAACAGCCTCTTTTTTTGTTGGTGTGTACAAGTTAATTAAATTTTGAATAGATTTGATCTTGTGCGTGTGAATTAACATTTATATTTTGTTTGAATCTCATTGTATAAAATATTCTGATCGAGGTAATCTAGAAACATTTAAACTTAAGGATCGGAGATTTTTTGTAAAATTACTTAGCTTCGAACACTTATAGCAGAGGTGTAAACTTAAGTCTTTGAAAAAAAATATAAACACAAGGACAAGAATAAATAAATCATAGAAAGTAGAATCTTCCAAACAAAAAGGGAATATGTAATGATTTGTCGCAATATCCAAAAATAATATAACAATTTATAAGACAGAACTATAAAAAATTTCGTCTGTCAAACCAAAGTCAAAATTAAACCAGTAAATAAGTCTTAAAATCGGGCGGGCCGATTTTATGATACCCTACACCATATTTACTTCAATTAACAAATAAAATTATTTAAGGAGAATTTGTGAGAATTAAATCATACAAACTATGATTATAGTTATAATTTAAAGTCCAAAGAACAAAATTAGTCGAGGCATTTGTGTCTTTTCAATTCGGGGTTGTATTCGCCATTTGGTGCACAATTAACTTGAAATCAGATATATCCAAATCTGAACCGATGTCGATGAAATTTGTCAAAGGTATTTCTGAGCTGAATTTTATATTTTTTCCTGAATATCGTTATTACGGAGTACATATTATATATATATATATATATATATATATATATATATATATATATATATATATATATATATATATATATATATATATATATATATATATATATATATATATATATATATATATATATCCAATCTCTATATGGATTTGATTGGATATATGAATAACGTCGTCTAATGTTACTGAAGATTTGAAAATGTTATTGGATGGAATTGCTAGATCGACTTGAAATATCATACATTTTAATTTATTTCGATGACACATTTTGACCGTTACAAATGATGTATATCGAAATAAATCAAATTAGATTGACAAAGCTTCTTTTTCCTTCTCCTTTTCGTAGTGCACGATATCCTCATTCGAACGAAATATAAAAAGTCTCAGCAAGACAACATTCAGTAGCACTCCATACCAGTTTTCCCACCTTATTTTTACCTTGTTAGGCGGCTATGATTGTGGCTAGCCGTGTCTAGCAAACACATATATCGTCAACACATTCACATAACTTCACATCGATAGCAATCAACAACAAACACGCAATTGAGTATCTCCCACTCTTCAATGCGATGAAATGAATCTGTGAGATTTTATTTGGGATTTTATAAACAACGACAAACGTTTATTAAGTCCCAAATGCCGTTTAATATTCATTTAAGTCGATAACAAATAATGCAAATATTTGAACAATTAATTTACGTGTGAACACCATCGAAATGAAGAGAAAACCTCGGTAAAGGGTGGGAAGACAAACGCCGAAAATCAAGTTAAATTCGAGGCGAACACAATGTAAATTTTACATTCTATGCTTTCGCGTGACGTATAGACGTCTCAATAAGCCGATTGATACATGTACGAAAAAATCAACGCGAAATGTGCAACTAATAACCGGGGAATTTCAAAAATATTGAAGAGGTTTTTTCATTCACTCAGGAACATCTACAGTTAATGGCCGTATGCAAATACGTTAAAGACATTTAAAATAACAGTTCCAGTTCAGAATTGTTGATGAGAGCCGACGGTCCGCCATTGTTTATTCGCTTTCGACGTGTCCGTAGTTGTTTGTGCCCTTTTATTTGTTTCCATATCTAAAATATCTACATTAAGACGAAATTTACATTTTTATAAGCACATCGAACGATGATGTAGGTAGACAAATGTAAATATAAAACGACGATGCAGCAACAACTCCAGTGAATAGAGTTTATTTATCAAAGCAATTTTCATAGAAATCATCACTGATTGTTTACCCCCTTCCTTAGCTGAAGTGATAATTTCTTCAAAATACTTCAACAATACCCAATTATTGTCAGGCAGTATGGGAATCGTTTCTAATCGTTTTTATTTGTATGTGACTGGTAATTGATATTTGCTTAGCTTTAAAACTATACATGACAAGGAAAGACGAGGCACTGTGCGGTATAATTTTATTTCGTATGAACGTTATTTTATGAATATTTGGATATTTAACACTTCTTTAGAACGGGAATAGCTTTCTTAAGAGCTCTAGATACCAGGTTGTAAGCAATGTATGTACCGTGATACTGGTAGCGTTTCCCGACGTCAAGGAAGTGAACGGAAGAAAACAGCAACTTCAGCAGAAATTCGAAAAGTAAAGAAGCGACTTGATCGAAACCCGCGCCGTAGTGGCCGAAAAATGCCAAATATATATATATATATATACCGAACCGAATTTTCAGCTAACCTCTTTGGCATTTTTCGGCCACTACGGCGCGGGTTTCGATCAAGTCGCTTCTTTACTTTTCGAATTTCTGCTGAAGTTGCTGTTTTCTTCCGTTCACTTCCTTGACGTCGGGAAACGCTACCAGTATCACGGTAACGAGCGTTGGTGCGAGACACAAAAGATTTATTCATATTAAAATGCTGGAGTGTTCTAACGATAGCGACTTGTGGTTTTCCGGCCAAATATAAAGATATCACACTATCACACTTGTATCACAAAGAAATCGCACCAAAATACACTTGTAAACAATATAATGAGCTGTCACTGGAATAATTTTAACAGCTGTCGGGCGAGTGGCTTAGAAATGACAGTATTTTGAATTTGGTTGCAGTTTTTCATCTCACCCTGTATACATACATATTTTTTTCATATGAAGTAATCGATGGCAGGTAATGAAGTGGATCGGAAGTGAAATGATTTGTCATAGGACCCGTTATAGGTAAATCCCAATAATTTTAATACTGGCACGACAAATTTTATAACCAATGCCTTGTCAAGACATCATCAGTGTTTTGCCATTGAGTTCTGCAAATACTTTTCATATTACTTTCTTACGGCATTTGTACAGAATTTTCTTATAGACAATAGGTTGTTTTCAATTTTACAAATTCATATTTGGTTAAAAATTGGGTTAGTGATAGAGAAACAGTGTGAAAAGACCTAAATCGAAAAAAAAACTATAATAGATGAACGAGAAAACTCCGGCTCTAACAAAATCTCTTGAGGAGACCTTTCATTTTCAACTCCTCCATCCGAATTCTGATTAAAAATAGTCTCAGTGAAATTAATTACTGGTCTTGGTCTTGTCCACATGTATCAGATTTGTTGTTGTTTTTTAGTGAAGAGCTAGAGTGTCTTATGCCTTTAAAATGCAAATGATAATTGACTTGAATCCGTTCCGTTTTAATTAAAATAAAAACTAAAGCAACTAGCGAAACCCATCCAATTTGGTTGGAAATAGTGGAAGAAACCTTCAAAATACCGAAAATCTTTGCTTTAAGTGGACTTGAATCGAAATTTGGAAATTTCGTTATATGGAGGCCATACCTAAACGTGGACCCATATAGCCCATTTTCAATAAGAATCAGCCTGCATATAATATAAACCTTTTTGCCAAATTTCAATCGTGATTTCAACAGACCGACGGACATCGCTAAAATTTTATACTGATCAAGAATATATATCCTTTTTGGGTCTCCGGCGAATATTTCAAACGGAATGATAAATTTAATATACCCTCCATTTTATGGTGGGGAATAGAAAAATCCAAGATACGTGGACTAGACAAGGACCTGAAATAATATTGTTGAATATACTACTTTCACCGGGAGGTTATGGTTAAGCATCACCTTTTTTATACCCTATGTCACACTGTGGTACAAGGTATAATGTCTTTGTGCATTTGTTTGCAACATGCAGAAGGAAGCGAAATAGACCCTTAGTTCCTTTTGATGTTCTCCAGGGAATTACATTCTGAGTCGATTTATGCATGTCCGTCCGTCTGCCCATGTAGTTTCGTAAACAATGACCCGGTCGCATTTATTGTGTTGAGATGCAATCGGTCCAAATTTATATATGCCTCCCATACATTTAGGTATCCGATTTCAGTTTTATTATGCAACCAATGGTTAATATCACCAACGTACAACCGAGTTCAGCCTTGGAGCAAATACGTTAAGACATAGCTATAACTCCTTATATCTCTTTCGTAATATGCACTCTACAACAATGATATATGATACCAGATATCATTTCGGTAAATATTATCGAAATCGATTCAGATTTGGATATGGCTTCCATATATATCTTCATCCGATTTCACAGTTATTGTTCATCAAATATGTAAAATCAGCCCAAATTGGCTTGATTTTTTGAACATTCAACCGAATTTTTCCATTTGGTGAAACTCTGTTCCTATATATCCATTGTCCCGATACATTTTTTTAAAATAATCCTATTTGAAGTCATATCATGCAGATACAAATCATGCATCAAATTTGATGGAAATAGATTCAGAGCTGGATATACCTCCGACATACTAGTTACTACTGCTTCTAAATAATGACTGCTCTAAAGCATTAAAGAAGATTCAAAGCTGGCATGATCTACTTCGCATACATTCCCAATACAAACGTTTATTTGTTACGGGTAGCTCTCCTAAATATGTTTTGTGGTGTAGGGTATCATAGATTCGACCCAAAAAGAATGTTGACCTTTCCTTTGCCGGTTCGCTCTTGTGAATGCTTATGAAGGGATTGTTCCAGGTATACTTCTTTTGATATCAAAACAATGTACAGCGTATGTGTAAATGTATATTGTTTTCAGTTTTTAGTTTTAATAGTACACTTGATACTTATTTTATAAACTTTATTTTATAACACGCCAAGTAAAAATATTAAAATTATTAACATTAAGATTTACAACAAAGCTTAATTTTCTAACTATCTACTTTTATTATTACTGTTCGGGCTAAGAGCTCTCGAGATTTGCTGAATCAAGTTGGGTTTTACCAGTTGACAAATACATCAATAACAAATATGTTTTTGTTGTTGCAAAATATTGTTCTAACAAAATCCTATGAATTGGTAAATTCCTAGCAAACATATTTTTGATGGCAAGAGAAGACTAGAAAACTGAATTCGCCTCCTGACTGGCTCTGTTAAAATGGCCTTGACGCCATGATGAGTTATCAGGTACGCGTGAATTCGAAGCCCAATATGACTTTCAAAATAATGTTGATGTTTTTATTAAAGCAAATGGTTTCATAGGCTTAAATAAGATCGGCGATGTTTTGCCCTCTCAGTTTTACAGAACTATATGTTTGCTTTTTTTTTGTAGAAATATCTACATACATATATATTTTTGAGGAAAATTGGTAAAAAAAACTCTCGCCTTTTTCATGTGCGAGACAAACTTAACAAAACAAAAGGGTATGTGCAGATTACTCTGAAAAAAAATTAGAATATCTTGACAAAAAATCGGACATCAGAGCCCTTGGAAAAATTGTTAGCTGGGTACGTACATAAAGGTGTTAGCATACACTTGTGGATGCTTTAAAATTGTACTGTCATATCAATATCAACACACCTACTTGAGGAAGGCAGGTCAGAATATCGCGAATCTAGTTAGAATTGACATATGTAGATACGAATCAGATATTTGACCAACTATGTACCGACGGAATTCAAAATACAAAAGCCAATTATACCGACGGATATTAAAATAATAAATAAAGTTTTGCTTTGCATTCTTACCATATCGTCAGCTAGATCCGTCTCACGTTCAGGTGCATTTGAACGCCCTGTACAGTCCATGGTATTGAGTTGCATTAGGTGCAAAATTTTGAATGTTTTCTCTCCTGTAGCACAGACAAACAACAAAAATAACACTCGACACTGACTGACAATAAAAAAGTGTGTATATTTCGTGACGTTTTCTTGTTCTTTTATTTTTGTTTTACAAATTTAAAATTGCGCCAATTTTTTTTACGAAACACACCAAAACACAAGGCGGCTGACTGACAGACTGTTTGCCATTAAATCATTGCCAACTAATCAACCGGTTAAGAATCACAAAATGTTCACCACTCGCGAGAATGGGAATCGAATCAGATCACTTGGAACCCGTTAGACATTGCTCAGTTGTTGTAATATTCTTCTTGTCGTGGACAAAATGTGTTTATGTTTCAATATTTTTGTGACAACTTCTGCACCGAACCGTTGCCTTCGCAATTCTTTATGTGCGCTTCATGAAAAAAGTTGCGATTTTGACAAAATAATTTAATTATTTAATTTGCGGCCGAATTGCATCGAGGAATAGATATTATTCTTTGTTTTTATTTTGCTTTTGTTGTTGATTTCTTTTATTTTGTCATTAATCAAACAAAAATACTTCGATTCCGCACAAAAACGACGCCGTTGCGTGGACAACGACGATCACAATCCAAATGAGAAATGGAATTAAACAAGAAATTAACCACCAGCACACCAATTGTTGGAGCAAAGACGCGAGGGCTGAAGGTGAGGTTGAAATGGATTGCAGCAACAACAACAACAATAACACAAATATAACAACAGCTACCACCACATCAACGAAAACCGACCGACCGACAGACAGACACACCAATAACACAATTCATTTTATTCACATTGAAATCGAATTGAGAAATAGACTCTCCCATGCTCACTCGCGCAACCGTCTCCGATAAGTTTGATTTCTCTGGCTGGCATTTATTTATGTTCTTGTTGTTGGGTGCAATGTTGGTCGTGAAAATGGAAGGGAGGTGCGTGTACTTATCGAATTATAAAACAAACGAAGAGCAATATGAAATGAATTCCACGAATTCCAATTGGATTTGTTTATTTCAAATGATTTTGAATTCAATGTTTGCACGAAATTCTGCTGTTTCAATTCCATTCATTTCGTTTCACGTTATTCCTTGGTCCGCACCACTGCTGACTTGGGAGTTGCAGATGTGATGATGTATTAGATGAAACACAGTGTCTCCAACAAAAACCCAATTCTGTCTTGACTTCGTTAAGAAAACATAAGTTTTCAATGTCGAAGGTTTGTAATCCACACTACTTGTCAGACATAAAATGTGGTACTTACATCTTATGTGTGCAAATTTACTTGCGAAATTATGTTGATTCCCGTTATATGGGGGCTATACGAAAGTATATTATTCTTCTATCTCAATTCGTTCGAAAGATAGCGTGATTAAACAGACGGACATCGCTAGATCGTCTTAGAATTTTACGCAGATCCAGAATATAGGGTCTATTATGAATATTTCGAGGAGTTACAAACGGAATGACAAGTTAATATACCCTCCATAGAATGGTGGAGGTTATAATAATTGATTAAAAATTAATTGTTTCGTTTACATTTTTGGACATATAACTCTTAAACTTGTTATTGTGCGAAGGGTACAACCATGGTACAATAAAAAGGTAAGGTAGAGCTAACATCTGATTATAATTTTTTTGTAAGTGTGTCCGACTTCTGCCAATTTTGTGTATGTATTTATTGTTTTGAAAATTAAAAACAAAATATTTTCAAAATCAATTATTGGAAGAAACATAAATTGCGGTGCGCGCATTAATGATATTGACCATATTTGCAACGGAATTGAAAGATTGAACACTTAGGATCATATTTTTGAGAGAACATATAGGCATTTCATTCATCTCTTACGCTTTTTGACTCCTTTTTAAAAATGAACAAAAAATATCAAATATATGAAGACAACTTGTTGGATATAATTTTGAATAATTCTGACAGGAAGCGGGCATAGCCTCAGGGCTGTATTTCTGTAGTTTTACGAAGCTGTTCTACCTCCTTATTGTACCATGGGTACAACAACCTATGATAGAAATTATTCTATGCAGGTCCATGTCTAGCATATAACACAACAGCACCACATATAAGGTCCGCGAAATCGTATATATCCGATATAACGGTAACTCCCTTTATTTGCTTCTTGATGATTTTAGCGACATTATACAAATTTCGTATTTGAAGGTGTTAATGGGTACCACAGCCTTGCGTGTGAAGGTCTTTGGTCTTTGTTTAGTCCTCATATTACCATACCCTCCAATATTCGTTATTTCTGATGATTTTAGCGACATTTTTCACCGAAATTGTTTCAAATTTCGTATTTAAGGGTCTTAATGTGTACTTCAGCGTATGACAGAAATTTGTCTATGCAAATCAACCGAATATAGGGAGGTACTGGTATATGGGGCCTATACGAAGGCCTGTACTTGCATAGACAATTTTCTGTCACAGACTGTAGTTCCCATTACGAACTCTTAATACGTGATTTGAAACAATTCCGGTGAATATTGACGCTAAAATCATCAAAATAAATTTTCTGTCTTAGGCTGTAGTATCCATGGTACAATGAATTCAAGGTAGGGCAGAACTACCATATGATTTCAATTTTTTTAGTTTTCTGGCTTAATATGTCAACTTCATTTGTTTATGTGTGCGTATTCTTTTCAATAATAAAAAAATTGTTCAGAAAATATTCAAATTCGGGTGTTTTCAAAATGCTTATTGCAACATATGCATCGACAAAATCTACAGTTTTTGTCGCGAAATAAACCTTTAGAGATATATAGAACATGATTTTGAAAAGAAATGCTGATCTTTCATTCAGTTTTCGCGGTTTTCAATTATTTGTTCAAAATAAATGCAACAAGTTGTTTGCTTTTTTATTGTTTTGATACTAATTCTGACATTACAAGCCAAACAGGTAGACCTCTATACTTGCAATTTTTTCAAAGTTGACCTACCTTCTCTTCATTGTACCATGGTAGTATCCATTACCAACTTCAAATACCAAATTTTAAGCAATTCCAGTAAATAAATAATCGCTAAAATCATCAAAATACCGAATATCGGGAGGTACCGTTATATGGGGGCTATATGAAAACGTGGACCTACATGGCCCATTTACGAACTTAACCTGCCTACTCGAAAAATAAACATGTATGCAAAATTTTAGCCTTCTCAATTCGTTCGAAAGATAGCGTGATTACAACAAATGCAGACGGACATCGCTAAAGCGACTTAGAATCTTACGCTGATCAAGAATATATATTCATTGTTGGGTCTGTCGTGAGTATTTCGAGGAGTATACCCTCCATAGTATGGTGGAGGGTATAAAAACTGAAACTAGAACAAACAAAGAAGTTCTGCAAAAGTCAATATAGTAACAATTTCGTTCTCCACCCTGCACACAGCCCATATTCTGCCCTAAATCACCACGACATAACATCTAGATTATGTGCTGCATATTTTGCTTCAAAATATGGCAAAATCAAAAAAAAATCGTATTCTTTTGACACATTTAGCGGAAAGTTTTGGTTGTGTCAAGTTAATTTATTTTACTGAAATGTACTGAAATGTGCATGAGCATTAGAGCGGGGAAATATATATTTGGTATGTTGCAGAACTGCAAGAATGTAAAAGATTTTTGTACGATAATCGATATTCCCTTTGTGATACCGAAAAAAATGAAAATCCTTGTAACTAACAGCATGCGGTTCAATGCAAATTCTCCCGTTTTTATTAGAATTAACCAAGTTTTTCACTAAGTATTTTCAACCTTTAATTCATCATTCAACATTCTTTCAATTTCGCGACTTTTGTTGGGAATTTCTCAAAATTTTCTTTCTTACTGCAAACAAAACAATTGAAAGAAAATTTAAATCAAATCGGCCCAGCCGTTCTGAATTGATGAGTTAGTAACAATTTCCTTTTTTAATTATTTTCATATAATTGAATGCTAAATATCTAATTATTATTATTAAATAACTAATTTTTGACAATACAAAATTTAATTTTGATTCCTTCTTCTCAACAATTTAAAAAGGTAACGTAGCTATTTTCTACTCAGACCCACTGAATGGTGTTTGACAACTTTTTGTCAATATTTGTACGTCAGAGAGAAAATTCTTTAAAAAAAAAATTTTCTGAGAAAGTTGTCGTACATACCTAATATTTCGTTTACTTACTTATTTATATGGTCTTGTTTTTTTTTCAATACTTTTGACAAATATTTTTATTTGCAGTGTTGTCTAATTCGGACTATTGCCCACAATTCCACAATGTGTTTAGGTGCTATTACTAGATATTCCGCAAAAATATAGCGAAAATCAAATAAACATGCATAAATTGATCAATTCAATCAAACCCGCCTTGTCAGCTTCGTGGTATTGGGCGGAGAAATAAGGTTTCATTCCATTGTGCCCACTTCGGTCAGTTGTTATTTGACATGTTCCTATCCATTGCGTTCTTCATCATAGTTAGAGAGAGGGAGAGAGCGAGAGCAGTGAATACGAGAGAGCGCAAGTATTTCTTTTGCTCGTTGCGTTTTTTTATTCGGGTGTTTGTGGCAACGAGTGTCAACACGAGTGTGTGTATGTGCGGCGTTATTAATTAATTTCAGCTATTCTGTTCCCTCTCATGAAACATTCTCGCTCTTTCATTTCTTCTTGGCTCTGGGCTTATCAAAATAATCATTACTCAGTTTTTCCCTTTGCTTTTGTTGTTATATATAAAATTCATTTGAACGGTGTTCAACCAATCGGAATTCGTCGTTGAGTCTCAGTTGGTGGTTGAGATACCTTATTGTTGTTATATAAGTGTATTTCTTTTATATGGGTACGACGAAACAGTATGTATGCATAACTGTGTGTTGTGTGTTCTTCTCCTCATCAATTCAAATTGGAAATTGTATCTCGTTATTATAAAGAGGGGAATGTTGTTGGTTCGCTAATGATTGTGCGTCACACAAGTTTCGTCTATGCTTTCGTTCGTTGGACTGCTTTGCATTTTGATAGGGAGGGTTTAAGTTTAAAACTACATACATACATAGGTATCTACAATGTAATACTACATGGCGAACAATTTGGTATTTTATCAGTGTTTGAAATGTGTTGTATTTTATGATGGCATAGGAGGAGGCTCAGGGGCCCGATTTGAATACACTGAATGTTGTTATCGATAAAACTCATATGCCAAGCTAGGTATTGCCCATTGGTGGGTTATAAAAAATACTGCTTTTCAACATTGTAATGGCGCAACGCCCATTGCTAAGTCAATGTTGGGGCAGCTTCTTGGATTACTGTGAGTGTGGCAGCGAGTGATTGAGAATTGTTCAAACATTGTATAGTATTATTAGTTTATTATAGGTAGGTACTTATTTATCGCTGCAGTCACCGACGAAGCCAAGGCACGGCCTGGCCACTTCGAAATGTTTTTTTTTTAATTTTTTGTCTTTTAGCCCTCCAGAAATGGATTCGAAAGTTGTTGTTGCTAAATGGGCATACGTTTATTTTTTCCATAATGTTTTAAATTTTTTTAATTTTAAAAGGACTGGTCGAGCTTAACTTATGGCCAAAGGAGTTAACCTATGCACAGATAAGTTGACATGTAAATTACAATTTTTTTGAAGTCCAAAACCTTCAATACTGATTATCAGAAGATACGGAGAAACAAAAGAGTCAGTTTAATTTTTAATATCAAACATATTTTTTTAATTGCGCTAGCTCTATATATTGGCTTCAACAGACGGACATGGCTAAATCGATTCGGATTGGGTTCAAAACGGAAATGGTTTCATGTGAAGTAAAGACTTCACTGTTTGTTTTCTTGGCATAGTTTAAATGAAGTCATTAAAAATCATTTATATGCGTACATATGTGGTGGTCCGAATATATGCAACTAAATAAAATTTGTTCCTCGACTACTGTATATGCGAATATTTGAGTTGATACTGCATATGTTCAACAGAATATACTAAACTCGAAACCCATTATGTGGGCTATAGGATAGTAAATGATGGCGACCATAAACATAACGCACCTACTGACGTAATGCACGTATGATCAAATTGTTCAATTTCTTTCAAAATAGCGCGATTACAACAGTCAGACAGATAGACGGGCCTCGCTAAATAGAATAGATATATACTTTGTAAGGTCTAACGTGAGTATTTCGAGGAATTACAAAGAGAATAACAAACATAATGCTGAGGGGTACAATAATAGATACTTTTCTCCTCATGGTTTGCAAAGTTCTGGCTCAATTAATTGGTGTGTTTTTGTTTACATTTTTACAGAGTCAATTTTTTCCAGTCTGATTTTACAAACTTTCAGAAACTCAAGTAGTAGGTAGTCTTGTCGTACCACCAGTTCATGAGCTGCCAAAACGAATTTAAATCCGCCGAAAACCAAAATTTAATTTAACCAAAATTAAAATGCGATATATAGGCAAAAGCTACTTTCGGTCGGGCCGACCATGTGATAACTATAAATTACGGTAATACACTATTATATGCGGTAACTTCCTGTGGATGTGATATCATTGGAATAGAAGACACGCATGACAATGGGTTTCATAATATGAGTACATAAAAAATCATTCGAAAGAAACTCTAATTGTCGATTAGCAGGCTCTATGAGTACAGTGTTCATTTCCAGTTTATAAGCATGATCGTCTATGATTTGGAGCCAATATTTAGACATATTCGTGCAAAATACCGAATATCGGGAGGAACCGTTACACTGAAAGAAAAATGCTTCGTTGTATCAATGAACCGGTTTCGTTGATTTTTTTATTGATGCAATAAAAAACTACATTAATATAATAAATGTTTTGTTCATGCAATGAGAACTTACGTTGCTTTTAAAATCAATGATTTTTGGTTTCATTGAATATATTAAACGGGTTTCATTAATGTTACAAAACTACTTATTTTTACAAAATTCATTAAAAAATATGAATATAGAAATGATACATAATAGCGTTGTCTTATACAAACAAATACGCTACCAAAGTATTTACAATTAGAGGGAAAATTGTGACAATTATTATATTTAAATTTGTGCTCCACTTTAATGAAGCAGTTTCATGAAATTAATGAAACGTTACGTTATGGAGTTCGTTCTTATGCCAAATAAATAATACATGTAAAAGTTCATCTCAATTGGACAATAAAGGCGATCTGCATTTTGTTCATAAAAATACATGGCAGACTTGCTGACATGCATAAACCGACTCAGAACTTGATATTATAAAGATCATCCAAAAAAGTAGGGTTTATCTCGCGCATTTCAACCTGTTACAAACAAATGCACAACGACAAATTACCCTCTACCACAGTGTGGTGTAGGTATAAAGAAGTAAAAAACAGCAAAGTTCGGCCGGACCGAACTTTTAATACCCTACACCATTTTCATTTCACTGAATCAAGGAAGAATTTTCATTGTTCATTAATGTACAATTTCTTAAATTTTACATTAATGAAACTCAATGAAACTTTTTCATTTCTTCAATGAACCTCTATGTTGCTTCAAAATCAATAACAAAATTCATTGACGGAACGTAGGATTTCATTTATGGTATTAAGCTTTCAGTGTATATGGGAGCTATACCAAAACGTGGAACTATACATACAATGTTTCGCCACAGGAGTTGGAAACCATTATGACCAACAAATACAAATTTTTAGACAAATCCGTGTTAAAATGATTGCAAGGTACCGAATATTGGAAGGTATCGTTATATGGCGGCAATACCAAAGGTTGGACCTATACGTACAATGTTTCGCCACACGAACTAGGGTCCAATATGACCTATTGGTGCCTCCCGATATTCAATATTTTGATGATTTTTGCAACATTTTCCACGGATTTGTTTACAAATTGGAATTTGTGGGTAATAATGGGATCTAGCTCCGGTGGCGAAACATTGTATGTATAGACCCACGTTTTGGAATAGTCCCCATATAAAGATACCTCCCGATATTCGATATTTTGATAAAATTGGTATTTGCTGTACATAATGGGTTATAGCCCGGTGGCAGAACATTGTATATTTAGTTCCCCGTTCCCCGTTTTCCTATATATAACGATACCCATCGACATTCGGTATTTTAATAATCCTAGTCACATTTGCCCACATAATTGTTTCAAATTTGATAGATGACAATCCTTGAAGTATCAGATTGTCTATAGAGGTTCCCGTTATGGTATGGCCTGATATAACGGCATCACTCACTTTATGGTTTTTTGATAAGTTTAACTGGATTATGCAAACGGTATTACTGGTATATGAAGTTTAAAGTGCAACACGTTTGAATTTAAATACGCCTATATAAGAATATTTCCTTTAATGCCATGTTTACGTTAGAACTTTTTGTAGGGTTAACCTACTTTGAGAGGATTTATTTGAAGTAAAAGTAATGGTTATGACAATTTAAATCCAAATCCAGTGGGTTAACCCTTATATACATAAACGTACTGTAACCTAAGGTGGAGGGCATTAAAAATTCGGCCGGGCTTGTTTTATTTTATGTGCCTTCATTGTCAAATTGATGTTTTATTGTTTTTCCTTAAAAATGCAGGAAAGAATTTTGTATTTATTTCAGACCAAATAATTTGTATTTTTTACCCCTTTTAAAAGGCATAAAAGCCAAGAAAAAATATAATCGAAACGAGAGACCTAAAATATGATAGGTCTTGTAAGCATAGGAGCATAGGACCAAAATCGAACTAAGTCAGATTTTGGTCCTTTGCCCTTTGTTTTTTTTCGAAAGAAGCCAGCCGATGACTTCAGGCAGTCAAAAAAACGTTTTATGTATTCTCGCCTTAAGACTTAATTATGGAATGGTTGAATTTGGTTTCGACCAGGAAAAGCATGAAGACAATATCACACCATGTTTGTTACTATACTGGTAAAAGATTTTCATCTCTGTACTCGTCGTACGAAAATATTTTAGAAATGATAATAGATTTTATTTAAAAAATGACAAGGTCGAGTTCGTCAGAAAAGGGTTGCCATATTCAATTTAGCCAAAGAGTTTACCCTTTCTGTTTTGCCATGCTTGTAGAAACAGTTAGCAAAAGTACTATTAGTTTTAGTATATCTATATCTAGTCTATTTTATAGCTGTGTTGTGTCAATTAATTACTTTACTGTATAACCGGCTGATATTTACTGTAGCCGGTAGTTTCCATAGTCTACTAACCCCATATTCTTCGGACCATAGCGTGTACGCGAATTTTTAATCGAGAAACTGCTTATGATTGATCTCTAAATAATTTCTCGAAAAATGCATAGTTAGTTGAAAATCATTTCTTTGTAGTGGACGATTGACTGATAAAAGTTCTGCAGGGATTTTTTAACATTTGTTACATTTCGAGTAAATAGACGTACATACGCAACCACATATACAATTACAGCCTATTCAGGGTTACTTGTTGTTTGATATAAACGTTATACTATTGACTGTATTTGTTTTTAGTAAAAGGTAGATAATTTACGTTCTGCTGCGGCAGAATTTTATAAACATGTTCTCTAAATAAATCGATATTTTAATTGGAAAAGTGTTCTGTTTCAATTACTAGTGATAAATTCCACAGGGCTATTATTGAATCAGGATCGCATTGTATAAGCTTTGGAATTTTTGAAACGAAGGGAAAATTCACAAGTCATCATCTTGATCCAAAAATTCAAAATTTAATTTTAAAATATCATATTTCACTACTAATATTTCTGAAAATATTATGTCGTTATTTGCAAAATGTTTCGCTTTTGTAACTACAAATATCTTTTAAACTTCAATCTTATTCACATTATTTTTATATTTATATTCTACTTCCATATTGCCAACAATTTCAATTATGCCAAAAATTTCAATTTCAATTTCAAATTTTTCAATAAAATTGCTTAAATTAAAAAAAAAAAAACAAGTAAAAAAGTATCTGTCGGTTTTGCCGACAGATGTATACCCTCAGCCAATGTACGATTATTTAAAAATATTTTGACTTATGATTATTCAAATGTTTAACCCCTTATGGAGTTGGTTCCGAAGAAAAGGGCCAAAATTGGCCATTTCGTATCGGACCTAAATAAATATGATATAACTATTGCGACGTGGGTTTGTATTATATTAGTAACTTCCTTCACTTTACATGACATATATGATAATTTTTGGAAAATGTTAACAAGTGCGTGAAGTACCAGATATTGTCGACCGAAGTATTCCATTTTCATGCTACATCTAATACATATAAAAAATATTGGGATGGGCAGTATTACAAGAAAATCGAACATTTATATCTATTTTAAACGAAATCATAAATTCCATATTCATCTCAGGTTTCTGGCAAAGAGAGATATATTTAGATATAGCAAGTTGTAAAGAATAGCTGACTTGTTTCGCAAGTTATGACAGATAAAAGTATTGAAAATTATGACCCTTTGTGAGTGAGGTACCAGAAGGGGTTCGCATATATATAAGATCTTCACAACAGTTCTTGTGTTAGCAAAATGGTTGCATGTGTGTGGATATTCAAAAATTTGACCCTTTGGGGGGAGGTATAAGAAGGAGCCGACCGATATATTACATTTTCACTCCTGACCTAGCACTGGCACAAATATTAGGATTTGCAAAGTTGGAGCAAAATCGGATTATCGTTTCTCTTTCAGTGCAGAAAATATTTTTTAGAAAATTTCTACCTTTTGTGGGGGAGGTACCAGAAGGAGTGGACTAATGTATTTCATTTTAGCGCAATAATAATATTAATAATATTGAGATATGTGAAATTTGAAGATAATCAGGCCCTTACATCACATTTTATAAGAGTTACAACTATTCAAAATTTTGACCCTTTGTGGGGGAGGTACTTGATGGAGTGAACCGATTTTGTCAATTTTCGCACCTGACCTAGCATTGATGGAAATATTAGGATTTGCAAAGTTGGGGTAAAATCGTATCATCCTTTGTCTTTCTGTGCAAAAAAATATTTTCTTTGAAAATTTCGATGTCGCCTATCTCCGAACTCGATCTAAGCTTAACAATAGTATTACGATGTACCAACTTTGGATCAAATTGGATACTCCCTTCGAGAGTTATCGTGGGCACCAGCCAGCCAGACAGACAGACGGACGTACCGACATCGCCAGATCGACTCCAAATGACCTGAAACGGATATGGTCCAAAGAGACCTAGGGTCTAAAACTACTACGCACGTTTTGACCGTATCAAATGATATATACACTGTGTAGCCATATGGCTTCATGTTCGAGTAACAATAGGGCAAATGCGAACTCTCGGATTGAAACCCTTGTTCAGAGTGGTTATTATGTGTAGAATGTAAGCTAAAAATAAGAAATAATATTTGGTTTAGCTATTAATTTCTCCTGGAAGTATTCTTAACATCAGTGCCTCTAGTGAAATCTATCTTGTGTTACAGATACCCATGGTAAAATTAAGAAGGTAAATTCATTTCAAAAAAGCATTCCCAGCTCTGAATTTTCTGTACCTTGTCAAATTAATTGACATAAAATTTGGCATACTTATTTTCAGGCCTAATTTGGTTGTATGTGCAAAATTTCATACTATTCCGGCTGATATTACACGTTTGGTGCACAATAAAAGGCAAATCGGACGAAGTCATATACGGGAGCTATATCTAAATTTTGACCGATTATCTCCAATTTCAATAGGGTTCGTCCTTGGGCCAAACAAATGATATTTGCAAAATTTCATCTGGATAGGACAATAATTGCGAACTGCACTTTGTTTACAAAAATACATGGACGAACGGATAGACGGACGGACGGACGGACATGAATAAATCGACTGAGAATGTGATTCTATGCAGATCATCAAAAGGTACTATGGGTCTATCTCGTTTCCTTTTGCCTGTTACAAACAAATGCACAAAGACATAATACCCTGAACACCTTGTGGTGCAGGGTATAAAGATTCAATTCGTTGCTGAATAAAGCTTTCAATCCGCCAAACTGTCCAAAGTAACGCACGTTGCATTTTTTATGGGCAAGTCCATTGTTTCATCTACTACCAATGAACATTTTTTATTTTGCAATGCAGATATTATATTGTCTCTCCAATATAAACCAAATTTGGTCGGAAACTATCAAAACGGCAACACTGTTTACACATTAATATTTACTTTTGGAAATTCTCTTTTGTGTCGCGCCCGATTCTATTAAACAGTCTCCCGCCGCTATATTATTACAGATTGGCTGGTAAGTATATTAGTATTGAAGGCTGTAAAAATAACTTCGATAAAATTGTGAAAGGGAGATCTAACTGTTCTCTCAATTCTCACAGACATATTTGCAACAAGTTTTTTATTTGATTTTTAAGCAACTACACAATATATTTTGAATACAATTATTTATTTGAACGTTTCCGAAATACGTTGAACATACAAAATTTTAAAGTTGAACAAGTGAAGAAAACAATAATGTGCGCCATAGAAAAAGAGAAAATAAAAATAAAACCCATCATGCCTTTCTTTCCGTTCGTTCTAAACTTTCGAAAGGGATCGTCCTTCATTACCAAATTACGTTTGTAAGTTTTTTTGAGAAAGAAAATGAAATATTAAGGACCTCTTCTTGGTACAGCCTCCATATAGGAACGTTTTATTATATAACAGTAATGCCCGATTTTACGTGTCGCTTTACTTTAAACCACATTATTTAACATCATAGGACAAAGCTTTCCCTTGTTCGAGGTAGAGGTAGTCCTCATACTGTGGTTGTCCTTCTTTTCATTACGTGTTTTACTCTCCACCATAAAATGGGTGGCATACTAAATATATCATTATGTTTACAGCACCTCGAAATATTCCTTGGAGACCACCATTTGTCAGTCACCATAAGATGATAAGGTATTGAAAAAGCACTTTATCGATCCGCATTTTCGCATAGCTTTTCTATAGCCAAAATTTTAAACTGAATCAGTTTTGCAAGAAAGTTTCGATAAGGCACTAGTTTTTGCTATAGACCCCAAATAACCGTACCTCCTGATATGAAATGAAGAGTCGATTTGGCGATGTCCGTCTCTCGGTCTGTCCGTCCGTCTGCATGTCTGTTGTAATCACGCTATCTTTCGAACGAATTATTGTCCCACGGTACCTCCAAATATTCGATATTTAAATGATTCTAGATACATTATGGACCGGAATTGTTTCAAAATTTGAATTTAATGTTCATAATGGGTACTACAACTCATGACGGAAAATTGTCATGACATGTCCACGTCTTCGTAGAGCCCACATATAACGGTACTTCCCTGTATACGGTATTTTGATGATATTAGCGACATTATTAACCACAATTGTTTCACATTTCGTATTTGAAGTGGAAAATCTTATGGCAAAAAAAAAAAAAAAACTTATGCAGACCAACATCTTCGTATAGCTCCATATGACGGCTTTCTTTCAAGCGGCGAAATTATGATACTTAGCACCCTACTGGCAGCTTTATTTACTTTGAAGAAATGTTATCAACCACCGGAGCTAGATCCCGATACGGACCACAAAAACAGGGTTTCCCATATTCGACGGACCCATCTGGCAACGCCATAACTTTTGACAGAGATGTCATATCGCTTAATGACATACCGCGTTTGAAGCGTCAGTCCAAGCAGATTTTTACCATGAACCAATACACGCCACGCGAGCTCTCTGAAATAGTTGAAATTTACATTCAACAGAAGAAGTCAATTGTGAAAAAAAGTGAGAAGTGCGCTTTCTAAGAACACCATTAAGCGTTTATACGAAAAATTTTCGACTGGTAAGGCTATTTCTAATCCGAAGAGGCCATATAAAAGTCGACCAAGGCGATCGGCCGAGAATATCGCTGCCGTACGAGCCAGTGTTGAGAGGTCCCCAAGAACATCCCAAAAACGCCGTTCTCAGCAGTTGGGCATGGCTCGGTCCACTTTACAACGGATTATTCGCATTGATTTGCATTTGTTCCCGTACAAAATTCAATTGACGCAAAGAATGTTGCCTGCGGACAAGCCTCGTCGATTGGAATGGGCCCAAAGGGCCCAAAGGTCCGTCGAATATGGGCAACCCTGTACACAGTTTAAGCAATTCCAAATATTGAAGGCATACAAAAACTTAGACCGATATATTTTCAATACCAACCATCCTAGACGCAATACAAACTATTGTGTCAAAGCTCTATAAAGCTATAAGACAAATAATGTCTGTTTGTTGAAATCGTTATGGGATCTCCGACAAACCATTAAAGGTGTTACAAACCAAATGACATATTTAATATACCCTCCATTCCAAGGTTAAAATTAAAAACTGACCAGGGACTTAAAAATGCTACTATTGAGGCAGAAGTCTTCAAAGTATCGAGTTTGTAGCAAATACTATTCAGAAACTGTTGTATAAATCTACATGACTATAATTGAAAGTTTCGTAAAAAACAAATAGTATCTCCACTTGAATTGACTTTAATTCGAATTTGATCAATGTTGCAATTAAATTCATAACATTTTCGTATATTTCGGTCTTGCCAAATTGCCTTTTTGGAGTTGGTTAATTGAGCTCACTGATTGGGTACAAACCCCTGGCAAAGTCATCCATATGCCCTTTTCTTGATTGTTGTTCACTGAGACATTGTATTTTTTGCCCATTTTAATATCTGACGTACATTTCCTGTTGAAATGTTTTGCGTCTGAATGAAAATTCCCCACGAAGATTCACACCTCATTTTTATTTAAATATGTAGTTGTGTCCATTGTTGATATTGTTAGATTGGAATCAACTAATCCCATATAATAGGCAAAGTACTTTTTGTTTTTGCCATTGTGTACGGCATTTGAATGTAAATAAGTTGTTTTGTGGACATTTGTGGCGCGCACTTCCGCCTAATGTTCACAGTATTTGTTTATTTTTCACCTTGTCAAAAGTTCGGCAAGATCTGATTTAAAGTTAGCGACAATTGGTCAATTTTCAATATGAACAAGACTTAATTATCACAAAGGTGCTGAATTGATATATGAGGCTGAACGAAACATATTTGAAATCACAAAAATGTCTGTTTGGAGTTCAACTTATTGAAAATATAAGGATAGTAAAAGTAATGGTGAAATGTGAAACATTGGGTATATATTTCACCTATGCGATGTGTTGTTCCTAACCAAAACCAAAGTGATTAACACCACTGAGCGCCGTGTCGTCATTTATTGTAAATGTTGACCAAAAAAGAGTAGTGAACGTGAGTGTAAACATTTTTTTTGAGAAAAAAGTGGGCAAAATTGTTCCACATCCATAATAGGCTCCATATAATGGCTGAAAGTGGTGAACTGTCGAATTTGGTTTTCTCCGATGAGAAAACATTCCTTGTCCAGCAGATTGTAAATAAACAAAATGATTTTGTTTACTTGTCAAAGAGGTCAGCTGAAAATGTGCACCTTCGGTTGGCCACCAGAACTCAAGCCCGCCTGGAGGGTGCATTAAAGCCATGGATACGCAAACGTTTTGGCATTCCAACAGAACTCAGCACCATAGCACTCAGCACGCGCCACCCATGAATGGTTACAAACTGAGGTTCCTCGCTTCATTTCCAGCGCACAATGGCCACCAAAATCACCGGATACCAATCCGTTGGACTATTGTGTCTGGAGAATTTTGGAAAGCAAGGTTGGTACTAAAAAATACCCAAGTGTCGATCACCTCAAGCAAGCGCTACGCCGGGAATGGGCCAAAATACCGCAGAGCAACCTTCAGGCAGCGTGTGACGGTTTCATTGGCCGTTTAAAGGCCATAATTCGTGCCAACTGTGACCAATTCGAAAAAATCTAAATTAACTTCAAAATTTGATGCTATTTCCGACAATTTTTTCTTTCTTTTTCTTTTTTCTTTCTTTCAATAAAATTTAAAAATAAATGTAAAAATAATGGCGTTTGACATTGTTGCATTCTTTATTTTACTCTGTACAATTTTTTCTCATAAACTAAAAAAACAAGTTTGGTATTGAACCTGGCAAATTTTTCGCATTCGATATGGAAAAAATTACGATCGAAATGAATTTTGTCTACGCTCATTTTCAATAGAGAGAAACAAAAACGGTAACAGTGACAAGTGGGGTCTAACTCCCATATTCCTTATCCAGATTTTTTTAGCGAAAATGTAAATGAAATCTAGCTACAATCCACATATTAAAGTTTCGGAACCAGAATTAATATTTATTCAGAATTTTTGATAGGCCAAACATTACCACCTATCTAGACTTAAACGAAGATGTATATTTCTATTAAAACTATCGGTTCTTAGAACTGCCAAAATGTGAGAAGTCATAAAAAATGTCGTAGCCTCTAGTTTTTTTATCCATCGACTTTCCTCAAATGTAAGACATGGGGGTCACTTACTTATATTAGTATAATCTTCAAACTTACCGCATTTCCAACAAGTGCATACATATCAAGGCAATTTTTTATAGTATATCCTACCGTTTGCCTGTGCCGATAATAATTTTTCGAATCTGCTGGAGATATAATGTACATAAGTTAGAGTTTTTTTTTCATCACTGTCATACTATTTTCAATTCTGGCCTCAACGAATTCTATTAGTGAAGACGTAACATATAAAATAGTCAGAAGTGGTAAGAAGTGACCATTTTTTAAACATATCATACTTTTTAATGACAGCGGATCAAAATTGTATTTGTTGAAGAAGCCACTTTCCACGACACAAATCAAGAAAACTAGGGCGCTTTTTAAATTTTTTCTTCAAAAACGACAATTGTTTAAAATTATAAAATATTTGAGCAGAATTAAATTTTTTAATATTCTGAAAGTAGAAATTCGAAATATCAATGTCTCCAATCGATTCCCATTAATCAATTTTTACTCAAAGTACTTAGGTTTGGCCATTTCTAGCATCGGTTATATGAACTTAAGTTTCTGTTCTTTATATCGAAAACATTTTCGTATAGATTTCATTGGCAATTGCAGTTGAAATCGATATAGATCGAATTGCAAACTTTGGAGGTATATTTTCGGTGGTGAAAATTAAACCTCCATTTTAGTCTCAAAGTTTGCGATTAACCCCCAATATAAGTATATGTTCATCCCTACATATTAAACAAGATTTACCTACAAAAGAAAATCTTTTAATGGTAAGATTCATTTTAAATCTGACCCGGAATCCGGTAACAATCCAACGTTGCAAGTGTTCTCACAAAGACGATGTCTGCATTTTCCGCCGAGAAACAAACAAAAAACGTAAAATTGTATTTGCTTATTATAATTTTGAATGCACCATTTTCCTTGCAGTCGCTCATCAAAGTTAATGAACGATTATTTTTTCCAAATGCATTGCCTCCATATTAACTTGATCGCTAAATGAATTTTGGCAATTATTTGGATTCTTCTTTGTTTGTGAATGTATTTATTAACGAACATCAGCTGATCGTACATCTATAAACATTCAATACTATCAACTTTAATACTTTATTTCCATATACAAACTTCACATATGTAGATCAGAACATGGAGATGTGCGTGGATATGCATTGTCGAGATAGTATGCAATAGTTGAGAGTTCGTCATAAAAATGGAGTTGACAACATAACCACTAAGTATCCTAAATTCCATACCGAGGTAATCTTATTTATGGTATGGTTAAATGTCCAAAATACCTTGCATCGGTCGGTACTGTTTGTGGCTATTAAGACGTTTAGAACTGGCAATACCATATTGCTGTCTTTTTTCTTGAAACTTGTTCTGAAAACATATGGCACACTGTGCACAAATAACACATTAACAAAACAAATATGATGCTCCGCCTTCGAAGAGCATAGCTGATTGCTATCGAACACGTTCACAGTGGTATCGCGGGGCATACTGACTGGTCATTGCAGTATCGAATATCTGAGCTCAAGATGGGACAACAGAGTTTCTGACTACTGTAGACTATGTGAAGATGAAGAAGAAGTAGTTTGGCTATTTGGCAGGTGTAGAGAAAGAATCTCTAACGTCCTTCTCAGACATAGTTCTCATTATCATTAACAAGTTTGCTGAAGGCATTCGCTGGCTAGGCGGACAACCCCTCTAACTACGCTTGTCTCCACAAATTTGTTCTTGTCCTTCTCGATTCTTAATGAACACAATAGACCAAGGCTGTGCATCCTTACATCAAATCAAACCATTGCAATATACGGTCATTTGTTTATATCTTAAATTTAAAATAAAACAAGTAAGCAAAGGCTACAGTCGAGCGGGGCCGACCGTTGAACACCCTACAACACTATAATAAACAATACAGTTTATATAGGCGAGATACTCGAAAGAATTCCACAAGATATTGTGACAAATAATAAAAGAAAATCATCAGGTTCCGTTCTCTAATTTTCGAATAATAGCAACTTAAACTAGATCTGGAACTAATATTTCCCAAAGACCTATAATCTCTCAGAAGTGGCAAAAGATTAACATTTATTATTGGTTTTTGACTGAAACGTATCTATATGAGATACAGACATTTGACTATATTCTTCAACGAAATCAGCGTTATCGAAATAGTCAGAAGTGCGTCTTTCCTGTATTTGTGGATTCTCCAAAAAGTCACTGGAATGGACATTTTCGTATTTTGTCTATAAAAGTTGGCAAACTCCTTCACACATTGAATATTTTTTGATGGCCATCCAAAACTGTTTGGCTTTTGCAATGTCCGGCAACCCCCAAAATTACGACCTGCTGACAATTTTGCAGTTTTTTGGTCCATTTCAACCCCTAAATATATGGCGATCATCTTCAAAAAGAATAGGTTTTTATTCTGACCCTCATCTTTTCTCCATGCAAAATTTCGTAAGGATCGGGCCATAAATGCGATCTGTATATGATATCCTGATATCCTAACTACTTAGTTTTGTTAGCTGTAGAAATATTACCAAATGTTTAATTCAAAATGAAAATATGCCAAAAATATGACAAAATTGAAAAAATATGAGAACATTTTACAAAATCAATATTTTCATCTTTAGAAAGATATTTTTATGCGATTTTTTAGACGTTTTTTCTTTCCTATCAAGAGGCCATTCTGAATTAATGAGAACTGTCGAAATCAGTTCAGCCGTTCTCGACATATATGAGATCTTTCAAACATATCTTCTTTTATAAACATATATATATCGCACATATTTTCTATATATCCGTTTTGTTGGATGTTAACATCAATGTAAAGATCAGAAGTAACCTTGTCATGGCTTTGTGATTTCGCCGGGATTTAAAACTTTCGTGGTTTAATGAAAAATTTTGAATTTTTTCAACAAAAAAGATATGGTCTATTTTACTCGCTGAATATTATCCGATGACCACCCAAATGGGTAGGCTTCTTGCCAGCCCTAAACTCTAGCTACATGCGAAATTTTGCGTCGATTGGTCTATAATTGCGACCTGTATAGCTACTGCAAAATCCCACATTTTTTCAGTATTTGGTCCATTTCAAGTCCTAAACATTTGGCGATCATCTCCAAAAGCAATAGGGTTCTATTCTGGTCCAAGCCCCACCTACATTCTAAATTTCATGAAGATCGGGCCATAATTGCGACCTGTAGAGTGATTACAAATTAACATGGACAGACGGACAGACGGACAGACGGACGGACGGACGGACATACATAGCTAGATCGACTCAGCTCGGCGAGCTAGGAAGATCCATATATACTTTCCTATGTGGGAAATCAATATTTCGTGGTGTTACATAATTTTTGGCCCAATCAAACTTATAATACCCCCAACACATAGTGTTGTAGGGTATAAACATAAGCAGCAGAATAAATTCTTTTATCAACAGAACTTGAACAATTTTACAGAATTTTGTATTTTGGATAGGATATTTGGTATTGAAATGTGGGCCAATTCGGTTGAGCCTCGCAATGGCCAAAGAGATTTTCTAAATGGTAACAAAATCTTCATTTCGAGCCCAGATTTTGTATAGATTTTGTTTTCACTATAATATATTCAAATATCAATGTGGGTGTATCGTTAACCCATTCTCATTATGAAGAAATTTCCATTCGGAAATTTGACAAAATAAGTGAAGTACAAAATAGCTATTTACTGCATTTCGAAGGCAATTATAGATGTATTTTACATTTTTATTGCAGAAAATAGAAAAAAATCTTTGAGTTGAATTTGAGTCATTTGATCCAAAAGTTTTTATTTGTATTTAGAAATATATCTTTTTACAAAACTTTAATAAAACATGTGTAACACATTTTACCATATACATCATATAACATTTATACACAGCTACATTCCTAGACTCTTTCAAAATTTAAAATTATTGAGTTATATTTTGAAATCCAATTATGTCAGACTTGTCAGAAAAGGAAAAAACTTCAAAAGTGTCAAACGATCATATTAAATATTTTAGACGATTCTCTTGTTTTAGACTTTTTATTTTATTTGTCTCAACTGGGTGACAAGCTCTCTTCTATCATTGCGTGCGTATCAAGACACATTTTTGTGTACTGTTGCGGAATGGTGGCGTTCTAGTTTCTCATTTCCGCCTTTACCCATGTGTAGTTTACTGTCAATTTTTCAAAATTCATTTCAGATTTCCACTGTTTGTCACTTAATCAATCACACAAGTTTCGTGATTGACAGGAATCCATTAAAAATAGACAAACTATGGAAATCATGCTATAAGGAAAATCATTAAATCCACAGACATAGACGTACACACACAGGGGCTCGTACGTAGGCATCATTTACGTTATTGTGTGCGAGTACCTATGTACAGACTCACATACATGTATGCATTTACTCATAATTGTTAATATGGGGCCCTGTGTATAAATTAAAAATGTGTTGTAGGTGCTGACGAAGCACATAAATAAATACTCAATATACTCGTCTCCAAATTATAGAAACAAATACAGTTTTCCAAAATCATCTGTGTATTTCAAATTTACGCCAAAATGTCAATTTAGTGTACAAAATAATGTGGTACACATTGATTAGTCTTCACGAGCTGAGTCGATCCATCTAAGTGAGTCCGTCCGGTCCTTATCTCCAAGCAATTTTACATACTGTCAGAGTTAGAATAGAAGCCTAAAATATTGGGAGATAATGCAATAACTATGCAGAATGAATTCATAAAAATTCGTCGTAGACCCTATAAAGTATATATATTCATGATCAGCATAAAATTTCAAGTCGATTTAACCATTTCTGTCAGTATGTCTGTTGAAAACACATTATTTGACGTAGAACTTCAAAATTTGGCACAACAATTTGTAGTGTGTCTAGGATAGTTGGTATGGAATATGAGATATATTGGTCCACGTTTTGGTATAGCCGTTATATAACGGTACCTCCAGATATTCCGTATTTTGATAATTTTTAGCATATATTTCAGAGATTTGTCTAAATAATGGTATTTGTAGTTCGTAATGTTTTCTAGCACCGGTAACGGATGATTGTATATATAGATCCACTTTTTCGTATAGCCCCCATATAACGGTACCTCCCGATATTCCGTATTTTGATAATTTTTAGCATATATTTCAGAGATTTGTCTAAATAATGGTATTTGTAGTTCGTAATGTTTTCTAGCACCGGTAACGGATGATTGTATATATAGATCCACTTTTTCGTATAGCCCCCATATAACGGTACCTCCCGATATTCCCGAAATGACTATTTTTTAATTCTTAGTGGAAAAATGAAAAGAATTCAAAAAATTTTGCATATTGTCGCATGATATATCTTGCTGTATACGATGACTTTGGCTATACGAAATGTTCCTTTTTTCATTGTACACTTACAACTACACCACATAGTGGTAAGGTCTGTCTTTGTGCATTTGTTTGTAACAGAGATGGGCATAGTGCTCTGTATTTTTAGTGCACTAATAATTTCACTATCACTATTCATTTAGTGATAGTGCAATATTTTTTAAATATCACTAAATGGTTAGTTGTAGTGCACTTTAATTTTTCACTACCACTAACCCTTTAGTGGTAGTGGAATAAAAAATTGCACTACCACTAATTATTTAATTCTTAGTGTACTAACAATTTAGTGCAATATGGCCAACCTTGGTTTGTAACATGGAGAAGGACGAATCATAGAATTACTTTCTGAGTCGATGTATGCATGTCAGTCCGTCTGTCCGTCCGTCCGTCCGTCCGTCCATATCTATTGTATTCTTGTGAACAAAATGCAGGTAGTATTTATTATCCGATTGAGATGAAATTTTACAAATGGCCCAAGGACGACCCCTATTGATATTGGGATAATCGGATCAGATTTGGATGTAGCTCCCACATATCTTCAACCGATTTCGGGTTAATTGTGCACCAAATGACTAATATAAATCCAAATAACCTGTATTTTGGTAGATCCAACCGAATTCGGTCTAGAAGCAAGCAAATTACATTTAGAGAAAATCGGTTAAGACATAGCTATAGCTCCCATATATATGTTTCATCCGATTTGGGTTTTAAGTCCCTCACATGCGTAGTATTCACCCCAGAAGAATGATATTTGGTACCGGACATCAGATACTGCTCGAAAATACCTATGTTTATTCTGCACCAAATGGCAAATATCAGCAAAAAAACACTGAATTTTGGTAATTACGATTCATCCTATAAACCAGTACTTCAAATTTCAGATATTGTTATAGCTCCTATTTATATGCTGTATACGATTTGGGATTTAAAGTCCCTCACAAGCGTAATATGCATTCCACAACAATGATCTTTGGTACCAGATATCGAATACAATTCTGAAATAAGTGTATTAAATTTTGTCAAAATCGGTTCAGATTTGGATATAGCTCCCATATATCCTCAATCGATTTCGTGTTATTTGTGCACCAAATAGCCAATATCAATCCAAATGACCTGCATTTTGGCGTAGTCCCCATATAACGATAACTTTCGATATTCGGTGTTTTTTTAATTATTTCCACATTTTTTAACGGATTTGTCTAAAAATTGGTATTTGTAGGTCATAATGGGTTCTTGCTCACGTGGCGAAACATTGTATGTATAGGCCCACGTTTTGGTAGAGCCCCCATAAAACGGTACCTCCCGAAATTCGGTATTTTGGTGATTTTTGCCACATTTTCCCACGAATTTTTCTAAAAAGTGGAATTTGTTGGTCATGATGTGTTCTAGTTCCGGTTGTGAAACATTGTTTGTGTAGGCCTCCCGATATTCGTTATTTTGTTGATTTTTGCCACATTTTTCACGAATTTGTGTAAAAATCGGTATTTGTGGGTCATAATGGGTTCTAGCTCCACTTTTTTTAGGTCCACGTTTTCTATAGCGCACATAAATCGACACCCACCGATATTCGGTATTTTGATAATCCTAGTCACATTTACCCATGGAATTGTTTCAAATTTGGTATTATAGGAGATTTGATAGATGACAATCCTTGAAGTATAAAATTGTCTGTAGAGGTGCATTATACAAAAGGTCTTACTGGTATTCGTAGTTTAAAGTGGAGCACGCTTTGATTCAGATACTTTTTTATAAAAATGTTTCCTGTACCCTAAGGTGGAGGGTATAAAAAGTTCGGCCCGGCCGAACCTAATGTTTTTTACTTGTTTGTAATATAATCCTTCTCCCAGTCATATCATACCCTCTATAGCAACCTATAACTGCTCTGAAGCCAAATGTTGATAGGTGGTATGATCTACTTGAAATAAATTCTTTTGTTATGGGAGTTCTACTAAATCTGCATAGTGGTTTTTCTTTTTTCCTTAGTGGTTTTTTACGTAGAAGAACAAATAAGTCATATAAGCTGTAGTTTAGTAACTTCTAAACAGTTTGCCTTCATTCATCTTATGTTACGTTTTAATGTTCTAGCAACATTTAAAATTTGTTTTGGAGATAAGCTTTGCTTGAAGACTGAATGAGTAGAAAACTTTATCCAAATTTGTCTCAAATTAGGTTCACTATTTGGCGTAGCCACTATTCGAAGGTTCCTTAACAGTTATCAGTTGTCATATTCAACCAAAATCCACTTATTCGTTTTATTTCCCAACTCAATTATTTGCTAATTGTAATGCTAGGTTCACTGGTATAGACTTCCACTATTTTTAAAATTTCAGTGTAATTTGGTTAACATAAATCTATAGTTTTCATCACATTTTCTAATCACAGGACTCTTAAGCAACATTTTGAAATCGGAATGGGCATTACTCATCTCGGAAAAATGTATGTTCTGGCTTTGAAATATCGCCGCTCCATTATTACTATTTTGAAGGCTTTCGGTTTTCGGTTCATGCATTATGGTGTAGAGTATACCCAAGTTTGGCCTGATTTTCTAAATATGTTATTGCAGCTTTTCATTTTTATGGCGTAGAAGGAATATAGATGCACTTTATACGGATTCCCGAACAAATGATATTCCAATTTTGGAAAATAAAATTTTGTTTGACAATTCTTATGCGTAGGCAAAATTGAACATACTTAAGCGATTTTAGGACATAATGTTTTTTTAAAGTCAATCTCTTAAATTAATTTTCGATCTTACGCAAATTAACAAATGACGCAAATAATATCTAACAATCGGTGCCGAATCCTTGACGCAATGTTGACGACATTGGGATATAATCAAAAGACCACAAGTTTCATTAAAGAAACAAGATACAATTATTAGACATATGTATGTGTGTTTGTGTATGTATATGCAATTCGTTTATCTGCACTCACACAAATCTATCGGAAGCATCGGTTAGCTGATTGTAGGTGTGGAGCATAGTGTGGGAGATTGTTTTTCTTTGGCTAAGGCAGATGCCCCGTTGATGGCTACATTTAATATTGGTTTGCCCTCCTCTGGCGTGTTGGCACATATCTACATTCACATGTATTATTCCGAAGACTATATGTGATTGTGTACAAATGTAGATTAAAGCTGATGACCGTTTTTGTTTTTCTTTTCGTTTCATAAGTCACCTGTCAAAACAAATTAATCGGATTTTTGGCAAGGGAGACACAAACATAAAAGGGAGAGGTAGGTTGTATTCTTTTGATTTGATGTTAGCTGGCCTTTCCTCTCGATAAAATTATGCTTGAAATGTTGGAAAATAAACGGAAAAGCTTGTTTCGATTTATAAAATTTAAACAGAAATATTCTTCTTTGTATTTAATGCTAAATAGACAGCACCAACTGGAAAAACTGAAAGCATATTGGCTTGTTCCAAATATTTTGATTACAGTGAGGTCGGATATTCTGAATGATATTAGGAATGAAGTATTAGCTAAGTGTGAATTAATTATATCGGTATGATAGACAAAGAACGACACATAACAAGGGCAAGAACAAAACACAATGTAAATATGTAGTTGCACAAGGCTATATTAAGCCTTGTGCAACTTAAGCTGTTATCAGACGATAAGGTTTTTACATATGTGCTGTCAATTTTATTAACCATGTGTATGTCAAAATTGCCATTTTACATACGACTCATAATTCTTGCTATTACACACTTGCATATGTCTTTGTTTATTTTTTTGGTTACATTGTGATTATATTGCATTTTCTAAAAATTATAATCTATATATATATAAATCAATTGTTGTTTGTTGGTAATGGAATCAGTTGAAAACGGCTGGACCGATGTGTATAATTTTTTGTACAAACGTTCGTCATACCCCGAGTTAGGTTTTTAAACAAAAAAATATTGACCATGCCTACTTTTACGTCCACTATCTTGATTTATCTAAAATCTGTATATTTGCCTGATATGAAGTACACAAGATACTTTCCCTCCAACCCTAGGGATTTATTTGGGGGCTGAGGAACTGACCACGCACACTTCTAATCTATCTATATATATAAAATAAAGTTGTGTTCGTTACTACGCTTATAACTCAAGAACCGCTGATCTGATTTTAACGATTAACACAAATTCGAAATTGTCTCTTGGCAGAAAAGCATAAAATCCAAAAAAAAAAAAAAAAAAAAAAAAAATCGGGTAAAGATGTGAACTTTGAAAATTTTCATTTTGACTTTTGAAGTGTACAATAGTAATGTTTTATTTTGCATGTTTTTTTTTTTTTTGCGTTTTGACTTACTATTTTGGAATGTACATTTGTAGTGTTTTTTTTTTTTTAATTCTAATATGATGTGTAGTCTTTTTGGGTTGTATAAAGCGACGAAAATTGCTAAAAATTCAAAAAAAGAGCCTATTGCATTGCAAAAACTCTAAAATCGGGAAAAATGGAGAACATTTTTTTAATGGAATCAAATTTCAAAATAATAGTAAAGACCTTTAAACATGCGCTGTAAAAAACCAGCGAACAAGTTGAAGTTTTTTTTTTTTCGATTTTTTTATTAGTTACTTTGCTTATTACTCAAGAACGTTTTTACGGATTTTCACAATTTATACAACTTCGGAATGCGCAAAATATGCCAATAAAAATATAAAAGAAAACATCCTTTTGGCGTGAATTTTTTTCAATTTAAAAACTATATAGAAGTGTACAATTTTTATTGTTTTGAATTCTGAATGAATATTATCCAGGATCTACATCGTGCTTTAGTTGGAAGATGCGAACACATTTGAACAAACAAAAATAACCAACAAAACTTTATAGGGCTTATTTCAAAACGTGGACCTACCTACTTCTTTCACATGGCAATAATCCGTCCAATGAGAACTCAATATGCAAAATTCATTGGGACTGCAATCAGTGAAATACCGAATATAAAGGGCGCAAAAAAGTAGAGGGAAAAGGATTTCTATAAAATACCAAATTTGAAACAATAATGTGCGTAAATGTGACTAGGATTATCAACATACCCGATATCGGAAGGTATCGTTATATGTGTTAGACAAATCTGAGGAGAAATGTGGCAAAAATCATCAAAATACCGAATTTCGAGAGATACCGTAATATGGGGACTATACCAACAGGTGGACCGATAGATCATTTTCAATACCAACCATCCTATACATAATACAAATTGTTCTGCTAAATGTTGATTCTCTACGTTAAATAATGTGGGCTGTATCGTAATTTAAACAGACGGACAAATCGAATTAGAAGTTTATGCTGATTATGAATATATATATATGTGTATTTTATGGGGTCTATGACGAACATTTAGGGATGTTACAAAGGAATGAAAAAGTATGGAATGAAATAAGCATTAAAGACTAAAAACCGGCAACGTGGACCGGGCCAGCTAGTACTTTATAGATTATGATTATAATACTTTAAGATAAATTTAATTTTATATACTGTCACACAACAAATAAACAACACTTGATTAAATTATATCTTTCCGTTAAAAATAGGGCTCGCTGTGATCGAAAAAGCACATACTAACTTTACTCATGTATTTCATAACTGATATGTCGTTCTTGTATCACACAAGGTTTGCAACTTTTACATATGGAAAATTCGACACTATATATGTAAAATCCTTATCATCTGATAGTAGATTTACAATTCATTTAATTCAGCATATGGAAAAATAAGTCTATATTTCAAATATTCTTCTTCGGAAAAGAACAAAAAAGCGTAGGGCCAAAATCGATTTAAGTCAATCAAAAACAGTCAAAAAAGCGACTTATGTATTCTCACCTATAACGTTGTTATAATTGAACCAGTAAGGAAAAGTCAAAAGTTGGGAGGGGCCGACTATATGATACCCTACACCACTATGCATATATAGTAGAGTACCAGTAAAAAAAGAATTTATTTGAAGTAGATCATACCACCCATCAACATTTGGCTTAGAGCAGTTATAGTTTGATTTCAGAGGGAACTAATATATGGGAGACATATCCAATTCTGATTATATGCTCACTAAATTTGACGGAGACATTTTAATCTTTTATACCAAATAACATTTCTATAGAGTGCTTCGAGAAGGATTATATTTCAAAAACCAGTAAAGAAAGTCTTAAAGTCGGGCGGGGCCGACTTTGTGATACCCTACACCACTTTGCTAATTTGGTAGAGCTCCGCATAACAATTAAACGTTTTAATGGCAGAATTCAACATACACTAATCATAATTATAATTATATTTATTATATTTTTATATATAATAATAATTGTAATTATAATTATTTAAAAGATACAAATGCTTCGGCATATATAGTCCTTTGAACTTATAATTATATTTATAATTTAAAGTTCAAAGGGCTATATATGTCGAAGCATTTGTATCTTTTAAATTCGGACTTGTATTGCCCATTTGGTGCACAATTAATTTAAAATCGCATAAAGTTATATATGGGAGCTATATGCAAATCGGAACCGATTTCAATAAAATTTGGCATAGATATTTCTGAGCTGTATTTGATACATTTCTCTGAATATCGGTGTTGAGGAGTGCATATTGCGGCTGTAGGTAACAAATATAACAAATCGGATGAACAGTATATATGGGAGCTGTAGCTATATCTGAACCGATCTTCACCAAATTTGGCATACTAGCTTCTAGACTCAATTTGGTCGTAAGTGCCAAATTCCATCCCATTTGGACAAATATTAGACGTTTGGTGCACAATAAAACGTAAATCGATCGAAGTTTTATATGGGAGCTATATCCAAATCTGAACCGATTTCGATAAAATTTGGAATACTTATTTTCAGGCTCAACTTGGTTCCACTTGGTTCCATGTGCAAAATTTCATACTATTCGGGCTGATATTACACAATAATAAAATAATAAAAAGCAAATCGGGCGAAGATATATATGGGAGCTATATCTAAATTTTGACCGATTATCTCCAATTTCAATAGGGTTCGTTCTTGGGCTAAACAAATGATTTGTGCAAAATTTCATCTGGATAGGGCAATAAATGCAAACTGTACTTTGTTTTCAAAAATACATGGACAGACGGCCGGACGGACATACATAAATCGACTCAGAATGTGATTCTGTGCAGATCATCAAAAGGATCTATGGGTCTATCTCGTTTCCTTTTGCCTGTTACAAACAAATGCACAAAGACATAATACACTGACAACCTTGTGGTGTAGGGTATAAATATATATCGGTGCCGAGTTCCACAAAATGGAAACGTACGACCCGAAATGCACTTCATTTCGACCGATGTAAGCCATTATTTGCACAATAAACCTGAAATCGGATCTCGATAAAATTTGGGGAAGGCATTTCTGAGCTCTATATGATATCTGATACCAAATGCATATTATGCTTGTGAGGGACTTTAAACCCCAAATCGGATGAAACATATATACGGGGGCTATAGCTATATTTGAACCGATTTTCTCCAAATTTAATGTACTTGCTTTTAGACTGAATTCGGTCGGATATGCCAAATTCAGGTAATTTGGACTGATATTAGCCATTTGGTGCACAATCAATCCGAAATCGCTTGAAGATATATATATGAGCTATATTTTAATCTGATCCGATTATCACCAATTTCAATAAGGTTTGTTCTTGGACCAAACAAATATTGTTTGGAAAATTTCATCTCAATCGGATAATACATGCGACTTGTTCACAAGAATACATGGACAGACAGACGTGCGGATGGAAGGACGAACGGACAGACTGACTGACATGCATAAATCGACTCAGAAAGCGATTCTATTACGATCTTTCTTCCTTCCTTCTCCATGTTACAAACAAATGCACAAAGACATAATACCCTTACCACTATGTGGTGTAGGGTATAAAAATTCGTCTCAGCACCGACGCAAATAAATAAAAGAAATAACCATTTATTATTTTCTTGTTTATTTTGGCCCCTTTGAAAAAAAATCAATGAAAATACTTACAGTCTCATATATAAATGTATACCACAAAAAATTGGTACAAAATATTCTCGAGCTCCTCTTGTTTTATCAACATTTCTTGCAATAATATATATAATTTGTTACAAGATGAATGACCTCTGTCTATGAGGAAAATTATTTTCGGTAAAAATCATGATTTTTTGTGGCAGAAGTACCAGGGGGTGGGGGACGATTTTGCTAATCTCAGAACTTGATGTACCACGTTTGCACGTCATTGGATATTCCCTTCGAGAGTTATCGTCTCCAAATGTCTTCAAAAGGATTTCGTTCCTCTGTAGCCATTTGTTTGAAGGTATACAAATATTGAAACTTTTTGAAAATACTTACATTTTTGTAAAATAAAACCGCAAAGAAAGGGTCCTATCTTTATGTTCAAAATTGAAATCATTTTATTTTGTTGTTACAATTTTTTTAGGATACCCATATCTTTCACCTTTTCTCTAAACAGAATCTTCAAATATTTGCAATTGTCGGCAGCACTTTTATGAATTTTTGTCCCTGTTTAAGCGCCACATTTATTGAACATATTGAAAAATGCAAGATACACAAGTATCTTGCCAAGTCTTTTGTTTTGAAGACATCATTCAAAACATTTCATCTAAATTAATAATAACCAAATGGAAAGGAGCTTTAGCACAAATGAGCTAAACTAGTTCACAAACTACTTTCTATATGACAGCGAAATAATCGATTCGCACGCGAACTCTCTTTTAAATAGTTCGCGTAAGAGTCGAATATTTTGGATAAAACCAAGTAATTGATTAAAAAAGACCAATTTTACAATCGTTTGAATTTGTATTTCTTAAAAGACTTTTCTTATATGAGTTGGGCCCCAGTGGGCCCCACGAAACGAAATGCTGTGCACGTTCCCGTACACATGTCTGTATGTGTGTATGTATTTTCGTGGCCGGACATTTGTTATAAATTGATTATTCCACACTATGTGTATGTGTGTCTGAAGCAGAAATGCGTTCTCATGATGAATTTGTATCACAAAGATTTTTTACTAGGAGACAACAACAACTTATCGTTTTTGCCCACGAAAAATATAAAAAAATATGTCATCTTCTGTGTGGATTAATTAATCAAAGCGTTCTGTTATGTTTTTTGTTTTACTGAAGATCTAAATACGAATCCATCACATTTCCAATGATATTTATCTTTGTACGAATGAAATATTTGTTCCGACGAAAATACACCGAGTGAGACACAAAAATATTGAAACAGTCAAACTTTCATTTTTATTTTCTAAATTTTTATTATTTGTCTGAATAAAATAAAATCTTTTAGATACAACCGAAGCGTATTTCAAATTTCTTTTAAATACGATGTGGTATAAGTGTATATTGGTTTCGGAAGCTTAAAATGCTAAATAAATTACAAATTCAATAAAATATTCTAAGTGTCTGAAAAGAGACATCATAAATTTTAAAGCGTTAAATGGTACATATTCTTAATTCACAATTCGGCTATCCCGTAGAAAATATCGGATATCTGAGGAAGTCTGTCGGATTAATTGACATCAATGGATAGATCATGGGTTCGGGAGATGTTGCTACGCCAACATTTGTGCAGCCGAAATAATGATATGGAGCAAAATGAGGAAATGTTGATTGATTTACATAAAAGTTTTAGCCCATTTCACCCTCTAAATACTTGTCGATCATCATACAAAATGGTAGTTGTCTTATTTGTCCTAATTGAAATTATTCGCCTATCGGACTAAAATCTTGTATTTGGTCATCAACAAAAACGATAGTCGTCTATTCTGGTTGGACACCGACCTTTGGTGACAGTTTCATCTCGTCGAGATATGAAGATTGACATACCCTTCACAAGATGCATGCAAGATACAGCATTTTTCAAATATTTGCCGTTTATTGTTATAATCAATAGGAAGAAAGTCATTTACATTCCTCCAAATATACAGGGTGAGATGAAAAAACTGCAACCAACTTCGGAATGCTGTAATTTCTAAGCCATTCGTCTGACAGCTGTTAAAATTATTCCAGTGACAGGTTACTATATTGTTTACAAGCGTACAAAAGCATTTTGGTGCGAGTTTTCCAGAAAAAAAGTTATTCGTGATGCAATTCAAGCGTGATAGTGTGATTTCTTAAATTTAGCTGCAAAACCACTAGTGGCTATCGTTACAATTGAATAAATCTTTTGTGTCTCGTACCATCGATACTGGTAGCGTAGCCAGACGTCGAGGAAGTGGACGGAAGAAAACAGCAACATCAGCAGAAATGGTTCGAAAAGTAAAGAATCGACTTAATCGAAACCCGTGTCGCAGTGGCCGAAAAATGGCTCGTGAGCTGAACATTTTACAATATTCCATTCCACAAATATTGAAAAATGAGCTCGGGGTAAAGCCATTGAAATTCCAAAAAGTGCAAGAACTTACAGCTCAACAGAAAGATAATAGACTCAAAAGAGCTAAAGAGTTGCTTCGCTTGGCCGAATTTGGTTTTCTCCGATGAGAAAACATTTGTTGTCCAGCAAACAAAATGATCGTGTTTACTTGTCAAAGAGGTCAGCTGAAAATGGGCACCTTCGGTTGGCCACCAGAAGTCAAGCGCCGGCCATGGTGATGGTGTGGGCCGCCATAACAGCCGATGATCACAGCAACATCAGCAGAAATGGTTCGAAAAGTAAAGAAGTGACTTGATCGAAACCAGCTGAACATTTTGCAATATTCCATTCCACAAATATTGAAAAATGAGCTCGGGGTAAAGCCATTGAAATTCCAAAAAGTGCAAGAACTTACACCGCAACAGAAAGAAAATAGACTCAAAAAAGCTAAAGAGTTGCTTCGCTTGGCCGAATTTGGTTTTCTCCGATGAGAAAACATTTGTTGTTCAGCAAACAAAATGATCGTGTTTACTTGGCAAAGAGGTCAGCTGAAAATGTGCACCTTCGGTTGGCCACCAGAACTCAATCGCCGGCCATGGTGATGGTGTGGGCCGCCATAACAGCCGATGATCGCTCTCCGCTCGAATTAATCGACCGTGGCATCAGAATAAATGCTGAATATTATCACGAAAATATTCTGGAGGGTGTATTAAAGCCTTGGGCACGCAATCATTTTGACCGCAGACCTTGGTCATTCCAACAGAACTCAGCAGCATGGCACTCAGAACGCGCCACCCAAGAATGGTTACGAAATGAGGTTCCTCGCTTCATTTCCAGCGCATAATGGCCAGAAAAATCTCCGGATACCAATCCATTGGACTATTCTGTCTGGAGTATTTTGGAAAGCAAGGTTCGCACTAAAAAATACCAAAGTGTCGATCACCTCAAGCAAGCGCTTCGTCGGGAACGGGCCAAAATACCTCAGAGCAACATTCGGGCAGCGTGTGACGGTTTCATTGACCGTTTGAAGACCATAATTCGTGCCAAAAGTGACAAATTCGAACAAATATAAACTTATTCTAAAATTCGACGCTATTTCCGACGTTTTTTGCGTTCATTCAAAAAAAAAATGGAAAAATTTTGGCGTTTGTCTTTGTTGCATTTTTTATCTCACCCTTTATTGTATGGTATACAAATCAATGGAAATATAAACAGAACTGCTTAAAAATATGTACCCTCCACAAGATGCGTGCAAGATACAGCTTATGCGTAAGGTGAGTACACAACGTTGACAACATTATCGAATATTTGCATTACATTATTATAATCAATAGGAGGCAAGTAATTTTTATTCCTCCAAATAATTTTTTATCATAAATGAAAGATAAACCTACAAAACGTATGTAATCTCATATATTTCCTAAATTTGTGATTCTAAAAGATGAAAGATACAATATTCAATTTTCAAACACTTAGCTCAATAGTGGAATTCCTGTAAAAGAAATTGATTCAATAGTTTCATAACTGAAGCTAACAATATGGTTATGGTTTTAATGGGCACCTCATGCCAATTAGGCTAGTTCCAGTTCGTTGTGGGCATTAATCGATACAGGTGTTGGATACTCGCACACACCATTGACATTGTTGTTAATATTTTATAAAACAAAATTGAAAACCAATATTTGTATAAAACTAATGCGACAGCGACTGAATACTTTGTTCGACGTAGACTTGTATGGCTTCGAAATGCCATTGAAAGAACGAAATTAAATAAATAAAAATAACACAAATCGATTTTAATAACAACAAAATCAATTGCGAAACAAAACACATACCTAGACGCACAAACGGTTCCCTGCTGCGAGCAAAGAACCATGTATCTTATATTACCACTTTATTTCTACAGACAATTGTACTAGTTCAAATTTCAACAATTTACGAGTAGAGTTTGGTTTGGGACACTGATTGTAGTGTATTTCTACTGACAATGTCGACAGTTGGCTTTTCTTTTATTGTCATTAAAACATATTGAATATATACACATTTTTATGTAATTTTTTTGTAGATCGCATCGAAACAACGCGTTTTTATCGGCAATTAATTTGTTTTGTGTGTTTTATTGTTAAAAAGGTGATTATTTATTAAATATATAAACAAAATGAGTAAAAGAAATTATAAAAGATTAATTAAAAAACAAAAAATATTGTATAAAAACAGAAGTTTGCAATGTGAACAAGAAAATAGTGAAAGTGAATTTGTGTCAAACGGTGGAGATTTTATAAATGATTTCGTGGAAAATGGAATGGAAGATTTTGCAGTTCCGAAATTAATGTTGCGGGACAAACTTAAAAAGTGGTGCATGGAAACGAATCCTTCAAAGAAATGTTTGGAAAGTCTTTTATCAATATTAAAGGAAGAAGGTCTAGATGTTCCGCTCACTAGAGAGACTTTGGTGGGCAGAGCAAAAAATATGTTAACGAGAAATGTTGCCCCTGGAATTTATTGTCATATTGGCATAGAAACACAACTACGAAAAGTTGGTCACATTTTGGAAAAGTATGAGGAAGTCGAACTAGATATAAATATCGATGGAATTCCACTGTTCAAAAGCTCTCGTGTGCAATTGTGGCCAATCCTTTGCAGAATCGTTAATATTCAGGAGAAAACAAAACCGTTTGTTGTTGGATTATACTTGGGAAACACCAAGCCGGGTAGTGTGAATGTGTATTTGAAAGACTTCATTGATGAAGTGATTCTACTAAAAGGTCAGTTTATCATACAACAAAAACATTTAAAATTGAAGTTTCGTTGCTTAATATGTGACGCACCAGCAAAAGCTTTCGTTTGTGGAGTTCCTGGACATACATCAACACATGGCTGCACCAAGTGTACTCAAATTGCGAAGAAGGTAAACAATGTCTTGACTTATAGTAGCGAGAGTGGTTCCCTAATCTCCGATGAGGACTTTGCTGTGCGAAAGTATCCATGCCACCATTCCCAAATGTTCAAAGAAGAAAAAACTCCTCTCGAAGAAATTGGATTTGGTATGATAAATCAGACTCCTTTAGATAGCATGCATCTCATTGACCTCGGAGTCACCAAAAAAATGCTAACCAGAATAATGCATAATAAAACTGAAAAGAAAACCTCAAAACAAAATATTTCAAAAATATCTTCTGAATTGGTGAAATTTAAAAAATACATTCCAAGGGAATTCCCAAGAAAACCCAGGCCTTTAGATGATCTTTGTCATTGGAAAGCGACTGAATTTCACCAGTTCCTTGCTTATACAGGAATTATTGCTCTTTATAATAATGTACACGAAGATATTTATTATGAATTTTTAACTTTACATTGTGCTTATCGACTTCTTAACAATGCACGACATATGGATCAAAATATTGTTCAAGCTAATAATTTGCTTCAATTATTTGTCGAGAACTTCTCAACTGTATTTGGTTCGAACAGCATTTCTTTTAACGTTCATAATCTGCTTCATTTGGCTTCTTGCGCAGAAAAGTATGGTCCCCTTATTTCGTTTTCTGCATATGCATTTGAAAATAAACTGCAAACACTGAAAAAACATGTTCGAAAACCATCACATATCTTTCAACAAATTATTCAAAAGGAAAAAAATTGCATGATTGTCAACACTATTCAGGATGGGTTAAAATATGAAAAAGGTGTTATCGTTGGAGCTTTTGTAAATGATTGCTACATATCCTGCAAAGAACCAGATAATATTTGCGCGGTGAATTCATGCATTCCAATAAAAATTGATAATATAAAGAAAAAGGGCGAAATATATATTGAAGGCAGTCGAATTTTGGCATTAGAAAGTTTCTACGAAGAACCGGTGAATTCTTGTGAGATTGGTATTTTCAAAACGAATCTGACTCTAGGGGAAAAAGAGACATTTTGTATTAAAGACATTCAGTTCAAATTTGTATGCTTGCCAATTGATTCTGATTTTGTAATCGTGCCCATTTTACATTCCTGCTTTCCAGAGAAATATCAAGCACAAATTTTTACCTCCTAAGTACACAACTCCCGCACATAAACATGTCGAACGAAAATGCCAACCCTTCCAAAGGAAAAATGAAATATTTTGCTCCACAAGGTAATCTCCAAAGATTATCACTAAATTTTTAACAGTATAACAAAATTGAGTTCATATTTTTGATAGCTAATGCAAAATGTTCTTCCTGCCAAGAAAATGCCAGAAAACTAGACACGATTATTGATATTTTGGCGGAGCATAAAGTTTTACTGGATCGTGTTATTTCTCAGAACGCATTTGTGGACAATATTATGACAATTTTTCCAATTGAATCGGAAGAAAAACTTCGAGAATTTGATCGAATTCTCGCAACACAAGCAGATCTATATGTACGTATCTGCGTTTTGGGAATAACAAATTCATAACTAAAACAATTTTTACAATTGCAGACTCGACAAATGAAAAATCTCATTGCAGGTAACGCTGAACGTAATTTGCATAAAGTATTTGGAAGAAATATTATTATGGATTTTAATGTTGACGGAACTTTCGGGAAAAAAGGTCTACGAGATTTTGGTAATGTACTTGCCGCCATAATAGGTAAAACGTGTTTGTTTTTGTTTCAAATAAGTAATGCTAAAATATAGTTTATAAAACAGAAGTTATATCAACATTTAATAAATTACCTGACAAGACTTTACGAGCAGCGTTCCAACGCCAAAAGAAAAAGTATTTTAAGATCAACAAACGAAGCAGGCGCACCGAAGAAAAGGAACAAGATGAAAATGATGAAGAACCACAAATTTAACTGAATGTTTTTATGTTATACTATATAATTTTAAAATCCTAGTTCTAACACTATTCAGTTTTATTAAAAATAAGACAAGGTTTGGCCAGCCTTGAAAAAAGTGAGCTATATATGTAATCCATTTCTTAATTTATTACCTTGCCTAAAATTCGCAGACTGTTTTAGATTAATTAAATATATTGTGTGTAGATTGAACTGTGCTTTACTTTTGTTTTTGTTACTTAATAACTGCGTTAAAAATGTAACGTTGTTAAATACTTATTCTATTACAAGCATTTTCCTAAAAATCTCAAATGACTATTTGGTTCGAATGCCTCCATATGATCTCGAAAGGACTAATGGTCTTCTAGTGTTTATTTGGTTCAAATGTCTACATATAGCTCAGGATACCCAATAAAATGCAGTGATTATTTGGTTCAAACGTCACCATATAAACTTAAAAGATCTAATCTTTTTCTAGTGATTATTTGGTTCAAATGTCTACATATAGCTCAGGAAACCCAATATAATGTAGTGATTATTTGGTATACACGTCATCACATAATCTCAAAAGATATAATCTTTTTCTAGTGACTATTTGGTTCAAATGTCACCATATAGTCCCAAAAGAACTACTTAGTCAATATAGTCAAGGTCTACTGGTACTTCTCCTATGACAAGCCTATGTTAAATGTCCATAGGAAATTACATTGGTTGTGGTATACTTTTTCACTAGTACTAGCGACAATGTCACCAGTAAAACACTACAATTTTACTAAAGCTGCTCGCTGCAGGGTTATACACCTCTGTACATGTATGTGTGTAGGTTTATATAAATGACACGTCCTAATCAGATTTAGTAAAACACACGATCTTAACAAATAATTCACACATAATCCAACCACAATCCTTTATAAGCAACAGGGAATTCCGAAACAAACTCAATTGAATATGTGCGTGTGTGTGTTTGCTGCAAACCCCATGAATTGGAGAGGGACCAGCAGTCGGCGAACATTCGATTGTGGTGTTTGAATATCTGGGGTCAACTTGTCGAAAAGGCAAGAAAATAGAAATGACAAAACAAAGAATTATAAAAGGATATTACATTGTCAGGAATCCTTACAAGCTCTTAAGAATGGAGTGACAATTACAGACAGTATCCCGGTAGACAATTCGAATAACTTGACTGGTTTTTTTGTTTCCCATTCCAGAAATAAGAATTTGTGCACCCCACTAGAATTTGTGTGAATAGGTATTTCAAAAGTTTGCTTGTGTCATAAATGACAACGAAACGTTAGTAGACGAATAGGTATACAGGGACTGACAATTTCAGGCCTTAATTAATTAATTATTAAGGCAATGAACGTCTTTCCTTTTTAAATTTTCCCTATGCTCGGGTAGCAAAAAAGATATGAATACCTTCCGTTCAGATGATTATTTTCAATCAATTATTGTAGCATAATTTAACCAGTAAGTAACAGTTAAAATTCGGTCGGGGCCGACTATATGATACCCTTCACCAATATGAGTATTTAGTAGAGCTCCCGTAAAAAAAATAAAATTGAATTTATCATATCAATTATGAACCAAATACCATTGCTGTATAGTGCATGACATGACTTCGATAAGTATTATGTTTAAATAATAATAATAAAAAATATTTATTGGAGCAATAGATGTACCGGACGAGTATCATCAAATGGCAAAATTCGGTTGAGTATTAAAAATTTATTCAATTTGGGCTGATATTACTAATTCGAGCAATATCTGATGCCCGGTATCAGATGGCATTGTTGTGGAGTGCACATTATGCATATTACATACTACGCATGTGAGAGACTTTAACACCAAATCAGATACATCTTACATGTATATATATTATATATATATTTCATATAGCCGCACATCACAAATGTATGTTCCCGACCAATATTCTCTTGGGGGTTTGTGAAAGTGGTTGTGAAAGTGAACTTGGGGGTACACGAATGTGGGGACTATACTTAACTAAATACCCATGTGGACAATTATCTTTAAGATGTTTCTCTACCCGAGAGTAGCCTAAATATAATCTGTTAGCCAAATCAATTGATATATGTGGTCCAGACCAAGATGGGCTCTACTCCGAAATTTCCAAATTTTATGTGAGGAGGTTTACTACCTCCTTAGAAACAAAGATGGCAAATTAAATAGCTTAAATTATACAATGGTTATATAAATATTGTTAAAATGTAAAATATGCTTGGTATAGGGTTGTACCCTTATCCCCGAGTTATGGCCTATATCATGACCTGCAAAAGCGATTTAAGGTCTCTGGAAGGATATAAATCCTTTTCTTACAAATGTCCAAGTCGCTCTACTATTTTGCACCCTTTATATTCCGTATTTCACTGATTGCAGTCCCAAAGAATTTTGCATTTTGAGCTCGCAATGGACGGATTATTGTCATATGAAAGAAGTAGGTCCATGTTTTGAAATGAGCCCCATTAAGCTTTGTTGGTCATTTTCGTTTGTTTAAATATGTTCGCATCTTCCAGCTGAAGCAATTTTAGACATGAACAAGTAAAAAAGCTGTAAGTTCGGCCGGGTCGAACTTTGAATACCCTTCACTATTTGGTACAAAAAAAAAAAAAAAAAACAAGTAAGAAAACATTAAGTTCGGCCGGGCCAAACTTTTAATACCCTCCACCTTAGGGTATAGGAAACATAGAGCTCATTATGACACACCAATACAAATTTTAGACATATTCATGGGAAAATGTGCCAAAAATCATCAAAATACCGAATATCGGGAAATACGGCTATATGGGGCTATACAAAAACGTGGACCTATACATGCAAGGTTTCTCTACCGGAGCTAGAACCCAATATGACCTACAAGTACCAATTTTCAGACAAATCCGTAAACAAATGTGGCAAAAATCATTAAAATACCGAGTATCGGGAGGTACCGTTATATGGGAACTTTACCAAAACGTGGACCTATACATACAATGTTTCGCCACACAAGCTAGGACCTATTATGACCCACAAATACCAAATTTCAGACAAATCAGTGACAAAATGTAGCAAAACCCATAAAAATACCGAATATCGGGAGGTACCGTTATATGGGGGCCATACGAAATGGTGGACCTATGCATGCGATGTTTCGCCACCGGAGCTTGAACCCATTATGGGCAACAAATACCAATTTTTAGACAAATCCATGAAAAACTGTGCCAAAATAATCAAAATACCGGATATCGGGAGTTACCTTTATATGGTAGGTGCAAACGAATAAAATGTGCATAATATATTCAAGCGGACAATAAATACGACACAATAAAAATACATTGCATTTATAAATATCAAATTATTAACATATATTTACTGTCAAAAATTAGATTTTTTTGTAAAGATGTGCTAGATTTTTTTGCGTTTTGCCAAGGTTGTTTGCTTCCACATGAAAATGTTCTTTGTCATAATCTGTATGTACAGATATATGTGCAATGGATTTTCTATATCCACCATATATTCAAAAAGCCGAAAATCGTTTGGTACAGTTACCAGATATGACCCAATGTGGACAATGTTTTGACACCCATTATGAACTACAAATACCAAATTTTACACAAATCCTTTAAAAAAGGCGGCATAAATCAGCAAAATAACGAGTATGCCAAGGTACTAGGTACAATTTACGAATAAACCATTACAAGCTACATATATCAATTTTTAGACAAATCGTGGAAAATGTGGCTACAACCATCAAAATAATGAATATCGGTAGGTACCGTTACATGGGAGCAATATCAAAACGTGACTCAGTATATCTGATTTTGAATACCAACCATCCTAAACACTATACAACGAGTTAGATAATGTGGGCTGTATCTTGATTTCAACAGACCGGCGGACATCTTTAAATCGACTAACAAAACATATGGAAATATGACCATATTATATAATTTTACATGTTTGCTTTTCTATTCCTGACATATTTATTTTGATATACTTTTCAAGAAAGACAAATTATACATGTTTTCTTATTTTGAAACTCGCACTGCTCTTTCTTGAGGCCCCTTTTGTCCTCCTCTGGCGGCAGTCATGCCTTCGTTAATAAAAAAAATATTAATACCTTAACAATTCATATGAAAACTTTCATTCTGTGATTACTACAAGTACAGGAACTTTTGTGGATGCCAGGTCATAATGAATGTAATGTAATCCGATATTGTGTTGAGTGGGAAGAGAAGGTGGTGTTTGTGTTGGTACTAGACAGGACTGTCTATAATTACAAAAAGAGATTGAGTTCTAATAGAAAATACAAATTTTAATATCGTCATGTTTCGGTTGTAACTGAAGGTAAATATTCATATTCTTTATACCAACCACAAAAGTGGACGTTGTTTCTACTCATGTAATGAGTAATCAACACATTTTTATTCAATTGGCAAAAAAATGTTGTGGATGTCAACCATATATTTTGATTCGATTTACAATCACCCATTTAAAATTATTACAATGATATAGAAAAGGAACAATGGAATGAAACATAAAAGGAATAACATAAAAAATATCACATTTTTATACATTCCACCATAATATCCTCGAAATAGTCATTTTAGTCCATAGTCCGTAGTCGTTTAGCCCAGCTGACATTTGGGTGCCGCGTGAGCTGAAGATCATATTAAAAGGTAATGTATACAACCTTGGAATGAAGCATATATTAAATTTGCTATTCCTTTTGCAACACCTCTAAATATTCGTAGACCCCATAATGTATATATTCATTTTCAGCAAATATATATACATACTAGCTGAACCGGTGCGCTTTGCTATATATGCATTCAAAATTGTATATACGAATATTTATTGGTTTCAATTCAAATTTATTGAAAATGGAGGTACATACCGTGTTTGGCGCATCAAATATGTGAAATCGGCCGAGGATATATATGTTGGAGCATATCCAAATCTTAAGCGATTTCTAACTAATTTGTCAAATTTATTATTGTAACCAAAGTTCACCACGCATTTTGAATTTTATTGGAATCGGACATATATATCGTGTTTAGTGTATAACATACATGAAATCGGCCAAAATATTTACATTTATATTTTATATTTTTGGTACCAAATTTAGTTACGCATGCTAAATTTCATTGGAATGGGACATACGTATCGTGTTTGGTGAATCAAATATGTGAAACCGGCCGAAAATAAATATAAGAGCTATATCCAAATATGAACCGATTTCAATATAAATTTATAGATTTATTTTCTGATCAAAACTCGTCCCACATTCTAAATTTCATTGGAATCGAACCTACATATTGTGGTTGGTGCATCAAATAAACGAAATATATATAAGAGCTCTATCCAAATCTGAACTGATTTCAATATAATTTGGCAAACAATTTTATATTCATATTCCAAATTTTATTGAAATGTGGCGTACACAGCGTGTTTATTGAATCAAATACATGAAATCGGCCGAAAATATATATGGGAGCTATATGCAAATCTGAACCGATTTTAATAGAATTTAAAAAATTTCAAATTTGGAGACTGTATCTGCAATCGATCAATAGCTATGTGCATATAAAATCTAAATTTTTGGGAGATACCTCCGATTCTGATGCTATATCTCCAGTTCCAAGTGGAATTTCAAAAAATTATATAGCCTATGTTACTTTCAGGCAATGTTGTAGTATACTTGGACATTTTCAGGAAATCTGTGCAGCAATTTTCGAGTTTATAAATTACAAACACTCAAACATACAAATATTTTCCTCTTTTATAGATAATATACATGAATATAAGTATGTAATAATATATACACATAATAGAATAGAGTTGGCATGTTTATTCCGTATACTGTAGTATTTTTTTGTTACAAAATAGTGAGGCTTTATCCCATTATTATTGTTTTTGTAAAAACAACGGTTGTTTATTAGTGAAGAATAATTGTAATGTTTACCAGGGGTAAGGCAGGGAATACCTTGGTTTCGAAAAGATCCACCAATCCTCATCAGTTCCCTTGTTTTTTTGTCTGGGATATTCTCCCCCGGAGTTATTTTCTAATAACTCCTATGGTCGATTAAGGTTCCATGTCTCAATTACCAGCACATTATCCACTTCAAAAACAGCATTCAAAATTTACAATTCAATGTTACAGCGCTACCTAAAATTCAACGTACTAGGTCGACGTAGTTCACCACACAAATAAAACGCAAGTTGAATTTTTAAACTTTGAAAATTGAACAACTTCTTTTTTTGTGAGTTGAAAATAGAAAAGAAATATTGAACAAGTACAAAAACTGTAAGTTCGGCCGGCCAAACGTTGAATACCCTCCATCATTTGGAACGAATTTGGAAATTCTCAAAAATAATAAAATCCGTTAAAAATTCTGTAAAAATCTTAAAAATATACGAAGACGTGGACCTACATGGCCCATTTTCAATACCAAAAGTCCTGCAGACATAGCATATATATGAGTAAAATTTTATCAATCTACTTCAATTCGTTCGGAAGCTAGAGTGATTTCCACGGATAGACGGACATACGGACGGACATCGCTAAATCGACCAAGAATTTTATGGTGATCAAGAATATATACTTTGTGGGGTATAAAATATATATTTCGAGGTGTTACAAATGGAATGACAAACTTAATATAACCTCCACACTATGGTGAAGGGTATAAAAATGCAAAGTTTTGTAATTGGAAAATATTACAATTGGGTTAATTAAAAAAGTAAAATTTTTATAACCTTTTTATTTGGCAGATTCTGCCGTATTTGGGTAATACGGACGTTCATTTTACCATAGTGCGGAATTTGTATATCTAGTTTTAGGTAACGCTGTTAAAAGTTAAAATGTAAAAATTACAAGCAATAAAAATTACAAATAATGTTAGTAAACAATTACTATTATTTTATTTTTATTGGCATATGTTTATGCAATTCTTTTAGTTTTTATCCGTTTATTATTCCGAATTGGTGGAAATTATCAAAAATAGTCCAGTCGTTTTGAGTTATACGTTTAATAACCAACATCACTTACTTTATTATATAGAACAATTGTTGAGCCAGATATCCTTGCTAATTGGATGCCTCAAAGTGTGGAGTAAGGAATTAATTTTTCATGATTCCGTATGGACAGCTTCAACATAATAGTAGAAGTACTTCTTCACATCGAACAACTTCAACTTAACGATGCTGTGGATGTTTGAATTAGCCTTTTAAAGGGCTAAATGACTGCTTCTGCAGTATTTTTGCAGGTTCTTGCATATCTCACAAGTAAATTTATTTCAAAATTTTAGGAATATTTAATCTAACCAATGTTAACCAAACCAAACCAAATTAATGCTACTTTTATATGTAAAATCTATGAGCTGCCACGAGCGAAGTTAATTAAATTCCAAATGTTTTTAAATAGACACAGCTTGTGTGGACATTGGCCGACAGCAAGGGTGGTTATCGTTCTTTAATTTACAATTTCGAAGATAACTCCAATAACAATTGCATTGGTTAAAGGTCACAAATCTGGTCAAGTTATGCTTGATTTGTCACATGGCATCAATTGTGTCTTTTCCCCACAAATTTTAAATCAGTTTAATTTTATGGTTTTTTAAATATCAAAATTTATAAATGTTATAAATTGAAAACAGCCTATCGATTGTGTGCTGGTGTCTGAATGATTTCAATAACACAATGCGGGTGATACATTGAAATGTTCAATTACGTAATCAGTTCACCCTTAATATATTTCCTTCAGTTAAATTTATTTAAGCGGTAGTGTTATTCTGTCGACCTTTAAAACTTGGAATATTCGGCATAATCATTTTTGAAATAACAAAATAAGTACGTTATCGAAAATAAACTCCAACACATCTTTGGACAATGAAGTACAAAAGGTAAGTCCACCCATTAAAAGTTTACGTCCGAACCATGTCCTAGGAATCATTTAAGCAGTGAATTTTTCCTATTCCAGAGAGTCAGTTAAAATCAAGAGACAAGGATTGGAAATACCTTTAGTAAACTTTTTTCCCGTTACCGAAAAAGTCGGTTCAATGACGATCATAGTTCTTACAATTTATTTTACACAAATTCCCAATATAAAAGTGTTTTTTGTTTCTGTTCTTCCAACCTCAAAGGTTTTCAATGAAAAACGCCAGAACTTTTTCATGAATCGTAAATAATCCATGGAACAATGCTTGTAATTTGATTTTACAAAGTCTATTTATGTCCTACAACATTTTGTGTTAGGACATTATAAATTTGGGCTGAAATAGACACAGCACGACTACAGGCTTTGCTTACTTGTTTTCAATTACCAAAAGTCCAAGTCCAACTGAGTTGATTCAAGGACTAAACCTGGACTTTTTTAAGAATATTTATGAGTGTCGGACACACAAATTTTCGCGATTTTTTAAAGTCTACAGACCAATGTTCGTGATTTTTTGAAGGTTCTTTTGCAAGAGCCTCCTTGAATTTTTAAGGAGTTTTTTTTTTGATAGATGAGTTGATTTTGAGTAAGGAAATGTTGAAGTACATCAAAGACTGGACCTTAAAACACTTCTTTGAAGCCACATATTTAGGCATAGCTTTAGACCGGTAAATGAAATGAAAAAAAAAAAAAAAAACGTTGCAGAACGTGAGAAGTAAAGCCTTTGTGCACTCTATTCCTGTCAGGGGCCCAATAGATAAAAGTTGGGGTCTCTTCGAAACCTTAAAGCCTTAAACTTGGTGAACAATACTACGCTGCACGAAGTGTAATGAGTGCATCAGAACAAATTATACGCCGGGGTCAGGCTGGTGTAGTGCACATTTTAAGAGCTCAGGTAAGCTTCAGCGGTCATGAAAGTAACAGCGATTACATATCTCCAAAGTTGGATAAAAAGGAGATACTGATTCTATACTGAGATGCCTCTTATCGGAATAAGAAGATAGAAGAAGGTACGCTACACAAAAGTCTTCTGGGAGTAACTAGGACTAAGTCTGGCTTATTTCTACAGTTATTTTCAGACAGAGATCTTTGCTATTATGAATGCAGCAACAATGATTAAAACTCAATGGATAGGCACACAGCTCTTAAGGCTATTGACTCTTCATAACTAAATCTGGGTCATTTAATATTGAAGGAAATGTGAAAGCTGATGAACTGATAAGAAAGGGTCAAAGCGAGCTGGTACAACGATCAAGGTATCAAAACAAATATGGCGTAGAACACAATATCTTCACAGTATGAATAAATCAATGTTACGAATTATGATAGGATACTAACAGGTCATTGCAACATGTGGTCACCGGAATAACTGCAGGCTGTGAGTATGAGGCAGGAACTAAAACGATTGAATGCCGGTTATGCCACTGATCCCTTAGAGGATGAAGAGTTTTGACCAGCATATTAAGAACCACGAAGGGCATTTCGCCCTGAGTCGACCTTCTATCATATACCGCCATAAATTTTTTCTTGTGGCCCTGAAGTGCATCATGAAATCGCCTTATTTATTTTAAATCGAATGAAGACTTTTTTGTGGAATATTTCCTTCTAACATAACCCTTTCTACACCCTTTTCACTCTATATTTCTCTTACATCAAGTACACAAGAAAAAAATGCTCTTAAAATTTTAGGTGCCAGTAATCTTTGTTGCAACGATTAATTGCCGAACTTCCATCATATTTTCAAAATTGTCTTCATCTTTAAGTCATCTTTAGTCTTATCGGTTGTGATCACTATTAATGTCCATAATTACAATTGAAATTACTTTCATTCAAAAGCGGTGATAAATTGTCATCATTGAAATGCAACTGATTCAGGCTTTGTTTTGCCCGAATGATAAATGGGATTGATGGGGCGTGTACGTATGTGTGTGACTCCTGCTTTGAATGACAATGAGTCTCATAAAACCCGTTTTGTTATTATTTTTTACTTTTTAGTTGTCACCTCTTTCGCTACGCCCTGTAGTCGTCAACATAGCCATGAAATTGTCGTCAGGGATGTCCCACGGGTTGGTGCACAGATAGTAAATCTAAGTCATTGTTCGGAGATGTACTCAAAGATACATTTTGAGTGAATCAATACATGGCTTACATGGTGTTTGTATGCAGCATAGTCCGGAATTTGGCTTTGTTACTTGTAGAGATGATTGTTGTCGAAGCGGTGGTACTGAATGAGAAACGAATGAGATATTTACAAAAGGGGTGATAAATGTTGTAATGACCGCAGACTTAAATTACGTTTACACGGTGCAACTCATTGTTCAAATATTTGACTTTGACAAATCGTTTTTATTTAAACGTGACTCGATTAATATCCGATATTATGATAATTATGATGTCGAACCAGAATGTAGTGACGACATTACTTGATACGTAAATTATTTTTTCATTAATCAATTTCGAATGACATTTAACACACTATCATACAAAACACCGTCAACTTCTTGTTGACATTTATAACTGAATCTGTTTCATGTGACAGGAAGTTCACAGAGCCCGACTGTGACAAAACGAAACAAAGACGTTTATTTTGATATGTGTTGTGTATTGTAAACTGGAACCAAAAACAATCCTTCTATAAGTTGATTTCCGGAAAATGCATGTTGTAGTACCGTTTCAAAGAAAAAATCCTTATAGGTATTAAGTATTTTTCCATGGAAAACCCAAAATGCAATGAACGAATTTTAGTACAGCACAGAACATTTCGGTATGAAAAAGTTTTTTGTTCCCATCATGGTAGAGCAGGTTGATTGCATTCAAAAAATACAACTCCGAAGCTAAAGACTTGTAACTTCAAATTTTCTAATACCAATGCATGGTACAATGAATACAAGGTAGGCTAACTTTGAAAAAATTTCAAGTATAGAGGTCTACCTGTTTGGCTTGTAATGTCAGAATCACTATCAAAACACATGGTTTATTTGGCGACAAAAATCGTTTATTTCGCGACAAAAACTGTAGACTTTGTCGATGCATATGTTGCAATAAGCATTTTTAAAACACCCGAATTTGAATATTTTCTGAACAATTTTTTTATTATTGAAAAGAATACGCACACATAAACAAATGAAGTTGACATATTAAGCCAGAAAAATAAAAAAAAATTGAAATCATATGGAAGTTCTGGCCTACCTTGAATTCATTGTACCATGTACCAATGCAAGTGTATTTTATTGTAAGATAAAACCACGAAAACTTAATGGACCTTCACGGATTTTTGACTATATTCACAACAATACTTACACGCAAACATGGACAATAACAGAAGGTAGAATAAAGCACCCTACAGTTTTTTTCTTTAGGTACAACTATTCTGTCAATACATATACACAGTTTACTTACGTGTCTGTATGAATTTTAATAAACAGAAAAAAATTTAAATTAATTTATATTTCATTAAAATTTCATAGTTTCCTTGTAAACGGAAAACAAACTGTACAATTTTGGAATATAACAATAAAGTCTTTTTATCTTGGACTTAATTTTGGGAAATAACCATAACATTCCATTATAAGTATTTTATGAAAATAATTTAATATAAACAAAACCACTTGTTGAATTAATGTCTATTTGACACAATAAGACTCCAGTACAGAGTTGCACTTTTCTGGTTGCTTTGAAGTTGAAAAACCTTTCTTATTGAACCATGCACACAAGTACAAACACTGTATATGTGTTTTGACATACAAGGCTACCATAGAAAAATTTGTATTCAAGTGATTTCTATGCTAACCTCGAGAATTATTGTATTGTTGACATATCTCTTATTTAATGAAATATAAATGAATGAAATATACATTTGTCGCACTCTCGAGATGATTGGTTATGCGAGGTAATTAGTTTTTTCCACTTCATGATTGGAGGCATAAATTTGTTATCTATTTTGAGTTCCAAGTTAATGCAGTTATATGTGAGCGACGGGAAACAGTGGGCTAATAAAGACAATGTACAGCTGCTTCTAGTAGAATCCATTACGAACTAAAAGTACATTATTTTGAATAAATTCGGTGGAAAATGTGGCAAAAAATCGACAAAATATCGAATAACATGCAATTATGTGGGACTATACAGGATGAGATAAAAAAACTGCAACAAAGTCAAAAGCCATAATTTTTACATTTGTTTTTTAAATTTTGTGAAAGCAAAAAATGTCGGAAATGCCATCAAATTTTAGAATAGGTTTAGATTTATTCGAATTTGGCACGAATCATGGTCTTCAGACGGCCAATGTAACCGTTACACGTTGTACGAATGTTGCTCTGAGGTATTTTGACCCATTTCCGGCGGAGCGCTTGCTTGAAGTGATCGACACATTAGTATTTTTTAGTGCCAACCTTGCTTTCCATAATACTCCAGACACAATAGTTCAACGGATTGATATCCGGAGATTTTGGTGGAAATGAAGCGAGGAACCTCATTTTGTAACCGTTCTTGGGTGGCGCGTTCTGAGTGCGATGCTGCTGAGTCCTGTTGGAATGTCCAAGGACTGCGGCAAAAATGTTTGAGTGCCCAAGGCACCCTCCAGAATATTTTCGTGATGATATTAGGCATTTATTCTGATGCTACGGTCGATTAAAACGAGCGGAGGGCGACCATCTGCTGTTTTGGCGTCACACACCATCACCATGGCCGGCGCTTAAGTTCTGGTGGTCAACCAAAGGTGCACATTTTCAGCCGACCTCTTTGGCAAGTAAACAAGATCATTTTGTTGGTTTACAAACTGTTGGACAACGAATGTTTTCTTATCGGAGAAAACCAAATTCGACAGTTCACCACTTTCGGCCAAGCGAAGCAACTCTTTAGCTCTTTTGAGTCTATTTTCTTTCTGTTGCGGTGTAAGTTCTTGCACTTTTTAGAATTTCAATGGCTTTACCCCGAGCTCATTTTTCAATATTTGCGAGTGGAATATTGCGATATGTTTCGCTCAGGAACCTTTTTTCGGCCACTCCGACGCGGGTTTCGATCAAGTAGCTTTTTTTAATTTTCGAACCATTTCTGCTGATGTTGCTGTTTTCTTCCGTCCACTTCCTTGACGTCGGGCTACGCTACCAGTATCACGGTAACGGGCGATGGTACGAGGCACAAAAGATGTATTCACATGTGGTTTTCCAGCCAAATAAAAAGAAATCACACTACACGCTTGAATTCCATCACGAATAACTTTTTTTCTGGAAAATTCTCAACAAAATGCTTCTGTACGCTTGTAGATAATATAATGAGCTGTCACTGGAATAATTTTAACAGCTGTCGGACGAGTGAAATACAAATTTGCTATTTATGGAAGAAAATTTGGGCTAAGATAACATAAATCAGCACAATCGGCTCTCAGATACCTTGGTTCTAAATATTGGGACATTGATTTAAACGAGTAACGAATATATTTACAAATTTACAATGTGTGGAGAAACATTTATTCTAAGCGTTTTCGATAATTGTAGGATTTTCATTTCCATTGGAGGGATTATTGCACTATGTAGGAGGTAGGTTAACGCTTCGATATGGGCCCCATACAACTGTGTCGGCCATTTTTATACCCTCCACCATACATAGTATGGAGGGTATATTAAGTTCGTCATTCCGTTTGTAGCTCATCGAAATAATAATTTTAGACCCAACAAAGTATATATATTCTTGATCAGCGTAAAATTCTAAGACATCTGTCGTAATCACGCTACAGTCAAAACGAATGAAGAAGCGTGTGACAGAAAATTGTCTATGCAGGTTCAGGTCTTCGCATATCTCCGATATAACGGTACCTCCCTATATACGGTATTTTGATGATTATAGCTACAGTATTCACCGTTTATTTTAAGTTTCGAATTTGAATATGGTAATATATGGTCCACGTCGTATAGACCCCAACATAACGGCTATATTCGGTATTTTTAAGATTTTAACAGAATTTTTAACGGACTTTATTTTTTGAAAATTTCCAAAATCTTTCGAAATAATGGAGAGTATACAAAGTTGTGCCCGGCCGAACTTACTGCTTTTTAACGTGTTAAAATTGAAAATGTGAATTTTCTCCCTTGAAATGCACGCAGAACACGGTACAACAACTTCCAAAGTAGAAAGCATAGAAACCACTTGAATACCAATGTTTTTGTCAAGTTAAAAATACTATATTGTATATAGAATATTCTATAACAACGAAGGCTATAACCGGTCGGGCCGGCATCAGTAGATCTAAAACCCTCTTGACATAAGGGGTACCTTAATTTACTTTCATAAAAAATTTAAAACATTTTAAAACACCAAGGATTGTTTTTACATTTTGATGCATTAATTTGCAATAAATAAAAATATGAAACCGGAATCTTGCTGAAAACTACGTTCGATAGAAGAATTTAACATATATTTAATTCTTACTACCTCTTTGGCAACACTGATTGAAAGAGCTCACTCACGTTTCGTGTTTTGTTTCACTGTCAAACATCTTCAGTTTGGAATATGTAACCATGAAGCGTCTTAGAAAGGAACAATGCTTGTAATTATTGAATTTTAATATCGAGAAGTGTGTTCCGTTTAAAAATGTTCATCGCGCGCTTTCTCAATGGGTATGTAAATAAGCAGAATTGTTGACTTTAGATTGAAGCTCAGACTGAATCTTTGCAAAAGCTTCCATTACATCCAGAAAAAGTCACGGTTTGATGCGGTGTATGGGTTAGTGGCATCATTGGACCGTACTTCTACAAAGATGTTCCGAATCGTAATGTGACTGTGAATCGTGTGCCCTACCGTCAGATGATATCCAACAAATAAGAGCTTCACTTGCATGACATGTGCCCCAAACCACACAGCGGTAACAATGGACTTATTAAAAGGCGAGTTCGGGAATGATTGATTGGCCGCCTAGATCCTGGGATCGAACTCCTTTGTGGGGCTATGTTAATATTCATGTCTATGTCGATGATCCCGTTGCATCTGGTGAATCGGAGACAATATTGAAACATTAATATGCCAAAGTTTGACTGGCCTCAGCTTGCGGTCAGCATTTGTTCGAAATAATCTTCAACTGTAAAATTATTGGTCACTTCCAGAAGAGAATGATATCGAAAAAAAAAAAAAAAAAAAAAAAAAAAAAAATGCAAAACTAGTAGATTCTTGCATGTTCTGGAACAGAGCATATATTGACAGTACTATAAATTTAAATGAAAATAAAAATCGTGATAACTGCCATACATAAATATATATTCAATGCCAGCGTAAAATTCAATGTCTACTTAGCAATGGCCGTCTGCTCGTCTGATTTTTTGTCCCCATGTTCAAATCGCGATAGAGCTCGCACAAATAAAGATGGTTTTATATTTATGGTTATCAAAAGCTCTTCCCGGCCGATCTTAAGGTCGTTTTTACTTGCTTTTTCTATAGGGTTGATTCCTCAGGTTGGTAATTTTGTTTCTTGGTATCTAAAATCGAAACTAAACATCCGGGTGCGCTTACGTTTGGAAATGTTACCGTTTCCTTCTAAGCCATGGCCTTCAATAACCTCGAATGTTTGTTATAGAGTTTAAAACGTTTGATCACGAACCGACAATTATGGATAAAAAAGAGAACCGTCAAATGTGTACATTGTTTCAAATGAAAGTTGCGACATTCCCTTATGTATTAAAACAGAGATGTTTGTACGGGGTACTTTTTTTGGTTGGACAAACATTGTAAGCGTACGAGTCAAATTCATCAATCTATTCACTTATTGTTATTCTCACCTGCCCTGTGTTTTCGTGTGTTTACCAAGTACTATTAAATACGTACGAATGAAGGTACGGATGAGATGCCACAAGTGAATAATTAACCAGGATTGAGCGTTTATAGTTGCGACAAAGACCAGCCTTTGTCTGCAAACCTTTGCTTTTGTAACAACTTACACCAGCATTAAAGGGGAGATGAAAACAACATCAAGAAATTAGTTTTGATGGGAAAATTGTATTCAAAGTAATACTATGTGCGTAAATAATTTGTTTATCGCTGTTTGTATTTGAAGATATAGGTATGTACATATGTACGGCAACGCTGAGGCATTTGTAGTGATCGACGGAAGAAGGTGCGACACAAATAACACATTTTCAGTTTATGCCATTGTCACCAATTTGAATCTTTCCTCAATTAACATGCAAAGACAGCAGATATATTTGTTCTTTGATTTTTAATGAATGAAATTCCCATCTAAGCCAAATGAAACTGGTCCCATCTGTTGTAACGGATTTGCTGGTTTAGCTTGCATGCAATTTTCAATATTTACAGTTTATATGTTTTGCTTGTGAGGGAGAAGATCATGCGTTAGTGATTCTATTTGTTTATTTGTTCCAAGATAGGCTAAATTGACTGGAATTTTCATTGAGAGGATGAACAGAAAAATGTTAACTTTTTTTAAAGATATTGCTGTAATGCAAAAGCGAAGAGCCAGATGATTATTCTGGAAATCGAGCAAAGGCGCCTTGGCCAAATTATTTCCAATTATAATGGTTTATATTATATCCTAGATATTCTTTCAATTTGTAAGGTCACTGTTTAGTTAAGTCTACGTGTGTTAAAAATAGGGTTTCAGCTAAGATCACCTATTTGTTTTAGATTTTTTGATCTCTGGACTTGCCAACAATTAATCGAATTGATTTTATGGTCTTTGTTGGGCATTTTGGAGAATATAAAGTCAAAATTATAAATTGGTTAATCGTTGCATACTTTTTGGTTAGAATAAAAATCGATCTACAATCAGCTATGTCGAACCTAAAGCCAATTACAAAGGGTATGCTTCGACTTTTAAGTTCCTAATAAGAAAAGTCTTTAAATACAATATAAAATAAGTGAAAAAGCAGTAAGTTCGACCGGACCGAACTTTGAATACCCTTGCCGAACTTTGAATACCATTTGTAACGAATTTGGAAACATTCAAAAAAAAAAAAATCCGTTAAAAGTTCTGTTAAAATCTTAAAATACCGAATATAGCCGTTATATTGGGGTCTTCACGACGTGGACCTACATAATCATTGTTTATCATAAGCCACTACCATATTCAAATTCGAATCTTAAAATAAACGGTGAATAATGTAGCTAAAATCATAAAAAAAACCGTATATAGGGAGGTACCGTTATATCGGAGCTATACGAAGACGTGGGCCTGCATAGACAACTCTCTGTCACAGGCTGTAGCATCCATTACGAACATCTCTAATACGACATCTCTAACAATTTCGGTGAGTATTGTACCTAAAATGGTCGAAATACCGAACATAGAGAGGTACTGATATATGGGGCCTAGACGAAGATCTGGACCTGCACATACAACTTTCTGTCATAGGCTGTAGTATCCATTTCGAACTTCAAATACCAAATTTGAAACAATTCCGGTGAATATGTCGCTAAAATCATCAAAATACCAAATATCGGGAGGTACCGTAGGGCTATGTGAAAAAGTGGACTTACAGGTCCCATTTACGAACTTAACCTGCTTACTGGCACAATAAACATGTGCGTAATAGCTTTATACCTCAATTCGTTCGAGAGATAGCGTGTATACAATAGCCAGACAGAAGGACATGGCTAAATCGATTTAGAATTTTACGCTAATCAAGAATATATATACTTTGTTAGGTGTGACATGAGTATTTCGATGAGTTGCAAACGGAATGACAAAGTTAATATACCCACACTTTTAGTCTTTAATGCATATTTTTTAAAGCATCATATATCTTACTTATGTAAGCGGCACAATTTTTATAATAAGTGATGACTCCATAGCAACTTCTAAATAAAAATATATAGGGTGAGATAAAAAAAACTGCAATATAGTCAAACGCCATAATTTTCATTATTTTTTAAAAATTTTTTAAATGAAAGCAAAAAATGTCGGAAATAGAATCAAATTTTAGAATAAGTTTAGATTTGTTCGAATTATGGCACGAATTATAGCCTTCAAACGGCAAATGAAACCGTCACACGCTGCCCGAATGTTGCTCTGCGGTATTATGGCCCATTCCCGGCGGAGCGCTTGCTTGATGTGATCAACACATTGGTATTTTTTAGTGCCAACCTTGCTTTCCAAAATACACAACACACAATTGTCCAATGGATTGGTATCCGGAGATTTTGGTGGCCATTGTGCGCTGGAAATGAAGCGATGAACCTGATTTTGTAACCATTCTTGGGTGGCGCGTGCTGAATGCGATGGTGCTGAGTCCTGTTGGAATGTCCAACGTCTGCGGTAAAAATGTTTGCGTGCCCAAGACTTTAATATACCCTCCAGAATATTTTCGCGATAATATTCGGCATTTATTCTGATGCCACGGTCGATTAATACGAGCGGAGAGCGATCATCGGCTGTTATGGCGGCCCACACCATCACCATGGCCGGCGCTTGAGTTCTGGTGGCCAACCGAAGGTACACACTGCTGGACAACGAATGTTTTCTCATCGGAGAAAACCAAATTCGGCAGTTCACCACTTTGGGCCAAGCGAAGCAACTCTTCAGCTCTTGTGAGTCTATTTTCTTTCTGTTGCAGTGTAAGTTCTGGCACTTCTTGCAATTTCAATGGCTTTACCCCGAGCTCATTTTTCAATATTTGCCGAATGGAATATTGCGATATGTTCAGCTCATGAGCCATTTCTCGGCCACGGCGACGCGGGTTTCGATCAAGCTGCTTCTTTACTTTTCGAACCATTTCTACTGATGTTGCTGTTTTCTTCATTCCACTTCCTTGACGTCGGGCTACGCTACCAGTATCACGGTAACGAGCGATGGTACAAGACACAAAAGATTTATTCACATTTAAATGCTGGAGTGTTCTAACGATAGCCACTTGCGGTTTTCCAGACAAATATTAAGAAATCACGCTATCATCCTAAAATTCCATCACTAATATTTTTTTCTGGAAAATTCTCACCAAAATGCTTTTGTACGCTTGGAAAGTATATAATGAGCTGTCACTGGAATAATTTTAACAGCTGTCGGACGAGTGGTTGCAGTTTTTTCATCTCACCCTGTAGATATAAGCCTCACATAGTGTTACCACCTGACATTCGTAATTTATCATGCTTCTGCCACAATTTTCGACTGATGATGACCTATAAATGTCTGTATTTCTGTATATTGGTTGCTTTCAGGCATATCCCCCACATAACAGCTCCTGCAGACTTAAAGCATTTTGAAGCTTTGAGAAGCAATTTCCACATCAGAGGATTCACTGCTTTCAGTCCAAATTTCCAACCGAATGGGCTTAAATTTAGCGATTTGGTTGCGCATAGGCTGGAAACTTTTCATACCACAGTATTAAGTCAACCATTAGACCTAAGGCCAATATAGCTGCGATTGTTTTGGAGCAAAGGCACAGCTACCGTGCTATGGAGGGTATATTAACTTTGTCATTCCGTTTGTAACTCCTCGAAGTACTCATGTCAGACTCAACAAAGTATATATATTCTTGATCAGCGTGAAATTCTAAATCGTTTTAGCTTTGTCCGTCTGTCTGTCTGACTATTGTAAGCACGCTATCTTCCAAACGAATTGAGATATAAGGCTAAAATTTTGCTCACATGTTTATTTTGCCAATAGGCATGTCCACGTTTTCATATAGCCCCCATATAACGGTACCTCCCGATATTCGGTATTTTGATGCTTTTAGCGACATTATTCACCGGAATTTTTTCAAATTTGGTATTTGAAGTTCGAAATGGATACTACAGCCTAAGACAGAAAATTGTCTGTGTAAGTCAACGTTCGCCCTAATATTCGGTATTTTGATGATTTTAGCGTCATTATTCACCGGAGTAGTTTCAAATTACGTGTTTGAAGTTCGTAATGGGAACTACAGTCTTTGACAGAAAATTGTCTATGCTGGTCCAGGTCTTCGTATAGCTTCGATATAACGGTACCTCCCTATATACGGGATTTTGGTGATTTTAGCTACATTATTCACCGTTTATTTTAAGTTTCGAATTTGAATATGGTAATGGCTTAAAACAAACAATGCCTATGTAGGTCCACGTCATATAGACCCCAATATAACGGCTATATTCGGTATTTTTAAGATCTTAACAGAATTTTTAACGGATTTTATTTTTTGAAAATTCGTTGCAAATGGTAGAGGGTATTCAATGTTCATCCCGGTCGAACTTTCTGCTTTTTAAATTGTCCACTTTCAAACCGAGTTAAAAAGAATAAACATTGCAGAGTGTACAATTCATTTGAAAAGTCAAATTGAAAAAATATCATACAATATAAAAAATTAAAACTAATAAAAAATATATCATAAAATGTAACAAAATGATTCATATTTTATTTTTTAGGTTTTTTCATTTTTTTACCAGGGACCATAGTTTGCAGGTACAATAAGATTTGATTTCTAAATTACTTGTACCCTTGTACCCTGGGTCTAAACAAGCAAACAAACAACTAAAGTTCGACCAACAACAACTAAAGTTCGAAACATAACAAAGACCCTATTGATCCGCTGGCCTCCTTACGCACAGTTTAGCTTGTCGTGGTCAATTTGAAAGCACGCAAAATGTTGTTATTCCAAAACTCCAGGCCCATCAGATTTTCCCACCATAAAGAGGGACCTGGACCCCCTCCGAAATGGTTACTTTTCGGAAAATTATTATAAATTTACATGGAAAAGTTAATTTTTTGTTACTTGTTTTCCTTCGGAATAGTTTCGGAATGCATTTCAGGGTACGTCGCTGCTCCCAAACATCGTATGCGATCGTACTGCTTGTAGCATCTCCCTCACATATGCATTATGTACATAAACTAAGCGTTTTTATTAACATTGTTAATTTCCATGGAGAGAAAAATATCTTGGAACCGATATGCAAAGAAGATGCTCATGCAGATTTATTCCTAGACAGACAATGCACCATAGTCGACCAAGTCTTATTAACATTTTGTTGCGTCACTTTCTAAGAATTTTAATTTGCATTTTTAGGTACTCGTTATTAACATTTTAATGTTATTAATAATGCACAACATTTATTCAACCTAGACGGGATTGCCGGTGCAAGAGAAGTTTATTGACAACACTCCTTTTCTTAAAAAAAAGAACAAAGCATAGCCTTCTGTTTGCCACAGCGAAATGGAATTGTATCCATTAATAACGCAGTGGTGCACAAAAAAATTTGGCATTGAGAAATTTTGTATTGATAAAGTAATTACATCAATGATGAAAAGTAATGAAATTGATAAAAATAATAAATATTTTTCATTTTTAAGATTATTTTCAAACCCTAATAATATTTGTGCGGATAAAACTAGAATCCTAAAAATTTCGAATAGATGATAGATATTCACAAGGCTTTTTGTAACATCATAAGTCTACTAAAAGTATTAAATTTGGTACCAATTGGAATTATGAGATGTAAAATTTTGAAATTTGGTATGAGAATCAACAATGGGAGGAGGAGTTTACATTAGGAGGTGGTATACTAAACTTGTTATTACTAAACTTGTTACAGGTGAAATGTTGAAATTCGGTATAGAAAGAGACCGTTTTGCAAATTCGTAGAATTAGTGTACGAAAAGTACTAAATGGTACCAATTTTAACATATATAAAAGGAGAAGAAATTGTGTTTTGAATTTTGGTATGCGGCGGTGAATGTGAAGCATTAACATAAGGACGAGAATCCTATAACATATACGGAAAATAAAAAATGGTACTAAATTTGGTATATAGTGCAGGCAAAGAAATCACTGTAAATGTGTAGCATTTGGATTAAAAGATGAATTTGGAAATCCGTGCTATAATGTGTTCGAAAAGTACTAAACTTATTATAAATATGGGAATAGAGGTGAACTTTTGAATTTTGGGCTGCAAGACTTCGTATGATGAAGACTACGAACTTCAGAAACGACAGAGCAACGTAAATTACCTTACCAATGCACTAGAGAGCGTTTGACAGAAGTAGGTATATCTGAAACCCCAGAGCAACGTGCAAATTGCATTCAAACGTCTGGAGAATAATATTGGAAATGACTATGGTAAAAACGCCAGATCAATAGGAGGAGCGAATATTGGATGTACGAGCATCTGAAATGCCAGAGCAAGAAGACATGTGCTTACGAAGCAGTAGAACTCGTCAAACAATCTCAAGGGCTAACGAAACTATCGAGAATAATATATAAATACCGGCATGCACTGGGTCAACTAGTACAGATATATAAACGTTAGCGCCGTACTCAAAATATATCTACATGACTTCTTTTGTCAATGTCAGACAGCTAAAATATAGATGATCTCAAAGTTTCACCGATATAAAATAATGTAGTTACAGAAAAATAATTACACTAATGCATACTTATTGTGGATATTGCTAATGATTGACAGAATGAGGGCTGTTGTCTTTTATAATCATAATTTATATGTTGCTGTAGAACACTATTGTCTTTATACGAGGGCGTGCGTTTATATAGCATCCCGAGTTTTACACAATTTTTAATCCGCTCTTTCAAAAGCAGAAATGGGGATGTCCCCAATGTGTATAATTTCAAAACGAAATAGGTGATGATTACCAAGCAAATCTGAAATAAAATTAAAATAATAATCAGTAAAGAAAGGACAAATGTCATTGGACACTACCATGCATATGCATGTTTTGTTTTTATGATAAAAATATCTGGTAGTGATATTAAAGTTATCGGAACCGATTTTTACCAAATTTGATGTACTGAATTTTAAGTTCAATTTTCACATTTGTTCAAAATTCACATTTGGTACACAACAAACGTCAAGTCGGGTGAAGATATATATGCTATATCCAATAGGGATCTGAGGACGATGGACTTTGTTAGATTTTTTTCTAAGTTGCATCTGATATTTTATACCAAATATCATTGTTATGGAGTGTATATAACGCCTCTCATTTACTTAAATACGAAATCGGACATACATAAATACATGAGAACTATAGCTATAACCGCTAACCGATTTTCAAAAAATTCTACCTATAATCGTATAATTTAGGTTGCCAATAACGTTTTTGGAGGACATAAATATCAAATGTAATGAAAAATATATATGGGAGCTTTAGTTATATCTGAACCGATGCCCAACAAACTCAATATACTTCCTTCTTGGCTATATTTAGTAGTACAAAGAAAAATGATCAAATTTGGCATATACAGGGCGAGATAAAAAAAAACTGCAACAAAATCAAACGGCATAATTTTTAATTAATTCATTTTTATACCCTTCACCATAGTATGGAGGGTATATTAAGTTTGTCATTCCGCTTGTAATACCTCGAAATATTCATTTTAGACCCCACAAAGTACATATATTCTTGATCGGCATAAAATTCTATGTCGATTTATCAATGTCCGTCCGTCTATCCGTCTCTCCGTCTGTGGAAGTAGGTTGTTGAAATTTTACTCAAATATGTATTATGTCTGCAAGACTTTTGGTATTGAAAATGGGCCATGTAGGTCCACGTTTTCGTATAGCCCCCATATAACGGTACCTCCCGATATGCTGTATTTTGATGATTTTAGCGGTATTATTTTCCGGAATTGTTTAAAAATTAATATTTAAAGTTCGTAATAGATACTACGGCTTAACACAGAAAATGGGACATATAGGTCTAGGTCTTCTTATAGCCCCCATATAACGGTAGCCCCCGATATTCGGTATTTTGATGATTTTAGCGACATTATTTACCGGAACTATTTCAAATTTAGTATTTGAAGTTCGTAATTGATAAGACAGCCTATGATAGAAAATTGTCTGTGCAGGTCCACGTCCTCGTATAGCCCCCATATAACGGCACCTCCCAATATTCCGTATTTTGCTGATTTTAGCGACATTATTTACCGGAATTGTTTCAAATTTGGAATTTAAAGTTCGTAATGGATACTACAGCCTATGACAGAAAATTGTCTGTGTATGTCCATGTCTTCGTATTGCCCCCATATAACGGAACACCCGATATTCGGTATTTTGATGATTATAGCGACATTATTTACCGGAATTACTTCAAATATTGTATTTGAAGTTCGTAATTGATACTACAGCCTATGACAGAAAATTGTCTGTGCAGGTCCACGTTTTATAACCTCCATTGTACCTCCCTCTATTCGGTATTTTGGTGATTTTAGCTACATTATAAACAGATTTTTTTCAAGTTTCGCATTTGAATATTGTTATAGCTTGTGACAAAAGTTGCCTATGCAGGTCCACGTCGTCGTATAGACCCTAATATACGGCTACATTCGGTATTTTTAAGATTTTAACAGAATTTTATTTTTTTTAATTGTTAAATTTGTACCAAATGGTGGAAGGTTGGAGGGTGAAGGGTTCCGACCGGCCGAATTTACAGTTTTTTTACTTGTTTTTTTTTTTTTCTTTAATTTTATTGATGAAAGCGAAAAATGTCGGAAATAGAATCAAATTTTAGAATAAGTTTAGATTTGTTCGAATTGGTCACATTTGGCATTCAAACGGTCAATGAAACCGTCACACGCTGCCCGAATGTTGCTCTGCGGTATTTTGGCCCAATCCCTGCGAAGCGCTTGCTTGAGGTGGTCGGCACCTTGTTAGTTTTTAGTGTAAACCTTGCTATCCAAAATACTTCAAACACAATAGTCCAACGGATTGGTATTCGGAGATTTTAGTGGCCATTGTGCGCTGGAAATGAAGCGAGGAACCTCATTTTGTAACTATTATTGGGTGGCGAGTGCTGAGTGCGGTGGTGCTGAGTGCTGTTGTAATGTCCAAGGTCTGCGTCCAAAAGGCTTGCGTGCCCAAGGCTTTAATACACCCTCCAGAACATTTCGCGATAATATTCTGATGCCACGGTCGATTAATACGAGCGGAGAGCGACCATCGGCTGTTATGGCGGCCCACTTCATCACAATGGCCGGCGCTTGAGTTCTGGTGGCTAGCCGAAGGTGTGCACCTGAGGTTTCAGCTGACCTCTTTGGCAAGTAAACACGATCATTTTGTTTTTTTTTACAAACTGCTGGACAATGAATGTCGGCAGTTCATCACTTTTAATAATACTCTCTCTAAAAATATTACAGTATTTTCTAGCGTTCCTCAGGGTATCCATATAGGTTCACCACTTTTTGTACTTTATATAAATGACCTTCCATCTATTATTCGCTACTCCAAAATATTAATGTTTTGCTGACAATGTTAAACCTTTCTGCACTTTTAATTCTCACAACGAATCACTTAATTTGCAACAGGACTTGTATTCCCTTGCAAATTGGTGTAGTGTCAATGGAATGTAATTTAATTTAAAAAATGTAAAAAAATGTCCTTGTATAGATCTCAGCATATGAACTACAACTGTTTCATAGGTTCTTATCTTGGTGTCATATTAGACAATAAATTACTTTTTAGTTTACATATAGAGTCTTGTGTTAATAAAACTAAGTCGTTACTAGGATTTATAAAACGTTGGTCAAAGGAATTCGATGATCCTTATGTGAATCAGCCTTGTTCGACCTACTTTAGAATATGGCTGCATACTTTGGAGTCCTTTCTATAAAATATATTGGAAAAAGATGCCGACCACCTCAAGCAAGCGCTTCGCAGGGATTGGGCCAAAATACCGCAGAGCAACATTCGGGCAGCGTGTGACGGTTTCATTGACCGTTTGAATGCCAAATGTGACCAATTCGAACAAATCTAAACTTATTCTAAAATTTGATTCTATTTCCGACATTTTTCGCTTTCATCAATAAAATTAAAGAAAAAAAAAAAAACAAGTAAAAAAACTGTAAATTCGGCCGGTCGGAACCCTTCACCCTCCAACCTTCCACTATTTGGTAAAAAATTTAACAATAAAAAAAAAAACAAGTAAGCAAAGGCTACAGTCGAGCGGGGCCGACCGTTGAATACCCTACAACACTATAATAAACGATACGGCGAGATACTCGAATAAATTCCACAAGACATTGTGACAAATAATAAAAGAAAACCATCAGGTTTCGTTCTCTAATTTTCGAATAATAGCAACTTAAACTAATTTGCTCATTTCCAATTTATTGGTAGATGTTGCACGTAAATGGTATTCCTAGATCTGGAACCAATATTTCCCAAAGACCTATAATCTCTCAGAAGTGGCAAAAGGTTAACATTTATTATTGGTTTTTGACTGAAACGCATCTATATGAGATACAGACATTTGACTACATTCTTCAACGAAATCAGCGTTAAAAAAAAATAGTCAGAAGTGCATCTTTCCTGTATTTGTGAATTCTCCGAAAAGTCACTGGAATGGACAATTTCGTATTTTGTCTACAAAAGTTGGCAAACTCCTTTACACATTGAATATTTTTGGATGGCCATCCAAAACTGCTTGGCTTTTGCAATGTCCGGTAACCCCCATTCAAATGTGCGTGAGGATCGGGCGATAATTACGACCTGCTGACAATTTTGCAGTTTTTTGGTCCATTTCAACCCCTAAATATATGGCGATCATCTCCAAAAAGAGTAGGCTTCTATTCTGACCCTCATCTTATCCCCATGCAAAATTTCGTAAGGATCGGGCCATAAATGCGATCTATATATGATATCCTGATATCCTAACTACTTAGTTTTGTTAGCTGTAGAAATATTACCAAATGTTTAATTCAAAATGAAAATATGCCAAAAATATGACAAAATTGAAAAAATATGAGAAAATATTACAAAATCAATATTTTCATCTTTAGAGAGATATTGTTATGCAATTTTTTAGACGTTTTTTCTTTCCTGCCAAGAGGCCATTCTGAATTAATGAGAACTGTCGAAATCAGTTCAGCCGTTCTCGACATATGTGAGATCTTTCAAGCATATCTTCTTTGATAGACATATATATCGCATGTATTTGCTATATATTCGATTTTTTGGATCTTAACATTAATGTAAAGATCAGAAGTAACCTTCTCATGGCTTTGTGATTTCGCCGGGACTTAAAATATTCGCGGTTTAATGAAAAATTTTGAAGTTTTTCAACAAAAAAGATATGGCCTATTTTACCCGCTAAATATTATCCGATGACCACCCAAATTGGTAGGCTTCTTGCCCGCCCTAAACTCTAGCTACATGCGAAATTCCGCGTCGATTGGTCTATAATTGCGACCTGTATAGCTTCTGCAAAATCCGACATTTTTTCAGTATTTGGTCCATTTCAACCCCTAAACATTTGGCGATCATCTCCAAAAGAAATAGGGTTCTATTCTGACCCTAGCCCCACCTCCATTCTAAATTTCGTGAAGATCGGGCCATAATTGCGACCTGTAGAGTGATTACAAAATAACATGGACAGACGGACAGACGGACAGACGGACGGACGGACATACATAGCTAGATCGACTCAGCTCGGCGAGATAGAAAGATCCATATATACTTTCCTATGTGGGAAATCAATATTTCGTGGTGTTACATAATTTTTGGCCCAATCAAACTTATAATACCCCCAACACATAGTGTTGTAGGGTATAATTAAAATCTGTTAAAATCTTAAAAATACCGAATGTAGCCGTATATTAGGGTCTATACGACGACGTGGACCTGCATAGGCAACTTTTGTCACAAGCTATAACAATATTCAAATGCGAAACTTGAAAAAAATCTGTTTATAATGTAGCTAAAATCACCAAAATACCGAATAGAGGGAGGTACAATGGAGGTTATAAAACGTGGACCTGTACAGACAATTTTCTGTCATAGGCTGTAGTATCAATTACGAACTTCAAATACAATATTTGAAATAATTCCGGTAAATAATGTCGCTATAATCATCAAAATACCGAATATCGGGTGTTCCGTTATATGGGGGCAATACGAAGACATGGACATACACAGACAATTTTCTGTCATAGGCTGTAGTATCCATTACGAACTTTAAATTCCAAATTTGAAACAATTCCGGTAAATAATGTCGCTAAAATCAGCAAAATACGGAATATTGGGAGGTGCCGTTATATGGGGGCTATACGAGGACGTGGACCTGCACAGACAATTTTCTATCATAGGCTGTAGTATCAATTACGAACTTCAAATACTAAATTTGAAATAGTTCCGGTAAATAATGTCGCTAAAATCATCAAAATACCGAATATCGGGGGCTACCGTTATATGGGGGCTATAAGAAGACCTAGACCTACATGTCCCATTTTCTGTGTTAAGCCGTAGTATCTATTACGAACTTTAAATATTAATTTTTAAACAATTCCGGAAAATAATACCGCTAAAATCATCAAAATACAGCATATCGGGAGGTACCGTTATATGGGGGCTATACGAAAACGTGGACCTACATGGCCCATTTTCAATACCAAATAATACATATTTGAGTAAAATTTCAACAACCTACTTCCACAGACGGAGAGACGGATAGACGGACGGACATTGATAAATCGACATAGAATTTTATACTGATCAAGAATATATGTACTTTGTGGGGTCTAAAATGTCCCCTCGCGAAATACACGTAATTACATACCACTTACATACCACGGAAAGTGAGGCGCTAGGAACGATCAAAAAAAATACGAATCTTGAAACATTTCCGGTTAATTATATCGCATATGAAGATGTGGACCTGTACGAAGATCTGGAATCTTATGTCACAGGCTCTAGTACCCGTATCGAATTTTCATTGCGAAATTTGAAACAATGTCGTTAAAATCATCTTACAATAATATGGAGAAATGGAAAGAAATATAAGAATTTAAAATGAAGATTGAAACACTTGAGCATGCAAATGATTCTAAATTACTTTAGGTACCATTCAAACATCATAATCATAGTCAAATGTAGAGCAGGGTGTACCACTCAAGCCTCAGACCGTGTGAATAATACTCATTATGTTTAACCAATTACTCGATTATTCTTAACAAATTATACATATTGAATGGCTTACGAAAGGTTAAAAGAAAATAATAACAAGTAAAAAAGCTGTAAGTTCGGCCGGGCCGAACTTTTAATACCCTCCACCATTTGGTACAATTTTGGCAATTTCCACAAAAAAAAAAAAAAAAAAAAAAAAAAAAACAATAATAATATCCGTTAAGAATTCTGTCAAAACCTTAAAAATACCGAATGCTTATACGACGACGTGGACATGCATAGGCAACTTTTTTCATAAGTTATTACAATATTTACATGCGAAACTTGAAGAAAAATCTGTTTATAATGTAGCTAAAATCATCAAAATTCCGAATATGGGGCGTACCGTTATATGGGGGCTATACGCAGACGTGGACCTGCACAGACAATTTTCTAGCATGGGCTGAAATATCCATTACGAACTTCACATGCGAAATTTGAAACAATCCCGGTAAATAGTGTCGCTAAAATCATCAAAATGCCGAATATTGTGGGGTACGGTATATGGGGGCTATATGAAGACGTGGACCTACATGGCCCATTTTCTTTTTTATGCTGCAGTATCTATTACGAACTTCAAATACCAAATTTGGAACAATTCCGCTAAATAATGTCGCTAAAATCATCAAAATACCGAATATCGGGGGGTACCGTTATATGGGGGCTACACGAAGACGTAGACCTGCACAGATAATTTTCTGTCTTACGCTGTAGTATCCCTTAGGAACTTCAAATGCCAAATTTGAAACAATTCCGGTGAATAATGTCGCTAAAATCATCAAAATACCGAATATCGGGAGGTACCATTATATGGGGGCTATATGATAACTTGGACCTACATGGCCCATTTACGAACTTAACCTGCCTACTGGCAAAATATACATCTGTGCAAAATTTTAGCCTTCTATCTCAATTTGTTCGAAAGATAGCGTGATTACAACAGACAGACAGACGGACATGGCTAAATCGTCTTAGAATTTTACGCTGATCAAGAATATATATACTTTGTTGGGTCTGACATGAGTATTTCGAGGAGTTACAAACGGAATGACAAAATTAATATACCCTCCATAGTATGGTGGAGGGTATAAAAATGAAATACGAATAATTAATTATTCGGCAACGCCTCCATAAATAGTTTGCGTGTGATATAAAGCCAAATTCATACATGCACCAACGATTTTGCACTACATAATTTTTAAATCAATTTGAATAGTTGCTAGTTTACATAGACTGTAATAAATCTACACGATTTACAAAATCCATGGTAAGTTAAGTGTGCAAACATGTGTTTAAAATCATGGTATAATTATTAAAGGTAGCAGCAAACACCAGCTGATTTGACTCTTTAGTAATACTCGTGTCAAATTCGATATGACGTTTTTGATCTAATTCCATTTCTTGATAGACAATATAAAATTTCACTGCAAGGTAATGTGAACATTTTCGCGGTTAAGGAACAGCGACGCCACATTAGGTAATATAGTCGTATATTTCATGTATCCTAAAATTGCCAAATGTAGAATAATTTATGCTTATAAGCCGTTTGGTTTCAATTTAGAAAGCATGTTGCTTTTTCAATTTTTGGATTTTCTAGCGATTGCTTGAAGTGTTGAGAGATTTGGACATACAACTAAGATCTATACATTCAGGGGAATAATATGCAAGCATTACAATTAAATATTTTAAGAACCAAGGACATATAACTCTGACACTTGTATTACGTAAAGAAACAAATTCGTACTCGTACGTGGTTGTTGTATAACAACACTTGCTGTTACCTTTATTATTCTACCATTGTTCAACAGCGTTATCTAAAATTCGATGAACTCAGTCAACGTTTTTCACCACACAATTTAATCACATATATTTTTTAGTGCCAACCGTACTTTCCAAAATACTCCAAACACAATAGTCCAATGGATTGGTATCCGGATATTTTGGTGGCCATTGTGCTCTGGAAATGAAGCGAGGAACCTTATTTTGTAAGCATTATTGGGTAGCGCGTGATGAGTGCGATGGTGCTGAGTATTGTTGAAATGTCCAAGATCTGCGGTCAAAATGTTTGCGTGTCCAATGCTTTAATACACCCTCCAGAATATTTTCGCGATAATATTCGGCATTTATTCTGATGCCACGGTCGATTAATACGAGCGGAGAGCGACCAGTCGCTGTTATGGCTGCCCACAACATCACCACGGTTGATTAATACTAGCGGAGAGCGATCATCGGCTGTTATAGCGGCCCGCTTGAGTTCTGGTGGCCAACCGAAGGTGCACATTTTCAGCTGACCTCTTTGGCGAGTAAACACGATCATTTTGTTTGTTTACAAACTGCTAAAAAGCGAATGTTTTCTCATCGGAGAAAACCAAATTCTGCTATTCACCACTTTCGGCCATGCAAAACAACTCTTTAGCTCTTTTGAGTCTATTTTCTTTCTGTTGCAGTGTAAGTTCTTGCACTTTTTGGAATTTCAATAGCTTTACCCCGAGATTATTTTTCAATATTTGCCGAATGGAACATTGCAATATGTTCAACTTACGAGCCATTTTTCCTCCACTGCGATGCGGGTTTCGGTCAAGTCGCTTCTTTACTTTTCCAACCATTTCTGCTGATGCTGTTGTTTTCTTCCGTCCACTTCCTTGACGACGGGCTACGCTACCAGTATCACGGTAACGAGCGATGGTACAAGACACAAAATATTCATTCACATTTAAATGCTGGAGTGCTCTAAAACCACTTTTGGTTTTCCAGCCAAATATCACGTTTGAATTCCATCAAAGTAACTTTTTTTTCTGAAAAATTTTCACCAAAATGCTTTTGTACGCTTGTAAACAATATAATAAGCTGTCACTGAAATAATTTTAACAGCAGTCGGACGAATAGCTTAGAAATGACAGCAGTCTGACGTTGGTTGCAGTTTTTTCATCTCACCCTGTATATAAGAGTTACCCAAATACATCAGGCGTACGAAATTTCAAAGTTGAATAATTTTAAGATTGACAATTGTACAATTTCCTTGTTTATTTTTTTTTTGACAATAGAAATGATTTATACCAAAAAAAATCTGAATGTTTGAAATTGAAAATATATATATATATATACTAGCTGGCCCGGACCGCGTTGCCGGCCCGTAGTTTTAGTCTTTGATGCAAATTTTGTATATCATAATATTTCACAAATCTGGCTCATAAAGGTGAACAAATTTTAATATAAATATTGATCCGACTAAATAGGAATAAATGCCTATGTAAGGAGGGTAAAATAATTTCTGAATAGTCAAAGTTAATTACGCTTTTACGCCTATTACCATAGCTCCTCAAATTACGCTTTAGAGTCTCCAAGAAGTCTATGTCCTTGTTCATAGTAAAATTCAATGACGAATCAACAATGCCCGTGTTGTTGTCCGTCAATCGGTAAAACTCACTGTAGGTCGGTGGCCCTGGGGACTATATGGGGACTGTACCAAAAAATAAGATGGTTCTCTTCTCACAAATGGTTCTCTAAATACAGCAAAATCGATTGGAAAATGTGGTCAAGACCCTCGAAATAGAAAAGCCAAGATGCCAAATAAAGGCGAAATCAGTTGAAAAACGTGGCCAAGACCACGGTCATAGCTGAAATCAGGGATACATTCATATTAGGGTTATACCAAAACGTAGCCCAACCAATATTTTCTTGGGGGTTACAAATTCAATAGAATACAACATTTTCTTTTCTGGCCACACATTAGATGTGAAAGTGGACTTGGGGATACTCCAATGTGGGGACTTTACTTAAATAAATTCCGATGTGGCAATTATCTGTATGATGGTTCCCTACCCCTGGATAGCATAAATACAATTTTTAGCCAAATCATTTGATGAATGTGGTCAGGACCAAAATGGGCCCTACTCTGAAATTTTAAAATTTTATGCGAAGAGGTTCTCTACCCCCTTAGAAACAAAGAAGCCAAGTAAGGGTCAAAATATTAAAAAAGTCGCCAAGACCACAAAAATAGCTTAATTCATACGATGGTTATATAAATATGAAATCGGGCTGTACCCTTATCCGTGAGTTATGATCGATATCATGACCTGCAAAAGCGATTTAAGGTATTTTGAATGTTTGGGAAGAATTTCTGGAAGGATAGAAATCCTTTTCTTACTAAAAGTCCCATTCGCTCTACTATTTTGCACCCTTTAAATTTGGGAGTTTACTGATTGTACTTCCAAAGAATTTTGCATTTTGAGCTCTCATTGGACGGATTATTATCACATGAAAGAAGTAGGTCCACGCTTTTAAATGAGACCCAACAGGCTTTTTTGGTCATTTTTGTTTGTTTAAATGTGTTCGCATATTCCAGCTGAACCACGATGCAGGCCCTGAAGTTGAAAGGTAGATGTCAGTTAACATCCTATTTCGCACTTATTTCATTTTTAGCTTAAAAAATTTATATAGTGAAAAATTACTTTTATTTTGTTCACAAAAAATTCACTGATTTCAATATAATAATACAAATTGAAAAAAATTGACAAAAGAAGAAAAACAAATTGAAAAAATCTTCAACTTGCTCGCTGATTTTTTACAGCAAATGTTTAAAGATCCTTACAAAGTTTGTCAATAGAATGTACTATTATTTTAAAATTTGATTCCATTGAAATTTTTTTTCGATTTTTTCCTGATTTGAGCATTTTTGCAATGAAATCTATTTTTCGTGATTTTTTAGCGATTTTGAAAAAGTAATTACTTTTAACTTTGGTGTGACCGCGTTAAATTATTTCGATATCATCTATTCCGTTTCGCCACCACATAATTTAGTACTACACTTCCATGTAACCCGCCATCAATTTCAGTTCTCAAGAAATCAAGTCAATTAAATAAATTGGTATTAATATTCAAATTCAAAAATATAATAAAAAACACTACAAATGTACATTAGAAAAAAGTAAGTCAAAATGTAAAAAAATCATGCAAAATAAAACATTACTATTGTACATTTCAAAAGTCAAAATGAAAATGTTAATATATCACATTTTTACGCGATTTTTTTGGATATTATCCTTTTCGGAGAGGAGACAATTCAGAATTTGTGTGAATCGTTAAAATCAGTCCAGCGGTTCTTAAGTTATAAGCGTAGTAACTAACACAACTTTCATTTATATATATAGAAGATATATAGATAGATATAGATTAAAAAGTACTGACAACGACAGTTCCTTAGTGCCAAATAAATACTTAGAGGGGGATGGAAAGTCAACAGTATCTCGTGCAATAATTTTCAAACCGATATCTCCTCTATATTGGGAAATATAAGGATTTTAGATAAATCAAAATAGTGGGCGCAAAAGTGGGCGTGGTCTATATTTTTTTTCTTTTAAAACCTAACTCGGGGTATGACGAAAGTTTTTACAAAAAATTATGCAAATTGGTCCAGCCGTTTTCAACTGATTCCGTTACCAACAAACAACAATTGATTTTTATATATATAGATATATATATATATATATATATATATATATATATATATATATATATATATATATATATATATATATATATATATATATATATATATATATATATATATATATATATATATATATATATATATATATATATATTGGTGAATTACACAAAGTATTAATTTTTAAAACGTTATTATTTGGTACATTTTAAGATATGGACCTAACGTATTTGGGTAATAGGTACGTACCATAATATTTGTGTACGCTACGTTGAACTTTAGGTAACGCTTTAAAGTTGGCACTATGTGGTCGATGACATGTTTTTGGGGCAAAAAATTATTTTTTAAAGTTAGTCATTTAAATAAAAATTAAGGAATTGATTTAGTCCAATTATGACAGACTTTAATTAATAACACAACGAACTTTGGAAGTTCTACCACGTCCCTGTGATTTTTTGCCTCTAGAATTATAGCATAGTGGGGAAGTTGAATATTTGCGTACACTACGTCGTATTTAAAGTAACGCTGTATTTTATTTTATTATTTCCATGGTAGAATAATACAGACAACAATAATTTTTTAAAGAAAACTATTACAATTTCAAAAATGTTAATTTTTTTAATTTGGGTTATTTTATTTAAAATTAGAAGATTAGTTCTTAAAACATTTAATTTTAATGGTTTCATTCACCTGAACGTTCATCTGTTAGCTGTAGGTACGTGGTAGGTATTTAAAAACCATAATTTGCTTATCTAATGTGGCGGCATGTCTAAACCTTCCTCATAAAGTAGTCTCCAAACATTTTGGAGAAAGTATTGTTTCAATATGCTACTCTTTTAATTTTTCCCACATGGCATATTTCAGAGCCGAAAAGACTGTCCAAAATCATAGGATTTCATTATATGTGCTCCCACCACAATTGTTTTTGCTCTTAATTATTTACATTATTATCATTAATCTGGCCTTTTGAATATTTAGATGCGGAAAATTTAACCAAATGCGCCAATAAACCTAATTTTATTTGAGGGAATTTGAAGAATTTCAAATCGAGGAAATTGAAGAAGAGGTAAGAAAAATCAATAAAATATTTAATTATAAGTCTTTACTACCCAACAAAACCAAGTTGTTAGATACATATGTGACACATAATATACATATAGGTGAATAAATTTGTTACCTTCGGCATTTAAAAGGGAAACTCATATTTTACATGATTATTGGTATAAATTCCAAAACAGTTGATTGTATAGAAGTCATACTTGAATGAGTCACACTTGGTATAACCAAACCATCGTCAAACACGAAATTATAAAAGGTTTCTTTTGGATAAATGTATATATTATATTATATAAAAAAGAAAATATGTATCTTGTACTAAAGTCTTTCTATTTATATATTTAATTTATTAGTGAAGAGAGAACAGACTTACCAGAACCCCATTTGTTAAATGTCATCTAATTTGGCTATATACCAAAAATCTGGATACATATTAAATGTCAAATTTAATATACCTTCCAGTGTATGTTGAAGGGTAAAAAAATAATTTTGACTTTTGCAGGGGAGGTAGGAAAAGGAGTGGGTCAATATCATTTCGATCCTGATCTAAGTCTGACACAAGTATTTTCATGTGCCAGGTTTGACCTATTACAGGTACTGTCATTATTATCTTTTTGAACATTTTAGTACATCTTTTGTGGGATACATACCAAAAAGAGTGAACCGATATATTTAAAGATGAGCTAAGTTTTGATGTGCAAACTGTCAAGTAAACCGCAGTAATGAAGATCTTTTTTTAACATCTCGACATTTCTGAGGGTTTTATTTGAGTGAGGTGGTATGACTTATATTACATTGTACCCAGATCGTAAGTACATGCCCTGAAGTGGCTTTCTTACCTCGATTCAGATTTTCATGGTGTACAAAAGTTTATGTTTTGCAACTGATCAGTTTTTATACCCTACAACACTATGTGTTGGGGGTATTATAAGTTTGATTGGGCCAAAAATTATGTAACACCACGAAATATTGATTTCCCACATAGGAAAGTATATATGGATCTTTCTATCTCGCCGAGCTGAGTCGATCTAGCTATGTATGTCCGTCCGTCCGTCTGTCCGTCTGTCCGTCTGTCCATGTTATTTTGTAATCACTCTACAGGTCGCAATTATGGCCCGATCTTCACGAAATTTAGAATGGAGGTGGGGCTAGGGTCAGAATAGAACCCTATTTCTTTTGGAGATGATCGCCAAATGTTTAGGGGTTGAAATGGACCAAATACTGAAAAAATGTCGGATTTTGCAGAAGCTATACAGGTCGCAATTATAGACCAATCGACGCGGAATTTCGCATGTAGCTAGAGTTTAGGGCGGGCAAGAAGCCTACCAATTTGGGTGGTCATCGGATAATATTTAGCGGGTAAAATAGGCCATATCTTTTTTGTTGAAAAACTTCAAAATTTTTCATTAAACCGCGAATATTTTAAGTCCCGGCGAAATCACAAAGCCATGAGAAGGTTACTTCTGATCTTTACATTAATGTTAAGATCCAAAAAATCGAATATATAGCAAATACATGCGATATATATGTCTATCAAAGAAGATATGCTTGAAAGATCTCACATATGTCGAGAACGGCTGAACTGATTTCGACAGTTCTCATTAATTCAGAATGGCCTCTTGGCAGGAAAGAAAAAACGTCTAAAAAATTGCATAACAATATCTCTCTAAAGATGAAAATATTGATTTTGTAATATTTTCTCATATTTTTTCAATTTTGTCATATTTTTGGCATATTTTCATTTTGAATTAAACATTTGGTAATATTTCTACAGCTAACAAAACTAAGTAGTTAGGATATCAGGATATCATATATAGATCGCATTTATGGCCCGATCCTTACGAAATTTTGCATGGGGATAAGATGAGGGTCAGAATAGAAGCCTACTCTTTTTGGAGATGATCGCCATATATTTAGGGGTTGAAATGGACCAAAAAACTGCAAAATTGTCAGCAGGTCGTAATTATCGCCCGATCCTCACGCACATTTGAATGGGGGTTACCGGACATTGCAAAAGCCAAGCAGTTTTGGATGGCCATCCAAAAATATTCAATGTGTAAAGGAGTTTGCCAACTTTTGTAGACAAAATACGAAATTGTCCATTCCAGTGACTTTTCGGAGAATTCACAAATACAGGAAAGATGCACTTCTGACTATTTTTTTTTTAACGCTGATTTCGTTGAAGAATGTAGTCAAATGTCTGTATCTCATATAGATGCGTTTCAGTCAAAAACCAATAATAAATGTTAACCTTTTGCCACTTCTGAGAGATTATAGGTCTTTGGGAAATATTGGTTCCAGATCTAGGAATACCATTTACGTGCAACATCTACCAATAAATTGGAAATGAGCAAATTAGTTTAAGTTGCTATTATTCGAAAATTAGAGAACGAAACCTGATGGTTTTCTTTTATTATTTGTCACAATGTCTTGTGGAATTTATTCGAGTATCTCGCCGTATCGTTTATTATAGTGTTGTAGGGTATTCAACGGTCGGCCCCGCTCGACTGTAGCCTTTGCTTACTTGTTTTTTTACTTCTTTAGTAAACTATTAGCAGGTGATAGAATATCGTAAAGGTCCTATGAAATCATTCAAACTGTTATTCAAATCAAATGAGATGGATATACCTGAACATAAATCAAATGCGCATAAAACGCCAAAGAAAAGAAGAGTAATATCATAAAGTTGGGTTTCAACCGGCTTTAATGTTTCGCCATAAATCCTAGCCTACGAAAGTCTCGGAATTAAAGAAGTGGTAAAGTCGATAACCCCAACGAACCCACTTAATTTCATTTTTTTCGAGTCTAATTTTTTATTCTCGAATAAACGGATTTTATTTTAAGTAAAATTTCTTTTTGCAATGTTAAAAATTTCGCGAGATTTATTTAATATTATGCGAATGTTATGGTACTTCTAAATTTGAGTAAAGTTTTTTAAGTTCCTTCCAAATGGTGGAGGGTATTAAAAGTTCGACCCGGCCGAAGTTAGGAGCTATTTTACTTGTAGTTTTTGTATGAATTCAACATTTTATATACGAATATTTTGTGGCTTTTAAATAAAAATATAACAAATTCAAGAATTAAATTTTTTGAATTATTATTAACATATACAATTTTGTATTTTTTTAAATCGAACTGCATTTATCTTGCTAGTAGAGGGATTCGAAGTAACAATACATCTGGACCTACATACTTCCCCGTAATAATCGTAGCCTCAATTCATTTCTTGTGTAGTTTTTTTACTATTAGCCTAATACCATTGCAAAACCGTAGTGGGTCTATGTTTCTAATGAAATTACATCCAAATTCAAAATGATTTCATTATAATTTGACAACAAATATATGTTGGACAAAATCCGCCACACATGCCATAATTGCTTGACATTTGACATACATAGCGTGTTTGGTGCATCAAATACATAAAATGTTTGGTGCAAAAATACCTGAAATCGGCCGAAAATAAATATGAGATCTATATATAACCTCAACCGATTTCAATATAATTTTGCAAATTCATTTTTGTACTAAATTCCGTAACACATTATAAATTTCATTGCAGTTGGGGATACATATCGCGTTTGGTTCATCGAATACATGGAATCGGCCAAATCTAAACCGATTTCAATATAATTTGGTAAATTTATTTAATACCAAACTCCGTAACCCGTTCCAATGTTGCAGACGGTATCTATAATAGATCAATAGATATGTGCATACAAACTCTAAACTTTTTGGAGGCACCTCCGACTCCGATGCTATATCTTCAGTTTCAAGAAAAATTTCAAAAATTGTTACTTTCAGGCGATGTTATAATATATCTGAAATGTTCAGGAAAATCTCTTCAGCGGCTTTTGAGTTTAGAAATTATAGACAAATAATCAAACGTACAAACATTTTCCTCTTTTATAGATAGTGCATTTGAGTAAACTGAATCGTTGCTTTGGAACTTTAAGGACCGTTGCTATAAGATCCCCTGAAATAAAACTTATTTAGCATAATTGGCATATAAACTTGCCCTGTAACATATTATTTCGCTGAGAGGTGATGAACGCTCATAAAAGTAATCAAGTAGAGTATTTGTAAAAAAAACATTACTGATATCAGATATATTTTTGAAGCAACTCTGTTAAATTAATTGTCAGCATTTTATCTTAAGTAGATATCTGCGTTTTTTCGGTTATTTGGTCGGCTATGTTTTTATAGGACTATAAAATCTGCACTCAAGGGAGTACACATTCTATTCTGCCAGAGTTGAATGCCCCGACTTTGGCATGGGAAGGGGATCTGAGGTGGCACAACATTTGGTATGTGCCAGAAGAAGGGAAGAATTATTATTTTATTATTTCAAAAAGACGTTTTGTAGTAGCCTATATGTTTATGGTCAAACCGTGGAAAACTTTCCTCATCAGAGTAGTAAGAAAGTCAATACTTTACTCTTGACATACACTATTACCGCCTTAATCATTTCGAGTACTGCAGACTGAAAGAAGAAGTTAGAAAATAATGTTCGACTTCTAGACCAACAGCAACAAGAACAGAGCTAACCATCAACACACAACCATTTGCCTATGTTGGAATAGACACATTGGATCCTTATTCAAAACAACAATTGCACAGATCTTAATCAGAGTGGGGTTTGCGACTGCCAAAGGGTAACAAATAATAATAATTGCAATGAGGAATGTGCAATATAAACCATATTAATTTGCCACATTAATGCGACAAGTAAAACATGATGATCAACATTTGTACGACAACAACATGGCACAATAGGTCTGTCTGGTTACTTTTCCTGTAAGAATTTTCCAGCGACTTTCTTGCAGCTCTGCTCTAAAACGTGTGCTGGCACAAATGTCCATAATTATTAATGAAACAATTTATTTAAATAAATACGTAATAGTCCTGATTTTATGATGATTACATATTGATGTTGGACTGGTGAGTGAGCTAGGTGTTTTGAACAGGGCTATTTATACTCATATAGTATGATAGCTTTATACTTTTTTGTAAGAAAACTGAAAAAAGTTAACAGATAGCATCTCAGTAAAAATTTGAAATCAATCAGCTTATTTGTCACAACAAAATAATTTGTCAGCCGTAAAAACAAACAATACAGATTTTCTCGTTTTGATACTTAATTTCTAAACAGCCTTGAAACATGTGATTTTTAAAATAAAATGTTTCCATTGGATAATCAAAACCAGTAAGGAAAGATCAAAAGTCGGGCGGGGCCGACTATATGATACCCTACACCACTATGCATATTTAGTAGAGCTCTCGTAAAAAGGTTTATACAGGGCATTTCAGAGCTCTATGAGATATTTGGTACAAAATCAAAATATATCTAATTCTATCGTGCATTTTACGAACTATAGCTATCTCTGAACCGGGTTTCTCCAAATTTTACGTATTAGCTTCTAGACTGAATTCGGTCTTATGTACGAAAATTCAGGTGATTTGGGCTGATATTGACCATTTAGTGCACATTTAACCCTAAATCGGATGAAGATATATATGGGAGCTATATCCAAATCTGAACCGATTTCGATAAAATTTAAAACAGCTATTCCAGTGCTCCATCTAATACCTGGTAGCAAATACCACGGTTGTGGAGTGAATATTACGAATGTATGGGACTAAAACACTAAATCGGATGAAACATATATATGGTTGCTATATCTATATCTGAACCGATTTTCACTAAATTTGATATACTTGCTTCTAGGCTGAATTTGGTCCGATGTACTAAAATTCAGTCCATTTGGACTTATATCGGCCATTTGGTGCACAATTAACCCGAAATCGGATGAAGATATATATGGGAGCTATATCCAAATCTGAACCGATTTCGATAAAATTACAAACAACTATTTCTGGGCTGTATCTTATGTCTGGTACCAAATATCATTCTTGTGGAGTGCATATTACGAATGTGAGAGGCTTAAACACCAAATCGGATAAAACATATATATGGGAGCTATAGCTGTTTTTGAACCGAAATTTGTTGTATTTGCTTTAAGGCTAATCTCGGTCACATGTGCCAAAATTCGGGCCATTTGGGCTGATATTGGCCATTTGGTGGTCAATTAACCCGAAATCGGATGAAGATATATATGGGAGCTATATCCAAATCTGAACCGATTTCGATAAAATTTAAAACAGCTATTCCAGTGCTCCATCTAATACCTGGTACCAAATATCACGGTTGTGGAGTGCATAGTAGGAATGTGAGGGACTTAAAGATCAAATCGGATGAAAGATATATATGGGTGCTATAGCTATATCTGAACCGATTTTCTCCAAATTTGATATACTTGCTTCTAGGCCGAACTCGGTTGGGTGTGCCAAAATTCAGGTAATTTGGACTGATATTGGACATTTGGTGCTCATTTAACCCGAAATCGGATGAAGATATATATGGGAGCTATATCTAAATTTGATCCGATTCTCGCCAATTTCAATAGGGTTCGTCCTTGGGCCAAAAAAATATTGTTTGGAAAATTTCATCTCAATTGGATAATAAATGCGACCTGCATTTTGTTCACAAGAATACATGGACAGACGGACGGACAGACGGACAGACGGACAGACGGACGGACATGCATAAATCGACTCAGAAAGTGATTCTATGAAGGTTCTCAAAAGTAACTATGGGTCTATCTCGTTTCCTTCTCCATGTTACAAACAAATGCACATTAGACATAATACCCTTACCACTATGTGGTGTAGGGTATAAACAGCTAATTGCCGTAGGAAGGAGAAGAGTTGCAAGTGATTACAGATTTGTCGGGCAAGAATTTGTGAGAAAACTTTAAAAAAAAACACTCTCTCGAATCGCTTAATTTTGCAGGACGTTTTTGTTAACCGACGACATTCAGAAACAATTTGCAAACTTGCTACAACCTATTGGCTAGGCAAACAGGCCTATTATTAGGAATGAATGTAGCAAACAGCTTTTCCCCAAACATGGGACGGCTTCCTTCGCCACACCACGAACGAGGCAAATGAAGTTTCTATGAAACCAAACAAGAAAAGAAAAAAACACGAATTGAATCGCACTTTCTGTCGATCGATCGACCGATTTAACGACGTGACACCAACGAACACGACACTAACGGAGTTTGTCGTCAAGTCATACCAGTCGGCCGGACGATATTGTTGCTGTTTTTGCCACAACGCAAGAACGGAATCCATGTCACATGCTGGGCGTTGTGCGACGTTTACAAATTAAACGCTCTTTCGTGTCATGCGCCACATCAAAACCAAAACGTGCTTATTGTTCGAATTTATTAAATCATTGGGAGATGATGTTCATGGCCCATGATACTAAACTGTGGTGTATCCGAGTCAATTGGATGCCCGTGTGGGTGAGTTATTCCCAGTGATTTTCTATTAAACAACATTAATTCATTTATTGTAAATGGCATCGAACTTGATCGCACTACTTCCAGTTGGAACTACGAAGAATCTCCTTTCCTTCCAGCTGCATATGGTTTCTGCAACCAGGTCTGGGAGAGTTCAATTTAGCATTGTTACTATATCGTGGCAAGAGATTTGAAACATATATATTAAAGAGTAGTGAAATAACTGACTGACTGAGTGAGAATTAAAGTCCAGACGATAAGGCAGAATCTAAAGTCTTGCAATTGTGGACGAGGGTCAGTCTTGGTGCGCACAGTGTCACGACCGTGGCCAAAAATAGTCAAAACCAAGTGCCTTAAGAGAGTAAAGTCATTTGAAATAAGCATTTCCAATCTCTGTATTTTTCTGTAATTTACATTGACAAATTTCAAATGAATAATTTTGAAAAAAAAAAGTTTTAAACATATGATTGCAAGATTTTACCTACTTAATTCTATCATGTTTATTACTGGGAATCTGAATGTTGGTATTGACACGTCAATTAATGTGAAGTAAATCATGCTAACTATGAACCTTTTTGGAAACTTAAGAGCAGTTATAATATGGAATCAGAGGGAACTAAATATGGGATGTATATCCAATTCTGAATCGATTTCCACCAATTTTGACGGAAGTATTTGTACCTCTCTTAAAAAATAACATTGCTATAGAGTTCATAATATGACTTTAAGATGGGTTATATTAAAAAAATATATCGGAACAATAAATAGTTGAGAACCGAGTTTCTAAAAATGTCCAGGAAAAATTCAGTTGAATGTGCAAAAATTCATCGAATTTGGGCTGATGCATCGAATTTAGTGCATAATAACCGTCAAGTCGGATGAAGATATATATATAGAAGCTATAGCTATATCTTAACCAATTTTCAACAACTTTGAAGTATTTTCTCCTAGACTGAATTCGGTCACCAAAAATAGGTTATTGTACTAAAATTCAATATTTTTGGCCACCCTTTATATTCCCTCGCGACATGGTGGTGCGTAGGCGTGTGATAAGACTGGGTTTTTGGAAATTCGTACTAAAGGTACTGAAAACTGAATACTTTTTATTGGACAAACGGAATGAGCTGGAATTCTGAAATTTTAAGTTAGAGTCACTGGTTGAGTGCAGGATGGTTGTACCAAAGGGTTTTTGAAATTCAAACTTAAAGGTTGCGGAATGTTATAAAATGGTACCATTTGATATTATGTGAACGGATTGGTATTTGGTATGACAATCAAAGTTAAAAAAAAAATACCTTTAAACATGAAGGTGGTTTTGGAAATGTGTACACCTAAGTCTGTTTTTACACGGTAGATTGGTTCCAGAAGAAGCCGTGTAAAAAAAAACCGTGTATAAAAGACATTGGTCTTATACAAAAATGGGTGATTTGTTCCTAATCTCTAAAACCAATTAAAATTAGTGAAAAACAAGAATTTTTAAGAACAAGAATTCATGAAATCACCGATTGCTTAATTGCAATTTCATTTTTCTTTATAGTTCTTATTGTGGCTTCATTTAAAGCGAATGTTTTACCAAGAGCAGTTCTTCTCCATTTCGAAGGCGATCTAAAATTTTATTCTTGGTTTCCAAAGAAATTGCCTTCTCTTTTAGTTTTTTATCTGACATTTCCTTTTAGGGATACATAAAATATTTAACAAAATTAAAAAACACAAATAACTGAATAAATACAAAATATTTTTTGGCTTACCTTTTATCTTAATGCGTTAAAATTAAATTTAAATTTAAAAATTGGAGTACATAACATTTCAAATCGTGCTAAATGGAATAAAATCGTGTAAAAAAATTAAAAATATTCAATTTTCAAACCGTGTTATATCAAAACCGTGTACAAAAAGACCGTGTAAAAACAGACTTAGGTGTACTATAATTTTTTGAAAAGTACTAAATAATACAAATTTTGCATCACGGTTGGTGCCTAGGTTGGATAGCTGTGGATTGTTTTGGATATACGTACTAAATTTGATATTGGGTGAAGGGATAGAGTTGAAATTCTGAAATTTGATATTGAGGTCACTGTTGGTTTGTAGGTTTACATATAGAGACGTTGAAATAGTTTTGGAGAGAAAAATTGAATGTGAGTCCTTTGTGCAATTGTTCTACTAATATCCTCCTCGGTAAACTTTTTTCCGAAGACGGTAAAACTGGAATAATGTATAAAATCTTGAAAGTCTGAATATTCAGTACGGTGTGTGAAGTTTTTATTGATTTTGTCAAACTGGACAACTTGTGTTAAGTTCTTAAGTTGAATATTTTCTACCATAATGTGGTCAGGGTATTATGTCTTATTATGTCTGCATTTGTTTGTAACATAGAAAAGGAAACGATATAGACGTCCCTTTTGATGATCTGCACAGAATCACATTCTGAGTGGATTTATGCATGTCCGTCCATGCATTTTTCAAAACAAAGGTCGCATTTAATGTCTAATAGAAATGAAATTTTCCACAAATCATTTGTTTGGCCCAAGGAAGAAATTAGGTATATACCGCTTCGAACTCAAAGGACTACTGTATTTTTTAGGGTTGAGGGACGTGTGCGTAGAAATGCATCCTATTGGTCCTCGTTATCATAAATATGGTAATTGTATGTACATATTTAGAATAATTTGACCTTGGTGAAAAAGCGTGGGAAAAAATCATAAATGTTTTTTGGGTGGACGAAGGAAGTTTTGATTATGATATAAAATGGGGTAAGAAAATTTTATCTGAAAAAAAAAAAATACGTGAGAAAATGTTATATGTTTGATTTCTTACGAACCAAACGATTTGTTGATTTTTACCCAATATGAGAATTTTGTAAAAATGTAGAATAAACAAAATCAATTGTTGCATATTTAAAAGTACATTTGACATTATGTATAACACTCGACTACACAGTTGCATTTTTCCTAGTTTCTTGAAGTTGAGCATCTCTTCTGGTTGAGCCATTCGTAAGTTGAATATAAGGGGTTTTAGAACTGCAGGTGAATTCATTGCGACTCGTCGTCTTAGAACGAAGTACTCCACTTTCAAACACTACCATATTCATTTCAATATTTCGTCGGCGCAAGAAAATTGGTCCTCATGTGGGGTAACCCAGATATTACAATATTGTAACGTTTAAGATAATTATCAATATTTTGTAAAAATTTTCGGTCAAAATTAACCAAATTGAAGAAAAATTTTCAGTTAAGCTTATATTCTTTCCAAACCGATAACACTTCACTGTACAGGTAACTGAAATAATGACCTCCTAAAATTAATTTAATTTTACAAATTTCACTTTTGCTTTTATTTAGTTATTTCTCCGAGATTTGTTCAAGTTTGTGGTATTAAAGTGAGATGTTTTCGTTTCCTAGAGAATCTAAAAGCCTCATCCAGGACCAAAAATGTGTCTCATAGAATTGAAAAAATCAAATTAAGATTATTATACCCCCCTTACAAGGTTATAGAAAGTTGCGTACAATTATAGGTACTTTTATGTTAACTGATTTTACTACAATTTAAGTATTCCGAGTAGTGTAAATTCTACACCACTACTCGAGAAACCTTAATTGGAGCCACATCATTTAGCTTCAAAATTCCTAAAATTGTACGGATTTTCTAAAATGGTATACTAAATACGCGCTACGTATATACTTTATTTTTATTAACTAACCAATATAACAAATACCAGAGGATTCAAATCTTCGGAATAATATCATGTTGCATTATTTGCACATAAAAAAGTCCCCAAAAAATCCATGTGCCATAAAAGCTATTCGGGGTCAGAGGTTATCGTTTCGATTTTTTTTTTTTTTTTTTTTTTTTTGGATTTTTGGAAAACGAAAATTGTTCCACAAAATTTGAGGGCCATTAACAGCATAGTATATACATATATATGTATTAACATATATGGGTACTATGCGAAGATATGAGGACTATGCCAAACTTTTAATCTACATGGACAGTTCTATGCAAGAATATTTCCTACATACTGGGAACACAAAAATCCAATTTACAGCAATTTCGGGTACAAATTGTATCTAAAACAACAAAAGTCCTTGAAACAGTCGGTATAGTCATGACCTATGTCAAATACAAACAATCCTGCGAAACTAAAATACATCAATTTTAAATTTTATGAACCTACTTCATACAGATGGACAGAGAGATCATCTGTTTTTCCACTTATAATCAGATCCCGACTCCGGATTCGACACCGAAAATAATATTATATTAATTTTTTTTTTATAATTTTATAATAAATGTTTGTACGTTTGATTGTTGATTTATTGTTTGTAAACAGATATTCTTGCTTCTTCCACCTTCTATAATACCTTTAACACCTGTAGATTGAAAAATGGTGGCTTATTTGCAATAAAACTAGGTCCAATAAAAAACTTTTTTCTCATTGCCACGTAACAAATTGAAGTTAGTGAACGTCAGATTTGACATAGGCAAAAATAAACAAAGAATTATATACGATTAGTTATTGCTGTAGATGTAAGACTGTAAACACCTCTGTATGTTCCAACCACTGTATGAATTGTTCTTACCACAAATCATTAGATTACGAGTTCAATACCAGCATTTTTACTACTTTATCCTTGACTTTAGTTTGCAAAGAAAACTACGACATACTTTTGTAAAAACAATGCGATAGCAAGTTGATTCCAAAGTTGCTACGATTTCCCAAAAGTGGTTAGGTGACTCATTACTTGGTAATCGAAGTGTAAAACCCTTAATGTTTTTAACCCTGGATGATATAAGAAACCGTGGGACTATACTTCTGCCAAAAAAAGATGTTTACCGATATACGTCATTTTCAATACCGGCCATGCCAAAAATTACAGATCTACGTCAAATAATGTGGGCTGTATCGTACTTTCAACAGGCATCATTAAATCGATTTGGAATTTAATGCTGATCATGCCTTTTGGGGTTTTCAACGAATATTTAAAAAAAAAACCCTTTCCATGGTGAAGGGTATAATAATAAGCTAATTTAACAATAATTCATAAGCAATAACAGAATCGTTAATCTTTAAATGTCATGAATATCAGTGATAGTCGTGTCACGTGTTCGTGTGGTTGCTCAACTTATTGAGATAGTTTTTTCTACGTACATATTCTTTTTTCCTCCATTTTTTATCTTATAAAAGAAACAAGAACATTTTCTCTTTTTAATGTTTTGTTTTTATACCCTCCTGTCCGTCCGTCTGTTGCAATCACGCTACAGTCAAAACTAATTAAGATAGAAAGCTAAATTTTTGCACAGATGTGTCTTTTGTCTGCAGGCAGGCCAAGTTCGAAGATGAGCTATATCGGTCCACGATATCGTATAGCCCCCATATAACCTTACCCCCCGATCTTCGGTATTTTAATGATTTTAGCCACATTTTTCAATTGCACTGTCTGAAATTCTACACAAGAAGTTCTTTATGAACACTTTGCCCTCTGAAAAAGAATTGTCTATGTGGGTCCCCCATATAACGGCACCTCCCGATATTCAGTATTTGTATTTTAGCCACATTTTTCAGCAGAATTGTCTGAAAATTCACAAAAAGAGTTCCTTGTGAGTACTTTATCCCCTGGAAGAGAATTTTCTATATTCATCATATAGCCCCCATGTTTGGCATTTTGATGATTTCAGTCAAATTTTTCGATGGAATTGTCTTAAAATTCACGGAAAGATTTCCTTGTGAGTACATTACCCTCTGGAAGAGAATTATTTATATAGGTCCACGATATCATATATCCCTTATATATCGGTTCCTCCCGATATTCAGTATTTTGATGATTTTTGCGACGTTATTCACCGGAATTATTACAAATTTCGTATATAAAGTTCGTTACTACAGCCTATGAAAAGAAATATAATGGTTTGGATTTGAGCCTTATTTTTCGACGGATTTTTTGAAAATTTCTTCCAATAAAAAGTTCGGCCCGGCTGCTTTTTTACTTGTTCTGCTTGTCAGTAAGCGATGTCAGTAAGCGATCAATTTGAAACTTAAGATACAGTCTAGACAAGATTTAAAATAAGTTTTTCATATAAGTCGTTTTTTTTTGACATATAAGTCGTTTCAATGCAGATGTATACGTACTTGCACCAGAAATTGTTTACAACAAAAACTGTGTTGATATATTGAACGTCAAAATTATTCCACTTGAATTTTAAAAAGATATGTGTCTAAAATGCTTTTTCAACTAAGTGTCGTTTACAACCCATTATTAAATACCTACGGTTTTTCAAATGTAGATGTTTGTACCTATACAATTTTAATTTATAATTTTTGTTTTGAATTAGAAAAAAAAACTTATTTTGACACATTATGGTATTTTGACAACCTTAATACATCTGCCTTGAGTCATATCACCCGACACCCTTTTACTATGTGAGCAAATGTGCATACGCACGTCGGCACTCGCGAGATTGAAAGTCGAATAAGATCGCTCCAAATACGCTAAGCATTGTTTGTATGTAAGTGCAGTGTTTTGCGAATAATTAAATTTTTGCGTCGTTGTCTGTTCTCTTGTTTGCCTTTCCACTTGCTTACGGCGACACAATAAATATTTTAATATTTTGACAAATTGTATGAATATATATTTCGTTGTTGTGTTGTTGGCATTAATCGAACAGCCCCGTTCGTTCCGCACAAAAACTATGCCGTTGTGTGAACATAAACGATCGAAACCCAAATGAAATACGAAATAAAACAAGAAGATACCACTAGCGAACCAGTTGTTGGAACTAGCTGAATTGAAACTGATTTTGTCAATACGAAAAACAAATATCACTGCACATACCAATACATCGTCAAAAGAATGACTGTGTCGTGGATATGAAACATACTGAGTAATGAACTGTAGAGAGTGCACCCAAACAAACATTGTTGTTGTTTGTATTTCCAAGATTTTGTTGCGAACAAGCAAGCAATATTTGCCGTTTGTTTGTCAGGCGTGCGTGCAACATTTTCTTTTACTTATTGAACGCGAAACAGGTTATGTATCTATGTTCCGTTCGGAACAAATTTGTATTAAACTGTTTCCTTTTCAGAGTATTCCTTCGATTCCAATCCCATTCGTTTTATATCACAGTGTTTTGGTTCACTGTACCTCATTCGTCAAATTAAGTTTGCTACGAAAATGAACAATAACGAACGTTTATATTGATATTTTTCAAGTGAAGAAAAAGGGGTACATCCTGTCCACAGTAGAACATTATGAGGCAGGAACACAATTATCTAAATACAACTTAACAACAACCACATAGAAACATGTTATTGTAGGTCCAAAATGTAAACAAAATAAAAAATCGATAAATTTGTTAAATTTCAAAAACCAACATTTTTAAATTAAATATAATCAATGAATATTAAATTTTTTTATATAAATGCTTTCAAATTTGACGTATTTTATATTTGTAAGCTTACTTGCAAGGCTTCGCAGAATTGCTAGCAAATCATGGTAAAAGGATTATCCATTTAAAACTGAATCAACAATACACATACATGAGATGAAAAAAAAAACTGCAGACTACTGTCATTTCTAAGCCGCTCGTCCGACAGCTGTTAAAATTATTCCAGCGACAGCTCATTATATTGTTTACAAGCGTACAAAAACATTTTGTTGAGAACTTTCCAGAAAAAAGTTGTTCATGATGGAATTCAAGCATAATAGTATGATTTCTTGGCAAGTGGCTAACGTTAGAGCACTTCAGCATTTAAATGTGAATAAATCTTTTGTGTCTCGTACCATCGCTCGTTACCGTGATACTGGTAGCGTAGCCCGATGTCAAGGAAGTGGACGGAAGAAAACAGCAACATCAGCAGAAATTGTTAGAAAAGTAAACAAGCGACTTGATCGAAACCCGTGTCGCAGTGGCCGAAAAATATCTCGTGAGCTGAACTTATCGCAATATTCCATTCGGCAAATATTGAAAAATGAGCTCGGGGTAAAGCCATTGAAATTCCAAAAAGTGCAAGAACTTAGACCACAACAGAGAGAAAATAGATACAAAAGATCTAAAGAGTTGCTTCGCTTGGCCGAAAGTGGTGAACTGCCGAATTTGGTTTTCTCTGATGGGAAAACATTCGTTGTCTAGCAGTTTGTAAACAAACAAAATGATCGTGTTTACTCGCCAAAGAGGTCAACTGAAAGTGTGCAGCTTCGGTTGGCCACCAGAACTCAAGCGCCGGCCATCGTGCCGAATGTCGAAAATTATTGCGAAAATATTCTAGAGGATGTATTAAAGCCTTGGGTACGCAAATATTTTGGTCGCAAACCTTAGACATTCCAACAGGACTCAGTACCATCGCACTCAGCACGTGCCACCCAAGAATGCTTACAAAATGAGGTTCCTCGCTTCATTTTTAGCGCACAATGGCCAGAAAAATCTCCGGATACCAATCCGTTGGACCCTGTCCCTCTGTGTGCCTATCCGCCTGTCTGTTGTAATCACGAATTGAGATAGAAAGTCACGTCTTCTTATAACCTACATATAACGATTCATCCCGATATTCGGTATTTTGATGATATTAGCGACATTATTTACCCGAATTGTTTTAAATGTAGTATTTGAAGTTCGTGAAGTTCAAACGTGTTCCACTACAAATACCAGTAAGATCATTTGGAGAATGCAGTTAAACCTTTCAATAAACAATGTGGGGACCATACTAAACCGGGGACTTATATAGACAATTTTATATTACAAGGATTGTTATACATTACGAGTCTTAAACGCCAAATTTAAAACAATTTCGTGGTTAAATGTGACTAGGTTTATCAAAATACCGATAGGAACCTAAATATTCATTGTTCTGCCACCCATTATTAACTACAAATACCAATTTTTGGACAAATCTGTAGAAAAAATGCGTTTATAACCATCAAAATTTATTTGGGTAACTTTTATATAACTACATGTGTTTTAGTTGTGTGGTGAAAAGCGTCGACTAAGTACGTCGAACAACAAGACACAAAGTCTTATAAATTATAATGCACCTTGATCAAAATAATTACAATTTTATTTTTCTAATAAACCCCTATCACAATAAGAATAGTTATTCTTATGTGTCATTCATAACATTTTAAATTATTATTTACTAGCTGGCCCGGTCCGCGTTGCCGGCCCGTACTTTTAGTCTTTAATACATATTTTTACAGCATAATAAATCGAAGATCTGACTTATGTAAGCGGCACAATTTTTATTATAAGTAATGAATCCATAGTAATTTCTAAATATTCAAAAATAAGTGCACTTTTACACCCATTACAGTAAGATGGGAATCAATTTTATTTGTCATTTAAATTGTGCTTTGGAGACCCCATTAAGTCCATATTTTTGTTATATAGAAGCACATCCCTAATCTACGTTCCCAACCAATATTCTCTCGGAGGTTACAAATTCGATAGAAAACAAAATTTTCTTTTCTGACCACACATTGTTTGGGAATGTGGAATTGGGTGTACACTGTATTTAAATAAATGCCGATCTGTGACCAGAGGGGTCTAAATACACTTTTTTAGTTAAATCAATTAATGAATGTGGTCAAGACCCAGATGGGTCCTATTCCGAAAATTGAAAATTTTATGCGAGGGGGGTTTCTACCTCCTTAGAAACAAAGATGCCAAATAATGGCCGAAAAATTAAAAAAGTGGTCATTTTGTGCAAGTTTCTTCTCAAATTACCAACATTTACGGAAATTAGTATAAAAATATAGAATTCAAAACAATAAACAACACTTCAATATAGTATGTCAAATTAAAAGAAAATCTCGTTATTTGTTATGTTAAATATACAGGGTGAGATAAAAATGCGACAAAGTCAAACGCCATAATTTTTACATTGCAGCCAAAATGTTTGCGTGCACAAGGCTTTAATACACCCTCCAGAATATTTTCGCGATAATATTCGGCCGGCGCTTGAGTTCTGGTAGCCAACCAAAGGTGCACATTTTCAGCTGACCTCTTTGGCAAGTAAACACAATTATTTTGTCTGTTTAAAAACTGCTGGACAACGAATGTTTTCTCATCGGAGAAAACCAAATTCGGCAGTCCACCACTTTCGGCCAAGCGAAGCAACTTTTTAGCTCTTTTGAGTCTATTTTCTATTTTCTTTCTGTTGCGGTGTAAGTTCTTGCACTTTTTGGAATTTCAATGGCTTTACCCCGAGCTAATTTTTTAATATTTGCCGAATGGAATATTGCGATTTGTTCAGCTCACAAGCCATTTTTCGGCCACTGCTACGCGGGTTTCGATCAAGTCGCTTGTTTACTTTTCGAACCATTTCTGCTGATATTGCTGTTTTCTTCCGTCCACTTCTTTGATGTCGGGCTACGCTACCAGTATCACGGTAAAGAGACACTAAAGATTTATTCATATTTAAATGCTGGAGTTCTCTAACGATAGCCATTTGTGGTTTTCCAGCCAAATATAAAGAAATCCCACTATCACGCTTGAATTTCATCACGAATATTTATTTCTCGAAAGTTATCACCAAAATGCCTTTGTACGCTTGCAAACAATATAATGAACTGTCACTGGAATAATTTTAACAGCTGTCGGACGAGTGGCTTAGAAATGACAGCAGTTTGAAATTGGTTTTGTAATGGATCCTTATTGTTTATAGCCTCATGCAGGGGAACTTCTTGTATTTCATATTGAAAAGTTGGTTGGCAAACTTATATACATAGTAAAATTAAGAAGGTAAAGTCATTTGAAATAACCATTCCCATCTCTGCATTTTCTGCAATTTACTTTGTCACATTTCACTACATAAAAACAAGTTCCCAACTCTGATTTGTGTATGTACAATGGATTTATAAATACAAATTTTGACAATGAGATGTTGTCAAATAAATAATTTCTGAAAAAATTGTACACATATGATTGCATGACTTTACCTCCTTGATTCTACCACGCTTATATACATTTCTATGAATAAAAAAAGAAAATAATTAATATTATGTCAAATTTTGTTGGAAAAAATCGTATTTTTGATGTTCATGGTAAATACATTTTATCATTTTGAGATATAACAATAATGTCCTCTATCTTCGACTTCATTTTGTGGAATAACGCCAAATTCCACTCATGTTCATGTATAGGTCCAAGTTGTGATATATACCCCATATACTGATGTCCTGATATATTTTTTCACCAACAGTACGGTTTTTCTATTCAACGGTGGTATTTGGAGTTGGCAGTAGGTACCATCTTCTGTGGCAGATAATTGTCTGTACATGCTCACGTTTTCATATGGCCCCTTTGCAGTTGTTCCTCCCGATATTCTGCATTTTAATGATTTAAGCCATATTTTTTCGATTTTAAACAGACAGCAAGATAAGACTAAGGACTGTGTAAACTTTTTAAATTGGTTTGGTAGTAAATTACACGTTGCTCTTGTAAACGGTATCTCCAAGTACCTGATAACAGATATATAACATATAGGATTCAAATAATGGATCTCCGCACTTGGAGGGTATGACAAATTCCACTAGAACAAACTTAAGTGTAGTTTTTCACGAATGTTGTAACATATCGGTCATATTCAACGTTCCTAAACCAATAGTAATGTTGTTGTCAACATAAAGTAGCATTTTCAATACTTGCTCTTATAATCAGTAAATGGAAATTAAGGTGCCCTTATGTCCTAATTTATGATATTCTCAAACAGGCAAAAACTTAAATTTCTGTGATATCTACTATCTTAAAAATTTTTTGTGAGGACTTTTTATATTCATTAAGATTTCAAAATATCCAATAAATTCTACAAATATACGAAAGCTATTTTTGGAGAAATTCTACCTAATGGGGACACACTATTTTCAGCTGATACCGTTGGAAATAGGGGCAGAAACTTTTTGATGTGTAACTAAACATGTGTTCTGCATCAACAACACATTCTAGGGATTATTGATTTTTTAGTTTTCCGATTCTGAGTTTCAAACTTACGACGTTTGAATATGTTTGATTTGTATTTTTTAGGAAATAATTCATTATTTTTCGCCTACTGACATTGCGAATGGGTTATTCGGCTCAGGCGACTTCCAAGTTATTCTGATGATGGACGTACGGAAATCGTGCTAACGAAATTATATACTTAAATTCGACATACTTAGATAGGTAGGGAACCTACATAGTTTGCATAGTGGAACTAATGCATGGCACCACAACATATGCGTACGTGCGATTTTATTTTCCTCAGAAGTTAAATTCGAATAATTCAATGAAAAACACATAAAGTAACAAATCCTTGTACCCGTGTTTTTTTTATTTTTCTACAGCTTCATTAATTTTCGTTAAATTGTATGCTATTTGTTTCTTCCATTGCTAATGTGTAAATTCCGCTTAACACTTCCCATGTTTTATTTCTGCAAATAAATTATTCTACGAGCGAATGCACGAGTAGAAAACTTTACCAACCCTATTCATATCCAATGTTTTTGCGCTGTTGCTGTGCTTCGCCAGTTATGGGTATGGGTGTGCCCTGTGTAATAAATTAATTCAGCCGCTCTCTGCACTGTCGAGAGTCTAGAATGTCATGATGTTTTCTCTCTTTCTGTCTCTTTCACTTGTTTCTTGTCTTTCAACGTAACATCTTGCGTTTGTTGTTATGTACATTTATAATTTATTTGAATTGTGTACAACCAATCGGAGTTCGTCGCTCGGTCTTTATCAGTACTACATGCATACATAAATATGTATATAATAAACAAATGTGTATATATATATGTTTGAATTGGTGAGGCAAATGCCTATATTGGTCAGTATATGTATACCTTTCCTCAAAGGGGGTATAAGTTTGATTTATAGAAAGTGTGTGCAACACGAGGTTAGTGACTGATTTCTTCTGTTAAAAGGTAGGTACAAGTTTCATTATTTATTTACAGCTTTTATAGCGTGTAGAGGTTAGGGTTTGCATAAAAATAAATAGCTCAAAGCGTATGCGATTTGTGATATACTGAAATACACCCTTGTTGTTTATACACCTTACGCACACATATTAAACCCTGTGGATTTTAAATATCAATTGCATTGTGTATAAGTCAGAAATGTTGTAATATAACAGTCTGTTAATTTTTAACATTATTTTTTCTTACTAATTTTTTGTGATGATTTAAAACACCAATTAACATTTAATTTTCTTTCTTTAAATTCGACGTACTCGTTCGACATTTTTTACCACACAAGTAAAACACATGTATTCATATGAATCTTAAGGTGAGAATACATAAAACGCTTCTCTGGCTGGCTTAAGTCATCGGCTTGCTTTTTCGTACAGGAGCAAAGGGTTGACTTAGCTCAACATTGGTTACACTCCTTTGATCTTTTCCCAAGAAACCAGCAGTTGGCTTAAGCCAGTTGAGGAAGCTCTTTATGTGCTTGCACCTTTACACATGAATGTCGGCCGCACAAAATGTTGAACATTTCAACATTGAAAATTGAACTATTTTTTTGTGTTGAAAATAGAAATGAATGAAACAAAAAATGTGAAAATTTGTAATTGGAATATACAACAATCGAACGAATGTTAAAAATGGTCATTTTTTAAACGTTATTAGTCAGTAGGGTATTGTTGTATTTGGATAATACGTCAAAACATTTTTCCATAGTGTTAAATTTGAATAGTTGTAAACGCTACGTTGAATTTTAGGTAACGCTGTTTAACTAAACTGATTTGCTTGAAAATTTCTTTGTTCTGACAATTAAAATTGGAATATGTAAAAAATGTTGTATTTATAACTGTTGCTACTTCCTGTACTATGTAAAAAAAAAATGTTTGGATCTTGAGTTGTAAGTCCGTACAGGATATCTTAGGATTGTGATTTCGAAGGTTTCAAATATATCATCGTAACTTGATCGTGATGTATTTTTCATCGCAATTTATATTTTTCCCGAATTCACATGTACAGGGTGAGATAAAAAAACTGCAACCAACTTCAGACTGCTGTCATTTCTAAGCCCCTCGTCCGATAGCTGTTAAAATTATTCTAGTGATAGCTCATTATATTGTTTACAAACGTACAAAAACATTTTGGTGAGAATTTTCCGGAAAAAAGTTATTCCTGATGGGATACAAGCGTCATAGTGAGGTTTCTTGGTTTCTTCAGCATTTAAATATGAATAAATCTTTAGTGTCTCGTACCATCGCTCGTTACCGTGATACTGGTAGCGTAGCCCGACATCAAAGAAGTGGACGGAAGAAAACAGCAACATCAGTAGAAATGGTTCGAAAAGTAAACAAGCGACTTGATCGAAACCCGTGTCGCAGTGGCCGAAAAATGGCTCGTGAGCTGAACTTATCGCAATATTGCATTCAGCAAATATTGAAAAATGAACTCGGAGTAAAGCCATTGAAATTCCAAAAAGTGCATGACCTTACACCGCAACAGAAAGAAAATAGAAAATAGACTCAAAAGAGCTAAAGAGTTGCTTCGCTTGGCCTAAAGTTGTGAACTGCCGAATTTGGTTTTCTCCGATGTAAACAAACAAAATGATCATGTTTGCTTGTTAAAGAGGTCAGCTGAAAATGTGAACCTTCGGTTGGCCACCAGAACTCAAGCGCGGGCCATGTTGATGGTGTGGGTCGATGGTCGCTCTCCTCTCGTATGGCATCAGAAAGAATGCCGAATATAATCGCGAAAATATTCTGGAGGGTGTATTAAAGCCTTGGGCACTCAAACATTTTGGCCGCAGACCTTGGACATTCCAACAGAACTCAGCACCATCACACTCAGCACACGCCACCCAAGAATGGTTACAAAATGAGGTTCCTCGCTTCATTTTCAGCGCACAATGGCCACCAAAATCTCCGGATACCAATCCATTGGACTATTGTGGCTGGTGTATTTTGTAAAACAAGGTTGGCACTAACAAATAAAAATTCAATCCCACGGCAGCGGGTTCTACGATACCGGATTGATCCGAAACAACAACACTCCAGTTTCGGCCAGCGGCTGCTAACCCAGTGTATACATGTTCGTGTTTGTTTAATTTTCTGTATTGGGAGCAGCACATCCCGGAATGCTTGCTCCGGATTCTTTTGGTCCGTGTCGGGCTTGAGGAAAACCCCGGACCATGCAGAGGAGGGTGCATTTTAGGTTGCGAGACTATAGCGATAGGGACTATGTTGCTTCGTGCTGTACCAACGTAGTCCCCAGTGAGTCCACGACCTCGTCGTCAACTTCCGAGTCGTCGTCGGAGTATGGAACTCCCCCGCAGTCTCCAGAACAGCAACCTTTACCGCAGCACCTAACGCCACATATTGCTGTTCCAGTTCCGGACAGTGCATCATTCTTGCAGTTCAGTTACAACGGACTCCGAGGTAAAATTGATGAGATAGTGGATTTTATGAATCGGAGGAATATTAAGATCGCAGCGATGTACCAACCCTACTGATCCCAGAGTCAGTGAACTGAACGGTGGAAGTCAACAGGTTGGCACAGGAGCATAAGCGGAAAAAGTGGCTAGACTATCTGAAGTGTTGCAACATTGGAACCGATTTGAGTAAACTGTGGGTAACGATAAAGTCACTCTCAAACCATGGAAAAAAGGATGATAGGACAGCAGTCACATTTAACGACGTAACTGTGACTGATTCGAAGAGGTGCGCTAGCTGTTTTAACCGGAATAAGAAGTCCAAGCCTCGTAGAGTGAAACAGGGAATTCCTCAAGGTGGGGTGATATCTCCGGAACTGTTTAACCTCTACCTTTCCGGAATTCCGCGCCCTCCAGACGGCATCGAGATCGTAACTTAAGCGGATGATTGTACGATCATGGCGTCGGGTCCTGTAGTTGATGACATATGTGTCAGGGTGAATAACTATCTCGCGGAGCTTGTCGCCTTCTTCCATGCGAGAAATATGAAAATATCCGCCACTAAATCGACGGCCACACTATTTACCACATGGACTGCGGAGATGAGAACATAGCTGAATGTGCAAGTCGAGGGGCACATAATTCCGACCACCAACTACCACAAAATCCTTGTGGTCACATTCGATAGCATGTTCAAGTCTTCCGCGCAAGCCACAGCAATTTGCGATAAAATGAAAAGTAGGAACAAGGTTTTCAAGGCGGATAAGGAAACCTTGTTGACCTCTTATAAAGCGATAGGTCGGTCTGTGGTTTGCTATGCGGCTCCAGTGTGGTCGGCGAATACGAGGCGCAACGCAGTGGAAAAGTATTCAGACCTGCCAGAATGCCGCCCTGAGAACTGCAACATGGTGATTCCTCATGAATCCTGTGGACCATTTACATGAGGAGACGAAGGTTTATTCCTTACGTCAGCATAATCATATGCTTTCGTTGCAGTACCTGCTTGGGTGTTATCGTGGGAGTCACCCTAACCACCATATGGTGGATAGAACTCCCCCACCCAGGCGTGTCAGGAAGGACCTGCATGATCTATAGAGAGAGGTCCATCGATCAAGCGGGTCTGAATAGCATTCATACTGATGCAGTCGCAGAGGTAGTTAATAATTACAGTATGAATACCATACTCGGAGTCCACCCCCATCCATTGCAGCTGAAGAACGTCGGCTACCTAGGCAAACCAGGGTAGTTTTGGCCCAACTACGTTCAGGATGGTGCAGCCGTCTCAATTCGTATTGGGCACGAATTGACGAAGATGTGCGGAACGCCTGCCCAGCGTGCGATACAGTCCCGCACAATACTCTGCACCTGTTTAATTGTCCAGCCAAACCTACCCAACTCCGTCTAGAGGATCTATGGCTACAGCCCATAAAGGTAGCCGAATTCCTAAACCTGGGCATTGAGGAAGAACCGGATTAGTCAGGAAACAAACAAGGGAACATGTTAACACTGCTACAACAACAACCAATGTGTTGATCACCTCAAGCAAGCGCTTCGCCGGGAATGAGTCAGAATACCGCAGAGCAACATTCGGGTAGCATGTGACGGTTTCATTGGCCGTTTGAAGGCCATAATTCGTGCCAATGGTGACCAATCCGAACAAATCTAAACTTATTCTATTTTTTTTGGTTTCATTCAATAAAATTTAAAAAAAAAAATGTAAAATTTATGGCGTTTGACTTTGTTGCAGTTTATTTATCTCACCCTGCATAAGTGTATATGTAACTTAAACATAGTATTGCGAAAGGCTACAGCATCACTTTAACCTCCTTTAAGTATTATATAGATAAACTTATAAAAATAAGTCTTATACTAATGTTAACCGTAGAGTATTTAAATAGTGTTTAACAACTTTCATGTAAATATTCTTGAATAATTTTGTCATTTTATTGAAGACCAGCTGGCCCGGTCCGCTATACCGGCCAGTACTTTTAGTCTTTAATGCATATTTTTTAAAGCCTAATAGAATTCAGATGTGAATTGTGTAAGCGGCACAATTTTTATTATAAGTAAAATAACTCCATAGTAATTTCTAAATAGAAATAAACATTCATGGCAAAAATTATAATAGATAATCACCCACCTTCGGTTTTAGATATTTTGAATAGGCTGATCTTATTTTTCAGTCATAGGTTTTAATTGAGTGTTAAAAACCTGGAAACTCAGCTCAATTTTTGGTATTGTAAAAAGCTTAGCAACATTTTCCATTTAAATGAGCTGTAATTTGGGATTTGTATTTACAACGTTTAGAATACCGTGCTGTGTGGTATTTAGTTTTGTTCACCTCATAATTAGGGACAGAATGATTTCAAAATAGTCAAAGATAATTACTTTTCTACACCCATTACCGTAAGAATGGAATTTATTTATTTTTGTCATAAATAAAGTTCATATTTTTATCATAGTATAATTCAATGACGATCAAAGAACATATTTGTTCATGTTTCTGCCACAATTTCCGACTGATTGCATTTGACATTTCCGAGTTTATGTCATATAGACGTACATCCCAAATCTACGGTTACAAATTCAATAGAATACAAAATTTCCTTTTCTGAAAACACGTTGTTTAGGAAAGTGGACTTGGAGGTACACTAATGTAGGAACTATACTCAAATAATTATCTGTAAGATGATTCTCTACCCTAGAGGTGCCTAAATACAATAAATAAATTTTTTTAGTCAAATCAATTGATGAATGTGGTCAATACCAAGATGGACCCTACTCCGAAAATTGAAAATTCCATGAGAAGAAGTTTTCTACCCCCTTAGAAACAAAGATGCCAAATGAAGGCCTAAAAATGAAAAAAATGTCCAAGACCCCGAAAATTGTTTAAATCATATGATGGTTATACCAAAACGTGATCATTTTTTGCGAGGATGGTTTCTCCTCAAATTACCAACCTTTGCTGAAATGAGTATGAGAATATGATTAAAATGTAAAATATACTCGAAATCGGGCTGTACCCTTAATCGAGGGTCATATACATGACCTGCAAAAGCAATTTAAGATATCTTGAAAGTTTAGAAAGAATTTCTGGAAGGATATAAATCCTTTTTTACTAAATGTTCAATTCGCTCTACCGTTTGAATTCGCCCTTTATATTCGTTATTTCACTGTCCCAATGAATTGCAGTTTTTGAGTTCTCATTGGACGGATTATTGTCATATGTCATTTCATTTTTAATATTATTCATTCAGAATTCAAAATAATAAAAATGTTCACTCCAATATAGAATGTCAAATTGAAAAATAAAATCACACCAAAAAGATTTTTTCATTCACATTTTGATTGGCATATTTTACAGCGATTTTATTTTTTGCCAAAATCTGTCAAGCCGTTCTTTAGTTATAAGCGTAGTACTTAACGCAAGTTTCTTTTATATTGTGAAAATAATTCTTTATTTTGTTTAAAAAAAATAGATTGAATTCAATGTGAAAAGCTAAATTGAAAAATCATTTAAAATTTAATCGTTCATTACAGGGTTGCCCATATTCACCGGGCCTTTGGGCCCTTTGGGCCCATTCCAATCGACGAGGCTTGTCCGCAGGCGACATTCTTTGCGTCAATTGAATTTTGTACGGGAACAAATGCAAATCAATGCGAATAATCCGTTGTAAAGTGGACCGAGCCATGCCTAACTGCTGAGAACGGCGTTTTTGGGATGTTCTTGGGGACCTCTCAACACTGGCTCGTACGGCAGCGATATTCTCTTTTATATGGCCTCTTCGGATTCGCTCGCGTGGCGTGTATTGGTTCATGGTAAAAATCTGCTTGGACTGACGCTTCAAACGCGGTATGTCATTAAGCGATGTGACATCTCTGTCAAAAGTTATGGCGTTGCCAGATGGGTCCGTCGAATATGGGCAACCCTGTATATAAAATTGACAAAAAAAGAAAAGAAAAACAATTTAAAAAAGAAAAAAATTCTCACCTTGTTTCGATGATTTTTTACAGCAGAAGTAAAAAGGTCCTTGCAATTGTTGTCAATAGAATGTACTATTATTTTAAAATTCGATTCCATTTAATTTTTTTTTTTCGATTTTTTCCTGATTTGAGAATTTTTGCAATGAGATCTCTTTTAACTTTGTTGTGACCGCGTTAAATTATTTCGATATCATGCATTCCCTTTCGCCACCACATAATTCGGTACTACACTTCCATGTAACCCGCCTTCAATTTCAGTTCTCAAGAAATCAAGTCAATTTAATAAATTGGTATTAATATTCGAACTCAAAAATAAAATATAAAAAACACTACAAATGTACATTAGAAAAAAGTAAGTCGCAATGGAAAAAAATCATGCAAATAATATAATAATATATCACATTTTACCCATTTTTTTGGATTTTATCTTTTTCGGGCAGGAAACAATTCCAAATTTGTATAAATCGTTAAAATCAGACCAGCGGTTCTTAAGTTATAAGCGTAGTAACTAACACAATTTTCTATTATATATATTTTAAATATATTTTTAAATATATATATATATATATATATTTTTTTTTTTGAATTCGAATATTAATACCAATTTATTAAATTGATCATTTCTTGACTATATAAATATATATATATATATATATATATATATATATATATATATATATATATATATATATATATATATATATATATATATATATATATATATATATATATATATATATATATATATATATATATATATATATATATATATATATATATATATATATATATATATATATATACTAGCTGGCCCGGACCGCGTTGCCGGCCCGTAGTTTTAGTCTTTGATGCAAATTTTGTATATCATAATATTTCACAAATCTGGCTCATAAAGGTGAACAAATTTTAATATAAATATTGATCCGACTAAATAGGAATAAATGCCTATGTAAGGAGGGTAAAATAATTTCTGAATAGTCAAAGTTAATTACGCTTTTACGCCTATTACCATAGCTCCTCAAATTACGCTTTAGAGTCTCCAAGAAGTCTATGTCCTTGTTCATAGTAAAATTCAATGACGAATCAACAATGCCCGTGTTGTTGTCCGTCAATCGGTAAAACTCACTGTAGGTCGGTGGCCCTGGGGACTATATGGGGACTGTACCAAAAAATAAGATGGTTCTCTTCTCACAAATGGTTCTCTAAATACAGCAAAATCGATTGGAAAATGTGGTCAAGACCCTCGAAATAGAAAAGCCAAGATGCCAAATAAAGGCGAAATCAGTTGAAAAACGTGGCCAAGACCACGGTCATAGCTGAAATCAGGGATACATTCATATTAGGGTTATACCAAAACGTAGCCCAACCAATATTTTCTTGGGGGTTACAAATTCAATAGAATACAACATTTTCTTTTCTGGCCACACATTAGATGTGAAAGTGGACTTGGGGATACTCCAATGTGGGGACTTTACTTAAATAAATTCCGATGTGGCAATTATCTGTATGATGGTTCCCTACCCCTGGATAGCATAAATACAATTTTTAGCCAAATCATTTGATGAATGTGGTCAGGACCAAAATGGGCCCTACTCTGAAATTTTAAAATTTTATGCGAAGAGGTTCTCTACCCCCTTAGAAACAAAGAAGCCAAGTAAGGGTCAAAATATTAAAAAAGTCGCCAAGACCACAAAAATAGCTTAATTCATACGATGGTTATATAAATATGAAATCGGGCTGTACCCTTATCCGTGAGTTATGATCGATATCATGACCTGCAAAAGCGATTTAAGGTATTTTGAATGTTTGGGAAGAATTTCTGGAAGGATAGAAATCCTTTTCTTACTAAAAGTCCCATTCGCTCTACTATTTTGCACCCTTTAAATTTGGGAGTTTACTGATTGTACTTCCAAAGAATTTTGCATTTTGAGCTCTCATTGGACGGATTATTATCACATGAAAGAAGTAGGTCCACGCTTTTAAATGAGACCCAACAGGCTTTTTTGGTCATTTTTGTTTGTTTAAATGTGTTCGCATATTCCAGCTGAACCACGATGCAGGCCCTGAAGTTGAAAGGTAGATGTCAGTTAACATCCTATTTCGCACTTATTTCATTTTTAGCTTAAAAAATTTATATAGTGAAAAATTACTTTTATTTTGTTCACAAAAAATTCACTGATTTCAATATAATAATACAAATTGAAAAAAATTGACAAAAGAAGAAAAACAAATTGAAAAAATCTTCAACTTGCTCGCTGATTTTTTACAGCAAATGTTTAAAGATCCTTACAAAGTTTGTCAATAGAATGTACTATTATTTTAAAATTTGATTCCATTGAAAATTTTTTTCGATTTTTTCCTGATTTGAGCATTTTTGCAATGAAATCTATTTTTCGTGATTTTTTAGCGATTTTGAAAAAGTAATTACTTTTAACTTTGGTGTGACCGCGTTAAATTATTTCGATATCATCTATTCCGTTTCGCCACCACATAATTTAGTACTACACTTCCATGTAACCCGCCATCAATTTCAGTTCTCAAGAAATCAAGTCAATTAAATAAATTGGTATTAATATTCAAATTCAAAAATATAATAAAAAACACTACAAATGTACATTAGAAAAAAGTAAGTCAAAATGTAAAAAAATCATGCAAAATAAAACATTACTATTGTACATTTCAAAAGTCAAAATGAAAATGTTAATATATCACATTTTTACGCGATTTTTTTGGATATTATCCTTTTCGGAGAGGAGACAATTCAGAATTTGTGTGAATCGTTAAAATCAGTCCAGCGGTTCTTAAGTTATAAGCGTAGTAACTAACACAACTTTCATTTATATATATAGAAGATATATAGATAGATATAGATTAAAAAGTACTGACAACGACAGTTCCTTAGTGCCAAATAAATACTTAGAGGGGGATGGAAAGTCAACAGTATCTCGTGCAATAATTTTCAAACCGATATCTCCTCTATATTGGGAAATATAAGGATTTTAGATAAATCAAAATAGTGGGCGCAAAAGTGGGCGTGGTCTATATTTTTTTTCTTTTAAAACCTAACTCGGGGTATGACGAAAGTTTTTACAAAAAATTATGCAAATTGGTCCAGCCGTTTTCAACTGATTCCGTATATATATATATATATACAAAAAGAGAGAGAAAAACTATACGAAGAAAGAAAAGAAATCGTCTGTTTGTTACAGAATCACGCAAAATATTACCAAAATAATGGAAACACTGGCATATCAAAGCTTTTCAGAATTGCTCGAGAGCTTAACCCATGGTACATAAAAAGGTAAGGGCAGAACAACATTCGGGCAGCGTGTGACATAGGTGACCAATTTCAACAAATCTAAACTTATTCTAAAATTTGATGCTATTTCAGACATTTTTCACTTTCATTGAATAAAATTAAAAAAAAATTTAAGAGTTTTGGTGTTTTTTTGCAGTTTTCCTATCTCACCCGTACAATGTATATATATATATATATATATATATTCTGGATCAGCGTAAAATTCTAAGTCGATTTAGCGATGTCCGTCTGTGTGTCTGTCTGTAATCACGAACGAATTGAGATGGAAGGCTAAAATGTTGCACACGCGTGTATTTTGCCAGACAGACAGACGGACATCGTTAAATCGACTTAGAATTTTATGCTGATTATGAATATATATATACTTTTTGGGGTCTACGACGAATATTTAAGGATGTTACAAAAGGAATGACAAAGTTAATATATCCTCCTTTCCAAGGTGGAGGGTATAAAAAGCAGTAAGTTCGGCCGGGCCGAACTTTGAATACCCTCCACCAATTGGAACGAGTTAGAAAATTTTCAAAAAAATTCCATTGGAAAATGTGGCTAAAATCAACAAAATACCGAATATCGGGGGGTACCGTTATATGGGGGATATACGATATCGTGGACCTATATAGATAATTCTCTTCCGAGTTATAAAGTACCCGCAAGTAACTCCTTGTGTGGATTTGCAGACAATTCCGTTAAAAAATGTGGGTAAAATCTTCTAAATACCGAATATCGGGGGGTACCGTTATATGGGGGCTATACGATATCGTAGACCGATATAGTCCATCTTTGAACTTAACCTGCCTGCAGATAAAAGAGAGATCTGTGCAAAATTTTTAATACCCTCCACTATTTGGAAGAAACTTCAAAAATGTAAAAAAATTCCGAAAAATGCCGCTTAAATGGAAGCCGTTATATGGGGACTATGAGAATACGTGCAACTATTTGTCATATTCTGTAGTGCCCATTAAGGTTTTCAAATATGAAATTTGAAAAAAAATTGGTGAATAATGTCGCTAAAATCATCAAAACAACGAATATCGGAAGATACCGTTTTATGGGATCTATACGAACACGTGGACTGACACGACCCATTTACGAACTCAACCTGCCTACTGGCAAAATACACGCGTGTGCAACATTTTAGCCTTCTATCTCAATTCGTTCGTGATTACAGAGAGACACACAGACGGACATCGCTAAATCGACTTAGAATTTTACGCTGATCCAGAATATATATATATATATATATATATATATATATATATGTACATTGTACGGGGTGAGATAGGAAAAACTGCAACAAAGTCAAACGCCAGCACTTTTACTTTTTTTTTAATTTTATTCAATGAAAGTGAAAAATGTCTTAAATAGCATCAAATTTTAGAATAAGTTTAAGTTGGTCACCTTTTGGCACGAATTATGTCACTTCAAATGGCCAATGAAACCGTCACACGCTGCCCGAATGTTGTTCTGCGGTATTTTGGCCCGTTCCCGGCAAAGCGCTTGCTTGAGGTGATCGACACTTATATTATGGTATATTCAGTGCCTAACATGCTTTCCAAAATACTTCAGGCACAATAGTCCAACGGATTGGTATCGGAAGATTTTGGTGGCCATTGATCGCTGGAAATGAAGCGAGGAACCTCATGTTTTAACCATTCTTGAATGGCTCGTGCTGAGTGCGATGGTGCTGAGTCCTGTTGGAATGTCCAAGGTCTGCGGCCAAAATGTTCGCGTGCCCAAGGCGTTAATACACCCTCCAGAATATTTTCGATTAATACGAGCGTAGAGCGATCGTCTGTTATGGCGGCCCATACCATTACCATGGCCGGCGCTTGAGTTCTGGTGGCTAACCGAAGGTGGACATTTTCAGCCTCACCCTGTATGGTCTATCAAGAGTATTTCGAGAAGTCACAAATGGAATGACAAAGCTTATATACCCCCCATGTAATGGTGGAGGGTATAGAAAGAAGAAATGTATTATGCCCTTTCTACTGTGATTTTATATGCTACCTTATTTATTTTTTAAGAACTTTTTCTTCCTTTGAGCATCCCAGCAAAAATGTCATTACCAAATATAGGGTTTTTTTGGGTGGGTATTGTTGTCTTTTTACTTGAGCATGTCATAGGAAGTAAACAAGTAAGCAAAAAAACAAACCTTGTAAGTTAAAAATAGAGATTTGAGCGAATTGAATTTTTGCAAGTGAAATCGGTTGAAGCACACAGTTAGAGTTTTGCAAATAATAGAAAGTGGATGGTACCGATAAATTTGTGCTATATTAAAATGTTGACCTGTAAGACAATGTTCTGCCACCGTAGTACTCACTACGGGCTAGAAATATCAAATTATAAAAAAATACATTATAAAAAGCGACATTTTTTCTATATTGTCATAATTCTGAATCAGTAATCGTTATATTGGGGCTACAAGCTCATTTAGAATGTATATAGTTTGTAAGCTTTTACGGAATGAGCAGGTGTTTATACCCTGCAGAGTATGGTGTAACGCAAGGTTAAAACATTGTCTATGTAGGTCTATGTTAAACTAAAGCCCCCACATAAAGGTACCTTGCGAATATTCGATATGTTGACATTTTCCAACCATCATTTTTCGCGAGATTCAGTCTATATACGTTCACATTTTGGTGTTGCACCCATATAACAATAGCACACATTTAATGGTATTTTGAAAACTTTACAACCGAGCTCACTGGTGGAACACGGCGAATATTGAGACCAGATATTTTCTTTCAAAAATATTTTATTTTGAAACTATGGAACTATGAAAACAAGTAAAAAGCTGTTAGTTCGGCCGGGCTGAACTTTGAATACCCTACACCACTTGGAACGAATTTGGTCTGCACAGATAGTTTTCTGTCATAGGCTGTAGTATCCACTGCCAACATCAATAAAGAATTCTGGTGAATAATGTCGCTAAAATCAACAAAGTACCGAATATCGGGAGGTGCAGTTATGTGGTGGCTATACGAAGACGTGGACCTGCAAAGACAGTTTTCTGTCATAGGCTGTAGTATCCATTACGAATTTCAAATACTAAGTTTGAAACAATTCCGGTGAATAATATCGCCAAAATCATCAAAATACCTAATATCGGGGGGTACCGTTATATGAGACCTGCACAGACAATTTTCAGTCATAGGCTGTGTGTTCATTTCAAATGCCAAATTTGAAACAATTCCGATAAATATTGTCGCAAAGATCATCAAAATACCGAGGTACCGTTATATGGGGGCTATACGAAGACGTGGACCTACATGGCCCATTTTCAATAACAAAAGCCCTGAAGACATAATATACATTTGAGTAAAATTTTACTTCAATTCGTTCGGAAGCTAGAGTGATTTCCACAGACGGAAGGACATCGCTAAATCGACATAGAATTTTATGCAGATCAAGAATATATATACTTTGTGGGGTCTAAAATGTATATTTCAAGGTGTTACAAACGTATATTTCAAGGTGTTACCATCCTTACTATGGTGGATGGTATAAAACTGTAAGGCAAGACAAAGTTTGCCGAGTCATTTTAACTTTTAAAAAATCTGGTTCCCACCAAAAGTTTGGTAGCTGTATGAGCCCAAGTAACAAATTAAAACATAATATAAATGAACTACCTTCTGTATTATCAGTAGCTTGAAAATATTGCGCAAAATTTAAACAAACTTCAAAGGAAAATAACTTACTTTTCTCATTACCAAGGGGCATGACTGGCGTTCGACTACAAAAGCAAAGGACGTGATTTTGAGACTCAGCATCGGCGTGGTAAAATTGTACATTAATTCTAAAACTAAACCAAATCTACATTCGCAACCTAATCTTTTAGTGGCGTAAAATGAATACAAATAACGGGCCCATTACTCTTGTTAAAATACTTAGAAGTTGGCTGATTTGCAGTAGATACTATTTTAAGTTTAAACCCCACTACTTTCGTTCGTTTCTGACCGACTTATAATTATGTAGCTTAAAATTTTTATACACTCCGAGTTCAGCTGTCCTCCTAAAGGAAAAATGAACATACGTATATATATGCATGATACATTTTCAAGGCAGCAACACTTAAGTCCAACAAAGTTTAATGCCATTTTGACTTGTTGATAATTATAAAGGAAATAAATAACTTAAAACAAATAAATAATACATGCTTTGTGGAAAGACAATGGCTGGACAATTTATCTTCGAAATTCCAACAGATGCGTTGGTGCTGCAAAAACACGAGCCATATCTTTGTACAAATGAACATGTATGAAGCACAACGTAATCAGATTTAGTGCAAACGACTACAGTAGGCTACCACCAGACAATTACTTAACAAATAATTCGCACTAAATCCAACCACAATCCGTTGCTGGTAAATTTCTTTACCTCCAAAGTGAACTAATGGTTGGTCATATGGCTTACAGGACGACTTCAGGATGGGGAACTAAGTCGCTCGTTTACGCTGGACGCGGTGTGGTTTTCTTATATGTGAAAATCAATCATACGAACTCCGAGAACAGCAAGGGATTAGCTTGTTGAAAACAAAAAAGAAAAGACAACAAGGAATTACAAAAGGATATTAAATTGTTGAGAATCCTTACAAGGTATTACGATTGCAGGGACATTTACAAACAATACCTTTTTATTCAATACTAACCACTTGTGTTTTTCCCATTCGAAAAGGAACTGCACACATCACCGTTACAACATGGGATTCGACTTTCGAAAAGTCATTGACAAGCAATGAATGCACAAATTGTGCCACCCTCTGGTGTGTTGAATTTTATTGAGAGGGTATGGCTGTTGGTATTATGTACGAGTTCTTTGAAGGACAGTCTTTCCTTATGAAGTCTACTTGGAATCAACCGAAAAATTATTAAAAATATAAAATTCGGAATATCTTTATACATAACCAGTAAAGAAAGTCGTAAAGTTTGGCGGGGCCGACTTTTAGATATTCTACACCACTATACATATTTAGTAGAACTTTACATAAAAATAAAAGTTTTATGAGGAATTTGTTAGAATTAAATCACACCAACGATAAATATAGTTATAATTTAAGTCCAAAGGAACTAATATATGAGAGGAATATCTTCCTCTTAATCAATTTCTTCTAAATAAATACAAGCCCGAATTGAAAAGGCACAAATGCTTCGCCTTTTCAATTTGGGCTTGTATTATACATTTGGTGTTATACAATTAACTTGAAATGGGATAAAGATATATTTGGGTGCTATATCTAAATAAGAACCGATCTCGATAAAATTTGGCAAAGGTATTTCTGAGGTGTATTTGATATATTTCCCCGAATATCGTTACTACGGAGTTTATATTACGGCTGTGCGGGATAAATTCAACACATCGGATGAACAATAACATATATGGGAGCTACAGCTATATCTGAACCGATTTTCACCAAATTTGACATACTTGTTTCGTAATCTTGGTCGTAATCTGAACCGATCTCCATAAAATTTAGCAAAGGTATTTCTGAGCTGTATTTGATATATTTCCCAAAAATACTACGGCTGCGGGGGACAAAAATAACAAATCGGATGAACAATATATATAGGAGCTTTAGCTATATATGAACCAATTTCGATCAAATTTGGCATACTTATTTTCATTCCATTACCAACGAACGACATTTGATTTTTATACCCCACACCACTTTGTGGTGTGTGATTGTGATGCATTTGTGCATTTGTTTGAAACATGGAGAAGGAAGCGAGTTTGACCCATACTTCCTTTTGATGATCTGCATAGAATCACATTCTGAGTCAATTTATGCATGTCCGTCCGTCTGTCCATGTATTATTGTAAACAAAGGCAGGTCGAATTTATTTCTCGATCAAGATGCAACTTTACACAGAACATTTGTTTGGTTGAAGGACGAGCCCTATTCAAATTGGAGATAATCGGTCAAAATTTACATGGATACAGCTTTCTTATATATCTTCGTCTGATTTGCCTTTTATTGTGCACCAAATTTTATCGAGATAGGTTCAGATTTGAATATAGCTGCAATATATATTTTTACTCGATTTCCATTTTCCTGGACGAAATTGAGTAAAATACGGTTAATATCACTCAATTAGATACACTTTATATGTTTTATCCGATTTTGTATTTTACTCCCTCACACCCGTTAAACACTCTCCACAAGAACGGCATTAGGTACCAACTATCAGATTCAGCATAGAAATACCTCTGCTAAATTTGTTTATAGCTCCGATAAATATCTTCATCCTGTATCACGTTCATTGTGCCTAAAAATGTAATGTAATGATGAATATTGGTTTAGACACAAATGCCTCCGTCAAATTTAATAGAATATGATAGAAGTCTGCCATTAGTTCCTTTCGGCCTTAAATTATTACAAATTTAAAGAAATAACACACATTCAAAAACGATCATAGTTGGTACGTATTAATTCTCCTAAATTCCCCATATCAACGTTTATTTGTTATATGTAGCTCTACTATATATGCACAGTGGTGTAGGGTATCATAAAGTCGGCCCAGGCCGACTTTGGCCTTTTTTATTGGTTGTATGCAAGTGTTTGTGATGCCACAAACTGAAAATTAGTATACGAGATTATTTTAACTATTTCGCAAGATTTTCTTTATTCTTCATAAAGTAATGGGCTGAAAAGGCTACAGCAATAACTCTGAAAACAACGAAAATATAGATTAGCTGCAATTGTAAGCCAACACCTTTATCAAAGTGTAAGCTTATTCAAAGAGACAAGTTATGATGTTAAAACTTATATGTGGTGGTTTCGTAGGATATAATATTTTTAAAAATAGGATTTAGACACTAAAACTATGGGTCAGTAACGAGGTCTTATTTTTAAAAAATCGGAACTCTTACGTACTTTTTTAGTGCAAAAGGTATACGGGTTGCCCATATTCGACGGACCCATCTGGCAACGCCATAACTTTTGACAGAGATGTCACATCGCTAAATGACATACCGCGTTTGAAGCGTCAGTCCAAGCAGATTTTTACCATGAACCAATACACACCACGCGAGCGCTCTGAAATAGTTAAAATTTATCAGAAGTCAATTGTGAAAACTCAACGTGCTTTTAAAACATTAAAAAATGTGAGTAGTCCGCCTTCTAAGAACACCATTAAGCGTTTATACGACTGATAAGGCTCTTTCTAATCCGAAGAGGCCATATAAAAGTCGACCAAGGCGATCGGCCGAGAATATCGCTGCCGTACGAGCCAGTGTTGAGAGGTCCCCAAGAACATCCCAAAAACGCCGTTCTCAGCAGTTGGGCATGGCTCGGTCCACTTTACAACGGATTATTCGCATTGATTTGCATTTGTTCCCGTACAAAATTCAATTGACGCAAAGAATGTTGCCTGCGAACAGGCCTCGTCGATTGGAATGGGCCCAAAGGGCCCAAAGATCCGTAGAATATGGGCAACCCTGTATAAGAGTTTGCCATTCCATTTGTTTCGCCTCAACGTATAGATTTCACTGGAAGCTGCAAATTTTCTTGAAATAACAACGTCTACATCAAACATTTTTAAATAGATGACGATGATGCGTTAGTTACCACATCCTCAGGGTTTCTTTTCATTTGTCAATATAATTTATCAGAGAGACGGGGCGCGTGTGTGTGCGTATGATCTGTTTTGAATGACAGCCTAGTAATTTGAGAAACATCGTTGTGATTATTTTTCACTTTACTACTGTCATTTCTTTGAATGTGTCCCGTAGCCGTCATCGATGAGATATAAACTGCCCTCAATGATGTCTCACGTAAGGCTGCTGCGTCTGAATTTTTGTGATTCACCGATTGGAGGAGTACTAACATAATGCCCTCCCTGTAACTGGTTATAAACCTTCAATGAATGCGATACAAAGAGGCTGATGACTGTCGTAATGACCGCGGATTTAAATTTCATTCACACAATGCAACTCATGTACAAATATTTGATTTTGACAAATTGTTTTCATTTAAACGTGACATGGGTAACACAACGATGTTACAATGAACGTCTTTATTATTTTTTGTAACAGCATTTAATAAAATGGATATGAATACATTATGTGAGTTTCAGAATTTTTAAAGATAAATATCTGTGTACACAAGATATTTTAAAATATTGAAAGTTAATTATTTTTATTTTCTATGCATGAATTACAATAGCTGAAAATTGTACAAAAGAAAAAAAATTGTTGTTACATAAAGAAAAATGCAAATATAAATATTTCAATATTGCGAAAATATTCAAAGTTGGGGAAAAATATATAAAACTAGCTGGCCTGGTCCGCGTTGACGGCCCCTACTTTTAGTCTTTAATTCATATTTTTTAAAGCATTAATAGATAATAATATTATAAGTAAAATAACTCAATAGTAAATTCTAAAAAGAAAAAAAAAAAACATTCATGGCAAAAATTATAATAGATAATCTGCCATAGGCTTTAATTGAGTGTTAAAAACCTATATGATATAGAACATCTATAATAGCCCCATGTGGAAACTCAGCTCAATTTTTTGGTATTGTAAAGAGCTTAGCAACATTTCCCATTCAAATGAGCTGTAATTTGGGATTTGTATTTACAACGTTTAGAATGCAGTGCTGTGTGGTATTTAGTTTTGTTCACCTCATAATAAGTGGCAGAATGATTTCAGAATAGTCAAAGATAATTACTCTTCTACACCCATTACCGTAAGAATGGAATTTATTTATTTTTGTCATTTAAATTGTGCGTTGGAGACCCCGTAAAGTTCATATTTTTCATCATAGTATAATTCAATGACGATCAAAGAAATTAATATTCGTATTTTTATACCCTCCACCTTGGCATATTAACTTTGCCATTCCGTTTGTAACATCCTTAAATATTCGTCGTAGACCCCATAAAGTATATATATTCATAATCAGCATAAAATTCTAAGTCGATTTAAAGATGTCCGTCTGTCTGTCCGTCTGTCCGTCTGTCTGTTGAAATCACGATACAGCCCACATTATTTGACGTAGAGCGCCAAAATTTAGCAAAGCAATTTGTATTGTATCTAGGATGGTTGGTATTGAAAATGAGATATATCGGTCCACGTTCTGGTATAGTCCCCATATAACGGTACCTCCCGGTATTCGGTATTTTAATGATTTATGCCACATTTTTTCACGGATTTGTCTGAAAAATGGTATTTGTTGGTCATAATGGGTTCCAGCTGCGGTAGCGAAACATTGCATGTATGGGTCCACGATTTGGTATAGCCCCCATATAACGGTACCTCTCGATATTCGGTATTTTGATGATTTTTGACACATTTTTTTCACGAATTTCTCTGAAAATTTGTAGTTGTAGATCATAATGGGTCCCAGTTCGTGTGGCGAGTCATTGTAATTATAGGTCCACGTTTTGGTATAGCCCCCATATAACGATACCTCCCGATATTCGGCATTTTAATGGTTTTTGCCACATATCTTCTAATGTTTCCTTTACCCTAAGGTGGAGGGTACTAAAAGTTTGGCCCGACCGAACTTAATGTTTTTTTACTTGTTTTTTTTTTTTCATCTTTCTGCCACAATTTCCGACTGTACGTCCCAAATCTACGTTGCCAACCAATATTCTCTTGGGGGTTACAAATTCAATACACTACAAAATTTCCTTTTCTGACAATACGTTGTTTAGGAGAGTGGACTTGGAGGCACACTAATGTAGGAACTATACTCAAATAAATGCTTATAAGGACAATTATCTGTAAGAGGATTCTTTACCCCAGAGGTGCCTAAATACAATTTTTCAGTCAAATCAATTGATGAATGTGGTCAATACCAAGATGGACCCTGCTCCGAAAATTGAAAATTTCACGAGAAGAGGTTTTCTACTTCCTTAAAAACAAAGATGCTAAATGAAGGCATAAAAATGTTAAAAAAAATGTCCAAGACCCCAAAAATTGCTTAAATCACAAATTTCTCCTCAAATTACCAACATTTTCTGAAATTAGTATGCAAAATATGGTACTGTACTAAATGTTCAATTCGCTCTACCATTTGCACCCTTTATATTCGTTATTTCACTGATTGTAGTCCCAATGAATTGCAGTTTTTGAGTTCTCTTTGGACGGATTATTGTCATATGTCATTTCATTTTTAATATTATTCATTCAGAATTCAAAATAATAAAAATGTTCACTCCAATATAGAATGTCAAATTGAAAAATAAAATCACACTAAAAAAATTTTTTTCATTCACATTTTGATTGGTATATTTTAATTGAATTCAATATGATAAGCCATATCTATTTTCGGCCGATATCACCTATTCCGTTTCGCCACCATATAATTCGGTACACTTCCATATAACCCGCTTTCAATTTCAGTTCTCAAGAAATATATATATATATATATATATATATATATATATATATATATATATATATATATATATATATTCGAATTCAAAAATCGATATATATATATAAAAGAAAGTTGTGTTAGGTACTACGCTTATAACTTAAGAACCGCTGGACTGATTTCAACGATTTATACAAATTCGGAATTGTCTCCTGTCTAAAAATGTATTGGCAGTGTTTTTTACATTTTATTTTTGAATTCGAATATTTATACCAATTTTTTTAATTGACTTGATTTCTTGAGAACTGAAATTGAAGGCGGGTTACATGGAAATGTAGTACCGAATTATGTGGTGGCGAAACGGAATAGATGATATCGAAATAATTTAAAGCGGTCACACCAACGTTAAAAGATAATTACTTTTTCAAAATCGATAAAAAATCACGAAAAAAGAAAAAAAATCTCATTGCAAAAATTCTCAAATCTTGACTGAATCGTCATTGAATTATACTATGATGAAAAATATGGACTTAATGGGGTCTCCAACTTACAATTTAAATGGCAAATAAAATTAATTGCCATCTAACGGTAATGGGTGTAAAATAGTAATTATATTTGACTATTCTGAAATCATTCTGCCCTCAATTATGAGGTGGATAAAACTATTTTTGTTAATTTTTTTCAGTTTGCATGCTATATTGTTCTGCTATAATTTTGATTTGGCCTCTATTTCTCATCTTGGATTATAAGGGGTAGAAGAAAGTTTTCAATGTAGGTCGATGTTTCGGAGTAGTGCCCATATAAAGGGCACTGATTTTACCATATTTCGAAGGATTTGGCTAAAAATGTATATTTGGGGGTGAAAATGTTACACAAAAATTTCAACATATCTACAAATTTTAGAATTTTCTCCATGTAACAGTACTTCCTCAAGTCCACCTTTTGGCGGACAAACAGACCGACATGGTAAGGGGGACTAATGAAGACTCTAATGCACAATCTAAGTTGTTAATGGGTTTAAAAAAGTAATTAACTTTGGCTATTCTTAAACCATTCAACCCTCAATTATGAGGTGTACAAAATACAGTAAATTCCAAATTACTGCTCATTTGACTGGAAAATTTTGCTACAATTTTTACCATACTAAAATTTAATTTGATCCCTTACATGGGGATGAGATTGATATATAGTTTTTAATGGATTTGTATAGCACATTCACACATTTGAAGTCCGCGGTTTAAATACTGAAGCCTACGGCTTAAATATGGGTACAGGTATTTAAAAACACTTTTAATCGACCAGTACGTGAACACTTATATCAGTCATATCTGTGAATAATTATGCTTTAGCTAATATGCGTAATAGACAAAAACTACGGGCCGGCAACGCGGACCGGGCCAGCTAGTAAAATAAAAAAAAAAAAACACTACAAATGTACATTAGAAAAAAGTAAGTCAAAATGGATGAAAATCAAGCAAAATAAAACATAACGATTGTACATTTCAAAATTCAAAATGAAAATGGTATTATAGCACATTTTTACCCAATTTTTTGGATTTTATCCTTTTCGGCCAGGAGACAGTTCCGAATTTGTATGAATCGTTTGAATCAGACCAGCGGTTCTTAAGTTATAAGCGTAGTAACTAACACGACTTTCTTTTATATATATAGATATCAAATAGCTGTGTTGGTCCATTTAGGATGCATTGGTCCAATTTTTTTCAATCAGAATTGAAAAAGAATTATTTAAATATTAACAATTCAATATGATAAGCCAATTTGAAAAATTATATCACAAAATTATCGCATTAATAACCGTTCTTCCCGATATTTGATATTTTAATGAATATTTTAACGAACTTTTAATACCTTCCTCCATTTGGAAGGAACTTGCAAAATGTTAAGAAAATTTCGTCGAAAATACCGTTTTATGGAGACTATACGAAGCCGAAGACCTTCATACGCAATTTTCAGCCACGGACCGTAGTACCTATTAGGAACTTCAAATACGAAATTGGATCAAAATACCGTTGTATGGGAACTATATGTGGACCCATATAGCCCATCTTTGAACTTGATCTGCTTTGGACTGATGCGTGCAAAATGTTAGCTTCCTAGCTTAATTTGTTTTGACTCTAGCGTTTTTATTACAGACGGACAGACAGACGAAATCGTCACAGAATTTTACTCTTATCAAGAATACTTTTTTAAGTCTAAAATTATTATTTCGATGAGTTACAAACGTAGTTCGTCCTTCCGTATATAAATATACCCTCCATACTATGTATTGTGGTATACCCTTCAAAGCTGCAAAACAAGAAAAAAATATAATTATAGTAGGGCTCATGGTACAATAAGCATGGTACAATAAGGAGGTATAACAGCTTCGTAAAACTACAGAAACACAGCCCTGGGGCTATGCCCGCTCCCTGTCAAATGTGCATGCAACAAGTTCCTTTCATTTTTAAAATCAATTAAACAGCGGGAAAAATAAATAAAAAATAAATAATGCCTGGATTTTCTTTCAAAAATATAATCTAAACAGTACTATCTTTCAATTACATGGCAAAACTGGTGAATTGCTTTAATGTGTGCCTCGTAATTTACGAGTCTTCCAGTCATTGATTTTGAAAATATTCTGTTTTTATTTTTCTAAACAATATTTGCATACACAAAATTGGCAGAAGTCGGGCACACTTAGAAACAATTGTAATCAGCTGGTAGCTCTACCTTACCTTTTTATTATACCATGGTGGGGTTAAATAAAATATCCCTATTTTTCTTGTTGTGCAACCTATTTAATTCCGTTCGCAGGTTGAAGTGACGGAAGACAACAGCTTAATCGGCATAAAATATCATGCTAATCAACAATACCCAATCAAAACTCTAATTACCAAATAATCGGTGTATTAAGTACATTTTTGCGTCTCTACAAACGTAGAAACACTTTAAAATAATAAAAATGGCCATTTATAATAGATGTTCACCGGTTTTAGATATTTTGAATAGCCATAGGCTTCAATTTGAGTGTTAAAAACCTACATGATATAGAACATCTATAATAGCCCCAGGTGAAAACCTGCTCCACCGGCTGAACTTTACTGCCTTTCACTTGTTTTTTTTTTTAAACCGCAGTATTTTAATTATTAGAATAACTAACATTCATGTTGCATCAAAAGTATTGCTTCAACGAGTGCTCTAAAGCCTAGAAGATCTCTAAGTATGCTCAGAGAGCCTTAGTGGAATTTTGGATTTGTTAAGTCAAAGAGGGCATTATTTTTCATTTTTATACCATCCACCATGCAATCGAGGGCATACAAACTTTGTCATTCCGTTTTTGCTAATCGAAATAGTTATGTTAGGCCCACCAATAATATTTTTAATCAGCGTATAATTCCAAGAGATGCGCGTTTGACTGTGGAGATCACGATATCTTTCGAATGAATTGAGGCAAATGGTCAAAATTTTGCACAATTCGTAATTGAGTCATGTCTATCTACGTTTTCTTATAGTCCCTACATAACTCCCTATATTCGGCATTCTAATGATTACCTCCGCATATTCTGGATATTTCATATTTGATGTTCACGATAAATATCAATTACTATAGCAGACATGGGTTCACGTTTGGTATTATATGATTTTAGCCACATTTTCAAAAATATAGTTTCAAATTTGGCCCTTGTAACTCGCAACCCCTGCAGTTGATAGAAGATCAAATATAAGAAGACCGTATCATTAAAAATAAGGTACAATTATATATCTATAGCCAATCTTTTCATTTGCGGATACATTTTACTGCTAGTAACTCCCATAGCCTCCACTCTCATGCTTCCATATTATATTACTATCAATGAGTGTGGTCTCTGTTAATGCAAGGCAACAACCATCTATTTAAAAACCAATTTCTCTGTGGCTTTACATTCACCGATAAAAATGGCACTTGAATATCTGCATACCATCAAAGATATAACAATGCAATGAAAGAGTGGTTCCCAAAGTTCACTACAGGCAGACTCATCTAAAAAGACTTAAAAAATTGCCACACACCTAAAGGTAATATCAGTTTGCAATAGTGGAAAAAGTTTACATATTTTTTTTATTTAATACTAAATAGCGTACAAATAATTTATTTCAATGAGAAGGATGTATTTGTTTTTTATTTTTTCTCATTATAGATTTAGCATCAATTTCAATTTTAGTAACTTCCAGTCTATATTTCGGTATTTAGTTTTTATATTGACCATAGCCATATTTAGGTATGAGGTGGTAAAGGGGAGGAGGACTTTGAAAGCTTCATCAAAGAGGCAAGGTTTAGGTTCCCGGTTGCTGGGAATACTTCCCAAAATTTCGTTGATTGTATACGACTGAAATTATTTGTCTGGGATTTACCTTCCGATAAATCAATGCACTCCTCACATGTCATGATTTCAGAGATAATCAGTGTTATCTATCCGTTGAACAAATATGTTTGTGTAGACGATTGAACATCGCTGGGAAATATTGGAAATTACTTTTAACATCATGGTAATGTTGCAGAAAGTGTGAAAATTGCACACGGATTTTGGAAAATGGGAAACACCGTCAGCTCCATATGCAATCAAGCAAAATTGTCTCATTTGGGACGCAATCATACATTGAAAGCACTCAAAAACGTGTACTCGTACGTGTCCAGAGGCATAGTTGGGCCATTTTCCTTCGAAAATGAGCAAGGAGTGACCGTTACGTTATCGGGCCATGTTGGACGAATTTTTGTTCACAAAAATTGAAGAGAAGGCTATTGTCAACATTTTGTTTCAACAGGACGGTGGCACGTGTCGCACAGCCTAAGATATACTCAATTTAAACAACAAGTGAAAACTTACTTCTTTCTTGGCGGGGTCGAACTTTGAGTGAATTATAAAAAACGAAAAACGAGGACCTAGACTTGCATATGCAATTATCTGTTACAGACTGTAGTATCCATTAGGAATTTCAAATACGCAATTTGATACAATTCAGGTGAATAATGTCGCTTAAATCATCGCAATGCCACATACAGGGAGGATCCTCTATGAGAACTGTACGAAGACGTGGACCTGTATGAACAATTTTCTGTGATAGAATGTAGTACACATAAGGAACTTAAAATAGAATTATCAAAATACCGAATATCTGTAGGTACAGTTATATGGGAGCTATACTCATTTTCAATTCCAAAAGTCCTGCAGACGTAACACACATTTCAGTAAAATTGTATCAATCTACTTTATTTCGTATGAAGGCTAGAGTGATTTCCACAGACGGACATTTCTAAATTGACATAGAATGCTTTGCTGATCAAGAATATTTATATATACAGGGTGAGATAAAAAAACTGCAACCTAGTCAAATGGCATCATTTTTACATTTTTTAAATTTTATTGAATGAAAGCAAAAAATGTCGGAAATAGCATCAATAATAAGAATTAGAATAAGTTTAGATTTGTTCGAATTGGACACCATTGTCACGAATTATGGCCTTCAAACGGCTAATGAAACCGTCACCCATTCCCGGTGAAGCGCTAACTTGAGGTGATCGACACTTTGGTATTTTTTAGTGCCAACCTTGCTTTCCAAAATACTCCAGACAGAATAGTCCAACGGATTGGTATCCGGAGATTTTGGTGACCATTGTGGGCTGGAAATGAAGCGAGGAACCTCATTTTGTAACCGTTCTTGGTTGGCGTGTGCTGAGTGCGATGCTGCTGGAAATGAAGCGAGGAACCTCATTTTGTAACCGTTCTTGGATGGCGCGTGCTGAGTGCGATGCTGCTGAGTCCTGTCGGAATGTCCAAGGTCTGCGGCAAAAATGTTTGCGTGCCCAAGGCTTTAATACACCCTCTAGAATATTTTCGTGATGAAATTAGGCATTTATTCTGATGCCACGGTCGATTTATACGAGCGGAGAGCGACCATCGGCTGTTTTGGCGTCACACACCATCACCATGGCCGGCGCACTTTTTGGAATTTCAATGGCTTTACCCCTAGCCCATTTTTCAATATTTGCCGGTATGTTTAGCTCACGAGCAATTGCGACGCGGTTTCCGATCAAGTCGCTCTTTACTTTTCGAACCATTTCTGCTGATGTTGCTGTTTTCTTCCGTCCACTTCCTTGACGTCGGGCTACGCTACCAGTATCACGGTAATGAGCGATGGTACGAGACACAAATAATTTATTCACATTTAAATGCTGGAGTGCTCTAACGATAGCCACTTGTGGTTTTACAGCCAAATATCACATTTGAATTCCATCACGAATAACTTTTTTTTTTTTGGAAAATTCGCACCAAAATGCTGTCTGTCTTACCACTTCGTACACATTGCCAATTTATCCATTAATAAATAAAAGTATTTTTTTCAAAAAATAACCACAGTAAGATAGATCAAAACTATTTTAAAACAACAGTTAATACTTAACTCTAACTCAAGTCATATGCCCAAGTTGAAGGTAAAGATAAGGCCAAACAGGCCCGAAATTGTGTAATAATGCATTCTTGAGTAACGGGTTTCGACTATCCATTCGGATGTTAATTTACAGTAGTTCCTTATGGAATTTCGTTTGTTGCACACATAAACGTAATTAACGGTCCATCCAGATGTAATGCCAAAATATGAAATTATCTGTCTCGTCACAGCAGAGAAAACCCTAATTTGTCATTGCAGGTATAACAACAGAGCACAATTTAATTAAGATTGGAGACACTAATTGCCGTGAAATTTCACACTATTATACATCTCGTAACATTATCGAGTTTAAAAGTGTCGAATGCCGCGCGCGTGTTTGTGTGTAGAGTCATTAATGTTGCAACAGCTCAAATTACTGTAATTTAGATACCGGCTTTTAACAGAATGAAACCTGCACTTTTTAGGGGAATATTTGCAGAAAAAGCCAACGATGAAAACGTTGACGTATACATTTACCAGAAATATGATAAAATTGTGTTGTACTGTAGTGGTTAAGGGTCGTAATAAGCAATATTAACAAAATGATATAAAACGGAAAACTCCTTCGGGCGTTAAAGGAATATTCGTGTATATTCGCCGTGTGTCGAACTTCCAAGGTATATCGTAATATTTTTTTTGCTTGTGACCCGAAATACATCATTGCCTTATATAGCTGCTTACAGCTTGTGTTCCTCGCTACGGAAACAATTATTTGCCGAACTTTTGATACCTCAATTTTGATTACTGGAATCCTTAGATTTTAGGTGTATAGTATCTTCAATAATATTATCGATAATAAGTGGTTTCATTTTTTTCTAAATAGGGTAAGTGCGTCTAAGTTCGGCATGTCCCAGTAGTCGGCAGTTTTGAAATTTAAAGAATAGAATTGACCAATGAAATAATTGCAAAAAAAAAAAAAAACGTCAACAGTGTTCTCTGCTCTCTTTCTGTAAAAAAGCAATGAGCGCCGATCATTTATTACGAGAGAATAACGGTTTTCGTCAGTGAGTGTCTTCCAACGCGTGCGATAGTCCATGTTTATAAAGAAAAAATTAGTGAGGTGTCAACTTAATAATCGATTTAAGTAAATTAAATTTAATACATTTTGAATCAGAAATATTTTATAATAGAAAGTAACAGTCTAAAGATCATTTTATAGCTTAAAAACATACAAATCAAACATTTGCTTTAATTTGGGCTTTTTAACTAACTTTTCTTAATTAAGTAGTTTTTTTAAATCAGTATTTGACGTTTTAGATAGCGGGGCATTTTTAAAAAAAAAAAAATGTTGGCTTTTTAAAGAAAAAAGAAATATAAGGAAGGTAATTTTTTCTAATCTCATTTTTATTTTAATTGAAAATCCTTACGTTACTGAAGGTAACCATACTATTCTTGAATTTCTACCTATTTTTCATTAAGAATGATAATTAAAAAAACACTATTTAAAAACGAAATTAATTTCAAATTCTGGATTAAACTGTGAATAAGTAATATAGCATTGCTTTATACTATTTGAAATAAAAAATATACAAAATAATATTTTTTTGCTGAAATGCCATATGCCGACTACTGGCAAATAGACACGCCGAGCATTGGAAAATGGTGCCGACTACCGGCAAAAAAACTACTATTTTAGTAAAATTGCAAATTTTGCCAATTTTATAAAAACAAATTCAATTTTTGTTTATTATTTCAAAAACTAAACAAAATTTGGAATCTGTAAAACTTTATTTTTTCGCAATTGAAAGATTTCACTCAGAATGTTGAAAGATTGAAAAATCGAAAATCCTAAAAGTGCCGACTACTGGTACACTTACCCTATGTGCTTTACATTCTGTCATATGGTCTTTAATCCTCAAAGAAACCAAAATGCAAAACTTTAATGAAAATTCAATGAAAATATGGCAAAGATTCGGTGTGTACCTTTATATTAGACTATTCGAAACGTGGACCTTTACTGATATTTTTTTGCTAGTAGCATTTTAAAATAAATAGTAAGAACTCAAAATATTACAATTTCACGAAATTAAAGGGGAAATTAGACTATACCAACAAGTGGACCGACATGATCTATTTTTCAAAACAATGATTCTTGAGGTAATTCAAAGTTTTCTATAAGTTTTAAAAGCTCTGTATTAAATTTTGCGAAATATATCTCAAAATATTACAGCCTATTTGTATATATTCAAGGCTAAGAACCCTTAATTATTTTGTCGTTTTGTTCTACTAACCAAGGCCCATAAAATCCTTGGAATTATAAGAAAAATGGCAGAGAATTCGAAAAAATACTAAATTTGTCGAAAATAAAAAAGTTTTTAACCAACATTTATTATATTTTTATGGTTAAGTATACAAATTTCGTTTGTGAATAAATCTATCTAATCTATCGAATGTCGAAGATAAATAACAACTGTTAAATTGACTTGTAATTTAAAGCTTATGCTATGAAGTTCTGACGAAGTATTTGTTATTGCAAACATAACGACGCCCACCCCACCCTACCATCTCACTGAGAATGATATAAAGGCATTTGAAGAAGTTGAAAAATGCAATAACGTTTTCAATTTATTCATTTTCAGTTCATAATATAAACATGTATCTTAATTTGAAAAATATTGAATATATATGTTTTGAGTAAACGATCCCTTAAGAAATTGCTGGTAATATAAACAAGTTTAATTCACTAACCAAATATTAACAAGTAAAAAAGAGCACTTTTAATACCTTTCATCATTTGGAAGGAACTTGAAGTTTTTCAAAAAACAATCCGAAAACTACCACTTAATTGAAAACTATTTGTGGGACTATACGAAGACGTGGACCTGCTGACGCAATTTTTTGTCACATGCTGTAGTATCCATTACGAACTTCAAATACGAAATTTAAAACAGTTCCAGTAAATACTGCCGCTAAAATTATTAAAATATTGAATATCGGGAGGTACCGTTATATGGGGGCTATACAAAGACGCGGACCTGCATACGAAATGTTTTGACATAGGTTGTAGCATCCATTAAGATCTTCCAATACGAAATTCCGATGAATAATGTCGCAAAAATCATGAAAATGTCGAATATCGGGAGGTACCATTATATGGGGGATACGAAATTTTTTGCCATAGATTGTAGTACCCATTAAGATCTTCCAATACAAAATTTGAAACGATTCTGGTGAATAATGTTGCTGAAATCATCAAAATACCGACTATCGGGAGGTGCCGTTGCTATACGAAAACGTGGACCGACATGACCCATCCTTAGAATGGTGGAGGGTATAAAAATACAAATAAGATAGAACACTTGAAAACAAAATACAAATTGCTGGTCACATCCCTTCAAAAAACACATCATCTTTTAGTATTTGGGGAACATTTCCTCTCACTCGCCTACTTAAATATCCTTTTCAATTCTAGTACATCTACAGATAACGGAAAGTGAAAACGATGAATTCAGTATAATTAATGGTGGAATGAATGATGTATTATACCAAATACATTCTTATGTAGGTATATGAGTTGTACAGTTGATAGAAAATTCTTTAGTGAAGGAGATTGATCGTTGTGAAGCTTTGTAATTGTCGGTATTGCAAGTTGCAAATATTAAGAAAATGAACTTGTAGCTGCTATGTTAGATTAATGTGATGGGAAAACTTCAGATGTTCTTTCAAATTAATATGGGATATGGAAAACTAATTTACTTTTTTTCCTACTTACAAAATAAGAATATATAAAAACAACAAGTAAAAACACAAAAAAAGAACCCTGTTAAAAGTAACAGCATCGGGATTCAATGTTCGAGTGAGTCCAATTGCAAATACCAGCGAATGCGGTATGAGGTGACAAGAATCAGAAATACCAAAATACAAGTATTTCGGCCTAAAATAAAATGAAAACATTCAAATGCTAAACATTGGGAGATGCGTTTATATAGGGGAGTTGTACGACATTGTGAGACTAAATACATCATTAACTTTCAGATCGTTAGGTACACTTAAGGATTTTATATCAAATTGCCGACAATTCCGACAATATATATATATATATATATATATATATATATATATATATATATATATATATATATATATATATATATATATATATATATATATATATATATATATATATATATATATATTTTTTTTTTTTTTTTTTTTTTTGTTCATATTTGAGCTACCTCTAAGAAAATCTGTTTCCTATTTTCTACAAACCAACATACCAATTAGACAGCATTACATTTTGCATGAATTTAATAACTAATAATGGTTTTCAAATTTACAATACTAAAATATTTGTACTAATATTGGATCTAATTTAAAGTTGGGATACTTTTGGAACGTCCCCCAAAAAGTGTATACATAAACAAGTGGTCAAATGCTGAGGATTGATATTTGTTGGAAGGTCGACTAAAATTTACAAGTTTAGTTAGTTTTTACTTACTTAACGCAGCTTTTATTTTCTTCATACATTTTGAAAGTACTTTGAAAGTCTAGACTTGAATTTACCTCTGACAATGCTTCTACATTGTATTCAGAGTTTAAAGCTCTAAAAAGGCTACTTCTTATTTAAGATTACTCCTAATACACATAATTTATATATATTAATAATATTAAGTCTTTGCAGGACTAAGTTTCCCACATTCCAACTCATAAATAAAGTAAGAAAGCAGTAAGCTCGGCCGGGCCGAACTTTGAATACCCTCCACCATTTGCATCCATTATGAACTTCAAATACGACATCTCAAACAATTTCGGTGAGTATTGTACCTAAAATCGTCAAAATACCGAATATGCATATGGGGCCTATACGAAGACCTGGACCTGCATAGACAATTTTCTGTACAGACTGTAAATCCCATTACCTAATTTGAAACTACTCCAGTGTATAGTGACCCTAAAATCGTTAAAATACCGAATGTTGGGAGGTACCGTTATAGGTATCTGTTATAGGCGGTAGTCTCCATTTCGAACTTCAAATACCAAATTTGAAACAATTCCGGCGAATAATGTCGCTAAAATCATCAAAATACATAATATCGGGAGGTGCCGTTATATGGGAGCTATATGAAAACGTGGACCCATATGGCCCATTTACGAACTTAACCTGCCTACTGGCAAAATAAACAAGTGTGCATAGCCTTCTATCTCAATTCGTTCGAAAGATAGCGTGATTACAACAGACAGATGGTCGGACAGACAGACCGACATACAGACGGACATCGCTAAATCGACTTAGAATTTTACGCTGATCAAGAATATATACGCTTTGTTTGGTCTGACGTGAGTATTTCGAGGTGCTACAAACGGAATGACAATGTTAATATACCCACCATAGTATGGTGGATGGTATAAAACAATTGTGTTCAATATGTTTTGACTTGCGGTATGATTATTCAAAATGTTGATCCATTATGGGGGTGGTTCCGAAGTAGTGGGCCAAAAATGTCAACAATTACAACGTGTTATATTTGGACTATATCGTCTACTTCCTTCATATTATACGCGATACGTGATATTTTTGTGGAAAATGTAGAGATGCGCGAGAGATACGAAATATGGTGTACGTGAATACTTCGCATAAAACAGCAAATAAATGCTTAATTTTCTATAACTTTACATACCTTAATATTTTTATCGGTGTATACGAATAATTCATAATCGAAATGTTATCCTTTTGAGGGAACCAAAAGGAGTAAACCTATACATTCAATATTCATATCAGAAATCTGGTTGAGAGAAATATTTATATAGATGTACCAGAAAGCGTGGACCGATATTTATCATCCTTCATAACAGTTCTTGTGTTGGAAAAAATATTAAGAAGTGTAAAATATGGAGCAGATGCCTTGCTAGTAAATATATTGGAAAGTGCCAAGTTGAGAATGTGTCGGATATTCACATCAGATCTTGTGTTGATAGAAGTATTAGGATGTGCCGAGTTTAAAAGGAATCGGCTGCTCATTTCGCGTTTTATGAGTTTCATGGTTATTCGAAATAGTGAGGGAGGGACCAGAAGGGGTGCGGATATAACGTAATCCGTTCTTCACCCCAAATCTTGTGTTGATAGAACTGTAGATATTTACGAAGCTTGAAGGCAATCGGAGTTTTATTTCGCATTTTATACAAGTTAGGGTAAGTGCGCCTACGTTCGGCATGTCCCAGTAGTCGGCAGTTTTGAAATTTAAACTTAAATAACTAAGAATAGAATTGAACAATGAAATAATTTCAAAATAAAAAACGTCAACAGTGTTCTCTTTATCTTTCTGTAAAAAAAAACAATGAGCGCCGATCATTTATTACGAGAGAATAACGGTTTTCGTCTTCTTCTTCAACGCGTGCGATAGTGCTTGTTTTTAAAGAAAAAAAAAAAAAACAGTGATGGTGTCAACTTAATAATCGATTTAAGTAAATTAAATTTAATACTTTTGGAATCAGAAATATTTTATAATAGAAAGTAACAGTCTAAAGATCATTTTATAGCTTAAAAACATACAAATCAAACATTTCTCTGTTATATTATTTAATGCCGACATTAGGAACAGAAAAAAGATATTTGCCAGTAATCGGCAGGGGTGCCGATTACTAGAAAAATTTCATTTTTGACCAATTTTACCAAAACTTGAGAAAAGTATTAAAAAATAATCCAAAAACTACTCAAATAAAAAAATAGTTTTGAGTAGCTTTTATTTGTGTTTTTTGACCAACTTTTCTGAATTAAGTAGGTTTTTTAAATCAGTTATTTGACGTTTTAGATAGCGGTGGCATTTTTGAAAAAAAATGTTGGCTATCTAAAGGAAAAAGATCAATTCACAAATTCTAAATATAAGAAAGGTACTTTTTTCTTTTGTTATTTGATCTCATTTTTATTTTTATTGAAAATCGATACGTTACTCAAGGTAACCATACTATTCTTGATTTTCTACCTATATTTGGATTAGAATAATAATGAAATAAAACACTATTTAAAAACGAAATTAATTTCAAATTCTGGATTAGCCTTGTTTTATACCATTTGTCTTCTGTTCTACAAGTCCACGGGATTCGGATGGGGAGTTAACGACAGGGCTGGGTATTTAGAGGTTGAAATGAACCATAACTTTTGTGTTAAAAAATACCAAAATGTCCACCGATCTACGAATCACAAATAGATCAACATTTCACTTTTAGCCGTTACTTTGATGCTGATAGCCAAAATATAGAAAAGTATGTACAATTTATATACATAAAAGAAAATCAGGATGGCCTCTTGGCAGAAAAGGATAAGATCTAAAAGAATCGCGTAAAAATATGCCAATAAAACTGCGAATATTTTTTAAGATTGTCATCCCGAATTTAGCCCTAATTTCATTACAGAAAATTGTCAGCGAAAGATGTTTTATACAGAAACTTTATAGCAGATATTACGAAAATTTCGACAACATATCGTCCGATCGTACAACACTGTATTGGGAGTACTATACGTAAGCATTAGGGACAGCATAGACACCTATTGCTTTTGAAAATGATCAGAAAATATTAAGGGATTGAAATGGACCAATAACTGAAAATTTTCTGATTTTATAGTCGAAGAAGTATAGCATGACTGGATGGTCATCGATTAATATTTAACTGGTAAAATGGACCACAACTTTTGTGTGGGTAAATGACACCGGTCAAAAACCAATAGTGAAATTTTTGCAGGACTGTATGGCAGCGGGTTTGTACCCTTTCAAATATACTATAGTGTTGTAGGATATCACATGGTCGGCCGCAAGACTATAGTCGTTGCTTACTTGTTAAATATCACTTTGAATTTCCAATTATCGTAATACAATACCTAATATAAGACTATGAGGCTCAAGCGATTTAAAGAACTTTACAGATTTAATTTTGCAACCGATTTGCTAGAACTTGTGTGTATTTTATATTGGGTGTATTTTTATTTGAAGGTTTATGTTTCTGTTAATTCTCCACATAAAGAGGTTACTCTGTTTGACTGATTTCATTGACTGTAAAAATTATTTTATTTCAAAACACAACGAACGACAAGAAGACTTCTCCAGAAAATTCCGATTAAGGCCTTAAGCACTTTATTGTTAAATGAAATATAGGATTTACGAATTACAGGGTGAGATGAAAAAACTGCGACCAACTTCAGACTGCTGTTATTTCTAAACCACTCGTCCGACAGCTGTTAAAATTATTCCAGTGACAGCTCATTATTTTGTTTACAAGCCTTCAAAAGCATTTTCCAAAAAAAAAAATATTTGGCTGGAAAACCACAAGTGGCTATTGTTAGAGCTCTCCAGAATTTAAATGTGAATAAATCTTTTGTGTCTCGTACCATCGCTCGTTACCGTGATACTGGTAGCGTAGCCAGACGTCAAGGATGTGGACGGAAGAAAACAGCAATATCAGCAGAAATGGTTCGAAAAGTAAAGAAGCTACTTGATCGAAACCCGCGTCGCCGTGGCCGAAAAATGGCTCGTGAACTGAACATAACGCAATATTCCATTCAAATATTGAAAAATGAGCTCGGGGTAAAGCAATTGAAATTCAACAGAAAGAAAATAGACTCAAAAGAGCTAACGAGTTGCTTGGCGAAAGTGGTGAACTGCCGAATTTGGTTTTATCCGATGAGAAAACATTCGTTGTCCAGCAGTTTGTAAACAAACATAATAATCGTGTTTACTTGTCGTAAGAACGATGGCGTTTGACTTTGTTGCACTTTTGTTTATCTCACCCTGTATATTGTAGACTTCATATATTATATGTGCTTTGTCTAGGGGACGAATGCACAACAGGCTCGGGAAAGATATCAATTTTATAAAGCCGCAAGGTTCTCAGTATTTTTGTTATTGCTACAAAGAATTACAAACAATTAAAAATGCCACCAATATCGGTGCGATAAGCATTTAAGGTTGATTTTTAGGCACTTGGCAGGAAAAATTCGGAACACTTATCATATGAGATACTGTATTTGAATACATAGGGAAATTCGTATGGTCGTATTACCCAAAAATACAAGTTTTATTACTCCATACAAATCAACCGAAATTGAGTCAAAGTTTTCTGAATTAGATTTTAAGAAAAATATGAGTATTAATTATCTTGGTGTCCAATTTTTTTTGAATGGAATTATGGTGATACAAATAAAGGTTGGGTTGGTAGATAAACTTTTACATTTTTTTTTTTTTTTTTTGACAAATATCGAGATTAAGGGAACATTAAGGTGAATTAATCATCCAAAAAAAATTCAAATGAAAATTTTTTAACAAATATTACTGAGGGTTTTGCAACAATTAAATTAACACCAGGCAAAACACCATTAATAATAAAATCAATAAATGCAACCACTTTTCATCATTATATACATTCCTAGAAGTAATTACTTGCTATTTTTTTTGGGGGTTGGTAATACGGGGTGAGCTCAACACCCAATGATGATTCGACTTAATAATGAATACCAATAACAGCATCGCTAAAGTAAAATGGGATGTTCTTATCTCCATACCGTGATGAACATGCGCAAAAAGAAAAATACAAAAGAGACATGAATGCGTTCGCCGAATAAATACTGAGAGCAGCACCAATACGCTAAGGAACATTTTATAAAAGGATATCTCCAGGAGACAAAGTGAAAAGGAATTGTTTGATAGTTGTATTTTCAAAATAACTGTTAACAGGTTTGTACCATTATCTGTAGATCCACTATGTATAGGAACGTACGGGGAAATAAAGCATAGTCCTCATTGGGACTATTTTGGTCAATTTTTTTTTCCAAATAAGAAAATGGAACGGATGTCCATGCCAAAATTAATTACGTTGCTTTGAAGAAATTACTCCACCCCCACGGAATTTCTAAAAAATGATAGCTTATGTTATTTTTTGATGCACCAGTAGTATGTGAAAATTTCGGAAAAATTCTTTAAGGGTGTTTTTTTTGTGATCTGACGACCATGTTTTCTGTCAAAATATATTTTGAATTCGTCGTATGAATCCAAAAACAAAATTGTGATGTTCTTATCAAAAAATTTCGAAAAAATAAATTATTAAAGGAATTTGCAGACAAATCTTTATAAATATAAATAAACAGGAAAATTTGTGAATTTGAAAATGCGTTTGCCAAACATGCAGAAAGAAGGAGGATCCAAGAAGGAGTATTTTTTTTTCGGTTCCAAAGAATGAAGTGTCGAGGACAGAATTGAGTAACGTTTGACAGGTAGAATTTCTTCCGTATGCTCTGAACACTTCGACGTTGCTCATGTGGAGAAATCTGGAAGAGAATATTATCGCGAAAATATTCTGGAGGGTGTATAAAAGCCTTGGGCACGCAAACATTTTGGCCTCAGGCCTTGGAAATTCCAACAGGACTCAGCACCATCGCACTCAACACGCGCCACCCAAGAATGGTTACAAAATGAGGTTCCTCGCTTCATTTCCAGCACACAATGGCCACCAAAATCTACGGATACCAATCGGTTGGAGTATTTTGGAAAGCAAAGTTGGCTCCAAAATATACCAAAATGTGTCGATCACCTTAAGCAAGCATTTCGCCGATAATGGGCCAAAATTCCGCAGAGCAACATTCGGGCAGCATGTGACGTTTTCATTGGCCGTAATTCGTGCCAAAGGTAACCAATTCTAACAGCTTTTTTATCTCACCCTGTATGAATAAATGGTAGGTATAAAATTTGATGCAGGCAAAACGTGTCTTATCAAAACAACGGTTCGAGACCCTGGGTCTTCTAGGACCAAATCCGTTTTAGGACATTTGGAATCGATCTAGAGGTGTCAGTCCACCCATCCATTTGATGCACATGATAACTCTCGAAGGGAGCTTCCGATTTGGTTTAGAAAACTTAGATCGAGTTCGTAGATGAGTAGTATCGGTCTAATCCTACTGGTACCTATCTCAAAAAAGGTCAACAATTTCAAAGAAAATAATTTACTTAATACAACAAAAACAGACCATCCAATTTTGTTCAAATTCTGTGCATCCCAATAACCATATCAGTGCTGAGACGATATCAGTCTACTCTGTCAAGTACCTCCCCCACAAAGGGTCAAAATTTTGAATAAATTTATCTCTCATAAAATGCATAATAATCATACCTCCCACACAAAAGTCGACATTCTGATACATGATGTTTTCCTTTTGGTTTTGTTTTTCTTATTTGGCAATTAACAAGTTTGCCCATGGTATAATTATTACAGGTAACAGCAAGCCCAGCTGATTTGACTCTATAGTAATACTAGTGTCAAACTCGATATGGAGTTTTGTGATTTAATTCCATTTCTTGATATACAATATCATATATAAAATTTCACTGCAGGGCAATGTGAACATAGTTTTTGCCTAATAATAGAAATAATCGTCGTTATGCTTAACAAAACGCCAAAGACGATAGTTCGGAATTTTTTTCGGTTAACGAACAGCGACACCACGTTCGATAATATATTCGTGTATTTCATGTTTCCTAAAATTGCAAAATGTAGAATGCTTTATCTATGTTTCAACTAGAAAGCGATGTTGCATTTTCCACGATTTTCTAGCGATTGCTCGAAGTATTGAGAGATTAGGACCAACAGCTAACATCTATACATTCAGAGGAATGATGTGAACGCATTAAAATTAAATATTTTAAGAAGTGTTCTTCTGCATTTTCACTTTAATAATCCAAATTCCAAAAATGTATATTATTGAAATCAAAATAATTTATTGAAAATTAATTATTTTGTTTACATTTTTGGGCACATAACTCTGACACTTGTATTACGTACAAAAACGAATTTGTATGTGGTTGTTGTTACGATTGTTGTACAACAACACTTGCTGTTACCTGTATTTTTCTACCGTGAAGTTTGCCATAATTATTATATGTCAGGGCAAAACATTTTTTTTCGCCTAGAACTAAACAAAAAATTAACATTGAAATTATCAGACAAAGTTGTATTTCTTACCAATTCACTTCCTGGCCTACCTTATATATTCTGTTCACAATATACGGATTACAGTAATGTCATAGACAAAAAATGTAAAGATGAAGAACTAAAGCGTCAGATGTAAAACTGCAACCAACTTTAGACTGCTGTCATTTCCAAGACACTCGTCTGGCAGCTGTTAAAATTATTCCAGTGACAGCTCATTATATATTATAATATAATATATATAATATATTATATATTATCATTATATAATTTTCCAGAAAAAAAGTTATTCGTGATGGATTTCTAGGCGTGATAGTGTGATTTCTTTATATTTGGCTTGAAAACCACAAGTGGCTATCGTAAGAGCCCTCCAGCATTTAAATGAGAATAAATCTTTTGTGTCTCGTACCATCGCTCGATACCGTGATACTGGCAGCGTAGGCCGACGTCTAAGAAGTGGACGGGAGAAAACAGCAACATCAGCCGAAATGGTTCGAAAAATTTCTCGTGAGCTGAACATATCGCAATATTCCATTCGGCAAATATTGAAAATTGAGTTCGGGATCAGGCTAACAAAATAACAAAACAAGCAATTGTTATGTTATGTTCGGCCGGGCCGAACTTGAGACCAAGTACAATAAAAATATCCGCTGTTAAAAAGTCTTCAAAAAACCTTAAAGTCGATGGTGCCAGTTTTCTGCTACAGTGGTTGCTATCTATTAACAGTTTTAGATACCAAATATTCTGTTAAAATGTGGCTAAAATCACGAAAATACAAATATTCGGAGGTATCGCTTTACAAGTGATGTAATAAATAATGAGCCTATTAGAGCAGTATTACGCCAGTTGGAGTTCAAGAAGGAGTGGTCCGATAATGTCCATTTTCCTATGTGATTCATGTGTCATAAACTCATTATGTTATTTCAAGTTTAGACAATATCAATTATTCCATACACATTTTATGTATATCGATCCTCTTCTTTTAAAACTTTACACCTACAGCACCACACACACCCTCCCCCCCCCCTCGAAGAAAAATAAAACCCTATATAGCTCTAGCTTCGCATGGAACTATATACTATGACAATATTGGACCTACTCCAAACTAGGTCAACATTTTGAATAGAAATAACTCTAGTAAAGTGTAAAATCAGAGAATTCTTCAAACTTTGCACGTGCCAATATTTTTGCCAACATTAGGATTTTCTCATTTTGAAAGATCTATTTTGATTCGTACAAACTATACCGAAAGAAAGATATAACTTATTGCTTACGAGAACTATAATTACAATATTCATCCAAAAATTGATAAAAAAATGTATGCTTTGCATCGAACGAATCAATGTTCTTTGCAAAGTAGAAACAATTTTGATCATGATTTACTCAGCTAACCTTGCACCAACACATAAAGTTTATTTATAAGTTTTGATTTTTGCAAAATGATATAAAAAGACCAATTTAGTTTGGCATCCATCATGCGATTTGATTGATTGTAATCCTTTCGATTTAATTTTCTTTGGGGGCTCTCCGTAATGTGTCTGTATTTTTAATAGTGTGATTTTATGTTATAACTACACACATGGGTACATGCGCATGTTTTCAACGAATTTCACAACCGGGTGGCAGCCGATCAAAACGAATACGATGCGCATCGTTTCATGTCAGAGTTTAACGACCACAGTCATTAATTCGAGTATGCGAACATTTCTGTATAAGTCTAAATTAATGATCTCCTGTGATTGAAAGTGTTATGCTCCTTCCATCCGAATGATTTACGGCCAATACTTTAGAATCGAGTGTTCACTTTAATATGAAATTTTATAAGCGATCTGAAATTAATCAAATTTTACTTTGTTGTTTGCATTGAACATTTCATCATTTTAGATATTAATTTTCCTTGAATTGGCAAAAGAAATGCAAAGTGTTTTAAAAATGACACACATCTAAATATTTAAAATGTCTTGCGATGCTTGAAGCTGTAGGAATGTACAACATTTACTACGATAGCCGATTTTCATACCCTGCACCTTGGAACAGAGTGTATATTAAATATGTCATTCCGTTTGTAAAACCTCTACATACAGGGTGAGATAAAAAATGCAACAAAGTCAAACGCCATAATTTTTACATTTTTATACCCTCCACCATAGTATGGAGGGTATATTGAGTTTGTCATTCCGTTTTTAGATCCCACAAAGTGTATATATTCTTGATCAGCATAAAATTCTATGTCGATTTAGCGATGTCCGTCCGTCTTTGGAAATCACTCTAGCGTCCGAACGAATTGAAGTAGATTGATAAAATTGTACTCAAATGTATCTTATGTCTGCAGGACTTTTGGTCTTGAGAAAATGCCATGTAGGTCGACGTTTTGGTATAGCCCCCATATAACGGTACCTCACGATATTCGGTATTTTGGTGATTTCTGCGACAATATTCATCGGAATTGTTTCAATTTTGGCATTTTAAGTTCAAAATGGATGCTACAGCCCAAGACAGAAAATTGTCTGTGCAGGTCCACGTCTTCGTATAGCCCCTATATAACGGTACCTCCGGACATTCGGTTCTTCGTTGATTTTAGCGACATTACTCAACGGAATTCTTTAAAATTTGGTATTTGAAGTTTGAAATGAATACTATAGCCTATGATAGAAAATTGTCTGTGCAGGTCCACGTCTTCGTATAGCCCGCATATAACTGTACCTACCGATATTCGGTATTTTGATGATTATAGCTACATTATTCACCGATTTTTTTTAAGTTTCGCATATGAATATTGTAATGGCTTATGACAAAAGCTACCTATGTAGGTCCATGTCGTCGTATAGACCCTAATGTAACAGCTACATTCGGTATTTTTAAGATTTTAACAGAATGTTTAATGGATTTTATTGTTTTTGAGAACTGCCAAATTCTTTCCAAATGGTGGAGGGTATTCAAAGTTCGGCCCGGCCGAACTTACAGCTTTTTTACTTGTTTTTACTTAAATTTCGTTTAATGAAAGCAAAACATTTCGAAAATAGCATTAAATTTTAGAATAAGTTTAAATTTGTTCGAATTGGTCACCTTTTGCACGAATTATGGCTTTCAAACGGCCAATGAAACCGTCACACGCTGCCCGAATGTTGCTCTGCGGTATTTTGACCCATTCCCGGCGAAGCGCTTGCTTAAGGTGATTGACACTTTGGTATTTTTTAGTGCCAACTTTGCTTTCCAAAATACACCAGACACAATTGTCCAACGGATTGGTATCCGGAGATTTTGGTGGCCATTGTGCGAAGGGAATGAAGCGAGGAACCTCATTTTAACCATATAAAAGGAAATAACACAATCGCGCTTGAATTCCATCAGGAATAACCTTTTTTCTGGAAAATATTCACCAAAATGCATTTGTACGCTTGTAAACAATATAATGAGCTGTCACTGGAATAATTTCAACAGTTGTCTTAGAAATGACAGCAGTCTAAAGTTGGTTGCAGTTTTTTCATCTCACTCTGTATTCATCGTAGACCCCATAACGTATATACATTATCAACATACATTTCTAAGTCACATTATTTGACGTAGAGCTTTCAAATGGGACACAATAGTTTGTATTGTAATTGTCTTAAATTTGGTGTTGAGAGTTTATAATGGTTTCTGCCTCTGGTCTGTATAGGTCCACTTTAAAACGTTACATAAAACTCGACATATCGTATACAAATATTCAACTTTTCCACCATGGTTAAAATATTTTTTACATTCATATTACCCAAATACATCAGGTCCATATTTTATAATCTATAAATAAAAACGTAGTAAAAGTTGATACTTTTTTAAATTCACGCAATTGTAACATTTTCCAATTACAAGCATTTAGGTTTTTTGTATACCTTACTTCATCAATCAAGGCCAACATAAGGTCGGCCAGTAAGCCCATACGACAACAAAGTTTGCCGTAAAAATACTTATTGTGATTTGAAAAAGAAAAAACTAATCAGAATAGAAAAGTAGAAAAAAAAAATACTAAGTTTATTGTCAAATTGTTGTCAACAGTGGTCTTCTTTGCCGATCTTGTATAGGCCTTTATTTCTATTTTCTACACATAAAAGAGGAATTGTTTCATATAAGTTCATGTGTTTTACTTGTGGTGAATAACGTCGATCAAGTACGTCGAATTTTAGGTAACGCTGTTAGTATATACCAAAAAGTAACGTTGTAATAATATTCAATTACAAAAACTCATATGTTTTGTACCAATTGTCAATGTTGAAAATTTTAAACTTTAAAATAAAATACATATGTTTAAATTGTGGGGTGAAAAACGTCGACTGAGTACGTCGATTTATAGGTAACGCTATTACTATAGCCCCCATATATCGGTATCTGCCGATACTCTGAATTTTTAATATTTATATCCGTATTTGTAGTTCACAAAAGATTTCACAATTGTCCATTTTGGTCCAAGAAGTGTATATAACGTTACCCATTCGTAATCGGTATTTTTCAACGGTGCTTTGAGTTTGGTACTTAAAACTCGAACTTTGTCCAGACTTGACAGACTTTGCTTTGCCTTTTCACGATGTAATTCGAAACATATTATTTGAAATTCGTAATATTTTAAATGTACGACGGCGGTTCGGAATTTTCTTAACCTATCAATGAAAGATAATAGTTAATTATTCAAAAATATTCTTATTTTTCAATATAATCTCCTGAAACTTCAATATACTTGGTCCAACGCTTTTCTAGCAATTCTATGCCTTGATTAAAATAGCTTTGCTCAAGGTTTTCAAAATAGCGGTTTACAAATGTAATTGTATCTTCATGTGAGGTAAAACGCTTGCCAGGTAGGATTTTTTTAGATTTAGGAACAAATAAATGTCACTGGGATCTAAATCAGCAGAAAAAGGTCAAGGTCGGTGGTCAAGCTACATGTACTTTAATTCGCTGATTTTAGCCATTGTTAAAACACTCTTGAGCGCTTGTGCATTGTCTTGATGAAAAATTATTTTTTTTTGTGTTGTAAGCCAGGACGTTTTTCTCGAATTTGTGCATTTAATTGATCCAAAAGGTTGCAATAGTACTGTGAATTTATTGATTTGCCGTTTTGCAGAAAGTCAATCAATAAAATACCTTTGAAGTCCCAAAAAACCGTTGCCATAACCTTACAAGCCGATTGAATTGTTTTTGCCTTCTTTGGGGCACTTCCTCCAGCTTCAGTCCATTGTTTAGATTGTTCTTTTACCTCTGGAGTACAGTGATGGATCCATGTCTCATCAAAGGTTATGAAACGACGCTTTAAATACATTTTATTTCGCTTTTAACGATCCAGACAAGCTTGAGAAATGTTCATTCTTAAGCGTTTTTGATCGACTGTTAACAAATGCGGCACCCATCCTGCAGAAAGCTTTTTCATCTGTAGCTCTTTATGCAAAATGAAATGGACTCGATCATTTGAGATGCCCACGATATTAGCAATTTCACGCACTTTTATTCGTCGGTCATTTAATACCATATCATACACTTGGGCTATAATTTCTGTTGTTGTTGTTGTTGTTTTTGGACGTCCACTACGTGGCTCATCTTCAATGCTTGTAGGACCACGTTTGAATTCAGCAACAGTTCGCATTTATTACCCTATCCACATGAAATTTTGCACAAGTAATTCGTCACAAGGACGAACTCTATTGAAATTGGAGATAATCGGTCAAAATTTAGATATAGCTCCCATATATATCTTCGTCCGACTTGCCTTTTATTGTGCACCAAACGTGTAATATCAGTCCGAATAGTATGGAATTTTGCAAGTACGATCAGATTGGACCTGAAAATAAGTATGCTAAATTTGATCGAAATCGGTCAGATATAGCTATAGCTCCCATATATATTGTTCATCCGATTTGTTATTTTTGTCCTCCGCAGCCGTAATATGCACCCTGTGACAACGATATTCAGGGAAATATATCAAATACATCTCAGAAATACATTTGCTAAATTTTATCGATATCGGTGCAGATTTGGATATAGCTCCCATATTTCACTTCGTCCAATTTACCTTTTATTGTACACCAAACGTCTAATATTGGCCCAAATGGGATGAAATTTGGCACTTACGACCGAATTGGATCTAGAAACTAGTATATCAAATTTGGTGAGAATCGTTTCAGATATAGCTATAGCTCCCATATATACTGTTCATCCGATTTGTTGTATTTGTTACCCACAGTCATAATATGCACTCCGTGACATGGATATTTAGGTAAATATATCAAATACAGCTCAGAAATATCTTTGCCAAATTTTATCGAGATCGGTTCCGATTTGGATATAGCTCCCATATATATTTTTATCCGATTTCAAATTATTTGTGCACCAAATGGGCAATACAATCCGAATTTAAAAGGTACAAATGCTTCGGCATATTTAGTCCTTTGAACTTTAAATTATAATTATAATCATAGCGTGTATGATTGAATTCTCCCATAAAAACGTTTAGTAGATATACGGAGCTCTACTAAATTAGCAACGTGGTGTAGGGTATCATAAAGTCGGCCCCGCCCGACTTTAAGACTATCTTTACTGGTTTACGTTTGCATGTGCGGAATGGGAAGTTAAAATTAATTTTCCGAGATCATAAAAAGGAATTACAATACATAGAGTCTGGTTTTATCTGTTAAAAAACAAATGCATAAAGACATAACACCCTAAACAAGTATTTCTCAAAGTATGGGTCACGACCCACCAGTGGGACGCAAGAAATTATTGTGTGAACCCCGAAATTTGAGAAAAGAAAAGTGCAAATACCACCTCTGTTATTTTGAAATCGCCATCCCTGACATTCCGAAAAGCTCAACATTTGAATGCACAATATTAACCTGCTTATTTGTAAGTAGCGAGTTTCGATACCCAGCCAGCCACTAATAACACTTTTCAGTTCTATTGATTTTTATATAAAAGGAAAAGAGTTGGAATGGAAGAACCGACTCGCTATATACACTGACGGAGCGCGGGCTATGTGCGGGGAAATAGCAGTGTTGTTACAAGAGTTCTTTCTTTGTGGACTTATTGTCGTCTTTATACTGATTTCAAAAGCTTTAACCGTAAGATTACATTCGATTTCTTCTTAGCCTTGTCTTGCATGACATGTTGTTTCAACAAGTTGTTTCCGGTGAACATTTTATTTCACATTCGGGACTGGTCAGTTGGCCGCTGCGATTTAACGCCGTTATTTCTTATCTTTGTGGGGCTGTATTAAAGCTCATGTCTATATAGGCGCGTCCGCTTCAATAGGCGCATTGAAAGATAACATTCAAGAATTTATTCGGAAGATACCGGCCGATTTGTTGGAAAGAGTATGCCAAAATAAAATTTGATTCCCAGTCAAAATTTGCATGGAATAATCTTCATAAAAATTAGAATTTTCATGGGGAGCCCCTTGTGAATTCTGGCCAAGTAAAGGATTGCCACATGTGGCTTTTACGAATGCAAATTAATCACCTAATTTGCCGTTACCGCCAAATCTGTTCCGTTAAACTAAATCTCTGTTACAGAACCAGCAAGAATCTACGAGTGTTGCAAATGTTTTCGATATCATAAAGGCAAAATAGGTTATCGTAGTACAAACCTTTACACTCGTGCATTTCTGGAACAGGGCAAATATCAAAGACCTAAAATGGTAAAGACTAGAAAAAATGCATTTTGAGCAAATGGTTTGTGTCTATACTATCTAGATAACAGTTCATGACAGGACCATGTTAATATAAAAAAGTACATTTATAGAAAAAAATGACAAAAAAGTTTGAAAAATCCAAAAATTGGGTTTCAAAATTCTATGCCATAGACTTTCCAAATTAATTGCATATTGCCTAAGCGATATTATAACAACAAAGGTATTTTCACAGGGTTGCCATATCTTGACACCACCTTGTCCCATATTTATACTTCTATGTCTTTCCAAATATGGTTCCTTTCGGTAGGTATTTTCGTCTACTTTATTTTCGTCATTTACTTAAACATTTCGTTAATTACCGAAATTATAAACAAATGAAAATTTCTTGTTTTCGATAATGCGTTAATTCTGTAGTTAATTTGTTACAGAATTGCACAACAGGTGCATACATGAATTACGAACAAGATGGATTGAAAATTAAACAAATTGGTTGTTCAAAAATATTTCCAATGCATACTTATATGGTTTCAGTAGATAAAAACTAATCGGATTTAATGACCAAAATCAATTTAAAAACAACCCCTAATCATTCGTTCGGATAAATTATCTATTTTAACAATAGAGGCAAGTTAGTGTAAACCATTTAATCGACGTTGTCGCCACGCCAACTAAGCCTACCAAAATCTTACTTGAGTTATTTGTCCAAAAAAAAAAAAAAATAGTTGTATGCTTATGTATTACAAATCGCTCAAAACAGTTAGTAAACATTGTTTGATGGTATCTTTTTCAAAAACCATAACGGATATATCGTTAGTTGTCAAAATAAATAAGAAGAAAATAACACAACATTGGACTATAAAAGGATATTAACTAACGAATCCTTACAAGGGCTTAAGTTTCAACTGACCCTAAAATGGAGAGGGAAAGAACATAATTTCAATTATTCCCCCATTCTATCTTTTGTACACCCTTTTGCCTGGAGACCATCGTTTGGATATAAACACAGATAATAAACAAGTAAAAAGACATTAAGTTAGGCCGGTACGAACTTCTAATACCCTCCACTATTGGGTAAAGAAAACATTGTTATTCAAATGTATCTAAAACCTATATAGACAATTTTATACTACAACGATTGCCATCTATTGCGAGTCTTAAATACAAAATTTTACATAATTTCGTGAGTAAATGTAACTGGGATGACTAGGACCACTAAAGACAATGTCATTTGACGCCGGTTGTAGAACCCATTATGAAATACAAATACTAAATTTTACTCAAAACAATTAGAAAATGTGGCTTAAATCGTTAAAATACCGAATATCCGATTATATGTGCGCTATAGGAAAATGTGGACCTAGATATTCAATGTTCTGCCACCAGAGCTAGAACTCATTACGAACTACAAACACAAATTTTAAGACAAACTAGTTGAAATATGTGGCTGAAACTATCAAAATACCGAAAATCGGGAGGTGCCGTTATATATCATATCAATACCACGATTCTCGACGCAATGCAAACTACTGTCCCAAATTTTAAAGCTATACGTCAAATCAGTGAGCTGTGTCGTTATTTGAACAGACATACAAAGTGAGATAAAAAGCAGCAACAAAGTCAAAGGCCAAATTTTTAAATATATTTTTTTTATTTTATTGAATGAAAGCAAAAAATTTCGGAAATAGCATCAAATTTAGATTTGTTCGAATTGGTTACCTTTTGGCACGAATTATGGCCTTCAAACGGCCAATGAAACCGTTACACGCTGCCCGAATGTTGCTCTGAGGTATTTTGGCCCATTCCCGACGAAGCTCTTGCTTGAGGTTATCGACACATTGGTATTTTTTGTGCCAACCTTGCTTTGCAAAATACTCCAGACACAATAGTCCAACGGATTAGTAACCGGAGATTTTGGTGGCTATTGTGAGCAACCTTATTTTGTAACCATTCTAGGGTGGCGCGTGCTGAGTGCGATTGTGCTGAGTCCTCTTGGAATGTCAAAGCCTCCGGATAATATTTGTCATTTATTCTGATGCCACGGTCGATTAATACGAGCGGAGAGCGACCATCGGCTGTTATGGCGGCCCACACCATCACCATGGACGGCGCTTGAGTTCTGGTGGCCAACCGAAGTTTCACATTTTCAGCTGACCTCTTTGGCAAGTAACCCGACCATTTTGTGGACAACGTATGTTTTCTTATAGGAGAAAACCAAATTCGACAGTTCACCACATTCGGCCAAGCGAAGCAACTCTTTTTTATACCCTCCACCATACTATGGAGGAAATTCTATGTCGATGTAGCGATGTCCGTCTGTCTGTCTATCTGTTGTAATAACGAATTGAACGAATTGAGATAGAGGGCTAAAATTTTGCAGACATATATAGTTTGCTAGTAGGCAGGCTAAGTTCGTAAATGGGCCATGTAGGTCCACGTTTTCACATAGCCCTCATATAACGGTACCTCCCGATATTCGGTATTTTGGTGATTTTAGTGACATTATTCACCAGAATGGTTTCAAATTTGGTATTTGAAGTTCGAAAGGGGTACTACAGTCTTCGTATAGCCCCCATATAACGGTATCTCCCGATATTCGGTAATTTGATGATTTTAGCGATATTATTCACCGGAATTGTTTCAAATTTGGTATTTGAAGTTCGCAATAGATACTACAGCCTATGACAGAAAATTGCCTATGCATGCCCAGGTCTTCATATAGCCCTGATGTAACGTTACCTCCCTATGTACGGTATTTTGATGATTTCAGATGCATTATTCACCGCTTATTTCAAGTTTCGAATTTGAATATGATAATGGCTTATGACAAACAAAGCCTATGCAGGTTCAAGTCGTAGAGGCCCCAATATATCGGTTATATTCGGTATTTTTAAGATTTTAACAGAATTTTTAACGGATTTTATTTTTTTTAATTTCCAACTTCGTTTCAAATGGTGGAGGGTATTCAAAGTTCGGTCCGGCCGAACTTACTTTTTATACCCTCCACCAAAAAAAGTATGGAGGGTATATTAAGTTCGTCATTCCGTTTGTAACTCATCGAAATAATCATTTTAGACCCAACAAAGTATAAATATTCTTGATCAGCGCAAAATTCTAAGACGATTTAGCCCTGTCCGTCTGTCTGTCCGTCTGTTGTAATCACACTACAGTCTAAACGAATTAAGATAGGAATCTAAAATTTTGCACAGATCCCTCTTTTGTCTGCAGGCAGGTCAAGTTCGAAGATGGGGTATATCGGTTCACGATATCGTATAGCCCTCATATAACGGTACCCCCGATATTTAGTATTTTGATGATTTTATCCACATTTTTCAATGGAATTGTCTAAAATTCCACAAAAGGAGTCCCTTGTGGGTACTTTATACCTCGGCAGAGAATTATCTATATAGGTCCACTATATCGTATAGCCCCCATATAACGGTACCCCCGATATTCAGTATTTTGATGATGTTAGCCACATTTTTCAACGGAATTGTCTGAAAATCCACACAAGGAGTTCCTTGTGGGTACTTTATACCTCGGCAGAGAATTATCTGTATAGGTCCACTATATCGTATAGCCCCCATATAACGGTACCCCCGATATTTAGTATTTTGATGATTTTATCCACATTTTTCAATGGAATTGTCTAAAATTCCACAAAAGGAGTCCCTTGTGGGTACTTTATACCTCGGCAGAGAATTATCTATATAGGTCCACGATATCGTATAGCCCCCATATAACGGTACCCCCGATATTCAGTATTTTGATGATGTTAGCCACATTTTTCAACGGAATTGTCTGAAAATCCACACAAGGAGTTCCTTGTGGGTACTTTATACCTCGGCAGAGAATTATCTGTATAGGTCCACTATATCGTATAGCCCCCATATAACGGTACCCCCGATATTTAGTATTTTGATGATTTTATCCACATTTTTCAATGGAATTGTCTAAAATTCCACAAAAGGAGATCCTTGTGGGTACTTTATACCTCGGCAGAGAATTATCTATATAGGTCCACGATATCGTATATCCCCCATATAACGGTACCCCCGATATTCGGTATTTTCATGATTTTACCCACATTTTTCAACGGAATTGTCTGAAAATCCACACAAGGAGTTCCTTGTGGGTACTTTATACCTCGGCAGAGAATTATCTATATTGGTCCACGATATCGTATATGCCCCATATAACTGTACCACACTTTTCAATGGAATTGTCTTAAAATCCACACAAGTAGTTCCTTGTGAGTACTTCACCCCCTGAGAGAGAATTGTCTATGCAGATCCACGATATCGTATATCCCCCATATAACGGTACCCCCCGATATTCAGTATTTTTATGATTTTACCCACATTTTTATAGGAATTGTCTGAAAATCCACACAAGGAGTTCCTTGTGGGTACTTTATACCTCGACAGAGAATTATCTATATAGGTCCACGATATCGTATAGCCCTTATATAACGGTACCCCCGATATTCGGTATTTTGATGATTTTAGCTATATATTCCAATGGTATTCTCTGAAAATCCACACAAGGATTTCGTTGTGAGCACTTTAACGCCTGAAAGGTATTTGTCTATATAGGTTCACAATATCGTATATCCCCCATATAACGGTACCCCCGATATTCGGGATTTTGATAATTTTAGCCACATTTCCCAATGGAATTATCTGAAAATCCACACAAGGAGTTCCTTGTGAGTACTTTACCCCCAGGCATAGATTTGTCTATATAGGTCCACAATAGCGTATATCCCCCATATATCGGCACCTTCCGATATTAGGTATTTTAAAGATTTTAACAGAATTTTCAATTTTTTTTATTTTAATTCGTTCCAAATGGTGGAGGGTATTCAAAGTTCGGCCCGGCCGAACTTACTGCTTTTTTACTTGTTTTAACTTGTTCTTTCTGTTGCGGTGAAGTTCTTGCACTTTTTGGAATTTCAATGGTTTTACCCCGAGCTAATTTTTCAATATTTGCCGAATGGAATATTGCGATATGTTCAGCTCACGAGACATTTTTCGGACACTTCGACGGGGGTTTCGATCAAGGTTTCTTTACTTTTCGAACTATTTCTGCTGCTCTTGCTGTTTTCTTTCGTCCACTTCCTTGACGTCGGGCTACGCTACCAGTATCACTGTAACGAGTGATGGTATGAGACGCAAAAGATTTATTCACATTTAAATGCAGGAGTGGTCTACTGATAGCCACATTTGGTTTTCCAGCCAAATATAAATATATCAAACTATCACGCTTGAATTTCATCACGAATGACAATTTTCTGGAAAATTCTCACCAAAATGCTTTTGTACGCTTGTGAACAATATAATGAGCTTTCACTGGAATAATTTTAACAGCTGTCGGACGAGTGGCTTAAAAATGACAGCAGTCTAAAGTTGGTTTCAGTTTTTTTCATTTCACCCAGTATATACTTTATGAGGTCTATGCGAATATTTAGAGATGTTACAAACGGAATGACAAATTTAATATACTCTTCTTTCTAAGGAGGATGACATAAAAAAGGAATCTTACTAATATTTACTTCACTCTCTAATATTTGTTATGTCCCTTTTAAGACAGAAATGCCGAATGAAATAATTAGGTAACAATAAGTATAGAAAGAAAGGTTCTTTGTGTCTTGCCAATGTACTTTATATACAAAAACAATACATTTTAGAATTGTCAACATGGTCTCCATTGTTATTTTAAATTAAGTAATAAGACCCGCAACTTAGATTGCAATGATTTGTAAGTTTTTACCAATTTTTTTTTTCGAAATTCAACACAGCTTGATATTAGGTATTCTAAAAAATCAACTCCAAACAAAAAAATATACTTATGGGTTCACGTTTGATACCCTCCGAGTTCAGTTTTATAAACTGTTTGACAATACTTTACTCGTTTTACAACATTTGAACGTAAAATTCAAGTACTTCGGAACAAATTAATTATGAGCGATGGTTCCAAACACGATTTTTAAGTTGTATCAATCAACTTGAACGTATTCCTTAGAACGTAAAAATATTTTTCATGTTATGAAGCTATTCGTTTTACAAACAGCTTCATAGACACAATCTCCAATTGATTGCTTAATCTCGATACAGCTGTTTTCATTATTATACCCTTAGGACACATATCATTTAATACGACAAAAGATTCCTCATAGAAAATGTGGTTTAGCACCGCACGTCTCTTTGAGCAAACTCTATTTCAGGATATTTTTGAGTCGTTCTAGTCATGTTCGTCTGTCGATTTGGTACATACTTGGTATATCGTACTATTTCTATCAGACTTAGATCAGTACGTATAGTCTAGTACGTATATAAGCGTTGATACTCCGTTCCGAAAAAAATATATATGCAAATAGATAGGACATTAAAGAGTCAAAATCTTGACACCAGGTGTATTTACCTCTCTTGTTTCGATATCATAACAACAGATAAAGACAAGCTAAGTTGTTTTAACCGCTAACTCAAAGGTCAACTAACTGGAAAATCTATGGAAGCCCAAATTTTTCTGATTTGTAATTTAAGCCACTCAAAGTCGTAATATGCACAATATATCAGAAATATTCGTTTCAATGTGTCAGGCAACTTTTCAAAATTTTGTCGAAATTGGATGAGATTTAGATGTAGCACCCAAATACATGTTCATTTAATTTAAATTTAATAGAAATCGATTCAAATTAAGATATAACCCTATTGAATAGTACTTTTAAATTTCCAGTAATTTGAAATTTTGTAGGGATGCGGAATGGGAAGCAAAAGTCGATTTTCCGAGTTTGATGTAAAAATGAAAACATGGCTTTCTTCAAACTATCAACAAAAAACATTATATTCTTTTGAAAAACACAGAAAATCGATTGCTTGAATTTTCGTCTACTTTTTTAATGTCTACCTTAATTATTGTTGTTGTCAGTTTCATCCAAATTTTGACTTGAAAATACAAACAGGATTATCGGCGTTATGAAAGATTAATCCAAATAAAGTTTAGTAATAATCGAAATGGAGAAGTCAAGTTCCCTGCCCTGCAGTATTACATGTAAGGTGTATAGTGTCTTCGGCAATGTTACTGATAATAATATGGGAAATATTTTGGTTAACAATTTAAACCCTCCAGCGAGTCACTAAAGGGGTATTTTTGATCCTACTTCCAAAAAAGTCAAAAGCCCCCAATTAATCAGAATCGTAAAAAATCAAAATGGTCTACATAGCTACCTCTGTCATAAATTTCTGCAATCGGCCCAAGAATACATTAAAAATCCAAATGGTACCTAAACGCCAGGAATTTATCAATGCTAGAGATTTTGAAAAGATTTCCTATTTTTTCATTCTGGCGTTTGTTTTCGAATAGACGCATGAAAGAATTATAACACTTCGTTTTAGGCAGACGTTTTTAAAAAAGGAAATATTTTACAAATTTTACTATAACTCAAAACTAATCGATTAATCGAAAGATGACTTACCATAATACTCAGCGGGTAGTTCAAATCAGCCCGAAAAATAGTCGGTGAAGGTTCACTTTTGCGTTTATTCACTTATATTGCAACCTTAGGATTTAAAGTTTTTTTAGGGTTTTAGATGCTCTCTCATTTTGTGTTTTAGTAGAAAGGTGCGTAAGGTAAAAAGGTACTGTAATATAGGAGCTCTTCCATATATAGTACCTATACCTATGAAAAAAAAAATTACAAAAAACCTGCCACTCAAAAATCCCAACTAACTACCATTAAATATTATTTGCTACTTTAGAAAAATATTTTTAATTTTGGGAAATAAAATCAAACTATTTTGCTTTTTAATAACACTAGTGGTTGAACAATTGACATCCTTAAAGAAATGCGAAATATCTTATTTGTTAGGCAACAAATGTTGATATTTAAATACATAATTTTTATTAATTCACTTCCTGGATAACTTGTTCAGTCTTTGACCGCAACATTCACAATACCACAAATCTGGAGGTATAGTCATATTATTCCAAATTCCACCAAATATTCCGGGTGTTATGCCTATTTAAAGTTGCAACGATCTATCTTAAATAGCGCAAGCTCTGCCATGATTTTAAGAGGAGGACATCGTTTATTTGACATAGGATTTATAAGGTTTCTGACAAACACACGGAACGATAGAAATAAGACTACATTTGAAATGAGGAATAGAAGAATTCGATAACTTAAACATTGCAAAATTATACAAGGTCAAGCTAACATATGATATACGATTTTTCCACAATATTTCATTGACAACATCCAACATTGAAAATTAAAAAGTAAAAAAGAATCTAAGTTCGGCCGTGCCGAGCTTTAAATGCCCACCACCATTTGGAAGGAAACTGCAAAATTAAAAAAAAAAAAACATAGAAAAATACCGCTCAAATAAAAACCGGATAATACGGAAAATCGGGAGGTACGCTATATGGGGAATATACGATATCGGAATATAAATACTTTGTTAGGTCTAAAACTATTATTTCGATGTGTTACAAACGGAATGACGATCTTAATATACCCTCCGATCTATGTGCCATTACCGATTTGGTTACATTTGCGTTATACACATTAAATTTTGGTATGAGAAAAATACCTATTTACCCAAACAGTCGATATGAGATTACTAAAGCATTGCCACATACTTAATGGCAGAGTGTTATCTTTAATGAATATGCTGGAATTCCAGAAAAATTAAATGCCAACAATTTTTGAAATTTCTGAAACATCATGAGTCGTGGCCAAACAATAGAGGTAGACTCATTTCCTAAATCGGATATGGTAATCCTCTTCTGAAGTACTCGACCTTGTCATGGTTCTAATAAAATTTATTTTCATATCTGAAATATTTAGGTATGACGAGTAGCATATTTTACAAAAGCAATAAACAATAGACACGTAAAAACAGACAATTTTCTTCAATGAAATTGAGGCCAATTCCACTTTGGGATGACAATCTTTTATAGCAAAGCAAGCCGCGATATTGTCGATCATCATACTGGTCCTAGCTGCGCAAAAGGATACTTTGAAACAAAATTCATGATTTATAAGGCTAATACTTTCTTAATTTGTAACTTGTGTGACCTGTTTCCGCCGGGGCTCTGGGACTTCAGTTCTTCCAAATCATATACTACTTTTATGTAGCCAGCATTCGGGCGGGCTTGAAATTTTCTTCTCTGGGTATTTCCAACATCTGCAACGCAAACCAAATAGTTTAAAATTCGGTATTTAGAAATCGTATTGGGTTCTACTACTTTGTCAGAATTCTGATTTTAGCCATAATTTTTAGGCTAAATCATTCAAAGCTCGGAGTTGTTTCTTCTGTGGCAGTATGTTGGCCGAATATATCCATGATTCTAATATATCGAATATAGTCTTTGAATCTTGCTATAAATTAAAACCACAATTATTACTTAGAATTCGTAATGGGTACTAGCTCTATGAAAAAAAATTTCCTGTACAGGACCTTCGTATAACCCCCATATAAGAGTATCCCAGATATTCAGTAATTTGGTGATTTGTTTTCACGGAAATTGTTTCAAATTTGGAATTTTTCCTATGACAGAAAATTGCCTAAAAAATCCACTTCTTCATATAGTCCACATATATTGGGTATTTTGATAAACATGTCGACTAATTTTAGTTATATTATATATTATAATTATATAATTATATTTAAATATACGTTATATATTTTAAAGATGCCAACCGTTTGTCCAAAATGTCAAATATTGGCTAAATTGAAATCTTAAGAGATTTTCGCTACTTTCATTGGTGTTAGTACCTTGGCCAAAATATTGAACTGGAAAAAACCCATATCGATTGGGCAATAAATAACATGAGAATCCTCTAGGGGACCCAGCCCAAAACAAATTGATACTCATATAATGATCACTTCGTGTTGTCATTACGCAATAACTATTAAACTCTATCTGTGGGTTTTGATCTCAAATAGAACAATTTGGGACATGCATTTCTATAAAATATTTTGTTTTTAAGGTACAGTATGGGACATATGACTTTTTTTCTGGTCAAAGGTGCAATGATTGCCATTTGTCAATTTAACAAAATCATTAGTGTATTGTCATTTTGATGTGATGTTATCAGTTTTAATCTCAATTTGTTCATAATTACAATTGCAATTACGGTGATGTCTGCTGCTCAGAGAGAGAGAGAGAGAGAGAGAGAGAGCGAAGCAATTGAAGTATAACGGCTTACGGGCAAATGACAAATGAGATTGACGGGGCGTGCATGTGTGTGATACCTACTTAGAATGGAAATAAGCAATCCCAATAATAATGCTGTTGTTTTTGATTTCCCCCTTTCTTTTGGCACATCTTTTGTTACGCCTAGTAGAAATCATCACCATTATCATATAAATGGTTGTCAGAAATGTCGCACGTAAGGGTGCTGCGTACAGATTTTGGACCACATACACATAGGCACATCACATCCATACGTGTCTGTTTCACGTCCCACTGATATAACTTTCTTGTATACAAATGAAATCTTGTGTTGATCTGGTATTTGACTGCTGTCAAAAAGCAGAACAATGAGTGGAATTGAAAAGGGTGATAAATGTTGTAATGACCGCAGATTTAATTTACGTTTACACAAAGCAACACATTTTACAAATAGTTGACTTTGACAAATTGTTTTTAATTAAACGTGACAGTGGAACGACATAGCAATGACGATAGATAATATCGATAGTTCAATCATTTATAAGTTATTCAACTGTTTACGGCTAGATAAGTGATGACAGATAGGAAAACATTTAACGTATCTGACCTAAGACTTGTATAAATATTGCAAAGTGACAGATTTGGGACATGTGATAATTTTTGGAAAATGTTTAAATATGCGCAGTGTACCAGTTTCAGTGGAACGAAGTATTACGCTTCAACTAATACTGAGAAATATATTGGGATGGGCTAAAATTTAAGAAATATCGCACACTTATTTATTATTCTATATGAATAATTATTAGTTAAAAGTTTAACTAGAAGAAGTGGTCCGATATATAACAGAGATATTGAAATACACAAAGTTTGATGAAAATCTCTGACTTGTTTCGCGTGTTATGGCAGATATAATTATTTAAAATGGAGTAAACTGAAAGAAGAGACTCTTATTTCACACTTAATAGGATTTAATATTATTCCAAATTTCCACGCCTTCTGGGATAGTGATGGAGTGGTCCGATATTGTCCATTTTCGCACCTGACCTAGCACTGTGCAAAGATATCATAAAAATCAATGATCTTTTCTCTTTTTATGAGATAAATTATTTTCTTTGAAAATGTTGACCTTTAGTGTGGGAGGTGTCAGAAGAAGTGGACGGATGTTTTCCATCTCCGAAATCGATCTAAGTTTGATAATAATTTTCAGTGTACCATCTCTATAATTATCTAAATACCGTATATTGGTAGGTACCATTTTATGAGCGACATACAAAACTGCTCCTGGCAAAATACACATGTGTGCAAAATTTTAATTCGTTCAAAAGATAGCGTGATTACAACAGACAGACAGACAGACAGACAGATATCGGCATTTCGACATAGAATTTTACGCTGATCCAGAATATATATACTTTGTAGTGACAAACATGAGTATTTTGAGTAGTTACAAACGGAATGACAAAGTTAATATACCCTCCATAAAATGGTGAAAGATATACAACTGCCAACTCCATACGTTTACCCAAACCCAATTTAGTTTTTACACTTAATACACATGTCCAAAACTACTTCCTAATATCAAACTACTTGCCCAACTTATTTCTAATTCAAAATGTCATGATTTTAGCTCTATCCGTTCAGATAATAGCAAATGGTACCAAATTTACTGTTTTTTTTTTAAGATAACTTTTACCACACATATATTGTAAGCCTTTGGTACATATATTGTAAGCCCCGTCAACGACAGTCATTCCAAATTTTAATTCTAGCTCTTTCCGTTTTACCAATACAATGGGCTCACTCTTTGGTACCTTTTAGTTCACTCATAGTTATAGCATTGAGCCAAATGCAAAATTTCAGCATTCTCCTACCGATTTCACCAAATTTTGAAGTTTAAAATGAGACTCTTTTGCATATTCCATTCAGAAACGTCTCTTTATAAATGTTTCCTTTTCATCATTGTGGTGAGTATTAAAAGTTCGAGTCAGCCGAACATAGCGTTTTTGTACTTGTTTAAGTTGGAATTGGCACCTAATTGAATTATTTTAATGTTTGTTTTTATTCTATTTATCCACATTTACAAAACAACTAATCATTGAGACTTATTTACCCCGAACAAGTTGTCATATAATACATTATTTACATTGTCAAATCCTTTGATTGTACATCAAATAAATTACTAATCTTAGGTAAACGCGTAATTTAGATACGGGGTTATGCGTACTTTGATCTGATCTTATAATATCGAAAAATTCTTAGTGGTGAAAATTTCCCGGTAATAATATGCAAGTTTTTGGTTCTCTCAATTCGGTCTCACTTACCGGACGACTTTTGGGTAAACGACAATTTGTACACATAATCGAGCAACTAACATTCCAATTGTTAATGTTGCTGAGTCATAGCTTTTATATTATTAAACATGACATTTACACTTTCCGGAATATTTAAAATGGGCCTTTGGCCGCATACGCTTTCACAACAGGTTCAGCTTCAATGCGAATTCAACTTGACGGAAAAGTGTTGTAATTTATCATTCCACCCTCAGTTCAACATCGACATTGATATATTGATAGATGATTGTGTACATTTTCTCCTCGAGGAACGTTACGATAATTTCATCTGGTTAGCAGAGCCTTTAAAGAACGATTAGTATAGAATTCTTTATGTTGCTTCAACCTGTCACGATTCTCATCATTACCAAGACTCGGTCGATAGACACCTACTTGCCAGTCTAGTGCGTGGACTACAAATTCAATTAAAACACAATAAAAACAGCCACGAAATGAGCGGAGGAGTTAATTTGTAGCAATTTTTTATGGTGAAAACATCTGTTAACTACCAAGCATCCACCGGGAAATTTAAACGTCATCTATCGCAGGCATGGACAGTGACGATGGTCTGTCATCATTGTGAGAATAAACCAATAAGCGACAATCAACCCCGAGGAATTTCTACTTTGAAAGAAAACTAAAACGTCTACGAACTTAAAATAAGTCGTGTTAAGAAGAGTTTGTCTATACCCTATACCACACGGTTGTGCATCTATTTGTAGTATGCAAAAGGAAACGAGATTTATTCCTATCCGTCAGTCTGACAATGCAGGGACGTGTGTACTGTCACATTTTTTTACATTTTAGATAGAAAATATATATTTGGTTAGTTGGGGCTCCTCCCAAAATGGCTTCGAAATGGATTTCTGTATATTTAAGGTACAAATTGCTTTTATTGTCCGATTAAGACAAAACTTTGCACAATTAGTTAATTCGGTTCAAGAACATTCCTATAGCAATAGGGGTATTCAATTTAGATTTGGATATATCTTTGTCCGATTTCATTTTTATTATTTACAAAATGTATAATATACAAGGTGAGATGAAAAAACTGCAACCAACTTCAGACTGCTGTCATTTCTAATCTACTCTTCCGACAGCTGTTAAAATTATTCCAGTGACAGCTCATTATATTGTTTACAAGCGTACAAAAGCATTTAGCAGATTTTTCCAGAAGAAAAATTATTCGTAATGGAATTCAAGCGTGGTAGTGTGATTTCTTTATATTTGGCTGGAAAACCGCAAGTGGCCATCGTTAGAGCACTCCAGCATTTAAATGTGAATAAATCTTTTGTGTCTTAGTTACCGTGATACTGGTAGCGTAGCCGGACGTCAAGGAAGTGGAAGGAAGAAAACAGCAACATCAGCAGAAATGGTTCTATAAGAAAAAAACGACTTGATCGAAACTAAAGAGCTAAAGAGTTGCATCGCTTGGCCGAAAGTGGTGAACTACCGAATTTGGGTTTCTCCGATGAAAAAAATTCGTTGTCCAGCAGTTTGTAAACAATCAAAATAATCGTGTTTACTTGCCAAAAAGGTCAGACGAAAATGTGCACTTCGGTTGGCCACCAGAACTGAAGCGCCGGCCATGGTGATGGTGCGGGCCGCCATGGGCACGCAAACATTTTGGCCGCAGACCTTGGACATTCCAACATGACTCAGCACCATCGCACTCAGCACGCGCCATAATCGAACAAATCTAAACTTATTAAAAATATAATGCTATTCCCGATATTTTTTCTTTCAATAAAATTTAAAAAAAAAGTAAAGAAAGTCTTAAAATCGGGCGGGCCGACTTTATGATACCCTACACCACATTCACATAACAAATAAAAGTTTTAATGGGGAATTTGTGAGAATTAAATCATACCAACTATGATTATAGTAATAATTTAAAGTCCAAAGGTACTAATATATGGGAGGAATATCCTCCTCTGAATCGTTTTCTACTATATTTGTTGAGGCATTTGCGCCTTTTCTTTGCGGGCTTGTATTATCCATTTGGTGAACAATTAACTTGAAATCGGATAGATATGTATGAGAACTATGTCTAAATCTGAACCGATCTCGATAAAATTTGACAAAGGTATTTCATAGTTGTATTTGATATATTTCTTCGAATATCGCTACTACGAAGTCCATATTACGGCTATGTAGGGCAAATTCAACAAATCGAATAAACAATATGTATGGGAGCTACAGCTATATCTGAACTGATTTCCACCAAATTTGACATACTGGTTTCTAGACTCAATTCGGTCGTAAGTACCAAATTCCATTCCATTTGGGCTAATATTACACGTTTGGTGCACAATAAAAGGCAAATCGGACGAAGTTATATATGGGAGCTATACCCAAATATTAACCGATCTCGATAAAATTTAGCAAGGGTATTTCTGAATTATATTAGATATATTTCCCCAAATATCGTTGTTACAGAGTGCATATTACGGCTGCGGAGGATAAAAAAAAAAAAACAAATCGGATTAACGATATATATGGGAGCCATATCTATATCTGATCCGATTTCGATCAAATTTGGCATACTTATTTTCAGGTCCAATCTGGTCGTACGTCCAAAATTCCATACTATTTGGACTGATATTACAAGTTTGGTGCACAATATAAGGCAAATTGTACGAAAATATATATGGGAGCTATACCTAAATTTTGACCGATTATCTCCAATTTCAATACGGTTCGTCCGTGGCACAAACAAATTATTCGAGAAAAATTTCATCTGAATCGGGCAACAAATGCGACCTGTACTTTGTTTACAAAAATACATGGACGGACGGACATGCATAAATCGACTCAGGATGTGATTCTATGCAGATTATCAAATCTATCTCGTTTCCTTTTGCACAAAGACATAATACCCTGATCACCTTGTGGTGTTGTGTATAAAAATGTAAAAATTATGGTGTATGACTTTGTTGCATTTTTTTTTTCTCACCGTGTAGAATTGATTTTAGCACATATGAGACCTAATTTAGCGTAGAAATGTTTCATCCGATTAGATATTTAAGGCTCTCAAAGACGTAATATGTACTCTATTACAATGATATACGAACATGATATCACACACAACCGGAAAACAGCCTTTGCCAAATTTTGTCAAAGTTTAGATCAAATTTAGATATGGGTCCCATATACATTCCCTCTAATTTGATGTAAATATTTTGCCATCCATGCTACGTTTGTCATATTAGTTTCTGGTCGATTTGAGTTACGACCAGAATAGAGTCTTTATATTTAAGCACTCATATAAACTTTTTCAAAGTCGTAATATGCTCTCTATAGCAATGGTATATGTTACGAGAGGTCGCAATTCAAATTCAGATTTAGATATAGATCCATATAACGATCATGATGTTATGGTTTACTTCCCTCAAATTCACAATTTATCCTATATCAGTTAGGGGAAAACTTTTAACTGTGCGCTGTTCTGGTTTTAAGAACGCATATATGTTTTTAATTCCATAGTGATTGCAAATAGCTCATTTCATATTGGTTGTTTATACCTGCAATATTTAAACCCTTCCAGTATCATACTTTTTGTGTTATGGGTGGGTAGCATCATAGCGAAAAACATATCTATAACTTATATGACCTCAATATTGGTTGCTGTAACAAGGTGTTGAGTTCCAAGTGAAACCGATAACAATTTAGAGTTGAGGGGCAACTACTTACGTTGCCTGCTTCTCTTTTTTCATATGCCAATTCACGTGAGCTGCCTGTCTTTTCAAAATAACGATTACATATTTTTGTTACCGTAGCCAAAGGCTATCTTCTTATAAATTTAATAAAACACTTCGTTGTAGAAAATGTACGAACACATTCAAATGTACGTACATATTGTACTTCAATTGTACATGAATTTTAAATTAACTCTGCGACATGGATTATGAAAAGTGGCAAGACTTTGATTAGTGTAAAGTAGCACAGGAAACTGTTGGAAAGGTATGCGTAATAAAGAAATATTAATTAAAACAGAATTGGGTTTTATTTGAATATATATATATTTTTTTTTTTGACGCTTCAAATATTTCCTTCTATTTTTATCTGGGAGAATCAAAAATTTTAATTTTCGAACTATTATAAAAAAGCTAAGATTGGCAAATTGTTTATAGTTTTAATAACCAATTTCTATAGGTCACAACTTCTGATTGTAATTGAGCTAGAAATGATATATTTTTCAAGTTTTCCTTTCGTATATGTACACCTTACACCAATGCACTTTTTAATTCTTAATTGGTCGAAATATTGGCCATACACTTCGAAGTCGTTCGTTCGTAAATTTGTTTATTTTACTGGCTGGCACGATTCGCAGAAAACCCTGCTCCGAGTCTTGACAAACCTTACAATATTATTTCTCAATAATATTTTGAATATTCACGTCTTTTTTGGGCTAGGTATGTCTATACTTCTTACACAATCAGGAACTAACAGCATAGTTTTGTCGTTTCGATTGTAACCCGTTAAGCTCTATAAAGTTTACATTCGTTACCAGCGTAAAGATCTATGTCGATTTTACCATGTCCATATGACTGCCACTGTTTTGTTATCACGATAGAGCTCGTTCTATTTAAGGTTAATTTGCATCATTGCAAGGCCGCGTCTGCTGGACGCCAGCTAACCCTTTCAACGTCTAATATCAATATTGAAATCGAAATATCTTATATGCAGGTGATAGAATTATATATCCACCTTTTTGGCTTCAATCAAATCAACGTAATAATACCTGATAGGGACATATTTCCTCCAAAAAGAGTGGACGCACCGACATATTCAGCGACCAGCGAATATACTATATGTCAATAGTAAGACGGCCCTTAAAACTGTCAATTCAAGCACCAATAAATCGCGATTTAATTAAGATTTGTTAGGTCCTAGCCCATATTAATATAATGAGAAATTAAATTGCTGATGAACTAGCTCGAAGTGGTACTCAGTAGCTAGGACGTCTAGATGGACCTCTCATAATAGAAGTTGTTAAATATTTTTAGAGCTGTTTGCCTAGTCCAGTAATATACTACAGAATCTAATATATAAACTGTTTCATGATGATGCGGATAGGAAATGCCACATTGAAACCGTTTGTAAGACCATGCGGTCGCCAGTATTGAGAATATGAACCTGCTCTTTTCTATCGATTAGTAGGTCAGATGTAAGAGACAACTTAGACAACTGTAGCATCAGATATATTAACCTTAAAATAGGATAACTGTGATCCTGAATACTGTAGAATATGCGAGAATGAAAAAGAGGTAGGAAAAATTGATCGCCTGATATGCAGATATCGCAGGTTATCGAACAAAAAAATGCTATTCGGTATTGGGTGAAAAAAACTGCAACATTTTTTTTTTTAAATAGACTTCATAATTGTTATCTGTAGGTTTGCTAATATCAAATTTTCCTAATTATACCTCGATCTAGGCGGTCATATGGCACCGTCTTGGTAGCATATGGAACCGTCTTGTTGTGGCCACATGTCATGGAAGTCAATCTCTTGAGTTTGTTAAAAAAGACAGGTACATAACGATTTGCAGCATTCTTGAAGAAGTACGTTCCAGTGATGCCACCAGACAATTCTAGATGCATTGATAGTTTTTGAAATGCTTCTGGCTGATCTTCACTCCAATTTAAGCCAAAAGAGAGTTTATTCGCTGAGCGCAAGATTAAGTTTCTTAAGAGATCATGCATTTTGGTAATAAAATTCAATGGTATGCAAGCGAAGTTCGTGCTTCGGACACCGATGGTACGGCTGAATAAACCCCAAACCTAAACCCACATATGTCTCTTGTATCTCACCGCTTTTGACTCCACATTGCCAACCTGTGTTATCTTCACACTGCTATGTTTATAGCTTCTCCTGAATTTCCTCACGTGTTTCAGAGACAAAAAATAGCTTCCGACATCTTGGCCAAGCACTTTCAACTTCCAAGGGAGTTCTAGGTGTCAACTACCAAAGGAGCAGCGTTTTAACTGTTCGGTTGCGATGGAATTATAACGATATTCTTATCACTGTTTCGTTACCAAATGTTGTAAATCCCTATAAAATATCTAAAATTGAGGGTACAGTTACTCGGGGAATATACCAAACCATTGGGCAGTAGTTCACAATTCTAATAACATAGAACTTACATACAAAATGTGACAACACTGCCATTCACACGGTTTGCATTCTCTTCGAATTTTATGCCTAAATGATTATTTCAATGAGATACGAGGGCGGTTCGGAATCTTCTCAGGCTATCAACGAAAGAGAATAGTTAGATTTTTAAAAATATTTAAACCTTACAACACTATGTGTTGGGTGTATTATAAGTTTGATTGGGCCAAAAATTATGTAGCACCTCGAAATATTGGTTTCCCACATAGGAAAGTATATATGGATCTTTCTAGCTCGCCGAGCTGAGTCGATCTAGTCTAGAAGGACTTACCGTCCGTCTGTCCATGTTAATTTGTAATTACTCTACAGGTCGCAATTATGGCCCGATCTTCACGAAATTTAGAATGGAGGTGGGGCTAGGGGTTGAAATGGACCAAACACTGAAAAAATTCTTGATTTTGTAGTTGCTCTACAGGTCGCAATTATAGCGGAAGTTAGCATGGGGATAGAGCTTAGGGCTGGGCAGAAGTCTTCCAATTTTGATGGTCATCGGGTAATATTTTGTGGGTGAAATAGGCCACAATATCTGTGTTAAATAAAAGGCAAATTTTCTATTAAACCGCGAATATTTTTAATCCCGGCGAAATCACAAATAGGCGAACAGGTCAATTTTGACCGTTACGTAGATGCCGATAGTAAATATATCGGATATATATAGCGAAATATATTCAATGTGTATATACAAAGAAAGGGGATGTTAGTTAGAATGCTTATATCTCAAGAATGGCTGGACCGATTTTGACAAATTTTGTCAATTCAGAATGCCCGCAGAAAAATATGACAATAATGATGTTAATATAGATTTTGTAGTATTTTGTGACATTTTTTTATTTTTTCATATATTTTATCGCATGCGATTTTTTCAATTTGACTTATAATTTTTTTTTTAAATATTTTTTCACCTTACAACACAGGTTGTGATTATTATATAAGGATTGCAAATATCGTCCGATCCTCACGAAAATTTTCACAAGCGTATGGTTAGGCTCAGAAGGGCTATTCCTATTGTTTTCAAATATGTCCGCAATATATTAGGACATAAAGGTCACAAGTAGAAACCAGAGGACACGAAATCTCGCATAAAGTTAGAGTTCAGGACAGCGGGTACAATGGACCACTAATTTTGTGTGAAAAAAATACCAGCATTACTTACAGGCGATATCCGAAATACAAAAAAGGCGATTTCGTTAACAAATAGAGCCAAATATCGTAGACAAGCAAAACATATAGATGAGTCTAAATTTGGAGATACAGAGGTGCCTCTTGCTTTTGGAGATGATTGCAAAATGTTTAGGGGTTCAAGCTAACCAAAAACAGAAATGATTTTCTGATCACACAATTGAAGCCAATCGACACGCCTGAGAAGAGAGTTAAGGACAGAGAAGAATTCTAGCATTTTGGATGATTATGGATTATATTTAGCTGTAAAATGGACTACAACAACTAACAGCGCGACGGAGTGCATAAATATTGGGCAAATGTCTAGTCAAAATCCTTACTTATAATTCCAATATGGATTTGGACATAAGGGGGCTTCTAACATATTGTTGTGTTGTAGGGTATTACATAGTCGGCCCCGCACGACTATAGCCTTTGCTTACTTGTTTTATTTTTCAATATAATCTCCTGAAACATCAATACACTTAGTCCAACGCTTTTCTAGCACTTCTATCTCTTGATTAAAATAGCTTTCTTCAAGGTCTTAAAAGTAGGGCTTTACAACTGTAATTGCATCTTTATTTGATTGCCAGCAAGATTTTTTTAGATTTGGAAACAAGTAAAAGTCACCGCGAGCTAAATCAGCAGAAAAAGGTGGTTGGCCAAGCGACTCGTACTTTAATTCGTTGATTTTAGGCCTTGTTAAAATACTCTTGTGTGCTGGTGCGTTGTCGCAATGAAAAATTATATCTTTGCGTTTTACTCGAATTTGTACATTTAATTGATCCAAAAGGTTGCAATAGTACTCTGAATTTATTGTTTTACCCTTTTGCAGATAGTAAATCAATAAAAAAAACCTTTGACCTTTTTGACCAGCCGATTGGATTGTTTTTGTCTTCTTTGGGGTACATCCTCCAGCTTCAGTCTTTCTTTTGTCTCCAGAGTGGATACATGTCTCACCAAGAGTTATGAAGCGACGCTTAAAATACATTTTATTTCGCTTAAAACAATCCAAACAAGATTGAGAAATGTTCATTCTATTGCGTTTTTTTATCGACTGTTAACAAATGCGAACGGCATCTTGAGGAAAGCTTTTTCATCTGTAGTTCTTCATGCAAAATTAAATGGACTCGATCATTTGAGATGCCCACGATATAAGCAATTTCACGCACTTTTATTCGTCGATCTTTTAATACCATATCATGCACTTGCGCTACAATTTCTGTTGTTGTTGCTGTTTTTGGACGTCCACTACGTGGCATGGTAGAAAAATACAGGTAGTCGCATCGACACAGCTTCTGGGACAATGAACTGTCAACCCGATTTTGGAATTGAAAATGATGAATGAAAAATAATTGAAATTTGTAAAAATTGTTGAAAAATAGATATCAGAAAAATCTCCGATTTGCGTTGTATGAGAAAACATATAAAAAACTTCTTGTTTTTGACAGAACATTTTAAAAATTTTGACATATCAATGTACCCAAGAGTTGATGCATCTATCTATATTCTTTTAAATTAAATTAAATTAAATTAATAATTAAAGTTCGTAATAGATACTACGGCTTAAGACAGAGAAAAGGGCCATGTAGGTCTACGTCTTCGTATAACCCCCATGTAACGGTACCTCCCGATATTCGGTATTTTGATGATTTTAGCGACATTATTTACCGGAACTATTTCAAATTTGGTATTTGAAGTTCCTAACAGATACTACAGCAAAAAACAGAAAATGGGCCATGTAGGTCCACGTCTTCGTATGGCCCCAAATAACGGCACCCCCCAATATTCGGTATTTTGATGATTTTAGCGGCATTATTTACCGGAACTATTTCAAATTTGGTTCTTGGATTTCATAATTAATACTACAGCCTATGACAGAAAATTGTCTGTGCAGGTCCACGTCATCGTATAACCCCCATATAATGGTACCCCCCGATATTCGGTATTTTGATGATTTTAGCTAAATTATAAACAGATTTTTTTCAAGTTTCGCATTTGAATATTGTAATAGCATGCGACAAAAGTTGCCTATGCAGGTGCTTTTTTACTAGTTTACTGTTGCATATGAAGGATCCCTCCACATTCTCCATATCATTTTGAATTTCTTGGCCCGATAAACATTTTTATGTAAATATTTAATGACAGCACGCATTTCTAATTATTCCATTGTAAAACCAGTAAGGAAAGCGCAAAAGTCGGGCGGGGCCGACTATATGATACCCTACACCACTATGCATATTTAGTAGAGCTCTCGTAAAAAGGTTTATACAGGGCATTTCAGAGCTCTATGAGATATTTGGTACAAAATCAAAATCTATCTAATTCCATCGTGCATTTTACGAACTATAACTATCTGTGAACCGGGTTTCTCCAAATTTGACGTATTAGCTTCTAGACTGAATTCGGTCTTATGTACGAAAATTCAGGTAATTTGGGCTGATATTGACCATTTAGTGCACATTTAACCCGAAATCGGATGAAGATATATATGGGAGCTATGTCCAAATCTGAACCGATTTCGATAAAATTTAAAACAGCTATTCATGTGCTCCATCTAATACCTGGTACTAAAGGCCTGCACAAGACGAATTATATGAATTATGCTTTTTTCGACACACTGACTTTGTCTACTCAATCATGCGCTATGTATTTGAAAAGCAATGACAACCAACAACATCCCCCATTTTGATTCATGTGTGCCATTGTCTAAGGTTCGATCGTGGCATAGCTGACTCGAATATTTGCATGGTGTTCTCGAAAAATGCAGGGTGTCAACGATGACATCGAACCGTGTCATCGTCAAATTGTGTGTCATTTGTGTACGTGTGCTTAAATTGAGAGAGTGTGTGTGTGTTACTTTCGACGGTGAGGATGTGTTTTTGTGTGTGCTGTAATTTTGAAGTAACAAACACCGCGTAAACATAAAATAGAGTTCAATAACAAAATGTGCATAGACATCAACAAATGAATAGAAAAATTATATATATTATGAACAATTCCAATTTATTGGTGATTATCATAAAATGTTGGTCATAAAAAAGAGGTAAATATTGTTTGCCTATTTTCTATCTACATATAGTGTTCTTTTAAAATTAAAGTTTGTGGGCGGAGATTTGACTCTCATTCAATAACAGAATATGCACAGAATTGAACAATGGAAGTATATAGTGTTGTCATAGACAAATTAGGTATAGACTAAAAAGTTGTCTCATCTGTTATCTCTGAAAAAAGTGGTTCAATAGATGTCGTTCATGCTGTGAGAGAGGTTCAGTAGACACACTCAATTCTCTCAAAATACAATATATTAAATATTTTTATGATTCTTTATTATTTATCAATTAAAAACGAAACATCGACTTTGTTTATTTTTACATTATCAAAATATGTCGTGAAATATAAAAATATAGAACTTAAATAGCCGAAAAATGAATAAATTGTTTTCGAAGTCGAGTGACTTCACTAGCCCTGAGTGACTTAACTGGCCCAAGATCAACAATAGTGACATCTGCCGGAAGGGAAATTTTTAAAACTTTTTAGTCTATACCTTCATTTGTCTATGGTGTTGTTACGTGAATTACAGTAGCACTCATTCTCATTTACACCTCAATACCGGAGGCAAACATTTATGAAATTATAATCAAAATAAGAACATTTTTCAGGGGGTTATTGTTTTTTTTTTTAATAAGGATTAACAATAACCACGAAATGAAAATTTTGTGTAGACCAATTATTCGCCAAGAAATTCTTTATTGCAAAAAAAATATTTTTTCACATATCGGAAAAGCAGGTAGCGATTGCGCTTTGCATTCATCACGTGTGTGTCTTTTTCGTTGGCAATTGTTTCATAGTTGTTGTTGTTTTTTTGATAGAACATTTTTGCCTGACACACTATTCAACATTCTCTTTTATTGGTCATTACATGTTATGACGATGGGTTTGAGTGTGACCGACATGACGAGACATCGAGCATTTAGTTGGATGTCACGTACTGTTATGTGTTTGATCAAACAGGGCACAACATGACGAGCGTTTTTTCTCCATGGCATAAAGAGAGAAAATTGTCACATTTGCAGCCCTTTACCTGGTACCAAATATCACGGTTGTGGAGTGAATATTACGAATGTAAAGGTCTAAAACACTAAATCAGATGAAACATATATATGGTTGCTATATCTAAATCTGAACCGATTTTCACTAAATTTGATATACTTGCTTCTAGGCTGAATTTAGTCCGATGTACTAAAATTCAATCCATTTGGACTTATATCGGCCATTTGGTGCACAATTAACCCGAAATCGGATGAAGATATATATGGGAGCTATATCCAAATCTGAACCGATTTCGATAAAATTACAAACAGCTATTTCTGGGCTGTATCTTATATCTGGTACCAAATATCATTCTTGTGGAGTGCATATTACGAATGTGAGAGGCTTAAACACCAAATCGGATAAAACATATATATGGGAGCTATAGCTGTCTCTGAACCGATTTTCTCCAAATTTGTTGTATTTGCTTTAAGGCTAATCTCGGTCACATATGCCAAAATTCGGGCCATTTGGGCTGATATTGGCCATTTGGTGGTCAATTAACCCGAAATCGGATGAAGATATATATGGGAGCTATATCCAAATCTGAACCGATTTCGATAAAATTTAAAACAGCTATTTCTGTGCTCCATCTAATACCTGGTACCAAATATCACGGTTGTGGAGTGCTTGGGCCAAAAAAATATTGTTTGGAAAATTTCATCTCAATCGGATAATAAATGCGACCTGCATTTTGTTCACAAGAATACATGGACAGACGGACGGATGGACGGACGGACGGACGGACGGACAGACGGACTGACATGCATAAATCGACTCAGAAAGTGATTCTATGAAGGTTCTCAAAAGTAACTATGGGTCTATCTCGTTTCCTTCTCCATGTTAAAAACAAATGCACAAAGACATAATACCCTTACCACTATGTGGTGTAGGGTATAAAAATTGCGGACGCGTCTTCTTTGAACACCTGTTTTTATATGAAGGAGTTGCCAGATCGAAACAAAATTTAACATGTGTTCATAACAGAGATGAGAGTTTCCAAAACGCTTAACTTTTTTCTATTTATACCGCGCTTTTTGTGCTAGGCTAAGAAGTTTCCGAAATGTCCTCGTACAAACGAAATGACATTTTATAAAGCACTAATAAAGCAAAATGTGACTTATGTTAGACGTACGTAAAATTATTTTATAATTAAATAGAAGTACACGTACAAAATTATGTTAACAAATACCCAATAGGGCAAAGTAACACACTCATATATATATTAATTTGCATCCATCCATAGATATGTATGTTTTTGCTTTCCTCAACATTGCAGTATAGTTTTCACACAACGTCAGAACTGCCGACTTCCTTCAATTTCCAAAGAAAAGAAAAACAATAAATGTGAACAAAAAATAAAATAATTGTTATGTTTTCATCAAATGCAATAGCTCACCCCAGAAACATTGTTTCGCAAATTGAAGATATTATGCACTTCATGGAAAATAACATAAATCTCATAGTAATGACTTCCAATAAAGAACCACGGACGAAGGCATGACAATACCAACAGGCGTTACTTCAAAGCATTTGAAATGATTTCGCATTATTCCAGTGATCTTGAAACGCATAAAAAGTGTTAATAACTGTAGACTTGGCAGAACTCATCGCTTTGATTTATTCGACAAAAAATGAAGAGTCACAACGCAAGAAGGCAGCTGAGAAGAGAGGAAAGAGAGAATTTCTATCGAGGGATTTTCATATTAATCACAATTTTCACAGTGTTTTAAAATACACAATTTGCACTTTTAGTTGGAACTGTGAAAATCGTTTATCTATCTCTTAATGGAGTAAGGTAGTTAATACCGGGATCAGTTTTTCAATACTTTCGAAGCACTTTCTTGATGTGGACTATCAATTGTACGGCCTGCTTACATATAGACAAATCTATGAAACCATTTTATTCCTTCTGTTTTTTTTTTCAGTTCAATTCGTTTTCCACTCTCAATTTGTATTCCGAAACATTGATGACCGTACTGTAGTTGTGCTTAGTTCAACAGAAAATGTCGATTACATATTGTGGTTGCAGCAGCATGCATTGCGAAAATAAAGCGAGGAGGAGATTATAGAAAATATCAATATAAAAATGCATTCGTCGTCTGTCCCGCTTCAGCTATTTCTGTTCCACACTCCGCTACACACATTATCGCAAGTAGAACTCCAATGTCGAGGAGAGAATGTGCGTTCAGTGTGTTCATGCGTATGCATAAAAATGCATTCACCGAAAACGCATAAAATGTGATTTTTATATTTCTCGAACATAAAAGCTCTTTTTGAAGCGGCATCCCTTTTTGATATGAAACTGTGCAAAAAACAAAAATCAGCCGGCTCGAGTACCGAGATGGAATTCATCGCACACAAGGCCAATACAAATCTCAACTCAGGCAAACACATTCCGGCAACACCTTCGTATTAAATCTGTTAAAGCGTTTATGCACATTTAATAAATCTTTTATTCATGCAACACTACTTTATGCCTTCATGCCCATTTGCAGAGCGTAGTGTAAGAAGTGTTGAACTGAAAACATAATGAATTCTTGGTCTGCGGTTTTATGTTTTAATTTGGTTCGTTTCTTCTTGTGCCGCGGATAGTTGCCGAAGCAGCATTCAAAACAATGAAAAAATCCACTGATGACATACATATGGTTGTCAAGCTATGTTAGTGTAATGACACTTTTATACGAATTAGATAAAAAGGTTAGAAAGTAACGATGGATTGGCCACATGTGTGCATGTGTATAGGGGAAATATTGCCAACTATTTCATTTCTCGAATTTTGGTTAAGAAAGAACTCTTAATTTTGAAACCGCTCAAGCACCGAGTGCTAGATTTTTACACTCAAAAATTATGGCAACTTATTTCTACTTTTAAACAAATCGTTTTCAGACTCCAGTCACTTGAACAAAACTGTAAACATTTGATTGCTCACTTCAGTGTAGAAATACAATGTTAATGTCGCGGAGTGTTAAAAAAGTAAAGAATAGCCGATAGATGTATACCCTCAGCCATTGTTCGATTATTTAAATATATTTTGACTTGCGTCAGATTATTTAAATTGTTGACCCTCTATGGAGTAGATTCCGAAGCAATGGGCCAATATTGTCCATCTCGTATTGGTCCTAAATAAGAATGATATGAATATTGCGATGTGCCAGGTTTAGACTATATTTGTTACACTCTTCACTTGATATGAAATATGTGATAATTTGTAGAAAATGTTAAAATATGCGTGAGGTGAAAATATTGGTATGGGCAAAATTACAAGAAGATTGAACAGTTATATCCAATATAATGCGAAATCAAAAATTCCATATTTAAGTTGTAAAGAATCCCTGACTTGTTTCGCAAGTTATGATAGACAAAGGTATTGAAAAGTTTGGGTGAGGTACCAAAAGGTGTTCGCAGATATATGTCATTTTCAGGACAGTTCATGTGTTAGCAAAAATGTTTGTATGTGTGAATTTTGAAGAGAGTTGAATGCTTATTTCGCTTTTTTGAGTGTTTTGTTTTTCAAATCGTTAACTCTATGTGGGGGAGGTACCAGAAGAAATGGTCCGATCTTAACTATCTTTATAACAGATCTTATGTTGATGGAAATATTAAGATGTTCCAAGTTTGAATGGAATCGGATGTTAATTTCGGGTTTTATGAGCTTCATGGATATTCAAAATGTTGACCCTTTTGGGAGGAGTTAGCAGAAGGAGTAGACCGATATAAACCATCTTCACAGCAGATCTTATGTTAGTAGAAATAGTGGGATGTGTGAAATACAAAGGGGACAGGATGGTTTTTTGTTAATTCTAAAGTATGTTCCTTTGTGGGGGAGGTACTTAATGGAGTGGAACGATATTGTCTATTTTCTCATCTAACCTAGCACTGATGCAAAAACGGGTTATCCCTTCTTTTTCTGTGCAATAAAATATATATATATATATTTTTTTTTTGGAAATTTATGGGATGCTATCAAAAGGAGTGGACCGATATTGCCCATCTCCGAACTCGATCTATGTTTGATAATAATATTATGATGAACCAAGTTTGAACCAAATCGAGAGTTATCGTTCGCACCATCCAGACAGATAAACAAGGACGAGTATTAAATAGAATCGCTATGAATTTAAGATATTTTGTAAGTCTTGGTAACATGTTCCAACGGATTTTTATAACTAAGGAAACATAAACATTTTCGGTCTGGCGGAATATAATAGCTATTGTTTGCATCTTCCCGCCAATTTAGTTCGAAACGCATTACTTTCTTCGCCATACATTTTGAAAACATGTACAGGTTGAGATAGTTTTTTTTTAGTTTTTTTTTTTTCGAATCGGTTACCTTTGGCACGAATTATGGCCTTCAAACGGCTAATGAAACCATCACACACTGCCCGAATGTTGCTCTGCGGTATTTTGGCACATTCCCGGCGAAGCGCTTGCTTGAGGTGATCGGCACTTTGGTATTTTTCAGTGCCAACCTTGGAACGGATTGGTATTCGGAGATTTTGGTGGCCATTGTGCGCTGGAAATGAAGCGAGGAACCTCATTTTGTAACAGTGGCGCATGCTGAGTGCAATGATGCTGAGCCCTGTTGGAATGTCCAAGGTCTGCGGCCAAAATGTTTGGGTGTCCAAGGCTTTTATACACCCTCCAGATTATTTTCGTGATAATATTCTGAATTTATTCTGATGCCACGGTCGATTAATACGAGCGGAGAGCGATCATCGGCTGTTATGGCGGCCCACACCATACAAACTGCTGGACAACGAATGTTTTTTCATTGGAGAAAACTTATTCGGCAGTTCGCCAGCTCATGAGTCATTTTTCGGCCACTGCGACGCGAGTTTCGATCAAGTCGCTACTTTACTTTTCGAACCATTTCTGCTGATGTTGATGTTTCCTTCCGTCTACTTCCTTGACGTCGAACTACGCTACCAGTATCACGATAACGAGCGATGGTACGAGACTCAAAAGGTTTATTCACATTTAAATGCTGGAGAGCTCTAACGATAGCCACTTGTGGTTTTCCAGCCAAATATAAAGAAATCACACTATCACGCTTGAATTCCATCACGAATAACTTAGTTCTGGAAAATTCTCACCAAAATGCTTTTGTACGCTTGTAAACAATGTAATGAGCTGCCATTGGAATAATTTCAACATATGTCGGATGTGTGGCTTAGAAATGACAGCAGTCTGAAGTTGGTTGCAGTTTTTTTATCTCACCCTGTATATATTTTGCTTTAATTTCATGTGTCAATGCTAATTGATGTATATTTGTCTTGTTTATTCAACCTTTTAACTCATATCAAGGATTGCTGGATTACTCTCAAAACAATATTTGACCTCTGTGGTTCAATTCTTGTTCTATGAATATTTGAAATGAAAAATTTTATAAAGCTCCTGGATAATTGTTTAAACTTTGGCTCCCTCTTAGTCATGATTTTGCAAATTCTATTATAACGACTGACTCAACCATCAGCTGATACGTAACATCATATAAACAACGTTATTCCCATATGTTTTGATAACGTGTATCTCAAGTACTTTATGCCTTTTGGAAATTATTTTCCTAATAGTACTGAATGCCTTAGTTTATGACGCATGTGTCTGCTATATTTTGTTTTTTTTTTTTTTTTTTTCTACCCACCGCCACACTATAGATGGTAGATTAACTATGCCATTCTGTTTGTAACTCCTCTAAGTAGGTAGTAGGAATAAGAAATGCAAGGTTATAGACATTTCGGCTGTAGAATGAAGATTTGCTTAACGAAGCCACACAAAAACGTGACCTTAGTACCCATTAGGAACTTAAAATACTAAACAGTCCAGAATTCCTTTGAAAACATAAAGGATACCATCAAACTGGAATATCGAATCTCATTGAGGGTATATTAAGTTTATCATTCCGCTTGTATCACTTCGAAACATGCATTTTAGATCCCACAAAACATTTTTATTCTTGGTCAGCATAAAAATGAAAAATCATCCTTGGAAATCACAGCTTCCGAACGGATTAAAAATGGGCCACATAGATAGAGCTACCTCCAAATACTAGATATTTTTATGGTTTTATTTATGTGTTGCCTATGTAGTTTCTCGTTTTCGTGCACCTCCCATATAATGGTACCGCCCAAGGTATGGTATTTTAAAGACTTTTACTGCAATTTTCAACAGAATTCGCTTTTTAAGGGTATTATGTCTTTGTGCATTTGTTTGTAACATGGAGAAGGAAGCGAGTTACTGAGGGTCTTCATAGAATCACTTTCTGAGTCGAATTACGAATGTCAGTTCGTTTATCGGTCCGTCTGTCCATGTATTCTTGTGAGCAAAATGCCGATTTAGATGGAATTTTCCAAACAATATTTGTTTAGCCCAAGGACGAACTCTATTGAAATTGGTGGGAATCGGTTCAAAATTAGATAAAGCTCCGATTTGAGATTAATTGTGTACCAAATGGCCAATATAAGTCCAAATGATGTGAATTTCGATACATCCGAATGGTATTAATCTAGAAGCAAGTACATCAAATTTTGTTAAAATCGGTTCATTTATAGATATAGCTCCAATATATATATGTTTCATCAGATTTTCAACCCACAAGAATGATATTTGGTACCAGATATCAGACACAGCCCAGAAATACCTTTACCAAATGTTATCAAAATTGGTTCAGATTTGGATATAGCTCCCATATATATCTTTAACCTATTTCGCGTTAATTGTGCTCCAAATTACCTGAATTTTGGTACATCCAACCGAATTCAGCCTAAAAGCAAGTACTTGAAATTTTGGTGAAAATCGGTTCAGATATAGCTATAGATCCCATATATATGTGCTATCAGATTTGGTGTCTCAAATTTGGTATTTATAGTATATAGTTGGCTCGACAACTGGTATCAGAACATTGTCTTTATGGGTCTACGGTTTCCACATAACGGTACCCACCCATATGTTATGATGAACCGAGCCACATTTTTCCACGGAATTGTTTCTAATTTAATATTTTTATTCAATGTTTATCTTAAATAAATCACATTTCGCCGAAAAAAGTAATTTTTGGTTCGTTTAAACATTTAGTTGGTTGAGTTGCTGAGTCAAGTTAGTGACGTGAAAAAGAAAACCGTGCATTTAGTTGGTTGAGCTGCTGGCTCAAGTTAGTGACAACCGTACACGTCGCTCTAGAATATGTTAGAATAGAATATGTTAGAATATTTCTGGTGCAGCCCAAAGTATTGAAGGTTCCAATATAACTCTCAACTGTAATATCGAAGGAAATCACGAAAAAGAATTAAAAATCACTGAGTAATTTTCAAAATGCTGGTTTACGTAATGAGTGTAGAACATTATTTTTAATTCCATTATTTTTTGAAGATTCGATACCAGTCAGTTAAAATGTGAATCCGCTTAAAGCCAATTACGAAAAGCAATACAAATTCAATAAAAACAAGTAAAAAAGCAGATAAGCAGCAGTTTAATACCCTCCACCATTGAAAATAAACTTGTAGATTGTATAAAAATCCTTTGAAAAATACGCCTTTAATTTTAAAAGTTCCGAAAATCTGATGTTACTTTTATATGGGGCTATACGAAATCGTAGACTCATATAGCCAATTATCTGTCAGAGAAAACGGCGCCTATTACGAACTGTGAATACAATGTTTGAGATTCTGCTGAAAAAGTATGCTAAAATAATCAAAAAAACCGATTATTGTATATTCAATTTTTTGTCATAGGAGGTAGTACCCATTACGAACTCAAAATACCAAATTCCGGTGAAAACTGTGACACGATTCATCAAAATACCGAATATACACAAAAACGGGGACCTATATGTGCACTTCCCTGGAAGGATGTTTCCTATATACTGGAAACTCATACTCCCAATTTCCTAAACTAAAATTGGTAAATAAACATGTAAATAATTTTAGTTATAAGCATTCTATAAATAACATTTTCAAATACCACACATCCATTAGCACATTTTCCACTACTAATTATTATTCTTGAGATTTACCGTGATTAGAACATTAAAAGAACAAACAACATTTTTAAACATCACAACTGGAAATTGGTAAGTTGACTGCAGTGGTAATCCAACATTTTGTAGCAAAGTATTTTTTCAATTCTTACTTATATGGGCTAGACTAGCTGAAAACGGCGCGCTTCGCTGCCCCTTTTGATATTATATGCATTCAAAATTTTATATAGGAATATTTGTTTGTTTAAAAAAAAAAATAAAACAAATTCAAAAATTTAAAAAACCGTTACTATTGTAATACTCGTACTTTAATGCGCAAACAAACAAGTAGCTCGGTCTACCAACGCGAGAACATGCCAGGAACAGCTGACCATGAGAATAGCAGGGACATGCCAAATTTAGTCCGCATACACGAACGGGTTGTCCTTCGGATTTTTTAATTTCATAGCAAATGCCAAGTGTGCAGGAAACTGCAATCTTTTGAAGTTGAGTGGCATTTCTGTTGCAATTAGAGAATTCGACGTAGCAACATACTTCCCCGTAAGAATCGTTTTCTCAATTACATTGTTATATAATATCCCAATCTGAACCGATTTCAATATAATTTGACAAAATTCACTTTTACACCAAATTCCGTCACACCTTCCATATTTCATTCATGAGTCAAATATGGGAAATCGGCCGAGAATATTTATGGGAGCTATACGCAATTCTTAACCGATATCTAATTAATTTGTCAAATTTATTATTGTAAACAAATTCTGCCTATAACATAAAATAACAAATTCTGAGCTATATCCAAATCTGAACCGATTCGAATATAATTTGACAAAATATATATTTGTACTAAATTTAGTCACTCATGCCGAATTTCATTGGAACCGAATATACATATCGTGTTTGGTGCATCAAATACACGGAATTGGTCGAAAATATATATGGGAGCTATATCCAAGTCTGAAACGATTTCAATATAATTTCGAGAAATGTATGTTCGTTTTAAATTCCGTTACACATTACAAATTTCATTGAAATTTGAGATATATAGGGTGTTTGGTGCATCAAATACATGAAATCGGCCGAAAATATATATGGCAAATCTATATATATAAAAATCAATTGTTGTTCGTTGGTAATGGAATCAGTTGAAAACGGCTGGACCGATTTGCATAATTTTTTGTACAAACGTTCGTCATACCCCGAGTTAGGTTTTTAAAGAAAAAAATATTGACCACAACTCCTCTTACGCCCACTATTTCGATTTATCTAAAATCCTTATATTTCCCAAATAATGAAGATATCGGTTTAAAAATTATTACACGAGATACTGTGACTTTCCCTCCAACCCTAAGTATTTATTTGGGGGCTAAGGAACTGACCACGCCTACTTTTTAATCTATCTATACATCTATATATAGTGTGTATCTATTGTGTTAGTTACTACGCTTATAAGTAAAGAACCGCCGGTCCAATTTTAACGATTCACACAAATTCGGAGTTGTCTCTTGGCAGAAAAGGATAAAATCCAAACAAATCGCGGAAAATGTGAAATATGAACATTTTCATTTTGACTTTTAAAATGTACAATAGTAATGTTTTATATCCCATTCCTTTTTTTATTTTGACTTACTATTTTCGAATGTACATTTGTAGTGTTTTTTCTTTTCGATTTTTTTTTGTTTTTGAAAATTAGTATAGGTAGTATAAAGCGAAAACGGACAAAAATGCTATTTATAGATTTTAGGTATTCAGAAGGGGATACAAAATAAAGAATTATTTCCACCATATAAAAGAAAGTAATGTTAATTACTACGCTTAAAACACAAGAACGGCTTGACGGACTTTAACAATTCATACAATTTCAGAATAGTATCTTGCCAAAAAAAGAAATAATAATAATAATAAATCCCGTGAAAATTTGCCAATAAAAATGTGACTGGCGATCGCTAATGTATAAAAGTGGCATTTAGCTTTCAATTTCAGGACCTACATGGTGCTTCAGCTGGAAGATGTGAACATATTTTAACAAACAAAATTTACCGACAAAGCGTTATTGGACTCATTTCAAAACAAGGACCTACTTCTTTCACATGACAATAATCTGTTCAATGAGAACTCAAAATGCAAAATAATTGGGACTGCAATCAGTGAAATACGGAATATAAAGGATGCAAAATTTTAGAGCGGATTGGACATTTAGTCAGAAATGGATTTCTTCCTAAACTTTCAAGATACCTTAAATCGCTTTTGCAGGTCATCATATGGGTCATAACCCCCGCATAAGGGTACAACCCGATTTCAAGTATATATTCTTTATACTAATTTCGGCAAATTTTGGCAGTTTGAGAAGAAACCATCCTTGCAAAATATCATTAGGTTTTGGTATAACCATCATATGATTTAAGCTATTTTCTTGGCCACTTTTTTAATATTTTTGGACCTTATTTGGCATCTTTTTTCTAAGGGAGTAGAATATCTCTTCGCATACAATTTAAAATTTTCAGAGTACCGTCAATGGTAGAATTAAGAAGGTAAAGTCATGCAAACATATGTGAAGTGAAATTTGACAAGGTAAATTACAGAAAATGCAGAGATGGGTATGCTTATTTGAAATGACTTTACCTTCTTAATTTTACCATGGTGGGGTCCATTTTGGTCTTGACCACATTCATCAATTGATTTGGCTAAAAATTGTATTTAGGCTACTCTGGGACATCCTAGGCATTATCAACCCAATGTGTGGCCAGTATAGAAAATTTTGTATTCTATTAAATTTGTAACACCCAAAAAATATTGGATGGAAATGTAGATTTGGGATGTACGTGCATATGAAATAAACTCCAAAATGTGAAACTGAGACTCATTCAGTCGGAAATTGCGGCAGTAATATGAAAAAATTACGAATATAAGAAAATAGCACATGACCAAACATTTGTTTGATCATCATTGAATTATGCTAATATGAAAAAAATGACTTTATGGGGTCTCTAACACACAATTTAAGTGACAAAAAAATAGTTTCCATCTTACGGGTGTAAATGTGTAATTATCTTTAACTGCTCTAAAATAATTCTTCCCTCAATTAAGAGGTAGACAAAATTAAATACCACACAGCGCGAAATACGAAGTCCAAATTACAGCACATTTGAATGGAAAATTTTTCTAAGCTCTTTTATAATACAAAAAATTAAGCTGGCTTTTCACCTGGGGATATTATAGATGTTCTATATCATATAGGTTTTTAACAGTCAAATCAAAGCTTATAGCTGAAAAATAAGATCAGGATATTCAGGCTATCTGACACCAATGGTAGGCGAACATCTATTATAACTTTTGCCATGAATATTTATTTCTATTTAGAAACAAGTAAGCAAAGGCTACAGTCGAGCGGGGCCGACCGTTGAATACCCTACAACACTATAATAAACGATACAGTTTATATACTCGAAAGGATTCCACAAGATATTGTGACAAATAATAAAATAAAACCACCAGGTTTCGTTCTCTAATTTTCGAATAATAACAACTTAAACTAATTTGCTCATTTCCAATTTATTGGTAGATGTTGCACGTAAATGGTCGTCCTAGATCTGGAACCAATATTTCCCAAAGACCTATAATCTCTCAGAAGTGGTAAAAGATTAACATTTATTATTGGTTTTTGACTGAAACGCATCTATATGAGATACAGACATTTGACTATATTCTTCAACAAAATCAGCGTTAACGAAATAGTCAGAAGTGCACCTTTCCTGTATTTGTGAATTCTCCAAAAAGTCACTGGAATGGACATCGGCCGATAATTACGACCTGCTGACAATTTTGCAGTTTTTTGGTCCATTTCAACCCCTAAATATATGGCGATCATCCCCAAAAAGAGTAGGCTTCTATTCCGATCCTCATCTTATCCCCATGCAAAATTTCGTAAGGATCGGGCCATAAATGCGATCTCTATATGATATCCTGATATCCTAACTACTTAGTTTTGTTAGCTGTAGAAATATTACCAAATCTTTAATTTAAAATGAAAATATGCCAAAAATATGACAAAATTGAAAAAATATGAGAAAATTTTACAAAATCAATATTTTCATCTTTAGAGAGATATTTTTATGCGATTTTTTAGACGTTTCTTTCTTTCCTGCCAAGAGGCCATTCTGAATTAATGAGAACTGTCGAAATCAGTTCAGCCGTTCTCGACATATAAGAGATCTTTCAAGCATATCTTCTTTGATAGACATATATATCGCACATATTTTGCTATATATCCGATTTGTTGGATGTTAACATCAATGTAAAGATCAGAAGTAACTTTGACATGGCTTCGTGATTTGGCCAGGATTTAAAATATTCGCGGTTTAATGAAAAATTTTGAATTTTTCAACACAAAAGTTATGGTCTATTTTACCCGCTAAATATTATCCGATGACCACCCAAATTGGTAGGCTTCTTCCCCGCCCTAAACTCTAGCTACATGCGAAATTCCGCGTCGATTGGTCTATAATTGCGACCTGTATAGCTACTGCAAAATCCGAAATTTTTTCAGTATTTGGTCCATTTCAACCCCTAAACATTTGGCGATCATCTCTAAAAGAAATAGGGTTCTATTCTGACCCTATCCCCACCTCCATTCTAAATTTCGTGAAGATCGGGCCATAATTGCGACCTGTAGAGTGATTACAAATTAACATGGACAGACGGACAGACGGACGGACGGACATACATAGCTAGATCGACTCAGCTCGGCGAGCTAGGAAGATCCATATATACTTTCCTATATGGGAAACCAATATTTCGAGGTGTTACATAAATTCTGGCCCAATCAAACTTATAATACCCCCAACACATAGTGTTGTAGGGTATGAATATAATGGATTCATTACTCATTATATGCAAAAAAATATGCATTAAAAAGTAAAAGTACGGGTCGGCAACGCGGACCAGGCCAGCTAGTATAAATATATAATTTAGCAAATTTATTTTTGTTTAAAATTCCTTTACGCATTCCAAATTTGCGTATAATCGATTAATAGATATGTGCATATAACATCAAATTTTGGGAGGTTCCTCCGATTCTGATGATATATCAAAATTTTATATTGCCTATGTTACTTTCGGGCGATGTTGTAGTATACTTGGAAATTTTCAGGAAAATCTGTTCAGCGGGTTCCGAGTCCATAAATTACAAACAAAAATTTTCCTCTTCATACTCTCAGCCATATGGCTACAGAGGGTATATACAATTTGATACGGTCAAAACGTGCCTAATCGAAATAACGGTTTTAGACCCTAGGTCTCCTTGAACCAAATCCGTTTCAGAACATTTGGAGTCGATATAGCGATGTCCGTCCGTGCGTCCGTCTGTCTGGCTGGCTAGTGCGCTCGATAACTCTCGAAGGGAGTATTCGATTTGGTCCAAACTGAGTACATCGTAATCTTTTTGTCAAACTTAGATCGAGTCCGGAGATGGACAATATCGGTCTACTCCTTCTGGTACCTCCTACATAAAAGGTCGACATTTTCAAAAAATATATTTTTTGCCCAGAAAGAGAAAGGATAACCCGATTTTGCTTCAACTTTGCAAATCCTAAGCTCAGGTGTGAAAATAGATTATATCGGTCCACTCCATCAAGTACCTCCCCCACAAATGGTCAAACTTTTGAATAATTACAACTCCCATATAATGTGATGTTAGAGTCCGATTGTCTTCAAATTTCACACATCCCAATATTTATATTAACCCAAGGTCTGGTGTTAAGATGGACAATATCGATCCACTCCTTCTGGTACCCCTACAAAGGCTCAAAGAAAGCGAAATAAGCATCGAACTCTCCTCAAATTTCACAAATACAAATATTTTTGCTAATACAATATATGTTGTGAAGATGCTAAATATATCTTGTACCTCACCCAAAAAGGGCCCCAATTTTCAATACTGTTATCTGTCATAAATTGCGAAATAACTCAGCGATTCTTTACAACTTGCTCTAAATCTAAATATATGTCTTTCAACCAGAATCCTTAGATGAATATGGAATTTTTGAACTCCCATAAATTGGATATAAATGTTCGATTTTCTTGTAATATTGCTCATACCAATATTTTCATATGTATTAGATGAAGCATTAAAATGAAATGCTTCAAACGACTATCTCTGGTAGCTCACGCACGTTAACATTTTCTAAAAATTATCATAAGTTAACATTATAGTCCAAACCTGGCACGTCGCAATATTTATATCATATTTATTTCGGTCCGATACGAAATGGATGACATTGATCCGGAGGAGATGTGGTTTCAAGAGGATGGCACTACGTCCCATACGGCGAACGCAACCATCGACTTATTGAAATCAAAATTTGGCGATAAGTTGATTTCGAGAAGTGGACCCGTCAATTGGCCTCCAAGGTCGTGCGATTTGACACATCTCAATTATTTCCTGTGGGGCTACGTGAAGTCTCTGGTTTATGCTGATAAACCAGCAACAATTGACGCCTTGGAGAACAGCATTGTTCGTGTTATACGTGACATACGGCCGGCAGTGCTCGAAAAAGTGGCCAAAAATAGGACGTCCAGACTGCACTTCGTCAAGAACAGCCGCGGTGCCCATATGCCCGAAATCGTTTTCAAATGTTTATGTCACGTATTGATCTTTTGAATAAAAAACATTTTTTGATTACAATTTAATTTTTTGTGTTATTTTTTACAATTTCAAGTTCTATCGCGCTTAAAAAACACCCTTTACTTATACTCTTCAAAATTCACATATCCCAATATTTTTACTAATGTGCGATCTTGTGTGGGGATGATACACATTGTTCCACCTCTTCTGATACCTCCCCCACAAAGGATTTCAATTTTGTATACATTAGATGAAGTGGAACACTTCGTCCACTATATCTTGAACCTCACGAATATTTCAACATTTGCAAAAAATTATCACATATCTCATACAACGTGAACGAAGATGTCGATATAGTCCAAAGCTGGCACTTTGTAATATTTATATCTGACTTAGTTCAGATATGAAATGGAAAATATTGGCCTACTCCTGCGGTGGGACTGCAATGAATATGAAAAATTCAATTATATTTCTGTTGAAAATTGTGAGAGTGCAACCGAAAGTGTTTGCAAGTAGAAACTGCAAACTGTCTGGTAAACGAAAAGGTCGAAGTTGTGTGTGAAAAAACTTGACCGATATTGGAGAATCCAAAAAATATTTTCATTAAATACCATTGATGTGTTTCTTTATCAAAAACAAGTAAAAAATATTAAGTTCGGCCGAACTTTTAGTACCCTCCGATTTAGGGTAAAGGAAACATTTTTACATAAAAGTATCTGATTTCAAGCGTGTTTCACATTAAACTTCATATACCAGTAAGACCTTTTGCATAAGGCAGTTAAACTTATCAAAAAACCGTAAAGTGAGTGTATGGAGCCATACCAAAACGGGAACCTCTAGAGGCAATTTTATACTTCAAGGATTGTAAAATTGGTTAAAAAATAAAATAGTAAAAAATACCTAATATCTGTGGGTATCGTTATATGTGCGCTATAGGACTTATACATACAGTGTCTCGCCATACGAGCTAGAACCCATTATGACCCACAAATGCCAATTTTTAGACAAAATCGTGTGAAAATGTGCAAAAATCTTCTTATATGGTACTATACGAAAACGTGGCCTTATACATACAATGTTTCGCCACCGAAGCTAGCACCCATCATGGCCAACAAATTCCAATTTTTAGACAAATCCATGGAAAAATGTGGCAAAAATCAACAACCGAACCGAACACAATAAAAATAGTTCTGCTAAATTTTGATGAACAATTCAACATTTGTTCGTAAACAAATCACTGATTTGAGCTGTTTGATTGCCAATTCATTTTTCCTCACAACATTTTCGTTTCGCTCGAGCAACTAGAATAACCGACTGATTGAGTTTGATGGGATTTCCACTAATTGTGATCAAGCCTACTCAATCATACTCATTGCAGCCCTCTGGTGATAATTCTGTAGATCATATCTGTTCAACATCGAGAACTCGCTCACCACTCCAACTTCTCTTTAAATTCTTTGTTTTCTCCCTAATGATCTATTTTGCTGGGGAATAACGACAGCCAGTTCAAAATCTAAGTTTCCATATAGATTAATTAGTATGATATCGTGATTATAATAGACGGTCGGGCCACATATACTTTCTTGTTTTAAAATATTTACATTTGCCGAACTGTTTAAATTCACGACCAATTACGAAAATACTACTGTTTATTTGTGTGTGGTCGTTCATAAGAGAATTTGATGAACTAAAGGAATAGCATTTATTAAACCGAATTTTATGATCATTTGCTATTAAAAAATGTTATTATGGTCATAAAATCGATTTTGTTTTAAATTCTAGCAATTTGATTTCTCTGAACAATAACAATGCAAATTGTAAAAGCTATTTGAAGAAGGGAGTCGGTGTTTAATTGGATATTTTAAGAGGCACAACAAGCAATGGACGCACTGTTGCTTATGCCACACACACGACAACATATTGTATTAGCTCCATTAGCATTGGGGTGGTTCGAAGTTTTCAAAGCAATTTTTACCGATGCATTTATTGCCGCACCACTCCGACAGACAAACAGACATCGCCACTTCGATTCGAAGAGACACACTTTACGAATGATATAGTGCCTATAGCCGCAAAGTGCACTAATATACCAAATTGAATCCTGAACATGTAAAAAAGCAGCTAAGTTCGGCCGGGCCGAAGTTTTAAAAACCCTCCACCATTTCGAAGGGACTTGAAAAATTTAAAAAAAAAATCCGAAAACTACCACTTAAATGAAAACCGTTATACGGGGACTATACGAAGACATGGACCTGCATACGAAATCTTTTGTCATAGGCTGTAGTGTCCATTACGAACTTCAAATACGAAATTCGTTACAATTACGGTGAATAATGTCGCAAAAATCAATAAAATATGGAGTATCGGGAGGTACCGCCATATGGAGGCTATACGAAGACGTGGACCTACATTTAAACTATTATGAATATTTCGAGGAGATAACGGTATCTCCCGATATTCGGTATTTTTATGATTTTTGCCATATTTTTTCACGGATTTGTCTGAAATTGGTATTTGTAGGTCATAACGGGTCCTAGGTATAGCCCCCATATAACGGTACCTCCCGATATTCGGTATTTTGATTATTTTTGATACATTTCTTCACGGATTTGTCTAAAAATTGGTATTTGTTGGTCATAATGGATTCAAACTCCGGTGGCGAAACATTGCATGTATAGGTTCACGATTTGGTATAACCCCCATATAACAGTACCTCCCAATATTCGGTATTTTGATGATTTTCGTCACATTTTTTTGAGGATTTGTCTAAAAATTAGTATTTGTGGGTCCTAATGGGTTCTAGCTCCTTTGGCGAAATACTGTAAGTATAGGTCCACTTTTTTGTGTAGCCCCATATAGCGGCATTTCCCGATATTCGGTATTTTGATGATTTTTGGCACATTTTCCGATGAATGTGTCTAAAAATTGGTATTTGTGGGTCATAATGGGTTCTAATGTTTCATTTACCCTAAGGTGGAGGGTGTTAAAAGTTCGGCCCGGCCGAACTTAATGTTTTTTTACTTGTTTTTTTTTTTTAAATTTGGGGATGAAACAAAATTTGAATCATACTAAAACCTTTTTTATAAAAAATCTTGACTTTCCATTTATTTTTCGCTGTTTTCTGTACAATAAATACTTATGAAGCAGAAGCAAATAAACTAAACAACTTGTTTTATATCTTTTTAGTAATTTTGAAGTAGTTGGACACCAGCTTCACAGCTGTGTTTTTCAAATTTTATCAATCTGCCCTACGTTGTATATGCTTGGAAACATGTTTTAGAGCCTTGATCATATTTGGTAATTTTTTTGCAAATCGGTTAGGATTTACATAATGCACCTATATATTTTCCTTTAATTTGATGAAACAAAATGCTACATTTGTCCAATTAGGTTGAATTTAGGATCATATGTTCAAGTTCCAACTGGAATTTATGTCTTTGATGCTGAGTGCTGTCACTATCATTTATTTTCATTACATTGTTTGCTACTAGTATCGCCAATGTTTCTTTCGTCTAATTGTTCAGAGCTTCTGATATCTTTTTTCAGCTAAGAATACCAAAGTGGCGAGCGTTGTTTGCTATGATGTGTTAATATACCAATTGATAATAAATGCAATTGTACCTTTTTGTCGGAAATATTAATTTTGCATAATGTACCCGAAATTGAGTTTCGGACGAGGTCACTGAGATCACTCACATCTTGGAATTGATTCATCAATTCCTACAATTTTCAGTACACCCTATTAAACACACAAGTAAGAGTGAAAACGGCTTACGTTGTTATCTGATCTTTAAGATGTCTTTGTTAAGTTGCAGTTGTATTCATGTTTTATTGTTTTCTGTTTCGGCAATAAAATAGTTTTATCGATATTTGGTTTGCATACAAGAAGCGATAAGTGCACTATAAAATTGTTTATGAAATAAAATATTTTGCTTTTGTTTTGTATGTTTATTTTAAATAAAACCGTTAAATGAATTTGTTATGCATGGTCTTTTTAGAAATGGGAGAGCAATTTTACACGAAAATAACAAATGATAGGAAAATAATTATCTCGAAATGTATGAAGAAACAATAATTAATTCGGAAGGTTATTGCCTCATTAGAAGATAGCTTATTATAAGTTTTCCAAATATCTGTCGATTGCAGCATGTTCACACGAAAGAGAAATAATAATAATAATAAGACGTTGCTTTGAAAAAATACGTCAGTATCGAAGGAACATGAATTGAAATAAGAGAAGATAGTCTTCGAGCTTGAAGTCTATCTTCTTGAGTAATTTTTAATTTTACGCAACTTACGTACAGTGGGGTGAGATCCTCAAAAACGGAGATTAATTCAGGGAATCATTTTATAGCTCAGACATTTTCAAACCTATTAATGAGAATCTCTCAGTGCAAAATTTGTGAATTGGGTCTATTATGTATAGACCCAATATAACGGTACTACTAATTTAAGGTATTTTGAGGGTTTTAAAAAGAGTTTTTTTTACAGACGTATAATTTTGTATTTTGTTTCTCAGTGATAAAAACTACAAAAATGTCCAATATTGAACCACCTTTTAACGTAGGTCTCTGTAGATCCCAATGGAGTTGGATACCCAAAAACAGGGATAAATTCGAAAGAAGCATTTCCCTTCTCATATACATTGCTTTTTTAATGCCCCTGCCGACCGAGAGGGCCACCTCCCCATAACGTAGGGAGCACGTACACCCCATAGTCCGGATTATAGGGGGTTAGTAGACTTGGGAAACCGGCTACATTAGAGCATTAGCCGGTTTAACAATTAAAAATAATTAAAGTATCTAAACTAAACTACAGTAAAACTAAACAATACAAATACTAAATCACAGAAACTAAGACTAACACTTATTTTATAAACTAAGAACGTGGTATAGAGTTTCTTATGACATGCAAGGGTTCACACAAAGAAATCGTGTTATATAATTTATTATAATCAGCACATAAACTTCGGAGAGGATTATTTAATTCATAGATCGATTTTGCTAATGTTAGTTTAAGTGGTATGTAATAACGTGTATTTCGCGAAGGGACATTGAATTTAATTTCGCCAGTTAAAAACTCAGAATCAATTTGACCACGCAAAAGTTTGATGATAAAAATACATCTAAGCACTAATCTCCTTTTCTCTAGTGTAGGAAGATCGATAAGTTTAAGCCGATTCTCATAAGGTGGGAGAAGTTCATTTGAATTCCATCCTAAACCTCTCAGAGCAAACAAAAGAAATTGAACCTATACAGATTCTATCTTTTTCCAATATATTTTATAGAAAGGACTCCAAAGTATTCAGCCATATTCTAAAGTATGTCGAACAAGGCTGATAAATAAGCGTTTGGTCACATAAGGATCGTCGAATTCCTTTAACCAACGATTTATAAAGTAGTAAAGACTTTGCTTTATTAACACAAGACTCTATATGTAAATTAAAACGTAACTTATTGTCTAATATGACACCAAGATCAAGAAACGAGTCAACATTATCCAATTTGTAAGAACCTATGAAATCTATATATATAAAAATCAATTGTTGTTTGTTGGTAACGGAATCAGTTGAAAACGGCTGGACCGATTTGCATAATTTTTTGTACAAACGTTCGTCATACCCCGAGTTAGGTTTTTGAAGAAAATAATATTGACCACTCCTTTTACGCCCACTTTTACGATTTATCTGAAATCTTTATATTTGCCAAAATAGTGAAGATATCGGTTTGAGAATTATTACACGAGATGCTGTTGGCTTTCCATCCAACCCTAAGCACTTATTTAGGGGCTGAGGAACGCGCCTACTTTTAAATCTATCTCTCTATATGTAAAAGAAAGTTGTGTTAGTTACTACTCTTATAACATAAAGACCGCCGGTCTGATTTTAACGATTTAGGCAAATTCGGAATTGCCTCTTGGCAGAAAAGAATAAAATCCAAAAAAATCGCATTAAAATGTGAAATTTGAACATTTTAATTTTGACTTTTAAAATTTACAATAGTAATGTTTTATATTGCATATTCCATTTTGACTTACTATTTTCATATGTACATTTGTAGTGTTTTTTTTTTTTTTTTTAATTCTAATATGATGTGTAGGTTTTTTTGGGTAATATAAAGCCACAACGGATAAAACTGTTATTTATAGATTTTATGTATTTATTCGTAATACCCAAAAATACATAAAATCTATAAATAACAATTTTATCCGTTGACGCTTTTTACGAAAATTCTAGAATCGGGAAAAATCGACAATTTTTCAATGGAATCGAATTTCAAAATAAAAGTACATTCTACCGACAAACTTAGTAATCACCTTTAAAAATTTGCCGCAAAAAATCAGCGAACCAGTTGAAGATTCTTTTTCTTTTTTCTATATTGAAGTGTACATTTTTTTATTGGTTTGAATACTGAATGAATAATATAAAAATGAAATGAGAGCGCAATACGATGTTAAATGCTTTCTACTCCAGGACCTACATCGTGCATCAGCTGGAAGATGCGAACACATTTAAACAAACAAAAATGACCGAAGAAGCGTTATGGGGTTAATTTCAAAAAGTGGACCTGCTTCTTTCATATGACAATAAATTGTCAAATGAGAACACAGAATGCAAAATAAATTGGGACTGCAATCAGTCAAATACCGACTATAAAGAATGCAAAATAGAAATTCTACCTAAACATTCAAGATACCTTAAATCGCTTTGGCAGGTCATAATATGGATCATAACCCCTGATAACGGAACAACCCGATTTCAAGTATATTCTACATTTTAACCATATTTTTCGTACTAATTTTAGCTTATGTTGATAATTTAAGAAGAAACCATCTTTGCAAAAAATTATCACGTTTTGGTATCACCATCATATGATTTAAGGTATTTTCGGGGTCTTGGCCACTTTTTTCATTTTTTGGCTCTTATTTGACATCTTTGTTTCTAAGGGGGAAGAAAACCTCTTCTTATAAAATTTTTATTTTTCGGAAAAGTGCGCATCTTAGACTGGAGGCTACCTGGGGTAGAAAATCATCTTACAGATAATTATCCTCATAGGAATTTATTTAAGTATAGTCCCCACATTAGTATACCCCAAGTCCACTTTCCCAACCAATGTGTGGTCAGAAAAGAAAATTTGGTATTCTATTGAATTTGTAACCCCCAAGAGAATATTGGTTGGGAACGTAGATTTGGTATGTACGTCTATATGAAATAAACTCCGAAATGTCAATCTGGGACTCATTCAGTCGGAAATTGTGCAGAAACATAACAAAATACGAAATTATAAAGTAACTTTATTGGATCTCCACCGCTCAATTTAAATGACAAACAATTAATGCCCATCTTACGGTAATCGGAGCAAAAGAGTAATTCTTTTGGCTATTCTGACAACATTCTGCCTTCAAGTATGAGGTGGACAAGACTGAATACCACGCAGTACGGGATTTTAAACGTTGGAAATACAAATTTCAAATTATAGCTAAAGCATTCAATTTTTACAATATCAAAAATTGAGCTGAATTTTCACATGGGGCTATTATAGATGTTCTTTATCATATAGGTATTTAACACTCAAATTAAAGGCTATAGCTGAAAAATAAGATCAGGCTATTCAAAATATCTAAAACCGACGGTAATTATAATTTTTGCCATGAATATTAATTTATATTTAGTCATGGAGTCATTACTCATAATCAAGTCATTACTTAAAATCAAAATTGGAGTAATTATAATGGAGTCATTACTTATAATCAAAATTGTGCCGCCTACATAAGTCATAAGGGCCGGCAACGCGGACCGGGGGAAGAAAACCTCTTCTTATAAAATTTTTATTTTACGGAAAATGGCGCATCTTAGTCTTGAGGCTACTTGGGGTAAAACACCCTGGGGTAGAAAATCATCTTACAGATAATTAAATACATAGGCATTCATTTAAGTATAGTCCCCATATTAGTATACCCCCAAGTCCACTTTCCCAACCAATGTGTCATCAGAAATGAAAATTTGGTATTCTATTGAATTTGTACGTCTATATGAAATAAACTCCGAAATGTCAATCTGGGAGTCCTTCAATCGGAAATTGTGGCAGAAACATGAAAAAAAAGGAAATTATAAAGTAACTTTATTGGATCTCCACCGCACAATTTAAATGACAAACAATTAATGCCCATCTTACGGTAATCGGAGCAAAAGAGTAATTTTTTGGCTATTCTGACAACATTCTGTCTTCAAGTATGAGGTGGACAAAACTAAATACCACGCAGTACGGGATTTTAAACGTTGGAAATACAAATTTCAAATTATAGCTCATTTGAATGCTTTTTACAATACCAAAAATTGAGCTGACTTTTCACATGGGGCTATTATAGATGTTCATATAGGTATTTAACACTCAAATTAAAGCCTACAACTGAAAAATAAGATCAGGCTATTCAAAATATCTGAAACCGACGGTAATTATAATTTTTGCCATTATAATTACATAAGTCAGATCTGTGATTTATTATGCTTTAAAGACTAAAAGTATGGGCCGGCAACGCGGACCGGGCCAGCTAGTAGTTTATACTATGAAATAGTATATAGCCTTAGTTTGTGTCTAAATCAGTTAAAAAAATTGAGTTAAGCCAGAAAAAATATATTTTTTGTTTGGAAAACCTCCTTAAAGATTATGTTAGCGAAATTATTGACTGGCAATTTACCTTTCATATCTAAACAAGACCCAAATCATATAAATTAATTTTTATAAAAAAGAATACGTAGCTGATTTTAGACAACATAATTATTGTGTTCCTCCCTTAATTTGTTTCAAAAGTCAAAATTGAGGATGAGGCAAGTAACTTCACCAGGTTGGTACAGGAGCATAAGCGGAAAAAGTGGCTAGACCATCTGAAGTGTTGCAACATTGGAACCGATTTGAGTAAACTGTGGATAAGGAAAAAGTCACTCTCGAACAGCAGCCACATTTAACGACGTAACGGTGACTGATCCGAAGAGGTGCGCTGGCCATTTTAACCTCCAATTTGTCGAGCACCCCGAGAGTGATAGGGCGAGGCGAAGAGTACTACGTTTACGATGGGTGATGTCGCGAACGTCATACGAAATGCTAAGTCATCAATGGTAATGTCGAAGAAACTGGATACACTGGGAGTTGAGTATCTAACCAAAGTCCTTAACTTGTTGTCACGGTTTCCGTCCACTACATAGACGCCAGTCGTACGTGGAATTCCGGAACAAGAAGTCCAAGCCCCGTAGTGAAACAAATAGTTCCCGAAGGTCGGGTAATATCTCCGGAACTATTTAACCTCCAGACTGCATCGAGATTTTAACATATGCGGACGACTGTACGATCATTAATACGAGCGGCCAACACCATCATCATGGCCGGCGCCCGAGTTCTGGTGGCAAAACGAAGGTGCACATTTTAAGCTGACCTCTTTAGCAAGTAAACACGATCATTTTGTTTGTTTACAAACTTCTGGACAACGAATGTTTTCTTATCGGAGAATTTAGCTCTTTTGAGTATATTTTCTTTCTGTTGCGGTGTAAGTTCTTGCACTTTTTTGAATTTCAATGGCTTTACACCGAGCTCATTTTCTAATATTTGCCGAATGGAATATTGCGATATGTTCAGCTGACGAGCCATTTTTCGGCCACTGCAAGGCGGGTTTCGATCAAGTCGCTTATTTACTTTTCGAATACGTAATATGATTCGAAAGCATTTTCTCTTTAAAGGTAACATAATAAGTTTACATGATGAGTGAACTACTCGAATAAGGACTACTCTAGGATGGTTGGCATTGAAAATTAGATATATCGGTCCACGTTTTCATATATCTTCCATATAACCGATATTCACTGTTTTGATGATTTTTGCTACATTTTTACACGACAGAGCATTGAAAGCCTAGGTCCACGTTTTCCTTGATCTTGGCAGCGTTGGAAAATATGAATGAAAAAGACCTATCTATCGAAATAGTCAAGCAAATTCTATTGGCAGATGACGCGAAATGACAAGATCGTTGTGATATGGATGCTTCCATGACATCTGCGTTTAGTGGTGCATATATATCCGCTGTACGAAAAAGGGCCATAAACAAAAGAACGCGGGTGTGGAAAATGAAAAAACTAATACAGCGTCAGCTTTGAAATCAATTTATTTATAAGTCTGAAGATTTAGTATTTAAAATAGATTCTGGGGTGACGGATCACATGTGTACCCATGATTGCTGTTTCAATAATCTCCATAAATGTTGAGAAAGACACAAATCTTTTAGCTTACAAGAAAAGTGCAATCAAAGGATATTGGAAAGATACACCAATCACAATGAAAGATGACTTGCTGTCTGTGCCAAAGCTAACAAAAAAATGGAATATGCGTTGAATTTTCTGAAAATGTTGCTCTTTTGAAAAGGCTTGACAGCCCCCAAGAATGGAAGTTTGTACGAATTTCAAATAAAAATTGAAGATAGGTTAAATGCAAGTTTAAGGGAAAATTATGGCACTCAAGATTTGGGAAAATTATGGCACTCAAGAATGGGTCACCCTGTGACAATTGTCTGGAAGAAATGGTTCGACATAAAATGGTTGATGTTTTGGAAAATGTTAAGTCTGTGGGCATATGCGCATGCGTTCAGGGTAAGCAATGTCGTCGTCCTTTTAAAGATAGTCGTCCAAAGTCCAGTCGCATTCTCGAAAGAATTCACAATTGATGTGCGAACATGGGGTGGTCACAGGTATTTTGTAAGCATCATAGATGACTATAGATACTTCGCATTCACAGAACTACTCAAAATAAAATCAGATGCATTTGACAAATTTGTCGAATTCGAAGCAATGGCTACGGCAACGCATAATACCTCGATATCAGCAGTAACTGTAGACCAAGATAAGAATATCTTTCAAACAAATCAAAGTAAATTTTTAAAAGAAAAGGAATTCAGCTTCAACACACCGCACTTTGGTTGAAAAAGTAAGTTCTATGCTCCTAGAATCTGGCTCTCCGAAAAAATTATAAATAGAAGCCCTGCAAATCTCTTTCTGAAAAAAAGACACCTACCGAATTGTGGTACAAGTTTAAGTCTAACATTTCAAAACTGAGAGTTTTTGGATGTAAGGCATTTGTCTGGGTTGCTAAACAGAAAAGAAAAAAACTGGATTCAAAATCACAAGAAATGGTAATGATGGGTTCTACGTGTAATGGATACAGATTGTGGAATCTGAAGACCCAAAGCATAGTTATTGCAAGAGATTTTTGTTTTGTCGAAGACTGTTTTCCTTATTTGCAACAGATTCAGGAAAAAGAAAATTCTCGATTGCTTAATGGATACCGCAGCAACGAACAATAGGGTGAATGGGTGGAGAATCTCGTTCCTGCTGAACATTTCAGTAATGATGAAAGTAATTTAAATGATAATAAGTAAAAAAGCTTTAAGTTCGTCCGATCCGAACTTTGAATACCCTCCACCATTTGGAACGAATTTGTAAATTTTCGAAGAAGATAACATTCGCCAAAAATTCTGTTAACATCTTAAAAATACCGAATATAGCCGTTATATCAGCGTCTGTACGACGTGAACCTACATAGGCATTGTTTGTCATAAGCCATTACTATATTCAAATTTGAAAGGTGAATAATGTAGCTAAATCATCAAAAAACCGTATATAGGGAGGTACCGTTGTATCGGAGCTATACGAAGACCTGGACCTGCATAGATAATTTTCTGTCACAGGCTTTAGCTTCTATTACTAACTTCAAATACGACATCTTAAACAATTTCTGTGAGTATTGTATCTAAAATCGTCAAAATACCAAATATAGGGAGGTACGTATAAATGGGGCCTATACGAAGACCTGGACTGCATAGACAATTTTCTGTCACAGACTGTAGTTCCCATTACGAACTCTTAATGCGTAATTTGCGGTGAATAATGACGCTAAAATCATCAAAATACCGAATACTGGGAGGTACCGTTATATGGGGGCTATATGAAGACGTGGACCTGCACACACAATTTTCTGTCTTAGGCTGTAGTATCCATTTCGAACTTTAAATGCCAAATTTGAAACAAATCCGGTGAAGAATGTACCGAATATAGGGAGGTACCGTTGTATGGGGGCTATACGAAGTGGAGCCTAAAACATATGACGAAATCATAAGACATTCCTTTAAAGATAATTGAATGAGAGCTGTGAAGGAAGAGCTTGACTCTATTGAAGAAAATCGTGTTTGGGATTTGGTTCCACGCCCTGTCAACCATAAAGTATTGAAGTCCAAATGGGTATTTCGAATCAAGGAGGATGCAAATGGTAATCCCGTCCGATACAAAGCCCGACTAGTAGCGAAAGGCTACCTTCAGAGAGCCGGAAATGACTAAGAAGAGACCTAGTGAAACTTATCGGATAATATTTGAGGTGATCGTTAAGATACATTTACATTTGTACCAGCTTGATGTAGAAGCTGAATTTCTTTACGGGGATTTAAAAGAAGATATTTACATGGAAGTTCCTGACGGATTAAACGCTCCTAAAACCAAATATGCAAATTACGAAAGTCGCTTTATGGACTTAAACAAAGCCCAAGATGCTGGAACGAATAATTTAACGATTTCTCGCTTCAGCTTGGTTCCCAGAAATTCAGTTTTGTAGATACATTAGTCTGCATTAAAAAGAATTGTTCACTACATTAAAGGAACTAAAAATAGTTTCAATGGGGCTTCAGATAAAACAGACCGCAAATGTGTAAGCGGGTTTATTTTAAAAGTTTTCGGTTGCGCTGTATCATGGAGCAGTAAGAAACAGACTATAGTTGCAACCTCACCAAGCGAAACGGAATACATAACCCTAAGTTATGCTGTTTCGAAAGCTCTTTGGATTAGAGGAATTCTTAAAGATTTGAACGTTCTAAATGAGATAAACCTGTTTTAATTTATGAGAATAACAGAGGATGTATCGGCATAGCGCAAAATTCTTACAGCAAAAGATGAAAACATATTGATGTGAAGTATCACTTTATTCGAAATTATATAGCCAAAGGAATCATAAAGCTTCAACATATATCAACGGAGTCGCAAGAAGCAGACATGTTTACAAAATCATCGGATACAAGCAAGTTCATAAAGTTTCGAGATAAACTACAATTGAAACGTAGTTATTGAGAGGGAGTGTTGTGACACTCTCAATATTTCAATTTTTTAAGTAATTCAGTAATTTTAACATTATTAACTCACATACGTTTGCATTTTTTGTTGAATACTTATTTTTATAGAAAATATTTTTGATTCTCCTTCGTGTACATACCATTTTTCAAGATTGTTCTCTAATTAATGAAACTTTTATAAAAAATAAATAACCACCGCGTTTTATCTCTGCAATAATATTGCTCCTGCATACGCAATTTTTTCATAGGTTGGTTACTACAACAATTAGGACCTTTAAATATGAAATTTAAAACAATTCCGTTGAATAATGTCTCTAATATTATTAAAATACGAAAAAAAGGAGGTACCGTTATATGTAGAGTATACAAAGACGTGGATCTGCATAAACAATTTTCTGTCATAGGTTGAAATATCCACTACGAACTTTAAATACGAAATTTGAAACAATTCCGGTGGATAACGTCACTAAAATCATCAAAATACTGAATATCGGGAGGTACCGATATATAGGGGCTATACTAAGACGTGGACCTCCATAAGTAATTGTCACAGGTTGTAGTACTTTTTAAGATCTTCCAATACGAATTCCGGTCTACAATGTCTCTAAAATCATCAAAACACCGAACATTGAGACATACCATTGTATGGGGGCTATACGAAAACGTGAACCGAGATGACACATTTACGAAATGGCAAAATACATATGTGTGTAAAATTTAAACCTTCTATCTAAATTCATTCGAAAGGCTACAAAGAAATGTCGCTGAAATCATGAAAATACCGAAAATCGAGAGGTACCGTTATATGGGGGCTATGCGAAGACATGGACCTGCATACAACATTTTTTGTCATAGGCTGTAGTACCCGAATATCGGGAGGTATCGTTACATGGGGGCTATACGAAAACGTAGACCGATATGGCCAATTTACGAACTTAACCTGCCTATTGGTAAACTATGCATGTATGCAAAAATTTTCCCTTCTATCTCAATTCGTTTGAAAGGTACCGTTATTACAACAGACAGGCGGACAGACAGACAGACGGACATCGCTAGATCGTCTTAGAATTTTACGCTGATCCAGAATATATATACTTTGTAGGGTCTATTTTAAATAATTCAAGGAGTTACATGCGAAATGACAAAGTTAATATACCCTCCATAGAATGGTGGAAGGTATAAAAAGAGACAATGAAAAGACAGGAGATGTTCCTTGCTCTATTACAAGATTACAATGACTTTATTGCTTAAAATTTTTACAGGAATGAAGACAAACAAGTAAAAAGGCTGTAAGTTCGGCCGGGCCGAACTTTGAATACCCTCCACCATTTGAAACGAATTTGGCAAGTCTCAAAAACAATCAAATCCGTGTAAAATTTTGTTAAAATCTTAAAAAAACCTAATGTTGCTATTATATTAGGATCTATACGACGACATGAACCTTCGTAGGTAATATTTTTTATAAGCCATTACAATATTTAAATACGAAACTTAAAAAAAATCGGTTATAATGTCGATAAAATGATAATACCGAATATTGGCAGGTACCGTTATATGGGGGCTACACGAAGACATGGACCTGCACAGATAATTTTCTGTCTTAGGCTGTAGTATTCATTACGAACTTCAAATGCCATATTTGAAACAATTCCGGCGAATAATGTCGCTAAAATCATAAAAATACTGAATATCGGGAGGTACAGTTATATGGGGGCTATATGATAACTTGGACCTACATGGTCCATTTACGAACTTAACCTGCCTACTGGCCAAATATACATGTGTGCAAAATTTTAGCCTTCTATCTCAATTTGTTCGAAAGATAGCGTGATTACAACAGACAGACAGACAGACAGACACACACACAGACAGACAGACGGACATGGCTAAATCGTCTTAGAATTTTACGCTGATCAAGAATATATATATACTTTGTTGGGTCTGACATGAGTATTTCGAGGAGTTACAAACGGAATGACAAAATTAATATACCCTCCATAGTATGGTGGAGGGTATAAAAAGGAACCAAAAACAAAACAAGTAAAAAAGCAGTAAGTTCGGCCGGGCCAATACCCTCCACCTTTTGGAACGAATTAGGAAATTTTCAAATAAAATCTTTAAAATACCGAATATCGGAAGGTGCCGATATATGGGGGATATGCGATATCGTGGACCTATATATAAAAATCTCCTTCAGGCGGTTATGTACTCCTTCAGGCCGTTAAGTACTCACAAAAAACTCCTTGTGTAGAATTTCAGACAATTCCATTGAAAAATTTGGCTAAAATCATCAAAATACCGAAAATCGGGGTGGAATCGGAATGGTGGAGGGTATAAAATTTATGTATATAAAAATATATGTTTGTGCCCTTCATTGGTTGATTCGTTCGTTTGTCTTCTAAGCGACAGTTAGATTACAACAACAACAATGAAAATATGAATGCTTACATCGATCGATGCTTTTGCTCTGCTTAAGATAAACAAAGCACAGAAAGCATCGATAGATGCCGAGGTACACAAAACAACAAGTATGCACAAATAAATAACGCAAAAACAATGGAAAACCAGTAAAGAAAGTCCTAAAGTCGGGCGGGGCCGATTTCATGATACCCTACACCACTTTGCTAATTTAGTTGAGCTCCACATAACAATTAAAAGTTTTTATGGTAGAATTCAATCATACACCTATGATTATAATTATAATTTAAAATTCAAAGGACTAAATATGCAGAAGCATTTGTATCTTTTAAATTCGAACTTGTATTGCCCATTTGGTGCAAAATTAATTTGAAATCAGATAAAGATATATATGGGAGCTACATCCAAATCTGAACCGATCTCGATAAAATTTGGCAAACATATTTCTGAGCTGTATTTAATATATTTCCCTGAATATCGTTATTACGGAGTGCATATTACGGTTGTAGATAACAAATACAACAAATCGGATGGACAATATATATGGGAGCTATAGCTATATCTGAACCGATCTTCACCAAATTTGGCATACTACCTTCTAGACTCAATTCGGTCGTATGTGCCAAATTCCATCCCATTACATTAGACGTTTGGTGCACAATAAAATACTATTCGGGCTGATATTACAAGTTTGGTGCACAATAAAGGGCAAATCGGAGGAAGATATATATGAGAGCTATATTTAAATTTTTACCGATTATCTCCAATTTCAATAGGGTTCGTTCTTGGGCCAAACAAATGTTGTTTGGAAAATTTCATCTCAATCGGATAATAAATGAGACCTGCATTTTGTTCACAAGAATACATGGACAGACGGACGGACGGACTGATATGCATAAATCAACTCAGAAAGTGGTTCTATGCAGATCATCAAAAGGAGCTATGGGTCTATCTCGTTTCCTTTTGCCTGTTAGAAACAAATGCAAATAGACGCACATAGACATAATACCCTGACCACTTTGTGGTGTAGGGTATAATTAATGAGAACAATTAAATAACACAAAATAAAAAAAATGATTTAACACAAAATAAAAAAAATGATTTATACAAATATATATATATATATATATATATATATATATATATATATATATATATATATATATATATATATATATATATATATATATATATATATATATATACTAGCTGGCCCGGTCCGTTTTGCCGGCCCGTAGTTTTAGTCTTTAATGCAAATTTTGCATAGCATAATATTTCACAAATCTAGCTCATAAAGGTGAACAAATTTTAATATAAATATTGATTCGACTAAATAGAAATAAATAGCTATGAAAGGAGGGCAAAATAATTTCTGAATAGTCAAAGTTAATTACGCTTTTACACCCATTACCATAGCACCTCAAATTGCGCATTAGAGTCCCCAAAAAGTCTATGTTCTTGTTCATAGTAAAATTCAATGACGATTAAAAAATACCCGCGTTGTTATCCGCCAATCGGTAAACATCACTATAGATCGGCGGGCCTGGGGACTATATGGGGACTGTACCAAAATATTTACGTATGTTGACTTTTTCTGTAAGATTGTTCTCTACTCACAAAGTAGCCTAAATACAGCAAATAATGGCCAAAATAGTTGAAAAACGTGGCCAAGACCACGGTCACAGCTGAAATCAGGGATACATTCGTATAAGGGTTATACCAAAACGTGGCCCAACCAATATTCTCTTGGGGGTTACAAATTCAATAGAAAACAAATTTTTTTTCTGGCCACCAAATAGATGTGAAAGGATGGTTTCTTCTCAAACTACCAAAATCTATATATATAAAAATCAATTGTTGTTTGTTGGTAACGGAATCAGTTGAAAACGGCTGGACCGATTTGCATAATTTTTTGTACAAATGTTCGTCATACCCCGAGTTAGGTTTTTGAAGAAAAAAATATTGACCACGTCTCCTTTTACGCCCACTATTACGATTTATCTGAAATCTTTATATTTGCCAAAATAGTGAAGATATCGGTTTGAGAATTATTACACGAGATGCTGTTGGCTTTCCATCCAACCCTAAGTACTTATTTAGGGGCTGAGGAACGCGCCTACTTTTAAATCTATCTCTCTATATGTAAAAGAAAGTTGTGTTAGTTACTACTCTTATAACATAAAGACCGCAGGTCTGATTTTAACGATTTAGACAAATTCGGAATTGCCTCTTGGCAGAAAAGAATAAAATCCAAAAAAATCGCGTAAAAATGTGAAATTTGAACATTTTCATTTAGACTTTTAAAATGTACAATAGTAATGTTTTATATTGCATATTCCATTTTGACTTACTATTTTCGAATGTACATTTGTAGTGTTTTTTTTTTTTTTTTTTGAATTCTAGTATGATGTGTAGGTTTTTTTTTGGGTAATATAAAGCCACAACGGGTAAAACTGTTATTTATAGACTTTATGTATTTATTCGTAATACCCAATAAATACATAAAATCTATAAATAACAATTTTATCCGTTGTCGCTTTATATGAACATTCTAGAATCGGGGAAAATCGACAATTTTTCAATGGAATCGAATTTCAAAATACCGACAAACTTCGTAATCACCTTTAAAAATTTGCCGCAAAAAAATCAGCGAACCAGTTGAAGATTCTTTCTCTTTTTTCTATATTGAAGTGTACATTTTTTTATTGGCTTGAATTCTGAAGGAATAATATTAAAAAGAAATGAGGACGCAATCCGATGTTAAATGCTTTCTACTCCAGGACCTATATCGTGCTTCAGCTGGAAGATGCGAACACATTTAAACAAACAAAAATGACCGAAGAAGCGTTATGGGGTTAATTTCAAAAAGTGGACCTGCTTCTTTCATATGACAATAAATTGTCAAATGAGAACACAAAATGCAAAATACATTGGGACTGCAATCAGTCAAATACCGACTATAAAGAATGCAAAATAGAAATTCTACCTAATCATTCAAGATACCTTAAATCGCTTTGGCAGGTCATAATATGGATCATAACCCCTGATAACGGAACAACCCGATTTCAAGTATATTCTACATTTTAACCATATTTTTCGTTCTAATTTTAGCTTATGTTGATAATTTAAGAAGTTGTGGGTAGTATAAAACCACAACGGATAAAACTGTTATTTATAGATTTAATCCGTTGTCGCTTTATATGACAATTCTAAAATCGGGAAATGAGGGCGCAATACGATGTTAAATGCTTTCTACTCCAGGACCTACATCGTGCTTCAGCTGGAAGATGCGAACACATTTAAACAAACAAAAATGACCAAAGAAGCGTTATGGGGTTAATTTCAAAAAGTGGACCTGCTTCTTTCATATGACAATAAATTGTCAAATGAGAACACAAAATGCAAAATAAATTGGGACTGCAATCAGTCAAATACTGACTATAAAGAATGCAAAATAGAAATTCTACCTAAACATTCAAGATACCTTTAATCGCTTTGGCAGGTCATGATATGGTTCATAACCCCTGATAACGGAACAACCCGATTTCAAGTATATTCTACATTTTAACCATATTTTTCGTTCTAATTTTAGCTTATGTTGATAATTTAAGAAGAAACCATCTTTGCAAAAAATTATCACGTTTTGGTATCACCATCATATGATTTAAGGTATTTTCGGGGTCTTGGCCACTTTTTTCATTTTTTGGCTCTTATTTGACATCTTTGTTTCTAAGGGGGAAGAAAACCTCTTCTTATAAAATTTTTATTTTTCGGAAAATGGCGCATCTTAGTCTTGAGGCTACTTGGGGTAAAACACCCTGGGGTAGAAAATCATCTTACAGATAATTATCCACATAGGCATTTATTTAAATATAGTCCCCACATTAGTATACCCCCAAGTCCACTTTCCCAACCAATGTGTCATCAGAAATGAAAATTTGGTATTCTATTGAATTTGTACGTCTATATGAAATAAACTCCGAAATGTCAATCTGGGAGTCTTTCAGTCGGAAATTGTGGCAGAAACATGAAAAAAAAAAGGAAATTATAAAGTAACTTTATTGGATCTCCACCGCACAATTTAAATGATAAACAATTAATGCCCATCTTACGGTAATCGGAGCAAAAGAGTAATTTTTTGGCTATTCTGACAACATTCTGTCTTCAAGTATGAGGTGGACAAAACTAAATACCACGCAGTACGGGATTTTAAACGTTGCAAATACAAATTTCAAATTATAGCTCATTTGAATGCTTTTTACAATACCAAAAATTGAGCTGACTTTTCACTTGGGGCTATTATAGATGTTCATATAGGTATTTAACACTCAAATTAAAGCCTACAACTGAAAAATAAGATCAGGCTATTCAAAATATCTGAAACCGACGGTAATTATAATTTTTGCCATTAAAATTACATAAGTCAGATCTGTGATTTATTATGCTTTAAAGACTAAAAGTATGGACCGGCAACGCGGACCGGGCCAGCTAGTCTATATATATAAAAATCAATTGTTGTTTGTTGGTAACGGAATCAGTTCAAAACGGCTGGACCGATTTGCATAATTTTTGTAAAAACTTTCGTCATACCCCGAGTTAGGTTTTAAAAGAAAAAAATATAGACCACGCCCACTTTTGCGCCCACTATTTTGATTTATCTAAAATCCTTATATTTCCCAATATAGAGGAGATATCGGTTTGAAAATTATTGCACGAGATACTGTTGACTTTCCATCCCCCTCTAAGTATTTATTCGACACTGAGGAACTGTCGTTGTCAGTACTTTTTAATCTATATCTATCTATATTTATAAAAGAAAGTTGTGTTAGTTACTACGCTTATAACTTAAGAACCGCTGGACTGATTTTAACGATTCATACAAATTCGGAATTGTCTCCTCTCCGAAAAGGAGAATATCCAAAAAAAATCGCGTAAAAATTTGATATATTAACATTTTCATTTTGACTTTTGAAATGTACAATAGAAATGTTCTATTGACAAACTATATGGATCTTTAAACATTTGCTGTAAAAAATCAGCGAACAAGTTGAAGATTTTTTCAAATTGTTATTCTTCTTTTGTCATTTTTTTTTTTTCAAATTGTATTATCTAATTGAATTCAGTAAATTTTTGTGAACAAAATAAAGAATAATTTTTCACTATATACAAATTTTCACCAAAAAATGAAATAAGTAGGAAATACGATGTTAACTGACATCTACCTTTCAACTCCAGGGCCGACATCGTGGTTCAGCTGGAAGATGCGAACGCATTTGATGTTAACCGACATCCACCTTTCAACTCCAGGGCCGACATCGTGGTTCAGTTGGAAGATGCGAACGCATTTGAACAAACAAAAATTACGGAAAAAGCCTAATGGGACTCATTTCAAAGCGTGGAACTACTTTCCTGTCACAATAATCCGTCCAATGTACATTCAGAAAAATACCAAATATAAAGGGTGGAAAATAGTAGAGCGAATGGGACTCTTAGTAAGAAAAGGATTTCTATCTTTCCAGAAATTCTTCCCAAACATTCAAGATACCTTAAATCGCTTTTGCAGGTCATGATATCGATCATAACTCACGGATAAGGGTACAACCCGATTTCATATTTATATAACCATCGTATGATTTAAGCTATTTATGGTGTCTTGGTCATTTTTTTAATATTTCTTTGTTTCTAAGGAGGTAGAGAACCTCTTCGCATAAAGTTTGAAATTTTCAGAGTAGGCCCCATTTTGGTCTTGACCACATTCATTAATTCATTTGGCTAAAAATTCCCTACCCTGGGGTAGGGAACCATCATACAGATAATTGCCACATAGGAATTTATTTAAGTAAAGTCCCCACATCGGAGTATCCCCAAGTCCACTTTCACATCTAATTGGTGGTCAGAAAAGAAAATTTTGTTTTCTATTGAATTTGGAACCCCCAAGAGAATATTGGTTGGGCCACGTTTTGGTATAACCCTTATATAAATGTATCCCTGATTTCAGCTGTGACCGTGGTCTTGGCCACGTTTTTCAACTGATTTGGCCATTATTTTCTGTATTTAGGCTACTTTGTGAGTAGAGAACCATCTTACAGAAAAAGTCAACATACGTAAATATTTTGGTACAGTCCCCATATAGTCCCCAGGCCCGCCGATCTATAGTGATGTTTACCGATTGGCGGACAACAACGCTGGTATTGTTTAATCGTCATTGAATTTTACTATGAACAAGAACATAGACTTCTTGGGGACTCTAATGCGCAATTGATTTTGTAATCAATATTTTCATCTTTAGAGAGATATTTTTATGCGATTTTTGGACGTTTTTTCTTTCCTGCCAAGAGGCCATTCTGAATTAATGAGAACTGTCGAAATCAGTTCAGCCGTTCTCGACATATAAGACATCTTTCAAGCATATCTTCTTTGATAGACATATATATCGCACATATTTTGCTATATATCCGATTTGATGGATGTTAACAACAATGTAAAGATCATATATATATATATATATATATATATATATATATATATATATATATATATTACTCATAATCAAGTCATTGGAGTAATTATAATGGCGTCATTACTTATAATCAAAATTGTGCCGCCTACATAAGTCAGATCTGTGATTTATTATGCTTTAAAGACTAAAAGTACGGGCCGGCAACGCGGACCGGGCCAGCTAGTATATATATATATATATATATATATATATATATATATATATATATATATATATAATTACTCCAATGACTTGATTATGAGTAATGACTCCATGACTAAATATAAATTAATATTCATGGCAAAAATTATAATTACCGTCGGTTTTAGATATTTTAAAAGCCTGATCTTATTTTTCAGCTATAGGCTTTAATTTGAGTGTTAAATACCTATATGATAAAGAACATCTATAATAGCCCCATGTGAAAATTCAGCTCAATTTTTGATATTGTAAAAAGCATTCAAATGTGCTATAATTTGAAATTTGTATTTCCAACGTTTAAAATCCCGTACTGCGTGGTATTCAGTTTTGTCCACCTCATACTTGAAGGCAGAATGTAGTCAGAATAGCCAAAAAAATTACTCTTTTGCTCCGATTACCGTAAGATGGACATTAATTGTTTGTCATTTAAATTTTGCGGTGGAGATCCAATAAAGTTCCTTTATAATTTCGTATTTTTTTTCATTTCAATTTCCGACTGAATGAGTCCCAGATTGACATTTCGGAGTTTATTTCATATAGACGTACATCCCAAATCTACGTTCCCAACCAATATTCTCTTGGGGGTTACAAATTCAATAGAATACCAAATTTTCTTTTCTGACTGATTGGTTGGGAAAGTGGACTTGGGGGTATACTAATGTGGGGACTATACTTAAATAAATTCATATGAGGATAATTATCTGTAAGATGATTTTCCACTCCAGGGTTTTTTACCCCAGGTAACCTCAAGACTAAGATGCGCGCTTTTCCGAAAAATAAAAATTTATAAGAAGAGGTTTTCTTCCCCCTTAGAAACAAAGATGTCAAATAAGAGTCAAAAAATGAAAAAAGTGGCCAAGACCCCGAAAATACCTTAAATCATATGATGGTGATACCAAAACGTGATAATTTTTTGCAAAGATGGTTTCTTCTTAAATTATCAACATAAGCTAAAATTAGTACGAAAAATATGATTAAAATGTAGAATATACTTGAAATCGGGTTGTTCCGTTATCAGAGGTTATGATCCATATCATGACCTGGCAAAGCGATTAAAGGTATCTTGAATGCTTAGGTAGAATTTCTATTTTGCGTTCTTTATAGTCGGCGTTTGACTGATTGCAGTCCCAATGTATTTTGCATTTTGTGTTCTCATTTGACAATTTATTGAAAGAAGTAGGTCCACTTTTTGAAATTAGCCCCATAACGCTTCTTTAGTCATTTTTGTTTGTTTAAATGTGTTCGCATCTACCAGCTGAAGCACGATATAGGTCCTGGAGTAAAAAGCATTTAACATCGTATTGCGCCCTCATTTCATTTTTAATACTATTCATTCAGAATTCAAACCAATAAAAAAATGTACACTTCAATATAGAAAAAAGAAAAAGAATCTTCAACTGGTTCGCTGATTTTTTTGCAGCAAATTTTTAAAGGTCCTTAAGAAATTTGTCGGTAGAATGTACTATTATTATGAAATTAGATTCCATTGAAAAATTGTCGATTTTTCTCGATTTTAGAATTTTCATATAAAGCGACAACGAATAAAATTGTTATTAATAGATTTTATGTATTTATTCGGTATTACGAATAAATACATAAAATCTATAAATAACAGTTTTATCCGTTGTGGCTTTATACTACCCAAAAAAACCTACACATCATTTTAGAATTAAAAAAAGAACACTACAAATGTACATTTGAAAATAGTAAGTCAAAATGGAATATGCAATATAAAACATTACTATTGTAAATTTTAAAAGTCAAAATGAAAATGTTCAAATTTCACATTTTAATGCGATTTTTTTGGATTTTATTCTTTGCTGCCAAGAAGCAATTCCGAATTTGCCTAAAATCAGACCGGCGGTCTTTATGTTATAAGAGTAGTAACTAACACAACTTTCTTTTACATATAAAGAGATAGATTTAAAAGTAGGCGCGTTCCTCAGCCCCTAAATAAGTACTTAGGGTTGGATGGAAAGCCAACAGCATCTCGTGTAATAATTCTGAAACCGATATCTTCACTATTTTGGCAAATATAAAGATTTTAGATAAATCGAAATAGTGGGCGTAAAAGGAGGTGTGGTCAATATTTTTTTTCTTTAAAAACCTAACTCGGGGTATGACAAACGTTTGTACAAAAAATTATGCAAATCGGTCCAGCCGTTTTCAACTGATTCCGTTACCAACAAACAACAATTGATTTTTATATATATAGACTTGCTGGCCCGGTCCGCGTTGCCGGCCCGTAGTTTTTGTCTATTATGCATATTTGTCAAGGCATAATTATTTAAAGATATGAATGTTATAAATGTTCACGTACTGGTCGATTAGTTTTTAATTTTTAGTCAAATGAGCAGTAATTTGGAATTTACTGTACTTTGTACACCTCATAATTGAGGGCTAATTGATTTAAGAATAGCCAAAGTTAATTAATTGTTTAAACCCATTAGCACCTCAGATTGTGCATTAGAGTCCTCATAAGTCCCCCTAACCATGTCGGTCTGTTTGTCCGCCAAAAGGTGGACTTGAGGGGGTACTATTACATGGAGAAAAATCTAAAATTTGTAGATATGTTGAAATTTTTGTGTAAGATTTTCACCCCCAAATACACACCCCCAAATCCTTTGAAATATGGTAAAATGCGAAACATCGACCTACATTGAAAACTTTCTTCACCCCTTATAATCCAGGATGACAAATAGAGGCCAAATCGAAAATATAGCAGAACAACATAGCATGTCAAACTGAAAAAAAATCACGTGATTTAAATAAGTAAAAATAGTTTTATCCACCTCATAATTGAGGGCAGACTGATTTCAGAATAGTCAAATATAATTACTATTTTACACCCATTACCCTAAGATGGGAACTAATTTTATTTGTCATTTAAATTGTAAATTGGAGACCCCATAAAGTCCATATTTTTCATCATTGTATAATTCAATGACGATTCAACAAATATTCGGTCCTGTGCTACTTTCACATATTTGTAATTTGTTCATGTTTTCACAATTTATTTCATATAGATGTATGTATATCCCAAATCTACGTTCCCAACCAATATTCTCTTGAGGGTTACAAATTCAATAGAATACAAATTTTTCTTTTCTGACCACACATTAGATGTGAAAGTGGACTTGGGGATACTCCAATGTGGGGACTTTACATGAATAAATTTCTATGTGGCAATTATCTGTACGATGGTTCCTTACCCCAGGGTAGCATAAATACAATTTTTTAGTGGTCAAGACCAATATGGGCCCTACTCCGAAGATTTTATGCGAAGAGGTTCTCTACCCCCCTTAGAAACAAAGATGCCAAATAAGGGCCAAAAATAGAAGAAAGTGGCGAAGACTCCAAAAATGGCTTAAATCATACGATGGTTATTTATGATCGATATCATGACCTGCAAAAGCGATTTAAGGTATCTTAAATGTTCAGGAAGAATTTTTGGAAGGATAGAAATCTTTTTCTTTCCCGTTCGCTCTACTATTTTGCACCCTTTATATTTGGTATTTTACTGATTGTACTCCCAAAATTTTTTGCATTTTGAGCTCTCATTGGACGGATTATTGCCACATGAAAGAAGCAGGGCCACTCTTTGAAATAAGCCCCATTAGTCTTTTTCGGTCATTTTTGTTTGTTTAAATGTCTGCGCATCTTCCAGCTGAAGCACGATGTAGGCCCTGGAGTTGAAAGGTAGATGTCAGTTACCATCGTATTTCTCACTTATTTCATTTTTTGGTGAAAAATTATTCTTTATTTTGTTCACAAAAAATCCACTGAATTCAATATGATTTTACAAATTGAAAAAAAATTTACAAAAGAAGAATAACAAATAGAAAAAATCTTCAACTTGTTCGTTGATTTTTTACAGCAACTGTTTAAAGATCCTTACAAAGTTTGTCAATAGAATGTACTTTTATTTTAAAATTCAATTTTATTGGAAAATTTTTTCGATATTTTCCCGTTTTGAGAATTGTTGCAATGAGATTTCTTTTTTCGTGATTTTTTTAACGATTTTGAAAAAGTAATTATCTTTTAACTTTGGTGCGACCGCATCACATTATTTCGGTATCATCTATTCCGTTTCGCCACCACATAATTCGGTACTACACTTCCATGTAACCCGCCATCAATTTCAGTTCTCAAGAAATCAAGTCAATTAAATAAATTGGTATTAATATTCGAATTCAAAAATAAAAAATAAAAAACACTACAAATGTACATTAGAAAAAAGTAAGTCAAAATGGAAAAAACATGCAAAATAAAACATTACTATTGTACATTTCAAAAGTCAAAATGAAAATGTTAACATATCACATTATTACGCGATTTTTTTGGATATTATCCTTTTCGGATAAGAGACAATTCCGAATTTGTATGAATCATTAAAATCAGTTCAGCGGTTCTTAAGTTATAAGCGTAGTAACTAACACAACTTTCATTTATATATAGAAGATAGATTAAAAAGTATGTGTGGTCAGTTCCTCAACCCCCAAACAAATACTTAGGATTGAAGTGAAGGTCAACAGTATCTCGTGTAATAATTTTTAAACCAATATCTTGTTTATTTGGGAAATATAAGGATTTTAGATAAATCGAAATAGTGGGCGTAAGAGTAGGCGTGGTCAATATTTTTTTCTTTAAAAACCCAACCGGCCGCGTTGCCGGCCCGTACTTTTAGTCTTTAAAGCGTAATAAATCACATATCTGACTTATGCAGGCGGCACAATTTTGATTATAAGTAATGACGCCATTATAATTACTCCAATTTTGATTATAAGTAATGACTTGATTATGAGTAATGACTCCATGACTATATATAAATTAATATCAATGGCAAAAATTATAATTACCGTCGGTTTTAAATATTTTGAATAGCCTGATCTTATTTTTCCGCTATAGGCTTTAATTTGGGTGTTAAATACCTATATAATAAAGAACATCTTTAATAGCCCCATGTGAAAATTCAGCTCAATTTTTGATATTGTAAAAAGCATTCAAATGAGCTATAATTTGAAATTTGTATTTCTAACATTTAAAATCCCGTACTGCGTGGTATTCAGTTTTGTCCACCTCATACTTGAAGGCAGAATGTTGTCAGAATAGCCAAAAAAATTACTCTTTTGCTCCGATTACCGTAAGATGGGCACTAATTGTTTGTCACTTAAATTGTGCGGCCCAGATCCAATAAAGTTACTTTATAATTTCGTATTTTTTTCATGTTTCTACCACAATTTTCGACTGAATGAGTCCCAGATTGCAATTCAGAGTTTATTTCATATAGACGTGCATCCCAAATCTCCGTTCCCAACCAATATTCTCTTGGGTCACAAATTCAATAGAATACAAAATTTTCTTTTCTAACCACACATTGGTTGGGAAAGTGGACTTGGGGGTATACTAATGTGGGGACTATACTTAAATAAATTCCTATGAGAATAATTATCTGTAAGAAGATTTTCTACCCCAGGTTTTTTTACCCCAGGTAGCCTCAAGACTAAGATGTGCACTTTTCCGAAAAACAAAAATTTGATAAGAAGAGGTTTTCTTCCCTCTTAGAAACAAAGATGTCAAATAAGGGCCAAAAAAATGAAAAAAGTGGCCAACACCCCGAAAATACCTTAAATGGTGATACCAAAACGTGATAATTTTTTTTGCAAAGATGGTTTCTTCTTGAATTATCAACATAAGCTAAAATTAGTACGAAAAATATGGTTAAAATGTAGAATATACTTGAAATCGGGTTGTTCCGTTATCAGGGGATATGATCCATATCATGACCTGCCAAAGCGATTAAAGGTATCTTGAATGTTTAGGTAGACTTTCTATTTTGCGTTCTTTATAGTCGGTATTTGACTGATTGCAGTCCCAATGTATTTTGCATTTTGTGTTCTCATTTGACAATTTATTGTCATATGAAAGAAGCAGGTCCACTTTTTGAAATTAACCCCATAACGCTTCTTCGGTCATTTTTGTTTGTTTAAATGTGTTCGCATCTTCCAGCTGAAGCACGATATAGGTCCTGGAGTAGAAAGCATTTAACATCGTATTGCGCCCTCATTTCTTTTTAATATTATTCCTTCAGAATTCAAGCCAATAAAAAAATGTACACTTCAATATAGAAAAAAGAGAAAGAATCTTCAACTGGTTCGCTGATTTTTTTGCGGCAAATTTTTAAAGGTGATTACGAAGTTTGTCGGTATTTTGAAATTCGATTCCATTGAAAAATTGTCGATTTTCCCCGATTCTAGAATGTTCATATAAAGCGACAACGGATAAAATTGTTATTTACAGATTTTATGTATTTATTGGGTATTACGAATAAATATATAAAGTCTATAAATAACAGTTTTACCCGTTGTGGCTTTATATTACCCAAAAAAACCTACACATCATATTAGAATTCAAAAAAGGAAAAAAACGCTACAAATGTACATTCGAAAATAGTAAGTCAAAATGGAAAAAAATATGCAATATAAAACATTACTATTGTACATTTTAAAAGTCAAAATGAAAATGTTCAAATTTCACATTTTTACGCGATTTTTTTGGATTTTATTCGCTTCTACCAAGAGGCAATTCCGAATTTGCCTAAATCGTTAAAATCAGACCGGCGGTCTTTATGTTATAAGAGTAGTAACTAACACAACTTTATTTTACATATAGAGAGATAGATTTAAAAGTAGGCGCGTTCCTCAGCCCCTAAATAGGTACATAGCGTTGGATGGAAAGCCAACAGCATCTCGTGTAATAATTCTCAAACCGATATCTTCACTATTTTGGCAAATATAAAGATTTCAGATAAATCGTAATAGTGGGCGTAAAAGGAGGCGTGGTCAAAATTTTTTTCTTTAAAAACCTAACTCGGGGTATAACGAACGTTTGTACAAAAAATTATGCAAATCGGTCCAGCCGTTTTCAACTGATTCCGTTACCAACAAACAACAATTGATTTTTATATATATAGATAGAAGATAAGTAAAATTAAATAAAATAATATGAAAATTTAAAAGCTTGTAAAGTTAGATTTGAACGAACATATTTCAATTAACCCTTTTTAAAAAAAAAAAAAAATTATGCATTTAATTAAGACTGCTCCATTCATACAAGCATGTCTAAATCGACATCCTCCTTTTTCGACACTTTATATTCAATTATCATTACAATTTTTAACACCTACAGATACCTGCAGTTGGATTCTGTTCTCTATTGTTAACATCTCAACCAAAATTTACGTACGTAAGCCATATCAGCCAATGTATAGCCTCAGTGCTGATTGCGGTAACAAGGTGCTGAGTGCCAATCGACGATGATGGCATGGAATAGTAGTGGTAGCCCACTTCTTGTTAATCGTATGCCAATCCAGGCGATCTGCTGCTGCCTGTCTCATGCGAAATTGAAAAAGAATTATTATTTTATATTTATGTTGCTTTGCCTATGGCTATATTTTTATTAATTGAATATTAAAACCATTGCAATTGAAATGAAAGGTCGGAAGACTGTTCAGGAATTTTTGGTTGAAACTGCTATGCAGACCATTGACTCACTCAAAAATTGCTTTCGCATCATAAAGTTAACTATTATGATATGCCATTTGGGATAGGTGCACTTGAAGCTTATGAATTACATATTAATAAAAAGTAGTAAACTATGGGCAAAACTGTAAATTTAGACAAAAAATATAATTTCAAATAAACACTACGAAACTGTGGAGAATGGTCAACAGGCTGACGATGCGAATATAACATTCTAGACATTCTAGTTTTTCTAAAGCAAACTATAACCTTTTCTACATGTAGCTCCCTAAATTTGTAAAAATTATCTTCACGGATCTTGATAATATATAATAGGGAAGAAAACATGCAGGGTGAGATGAAAAAACTGCAACCAACTTCAAACTGTTGTCATTTCTAAGCCACTCGTCCGACAGCTGTTAAAATTTTTCCAGTGACAGCTGTTTACAAGCGTACAAAAGCATTTTGGTGAGAATTTCCAGAAAAAAAGTTATTCGTGATGAAATTCAAGCGTATAGTCTGATTTCTTTATATATATATTAGTCTGATTTCTTTTGTGTTTCGTACCACCGCTCGTTACCGAGATACTGGCAGAGGAAGAAAACAGCTACATCAGCAGAAATGGTACGAAAAGTAAAGAAATGGATCGTGAGCTGAACATCCCGAAATATTCCATTCGGAAAATATTGAAAAATGAGCTCGGGGTAAAGCCATTGAAATTCCAAAAAGTGCTTACAAGAAAAAGAACAAAAAGAACTTACATCGCAACAGAAAGGAAATAGTCTCAACAGAGTTGCTTCGCTTGGCCGAAAGTGGTGAACTGTCGAATTTGGTTTTCTCCGATGAGAAAACATTCGTTATCCAGCAGTTTGTAAACAAACAAAATAATCATGTTTACTTGCCAAAGAGGTCGGCTGAAAATGTGCACTTTCGGTTGGTCACCAGAACTCAAGCGCCGGCCATGGTGATGGTGTAGGCCGCCATAACAGCCGATGGTCGCTCTCCGCTCGTATTTATCGACCGTAGCGTCAGAATAAATGCCGAACATTATCGCGAAAATATTGTGGAGGGTGTATAAAAACCTTGGGCACGCAAACATTTTGCCACAGGACTCAGCACCATCGCACTCAGCACGCGCCACCCAAGAACGGTTACAAAATGAGGTTACTCGCTTCATTTCCAGCCCACAATGGCCACCAAAATCTCCGGATACCAATCTGTAGTATTTTGGAAAGCAAGCAAAATCTCCGGATACCAATCTGTAGTATTTTGGAAAGCAAGGTTGGCACTAAAAAAAATACCAAAGTGTCATTCACCTCAAGCAAGCGCTTCGCTTGGAATGAGGCAAAATACCACAGAGCAACATTCGGGCAATTTTTGACGGTTTCATTGGCCGTTTGAAGGCCAGAATTCGTGCCAAAGGTGATCAATTCGAACAAACTTAAAATTATTCTAAAATTTGATGCTATTTTCGACATTTTTTGCTTTCATTCAATAAAATTTAAAAAAAAATGTAAAAATTATGGCGTTTGACTTTATTGCAGTCTTTTCATCTCACCCTGTATGTCAACGAATTTTAAAATAGTATTGCTGTGGAGTCAACTCAGCTGGGAGTTTCTATTAGAATGGTGTTAGAATGCTACAATTTAGTATCATAGGTTCGTTTTGCATCAAAGTCACAGCTACAACCACCATTATAAATCAGACTAAACGAAGTTAGGAAGGATCAGTCAGTATTGCAGATGTAAACTCTCAGCCAATTTTCATATATTTAAAAAGCGTTATATTCAAACACTTGATCCTTTATAGGGCAGTTACCGAAAGAGTGTACCGATAAATTTCATACTTATCTCTGGTTGAGAGAAATATAAGTTTGAGAACAACCGCTAAGTATTGAAAGTATTTGTGGGGGAGATACCAGAAGGGGTGACCGTGTATCCCATCTTCACTGCAGTTGAAATATTATATTAGTTGAAATATTAGAATGTGTGGAGATTCGGATGCTTATTTCGCATTAAGCCTTTTGTTTATTCAAACGCCTTTGTAAGGGAAGTGCCAGAAGAAGTGGACCGATATACCTCATCTTCACATCAAATCTTGTGTTGTGTGAAATTTGATGAGAATCGTATGTTTATTTCGCATTTTATGGTGTCTATTTTTATAGTGCCTAAAACCATTATTTCGGCGGGACACGTTTTAGCTGTATTAAATGATATATCCTCTCTGTACCCATATGGCTGAGGGTATGAAAGAACATTGCAAATTTACCATTGAATATAACAGCGTTACCTGAAATCCGATGTATTCGGTCGACGTTTTCTCCAGACAAGTAAAACACATGTATTTATATCAATGTTACTCAATTACGTCGAGCGTAGTAAACTTAAAAGTTGAACAATTTCAACATTGATAATTGAATCTATATATATAAAAGAAAATTGTGTTAGTTACTACGCTTATAACTTAAGAACCGCTGGATTGATTTTAACGATTCATACAAATTCGGAATTGTCTCCTCTCCGAAAAGGATAATATCGCGTAAAAATGTGATATATTAACATTTTCATTTTGACTTTTGAAATGTATAATAGTAATGTTTTATTTTGCATGATTTTTTTCCATTCTGACTTACTTTTTCCTAATGTACATTTGCAGTGTTTTTTATATTTTATTTTTGAATTCAAATATTAATACCAATTTATTTAATTGACTTGATTTCTCGAGAAATGAAATTGATGGCGAGTTACATGGAAGTGTAGTACTGAATTATGTGGTGGCGAAACGGAATAGATGATGTCGAAATAATTTAATGGAATCTAATTTTAAAATAGAATTACATTCTATTGACAAACTGTATAAGGATCTTTAAACATTTGCTGTAAAAAATCCACGAACAAGTTGAAGATTTTTTCAATGAGTTATTATTCATTGTAATTTTTTTTTAATTTGTATTATCTATTTGAATTCAGTAATTTTTTTTTGAACAAAATAAAGAATAATTTTTCATTATATACAAATTTTCACCCAAAAATGAAATAAGTGGGAAATACGATGTTAACTGGTATCTACCTTTCAACTCCAGGGCCGACATCGTAATTCAGCTGGAAAATGCGAACACATTTGAACAAACAAAATTACGGAAAAAGCCTAATGGGGCTCATTTCAAACCGTGGAACTACTTCTTTCCTGTCACAATAATCCGAATAATGTACATTCAGAAAAATACCAAATATAAAGGGTGGAAAATAGTAGAGCGAATGGGACTCTTAGTAAGAAAAGGATTTCTATCCTTCCAGAAATTCTTACCAAACATTCAAGATACCTTAAATCGCTTTTGCAGGTCATGATATCGATCATAACTCACGGATAAGGGTACAATCCGATTTCATATTTATATAACCATCGTATGATTTAAGCTATTTTTGGTGTCTTGGTCACTTTTTTAATATTTTGGCCATTATTTGGCATCTTTGTTTCTAAGGAGGTAGAGAACCTCTTCGCATAAAGTTTGAAATTTTCAGAGTAGGGCCCATTTTGGTCTTGACCACATTCATTAATTGATTTGGCTAAAAATTGTATTTATGCTACCCTAGGGTAGGGAACCATCATACAGATAATTGCCACATAGGAATTTATTTAAGTACAGTCCCCACATTGGAGTATCCCCAAGTCCACTTTCACATCTAATGTGTGGTCAGAAAAGACAATTTTGTTTTCTATTGAATTTGTATCCCCCAAGAGAATATTGGTTGGGCCACGTTTTGGTATAACCCTTATATAAATGTATCCCTGATTTCAGCTGTGACCGTGGTCTTGGCCACGTTTTTCAACTGATTTGGCCATTATTTGCTGTATTTAGGCTACTTTGTGAATAGAGAACCATCTTACAGAAAAATGTCAACATACGTTAATATTTTGGTACAGTCCCCATATAGTCCCCAGGCCCGCCGATCTATAGTGATTTTTACCGATTGGCAGACAACAACGCTGGTATTGTTTAACCGTCATTGAATTTTACTATGAACAAGAACATAGACTTCTTGGGGACTCTAATGCGCAATTTGAGGTGCTATGCTATGTTATGTGCTTTGACTATTCAGAAATGATTTTGCCCTCCTTCCATAGTTATTTATAGTTATAGTTATTTATATTAAAATTTGTTCACCTTTATGAGCCAGATTTGTGAAATATTATGCTATGCAAAATTTGCATTGAAGACTTAAACTACGGGCCGGCAACGCGGACCGGGCCAGCTAGTAATTTATAAATAGAAATCATGGTAGAATTAAGAAAGTAAAGTCATGCAGTCTCTCATTGTCAAAATTCATATTTACTAATCCATTGTAGGGTAAGTGTACCAGTTTAATCGCTCACCATTCTGAGTGGAACTTTTCAATTATTACAATGTTAATTTATTCAGATTCGAAATTTTGTATAGTTTTTGCAATAATAAATAAAGTTTTAATATTTTTTTTATTAAATTTCATAAATTTGTAGTTTTATTAAAACAATGCTTTTTGCCAGTAGTCGGCACCACCTGCCAATTGTCGGTATGGCATGTTCCAACAGTCGGCATACCAATTTTTTTGTAAGAATAATTAATAATAAACATAATAATAAATTAATTCATTAAAATATAATATTTTTGTTTAGTTAAAGTGATTCGACGTCTTTATTGTACTTTTCTTAAGAATATGGATTGTTTTTATTAGAATAAATCATCTTTTCTTAGCGAAATTGTACACAAAGATAGCTGACAATATATTTGAAGTAAACAAAATACATTTAGTTATAAAAGTTTCATTTATTTGAGCTTAAAAATAAAAAGTGCCGATTACTGGGACATGCTGAACTTAGGAACACTTACCCTATAAAAAGAAAACAGAGATGGGAACCTGTTTCTATGCACTGAAATTTGAAATGACTCTACCTTTTTATACCCTCCACCATACGTAGTATGGAGGGTATATTAAGTTCGTTATTCTGTTTGTAACTCATCGAAATAATCATTTTAGACCCAACAAAGTATATATATTCTTGATCAGCGTAAATTTCTAAGACGATTTAGCCCTGTCCGTCCGTCTGTCCGTCTGTTGTAATCACGCTACAGTCTAAACGAATTAAGATGGGAAGCTAAAATTTTGCACAGATCTCTCTTTTGTCTGCAGGCAGGTCAAGTTCGAAGATGGGCTATATCGGTCCTCGATATCGTATAGCCCCCATATAACGGTACCCTCGATATTCGGTATTTTGATGATTTTAGCCACATTTTTCAACGTAAATTGTACACAAGGGGTTTTTTGTGAGCACTTGACCCCCCGACAGAGAATTCTTTATATAGGTTAATGATATCGTATAGCCCCCATATAACGGTACCCTCGATATTCGGTATTTTGATGAATTTAGCCACATTTTTCAACGGAAATTGTACACAAGGGGTTTTTTGTGAGCACTTGACCCCCCGACAAAGAATTCTTTATATAGGTTAATGATATCGTATAGCACCTATATAACGGTACCGGTATTCGGTATTTTGATGATTTTAGCCACATTTTCAAATCGTATTGTCTGAAAATCCACACAAGGAGTTTTTTGTGAGCACTTTACCCCCTGAAAGGGAATTGTCTATATAGGTCCGCAATATCGTATATCCCCCATAAAATAAAAACATTAATAAAACAAAATTTAACCAATTTTCCACGGAAATCAATAATAGAACAGTTTTGATTATTTTTTTGATATATATACTTGGTTCGCATTGCTACCTCATAGCTTTACCGTTTAATGAATATTTTTTAATTAACTACAAGTGTTCCTCATATTCGGTTTTGATTGTCTAAGATTTTTTAAGTTTTCCCTGTTTTGTGGGTTATTCTTTAGTCTTTTGAACCCATTTCTTTAAGAGGCTCATTATTCATGATATATTTATACAATTTTGAATGAACACCTGTATCATGAAAGAGGTTGCATTATTTAAGATAGATCTTTGCAACTGAATATACATTATTCCCTATATTCAGAAGGCACATCGATCACCATTTAGGTTTTGCCTCATATAAATCCGCCAGCTAACTCTCGACATTTTGCATGTTTTTTTTAACAATATCCGACCGCTCATTCATTTATATTTAGTTGAATTTCCAAGAGAATCAGCAATTCAGGATCACAGGCGATATTAATTCATTATGTAATATGGATCCCATATAGCAGCACAAGTGTCCCGATTTGTGACCCAACGGGCTGCAATTCATCATTTTGCGTTCCATTCGCAAGGTAATTTGCTATATGGAAATGAAGATTCACGAATTGATAAAGGTTTCATACAGCTGTGTTTGGTCGATCTAGGATTGAAGTCACAACTACCAGCGTATTGTGCACTATTTTTATATCAGTACTAAAAAAATAACAATAATACTACAAAATTTACGATTCACTTTTTAAGTAGAATTGAAAAAATTGCATGCGATATAAAAAATGACAAAAAAATAAAAACAAAATATGACAAAATGTAATTGCATATTTATATGCTCTTTTTCGGTTTTATACTTTTCATTCCGAATTGGTGCGAATTATAACTATCAGTTTAGGTGTTCTTTACTCACAAGCATATTAAAAAGTAGGTGTGCCCAGTTACTTGTCCCCCAAATAAATACTAAGGTTAGGTGAGATTGAAAAGAGGGGCCAAGCAATCGTCACATGTCCTGGTTGACATACACTTAAGTCAGTATAGGCCTGTTTTGCGCTTTAGACTAAAAGGTTGTTGAAAGAAATCGGTAGTTTACAGCCTATTATATTTGAAATTCAGTTGTCTTAACTAAATTCCTTAACTGTTTCATTTCATTTACCATGATTTAATTAAGGTAGAGTCGTTAGCAAAAAATTGGGATCTGATATTTGCAAACGCTGGACATTGGTAGAGAAAATGCTCCAATGTTTCGCCAACTTTCCCACATGTCCTGTATATGCTGTTGTCTGCACATACAATCTTATACAGATGAGCTTGAAGGCTCAGATGCCCCGTTAGGATGCCAGTTACCCCACTAATCTCTTCTTTCCTAGTAATAAAAGGTTCCTCGTTTTTATCTCATTGGGGTCGCTGCAAAGAATTTTTGTGGTTTTCCCTACGCTTTCATTGTTCCTCATTACCTCTAACTCCAGCATGACCTAGTACCCATGTTATGCATACTGAGCCGTGTTGAGAATAGTTGTTGATTGAATTTATATATTCTAAAAAAGTTTTTGAATTAACTGTTTATGATGTTATGGCTTTTATACCCATCGTACTTACGATAGCCATCGTCTTAGCATTAAGCCAGTTCAGACACTCTGCAATCGCCAGGACCTCCGCTTGAATGATCGTATTATGATCGGTTGTTATTCAATAACAACCGTTTCCAGTCGGCATTTGCGATAGTGATCCATCGATCCACGAGTCTCTAGTAGGAATTAATGTTTCATAGGCAGTAGCAACAATTGTTTCAGGTATCCAGTCCTATACAAAGTTTTCCATTGGTTCTCCCATTGTCACCTGTAAATTTTTTGATTTGTCGGTCACTCTGAACCTTAAGGCCGCGGCGGCCGTGCGTACTGTATCTGAATATCTATTGGGTGTACATATAGAATTGTATCCAAAGTCGTAGTTGGTGTTGTCTTCACTGCACCGCAATTTTTTTCCCTTGCTGTCCACCAGACTACTGATGCGTATGTTAGAACAGGTCTAATTACGCTTTTGAATAGCCAGTGTGTCATCTTTGGATTGAAACCCCATTTGGCCCAATATCTATAAGCTTTGTTTGCTCTTTCTTGGATGTAGTCTTTCCAATTAAGTTTCCTTGATTGTCTTGTTCAGGAAGACAGGTTCATCGATGTGCCCAGTCTTTTTCGATTTTACCCTTTTCTGCCAATATATAATTCCGAGTTGGTACGAATTGTAGCTATCAGTCCAGGTGTGCTTTACTTATAAGCGTATTAAAAAGTAGGTGAGGTCAGTCACTCCGCCCCCAAATAAATACTTAGGTTTGGAGGTAGAGTAATAATTTTCAACCCGATATTTTCATTATTTTTGTAAATGTAAGCATTTAGATAAATCGAAGAAGAGGGCGTAAAAGTGGGTGTGGTCAAATGTCATTTGTAAAAAAATTCTCCAAATCGGTTAAACTTTATAGAGATCGGTTCGGATATATATCACATATACCACCACCAGAAGTGAAACACCAGCTCAAAGAGGACAAAAATCAGTTCCTCCTTCAAATTTAGTGGATATCAGAATAGAATATACCTCCCACATATTGGTTCCATTCGATTTCAAATTATAAGATAAATTATAGTTTAAATTTAAACCCTTTCTATTTTTTATACCCTCCACCACAGTATGAAGGTTATATTAAGTTTGTCATTGGGTTTGTAATACCTCGAGATATACATTTTAGACCCTTGATCAGCATAAAATTCTATGTCGATTTAGCGATGTCCGTCCGTCTGTGGAAATCACTCTAGCTTCCGAACGAATTGAAGTAGATTGATAAAATTTTACTCAAATGTATATTATGTCTGGACTTTTGGTATTGAAAATGGGCCATGTAGGTTCACGTTTTGGTATAGCCCCCATATCACGGTACCTCCCGATATTCGTTATTTTGATGATTTTTGCGACAACATTCATTGGAATTGGTAGCAAATTTGGTATTTGTAGTTTGAAATGGATGCTACAGCCTAGGATAGAAAATTGTCTGTACAGGTCCACGTCTTCATATAGCCCCCATATAACGGTACCTCCCGATATTCGGTTCTTTGTTGATTTTAGCGACATTATTCAACGGAATTCATTCAAATTTGGTATTTGAAGTTCGTAATGGATACTACAGTCTATGACAGAAAATTGTCTGTGCAGGTCCACGTCTTCGTATAGCCCCCATATAACGGTACCTCCCGATATTCTGTATTTTGATGATTTTAGCGATATTACTCACAGAAATTGTTTCAAATTTGGTATTTGGAATTCGTATTGAATACTACAGCCTAAGACAGAAAATGGTCTGTGCAGGTCCACGTCTTGGTATCGCCCCCATATAACAGTACGCGTCTTCATATAGCCCCCATATAACTGTACATCCCGATATTCGGTACTTTCAATTTTAGCGACATTATTCACCGGAATTCTTTAAAATTTGGTATTTGATGTTCGTAGTCAATACTACAGCCTATGACAGAAAATTGTCCGTGCAGGTCCACGTCTACGCATAGCCCCCATACAACGGTACCTCCCGATATTCGGTATTTTAATGATTTTAGCTTCTTATTCACCGATTTGTTTTAAGTTTCGCATTTGAATATTGTAATGTTTCGATTGAGATTCAAATTAAGATGTTTTTGAAATGATAGACCTATCCTTCTTATTCCCATCGTTATAAGTAAATGTTCTTTTGAAAAAAAAAATAACACAAAAAAAATTATTTTTTACCATACGGCGCTATGTGTTCTATTAATTATGGAATTTTTTAGATATCATAAACGAAAAATTAGTTATTGTACTTAAATATTAACATTCTTGCAGTTCTAGAACAGAGTATTTTGATGATTTTTTAATGATCAGAGAACATAAATTTATCAAATATAGCAAAAACTGCAAATCTTCTTCTTCTATCTTCTTCTTCTATATATATAAAAATCAGTTGGAAACGGCTGGGCCGATTTGCATAATTTTTTGTACAAACGTTCGTCATACCCCGAGTTAGGTTTTTGAAGAAAAAAATATTGACCACGCCTCCTTTTACGCCCACTATTACGATTTATCTGAAATCTTTATATTTGCCAAAATAGTGAAGATATCGGTTTGAGAATTATTACACGAGATGCTGTTGGCTTTCCATCCAACCCTAAGTACTTATTTAGGGGCTGAGGAACGCGTCTTCTTTTAAATCTATCTTTCTATATGTAAAAGAAAGTTGTGTTAGTTACTACTCTTATAACATAAAGACCGCCGGTCTGATTTTAGGCAAATTCGGAATTGCTTCTTGGCAGCAAAGAATAAAATCCAAAAAAATCGCATTAAAATGTGAAATTTGAACATTTTCATTTTGACTTTTAAAATTTACAATAGTAATGTTTTATATTGCATATTCCATTTTGACTTACTATTTTCAAATGTACATTTGTAGTGTTCTTTTTTTAATTCTAAAATGATGTGTAGGTTTTTTTGGGTAGTATAAAGCCACAACGGATAAAACTGTTATTTATAGATTTTATGTATTTATTCGTAATACCCAATAAATACATAAAATCTATAAATAACAATTTTATCCGTTGTCGCTTTATATGAAAATTCTAAAATCGGGAAAAATCGACAATTTTTCAATGGAATCGAATTTCAAAATAATAGTACATTCTACCGACAAACTTCGTAAGGACCTTTAAAAATTTGCCGCAAAAAATTCAGCGAACCAGTTGAAGATTATTTTTATACCCTCCACCATACTATGGAGGGTATATTAATTTTGTCATTCCGTTTGTAACTCCTCGAAATACTCATGTCAGACCCAACAAAGTATATATATTCTTGCTCAGCGTAAAATTCTAAGACGATTTAGCCATGTCCGTCTGTCTGTCTGTGTGTCTGTCTGTCTGTCCGTCTGTCTGTCTGTTGTAATCACGCTATCTTTCGAACAAATTGAGATAGAAGGCTAAAATTTTGCACACAAGTATATTTTGCCAGTAGGCAGGTTAAGTTCGTAAATGGGCCATGTAGGTCCAAGTTATCATATAGCCCCCATATAATGGTACCTCCCGATATTCGGTATTTTGATGATTTTAGCGACATTATTCACCGGAATTGTTTCAAATTTGGCATTTGAAGTTCCTAAGGGATACTACAGCGTAAGACAGAAAATTATCTGTGCAGGTCTACGTCTTCGTGTAGCCCCCATATAACGGTACCCCCCGATATTCGGTATTTTGATGATTTTAGCGACATTATTTAGCGGAATTGTTCCAAATTTGGTATTTGAAGTTCGTAATAGATACTGCAGCATAAAACAGAAAATGGGCCATGTAGGTCCACGTCTTCATATAGCCCCCATATACCGTACCCCCCAAAATTCGGCATTTTGATGATTTTAGCGACACTATTTACCGGGATTGTTTCAAATTTCGCATGTGAAGTTCGTAATGGATATTTCAGCCCATGCTAGAAAATTGTCTGTGCAGGTCCACGTCTACGTATAGCCCCCATATAACGGTACCCCCCATATTCCGAATTTTGATGATTTTAGCTACATTATTAACAGATTTTTCTTCAAGTTTCGCATGTAAATATTGTAATAACTTATGAAAAAAGTTGCCTATGCAGGTCCACGTCGTCGTATAAGCATTCGATATTTTTAAGGTTTTAACAGAATTCTTAACGGATATTATTATTGTTTTTTTTTTTTTTTTTTGGAAATTGCCAAAATTGCCGAACTTACAGCTTTTTTACTTGTTTCTATATTGAAGTGTACATTTTTTATTGGTTTGAATTCTGAATGAATAATATTAAAAATGAAATGAGGGCGCAATACGATGTTAAATGCTTTCTACTCCAGGACCTACATCGTGCTTCAGCTGGAAGATGCGAACACATTTAAACAAACAAAACTGACCAAAGAAGCGTTATGGGGTTAATTTTAAAAAGTGGAACTTCTTCTTTCATATGACAATAAATTGTCAAATGAGAACACAAAATGCAAAATAAATTGGGACTGCAATCAGTCAAATACCGACTATAAAGAATGCAAAATAGAAATTCTACCTAAACATTCAAGATACCTTTAATCGCTTTGGCAGGTCATGATATGGATCATAACCCCTGATAACGGAACAATTTAAGAAGAAACCATCTTTGCAAAAAATTATCACGTTTTGGTATCACCATCATATGATTTAAGGTATTTTCGGGGTCTTGTCCACTTTTTTCATTTTTTGGCCCTTATTTGACGTCTTTGTTTCTAAAGGGGAAGAAAACCTCTTCTTATAAATTTTTATTTTTCGGAAAAGTGCGCATCTTAATCTTGAGGCTACCTGGGGTAGAAAATCATCTTACAGATAATTATCCTCATAGGAATTTATTTAAGTATATTTCCCACATTAGTATACCCCCAAGTCCACTTTCCCAACCAATGTGTGGTCAGAAACGAAAATTTGGTATTCTATTGAATTTGTAACCCCCCAGAGAATATTGGATGGGAACGTAGATTTGGGATGTACGTCTATATGAAATAAACTCCGAAATGTCTGGGACTCATTCAGTCGGAAATTGTGGCAGAAACATGAAAAAAAATTACGAAATTATAAAGTAACTTTATTGGATCTCCACTGCACAATTTAAATGACAAACAATTAATGCCCATCTTACGGTAATCCGAGCAAAAGAGTAATTTTTTTGGCTATTCTGACAACATTCTGCCTTCAAGTATGAGGTGGACAAGACTGAATACCACGCAGTACGGGATTTTAAACGTTGGAAATAAAAATTTCAAATTATAGCTAAAGCATTCAATTTTTACAATATCAAAAATTGAGCTGAATTTTCACATGGGGCTATTATAGATGTTCTTTATCATATAGGTATTTAACACTCAAATTAAAGGATATTGCTGAAAAATAAGATCAGGCTATTCAAAAGATCTAAAACCGACGATAATTATAATTTTTGCCATGAATATTAATTTATATTTAGTCATGGAGTCATTACTCATAATCAAGTCATTACTTATAATCAAAATTGGAGTAATTATAATGGCGTCATTACTTATAATCAAAATTGTGCCGCCTACATAAGTCAGATCTGTGATTTATTATGCTTTAAAGATTAAAAGTACGGGCCGGCAACGCGGACCGGGCTAGCTAGTTAGTTATAAAAACTGAAGGACAATATTTTAATTTTCCGTTTATCGATGTAATAACAACAAACGTAAGAAAACGAGTATATGAGAAATCAACCCAAACGTACTATTTTGTACATTAATGCCCTAATGACCCACCATGAGGAACATTTATCAACCTGTCATCCTGTCCGTCTGTCCAGGTTAAATTGTAATCACTTGAGGACTTCATTAGTTAGCACCAAGGAGAAATCTTATATGATTTGGCAAAAATTCATAAAAGAAAGCAAAGTGGAAATTTAATTGGAATGCACATACAGTAAGTTTTGGCCACTATAAAGGATTGCTTGTCAAACCCTGGGGCCATTTGACATAAGCAATTACTTAATAGTTTTAAATTTATTTATTTTCTTTTGTTTCTATTGCAGTATAAGGTATCGGATTTCTAAGTGAAATAGCAGTGGTCCTTAGTACTGTAGACAATGTGCGGATAAAAATAAGTACGGAAAATCAAAAGTCGGGCGACACCGACTATATGATACCATACACCACCATGCATATTTAGTAGAGCTACCGTAACAAAAGAATTTATGTTTGGAGTTAATATGAAGTAGATTTTACGAACAAAGCTTTAGAGCAGATATAATTTACTTTCAGGGTGACTTGCATTATAAAATATATATCTTAACCCAGCTCCACCAAATGGAAACGTACGTCCCAAAATTCCCTCCATTTGGGCTGATATTAGCTATTAGAAATGCAAATCTGAACCGATCTCGATATTATTTGTGAGCTCTATATGATATCTGGTACTAAATATCATTGTTGTGGAGTGCGTATTACGAATGTGAGAGATTTAAAAACCCAATCGGTTGAAACATATATATGGGAGCTATAGCCATATCTGAACAAACTTTCCCAAAGTACTCGTTTTTAGACTGGATTCGCTCGTATGTGCCTAAATTCACTCCATTTGGACTGATATTAGCCATTTGGTGCACAAATAACCTGAAATCGGATTAAGATATATATGGGAGCTATTATATAATCTAAACCGATTTCTATAAATTTTAGTATAGGTATTTCTGACCTATATTCGATATAGTTCTCCCAATATCGTTGTAAAGGAGTGCATCTTACGGCTGTTGAGGAGAAATTTAACAAATCGGATGAAAAATATATATAGGAGCTATAGTTATATCTGAACCGATTTTCAACAATTTTAACGCGCTTGTTTCTAGACTTAATTTAGTTATATGAGCCAAATTCCATCATATTTTGGCTAATATAACACATTTGGTGCAAAATAAAAGGCGAAATGGGCGAAGATGTATATGGGAGCTATATCTAAATTTCAATCGATTATCTCCAATTTCAATAGGGTTCGTCCTTGGACCAAACAAATGTTATATGCACAATTTCATCTTGATTAATGCGACCTGTACCTTGCTTACAAAAATACATGGACAGACGGACGGACATGCATAAATCGACTCAGAATCTGATTCTATGCCGATCATCAAAAGAAACTATGGGTCTAAATCGCTTTCTTCTCATTGTTCAAACAGCACAACGATATAATACCCTGACCACAGTGTGGTCTATGGTATAAAGATGTAGTGGCGAATGAGCGTCTACTATGTTATTCAATATGTGTAAGCAAATGTTCCTCAGATGTAGAACATTGTTATCTAGTTCTGTCCTGACTTAAGGTGTGTGTACATAAGCCATGTAAAGCCATGCTGCCTATGTAGCCACAAACGACTTTATTAACGTACTCCATCAACATATTGCGTATATGTCTTCCAATGACAAACTGTATTTTACTCGCTGTCTTTTCCCTCTTTCCTATTCTTAATTAGGATCGACACAATCGACAATATCCTGAAAAACGACATATTTGGTCGCTCCGTAATCAAAATAATATACAATGTTTTGAATGAACATATATTTCGTTTATTTGCTTGTCAAGTTGTACTATTAGCTGTAACCATGGCAGTAACAAAAGCCAACAAAGACGCAGCTAAAATGGTTCAAGTTTCATCAAACCAAAGTACACTGTGCAACTATGACAACTAACCCATTGCTACAAACATTATTTTAAAATATTCAACGTCATCCAATAGAAAAACTCTTATAAGTATTAGCACTAAATAAGAATTAAAATAAACATATTCTTAAAATGTTTTGGGGTCTAAGCGAAGCATTAGATTTAATTGATGAATATCTTCGCATTATAAAAATTAAAAATGGTCATGGAGAAACTACTAACGAAGGCGAAGGGGGTATTTTTAGTAAAGAAAATAGCAACGAGGGACCTATAAATATTCTACTCTTTGGCTCCAACGATCCACGGCATGTAATCAAAACAATGGCGAAACTCTATTCACATCGGTCGAAAGGCTTCAATCCGCGTGTACATTTTTACATTGTGGATGGATGTATGGAAATAACGGCGCGAAACATGGCATTACTCGGAATAGCTTTGGAAAATCCCAACTTAATAAATCTACGAAGTAAAGTACAATTATTTATGGACGTGTATGGAAATTCAATGTTACGGTCTTTCTCAAATCAATACCTGGTGGCAAAAACGAAGTCGCTTTTAAAAATGATAACAGACAACGAATACCTTCATAAATTAGCACCATTCTTGAGCATCGAAGGATTGAAATATCGCGAGCGTGACGGTCTGCAAACTGCACTGCATTTCTGGTTGCCGAAATCTGAACATATTTTCAATATAAAACAATATTGGTGTGATCGAGTCCGAAAATTGTTGGGATCGCGTTACGACTATCGTATTGGACAATTCGATTGGGATCTTAATATTGTCTTAAAAGAAAGAGGTGCATCTCAAGTCTGCTCGCAGGTACATATGTAGAAAACAAATTTCCACACAAATATTGTTCAAAAAATTTATCGGCAAAAAAATTTAAAAAAAAGTAACCAGCAAGAAGTGTCATATTTTTATTAAACAAATTTTAAAACGTGGCCATCCTATTTACTACATTCTATTTCTAAGCCTTAGGTCCCAAAATATGTTTTATAATTTATATATTTTAGCTCTCCCACCCTGACAAAACGAAAATTAATTAATTTGGACTGTTTCTAAATTTGATTGTAAAAAACTGATTTAACTTCCAGTAACAATATTTACCAAACATACAATTTGTGCTAATATTCCATTTGCAACATCACGAAATATCCCTCGGAGACCCCAAGATTCCTGAAAAGAATGAAAATATAAGGCGATTTTGTGATGTCCATCTGTCTGTCTGTTGAAATCACGATAGAGTACACATTATTAAATCTAGAGCCTTGACATTTGACACAAAGGCTGATTGGTATTTAAAATGGGCTATATTGGTCCACGGTTGGTATAGCCACCATATAACCGTACCTCCCGATATTCGACATTTCGAAGGTTTCTGTCACAGTTTTCAATCACATCAAATGAAACTTGACATTTGCGGGTCTTAAAGGGTCTGTTCTCTCCTTGCGAAAAATGTTCGATTAAGGCCTACTAACTGGGATAGCCCTCATACAACGGCCCGTCCGAACTTAAATCTCTTTTTACTTGTTTTGTACTCCAATTATCATAATTGGGAAGAGTCTTTATAGATGATTCGACTGGGACAAAGGGAGATAAAGCGAATGAAGCACAATTATTGTAAGCCATAATAACATTGGAAAATGAAAACGACCCAGAGGTACAAGTCTGCATACATTTATATTCTTTAACAGATTACCAGATAATTTTATTATTTTTTAACATACCCACAATTTTGTAACGTATTTGCCAAAAATCTTATTCCAAATCCATTGTTTAAATTAAAAGTAGTTAGACAGTTTTTATACCCATGAACAGCTACTACTACAAAGCTACTGCAAACATCAAGGTACATTGGAAAATTATTGCCATAACGGTCTCAAAATAGCATATTATTTTTATTATTATTACAATTCCAGACAAATATAACTGTACATTATTAATACAATTTATAAAAAAAATTAAATTTATCTATATATATTTTTAGGAATATAAACATTGGCGCGAAACTGGCATTGCATTTACCTTTCCAGAATTTGAATACAATATGCCCAATAAAACCCTATCAGCTGGGCTGATACCCAATGGCGAAAAATATTTACATCGCGGTTATGTTGGTGACATACAAACTGGTCCGTTCGTGACTTTTGGCCTAACAACGTCTGATGAACGTATGCTGAAACGGGTACAGGGAGAAAATGACTACCGCTCAACTGACATAACTGAGCGTAATATTTTGGAGTTATTTCACGAATTAACTTTTCAAACACCATACGAACACGATCTCTCACATTCGCGTAAATACGGATGTGCTCGTCTTCAAATGGGCAAAATTCTTACTAATGCATGTAACGATACAATGTTATCTCTATCGGATTATGACAAGCCGTGGATAAGAACAAGCGGAGTTCAAATTAATTTCCTGTCGACTGATGATATTTTAGCAATGCAAGATAGCAATTCTCGTTGGTCCGATTTCTTTGACGTTGTATTTGTAGCGCACAACTATTTTTCGTTTCTGAAAGAATCGTTCATTAATATCATGCATCGGCCTTCTACACTGATTATGGAAACGAAGCTGATGTCTACTGAAAAGAAGGATTTTGTAAACAGTTTTGATGAAAAAATATTCAGTTTTGCGAAGAAGGTAAATTTGCAATGTGTTATAAACTACGAAACCCTTAATACTACGCGTACTCTGTTGAAATTTAAAAAATTGTACTAATTTCACCTTTTATTCACGACACCCTTTGATGCTTCATAGATAATACTCAATAATCTGGAGCTAATGTTCATAGATGAATATTTAATTTCAAGAAAGGAATTTAATATTGATATATAAAAAAATAATATTGGTAGTGGTGTAAACAAAAGCAAACTAATAAAAACAGCTGGTATCCACACAATATCTTGTATTTTTTAGCAACAATAATTTTATAACAATTTATACTTGTACTATGATCGTTGATTCTGTTTTCTTTTAGAACCCCAGGTTGACAAATTGAATTCCATGTTCTTTTTGTGTGAACGCACATTCGGTCTTTCTTCTGATTCGTCTTCCTTCATGACTCTATCAAGATGAACAGTAAATTGATTCGCCCGTTTAGTTAAAAACCTTTTCGTTCGATCCGATTCCATCTGTGTGTCTAACAACTTTCGTCGAGGGACATGACGCAATGCTGTCATCCAGTCCCCAGTCTGCTTTAAATCCAGTAATATTTTGATCATTTGATTAAGAGTAAGTGATTTGCCGGAACCAGCGCCCCACTGCAAATAATTATCTAAAGGTAGCCGAGCCATACGTAAACCTAACCGCTTGGCTTTCGCCAGTGACAGTGGCTCATTGTTGACCTACGTTAAAAGAAAATACTCTAAATAAAAATAATATTTTACAGGAATCCAAATTTGTATATACTAACCGTATCCACCATAGCCCCCACTACATACACATCATCATGATTATATTCAACTAAGTCCGTCCGACAATGTGGCGTCAAATAAACTATATTCTCTTTGGGAAAGATTTCAGTAAAACATTTTTGATGCACATTCATGGGAAAATCGATATTGAGCATTGTAGGAATATATCGTTGAAGCTTCTGCATACAAGGCGTGTTCAAATTTACATTGCAATAATGCAGATCAAATGGATCGTCATGCGAACGGTTGTCAGCGAAGCACAGCATCAACTGTTTTGCGGCATTTTCCGCCTCCCTCTTGGTCATATATTCATCATACGAGCAATCTAAAACGAGCTTCGGAGAGAATTGCATTGCCCTAATGAGTCTATGCATGGAAGAGAAATTATGTACATACTATTCAACTAAAGCGGTTAAGAAATTATGTACCTGTGATTCATCCAATGGTTGATAGTAGAGTCATAAATTCGTAAAAACATAGAAACATGTCCCAGGCCATAAATTATGTGCTCATTGTTCTCTCGTTCCTCACGCAGTTTGTCTAGACGTTCTTGTGTTGCTACAGCCCTTTCTTCTTTTTTGCGTTGTTTGGCCTGTTTCTTCATCTCTACTTGCCACAGGAACCCATAATATTTCATTCTGGCAGATTTAGAAGGAAGTGTTAGCACTGTTTCCCAGTGTTCATCGTTGAAGAAATCTAGCGATGGCACTCTCCGGCCCTCTTGATTAGCGATGTCTACCTCCAATTGAAGTACCTTTAAACGGCGCTCCTTTTCGTTCAGACTTAACAAAGCAGGACTCTCAACGTGATCGTTTTCTGTGGCCGTTGTTGTCTTTTGTGCGAACGGATTTTTGAATTCTTTACTCGTGACCACACTTTTTTCTATTCCACTTTCCCAGTTAGAACACTGGCGGAAGATATATGCAGACGTCCTTACATATGGTCGTATCGCAGACCCTTTCCCGTATACTCTTGTTAAAATTTTTAACATTTTAATATATTATGTGATCCAAGGTGGGTTTTGTTGAGTTCTTAAATAACAAAAAACATTCGGCTGCGTTCCGGATTGAACAAGTTTAAAAAGATATTCAATCAAATGAACTATCGAAGCCGCATCGATATCTTTTGTTTATATAGTTCCTCTTGTTCATTTGGTTCCGTCATTTCATCTAGTTTGGAGAGCAGGTTGAACCATGGTACAATGAAATCAAGGTAGGGCATCGAAACCTACCATGGTAGAAGAATATAGGTAGATGCATCAACGCTTGGGAACATTGATATGTCAAAATGTTTAAAATGTTTTGTCAAAAATAAGTAAGTTTGTATATGTTTTCTTATACCACGCACATCGGAGGTTGTTGTGATATGTATTTTTAAACAATTTTTACAAATTTCAATAATTTTTCATTCAAAATGTTTAATTCCAAAATCGGTTTGACAGTACATTGTCCCAGCAGTTGTGTCGACGCGACTACCTCTATTCTTCTGCCAACGGTTTTAATCTTTTTTATTTGCCTCTCTTGAGAAAATTAATTGCTCTGTTGCAGACCCTGCAAGAATCTACTAGTTTGGCAACTTTTTTCGATATTATAAATAGATAATCGTTCATCGCAGTAAAAACTTTTACAATTGTGCAGTTCTGGACAGACCACACCTCGGACCTCGGTGTGCAGCCAACTAGAAGTTGCCGTCTCTACGTTCAGAGTCATTAACCCGTCTTCCTAAAGCAGCACTAAAACAAGTGTATGCATTGGAAGCAATGTAGTTGTTGTGGACAAAAAATCCATCACTACAAAAACAAAACTTTGCTGTGAAAAAGATCTGCCAATAGAACTGAGTCGAACCTGGAGAGTTTCTAGTGTATAATTCGCATATGCTAATTTGCAATAAGTCCGAAATATATACTACTTTCCAGAGAACGGCCCTTGTAAGCCATCATCCACACCAAATATGCGTGATGAGCCGCTTAACCAACGGCGAAACGCGTCGCATAGTGGTGAGTATGTGATAGTGTCTATCTGGCTTTCCTTTTCACTGCAAATTTCAGATCATTAAGCTCGTCTCGAAAGAGAAAACAAACACATAAATCATAAAACATATGATCTTCGCCTTAACAAGGCAAAACTCAAAATTTTTTCATGTTTGTGTTCTTTTCAATTATATTCAATTAAATTGTTGTAATTAAAAGGTGTGTCTGGTAACCTTCAAATTTGTTACAACTGTTACAATTTGTTACTGGAAGTCGTCCTGCAGGAATTGTCCAGCAACATCTTTCTGAGAGAGTATGGTAGTTTCATTCTCTTTTGCAAGGAAAATGCGAAAAGTAAACAGACAGTATTCCTGCAGAAACTTGCAACTAATCAGCTGATTTGTCAAAACAAAGGGAACAACTCTTGTTTAGTAAAAACTCTTCGATTTTTTCGAAATATAGGTATCGTTAGAAAGCTTATGAAAATACCTATCCAAAAAGTCACATGATGGGGTAAGTGGTCATGGTTCGGACTTTATAGCCAAATTATCATTTTTTGGACCCGGATTTTTTATAAAACCCCCAAAAAGTCCAAAAAGGGCCCATTATGGGGGTCAACAAAACGATACCTATATTGCCTATATCGGGTAATTGGATCCGGGTCTAGTCGGGGTCTTGAACCCGGACTTAGGGGTCAAAAACCTGGGGTTCTGGGTCAGTCTCTCAAGAAAAAAAATAGTTTCCCGGAATCAGGGTCAAAATTTCTACCACTGGAAAATTTTTCGGAAAAATTGAAGAGTTTTTATTAAACTAGAGTTAAGCCAAAGTTTTTCACATTTTGTAAAGTTGTTCTCCAAAAACAATTAGTCTTGCTAATTCAAAAAAAAAATTAAATTGAAAGCGCAGAAAGAAATAAACAAACAATAGAAGACATCTGATTGAATGTCGATGAATGAGAAGAAGAAGAGTTGCAAGTGATGGCAGGAAGAAATTTGTCCAGCAAGAATTTGCAAACTATCACTGAAAGAATTGTCAAAATTTCTCTCTCCATTAGCAACACATTTAACACACCAAATCTATCTTTCTTTTATTGCTCATATTTTTATTTTATTGCTAATTTCCTTTTTTTATAAAACTTGTAAAGGTAGTGTTGCTTCCTTTGTTTTAATTCTTTTAATGGGGGAAAATTGGTTTGTTTTGACAGATCAGCTGATTATTTGCAAGCTTCTGCAGGAATACCGTCTGTTTAATTTTCGTATTTTCCTTGCTAAAGAGAATAAAACTACCTTACTCTCTCAGAAAGAAGTTGCTGGACAATTCCAGGAAAAGTAAATAGACACACCTAAAATGTGTATTACAACGCATGCATGGACAAAAATCACGCTTTTTGTAGAGAAACTGAATCAACTCATCGGCTGGCTTCTTCGGTAATAAAATTCTTCTATGTATTCTCACCTATAAGCGGCTTGACATGGCATGGCATATTTTGTGAGATATCACAAAAGGATTTAAGGGTCACACTGTAGTCGTTTCCCCTTTTAATTTGACATTAATGTCACATGCCACCGGCTCGCATATATTATGAACATAAAATATATCACTTCAAAAACTTCCCTTGAAAAAAAGTGCCATGGTACAATTATCTCAAGGTAGTCCTGATTCAAATGACCCTATCCATTCTGTATTTTCCCTTAATATAACTGAATCTCTGATTTGACTATATACAATGGATACATGAATTTGACAATGAGAGGATGCGAAAGGAAAAAAAATGTAAAGAAAAAAATTGTAAACATATGATTTTGACTGGCTTAAGTCATCAGCTGGCTTCGTCGTAGAGGAACAAAGGAGTTTTAGATTTAAACATGGCAGAAGAATACAGGTAGATGCATCAACGCTTGGGAGCATTTATATGTCAAAAAATGTAAATGTTTTTTCAAATATAAGTAGATTTTTATATGTTTTCTTATTCGACATCATCCGGATGTTATTATAATCCGTGTTTTTCAACAATTTTTCCAAATTTATATAATTTTTATAATTTATGACATTTTCAATTCCAAAATTGGGTTGACAGTTCATTGTCCCAGCAGCTGTGTCGACGCGTCTACCTATATTCTTCTACCATGGATTTGAAAAACAGTGAGTGAAGTAATGCTAAGTTCACATGCCACGTGATTCGCTCTTTATTCGTTGTTCGACCATTAATTATGAAATATCTACTTGATTCCCCACAAAAAAAAAAAAAAGATTTTTATTCTTTGTTCAATTCAAATCACTCTCAACTACAATGAAATGTGTGCCATCTCTTATAAAAGAGAGCACTGCAGGCAAAAAAAAAAAAAAATATGACAGTTAAAAATTCAAAATAGAAAAATGAAATTATGAAATTTTTAAGAAAGACTGAAGATTATGAATGAACGATATAATCTTGAATGGGGTATGTGCATTCAAACGAAAGTAACTTTTGTTTCTTCTCTCATTCGAGGTACACTTTTTGTCCACGAGTTGGAATTTCAACAGAAATTTGTAAACAAAAAAGGTAATATTTTCGAAATTTTTTTGACAAGTCAATCTCCAACCGAATTTAAAAACAGTAAAATATATGTAAAATGTCAACATTTATACAAAAAGTTCAAACATGAATGAGCCCAATAAGAAAAAGTCTTAAATCATTCGTGAATGAAAATTGTAAAATGGAAGATAAAACAAATCTTTGGAAGAAAAGCAATAGTTTATTCTATTATTATTAATGCTAATTGCATGTACACTCGTACAAATTTCTATAAGAATCAACAAACAAAAAGTTTGAAAAAAGGAAATATATTACTATGATTTACAAATCGTATTATTTCGTGTTCCTAATTTTGAGAGCGAACAACGTGATGGAAATTGCAATGAGAACATAGCATAAGTTGAACAATCGACTATGAATAGTCGAGTACTCAGTTTTCACACAAGTCCATAGTCGAGTTCGAGTTTCAGAACTTTGAGTACTCAAATTCGATTAGTCGATAAATCGAAAGTCGACTTACGTATCCCTAAGCATAACGAGGCGGCATAGTGGAATTATATTGTTAAATATTTCCCTATTTCTCGAATTTCTGTATATTGTATTAAAATATATACGTTTTCATTCTAACTCGTGAAGATTTTAAATAGTCAACACATAAATACGATAAAATGTCATTGATTTGTGCAAGTAAGTAAATATTAAATGGGCATTAACCGGCATTTTATCGGCAAACATATACTCCAAATGTCCAATATAATTTAATTTTATTCCGTTTTAGTTACCAATGAAGTTCCAGATACTCCCGTGATTTCTCCTTACTCTGGAGCAATTTTTGAAAAGCGTATAATAGAGAAATATCTATTGGAGAATGGTTGCGACCCAATCACGGGTCAAGAGATGAAGGCCGAAGAACTAATAGAAGTGAAGACGCCACCAATAGTTAAACCAAAACCACCTAGCGCCACAAGTATACCGGCCACATTAAAAACACTTCAGGATGAATGGGATGCTCTAATGTTGCATTCTTTTACACAAAGACAGCAATTGCAAACAACCCGTCAAGAGCTTTCGCACGCATTGTATCAACACGATGCTGCATGTCGTGTAATTGCTCGTCTAAACAAAGAGGTGGCTGCGGCACGTGAAGCACTTGCTACGTTGAAGCCACAGGCTGGAATAGGATCTGCTGCTCCCACTTCCATACCACAGCCTGCAATTGCCTCGGAAGCAGCCGGTGTTGCTACTCAACCTATCGAGCAGGCGGGTATGAGCGCTGACGTTATACAAAAATTACAGGATAAAGCAACAATTTTAACACAAGAAAGAAAAAAACGTGGTCGTACAGTTCCCGAGGAGCTGGTTACTCAAGAACAGATAAAAACTTTTTTAACTACTGCATCTCATCCCGGTTTACATTCTGCTTCAATACCTGGCATCTTAGCTCTCGACATTAGTTCTGCGGACCATAGCAAAATCTTAACAGGAGGGAATGACAAAAACGCAACAGTTTTTAACAAAGATACAGAGCAAGTTGTTGCAATTTTAAAGGGGCACACAAAAAAAATTACCAAAGTCATATATCATCCTGATGAGGATACAGTCATCACGGGCTCTCCCGATATGACCATTCGTATTTGGAATGTGCCATCTTCACAAACACAACTGTTGCTAAGATGTCACGATGGACCGGTTACGGGGTTGTCTCTTCATCCTACAGGAGACTATGTACTATCTACATCATCCGATAAACATTGGGCTTTCTCGGACATAAGAACCGGAAGATTGTTGACGAAGGTTTGAGCAAATTATTATATATATATTTTCGTTACGGATACTTACGTTTTCAAATCATTAGGTTATTGATACAGCCGAAGTTGGTTTAACAACTGCACAATTCCACCCTGATGGCTTAATTTTTGGTACTGGTACTGATGACTCCCAAGTGAAAATTTGGGATCTAAAAGAACAAAGTAATGTCGCAAATTTTCCCGGTCACACTGGTCCTATTTCAGCTATATCGTTTTCTGAGAATGGTTATTACTTGGCAACCGCCGCTGATGACGCTTGTGTAAAATTGTGGGATTTACGAAAATTGAAAAATTTCAAAACAATTCAACTCGATGATTTTTATACTGTTAAAGACTTGTGTTTCGACCAGAGTGGTACATATTTGGCTATTGCAGGATCCGATGTTAGGTAAGTTTGAAAATATTTGTAGTTTTTCGTTATCATTTGCATATGAAAAGACAATACCAACGAAATATCTAAAAATTTCAGTGCTTCCAATTTGATTTAATTTTTTATATATTTATTACTCAAATCTTTCATATTTTATTCTTCTTAAGAAAGAAGAATTAAGATTTTATTAGACTACAGGAATAGTCTTATGGATGTAATATTATTATTTTATATTTTTAGGTACAGTTATAGGTATGTTGAGGTCCTTGTGGATTTTTTATAAGCTTTACTTGTGCCGAATGCCATACTTCAAAATGGCCTTAATTACAGTATCATGCAGTAGGAGTTGGTATTATTTTAGAAAAATTTTATGCCAATTAGCCATTCCAAATTTTATTTGCGTGAGTTCTGCATCGATATATTGTATCCATATAAGTCTTCAGTCCAGATACTTTCCGAGATATTTTAAATTATTTTTTTTCGTGAATTGTGTATTTATTTTTTTTTTACGGTAGAGCAAATTTCACTGCGCGGAACAAAATTGGCGTGCATACACTAGTTTGCAAATTACCTATATCCTCTATTTTTCTGCCAATATTCAAGATGTTTTAGTTGGTCGTTTAGTTTTTCCGACGTTGTCATTTGACCCTAGTCTATAAAAGTTTAAATGTTGTCAATCTTTTGGTATAATAAGTCTATATTGCCAGAATAATTACGGGACTATTGCGAAGGCAAAAGAAAAAACATACCATTAGGACAATAAGTACTTTTAGAGAAAATAAAAAAATAGAAGCTAATTAACATAAATAAATTGTGTCAAATAACGTTTATTTTGATAGCCTTATATCTTCAAATCGTTATGAGTTTATTAATTATTCTCTAAGGCAATTTTGTAGATCTTGCCACGAAGATTCAAAATTGTAAACACATCTTCCTGGTTTTTTGCCTTCAGATATTAAACCGTTAAGAATTCGTGAAAAGAACAAACTACGAAAATGTGCCGAAAATCGTAGTAAATACTAGCAGAAACTGTTAAAGAGTCGTTTTTTATAATTGGTATTTTAAATTTATGAAATCATAAAAGTCCTTTGAATTCCGTAGTAATTTGTTTTTCAATTTTAAGATTTACTTTTTGTAAGTCATTTTATTTTCAATATTATATGCAGATCGTACAATAAAGTAGCTCGAGAAATAAATAGAGGTGCCCATTTCTTATTACTTCTTGAATAATATATTCTTATTTTTTATCTGGCCCGATTTCCAAGGCTGTCCAGATGCACGATTGGGCAAAAATCTAATAATACTCGTAGGTTTTAAAATGCAGTCGTGGGATTTCTGTATAGATATATATTTTATTAATATTTTAATATCTTAAAATTTACCTGGTGTCTTAAAACTTAAAACTTAAAACAAGTGCCGATCTTCTGGTGCATTATGTGGATCAGATATAAACAATCGGGCATTTTAAACTTGTTATAAAAATTACTTACAAGCTCTAGAACAAAAATTATTTGATCTGAGCATAGCTTTTGCTCCATTTTCTCCGAAACCCTTTAACAATTTTTAGTTTAGTGCTTTTGCTCAATCCTAAAATGAGACCATTCCAAAAATATGTTGCAAACATCCGATTGGCGAGAGGGATTAAATAGCTGTTATTTGCAGAACAAGCTGATCTAATGTACATTTTTGTTCGATAGTTTAACGCATCTTTCCTTTCCAAAGCAGCGTTCGAAAATAAACAGTACACTAACATAGTGCACTGTACCGGTACAGTATCACTGAAAAAATTTTAGCGGTACTGTACCGGTACACTACCACTAAAAAATATTTTAGTGATACTGTACACAAACACAACGATGATCATAGTGTACAGCAGTCGGAGCACTAAAAAAACGTAGTGTTCCGCAATCGGAGCATAAAAAATCGTAGTGTACCACATGCACAACATTAAAAAAATCGAAATCATAAAACTGACTTTGAACACTCAGCCATACTTTGTAAAATATTTAGTTTTTTACACCTACATTCATTGATTTTTCGGTACCACAAAATAACAGGTAAATTATTTGCATAATAACCCATTACAATGCATAATAACCCATTACAATGCAACCACTAAAATACCCTTCAATTGTTAAATACAAATTATTATCACTTCAGATTTGGTCCTTTTTATTCTTTCTACCTATTCCCATATTTTTCTACTTTTTTCAATTTCGCAACCAATCTAAACACACATTACAAATAAATTATATTCAGCTTTTATTTTCATAAAATTAAATTGTATCAGTAATTTTTGCATTATCAAAACCATCAAACATCTAATTTTTCTCACAAACCGTAAACAACAAATATGTGGTACACTACCGGTACATTATTTTTTTAATGTTCCGCCATGTGGTACACTACGATTTTGTAGTGCTCCGACTGCGGAACACTACGATTTCGTAGTGCTTCGACTGCGGTACACTACGTTTTTTAGTGCTCCGACTGCAGTACAGTACGATTCTCGTTGTGCTCCGTACAGTATCACTAAAATATTTTTTAAGGGTTGTGCTCCGGTACGGTACATTATGTTAGTGTACCACTCCTCCTCGGAACGGTACAGAACACTACGGTACAGTACCATACTGTTTATTTTCGAACGCTGTTCCAAAGTAGTTATGTATACAACCAATTCTACTTACGTTAATGACAAAGTTAAATTCGTTTGTTTTCTACTTACATGGCCAGTCAGCAACAGCAAACTTGCTTTAGAACCAACACACAATTTTGAAATTTGACTGCCTTTCAAATATATAAAAACTCGCTTTTCGAAACAATATCCGGACGCGTATTATTTGCAAGGTATAATATGGATGATTATGATGATTATTTATATTTTTGAGATAAATTGAAAAATTCATCCAAATCCTTGTGACGTACCAAATTTTCTTTGCCATTTTCTATGAAACCTTCTGGTTTCCGCATATCTCGCAATTTATGAAAGCTGTCTTTATATCTATTGGTCTGTACTAGAACTGCAAGAATGTAAAATATTTTACTACTATAACCGATTTTCCCTTTATGATATCGAAGAAAATTGCAAAACTAGTAGACTATTGTAGCTACTGAAAGAGAGCATATATGTTTCGCTTCAATATTATTATAGTTTGCCACTACTGAGGATATAAAGATTGTTCTTTAGATTTTCCATAAAGCAATTTTGACCTTCCTTCAATATTGAGCATCTGTCCGAATGAAAATGTTAACGGTAACATTCGTTTGTCAATTTTCTTACGGATTATAAACTTTCATCAAGTTCCGGAACACAGAGCACGAAGCCGATCGGCTCGCAGTCGGCGTGCAGCCGCCGCCGACTTTTTTTAAGTGATCTGAGCCGCCGCTGATGTATGCGGCTCTCATCGGCTCAAATTTTTAGCCGACTGAGTCGGCTAAGCCGTTGAAAAATATAAATTTATACAGCAAATTTGTATAAATATGTCTTTTAATCTTATCGATAAATTAACATATTATAATGCTCATTATTGGACGATAATTTACATTGTGCACTCGTCTTCGAGAGGCAAAAACGTGTAGGCTATTTATATTAATTATACCCTACAGCACATAGTGGTAAGGGTATTATGTCTTTGTAGATTTGTTTTTTTTTATCACAAAACCTTTGGCAACCTTTTGTAACTTACGAATTTTGATGGAGTGGCAACCATATTGTTTGCCAAAGATTCGTTGTGTTTTTGCTTGTTCAAAGAAAAGAATGCAAAATGTGCCAAAGGAATATTAAAAATTATTTTTCCGCTAACCGAAAGGGTCAAGCAGTTTTGACTAAATCAGAATCAGATTCTGACGAATCTGTTGATACTGAAATCAATATTTCTCCATATGCAGATGTATCTCAATATGAAGATCTTTTTAAAAAGAAAAATGAATTTAAAAATTTGGCAAAGGTTGTTGTAAATGAAGGTGGTATATCATTGTGTTGGAAATATTTTGGTGATCTCTATTTTAAAAAGAGGCATATACTTCAAAAATATAAATTTTGCAAATTGTGTTTGGATGAAAAGACCAATTTAAAAAGGTAAGAATTTCTAATTTTTTCCATTCGCATGTGTGTAATTGTTTATGATTTTAGTTTTGGAAAATCAACATCAACCACAAATTATATGAACCATCTACGAGCTGTACATAACTTGGACGTGAAATCTTTAAATAACCTGAAAAGTTCAACAATGACACAAAATGCATTGAAATCCTCAACAAGTTGTAACAACAAACAACAAAATGCTCGCCGGGTCGCCGAAATGTGCTGTTGGGATTTGCAACCGTTTAAAATTGTTGAAAGGCCAGGATTTAAGAAATTGGTATCTTTCTTAAACCCAAAGGCTATATTCCCCACAGATAGGACAATAGCTACAACGGCTTTAAACGATGTTTATAACATATATTTGGACCACGTAAAAACAAGCCTTAAAGAGTCGCCCGAAAATGTTACACTTGTATTGGATATGTGGTCAGATAAACATAAGCATTTGTCTTACATAAACATAAAAGTGCATTTCTGCCAAAATTTTCAAATGCAAATTGTAACGCTCAAGACAGAGATCTTTCCACGACCTCACACTGGACTAGCAGTTGTAGAAAAAATTGAAGAAGCTTTATGTGAATTTAATCTGTTGGAAAAAAACATATGTGCTGTTACTGATGGTGGAAGCAACATCGTTTCAGCTTTAAAAATTAAAAATATACCAAGATATGGTTGTATGGCTCATGTTTTACACAGATTTTTGATGGAAGATATACTAAACAACAAGTCATTTGAAAATATTAATAACATAATATCAAAATTAAAAAAAATTTATGGCAGCTTAATGTATAGCTATGAAGAAATATCAAATATTCAAAATATGGAGGAACAAAACGATTTAGTAAAAATATTTACAGAGGTTGAAATAATTTTGGAGAGTTTGGATAGTTGCGAACAATTTCCACATGGAGATGACTATTTTACTGAACAATATGAAGCAACTTTAAACGTCAAGCACCACACCTCTTTGAAAAATTCCGTTGCAACACGTTGGAACTCTCTGCTTGCAATGATTCAAAGCTATACGAATAATATATCCACTATAAATGTAGCATTAGTTAAAGCTAAAAAGGAACTGTTAGTGATTGGGACAATGGAAATGCAAATTATAACGGAATTTGGCACGTTTTTAAAAATTTTTGAGGACGCCACAAAACACCTTCAAGGCCAAGATTATCCGACGATATCTTCGTGTATTTATTTTCAGGAATCCATTATGTCCTCATTGAAGAAAGAAGAAGAAAAAGCGTCTTTTGAACTAACAATCAATTTATGCAATTTCGCTGTGCAAAACTTTACGAAGCGATTCAAAGTATATAGAATGTATGTTGTAGCTGCGCTTATGGACCCATGCCAAAAAAACTGGCCTGTTTTAGATAAATATATACTACAGATACCCAAACAATCGCCAAACTCCTTGGAACTTGTGCATGATGTTCTGTCTCCAATTTCCAAGGAGAACTTGATTATGGAAGAAATTGAAAAATTAAAGGAAATCGATGACACATTATTAAATGAGCCATCAACGAGCACTGAACCAAATGCAAAAAAACAGGTATTATGTTTTAATAAATGTAAAGGTAAACTTAACTAATGTATATTTTACTTGCAGAAAATATCAGCTAGTCGTCAAAGAATGTTGGAATTTATGGGACCATCGCCTTCTAATGTACAAAATAACGTAGAGTTAGAAATAAGAAAATATTTGGAAATGAAAGTCGAGGCGGTTGAGCCTCTAGATTGGTGGCGACAGAACAAACAAGTACGTTAAAGATTCACATCTTAAACTTATTTTAAGCAGGTTACGTTTTGACCATTTACTTTTTATAGATCTTTCCAAATGTTGCTGCTGTAGCAAATATGTGCTTTGGAATTCCAGCCACATCAGCATCTTCAGAGCAAGCATTTTCATATGCCGGGAATTGTGTAAATGCAAAGAGAAGCAGCCTGCATCCGGCAACAGTAAAGAAACAATTGTTTGTTCACGATAACAAGGCAGTCGTCGAACCATTTTTATCAAATTAAAGTATTTTTATTAATTTTTAATGTGCTATAAGCAACAAATGTGCATATAAACTTATATTTTCATTTTTATTTTAAATTAAATGAATTGACAGTTATTAAAACAACCGAAATTATTTGTTCACGTTAAAGTCGTCGTCTGTAGCCGACTTTTAGCCGCCGCCGGCCGTATATTGCTTTAGCCGCCGCCGCCGATTTTCTTTCGGCTGCAGTCGACTTTTAGCCGCCGCCGACTTTTTTATGCTTAGCCGCCGCCGCCGAGAATTTTACATCGGCTTCGCCCTCTGCCGGAACATACAAAACATCTCATAACCTATTTCCTTGTTTTGGCAAATCAAACGACACTCACCACTTCCAAATATATTGAATCACTTGGTTGCCTTATCAAACTCACAGAGCACCAGAGTCTATGAAAAAATCATGCTCCTTTTTTCGACGTAGCGTCAATTTATTGATTTAGATATTATTTTTTCTTCGCAACATTAGCTTGATTTCCGTTTTTTATTCCATCCGACAATTTTTCATAATGAGTCCTAACTTGCCACATGAGAAAACATTAAGGCTTTACTTTTACATTTGCGTTTTGAAAATCGTATCAGCCACTGCAGCAACTACCGAAATCCGTTCGTCTGTTAAATCCTTTTCCGTACGCATTTCCGACGAGTAATCAACGGACTGTATTCATCCGGCAGGCTTCCAAGCAAGAAATGCCACAGTAGTGTGTTCGACAATTTCCTCATTAAGAAAAATGAATTCTGTGATATATTCTTCCATGGATTTACCTCCTTGCCTTCTTTTTTGATGAAAGTTGGCGTAGAAGACTAACTTTGTTTTTTACGTTTGGGTTCTCATGTTGTTTGGCTTAAACATACTTATTAGGTGCCTTTTGAGTGGAGTTTAGTTGCTCTTGATTTTCCGTTACGAAGTAACCAATTCTGAATCGCTTGGAACTTCTCGCATTTTTTCAAATAGGAAAGTGAAATTTTGTTGTACAAATGTGTCTTAGGTCTGCAAACATGTCAGCTTCAAAGATAGGTCAAATAGTTTTCGTAAGACCCCTTTGTAACATTCTCAATCTGTGGGTGATTTTAAGAAGGTATTTAAGTTTGCAATAGGTACCAACCCCTTCTGTTGTTTATATGGTTGCAAGTTTTCGTATGTGGGTTTAAAGACATTTTATAAGCAAATTGGCCAAACGATCATAAGAAAAAAGTAAAGTCGATCTTATATACCGAGGTGCACTTGTCTAATGTCATGTTTAATGTTTTACCGAGGCATACTTTTTCCACCCTCTCACTTTTGACAGTAGTTTTCCGTTTTAACGAACCGTAACTCTACATTGAGGACCTTATATTAAACTAAAAGTATTTGTACTCGATATCACGAACAAAAACTAAAATTAGGGTAGATCATTGAATGACAGAGTGAGCGATGCGATGTTGATGTCTACTCAGCGACGGAGTGAAAATTTGGTGTCCCCATCGATGTTGTGTTTTGTTAAAAGCTGAGACTAATATTAATGGTGGAGACAACTTTCCTTCTGAAGAACAACCGAGAATTAAGCATGGCGATGTTTCGAAGCTTTTTGAAATGTGTATTCAATGGGTGCAACAAAATACTATAGAGGCCACCAAATCTCCAATATTGAGAGAACTTCAAGAAGAGGAGATACAAGAAACACAATATGATCCTAGAATTCAAACGAAAATTAAATTTTCTCTCCGTTGAAGTCATTAAAAATAGAATTGTTTAGTAGATTTCATAAAAAAACTTGAAAAGTTAATTTTTTTGTTGTAAGATTTTAAGCAAAATTCCCGAAAATTTTCTAAAAATGTACTATTATGGAAGGAGCCCACCCTAGCTACGTCGATGAAAGGCATTGTTCAAATCATATAAGAGTTGTTATTTCTATAGTTTTTATACCCTCCACCTTGGAAAGGAGGGTATATTAACTTTGTCATTCCGTTTGTAACATCCTTAAATATTCGTCGTAGACCCCATAAAGTATATATATTCATAATCAGCATAAAATTCTAAGTCGATTTAACGATGTCCGTCTGTCTGTCTGTCTGTCTGTTGAAATCACGATACAGCCCACATTATTTGACGTAGAGCGCCAAAATTTAGCAGAGCTATTTGCATTGTGTCTAGGATTGTTGGTATTGAAAATGAGATATATCGGTCCACGTTCTGGTATAGTCCCCATAAAACGGTACCTCCCGATATTCGGTATTTTAATGATTTATGCCACATTTTTTCACGGATTTGTCTGGAAATTTGTATTTGTAGGTCATAACGGGTCCCTGAGCGTGTGGCAAAACATTGCATGTATAGGTCCACGTTGTGGTATAGCCCCCATATAACAGTACCTCACGATATTCGGTATTTTAGTTTTTTTTACCACATTTTTTCACGGATTTGTCTAAAAATTGGTATTTGTGGGTCATAATGGTTTCCAGCTCCGGTGGCGAAACATTGCATGTATGGGTCCATGTTTTGGTATAGCCCCCATATAACAGTACCTCCTGATATTCGGTATTTTTATGGTTTTTGAAACATTTTTTCACTGATTTGTCTAAAAATTGGTATTTGTGGGTCATAATGGGTCCTAGTTCGTGTACCGAAACATTGTAATTAAAGGTCCACGTTTTGGTATAGCCCCCATATAACGGTACCGATAATCGGTAATTTGATGATTTGTGCCATATTTTTTGCCACATTGGTATTTGTTGGTCATAATGGGTTCCAGCTTCGGTGGCGAAACATTGCATGCATGGGTCCATGATTTGATATAGCCCCCATATAACGGTACATCCCGATATTCGGTATTTTGTAACATTTTTTCACTGCTTTGTCTAAAAATTGGTATTTGTGGGTCCTAATGGGTCCTAGTTTGTGTGGCGAAACATTGTAATTATAGGTCCACGTTTTGGTGTAGCCCCCATATAACGGGGCCTCCCGATATTCGGCATTTTAATGGTTTTTGCCACATTTCTTCTAATGTTTCTTTTACCCTAAGGTGGAGGGTATTAAAAGTTTGGCCCGGCCGAACTTAATGTTTTTTTACTTGTTAAGTAAACAAGTACTCAGTACTCGTTTTAATGAATATTTCAATTTAAAGGAATCGTTAAATATAAAAAAATCGTATTTTCTCTTAAATGATCTATTTTTTGGGAAGCGACATCAGTGGATACTCATGTACACGACTACTTTAAAATAAGTCAGTATATGCTTTAATGATCATAACAAAGTCGATTTTATTAAACATAATTCATAATATTATAAACAACTATATTTAAACGTAATGTTAAGGGTTGTTTATGTTTACAAAATTACTACTTCTGTAATTTGTGAAATACAGTGGCTCGGCACTTATGTCATTATACAATAAGAAAAAGCTCGAATTACTTCATATGGTGTCATTTTTTCCTTTTTGCAAGCTTAAGTCAAATAACACAAATTCTTCAAGATTCTGTCTCAAATAATATTTCTTATGGTCACTCCTTTTGCCGTGTTTTTAATAATTTTAACATAAAAAAGAAGTATAATTTAATAAATAGACATTTTTCAAATTAACTTTTTAACATTTCAAATAGGTTATTTTGGTTTATTTGATACATTTTACAATGAATCTAATATGGGACAAAATATAAACAAATTCGATATACTGATCCTGAGTCTATAGTTATTTTGTTGGATCTCATTATACATAGAATATTATTTATTTACTTTGTCGTAAAATATCATGTTTTTTATAATGATCCATCCAATTGTGAAGACGATTTTTTTGTATTAGTGCTCGTCGAGAGAAGTCTTTCTGCATTTCCAAACGTTTTCGAACATTAATTTCAATTTGTCTGCATTTGTCTGGGGAATACTTTTCCAAATCATGTAAAAGATTCTGCAATTGAAAAATATAGTTTTCTCGACAAACGTAAAATTGCCATAATTACCTGCAGATACCAATGCATTTTTTCAATTCTCTCCAAAGCATAAATATCTCGTTCAGTTGTTGAGACTACTACACTCGATGATTTTTTACTTTTCTCCGGGGGGCTATTTTTCGATTTGGCAGTTATTAAAGCCCCTGGAAAATCATTGCATTTTGATATTTTGTCCTCAATTCGGTGAAGTATAACTGATACGATTGCATTCAATTTCATAAGAAGTTTACTGAAATAATACATATGTAGTTAGCATTCATTGACGTGTAGAATTCATTTAAATAAAAAATTACTCTTTTTTCTGAAGTTTTTCAAACTCGTTGAAAATGATGAAAGAATGCTGCTTTAAAGAATCAATACGTGTCTTAAGAAATCCAGTGCCTGCTAACAAAATAGGTCGGACCACTCTCCGAGTGTATACCTTTTCCTAAACAAATTTATTATTGCCAAAAAGTTTTTTTCGTTGATTCAAAATTGTCAGGCGTAGTGTCATTATTGTTGTTCTCATAAAAAATAGATCGATTTATTAGAGCAACAAAATTTTAAAAATATTCCCCTAATCAGAACCTTTTCATAGCATGACTCTTTTGAAACAACGAAATAAACTTATTACCGATTTGTCATGAATCACAAACACCAAATGATTCAGCAAAGCCACCTGTGCAAATCTTCGGTTAAAATTGAAAATCTTATGCCTTGTACGTTCGTACCCCTGTAACAAAATAAAAACAATTAATGGATAACATTTAAGCAAGCATATATATCACCTTGATCCATATATCAGAATTAAGATGGCTTCTTTTGGCTAAATATGGTCTTATGACATTGTCCATGTAAGCTATAATGTCAGAGACTTCGCGTTGGCCAACTGGATGTTTTTCATTAATTTCCAATTCTACAACATTTTTTGGAAGCGTAAGTTTTCTTTTCTCCTGGCCGTTCTCTATGTCTTCGGGTGATATTATTTCGTCAAAATAACTCTGCAAGAAAGAACTGTAAAACATTAAATCTCCTAGAATTGGATGCGTTGACTTACAATAACTTTCAAAAGGAAAAGAAACCTGGCGTACACCTCTTGCACTTCCATGAGAATTCGCTGATGATCTGCTACTATATTTCTAAGTTCCTCGTTTATATTCATCCTTTGTAAATCTTGCAGTTGTTTTTGCATTTGTTGCATCCCAGCAAAAGCACTCGATTCTATCTTGCAAAGAGCATTAAGAGCAAACTGATTTACGTCATTATTGAAAATGGCTCTGATGTTTTATATACATTATACCTCTTGGAACTCCGTTATACGTTGATAAGCTTCGTCTTGAAAAGCTTCTTCTCTTTGCTTTTCCAAATATTTTTGTTGTGTAGCGTATATAACGAATTTTTTTCGCGTTATTTCCCGCAATCTTAAAATATCTCTAGAATGAAATTAATATATTTAAGCCGTAAAGAGAATTATTTTATTTATCAGCCCATATACGACTCTTCTCTTTAGATTTTTATCATTTTTAAGTTTACCGGAGCCTCGAATATTAAATTATTTTTTTTTTTTTTAATTTTTTTAATAATTTAAAAAAAACGTACAAGATAAGATGTGCCGAACAATAGACCCTGTAAAACTTTTCAAATTTATAAGCAAAAAATAGAACACTAAGGTTCTGGAACAGAGCAACTTTTTAATAGGTGTTGGGTTTATTTCGTACAATATCTTACGTTTTCATTCGAAATTTTTGTGTTTTTCTCTGCAAAGCCGAGTTTTTTGTGTAGTCGGGATCTATCGTGGTAACAACGCAAGGTGCTCGTGGATTTGCCACATGTCCTTTCTGTAAAATTAAAATTATATTTTTATAATTAGCTAGTATAGATAACACATTAAATAATGTATGTTAAATTTTAGAAAAGGTTCTACAATAACTGAACGAGGTGTTGCTGAGTGTTGTATTTTTAATTAAAAGTTAAAGCATGTTTCACTATCAACTAAGGCCAAACAGCATGGTTACAATTATTTATTCGGCGTACTCACCACACAATTTAAACATTTTAAACCAGCGAACGAAAACAAACGAAACAATTAACGTACCCCTCTCACGAAGACACAACTTCAAAAATAAATAAATTTCAATGCCAGAAGTACACAAACAATACGATTGGCTTAATGTACTTCGGCTGTGAGTTGCCGAGCTGTATCGCTTGCGAACAAATCACGGGGAAACGTTTGCTGTGCGAAATGATGACTGGTAGATTGAGATTTGTTATTCTTAGTATTGTTTTTTGCACTTTGTTACATCGTATGATGGTCAAATAAATGAATAAAAAGGAATAATTTTAACTTATAATTAGTTTGTACATTTTTATACCCTCCACCATACTATGGAGGGTATATTAATTTTGTCATTCCGTTTGTAAGTCCTCGAAATACTCATGTCAGACCCAACAAAGTATATATATATTCTTGATCAGCGTAAAATTCTAAGACGATTTAGCCATGTCTGACTGTGTGTCTGTCTGTCTGCCTGTCCGTCTGTCTGTCTGTTGTAATCACGCTATCTTTCGAACAAATTGAGATAGAAGGCTAAAATTTTGCACACATGTATATTTTGCCAGTAGGCAGGTTAAGTTCGTAAATGGGCCATGTAGGTCCAAGTTATCATATAGCCCACATATAACGGTACCTCCCGTTATTCCGTATTTTGATAATTTTAGCGACATTGTTTACCGGAATCGTTTCAAATTTGGTATTTGAAGTTCGTAATGGATACTACATACTAAGTCAAAAAATGAGCCATGTAGGTCCACGTCTTCGTGTAGCCCCCATATAACGGTACCCCCCGATATTCGGTATTTTGATGATTTTAGCGACATTGTTTACCGGAATCGTTTTAAATTTGGTATTTGAAGTTCGTAATGGATACTACATACTAAGTCAAAAAATGAGCCATGTAGGTCCACGTCTTCATATAGCCCCTATATAACGGTACCCCCCGATATTCGGCATTTTGATGATTTTAGCGACATTGTTTAGCGGAATCGTTTCAAATTTGGTATTTGAAGTTCGTAATGGATACTACATACTAAGTCAAAAAATGAGCCATGTAGGTCCACTTCTTCATATAGCCCCCATATAACGGTACCCCCGATATTCGGTATTTTGATGATTTTAGCGACATTATTTAGCGGAATCGTTCCAAGTTTGTTATTTGAAGTTCGTAATAGATACTGCAGCATAAAACAGAAAATGAGCCATGTAGGTCCACGTCTTCATATAGCCCCTATAAAACGGTACCCCCCGATATTCGGTATTTTGATGATTTTAGAGACATTGTTTACCGGAATCGTTTTAAATTTGGTATTTGAAGTTCGTAATGGATACTACATACTAAGTCAAAAAATGAGCCATGTAGGTCCACGTCTTCATATAGCCCCTATATAACGGTACCCCCCGATATTCGGTATTTTGATGATTTTAGCGACATTATTTACCGGGATTGTTTCACATTTCGCATGTGAAGTTCGTAATGGATACTTCAGCCCATACCAGAAAATTGTCTGTGCATGTCCACGTCTTCATGTAGCCCCCATATAACGGTACCCCCCATATTCGGTATTTTGATGATTTCATTTCATTTATTTCATACAATTCAATATAAATAAGCCAACATGGCCAAAATCTTATATTAACATACAACAGTATAAAAACAGTCTATAACCAAATTAATCCTAAAAAAACTAAATAACAAAAATTATCAACGAATAGTAAAATATATACAAAAAATAATAATAATAATTTAAATTTAGTAGCAATTAGACCCTCAGACAAAACTCCTTTACCAAGCTGAACAACAGTTTAGCAAGGTAGAGAGGAAAAAGGCAAGAGGCATCAATACACTTAAGCGCTAATCATCACTCGTTTCAACCGAGCGAATGTAGCTACTACAAGTATAGCAAAAAAAAAAACCTCAAAAAAGAAAAAATCAATAAAATTATGTACTACATGGAAAATAAACAACCATAAAAATGGCCCCCCAGCCAATAACTAAAAAGAAATAACAAAATATAACCCGCAACCAGAAACTCAATGAACAGACAAATATTCAAAACACCTCTTCTTGTACATATCAAAAGAACAGGTAAAATTACGCAGGGCCAGAGGGAGCTGATTCCACAATCTCGCAACTCTCACAACAAACGCCTTCTCACCAACTACAGACGAAAATCTTGGAAACAGCAATTGCGGATTTCGAGATGATCTACAAAACACAAACTTATTATACAAAGGAGAATTAACATTCCTCATAATTCTGTAATGACACAAAAGAAGGCGATATTCAACATATCTGTCAAATGACAGTCCAAGAAACTTAATAACATACTGTGTTACACGATCACTACGGCGCAACCCAAATACATATCTAACAATAGAGTTAACAAGTTTGCGTACGCGCAGAATTAGGGAAGCATTCGCCCCAGAGATGACTTCCAAACAATAGTTGACATGAGACATTAATAAAGATCTGGCAGCCATCATCCTAACACTAAGAGGCAAATGAGCTTGAAGACTATATAGCCTCCGCATCTGAAAACGCACACGAGACAGCAACGAATCAACATACGTTGAAAAATTAAGCTTGGTGTCAATGACTACACCTAAACATCTCATCTCGTCCACAACATTAACCACAAAGGAGCCAACACAGATGCACGGCGTAGGAACATAACGAGGACTATTAAACAGAACAGCTTCTGTTTTATTCCAATTTACAGACAAACCATTCGAGGAGATCCACATAGAAAGCAATCTCAAAGTAGCGTTTGCCACATTTTCCAACTCAAAGAGATCTGCACTTTTAAAGAAGACATGAATGTCATCCGCATATATGAAAACTTCACAACTGGAATTAGACACAGACCCCACAATGTCATTAATGAACATAATAAAAAGCAGAGGGCCAAGCACAGATCCTTGTGGGACACCACACCGCACAGCACAAACATCAGACTGAACACCCCTGTGCACAACAAACTGAGATCTTCCACTCAAATACGACGATATCAATCTACACGAAGAAGGAGAGAAACAAAACTTGTCTCTCAGCTTACAGAGCAGAAGCGTATGATCCACAGAATCAAAGGCCTTAGACAAATCAAGGCCAACAAGCAAACCAACATCAGAACTATTGAACACATCACGAGTGACATCAGTGAGGGCTAAAAGATGAACCGTGGTGCTAGAACCACGCCGAAACCCAAACTGGGAACTACTCAAATACTTATGGTCATCCAGAAAATCAACAATCGCATCCTTAATAACATGTTCAACCAATTTCGACATAGCCGGCAGAATGCTTATTGGTCGAAGATTCGTCTGATGATAAGAACTCCTCTTCTTCGGCACAGGCACCACACGAGCAACCTTCCACGCAAGTGGAAAGATTGACGTCATAAAAATACAATTTACAAAATGCAGAAAGTGACTACAAATGTAAGGGAATACGCATTTGAAGAACTTAATAGGTATGCCATCAACACCTACGAAACAAATCATCCATGTACACACAGTCAAATCTAAAAGAATCAAAATCATTGGCCTCACTAACAACAAAATCACGAGATGAATCTAAATTACCAACACTACAAAAGTAATTATTAACAGCATTGACATCAATAATTGGGACATCACAACCATCATCAAGACAACCAAACGACTTTAATGACTTCCATATCTGCACACTACTCATACGACCAAACATTTCCTCATAAAATTTCCTTCTTTCATTACGCATGACAGCCTTACAGCGGTTTCTATACATACAAAATATCTGCCTGTTGCGAACCGTAGGACGCCTACGCCACTCCAGATAAGCCTGATCCCTAACGTAACAGGGCGATTTTACCACATCCAACCCCAACCAAGCATCATTTTTTGGGCGAGAACAGCTGGTAGCAGTAGGTACAAAAGACAACAAATTTTGAAACAACAAATCAAACAAAGCCAACTGTTGGTCCACATCACTTGTAAGATACAGAGGACTAAAATCAAAATTGCAAACATAATCTTCCACACCCCGCCAGTCAGTCCTACGAAAATCCAGGAACTCAATAACCTTTTCTTCAGCAAGAACTGGGAGTTCAACCCCTCCAAAAATTAATGCATGGTGGGAAATACCAGGGCACTGCCCCTGCGAAGAAAAATTCACAGTCAAGGCATCAGAGACCAGGCAAAAGTCAATTAATGAGGTAGTACTACGAGCAACATCAAGGTGAGTCGGACTGGAATTGTGAACAACAGAAAGCCCAAGAGATCTGCACAGTCTTCGCATTGATAAAGAATTCAACGGTTTAAACAAATTATAGTTAAAATCGCCGCAGACAACAATGTTAGCATATGAATCAAAAATACCCTCATGGATAAGACTAAATGTGTCTACATCCCCACGAGGTAAGTAGACGACAGTAAAGAGCACTGTAGTGCCGCTCAGAAAAAGCTCAGCAGACAAAGATTCACACACACCATAATTCTCCGATCGGTACACCACCTTATATGACAAATTATCACGTACATATAGCATTACACCTCCACCAACGCGGCCAACAGTGTCATTACGCAGAACCTTGTACCCCGGAACCATCAACGACCTCGAAGAAACTGCAGGGTTAAGCCAAGACTCAGTCACTGCAAAAACATCAATATCACTACCAACAAGCAGACATTTCAACTCATTAACCTTATGATTATATCTAGATGGTCGCAAACTTTGACAATTCAAGTGACCATACGTAAATTTACCATGGAAGCAAGAAGAGACATGCCTGAAAAATTGAGCATCCCTGATCACGGGTCCGAGATTCCCATCAAGGGACATAGAAATCAAAAAAAAAAAAAGGCTGGGGAGCATAATTATAGAAGTTAGAAAAATCATAGAAAACAATAAAATAAGAATAAATACAATAAAATAAAAATATAATAAAATAAATTTATAATAAAGCAAAAATAAAGGCAAAATTTGTTAAATTAACAATTCACTTAGCCCAAGAAAAATAAGAAAAAATATCAAAAAATAGTGAGATCAACAACACTAGCATACCTTAAATATCTAAGCAAACAACTATTATACAGCATTACCATCACCAAGCAGCAAACCAGGAGCAGAATTCAGCTGTACGCCACTTACTGCACACTGAGATCAATTGGCCAATTCAAAAAGCTCACACTGCTCAAACATTGTTTTCACTCCATCAGGGAGAACCACTTCAACTAAAGGCTGGTCCTCAGCAAACCACGACAAACAAACACCAGCTTCGAAGTTGACTTAATCAGGTGATCATTTATGTACACCCGGGATTCAAGAAGACAATCCTCCATTACTTCCTTCAAAAGTATACGCCCCCTTTGGGCAAAATTTCTCATCAAAGCATCTCTGTCCTGAATGGAGTTAAATTTAACAAGAACCGCTCTACGATCAGAGATGTAGCAGCAATGATGCAAGTCACGAGGCCCCAGATGCAATCCACAAACCTTGGCAATATTAACAACTTGCGCTCTAAGGTCTTTAACATTATTAGGCAGGCCTCTGATAATTACATCTGAACGGTTCAGTCTGCGCTGGAGCATAGAATTAAACAATTCCAAATCTCGAATTCTACCCAACAGTCTTTCCTCCATACTCGCAGCATTGCTCTTTACCTCACTAACAGCTGACTTCAGTTCATCCACTGATCTGCTGATTACACTCAAACTGCTTTTTACCTCAGAAATTTGAACACTATACAACTCAAACAGTGCATCAGCTTTGGCCTTGAATTCACGTACACACTGGTCCATGTAGATATCCATCTGTTTCTTCATGGTCAAAAGCAAGTCATCTTGCCAACGGCGCACAGTGTCAGAACTGCCAACAACAACATCATCAACAACAGAGGCACAAGCAGCCGGGGACATATTCGGCACCGAATTAATAAGATTGCCACGATCAACTACACCAGACACGCCATCACCACCAGCAGACCGCACACAGGCACTACAAGTGTATCTAAGAGCCTTATTAACTCTAGCCTCAGCTTCAGACACACCCACACAATCCAAATGAAAAAAATTCACACAACCAGTGCATCCAATTTTGTACTTAGATTTTGCAATATGTTCATTGCAGATCAATTGTGACGGCATTTTAAATATGTGCAACTATACGCATCTACCAGCAAGACAAAGCAGCAGAAATATTTTGTTGTGGCACTCCAGAAAAGCTGCAATTAACACGTAACTCCAACAACAGTGAATGGCAAGGAACTCCAAAAATAGTTTCCAAAATACTAATAGCCAATTACTACTGCACAAACTTCAAATTTTGAATTTTAATTATTTTCCTTGGTTTAAATCGATCGAAAAAAGCTACATTATAAACAGATTTTTCTTCAAGTTTCGCATTTAAATATTGTAATAACTTATGACAAAAGTTGCCTATGCAGACCCACGTCGTCGTATAAGCATTCGGTATTTTTAAGATTTTAACAAAATTTTTAACGGATTTTATTTTTTGGAAATTGCCAAATTTGTACCAAATGGTGGAGGGTATTAAAAGTTCGGCCCGGCCGAACATACAGCTTTTTTACTTGTTTGTATTGATTTAATATGCAGGGAAACGTTTGCATACGTTTGTATTGAGTATTGTACTGTTTCGTTTCCAATGTTGCGTCATCCAGGAGAGTACATTTCAGTTTTGGTTTTGTTTCCACACATCTACACAAACAGTACAAAATAAGAAACAAGTCCCGTTATCTTAATATCGGTTTTGTTTTGTTTCGTACTTCGAGACAATACAGAACGAAACGATTGCAAACGGTTCCAATAGTTTATCTTCGTTCGCTGGTGTTACCAGCAGCTTAAAATCTACCAACTAATAATGTTATAAAAATTGATAATTTTCACCCAAATGTTATATTTTTCCAATTACATTCACAACAACATTTTTTTGTATTTTCAACACACATAAAACGAAATTGTTTAATTATGACTAAAATAAAACCGAGGGGCACTTCAATTGCATATGCATATTGTAGAGAATTGACGTGCCCCACGGTTTTATTTTAGTCAAGTCTATGCATATGTTTATAATTCCCGCGACTGTATCTATTTTTCTTATTTTTTGGTTTTTAGTACATTTATCTTAAACATCATGTATGTTTAACATAAAACCTTTTAACTTAAAAAGTTTTTACCTATTTTTTATTTTCTAGTTTTTAGTTTTTTTTTGCATTCTGTTTAATTCATATTTTATATTGTAACATTTTGTTCGTACGAGTAATGGGCATTTAAACGGTTGACAATTTTAGCCACCCTAACGCACACACAATTCTTAACACGATACAAAATCTTGACTTGAGGGGTGGAATCCGGCTGGATTAATCAGATACCAGAATTTCAGATGCAATTTCTTAATTTAAATCTTATTATTATACGCCATTTAGTGGCTGCGCCATCTTAAATATTGAACTTGTATAGTATAATGTATTGGTGGAATATAATGTATATTGGTGGAATTGATAAAAAATTGTTATCAGCCATTTGGTAGCGGCCGCCATCTTGGATTTCAATTTTATTTATATGCTTCTTATATAAGACTCAATTAACGTTGGCCAAATTTCAAAAAGTATTCTTATCGATTTGATACTTGATTTTTTCGATACGGTTCTTAAAAGTTTGTGGCATAGAGATAGAGGGAGGTAACTAGGTTGGAATTTGAAGGCTTGGGGTGTCGCCCGTGACTACTGCAAGTTACCTAACCAATGGAAGATGTATTTTATATCTTTTTTCAAAAAATAAATAAAATTAAAAAAACTGAAATTATTCGTGTATACAGGGTGAGATAAAAAACTGCAACAAAGTTACGCGCCATAATTGATTTTCAAAATACTCCAGATAGAATAGTCAAAAGGATTGGTACCCGGAGATTTTGGTGGCCATTGTGCGCTGGAAATGAAGCGAGGAACCTCATTTTGTAACCATTCTTGGGTGGCGCGTGCTGAGTGCGACGGTGCTGAGTCCTGTTGGAATGTCCAAGGTCTGCGGCCAAAATGTTTTTGTGCCCAGCAGTCGATTAATACGAGTGGAGAGGGACCATCGGCTCTTATGGCGGCCCACACCATCACCATGGCCGGCGCTTCAGTTCTGGTGGCCAACCGAAGGTGCACATTTTCATCTGACCTCTTTGGCAAGTAAACACGATTATTTTGATTTTGCTGGACAACGAATGTTTTCTCATCGGAGAAAACCAAATTCAGCAGTTCACCACTTTCGGCCAAGCGAAGCAACTCTTTAGCTCTTTTGTTTCTATTTTCCTTCTTTCTGTGGGTTAAGTTCTTGCACTATTTGTCGAATGGAATATTGCGATACGTTCAGCTCACGAGCCATTTTCGGCAACTGCGACGCGGGTTTTGATCAAGTCGCTTTTTTTACTTTTCGAGCCATTTCTGCTGATGTTGCTGTTTTCTTCCGTCCACTTCCTTGACGTCGGGCTACGCTACCAGTATCACGGTAACGATCGATGGTACGAAACACAAAAAGTTTATTCACATTTAAATGCTGGAGTGCCCTAACGATAGCCACTTGTGGTTTTCCAGCCAAATATAAAGAAATCACACTATCATACCTGAATTCCATCACGAATAACTTTTTGTCTGGAAAATTTTCACCAAAATGCTTTTGCTCGCTTGTAAACAATATAATAAGCTGTCACTGGAATAGTTTTAACAGCTTTCGGACAAGTGACTTAGAAATGACAGCAGTCTGAAGTTTGTGGCAGTTTTTTTATCTCATAAATTTTATGATTTTGATAAATTAATATGATTTTTTTGGGTTTTTCCTTGTTAAGGCGAAGAACATATGTTTATAAAATTTACAGTGAAAAGAAAAGCCAGATAGACACTATCACACAATCACCACTATGTGACGCCGTTCTTTGGAATTTAGTTTTTAATGATTAAGCATAAGCAAATTAAATACCAGAAACCCTCCAAGTTCGACTTAAGTTAGCATAGTCAAACTGGTTTTCGTAGTGGTGCATTTTTGTCCACAACACTACAATGCTTCCAATGCATACACCTTTAATAGTGCTCTGTACTAATACGGGTTAATCATATGTAAATTATTTATGCGTTTGTTGTTTATTCGAGTCAAGCTATTCGAACGTTCCCTTTCGTGTGCATCATTATGGGAATTAAGTAGGAAATCGAAAATAAGCTACAGAATCTACTTCATTAGCTAGTTTAACAACTAATACAACATACATATATTGGCCGCATTAAAATAAAATTATTCTAGATTTAATAATTTCAAACTCATACTAAAATCTATCAACACACATCTTACTACCCATTGAATAGTTTGTGCGGTGAAAATCGGTATATAAAAATTAATGATATATTCTAGATCTAAAACGAACATTAATTGTAATATCATCGTGTTACAAAAAATCAAAAACTCCATTTGCTTTATTTACCATTGTTATTACATTAAACTATTAAAATTTAATTTTGGATCCTTCAAAAGACCAAGGTCGACAAATGATTCCACAGTTGATAAAATATGAAAAAAGTGGCCAAATTTTAGTGAATAGTTAGACAATGGAGTGCTAATGTGTCAATACTTGCGAATTATATTAGTCATGTCAACAGGGCCTGGACTTTTAATTGATGTTCAACTACGTAAACTGTTACATTGCATACACATTTGATAAGTCTGCGACAATTTAGAGGGATAAGAATCTTTTATTTTTAAGGTGTTCATGAAGAGGCTGTAGCAAAATATCTAGCAATATAAACGCCGTAACAAATTCTTTATTGTTAAATTTTAATATTGAGGGCTTTGACGAAACATTTCATTTTAGATTAACAAAATCATAAAAGGATTTAGGATTGAATTTAAAATTATTCTTGTTAGGGGAAAGATTATACAACCTATGAGACTCTATACGGAGACTTTATAAGGACATTAAGTTTTTTTATAATCACTAACAGTTTTAAATGAAACGGACTTTATTTCGTCAATTACATTAATGTGTATCATGTAAACACATAAGGTTGGATGATGCATATCTTCTGAACTGAAAATCGATGGAATTCCAGATTTTTCAAAGTGCTAACTTACATTTAGAAACGCTATATCGAGAATTCTATCATTGAAATTGCTCACACTATTTATTTGATGAAGATTGATGTCACGATTTCCATAGATGATTTCCATAGATAAAAAGAAAGTAGTCGCTAGATCTTTACGATAGAAATTATGTTGTAAAGTTTTATTTCACATTTTACATGAAAGGCAAAAAAGGTTTGAAATCCCACCAGTGTGCTAAAATAGACTTGAAGTGATTGGTTTAAATTGCTTTTCCATAGTTTTTAATTTCACACTTTCGTGGAGCCAGAATGGAAACCCTATCATAGGATTCCCTACTATATCATTGAAAATCTTTTTGTATATTGCTATTTTATATCGTCGCGAGTTATAAACATTTTCCACTGCACAAGTAGTTATTCATGTTTACTCCTAAATATTGCAGAGTTGCCTAAAATTCAACGTAGCTTACCCAAATATCAAACTTCTCTACTATAGCAAAATGTTTTGTAGGTCCGTCCAAGTCAATATCAAGTCAATATCTTAAAATTTCCAAATAATAACATTGTATTGATAATTGATACGATAATTGATTGTAATATGTTATTTTCCAATTATAAACATGACATTTCCTCCTTTATTCGTTTCTGTATTCAACACACAAAAGATCACAAGTAAGTTTTCTCAATGTTAAAATCGCTTAACTTTGAAATGTCGTACGCTCGAGGTATTTTCGGGTGATTTTATTGATTAATAACCTTTTTACGAGAATATAGAGATGGTTATTGCAATATAAATTACGGAATGTAATTTAAAACAATTACATTATTAAGATATGATGATGTGAAGTAGTGCAATTTATATCTTACCGCATCAAAGTCTTCAATAGTTAAATTTATCCTCTGTGCTTTGTCTGGATCTTTCAAATCAGTGGGGTTAAACATATCTGTAACAATAAAAGGATATGAAAATGTTTGCACAAATTAGCATTCAAGAGGAATAGTTTAAAACACATAGCATTAAAAGGCCATATTTTGCACGTTTTTATACCAAAGCTGCTTTAGAAGTTAACCTAATGTGTTAACTTAATTTCTTTTTCCTGAATAATTGTGAGAATTGACCGTTATTATTATCAAATGGCAGATTAATGTAAAATCTCAGATGACAAAAAGGCGTTTCTTAAGTCGTTGAAAAAATTCTTAAATTATACCTTCATATTTTGAATAAATTTTGTTTTTCCTCTTTAATTTCAACATTCGGACCAACACTACAAGTAATGTAATGCAGTTATCCTCTGAGCAAAATGTGAAACCGTTGCCGTGGTTGCAAAATATTATGAACAAAATGTGTTGTGTTTAAGTCTTGTCCTCTTATGGGCAGAGTTGCCATAGAGACATAGAATAAATTGTATTTTTATTTTGTGGTTTTATCCACAACTTCCTGATTTGATATATGTCTCTATTTTGTCCATTATGTTTTAGTAAAAACAGACAAATAAACATCTTATCATATGTCTCTAAAAAATCCACCATTATTTATAAATCAGCAGAACATGCATGTACCTATAGATATGTCTAACTGATTTTCACTGATCCTATATCCAAATCTGGCTCTAAAACTTTAATCCAAGAATCTTATATTTTCCCCATTCAATGAAATGCCTGCTCAATTGTCAATTCGATATTTACTTTTCGAAATTACCAATATAATGCAAGCCACACACGATACAACCGTTGGTACAACTTTCATGCTCTATAATTGACTCAATAGCTGTAATTTATTATTAACTATTTAAAACAATCCGACATTTCAGCTACAAAAATAACGTGCTATAGTCTTTTGAACCTCTCAGAGGCTCACTATGAATGATATATATGGAAGGACCTAATCACACTTTCCAAAAAACAATAAATCTGTCGTAACGGTTATAAAGAGGCTATACCTCTTTGTGGACCATATTCAATACCAAAAGTCCTGCTGAACAAACACACATCTGAGTAAAATTTTATCAACCTACTTCATATCGTTCGGAAGCTAGAGTGGTTTCCACAAACGGACGGACAAACAGACAGACAGGCGCTTAATCGGCATAGAATATTATGTTGATCAAGAGAATATATATATATATATATATATATATATATATATATATATATATATATATATATATATATATATATATATATATATATATATATATATATATATATATATATATATATATATATATATATATATATATAAAGTTAATATACCCTTATGTTACGGACAAAATGTAAAAAAATATTCACATTTTTATTAGCGTATTTTTACGCGATTTTTTCCTTTTCTGTCAAGAGACTAAATGGTGTGAATTGTCAAAATCAGTGCAGCAGTTCTCGACTTATAAAACATTTTGTCAGATGCTGCTTTACACTACCAAAAAAAATCACAACTGCCATCGCATTAGAATTAAAAACAAAAACACTACAAAAGTACATTAAAAATTGTAAGTCATAATGAAAAAATGTCATGTAATATAAAACATTACAAATGTACGTACATTCCAGGAATCAGAATTTTTGTCATAGGAGCTATACGAAGTCGTGGAAAAGCATACGATTTTTTATTTCATTTCATTTATTTATTTAATACTTTTTTAACGGCTTATTAATAATTTGTATACGAAATTTGAAACAATTACGGTTTACAATGTCGCTAAAATTATGAAAATACCTAATATCGGGATGTACTGTTATATGGGGACTATACGAAAACGTGGACCGATATTCGATATTCAATTCGTTCGAAAGATAGCATAATTACAACAGACAGACGGACATCGCTAAATCGACTTAGAGTATATATACTTTGTAGGGTCTACCATGAGTATTTCGAGGAGTAAAAAACGGAATGCCAACGCTAATATACCCTCTATAGAATGGTGGAGGGTATAAAAACGGGTACCATATTGCTTACTATTTTTTTTTTTCTCTAATATAAGGGGAACTTAATAGTACATACACAATTAGCTTTATTCCAACGCTTCTTCGTGATACAACGAAATCAATAGATTCGTTTCATAATACGACAAAAATGAGCCACGGACCTTAGTGCAGCCAACTAAATGTTGTCGTCTCAACGTTCGAAGCCATCAACCTGTCTCCCTACAAGCTAGAGTCTTGAAATTTCAAATTTACCAATCACAAATGCAACAAACTTGTATTTTATTTGACACTTTTTTTGCAATATTTTTATATAAGGGAAACTCGTGAAAAACTAATGGAATGATGTGGAATTTTCACAACATTGGATTCATAATACGATGGTAATTCTTTTTCTTCCCGAAACGGAAGCATTTGTTCTCCACAAAAGCTGTAAAATGAATTTAAAATTCAACAGAATTTGAACATTTTTAAAATTATATGTATGTTTTGACATTACAGAACTACCAAATGGAAAAAAATGTATTCAGTAGTGGGATTGGATATTCTAACTCATTATTTGAGTTACCGACAAAAATCAGTAACATTGAAACCCAAAATTTTGTTATAGAAAATAAGTAAAAGTTGACAACATTGGTATCTATCGGTTGGTCTTAGCTACTACTTTGATTTTCTCGCTAACTACTCGACAAATTTCGTTAATCGCCAAATTATCCGAATTTTAATTTTACCGACTTTTTTCGGTAACTCAAAAATGAGTTACATGCTACCTAAAATTCGACGTACTCAGTCGACGTTTTTCACCTCATGTGGCGTTTTCACTGCACTTGATTCGCTCTCTATTCGTTGTTTGACCCTTAACTATGAATAAACTACCTAATTCTTCACACAAAATTTCCTGGGCGAACACTCATATTTGTACACTGTTCAAATCAAATTACTCTCAAAACAACGAAAAAATATGTCCCATCCATAACAAATGAGAGCTTTTATCGAAAAAATAAATTATGACATTTAAAAATTAAAAATAAAAAAATTTAATGAAATTTTAAACATTTTTGGGAAGACTGAAAATTATGAATGAAAACTACAATGTTGAATGGCGTATGTACATTCAAATGAAATAACATTTTGTTTTCTCTCTCATTCGAGGTACGCATTTTGTCCACGAGTTGAAATTTCCACATAAAACTGCAAACAAAAGAGGCAATATTTCCAAAATGTTAGTATCGTCAGAGAAAATGTTTGACAAATGTCTCTTCAGCAGAATTTAAAAATTGAAATATACAAAAATATGTTCAGAAATCATTGTTGGTGTGTTACTGTCATTTGCGTGGAATTTCTATAAAATTTGCAGTAAATATTATAAATAACTTCAAAATGTATTGTTACGAATATAACTTTAGATTTAAGTTAATTTAGATGAATTCCGTTAATTTAAGAATTTGAATTGTAACGTAAATTTCTACTACGCAGTTTATTTGAATAACTTCACAACAACAACTACTGTATAGATTTTTCTACATCCTTCCATTTCCTCTTTCATTTTCTATTTTGTTGCTGACGTACAATTCTTGTTAAACGTCATCATTGATGATCGCTTAATTCCTCTTTCTTACCCCCTCGCCTGTGTATGTGTTGTTGTTATTGTTCACTCAATGTAAGTTTGTATGTGTTCGTTGCATTGGTAGATTGTTCGTAATCTAGGCGTTACCAGATCGTCTAGAAACTTCTGTAGCGACGGGCGAGGCTCATATAAATAGGGGAAATGGAAAGGCAGTTAGTCAGTTGTGAATCAGATCGCGAATTGAAACCGTCGAGTAAAGTAAAGTGCAAAGTAAAGTTGTGTGAATAAAATCATTGTAATAATCGTAATCCGAAAGAACCCGCGTTTTATTTGGTACGAGCTGTATTGGGAAATAAAACAACGTCTACACGGGATTAAGTAAAATCCAAGAACGTAACAGTATGCTGGAGAAGATTATGGCAATGTGGAATACTATGATGAGTACGCCCATACTGGAGATCCACAATTGGATCTGGCCTATGAACGCAATAACTACTATCGCATGCCGGAAAATGTGAAATATTTCCTGCTCAACTTTTGCCAAGCTGTGAAAGACGGCGTCTTGTTTGACATCCAGAACATGTACGAGAATACCTTTCCACAAATTAGTGATCATCACTTTGATAAGTCTGCCTGGCCTGATGAGGAACAAGTAGCCGCCTTGGTTGACAATGACAATTTGTTCTTGATTCTTTACAAGGAATTGTACTATCGTCACATCCATGCACGCATTCCTGGTTGGAACAACGCATCAATTCGTTCTTCAACTATTGTGATTTCTTCAATTTAATTATCTCTTCACAAAGTCCAGTTTTGTTCGAACTACCCGACATTTGGTTGTGGGAATTGGTTGATGAGTTTGTTTATCAGTTCCAGAATTTCGCTCAATACAGAGCTCGTCTGACCGACAAAACCCAAGAAGAAATCCATGAATTGTGTGTTAACCACAGCAATGTCTGGAGTATTTTGTGCATCCTCAACGTCTTACATTCCTTGGTAGATATCTCCAATATTAAAAAACAATTGGAAGCCATCTCTCAGGGTAACGATCCCCAGGCTGTTGCCGGAGAATTTGGTGAATTATCATTCTACAAAATGTTGGGTTACTTCTCATTGTTTGGATTGTTGCGTGTCCATTCCCTATTGGGTGACTGCTATCAAGCCATCAAGGTCTTGGAACCAATTGAAATTCACAAGAAATCCCAATATTCCCACATCCCTGCATGCCAGATTTCTACATCATACTATGTTGGATTTGCCTACATGATGATGCGCCGTTATGCTGATGCTATTCGCACATTCTCCGAAATTCTGTTGTACATCCAACGTACCAAGCAATTGTACAGTACACGTTCATACCAAAATGATCAGATCAACAAACAAGCTGAACAAATGTATCATTTGTTGGCCATTTGTTTGGTCTTGCATCCACAGTGTATTGATGAGTCTATACAGCAGGTGTTGCGTGAAAAGAACTATCACGATGCCATGTTCAAGATGCAATGTGGTGACTTGGATGTATTCAAATCGTTCTTCCTCTTTGCCTGCCCACGTTTTGTTAGTCCCTGTCGTCCTGCTGCTGATGCTCCCGTTGAAGATTATGTCAAAGATCCAATGGAACATCAACTGATGGTATTCATGGATGAAGTACGACAACAAGCTGATCTACCAACCACACGTTCATACTTGAAATTGTACACCACCCTGCCACTGGCTAAATTGGCTTCATTCATTGATCCTCAAGCCAGCGAAGATGATGTATCGAAATTGTTGATTCGTCTCTTGTGTTTCAAGCATAAAATGCGCAATTTGGTTTGGTCCAAGGGTTCCAGTGGTTTGGAAGGCACATTTAAATCTGGTTCAGAGTTGGGCTTCTACATTGATGACGACATGATTCACATTGCCGATACTAAGGTTTCCCATCGTTATGGTGATTTCTTTGTGCGAAAAATTCTGAAGTTCAATGAATTGAATCGTAAATTGAAAAATATTAACATTTAAATTTATATTTTAATATTAATTCACATAAAGTAGCATCCAATTATTTTTATTAACATTGTAGTGTGTAAACGATGACTTTTTCCATGGATTCTCGACCAAGATTACAAGAAATAAAAGAAATAAGGCATTCTATATGCCCAGAAGAAAAATAAAAAAAAATGTCAACATTTACACAAAAAGTTGAAAACGTGAACGAAAATTGTAAAATTAATGATATAATAAATCTTTGGGAGAAAAACAATAATTTCTTCTTTTTCGTATTTTCGTATAAATTCCCATTAAAATCAACAAACAAAATTTTTGAAAAAAGGAATTATTTTACTATGAATTACGAATCGTGCCGTATGAACGGGTTAATTTGTGTGCCTAATTCTGAGAGCGAACAACGTGATTGAAAGTGTAATGAGAACATAGCATCACAATTTAAACACATGTAGTTATGTGAGAGTTATCCAAATACGTCGGGCGTACGAAATTCTAAAATTGAAGAATTTCAACACTGACAATTGAGCAATTTATTTTTTGTGCGTTGAAAATATAAACATAAAAATTTAAATGTTTGTTATTGGAAAATATTACAATGGGGTGAATTTAATAAAGTATCAATTTTTAAAACGTTGTTATTTGGCATTACGTAGGGATCGCATACTCACCATGATCCGAACCATGGTGGAAAATTAGATGGCATTCAAAATCTACGATATCATACAAAGAATTGAAGTCTAGGCACATCCATAGAGGTTCATCCATAGAGTAATTAGTTCAGTGAAAATCAGTATTTAAAAACTGATAATCTAAATGGGAAATTAATTCTGAAAGAAGAAATAAGAGAGTCCGAAGGCACGACATCATTAAAGATTTTAGACGTCATTGTGGTATTGCAAAATATACGTCTACTTTTTAATGCAAAAAATCGAATTAATTTTAGTCTGCTAGTATAGGGTGTAATGCAAAAAGCAGAAATTGTTTTCGCACCGATTCAATTTTATCGGAATAGATGGCATAATTAGCATATTCTAGTATGGACCGAACAAGTGGTACAAATAATTGCTTGGTAACATACGGATCAGAGAATTCTTTAGCCCATTGTTTTATGAATCCTAAAACAGCATTTGCTTTATTAACAATTGATAAAATATGATTATTAAAAGATAATTTGGTTTCAATTTGGAGGCCAAGATAAACAAAGGATTCCCCGGGTGTTAAAATGTTCTCGTTAATTTTATATAGAGTTGATAAAGGAGTAGATTTACATTTTTTTTTTTAAATTTAAGTCCATGAAATTTAAATAGCACCATGAAAACAAGTTATTGAGGTCATATTGAATAAATCTGACTGTCCACTGGACTTTTGTGTAAAAAATATCTTTAAATCATCTGTATCAAACGCATTACTAAAATCTGTATAGATTGTATCAGTTTGCATACCATTAATAAATCCCTTTACAATTATGGAGGTAAATTGGGTAAGATTTGTGATAGTCGAAAACCCCGCCCGAAAACGATGTTGGTAAGGACCTAAAAAAGGCTCAACTTTATGTGAAATTATTGGTCTGTTCCAGAACTGCTAGAATGTAAAAGTTTTTACTTCGATAACTGATTTTCCCTTTATGATATCGAAAAAATTGTAAAACTAGTTGCGGGTACTGGAACACAGCATATATCAGCTATTAATTTTTCGAATAGTTTTGGAATTGTACTTAATTTTGCAATACCCCTATAATTGGGTGCGTCAGATAAGCTATCTGATGGAATTAAACAAAATTTCTTCCAGAGAGAGGGAACGTATGTAAATTTTAAAGAATTATTAAACAATAGTGTTAATGGGGTAGCTAAGGTGGTATAACAATATTTTAGTATAATGCTAGGAACACCATCAGGACCTGCGCTCTTAATTGGTTTTAAATTGCGCAAACCATCAGATATATCTGTATCAAGAAAATGTGAAATATTTACCTGTCCAAGTTGACACAAGTCATAGGGATAATGATCAATTGATTAAGAACCTTTAGTTGAATAAACTGACGAAAAGAAACTTGCAAAGTATTGAGCGATCTCGCTATCATTAAAATAATCTTTGTTTTTGAATTTTTAAATTTTGATTGAAGTCTTTCTTTTTAAATTTATTAATAAATTGATTTTGGATTTTTTTATCGAATGTTTTTTTAATTCTATCAAGGTAATCGTTATACAATCAAGGAGACTCAAGTGTGTACTTCGACCTTGAAATAGAGTTATTAGCGTAGTCAATGTCAGATTCCGATTTTTTAAATTCACGGAAAAACTGGTTCTTCAAGTTCTTCAAACTCATCAACTCACATGTTATCCTTGATGACTTATTTGAACTACTTTTGTATTATATATTAATTTAACGTCTCATAACATTTCTCGATACTAAGTTCATATTCAGTACAATTTTTGCAAGTACATAAAGAGGCCCAATGGAATCAAATTACAAAACGTCATATCGAATTTGACACTAGTATTACTATAGAGTAAAATAAGCTGAAGTTTGTTGCTACCTATAATTATTATACTGTAATGTGCTCTGTCTTGGAAATTTTGGCTTTTCTTATCATTGTATTTAGATCGTTAAGCTCGAAAGGGAAACATTGAAATAATATTTAACATTTAAACCTAAATTTTATTTATGCGTGAATTTCAAATTATTTTTAATATATATTGTATACATTTCTTCTTCTTTCAGGATATATCTGTGTAAACAATGGCAGGATTTGAAAATATTCAATGACCACACAGCACTTGCCACAGGTGTTCGTTTCGGAAAACATGCTCAGTATATTGCATCGACGAGTATGGACCGTACGTTAAAATTGTACGCCATAGAATAAATTTCGTTTTTTTATTAAGTTTCTTTAAATAATAAGTAATAAATGTCATTTAATTTGAATATAATATTGATTCTTAACTTTTCCAGAAGCAAAAACCCACTTAAAATTTACATTCATAATAAACTTATAAAAAGTTCAACGATAGTTTTATTCAGTCATAACATAACGCTGTCACCCAAAATGTGTGTGCTAAAAACCCTTTTTAATTAAACAACAGAATTGATGATATTTATTGATAAATGCATTTTTTCATTTGTTATGTTTTTGATATTTGACGAAATTTGTCGGTATTAGACGAAACTAAAGTAGTTACTAAGAGTATTTTAACCGACAATTTGTCGAGCACCCCGAAAGTGACAGGGCGAAGCGAAGAGTAGGAACTAAAGACCTGGGCCTCAATTCTTTTTCTATGAAAATGTGAAATGAAAACTTTATAAAGGATAGAAATGTCAAATGAAAAATTTTATAAAGGAAATATTTTTCATTTCATATTTTCATAGAACAAGAATCCACCCCCTGCACAAGACGAATTGTATGAATTATGCTTTTTTCGACACACTGACTTTGTCTACTCAGTCATGCGTTATGTATTATGATGGGCAATGACAACCACAACATTCCCCATTTTGATTCATGTGTGCCATTGTCGAAGGTTGGATCGTGGCATGGCTGACTCGAATATTTGCATGGTTTTCTCCATAAATGCAGGGTGTCAACGATGACATCGAACCGTGTCATCGTCAAATTGTGTGTCATTTGTGTACGTGTGCTTTAATTGAGAGGGTGTGTGTGTTACTTTCGACGGTGAGGATGTGCTTTTGTGTGTGCTGCAATTTTAAAGTAACAAACACCGCGTAAATATAAAATTGAGTTCAATAACAAAATGTGCATAGACATCAACAAATGAATAGAAAAAAATGAAATATATACTGAACAATTCCAATTTATTGGTGATTATCATGTTGGCCACAAAAAAGAGGTAAATATTGTTTGCCTGTATTCTATCTTAATATAGTGTTCTTTTAAAATTAAAGTTTGTGGGCAGAGATTTGACTCTCATTCAATAACAGAATACGCACAGAATTGAACAAGTATATAGTGTTGTTATTTGAGTTACAGTAGCACTCATTCTCATTTACACCTCACTACCGGAGGCAAACATTTATGATATTTTTCAGGGGATTATTGTTTTTTAATAAGGATTAACATTTTAGATTGTTTCGTCAATGACTACGAAATGTGAAAATTTTGTGTGGACCAATTAGAAGTACCTTTAATATTTTAGTATTCGTCAAAAAATTCTTTATTACAAAAATTTTATATTTTCACATATCGGAAAAGCAGGTAGCGATCGCGCATTGCCTTCATCACATAGAACATTTTTGTATGCCACACTATTCAACATTCCCTTTTATTGGTTATTACATGTTATGACGATGGGTTTGAGTGTGACCGACATGACGAGACATCGAGCATTTGGTTGGATGTCACGTACTGTTATGCGTTTGATCAAACAAGGCACAACCTAACGAGCATTTTCTCTCCATGGCATAAATAGAGAAAATTGTCACATTTGCAGCCCTTTAGTAGGAACCACCACAGTTTACCATAGGTGATGTTGCGAATGCCATCCGGAACGCAAAGTCATCCAAAGCGTTGGACCGAGAATGAATCTCAATGACAATGCTGAAACAGCTGGATACGCCGGGAATCGAGTACCTAATGAATGTTCAACCTGTCGCTAGCCACCCACATAGTTCCCGAAGCCTGGAAATGGGCCGGGTGGTCTCGCTACTGAAGCAAAGGCGAATCGCACAGGCCGATTTCGCTTTTGTCGCCAGTAGCTAAGACTCTCCAGTTGCCAACACACTTGAACTTGAGTTGCCGCCTCCTTTAGACATCAAGCAGTATTTCGCTGTCATTCGGACAGACAAAACCCGCAATATCGTTTGCAAGCACATATCGTTGTGCATGAAAGGCATATTGTTGCTACAGGTAATATCGTTACCACCAACCAATCAACCTAGCAATAAATAGTTGCATGTGTATTAAGAAAAACTCTTGTTTTTTATTTCTACTCATATTTGCATAACCCTACGGTCCACTGCTAGACTCATTACTCCCCTTTGAGCTAAACAGTACCATTTCGGCTAAACGTTTACCATAAATTGTGCCCATTATGATTTTCTGCAATCTTTAAATTAAAATTCAAAAAGCTTTACAATATAATTAGTCGAATTGAAAGAATTGTATACAATTTAAAAAATGGCAATTAACTTTAAATGTATATTACAAAAATATTTTTACTCAGTTGTAATATGCTATTTTTCAAAATTAATTAAAAGCAAACACACACATTAATTTTTACATTTTTATTTCCAAAATTACTCTCACTATTTTTTATATACATCTAAATGGTAAGCTATACATTAATACATTTTCATTAAGATGCTGCTGCTATTTGCTTTAATGGACCTTCTAGATATGAGGCCAGTGCCATTGCTTTCTGCTTTAGTAATCCCAATCCCACCTGTTCTTTTGCATACAGACATAACAAGATACTGGCGACCTGGAAAAGGTTAATATTATTTTATTTTGTTTATTTACATTCAATACAAAGAAAGCCACTGAAGGCCAATTATACATGCATTGGAAGATTAACTTAAAAATAGTGCTAAACTATGATAGAATAGACAAATAAAAATTAACAATAATAAGAATGAGTATGGCCCCAGCCATATGAATATTTTATTTAACATTCTTACCAAATTGTGCAATTCCTTAAAAATACAACTTACTTTTGTGATTGCAACGTGTCCACATTCGCAGTCAAGCAAAACAAATTGTAGACGATCCTCCCGAAACGCATTACGTCCATGTTTTTCATATGCAGCCCAGATATTACTTGCAATGGCTGCTGTAACTCTTGCATCTTTGTCTTTATCGCCATAACCAGAATAAGCAAGTAACGCTCCTTCCTGGCTAAGAAGCCTTTAATAAATAAAAAGGTGACTTGAGTTTTTAACAAGTTTTTCATATAAGTTTCAAAATTTTTATGATGATGTTGTTTTGGAAAATCAGACTTAAATATACTGAAAGTACTATAGAGTGCTGTTGTTGTTGTTGTTGTAGCAGTAGTACATGTGTGTGTGTTTGTGTTCTGCTAATCTGGTTCCAGCTCCAGGTTTAGAAATTCGGCTACTTTAACGGGCTGTAGCCAGAGATCCTCTGGAGTGAGTTGGGTAGGTTTGGCTGAGCAATTAAAAAGGTGTAGCGTATTGTGCGGGCCTGTATCACACGCCGGGCAGGCGTCACGCACATCTTCATCAATTCGTGCCCAATACGAATTGAGGCGACTACACCATCCTGAACGTAATTGCGCCAAAACTACTCTGGTTTGTCTAGGCAGCTGACGTTCTTCGGCTGCAATGGATGGGGGGTGGACTCCGAGGACGGCATTCACTTTATAACTGCTAATAGCATCCGCGACTGCATCGGTGTGAATGCCACTCAGACCTGCCTGATAGGCTTCTTGATCTAGAGGCTCTCTCTTGTAGCGCTGGACCTCCCTCTCTAGATCATGTATGTCCTTCCTGACACGCCTGGGTGGGGGAGAGTTATCCACCATGTGATGGTTGGGATGGCTCTCACGGTAACACCCAAGCAGGTACTGCAACGAAAGCATATGATTATGCTGACGTAAGGGAAGGACTTTCGCCTCCTCATGTAGATGGTCCACTGGTGTCATGAGGAGGCACCCTGTCGCAGTTCTCAGGGCAGCGTTCTGGCAGGTCTGGATATTCTTCCACTGCGTAGCACTAGTATTCGCAGACCACACTGGAGCCGCATAGTTGACCACAGACCGACCTATCGCGTTATAAGAGGTCAACAAGGTTTCTTTGTCCGCACCCCAAGAGCTGCCGGCTAGCGCCTTGAGGACCTTGTTCCTACTTTTCATCTTGTCGCAGATAGCTGTGGCTTGCGCGGACGACTTGAACATGCTGTCGAACGTTACCCCAAGAATCTTGGGGTAGTTCGTGGTCGGTATTAAATTCCCCTCGACCTGAACATTCAGCTGTGTTCTCATCTCCGCAGACCATGTGATAAAGAGTGTGGCCGTTGATTTCGTGGCGGATATTTTCATATTCCTCGCGTGGAAGTATGCGGCAAGCTCCGCGAGATAGGGGTTCAACCTTTCGCATATGTCATCGACCACTGGACCCGACGCCATGATCGTACAATCATCCGCATACGTTACGATCTCAATGCCGTCTGGAGGGCGAGGAATTCCGGAAAGGTAGAGGTTAAACAGTTCCGGAGATATCACCCCACCTTGGGGAACTCCCTGTTTCACTCTACGGGCTTTGGACTTCTTGTTCCGGAATTCCACGTACGACTGGCGTCCACACATATAGTTGATTATCCAACGTTTCAAACTTGGCCGGAGGGTAGTTCTCTGACAGTGTGGCATGATTGACCGTATCAAATGCCTTTGATAGGTCAAGGGCTACCAACACTGTTCTGTCACACGGCCTGTTCTGGTTTAGTCCTCTACTAATATGTGTGGAAATGGCGTGTAATGCTGTTGTGGTACTATGTTGTGGACGGAATCCATGCTGGTGGTTGGCAACTGCATAGCTTCCTCTAATGCTGGGGAGGAGTAAAGCCTCAAGAGTCTTTGCTACTGGCGACAAAAGCGAAATCGGCCTGTACGATTCGCCTTTACTGGCATCCTTGCCTGGCTTCAGTAGCGGGACCACCCGGCCCATTTTCCAGATTTCGGGCACTATGTGGGTGGCTAGCGACAAATTGAGAACTTTTGTTAAGTACTCGACTCCCGGCGTATCCAGCTGCTTCAACATTACCATTGAGATTCCGTCCGGGCCCAACGCTTTGGATGACTTAGCGTTACGGATGACATTTGCAACATCACCCATCGTAAACTGTGGTGGTTCCTCCTCGGCGGGAAGAGATCTGATACGACGTAGTACTCTTCGCTTCGCCCTATCACTCTCGGGGTGCTCGACAAATTGTCGGTTAAAATATTCCGCGCACCTCTTCGGATCAGTCACCGTTACGTCGTTAAAAGTGACTGAGGTCCTATCATCCTTTTTTCCAGGGTTCGAGAGCGACTTAACCGTTACCCACAGCTTACTCATATCGGTTCCAATGTTGCAGCACTTCAGATGGTCTAGCCACTTTTTCCTCTTATGCTCCTGTACCAACCGGTTGACTTCCACTGTCAAATCACTGATTCTAGGATCAGTAGGGTTGGTACGACGGAGATCATCACGCTCGTTTGCTAATCCCGCTGCCTCTGCTGGGAAGTTTGGTCTTATCTCGGGTATTCGACCAGCAGGTATATAGCGAGCGGCTGCAGCTCTGATGATGTTTCGGAAAATCCTTTCTGCTACCCGAACATCAGAAGGGTTGGGCAGTTCTCTGAAGCGGCGGTTGGTGAATTCTCTGAACTCTGGCCAGTGAGCTTTCCCATGGTTAAGGAAAGTGCGGCGTTCAGAGGTTATGAAATCGGGCGACCTGCTTATGGAGACGATTATCGGGAGATGGTCTGAGCCAAGAGAAATGACGGGTTGCCAAGTCACGTCATTTATCAGACCGGGTGACACTATGGTTAAATCTGGCGAACTGTGACACTCTCCTCTTATTCGGGTGGGGGCATCCTCGTTAACCGTGCAGAATGTGGAGCAGTCAATCTGCTCTGCCAGCGCTGATCCCCTCTGGTCATTACCTAGGACGGAATGCCACAACTCATGGTGGGCATTAAAATCCCCTAGTACCAGGCGGTTATTGCCTACCAATAATGGGCTAATATCAGGCAAATAACGTGGTTCACAGCTATTAATCGGCGGGATATACACATTAAGCACCTCTACCTCGGCAGTTCCACACTTGACTGCTACCCCCACACATTCCATGTATGGGTCACTAGAGACTAGCTCAAGCGAGATAGGTCTGTACTGAACAGAATGGTGTAACAGGAACGTTAATCCCCCACCTCCACTTCTGGTGCGATCCTTCCTTAGTACGTTGTAACCATAACAACGTTGTAGGCTGCAATTTTCATTCAGCTTGGTTTCCTGCACCGCTGCGATCTTAATATTCCTCCGACTCATAAATTCCACTATCTCATCTATTTTGCCTCGAAGTCCGTTGCAATTGAATTGCAAGAATGATGCACAATCCGGAGTTGGAACAGCAACATGTGGCGTTAGGTGCTGCGGTGTTGGTTGCTGTTCTGGAGACTGCGGTGGAGTGCCATACTCCGACGACGTCTCTGACGAGGACGACGAAGAAGAGGACTCGCTGGGGACTACGTTACTGCAGCAAGTCGCAACATAGTCCCTTTCGCTGTAGTCTCGCAAACGCCTAAATCCGGAACAGTTCTTGAAGTGCACCCACTCTCTGCATCCATTACATCGCACCGAGACAGATCTGTGGTGGATGACGTTCTGACAAACCGAGCAGAACCAAGGTCCGGGGTTTTCCTCAATCCCGGCACGGACCAATAAAATCCGGAGCAAGCATTCCGGGATATGCTGCTCCCAATGCAGAAAAATAAACAAACACAAACATGTACATACTGGGTTGGCAGCCGCTGGCCGAAACTGGAATCTTGTTGTTTCGGGTCAATCCGGTATCGTAGAACCCGCTGCCGTGGGATTGACTATAGAGTGCTTATCCGTCTTAGTGAAGAAATTATATTTTCCTAAATTCCCTTAACGTAAACGTTTTCATTTTCAAATGTTCTAATATTTTAATTCTTGAGTTTTGCCTTGTTAAGACAAATATTATATGTTTCTGATGATCTACATCAAATATGCCTGATGAGCCGTTTAACCAACAGCAAAAAGTTTTACATAGTGGTAAGTGTGTGATGGTGTCTCTCTGGCACTCCTTTTCACTGCAAATGTCATATCGTTAATCTCGTCTCGAAAGATAAATTAAAAAATAAAACAGGAATATAGTAGTTTGTTTACCTGAAACATTTAAAAACCATTAAAATGATAAAATTCTTTTGTTCTATTCATTCTTAATGAAACAGCATTGAATCCAGTGGCTTGTGACTCCTACTGCAATTTAGAAAAATTTTACATGTAGTCAACGTAAGCTTAAGTTAAATAATACATTTACCCATTAATAAAAAACAATATTTCTCTCTAGAGCTATATTGCTTTTACAGGAGTGAGTGGATGTAGAGTTGTTCATATAAGCCATATTATCATTATTATCCATAAAAGGGACAAGAATTACTTAATTCAATTATTTGTATGTCGTTTTCGTACTACATTTCGCCATTTGATGTCGAAAAATCTCTTCTTGTGATAATTATTTTTTTGCTCAAGAAATAAACGACGAAACGACTTTTTTAGACTGGCTTAAGTCATCGGCTGGCTTCTTCGTAAAGGGACAAAATATGCATATTTGTATGGGGTTTTATCGACCTTCCGGAAAATAGGTATAGTTCGAAAGCTAATGAAAACCTATCCAACGAGTTATTAATGCGTTTTGGGTGTTGTGTCCGAATAATTGATTTTTGGGACCTGTGGTTTCCTATGGGGCTCCATAAATATCTGGGGGCTCTACAAACATCCAGGCCAAAAAATCGATCATTTTACTATGATTCCCGAACCGTTTTCAATAAGCACATCATATGACCACTTATTGGATCAATATTTTCATGTGATACAAATAAACCAAAGAGTTTTTACTAAAATAGAGTTAAGTCGAAAACTTTTTTGTAGCTTTAGACATTGTCAAAAATATTTAAATAAATTCATCCAAAATATAGGTATGCGAACCACGCCCCAGTAAATGCCATCAAATGATATCTGGAATCGCGTTTGAAAGCTGCTAAAAATATTTTCGTTTCAGAACCTATTGGTTTAGACTGGTCAAAATTGCACTCGTACTGACACTGCTATAAAAGAAACGCAACATAAAAGAATGCCGCTCCCGGAATCCACCAACCCATTGTCGTGGGATGGCTAGACAATTTAGCTGGAGCAACAACATTAAAAATGGATATATAACTGATCAACAATGGATTTAGTCGACTCTTTGTTAATACACAACAACAAATGGACTAATATTCCCACTCATATCAGTCTACTTACAAGGTATTTTGAACACCTCCTGAACAGGCCTGGCTCAGAACTTGCGTTAGGGCTTTAGGTTTAAGCATTTCTTGTTAAAATAATAAGTAATGTTACAAAGAGAATATTTATACCAACAGTAGACTTATGCCGAACCAAAACAAAACAGTTCAAAGCAGAACAGGAACTATCGGAACTAGGCCCAGCTCAAGGTAGATCTAACAGGTAACCGCATCGGCGAATTGCTACAACAAAGCAACTTTTGGGGTCCCCTCAAATGTCAAAATTGGCATCTAAGGCGAAAAACATAGATTCGCCATGACATTTAAAGGTTGTGGCAAATTTGTTTTAACCAATCAGAAACGATGTTTTTTTTTTACATTTTATTTTGTGTGCCTCTCGTCGTAAACGAACGTCGCAATAAAAGTTTTTATTGTAAAACAAATAAGAGTAACATAAGTATTAATTGTAGTATTGCGATATTTTTTAAACCAAGAAACTTATAATGACTATATTTTACTGGTTTAAACCGAAAGTTTTTCGGAACTGCAAATGACAAGAGTCGATTTCTTGCACTACTTCCCGTGATGTGCTTCGGGAATATTAGATGTTGAGGCTAACTTATTTCTTAAAGCTGCACTCCATTCTAACCTCCTTCCTTCATTTTCTTTTAATTTTTTTTACTGGTTTCACTCTTAACTTGCTCTTAAATTATTTGAAATATTATAAAACGGTACTTTTAGGGAAGACAACATAAACAAATTTGTTGTTGCATTCATTTAGGGCGAATTCTTCATTACAACAATTTGTTTTGACATTTAATGGTACCGTCAGCTGGGCTGATGCGATTACCTAGTACATCTATCTTGGCCCAGCTCATGGCATATCTATCAGGTCATCCGATAGCACCAGCTGATTTCGCCCATATTGTCACCATTGGTACAACCTTGGTACAATAAGAAGGTAATACTATGCTCTCATTGTAATGCTATGTTCTCAGCATGGTAGAAGAATATAGGTAGACGCATCGACACAGCTGCTGGGACAATAAACTGTCAAACCAATTTTGGAATTAAAAATATTGAATGAAAAAATTATTTAAATTTGTAAAAATTGTTGAAAAACGCGTATTATAATAACCTCCGAGTGACGTCATATAAGAAAACATATAGAAATCTACTTATATTTGAAAAGACATTTAAATTTTTTTGACATATTAATGTTTCTAAGCGTTGATGCATCTACCTGTATTCTTCTACAATGGTTCTCAGAATTGGGTACACGAATTAACCCGGTCATACGGCGCAATTCGTGCTTCATAGTAAAATAATCTTTTTTTTTTTCAAAAATTCTGTTTGTTGATTTTAATGGGCATTTATACAAAAATACATGAAATTCTCACTAATATGAATAGAAAAAATTATTATTTTTTTCCCAAGGACTTATTTTATAATTAATTTTACAATTTTCATTCATGTTTTTAATTTTTGTGTTAAAGTTGACATTTTGAACAAATTTTTATATTTTTCTATTATTAAATCCTGCTGGAGAGACACTTGTCAAACATTTTTTCTGCTGATACAAACATTTTGTAAATATTGCCTCTTTAATTTCCAGTTTTCTGTGGAAATTTCAATTCGTGGACAAAATGCGCACCTCGGATGAGAGAGAAAACAAAATTTATTTTCGTTTGAATGTACATACGCCATTCAACATTGTAATTTTGTGTGGGAATTAAGTAGGCGTGGTAGAAAAGTATAGGTAGATGCATCAACGCTTGATGTGTCAAAATTTTTAAAATGTTTTGTCAAAAGAAAGTATATTTTTACATGTTTCCTTATACGATGCAAATGAGATGTTGTTATAATAAGCATTTCTCAACAATTTTTTATAGTTTTTTCAATAACTTTTCATTCATCATTTTCAATTCCAAAATTGGTTTAATAGTTCATTGTCCCAGCAGCAGTGTCGATTCGACTACCTGTATCTTCTACCATGTAAGCAGGTATTTCTTATGCTAAGTTCACATGGTACGCTTTTTCGACCATTAATTAATGCTATGATCTCATTTCAAAAATTCCTTATTTCAAAAATTTTGTTTGTTGATTTTAATGGAAATTTATATGAAAATACATGATATTCTCACTAATATGAATAGAAGAAATTATTGTTTTTCTCCCAAAGATTTATTATATCATTAATTTTACAATTTTCATTCACTTTTTCAACTTTTTGCGTAAATGTTGACATTTTGAACATATTTTTGTATTTTCTATTTTTAAACTCTGCTGGAGAGACACTTGTCAAACATTTTTTTGCCGATACAAACATTTTGAAAATATTGCCTATTTTGTTTACAGTTTTCTGTGGAAATTTCAATTCGTCGACAAAATACGTACCTCGAATGAGAAAGAAAACTAAATTTACTTTCGTTTGAATGTACATACGCCATTCAACATTGTAGTTTTTATTCATAATTTTCAGTCTTCCCAAAAATTTTTAAAATTTCATTAAATTTTTCAGTTTTTAATTTTTAAATGTCATAATTTATTTTTTCGATAAATGCTCTCATTTGTTAGGGATGGGACATATTTTTTCGTTGTTCTAAGAGTGGTTTGATTTGAATAATGTACAAATATGAGTGTTTGCTCAGAAATTTTGTGTGAATAATTAATTAGTTTTTTCATAGTTAAGGGTCAAACAACGAATAGAGAGCGAATCAAGTGCAGTGGAAACGCCACATAAGAAATATCTACTTAATTCCCCACACAAAATTTGCTGAGCGAACGAAGATTTTTGTTCTTTGTTCCATTCAAATCACTCTCAGAAGCATTTATCGAAAAACAAATTATGACATTTAAAAATTCAAAATAGAAAAATTTAATGAAATTTTAAAATTTTTGGAAGACTGAAAATTTTGAATGAAAACTACAATGTTGAATGGCGTATGTACATTCAAACGAAAGTAAATTTTGTATTCTCTCTCATCCGAGGTGCGCATTTTGTCCACGAGTTGAAATTTCCGCAGAAACTGCAAACAAAAGAGGCCATATTTTCAAAATGTATGTATCAGCAGAAAAAATGTTTGACAAGTGTCTCTCCAGTAGAATTTAAAAATAGAAAAATTAAAAAAAATTGTTCAAAATGTAAATTTTTACACAAAAAGTGAATGAAATTTGTAAAACTAATTATAAAATAAATCCTTGGGAGAAAAACAAAAATTTCTTCTATTCATATTATTGAGAATTTCATTTATTTTCGTATAAATGCCCATTAAAATTTTTTAAAAAAAGAATTTTTTTACTATGAATAACGAATTGTGCCGTATGAAAATTGTTGAAAAATTCATATTATAACAAACACCGACTTGTGTCGTATAAGAAAATATTTAAAAATATACTAAATATAAAAATAAAAATACACATTTTAATAACTTTGACATATCAATGTTTCCAAGCGTTGATGCATCTACCTATATTCTTCTACCATGGTATAGAGAGCGAATCACGTGCCATGTGAACTTAGCATAAGTATGCTAGTGTTCTTCTGCCATGGTTTGTAATAAGTAAAAAATCAGCTAAGAAATAAACTTCAACAATTTAAAAAACTGCCGTCGAAAAATACCGCTTAAATGAAAACCGTTATATGCAGGATATACGAAGACATAGTCCTGCATATGTAATTTGTGTCATAGGCTGTAGCATGGTACAATGATATCAAGGTAGGGCTATGATACCATATGATTTTAATTTTTTTTATTTTCTTAATATGTTATCTTTATTTGTTTATGTATGTGTTTTCTTTTCAATAACAAAAAAATTGTTCAGAAAATATTCAAATTCGGATTTTTCAAAATGATTATTTCAACGTATGCATCGACAAAATCTAGAGTTTTTGTAGCGAAATAATCCTTAAGAGATATATAGTACATGATTTTGAAAAGAAGTGTTGACTTTTCATTCAGTTATCGCGGTTTTCAATTATTTATTCAAAATAAATGCAACAAGTTGTTTGATTTTTTATTGTTTTGATACTAATTTTGACATTACAAGCCAAACAGGTAGACCTCTATACTTGCAATTTTTTCAAAGTTGGCCTACCTTCTCTTCATTGTACCATGGGCTGTAGTAACCGTTCCAAACTTTATATACGAAATTTGAAACAATTCCAGTGAATAATGTCATAAAAATCATGAAAATACCGAAAATCTGGGGGTACCGTTATGGCGCTATAGGCGCTATACTTAAACATGGAACTATTTAGATAATTCTCTTCTGGGAGTAAAAGTACTCAGGGGGAACCCTTTGTGAGGATTTTAAGACAATTCCATTAAAAATTTGGCTGAAATCGTCAAAGTACCGAATATTGGGTGGTACCGTTATATGTGGGCTATACGATATCGTGGACCTATGTAGACAATTCTCTTCCAGGGGGTAATGTACTCACACGGAACTCCGTTTGTGGATGTTAAGACAAGTCCATTGAAACATTTGGCTAAAATTGATGAGTTACAAACGGAATGACGAACTTCATATACCCTCCATACTATGTATGGTTGAGGGGTATGGAAACAAAATATTTTCTAAATCAGTGATTATAAAAAACGTACAACGCGGGGCGAGCATTAACATGTTTTGTCATGGAATTGATAGATTGAGCAGTATGGATCATATTGTTTACAGAAAATCGCAGCACTTCATTCATTTGTAGCACTATTTAACTGATTTTAGAAATGAGGAAAATTACCAAATAAATAAAAAATTATTGCACAAAGAATGATTCTGACAGAAAGCGGGCAGTGAATCAGGGCTGTATTTCTGTAGTTTTACGACGCTGTTCTACCTCCTTATTGTACCTTGGGTACAAAGAAAAACTACCTATGAATTAAAAAGTAAAGTACGTTCACATACAAAATCTCAATCCGGATTTATCAATCACAATAAATTTAAAGTATGTTTTATGTAGTTCGATATATTGCGATTCAATTATCTGGGACATATAGACTTTATAAGAGATAAGCAATGATACAATGGTAGCATAATTATACCCAGCTTCTTTGTCTCTATCGTAATCCTATTTTCAAATATGATATGACGTTTTGTGATTTAATTCCATTTCTTGATATACACATGGTAGAACTAAGAAGGTAAAGTCATGTAATGATATGTTTTAATTTTTTTTTTTCAAATTTATACATTTGACAACATCTAATTGCTAAAATCTATATTCATAAATCCATTGTATATACAAAAACATCAGAGATGGGAACTGTTTTTTACGCCTTAAAATTTGACAAGGTGAATTACAGAAAATGCAGAGCTGGGAATGCTAATTTTCTAATGCTAATGCTAAAATCAGGATACCTTTATTACATTATACCATGAAAATACAATAGGTATATATTTTTAGTTATCAAATCACTGCAGGGCAATGTAAACATAGTTTTGCCTAATAATAGAAAAATTCTCTATTATACCTATCAAAACGCTAACGGCGTTGGTGTGGAAACTTTTTTCGCGGTTACGGAATCCTAGGTAATATAGTTGTATATTTCATGTTTCCCAAAATTTCAAAATGTAGAATACTAAGACTCCGGTACAAAGTTGCATTTTCCTAGCTTCTTTGAAATTGGTCAACCTTTCTTATTGAGCCATTAAAGTACGTTTACATACAAAATATCTAACCGAATTTACTTTGATAATTGACCAAATACAATAAATTTAAGATATATGATCAAAAGCTCTCAGTAACTCCAAAGTAGCCTCCAAAAACCAGAACCGTAAAAGAGTTTACTATGATATCGACAATGATTGCAAAACTAGTAGATTCTTACAGGTACTGGAAGATGCAAATAGTTCTTTTACGAAGAAGCCAGCCGATGAATTAAACTAGTAAACAGTTCTTTATGTACTTGCACATTTATCATTGCAAAATTATATAAGATAATCACATGCTAACATATGAACATTCAGTTCACTACAGTTATAAATCGAGGATTTCTTCAAGGAAAGCAAACTGATGTAATTTACACAGATTTCAGCAAGGCATTCGATAAAGTTAATCATAAATTATTACGATTAAAACTTAAAAACATTGGATTTACAAATAGAAGTTCCGAATGGATTTTTCATATCTACAAAATAGAACACAAAAAGTATGTTTTAAAAATGCCATTTCGAAGAGTATTATGGTTTCTTCTGGAGTCCCACAAGGAAGTCATCTAGGACCAATCCTATTTTCTTTATTTATAAATGATCTACCTTCATCTATAAAATTTTCAAATATTTTGATGTATGCCGACGATGTGAAAATATTTCTTAGCATTTCGGAGATATGTAAGAATCAGTTGCTTCAAAATGATTTGAATTCGTTTGTTAACTGATGCAACATTAATCTTATGGAAATTAATTATTCGAAATGCAAACTTATGAGATTCACAAGAAAAAAATTATTGGATACTTGTTACACCCTCGGTGACTATTCTCTGGAAAAAGTTGATACATTCGTTGATCTTGGAGTTGTATTGGATTGTAAACTTAACTTTAAATCTCATATTTCTGTTTCTATAAACAAAGCAAAATCAGTTCTTAGTTTTGTGAAACGTTGGAGTAAAGAGTTTAAAGATCCTTATGTTTCAAAAAATTTATACATGTCAATTGTTCGCCCAATTTTGGAATACTCTTCGGTCATATGGGATCCAATTTATAAAACACACAGCGACCGCATCGAGTCTGTTCAAAAACAATTCCTACTTATCTGTCTACGAAGTTTGAACTTTTCATATGATAATCTTCCACCATACACTGATAGACTCTCACTGATCAAGCTGCCAACTCTGGAAAGCCGTAGAAAATTGCTAAATGTCTCATTTCTTTATAATGTGATTATGGGTGATATTTCTGCTGGTTTTCTTGTTAACAACATAAATTTCAATGTTCCTCAACGTACTACCCGCCACTATGCACCACTAGCAATTCAATTCTCCAGGATGAACTATGCAAATGCTGATGCTTTAACAAGAATTTTAAAAGATTTTAACGCGTTTTATAATTTTATCGATTTTACAATGGATATTAATACTATAAAAAGTAAAATAATAATGTTTTTAAATTCTTAATTTTAATTATACAATTATTAGTTATGTACATATATAGTCTGTAAGGAATTATCCATAGACTAATAGATTAAATAAATAAATAAAAAATGAAATACATTTTTTCACAATAATTTATTTGAAACAGCCTTACTGAAAAATATATGAAAAATAATATTTTCAAATTACAAACATTCTCATATTTTCTTTTATTTGTTGTCATTTACAACACACAAAAAAAGAAAAGTTATTTCTTCCAATGTTGAAAATGAAAAAATTTGAAATTTCATACGCCCGACGTATTTCGGCAACATTCATATAAATAAATGATTTCAAATTTTTTCTAAGTGTGCCCGACTTCTATTAATTTTGTTTTGAAAAACAAAAATAAAATATTTTCAAAACCATGAGTGGAAGATGTATATATTGCAGGGCGCGTATTAACCAGTTTTGCAATGTAATTGAAAGATTAAAAAGTTGGGATCATATTTCTGAAAGAAAATTCGGCCATTTCATTCATCTTTCGCGCTATTTAACTTATTTGAAAAATGATTTGAATTCTGACAGCAAGCGGGTATAGCCTCGGAGCTATATTGCTGTAGTTTTTCAAAACTGTTCTACCTCCTTATCGTACCTTGTATATAACAAAACACAACTTTAACTAATAGTACGTTTACAGTTCACCGTATTTAGTAAACCCAGTGGATTTAAATGGCCAAATACTAACGTGACCATACGTCCCGCTTTGAGGTTCTCTGTCCCGCTGTCCCCACCGAGAGCAAAAATGTCCCGCTTTCGAAAATACTGGATATTGATATTGATGAAAAATACATCAGTTATTTTTTCCCCGTGAACATATAATTTATTTGCATAGTTTTTTTCAAGCAACATTAACATTAAAATTAACTCGAAAGATTTTGTAATGCTAATGCTGGAGTTAATGCCGACGTCGTCGACGGCGTCAAATGTCAAAAAAATTGAAGCGTATGAAATTTTATGAGAGCTGTTAATCTTAACGCCGTAAGAAATTCGACGCCGAAAAAGTTTAATCTGTTTCAACTTTTTCGGCGTCGTCGACGGCGTTGACATTAACTCCAGCATAACAAGGGAAATCACCAAATTAAAAATGCTTATAAAAACAGAAAAAGTTTCTGTCACTCTGTCAGTACCCTAAGCATAGACGCTCTAAATTGTTCTGGTATCTTTTCATCGCAGAGTCGGAGAAGGCGAGCAAAGTCAAACTATTTATTTTCAATGTTAGTGATTGTAACATTACAACAATAATGATTTCGCCCATATTGTCACCATTGGTACAACCTTGGTACAATAAGAAGGTAATACTATGCTCTCATTGTAATGCTATGTTCTCAGCATGGTAGAAGAATATAGGTAGACGCATCGACACAGCTGCTGGGACAATAAACTGTCAAACCAATTTTGGAATTAAAAATATTGAATGAAAAAATTATTTAAATTTGTAAAAATTGTTGAAAAACGCGTATTATAATAACCTCCGAGTGACGTCATATAAGAAAACATATAGAAATCTACTTATATTTGAAAAGACATTTAAATTTTTTTGACATATTAATGTTTCTAAGCGTTGATGCATCTACCTGTATTCTTCTACAATGGTTCTCAGAATTGGGTACACGAATTAACCCGGTCATACGGCGCAATTCGTGCTTCATAGTAAAATAATCTTTTTTTTTTTTTTCAAAAATTCTGTTTGTTGATTTTAATGGGCATTTATACAAAAATACATGAAATTCTCACTAATATGAATAGAAAAAATTATTATTTTTTTCCCAAGGACTTATTTTATAATTAATTTTACAATTTTCATTCATGTTTTTAATTTTTGTGTTAAAGTTGACATTTTGAACAAATTTTTATATTTTTCTATTATTAAATCCTGCTGGAGAGACACTTGTCAAACATTTTTTCTGCTGATACAAACATTTTGTAAATATTGCCTCTTTAATTTCCAGTTTTCTGTGGAAATTTCAATTCGTGGACAAAATGCGCACCTCGGATGAGAGAGAAAACAAAATTTATTTTCGTTTGAATGTACATACGCCATTCAACATTGTAATTTTGTGTGGGAATTAAGTAGGCGTGGTAGAAAAGTATAGGTAGATGCATCAACGCTTGATGTGTCAAAATTTTTAAAATGTTTTGTCAAAAGAAAGTATATTTTTACATGTTTCCTTATACGATGCAAATGAGATGTTGTTATAATAAGCATTTCTCAACAATTTTTTATAGTTTTTTCAATAACTTTTCATTCATTTTCAATTCCAAAATTGGTTTAATAGTTCATTGTCCCAGCAGCAGTGTCGATTCGACTACCTGTATCTTCTACCATGTAAGCAGGTATTTCTTATGCTAAGTTCACATGGTACGCTTTTTCGACCATTAATTAATGCTATGTTCTCATTTCAAAAATTCCTTATTTCAAAAATTTTGTTTGTTGATTTTAATGGAAATTTATATGAAAATACATGATATTCTCACTAATATGAATAGAAGAAATTATTGTTTTTCTCCCAAAGATTTATTATATCATTAATTTTACAATTTTCATTCACTTTTTCAACTTTTTGCGTAAATGTTGACATTTTGAACATATTTTTGTATTTTCTATTTTTAAACTCTGCTGGAGAGACACTTGTCAAACATTTTTTTGCCGATACAAACATTTTGAAAATATTGCCTATTTTGTTTACAGTTTTCTGTAGAAATTTCAATTCGTCGACAAAATACGTACCTCGAATGAGAAAGAAAACTAAATTTACTTTCGTTTGAATGTACATACGCCATTCAACATTGTAGTTTTTATTCATAATTTTCAGTCTTCCCAAAAATTTTTAAAATTTCATTAAATTTTTCAGTTTTTAATTTTTAAATGTCATAATTTATTTTTTCGATAAATGCTCTCATTTGTTAGGGATGGGACATATTTTTTCGTTGTTCTAAGAGTGGTTTGATTTGAATAATGTACAAATATGAGTGTTTGCTCAGAAATTTTGTGTGAATAATTAATTAGTTTTTTCATAGTTAAGGGTCAAACAACGAATAGAGAGCGAATCAAGTGCAGTGGAAACGCCACATAAGAAATATCTACTTAATTCCCCACACAAAATTTGCTGAGCGAACGAAGATTTTTGTTCTTTGTTCCATTCAAATCACTCTCAGAAGCATTTATCGAAAAACAAATTATGACATTTAAAAATTCAAAATAGAAAAATTTAATGAAATTTTAAAATTTTTGGAAGACTGAAAATTTTGAATGAAAACTACAATGTTGAATGGCGTATGTACATTCAAACGAAAGTAAATTTTGTATTCTCTCTCATCCGAGGTGCGCATTTTGTCCACGAGTTGAAATTTCCGCAGAAACTGCAAACAAAAGAGGCCATATTTTCAAAATGTATGTATCAGCAGAAAAAATGTTTGACAAGTGTCTCTCCAGTAGAATTTAAAAATAGAAAAATTAAAAAAAATTGTTCAAAATGTAAATTTTTACACAAAAAGTGAATGAAATTTGTAAAACTAATTATAAAATAAATCCTTGGGAGAAAAACAAAAATTTCTTCTATTCATATTATTGAGAATTTCATTTATTTTCGTATAAATGCCCATTAAAATTTTTTAAAAAAAGAATTTTTTTACTATGAATAACGAATTGTGCCGTATGAAAATTGTTGAAAAATTCATATTATAACAAACACCGACTTGTGTCGTATAAGAAAATATTTAAAAATATACTAAATATAAAAATAAAAATACACATTTTAATAACTTTGACATATCAATGTTTCCAAGCGTTGATGCATCTACCTATATTCTTCTACCATGGTATAGAGAGCGAATCACGTGCCATGTGAACTTAGCATAAGTATGCTAGTGTTCTTCTGCCATGGTTTGTAATAAGTAAAAAATCAGCTAAGAAATAAACTTCAACAATTTAAAAAACTGCCGTCGAAAAATACCGCTCAAATGAAAACCGTTATATGCAGGATATACGAAGACATAGTCCTGCATATGTAATTTGTGTCATAGGCTGTAGCATGGTACAATGATATCAAGGTAGGGCTATGATACCATATGATTTTAATTTTTTTTATTTTCTTAATATGTTATCTTTATTTGTTTATGTATGTGTTTTCTTTTCAATAACAAAAAAATTGTTCAGAAAATATTCAAATTCGGATTTTTCAAAATAATTATTTCAACGTATGCATCGACAAAATCTAGAGTTTTTGTAGCGAAATAATCCTTAAGAGATATATAGTACATGATTTTGAAAAGAAGTGTTGACTTTTCATTCAGTTATCGCGGTTTTCAATTATTTATTCAAAATAAATGCAACAAGTTGTTTGATTTTTTATTGTTTTGATACTAATTTTGACATTACAAGCCAAACAGGTAGACCTCTATACTTGCAATTTTTTCAAAGTTGGCCTACCTTCTCTTCATTGTACCATGGGCTGTAGTAACTGTTCCAAACTTTATATACGAAATTTGAAACAATTCCAGTGAATAATGTCATAAAAATCATGAAAATACCGAAAATCTGGGGGTACCGTTATGGCGCTATAGGCGCTATACTTAAACATGGAACTATTTAGATAATTCTCTTCTGGGAGTAAAAGTACTCAGGGGGAACCCTTTGTGAGGATTTTAAGACAATTCCATTAAAAATTTGGCTGAAATCATCAAAGTACCGAATATTGGGTGGTACCGTTATATGTGGGCTATACGATATCGTGGACCTATGTAGACAATTCTCTTCCAGGGGGTAATGTACTCACACGGAACTCCGTTTGTGGATGTTAAGACAAGTCCATTGAAACATTTGGCTAAAATTGATGAGTTACAAACGGAATGACGAACTTCATATACCCTCCATACTATGTATGGTTGAGGGGTATGGAAACAAAATATTTTCTAAATCAGTGATTATAAAAAACGTACAACGCGGGGCGAGCATTAACATGTTTTGTCATGGAATTGATAGATTGAGCAGTATGGATCATATTGTTTACAGAAAATCGCAGCACTTCATTCATTTGTAGCACTATTTAACTGATTTTAGAAATGAGGAAAATTACCAAATAAATAAAAAATTATTGCACAAAGAATGATTCTGACAGAAAGCGGGCAGTGAATCAGGGCTGTATTTCTGTAGTTTTACGACGCTGTTCTACCTCCTTATTGTACCTTGGGTACAAAGAAAAACTACCTATGAATTAAAAAGTAAAGTACGTTCACATACAAAATCTCAATCCGGATTTATCAATCACAATAAATTTAAAGTATGTTTTATGTAGTTCGATATATTGCGATTCAATTATCTGGGACATATAGACTTTATAAGAGATAAGCAATGATACAATGGTAGCATAATTATACCCAGCTTCTTTGTCTCTATCGTAATCCTATTTTCAAATATGATATGACGTTTTGTGATTTAATTCCATTTCTTGATATACACATGGTAGAACTAAGAAGGTAAAGTCATGTAATGATATGTTTTAATTTTTTTTTTTTCAAATTTATACATTTGACAACATCTAATTGCTAAAATCTATATTCATAAATCCATTGTATATACAAAAACATCAGAGATGGGAACTGTTTTTTACGCCTTAAAATTTGACAAGGTGAATTACAGAAAATGCAGAGCTGGGAATGCTAATTTTCTAATGCTAATGCTAAAATCAGGATACCTTTATTACATTATACCATGAAAATACAATAGGTATATATTTTTTGTTATCAAATCACTGCAGGGCAATGTAAACATAGTTTTGCCTAATAATAGAAAAATTCTCTATTATACCTATCAAAACGCTAACGGCGTTGGTGTGGAAACTTTTTTCGCGGTTACGGAATCCTAGGTTATATAGTTGTATATTTCATGTTTCCCAAAATTTCAAAATGTAGAATACTAAGACTCCGGTACAAAGTTGCATTTTCCTAGCTTCTTTGAAATTGGTCAACCTTTCTTATTGAGCCATTAAAGTACGTTTACATACAAAATATCTAACCGAATTTACTTTGATAATTGACCAAATACAATAAATTTAAGATATATGATCAAAAGCTCTCAGTAACTCCAAAGTAGCCTCCAAAAACCAGAACGGCAAGAACGTAAAAGAGTTTACTATGATATCGACAATGATTGCAAAACTAGTAGATTCTTACAGGTACTGGAAGATGCAAATAGTTCTTTTACGAAGAAGCCAGCCGATGAATTAAACTAGTAAACAGTTCTTTATGTACTTGCACATTTATCATTGCAAAATTATATAAGATAATCACATGCTAACATATGAACATTCAGTTCACTACAGTTATAAATCGAGGATTTCTTCAAGGAAAGCAAACTGATGTAATTTACACAGATTTCAGCAAGGCATTCGATAAAGTTAATCATAAATTATTACGATTAAAACTTAAAAACATTGGATTTACAAATAGAAGTTCCGAATGGATTTTTCATATCTACAAAATAGAACACAAAAAGTATGTTTTAAAAATGCCATTTCGAAGAGTATTATGGTTTCTTCTGGAGTCCCACAAGGAAGTCATCTAGGACCAATCCTATTTTCTTTATTTATAAATGATCTACCTTCATCTATAAAATTTTCAAATATTTTGATGTATGCCGACGATGTGAAAATATTTCTTAGCATTTCGGAGATATGTAAGAATCAGTTGCTTCAAAATGATTTGAATTCGTTTGTTAACTGGTGCAACATTAATCTTATGGAAATTAATTATTCGAAATGCAAACTTATGAGATTCACAAGAAAAAAATTATTGGATACTTGTTACACCCTCGGTGACTATTCTCTGGAAAAAGTTGATACATTCGTTGATCTTGGAGTTGTATTGGATTGTAAACTTAACTTTAAATCTCATATTTCTGTTTCTATAAACAAAGCAAAATCAGTTCTTAGTTTTGTGAAACGTTGGAGTAAAGAGTTTAAAGATCCTTATGTTTCAAAAAATTTATACATGTCAATTGTTCGCCCAATTTTGGAATACTCTTCGGTCATATGGGATCCAATTTATAAAACACACAGCGACCGCATCGAGTCTGTTCAAAAACAATTCCTACTTATCTGTCTACGAAGTTTGAACTTTTCATATGATAATCTTCCACCATACACTGATAGACTCTCACTGATCAAGCTGCCAACTCTGGAAAGCCGTAGAAAATTGCTAAATGTCTCATTTCTTTATAATGTGATTATGGGTGATATTTCTGCTGGTTTTCTTGTTAACAACATAAATTTCAATGTTCCTCAACGTACTACCCGCCACTATGCACCACTAGCAATTCAATTCTCCAGGATGAACTATGCAAATGCTGATGCTTTAACAAGAATTTTAAAAGATTTTAACGCGTTTTATAATTTTATCGATTTTACAATGGATATTAATACTATAAAAAGTAAAATAATAATGTTTTTAAATTCTTAATTTTAATTATACAATTATTAGTTATGTACATATATAGTCTGTAAGGAATTATCCATAGACTAATAGATTAAATAAATAAATAAATAAATAAAAAATGAAATACATTTTTTCACAATAATTTATTTGAAACAGCCTTACTGAAAAATATATGAAAAATAATATTTTCAAATTACAAACATTCTCATATTTTCTTTTATTTGTTGTCATTTACAACACACAAAAAAAGAAAAGTTATTTCTTCCAATGTTGAAAATGAAAAAATTTGAAATTTCATACGCCCGACGTATTTCGGCAACATTCATATAAATAAATGATTTCAAATTTTTTCTAAGTGTGCCCGACTTCTATTAATTTTGTTTTGAAAAACAAAAATAAAATATTTTCAAAACCATGAGTGGAAGATGTATATATTGCAGGGCGCGTATTAACCAGTTTTGCAATGTAATTGAAAGATTAAAAAGTTGGGATCATATTTCTGAAAGAAAATTCGGCCATTTCATTCATCTTTCGCGCTATTTAACTTATTTGAAAAATGATTTGAATTCTGACAGCAAGCGGGCATAGCCTCGGAGCTATATTGCTGTAGTTTTTCAAAACTGTTCTACCTCCTTATCGCACCTTGTATATAACAAAACACAACTTTAACTAATAGTACGTTTACAGTTCACCGTATTTAGTAAACCCAGTGGATTTAAATGGCCAAATACTAACGTGACCATACGTCCCGCTTTGAGGTTCTCTGTCCCGCTGTCCCCACCGAGAGCAAAAATGTCCCGCTTTCGAAAATACTGGATATTGATATTGATGAAAAATACATCAGTTATTTTTTCCCCGTGAACATATAATTTATTTGCATAGTTTTTTTCAAGCAACATTAACATTAAAATTAACTCGAAAGATTTTGTAATGCTAATGCTGGAGTTAATGCCGACGTCGTCGACGGCGTCAAATGTCAAAAAAATTGAAGCGTATGAAATTTTATGAGAGCTGTTAATCTTAACGCCGTAAGAAATTCGACGCCGAAAAAGTTTAATCTGTTTCAACTTTTTCGGCGTCGTCGACGGCGTTGACATTAACTCCAGCATAACAAGGGAAATCACCAAATTAAAAATGCTTATAAAAACAGAAAAAGTTTCTGTCACTCTGTCAGTACCCTAAGCATAGACGCTCTAAATTGTTCTGGTATCTTTTCATCGCAGAGTCGGAGAAGGCGAGCAAAGTCAAACTATTTATTTTCAATGTTAGTGATTGTAACATTACAATAATGCCTAAACGCAAGTGTACTTTTAACATTTCTTTGCAAAATAAGTATCCATTTATAAAACAAAGAAGTGGTGAATCAGACGTTACGTGTGAAAAATGTCGTACTGATTTTAGTGTTGGACATGGTGGTGCCAGTGATATTGAGAAGCATTTAAAATCGGAAAAACATAAGCTTTCTGATCAAGCTGCCGCTTCAAGCTCGTCAATGCTTTCTTTTTTTAAAAGAACAAATTTGGCGACTTCCAAAGACTTGGATATAGCTGCAGCGGAGGATGCGTGGGCGTACCACACAGTGCAAGAAAACCACAGTTTTCGTTCGAATGACTGTGCTTCAAATCTAATACAAACATGTTTTGAGCAAAAATTTAGATGTGCCCGTACAAAATCACAAGCTATAGTTGTAAATGTGCTGGCACCTATGGCGATGGACGAATTGAAAGAACACCTTCACGAAGCCCACTGCATATCTTTATTAACCGATGCTTCCAGCCAGGCGAATCATCTGATATAATTGTGGATTATTTGAAAGAAGTATTATCTTGCAATGATTTGAATAAGAAAATTGTGGCATTTTGTGCAGACAATACAAACTGCAATTTCGGAGGAAAGAATAGAAAAGGGATAAATAATGTTTACGCGAAATTGAACCTATCCGTCGGAAGGCAGCTCATTGGGATTGGGTGTGGAGCCCATATAATTCATAATGCTATCAAAACAGCCGCAGATTGTCTCCCTGTTGACTTCGAATGCATCATTGTGAAAATTTATTCATTCTTCTACATCTACAGCATTCGGGTAGAAGTTCTGAAAGAGTTCTGTGATTCCACCGACACAGAGTATCAGAAACTGTTGGGCTACAGTAAAACAAGGTGGCTTGCTTTAATGCCGGTGCTTGAGAGAAAATTAAAAATGTTTCAGCCTTTGAAAACCTATTTTCTGAGCATAGATAAATGCGCTACTATTTTAAAAACGTTTTTCGAAAATCCCAGCTCAGAATTGTGGTTATATTTTTTGCATGCACAGACAGCGATTTTTCATCAAGCCGTGTTGAAAATCGAGGGACAAAACGTGTCCGCAATAGAGTCTGCGAATGAAATTAATCGTCTCCGAGATAACTTAGAACTTAAAGAGAATTCGATTTTCCTTCCTCATTCCGTCCGCAATCTACTGGTAAAATTACAAAAAACTGACGTTGCTGTTGATGAGCAGAATGTGAAAACTGCGGCAGCGGATTTTATAAGACAAGTAAAGAATACTTGGAACAGTGGTGCCAGTTCAATGCACAACTAACAGTATTTGAATGGTCAAATTTGAGAAAAGTCCCTACTTGGGAAGACGTACAGAATGTGACGGATTTGCTGATCACACAAAGATTTCTTAGCAGTAGCCAAGATACGGAGGTGTTCGATGAGTTTTCGCTTATTTCCAGTTACGCCACAGTTGAAAAAATCAAAAGCTGGAACGATGAGAATGTTGCTACTGAAGACCGTTGGGTGGAGCTGTTTAAACACTTCCGTGCTAATAATCTCAACTGCACAAACTTTCGCACAATTATTGAGTATGTTTTATGTATGCCTGGAAGTAACGCACCTGTCGAAAGAGTTTTTTCCCTAATGAATAAAATATGGACAAGTGAAAAAACGCAGTTAAGTGTGACAGTTTTAAAAGCTATTTTAATTACTAAGACTAACATCAACAAACAATGTAATCAGCTCCATTCCTACTTGAAAACTAGACCCGATATTTTAAAACTAATTTGCTCTGCTGACAAATATAAAACAAATACTTAGACATAAGAATAATTTCGTAAATTAGATTTATACGTATTCTCTCCGTTTTTGAATAAAATTTGTTTTTAAATGCATAATTTTTTTTTTTACAAAATTCCACAGTCGTCCCGCTCTGACGAAAAATATAAATGGTCACATTACCAAATACTCAATTGTCCTTAAGGTGAGAATACATAGAACGCTTTTTTGACTGACTTAAGTCAACGGTTGACTTAGTTCAATTTTGGCAATATGCTCGTTATTCTTTTCCGATGAAGCCAGTCGATGACTTAAGCCGGTCAGAAAACGTCGACAAACAACAAATCGGATGAAACATATATATGGGAGCTATAGCTATATCTGAACCAATTTTGATATACTTGCTTCTAGACTGAATTCGTCCTTGGGCGACAATTTTGTTACCAAGAATGCATGGACAGACGGACTGACGTGCAAAAATCGACTCAGAATGTGATTCTATAAAGATCCTTAAAAGTAACTATCGGACTATCTCCCTTCCTTTTCTATGTCACAAATAAAGACATAATACCTTTACCTCTATGTGGTGTAGGGTATAAAAATGGTACAATGAAGACAAGGTAATGTCAGAATTAGTATCAACAAATTGTTAGATAAACAAAAAAACTTGTGATTTTGAATAATTAACAAAAGCGCGAAAATTGATTGTATGGTCAATATTTTGATATCAAAATCATGTTCTATATATCTAAGATTTATTTCGCAACAGAAAGTGTAAATTTTGTCCATACATATGTCGTAATAATCATTTTAATTACAACTAAATTTGAATATTTTCTAAAAAAATCATATATAGTCTATTCCAGAACTGATATCGGAAAAAATTGCAAAACCAGTAGATTATTGCAGGTTTTAGAACAGGGCAATAATTGTTAAGCACGCACAACTAAGTTGACATTTTACGCCAAGGAAATAAAAAAAATTGATCGATTGGTAGCAGCCAGTAGAAGAATACAGGATGTCGCATCGACACAGCTGCTCGGACAATGAACTGTCAAACCAATTTTGAAATTGAAATTTTAAACATTTAAATTGTTAAAAAATGCATATCGTAACAAATTCCGATTGGCGTCGTATGAAAAAACACATAAAAATCTACTTATTTTTAAAAAGAAACATTTTAAAGTTTTTTCCAAATCAATGTTCCCAAGCGTAAATGCATTTACCAGTATTTTTCTACCATGGTAACAGTGCCCTACATTGATTCCACTGTGCCAATGGCTGGAAACTATTTTTTTCTTGGGAGACGGACCCGGTACCCGGTACAGGTAGATGCATCAACGCTTGGGAATATTGATATGTCAAAAAATTTAAATGTTTTTTCAAACTTAAGTAGGCTTTTATGTGTTTTCTTATACGACGTCATTCGGAGATTATTATCATACCCGTTTTTCATTCAACATTTTCAATTCCAAAATTGATTTGACAGATTCAAGAAGCTGTGTCGATGCGTCTACCTATATTATTCTACCATGCGTATTGGGGTAATATGGCCGTATCATGGTAGAAGAATACAGGTAGTCGCATCGACACAGGTGCTGGGACAATGAACTGTCAAACCAATTTTGGAATTGAAAACGTTGAATGAAAAATTATTAAAATTTGTAAAAATTGTTGAAAAATTCATACTATAACAATCTCTGATTCGCGCCGTATAAAAAAACATTTAAAAATCCACTTATTTTTCATAAAATATTTTAAAATTTTTGACATATCAATGTTCCCAATCGTTGATGCATCTACCTATATTCTTCTACCATGAGCCGTACAGAGCAATAGTGGGGAAGTAGACGTTTTTGATACGCCACGTCGAAGTTTAGGTAGAGCTGAAATGTTAATTTTAAAAACCCTGTCGTCAATTCAGTTAACTTGAAATTAAATGAAAGGTATTCCTTAAGTAGAGGTGGTTGACACTTGTATTATTTTTACATACAATTAACCATGGTGCAATGACATAAAGGTAACGTCATTTCAAATTATCATTCCCAGCTCTGCATTCTCTGCATTTCAAATTTCAATGCAAAAAAAAAAAAAACAGTTCCCATCTCTGATTTTGTGTTCATACAATGGATCATGATAGAAGAAAATAGGTAGACGCATCGACACAGCTGCTGGGACAATGAACTGTCAAACCAATTTTGGAATTAAAAATGTTGAATGAAAAATAATTTAAATTTGTAAAAATTGTTGAAAAACGCGTATTATAATAACCTCCGAGTGACGTCGTATAAGAAAACATATAAAAATCTACTTATATTTGAAAACACATTTAAATTTTTTTGACATATTAATGTTTCTAAGCGTTGATGCATCTACCTGTATTCTTCTACCATGCAATGGATTTATGAATATAGATTTTTACAATGAGATGTTGTAAAATGTATATATATGAAACAATTGTAAACATATGATTACATGACTTTACCTTCTTAGTTCTACCATGACAATTAACGAACTATTTTAACATTGTGATGTACTAGAAAGTAGTTAAGTGACCGACTCTGCATTTTTTAACCAATTGTAAACTAGTTCCTTTTATCCGATTTATAGTCAGTTATTTTTAACTAACTATAAACCAATTGCTTTAAACCCGTTTTAAAGTCATTTAAAAAGCACTGTTTTTCTGAGAAAAATGTTTAATGATTTTGATTTTTTTGTATAGGAAGACGTAATTTTTTACAACCAAATTCCTCAATTTTTTATTTGAAGGAAGAGTGCCATTTATAGGCACCTTGGCTGATTTTTTTTTGTTATGTTAAACCCATTGTAGAATTAAGAAGGTAAAGTCATGCATCAGATGTTTACAATTTCTTCAAAATTGTTCATTTGACAACATCTCATTGTCAAAATTTATATTTATAAATCCATTGTATACACAGAGATGGAAACCTCTTTTTTATTCAATGAGAAAGTTAATTACAGAAAATGCAGAGATGGATATGCTTATTTGAAATGACTTTACCTTCTTAATTTTACCATGGTCAAGCAATGGCAGAAAATGTTAAGGCCCTAGCTTGTATTATTCTATGTTGCATTTATATAGAAAAATTTTTGAAAACGTAATATGCCATTTCAAATTAGTTGACTTCTAGATGATTTCCCAATCATCCTATAGTTAGTCCATAAATGCATTATTCTACAACTAAAAATTTGTTGGAAAGTTATCTGGAGATCAAACAGTTGTGGCCACTTCCACAACTGCATATGATTTTCCAATCAATTTGTAGTTAGTTGTAGACTCATGCAGTTATAACTAACGATTTTTTCAACCGTTTATGAAAAAACTATCGAATGCAAAACGTTGGTTGTCAGATGTTTTATTTAAATGATAGTAAATTCCCATAAATAGGTGTTAACCCGGAAACATATGCGAATACCGTACGACATCGCTATAGAGTTAGTACCGATCCTGTAAGTTGTCATAGATTAGAATATGGATTTTCTTCCGCTAATAAAATCTAACATAAAAAATAAATATTTTATATTTTAAACTAAAAACACATTAAAAATAGCAACAGTGTGTTGAAAGATGAAAAAAAAAAAAACAAATAATATTCGATAGCTTAAATTTTATTTAACAGAAAAAAATCAGGTTAGTATTGAATCACAATGTTTGATTCGAAGCAAATTTCTAGGCACAACTCCGATTGTTTTATGATCTTGATGTTTATAAGTTTCTTTAGCTTATGTATTTCCGTGCTGAAGAAAGGTTAGTGAATTTTTTTGTTGCATATGCACGTCACTTATATATTTTTTAGTTGGTGTTTCAGATTAAAATCTTATTCTGTCTTTTTCAATCCTGCCAGCTTTTCTTAAAAATCTAAGGGTTATCTTTTGAATACATTTTAAAAGTAGCAAAAATAAATTCATTTTATTTTTTATTTATAATTGGTAAAGTATCCAAAATTTCGGTACTTGCAAAATGACTACCTTCGCAAATGTAATATTTTTTTATAAATAAAATTTGGATACTTCATTCCTTTAAATTATCCTATAATATATATAAATTTCTTTAACGAAAATATAATTTAAAAATACATTTTTCTTGTAAACAAATGGCAAATGATCCGTAATCAACTTGAAAGAAGCACTTAACAAACACTTGTTGTATATTACATGAAATGGCTCTATTCGAGATGAGCACGCATTCTTTTCGTTAATCCATTTAAGAAGGTTGATGATGAAGGTTCATCAGATGCATGTTTACGCATACGTTCTGGTAAGGGGGGCAAGCGATTAACATAACGTTGCGGTATGCCAGCATTTAATAAAGTAGCACGGTCGAATTTATGCAAATTACGGTTGTAGTATGTAATAGCATCCCAACAAATATCACTAAGCTTAGGAATTGTCATCCACATTTTAAAAAGATGATTCCGGCGTCGCATGTCCCTCTGGACTTCGTTGTATTCGATTCCGCCAAAAATGTACATGCAACCGTTTCCTGCATGCGCTGCTGAATGAAAATATAAGGGCCTTGGTAGTACAGCTGTATGTATTTTATACCATTGTTTAGTTCGAAGATTCAGCTTCCAAATATCGTCGAAGTATGTGTTAAAATCTCCCTAAAGTTAAAAGGCATTAAGTCTCAATACTATATAATCTCAGCATGAATACTTACTTGCAGACCTCCTGTTATGAAAGCTTCGATATCACCATTGCTTGTAGTGTGTTGCACGCATGAAAGACATTTACGAGCTTTTGGATAGCCTAAATCTTGGTTTATTGCTACTGTTCGATCGGGTAGCGTATCAAAATGATCCCAACGATTGGTTTCCAAGTTAAAGGCTGGTATACGTTGCAGATCGTAAACCGTATGTGATGTACCTCCCCCCAAAACATATATGTGGTGTCCATCATACACCACTTCATGTCTGTAACGTCCCTCGGGATCATCTCTCATTTCTGGTCTACATATATACACGTTTTCCCAAACTTTTGTTTGAAGGTTCAATCGATATACATCACAGGAATAATCGAACCCCGTCGTTCCGCCTATTGTATAAAGGTAATCATTATGTATCACAATACCAGGTCCATATTGGGCTGTTGGCAAGTCACCAGTGACTTTGAGAAGCATTACTTTTGGATTTTCTCCAGTTGTATAGACATAACAATCATTGGAACATGTTTCTCCAAATGGGTACCCAGTACCGCCATGCGACTGGAATAATAAAAATAGAAAAGAATGAACAAAATATACCTAAGTTTAATTGAATCTAATCCCGAGTAAAAATGTGGATAAAACTTAAAAAAAGACTACCTACAATTATTCGATAACATTTCGTAAAGATTCTCAAAAAAATCGAACTTCCGACGGGTCTAAATAAATTTTGAATACTTGTCGTGCTTTTTCCTACGAAATTACAATTTACATCATTTCTACAGAGAAGCAACGATTTTGTCTATAGTTATTTAAATAGTCCTAATGACTGTGGAAAATTCAACGTCAATAAAAAACAGTTTTCAAATAATAGTGATGGATAAAAAGGACATCAATCTACCTCTTAAAAAATCAAATACCTCTCTTGAAAAATCTAATATCAAATTTGGCTGTCAGTAGAGAAGGAAGTGGAATATTGAAAAACTCGCAAGGTAAGGACTCTAAAAAAGTTAAAATAAACTATTTAAGTCGTAGAACCTTTAGTACGCAACAACTTTTAAACAATTTAATTATTATTGCTTACAATTATAATTTTTTTCGCCAAAATTCACAGTTTTTCGCTCAGACATTATTAATTTATAACCTTATTCCTGAGATATGTTTGCATTCAACAATTCTAAACTTGCAAACATACATAATTATAAAACCTCCGATTCATTCGAGAGAAGTGTTATTATCATATTGATAACTATAGATAACGTTGAAACAATCCATACTTGCATCGAAATGAAGTCTCCCGCCAAGATTGATTAAGTACGTTGACCTTATCAATTAAAAATCTTATATTAGAATCAACAATAGTTTATAAATACATCAGCAAAAAATAAATAGCTTATGCTCTTAAAATACATTTATCCCAACAAGCACATTTGTAGCCTATGCCAATAAGAATTTTCTAAAGTTGAAAAACTTCTAATTAGAAAAATCAATTCAGGCAATGCATCTAATGCCTGCTGTTCACTATCATGCGGTCATTAAAAAATAAAGGCGTGTTCATTGTCTTAATGAAAATAAAATAAGAACGCATTATCACAGAGATAGCAGTGTTTGAGCCTATGTACTAATACAAACAATAAAGAAGTCCATATATATGTATATATGTTAGTTGTAATTTTGCCATATTGTCCAAGTAGAATATTTTTATAACAATGCAGCAAACATATGGATAAAATACGATTGAGTATAAACAAAATAAAAGCAAAAACAAACAAGTTGTTGAGCCGATAGGAAAAAATACGACTTCAATACACGTCACACAAACCTAAACAACACCTTTATGGATACAGGAAGTTCAACAGCATAAAATATTCGTTTGTGTTCCCCTCTGCGATTACAATGGAACATATATTGGGCAGTAGTTGTGTGCGCTTATACATACAAATGGGTTTCTTTGAAAGGGTAAGTGGACGTAGAGAGTTGTTTGACGGCATGGGGTGTTTTTGTTCATTTATTACGTAGCTATGGTGCACTGAGTCACTGAGGATGAACGTTTGTATAGAATTTACGTAGCAAAACATAGAAACAAAAAGTAATATCACGAAGAGAGGTAAAAACCAAAACTTGATGTCAGCTAAATTTGGGAGTATGTAAAACACTGAAATTCTTCAATTTATTGATTAGAGAGATTGTGGATAAGAAATTATTTTTCGTACACAATTTTGTCTCATAGTACTTTGATCACGGTTAGTTTCATTGCTTAGAATGAATTATAATAGTATTATCTGTAAACTGGAAATAATTTGAAAAAAAAAAAAAAAAAAAAAACGCAAAAATACCCGCTAAAGACAAATATTTGCTACGAAAAATAAAGCATCAAATAGAAATAATTGGAAAATAAGAAAAGCAATCCGGGAGTCATTACGGTACCCGCATTTTTAAAACTAACTAATCTATGGAGCCACATTTTGTACGCATAAAGAAGAATGCCATAACTTAGTGATTGAGGGAGGGCCGAGTTTCAAACTTTACTGAAATTGGGTGTGTCCACTGAGTTAGGATATCAAATGTTATCGATTGAGCCCAAAAGTATAATATAAATCTATACAAAAAGTTCATTTCTCGTGTTCAATTTTTAACATTTTTCAAATATTATATAAAAGAATACTCACAATCAAGACATTGTTGTAAATGACCAAAGCGTTCGAAGCCAATTCTCTTGGCATTTCTGAGTTTTCAGCATTAAGGAGAAGTTTCCAACGACCTGTTGCAAAGTTGAAGGCCCACAATTCCTGAAATAGCATACACGCATCAAATCGAGTGACGTTCGGGGTTCTATTTGGATTATAGCCCCCCAGAGAGTACAAATGTGATTCAGAAGCTATGATGCGGTGGCCGCTTCGGGCAATTGGAAATTCTCCTGCATCGTGGTGCGCTTTATACTGACATGGAATTAGTCTAAGTGGTTGGAAACTGTAGGTATGTTTAACACGTTCACGGCATCGGTTTAACATTCGATGTAACCGCTGTAAAGAAACACTTTCGTGGCCGAAGTTTGAATCATCGTCACAATCAATTTCATCAGATGACCAGGAATCCTGTGGCACAAGATCTTCCAAAACATCGTAATCATCACTACTTTCATCATCATCGTCGCCGTCGTCTGCACCATCACTCTCATTATCACTATCATCTACGACATCCATTGCCACATATTCTTCCTGAGCACCAATCTCTTCCAAAGGCTCATAATCATGTCCTTGTCCTGGTTGCTGCCGTTCATGTTCATCTTCTTGGTCCATGCCGATTTTATTTCGCTCAATCACCCCTCTAAAATATGTATATGTATGACTGATGAGTGCCTTATTAATTTCTTTGAGATTATTTAACAAATTCAGCATGAAAAGAGCGACAAATTTAAGAATTTTCATAACAAAGGAATTTTTACAACAATTACTCGCACTTCTTTTCACGCAATACACCGAATCTTAAAAAAGTTGTATCGAGTTTTTAAGAAGCCAGCAACTTTTGTTTGAAATTATGGAAATAAGCCTTTTAGATTTTTAATATTTTTCTAAAACGTATTAAACATGACCAGCTGAGCACTACTACAAAGACATGTGTGGAACTGTCAGTTTGACGTTATTTATTATTACCTTTTTGTTGGCGTTTTCTTACTTCTTATATTCGTCAAAAAATTTGCCTTATTCTATATGTCGAATAGCTGGTTTGCATTTCCTCACAAAAATAACAAATTAGCCGCGTAAAATGTTTTTTCTAATTTTCAAAATATTCGGATGACTACGATTTAATGGGTCGACTTGACCTTATTACTGCGAGCACCAATTATCAATGTGTTTTGCTACGTTCTTTCTTTCCGTAAACAAAAACACGTCACTACGTCACTAGAAAGAATACGGAGCCATACGGATATGAACGCCGTCTTTGTTCAGAGATGTAGAGATCGGATAATCCATTTTTCAAAATTGTTAAGTTATGTCAGAAAATGAAAAAATTTTTGCAATTATAATTTGTTGAAGTTAACAAAGGGACGTAGGGTGAACAAGCCGAAATTGAAGAGAGTCAACCAAAAACTCCTTTGTTCTCTTACGAAGATGCCAACCGAAGACTTAAAGGTGTAAATACATTAATCGCTTTTTTGACTGGCCGATGATTTAGAAGTGTAGGGCCAAAATCGAACTAATTCAACCTAAAACTCCTTCCACTACGTTGTTGTGAACGAACTATGGTAGAAGAATACAGGTAGTTGCATCAACGTTTGGGAGCATTGATATGTCAAAAAAATTTAATTGTCAAAATTATAAAAGTAATAGTTGTTACCAATTTTAGGGTAAACAGACACACCTAATTCTGTTCTGGCTGCTTGACTCCAAATCTGGTTTTTTTCTCCATTCCAAAGTACGAAAACGCAAGGCAAAATGAATCACAAGTTGTCAAAAGTATTTTCATTGAAACGTCTTGCTTTCTGTTTAATTTTATTACTGTGCTTTGTTTCGTATGAATTGCTTTGTTTTTCCCTTAGATGTTTACAAATTCGCCACAAAAAATATAAACTGAGGCGAATTATTTATTATTCGCTTCAGAAGAAATTTTGACAGTACGTTGTTATGAAAGAACTATGGTAGAAGAATACAGGGAGTTGCATCAACGTTTGGGAGCATTGATATGTCAAAAAAATGTAAATGTTTTTCAAAAATAAGTACATTTTTATATTTTTTCCTTATACGACGTGATTCGGAGGTTATTATGACTCGCGTCTTTCAAAAATGTTGTACAAAGCTAAATAATTTTTCATTCAACATTTTCAATTCCAAAATTGGTTTGACAGTTCATTATTCCAGCAGCTGTCTTGATGCGACTACCTATATTCTTCTACCATGGAGAGAACAAGATAGGACAAATACCTCTGTTGTTATCATAACAACATAATTACAAATGTTAACTGATTTAAACCGCCAAAGCAATGTGCAAATTTTCGGGAAGGTCCATGGAATAGAATTTTGAAACCAAAATTTTGGATTTTTCAAATTTTTATTTGATATCCGTTCCTGTAATAGTGGTTTTTATATTAACATGTCTCTGCCATGAGCTGTTACTCTATGTATTGTAGACACAAACCATTTGCTCAAAATGCATTTTGTCTAGTCTTTACCATTTTAGGTCTTTGACAAAGGATTGTAGTGTGGACTAGTTTAAATTATGTGATGACACAAGCCAGTCAAAAAGCGTTTTGAGATGAGGGTACATAAGCAGCTTCGCATCATGGCTAGGCATATTAATGTCATATTATATAGGGAAACGAGGGCAAAATTCGAATGCGGCTCTGGCATCCCTTTATAATATGTCACAAAATATGCCACGTGAAGACTTCAAGCTGTTTATGTACTTACACCTTTATGTATTATCACCCATGGTACAATGAAATAAAGGTAACCTCATTTCAAATTAGCGTTCCCAGCTCTTTATTTTCGGTAATTTTGCTTGTCAAATTTAAATGCATAGAAAACAGTTCCCGTCTGATTTTTTGTGTATCATTGTATTTTTGAATATAGATTTTGACAATGAGATGTTGTTAAATGTATAAATTTGAAAAAAATTGTAAACATATGATTGCATGACTTTATCTTCTTAAGGTGGGAATAGACAAAGCGCTTATCTGGCTTCTTCGGAAATGAACAAGGGAGCCTGGACCCAACATCGAACTAAGTCAACCTAAAACTCCTTTGTTCAACTACGAAGACGCCAGCCAACTACGCGCTTTATGTATTTCCACACTAGTTCTACCATATTCTCACCTTAAACTAGTCAAAAAAGTGTTTTATGTATTCTCAACTCAACTCATCAATATATTCATATTTACTGATCAGCGAAACCCAACGAAACAGACAAAAATCTTGCATCAACGCTTGGGAGCATTGATATATCAAAAAAATTTAAATGTTTTTTCAAATATGAGTAGATTTTTAAATGTTATTTTCTCATTCGGAGGTTATTATAATTCGAGTTTTTAACAATTTTTACAAATTTAAATGACTTTTCATTCAACTTTCAATTTCAAAATTAGTTTGACAGTTCATTGTCCCAGCAGCTTTGTCGATGGGTCTGCCTATTTTCTTCTACCATGCATAAACGTCAAAAAAATGTATATGGATACTTAATTAAGGTTGACTTAGTTTGATTTTGGCCCTACGATCCTTTGTTCTTCTTTGTCCGATGAAGCCAGCCGATGACTTGAGCCAGTCCATGGCCCAATTATTAGGTCGTCCGATTAGCCCAGGTGATTTCACCCGTTCTGTCAAAATACATTTGTTTATTTGAAATTCGCCGAAAAAAATGACAAGTTGTCATCACACAATAGGCCTGTCTGGCTATTTTCCTGCAGTAATTGTCCAGCAGTTTCTTACTCAGAGTTTAATTATCTTTTGCTAGGAAAAAAGTAATGAGGTAAACACAAAAAATTATAATGAGCCATAAAACTAAACCATTGAGGTGAGAATACATAAAAGGTTTTTTGACTGGCTTAAGTCATCGGTTGGCTTTTTCGGAAAAGAACAAAGGACCATCTGGCTAATATCGAACTAAATCAACATAAAACATCTTTGTTAAAAAAGCCTTTTATCTACTCTTAGGCTTGTCATTATCAAAATATATATGTTTTAAATGTGCTTACCCAAATATAAATCACCGGAAGGAGAAGAAGAATAATAGAAAATGATTGCAAGAAGAAAAGCACTGTCAAAATTATAAAAGTAATAGTTGCTACCAATTTTAGGGTAAACAGACACACCTAATTCTGTTCTGGCTGCTTGACCGCAAATCTGATTTTTTCTCCATTCCAAAGTACGAAAACGCAAGGCAAAATGAATCACAAGTTGTCAAAAGTATTTTCATTGAAACGTCTTGCTTTCTGTTTAATTTTATTACTGTGCTTTGTTTCGTATGCATTGCTTTGTTTTTCCCTTAGATGTTTACAAATTCGCCACAAAAAATATAAACTGAGGCGAATTATTATTCGCTTCAGAAGAAATTTTAACAGTACGAAGAAGTAAAACAGCTGATTTTAAGCCAATTCGCCATTTACACGACCTAATAAATGGGCCTGAGCCAGTCAAAAAGCGTATTATTTATTTTCATCTTTAAGTCAGTAAAAAAGCGCTTTATGTACCTGCTCCTTAATTGGTTCAATTCGGAACGCTGTCTGTTAGTAATGTAAAGACAACAACGCCCCTTTAACCAGTTCGATCGACGGAAAAGTCGCAGCTATCCACCTCAATTCAACACCGAGCTTGGCTAATTATTGTCTCCAAATCCACTATGCTGCGAATTTTGACGAAAGATTTGAATCTTCATCCATAACAAGGACATTATGTTAATTGGGTATTGGAGATACAACATGGAAATGCTGATTTTACAGTTAAAATCATTTTCAGTGACGAAGCCCATTTCCATTTTGACGTCTTTGTCAATAAGCAGAATTCTCAAATTTGGGATGTCAAAAATCCTCTAGTGTTATGAAAATGAGGCAGGTTAAGTGTAAATAGTCAACCGTGATCGGTATCTTGAAATGATAACCAGTTTTCTCCTAACTAGAAATGAAATAAATTTTTAGGCATGTGTGACAAGACGACGCCACACGTAACACAGCCAAATAAATATTTCAATTGCAACATCAAGCATTTCCCGGTCGTGTTATTTTGCTTTAAGCAGCTAGAAAGTGCGATTTGAAACTTAGAGTTTTTTTAAGTCGATGGAAGAAAATTGGCCGATGAGAAAATTGTACGCTGCATTAATGAAATACAGCAGCATTTATGCAAAAAGGTCATTAAAAGAACGGGTATGTGTCTGTGTCATACTGTCTACTTGACGATATTATAAAGTTTTCACGATTTCAAATGAAATGAAAATGTCAAATGTATAAAAACGCGATTTTTATCGCAATTTTTACAAGCAACACCAAACTCGAAATGTAGCTGCCATGCTGCTTTTTGGCGCTGACCTATTTTGATGTTAGAGCTAATTTCAATTTAGTTGCATCCACTCACTGCCATTTTGTGTTAGCAGACGTTTAAAAAAATATTGAGGTGATAATACATAAAACGCTTTTTTGACTGGCTTCTGTATAGGAACCATGATAGAAGAACACAGGTAGTCGCATCGACACAGAAGCTGGTACAATGAACTGTCAAACCAATTTTGGAATTTAAATTTTTGCAGAAAAAATTATTCAAGACAAAGTCAAAATATGGCAACCCTGTGAAAATACCTCCGTTGTTACGATATCATAACAACATAGTCGCCAATGTTAACTGATTTAAACCACAAAGAAAAAAATATGCACATTTTTGGAAAGGTCTATGGAATATAACCAAAATTTTGGATTTTTCAAGTTTTTATTTGTTTTTGTTTCTGTAATTATGGTTTTATACCCTCCACCATACTATGGAGGGTATATTAACTTTGTCATTCGGTTTGTAAGTCCTCGAAATACTCATGTCAGATCCAACAATGTATATTCTTAATCAGCGTAAAATTCTAAGTCGATTTAGCGACGTTCGTCTGCCTGTCTGTTGTAATCATGCTATCTATCGAACGAATTGAGATAGTAGGCTAAAATTTTGCACACATGTTTATTTTTCCAGTAGGCAGTTTAAGTTCGTAAATGGGCCATGTAGGTCCACGTTATAGCCCCCATATACCTCCAGATATTCGGTATTTCAATGAAGGTCTATGTCTTCGTATACAGGTCCATGTACCTGCCCAAATACCAGTACCTCCCTGTATTCGGTATTTTGACGAGGTACAATACTCACCGAATTTGTTTGAGATGTTGAAGTTCGTAATGGATGCTACAGCCTATGACAGAAAATTGTGTATGCTGGCCCAAGTCTTCGCACAGCTCCGATTTAACGGTACCTCCCTATATACGATATACTGATGATTTTAGCTACATTATTAACCGTTTATTTCAAGTTTCGAATTTGAATATGATAATGACTTATGACAAACAATGCCTATGTAGGTCCACGTCGTATAGACCCCAATATAACGGCTATATTCTGTATTTTTACATTTTAAACGAGTTTTTTAAGTATTTTATTTTTTGAAAATTTCTAAATTCGTTCCAAATGGTGGAGGGTATTGTAAGTTTGGACCGAGCTGTTACTCTATGAATTGCAGACACAAATCATTTGTTAAAATTTTTGGAAAAATACGCGGAAAAAAAGTCATGTATGATAGACATGCTCTCAAAAATCTATTCCAGAGCATTTCCTTGTACATTTAATCGATAAAAATCAACAACAACCCTTAAAAAGCGTCAGCTCTGTTAAATTATAACATAATGCTATGTCACGATATCGTGACATAACATATTTTTTCTACTACCAACGCCATCTATTGAAGAAAAACACAATGTAATGTCCCATCTTATTATATTATATGTCTTTGTTCCCATCTTATTATATTATATGTCTTTGGATGGGACAAGGTAGAGTCAAAATATTGCCACCAGGTGTAAATACCTCTGTTGTAATGATATCGTAACAACATAGTTACCAATGTTAAGTTGTTTTAACAGAAAATGCAATTTTTAATTAATAGGAAACGTCAATTGAATACTATTTTGAGGTCAAATTTTGGTTTACAGAAAATGTTATTCGAAAAACTGCTCTGTAATTATATTTTTAAGCTAACATGTCTCTGTTGTGAGTAGCGCCTCTACCTAGTTTTCACATTAACTATTTTTCCATAATGCATTTTGTCCAGTCTTTTTGTACAAAGTTTGTTTTAAGTATTTGTAGATGAAACACTTCACGAAAAAAGAAAAATGTTCAATCTCACATCTTACTTATTCATCCAACAGCAATTTACGATCTTAAGAAACAATAAAAGATATAAAATACAAAGCTTAACTAACAGTAAAGTGTCGTTATTCGACGAATTTATTACCAAACAAATGAAAAATGTGATTTGTGTAAAGAATCATGGGATACTTGTAAATCGTAGTAGTTTTGATTTTGGTTGTAGTTTTCGTCAAATTTACAAAAAACATCAATTGATCTGCATTATAGTTTAGCTAAATATAAACTGTTTAGAGTGTGACATACTGTACTTCACATTCATTACCAACCATTCTAGACGCAAAGCCCACATTATTTTAAACTCCACTTGAAATAATGTGGGCTGTATCTAAATTTCAACAGACAGACATAAATCAGAATTGTATTTACTTTATGGGGTAGCTATGAATATTTAGAGATAATTAAAACGGAATTGCAGATTTAATATACCCCACTTTCCATGGTGGCGGGTATAAGCACTGAAAATATAATGACATGAGACCTTTGTAATTGTGCAATGAATATATTGGAGCTGGGAGTTTCAAACCATTAGCAATGTTATATTATATGCCACAGAACCCAAGTTATGCGTATATTTTTAAGTAGGAAATTGTAGTTTTGAAAGTTAAATATGTTAAATTTTCCCATGGAACATAACTTTTTTGTTTTTAGCATATTGAAAATAAAAAAGGAATTATAAAAAATTTAATGAATGCGTAGACTTAGGCCGCAAATACATAAAAAGCTTGAAGTCATGGCTAGGCATATTAATGCCAAATTATAATGAAAAACGACGGCAGGATTTTAGTGCGGCTCTGTAATTCCTTTGTGAAATGTCACAAAATAGGCCGTGCCATGACTTCAAGCTTCTTATGTACTTAGCCCTTACGCTCCTTTGTTCTTTTGCGAAGAAGCCAGCCGATGACTTAAGCCAGTCAAAAAAGCGTTTTATGTATTCTCACCTTTACCCATAGTACAATAAGATTTTATTTCAGAGATTTAGCCTAAACTGTCTCATTATTCATTTAAGCGGCTTCTTTTAACCATTGATTTTGAAAATATATTGTTTTTATTATTAAAAATAATAAATACAAACACAAGAGTGACAAAAGTCGGACACACTAAGCAAAAATGTAATATGTAATAATTTTTATTGTACCATGGAAGTATCCATTGCAAAACAATAGAGGTAGACTCATTTGCCAAATCGAATATGGCACATATGCCCAATATCTTATGCCATGTTTACGTTAGAACTTTTTGTAGGGTTAACCTACTTTGAGAGGATTTATTTGAAGTAAAAGCAATGGATATGACAATTTAAATCCAAATCCAGTGGGTTAACCCTCATATATATAAACGTACTGTTAGGAAGAGGAATTTTATTTATTTATTTATTGCTTGGGTTTAAACATATAAAATTAGAGATTTAAAACCCTTCATATTAAGAAAAGTTGCGATATGTTCTTGTATAGTCCTCCTATGACGTTTTATTTTAAGTCAGTCTTTAAGAATCCAAACCCCAGAAAAACTTGCCGAATATGTTGCCAAAAATCTTTTAGATAACTGATATAAGGATTCTGAACTGAAATGAAAACGTGCGCTGACAGTTTCCTACAATGAAGTTAAGTCAAATACGACTAAAAATTCGTGATGACAATCTTCTACCAGCAAGCTTGTCTTAACTGCAGTAAAATGACACTTTGAACCAAAATTTAATTTAGAAAATATTCGTCCCTGACTTTTATACCTACTAAAAGAGATGAAAATGACAAAATGTTACAGCTCAGCAGCTGTACGACTACATTCAAGGAAGAACTACAAAATATAAATTTGATCCCTTCATGGCATCAAATAAGATGAGATTACCTTAGTAATTATACCATGGAATTACCTATGGCACAGTTACAGAAGGTAGAACAAAGCTACCTCCTAAATACAATCTTTTTCTTTTGTGCCCCTAGTCTGTCTGTTTTATGATTTTCTTTATCTAGTTATTAGTAAAAAAATAAAAAGAATTGTAAAATAAACAAACCAATTGTTAAATGCAAGTAATGACTCTTAAAATGGTTGGATTTTTCCTATTTCCTTCGAAGATAAACTACTTTTCTGGTTGCGCCATTGTGACTATGTTTAATATTTAAACTTTAATTGAAATGATTTTTTTCTATGAACATATTGTTACGAATGTATCTAGTAGATTAAGCGCCAATATATAACTTTAATTCAAATCAATATAAATACAATAAAAAAACATAGAATTCTTTTAATCCCTTTTGTTATAATTGTAAAATTCATTGCTCATTGACGTCGAAAATATAATTTTCCTGAAACTGAATTTGCAATAATATGTACGATAATTTTTTTATTACTCAGCAAAGTTTGCTAAGCGAACTTTCTCTCTCACAATTATTGCAAAAAGTTATTGAACAAGAACATTCAGTAAAATTTGGCAAGAAAACAGCTGTTTCCCAAAATGTATGCGTTACATTTTTAAGTTGTTGAGGAAACCAAATCAAATGATAATTCAAAATTAGTTATTTAATGGTATAATACGACTTTAAATTTTTATTATCTGAATAAATAAATAAATTAATTATTGTCTGAATTTTGTAAACATTTTTGCATCTGCCACACAACAAGCGTTTTTCAATCAGCTCCGGTTACTGAATAATTCTTAATGAGTACATTTTTCCAGTAAGATTTTGCCAACTCTCAGTAATTTAACTGTCAAAGTTGGTTTCTTTAATCGATATATTCTATCTCCTGTTATTGCACCGTGTTTTTATTTTGAAAAACATTAGAGTTCATTTATTAATTGTTAAATTACCAAAATTTGTCTTTTTTTGCGCAGGCGTCCCGACATTTGCTCCCTTAAGGTGAGAGTACATAAAAGGCTTTTTTGACTGGCTTAAGTCATCGGCTAGCTTCTTCGTAAACGAACAAAGGAGTTTTTGATTGACTTAGCTCGATTTTAACCAGATGACTTAAGCCAGTCAAAACTGCTTATTATGAATTTGTATGAAACGGTAAAAAAAACTTTTCATTTTGCGTTTTCATAAAACCAGAATTGATCTCCTGATATTTGCAAACGCTGGGGGTCGGCGGAGAAAATTCTTCAAAGTTTCATCATCTTCCTCACATGAATATGCTGTTATCTGCACCACGTATCTTGTACAGATGAGCTTGTAGGGCCAGGATGCTTGTTAGAATACTAATCTCTTTATTGGCTATTAATAGAAGGTTCTTCGTTTTTATCTCATTGGGGTCGCCTAAAAGATTTTTGTGGTTTTCCCTTCGCCTTCATTGTTTTAATAGGATATGTGGGCGTTTCTTACCCACGTCTTTAACTCAAGATGTGACGTATTTACCGGTGTTGGACTGTCCAAGTTGTCAAATTTCACTGCATAGAAAACAGTTTCCATCTCCGATTTTGTGTATACAAACGCCACAATTTTTACTTTTTTTAAATTTTATTGAATGAAAGCAAAAAATGTCAGAAATAGCAGCAAATTTTAGGATAAGTTTAGATTTGTTGGAATTGGTCACCTTTGGCACGAATTATGGCCTTCAAACGGCCAATGAAACCGTCACACGCTGCCCAAATGTTGCTATGCGGTATTTTGGCCCATTTCCGGCGAAGCGCTTGCTTGAGGTGATCGACACTTTGATATTTTTTAGTGCCAACCTTGCTTTCCAAAATACTCCAGACACAATAGTCCAACGGATTGGTATCCGGAGATTTTGGTGGCCATTGTGCGCTGGAAATGAAGCGAGTAACCTCATTTTGTAACCCTTCTTGGGTGGTCCAAGGTCTGCGGCCAAAATGTTTGCGTGCCCAAGGCTTTAATACACCCTTCAGAATATTTTAGCGATAATATTCGGCATTTATTCTGATTCCACCGTACCGTTATATGTACCGTTATATGTCGTTCGTAAGCTTAAGTGATTTCCACAGACGGACGGACTGATGAAGAATACATATACTTTGTGGGGTCTAAAATGTATATTTCGAGGTGATCAAACGGAATAACAAACTTAATATACCCTCCATACGATGGTGGAGGGTATAAGAATGTTGCTGTCGGACAAATAAATCGTTTTTCGTTATTATTTATATAAGAGCTGTCCGATAGGCAAAAGGTCAGACCATCTTCCTTTTATCTTTTAGCGTAAAGGTTACTAAATTCATGGTAATAACAGCAAAATTTTTTCAAATAAAAAATGGATAACCCAAATCGTTTATTTTATATTATTTTAAATTAAATAGAAATGCATTTTGTTTATTTTTTAAAGAAAATGAAGATGTCACTGTTGAAATAATACCTCTGAAAGAATTCATTTATTTTAATGAAACGGCAATGTGAACTTTATCCTTTAGTTTTTCTTAAGGGATAACAAAACAAAAATCAGACCTTTAAAAAAGCTAGAATTAGAGTGAGAGCACTATTAAAATGATAAAAAAATGCATCATATTCTATTTTTCGATGTTGCTCGAAAAGGGGAAATTAGGATTCCATGGAATCCATGCATTTTAGGCATATAAAGTGTCTTCGGAAATATTATTGACAACAATACAAGGATATTTTGCTTGAAAATTTGAACCCTCAATATAGTCTCCAAAGGGATCTTTTATTTTTCGATATATCAGAACATATCAAAAGGCTAAACCTTACTAAACGCAAGGAGTTCATAAGTAAATGCAAAATTCTCCTGCAAAGCTTCAATAATATTTTTCATCAAGTTTCACCAAATAAAAGAAATCTCTATATCTATATTATATATCAGGAAAATTCAATGTTCCCAAAAAAAAAAAACGCAATAATAAGTATTTTCATAAATTTTTGATCAATTTTTCCCCGATCATAAAATTAACAAAAAGTTTAGTTTTAATGCCAAGTTCACATGATACTTGATTCGCTCTCTATTCGTTGTTCGACCATTAATTATGAAATATCTACTTGTTTCCCCACACAAAATTTTCTGAGCGAACGAAGATTTCCCTAACAAATGAGAACATTTATCGAAAAAATAAATTATGACATTTCAAAGTTCAGTAAGACTGAAGATTATGAATGGAATATATCATTTTGAATGGTATGTGGATTCAAACGAAAGTAAATTTTGTTTTCTCTCTCATCTGAGAGAGTGGCTCTGTAATTCCTTTGTGAAATGTCACAAAATAGGCCGTGCCATGACTTCAAGCTTCTTATGTACTTAGCCCTTACGCTCCTTTGTTCTTTTGCGAAGAAGCCAGCCGATGACTTAAGCCAGTCAAAAAAGCGTTTTATGTATTCTCACCTCTAAACTGTCTCATTATTCATTTAAGCGGCTTCTTTTAACCATTGATTTTGAAAATATATTGTTTTTATTATTAAAAATAATAAATACAAACACAAGAGTGACAAAAGTCGGACACACTAAGCAAAAATGTAATATGTTATAATTTTTATTGTACCATGGAAGTATCCATTGCAAAACAATAGAGGTAGACTCATTTTCCAAATCGAATATGGCACATATGCCCAATATCTTATGCCATGTTTACGTTAGAACTTTTTGTAGGGTTAACCTACTTTGAGAGGATTTATTTGAAGTAAAAGCAATGGATATGACAATTTAAATCCAAATCCAGTGGGTTAACCCTCATATATATAAACGTACTGTTAGGAAGAGGAATTTTATTTATTTATTTATTGCTTGGGTTTAAACATATAAAATTAGAGATTTAAAACCCTTCATATTAAGAAAAGTTGCGATATGTTCTTGTATAGTCCTCCTATGACGTTTTATTTTAAGTCAGTCTTTAAGAATCCAAACCCCAGAAAAACTTGCCGAATATGTTGCCAAAAATCTTTTAGATAACTGATATAAGGATTCTGAACTGAAATGAAAACGTGCGCTGACAGTTTCCTGCAATGAAGTTAAGTCAAATACGACTAAAAATTCGTGATGACAATCTTCTACCAGCAAGCTTGTCTTAACTGCAGTAAAATGACACTTTGAACCAAAATTTAATTTAGAAAATATTCGTCCCTGACTTTTATACCTACTAAAAGAGATGAAAATGACAAAATGTTACAGCTCAGCAGCTGTACGACTACATTCAAGGAAGAACTACAAAATATAAATTTGATCCCTTCATGGCATCAAATAAGATGAGATTACCTTAGTAATTATACCATGGAATTACCTATGGCACAGTTACAGAAGGTAGAACAAAGCTACCTCCTAAATACAATCTTTTTCTTTTGTGCCCCTAGTCTGTCTGTTTTATGATTTTCTTTATCTAGTTATTAGTTAAAAAATAAAAAGAATTGTAAAATAAACAAACCAATTGTTAAATGCAAATAATGACTCTTAAAATGGTTGGATTTTTCCTATTTCCTTCGAAGATAAACTACTTTTCTGGTTGCGCCATTGTGACTATGTTTAATATTTAAACTTTAATTGAAATGATTTTTTTCTATGAACATATTGTTACGAATGTATCTAGTAGATTAAGCGCCAATATATAACTTTAATTCAAATCAATATAAATACAATAAAAAAACATAGAATTCTTTTAATCCCTTTTGTTATAATTGTAAAATTCATTGCTCATTGACGTCGAAAATATAATTTTCCTGAAACTGAATTTGCAATAATATGTACGATAATTTTTTTATTACTCAGCAAAGTTTGCTAAGCGAACTTTCTCTCTCACAATTATTGCAAAAAGTTATTGAACAAGAACATTCAGTAAAATTTGGCAAGAAAACAGCTGTTTCCCAAAATGTATGCGTTACATTTTTAAGTTGTTGAGGAAACCAAATCAAATGATAATTCAAAATTAGTTATTTAATGGTATAATACGACTTTAAATTTTTATTATCTGAATAAATAAATAAATTAATTATTGTCTGAATTTTGTAAACATTTTTGCATCTGCCACACAACAAGCGTTTTTCAATCAGCTCCGGTTACTGAATAATTCTTAATGAGTACATTTTTCCAGTAAGATTTTGCCAACTCTCAGTAATTTAACTGTCAAAGTTGGTTTCTTTAATCGATTTATTCTATCTCCTGTTATTGCACCGTGTTTTTATTTTGAAAAACATTAGAGTTCATTTATTAATTGTTAAATTACCAAAATTTGTCTTTTTTTGCGCAGGCGTCCCGACATTTGCTCCCTTAAGGTGAGAGTACATAAAAGGCTTTTTTGACTGGCTTAAGTCATCGGCTAGCTTCTTCGTAAACGAACAAAGGAGTTTTTGATTGACTTAGCTCGATTTTAACCAGATGACTTAAGCCAGTCAAAACTGCTTATTATGAATTTGTATGAATCGGTAAAAAAACTTTTCATTTTGCGTTTTCATAAAACCAGAATTGATCTCCTGATATTTGCAAACGCTGGGGGTCGGCGGAGAAAATTCTTCAAAGTTTCATCATTTTCCTCACATGAATATGCTGTTATCTGCACCACGTATCTTGTACAGATGAGCTTGTAGGGCCAGGATGCTTGTTAGAATACTAATCTCTTTATTGGCTATTAATAGAAGGTTTTTCGTTTTTATCTCATTGGAGTCGCCCAAAAGATTTTTGTGGTTTTCCCTTCGCCTTCATTGTTTTAATAGGATATGTGGGCGTTTCTTACCCACGTCTTTAACTCAAGATGTGACGTATTTACCGGTGTTGGACTGTCCAAGTTGTCAAATTTCACTGCATAGAAAACAGTTTCCATCTCCGATTTTGTGTATACAAACGCCACAATTTTTACTTTTTTTAAATTTTATTGAATGAAAGCAAAAAATGTCAGAAATAGCAGCAAATTTTAGGATAAGTTTAGATTTGTTGGAATTGGTCACCTTTGGCACGAATTATGGCCTTCAAACGGCCAATGAAACCGTCACACGCTGCCCAAATGTTGCTATGCGGTATTTTGGCCCATTTCCGGCGAAGCGCTTGCTTGAGGTGATCGACACTTTGATATTTTTTAGTGCCAACCTTGCTTTCCAAAATACTCCAGACACAATAGTCCAACGGATTGGTATCCGGAGATTTTGGTGGCCATTGTGCGCTGGAAATGAAGCGAGTAACCTCATTTTGTAACCCTTCTTGGGTGGTCCAAGGTCTGCGGCCAAAATGTTTGCGTGCCCAAGGCTTTAATACACCCTTCAGAATATTTTAGCGATAATATTCGGCATTTATTCTGATTCCACCGTACCGTTATATGTACCGTTATATGTCGTTCGTAAGCTTAAGTGATTTCCACAGACGGACGGACTGATGAAGAATACATATACTTTGTGGGGTCTAAAATGTATATTTCGAGGTGATCAAACGGAATAACAAACTTAATATACCCTCCATACGATGGTGGAGGGTATAAGAATGTTGCTGTCGGACAAATAAATCGTTTTTCGTTATTATTTATATAAGAGCTGTCCGATAGGCAAAAGGTCAGACCATCTTCCTTTTATCTTTTAGCGTAAAGCTTACTAAATTCATGGTAATAACAGCAAAATTTATTCAAATAAAAAATGGATAACCCAAATCGTTTATTTTATATTATTTTAAATTAAATAGAAATGCATTTTGTTTATTTTTTAAAGAAAATGAAGATGTCACTGTTGAAATAATACCTCTGAAAGAATTCATTTATTTTAATGAAACGGCAATGTGAACTTTATCCTTTAGTTTTTCTTAAGGGATAACAAAACAAAAATCAGACCTTTAAAAAAGCTAGAATTAGAGTGAGAGCACTATTAAAATGATAAAAAATGCATCATATTCTATTTTTCGATGTTGCTCGAAAAGGGGAAATTAGGATTCCATGGAATCCATGCATTTTAGGCATATAAAGTGTCTTCGGAAATATTATTGACAACAATACAAGGATATTTTGCTTGAAAATTTGAACCCTCAATATAGTCTCCAAAGGGATCTTTTATTTTTCGATATATCAGAACATATCAAAAGGCTAAACCTTACTAAACGCAAGGAGTTCATAAGTAAATGCAAAATTCTCCTGCAAAGCTTCAATAATATTTTTCATCAAGTTTCACCAAATAAAAGAAATCTCTATATCTATATTATATATCAGGAAAATTCAATGTTCCCAAAAAAAAAACGCAATAATAAGTATTTTCATAAATTTTTGATCAATTTTTCCCCGATCATAAAATTAACAAAAAGTTTAGTTTTAATGCCAAGTTCACATGATACTTGATTCGCTCTCTATTCGTTGTTCGACCATTAATTATGAAATATCTACTTGTTTCCCCACACAAAATTTTCTGAGCGAACGAAGATTTCCCTAACAAATGAGAACATTTATCGAAAAAATAAATTATGACATTTCAAAGTTCAGTAAGACTGAAGATTATGAATGGAATATATCATTTTGAATGGTATGTGGATTCAAACGAAAGTAAATTTTGTTTTCTCTCTCATCTGAGAGAGTGGCTCTGTAATTCCTTTGTGAAATGTCACAAAATAGGCCGTGCCATGACTTCAAGCTTCTTATGTACTTAGCCCTTACGCTCCTTTGTTCTTTTGCGAAGAAGCCAGCCGATGACTTAAGCCAGTCAAAAAAGCGTTTTATGTATTCTCACCTTTACCCATAGTACAATAAGATTTTATTTCAGAGATTTAGCCTAAACTGTCTCATTATTCATTTAAGCGGCTTCTTTTAACCATTGATTTTGAAAATATATTGTTTTTATTATTAAAAATAATAAATACAAACACAAGAGTGACAAAAGTCGGACACACTAAGCAAAAATGTAATATGTTATAATTTTTATTGTACCATGGAAGTATCCATTGCAAAACAATAGAGGTAGACTCATTTTCCAAATCGAATATGGCACATATGCCCAATATCTTATGCCATGTTTACGTTAGAACTTTTTGTAGGGTTAACCTACTTTGAGAGGATTTATTTGAAGTAAAAGCAATGGATATGACAATTTAAATCCAAATCCAGTGGGTTAACCCTCATATATATAAACGTACTGTTAGGAAGAGGAATTTTATTTATTTATTTATTGCTTGGGTTTAAACATATAAAATTAGAGATTTAAAACCCTTCATATTAAGAAAAGTTGCGATATGTTCTTGTATAGTCCTCCTATGACGTTTTATTTTAAGTCAGTCTTTAAGAATCCAAACCCCAGAAAAACTTGCCGAATATGTTGCCAAAAATCTTTTAGATAACTGATATAAGGATTCTGAACTGAAATGAAAACGTGCGCTGACAGTTTCCTGCAATGAAGTTAAGTCAAATACGACTAAAAATTCGTGATGACAATCTTCTACCAGCAAGCTTGTCTTAACTGCAGTAAAATGACACTTTGAACCAAAATTTAATTTAGAAAATATTCGTCCCTGACTTTTATACCTACTAAAAGAGATGAAAATGACAAAATGTTACAGCTCAGCAGCTGTACGACTACATTCAAGGAAGAACTACAAAATATAAATTTGATCCCTTCATGGCATCAAATAAGATGAGATTACCTTAGTAATTATACCATGGAATTACCTATGGCACAGTTACAGAAGGTAGAACAAAGCTACCTCCTAAATACAATCTTTTTCTTTTGTGCCCCTAGTCTGTCTGTTTTATGATTTTCTTTATCTAGTTATTAGTTAAAAAATAAAAAGAATTGTAAAATAAACAAACCAATTGTTAAATGCAAATAATGACTCTTAAAATGGTTGGATTTTTCCTATTTCCTTCGAAGATAAACTACTTTTCTGGTTGCGCCATTGTGACTATGTTTAATATTTAAACTTTAATTGAAATGATTTTTTTCTATGAACATATTGTTACGAATGTATCTAGTAGATTAAGCGCCAATATATAACTTTAATTCAAATCAATATAAATACAATAAAAAAACATAGAATTCTTTTAATCCCTTTTGTTATAATTGTAAAATTCATTGCTCATTGACGTCGAAAATATAATTTTCCTGAAACTGAATTTGCAATAATATGTACGATAATTTTTTTATTACTCAGCAAAGTTTGCTAAGCGAACTTTCTCTCTCACAATTATTGCAAAAAGTTATTGAACAAGAACATTCAGTAAAATTTGGCAAGAAAACAGCTGTTTCCCAAAATGTATGCGTTACATTTTTAAGTTGTTGAGGAAACCAAATCAAATGATAATTCAAAATTAGTTATTTAATGGTATAATACGACTTTAAATTTTTATTATCTGAATAAATAAATAAATTAATTATTGTCTGAATTTTGTAAACATTTTTGCATCTGCCACACAACAAGCGTTTTTCAATCAGCTCCGGTTACTGAATAATTCTTAATGAGTACATTTTTCCAGTAAGATTTTGCCAACTCTCAGTAATTTAACTGTCAAAGTTGGTTTCTTTAATCGATTTATTCTATCTCTTGTTATTGCACCGTGTTTTTATTTTGAAAAACATTAGAGTTCATTTATTAATTGTTAAATTACCAAAATTTGTCTTTTTTTGCGCAGGCGTCCCGACATTTGCTCCCTTAAGGTGAGAGTACATAAAAGGCTTTTTTGACTGGCTTAAGTCATCGGCTAGCTTCTTCGTAAACGAACAAAGGAGTTTTTGATTGACTTAGCTCGATTTTAACCAGATGACTTAAGCCAGTCAAAACTGCTTATTATGAATTTGTATGAATCGGTAAAAAAAACTTTTCATTTTGCGTTTTCATAAAACCAGAATTGATCTCCTGATATTTGCAAACGCTGGGGGTCGGCGGAGAAAATTCTTCAAAGTTTCATCATTTTCCTCACATGAATATGCTGTTATCTGCACCACGTATCTTGTACAGATGAGCTTGTAGGGCCAGGATGCTTGTTAGAATACTAATCTCTTTATTGGCTATTAATAGAAGGTTTTTCGTTTTTATCTCATTGGGGTCGCCCAAAAGATTTTTGTGGTTTTCCCTTCGCCTTCATTGTTTTAATAGGATATGTGGGCGTTTCTTACCCACGTCTTTAACTCAAGATGTGACGTATTTACCGGTGTTGGACTGTCCAAGTTGTCAAATTTCACTGCATAGAAAACAGTTTCCATCTCCGATTTTGTGTATACAAACGCCACAATTTTTACTTTTTTTAAATTTTATTGAATGAAAGCAAAAAATGTCAGAAATAGCAGCAAATTTTAGGATAAGTTTAGATTTGTTGGAATTGGTCACCTTTGGCACGAATTATGGCCTTCAAACGGCCAATGAAACCGTCACACGCTGCCCAAATGTTGCTATGCGGTATTTTGGCCCATTTCCGGCGAAGCGCTTGCTTGAGGTGATCGACACTTTGATATTTTTTAGTGCCAACCTTGCTTTCCAAAATACTCCAGACACAATAGTCCAACGGATTGGTATCCGGAGATTTTGGTGGCCATTGTGCGCTGGAAATGAAGCGAGTAACCTCATTTTGTAACCCTTCTTGGGTGGTCCAAGGTCTGCGGCCAAAATGTTTGCGTGCCCAAGGCTTTAATACACCCTTCAGAATATTTTAGCGATAATATTCGGCATTTATTCTGATTCCACCGTACCGTTATATGTACCGTTATATGTCGTTCGTAAGCTTAAGTGATTTCCACAGACGGACGGACTGATGAAGAATACATATACTTTGTGGGGTCTAAAATGTATATTTCGAGGTGATCAAACGGAATAACAAACTTAATATACCCTCCATACGATGGTGGAGGGTATAAGAATGTTGCTGTCGGACAAATAAATCGTTTTTCGTTATTATTTATATAAGAGCTGTCCGATAGGCAAAAGGTCAGACCATCTTCCTTTTATCTTTTAGCGTAAAGGTTACTAAATTCATGGTAATAACAGCAAAATTTATTCAAATAAAAAATGGATAACCCAAATCGTTTATTTTATATTATTTTAAATTAAATAGAAATGCATTTTGTTTATTTTTTAAAGAAAATGAAGATGTCACTGTTGAAATAATACCTCTGAAAGAATTCATTTATTTTAATGAAACGGCAATGTGAACTTTATCCTTTAGTTTTTCTTAAGGGATAACAAAACAAAAATCAGACCTTTAAAAAAGCTAGAATTAGAGTGAGAGCACTATTAAAATGATAAAAAAATGCATCATATTCTATTTTTCGATGTTGCTCGAAAAGGGGAAATTAGGATTCCATGGAATCCATGCATTTTAGGCATATAAAGTGTCTTCGGAAATATTATTGACAACAATACAAGGATATTTTGCTTGAAAATTTGAACCCTCAATATAGTCTCCAAAGGGATCTTTTATTTTTCGATATATCAGAACATATCAAAAGGCTAAACCTTACTAAACGCAAGGAGTTCATAAGTAAATGCAAAATTCTCCTGCAAAGCTTCAATAATATTTTTCATCAAGTTTCACCAAATAAAAGAAATCTCTATATCTATATTATATATCAGGAAAATTCAATGTTCCCAAAAAAAAAAACGCAATAATAAGTATTTTCATAAATTTTTGATCAATTTTTCCCCGATCATAAAATTAACAAAAAGTTTAGTTTTAATGCCAAGTTCACATGATACTTGATTCGCTCTCTATTCGTTGTTCGACCATTAATTATGAAATATCTACTTGTTTCCCCACACAAAATTTTCTGAGCGAACGAAGATTTCCCTAACAAATGAGAACATTTATCGAAAAAATAAATTATGACATTTCAAAGTTCAGTAAGACTGAAGATTATGAATGGAATATATCATTTTGAATGGTATGTGGATTCAAACGAAAGTAAATTTTGTTTTCTCTCTCATCTGAGGTACGGAAAACTGGAAACAAAGTAAACTACAAATTTTTGTATCGATAGAACCTTTTTTGACAAGTGACTCTCCAACCGAATTTAAAAACATAAAAATACAAAAATCTAAGTAAAATGTCATCATTTGTACAAAAAGTTTAAAACACGAATGAAAATTGTCAAATGAAAGGTAAAATAAATCTTTGGAGGAAAAACAAAAATTTCTTCTATTATTATTAATTCTAATTTCATGTACTTTCGCACAAATTCCTATACAATTCAACAAACAAAAAATTTGAAAAAAGGAATTATGTTACTATGAATTACGAATTGTGCCGTATGAACGGGTTAATTCTGAGGTCGAACAACATAACTGAAAGTGCAATGAGAACATAGCATAAGGTGAAAACACATAGAAGGCTGTTTTTACTGCTCTATGCCATTGGCTGGCTTCTTCGTAAAAAAACAAATGAGTTTTAGTTTTCTTCGGACCATAATTTATACTTCTTCAACCTACGCTCCTTTGTTCTTTTGCGAAGAAATCACTGTTGAAATCACGATGCAGTCCCTTATTTACAATGGTTGACGAGAGCTTTGAAATTTGGCACAATTCTTTTCGTATAGCCCCCAAAATACGATACCAACCGATATTCGGTATGATAATTTGACGATTTTAGTCACATTTTCCACGGAATTGTTCTAAATTTAACACTAAGAGTTTGTTACGGGTTCTTCCTCCCGTGGCAGAAACTTTTCTGTATAGGTTCTCGTTTTCCTATATAACTGTTCCTCCTGATATTCGGTATTTTAATAATTTTAGTCCCATTTATGAACAGAATTTAGGTATTAACTTTAAAGCGGGTTTTACCTCTGGCTGTATTGGTCCATATTTTCCTATAGCACCCATATAACGGTACCTCCTGATTTTCGATATTTTGTCTGAATATGTTCCTGTTTTACTATAGTCCTCATGTAAGGGTACCTTCGAATACTCGGTATTTCGATTATTAGTACCCCATTTTCAACGGAATTGTTTCAAACTATGGTAGAACTAAGAAGGTAATTGTTATCCATTGCGAGCCCTAAATACCAAATTCAAAACACTGTAGAAAAACGTGGCTGGGATCATTAAAATACAGAATATGGCCGAATATCGTTATATGCAGCAAACGAAAATGAAATATTGAAAACGTTTGCAATCGTTTCGTTCTGTATTTTTTCGAAGCATGAAACGAAACAAAACCGATACTGATATACCGATACTGTTTGTGTAGATGAGTGGAAACAAAAACAGAACTGAAATGTACTCTGCTTGATGACGCAACATTGGAAACGAAACAGTACAAAACTCATTGCAAACGTTTCCCTGTATATTAACTCATTACAAATAATGTACAAACTAATTAAAAGTTCAAATTATTTCTGTTTATTCATTTACTTTACCATTATACAATGTGAAAAAGTTCAAAAATAATACGAAGAATAACAACTCATAATGTACCAGTCACCATTTCGGACAGCAAACATTTCCCGTTGATTCGTTCGCCAACGATACAGCTCGGCAGCTCATCGCCGAAGTACATTAAGGCAATCGTATTTTTTGTGTACTTCTGGCATTGAAATGTTTGTGGTTTTATTTTGTATGGAGTACAAAACGATTGAAAAATTTTAAGTTTGTGTCTTTTCGTTTTCGTTCGCTGGTTATATGAAAATCATGGACCAATATGGACAATGTTTCGACACCGGTTGTAGAACCTATTGTGAACTACAAGTACCGAATTTGAAACAAATCCCATAGAGAATGTGCTAGAACCGGTTAAAGCTCTTAATAACAAGTTTGAAACCATGGTACAATTGAATCAAGGTAACCACATTTCAAATTATAATACCCAACTCTGCATTTTTCTGAAATTTTCCTTGTCAAATAAATGGGTAAAAAAAAAAGGTTTCCATCTCTGTTTTGTGTATGTACCATGGATTTGTAAACAAACATTTTGACAACGAGATGTTGTCAAATGAATAATTTAAAAAAAAAAAAATTGCAAATATATGATTGCATAACGTTACCTTCTTAGTTCTACCGTGGTTTGAAACAATTCCGTTGAAAATGGGGTACTAAGGCTGCAAATACATAAAAAGCTTGAAGTCATGGCTAGGCATATTAATGCCAAATTATAATGAAAAACGACGGCAGGATTTTAGTACGGCTCTAAAATATGAAAAATAAAAAAAAAAAAAAAAAAAAAAAAATATATATATATATATATATATATATATATATATATATATATATATATATATATATATATATATATATATATATATATATATATATATATATATATATATATATATATATATATATATATATATATATATATATATATATATATATATATATATATATTTATTTATAGAGTTTCCATATACGGAGACATTGGCACTAATTATTTTTCAAGACTTGGTTCGGTATAGAAGTTAGCCCTCCATGAAAGGCATGGTAAATTCTCAGCAAATTGTAACAATTATTATTATCTATGTGTATTTTAGTGAGTATGTGAAAATTCCCATTTTACATAAGACTCATAACTTTTGCTATAATTACATTATAATTATTATTGTAGAATCACAACTATTGTATTTTATAAAAAATTATAATACAGGGTTGCCCATATTCGACGGACCCATCTGGCAACGCCATAACTTTTGACAGAGATGTCACATCGCTTAATGACATACCGCGTTTGAAGCGTCAGTCCAAGCAGATTTTTACCATGAACAAATACACGCGAGCGCTCTGAAATAGTTGAAATTTACAAGAAGTCAATTGTGAAAACTCAACGTGCTTTTAAAATGTGAGAAGTGGGCCTTCTAAGAACACCATTAAGCGTTTATACGAAACATTTTCGATTGGTAAGGCTCTTTCTAATCCGAAGAGGTCATATAAAAGTCGACCAAGGCGACCGGCCGAGAATATCGCTGCCGTACGAGCCAGTGTTGAGAGGTCCCCAAGAACATCCCAAAAACGCCGTTCTCAGCAGTTGGGCATGGCTCGGTCCACTTTACAACGGATTATTCGCATTGATTTGCATTTGTTCCCGTACAAAATTCAATTGACGCAAAGAATGTTGCCTGCGGACAAGCCTCGTCGATTGGAATGGGCCCAAAGGTCCGTCGAATATGGGCAACCCTGTACTGCAAGGATGAATTTTTAACGCAAATATATTAAATAACACTTACATACATATTAAATAACACTTAGCTAATAAACTACGTATTTTTGGTATCTTCTACATATGGGAAATGTGACATTACATATGTAAAAATATTTTGTTTGATGGAGCCTTTACATATACCGATGATTTAACAGCATATTTGAAATCGGACATTTTGCTAGCTAAAGTAATGTCAATTTTTTCATATTAGGAAGCTACACATATCGTGTGATGCATGGACGCCTTTTTAGTTTTGAAATACATGAGTGGATAAACCATCAAAATACCGAATATCTAGGTGCCGTTATATAGAGGCCATATTAAAACATGGACCCATACAGCCAATGTTCAGCCACCAGATGTAGAATCCCTTAAAAACTTAAATTATCAAAATACCGAATATCGGAAGCTACCGTTATATAAGGGTTATAACAAACCGTGGACCGATATATCTCACTTTCAATATCAACCATTCTAGACACAATATACACTCTTGCGTCAAATTTCAAAACTCTACGTCAAATAATGTGTTTCGTGATTTCAACAGAAAGTCTGACCGACAACCCTAAATCGACTTAGAATTCTATGCTGATCATGATTATATATAATTTATGGGGTTTACAATTCTACAATAATTACATGACCCATCATGATACAATAATTACAATCGAATCATGGAAGAGCAACGAACATACAATAGTGCTAACGGCGGATAGAATTGCTGAACTTGAAGTACATCAATTTTCAACCGGGAAATATGTAGCAGGTTGTAAAGAATCGCTGATTTGTTTCGCAAGATATGACAAATAAAAGTATTGAAAGGTGTGACTTTGTGGGTGAGGTACCAGAAGGGGTTCGCAGATATATTATCTTCCCAACAGATCTTGTCATAAAAAAATTTTGTATGTGTGAAATTTGAAGAAATTTGGATGCTTATTTAGCTTTCTTTGAGCGTTTTCTTTTTCAAAATTTGAACCCTTTGTAGGGGAGGTAGCAGAAGAAATAGTCCGATATCTACCATAGTTATAACAGACTTTGTGTTGATGGAAATTTTGACCCTTTGCGGGGAAGGTACCAGAGTGAGTGACCATTATATATGGAATATATAGGTCTTGAGTAATAAAAATATGTTAATGTGTGTAATTTGAAGGACTCTTACATCACATTTTATAAGAGTTATAATAATTCAAAATTTTGACCCTTTGTGGGGGGGGGGTACTTGATGGAGTGGACCGATATCGTCCATTTTCGCACCTGACCTAGCACTGGCGCAAATATTAGTATTTTCAAGGTTGGAACAAAAATCGGATTATCCTTTATCTTTTTGGTAGTAATTTTTTTTGAAAATTTCTACCTTTTGTGTTGGAGGAGCCAGAAGAAGTGGACCGATATTGCCCATCTACGAACTCGATCTAAGTTTGATAATAATGTTATCATATCATAAAGCTAAATCGATACCAAAAGTCTTGAAACGGATTTGGGCCAAAGAGACCTAGGGTCTAAAAACTTTATTTCGACGAGGCTTGTTTTGGCCGTATCATATGATATATACCCTCTCTATCCATATCTTTTTCACAATTCCCAAATGTAGAACCTTAAGGGGAATGTGGATAGAGGCTAGTGAAATCAATTTTAGAGGAAAGGAGAGTATATGCGAAGTCAACTTTTTTCCGTTTGACGTGATTTGTTATTTCAAACAGAAGCGTTTATTAGCAAGTGCAACAGTAGCACCGAAAATCTTAAACATTTGACATATTTGACAAGCTCGTGTACTGACTGAAACAGAGTTGCTTCTGAATTCTCTCTTTCGCAAACATTCTTTGTCAATTCGAGGCATATTTTATAACCAAAGTCGAACTAAGTCAACCTAAAACTCCTTTGCCCCTCTACCATGGTAGAAGAATACAGGTAGTCGCATCGACACAGTTTCATGGATAATAAACTGTCAAACCGATTTTGGAATTGAAAATCTTGAAACAAAATTTTTGAAATTTGTAAAAATTGTTGAAAAATACATATCATTACAACCTCGTATAACAAAACATATACAGATCTACTTATTTTGACAAAACACTTTAAAAATTTTGACATAGTAATGTTCCCAAGCGTTGTTGCATCTACCTATATTTTTCTACCAATGCCTCTACGAAGAAGCCAGTCGATGACTTAAGCCAGTAAAAAAAGCGTTTTATATATTCTCACCTTAAGTCGATTTAGCGTTGGCCGTCTGTATGTCTGTCTGTTGTAATCACGCTTTTTTCCAACAAGTTGAGATAGACACATTATTCACAGGAATATCATATTTGGAATTTGTAATGGGTACTCCAACCTAAGACAGAAAATTGTCTATGCAGGTTCAAGTCTTCGTATGCTCCACATGTAACGGTAACTCCCCTAATTTTTGTACCATGGTTAGAATAAAAAGATTTCTGAAGGGATTAAAACCCACATCTCTAGAAAGCCCATTTATGATAAACATTTAAATTGGTATGAGATGTGCCCTAAATACACTTGTTCCGAACTGTTTAATTTTCAATTGCCAGTGAGAACACGACATTATGTTCCACACAATGAAATTGACCAATTGGTTCGAAACTTCCATCTCTGTTAAGTACTCGAATAGAAAACAGTTACCGGGTAGTTAAGTAATCAGTTAGTTTTGTGTCTTTAGTTTTTGACACCTCAAACATCAAGTTATTTTATTTGATTCAAGAAGACAGATGTCGATTATACCGCAAGGAAATATAGTAATTTTTGTGATGGCTGACAGTTGGCAAAAAACTTTAATAAGAAAATGTCACATTTAGAAAAGCATTGACGTCGTCAAATAAAATCAAAATTTGTTAATAGCTCAATTTAATATATCGTTATTGTGCGAGTGCTTGTGTTAAGTGTTGGTGCCCCCATATTCGTTAATTCTTTACTACATGTGGTCGGTCATGCGGTGTGGTCTATAATCTAATAAATAAATTAGCAAACACATAAAATATACGAGTGTTGGATGGAAAAAGTTATACAATTTTCTAAAAATGGTGTAGTTGGGCCCGCTTCAATTTGACGTGGAATAACAACTAACATCGGCACCGTTTTCTATGACAAAAAGAAAAATTCTATCTACGTAACGTAATAACCTCAAAAGCTGCTCAGAAAAACCAAAGCGGAGATTAATCACAACACTTTATATTAATATAACCTAAGATCGTGTTCGAATGCGATTCGAATATGACGGCAACAACGGAAAATAGTAAAAAAGAATCGCAGGAAATGGCTACCAAAGAGAACGCTAACAGGAATGGCCCAACCAAGGAGACACCAATAGAAAGTCCTCAAAAAAGCCTAAAACTCCAAAAAGTGAGCAACGGTCAGTTGGAGAAGCGTGTCTACAAAATCGTTCTCACTGGAGGTAAGAATTATAAATGCGCATCCAATTTCATGTTGTTTTCATCCTAAGCGGAAGTCTTTTTGTGATACATAAGACATAATCTGTGTACAGTACATAGTATATTTGTTATTCTTGTTTGTATTACTGCAACCAACCTTTTATTCGTTCAATGCAGCTTTTCAATGTCAAGGTCATAGGCTGACTACTTGTTACACACAGTGTCATTATTTGTGTGGTGCGAGAGCAAACCATCGCATTTCATGTTATGTATCTTTCGGATGCAACAATGCAATTCAAAATATAATATTATTTAACGTAGAAGTGGATTTGATGGACTGCATATAGATAACATTTCTATCAGGCAATAGTAATAAACAGTTTTATGCTTAAATTGAGTTTACACCCGCTGGCGGAAAAATCTGAAAATTTTACCGAACGTTGTCGTTTTTTCCTAATTACAAGACATACTTTTTTTCAGCGGGAAATCAATATTCATTTAGATAACGACTTCTAAATTACAGAAATGGCTCCTCCAGCTAGTTGTGAACTAAATTGGTTTCCTTTTTATTTAATTTTCGGTTTCGGATTTTTTAAATAAAACTGTAGTCCTAGCTCGTCTGTACTTTACACAATAGGTGTGTCTAGTTACTTTTCCTGCAGGAATTGTCCAGCAACATCTTTCTGAGAGAGTAAGGTATTTTTATTTTCTTTTGCAAGCAACTTGCTTGCAACTAGTCAACTGATTTATCAAAACAAACCAATTTGCCCCCATTAAAAGAATATAGGAAAGGAAGCACCACAAATTTTACCAATTTTTTTAATAAAAAGGAAATTGGCAATAAAATAAAAATATGAGCAATAAAAGAAAGATAGATTTCATGTGTTCCCCGGCATCCTTTAAACGTGCTGCTAATGGCGTTTGTCTAAAAATGTTGTGAATAGTCTTTCATTTTCTATTACATATCAATATTTACGTTTTCACACTTTTGTAAAGTTATTCTCGAAAAAAATTAGTCTTGCTAATTCCAAAATAAAAAAATATGTTCAAATTAAAATATCAAAATGAAATAAACAAACAATAGAAAACATCTGATTGAATGTCGTTAAGTGAGAAGAAGAAGAGTTGCAAGTGATTGTTGAATAAAATTTGTCCAGCAAGAATTTGCAAACTCTCACTCAAGTTAGATCTACCTTGCTCTCACTGAAAGAACTGTCAAAATTTCTCTCTGCAACCGCTCTCTTTTGCAGAACTTTCGGGTTAACAGACGACTTCCAGTAACAATTTGTAACAACTGCTAAAAATTTTGTTACCGAGACACACCTAATGTATTTAAAATGTCAAATTCATTGCATTTACGCTAAAGAAGCCTTCATAATGGCGGTTAGCCCGGCAAAAAGCTTTAATGTGAACATACTATTTGTAATGTGAATGATCCGTCAACCATACATGATATGACATCTAACCTTAATGTATGCTACCTTTTTATAAATTTTTAAGCGATAAATATTGACATGAGTAAACAGCTTATAGATTCCAAAAGACTACCATTATCATTTGTTAACTAACATCGTACAAATATTTCTTTTTAGGTCCATGTGGTGGTAAAACAACTGGTCAATCCCGCCTGTGTACATTTTTTGAAAATCTCGGTTGGAAGGTAAGTCTTGTTAAACGATCACAAGAATTGCATTCACCGTTAAATGAGTGAGAGAGTTGGTCAAACTTGAGATTCTCATTTATTGAAATAAAAATCTTAGCTAAGTTGGTGACATTTACAGTGTTCAAGCCTTTCTTATATTTGTAACCTAGAATAAGAAGAAATGCAATTATTTTACGTCCTTAATGCCAATGATGATCTGGTATAATTTAAAACTATCATTTCTATTAATAAATGCTATTAAGATAGAATTGTCGATTAAAAATGTTTCTATTTGAGATTACATAATATTTTCATAGATTAAAATTAAGCAAATATTCCTATTTTCAGGTGTTCAGAGTACCTGAAACTGCTACTGTCCTACTCAGGTAACTTTTGATTACTTTTGTTCATTTGGTTAAAATTTTGCTAAATTGCAAATATTTCAAATTATGTTTACAGTGGTGGTGTCAAGTTTTCCGATCTCACTGAAAAAGAAGGTAAATCGTTTATGTCCATATATACCTAGATCACGTGTAGAAATTAAAGTTCACCAAACGAACGCTTAAAACCATTCAATACAGAATACAATAAGCTAGAACGCAACTGCAAATATATTAATTACATTAAATAATGTAGTCATTCCGTGAAATGTTTGCTTCTGAATTATAACAAAAACTGTTATTGTTTTAATTGTGTTTTTATAACGAGTAATTGTTTGTGGTACATCAATTTTTATTTTTCTTATCTTTCCAAATATTTGTTGACACAAATTGTCAAATGTCATAGTCGTCGTCTTCTTCTAATCCACTTTGCGTGTTAGAATATAATTTAATTAAAGTTTGATTTGTTTGAGTAAATATATACAAAATTACGTTAGCTGTTGTTGTCTTTTGCTAGAGAGCCTCGTACATAAAAACATTGGCTAAGGCAAGTTTTGTAGTTGTTTTTGCTAAAGGGGTATCTATTACACCCAATATAGTTAATTTGGCGTGCGAATACCCAACTCAAGTACAATAAATATGATGCCTATGTTAGTTATTGGGACATATTAATTCTTCATTTAGGATTTTAATTCATTTTTGTGGTGGCGAATCTATATGGATCCCCTCTCCTTATCGTATCTTTTATATAAGCACGAGGACTGTGTCATGCAATTAGTTTCCATCCCGATTATAAGTATAGGTATAGGTGTGTACACGTCAAAAATGATAAGAATTGTGTACTTTTTTTTTGGCATAAACAAAGTAACTGGTTCTTGTCACATGTTTATATTCCTTATATTTTGCGTTTGTCTGATAATTTGTTAAAGATATCGATGGCATTTTTTTGTATGTATTAACGTTCTTGGGAAATAATTTTACGTATTTAGCACCTCCAACACCAACAACGTTTACGTACAAAAATCTTCCCTTTGCCGCACCGGAGCACAGTCTTATAGATTTGACGGCATCATGTCCGCGATGTTTGGCGAACGCTGCTTCAAAACCAAATGGCAGCGAAGGTGAGTGTATCTACGCTCTGGATAGAGAAATGCATACGTTTTGGTTACTGCAATTTGCACATTTCTTCTTAAAACATATGTTTATTGTAATTTTTCACCAAAGTGCAGATAATGCTTTCGTATTCCTGTCAATTTATCTACATTTCCATTTCTATATATAAAACGCGCAGTCCGCTCTATTGTTCACATTCAAAACTAATAGCACTGCATCATAATGCATGAGATTAATTTCCGAAATTGTATCATCATGGTGGGTGGGATTTTTTTGGTTTATGTAAAAAATAAAATAAAAATGAAAGACAACTCAAACTTCATATTCCAAGATATAATTTAAACTTTTTATCAAGTAAATATTTTCCAATATTTTTGATCACAGAATCATTACAAAATAGTGTAAAATTTCAATTATATCGAAAAAATACTATATATTAATGTTGTTTTACATCAAAGATCGGGAATATTATGAATACTTTGTTTTAAAGGTTTTGCATCCCTCATACCAACATGCTAACATATTCATGTGCTTTTCATAAAGACATTTTACAAATATTCTCTCATTTCCGCTTTACATTACGCTACAACTGCAGGTCTAAAATATAGTAATTTTGCTGTTTATAGTAGACCATTGTCAGCACATATTAATTTTAACTGTGCCAACATTGTTACAGTATCTGATTGAATATAGGCTATTTACTTAATAAGTCATGCGTTTTATTTTTTTCGTTATTTACTCTTCAAATGTCTTACTGGAAAATCTCTTTTCTTTATGGCTGTACATACTAATAAATTATTTTGTTGCTCATATATATCAAACAATAAATAATCTTGTACCAAATATAGGACAGGAGATTTTTTCTTTTCTTATTTTGCTATTTTCTAAAAGCCAAAACATAAAAAACAAAGAGAACACAAGAATGTTCAGCACTGTTTTATTTTTATACATGTTGTTGCGCACAAAATTAGAAAAACCTTCTAGAGACGGCGATGCAGAGTATTTAGAGGTATTAGGTTGAATTTACTTTTTGTATTCCATGAAAAGAATAAAACTATTTATAATGTGCAAGAGTCTAAAATAGTGTGTAAAAATGTATATATTTCTTGGGAATATTTTATTCTTGAATGCACAACCATTTATATATTTTGATATCTATCCTAATGTTTGAATAAACACATATATATGTATCTTATTTACGTCTAATTTTTTTGAATAATATGTAGTGTACAAGGAACATACTCAGTTTGCAAACAAAAAGAAAGCGGCAAATATTCAGTAAACAAATGACTAAATATGTGTTCGTACGTATATGTATATTTAGCATATATCGATGAACAAAAAAAGAGAATGCTATCCTAAATGTTTGTATAAAATAACGGTTATTTCATTGAAATTTATCGAATGCACAGAGATTTCTCAATTCATGAAAATTATGTTGAGCGAAAAATATGAAAAAACTATGAAATATGTAAACGTGCACATAGGTTTTTTAATTCTTATATTTTTTTTTTGCAGGACAGTGTTGTCTTGTTTGTTGCTTTAATTTGTGAAATGTTTTTCCATAATTGAAGAAATATCCACATAGAATATAGAATAAAACAATAGTTATAAATCGTATTATTAAAAAATATAAAACATTTATTGAAATTTTTGATTCGATTTCCAAAACGAAGGAAGCATTCACCATTATAATGAATGGCGTTGTCGTTGAACAATACAATGCAATAAAAAAATATTTTGTGAATTTTTAATTTAATTCATTAGAAATTGTTTTTATTTAAAACTGTAAAACAGAACTGAAAAATGTTAAGAAAACATTTGTAGAATATGAAGATGTAAAATGCACCCACGCAAAGTTGATGTTCTAAAACAATTCGTATGTAAATTCTCCATCATATACCTACAATTGTTGGCGTGATTCTGGTAGAAACAGCCAATTTGTGTTCCAAACGATAGGTCTTCCTATCGTTTTCTTTCGCAATATATTGTTGCCAATACACAAAAATACAAAGGGATAATAGAAATCTTTCATCTGTAAGTCACTGACTTTTCTCCAAAATAAATAAAGGTTTTCAGTCGAGAATTTGCGAACGAATGGGCTGTAAGTTATATAAGCCTTCTTCGTTGAGGCAGAATTTTTTCTCGTATTCTAAAAATTAAGGTAGGAAAACATATAAAGCAATTTATATATTTAAATATATTGTTTTACGGTGTTTACTTTTCTGTATTGTATTGTTAATTCCGTATGTAAAATATTCTTTCAGGGTTTTTTTCTTTTTTCTTTTGTTGTTTTTTTTTTCTTAATATCCACTATTCCTTTTGTAGATATAATATAGTAATTTCTTAATCTAATTAGGACATAGTGTCAAGTATTCTCATTTAATGCAATTGGATACAACAAGCATGTAATAAGATTAGTGCAAACAAGAACCCAATCGATAAAACACATCGGGAATTGTATGCCAATTATTAATTTTATTTATTTTTTTTTAAGTAATGAACAACGAATACTCAATTAAATATGATGCATGAAGCGAATTTTTAGAAAATAAATTTCACCATCGAATTTAACAGTACGCAAATGGTCACGTTTTGCAATAGTACGCTTTAACGTTTGAAACTGTGTTTTTATTGTCGTACTCGAACAAATTAAATTTGTTGTGTTCAGAAAAGTTCGACGGTGGCTCAAACACACTATATACTATATTCTATGATTGTATCTTAATAAATCATTGCAAAATGTTAGAGTCAACAAACATTTACAACTTTATTTCAAGTTTTGCAGTTAGAGCGACGATCATATGTTTATTTCTCTGACGAGACGAGCTCCACTATCTGAAATTTGCAGTGGAAAATGAATGCAAATGGAAACTCATACACTCACGATTATGTTACGAGTTTAGCTGTTGGTTAAGAGGGTAATTAATTATGTTTGGTGGACATGGATTAGAAAGGCAGAGCGACGGACTTTTACCCACAATACTTAAATATGGTAGAGTGGCTACGAACGTTAGGACGCAGCATCTAATTGGATGCAAACTTTGTATCCGCTTTTCAAATCCAAGCCGAAGTTGTGCTGAGAGAGAATGGAGTCCTATTATTAATAAATATTAATAACTAGCTGACCCGGACCTTCATTATTTTGCCATACATAAAGTTTTTAAGTAAATCGAAAAAATTGGCGTGAAAGTGGGCGTGGTCAACTTTTCTTGCATATTAACTTATCTCTGGGTAGGACGAACATTTGTAAAAATGTTCGGTTCAGCCATTTTCAACTGATGCGATTACCTACGAACGACATTTGATTTATATGTATAAGTTGGCGTGGTCAGTTCCTCAGCCCCCAAAGAAATAATTAGGGTTGAGCATCTCGTGTAATAATTTTCAAACCGATATGTCCATTATTTTGGCAAATATATTAGTGGGGTTAAAAGTAGTGTGGTCAATATTTCTTTTTACAAAAAGCTAACTGCTTATATGAAGAACGTTTGTAAAAAAAAGTATGCAAATCGGTACAGCCGTTCTCAACTGATTCATTTACCAACGAACAACAATTGATTTATATATATATATAGATATAATCAACTAATAATAACATCAATAGATATATACTCATTCGTAATTAATAATAAAGAACTTTAGTGGTTCCTTTTAATTAAATTCACGTGTCACAATTTATGTACGATGCAGTTGTTGTCAATTAATAAATATTGTTTTTGCCTTTAAGTTTTTATTGATGCTAATTTACTCAAAGAGACAATGTTTGTACTAAACACAAATTGATTTCAAAAACGTATCATGGTGATGTAGTTGTTTAGGTATTGCAACTATATAAAAACATACTCAATATCCCAGTATCGTAATTTTATTACACGTTGATCAAGAATACAAAGAGTCAGCATAGGAAAAAATCAGGATTTGTTTTTATACCACATCCAAAATTTCTAATGGTTTACATATAAGTGAGCCCAAATTGATGTTGTTGTTTTGCATTAGTATATGTGAAATACATTGTACAACACAATATCATACAAATATCTGCATGATACATCGCTTGGTTTTACATTGGCTTGGTTTTTCGTTTTTTGTCAAACGTGTACAATTTCTCATATATATTAACATTGACGCGGACACGAAAAATGATTAATGTCTTCTAAGAGCGCAAAAAGTTTTAGGAATTTACACTTTTTTCACAATACCATAAAAACCCGAGAGTGATACTGGTTGACCCTTTATTGTTACTCCACTGAAGTTGGAATTTACGTCCACAGAGCCGATGTAGGAAGTTCGCTAAGTCCGAACTTACAAGTTTATCTGCGGCATGTTAATATCCATGTCCATGTCAATATGAGAGAGAGACGGAAATTGAAATTTGTTTAAAATTTTACAAAAATAAATTAAAGAGGCAATCGAGCGTTTTTTACATTCCAAAAAGATTGTTTACTTTTTAAATATTCAAGTTTTTGAGTTTTAAAACATCTTTTTATTCTCGGTATAAAAAAAAACTATTTTTTTCCAATTATCAGACTTGAACTCCCATATATCTAATACTACTTAACATAAATACATTGGTGTGGCCAGGAATTAAGTTATCTGCAATCCCAGCATAACACTCATCAAATAAAAGGTTTTACTAACCAAATAACCCATATAACCCCATAACCCATTAATTTTTCAAAGGCATGTCATACAAACCAAGTAGATATTCTTTGACCACCGCAAGACACAAGTGTGTGTGTGTGTGTATTTTGTCAACTGCTGGTGATATTGGTCTTCTGATTTGTGGTTAAACACACTGCGTCAATCTTTCAATCATGATGGTTTGATTAAAGTATTACATCTTGGACTTGCAATAACACCTGCACAATATCTGCCGCCGTCGCCTTTTGCTATTAGTTAGCAAAAGGTAGTTTGCTTGCTTTAGGTTAGATTATTTGTCTTATGCAGCTCCAAAAATGTTGCTCGGTATATATTGAAGACGATTCTTTGTAATATATAAAGCGAATAACGAATTGGGAATCAACTACTCTGGATTTCAATTTTTTATTTGTTAGGCAATATGTTTCTTTAATCTCTAAACAGTACTTACACAAAATAATTCACTATGAGTGAGTATATATGTAATAATTTCTAAAATGAAGAAAAACCAACTGGAAGCACTCGCCTCGTTTTTTAAAAGCTTTGTTGTATTCTAACGTTGAATTATGTGTTTTGTGTTTATTTTTGACTGCTTTATGGTCCTTTCTGCTATCATTAATATCTTTGTCATGAATCTTAATTTCTTTGTAGCATATAAATTTCAAGAAAACTTGATACGAACAATGATACAGATTGAAAACACATACTTTGAATTGGGTAAATCAAGTACCCGGAATTGTTTGATTATATGTGATCGCGGCGTGATGGATGCAAGTGCATGTAAGTAATCGTTATTCTCTTTTATATTAATATATATATATATGTATATATTTTTAAAATATATTTAATCCACTACCCACTGTAGATATTTCCAAAGATAAGTGGGAAAAAATGATGGCATCGAACAATTGGAATCCTATTGAAATGCGAGACAATCGTTACAATCAAATATTGCACTTGGTTTCGGCTGCTAATGGAGCAGAAGAGTTTTACACCACCGAAGTAAGTATTTTTAAATTGAGGACATTTTGCCAGGTCCTAGGAATCTGAAGTGAATAGTTTGTAGTGATTGAAGCACATATTTTGTTAGTAATATTATTTTTGAATTCAATAATTTTGTTCTTTTGTTTTCAAAGAAAATGAAAAAACTATTCAAGGTAATAACGATGATTTTCTAGAAGTCTCACATAGCTGTGCTTGATTGCTAAATTGTATTACAAATTTTTATGCTTTGACTCTTATTTAAATGGACTTTGAGCTAAATATTTGAAGATTATTGTTATATATTTGTATTTTATTTAAGGAACACGCTTGTCGTTCAGAAGGCGTTGAATTAGCTCGTGAACTTGATTATAAATCTGCTGCAGCGTGGGTTGGTCATCCATATTTTGATGTTATTGATAACTCAACAAATTTCGAGACCAAAATGAATCGAATGATAGAAAGTGTTTGTCAAAAGCTGGGTATCGATATTGGTGATCGGTTACAAGCCACTTCAAGAAAACTTAAATATTTGGGCAAGTACAAATTTTGGCTAGGTTTTTAACACAGATCTACAATGACCTAATTAATTAATTCTATAGTTGCCACGTTACCTCCGGATTCGGAATTTCCGCCATTCCAAGATTTCAACGTCGAACACCACTATTTACAGTCTTCTGGTCCTAAAGTGCAGGCTAGACTACGTAAACGCGGGCAGAACAATCACTGGAGTTATATACACACAATCCGTCGGCCAAATGTGCACGGCCAATCGCGCATTGAGGTAAAAACGCAATTGACTCAGCGTGATTATATCAACTTATTGGCCCAGCGCGATGACGCTCACTTCACAATTTATAAGAAGCGCCGCTGCTTCTTGGTCAATAATCAATATTTCCAATTGGACATATACAAAGAACCCAGTCATCCAAGGTAAGATGTTTGAGTGTAGTCAATTAATGATAATATAATCAATATTTTATTTTACTCAGGTGCAAGGGCTTGATCCTTTTGGAAACGTATTCTTCTCTGTCTGGCGAGGCTCTACTAAATTGCCTGCCAAAATTTTTAAACATAGTCAAGGAAGTTACCGGCGATCCGGACTACTCTATGTTTAATTTATCATTAAAGGAGGATTGGAGTATCACGAAAAAGTTTTGCCATTCTTTACATGGTAAGGAAAATTGTAATCATTTCAATGGCCAAAATGGTGCATCTTCGTAGAATGTGAATCTGTATGTTCGATGTTGAGCCAAGTATCAAGATATGAAGTCGAGTTGGATTTTATTTTAATGATTTAAAAACATGATTCTTTACATACCTCATTTTACGTAGTTAAGGACGTGCTATGTATTATTAAATTCTAACGTTTGTATGCAAAATCTATTAGAATGTTGTCATATAGAGAATTTTACTACTAACTTCTCAAAGCTGAATATCTTAAAATTCTAATTTCAATGTTAAATGTTTCTAAGTTTTAAAAATTTCTTCGGAATATCGTTGCTGTTTACTCATAATTTTTCGGTCCATTATTCTTATTTTTTTGTATTTCTATTATAGAGGACGTTTCCGGTTACAAATCAAAGCAGCCTAGCGGAGTTTCGAATAAACAATTGGTTCTTAACGGTCATGCCAAGGGTTAGTTTAATGTTACACTTATGGTTTATCTCTAAAATATGAACGCAGTTTGCGATGGAAATGAAACTTATTAGATCAATTTAGGCTTAAATATTTTTAACATTAAGGAGGCTCAAACTGTGTACTTAAACTATCTATAAACTTTGTCAATATAAGGCTTTTATACTAACCGACCATTCAATGAGTAACACACTTATAAATCATGTTTTGGCCTCTCTATTTTTGTTAGAACTTTTTTTAAATATTCTACCCTAAAACGATTGACAGACTAGATATATATTTTTAGATTTTTGAACGAAATTATGTCTGTCTGGCCCATCTGGTTTAATTTTATAATTTCCAAGAAATACCTAGTTTTTTTATTGTACTTAAATGAATAGATTCTGTTATTATTAAATGAGTTGTGCAGCGCCTTAGCCATTTGAAGTGGTCTATTAAAAATTGAAAAAATCACCATTAAATTATGTTTAAAATCTAAATTTATTGATTACTTAAAAGAACGAAAAATACATTTTTAATTTATGAGTCTTGTATTTTAGAGTATATATGACTTTACCTCGTAATAAAAAAAATCAAATTAAAAAATGAATAATATTTACTTTTATTTAATCATGAAAAAGAAAATATCTAGTTTAACATAAGAAATTCTATTTTTTTATTCTAACGCCGGTAAACCTTCCATTATCAAATAGTAGTTCCCAAATACATTTTTTATCATTCGTAAATATAAACTTACAAATCAACTCAACCGTACCTATTACTTTTACAGGGCATGTGTCCCGAAACATGTAGTAATTATTTGGCTAATACGTAGAAAAAACATTTGTTTTCCTTTTAAAAACAACGGTTCTTTTTTACCCGCAATCCCTTCTTTATGCCACGGAGATTAAACGCTCGTCATATTATGTCCTGTTTGATAAAAGGCATTACAGTGCGAGACATCCAACCAAATTATCGGTGTCTCATCATGACGGTCAATTTCAAATTCAACGTCGTAACATTTAATGTCCAATAAGTCTGGATGTTGAGTTGTTTCTTATACAAATATGTTCTGCCAACAATAACGAAAAAAATATAAAAAAAGGGCATACACATTCTGAAGACAAGATGCCAACTCCACCGGTTTTTACGACATGAATGAAAGTACACATATTTTAAGTTAAACAGGGATTTCTGAGCGAATTCTAATTGGTTAACTTATTTTTTTCATATTCCGTAGTTATTATCAAAACTAATGCGTTATGAATCCTTAATAAAAAATGTTTTAATACATTTCCTAATCAAATCGATTTATTTGGTATTTAATTTATTACCGAAATTTAAGATTCAGATTGCTATTTGATATTTTCAATTTAATATTTACCTACAGTTTTGTGACCAGAAATGTATGAAGACGCCGATAAGCTAGGATCTTCCAGTGTATTAACAATTACAGAAAACATCGATACTCTACTTACCCGTCGTGGTAAGGCACACACACAATTTAAGCACGCGTACACAAATTATCTCTAATCATTTCGATCGACATTATTCGCCGTTATCGTCGACACTTTGCCTTTGTGGAGAACCCATTGCGTGACATGAATCAAACTGGGTTGTTGTTGTTGTAGCAGTAGTACATGCAAGTGTTTGCGCTCTGTTAATCTGGTTCCAGCTGTAGCCAGAGATCTTCTGGGGTGAGTTGGGTAGGTTTGGCTGTGCAATTAATTATAGTGCGGGCCTGTGTTACACGCCGGGCAGACGTCACGCACATCTTCATCAATTCGTGCCCCATATGAATTGAAACAACTACACCATCCTGAACATAATTGCGCCAAAACTACCTTGGTTTGTCTAGGCAGCTGACTTTCTTCTGCTGCAATGGATGGGGGTGGACTCTGATTACGGCATTCATTTTATAATTGCTAATAGCATCTGCGACTGCATCGGTATGAATGCCACTCAGACCAGCATGATAGGCATCCTGATCTAGTGGTTCTCTTTTGTAGCGTTGGACCTCCCTCTCTAGATCATGTATGTCCTTCCTGACACGCCTGGGGGGGAGTTTTATCCATCATATGATGGTTGGGATGACTCTCACGGTAACACCCAAGCAGGTTCTGCAACGAAAGCATATGATTATGCTGACGTAAGGGAAGGACTTTCGCCTCCCCATGTAGATGCTCAACTGGTGTCATGAGAAGGTTTCTTTGTCCGGACCCCAAGTGCTGCCTGCTAGCGCCTTGAGGACCTCGTTCCTACTTTTCATCTTGCCGCAGATAGCTGTGGCTTGCGCGGTGCAAAAAATATTCTAAAATTACATATTTTCTAGCCGCCATAAAATATCACATGTGAACAATTCGGTGATCTTGTGCGCTGACACACACGAATGTGTGAGATAATAAAGGTTATGACCCACATGCACATATATCAATGCGCTCAGTAGATGTACAAGACCACTTGAATGAAATAACAAGCAGGCCAGCAATGTTTTCAATAATTGAGTGGCTGCGATTAGGCTAAGATAGATTAGTTTTAGTTGTACTTAAGAAACATATTTTTAATAAAAACTAGAATTAAATGTACACCCAAACGAAGCGATTGTATTCGTTTTTCTTCACCGAATTGAGTTGACATTCGAAGGGGGAGATTGGACTCTTTTCTCATTTAAACATTGATCCTCCGAGCAGGATCCGAATAGAAAATAGAGTTGACAATCGAAGAGGGAGGTTGGATTCTATTCTCATTTAACATTGGTCCTTGGAGCCGGATCGAGAATTGAAACTACATCCAAAAAATAATGTTGTTCTTTCTTTTCTCATTTTCTACATTGATCCTCCGAGCAGAATCCGAGAAGAGAATAGAGTTGACAATCGAAGAGGGAAATTGGACTCTATTCTCATTACATTGGTCCTTCGAAAAAATAAAGAATCGACGACCTAAAATAAAATTGGTTTGAGATATCCCCCACCAGTGGTAAGTAACTCAAAATAACCAAAAACAAGTAAAAAAAATCAAGTTCGGCCGGGACGAACATCTAATACCCACCACCTTATGGTAATGGAACCACTTGAACCAATTATGACCCACAAATACCAATTTTTAGACATATTTGCGGGAAAATGTTGCAAAAATCATCGAAATACCGGATATCGGAAGGTACCGCTATATAGGGCTATACAAAAGCGTGGACCTATACATACAATATTTCGCCAACGGAGCTAAAATGTGACAAAAACCATCAAAATACCGAATATCGGAAGATACCGTTATATGGAGGCTATACCAAAGAGTGGACCTATACATACAATGTTTCAGCACACAAACTAGGACCCATTATGACCTACAAATACCAATTTTCAGACAAATCCGTGAAAAAATGTGGTAAAAATCAAAATACCGAATATCGGGAGGTACCGTTATATGGGGCCTATACTAAAACGTGGGGGCTACACATGCAAAGTTTCGCCACCGGAGCTAGAACCTATTATGATCAACAAATACCAATTTTTAGACAAATCCATGAAAAAAACTCATCAAAATACCGAATATAGGGAGGTACCGTTATATGGGGGCTACACCAAAGTGTGGACCTATACATACAATGTTTCGCCGCACGAACTAGGACCCATTATGACAAATACCAATTTTCAGACAAATCCGCGAAAAAGTGTGGCAAAAATCATCAAAATACCGAATATCGGAATGTACCGTTATATGGGGACTATATCAAAATGGGACCGATATATCTCATTTTCAATACCAACCAACCTAGACACAATACAAATTATTCTGCTTAATTTTGACGCTATACGTCAAATAATGTGGGCTGTATCGTGATTTCAACAGATAGACGGACATCGTTAAATCGTCTTAGAATTTTATACTGATTATGAATATATATACATTATTGGGTCAACGATAAATATTAAGGGATGTTACAAACGGAATGACAAATTGAATATACCCTCCTTTCCAAGGTGGAGGGTATAAAAAGGAGTAGCAGTTCTTCAAAAAGGAGGAAAAGTCCGCTGAGACATTTTAAATGTAAGACCGTAGGGTATTTTAAAAAATAGTCGAAGCGAATAAATTATATGAAAAAGCCATAAATGCAAAGGTAAAAAGCCATAAAGGCAAAAATAAAAAAAAACCCAAAGGGCAAAAATTGCAAAATACGCAATAGGAGAAAAACCAAAAAATAAAACCACGGGGCAAATTTAAAAAAATAGCTAAAAGAGGACAGCAAAACCCCCAATAAAAACATATAATTTTGAAAAGAGGACAACAAAAGTCCCAAACTAAAAAGAAAAAACATATTTTAAAAATAATAAAAGGAAAAAGCCAAGTATATACAACAAGCAAAGAAATATAACAAAAGCAAAAACTGGTACAAAAATGGAAAGGAGTTCCAAAATCAAAAGCTCCAAGGAGAGGAGCGTGACAATACAACAGCGTCAGGAGATATTGAGCTTGAAAATCCTGGGGCATTGAATATACCAGAATATTATATGATAGCAATTGAGCAACAATTTTAGGCGTTCCAAGAGATGATGCTGCAGCAGCAGGAGCAAATGCTGAAACCAATAGAGGAAACAATGAAGTAGATGTTCCTATTGCAACAAACCAACAAAAATAAAAAAGGGCAAGGAACAATAGGAAAGGCAAGTCGTCGAAGCTGAGAAAGATGACCTATCCAAACAACTGGCAAATCTAAGAGAGGGGCATCATGCTGTTAATCTAAAACAGATTCTCTGCTTAGAAGGAAGTATTGTGAAGTGTTTCCTGCCGGCAAGTCCTCATTTTGAGGAACGAGATGAGGGAGGAAATGCCGAGGTTAAATCCGCCCTATGAAGCAGTCGAAAAACATAAATTGTATTGGAAAAAAGGAAATGGAATAAAGGCGCTACATTTCCCCCCATCATTTCTAACGAATATGGAAAAGAATGAATCGAAGTCGGAAAAACCGTTCAAAGTTCTCTAGTTCCGGTTCCTGAACGGTATTGCCTTAGAGAAATTAATAGCAAATCATCAATGGCCGTTAGAATAGAAGACGACAAACCGGAGATTACCAAAAAGACAGTGGCAATCATTTGCTACGTGGGTGATGACAGTCTGAAATGATGGACTATTATTTCGGTATAGATAATGAAGCCGGCAGATAAAGGTGTGGCATCGGCAAGATGGACTGGACAAAGAAATGGAGTCGTTTCCTGGAAGGGGTTACCTAAATGAATACTATATTATTTCTATATTTAGTTATACATAGATTACTCGTCATATTTTTATATTTAAATGTTTCGTACTGTCCATTTTTTCAATTTTATAACATACAGTCCACTAACACATACATATTGAAGCCACCCGGGAGAAGGTACAAAATACTTTGTACATATGACTTGATTGAAATAACAAGTAGCCCTGCAATGTTCTCCATTGAATATTAGAATAGATAAGAATAATTGTGTGGCTGCGATTAGTTTAAGATAGATTAGTTTTAGTAGTACTTAAGAAACATATTTTTAATAAAAACTAGGATTGAATCTACCCCCAAGCGAAGCGGCTATATTATTTTCTCATCACCAAATAGAGAACAGAGTTGACAATCGAAGAGGGAGATTGGACTCTTCTCATCTAAACATGGCGTGTAATGCTGTTGTGGTACTATGTTGTGAACGGAATCCTTGCTGGTGGTTGGCAACTGTATAGCTTCCTCTAATACTGGGGAGGAGTAAATTCTCAAGAGTCTTGGCTACTGGCGACAAAAGCGAAGTCGGCCTGTACGATTCGCCTTTACTGGCATCCTTGACTGGCTTCAGTAGCGGGACCACCCGGCCCATTTTCCAGGTTTCGGGCACTGTGTGGGTGGCTAGCGACAAATTGAGAACTTTCGTTAAGTACTCGATTCCCGGCGTATCCAGTTGTTTCAACATTACCATTGAGATTCTATCCGATGTAGCACTCTTCGCTTCGCCCTGTCGCTCTCCACCATTACGTCGTTAAAAGTGACCAGGGTTCGAGAGCGACTTAAGCGTTACGAACAGCTCATATCGGTTCCAATGTTGCAACACTTCAGACAGTCTAGCCACTTTTCCCTCTTATGCTCCTGTACCGACCGGTTGACTTCCACTGTCCAATCACTAATTCTAGGATCAATCAGGCTCGTTTGCTAATTCCGCTGCCTCTGCTGGGAAGTTTGGTCTTGTCTCGGGTATTCGACCAGCAGCTTTAATGCGTCCACTCGCTATATACCTGTTTCGGAAAATCCAAACCAAGCTGAAACATCCACGTTTCAGAACATTGATATGTCGGAGGTTGTAAGGGCCCGACGCCATGATTGTACAATCATTCGCATACGTTACGTCTGGAGGGCGAGGAATTCCGGCAGGGAATTGAGGAATTCCCTGTTTCACTCTACGGACTTTAGACCTTTTTTCTAGAATACAACTGGCGTCCACAAATATAGTTTATAATCCAACGTTTCAATCTTGGCCGGAGGGTGGTTCTCTGCACATCATCTGTTTGACATCACCGTATCAAATGCCTTTAATAGGTCAAGTGCTATTAACACTATTTGATGACACGGTTGTTTTGCTGCAATTCTCTACTAACATGTGTGAAAATCCCGTGTGATGCTGTTGTGGGCGGAATCCGTGCTGATGTTATAGCTTCCTCCATTGCTGGGGAGGAGTAAAGCCTCGAGAGTCTTTTCTACTGGCGACAAAAGCAATCTACTTTGCCTCGGAGTCGGTTGCAATTAAATTGCAAGAAAAATGCATAATCCTAAGTTGGAACAGCAACATGTGGCGTAAGATGCTGCGGTATTGGTTGCTGTTCGGGAGAATGTGGTGGAGTTTCATACTCCGACGAAGATTCTGATGAGGACGACGAAGACTGGGGACTACGCTGCTGCTGCACGTCACAACATAATCCCTTTCGCTGTAGTCTCGCAAACGTCTTAGTTCGAAACAGTTTTTAAAGTGCACCCATTCTCTGCATCCATTACATCGTACCGAAACAGATCAATTGTGGATGTCGTTCTGACAAAGCGAGCAACACCAAAGTCCGGCGTTTTCCAAAATCCCGGTACGGACCAAAAAAACTCCGGAGCAAGAACTCTGGGATATGCTGCTCCCAACGCATAAAAATAGACAAACACGAACATGTACATATTGGGTTGGCAGCCGCTGGCCGAAACTGTGATGTCGTAGAAGCTGATGCCGTGGGATTGCTTATTTTACTTGTCAACGCCAACACTGTCAAACTTTTGTGATGGCATCCTTGTTGTCGACGTCGACACTAATTTGGTATTCCGTAACGGCGTGGACTGTTTATTTACTTACTTTTTCAACTTTCAACTAATTTATTAAATTTATTTGCATTTGTTTTTATACCCTCCACATATATAGAATGGGGGTTATATATGTATGTTGGGCATTCCGTGTGTAACTCGAAATAATTATTAAAGATCCAACAAAGTTCTTGATTAGAGTGAAATTCTAAGACGATTTAGATGTCCGTCTGTTGTAATTACGCTAGAGTCCAAGCGGTATGTGATAGGAAGCTACAATTATGCATAGAGTTGTCTTTTGTCTGCAGTCAGGTCAAGTTCGGAGCAGCCTAGAGGAGTTTCGAACGGTCATGCCAAGGGTTTGTTAAATGTTTCACTTATGGTTTATCTCTAACGTATGAACGCAGTTTGCGATAGAATTTAAACTATCAGATCAATTTGAGCATAAATATTTCATTTTATAATAAAAAAAACAATAATAATGGGATTAAGCCTGACCATTTTGCAACAACAAAATACTATGCTATCCCGAACAAACGAGCCAACACTGTTCTAATTTTAACATAACCATTATAGTTAGTTTGAGTTCACCGCTTGAATTAAATTAACTATAAAGTTTGTTAATTTATTTATTTCTTGTATTAGTCTATGGATAAATCCTTACAGACTATATATGTACATAAATGATAATTATGTAATTAATATTAAGAATTTAAGAACTTTTACTATTTATAGTATTAAGATCCATTGTAAAATCAATAAAATTAAAAAATGCGTTATTGCATAGCTCATTCTGGAGAATTTATTTGCTAGCGGTACATAGTGGCGGTTGGTACGTTGAGGAACATTGAAATTGAAAACCAGCAGAAATATCACCCATAATGACATTATAAAGAAATGAGACATTTAGCATTTTTCTACGGTTTTCCAGCGTTGGCAGCTTGATCAGCGAGAGTCTATCAGTGTATGGTGGAAGATTATCATATTAAAAGTTCAAACATCCTAAGCAGAAAAATCGGAATTGTTTTTGAACAGACTTGTTGCGGTCGCTGTGTGTTTCATAAATAGGGTCCCATATGACCGAAGAGTGTTCCAAAATTGGGCGAAAAATTGACATGTGTACATTTTTTGTAACATACGGATCCTTAAACTCCAACGTTTCACAAACCCGTTAACTGATTTTGGTTTTTTATAGAAACAGAAATATGAGAATTTTTTAAGATTAAAGTTAAGTTTACAATCCAATATGACTTTTTCTAGAGAATAGTCACCGAGCGTGTAACAAGCATCCAATAATTTTTTTTTCTTGTGAATCTCATAAACCATGAAGTTACGTTTCAAACTTACGTTTCAATTAAAATAAAAACATAAATTTTGGATTTGGGAATATGAAGTTTTGCCAGTATTTGCCAGTTAAGTTTTGTGGGCAGGTTAGTATGTGTACTTTGGACCAAGTCGAATGCTTCCTTCAAGAGTAATAGTGGGCGCCAGATAAGATTTTAAGGTCATGGATCTGTTGCCCCCATTAGTCTAACTCATTTCCATATTTGTATATGGCTATTTGGAAAGGTTTGACAGGGCAGTTAAATTTAAGCTGTCCAAGAGGAAAAAGTTGAAAATGAAATTCAGATGCTTGGTGGTTGGATTACAATACCATGCCAAGAGTTTGGTAAATATGTCAGGCCAAAATTTGGGAAAAATTGTCGTGTAAAAGATTAGGCGAAGATGCCAATGTCAGATACATATTCAGATGCCAATGTCAGATACATATTCAATGCTACCCGGTTAAAAAAAATAAAAGCGTCAGTTGAAATGGTTGAAGTAAAACGATTATTTGTTTAATTTAATATTGAAATAGTATGTTAAGTCCTGGCAATTATTTAGCTGAGTATGAAGATGAGTATATTCAAAATGATTTAAACGTGAGGCGAAAAATAATGTGGGTTATTTGTGCTTACAGAGGGAAGCGCACAGACATCCTGGATGACCACAACCTGCTTCTGTTGCATATTTCGGTGTAGTCTGTTAACGCTTGGAGGATTCAGTGTGCAGGGATTGTGGTTTTCTTTGTCTTCACTAATTTCTAACCCTTTAAATAGTTCCTCCTCAGTCTCCAGTTCACCAAGTGTTGGACGCTGTTGAATTCAAATTGCTTGATTCCCTGCATTTACAATTGTCTATAATTGTAACAAGCGTGATGCTGCTTCCTCCGTGTCGCTTAAAGTGAACTGCTTGAAGGGCCCTCCACCTGTAGCACGACATTCTGCCTTATTATGAACTAGCTTCTTCCTCAATTTGTATTCGGTCCAGACTTTCATACAAGCCTCGCCTGTTCGAACCGGCGGTCCTAGGATATTCAGTTTTGCACCAATTTTGTTCCATTCTTCCTTGATGTTAGTAGCTGTAGCCTCTAGCCAAATTTTGATTCATTTGCAAGATCTGGATCATTTCGTCAATTTGTTTCTTCGTTGTGACTTTAAATCTAGAAAAAGCGAAATGCTAATAGATGTAACTTCATATATTCTTGTAATGTTAATATATACTTTTTATTCAAATCCATTTTGTATATTATTCTGCTGTAATGTCAATTTGAAAAAACTTTTCTGTGTTGTCGGCAACAAAATCTCTTACGACTAATTTTGCAGTGTTTGTCGAATTAAAACGCGTCTTGTGGTACGAAAATTGTAACAGAACTTCATACAGAGTTGTAATTTCTCGCATACGACACACATAATACCAATTAGTCGTTACGATGCGTTTACTTGCTATTTTCGATACGACTACGCCAGCCGTAATAAGGGTGATTTTGTTGTGTATGTTGAAGGGATTGTATACATTGTTTACCAAATGTATTGAATGTTTCAATAAATGTAAATAAACAATTTTTTTTTGTGACAAGCTTAGTTACAGAACATGCAGAGATGGATATGCTTATTTGAAATGACTTTTCCTTCTTTATTTTACCGTGCGTAACTTATAGAAGTTTATGTATACATTAAAATGTACGTCAAAAGCATTTTGACAAAGAAATGTAGTCAAATGTACAATTTAAAAAATATTGCAAACATATGATTGCATGACTTTACCTTCTTAATTCTTCTAATATATGTTTTTAAAATGTGCAGGAACACATTGTTAATGCGCAATGTGGCCGACCTTATGTAGGCCTCGACCCTCACAAATTGTAATGTTGTCACTTAGGATACCGATTCGCAACAAAGGCCTTCGACAAATAGAATAATGTATATTGCATAGCAATAAATATAAAAAATATTACAAAAAAGAGTTTTACAAAACGTAAATATTATTCACATTTTTAATGGTATATTTTAGCCATTTTGAATTGGATTGTCAAAATCAGTCCAGCCGTTATACGCATAGTAATAGTATCAATTTTTATTTAAATATAGATGGGACATGTTTTTTCTTATCGAAAATTCCCACGCCTCTCATCCCTACCCCTGCCGACCTCCCTATACGTAGGGATCGCGTACACATCATGATCCGCATCATAATAGGAATCGAGTATGAAAATAAGCTACAGAATCTAATTCATCAGCTAGTTTGTCAAATAATAAAACATATTTATTTTAATTGTTCAAAAATAAAATTATTCTAGATTTAATAACTACACAAAATTTAACATTTTACTAAGGGCCCATTGAATATTTAGTGCGGTGAAATTTGTTATGTAATAATTGGTAGTATCTCCTAGATCTAAATGGAACATTAATTCTAACAGATGAGTTAAAGAAATCTGAATGTATATTACCATTTAATATTTTTAGTGCCAACATTGAGTTCAACTTAATACCTCTGCCTTTTAGTGTACGCAATCTAATTATTCAACCCGCTAGTATAAGAATGGTTACATGGTAATTAAAATTTAATTTTGGATCCATCAAAAGACCGAGATCCACAAATGATTCTACAGTTGATAATAAATGACCGCCAACATTATATTACAATATCAGAGAAGAAGATCTAAATCGTTCTGCAGTGAATGAGCTCGTTTCTCACAATTATGGGAAATAACATAACTTAACATCATCTGCGTACTTTAACAAATTCGAATAATTTTTGGAATTAGGCAATTGGTTGACAAATAAAAGAAAGAGGACCGGTCCAATTTGACTTCCTTGCGGAACATCCGATGAAACGTTAATCGATTTAGATACTCTTCAAAGTAGTTGTCATCTAAGTTGTGTTGTTTTTGGTTCATTTCAGCCCCTAAATATTTTATGGTCATCTAAAAAAACAAAGATCCTCTATTTTAACCCTAGCTCCTCAGCATCAGGCCACTTATAATACCCCCAACACATTGTGTTGTATGGTATAAAAACTGCTCAGATATATGTTTGTCCTTCGTATTCACATTCGTATCGTCAAACACGGTCCCTGGGTATAGGTTTTAGAACTAATTTTTTGTGTGTCAATCATGCGATTCTTTAAACATTTTTCTTGAAATCAATACATATTTTAAAATTAATCTCAAGATATGCATCCAAATCCTACCGGTTGGTAAAATTTGGGTACTTGAGCTTGCATTCTTTATTTTTATTACAAAATTAAGACGAAAAATTTATGTTTTAAATTATTAAAATTTGAAAAAATCTAAAACCCCAATTTTAAAAACAAGTAAGAAAGCTGTAAGTTCAGCCATGCCGATCAATACATATTTTAAAATTGAATGAAAAATTGAATTTTCAAAAGAATAAATTCCATTAAAATCTTAAAAATACCGAATATAGCCATTATATTGGGGTCTATACAAAGACCTGCATAGGCAACTTTTGTCATAAGCCATTACAAAATGCAAATACGAAACATGAAAAAATCTGATAAATAATATAGCTAAAATCATCAAAATGTGGGGAGTTACCGTTATATCAGGGCTACACGAAGACCTGGACCTGGGCTGTAGTTCCCATTACGAACTCTAAATACGAAATTTGAAAGAGGTAAAGATTACACAATGTACGAGACTCTAAAGTATATTTAGACCTAGCAACAGAGTAATTAGTGAAGTCTATTGTTAAGCCTGATTTTTTATATTTATGAAAAAGCTTCTTTTTACTAAGGGCCCATTGAATATTTCGTGCTGTGAAATTTGTTATGTAATAATTGGTAGTATCTACTAGATCTAAACGGAACATTATTGTTAATAGATACGTTTAGGAAACCTGAAGGTATATTACCATTTAATATTTTTAGTGCCAACATTGAGTTTTTTTTTTTTTTTTTTTTTTTTTTTTTTTTTTTTTTCGAACGTTCCCACGCCTCACATTCCCACCCCTGCCGACCGAGGGGGCGACCTCCCTTTGCGGAGGGATCGCGTACACATCATGATCCGCATCATAATGGGAATTCAGTAGGAAATTTAAAACCAGCTACAGAATTTAATTCATCAGCTAGTTTGTCAAATAATAAAACATGTATGTTAATTGTTTAAAAATAAAATTATTCTAGATTTAATAACTTCTAAACTCATACCAAAATCTACATTACAGTACACAGAATTAAAGTCAACACACATTTTACTAAGAGGTTCGCCCATTGAATAATTCGTGCGGTGAAAATCAGTATATAATAATTGGTAGTATCTACTAGATCTAAACGGAACATTAATTCTAATAGATGAAATCAGAAAATCTGAGGGTATATTACCATTTAATATTTTTACGTTGAGGAACATTGAAATTGAAAACCAGCAGAAATATCACCCATAATGACATTATAAAGAAATGAGACATTTAGCATTTTTCTACGGTTTTCCAGCGTTGGCAGCTTGATCAGCGAGAGTCTATCAGTGTATGGTGGAAGATTATCATATTAAAAGTTCAAACATCCTAAGCAGAAAAATCGGAATTGTTTTTGAACAGACTTGTTGCGGTCGCTGTGTGTTTCATAAATAGGGTCCCATATGACCGAAGAGTGTTCCAAAATTGGGCGAAAAATTGACATGTGTACATTTTTTGTAACATACGGATCCTTAAACTCCAACGTTTCACAAACCCGTTAACTGATTTTGGTTTTTTATAGAAACAGAAATATGAGAATTTTTTAAGATTAAAGTTAAGTTTACAATCCAATATGACTTTTTCTAGAGAATAGTCACCGAGCGTGTAACAAGCATCCAATAATTTTTTTTTCTTGTGAATCTCATAAACCATGAAGTTACGTTTCAAACTTACGTTTCAATTAAAATAAAAACATAAATTTTGGATTTGGGAATATGAAGTTTTGCCAGTATTTGCCAGTTAAGTTTTGTGGGCAGGTTAGTATGTGTACTTTGGACCAAGTCGAATGCTTCCTTCAAGAGTAATAGTGGGCGCCAGATAAGATTTTAAGGTCATGGATCTGTTGCCCCCATTAGTCTAACTCATTTCCATATTTGTATATGGCTATTTGGAAAGGTTTGACAGGGCAGTTAAATTTAAGCTGTCCAAGAGGAAAAAGTTGAAAATGAAATTCAGATGCTTGGTGGTTGGATTACAATACCATGCCAAGAGTTTGGTAAATATGTCAGGCCAAAATTTGGGAAAAATTGTCGTGTAAAAGATTAGGCGAAGATGCCAATGTCAGATACATATTCAGATGCCAATGTCAGATACATATTCAATGCTACCCGGTTAAAAAAAATAAAAGCGTCAGTTGAAATGGTTGAAGTAAAACGATTATTTGTTTAATTTAATATTGAAATAGTATGTTAAGTCCTGGCAATTATTTAGCTGAGTATGAAGATGAGTATATTCAAAATGATTTAAACGTGAGGCGAAAAATAATGTGGGTTATTTGTGCTTACAGAGGGAAGCGCACAGACATCCTGGATGACCACAACCTGCTTCTGTTGCATATTTCGGTGTAGTCTGTTAACGCTTGGAGGATTCAGTGTGCAGGGATTGTGGTTTTCTTTGTCTTCACTAATTTCTAACCCTTTAAATAGTTCCTCCTCAGTCTCCAGTTCACCAAGTGTTGGACGCTGTTGAATTCAAATTGCTTGATTCCCTGCATTTACAATTGTCTATAATTGTAACAAGCGTGATGCTGCTTCCTCCGTGTCGCTTAAAGTGAACTGCTTGAAGGGCCCTCCACCTGTAGCACGACATTCTGCCTTATTATGAACTAGCTTCTTCCTCAATTTGTATTCGGTCCAGACTTTCATACAAGCCTCGCCTGTTCGAACCGGCGGTCCTAGGATATTCAGTTTTGCACCAATTTTGTTCCATTCTTCCTTGATGTTAGTAGCTGTAGCCTCTAGCCAAATTTTGATTCATTTGCAAGATCTGGATCATTTCGTCAATTTGTTTCTTCGTTGTGACTTTAAATCTAGAAAAAGCGAAATGCTAATAGATGTAACTTCATATATTCTTGTAATGTTAATATATACTTTTTATTCAAATCCATTTTGTATATTATTCTGCTGTAATGTCAATTTGAAAAAACTTTTCTGTGTTGTCGGCAACAAAATCTCTTACGACTAATTTTGCAGTGTTTGTCGAATTAAAACGCGTCTTGTGGTACGAAAATTGTAACAGAACTTCATACAGAGTTGTAATTTCTCGCATACGACACACATAATACCAATTAGTCGTTACGATGCGTTTACTTGCTATTTTCGATACGACTACGCCAGCCGTAATAAGGGTGATTTTGTTGTGTATGTTGAAGGGATTGTATACATTGTTTACCAAATGTATTGAATGTTTCAATAAATGTAAATAAACAATTTTTTTTTGTGACAAGCTTAGTTACAGAACATGCAGAGATGGATATGCTTATTTGAAATGACTTTTCCTTCTTTATTTTACCGTGCGTAACTTATAGAAGTTTATGTATACATTAAAATGTACGTCAAAAGCATTTTGACAAAGAAATGTAGTCAAATGTACAATTTAAAAAATATTGCAAACATATGATTGCATGACTTTACCTTCTTAATTCTTCTAATATATGTTTTTAAAATGTGCAGGAACACATTGTTAATGCGCAATGTGGCCGACCTTATGTAGGCCTCGACCCTCACAAATTGTAATGTTGTCACTTAGGATACCGATTCGCAACAAAGGCCTTCGACAAATAGAATAATGTATATTGCATAGCAATAAATATAAAAAATATTACAAAAAAGAGTTTTACAAAACGTAAATATTATTCACATTTTTAATGGTATATTTTAGCCATTTTGAATTGGATTGTCAAAATCAGTCCAGCCGTTATACGCATAGTAATAGTATCAATTTTTATTTAAATATAGATGGGACATGTTTTTTCTTATCGAAAATTCCCACGCCTCTCATCCCTACCCCTGCCGACCTCCCTATACGTAGGGATCGCGTACACATCATGATCCGCATCATAATAGGAATCGAGTATGAAAATAAGCTACAGAATCTAATTCATCAGCTAGTTTGTCAAATAATAAAACATATTTATTTTAATTGTTCAAAAATAAAATTATTCTAGATTTAATAACTACACAAAATTTAACATTTTACTAAGGGCCCATTGAATATTTAGTGCGGTGAAATTTGTTATGTAATAATTGGTAGTATCTCCTAGATCTAAATGGAACATTAATTCTAACAGATGAGTTAAAGAAATCTGAATGTATATTACCATTTAATATTTTTAGTGCCAACATTGAGTTCAACTTAATACCTCTGCCTTTTAGTGTACGCAATCTAATTATTCAACCCGCTAGTATAAGAATGGTTACATGGTAATTAAAATTTAATTTTGGATCCATCAAAAGACCGAGATCCACAAATGATTCTACAGTTGATAATAAATGACCGCCAACATTATATTACAATATCAGAGAAGAAGATCTAAATCGTTCTGCAGTGAATGAGCTCGTTTCTCACAATTATGGGAAATAACATAACTTAACATCATCTGCGTACTTTAACAAATTCGAATAATTTTTGGAATTAGGCAATTGGTTGACAAATAAAAGAAAGAGGACCGGTCCAATTTGACTTCCTTGCGGAACATCCGATGAAACGTTAATCGATTTAGATACTCTTCAAAGTAGTTGTCATCTAAGTTGTGTTGTTTTTGGTTCATTTCAGCCCCTAAATATTTTATGGTCATCTAAAAAAACAAAGATCCTCTATTTTAACCCTAGCTCCTCAGCATCAGGCCACTTATAATACCCCCAACACATTGTGTTGTATGGTATAAAAACTGCTCAGATATATGTTTGTCCTTCGTATTCACATTCGTATCGTCAAACACGGTCCCTGGGTATAGGTTTTAGAACTAATTTTTTGTGTGTCAATCATGCGATTCTTTAAACATTTTTCTTGAAATCAATACATATTTTAAAATTAATCTCAAGATATGCATCCAAATCCTACCGGTTGGTAAAATTTGGGTACTTGAGCTTGCATTCTTTATTTTTATTACAAAATTAAGACGAAAAATTTATGTTTTAAATTATTAAAATTTGAAAAAATCTAAAACCCCAATTTTAAAAACAAGTAAGAAAGCTGTAAGTTCAGCCATGCCGATCAATACATATTTTAAAATTGAATGAAAAATTGAATTTTCAAAAGAATAAATTCCATTAAAATCTTAAAAATACCGAATATAGCCATTATATTGGGGTCTATACAAAGACCTGCATAGGCAACTTTTGTCATAAGCCATTACAAAATGCAAATACGAAACATGAAAAAATCTGATAAATAATATAGCTAAAATCATCAAAATGTGGGGAGTTACCGTTATATCAGGGCTACACGAAGACCTGGACCTGGGCTGTAGTTCCCATTACGAACTCTAAATACGAAATTTGAAAGAGGTAAAGATTACACAATGTACGAGACTCTAAAGTATATTTAGACCTAGCAACAGAGTAATTAGTGAAGTCTATTGTTAAGCCTGATTTTTTATATTTATGAAAAAGCTTCTTTTTACTAAGGGCCCATTGAATATTTCGTGCTGTGAAATTTGTTATGTAATAATTGGTAGTATCTACTAGATCTAAACGGAACATTATTGTTAATAGATACGTTTAGGAAACCTGAAGGTATATTACCATTTAATATTTTTAGTGCCAACATTGAGTTTTTTTTTTTTTTTTTTTTTTTTTTTTTTTTTTTTTTTCGAACGTTCCCACGCCTCACATTCCCACCCCTGCCGACCGAGGGGGCGACCTCCCTTTGCGGAGGGATCGCGTACACATCATGATCCGCATCATAATGGGAATTCAGTAGGAAATTTAAAACCAGCTACAGAATTTAATTCATCAGCTAGTTTGTCAAATAATAAAACATGTATGTTAATTGTTTAAAAATAAAATTATTCTAGATTTAATAACTTCTAAACTCATACCAAAATCTACATTACAGTACACAGAATTAAAGTCAACACACATTTTACTAAGAGGTTCGCCCATTGAATAATTCGTGCGGTGAAAATCAGTATATAATAATTGGTAGTATCTACTAGATCTAAACGGAACATTAATTCTAATAGATGAAATCAGAAAATCTGAGGGTATATTACCATTTAATATTTTTAGTACAAACATGGAGTTCAACATAATACGTCTGCTTTTAAGTGTAGGCAATCTAATTAATTTTAGCCTGCTAGCATAAGAAGGCAAAACAAAATCACTATTCCAATGTAAACCTCGTAAGGCAAATAGCAGAAATTGTTTTTGCACGGATTCTATTTTATCTGAGTATATTGCATATTGAGGATCCCATACAACAGAACCGTATTCCAATATAGGTCTAACAAGAGACGTAAATAACTGTTTTGTTATATATGGATCAGAAAAATCTTTGGCCCACCGTTTAACAAAACCTAAAACACCATTTGCTTTATTTACCATTGTTATTACATGGCTATTAAAATTTAATTTTGGATCCATCAAGAGGCCAAGATCAACAAATGAATCTACAGTTGATAATGAATGACCGTCAATATTATATTTTAATATCAGAGAAGAAGATCTGGAGAAGCACATATGCTTACATTTGCTTAAATTTAACTCCATACAATTTAACGTGCACCATTTAAAAAGGCTATCTAAATCGTTTTGAAGTAAACTCGCTCGTTTATCACAATTATGGGAAATGAATAATTTAACATCATCTGCGTACATTAACAATTTCGAGTAATTTATGGAATTAGGTAAATCGTTGATAAATAAAAGAAAGAGGACCGGTCCAAGGTGACTTCCTTGCGGAACACCCGATGGAACGTTAATCGTTTTGGATAGATACCCTTCAAACAAAACTAGTTGTGATCTATTTTGTAAGTAAGATGATATCCATTTGACTAAGTTTGTGTTGAAACCCATATAATTTAATTTATATATTAGGAGTTCATGGTTAACCCTATCAAAAGCTTTACTAAAATCGGTATAAATTGTATCAGTTTGTTTACGCTGAACAAATCCTTTTATTACTGTTGACGTAAATTCTATAAGATTTGTTGTAGTTGAAAGACCACTACGAAAACCATGCTGATATGGACTCAATATAGATTGAATTTTCTGTGAAATTACTGCAGTAATTAATTTTTCAAACAATTAGCAACAGAGTAATTAGTATAGTCTATTGTTAAGCCTGATTTTTTATATTTACGAAAAAGCTTATTTTTAGAATTTTTTAAACTTGATAACTCAGGGGTTATCCATGGATATTTATTTGAATTTTTAACTCTAGTGGTTGGAACACATTCCAGTTTAAATCTATTTAAAATATCATAAAATTGATCAATTACATATTCTAAATCTGTATGGCTGTTACACAGGCACACAGAAGCCCAATTTATGGAGGAAATGAGAGTATTAAGTTTTCGAAAATTAGTTTTTTTGTAATTAAGGACAGTTTTAAATGAGTCGGACTGACTTTCTTCAATTACATAACTGTGAGTCATGGAGATATATAAAGTTGGATGGTATATATCTTCAGGAGTGCATATTGGAGGAATTCTGAATATATCAAAATGCTGTGTTATATTTACAAACGCCAAATCAAGAATTTTGCCATGCGAATTTTTTACACTGTTTATTTGATAAAGATTTAAGTCACACAAACTATTTACAACATCAAATGTATACTGGGTACTGTTCATTTCAGATGGCAAAGGAATCAAAGCTTCAGAATCTGGCATTGGAAGCCATTTAATGGAGGGCATATTAAAATCACCAAGGATCAGAATGCGATCGGAATCTTTCATTTTTTCAGTAATTAAATTTATTTCTGATAAATGCTGATTATAAATGTCAAGTGAAGATGAGGGGGGAATATAAGAGCAAGTTACAAACAATTTAGATTTGCCCAATTCAATGGAAACACAAACAAATTCTATATCAAGAAAATCATTTAGATCAATTAAATTAGTGGTATATTTGGTATCAACTGCAATAAGGACGCCACCACCTTTTTTACAAACACGATCTTTTCTAAATATTTGATATTTTGAACATAATATTTCACTATTTAATATAGATGTTTTTAACCAAGTTTCGGAGAAAACCAATACATTATAATTGAAACCAATGCTATCAGTATATAAACTGGTTAATTTTGTATTAAGCCCCCTTACATTCTGATAGCAGATAGAAAATGAGTCATTTAGTTTTTTGGCACCGAGTCTGGTCTAAGAGGCAAATGAGCTAAATTATCGGATCTCTCCACAAATTCTTTAATAAATGCCCTAGCAGGCCAAAATTCTTTTAAAATCAACTGTACAAAAATATTGTCAGGCACAACGATTTTGAAAGAAGATCTACTTTCAGAAAATGCAGATCGGAGCTTATAACATTTCAAAAAGTAATCTCCCTCAATTTTTGATTTTATATAATAGTTTATGTCATCGGCCGTTGTTTCTGGTGCAAACCTTGTTGCAAATATCATTTTCATGGCGGGGGCCATGGATAATGATCTTTGGACAGGTTGAGTTTTGCCAGTAGCAGTCTCGGGACGATCACTAGTGATAAGTGAAGGAAATGATAATTCCTGTATGTCACGAGTAGATTGTGAGGTTTTCTTAGAAACCTCACTATCAATATTCATAACATCAGGATTAATTACCCCTTTACCTATACCGCTGTTATCTACCGGAACTGGGTGTGTAATAACACTGGCATACGACTGTTCACGTCCATTCTCAGTTGTATCAGTGATATTAACTGAGACCGGTTGTGGAACAGTGTTCTCAACAGAAACTATTGCTTTGCGACTAGGCATTCCCTTAGTTGGTGCCTTTTTCGCAGCCCTTTTGCGTTTCTGTCCAGAAACTGACGGTGACGACACAAACTCATCTAACTCTTGGTATTTCTCAAACAATGTAGAGAAATTCTCAAATCGGAGTGATAATGAGGAAAAATCTTTTTTCATCGATGTCAATTCCGACTGCAAATCCTTTACAAAATTATAAAAGTCTGCAGAGAGTTTCCTGCATTGCACACAACACCAACGAACACCAACATTATTTCTAATTGTGTCTACTACTTTTGCATTAATCCTAGCACATTTTGCATGCCATTGATTAAGACAAAACCAACAGGTAACACACAATTCATCCTCAGCAACAATATTACACAATTCAAAAGGGCACGACATTTTCTTTATTTTAATTATAACTATTTCTTTTTTAATACACAAGTTCCAAATATTTTATTTAAGATTAGATCTGTAGCTGGAATTTTTGTTATTTATATTTATTCTTTTTTATTTATTTTTTTTTTTTTTAATGTTGGCAACTCTTTTGAGATGACAAACAAAACAAGACGATAATGTTACAACAACTAATTAGCTAATGTAACAAAAGAAAGAGGATAAAAGGAAAATGTAAAACTACACAATTTTAAAATTGATATAACTTTAAAACACAAAACAAGATTTTAAAACACTACACCAATTATCACTTTGAGTTACAAATCACTATTGAACACTTTTAAACACTTTTTTACCAGATTAATTAATTTAATAACACAATAACTATTAATTTTTTTTCAAAAGCACGGAGCACCACAATTTTTTGAACTAATCACAACAGGGTTGCCAACACACATAACTTAATACCTCTGCCTTTTAGTGTACGCAATCTAATTATTCAACCCGCTAGTATAAGAATGGTTACATGGTAATTAAAATTTAATTTTGGATCAATCAAAAGACCGAGATCCAGAAATCATGCTACAGATGATAATAAATGACCGCCAACATTATATTACATTATCAGAGAAGATCTAAATCGTTCTACAGTGAATTAGCTCGTTTCTCACAATTATGGGAAATGAATAACTTAACATCATCTGTGTACTTTAACAAATTCGAATAATTTTTGGAATTAGGCAATTGGTTGACAAATAAAAGAAAGAGGACCGGTCCAAGGTTACTTCCTTGCGGAACATCCGATGAAACGTTAATCGATTTAGATACTCTGCAAAGGAGTTGTCATCTCTCTTATAAATAAAATGATATCCATTTAACTAAGTTTGTGTTGAAGCCCATAACATTTAATTTATATATTGTAGTTCATGGTTAACTCTATCGAAAGCTGAACAAATCCTTTTATTACTGTTTTGTTGCAGTTAAGAGACCACTACGAAGACCATGCTGATATGGACTCAATCTAGATTGAATTTTCAGCGAAATTACAATATAATTAAAGGGATAATACTTAAGAATTCTATTAGGTATGTCATCGGGGCCTGGACATTTAATCGATTTTAATCTACGCACACTATTGGATACCTCTTCGCGTTGTAGGAAAGGCATTCAAATTTGATCAGTCTGTGACAACTTATAAGGATATGAATCGGAGGAATTCTAAATAATTCAGAATTCTGTGTTACATTTACAGACACCAAATCAAAATTTTTGCCTTGGGAATTTTTCACACTATTTGATGAAGATTTATGTCACAAAACCGATTAATAACTTCAAATATATACTGGTTACTGTTCGTTTCGGATGGCAATAGAATTAAAGCTTCAGAATCTGGCATTGGAAGGCATCTAACGAAAAGCATATTAAAATCACCAACAATCAAAATCTTTAATTTTTTCAGTGATTAAATTTATTGCTAATTATAAATGTCAAGGGTGATGAAGGTGACATTAGAACGAGTTACAATCAATTTAAATTTGCCCAGTTCATTGGTGTGACTTTAAAATATATATATGATTTCGCCGGGACTAAAAATATACGCGGTTTAATGGAAATTTTTGTATTTTTTCATTTCACCCTTTAAATTTCTGCTGACCCTTAAAATTGGTAGGCTACTTGTCTAAAACTCTTACCCTATGAAAATTTCCGATTGTTCGGTAATTGAAACCACTTATAATACCCCCAACACATAGTGTTGTGTGGTATAAAAACTGCTCAGATATATGTTTGTCCTCCGTATTCACATTCGTATCGTCATACACGGTCCCTGGGTATAGGTTTTAGAACTAATATTTTGTGTGTCAATCATGCGATTCTTTAAACATTTTTCTTGAAATCAATACATATTTTAAAATTAATCTCAAGATATGCATCCAAATCCAACCGGTTGGAAAAATTTGGGTACTTGAGCTTGCATTGAAAAAATCTAAAACCCCAATTTTAAAGTTAAAAAAACTGTTGATTAAATACACCAACAAACTAAAACTTTGTTCTAATCGTATCTTAAGCAAAAAAAAAAAAAAAAACAACTAAGAAAGCTGTAAGTTCAGCCCTGCCGATCAATACATATTTTAAAATTGAATGAAAAATTGAATTTTCAAAAAAATAAATACCGTTAAAATCTTAAAAATACCGAATATAGCCGTTATATTGGGGTCTATACAAAGACCTGCATAGGCAACTTTTGTCATAAGCCATTACAAAATGCAAATACGAAACTTGAAAAAATCTGATAAATATATAGCTAAAATCATCAAAATGTGGGGAGTTACCGTTATATCGGGGCTACACGAAGACCTGGACCTGGGCTGTAATTCCCATTACGAACTCTAAATACGAAATTTGAAAGAGGTAAAGATTACACAATCTACGAGACTCTAAAGTATATTTAGACCTAGCAACAGAGTAATTAGTGTAGTCTATTGTTAAGCCTGATTTTTCATATTTATGAAAAAGGTTCTTTTTAGAACGATATCGTGGACCGTTATAGCGCATCTTCGAACTTGACCTGCCTGCAGACAAGACTGATATGTGCAATATTTTGATTTCCTACCTTTATTCGTTTTGATTCTAGCGTACTTACAACAGACGGACGGACAGTGCTTAATCTTCTTAGACTTTTACGCTAATCAAGAATATATACTTGTTTTGTCTAAAATTACTATTTCGATGAGTTAGAAGCGGAATGACGAACTTAATATATTTTATATACTATGTATGGTGGAGGGTGTAAAAAAAACAATTTCGAAAAAATAAACCGTTTTATTTAAAATACGTTTTTGGTTTTTATTGATATAAAGTAAAATGCTTAAATGCTATCATGGTACATACAAACAAAGCAATTACAATCAACTAAGTAAAACAATACTATAAAGTCTTTATAAATAATAGTAACAAATTTTCTTGTCAAGTAATAAAATTAGCTAATTTCGTATTTTAGTAAATACATTTTACAGCTTAATTTAAAAGCCCAATAAGACATACTTTTATAATTATTTGTTTTTGTTGATCTTAGATATTAAGCCATCGACACCTTTGTGTATTCGAAGTATCAGTAGAAATCCTACAATAATTGCTGGCATTGATACAAATGTTGCAATACTTTCATAAATAAAACGAGGAGCAAATATTTTCCAAACCATTAGATGACGGCAGTGTATGGTACATGCTAACATAGCACAGAATATCTACAACAATATGGAAAAACATAAAACAAATGTGTGTCGAGATGAAATATTTAAATATTTACCTTAGCTCCCTGCAAAATGTATAGTTGAACGGCGAGCTTAAAAACGGTCCCAACAAATATATTTTCGTTTTCGAATAGGACCAATTCGCCACGAGTCATATCGAACCCAACGCATTCGTTGGAAATCTCACTTAGAGATCGATCATATGTAGCGGATGCTGTTTTTGTTGTGTTATTGCAATCCAACTTCCGATCCCTATTTGCATTTGTTTTTATCAAAGTGGGAAACAAGGCGAAAATTGAAAAAGTCTCGGTGGCTAGTAAACCAAACATACAGGAGAACAGAATGTGCCCACAGAATGTATTGAGAATGACTAGAATTCCAGATATAAAATGAGACTGCCCAATACTTGTTGTGCGACCAACGAATGCGGCACGCCAATCTATCTGCGACAATGTTGTTTGGTGGGATGTGGCAAAGAAGCAGAAATGTCCCAGTATAAACCAACCAACAATGGCGGTAAATGTTGGTTGTACACATGTTTCTACATACAAATAAATTGCATAAATGTTATTTAATTTCTATAAGTGTTTACCAACGCCAACTTACCGAAATTAACTGCTGTTCTATACCGCAAGACCGCATGTAATGACAAAATTATAGCACCCACAGCTATACATACAACAATGCCAGAGCAGGACTTTGGCTCTAAAATGATGACAAGAACCATGGCTAGAAAGGTTCCAAACGATATGAGCACTGATGAATATATTGTTGCCAGACCATAGACGACGGGTATGTCGCTGTGCCGTTCCGCATCATCTCCCTGATACATACTTTTCATTTTTTTAAATATTTCAGGAATAATGTTGTCTGTACGACTCACAGAAATGGTCGACTTATTTTTCTGTGGCAAGACGTAGACCATTAATGGCGAAACAGTAACAACAATAACTTGGACAACCAGCAACGCGTATACTATCAAGGCCATCATGTCAATGTGGGTGCGATCGACATTCTTTACAGAGCTATTGGATAGGAGAATATGACCACCTGTACAAATGCTAGCTACCGTTGGACCATAACGAGCCATTAATATATTTACAGAAGTACCAGTTAAGTTTCCACAAGATCGTAAATAGATCCGACTCAGTGTAGTGTACAGGACGACAATCACAATAGAAAGAATGTACGATTTGGCACTTGATGGTTTTTTTAGGGAGAAGCTTCCTGCTGAAGAGTTGGTTGTAAAGTCCATGCAGTTACCTTGTTCTTCTCGGCAGCGGAAAAATGTGGTTGCAAAACGTATTAAACATACAGCCAAAACACATGCCAATAAAAGCTTAAAGGCTGTAGATTTGATAAACTGCTGTGGCTTGAATTTTGTTTTAAAGTCAACACGAATGCTCTTCTGCAACAGCTCATATGCCATAAGTATAATTACACATACGAGCAAATAGGATAGGACATGGCCCTCGTTTACGACAAAACTATTTGAGTAGCAAATTGACATCAATATGATGAGTATAGCCCGTGTTGGCATATTTGCAAATCGTTTTACTTTTGACCAACTGATTGCAATGGTGTACCAATTCTGAGCCATGTGAAATACAAGTATGAGCGTACTTATTACATTCGTAAAAAATATTACTGCGTGTTCTTCAGTTTTGAAGGAAAAATTCCTATAGTAACGATAACCGAAAACCCCAGCGGCCAAGTTTAGCAAATACGTGTAACCCAGCTCCTTGATAGTAAAAATATTGGATAATTTACCAGCAGGTGTATTAGATATAAGCACAAATGGCAGAAACACAGCAAAAAATGTCACCAAGAGGCCTTGAGACATTTGTGTTGCATCGAATTTGACCCATAATTCGCGACATGTACTTAGAATTTGTCGAAGATGTGCGTTTAGATCCCCAATAAATGATTTGAAAGCCGCATCATTATATATAGATTTGACGCGGTGTGTCAGCAAAATGAACTCAGTGTCCATGCGATCCATTTGTTCCACATTGAAACTGCGCTTGTTTTCGACAGCATAATTGTAAAAGTATGTGTAGATTTGTTGGGCATTTTGCCATACGTGTAAGATCAGTGTTTGTAATTTTGTCATATGAGGCACAGCGACATCAGGTACAATATTAAAATTAATTAATCCCAAATTTGAATATGGTATTGGTATGCCAAGAATTGTTGCAAGTGTGGGCACAAGATCAATCTGAAAAAGATAGAGTTATATTATTTAGGCAAATGTCAAATTTATGTGATAAAGTATTTAAAAACAATAATAAACTTATGCAACTCCAATTGGAACGTTAGGAGTAGCATTCGCGCGAAACAATTATGTGATTGATCTAAAACTCAATCGCTAAGTATTAAAAATATATGCAACTCATTCGGTTCCAAAACTCCGTCATTGGACATTTTTTACAGTTTTTTATACGAACATTTTGCGCATGAAAATTTTCGGTTTTTTACAATTCTACAGCGGGATTGAAAAACCCTGGGCCACGGTTCTGTTCGGTTTATTGAAACGCCATCCACAACAGCTCTGTCTCGATGCGATGTAATGGATGTAGAGTGGTTGCATTTTAGGAACCTCTACCGCAGGACCTTACGCCACATGTTGTTGTTCCGATTTCGGAAGTAATTTCAATTAAAAAAGAATCGCATCAAGATTGAAGGATTAGAGTTCCTGTTACTCCATACTGTTAAATACAGATCTATCTCGCTTGAACTAGTCTCTAGTGCATACATGGGGTATATGGGGATAGCACTCAAGTGTGGAACTGCCAAGGTACTGTGAACTGATTTTTAAGACAATAACTGTTTGGATTTTAATGTCCCCCATGAGTTCTGGATTTTCTTCCCAGGCAATGGCCAGAGGGGATCGCATTAACAGAGCAGATTGATTGCTCCACATTCTGCGTGGTAAATGAGGATGAGAAGTGCGTCGCCGTTCGCTAGATTTAAATATAGGGATATTACGGTCTTGGCTGACCGTAATTTCTCACATTTTCTCTTCTATGGGAAAGCTCACTGGTCAAAATTTAGAGAGTTCACCAACCTTCTCTCTGGGGAACTGCCAACGCTTCTGATGTTCGGTTACCAGAGAGGATTATCCGAGACATCATGAATTGATGTGATAAATCCGGAACTTTTCACCTCTTCCTTTTCGGAATTCCGCGACTTCCATACGGATATGAAACTATCCGTTACTAAATCAGCGGCCACACTCTTCACTTAATCCACATAGATTGAAAAATAATTTACTTTAGTAAGCTTTTTCTAAAGTTAAGCTTTTTTTGTTAATTTTATATTTGTTTCACAAAGATTTTTCAATATTTGCTAAAGCTTTTTTAAGAGTAAGGCTTGTGTGCTTAAACTTATTATAGTACGTTTATAGTTCACCGGATTTAGTAAACGCAGTGGATGTAAATTCAAATTACATATAAGTCAAATAAAACTTTATAAAGGAAGTTAAGCCTAACATAAACATGCATTATAATAATATTCTCAAGCCATTTCAGTATGTTGGGAAGGTAAGAAAATGTATGTATATCAAATATTTAGAAAAGATCGTGTTTGTAAAAAAGGTGGAGGCGTCCTTATTGCAGTTGATACCAAATATACCACTAATTTAATTGATCTAAATGATTTTCTTGATATAGAATTTGTGGGTGTTTCCATTGAATTGGGTAAATCTAAATTGTTTTTAACTTGCTCTTATATTCTTTATCAAATAAACAGTGAAAAATTCCCACGGCAAAATTCTTGATTTGGCGTTTGTAAATATAACACAGTATTTTGATATATTCAGAATTCCTCCAATATGCACTCCAACTGTATATATCTCCATGACTCACAGTTATGTAATTGAAGAAAGTCAGTCTGACTCATTTAAAACTGTCCTTAATTACAAAAAAACTAATTTTCGATAATACCCTCATTTAGAGTTAAAAATTCAAATAAATATCCATGGATAACCCCTGAGTTATACAGTTTAAAAAATTCTAAAAATAAGCATTTTCGTAAATATAAAAAACTAGCTGGCCTGTTCCGCGTTGCCGACCCGTACTTTTACTTTTTAATGAATATTTTTTGTATATAATGAGTCCATAGTAATTTCTAAATAGAAATAAATATTCATGGCGAAAGTTATAATAGATGTTCGCCTACCATTGGTGTCAGATATTTTGAATAGCCTGATCTTATTTTTCAGCTATAAGCTTTGATTTGACTGTTAAAAACCTATATGATACAGAAAATATATAATATCCCCAGGTGGAAAGCCAGCTTAATTTTTTGTATTATAAAGAGCTTAGAAAAATTTTCCATTCAAATTGCTGTTATTTGGACTTTGTATTTCGCGCTGCGTGGTATTTAATTTTGTCTACCTCTTAATTGAGGGCAGAATGATTTTAGAACAGTCAAAGATAATTACACATTTACACCCGTAAGATGGAAACTATTTTTTTTTGTCACTTAAATTGTATGTTAGAGATCCCATAAAGTCAATTTTTCCATATTAGCATAATTCAATGATGATCAAAGAAATGCTCGGCCATGTGCTATTTTCTTATATTCGTAATTTTTTCATATTTCTGCCGCAATTTCCGACTGAATGAGTCTCAGTTTCACATTTTGGAGTTTATTTCATATGCACGTACATCCCAAATCTAAATTTCCATCCAATATTTTTTGGGTGTTACAAATTTAATAGAATACAAAATTTTCTATACTGGCCACATATTGGGTTGATAATGCCTACGATGCCCCAAGACCAAATGGGCCCTACCATGGTAAAATTAAGAAGGTAAAGTCATTTCAAATAAGCATACCCATCCCTGCATTTTCTGTAATATACCTTGTCAAATTTCACTTCACATACCATTTACGGTACTCTGAAAATTTTAAATTGTATGCGAAGAGATTTTCTACTTCCTTAGAAAAAAGATGCCAAATAAGGTCCAAAAAATTAAAAAAGTGGCCAAGAAAATAGCTTAAATCATATGATGGTTATACCAAAACCTAATGATATTTGGCAAGGATGGTTTCTTCTCAAACAACCAAAATGTGCCGAAATTAGTATAAAGAATATATACTTGAAATCGGGTTGTACCCTTATGCGGGGGTTATGATGACCTGCAAAAGCGATTTAAGGTATCTTGAAAGTTTAGGAATAAATCCATTTCTGACTAAATGTCCAATCCCCTCTAATATTTTGCATCCTTTATATTCCGTATTTCACTGATTGCAGTCCCAATTAATTTTGCATTTTGAGTTCTCATTGGATAGATTATTGTCATGTGAAAGAAGTAGGTCCTTGTTTTGAAATGAGTCCAATAACGCTTTGTCGGTAAATTTTGTTTGTTAAAATATGTTCACATCTTCCAGCTGAAGCACGATGTAGGTCCTGGAATTGAAAGCTAAATGCCACTTTTATACATTAGCGATCGCCAGTCACATTTTTATTGGCAAATTTTCACGGGATTTATTATTATTATTATTATTTCTTTTTTTTTTGGCAAGATACCATTCTGAAATTGTATGAATTGTTAAAGTCCGTCAAGCCGTTCTTGCGTTTTAAGCGTAGTAATTAACATTACTTTCTTTTATATGGTGGAATTAATTCTTTATTTTGTATCGTCTTCTGAATACCTAAAATCTATAAATAGCATTTTTGTCCGTTGTCGCTTTATACTACCGTAAAAAGACTACACATCATATTAATTTTTAAAAACAAAAAAAAAAAAAAAATCGAAAAGAAAAAGCACTACAAATGTACATTTGAAAATAGTAAGTCAAAATAAAAAAGTCATGCTATATAAAACATTACTATTGTACATTTTAAAAGTCAAAATGAAAATGTTCAAAAATTTAACATTTTTCCGCGATTTGTTTGGATTTTATACTTTTCTGCCGAAAGACAACTCCGAATTTGTGTGAATCGTTAAAATCGGACCGGCGGTTCTTTACTTATAAGCGTAGTAACTAACACAACTTTCTTTTATATATATAGATGTATAGATAGGTTAAAAAGTAGGCGTGGTCAGTTCCTCAGCCCCCAAATAAATACTTAGGGTTGGAACGTTTGTACAAAAAATTATGCAAATCGGTCCAGACGTTTTCAATTGATTCCATAACCAACGAACAACAATTAATTTCTATATATATAGATTATACTTTATATAAATATACTTTAGAGTCTCGTAGATTGTATAATCTTTACCTCGACAAGATTAAAAATATTTTTAAATCCAATTCCAAATCTTTTTATGATTTTGTTAACATAAAACGAAAAGTTTCCTCAAAGCCCTCAGTATTGAAATATAGCAATAAAGAATTTGTCACAGGCACAGATATTGCTGAATGTTTCCCAGATTTTTTTGCCACTACCTATTTCAGTACATCTTGCCAAATTAAAGATTTATATCCGTATACGCTATCACAGGCCGATCAAATTTGTATGCCTTTTCTAGAACGTCAAGAGGTAAAAGGATTTGTTCAGCGTAAACAAACTGATACGATTTATACTGATTTTAGTAAAGCTTTTGATAGGGTTAACCATGAACTCCTAATATATAAATTAAATTATATGGATTTCTTACTTACAAGATAGATCACAACTAGTTTTGTTTGAAGGGTATCTATCCAAAAAAAAATCTTCTCTGATATTGTAATATAATATTAAGGGTCATTTATTATCAACTGTAGATTCATTTTTCGATCTTGGCCTCTTGATGGATCCAAAATTAAATTTTAATAGCCATGTAATAACAATAGTAAATAAAGCAAATGGTGTTTTAGGTTTTTTAAACGATGGGCCAGAGAATTTTCTGATCCATATATAACAAAACAGTTATTTGTTAGATCTATATTTGAATACGGTTCTGTTGTATGGGATCCTCAATATGCAATATACTCAGATAAAATAGAATCAGTGCAAAAACAATTTCTGCTATTTGCCTTACGAGGTTTACATTGGAATAGTGATTTTGTTTTGCCTTCTTATGCTAGCAGGCTAAAATTAATTAGATTGCCTACACTTAAAAGCAGACGTATTATGTTGAACTCCATGTTTGTACTAAAAATATTAAATGGTAATATACCTTCAGATTTCCTAATCTTATCTATTAGAATTAATGATCCGTTTAGATCTAGTAGCTATATGTTGATTTTCACCGCACGAATTATTCAATGGACGAACCTCTTAGTAAAATGTGTGTTGTCTTTAATTCGGTGTACTGTAATGTAGATATTGGTGTGAGTTTAGATATTACTAAATCTAGAATAATTTTATTTTTAAAACAATTAAAATATATGTTTCTAAAGCCATTATGATGCGGATCATTATGTGTACGCGATCCCTGCGTAAAGGGAGGTCGCCCCTCGGTCGGCAGGGGTGGGAATGTGAGGCGTGGGAACGTTCGGAAAAAAGTGGAGCTACCAGCTGATTACATGTTTTTAAATTTAACTATTTTGCATTGAAGCTATTAACTAGTTTTGCCATGGAATTGAAAAATTGAGCAGCTTAGATCCTGTTCTTAAAAAATAAACCCACTCATTTCATTCATTTTTGGCGATGTTTAACTTATTTAATCCAATATATTCTCCAATAAATGAAAACTTTTTGGATATAATTCTGAATATTTGTGACAGAAAAGCATCAGGTCTTTTTTATTAACCCAAAACCTTTTTATTAACCCAATGGATAAGTATTTAGAACATCGACATTAGAATTAAATGGTGCCCCTCATGACACTAGAGGGTCATCCACTTGAGACTAAAATTCTTCTCGCGACATCAGAACGTCATACAGACAATATAACTCCCCAACCCATGTTTGTAAGGAAGAACCAATACGATCTAGAGAGGAAGTCCAGTTGAAAACCTCAATACAATTGGCTTTCTCCCAATTAAGTGCCGCCGTTTCAAATCTTTTTAGTCGCGGAATGATAGAGATGCGCATAGCTTTTGTCTCAAATTCACAGAACTAACACGCGGATATAAACTGCTGCAACAAATATTCTTAATTGTGCGCACCGATATGAAAAACGTGTAGCAAATAATGATGTGTAAACGTACTGTAGATAGAATGACAAGATATCAAGCATAACACATCATCTCACTTAATGTAGAGCAACTATCTTTTACGCATAAACAACAATTTTCTTATCTTATTTTAGTTTACCTGCTGCATTACGTCTGTGTCAGAACCATAGTCACCGTTTAAAAATTTTGTCTGTTTAGAGTAGGCAAATAGAAGGGCATTGATTTCATCATAAGAGTCTCCGCCGTGATCACCAGATATCGTCATGCCATGGTCGCCCATCACTAGAAGGGTTGTATCATCACTCATTTGAGATGCCACATTTCTATATGAAGGCCATATTATTATTCTTCAGACAAAAAAATATATATGTAGATACCTACTTTATAACGTTATTCATTTCTGTAAGTTTCCGAGACATTTCTTCGTGAAGTGGTCCATGTTTGTGACCACAATGATCCACTCCCAAAAAATGAGCAATGAGAACTTGCCAATCGTCTTTTTGAATTTCCTTTGGCAACTGCTTTTCGATTTTACGATCAATTGTGTCCAAATCGAAAATATCAAAACTGGGATAAGAATACGAACGCTTGAAACGATTTGGATAAAGATCGGTCCAGGTACTATCACCCATAAAAACAATCGGCAACCCATTCTTTACCATCTGATCGATTATGTTGTCCTCATTTATTTCAGGAGAAGCGAAATTAGACCCAATATCAACAAATGTTGGAAGACTGCCCGTGGTTAGCCCCTTCAGGCGTTGTAGAGTTGTAGTGGGCGGGTCAGCTTTAAATCGCATGAGCCGAGAATGCTGCGGTTCATTTCTAATTAAGTCTCTGAATACATCCAATTTATTTTCATACGGTAGTGGCTCCGTTACATTTTCCTTGTAGACTCCAAAGTCATATTTGAGGGCATCAATTAACAAAATAATTACTTTTGATTTTTGCGGAAGACACAAATTTGATGAAGCATTGACATCTTTAAAAATTTCGTCGACAACGTCATCCGTTAGGAAGTATTCCTAGAACCAGCAGAAAAGTTTTTTTTTTTATTTCTCTAGGTCAGAGGACCGTGCTCAATGTAAACAAATAACACTTACGTCATTTGGATCTTTGGACAAATGCCGGCAGCTATTGACATCTGTCTTAGAGACTCGCGATAATAGAAATCCACGCGAGAAAAGATACACTCCAGATGAAATTAAATATGCGAGCCATGCAAGTATCAAAGCATAGCTGAGAGCAAACTTCATGTTTCCACTCTTGCTTGGTAATGGTTGGGTTTATATATTACTTTTATTCTTTGATATATATGGATGGAGTGGATGGAGCTTATGGAGACTACAGCGCAACGATGAAGAGCGAATTATGAGGGCGTTGAAAAAAATGAAATACGTCCCAACCAAGGTAGATCTAACAGGTAACCGCATCGGCGAATTGCTACAACAAAGCAACTTTTGTGGTACCCTTAAATGTCAAAATTGGCATCTAAGGCGAAAAACATAGATTCGCCATGACATTTAAAGGTTGCGGCAAGTTTGTTTCAACCAATCAGAAACGAGGTGTTTGTTTACATTTTATTTTGTGTGCCTCTCATCGTAAACGAACGTCGCAATAAAAATTTTTATTGTAATTTTATTGTATTGCGATATTTTTTAAACCAAGAAACTTATAATGACTATATTTTACTGGTTTAAACCGAAAGTTTTCCGGATCTGCAAATGGCAAGAGTCGAATTCTAACACTACTTCCCGTGATGTGCTTTGGGAATTTTAGATGTTGAGGCTAACTTAATTCTTAAAGCTGCACTCCATTCTAACCTCTTTCCTTCATTTTCTTTCAATTTTATTTACTGGTTTCACTCTAAACTTGCTCTTAAATGATTTGAAAATATAAACAAATTTGTTGTTGCATTCATTTAGGGCGAATTCTTCATTACAACAATTTGTTTTGACATTTAATGGTGCCGTCAGCTGGGCTGATGCGATTACCTAGTACATCTACCTTGGTCCCAACGAAACGAATATGAAGGCCACAAAAGAATACCTGATAAAAAATAAACAGAAAGCAAAGACTCGGGGTACTCTGTTGTTTACGAATGAGGAATGAGACATGAAAAAATTGAACATCTTAACTAAAGAGCGCGGAACTATTACATATTTTGGGAAATCACACAATCCTCCAAATTTTATTTTCCTTTGCCAGAGAGACGCCTAGGGATAGGTAAGTCGATATATTTCCACTTTTATTACAAAATTAAAATTTATATTATGTATATTATGAGAGCGTTGGAAACAAAAATGAAATACGTCCCAACGAAACGAATATGAAGGCCACAAAGGAATACCCGATAAAAAAATAAACGAAAGCAAAGACTCGGGGTACTCTGTTGTTTACGAATGAGACATGAAGGAAAACTGAACATGTTGCCAGATTGTTGAACAAAAAAGGGAGAGATTAAAATAATGTAAGGTGGCTTACGCACCATTGGCCCAATTCACACGATAGTAATTTATCTAGTCTAAAGGTAAGGTCACACTGGGCAAATATTTGATCGAAATATGTTTTCCCATATTTGACTGAACAAATGTGAAATTCATACAGAGTTGATTCGATGTTCACATTACAGTCAAATATTTGACAGATTTTGTTTGTTCAAGCAGTCACCAAACAGCGTCAAACAGGGCTATGGGAAAACATGTTTGACACATGTTCACATTCGTAAAATATATTTTCCCATTAAATTGTTTGATCAAACTGTGAGGAAACATACGTTTATTTGGCCTAGAAAAATAGACAGAGAGTGAGAAAGAGAGACATAAAGAAAATGTAGTTTCAGGTATAATTTATTTGGAGAAGGAAAGCAAAAGAACAGCTGTTGTGGAATATTTTTTTTTCTATTTTTGTTTGCATCATGGTAGAAGAATACAGGTAGTCACATCGACATAGCTGCTGGGACAATGAACTGTCAAAACAATTTTGGAATTGAAAATAATGAATGAAATATTATTGAAATTTGTAAAAATTGTTGAAAAATATATATCATTGCAACCTCCGATTTTTCGCTGTATAGGAAAACATAAAAATCTACTTATTTTTGTCAAAACATTTCAACATTTTTGACATATCATTGTTTCAAGCGTTGATGCATCTACCCATATCCTGTTCCAGAACCTGCAAGAATCTACTAGTTTCGCAATTTTCTTCGATATAATAAAGGGAAAATCGGTTATCGTAGTAAAAACACTTACATTCTCGCAGTTCTGGAACAGACCAAATATAAACATTTTTTACTAAACATTCAAATTCAGTTAATTCAAAAATATCAAATAAACAAAGCCACTTATTGCATTCGTTTGTTTTTCTATTCATTAAAAATCATGCTACAAATGCTCCTGTTCTTAAAGCAAAATGCTGCCCAATGTTTTAAACTGATATTTTTCCTTGTTTGACCTTACAAAACATTTGCACCGTCAAATAAATGTTTGACCAAAAAATAGGAAAATAATTGATCACATATGTTCACATTATGGACACTGTTTAGGGGGAGAGGGAATGAAACGATGTTGTTGAGTGTTTGACGAGAACTGATTCTTTATTCAATAGAACAACTAAATCTAGCCTTAACATCTAACATAAAAATACACATGAGCTTATTTACTAATGCACGCTGTCCCAAAATACATAATGCACTCCACGCACACAATACGTTGCGGGAGAAACGAAACATACCTACTGTGTGATCGACCCTTTCTTATCTTCTATTTGTGGCCGTGCCATTAATTACATTATTTATTACCGACGATAAACATAGCATATAGAAAGCACATGCATCTTTAAGTGTTTTCTTTATTTAACTAATTTACATTCTTCGGAAAAGACAAATAAGAATGAGATAAGAATCTAAAGAAGTATATTAAACATACAAAACTATTTATACAACAAGTACAGTTTCTACAAAACTAAACATACTCCCGGCCTTAAAAGATCCTAATCTTTTAACAAACTGAGATCGATCACCTTTTAACATTTCAATTGCGTGCTTCATAAATTTCATTATTATTTATTTAAAGTAAATGGTGCAAATCTAAATTAATTCTGAAATCATTTCTCAAATTACACTAATTCATATTGAAATATAATTAACGTATTCTATTGTTACGGATTTACCTACATACCTTAAAAATACCCTAACTAAAGTCGAGGAGGTGCGATGGCTATCGGCAGGTAGCGGCTGGACAGATGGTAGAGTCTTCGGAGAACCAAGTATAACACTGTGATTATACCAACGATGAAAACACAAGTCGTAAGGCTCAGGCTGTAATGCGTAAGGTGATGCGAGTCTAGGTGAATAGGGAAACCCAGAAATCGTTTAGCTTGCGGGATATCTGGCAACTTGTAGACTTCGACTTCGTTCTTCAGACTTAGATGGGTGAGAGGTGGCAGGGATGCGGAAATGTTGAATTGCGGGAATTTGTAGCTTATCTCGCTGTTGTAGTTCTCGTGCGCCCATAACTTCATCTCTTCAGTTTCTAGCGTACAACCCGGCTGCATGCGTAATATTCCTTGATCTCGGATTCTGACGTTTTGACGTTTACCATCACATTTGACTTCAGTGACAGTACCTTTTTCAACCGAAAATACCCATGTATTCGGTGTGTGAAGTTGCTTCCAGACGTTCCGAAATTTTGAAATGGCGAATTCGCAACTATCTGGTATCGTATTAGGTTTCAAGTATAGCCTTACTTCACAGTCAGCCGGCTCTCTAGTGTTGTAAATGGGGTGCGTCTGCTGGCATATCAATAGTTTCTCCATTTTCTGACATCTAGCAAATTCATCTTCCTTGAGGGTGTAGAATGACGTCTTTCCCTCATCTATCAGAAGATACTCGCTTTTTGCTTTGAACTGTATTGACAATCCATCCTGTTTGATTGGATAAGACTGGATTGCATAAGCAGCAAACAGGTCAGTATTAATCAGAGGTATGCGAATGTTAAACAACATATATTCTTCCGTTGTTCGGGTCGTTACCTCAGCAATCTTGGCGAGTTCTATTGGAGATTCTGCTGGTAGATGCAATCTTTTTGCCACTGCAGCATTTATCATCTGGATCTGCTTCTTGAAGACCTTCACGGGAAGAATTTCGTGAAGGAAGCTACCCCGAATGTTGACCTTTGCGCCAATTAAATCTCTTTGGACTACTTCCGCCTCTTGTACTGTAGCAAGAAGCTCTGAACTCTTTAACGTCATCGCGCCTCGATCTTTAATTGCGTTAATCTCAGACTGCACCACGCCTAAGGCATCGCTTAGATTGGCAATGCTTTTAAATACCGCTTTGTTTTGTTCTTTGATTACTTGTGCGGTAATGTTCTGGAGAGATGTCTGGTTATTTAGCAACTCTACCAAGGAATCCTGGTTTTCTTCAACCTTAGTGATCCTCTTCACTAACTCTTCAGCGTGTTCCTCGTCCATTAAACCAAATAGAGAACGAAACAGACCACCGACGAACGGCAATGCAGACCTTCTCACCCTTGCAGCTGGAGCTGATGCCATTATCAGTTCATGTTGATTCCTCATGCGGTCATGGGCTTCTTGCAACCGCTGAATTAACCTCAATTCTTTCATCTCGGGCACCGTTGCTACGTCCATGTTGAATTTCTCCACGGCTTCATCAAGCGCCTTCATCCCCGACACATATTCCGCCATGTTCACGTGCGCCACAATATTCCATGATGTCTTCGTCAGCCCAACAGCAGCCACTTCTTCGAAAAACACGCCAGCCCTATCTTCAAAATTTATTACATTTACCTGGGCTTTCCCAGGTCTGCTTATTACAAGCATAAATAATATATGGAAAAATACATTTTTTGACTTAAATCTACTTTTCATATTATCCTTAATCATTATATCTTTTTTTACTATTGGAGCCGATTGGACCGACCCCTCATCGTGATTTTCATCATCCTCATTATCGTCGATAGGAAAGGGACAAACATTGTGGACCGATCTTTTGGTTTCCCCATTGCTTGTCCTTACGTCTATCATCCGACATAATCCATCCGAACCCATTATAGTTCGGATGACCCTCCCCCGCCTCCAGCAAAGCGGAGGAAGGTTGTCTTCTTTTAATAAAACCAGAGTGCCTGGTTTAATATTAGCACATTTTTTAGCCCACTTATACCTCTTTTGAAGTTCGGACAAATATTCGTTAGACCATCTTTCCCAAAATTCTTTCGTTATTGCCTGCACATCTTTCCAATGTCCCCGCAGCCCTACATAACTTTTATTTTTCTCGGTGTCAGTAAATGTAGAAAAGCATTCCCCTATCAGAAAATGAGCTGGCGTCAGAACACTGAAATCATTTGGATCGTCTGACAATGGCGTTAACGGACGTGAATTCAAACCGGACTCTATTTGCGCCATGAGTGTGCACATTTCCTCAAACGTCATGATCCCACTTGCGACCCTATTCATATGCCGTTTTACAGATTTCACACAGCTTTCCCATAATCCTCCTACATGAGGAGACCTAGCTGGAATATTAATCCACTCAATGTCTCGTTGTGTGCAATAGCTGTCTAGTTCTTTTGTTAGATCTCTGCTACGAAACAACTCATATACCTCATGCAAACTATTGGCAGCTCCGACAAAATTTGTGCCGTTATCAGAATAAATTTTCAGTGGACAACCCCTTCTGGCCACAAATCTTTTTAAAGCCCCAATAAATGCTGCTGCTGTTAAGTCTGCTACAACTTCCAAATGAACAGCTTTTGTCGCAAAGCATACAAAAACGCAGACGTAGGCTTTGTCCGTTCGTTTTCCCCTGATTTTGTGATGAATCATAAGCGGTCCCAGAAAATCAACACCTGTATTTAAGAAAGGGCGAGTCCTTATTACCCTATCCTGTGGAAGATCACCCATTTGTTGATACAAATTCCTGGGCTCCGCTCTGAAACATCTATAACACTTGCTAATTACTTTCTTGGCGAGTTGCCTACCGCGAAGAGGCCAGAATTGCTGCCTGAATATCGCTAGCAATCCTTGAGCTCCGATATGTAGTTTTTCTTGATGTATTTGTTCCATCATTAACTTGACTATTTTATTTTTGTATGGTAGTAAAATAGGATGTTTGGCCTCAAATGATAAATGACTATTTTTCAGTCTTCCACCTACTCTTAAAGTTCCCTTTTCGTCCACAAATGGGCACAACGTTCTGATTTGTGAAGATTTTGTTACATTCCCACCTTTTTTCAGAACTGAGATCTCCTCTGCAAAATTATTTCTTTGGATGTCTTGCACTAATACTATCAGAGCTTCTTTTCTGTAAGTCATTAATGACTTAGAAGGACCTTTTCTTGTTATATTGACAAACTTCAACACCCAAGCCATAACATTTTGTAAAAATCTAAATTTATTTCGGTGATTTATTTTTTCCCATACAGATGTTAGTTTTACCCCGACGCTCACTTTTACTAACTTTTTAATTTCTGGTATAAAAACCAAAGGTTCCGCTTCCCTCACCATTGGTGAATTCTCTCTTAAGAAGTCTGGTCCTTCAAACCAATGCTTATTTTTTATTATTTCTTGGGGAAGTACACCTCTAGACAACAAGTCTGCCGGATTCTGGCTTGAGGGCACATGTCTCCAGTTCTCTATTATACTCTTGGTTTGTATTTCATTTACTCTATTCGAGACAAATATCTGCAGTCTACCCGGATCCATTTTTATCCAACTCAGCACAATTGCAGAATCGGTATAATAATGCACTACGTCAACTTCCATCTTTAAACCTTCCCTAACTTTTTCCATTAGGTCAACTAACAGCACTGCTGCACACAACTCTAATCTTGGAAGTGTGACTATCTTGGTTGGTGCTACCCTTGACTTGGAACACACTAACCGTACTGTAATTTCCCCTGTTACATTCTTCGATCGCAAATATACCACCGCTCCATATGCTCTCATTGAGGCGTCAGCGAAACCTACTAGTTCCACTCGCGTTGGATCGTTACAGATGATATAACGATCTACTTTTACGTCGTTGAGCTTACCTAGCTCTTGCCGTATTCTTGTCCAGGTGGAACATATATCCTGGGGAACTTCGTCATCCCAGTCTATCTTCTGTTTCCATAGATCCTGAAGCAACATTTTTGCCGTCACTGTGACTGGACCAACGAACCCTAAAGGATCAAATAACTTCGCGATCTCGCTCAATATTGATCGTTTCGAAATTCTTGTATCCTCTGTTGCTTTGTACCTAAGAGAAAACACATCCTTCCGTGGATACCATACAACCCCCAGTGTTTTCACCGAAACTTCTTCATTTTCAATATCAAGGCTCTCTTCTATATTTTCCTTCTCCACACCTTCTAAAATTGTACTATTATTTGCACACCACTTTCTTAGTGGCATGCCAAACTCGTTCAATATTCTTTCAATATTTCTCCTCATTTGTATGACATGCTGCAGAGTATCTCCACCCGTCATTAGATCATCCATGTAGAAGTCACTTCTTATCGCCAGTGACTCCAATGGATACGACATTTCATGTATATCTGCTATTCTTTGCAGACATTTTACTGCTAAATATGGAGCAGATGCAGTTCCGTATGTAACTGTGTTTAATGCATACGTTTTAATTTCACTATTTGTATTAAACCTCCAGTAAATCAATTGGAACTTCCTGTCAGCATCTGCCACCCATATTTGCCGATACATTTTTTCAATATCGGCAGAAAACACATACCTGTGCTTCCGAAATCTGAGCAAAATGCTAAATAGCTCATCTTGGATCCTAGGCCCAGTATGTAGTATGTCGTTTAATGACGAACCTGTGGACGTCTTACACGATGCGTCAAATACTACCCTCAATTTTGTTGTTGAGCTGTCTGGTCTGAGGACGCAATGATGAGGTAAATAATACCCACCTTCTCCATCTTGTAGATTCCTCACCAGACTCATGTGTCCCAACTTTAAATACTGACTAAGAAACTCATTGTATTGCATTTTTAGGTCACTATTTTTATTAAGCTTCCTCTCCAATGCCATGAACCTTTTCCTTGCTACTATTTTAGAGTCGCCTAATGTTTCCACATTTTGTTTGAATGGCAATTGAACTTCGAATTTACCATCAGGTGTCCTTTTTATACCTTCTTCAAACAACTCCTCACATCTTTTTTCATCTAATGTGAGCTTTACTTTTTTAGGGATCTCTTCAATCTCCCAAAACTTTTGCAACAACTCATCGCACGGAGTTTGCACTGCTGCTACAACTTTTCTGTCATTGGTAGATGTATCAATAATCGCAGGACCGCTGACTATCCATCCCAGCTTTGTATTCTGTATAATCGTAGTCCCTGATTTGATTTTCCCATCTACCAATATGTCATAAAAAATTTCAGCCCCCAACAGCATATCTATTCCACTTGGAATATTGTACCTGGGGTCCGCTAGTGCCATTTCTTGTGGAACTTTTTCCGCTATGACTTTTGTCTCTGGCACATTTGATAATATGGTTGGTATTACTAACACTTCCATATTCGTATTATATTTTGAAGTTGTTGACTTCATCTTTACCTCTACCTTTTCTTGGCAAAGGGACTTATTTCTGGACAAACCCTCAATTTCTACTTCAGATTTCGTCCCAGTCAATTTCAATTTGTCCATGAACATTTTCGTCATTAGACAAACCTGAGAGCCGCTATCTAGCAAGGCTCTGCAACTAGTCCATTTATTCTCCCTGTTCTTAACTAAAACAGTGGCTGTTGATAACAATACGCATGCTTTTTCACTCTGCCTATTGTTTATAACTGTAATTTTTGAGCAACCTTTTTCTTTGTGTAACAAAGAGTTGTGCTCGCCTTGACAAGTTCTACAACTTACCGCACTAGTGCACATTTTTTTATAGTGCCCACTAGCTAGACACTTAGAACATATGTTATTTTCTACTACTATGTTCCATTTCTTATCCACGGGAAGGATACGAAATTTGGTACATCTATTTAAATGATGACCAATAGAGCAACCCAGGGGACATTTTTCCTTTTGTATATTTTGCCCTTTTCTATTTCTATCAGATCGCCATTCTTTCACATCTTGTGACTGTGATCTTGACTGACCCCCCCGTGAGCATGGGCCAACGGAGTTTTGCTTACCGTTATACCCTGAAAATTGTTGACTCGCCTCTAATGAAAATTGCATTTGCTTTAGGAATTTCATGAGGTCGTCAACTTTCGGAAGCTTTTTCTGCGCTCCTACAGACTGCTCAAACTGGATTCTTAACTGTTCATCCAGTTTTCTTTGCAGTAAATAGCACACGAATCCTTGATACATTTCTTCTGTATCAATTCGTGTTGCTTCTAAGGCTTGTAAGCTTTCCCCTACAGTATCTACAAATTTTTTCACACTTTGTGAATTGTAGTATACATTTGGGGCATCTAAAATCGACCTGAAGTATATTGACGTCGTAGCCCTCTTATTTGAGTAGTGCTCTTTCAATATATTCCAAGCCGTTTCTAAATATTCCTCAGTGGCTGGCAATTTAGAAATTTTTCTACGCGCCTCGCCACTTACCTTTGCCTTTAACATACACATTTTTTGTGTTTTTGTTATTGGCTGATCGAGTACAAGCTGCTCGAATAGTTCCCGAAACGATTCCCATTCTTCCATCTTTCCATTGAACACTGGGATTTCAATGGATGGAAGTTTAAATGGAAAAGACGTAGCCTTTGCCTCTGTCCTAGGAATCATTACGTACCTATCTTTTAAATTGAAGAAGAGACCGGTTAGCTCATCTTCCCCGAATTCCTTAGAATATTCGAAATAGAATCTTTCGGCTGTGTTAAACCGATCTCGTATCTCTTCACGAGAAATTTTCTTTTCGTTTGCCTCGTTGATGTTGTATTCTAGATCGTCGAGAGCGTACTGGAAATGTCCTATCAAATAAGACGAATCCTTCCCTGTTTGTCTCTCTGACGACGACCTATTTTCTTCACCTATCATATTCGTGTTCTCAACTAATTTCTTTGATGTTGAGGGAATTGGATATCCCGAATATGCAGGAGGAGCATTTGCTCCAGGAAATTCGTTTAGAGTCAGAGTAGAAACTCTTTTTGACTCTTCTAGTTTGCCATCAATTTCCTTTTTCAAAATGGCAAACTTTTCAATCACATCCCTTACGTCAGATACGAATTTACTCGTGTAGTATCTGTTTTTGCTTAACACATGGGATGGTGATTGGAGTTTCCCGTCGTTTTCCTCAAACTTGGCTTGATAGTCCGTGAAGGACTCACACATTGCGTTCACTTGTTCTATAACTAATTCCTCCCATAAGGCCTTTTTTACAATTTTGTGTAAATCATTGTATATATTACACATAGCCTGTCCTAACTCAAATTGTTTTTCAATTGTTTTAGAAAAATCCATTTTTTTGTTTACAAGTGAACGATGTTAATGAAAATATTTTTTTTTTTTATATAAAAATAATGAATGAGTTTAAAATAAAAATATAAATAAAGACTTACCGATTTTTGAATCTTTCACTTTTATATATTTTTTATTTATTTATTTTATTTATTTATTTTTTTTTTTTGATTTACACGGCGCGAGTTCGGTTTGTTATAATCTATCTATTTATTTTTTTATTTTTTTTTAAAGGTATATATATTAAAGAATATTTTTTTTTTCATTACTTTTTTTTACAAATATTAATTTTGGAATTTTCACAACTTTTTTTTTTTGTTTTTTTTTTTTTTTTTGTTATTATTATATTATATTTTTCACTAAGTTCCAAAATTTCACCAATTATTATTTTTTTTTTTTTTTTTCACTTTCACACAGGCACGCGTTCAAGATACTAGGGGTCACCAATGTTTAGGGGGAGAGGGAATGAAACGATGTTGTTGAGTGTTTGACGAGAACTGATTCTTTATTCAATAGAAAAACTAAATCTAGCCTTAACATCTAACATAAAAATACACATGAGCTTATTTACTAATGCACGCTGTCCCAAAATACATAATGCACTCCACGCACACAATACGTTGCGGGAGAAACGAAACATACCTACTGTGTGATCGACCCTTTCTTATCTTCTATTTGTGGCCGTGCCATTAATTACATTATTTATTACCGACGATAAACATAGCATATAGAAAGCACATGCATCTTTAAGTGTTTTCTTTATTTAACTAATTTACATTCTTCGGAAAAGACAAATAAGAATGAGATAAGAATCTAAAGAAGTATATTAAACATACAAAACTATTTATACAACAAGTACAGTTTCTACAAAACTAAACAGACACATTGGTCAAATTTTTGTTTTCCGGCAAATAATTTTGTTTTCCCAATATCAGCTGTTTTTGTATTTACCGTCAAATAATATTTGGTGGTCAGATTGTGACAAAGAAATATTTCACATTTTTCGTCAAATATTTGCCCAATGTGACCTTACCTTAAGTAAGTAAAATTTTTATTGAGTCTTCTTTTTTTCGGTTACAATATGTTTTACTTATCGATAACAACGGCGATAATCAAAAAAACGCAAAATTATAATCGTTTTGTTTTGCTACACATTGACGATCGTTAATGCTACATGCAAAGCGAATAAACAGAAATTTACAAAATGTAAACAAATGTGAAGGAGAGATTTTTAGACTTGCTCGCGGTCTATATTTTAGCGTGCAGAGCAAATATCTGCATAACTACTTAAACACTAGCTAACACTTATTGTACAAAATACTTTGTACATACTTTTGAGTGCGGTTGAGGCGCTGGGAAAAACTAGAAATAAACAATCAATATTCAAAAATTACATATTTCCCAGTCGCCATAAAATACCACATGGGAACAATTCGGTGATCTTGTGCGCTGACGCATACGATAATGTGTCATATAATAATGATGATAATCCACACGCACAGATGTCGATGCGCTCAGTAGATGCACAAGACCACTAGAATGAAATGATAAGCAGCTCTGCAATGTTCTCCATTCAATATTAGAATAGATAAGAACAATTGTGTGGCTGCGACTAGGTTAATTTATATTATTATATATCATAATAAAGGTTGTTCTTTCTTTTCTCATTTTCCACATTTGGTTCTTCGAGCCGGATAGAGAATTGAAATAGCACCCTAACCATTCGGTCGGTTTTCTTTTCTCAACAAAATCAGAATAGAGTTGACAATCGAAGAGGGAGATTGGACTCTATTCTATTTTACATTGGTCCTTCGAAAAATAAAGAATCGACGACCTTAAATAAAATTGGTTTGAGTTATCCCCAACCAGTGGTAAGAAACTCAAAAAAAAAAAAAAAAAACAAAAAAGAAGTAGCTATTCTTTAAAAAAGAGGAGAATAGCTACCAATAAAAATTGGTTGAGGGATAAAATTATAAAGAGCCATAAAGGCAAAATTTAAAAATATATATTTAAAAAAAAGACCCAAAGGGCAAAAATTACAAAAAAAAAAAAATAAAAAAATACGCCGTAAAAGCAAACCAAAACATACAAAATAAAAAAGACCCACGGGGCAAATTAGAAAAAACATAACAAAAAGAGGACAACAACAGTCCCTCATAAAAAATATACAGTTTTGGAAAAGAGGACATCAAAGTCCCAACTGGAAAAACGCAAAAATAGAAAAAAGCCAAGAAGGCAATATAAAAAAGTTGTTCAAAAGAGGACAAATAGTCCCATCTAAAACATTTAAATTAAAAATGTATAAAGAAATGGAAGAAGATATCACCACTTTGGCAGACTATTTCCAGTTATTAACGTCGACCTCAGCCTTTGAAAAGGTGAAACACGTCGCGGCATGGAAGGTTCTGGTAGAAAATACATATTACCAGTTACGACGGTACTTGAGGGTACACCAAAAATATCTTCCAACCCATATGAAGACAGTACCCGGTGATGTGGATATGTGTATGTTATCGGCAATGAAGCTTTTAGCAACCCGGAGTCGCAATTACACAGACTTGGACATCGATGAAGAAATCGAAGATTCGATGAAACCTCCATTACGATGGATACTCTCGCTGAAATGTGAATATTTAACTTGGGAAGAGCAATTGGAAGAAAACAGACAACTTAACTATGTCGAAACAAAGGAAGATTACGACAGAGAATTAGAAGATGGTTTGCACGAACAAATGCAAGCCTATGAAAACAAGTTACAATCTATGCAGGGACAAGCAAGCGAACTGCGTTCTCAACTAACAATCGAAGTGGAAAAAAGTGAAATGATATTGAGAAATGCGAAGGCCCACGAAAATATCTGCTCGCCAAATCTGAAGAAAACCTGCGGACCAAAGATGAACAATTCGAAGAAAAACATCGAGTTCAGAAAGATCAAGTGCGACATCTGAAAACGAAGTTAGAGAAAGTCAATGAAAAATTGGCTAGCTCGGAAAGAGCGCGGCAAGTCTTGGAAGCTGAGAAAGATGACCTGTCCAAGCAACTAGCAAGTGTAAGAAAGGGACATAATACTGTTAATCTAAAACAGATTCGATGTTTAGAAGGAAATATTGTGAAGTGTTTCCCGCCGGCAAGTCCTCATTTTGAGGAACGGAAAGAAGAATAAAATTCCACCCTGACCAATGAAGAACTCGAAAAACATAATTATATTGGAGTAAAGGGAAAAGTAATAAAGGAGTTACGCACAGAAGGTCCCATCAGTTCCAACGAGTATGGACATGTATTTATCGAAGAAGTGGGGAAAAACAAACAAAGTTCTCTGTTTCCAGTTCCTGAAGGGTATTGCCTTAGCGAAATCAATACCAAACCTCCAATGGCCGTTAGAACAGAAGACGACAAACCGGAGCTTACAATAAAGCCAATGGCAATCATTTGCTACGTGGGTAATGACGGTCTGCAGCGATGGACTACTAATTCGGTAGCATGGAAAATGAAGCCGGCAGATAAAGGTGGTGGAATCGGCAAGAGAGGCTGGATAGAAAAGTGGAGCCGTTTCCTGCAAGCGGTCAACTAGGATAATTTATATAGTGTAGTATAATTAGTTTTAAATCTAAATATCTAAATATTTTTTATATAGTCCTGATCTACACCCATTTTATTTTTTAAACAGTCCACTAAAATATACGCATTTAAGCCGTCCGGGAGAATGTACAAAATACTTTGTACATACTTTTGAGTGCGGTTGAGGCGCTGGGAAAAACTAGAAATAAACAATCAATATTCAAAAATTACATATTTCCCAGCCGCCATAAAATACCACATGGGAACAATTCGGTGATCTTGTGCGCTGGCGCATACGATAATGTGTCAGATAATAAAGGTTATGATCCACACGCACAGATGTCGATGCGCTCAGTAGATGCACAAGACCACTAGAATGAAATGATAAGCAGCCCTGCAATGTTCTCCATTCAATATTAGAATAGATAAGAACAATTGTGTGGCTGCGACTAGGTTAAGTTATATTACGTAAGAAAAATATTTTCATAATAAAATCAGAACTGAATCTGCAGCCAAGCCATTCGGTTGGTTTTATTTTCTCAATCACTTATATACTAAAATAAATAAATATCTTTGATCAGTGTGACAATTTTAGCTAGGTATATATGAATTGAGATCATATAGCATTTTCAGATTAAATGAAACCTTTTGCAATTCAAATGAAACTTTTTGCAGCGGGAATGAAACCTTTGCAGTGAAATTGAAACCTTTTGCAGTGGAAATGAAACCTTTTGCAGTGAAAATGAAACCTTTTGCAGCGGGAATGAAACATTTTGCAACCGAAATTAAACTTTTTGCAAATCAAATGAAACTTTTTGCAAATCAAATGAAACTTTTAGATTTTTAGAAGGAAAAATAACAAAACATTTTAACTTTTAGTAGGTTTAAAATTAAATCAAATAATTATAACTAATATATAGTTAAAGAGGAATTTTTATTGCAAAATGTTTCATTTAATCTGCGAAAGCAATTATTGTGATAATAGACAATTATCTACAGTTTAAAGGGAACATTAATAAACATGAGGTGTGAAATGATCTATTTATGTGTAATTATTCAGGTACTACGTGACTTAAGTCTAAAATGTATATAAAAATATCACAGAATCGTTTTTTTTTCATTCATTTATCCCCTATGTGTTCCGGGACTCGCCTTGGTGAAAAAAGCAGGTAGTAAGTGCTGGCCAGAATTGTTGTCAAGATTTTCATTTAGAACTCCTACTGGTGAAAGGTAAATTGAGCCGGACCATGAAATATTTTGTTCGGCAGCATATATTTCATTTAAAATTTCATTATTATGTACGGCTAGGTTTTCCACAAATCTCCTTTGAAGGCTGAGAGCATACGTGAAGAATGTTTGCGCAGGTGTAAATGTGCTGATTTGAGAAGTGCTTGGAGGGATTCTAAAAGTTTTTTCCTACACATTTTCTCAGGATTTTTCGTTCAAACATTTCAATTTCATTTGCCACTGTTGGAGAAATCGAAAACCATATTGGGAAACCATAATATATAAATGGGCGGATGGCGACTTTATATAAGAACAACTTAGTACTCTGTGGCAGATAAGTATTGCACATGATGTATGATAAACGACCAGCTGTCATTTTGGCTTTTTTCAGGGCGGTTCTGGCGTGGTCATTAAACTTAAAATGTTTATTTATGTTTATTCCCAAATATTTTAAGGTGTTCCTAAAAGGGATTTTTGTTCCTCCAAGCGAGAGATTCAATAGTTTGGATTCTGGCACTACTGTTCTATGGCATTTTCCTGAAGCGTTTCTAATGCAAATTGCCTCCGACTTCGCAGCATTTATGGAAATTCCCCATGTCGTGTAATATGCTTTTATAATTTGAAGATGGTACGCTGCATTATTGAGAGCAGTAATTGGTGAGTTGTTATGACTATATATCAGGCAATCATCCGGGTATAAAATAGATTAGATGAAGGGGGGATATAAGAGCAAGTTACAAACAATTTAGATATGCCCAATTCAATGGAAACACCAACAAATTCTATATCAAGAAAATCATTTAGATAAATTAAATTAGTGGTATATTTGGAATCAACTGCAATAAGGACGCCACCACCTTTTTTACAAACACGATCTTTTCTAAATATTTCATATTTTGAACATAAAATTTCACTATTTAATATAGATGTTTTTAACCAAGTTTCGGAGAAAACCAATACATTATAATTGAAACCAATGCTATCATTATATAAACTGGTTAATTTTGTATTAAGCCCCCTTACATTCTGATAACAAATAGAAAATGAGTCATTTAGTTTTTTGGCTCCGAATCTGGTCTAAGAGGCAAATGAGCTAAATTATCGGATCTCTCCACAAATTCTTTAATAAATGCCCTAGCAGGCCAAAATTCTTTTAAAATCAACTGTACAAAAATATTTTCAGGCACAACGATTTTGAAAGAAGATCTACTTTCAGAAAATGCAGATCGGAGCTTATAGCATCTCAAAAAGTAATCTCCCTCAATTTTTGATTTTATATAATACATTATGTCATCGGCCGTTGTTTCTGGCGCAAACCTTGTTGCAAATATCATTTTCATGGCGGGAGCCATAGATAATGATCTTTGGACAGGTTGAGTTTTGCCAGTAGCAGTCTCGGGACGATCACTAGTGATAAGTGAAGGAAGTAATAATTCCTGTATGTTACGAGTAGATTGGGAGGTTTTCTTAGAAACCTCACTATCAATACTCATAACTTCAGGATTATTTACCCACTTACCTATACCGCTGTTATCTACCGGAACTGGGTGTGTAACAACACTGGCATACGACTGTTCACGTCCAGTCTCAGTTGTTTCAGTGATATTAACTGAAACCGGTTGTGGAACAGTGTTCTATACAGAAACTATTGCTTTGCGACTCGGAACTCCCTTAGTTGGTGCCTTTTTCGCAGCCCTTTTGCGTTTCTGGCCAGAAACTGACGGTGACGACACAAACTCATCTAATTCTTGGTATTTCTCAAACAATGTAGAGATACTCTCAAATCGGAGTGATAGTGAGGAAAAATCTTTTTTCATCGATGTCAATTCCGACTGCAAATCCTTTACAAAATTATAAAAGTCTGCAGAGTTTCCTACATTGCACACAACACCAACGAACACCAACATTATTTCTAATTGTGTCCACGACTTTTGCATTAATCCTAGCACATTTTGTATGCCATTGATTAAGACAAAACCAACAGGTAACACACAATTCATCCTCTGCAACAATATTACACAATTCAAAAGGGCACGACATTATTTATTTTAACTATTATTTATTTTAATTATAATTATTTCTTTTTTAATACACAAGTTACAACTATATTTTTCAAGATTAGATCTGTAGCTGGAATTTTTTATTTATTTATTTTATTCTTTTTTAAATTCTTTTTTTAAATGTTGGCAACTCTTATGAGATGGCAAACAAAACAAGACGATATGTTACAACAACCAATTAGCTAATGTAACAAAAGAAAGAGGATAAAAGGAGAAAGTAAAACTACACAATTTGCAAATTGATATTACTTTAAAAGACAAAACAATATTTTAAAACACTACACCAATTATCACTTGATAATAACAGTAAATTTTCTGTTGTTTAAAAAACTTGAAAAAATTTTGACCAAAAACGGATCCACGTTCAGTTCAATTAATTTATAAATAATTCCTTTGTGGTATGCAGAATCAAATGCCTTCTGGATATCTAGAGAGATTGCCACTGTACATATTTTCTCTCTTAGGTGACTCGTTATATCATTTTGAAATTTAAGTAAGGCATGATTTGTAGAGTGAGCTGGTTTAAATTCAAACTGAAATGGGGAGATAGGGTTAACAATAAATTCGTTTTTTAACTTTTCGTGTAACACACGCTCGAAAATTTTTCCAATGTTTGAAAATAAGGAAATAGGACGGAACTCGCCAGGATTTATGCTGCTAGGCCTTTTCTTTACTGGGATAATCTTCGCCGACTTCCACGAAAGTATCCGTTATTTAAGCAATTATTAAAAATTATTGTTAGGAAATTAATTGCTGTATCTGGGAAATTTGATATTCCGTCTAGCCCACTTGGTTTCTTCTTCTTTATACAGGCAATTTGAGATTTAACAACGGAGGCAGATGTGAAGTGATAAGTGTCAGGATTATCCAGCGAGTTAAATTCTTCATTAAATGTGTATATATGAGTAGAAATAGGATCTAAACATGATGAAATAGAATCTTCAATGTCTGACAGTGGCTCATCGGGTACGTTTTCACGGAATGTATTCACGAAGTGGTTATAAAAAGCATTGGCAATATCAGGACCGTGGGAAATAGTTACGTTATTTATATGTAGTTTTTGGCAGAAAGGATATTTTGCTTTTCCAACGATTTGGTAAACTTGCTGGAAAGCTGAGTGGCCTGGCTTAATATTTTTTAATTTATTGTTAAATAATTTAGCCTCTGCGTTTTTTATAAGGTCCCTTATTATTATCTTTAATAATTGTACTTGTTTAGATAGGAGGTTGTACTCACTGCTTAATCTGTTTCCATTCGTGTGAAAGATATTTTTCAACTCCCTCTGCCACTGGTATTTTATTTTAAGAATCTTCTTTATGTTTTCAGGTAGTGCAATTTTATGATCTCTAGACTCCACTTTTTCGGAATGCTGATCGTGTATGGAGAGGAAGGTATTTTTAAATCTGTTTATATAATCGTCCACTTCGTGATTATTTAAATTTCTATTTTTAGGTGGCAAAGTTTGGCGAAGAGCTGAGTCAAAGTCCTGACGATAGTTTACCCAATTTGTGGATTTATAAGATGTAAAGACTGGGGGAGACTTCAATGCGAGACTGGCCGTGTTAAAGGCTAATTTCAATTTTAACGGGAAGTGATCCGAAAAAGAGGGAAGCGATGAGATGTTGTAATTAGCAGCATTGAAGTCAATCAAATTGGCACTAATAAGAAAATGATCAAGGAATGAGGATCCGTTTGGGTATGAAGGCGTTGAGCAGCAAATTCTACTAATGTCAGTGGAATTATCAAGCAACCAACTATAAAGAGCTTTACCATTGGTATTGTCAGTGAGATCTCCCCATGATACATTTTTGGAGTTGAGATCTCCGCCAAAAATGAACCCGTCATATTGTGATGTTGCCGATAGACAGTTATTTAGTCCGTTTATAAGTTGCAGAGAATTGTAGTTACATGGGATATAGAGCGATCCCAACAGATATCTACGTATGATGTTACCTCTTGTTTCGATTTCTACAAAAACAGTATTGAAATTAATATCTTCAATATCAACTCGTCTGTAATTGAGGGTACTTTTTACTAATATGGCTACTCCTATGTGTGAGTAGTCATAAATAAAGTTGTAACCGCTTAATTTTATTCTTTTATTTCTGCGAAGATGACACTCCTGTATAAACGTAATGTCAATATTGTGATTTATGAGATATTTTTGCAACTCGATTTGTCGGCTACGATCTAGTAATGAACGTACGTTAAAGGTTAGGAAATTAAGAGTTCTTTGGCCCATAATTTTCCTTGACTTTTTTTAAGAGGCTCATAAACTTAGTTTTTGCCTCACTTTTTGACATTTTGTTGTATTCAGCTAGGAAAATTTCAATTTCTTGTACCAAGCTGAGTTCTTCTGGCTGCAAAAATAGACTGGATAGTTTCAAAAACTCGTCAATGATGGATGATTTTGTACTGTGGGAAGGCGTGGGTCGTAAAAAAATTGCAAAAGTTTTGTTTGGTGAGACTAAGCTGGTTGAGGGCAAGTTTGACATTTTGTTTGGCAGTTTCCGTCGTTTTAATTGCTGTTTCAATACGTTCTCTTCGAGTTGCAACGTTTTTTTGTAAGCGGGACAACCCTTCAATTTGCAGTATGACCAGTTGCTTTGCAATTTACGCAACATGGGTCAGAAGTATCAGATTTTAGTCTCTGACACTCACCGGGCAAGTGAATTTTGTCACATTTTACAAATTTGCGGAGTGACACAGTTCTTTAATAAATGCCCCCATGCTTGGCATCGACGGCATTGTATATCCTGATTCTTTCTTTTTGGCTTCTCCAAAAAGATGGTTGTTTCTGTATATATTTAATATGAGAAATATCACTTAAAGATTGGCCTGGTTCTAATGTGATCAAGAGAAGACCAGTATCAATATTTTCTTTTATAGACCTAGGTGTTGTAAATTTGGTAACCTTCGAAACAACATTGGGAATTATTTCATCAAAGAGGCTTTTAATGTTATCTACATCAATGTCATGATACAGACCTCTTAATACAAAAGAGACTTTTTTTAATTCCTTCGGGGTGAATGTATACGCCTGTACTGGGTTTTCATGTAATTTCTCCATCATTGCTATGTGAGCTTTGTTGCGTTCATCCTCATTTTAAAATTTTTATAATGTGCAATTTAATGCACCGAACGTGCTGAACGCCAGCCAAAAAAGAGAACCGGATACGCAGGGCGGCCGGCTAAATTTTAAAAAGTGATGCCAAGTTTCATGTTGTTTATTGTACAACATGAGAGACGTGTGGCAAAAATACAACACTGGGGATAATAGTGGGTAGGTAGAACACCTGATAAAGGTAAATAATAAATGTCAGGGAAATTGTGGGAAAATCTTGGAAAAGAGGGAAAGTTTGGTTGAGCGTCCTTGGTGGCCGTATATAAAGCACGGAGAGGGCGAAAAGCGCCATTATTTCAAAGTGGTGTGGAACAGAAACACTTCAGTCAATTTTTAAATGTTTTTTTTTTTTTGTGAATAGAAAAAGAAAATACTAAATTGGCAGTTACAATTTGTGTGTTTTATTGTTTTATTTGTGTGGCGTATCTAAACAATTTGTAAGTGTTGATTTGTAAGTGATGTTATGTCGGATGTGTTGTGTTAAGTTTTTGTGTTCTATTTAGGAATAACGCCGCGCATAAATCCACAATTGGACAGCGCCATCCGACTTGGACGAAAAAGAAGCGGGCATCCCCAACAATTATTTTTGTATCGCCAGGTGCGGCACAGGGGTTCCAGGCAACGAAAAGGTTCTGGAAACGGCCAAAAGACCTGGGAAACTGCCAGTGGATAACCCTTGGAACAGGCAATAGTACCAATCCGGGAAGCTAACCAGTAGATCCCACCTAAAAATCTGTAAAAAGAAGATAAAAAGTTGCCTAAGTATGCCGTTGTGAAGGTAATGTAATTCAAAATTTAAGTTACTTACCAAAGAAAAGAAAGAAAGCCAAATCCCGCTGAAAAAAGTCATATGAAGTTCCTTTTCCTTTGACGGAAATACCACTGAAATAAAAAAAGAAAAAAATATGAAATTCATCAATTAATCCGAATTTGACCAAAAGAAAAAAAAAGAAGCTATAAAAAATATTTGTTTGTTAGTGTGTAGTTTAGTATATAAGTTAAACGTATTGTTTGTAGTTAGATAAATAGTGCTTAAGATACAAATGTGAGGAAAATTAATGCCCATTAAATCTTATTGTTAGTGAGTGTAGGGTTGCCTCAAAATTTTACAGCTAGAAAATTTCGATTTTTCTGTTTGGGACGAGGATTTGAAATGCCCAAAAGATTTGTCTAAGTGAGCTCCTTTAGGCAGAAATTTAAAGTACTTGTATTGGCCAAAATTGGCGCTTCTAGCAGGGTAATAAAAAAAGGTAATCTGAGTATTGACTCACAATTTTTGTTTTTCGTTCGGGTATTAATAATCCAGTTTTTTTTATGTGTTCGTGTTGAAATTAGTTTTAAGAGAACGATAATGATTCTAATAAATAAGCTTAATGTCTAATTGTCTAAAGAAATAATATGTTGTGCTAAATTTTATTTGTGAGAGAGGAGGTTAGGCGTTGTAAGCGAGTGTGTGTGGCTTTTTGGGGCCCTTTTTAATTTTTTTTTTTGAGTTTATTTGGACTAAAGGGTCAAGGATGGGTGGGCATAGTGGGGGAGCAATAATATCAAGCTCCTGTGTCATAGGTGTATGTTGTGTATGTTTGTTTTCAGTTTTTCTGTGTTTGTGTTTATTCCAGTACAATTCTTTAAGTGTTCATTCCCTAGGGTTGATGGTGGCAGGGTTGAGAACCCCCTGGATTAACCGCTCCCTCCTGAGCTAGTGCGGAACCCCACCATAACGCCGAGTAGGCTGAATGTAACAATATGGCGCCCAATTCCAAAAGAAAACATTAATGTCTTCCAGACATTAGCCAATAATATGTGCAATAAAATCTACGCACTGTGCAATATACCATAGGAGACAATAGATTTAAGCAAAATATCGCATTTTTTACATGCTTGCGAATATTGCAACCACTTTCTAAGTAATTAAAAAGTATCAATTGTGCAATATTTAGCATAGAAAGTAAAAAATTAGGATATTCTGTTCCACTGATTAGGGTCTAGTGCAATAGCTTTTGTTCGTGAAGTGTAACAAAATTTGTATTGTTTTATGACCTGTGTTTTGACGTGTATGTGTTTAAATTTTTTAGAGTAGCGACAATATTTTAAGGTTAGCATAGGATAATTACAGTATCTGCGAACCGATGGGCCACAGACTGTATTGCACTAATTTTATCCTTTCGTGAGATCTCTTTTCTTTAAATATTGGAGAAAACTGCCACGGTGCTAATTTCTAAATGGAAAGTTCAATGTTTGTAATTGTAAAGTCAAACCTAGTCAATACTCTATGACAACCGTAATAGGCTATAAAATAAAATCATGTTTTTTTTGTTTGAAAAGCATAGACCACACACACACCTTATGACAGCTGAAAATACTCCTAAACTCCTCTCATATTTGTCATTGTCTTTGAAAATTTAAATTTTGTTTGTTTTGTTAACCTATTGATTTTTATTTGTTTTGTTTTGTTGTTATTTAACCAATTGATTTATAAATGTTTTGTTTTATTAATATTTACTATTTTTATAACTGTGTGTAATACATTAATCCCTTTTATTGTCTTTTAAAATTAATTAGTTTGTAGTTCATTCCATATAATATTTGCAGCCAACTACATAAGTATTTCCATCTTTTCATATATAGTAATATCAATGAACGCAGCTACGGTAGGGAAAAAACGCAGGAAAAGAAATAGATCGTTAGTGTTTGACCTTAGCAGAACTTCAATTGCATCACCAAAACCGAAAACTAAGAAAAAAGAAAAAATGCAAAACGCTAATGTCAACCCAACTGTTCGGGATTTATCAGGTTCAATTAATAATCCTAATCCTAGCACTAGTGCTGCAGCTAAAATGCCTTCTAACATGCCTCAACCCACTGTGCCGATGCAACCAAAAGAAGTTGACCAACTTGTCAGAAGTTTGGTGCAAGATAGTTTGAACCATGCCCAGGCAAATCTGCAGGTTCTGGTTGAAAAGAGCGTGAGCAAGGAGATGGAAAAGGTTTACACTGTAGTAGATAAATTAAATGATGCAATCGCAAAATTGTCGATCAGCAATCAAAGTGCACCACCAATTCAGATGCCTCAACCAATTCCTACATTAAATCCTAAACCCCCTTCTTCGCCCCCAAATAGCGTAAATAATCCACCTATAAACCGTACCCATACTATTACTCCATCCTTCATGAGTTTTCAAAATTTTCAAGGTATAAGAATTGAGAGATTTGGGATAAATTTCTCTGGCAGACCCAATACTTTGTCAGTAGAAGACTTTATATACCGGCTAGAACATTTTCAAAAGCTTTACAACCTTCCATGGAAAGATATTTTGAATGAGTTCCATGTTTTAGTTTCAGGCCCTGCCAATGAATGGTTCTGGCTAGAACAAATGAATAACAATATTTCTACTTGGCAGTCATTAAAACATGCCTTGTGTGAAAGGTTCAAAACCAGAAGAACATGCTTCGAAGAAATGCGTGATTTGTTAGAGCGAAAGCAAATGCCAGGAGAATCGATAAACTCGTTCTTCCACGACTTAAACGCAATGAGACCTAAGCTAGAAAGACCAGTTTCGGAATACGAAATGATCTCCCTGGCTAAGAAAAATGTGCGAAAGAATATTTCAGGTATTGTTTATTCGATGCAAGTATCCTCGCTTGAGCAATTGAGAATTGAGTGTATTGAGATTGAAAAGACATTCTTTCGACGCGATCCTGCCCCAGTTACTACTCCTACTTACAATAAACCAGCTCGTGTAAATGCGATGCATGAAGAGAATGACAAAGAAATTTTTCAGGTATTCGATGAACCAGATGAAGTAGTAGATGTTTCAGCAGTCAATGTTCAATTAGTCTGTTGGAATTGCCAAACTCCCGGCCACGGATTCAGGGATTGTCTTTCCACTCAAAGAAATCTATTTTGTTTTAAGTGTGGAAAGCAGAATACCATTACGCCGAAATGTGCAAATTGTCGATTGGGAAACTCGAGGAAGAACCTGGTTACAGCGGGAAACCACCGTTCTGCCGAGCAGCCCGCCGATCAAAATCCACAATCGATTTAGAAAAAAGTAAAACCGATAAACAAATTTACCCTAAAATTCGACATTATTTACCATTGGAGGTCAGGGAACAAAATTATGAGGAAATAAGGTCAAGAATATTCGGAGAAGATCAAAATGAAATGAATAGCAAGCAATTCAAGAAAAAACAAAGAATTTCAAAACTAAGGCAAAAGCAAAAACAATTTAAATTGCTAAAGAAATCTGTGTCCGAATCAATAGTCCGATGCCAATATAAAACAGATTTAAGACCATATGTTACGATAAAAATTGAAGGAAAGGAAGTTAGAGGTTTATTAGACTCTGGCGCTACAGTCAGTCTACTGGGAAGAAATTGTAGAGAAATAGTGGAAGAGATAGGAACTAATGTAAAACTCTATATTTCAAATGTCACCACTGCTTCTGGTCAACGACACCGCATTTTAGGTACAATTGAAGTCGATGTTGAATATCAAAGTCAGTTAGCTAAAATGACATTGTTTCTATGTCCTGACTTAGAACAGGAATTATATTTAGGGATAGATTTTTGGAAGATATTTGGAATTGCACCCGAAATATTTCCCACAGAAGAAATAAATCTGGAACTTCAGCAAAAAATTCATGGGAATTCAGCTAATGATAATGAAAATATGCATGTTCTAACAGAGGAACAACAGCAACAGCTAAATGAAGTTGTAAACAAATTTCCGACATTTGAAAAGAATGGATTGGGATGTACCAAGTTGGAGAAACATGCCATTAAATTGATAGAAGGAGCAAATCCTGTCAAGGACAAACATTACCCTCTGTCGCCCGCCGTACAGGAAATAGTCTATAGAGAAATTGATAACATGATCAAACTAAACGTGATTGAAGAAAGCGATTCACCGTGGAGCAACAGGACTACCGTAGTGCGAAAACCAGGCAAAAACAGATTCTGTTTAGATGCGAGAAAACTCAATGCATTAACCATCAAGGATGCATATCCATTGCAGAACATTGATGGGATATTGAGTCGAATAGATCAAACGCATTATATTAGCAGTGTCGACCTGAAGTACGCGTTTTGGCAAATAGAACTTGAAGAAGAAGCCAAACCGTACACAGCCTTCACAGTACCAGGTCGACCGCTATACCAATTCAGAGTAATGCCGTTTGGTCTATGCAATGCGGCGCAACGACTCTGTCGGTTGATGGACCGAGTAATACCTGGTAAACTGAAGTCCAACGTGTTCATATATTTAGATGATTTACTGATTATATCTGATGAATTTGAAACGCACTTGAAATTGTTGAGCGAGGTAGCAGATTGTTTAAAGAGGGCCAACTTAACAATTGGTTTCAAAAAGTCCTCGTTTTGTTTCCGTGAATTGAAGTATCTTGGGTTCATAATCGGAAACGGCTGTTTAAAAACCGACCCGGAAAAAGTCAGCGCAATTCTAAAAATACCGATACCAAAGACTCCAAGAGAAGTAAGAAGCTTTTTAGGAACGGCCGGATGGTACCGTCGTTTCATACAAGATTTCGCTTCCATATCCGCTGCCCTAACTGATACATTAAAAAAGGGGCAGAAATTTACGATGACACCTCAAGCATGTGAATCATTCCGAACACTGAAGAAAGCTCTCACCTCGGCACCAGTGCTTCGACATCCCGATTTTCAGCGAGAATTTTTCATACAGTGTGACGCATCTGAGTACGGAATTGGAGCCGTTCTTTTCCAAAGAGATGATAATGGTTGGGAATATCCAATTGCTTTCTACTCGCAAAAACTAAATTCAAGTCAGAGGAATTATTCGGTAACTGAGAAGGAATGTTTGGCGGCGGTTCTTGCCGTAAAGAGATTTCGACCATACGTGGAATGCATGAAATTCACCATGATCACAGATCACGCAAGTCTCAAGTGGCTTATGTCACTGAAAGATTTAAGTGGGAGACTTGCTAGATGGTCTCTGCAGCTTCAAGCTTTTGATTTTTCAATTGAATACCGAAAAGGATCTGAGAATGTTGTGGCTGATACCTTATCCCGTCTACCAATTGAATCGGAGATAGCAGTAGAAGAAATCACTAACGATGATATTTTGGATTTCGAAACCACCGCGTTTGATAGCGAGGAGTACCTGAAGTTGCGAAAAACAATAATAGAGAATCAAGAAAGACTACCCGATTTAAAAGTCGACAACGACAAAATTTACATAAGAGTGAATAATTTTGATGAAACGACGATGGAATTTGAATGGAAATTGTGGATACCGGAAGAAATTACCTATACGATGATTGAGAAGGCCCACAATTATAATCAGTCTGTCCACGATGGCATAAATAAAACTATGAAACGTTTAAAAACGTATTATTATTGGCCAAAAATGGCATGCCAAGTAAAAAATTACGTGTCCAATTGCCAAGTCTGCAAAGAAACCAAATCGTCAAATTCTATTATGCGACCTACCATAGGAAACGAGGTTATCACAGAAAGGCCATTCCAAAAACTTTATGTAGATTTCCTCGGAAAGTATCCCAGATCTAAAAATGGAAACGCCTACATTTTTATTGTCATGGACCATTTCACTAAATTCATCTTTTTACATGCGATGAGAGAAGCTACCGCTAAAAATGTTGTGGAATTTCTGGAGGACAAAGTATTTCGTGTATTTGGGGTCCCAGAAACAATCCATAGTGACAATGGAAAACAATTTGTCTCAAATATGTTTCAAGAAATGGTTAAGAACTACAAAATAAACCATTTAACGACAGCGTACTACTCTCCACAATCAAATGCGGCAGAGAGAGTGAACCAGTCTGTACTGGCGGCGATAAGGACTTATGTCGAGAAAGATCACCGAGATTGGGACTTATACCTATCTGAAATCGAGCAAGCTCTCCGAACGTCGGTACACTCCGCCACAGGTGTTAACCCATTCTTTGCATTGTTCGGATACAATATGTTTACCAACGGAAATGATTATAGATTAGCCAAGAAACTCAAATCATTCACTGACCACCAAATTATACAATTTAATAGAAAGGATAGATTAGAATTAATGAGAGAAAACATCAAGAAAAACATGCATCAAGCTTATGAGGCCAGTGCCAAAAGGTACAATAGTAGATCACGAAATGTAACTTTTCGTCCAGGCCAGGAAGTCTTTCGTAGGAATCACGTTCTCTCAGATTTCAAGAATAATATAAATGCGAAATTTTGCAAGAAGTTTTTGAAGTGCAGACCTATTGGAAACAATATGTATGAGCTGGAGACTCTGCAAGGGAAACCCCTTGGAAACTTCCATGTCAAGGATATAAAAGCTTAAAATGATGTGAGATATAATTACTGTGATATAATTACTTAAGTGCAATATAATTTATAAAATGTATGTCGTGTATGTCTATTTTATAAATTATAATGTGTCGTTGTTTTTATACATAGAATTTGTTTTATAAATTTAAGGTTTGTATTATCAAATAGGATGTGGACAAAGTGTCTTGAGGGTCTTGTGCAATAGATATGCGATTAGAAAGGAAATACGCAATAATAAAAATCTGTGATATAGAATTTACTAGTGCAATATAGGATAATTAAATTAGTTCGTTATTGTCCTAAATTATTTATTTGTATTGCTCAGAATTTTTTTCTCAGTCGTTATTGTCAATTTTTTTTTAAATTGTATGTCTAAAGCAAAGATAACAGCTAAAGAGCCCGGCTGAATGAGACTTCAGGGTGTGGGAGTTCCCCACGTTGTGGAAAACATAAGTAGAAAGACCAATATTCCATTTAATTCCTTTCAAAATACAATAGCCACCATCTCTGATTGTCTCAAACAACCAAAGTACGTTTATATTCATGAAAAGTTCCGTAGATTTTTTTTCTAACAACCATTTCCGGCATTAAAGTATTCAATTGTTACCTGACAACCGATATTTCTCACATTACAATCGTGGAAATTTAGTTGATTTTGGTTAAATTATTTTAAAAGCATAACAGATTTTTCAACTAAGATTAAAAGAGTAATATAATATAAAAGAAGAATAAAATCATATCCCCTTTGCATTGCTGTTGATTTTCATTTGTTTTGATTAAATATTTTTTTTCCAATATTCTCCTTTTTTCCCGGGGAATGCAAAAATATAGTCGATATGATTTGGTTTTTGTTACATATGGCCTTATTATAGTTTGTATTTCTTCTCAATTAAAAACCATAGAAGATTTTTTTTTATTCTATTCATTTGTAGGTATTCTGTTTTTCCTGTATTTTCAGAAAATTTCCTGAAAGTTGTGTCAATTTTTGTTTTTTTTTATATGTACTCATCTTTTCAGTGTTTGTCTATCAATGAATATCTAATGTTATAACATTTTATCAGCTTACCACTTGCTCTTTGGCAATTTAGCAAAACAGAATTAGATACTTTTCAGCTCAGTTTTGAAGATTCACAAAAAGTTTTTTTTTGATCACACAATACTCTGCATTGTTCCATTTAGAATTCAACATTTTTATAGTAAAAAGGCATTTGAATTGTTACAAAAGCCTGAGGTAGTAATTTTAGTACTCCAAGAAGAAACACAATTTGTTCACTATGGCATAATCTTTCTATCAGAACCTTAAATATCGAATTTTCGGCTTTAAGAAAGAATAATTGTAATAATTTTTTTGTCATTTCCATCAAAATGTCTTTAATTTTTTTATCTTCATCCAATACCACAATACTTTTCGTACACTTTTCTAAAAACACTTCTTTTTCATAATCCAACCACCAACAGATACCCCCAATACATAATTTCCAAATCCCAGATTCAGTCGTTCATACTAAACCAACATTTTTAAATTCTACACAGTTTGTACACGTATAATGCTAGGAACACAATTGGAGCGAACGACGAATTTTTTCGCGGCGTATGTTCGTCGTCAAAAATAAAACACATATGTGTATATGGAAGTGCACACAATCACGGCACCGGCGAAAATTTCGTCGGTCGCCGCGAACTCAATTAGCTTTATTTCTATTTCATACGCCGGCGACCGGCGAACAAAATAGTACAAGGTGGCCATACTTGTACGAATTTTATGTGTTTTAGTAAATAAAGTTACTTTTTACTTTAAAATTTGTTATGGTCACTCTACTATCTGTTACTCGTATAAAAAAACATAATTAATTTGTTTATTTATTTGTGTACTTGCGCCTGAGTGAAGATGGATATCAGTGAATTTATAATAGAGAAGATGGACATAAGTGAAATTATAATAGAGAACGTAAAGAATTATGTGTTCTTGTATAATTCATTGTAGTCAACAAATGAGCAAAAAGTAAACAACTTCATCAGCTGTTTTATAATTTCGTCGGTATTGTGTTCCATACGACGAATTTTGGCGGCTCATTTTGTCGCCGCGTAGGGCGAAATTCGTCGTTCGCTCCAATTGTGTTCCTAGCATAACACATTTCCATAAAACCATCTTCATACCATGGGAAAAGAATATAGGTACACGCTTAAGAACATTGATATGTCAAAATTTTTATAATGTTTGATAAGTGGATTTTTAAATGTTTTTTATACAACGCAATTTAGAGTTTGTTATAATATGCGTTCTTTCAAAAAAAAAAAAATTCTTACAAATTTTATAATTTTTCATTCAACATTTTCAATTGACAGTTCATTGTCCCATTGTCGATGCGACTACCTGTATTTTTCTACCAGGCTTCATACATTGGAATAGTTCCCAACGGTAATCCCAACTGTAATCTTTAGTCGCTTCGTCTTGGCGTTGACTCATTTCACTATGTCAATACTCTTTAGTGGGCTTTGCTTGGTTCATTACCAAACGAACACTTTCGGTTTTTATAAAATAATCCACTACAAAAATTATTTTTTTACTCACCTGAATTATGTTCTTGAAATACGCCAATCAGCAGTTTACTCCTTATGCAGCGATTTAAAGCCGTTTGGATATCCTATTTTTGTTGGTTGACAATCTGTCTATCCGCACATCAGTTCTTTGTTTAAATTTAATTTTATACTTTTTTCATAACACACAAATAAGTTTCAGGCAGATGCACTGCCAATTTTAAATATCACTTGCACTTTATTTTTATACACAACCATGGTCGTTTACCTGAAAAGGAAAAAAGAAAAACATTAGTAAATATGGGAAAAGAAAATGACAACAAAACTATTGTTTTGCAGATGCATAAATACAAAAAATGACTACCTGCACAATATAGAGACCTGGTTATAAATTGTTTGATGAGTGCGTGAGTTACAGAAACAACATCAACAACAACAACATTAACACAAGCACCTACAAAGCCACCAAGGTTAAATCAAGCAAATAAATAATAAAAATTATTAAGAATTGCTAATAAGTCAATAACCGTATGAATTGCTACATATAAAATTAGTAAGAATTTTAAATAGTTCAACAGACCGAAAAAGAACTGTAAAATAAAGTATTGTTCAATAAAAGAATTGTTAAATAAGCATATATTTAAATTTCAAAGAATTGTAAACAGGCCACCAGCTATAGAATTACTAATAATTTTATAAATTGTCAAAATGCAGTTATTGCAATTTTCACTTTAAATAAGTTTATAATCGTAACTTTCATTTTAATTATTGTTTTCAATAAAGATGAGTAATTTTTGAGCAACCAACGAATAAACTTGTGTTTTTTTTAATACTCGGATTACTACAAGAATTAACTGGCGCAGTCGGGTAGTTCTGGTTCCTGCGCTACAAAAAAAAAAAAAATTTAAATAAGTGTTGTGACGGTTTATCGCAAACGAAAAAAAAAAGCGCACGGAATTACATAGAAGACGAAGGATAATCGTCTGAAAAGAACAGAACAGAACCAGCATCCGTGACGGACCATCACGAGGAAAAGCAGAACCAACAAGAGAGGACATCTGTACGGACATCTGCCAAGGAAAACTACTTTAAGGACAACCGATTCCAGTCAACGTTACCAACAATAATGTCAATAAGAACTATAATTTTAATATTGTAAGTGAAAATTTCTATTATTACCAAATTTATTGTGGAAAAGTGCTAGAAACAAGCAATACTATTAAATATTTTACTAAAGGATAAAATAGAAACATACTTAAAAGATTCAAGATTCAGTTTAAAGATTAATAAAAGTGAAAACTTATATTGTGAACAAATATAAAATAATTTAACCGTGTTTTTCAAAGAAAAGAAAAATAGATAATTTTTTTTAAATAATTTACCTATTAAATATTATGTTCAAAAGAACATATTTTACTAACACATTTTTTAATTTTGTTTTTATTATTATTTTATTCTATGTCAGCATATAACTGACCTATATAATTATTGTTTGCCTTATGCAGGCCAATAGCCTAAATAAAGAAACACCTCGATTGGTTTCACATTGCATGGGTTATTGGCTGAAGTAATTTATTGCTTAGTTAACTTTAAATGCTAGTTTTAATGAATTCAAAAATGTATAAATAGAAAGCAAAAATAAATATTCTTGGTAGATTACAAGAAATTGTAAACATACCAAGGTTACACAATTCAAGTGTTGTGTATATCTGCTTTAATTAATATTAATAAACATTTTTTGGTGACCCCGACGTGATCCTGACAAGGATTACTTGATTCACTCATAAATTTCGAATTTCCCCCCACCAGTGGTAAGGAATTTGAAATATTTATTTGTGAAAGGAGCTAGTTACGTACAACTAGTAGCACCATCTAAGAGCCAGAAACATCTGGAGAAGAAGCCAGTACCTACATCAAGAATCTGAATCAACTGATAGCTAATCACCGTAAGGCGGATACAGTATGGATCTAGCTACAGTAATCGAGCAACAACAAGCAGCAATTGCCGAGTTGAGGAAGGCAATTGCGAACGTAAAAAAGGCTCCATTGGAAAGAAGAACGGTGGAGTTCTACAGCAAAAAGCTCAAGGAAATGGAAGCACTCTGGGCAGAGATCGATCGCAATGAAAACAAAATTCGTGCAGATCCTGCGGCAGAGTCACATCTCCATATCACCAATAACGAATACCAAGTCATTGGTGAAGAGTACAGAGCTGCAATCGACAACATCGAGGCAGACATCAAAAGGGGCAAAGAACAAATGCCTCAGAAACCGCTTCCCGCAACAAGGGAGGGGGTGCAAAAACAATCAGGCCAGTTTACTGCAACCAGCAGCGTGACTGCATTAGTGAGACGTCAGAGGGCTCTAATGCAGTCCATACAAACGTTAATAAGGGGCAATTCAGGCCAAGCTGCTCCCTGTCAGACAGTGGCTGCAATTGAAAAACTGTGGACACACGTGGAAGATATCCACTTCAAAATGTTCGAGGACTTTGATGACCCAACGTTGGTGGGGTACGATGCATCAGCCTACGTTCTCTTAGAGGAAGAGACGTTAAAGTTCAAAGAAAAAATATCGACGCTAACACAGGTCGATCATTCGTCGTCTCAGCAGAGATCAGGCGGAAACTTGGCAAATCAAGTTAATCTGCCAAAAATTACAATCCCTCAATTTAATGGGGATTATTCGAAGTGGCAGACGTTTGCTGACATTTTTGGGAAAATGATCAACGAGCAAGCCTTGCCACAAGTGCAAAAAATGTGGTATCTCAAGGCCAACGTGACTGGGGAAGCCGAGAAACTCATAAGGCACCTCGAGTTGACCGAGGCGAATTACGACATTGCCTGGAAGACACTCCAAGACAGGTACAATAACAAGAGAGCTCAAGTGTCAACTATACTTGAGAGAATGCTAAACCTGCCCAACATGTCTGGCGATAGCAGATCAGTGAAGGACTTTCATGATAGTCTTCATGAATCGTTATTGGCATTGGAGGGTCTTGGAGTAAGGCCAAAGGAATGGGATCCACTCTTAATCCACATCCTAACAAAGAGGATGGACAAGACTACTCATGTGTTGTATGAGCAGTCGATTGTAGATTCGAAAGAACTCCAAACGATGGATCATTTCATGAAATGTTTGAGGAGTCGTTTCGAATCATTAGAAGCTGTCAATGGGATTCAGAAGAGCAAACCGTCAGCGACGACTGCTTCCACCACGATCCGTAGATGTCACATGTGCAAAGGTGACCACCCCCTATATTACTGCAAACAGTTCTTGGCAATGACAGTGCCCGAAAGACAGAAATGGGTTGCTAGACACAAGATGTGTCTAAATTGCTTCAAGGATGACCATCAGGCAAAAACGTGTACAAGTGGGAAGTGCAGGAAGTGTCAACAAAAACACAATACACTTTTGCATTTTTCAACGAGGCCACAAGTAGAGAACAAGTCAGCAGATTTGTCGGTTCAACAGCCGCCAACAGTAGCATCGGCGAATAGATCCCAATCATACGTACTTCTTGCAACCGCACGTGTTGCGATCAAGGCAAATAATGGAAGAAGCTATGAGTTTAAGGCGATTCTGGATTCCGGTTCACAAATGAATCTGGTGTCAGAGCGACTAGTGCAGAGGTTGGGTATCGAACCCATTCAAACATCTCTCTGTATCGAAGGTGTTGGAGGTAGATCAAGAACCGCAAACCACAGGGTCAACGTGGAGCTTAAGTCACTCACCAGCAAATTCAGAACACGCCTAGAAGCCTTTGTGTTACCAAATATAGTGCCACCCCAACCAAGCACTGAGATCGACATCACATCATGGCCTATTCCAGAAAACATAAAACTAGCAGATCCCTATTTTTATCAAACGACCAGGATTGACGTACTACTTGGAGCAGAGTTCTACTTCAACCTGATTCTCTCACAAGAACTTCGAATGTCCAAAGAGCTTCCTATATTGAAGAACTCAAAACTAGGATGGATTGCTAGTGGAAGAGTTCAGGCTGAATCAGAAACTGTGACATGCGCCGTTTTCGGAGAAGATGAACATGCTTTAGAAGATTTATTAAAGATGTTCTGGGAACAAGACGATGTTTGTGAAGACCAGAAGTTGACAATAGCAGAGGAACAGTGTGAAAATCACTTCAACCAAAATACAACAGTGAATGAGAATGGTCGGTTTGTGGTGCGATTACCGTTTGCAGACGGCCCTGAGAAAATTTCTGAATCCTTGAATATTGCAGCATCAAGATTCTTTGCGTTGGAACGTCGCTTATCTAAGGATGCAAGTCTTCACGAGCAGTATGCTAAATTTATGAAGGAGTATGAGGATCTGGGACATATGACGAAAATACAATCAAGAGAGGTGCGTGGTAATCATTACTATATCCCGCATCATTGTGTCCTACGCCCAAATAGCAGCACAACAAAACTGAGGGTTGTGTTCGATGCGTCTTGCAAGTCATCATCTGGATGGTCACTCAATGATATTTTGCATTCAGGTCCCAGGGTTCAAGGAGATCTGTTTGGAATGCTGTTGCGGTTTAGACTGCCGAGATTTGTGTTTACAACAGACATTGAAAAGATGTACAGACAAGTGCTAGTCGACAAAAGAGATCGCAAATATCAACTAATCGTATGGAGAAACACTCCAGACAAGGAACTCGAACATTACATGTTGAATACGTTAACATATGGTACGACGTGTGCCCCATATCTTGCTACAAGATGTCTGAAAAGGCTAGCAGATACGAACATACAAAGATATCCATTGGGGGCGATGGTATTGCAAAAGAATTTTTACGTTGACGATTGCATGTGCGGGTCTGACAGTTTAACAACGGCAATTGAGATGCAGAAACAAGTTAATATGTTACTACTGGAAGCTGGATTTAGACTACGAAAATGGTGTGCTAACCACTTAAAACTGCTGCATGGAATTCCTCCAGAAGATAGAGAAGTAGATCTCAATTTTGACAAATCATCAACCAAGGTTTTGGGATTAACATGGATTCCTCAAGCAGACCGATTTTGTTTGAAGAGTGATGTGAACGAATGCACCAAGGTCACCAAGCGGAAGGTCACATCTGATTTGGCAAGATTGTTTGACCCCTTAGGAATTGCGGGTCCTGTGGTGTCAGCAGCTAAGATCTTTATTCAGCAACTGTGGAAGAATAAACTTGGCTGGGACGAGGAACTGCCAGCAGAAAGGGCAGCATATTGGCTATCGTTCCGAGAAGGTCTGAAGATGTTAAATGATTTCAGGTTACCCAGACACATGTTTGATGGAGAGAAACCAACAAAAATTGAGATACATACTTTCGTGGACGCGTCAGAAAAGGCATATGGTGCTGTGGTGTATCTTCGAGCTATGCTGCCAGACGGCAGGCATATAGTCAGACTTCTTTGTTCAAAATCAAAAATAGCACCAATAAAGGAGATCACGCTGCCACGGTTAGAGCTTTGTGCCGCTGAATTGGGAACAAAACTTACTGCTAAGGTCAAAGCCGAATTGGGTTACGAAGATCTAAGGACTATTTATTGGTCAGACTCAGAGATTACATTGTACTGGATCAATTCAGAACCATCAGCTCTAAAGACGTTCGTTGCCAACAAAGTAAAAAATATACAAGGCAGATCGATAAACACTCAATGGCGACATGTGGGGACGAAGGATAATCCTGCCGATTATATATCCAGAGGTATGAAACCAGATCGTCTGTCGGGATGTCTGATGTGGTTTTATGGACCCACGTATCTACATGGAAATGAATCTCTCTGGCCGGGGCCCTTCTCAAAGAATAGAGAAAATCAATCCGATCTTGAATTCAAGACAAAATCTACAGTATCAGCAATTGCCTCACAGAGTGGGTTACAGGATATGATCTATGGAATCAACCACAAGGGTTCATTTAGACGATTACAACGTATTGTCGGTTATGTCCTGCGATTTTCAGAAAGGATAAAGGGACGCAAGCATGGAAGTTCGACAGATGTATTGACACCTATGGAGTTGAATCAGGCGATGCAACTAATAGTCAAGACCGTACAGGTGGCAGATTTTGCGAAAGAAATTCAGCAATTGAGGAAACATGGAGCATTGGACAAATCAAGCTCCATACATAGTTTAACTCCGTTTCTTGATGACAGAGGAATACTTAGAGTCGGTGGCAGGTTGGAAGAGGCAACCTTAGCATACGACACAAAACACCCGATGTTGTTACCATACAACGATCCAATTGTGAAACTCATTCTTAGCATGATCCATTTAGAGAATAGCCACTGTGGCTCACAACTATTACTGGCAACATCAAGACAAAAATATTGGATAATCAAGGGGAAGGCTATGGCTCGCAACATTGTGCAAAATTGCGTAAGGTGCACCCGGGCGAAGCCAAAGTTATACAACCAAATCATGGGAAATCTCCCACCGAGCAGAGTCACACCAGCAAGGCCGTTTATTGTCTCCGGCGTTGACTATTGCGGACCGTTATGGGTCCACTACAAAATACGAGGCAAGAGACCACACAAGGTTTACATCGCTGTCTTTGTCTGCTTCGCAACAAAGGCTGTACATTTGGAAGTAGTTACAGACCTAACAACGGAAGCATTCATTGGAGCATTGAAGAGATTTATCTCTCGGCGAGGAAAATGTCAAACCCTATATTCAGACAACGCGACTAACTTTGTAGGTGCTAAAAATCAGCTCGATGAATTCAATAAGGCTGTCTTTGGGGAGAAAGGCAAAAAAATAATAGCGGAGACGTGTTCAAGAGAAGGGATCGATTTCCAGTTTATTCCCCCAAGAGCACCACATTTTGGTGGCTTATGGGAAGCCGCGGTGAAGTCAGCCAAGCAACTGTTGCTTCGCACCACTAATAGTGCATCATTAACCCACGAAGAGTTGGAAACAGTTGTTATTGAAATAGAAGCAATCCTGAATTCCAGACCGTTGACTCCTATTTCTGACGATCCAAATGATCTAGCTGCATTAACACCTGGTCATTTTCTTGTGGGAGAACCGTTAACGGCACAGGTTGACCCATCAGCGAACCAATGGTCAACATCATTGACAAGCAGATGGAAGGTCGTATCTCAAATTAGACATGAGTTCTGGAAACGTTGGTCCACGGAGTACTTAAATACTCTGCAAGAAAGAAGGAAATGGAGTACACCATCTCCAAACGTGGAACCTGGTCAATTGGTCATTATTAAGGAAGATAACATGCCTGTAATGCAGTGGCCGCTAGGCAGAATAACCCGAACATATAAGGGCAACGATGGAGCCGTTCGTGTAGTCGACGTAAAGACACAAAACGGCGAAATTAAAAGAGCTATAACCAGATTAGCTCCTTTATGGAAAAAGGAAAAGGAACCTCTTCCGCCTATAGAGACCAAGAGTAGGAGTGAAGAGCCATCTCCAAAGCGATTGAAGACGTCAAGCAGCATGCTAGTATCGATGATGCTTGTGGCTTTACTATTTTTACCTCTATGCTTGTGTCATTCGTTCAACATACACAAGTTTGAGAATAAGCCCGGCATCTATTTTGAAGGAATTGGAATCACAAAAGTAGTAACAGCAGAGTGGAAACTGATCACTTATTATGATCTTTCCTCATTTTGGGCAGATATGGATGGCTTTTCTACCGGGATAGGAACCCTTCAGAAGTTGTGTAAGATAGCAGTTGAGAACAGAAGCTGTGAGATACTTTCAGAAAATCTTATTCAAGTACAAAAGCAGTTGGAATCAAATACACTGAACATATTCCCCAGGCGCATCAGGAGAGGAGCTCTAAACATAGTCGGGAACCTCGCACACTCGTTATTTGGTGTCTTGGATTCGGAATATGCGGAGCAAATGACTGTGACAATTGAGAAGGCAAATGAAGACAAGCAACATTTGTTGGATCTTCTAAAAAATCAGACATCTATTATTGATTCAACAATCAACATAATTAGAAAGGACGAAGATACGAGCCAAAGGAACTTCGGCAACATGCAAGTGGAATTGAACCTTTTGGCAAATAAGGTGAAGAAAGAAGAAGATGTTGTAAAGACAACACAATCAATTATGTTTCTCACTTCACAGCTCATGCTACTTTCATCAAGGTTGAAACATATAGAAGATAACTTAATCGACGTTTTAACGGATGCTCATCATGGTCGGATAAGTCCGTTGCTACTTACGCCACATCAATTGCTACAAGAGCTCCAAACCATCAAGGCTCACATTCCTCCATCTCGTGCTCTACCCGTTCGCGAAGATAATGTTTCGGATTTCTTCAAATTAATGAAGAGTAAGGGAAGGGTTATTAAGAACCATATCATATTCGAGATTCGCCTTCCATTAGTGGATCTCCAGCAGTATGATTTATTCAAAATGATCCCCGTACCTATGCTACGATCCGGTCGATTTATTTCAATAGCTTTGAAATCAACATTATTGGCAGCTAACGTCCATCGGGATGAGTTCATATCGCTAACCGCAGAAGAAATGAACAGCTGCATACATACCACAAATGACGTTTTTATTTGCGACAACCAAGCGAAATTTAGCAAAGGCGATCGATCACATTTATGCGAGGTGATTTTCTTATTGAACAAATCGTCAGAAGCGTGCGACTTGCAATCGACCATGCACCACCAAACTTGGAGACAAATGGCACAAAAGAATAAATGGATGTTTACTCTAGCCAATTTAACAGAATTGTCCTTTGTTTGTGGTACAAAAATGACACACCTGGAGGTGCAAGGAGCTGGAACTTTAGAAATTGGGCCAGGCTGCATTTTCAAAGACAACACATTTACAATATACGGTCACTACGAAAACAAAACAACAGTGCACACATCATATCTGAGACTTAAGCCACTGGATTCCATAATCTCAAGCAGTAAGCTTGTCTTGCTCAACAAAACATTAAACAGCACCTATGAAACACATGCTGCTGAACTCGTCACCTTACACCAACAGCTAAAAACTATTGAAATCGGACGCCTTCCACAATTAATGAAATCGACGGCCATTCACCATCATACCATCAGCTATCTAGCTCTTTGCATTGGAATTGGAGTAGCCATATACGTCATTGTCAAGTTTCGCCACCACAGAACTTCCAACAATAACATGAACCCAACACCTACCCCTCGGCAGTCAGTCTCATCATCATACGTCATTGACCAGACAGTTTCTTGAACGTTCCTCGTTCAACGTGGGGGAGAATGTTCAAAAGAACATATTTTACTAACACATTTTTTAATTTTGTTTTTATTATTATTTTATTCTATGTCAGCATATAACTGACCTATATAATTATTGTTTGCCTTATGCAGGCCAATAGCCTAAATAAAGAAACACCTCGATTGGTTTCACATTGCATGGGTTATTGGCTGAAGTAATTTATTGCTTAGTTAACTTTAAATGCTAGTTTTAATGAATTCAAAAATGTATAAATAGAAAGCAAAAATAAATATTCTTGGTAGATTACAAGAAATTGTAAACATACCAAGGTTACACAATTCAAGTGTTGTGTATATCTGCTTTAATTAATATTAATAAACATATTAGTTAAGTGAATATATTTAAATATAAACATATATATTTCGATTTTATAAAATAATTTTGCTTTCTAAAGAATATAATTGATTGAATTAAAGAGGAAAAAATAAGCATATGCGTAAATTTCGTCCTTATACTATCCCAAGAACCCTTATTCCTATCCCAGAATCTGAAACCGATATGAGTATCAGTCAAAATAATCAAAGTGGTGTAATGAATTCTACGAACAGTTCACCCTCGACAGAAAGAAATATACTGGATTCCTTAAGAATCCCAGATGCTGTCAAGGATCTTCCAAAATTTGATGGAAATCCGAGATTGCTATACGATTTCATAAGCAATGTGGAGGAAATACTTACAGTATTAACACCCATTGATGGCACCCCTCTTGGCAAGATGATTTTAAGGTCTATACGTAACAAAATTGAAGGAGAAGCAAATGAGATTTTGAATATGTATAGCACAGACTTGAGCTGGCAGAGCATTAAAAATAATCTCATATTACATTACTCTGATAAACGAAATGAAACTTCATTGATTCGAGACTTACACCTACTAAAACAAAATAATAAGACACTTGAGGAGTTTTATAGTTCAGTTGTAGAGATCCAAGCTTCAATTAACAATAATCTGATGATACACGAGGTAGATGCCAACATAATAAAAGCTAAACGAGATTTATTTGATAAAATGTGCCTTAACACATTTTTATCTGGACTTAGAGAACCATTAGGCTCCTCCATTAGGGCTATGAAGCCAGATACTTTACCGATAGCTTTTTCATACTGTATTACCGAACAAAACATGTTTTATATAAGACAAGAAAACAGGAACATTTTGAAAAGGCAAGAAACTCATAGACAGTACAATTCACAACATTCTTACCCTAACATTAAAAAACCATTCACTCCAAATCATTATAGACAACAAAACGCGATTTATAGTCCACCTATGCATTTCAATAGACCACAATTACCAATGAATCAACCATTTAATAGACCCCAATTAAATTTACCAACACCAATTAATAGACCTCAGTTAGCACAGAGTTTTTTACCAACACCTATGCAAACACAATACCCTACAGCCACAAACAATCAAAACCAATTTAGCAATTTTAGACAACAACGTTTAGACAGTAACACAAATCTTCCACCACCAGAACCCATGGACACTAGTTCAGGCTATACTCATCTAAGGAATAATAGTGGACAAACACGTAGATTTCCAAGAGAAGTACATCATATTGACCATAACTATAGGAACTTTAATACCTATTCAGATCCTGTAAACTATAACATTCCTAATTATTTACCTGAGTTGGACAATTACAACGAGATAGAGGATGTACAAAATTTTCAATTAGATGCCTCCAAAACCCAACAGGATACCTAGACATAAACAAACATGGCACTAACCTGCCTTACATAAACATTTCATCTCCATTTGGGCGTCCACTCCGTTTTCTTATAGACACAGGCGCATCAGCATCCTTTATAAACCCAGAATATACAGGAAAATTAAACATAGAAAACTGTGCACCAATAATCATAACCACTGTGTTAAACAAACACCAATTGAATACAAAAGTTAACATCCCTATGTTCATAGAATTCCGAGAATGTGGAATCCTGGAATTCTTTGTCTTTAAATTTCATAACTATTTCGATGGTCTCATTGGACTCGATATACTTACTAATTTAGGTGCAAAAATAGACCTCGAGAAAAAGCAATTAATTACAAACAATTGCTGCATCCCTTTGTCTTTTAAACCAAACTTAACTTCCGGTAAATTTCTTATATCACCAAAAACTAAAGCAATTATGAAAATTCCTGTAGATTTAGAAAGTGGCGATTTCCTAATCCCCACAATATCAATTAACCCAGAAGTAACCATTTCACCTGGTATGTACAAGGCTGAAAACTGGTACAGCTTCGTTGAAATAAATAATAAGTCAAACTCGGACAAAATAATTTTAATCGAAAACCCAATTAAAGTAAATCCAATAAAAAATTCATATTATAGGGAAATTAATAATATAAGCTTCGAACATATTCCTGAATTTCAAAGCCCTCAGTTACTGGACAATCTTAGAATTGATCATTTGAATATGGAAGAACAAAAGGTTATCACAAAACTATGTAAAGAATTTGAAGATATTTTTCTTCAAGATAATCAGTCCCTTACCTTCACCAATAAAATCAAACACAACATTGTCACAAGAGACGACATTCCTATTTACACAAAATCATATAGATACCCCCATATCCACAAAGAAGAAGTAAAAAAACAAATTTCAGACATGTTAAATCAGGGTATCATACGGGAAAGCTACTCACCATGGAGTGCACCTGTTTGGATAGTCCCAAAAAAAGCAGATGCTAGTGGGAAAAAAAAGTGGCGTTTAGTTATTGATTACAGGAAACTAAACGATAAAACAATATCAGATAGATACCCAATACCAAACATAAATGAAATACTGGACAAACTTGGCAAGTGCATGTATTTTACCACATTGGACTTGGCTAGCGGATTCCATCAAATAGAAATGAATCCAAAAGATATTCCCAAGACAGCATTTACAGTAGAAAATGGGCACTACGAATTTGTGAGAATGCCCTTCGGCTTAAAAAATGCACCATCAACATTTCAACGGGTGATGGATTGCGTTCTTAAAGATTTGATAGGAACAGTGTGTCTTGTCTATTTAGACGACATCATTGTCTATTCAACCTCACTCCAAGAACATTCGGAAAATTTAAGAAAAGTTTTTGAAGCCCTTAGAGAAGCTAATCTTAAGATTCAATTAGATAAGTCTGAATTCTTACATAAGGAATGCGCATTTTTGGGCCATTTAGTGACCACAGAAGGAGTAAAACCAAATCCTGACAAAATAAAGGCGATCCAAAACTTTCCTATACCCACAAATCAAAAAGAAATAAAATCGTTTTTAGGTCTACTAGGTTATTACCGTAAATTTATTAAAGACTTTGCCAAAATAACAAAGCCATTTACAGCTTGTCTGAAGAAAAATAAAACTGTTATAGTCGACGATAACTATAAAAAAACGTTTGAAATTTGTAAACAACTCTTGGTAAATGACCCTATCTTACAATATCCAGATTTTTCTAAGCCTTTCAATCTTACGACAGACGCAAGTAATTTTGCGCTAGGAGCCATTCTTTCGCAAGGACCTATAGGGAACGACAAACCGATTTGTTACGCAAGTCGCACACTCACGACATCGGAAATCAATTACTCAACAATAGAAAAAGAGCTCTTAGCCATAGTTTGGGCTACAAAATATTTTCGACCATACCTATTTGGTCACCAGTTCAGAATCATAACAGATCATAAACCACTCACATGGATTATGAGCCTGAAGGAGCCAAACTCTAAATTAATAAGATGGCGATTGAAATTAGAAGAATTCGATTATGAAATTATATACAAAAAAGGCAAACTAAACACAAACGCCGATGCCCTTAGTCGCATAAAGACTGACACATCAGTCAATCTAAACATAAATGCATTTGATACAACGTCAAATCAAGCCACTTCTGGTAGTACTATTCACTCTGCAGAGGAAAACTGCGATGATGGTATTCCGATTTCGGAAAAACCAATAAATGATTTTAATTTACAAACATTATTTAAGACAGGAAACTCTAATTCTCACATGAAACAAGAAGTAGTTTTTAAAAACAAATATAGAAAAACATTTACATACCCCAATTATACAGAGGAAATTATATCACAAATTTTTAAAAATCATCTAGCGCCCAATAAAACCACGGCAATTTTTACAGATAATGAAACTTTTCGCATTATTCAAAATGTATATTCCAAACATTTTGCACAAAGCAAAATTTTTCGTTTAGTTAGGTGTACTGAAATAGTAAAGGACATAAAAGAAAACGATAATCAGGATAAAATCATTCAAGACTATCACGAAAACAATAATCACAGAGGCATACAAGAAACCTATGACCACCTAAAACGCGAATATTACTTTCCATACATGAAATCAAAGATAGCTCAAACAATAAATAATTGTACTTCATGCCAAAGACTAAAATATGATAGACATCCTCCGAAGAATAAGTTTGAAAAACCTCCCACACCTGTAAAACCATTAGATATAATACATATAGACATTTACACGATTAACAGCAAAAATATTTTAACCATTATAGACAAATTTTCCAAATTCGCCGCAGCATATACTCTAACAGCGAGAAACAGCCTTTGCGTTATTAAATCTTTAAAACATTTTCTTAGCCTGCATGGCATACCTAACAAAATAGTTTGTGACCAAGGAACCGAATTCACATCAAACATATTTAAAGACTTTTGTCAGCAATACCAAATTGACCTACACTTTACATCTTTTCAACAATCTTCTAGCAATTCCCCCGTAGAAAGACTCCATTCAACATTAACTGAAACTTACAGATTAATAGCCGAGAAAATTAAAGAAAAAAAGTTAGAAATGGATCATGACGACATCCTAACAGAAGTTCTTATAACCTATAATAACGCAATACATTCTTCTACTAAAATTACACCTTTCGAACTTTTCTATGGAAGAACCTATAAAATTAACCGTCAAATTACATTTAACAATGAACACGAATATCTTTCTAAAATTAATCAATTTCGAACACAACTCTACGAATCTATTAAGGAAAAATTGGAAACCGACACGGACAAACGCATAGAAAAACTTAATGCAGACAGACAAGATCCACTAGATTATGATGTAGATAACTATATATACAGGAAGGAATGTAGGAGAAACAAACTAACACCGAGATTTTCTAGGCACAAAGTGAAACAAAACAACAAAGCAACATTACTTACTACAAAAAACACGAAACTTCACAAATCAAAAATAAGAAAAAAACAATTTTCATAATCTTTTATTTCAGATTAATACCCATGATACACACACAAACACTGGAGATACACAATTTAAAAGACACCCAGGGATTATTACAAATAAAACTGGGAACTGCTAAAACAATAATTGACTATATCAACCTTATACATATAATAAAATTAGATTCATATAGTGATAATGTCATGAAAATTGAGGAATCTGTCAAACAATTTACTCCCACATATTACAACAGAGATTCCTTAAAGGTAACAAAATTTAAACTTAAAGACCTTAAGGATAAATTGAATTCAATAACTCCTAAATACCGCAGGAAAAGAGGATTATTTAATGGTATAGGTTCAGCAGTTAAATTTATCACAGGTAATATGGACGATAATGATGCTCTCCGTATTAACCAGGCTATATTTAATCTAACAAATAAATTACAAACTGAAACTAGTAAACAGAATATACTTAGTACTAGAATCATTGAAAGAATAGAAAATATCACAGACCACATAAATAAAGAACAAGATATAATAGTAGAGTCAATAAAGAATTCTCAAAATAGCATAAACTCCAACTCAAGACTTATAAATGATATGCAGTATTTAAATCAGATTAATTTCCACATTGATTTACTGACAAATCATATTAAAGATGTTTCTGAAGCGATGACATTGTCTAGCCTCGGAATTATACCCAAGATGATATTAAATACGCAAGAGTTAGAAGAAATAGGGAACAATTTAGAGAATCAGTCAATTAAAATTGATACAACAGAACATTTATATGAACTCTTACAATTACAGGCATTTTACAATGATACCAATATCGTTTTTAACATTCAAATTCCCCACATCCCATTAACCAATTACACAATTTCCCATACAATTCCTATACCAATTAATAAAACAAAAGAAATAGTTATAAAACCTTACACAATTTATAATAATAATAAAATTCAATATTTCGAAAATTTATGTAAGAAAATCGAAAACATATATTATTGTAAAGAAAGTTCACTACAAGAAACTATGGAAAATTCTTCATGCTTTGGAAAAATCATAAGTAATTTAGAAGCTAATTGTAATCTCAATAATATAGGCCAAATTACAGAAATATCACAACCTGAACAAGGACTTGTGTTAATAAAAAATTTACCGACCACAGAAATGAAAACATCATGTAACTCCGAAAAACATAATATTGAAGGCAACTTATTAATAAATTTTAAAAACTGTAATGTTATTATTAACGGAATTATCTACGAAGATAACCCAAACATATATTGGGACGATTTTATTGTAAAACTACCCACAGAAATAAACATAAAACCTTTGTCTACAATAGAAACTTTAAATATACCTAAACTCAAAGAGTACCATCTAGAAAATAAGTTAGCCATCGAAGAGTTATCAAACAATACAGAACTTCACAGACACATAAATTATGGAACTTTAATGTTAATAATTGGAATTGTAATTTTCACCTATATAATGAAACAGAAGACAAAATTAGTGGTAAATGAACTTCCCGCCAATACTGTTGTCGCTTCTGACCATCAATTCTTTTGGCCATCGCTCCATACTAAGGGGGGAGGAGTTACAGAAACAACATCAACAACAACAACATTAACACAAGCACCTACAAAGCCACCAAGGTTAAATCAAGCAAATAAATAATAAAAATTATTAAGAATTGCTAATAAGTCAATAACCGTATGAATTGCTACATATAAAATTAGTAAGAATTTTAAATAGTTCAACAGACCGAAAAAGAACTGTAAAATAAAGAATTGTTCAATAAAAGAATTGTTAAATAAGCATATATTTAAATTTCAAAGAATTGTAAACAGGCCACCAGCTATAGAATTACTAATAATTTTATAAATTGTCAAAATGCAGTTATTGCAATTTTCACTTTAAATAAGTTTATAATCGTAACTTTCATTTTAATTATTGTTTTCAATAAAGATGAGTAATTTTTGAGCAACCAACGAATAAACTTGTGTTTTTTTTAATACTCGGATTACTACAAGAATTAACTCGTGCAACTTCGCCAAATTTCTAAAAACAAAAAAAAAAATACAAGGAGTTAGAATGTACAAATACCTTATTTCTTTAAAAATTTACTACCTGTTTTTGGTTTGTCCGATTCCGATGAATGAGCTGCAACAATACACGGCAAAGTCGCGTAGGGATTTATAAATCGACAAACGGCATGAATGGGCGATGTAGTTGAATGAACGGCGTTGCGCACCCTTCATGTGCGTTTACACGACTGCAACTACTTCGTGCATGTGTGTGTGCATGGATTTTTTTTCAATGGATGCAGCGTGCCTGCACACACACATACTTACACATGAGACTCCCAAGAATGAACATGGCATTTTTTTTGATTTGTCTGCAATAAAATAATATAAATTGATTATATTTCTGGGGGGGAATTTATTATAAAAGGGAATTCTTACCTTTGTCCGAAGGAATAAAATGAAACACAAGAAATTTGGTTTGGTCGCGTAGTCATTCCACGCGAAATGGTGGCGAAAAAAAAGGACAAACTTACTTAAATCCACAATTTTATATTCCGTTTACGACTGGATGTAAGGATTCACGCACATCACCACTTTTCTTTTTAATTTTTTTCTAAAGTGGTGAAGTTTTGTTGCGTTCATCCTCATTTTAAAATTTTTATAATGTGCAATTTAATGCACCGAACGTGCTGAACGCCAGCCAAAAAAGAGAACCGGATACGCAGGGCGGCCGGCTAAATTTTAAAAAGTGGTGCCAAGTTTCATGTTGTTTATTGTACAACATGAGAGACGTGTGGCAAAAATACAACACTGGGGATAATAGTGGGTAGGTAGAACACCTGATAAAGGTAAATAATAAATGTCAGGGAAATTGTGGGAAAATCTTGGAAAAGAGGGAAAGTTTGGTTGAGCGTCCTTGGTGGCCGTATATAAAGCACGGAGAGGGCGAAAAGCGCCATTATTTCAAAGTGGTGTGGAACAGAAACAGTTCAGTCAATTTTTAAATGTTTTTTTTTTGTGAATAGAAAAAGGAAATACTAAATTGGCAGTTACAATTTGTGTGTTTTATTGTTTTATTTGTGTGGCGTATCTAAACAATTTGTAAGTGTTGATTTGTAAGTGATGTTATGTCGGATGTGTTGTGTTAAGTTTTTGTGTTCTATTTAGGAATAACGCCGCGCATAAATCCACAATTGGACAGCGCCATCCGACTTGGACGAAAAAGAAGCGGGCATCCCCAACAATTATTTTTGTATCGCCAGGTGCGGCACAGGGGTTCCAGGCAACGAAAAGGTTCTGGAAACGGCCAAAAGACCTGGGAAACTGCCAGTGGATAACCCTTGGAACAGGCAATAGTACCAATCCGGGAAGCTAACCAGTAGATCCCACCTAAAAATCTGTAAAAAGAAGATAAAAAGTTGCCTAAGTATGCCGTTGTGAAGGTAATGTAATTCAAAATTTAAGTTACTTACCAAAGAAAAGAAAGAAAGCCAAATCCCGCTGAAAAAAGTCATATGAAGTTCCTTTTCCTTTGACGGAAATACCACTGAAATAAAAAAAGAAAAAAATATGAAATTCATCAATTAATCCGAATTTGACCAAAAGAAAAAAAAAGAAGCTATAAAAAAATATTTGTTTGTTAGTGTGTAGTTTAGTATATAAGTTAAACGTATTGTTTGTAGTTAGATAAATAGTGCTTAAGATACAAATGTGAGGAAAATTAATGCCCATTAAATCTTATTGTTAGTGAGTGTAGGGTTGCCTCAAAATTTTACAGCTAGAAAATTTCGATTTTTCTGTTTGGGACGAGGATTTGAAATGCCCAAAAGATTTGTCTAAGTGAGCTCCTTTAGGCAGAAATTTAAAGTACTTGTATTGGCCAAAATTGGCGCTTCTAGCAGGGTAATAAAAAAAGGTAATCTGAGTATTGACTCACAATTTTTGTTTTTCGTTCGGGTATTAATAATCCAGTTTTTTTTATGTGTTCGTGTTGAAATTAGTTTTAAGAGATAAGCTTAATGTCTAATTGTCTAAAGAAATAATATGTTGTGCTAAATTTTATTTGTGAGAGAGGAGGTTAGGCGTTGTAAGCGAGTGTGTGTGGCTTTTTGGGGCCCTTTTTAATTTTTTTTTTTGAGTTTATTTGGACTAAAGGGTCAAGGATGGGTGGGCATAGTGGGGGAGCAATAATATCAAGCTCCTGTGTCATAGGTGTATGTTGTGTATGTTTGTTTTCAGTTTTTCTGTGTTTGTGTTTATTCCAGTACAATTCTTTAAGTGTTCATTCCCTAGGGTTGATGGTGGCAGGGTTGAGAACCCCCTGGATTAACCGCTCCCTCCTGAGCTAGTGCGGAACCCCACCATAACGCCGAGTAGGCTGAATGTAACAGCTTCGAGATCTGAACATACAGTTTGCATTTATTCATACCCGTATTTTTAAGCTTATATTCTATTTTTGTTTCCATGTTTTCTAGCTATTCAACTAGTCGTTTTACATTAATATTGTATAAAAAATTGGCGGACAAAAAGTTTTTCTGGGTTTCTGCTTGTCAGACACTGTTTTTGGCTCATCAATGTTGCGATTGGGAGGACGTTGCTGCTGAGTGCTTTCAATTTCTAGATCTGCAAACATTGCAAATCTATTTTGATTGTTAGGATCGCAGTTTAGTCCTGTGATATTAATCTCCGCCAGAAGGGATCCATCTTCTAGCCGTAAACGCTTCTTCTTGTTGTTGTTGGAACTAATTTTTACTGGTGGTGTAAGGTTCTGTTGCAGTGGATTTTCAATGTCCATTGATAGAATACCTGCTAAAGTTAATAGACACTTGCTGATAATATTAAATATTTGGGTAAAAAAAGAGCGCTAATAAAATTGCGACTAGACTGTTAGGGTTCTGGTCTAACAAAGCAGCTTGTAGGCATTTTCAGTGGGAGGGTCGGTTTTGGTTGGACTAAGCTAGCTTCAACTCTGCATTAGCACATATATGCACACTCATGAAAACAAAATAAAAAAATACTAACACACTCAAAGCTGTGTATACGTATTCAATTTAAGCCAGTTTCATTAGTCTCGTGTCTTTTGGAAGAAAAAACTTGTTTGGGATAAAAATTACTCTCGTGTGAATTGGGCCATTGAACAAAACGGTGCAGAAACACTTAGATTGGGCGGGAGTTGCAGGGAAAATGCATGGTAGAATTAAGAAGGTGAAGTAATGCAATCATATGTTTACAATTTTTTTCTAAATTATTAATTTGACAACTAGGATTATCAAAATGGCGAGTATCGGCGGTAACGTTATATGTGCATTATAGGGACCTAGATATTTAATGTTCTGTCATCGTAGCTAGAACCCATTATGGACTACAAATGCCAATTTTTAACCAAATCCGTCGAAAATGTTGAATAACATAAAAATAATAGTATTGGAGGTAATAGTGGGAGTTATACGAAAACTTGTTCCGCCACCGTAGCTAGGAACCATTGCGAACTACAAATACAGTTTTTAGACAAATCCGTGGAAAATGTAGCAAAAACATCAAAATACCGAGTATCGGCAGGTAGGGTTACATGGCGACTATACCAGAACCGATATTTTCAATACCAATTATTCTAAACACAATATAAACGATTGCGCAAAATTTTAAAGCTCTGCGTCAAATAATCCGGGCTGTGTCGTGATTTTAACTAAAGGGCTGCATATGTGACATATTTCTCTATTTATGCCATGGCGAGGAAACGCTCATGTTATTCCCTGTTTGATCAAACGCATAACAGTACGTAATATCCCACCAAATGCTCGGTGTCTCGTCATGTCGGTCAGACTCAAACCCATCGTCATGGGATGTTGAACAGTGTGTCATACAAAAATGTTCTACCAAAAAAATAACAACAATAATGAAACAATTGAAAAAATACATTTTTTAATAAAGTATTTTTTTGGCGAATACTAACATATTTCAGGTACTTCTGATTGACGAAACAATCCAAAATGTCAATTCCTATTAAAAGACAATAATGCCCTGACAAATGTTCTTAATAAGAACACGGTTTGGTTCTTCTTATTATGATTATAATTTCATACATTTTTGCCTCCGGTAATGAGGTGTAAATGTGTAAAAATGTACTTTCACGTAAACACTGTGGTGGGTATCCAGCTGCTCAGGGTCGGTCCCAACCCCGACACCAACAGTCCTAGGGGCCTAACAATTAAAAAAAAAAAAAACGGGGACATATTACAAACATCAAAACAAACAAAAATACAAACACTACATACACCGGTGACAAGGGTGCTTGGTGGAAGTTGCACCCACACTTAGCCCACCCAACCTTGACCCTTTTGTCCAATAATTTTTAAATATTAAAGGGCCCCGCATTCCACTAACACTCACCACACAATTTACATCCTATATTCCCCCAAGAGTTAACAAATCAGCAAATAATGTAGACGATTAACATTTACACATATAGATAATTTATTACATATTTAGATTTGACTTAATCCTAACAATCAAATATTTGCACAACGTTGACTTTTAAATTCCTAACACCTGAATCTTTTTTTATGAGAGCCAATCGCTCGGGCTACTACAGTATACGAAGAGAATGAAAAATGTTTGCCAATCTGGCCACTTTAAGCATATACTCCCTCCCTCATAGAGCTCTGTTAAGGGGGTATTATGGACGTTACCATACGTCCAAAAATACCAATAAACAGGAATTCTCCCTTCGTACGAAAGTTTAACCCTACGCTCAAGTATATCGCCGGGCGTTAGAAACTTGCACAATTTTTAAATCCTAACCTAAATTCTATACACTAAGGACAATCACACTTAAACTACAGATAACTACATCAAATTTGGAAAAAATTCATCAATTATAAATCAAACTTTCTTTTTTTTCAGGCAGCAAGAGGAAAATATACGCATGCCCTTGGTCAAAACAACCGGTTAGGACTCGGTAGGTATAAATAATTCAAATTATTACCTCGTGATTATCTACTTATGTATTATCTTTGCTTTCCAGATACTGATGCTGACTCTTTCGACATCAGACCTACCGAGCCGACCACTCTTTGGATATCAGCACTTTGGCGTACCGGGGCTTAGCCTCAGCCACGGATTTTTCTGGGCAGCTGCGCTTTTCTGTATAAAATTCTGCTGACCTCCTACACAGAAAACTTGGAGGGGTCAGGTATCTAGCCGTCTTTACGTTGGGTGTTATCTTAAAAAGAAGAAACACAATATCGAAACACCAAAAAGACATACACTATTAGAACAACAGAAACTTACAAAATTTTGATCACACTCGCATACACAACAAACAGCAAATAAAATAAAAATTTACGGAAACTTTCCTTCCAACTTTCTTTATGTTTTAATTGGTTCACTTTTTAATTTTCAGCTATGAAAATTTTTTCTTGTCCGTTCACCAAAACTTCAATGGCGAATTTTCTCTCTGTTACCCCTTTTATACGGCAGCCATTGGACGCAATTTTCCCACTTTTCCGTATTTTTTCGTTCTCCTTTGTTTATTATGTTCCTCTTTGATCGCACTTGGCGAACCCTATGGTCACCCATGGTTGTATTTGATCTTAGTTCCATGTACTAAGGGGAACATTGGCAGCACTTTGACAACCAACCGTATCCGGTATATTCATTTTTTCGAGATCGGCTGGAGCGGTAATTACAAATGTAAAAACCTCGCTCAGCCGATAATAAAAAAATAATCTTTGTCAATCGCGGTACGCACGCAACAAACACTACGAAATAAAATTATATAAAACCTATAAGAATAATACATCGCTGAAATTCAATATCACGTGAAGATAATACAATACACTCGTCCGACAGTTGTTATTATTATTCCACTGATAGCTCATGATATTGTTTACAAGCATACAAAAGCATTTCCAGACAAAAAATTATTCCTGATGGAATTCAAGGGTGATAGTGTGATTCCTTTATATTTGGCTGGAAGCCACAAGTGGCTATCGTTAGAGCACTCCAGCATTTAAATGTGAATAAATCTTTTATGTTTCGTACCATCGCTCGTTACCGTGATACTGGTAGCGTAGCTCGACGTCAAGGTAGTGGACGGAAGAAAACAGCAACATCAGCAGAAATGGTTCGAAAAGTGAAGAAGCGACTTGATCGAAAACCGCGTCGCGGTGGCCGAAAATGGCTCGCGAGCTGAACATATCGCAATAAGCCATTGAAATTCCAAAAAGTACTTAACTTACACCGCAACAGAAAGAAAATAGACTCAAAAGAGCTAAAGAGTTGCTTCGCTTGGCCGAAAGTGGTGAATTGCGGAATTTGGGTTTCACCGATGAGAAAACATTCGTTGTCCAGCAGTTTGTAAACAAACAAAATGATCGTGTTTACTTGCCAAAGAGGTCAGCTGAAAAATGTGCAACTTCGGTTGGCCACCAGAACTCAAGCGCCGGCCATGGTGATGGTGTGGGCAGCAATAACAGCAGTTGGTCGCTCTCCTCTCGTATTAATCGACCGTGGTATCAGGATAAATGCTCAATATTGTCGCGAAAATATTCTGGAGGGTGTATTAAAGCCTTGGGCACGCAAACTTTTTGGCCGCAGACCTTGGACATTCAACAGGACCATCGCACTCAGCACGCGCCAGCCAAGTATGGTTACAATATGAGGTTTCTCGCTTCATTTCCAGCGCACAATGGTCACCAAAATCTCCAGATACCAATCCGTTGGACTATTGTGTCTAGAGTATTTTGGAAAGCAAGGTTGGCACTAAAAAATACCAAAGTGTCGATCACCTCAAGCAAGCGCTTCAATGGGAATGGGCCAAAATACCGTAGAGCAACATTCAGGCAACGTGTGACGGTTTCGTTGGCCGTTTGAAGACCATAATTCGTGCCAAAGGTGGCCAATTCGAACAAATCTAAACTTATTCTAAAATTTGATGCTATTTCCGATATTGTTTGCTTCCATTCAATTAAAATTAAAAAAAACTGTAAAAATGACGGCATTTGACTTTGTTGCAGTTTTTTATCTCTCCCTGTATAATGCTTTAAGGGCGGTTTTAAGAAAACAGTTAAGACCGCTATCTTCAAATTTTTGACAAGTTTAAAGCAAACTTCTGAAATTGACTGAGAATCATCCACATCCGCAACAGCCTTCTCCACATTATTCAGGACCTGTAAGAATCTAGGAAAATTAGTAATAGTATTGTTTCAAAATTATTCGATATACACCAATTAACTGAGATTTTACAATATATTTCCATTGTTATATTCTGTGCATATTCTGTTATAGAATGATAGTCATATCTCTGCCCACATACTTAAAAGAACACTATATTTAGGTAGAAAATAGGCCAAAAATATTTACCTATTTTTTTATGACCAAAAATTTATGAGAGACTCCAATAAATTGAGATTGTCCAGTATATTTTCCATGTTTATACCTTCCATCATAGTATGAAGGATATATTATGTTTGTCATTCCGTTTGTAACACCTCGAAATATACAGTTTAGACCCCACAAAGCATGGTTCAATAAGAAAGTTTAGTCAACTTTAAAGAAACTAGAAAATATCAACTCTATGCTGGAGTCTTATAGTGTCAAATAGACTTTTAAATATGCAACAGTTGACTTTGTTTATTTTTCATTTTATAACAAAAATGTTTATTGTGGAAAACCCGCGAAACAAGAATGGAATTTTGGGGTTATTCCACAAGATTGAATGTAAAATAGTAGGACAATACAGTTATATTCCAAAATTGTACAATGCCTTGCCTATTAATGTCGAAAGTATGCATTTATGTTGCAACCGAATTTCAAATTATTGTATTTGTTATTTAAATCGATACACATACATACACATAATGTGTATATGTTTTGACAGAATATAGGCACCAAAAGAAAAAAATTGTATTTAGGGGGTAGCTTTGTTCTTCCTTCTGTAATTGTGCCAGTATATATATTCTTTACCGATGTCCGTTCGTCTGTGGAAATCACTCTAGCTTCCGAACGAATTGAAGTAGATTGATAAAATTTTACTCAAATGTATATTATGTCTGTAGGACTTTTGCTATTGAAAATGGGCCATGTAGGTCCACGTTTTGGTATAGCCCCCTGTAAACCGGGATCAATAATTAAAAGACCCAATGTCTTTTCCGTTTGAGCGTTTGTAAGACACTGAATTTATCTATTAAAAATATTTCTTAAGAACTAGATATGATAATATGACTTAATCTAAATTATCATTAAGTGTAAATGAGAGAGATATATACCAACTGTACACATGCATATGTACCACGCCACCATTAACTTAGGGGGAGGTCATACACACGCATAGCTATCTCACATGTGGCAAGCAAACATGCTGCACTTGCTTATCAGTCTGTGTAAAGATTACATCCCATAATCTAACTCCACCATAACACATGCAGCAATTGAAAATTCTGTATTATTTATTTCTAACTCGAAGGTCTGCTCACCACATTTTCTTATCTTATTTAATGTGGACTGTATTAAGAAGATCCCTGTTTAACAAATCCCTTTCATCTACACTAGGTAGCCCCGTTATTCTCTTTTATTATAAAAACATGTTCACTTATTCGTGAACACCGCCATATAACGGTACCTCCCGATATTCGGTATTTTGATGATTTTTGCGGCAATATTCATCAGCATTGTTTAAAATTTGGTATTTGTCTGTGCAGGTCCAATAGCCCCCATATAACGGTACGTCCCAATATTCGGTACTTTGATAATTTTAGCGACATTATTCACCGGATTTTTTAAAGTTGGTATTTGATGTTCGTAGTGGATACTACAGCCTATGACAGAAAGTTGTCTGTGCAGGTTCACGTCTTCGTATAGACCCCATTTTAGCGACATTATTCACCGGAATTGTTTCAAATTTGGTATTTGAAGTTCGTAATGGATACTACAGCCAAAGACAGAAAATTGTCTATGCAGGTCCTCGTCTTCGTATAGCTCCCATATAACGGTACATCCCAATATTCGATATTTTGATGATTTTAGCTACATTATTCACCGATTTTTTTGTTAAGTTTCGCATTTGAATATTGTAATTAATGGCTTATGACAAAAGATACCTATCCATGTCGTCGTATAGAACTTACAGTTTTTTTTTACTTGTTTTTATTTATTTGTTGATGTGTATGCATATATTGTTATTGAATGAGAGTCATATCTCTGCCCTCATCTACAATTTTAAAAGGGCATTATACTACGTCATTTTAGGAATATTTTTTAATTATTGGTTTCGTACTCAATTGTATATTTATGCCGTGTTTGTTACTTCAAAATTTCAGCACACACAAAAAACATCCTGACCGTCGTAGTAACACACACACACTTTCAATTTAAGCACGCGCACACAAATGACACACAATTATGACGACGACATGCCCCGCAAGCAAAATATATCTCGCAAATCAATTAGAAGTCGCACCTAAGCGATAGAAAACATCGCGATTGATATCGCTTTCTTACCCCGGAAGGAGCATCCTTCGTGAAGAAATGAACCACGCCCACGATATTTTTAAGCGTGACTAAATAGCGTATACAGCATTAATTCTAATAATCGTTGAAGTCACTTCCTCGACAGTTATTGGAAGTGAAAAAATATGTTTTATTATTTTTTACTCCAGACTTAAGCAATTGTTTTTTTTTTTTTATTGTTATTGGTACTTTTATCAAAGTACACTTGCAGTGAGTGCCTCACTTCCAAATGCTTGCAGGGTGGTTCGATGTCATCATCGATACCCTGCATTCATGGAGAACACCATGCAAATATTGGAGTCAGCCATGCCACGATCGAACCTTAGATAATGGCACACATGAATCAAAATGGGGGATGTTGTTGGTTGTCATTGTCTATCAACTACATAGCTCTTGATTGAGTATACAAAGTCAGTGTGTCGAAAAAAGCATAATTCATACAATTCGTCTTGTGCAGGCCTTTAGTTTTAACAGAAAGGCGGACTTCGTTAAATCGACTTAGAATTTTATGCTGATTATGAATATATGTATATACCATGACCAAAAGGCGAATTCTAAAAATACCACTCTTCCATCTACATGTATTGCCAAAATTCGTTATTGGAGCGAAAAAAATTACTTCGCCTTGACATAGCAGCGAATTTATTATTTGTAAATTTTACAATATTTATGTTTAATATAAATATTGAAAATAATTTTAAGTTTTTTTTTTTTTTAAATTGAACAGTGTTGGCATGTTTGTTTGGGATACCGTAGTATTTTGTTGTTGCAAAAATCGTCAGGCTTTATCCCATTATGGTAATGTTTACCAGGGGGTAAGGCAGGGAATACCTAGGTTTCGGAAAGAGCCACCAATCCTCATCAGTTCCATTGTTTTTGCCTGGGATTTAAATTTATATATTTTTATTTACATTTCAACTAATGTAGCCTTAAAGGTCCTTTCAAAACATTTGGTTGAAAAATAAATGAATTTTTTTTTGACGTCATTGGACAACACATTGTACAAAACTGTATTGTTCTACTATTTTAGATTCAATCTTGTGGAATAACCCCAAAATTCCATTCTTGTTTCGCGGGTTTTCCCCAATTTAACAATTTTGTTATGAATGATAAATAAACAAAACCTACTGTTGAATACTATAAGACTCCGGTATTTTGCCATGTCTGTAATAATTATACCATGAGGAAATACAAAAATTCAGTTGCAATCACAATGCGTATTGCAATGTACGTATGTATGTACGAAATTTACACTTTTTGCAGAGGAAAAATTCCTTTGAGAAAGAAAATTTGACCTTTCATTTCATTTTCGCGTTTTATGTTTATTTATTCAAAATCAATGCAAAAAGTAGTTTCGTTTATTTGATACAACATAACTTGTTGCATTTGTTTTAGTTCAATTCGGCCCATAATTTATACTTGATCGCCCTACGCCCTTTTGTCAGCCGATGACTTAAGTATAAGATGAAGATGATTTCATCAAATGATTCAATGAACTGGTATCATATAAGAAAACATAAAAAATCTACTTATTCTTGATAAAACATTTTAAAACTTTTCACCTATCAAGCGTTGATGTATCTATCTGTTTTATTGTCTGTTTATATTTCGTACTGCGAGTCCAGTCACAATAAGTGTTGATACACCCTTAGTGGAATATATGCCCCTCAACTGATGCAAAGACATAAAACGGTGAAGATTGTACAAAATGCATATTGTCTCGATCAGTCAATAGATAACCGACGACATACAATAAATGCATTGAAAATAATACAGAAATATGTTATTCCGAAATCGCCAAAAAATGGCGGAAAACCGCAGGGAAAAGCAACATATTATAAATCCATTGTACATACACATATGAGAGATGGGAACCTGTTTTCCTGTTTACACAGTGAAATTGACAAAGTGAATTACAGTAAACGCAGAGATGGAAATGCCCATTTGAAATGACTTTACCTTCTTAATTTTAACATAAATAAATCCTAATAATATGAGACAGTCTTGATAAAATTTGGAATGTAGCGTTTATTTGGCTTTGCGGCAAGGTTTCATCCTTATTATCGAAATACAGGGGAAACCGTTCATACACATATCAGAGATGGGGACCTGTTTAGGACGTGAAATTGACAAAGTCAATTAAAGTAAACGCAGAGAAGGAATTGCTTATTTGAAATGTTTCGAACCATTAATATTTTTACTTTTAAATTGTTGAGAAAATGAGCCACCAATACTCCCTTGTTTTTCAAAAATTTCCTTACGAAATTACTCCAGTAGCAGATAAAAGTGTCTACAGCTGTCAACATTGTTTAGCCCCCATTCTCCCGATATTTGGTATTAGGATGATTCATCCACATTTTTCAAAGAATGGTTATAAATTTGGATTGTATGTTCCATGCCAAAAGTTCAGCCTGGCTGAGCTTTTCAGTTTTATTGTTGTTTCTTATCAGGGTAAAATTCTCCAACATTCCACCGAAGTTAAATTTTAAATTGAATTATTTTGTTGTACTATGTCCTCATATGGAAGGTATATTAACTTTATCATTACGTAATAGTCAGAAAAAAATGAATGTTTGGAATTGAAAAACTATAAATCGAAAACCCTGAATGGGGAATATTTAAAAACAAGAAGTATGATTGCTTAAGAGCGAATCTGCAATCCTATGCAAACAACCATACAGTTGATATATTTAAAATAGTTTTAATGCACCATTTATCTATTTTACTACATGTTTGATTTTCTATCCTTTCTACGTCACCTATTTTACAGCAGTTCTCCAATAACTTACCCTTTTATTAAAAATATAATTACACAAGATTTTTGTAAAGAATTGATTTTATTAGGTTTTGCTTTTATTAATTTTGTTTTAATATTCGAACCGAAAAATAATAAGTGTTATCTATAATCATATAATTAATCGTATTAATATTTTTATATTTATATATGTCACTACTAACCTTATGAATAGTTATTTTAATAATATATTTCAATTTTCTTTCAAAATTAAAATTTTATTTAATTTTTGTTCTGCATTTGGTTGTCTTCAATGGATAGTCATCATTAAATGGAACCGAAAACCCATCCATCCACTCAGTGTTATATGTCTTACATGCAGAATGATAAAGTCACATCAATTATTTTTTATCGTATTGTATGTTATTTGTTTGTGTTTTCATTTTGATTGTAAATTGTGGGATGTTTACGATGATTTTGTTTTTCTATACCTTTTTTTTTCAAGACATGAGAAGGGCGGGTGAGGAAACGACGACACAGTACTGTACCGTGTGACAAAACATAATAATAATAAAATTAATATTTTAAATATATGTATATGCATATTTAAGTATGTAGAACAAACATTACATTGGATTTACAGTTTAAAATGAGAAATGCATTAGGGAAGTTGTCATTGTTTTACATACAATAGAATAAACTTGGGATAAACTTAGTTTGAACATAGTTGTAATGATAATAATTATAAATGTATAAAATAATACAAATAGCATATTAGCATTAGTTAATAAATTGTTTTTTCTTTTTTGTTTAGTTTAATAGATTATAATGTTTATATATGTGTGTATATTTTGTTTATTTGTTTTATTCTTTAATCATTTGTATCAAAATTATTTTTAATTTAAATAAAATTCTAAATATAAAAGAAAAATATCGTTTGCTAAAAACGAATGTTATTGGTGTTGTTGTATATATATGTGAATAGATAATGTATTTGTAATGTATGCGAATATGTATGTATGTATGTGTTCTTTTCTACAAATTGCTCAAAAAATTTTTATGTATGCATAAAATGGACTGACAATAGTCTGAACTAATGAAAAGAAAAAGAAATATAATATTTGTGTGTGGTGTATAGAGCATCTATAAATAAAAAATTACTTCATTTAGAAGCAAAAAAAAAAAAAAAACAATAAGTTATTATTTATTTTTAATAAAATGTGTTGTTTATAAAGGCTTATTCAAACAAAACTGCCAAACCAGGCATATAAAAAGTTGTGGTGTAAACTTAAATACAGAATTGCTTCAAGTTATAATACGAAAATATTATCAAAAAATCAATTGTTTTATTAATTATATAACATTTTGATGTGAGATACAAAATCGTTATTGTGTGTTTTGCACGTGTGTGTGTGTTTAATTTTGCGAAAAAACGAATATTACTTCGTTAAACGCATTTCCTTAAAATTAGGGAAATACGTCCCTATTTATGTACGTATTTGTTTTTTTCTTGCTAAATTTAATATTCTATTTATATATAATGCATCCACATACATGCCAATAGAGGCAGCACTCGCTTTCTAGAAATTGCTGTTGTATTGTTACTAATACTATATATATATATATCCTTTCGATTATTCTGCTTCATACGGCAGTCTGTCCATAATGAATAGTCTAGATTTCGGAATTACATTAGTGAAATAAAATGATTAGAGAATCTGGAAGATAATCAATCGTGCGCCAGAGTTTACTGTCCACGGAAGAACTGAGGGGTACAGAGGAGATTCCCTCACTTTTATTTTTTCTTTTACAACAAAGTCTTTTTAGCGGCGACTGTTTGACAAAGTATATGTTGGTGATGATACTGTGGTTATTGACGTGGCTGTGGTCCGTGATTTGTTGGATTGTTTGGAAGCAGCATTAAGCATTTATCAGTAGGCTTGAGCTTCTTTATAGTCACTCTGATCTGATGTATAGAAATCTTCCAATTTCCATTGGAGAGTTTCGAAGGTTGGTCGCCTCATGGGATCCTTGTGCCAGCATTCCAACATTATCTCATAGAGTCTTTGGTCGCAATTGGGTGGCTGTGGCATGCGATATCCGTGTTCAACTTGTGTCAACACTTCGGCATTTGTCATTCCTAGTGCACGAGTTTTAAAAGGGCAAACGTTATATTTACATGTTCGCACATCAATTCATATTAAGAAGTACTAACCTGGATAAGGTATGCGACCATATGTGACCAATTCTGTTAATAATATACCAAAACTCCATACGTCCGATTTGATGGAGAATTTAGAATAATTAGCCGCTTCTGGAGCAGTCCATTTAATGGGGAACCTTGCACCGACACGAGCCTCATATTCATCCTCCTTTATAAGCCTGAAAAAGGAAATATAGCACAGAATTATGAATCTATTGTATGAAGATATAAACGATGGTATGCCTACCTTGCCAAGCCGAAATCTGCAATCTTGACTATATTATTATCACCTACTAGCACGTTTCTGGCAGCCAAGTCTCTATGAATGTAGTTTTGGGATTCCAAGTAAGCCATGCCTGCAGCTATTTGGGCCGCCATGTCGATTAATACTGGCATTTTCAGGCTGCGACCCTTACCTGCAATGGCTGAAGAAATGAAATAAAACTGACTATAATTTACAATGAAATGTGGTGAAATGAGGTAAATATGTTTTATTGTCCTTCCCAAGGTGGATATCATCTTACACACTCGGGTAATATTTACGACATTATTCTTTGGTCTTTTGTTATTATCGGGGTTCCAGTTCACGAGCGGTTGAGTGCAAAAGTCAATTACATTATGGAGATGATATTTCCCCTGAGAGGTTAGTTAGGAATATGTTTTACACATGGCAGTGATGGCGATAATAGCTGTAAGAAGAGACAGGACGGCTTCGTACAATCACTTACCTTGCAAATACTCCAGCAGCGAACCGTGCTTCATAAGTTCAGTTATAATATATATGGGTTCCTCAACTGTACACACTGCATACAACTGTATGAGTTTGTTGTGCCGGAGTTTCTTCATGATTTGAGCTTCAGCTAAAAAGTCTTTTGGATCCATTGTGCCTAGAACCAGAACAGAAATCATGAATTATAATTATGTCTACATCACATTTTTACAAAGACTCAAGTTACCTGATTTAAGTGTTTTAATGGCCACCGAGGTGGTATTGTTCCATAGTCCTTCCCACACCTCGCCAAACTGCCCAGATCCTAATTTTCGCACGAATTTCAGTGAAGTTCTATCAATTTCCCATTGATCGCGGGTTCGATGTGATAATCCCTCGGTGACAGGTTTTTCAATCTATATACGAGAAATGTAATAACAAGAGTTTCAGTGATTGCTCATGTAAATATATTTCTTGTTGCATGGGAATGCATTATTTAGATTGAGCCTAATATGAACAAACATTGCGTGTATGTGTGTGTTTGAATAATTATGATCTGAACTAATGTGCTGTTTGGTAAATAGCGCAAAATGTAGGTAGGGCTTAGTTGTGAAAATGAAACATTAAACAGGAATTTTAATTGTAAAGTAGTAAAAGTTTACAAGGAGTCAACGTTTACAAGGAGTAAATAGAGAAAGGACTCTGAGAGAGAGAACAAACACGAATTGCAGTTTATTAAAAATAAGCTTTCATTCACTACATCATTTTCTTTATATAGGGGAGTTAGTATGATGCTACGTAATATGAATATACAAAATAGGCCCATGTCATGGAAAGTTCTCTTCGTATGACTCTACATTCGTTTTACACTATTTTGCAGTGTTCGAATCGAAGAAAAGTTATTTTAAGTTTATTTGAGTGGTTGAATAATGTTATGTCTAAATGTCTATTTTAAATCTGTAAAACTTTGATTGTGTCCTGCGTCAAAGATTCGTATACGAAATAGTTTTTAGGCTGCCCCTACTGGATTTGGAAATAGGTAAAAAAACTACACATTTATGAACCAGGTCATTCAAATATGCTTTGAGACATATGTATACACCTAGACAGCTGATATTTCAAGGTAAATCCAAAAATAGAGAGAATAATACCATTAAAAAAAAGGAGTCGTGCGACATTTGATCGTATTTTTTATAAAATAAACAACGTTAAGGTAATCATCAAGAAGAGAATAGTGCTCTTAAACAGAGAAATTCAAACGAATAACGTGAAAGTAGTTCATAAATTTTAGGTGCAAAGAATTTAAGGTATTTATTGTTAATGTAAAATGCGGCAAAATGGCTGTAATGTAATGGTCTTTTCGGTAATTATAGGCAGAAAACAAAGAAACCCACATTTTACAGATGTCATTACATCTAAAAATAAGTTTATTTTGTCAGAATTACTTTTTCGATAAGTTGCCTACTGATATTCTTGAGCTCTTAGTATTTTAAGTACTATGTCTTATGGATGCTGTCGAGCCACACAATCACCCTTATTCTACTTGTCGACGTCGATACCGCCGTAAATGTGCGGATGGCATTAGTTGTTGTCGATGTTGACTGTTTATTTATTTTTCTTCTTCGATTTGATGTTTTGATTTTTTTTTGATTTGGAATTTACATTTTTTTATTTTTTTATAAACAAAAACACTAAACAAGAACAAGTCGACATCAAAAACTCTAACCACTAAATCTGAGCCAATACAAGTCTACGTCATCGTTACATTTTCTTACAGAACACCGAAAACCCTCACAAATGATAATATTGGCACTTAGAGTACAGATTCGCAACAAACACCGTTGACAAAAAGAATAAGAGCGACTGAATGGCCACAGATCTTGTGTTTTTATACATTTTCCAACTAAAAAAATCTTAAAAATTCGCATATAAAATTTGTATTTTTAAGATATCGATTAAAAAGAGTATAACTCTTTTCATGTGTGGTAATACTAAGAAAGGATTAACACTTTTCAGCGTTGATTTATAAAAATTGGTTATTGAGTTATGACACCCTTCGAATAAATCAGCAATACGTGCAATCGGACTGTTATGTACGAACGGATTAAGAACCCGATATACCAGGATAGGTTGACAGGTCCTATTTTGGAATATAAAACACGCGAAGGGTCAATTTGGTTCTTTGGATCGCATGATTGCATATTGTCCGAGGACAACATGATTGGCATGATAGCATATTGTTCCAGGAAAACATAAAATCTTAGATCATATATCGAAGGATAGGGGCTGGCTATCTTACAAGATGAATTATGATATACTAGCTGAACCCGGTGCGCTTCGCTACCCCTTTTGATTTTATATGCATTCAAAATTTTATTTACGAATATATGTTGGATAAAGAAAACAAATTTAAAAATTAAAAAAAAAAAATATTGCACTAATTTAATGCGTTAATAAAGAAAATCACTACAAAAGTAGTAACATGACATGCATACATTTGTCCTTTGGATTTATTTATTTCATAGCAAATACCAAGCGTGCAGGAAACTGCATTTTTTAAGTAGAGTGGCATTTCTATTGCAGTTAGTGAATTCGAGATAGCAACATACTTTGCCGTAATAAGCGTATTTCAAATAAATTGTTGTGTTGTTTTTTAGTGTTAGCCTAAGGCGTTTTGGGTCAATGGTTCTTATTAAAATCATATCCCAATCTGATCCGATTTAAATATAATTTTAAAAAAATTACTTTTACACCAAACTCCGCCATACCTTTCATATTTCATTGAAATTGGTGCGTCAAATATGTGAAATCGGCCGAGAATATATATATGGGAGCTATATCCAAACCTAACTAATTTCCAATTAATTTATCACATTTATTATTATAACCAAATTCCGCCACACATTCTGAATTTCATTGGAATCGGTCATATATATCGTGTTTAGTGCATAATATGTATGAAATCGGCCGAAATATATATGTTAGCTATATTCAAACCTCAACTGATTTCAATATAATTTGGCAATTTTTGCTGGTGCCAGATTTTGTCTCTCTCGCTTTGGGTGCATCAAATATGTGAAATCGGCTGAGTATATATATGGGAGCTATAATCACATCTGAGCGTATTTGAATATAATTTGTCAAATTTATTTTTGTATTTTGTTGGAATCGGAAATACGTATCGTGTTTTGTGCATCAAATATGTGAAATCGGCGGAAAAATATATATATGGGAGCTATATTCAAATCTGAACCGATTTTAATATAATTTGACTAATTTATTTTCTCATCAAAATCCCGTTACATATTCCAAATTTCTTTGGAATCGAACATACATATCGTGTATGGTGCATAAAATACATGAAATCGGTCGAAAATATATATGAGAGCTATATCCAAATCTGAATCGATTTTAATAATTTAATTTGACAAATGTACATTTGTTTCAATTTCCGCTACACATTCCAAATTTCATTGAAATTAGAGATTCATAGCGTGTTTGGTGCATCAAATACATGAAATCGGTCGAAAATATATATGGGAGCTATATACAAATCTGAACCGATTTCAATTTAATTTGACAAATTCATTTTGGCTCCCAATTCCGTTACTTATTTTAAATTTCATTACAATTGGAAATACATGTCGTGTTTGGTCCACCAAATACATGAAATCGGCCGAAAATGTATATGGGAGCTATATCCAAATCTGAACCGATTTCAATATAATTTGGAAAATCAATTTTTTAGATAAAATCTATCACACGTTTCAAATTTCATTGAAATTGGGGATACATAGCGTGTTTGGTGCATCAAATGCTTGAAATCGGCCGAAAATATATATGGGAGCTATATCCAAATCTGAACCGATTTCAATATAATTTGGCAAACTTATTTTTGTTCCAAATTCCGTTACGTATTCCAAATTTGGAGACTGTATCTTCAACCAATCAATAGATATGTGCATATAAAATCTAAATTTTTGGGAGGTACCTCCGGTTCTGATGCTATATCTCCAGTTCCAAGTGGAAATTCAAAAATGTATATAGCCTATGTTACTTTCAGGCGATGTTGCAGTATATATGGAAATTTTCAGGAAAATCTATTCAGCGGTTTTCGAGTCCATAAATTACAAACAAACAAACAAACAAACAAACAAACAAACAAACATACAAACATTTTCCTCTTTTATAGATATAGATATTGGTATAAATAAACATACGATATTGCGTGAGCCTATGACATATGGTAGATGACAGCGGTACTTGTTTTAATGCAATTGGTGAATTATAGACTGACTGGCGAGAGGAGGAATGAATGTACACAACAACAACAATGTGATGACAAAATTACTTATATTACAATCAATCCTACCTCAAATATACCCGCAAATTGACTGGTCTTTAGTTTTAGTTTGTTTAGTATTAGTTTAGTTGTTGATGTATTTTTAATAACAATAGTAATAACAACAATAATTATTTTGTTAGTTAGAAGTCAATAACAAGACCATCGTTCTAAATAAAAGTTGTGTAGAACAAACAAATGTGCACGAGAGTTTGTTTAAATCGTGTCGAATTTAGAGAAACAAAAATTATCAATTCGCTCAGAAACAAAATAAAAATATCGCATTCGAATTTTGTTTTTGAATTATATTATGTAGGTGTATAAACAATATACAAATGGAAGAGGTGGGGGAAATAAATTTGTGATTTGTGTGGCTGGATGGAGGGTGTAGAGTTGTGGATGTGACCTTACCTGCACACACGGCTTGCATAAATTAACACACAGGCCATCCGAATCCTTGGAATAGTGTTCAACCAATTCTTGGAGTGTTCTGCAATAGAATTAATTAAATTTTGAATTATTTGTTAGAAAAAAAAAATGCTATTGCATCTTAAACTGATCAATGGTATGGTACTGTTCGTGATATACATACCTGAATGTTGTGCGTCTTGCAATGAAGAAACCACCTTCGTCCAGCTGTCTGATACGATAGTGTTTTACTGTGTCACCATCACGAACTGAAAGAACAATAAAATTTAATTAATTAACGTACAAAGCTTCAAACAATAGTCTTAATTCATATCATTATTTTGAGCGCTACGTTATGTAAGTATATATGCGCGTTTTACTTTAATATATACACAACGTTCACACTTATGCGGCGAAATGTTACAACATTTTAATAAATTTACAAAGTATTTTATTTAAAATTATATTGACGATGGCAATTTTGCTGTTATAATTATCATTAGTTTTTAAAATATATAAACTGGGTGAGATGAAAAAACTCCAATCAACTTCAGACTGCTGTCATTTCCAAGCCACTCGTCCGACAGCTGTAAAAATTATTCCAGTGACAGCACGTTATATTGTTTACAAGCGGTCTAAAGCATTTTGGTGAGAATTTTCCAGAAAAAAAGTAATTGGTGATAGAATTCAAGCGCGATAGTGTGATTTCTTTATATTTGACTGGAAAACTACAAGTGGCTATCGTTAGAGTACTCCAGCATTTAAATGTGAATAAATCTTTTGTGTCTCGTACCATCGCTCGTTACCGTGATACTGGTAGCGTAGCCCGACGCCAAGGAAGTGGACGGAAGAAAACAGCAACATCAGCAGAAATGGTTCGAAAAGTAAAGAAGCGACTTGATCGAATCTCGCGTCGCAGTGGCCGCAAATGGCTCGTGAGCTGAACATATCACAATATTCCATTCGGCAAATATTGAAAATGAGCTCGGGGTAAAGCCATTGAAATTCCAAAAAGTGCAAGAACTCACACCGCAACAGAAAGAACATAGACTCAAAAGAGCTAAAGAGTGGCTTCGCTTGGCCGAAAGTGGTGAACTGCCGAATTTGGTTTTCTCCGATGAGAAAACCAAATTTGTTTCCCAGCAGTTTATTCACAAACAAAATTATCGTGTTTTTTGACAAAGAGGTCGGCTGAAAATGTGCGCCTTCGGTTGGCCACCAGAACTCAAGCGCCGGCTATGATGATGGTGGTCGCTGTCCGCTCGTATTAATCGACCGTGGCATCAGAAAATATTCTGGAGGGTGTATTAAAGCCTTGGGCACGCAAACATTTTGGATACAAAATGAGGTTCCTCGCTTCATTTCCAGCTCACAATGGCCACCGGATACCAATCCGTTGGACAGTTGTGTCTGGAATATTTTGGAAAGCAAGGTTAGCACTAAAGAATACCAAAGTGTCGATCACCTCGAGCAAGCGCTTTGTCGGGAATGGGAAAAAATACCGCAGAGCAACATTCGGGCAGGGTGTGACGGTTTCATTGGCCGTTTGAAGGCCACAATTCGTGCCAAAGGTGACCAATTCCAACAAATCTAGACTTATTCTAAATTTTGATGCTATTTCCGACATTTTTGCTTTCATTCAATAAAATTTAAAAAAATGTAAAAATTATGGCGGTTGACTTTGTTGCAGTTTTTTATCTCACCCTGTACAGATATTACGATATGCTAAGTTTTAAGCAGGCACTTCAATGGCTCCCATCAGAAGGTATATATTCGCATCTTGGTGCCTGATTTAATATTTCGATCAATATTGATCGATATGTGAGCTATTCAAAATGTTGACTCTTTGTAGGGAAAATACCAAAATAAGTGGACCGATATTGGTAATTTTCCAAGCATATCTAACATTAATACAAATATTACAATGAGCGAAGTTTAGACTAAATCATGACTCTTTTTTTTTTGAAATTTATGATTTTTTGATATGATTTTTCAAAATTCTAACCGAAAGCGTGAATTGATATATTGTCCTACATCTCATGTATAATAAATATAAATATCGTTTAAAAAATATTATCATGGTTAAAATATACTCTCGATGTTTGTTAGTTTGTCTTTGCACTGTGATCTCTTTATTTTACGAACAATTAAATGTTACATAAAATGTCTGCTTATGAAATTACACAAGAGAAGATGCTTTGCTATTGGCAATTATTTTCATTTGACCAGTAAGCAAATGCCAGCCGCTGTGTGCATATATATGTATGTGGTACGTGCGGGCTGGTATCGCGATTTTATTAAAATTGCAACTTACCTGATAGCGAATAGTCATTATGGCGACTCTCAGAGTCTCTAATTAAAAATGCTCCATGCTCATTTTCTGGCAGTAATAATTTCTTCTCAGCCTCAATGCGTTTGATTTTACGGAAGTACCAGCTGGAAATAAGAAAACAAAAATATGTTAGCCATATTGAGGAGAGAGTGAGAGATAGAGAGCGAGCGGTATTAATATAGTGTTCGGAAGAATTATTACAGTAAGATGTCATTTCCGATTATCAACAAAGGTGAATCAGATTACGTGGCGCAAATTTCAATGATGGTAAATATGATTTTTCTAGTTATGTGATTGTTGTTGAATTCAGCTTTTGTTAAGTAATAAACTTTAATTGGAGCAAACAACAATAGTGTCAATACTGGTGCTTTTTTATAACCTCCATTCTATGGAGGGTAGATTAACTTTGTCATTCCGTTTGTAACACCCGAAATATTCATAATAGGCCCTACAAATGGCCGTCTGTCTGTTGTAATCAAGCTATCTTTCGAACGAATTGAGAAGGTTAAAATTTTGCATACATTCATAGTTTAATAGTAAGCAGGTAAAGTTCGTAAATGGGTCATGTCGATCCACGTTTTCGTATAGCCCTCCCGATATTCGGTATTTTATTTACCGGAATTTTTTCAAATTTCGTATTTGAAGTTCGTAATGAGTACAGCCTATGACAAAAATTTTTATATATGTAGGTCCAAGTCTTCGTATAGCCGCCGTAACCGTACCTCCCGATATTCGGTATTTTGATGATTTCAGCAACATTATTCAAATTTCGTACTGGAAGATCCTAATGAGTACTACAACCTACGGCCAAAAATGTTGTATGCAGATCCAGATCTTCGTATTTGAAGTTTGCAATGGGCGCATACAGGGCCACGTCTTCGTATAGTCCCCATATAACGGTTTTCATTTAAGTGGTAGTTTTCAGATTTTTTTTTTAATTTTCAAGTTCCTTCGAAATGGTGGCGGGCCCCGCCGAACTTAGATGTTTTTTTACATGCTGATTTTATTGTAATACCATGCTATGAGGACAACAACATTGATGGCAATTTTTAAATGATCCCACTCTCAGTTCGAACTTAAGCAAACACAAAAACACCAAATAACTTTTCTTGCTAAACTAATCGAACATAATTACCAATTCACGTTTGTGACCGATAATTTCAACTCATTGGTCTAAATTGTATTGACATGTTATTATTTGTGAAATTGTAAATAGTAAAAAGCAAAAATTCATTCATAAACGAAAGTAATGCCGTTGTCAAGAGAGTCCATGTTTGTGCAAGAATTTATCACCTCAACCGACAAAGACTTGAACGGTTTCCTCAAAGGCTAGATATACATTCGAAATTTCAGCGAAGTAAATAATATCAATGCATTTATTCGAATGTATTAACGACGAATGTGTGAATGATATTCTCAATGTGTAATGAGAATAAACAAATGTGTAAAATATACTTGTTGGTTGTAAGCGAATCGTAACATTTCTCCATTTTATACGACACTCACATAAATTTGTTCGACAATGTCTGCTCAGATTTATGTTTCGAATCAATTCCATAGCCTTTTATACTCTATTCATGTTCATGCATATTACTTATCTCTAAAGATTAAATAAAGTGGAAAATTTAAACCGAAAATGTAAACCGTTATTTTTTGTACTGATGTTGCAGAAATTTTCTACGAATTCCTATTTCTTGGAATTCAAGTTAATATTATTATGAATACTCTTTATTTCATTACAGTCTAAAGTTATAATTATTTTTTAATCTATCAATGCTACTAATCAATGCTCACTAATTATCTTCTGCAATGATTGATTAATAACGAATAGATATTTGAAAATTGCTTTAATTGCCAAATCGAGTCAATATTACGCCGCAAACAATTAAAAAATCTATTTTTACTAGGATTTACAATGATGAGTTATTGATAGTACACGAATGACTAAATAACTTGTTAACACTTAAAATGAACGTGACAATAGATATGAAATTCTATCCCACCACTTTACTCCGTGCTTTTCAATATTTGTTTTTCTTTTATTTCTACGAAAATCTATTATTGTAGAAAATTCCATTTGATAATTGATGACTGCAGGGAAAATGCATGTAATGCAACAAATGGGGGAACAAAAATACAAACTTTTTCCATTGCAAAAAAAAAAAAAACGATAAAAATTGATTGAAATTGAAAATTTGTTAATTGATTAAAAGTAAAAATATTTCTATATAATTGACATGTCGAATTTCCTTTATTGTTTAATAATGCAATTATAGCCGATGGCTTGCATTAAACACTCTTGACGAGTAGTAAATCGAGTTGGACAGTACATTATTGGAATTTACAATGCATCAGCAAATTTGTCGGTCCCTAGAATATCACAAAAATTTTTAAAGTGTGGTTATAATGGCTAGAGGATTTGTCGGTATTCAACTGTGTATACATGCGTAGTCAGTTCTATCCATATTCTTTCATTTTCGGAGCAGAGTCGGGACGGCACTTTATAATTCGCGACAATTCCAAAACAAATTATTAACAAGTAAAAAAGCTATAAGTTCGGCCGGGCCGAACTTTGCATACCCTCCACCACTTGCAACGAATTTTCAAAAACAATAAAATCAGTTAAAAATTCTGTTAAAATTTTAAAAATACCGAATGTAGCTGTTATATTAGGGACTATACGGCGACATTGACCTGCATACGTAACATTTGTCATAAGCCATTACAATATTCAAATACAAAACTTATGGGGGCTATACGAAGACGTGGACCTGCATACACAATCTCCTGTCATAGGTTGTAGCATCCATTACGAACATCAAATACCAAATTTGAAACAATTCCGGTGAATAATGTCGCTAAAGTCAACAAAGTACCGAATATCGGGAGGTACCCTTATATGGGTCTATACCAAAACGTGGACCTACATGCTCATTTTCAACACCAAAAGTCCTGCAGGCATAATATGCATTTGAGTACAATTTTATCAATCTACTTCATTTCGTTCGGAAGCTAGAGTGATTTCCACAGACGTACAGAAGGACAGACGGACAGACATCGCTAAATCGACATTTATGCTGATCAAGAATATATGTACTTTGTGGGGTCTAAAATGTATATTTCGAGGTGTAACAAACGGAATGATAAACTTAATATACCCTCCATACTATGGTGGAGGGTATACAAAAGGTTAACGTTATGCGAAGGTCAAAAAAAACATTTTTTTCTTTTGAGTTCTGCCTTTTTTGATTTTGCACAAACATACATTGCATTGTCTTTTTGTTTCACACAATACTCGCAGGATAGTTCGGAGAGAAAAGAATGAGCACTCAAATACAATTTTTTTTCAAAGAAAATCGCAGAAAATATTGCATTTTAGCACCGGTGAACGTACATTTTGCATTCTATTGGGAAAAATCCTTTTGTCAACTGCATACGTATTTATGTAGATTCCTCTTTCTTTCCCTCCTTATTCGGATGGCATAATTAACTATTATCCGCTTTATGCTAAAATATTATTTTGTTTTGTTATTAACCAATTTTCGTAGCTCAGTATGCTACGAAGGTGTTTATGTCAATCACACCAGCTGCGTATCGGTCGTCACAAGAAACGCCGTTTGAACCATTTGTCATGATATTGATAACAATTGAACAAAGTTTATTGACGATATTGAAGCGATTGTGCATGCCGAATTGGTGTTTGATCAACAGATTGTCGGAGCGTACAAGCACTAATGTTGTTAGCGAATAGACCAATTTATAAACAAAGAGGAAAATAATAAACATGTTTTTGTTGTTTTCTATTATTATTTATTTTTTGGCGGCGTTATATCTGTTGTTGAAGGAGGTAGGAGGGGGTGGATAAATCCAACAAATACGAACGATTGTCACCGTATTATTGTGTGACTGTTGTTATCTGGCCGTTCACGGCAATAACTTTTGTAACGAGTAAACAATGAAGACAGACACGCTGGCAGGCCGATAGACAGATAGTTAGGTGGATGTACATACGAATGAGCACATGCTCCATATCAAACACCAATCAAATATGTGCCGTTGACTTCTTATAAACTATTGCCACAACAACAACATCAACAAAAAAGGCAATTTCCCACCAATATTAAGGTCAATGTTAAACAGTTGTTTGTGTTCTGCTGCTTTTTGTCAATCCCACAAATTCCGGAAGCAATTCCTAATGACCGGAGGCCATGAAATATGCTACACTCTGCTATAGATTTGTTCTGTTTAGCTCAGTTGAAAACAGTTTGAAGGGTGATTGTCTTTACATCGAGGTGGCCTGGTTGTGTTTTGTACGACCATTTATTTGGGTTTAAAACTTTCTATACGCTTGGCCTTTGCTTTTTCAATGTTCAACACAAAGGTGAGGTTTGTTTTCATTTTTGATTACAATATTTTCCATTCAGAAAATTGTGTTTGATCTATCGATAATATATACAGAAAGACATTGAAGTTAATCTAGTGAAGATACATATAGTTGGACGATATTGCTATGCAATTATTTGATAAATAAAAAAATAAAAGTATGAGTAATTTTAAACACACAATTTTCCACGCGAATAAACTTTATTTTTGGAAATTGGGTGCTGAAGCTTCTCCTTAACCAGAACGTGGGATTCTATGTTAATGCATATATAGTTCGGATGGCGTAGATTCAGTCGGATTGGCCCTTACCGTGTATCATTTGAGTGTGTTCGTTTAAAGTTGAAATGGCGAACTAGAAATTATTCTATTGACCATTATCACTATTTTCGCTATTGCAAAATTGGCGACCAAATATTTCCATAAATTGTAATTTGTCTATATTGCTATATTTTTCGGTGTGGTTGATAAATACAGAATGCTCTGACAATAGTAGGCGATGATAGTTTTGGCTCTTACGTTTGGATTTTTTTGATACTCTTTCTACGAAATGAACAATTTTTTTTATGTTTTACAGTTGGTGGGGTAGTACCAGATGTGCGAGGATATTGCCCATCTTTAAAACCAATCCAGGCCAAATATAACAATTACAATTTGCCAAGCTACAAACAAATCGGTTGAATATTGTTCGCATCACATATACAGATGGACATCACTTAATCAATTCCAAATGAAACATAGGACCTAAAACATTTATTTCGATCAAGCACCGTTTCGACCTATTAAATGACAAAACACGATAAATGCATTTATTGTTACGTCGCTGAGCCTGAGGGTATATTGACACACAAAAAGTATAAACTCCAATTAGTAATCTTCTACTTTTACATTGGGCAGATAGCAATGGCCTGCGAGGCTAAACTAGGTATTGAGCTAAAAGAGAAACATGTAATAAATTTTGTTCAACCGAGCTTTTAATACCCTCCACCATGAGGTTTAAGTCTTAAAAATATCATAAAGGTAATTTCTGCGACAGTGGTTGATATTTATTATTATCACCAAATATAAAATTTGAAACACTTCCGTTGGAATGTGTGTCTAAGAGCATTAAAATTCTGAACACCTGGAGGTAACATTATATGGGTGTCACAGGAGTTAACATCCATTAAAAAGTGTAAATACGAAATTGAGATGAATTCCGTTAGAGAATGTGGGTCAAATGATTTAAATATCGAATATCGGAAAGTGCGCTTATATGGCGGCGATATGTATTAACCGGCAGGCCCCCACAACGAACTTGACCTGCCTGCTGACAAAGTACACACATGTGCAAAATTTTAGCCTTTCATTCCAATTCGCTAGAAAGATAGGATACCGCTAAATCGACTTAGAATTTTACACAACGTCGAACGTAAACATTTCCAGGAAATACAAATGAAATGACAAAGTTAATATACCCTCCATAGTATGGTGAAGATTTCCTAAGATTCGCCAACTTTAATGTTATAGTAAAATGTTTTTGAGATTACCCCAATAATACTACATAAGTTCGACCTAAATGAAATAAAATCGATGAAATAGAATCAACCAATTAGGAGCGTAATGTTCAATTTAATGTTAAGTGAACTTTATTTCGCACAACAAGGAGAAAATTAATAACGGCCTGTACCCCATAAGCAAGCTAGTTTCTTGTAGAATATTTGAATGACAAACTATCTCATCTCTTCATGGAGATATAGAGTGATACGAAAATATTGATCTTTTGAAAACAGTTATATTTGTACCAAACAGAGATATAACGCTATTTTATGATGCATTGCAGGGTGTCAGTCGAACAATCCGTCACACATTAAAAATTTGGGTTCTGACACACACACACACACATGCACAACTTCGCCGATATTAAGTTCCAATTTGGTTCAATTTTGAGTGCACTTCCGTCGCAGTGATTTGTTTATGGCTCGTGACTACCCCAATATTAATAGTTATATTATTTTAGTGATGACATGAAGAATTACCCCCTACAACTACTACTACTGCTGATACAACCAAATGCACGCTACTGATAGTCGAGAATCGCATGAATCATCTTATCGTTGCTAAAAATATCAGAAAAATACGCCTCATGTCTCTAAGATGTAATTAAGTGAATGTGTGTGAATTGGAAACGAGTATCTTTTACAAGTTATCCAATCAAAATTGCAAATTTTAATCACTACAAATATTTTCCTTTCCATCTGAGAAAGCTTGAGAAAATTCTAGAAAATTTACGAGTTTTGTGTTTGGACATCTAAAATGCATAGGATTGCAATAAAAACACGGCTGCAACAACGATTAAACCATAGTCAATGGCAGTGTTCCATTCGTACATAGTTTAAGCTGTCACAGACATAACATACTGGCCATGCTACAACGCAGAAGAAGAAGAAGAAGGTGGTCATTTAAATTGGAAACATGTTTGCAAAAAAAACCTATTATTACGATTCTGTTGTTGTTATTATTGTTTCTTTTTTTTCGCCATGCTGTATTCGTGCTCGTAATGTTCGCTGCAATGCTTCCCCGTATTGGCGTGTAGATATATGCGTCACACGTCGACTGGTGTGCCAAGCATGGATGCGAGGAGCAAATGTTTGGCGCCATCATTAGACGAATCCGCTGTTGTCGTTGCACATGCTCAGATGTGCATCTGATGTGTTACAATTTGAAGGTAGTGGTGGCAGCTTGCCACTGTTAATGCCACAACAACTCACACGACTTTTGCTGGCTGTTGCGCCTGCCAGTTTGCTGTCTACACCTCCATTTGAAAATGGACTTTGTCAGTCGGTGTATTCGCATAGGCACACATCGTATAGGTATCCATCCGGCCGGTGGCGTATGAAGCTCATGTTTATTTAAACATGCGGTGATTTTGTCGATATTTTTAGATAGCAATGAATACCACACAACACCGTCGTCCAGCGCGGGCCTTGCTATGCGACAACTAATGAATGCAAAGACAACAACAACGATGGCGACCTTAACTAAAAATCAAATGCACAGCAAAGAAGTTGGCGCTGGCCGACGCAAGGCGTTTCGGGCTCAAATGTCTCCAGCTAATGTACAAAAACTAGCGCTCAGATTAGCCAACGTTCGTACTTGGCCAAGTCGCCTCAAAGTTGTTGTCTTCATTGTTGCTGTTGTTGTCGGTGTTGTTGCCGAGTCTAGCTCCATCGCAAAGTGCCTCCAACGAACAAATAGCGATGGATCGTTGTAGAGCCACGCTCACGGCTCTAGAAAAAAGCATTCGTTTTTGCTTCAAACTTAATTATCTATTTGCGAGCATTTATTTGATCGGCTATGAGATTATGGGGTTGTCGTTGCTGCGGCTGCTGTTGTTGTTGTTCCTGTTTTGGTTTTACTTCTTCGTTAGCCATAAACTATTTTTAAACCGATACCAAATGTGGTTTTTCTAAAAATACCCACAAATAACAAATGATTAAACCAACCACGACCACAGCGTTGCAACAACAAGCTAACAAACTAGTTTACATGTTGCAGCAGCAGCAGCCACACCATTAGTTGTTCGTTCCGAATGTGCGTATGTAATTGTCAAAAAAAGAACACTGTTTCTCGTCGCAGCGTGCATGGTAGAAAAATATGATAGACATTCTTGGGAAGGAAACCGAGAGGAAGAATCCTAAAATAATTAAGGTATCACCAACAACGAAACATTGATTGGAATGCCAGGCAGTTGGGAAGAAATCACAGATATTTCCGATTGCGTGGAACAAGAAATAGGGGCTGTTGTAAAAATCGTTTACCCACCGAAATAAATAAGCATGATGTAACTTAGGATTCAAAAATAATAATAACAATAAATTATAAAAATAAGAAATATAACATTAATAATTTTTATTATAACTATAATAGTACAACAAACCCGTATATGTTAATAGGAAAAAATACACGATATGTACCTGGACGTGGACAGAAAATGAGCAATCTTAATTTAATTGGAAACTGGTGAAATACATATACCTAATATACCTGTAATTGGGGTTCAACCCGAACCTTGAATAAATTGTTTAATTCGAATCGGATGTGTTTACATGACATTGCACATCAAAATGTCATTCCATACCTTTTAAATTTTAGCCCAATTTCGAAATAAAATGCCACCACAAGATTCCAAGATGTCGCATTAAATGTGGGTGGTATATGCTTGTCATTAGTCCAGACATTATTTCGTCTGAAAGAACGTTCAAACAAACATCGTATCGAAACACTGTTCTTAGAGAGATGTTCTGTACTCTTCTTGGCAAGTTCGATTAATATTCTAAACTGCACTGAGTCGATGCGCACAGCTCTGCCGTCTGTGCATTGGAATGTTTTCAGAGTGAGATTCTATTAATTGCTTTAGGAGCAGTCGTCATCTCAGAATTAATAATTGGAATGCAAGTTAGATCAACAGGATATTCAATGTTCTGCCGTCCGCCGAACAGAGTGACATCAACTGCATTGCGAGATACTGCCAATAAATGTCTAACTAATGACTTTTACATTGGCCATTAGCCACCATAAGAGAATGACGGCACTGCTGTTGCGGAATGGCGTTTAGAGAGACACGACAAAAAATATAAGTCTGTAAAAATGGTGAGTCGTATCTTTTGTCATAAAATAAGCTAGGCATAGCAATGGCGAATTTCAAATATTTTACGAACTAAAACATTGCACATTTGTGTGTGTGTTTTTTTATCAAGATGTAATGAATTACTTTCAATTAGGAAGATGTTTTATCTTTTTGTGAATAATTTCGTTGGCAATGGAAAATCGCATTTACGTACGATTGCACTGCTGCCCCGGACCTATATTGATTCGATGTTACTCCTTTAAGCATTTAAGTGTGTGTGTATGTCTTTTATTCTCAAGCAAAAAACACCCATCGCCTACTCTTCTTGCATTTGCACCATTAGGTTTTTGGCACAGCACTTGTAGTAGCACACGCTATCAACATCCATCAACCTCACCTACAAAATGTTTGTCGCCGCCATACTACTCTGTTCGTTGCTGTGTATATGTGGGACGAAGAAATGGATTGAGGCGCTTGACTTGAGAGTTCATTCATCCATTTACGACTGACTAACCTAAAACGGCATCCTGAGCAGGAGGGTGCGATATTATTGAATTCATACACTCGGGATCGTTTGTTTAGGTACGACAGTATTCATACTGCATGACATACATAAAAGAGAAACCAGTCAGATGCAAAAAAGGAATAACATTTAAAAAAATCGGAGAGTTCTACACACTATAAAATATAAAAAGTAAGAGCCATTTTTAATAAAAGTAATAATAAAAGTGTCGCCCTAAGACAATAAATAAACTGAGCAGAAACATTCTTTTTCTCATAATATAATAAAGAAAGCACGTGGAAATTTTGGTGATGTTAGCAAATTGATATTTATAGAAAAAATTAAATAAACAAATAAACCAAAGGAACTGATGTGTGCTGGCATCTCTTTCTAAAATTCGAACTACTCAGTTTCGCCACACAAGAAAACACATGTATTCATATGAGTGCTTCAAAGTTGAACATTTTCAACAAGTAATACAAAAATGTGAATATTTGCAATTGGAAAATATAACAATTGGGTGAATTTGGAAAATTATCACTTTTTGCAACGTTATTTGGTGGTGGGTTTAACGTATTTTTGTAATGCGGACATACAAAACATTTTACCATAGTGGTGAAATTTCTACAGAATTTGAAAAATACATACACAAAACAATACATACACATACAAAATCTTCGTATATGTTTTGATATTAACTTTCATTGACATTGACAAAATTATACAATTTAATCTCATTCTAAAATATGAATTTTATTAATAAATCATATGAATTATTTTATGAATATATAAAACTAAAAAGCAGTAAAGAAAGTCTAAAAGTCGGGCGGCCCACTTTATGATACCCTACATCACTTTGCATATTTGGTAGAGGTTCATATAGCAAGTAAAAAAAAAAAAATAAAAAATATAAGAAATCGGATGAACAATATATATGGGAGCTATATCTATATCTGAAGCAATTTTCATCAAATTTGACACACTTGTTTCTACGCTCAATTTAGTCGTAAATGCCAAATTCCATCCCATTTGGGCTGATATTACACGTTTGGTGCACAATAAAAGGCAAGTCGGACGAAGACATATATGGGAGCTATATTTAAATTTTGACCGATTATTTCCAATTTCGACAGGATTCGTCTTCGGGCCAAACAAATGACTTGTGCAAAATTTCATCTGGATCGCGCAATAAATGCGACCTGAACTTTGTTTACAAAAATACATGGATAGACGGACGGACATGCATCAATCGACTCAGAATGTGATTCTATGCAGATCATCAAAAGGAACTATGGGTCTATCTCGTTTCCTTTTGCCCTGACCACTTTGTGGTGTAGGGTATAATGATAGGTCGCGAGTATAATATAGATCGTAGAATAGAAAAAAATTGACATATTCGTTATTCTGCCATGATAGAACCAATAACACAGAGATTTTGCCAAATATCGCAGCATATAAACCATCTTGTTTCCTAATGCTCAGTGCCACCACTATAATGAGTAAATAGTTTCATTCTAAATAATGGGTTGGTATGGATTCTTTTTGGCTAGGCTACTAAAAAAGATTTCTGGATTGGTACACTACAACTGATCTAGGTCTTTGTTAGTGCCGACGCTGAATCTCAATTGGACACGAATACTTTTACGAATCTTGCTCATATTTTTAAAATAGATGCTGCTTTAACTCAATGCGAGATATGATCTGCGTTGTTTAAATCTTTTATGAATTCCTTTTGATGCAGGTTGGAATGCATTACCGGAAAAAAATCGAGTTTTCTAAAGGTACCATGTTACTACTCTTTACTACTTTTAGTTACGAAATGACAGATATTCCATTACTTTGTAATGAACATTGTTTGCTGCGGTTGGTAAATAAGTACGACTTATTTTTCTCAAAAAATGCTGACATATAAGAAATAACATTTTTACCAATAAAAGTGTAGTGAGCATATTAAAATTATGCGGAGTGTATGTATGCATTATGGTATATGCCAGTAAACTAGGTCACCTTATCCACACGTTATCCCTAGGTGAATAATGGAAGACATTTTTTGTGATATGCTGCTAGCGAATTCCTCCATTATTGTTTTTTTTTTTTTTTATAAAAAAAATAGGTTGAGTGCCCTCCCTGTACGTGCAGGAATTAAAGTTTTAACATATTATTTTATGGAAAAAGTATTAGGTAAATTTAGGAAGAACTGAAGGGAAAAATAACGCCACGAAACGTAGCTGACGTACGTCTCGAATACACACTGCCTGCACAACGAAGATAACCAATGTTTTGATTTTTGTGTTTAATCGTTTTGAATGGCAGAGATTTTAAAGAAATTTTCTTTTGCATTTTGACCGGTGTAAACTTCAGATTCACTGAAGTCAAGGCGAACAATTATTAAGCAAACGATAAACAAAAACATGCAATTCTTCGCAGTAGCCCAAACTTGAAAAATGAACAAATCTGTTCGAGTCAATATTAAACTTGTGTTCTTTCGTCTGAATGTATATATGGTGTTAAACATCATACTTTTTATACCCTACACCACATTGTGGCAAGGGTATTATGTGTTTGAGCATTTGTTTGTAACATGGAGGAGGGAGCGAGATAGACCCATAGTTACTTTTGAGGATCTTCATAGACTCTCTTTCTGAGTTGATTTATGCATGCCATGTCCATGTATTCTTGTGAACAAAATGCAGGTCGCATGTATTATCCAATTGAGATGAAATATTCCAAATAATATTTGCTTGGCCCAAGGACGAACCCTATTGAAATGGTTGAGAATCGTTTCAAATTTAGATATAGCTCCCATATATATCTTCAACCGATTTGGGGTTAATTGTGCACTAAACGGACAATATCAGTCCAAATAACCTAAAATTGGGCACATCAACCGAATTCAGTCTAGAAGCAAGTACATCAAATTTGTGATAATCGGTTCAGATATAGCCTTACGCCCCTATATAAACGTTTCATCCAAATTGGGATTTTAAGTCCGTCACATTCGGAATGTGCATCAGACATCAGATACAGCTCGATAAATAAAAATAACTCTGCCAAATTTTATCGAGGTCGGCTCAGATTTGGATATGGTTCCCATATATATCTTCAATGAATTTCGGGTTAATTGTGCACCAAATGGCCAATATCAGTCCAAATGACCTGAATTTTGGCATATCCGGCTGAATTTAGTCTAGAAGAAAGTACATTAAATTTGGTGAAAATCGGTTCAGATATAGCTTTAGCTCCCATATATATGTTTCAGCCCAAATATCTCCGTCAAATTTAGGTAAAAACTATTCAGAATTGGATATGCCTCCCATACATTAGTTTCCTCTGAAACCAAATTACAACTGCTCTAAAGCCCAATGTTGATAGGTGGTAAATGAAATGCATAGTGGTGTAGGGTATCATATAGTCGGCACCGCCCGACTTTTGACTTCTTCTTATGATTTAAATTTTTTCTGAAAATTTAAATTTATTATTTTTAAATAATATTTTTTTTTTCGTTGTTCTGTGAGTGATTTGATTTGAACAATGTAAATTCGTGTTTTGAAAATCAAAAATTATATAAAACCCTGGTTTGTACTTAGGGTTTAATATTCGCAGATCCTTGCCAAACACTTTATGTTTCTCTATACATACATATATTTTTTACAATGTAATTTTTTGTACACCAACCAAATATTGGAATTTTCTAGGATTCTTTTTCTTCTTCTTCTCATGTGGTCAATGTCAAGTATGTAGTAATGCAAAAATTGAAGGCGCCGGGGGAATCCCAAATACAATTGATTTTGTCTCGCTAGGCTATTTTGTCACACGAACGTGATTTATTCATTGTCAACGGAATATTTTATTGTTTTCGCATAACGAATTTGATTTGTGGCCAGCCAACCAAAATGGAATTAGATTCAAATCGAATAAAATTGAATTTCAATAAAAGTGCAAATAATTGAATCACAACAAGCTACACACACACACACTTTCAGAATGTTTGTCCGTCATTTATTCTAATGCCAATTCTTCAATCGAATTGGATTAACTTTAATTTGTAATCGGATTTGTTATTGGATTCATAAGCTAATATGAAAAAAAAAAAAAACTCAGACCTCTGGCATGTCCGTAGTGTGCACATTAACTAGTTTTTTTGTTTTTTTTTAACAACAACAACAAATTGTTTCATGGACAAGGTAGCGTTGGTACTGCCACAGCGTTCACACATTCTTGAGCCAGCTTTCAAAGTAGAAAACATTTCCAGACGCTCAAATAAAGAAATAAAGCGTCAAACAACGAAACGGGTATTCTCGACATCACATTCACACACACATACATATATACCAGAAACGAAAGACAAAAAACCAGCCACTGTTATGGGCGTCGAATTTGTATTATTGGTTTCGAAAATATTTTTTTTGGGCTTGACATTGAATGAATGTCTTCAAATTGATGCTAATTAATAATGCATAACTGTATCGATATTATCTCATTGGCCAATGTTCGAAATGCAAAAATGCTTTCAAGAACAATCAGATTCTATTTTTATTTGCTAATGCAATGATATGTTGTCGCTTGACTGAATTAGTTATAGCAAAACCATTCATGAGGAAGGAACTGAGTATTGTGGACGTCTTAGCGGCTATTTAATATTGGAATGAACTGCAAATGGGTTGAATGCATAACTGTGCACGCATAAAAATAGCTAAGGCCCAAATAAGAACATAATATTGAAGGTATAAAATGAATTGTTCACAAATGCTTGTTTAACTTTTTGAAGAGTCGCGATCCTTCCCTTAATCCTTCAAATTCCAGTACGAATAAAATTAGACTTATTCAATTCAATCTACGTCTATAAAGTGCACTACAGTAGAGAGAACAGGAACCATTTCGCACTACATTTCTGTCAAATATCCTTCACTTAGAGTTCCAGTTGTTAGAGAAAAATCAGGTGCAGTAAAAATTTCGTGTTCACTTTCAGTAACACTAATAATTACAACTAGCTACCTTCTGCATTACCAGTGGGCCAAATTTGACCTTCCTATACTTGCGTCAAAAATGTAACACGTATACTCACCCCGGTCTGTCAGACCGATATTTTCAGGGCCTTATAAACTTATACTTGTTTAAAAAAAAATAAATAAATAAAACCCCAACATATCGCAATACTCCATTCGGTCGATCAAGCAAGCAAGCGCTTCACCGGAATGGGACAAAATACCGCAGAGCAACATTCGGGCAGCGTGTGACGGTTTCATTGGCCGTTTGCAAGCCATAATTCGTACCAAATTGGAACAAATCTAAACTTATTCTAAAATTTAATGATATTTCCGACAATTTTGCTTTCATTCAAAAAAATTAAAACAAAAATGTAAAAATTATGGTGTTTGACTTTGTTGCAGTTTTTTATCTCACCCTGTATTTGTGCATTTTATGAAACTTTCTGGGGTTATAACCTAAGCTGGCCTTCGAGATGGACGCAGCCGAACAAAGCGTGAATATTATTGATCCGTATCTAATTCTATAATGCCTTAAACATATCTGCCTATCCGTCTGATGAAAGTTTGCACAGAGATTGATGTGTTTCCTACGGAGTTTGTAATTTAAACGATATATATCGGTCCATGTTATTATTTTTATATTCGGTGTTTTTACAATTTCAATTAAAATTTCCGAACGATGTAGGATTCTCTTTGGTAAGAGATTTTGAATATGTCCACTATTCAGAACGGGTAATATATAGCGGTATTTCCTGTTCATAGGCCTTATTTCCATTTGAATTCGCAGTCCTTTGAGTCTTCATTTGCTATACAAAATTAATAAAAATTGACGAATCTGTGATATAGCCAAATAAAGATTGAATATTTTAAATATGTTGTTGCAAATAAATATGTGTAAAGTAGATCAAAGTTTTGAAGATCTTATCCGATAAACATATCTGCATAACTGCATGTGCCAACATTTGGTATTTTGAGCTCGTCATGGACGAAAGACCATCTCAAAAAAATATTCAGTGTTTAATATTTTGATTTCTGCTCCCATTTTCCCCCATATTAAAGTGATATAAGATCTGTGAACACTGTACTGCCAAACACTCTCAACAAGTGTTCGCTTACAGATAGTAATTGATAGAAGAATTTCAAATAACTAAGATGGATGTTGGAAAAGTCACTGACATTTTGATCTGTCCTCATATTTCAGGATTCTCACAAAGGTCAAATGAAATAAACCTCCAATATTTTCTGCTGGAGGGTTTTTACTTTTAATCCGAAAATTTGTTCTATTTATCTTTATCTTTACCCTTTTATCTTTCGATGTTTTGTCACTTTAGGGCCCAGACCAACTCTCAATACCTTAACCATAATGCGCGGAACTATTCAATAAATAAAACTCGCATATTTATTACAAATGAATAGAATACTTAGCCAAATATGCATATGAGCATTACAGAATTCATTGCGGACATTATCGGGCACTTACCTAAAAATAGAAAGAAAAACAAATTATTATTAAATGGTAGAACATGTTTTTTCATGTTTATTTTACATTTATATATACACTAAGTTCCCTGTCGAACAAACTTTCGTACATCAAAGTGGAAATAGCAACTTAGCATTGTTCTTTTTTAGTCATAGTCTGTCGCCCAATGATGTAACGATGAATGTAAATATTTGGTCAAACTAATCGATTAGTTAGGTGTCACAATACAGAAGCTCTGTTTGATTTCTATCTCAATATGTTCATTTTCATAGAACAGGAACTCCAAAAAAAAAAAAAAAAAAAAAAAAAAAGTTTTCGTTGAAAATGGATTTTCAAAAGCATTGTCACTAGTTTTCTGTTTGTGAATGTGTTGATTTGTGACTTTCGATGCTCCTGGCGGCATGGATCCATCAGCGGCAGTCGAATAATCACTGCTGATGGCATTTCATGTTGGACGACCACCACCACCACTACCAGTAGCCGCCAAATAATAGTAGCGGTAATATTATTAACTTAATTGGTATTGGCGCCAAAGTTAGAAATCACAATGCAACATGTAGTATGTGGCTAAAACAGCACCGCTTGAATACACAGCAAGTGAATATAAAACAACAACAAAGACAACTGGTGGCGTCATGGAATAGCATCGCCCCGAATACATCACTGTCAGTCGAATTGTGCCGTCGAATAACATCAACATTTCTATAAATATGGCAACGACGACGTCAACATAAATAACTACCACTTTTCTGCGCTTCTGTGTAAAATAATGTAGAGAGGGGGTTGCTTTTCACATCTTGTTGAACATGGGGTTTTTATGATCTTCTCAACATTAGTTTTTCTGTTTTTTCTGTTGTTTTTTTTTAACAACAAAGAAATTATATGAGAGACAAATGATCAAATTTGAACACCACTGTGCCGAGCCCCATCGATCATTGTGTGATTGGTGGCAATCACCGGTTTTATTTTCTGTTACAAAAACAATTTAGAAATTTCTTTTCGTCATTTTCACTGGAAAAATTACAAATAAATACACAAATTAAACTAGCAATCACTAGCTTGGCTTGATCTGATCTGGCCTGGTCTTTGTTAAGGCGTGACGTTCACAATAAATTGTCAATGCTATTAACTATCTTACAAAAACTAAACAACCATAAAAACCACAACCACACATATATTTTTGTTTGGAAATTGTCTTTTTTGACGGTGTATTTAACATATAAATTGCGAATATATTTCTACCAAAATAGTTTTTTCGAGAGAAACTATCCGCCTGAAAAAATCATCCGCGACGGGAGATTGTTCTGAATAGCCTTCTACTCCATCAAGCTGCAGTTAAAAGTTAGGTTCCAATACGTATAAGAGTTACTAGATAGCAGTTTCCAAGCTCCGGCAAATAGGACAATATAGCAGAACGTGCAATAGAGATTTATAAAAGGTAATGCTAACTTGCAATAATGTTCAGTAAATAAACCAAAAAGCACTAATTCCAAATTTTATTTATTTATTATACCCTACACCATAAGATGGTGGCCAGGGTATTATGTCTTTGTGCATTTGTTTGTAACAGGCAAAAGGAAACGAGATAGACCCATAGTTCCTTTTGATGATCTGCATAGAATTACATTCTGAGTCAATTTATGCATGTCCGTCCGACCGTCCGTCTGTCCATGTATTTTTGTAAACAAGGTACAGTTCGCATTTATTGCCCTATCCAGATGAAATTTTGCACAAATCATTTGTTTAGTCCAAGGAAATTGGAGATAATCGGTCAAAATTTAGATATAGCTCCCATATATATCTTCGTCTGATTTGCCTTTTATTGTGCACCAAACGTGTAATATCAGTCCGAATAGTACGGGATTTTGCACGTACGATCAGATTGGACCTGAAAATAAGAATACCAAATTTGAATGAAATCGGTTCAGATATAGCTATAGCTCCCATATATATTGTTCATCCGATTTGTTATATTTATTACCCACAGCCGTAATATGCACTCCGTAACAACGATATTCAGGGAACTCAGAAATATCTTTGCCAAATTTTATCGAAATCGGTTCAGATTTGGAAATAGCTCCCACATATATCTTTATCTGATTTCAAATTAATTTTGCACCAAATGGGCAATACAAATCCGAATTTAAAAGATACAAATGCTTCGGCATAATTAGTCCTTTAAAGTTTAAATTATAATTATAATCATAACGTGTATGATTGAATTCTCCCATAAAAACTTTTAATTGTTATGTGGAGCTCTACTAAATTAGCAAAGTGGTGTAAGGTATCATAAAGTCGGCCCCGCCCGACATTAGGACTTTCTTTACTGGTTTTTAATTTTTAACTGAGCAGTTGACAGTTTAAAAGCGTGCAGGTTGGCTGCCAAAAGTTGATTGAATATTATGTTGCTCAGTTTTAACAATAATCTAGCCAAGTATGTATGGAGTTACAATATTAAAAATCAAGATAATTCAATTTGCTGTAGTCTCTGATTTTAATTTTTATCGATCCAAAATATGTGATAGAAATATTGGATGGAGTACGCGTGGCAAGTTTCAGAAAATATTATTTTTTTTTTTATATTTTTCGGTTAAGTGTTGTTTTAATGCTATGTTCTTTCTGAATATTTGGTCAGATTTGAATTTAACTTGCAGGCTATTCAGAAATATTTTTGTTTTAACAGTACATAAAACAATTAAAAGTTTTACTTGTTTTGCGGGTACGACAGCGGTGCTCAAGTAAAAAATTGTAAAAATAGTATAATATAGTACTATTTTGAAGGTTTCGAAACACAACTTGTACAAATTGTTGAATGACATAAACAATTATTAACAAGTAGTAAAGCAGCAAAGTTCGGCCGGGGCGAACTTTTAATACCAAATTTGGAAGGAACGTGAAAAAATTAACAAATTCCGAAAAAACGTTTAAATGTTGAGCTTAAAAGGGGGCTATACGAAGACGCTGACCTGTATAACTAATTGCTTGACATAGGCTGTAGTACTAATTTGGATCTTCAAATGCGAAATTTGAAACAATTCCGGTGAATAATGTCGCTAAAATCAGCATTAAAGGAGTTATACGAATAAAAGAAGTTACACGAAAACGTGGACCTACATACGAAATTTTTGTCATAGGCGGTACTTTACGAACTTTGAAACAATCCCGGTGAATAATGTCGCTAAAATCATCAAAACACCGAATATAGGGAGGTACCCTTATATGGGGGCTATACGAAGACGTGGACCTGCATACGAAGTTTGTTCCCATTACCCATTACAAACTTCAAATACGAAATTGAAACAATTCGGGTGAACGATGTCGCTAAAATCATCAAGGTTATCAGGCACCGTTATACTATGGGGGCTATAAGAACACAAGAACTTACGTACGAAATTTTTAGGCATACGCTGTAGTATCCATTATAAATGTTGAATATGAAATTTGAAACAATTCTGGTGAAAGGTGTCGCTAAAATCATCAAAACACCGAATATTGGGAGGTACCGTTATATGGGCGCTATACGAAAACGTGGACCATTTACGAACTTAACCTGCCTATTGGCAAAATCGTAAATCGTCTTAGAATTTACTCTGATCCAGAATATATATACTTTGAAGGTCTACCATGAATATTTCGAGGATTTACAAGCGGAACGAAAAAACTAATACACCCTCCATAGAATGGTGGAGTGTATACAAAAAACAGCATATGATAATTCGGCTTGGAAATAAAGAATTCTTAATCATCTTAAAGTTAGGTATTTTTGTTCTTACAACTATGTCATAAGTGTGTATATAAAACAAATTGAAAGAAATATTAGTTATAAAGGAGTGTTTAATATTTTTTATTTCAGCTGATTTTCCGGACAATATGTTTGTTCGTAGTATGAATGGATGGATTTTGGTTTACTACCAGAATTTTAATTTGGCACTTCCACTCCAAAACTTCAGCTATAAAATTATTTTTCTCACTTTTCATCAGGGCTCCATATCTATTTCCTTACAAGGGTTTCCAACGAAGTAACCTATTTGTGTCTAGAATTTTCTAAATATTTGAGCCAAAACCACATTCATATAAATACATAGCAAAAGCTCAACAAGTTCATGCTTTGTTTTTTGAATATTTAAAGTGAATATTAAGTATTTGTATTTATCCTCCATATCTAAATAGTTAATTGTGAAATAATTAGTCATTATCGAATTGCTTCTGTGTTTATTTCGTATTATATCTTCAGTTTCGGTTCACTGCGACAATTTCCACATAAAAATCAGTTGATATGATTGACAGTCACGTGGCATAGAATAAAAAATTATATTGAAATCGATATTCAGTCGAGACAATTAATCACCGAGAAATGCAATGCCCGTGCGGGCGGATGGATGTCAAATGATGACAGTGTTCGTAAACACCACCGTCATCATTAGGTTGTGTCAGAGTAACAAATGTCCAGCAATAAAATGCAAATACCTGGTGTTTGAAATGGGGTTTATAATATGCTGCAGAAATTGAATGTAAAAATTGGTTGTTTGAAATATCCAAGATAGGTTTGTTGAAGACAATTTTCTTTTCTACAAAGTAATATCTCTGTACCGACGAGACATTCTTCTTTTCCCTGTAAGCAAGCACGGTAGTAGTAGTTTAGCAATTGAATTTTTTACTTTCGGCACATCGATTTTTTCACCTCAGTATTTTATCAATGCAAGAAACTCTTATCACATGAACGAATCAATAACGATTCGACGAAGCGCTTGATCGAAACTTTGCTATTTTTTAGAGCCAACCTTGGTTTCCAAAACACTTCAGACACAATAATCCAACGGATTGGTATCTGGAGATTTTGGTGGCCATTGTGCGCTGAAAATGAAGCGAGGAACCTCATTTTGTAAGTAACCATTCTTGGGTGTCGCGTGCTGAGTGCGATTCTTCTGAGTCCTGTTGGAATGTCCAAGGTCTGCGACGAAAGTGTTTGCGTGCCCAAGGCTTTAATACACCCTCCAGAATATTTTCGCGATAATATTAATATACTTAAATACTTCAAAAATTCAATATTCTGTTTTGTAGCCCCTTGAGATCTACGCTTGATTTGAGTCATGTCACTCATTGAGTAAATGAGCATTACAGGTAATGATAACTACATATCCTATGCATTACCAGTAGCCCACAAAAAATGACAACTACATTAACTTTGCATTGCTAGTAAGCAAATAATAATAATAATAATAATAATAATAATAATAATAATAATAATAATAATAATAATAATAATAATAATAATAATAATAATAATAATAATAATAATAATAATAATAATAATAATAATAATAATAATAATAATAATATAATAATAATAATAATAATAATAATAATAATAATAATAATAATAATAATAATAATAATAATAATAATAATAATAGTAATAATAATAGTAATAATAATAATAATAATAATAATAATAATAATAATAATAATAATAATAATAATAATAATAATAATAATAATAATAATAATAATAATAATAATAATAATAATAATAATAATAATAATAATAATAATAATAATAATAATAATAATAATAATAATAATAATAATAATAATAATAATAATAATAATAATAATAATAATAATAATAATAATAATAATAATAATAATAATAATAATAATAATAATAATAATAATAATAATAATAATAATAATAATAATAATAATAATAATAATAATAATAATAATAATAATAGTAATAATAATAATAATAATAATAATAACGCAGGGGCATCCTCCAAAAAGGATGACGGGCCTAACGACCCCGCGGACCCCAAGTGAATCCCGAGAGCGTCTGTCTCGAATCGAGCGGCTTTCAGGTCAGCGTCTGTTTCCCAGGTCAGGGGCGGCTGTACACCACACGTCTTTTGGGTAGGCAGACGTCAACAAAAATACCCAAACCCACAAAAAACGAATATGGAGACACAAAATAATAATAATAACATTACCACAACAAACCAACTAACTTCCACATCTGAACAACGGACCAACACAACCATAAGTCCACCTGTTACACGCGCTTCCTCTGTTATTCGAGAACAGACGACCGCTACGACAGGGCTGCCACGACGCAGAATAAAGTGGACGCAAGACATGAATATGTCAGTCCTAAAGGCGTACTTTAAAGCCAAACGCGCGGAAAACCAAACTGGTTACAGGCAGCAAATGTATACTCTCTTTCCTTCCGAGTACCCTGAACTATCCCATCTCACCCAACAAAACATAGCAGACAGACGAGCTGCTATAATAAGAAATAATTTAATTCCAGTAACCGTACAAGAAGAAATACGACAAACTGTAGAACGAGAATCACAACATGATTCTACGCCACAAATACCCCCAAGTAGTATCGTACCTAATGTAACACCAACCTATCCAGATACGATTAATACCATTCCAGAAAACACAATACTAAGTGATACCCCACACAGATCACCCCAAGCATCAAACACAGATCCACACACTGATATAATAATAAAAACAATAGAAACCTTCAACGAAATGAAAATTAAGTTCTCTGGAATCAGCCCCGAAAACAGACCATATATAGCAAAACCAATCCCCTCGAAAAAGCTAAAAGCAATAACATCAATAGTAAACAACCACATCCTACCACATGAATTATCAGATGAACTCAACTATAACCACCTAAGTGCACTTATATACTGTAGTGCCAACACCATAGCTACTTTAACTAACAAAACACAAAAACCCAGCATGTCAAAACCCTATAATACACCAACAAGTAGAACTAAAATAAACAATCCAACGTCGAAACAACAATCCCACCTAAAACCCCGGTGGCAATTCAGATTACAGGGAAAGATAGACCAATATAGACGGGACTTAGGCGTAATCACAAGCCACATAAGCGGGAAAACAGGGAAAAGGTGTAAAAATAAATTAAACCATATAAAAAGAAAATACATAATCCACACTCAATTTGAACCAAGGAACAGCTCTATAGAACAAATCCGCGACACTATAAAACAAAGACTACTAAAATACACAACAAGACTACGATCATACATGAAAAGCTATCAAAGGTCAAAACAAAACAAACAGTTCCAAAATAACCAAAAAAGATTTTATAACAGTCTAGCCACAAATTCAATACCGATTTCATCCACCCAAAACAATATTAATATAGTGGAAATAGAGCACTTCTGGAAAGCAATCTGGAGCCAAGAAGTCAACCACAATCCTCATCCTGCATGGATAAATACTATCATCGAAAGCACCTCAACAAACCTCAACATGAGTCACTACACAATTACAGAACCCATGTTCAAAAAAGTAATTAAAAAACTGCACAATTGGAAACAACCCGGACCGGACAAAATACACAATTTCTACTACAAGTATCTTACTCCTCTACATCCGCAAATTATTAAAATATTTAACAATATGCTAGAACATCCCGAAAATATACCTGCCGACATGAGCTCCGGGATAACATACCTCAAACCTAAAACTGAAAACCCATCTTCTCCGGCCCAATACAGACCAATAACATGTCTTAATACGGCATACAAAATTTTCACGGCATGTATAAGCCAAGAAATATCCGAATATTGCGTATCTCAGGACATAATTGCAGAAGAGCAAAAAGGGTGCCGACAAGGAACTAAGGGATGCAAGGACCAACTTATAATAGACAGTATTGTAACGAAGCAAGCTATAAAAAATCGTAAGAACATGTATGCTGCCTTTATAGATTACCAAAAGGCATTCGACTCCGTGCCACACTCCTGGATAATTGATGTATTAACCATATATAATATCAACCCAGTAATAATAAAATGCATAAAACAACTTATGCAAAACTGGAAGACCACTCTCCATGTTCGAAATGGATCCGACAATCTAACATCAAACCCAATCAGGATCGCAAGGGGGATATACCAGGGCGACTCTCTAAGCCCACTGCTCTTCTGCATAGCACTCAACCCTCTCTCTACACTCCTCAAACAAAGCCTATACGGCTATAGACTTAAAACAACTGAAAACTTCAGAATAACACACTGCTTTTACATGGATGATATTAAATTATACGCTGGAACAAAACCCAACCTGAACCAATTGCTAAAAATTGTGGAAATCTTCTCCAAAGACATCAAAATGGCATTTGGAATTGACAAATGTAAAACGCAAAACATAACCAAAGGTAAATACAATACAGGAGAAACATTTAGCACATCGACTGGACAACAAATAAATCCACTTCTAAAAGAGGAGCACTACAAATATCTGGGTATCCGACAAAACATTACTATCGACCATACAACCCATAAAGTAATAATAAAACAAGAACTCTCAAATCGACTTCAAAAGATATGTAAAACCGCGCTCAATGGAAAGAACCTCATAAAGGCAATAAACACCTACTCAATACCTCTCTTAACATACACCTTCGGAATAATATCATGGACCCCCACAGACCTAACTGACCTAGATAGGACTGTTAGAAAAACATTGACCAGATATAAACAACACCACCCTAAATCTTGCTTGGAAAGATTATATATTCCAAGGAAGATGGGTGGAAGAGGACTTCTTAATATCCAAAACTTACATGATAAACAAATAAATTCATTAACGAACTATTTCACGACGAAAGCAACAACATCGGCACTTTACAACGCAATAGCAAGATCCGACGACAACCTTACACCATTAAACCTAAAAAACTACACTGAAAGACCTACCGACAGTATTCAATCATTATTACAAAAATGGAAATCAAAACCACAACACGGGAAATATCCCAACCAAATCTACAAAACATACGTTGATTCCGAAAATACAGCAAATTGGCTCAAGTACAGTAATATATATGCCGAAACAGAAGGCTTCATAATGGCAATACAAGACGGGGTAATACAAACGAGGAACTACAGGAAATATATCATGCACGACAACACTATCCCAAACGACCAATGTAGAAGATGTGGGGCAGCCTCAGAAACAATAGCACATCTACTCAACAGTTGCACTACACTAACGCACAATCACTACACAACAAGACACAACAATATTGGAAAAATAATCTACATAAATATAATCAAATCATTAAAGATCAATGAACGCACTACATACTACTACAAATACCACCCGAAGCCCATACTAGAAACCGACAACTATACCATATACTGGGATAGATCAATACTGGTGAATAATCCACCAGATATAACCATACCAAATAGACCAGATATGATAATCATAGACAAGACAGCACACACAGCAAAAATAATAGATTTCGCAGTCCCACTAGACAACAATATAGTAGAAACCATCAACACAAAGAAATCTAAATACCAACCATTATCACAGTACCTGAAAAACTCATTAACACTTCAGAAAATAGAAATTCTTCCAATAGTAATAAGCTCTTTAGGTACTATACCACTGGAAACTACAAAATCTATAGAAAAGTTAAACTTACAGAGCAAGATCCTAACCGAAATGCAGAAAGCTGTGCTGATAAAGGCAACATCAATAATAAGGGAGACAATCGGATAAGAAAATATAATGGATGCTTTACATCCCAACAGAGCGCAACCTTTGGTCAAAGACCCGGTGCGTAAATTCCAGCAAACGCTGAGAATGTATGAACTCAAATAATAATAGTAATAATAATAATAATAATAATAATAATAATAATAATAATAATAATAATAATAATAATAATAATAATAATAATAATAATAATAATAATAATAATAATAATAATAATAATAATAATAATAATAATAATAATAATAATAATAATAATAATAATAATAATAATAATAATAATAATAATAACAATAATAACAATAATAATAATAATAATAATAATAATAATAATAATAATAATAATAATAATAATAATAATAATAATAACAATAATAACAATAATAATAATAATAAAAATAATAAAAATAATAATAATAATGAGTTATTCAACAACAAAATAAGAAAACACGACAAGTTTGCAGACACACAATTAATGTTCGCATAAGTGTGCCCGACTACCAATCAGAAGATCGCAAGTTCAACATCTGCTGAACAAAATCGTAAAACCCAAAATGAAGAGTGGTGAAATTAAACACAAATTCAACTCTAGTGCTCAAGAAATAGATAGTCTGTTTTTCTTATCGGCTCATGATCATTACCTCCTATTTGTATTTCCATCTTTAAATAAGGTGTTGGCAGGTTGGCAATCTACTTAATAAACTCATTGTTTTGTAATGCAATGCAACAATTTTTGTGCTTACTCTCCTTCGTTAGGTTCAAAATTCGCCATTTTAATTTACACAATGTCATCCATGGAATTGCTTGCACTAAAATATCCATGATATTTAAGAGACATGTGTGATCAAATAATTATCAGGTTATGATGAAACCCTTTTGTTATACTTGCGAAGAATATTACAGCAATGTTAGATTTGAATGAACTTTTCTTCATTTTAATACCATTTACAATGTAATTGTGAATATTTACACGATGGAATACTCTTGTTTCAATGTTTGGATTTTCCCTACATACATTTTCATTAAAGTTCTAGCTATTGACACATTGCATAGTAGCTTTAAAATGAATAGTCTACTTAGCTTATTATTGCTATGCTCTCCCTCCCCCCTTAAGTTACATTTTATTGTAACTGACATAGTTTTTTCGATTAAATTGGATTGATGGACCTGAATTTACAACGAAAACGTGACTGAAATTTAATCACAAATTATAATAGTCAACTTTTTAACCTGAATGTCCAGCAGTCTGGCCCACTTTAATGTCCACCATTGATAGTGTTCGGTGGATGGTAACTCAATGCACTAAAACAATTACATCACATTCGTACATAAGTAGGTACATATATACCTTACAACATGGCTAGTTATGTGCTAAATTGGAGGAGCATTTGCATTATAAATCGATCAGGTATACGTTAATGGGCTTAACATGGCCTTAATATCGACCTGATGATAAATAGGTCTTTAGGGCATCTCCTCTGTTTCGAAGACCTCAAAGATAACAAATAATACAGAACGTATTATTGGCTGCATATTCGACATTCCATTCATATTTTGCGCCTTTTAATTCTCTCCATTCAACAGTACCAAGTCCATCATCATCGTCAGCAGCAGCAACAGTAATCCAAACAATTTACGACAGATCAATGTGAGAGAGCTGGCGGTAGAGGACTTTATTTTTGTAATCCAATCACTTTTGCCGCCCTCATTTGCATAACTAATTATAATTATACTATTATTCACAAACACATATGGACTCACACACCGATATGTAAACTAGTAATTTCGTGGCAATGGAAGTTGTCATCAAATGATGGGACGTTGTTTTGGATTTTAGCGGCTTTACACATCCAGCAGCGATGATGTAGATACAACGGATTGTCATCGATCGATACAACAAAGTTGTTGAATAATTATTCCCGCTTCATGTATCGGAGACACATTTTGTGGTTATAGCAACTGCGTAGTTGCGGCTATATATCTAAGAATATACATCTCATCGCTAGGCTTGCCTGCTAGTTCAACACTCAGGTGGGTACCTCAACTGAGCCAAGAAATTAGTCTAATTTTAGAGCACAAGAGTTGAATTTTTTTCAGGACACCATTTTTTGTTTTTTTTTTGCCTGATATAGGGAATTATCATGTGCTCAGCCACTGTTATTAATATTAAATATTGAAGAGGTATGTAGTTGTCATTATTTTTGAGATATTGGCAATTTAGAAGGACATACGCCTACCAAATTATTGCCGGATGTCCGATTACAAGTTCTAACGCCACTGATTCAAAAAAAGTCCAAAGTAAAAATATTCTAACAGTGCCTCTGTGCATGATGCGGCAAACTTGCAATCAGAAGGTCACAAGATCGACCCAACCACGGGCAAACACATATAGAGTGGAGTGTGCTCAAATCGAATATAAATTCAAATCGAGTGTTATAAAATTATAACTTTTTTTTGAACTTGTTTAGCGATTATTTGTGTCTGTTTAATGAGTACTTATTCAAATCGTCAGGTCTGTCCTGAAATAAGTGTTTAGTCGGATGTTTTGTATATTCTGGGTATCATAAATTCGCATACAATTCAATTTTGTAGCTTTTATTGTTTTGGTTTTACGGCATTTTCGAAATCTGACTACGATGACTTGGAGCTCTTTTACTAATCAAAATATTACAAAGTATGGCAAATGGAATCATACAATAAATCCCGTCTTGTAAAGGAGATTATAGAAATTGCCTATTTTCCGATTTCCATAGTCTTGTCGCAATATATTCGGTTTTCTCGGACATCAGAGACAACCTCCCCGCGGTTCAGTGGACAGCCGAGTAACTAATTGTTTTTAAATGTTGCATTTATCGATAACCAAGTTTAAAAATAATAACACCGAGTCAAACGTTACTATATACGTACGTATATTACACATATGTATGTGAAAACGAAATGTGTTAAGACAAACCATAAATTGATTGTTTTGTTCGTACCAATTTTTCGTGATGGTACGGTAAATTTGATGGATGTGGGGAGTAAGTACGATTAATGTTACTACCGAAATTTAATTGCCGGAATCACACTAGCAGCTCAACTACCTTGCCCGGTAATGGTATGTAACAAATGAGTATGTATATGTAGCCGTGTATACACAAAGGCATGCATACACAAAGAATCATTCATTTGGTATCTATGTGTTATGGGTTAATGACCCAATTTTTGACCAGAAATTCAGAATTCATTGGAGAAATGGGAAAGAAAAACAAAATTATGAAAACAAAATAAAACTTTCGATTTCTTTACAATTTCGCCTTCACATGATTTGTAAGACACATTGACTCATTGTTTTGACTATTTTGGTTTAGTACCAAATTTGGAATTTGAAAAACAGCAACAACAACACAACAAATTGCCAAACGAACTAAGAAAGACAATACGGGCCAGCAGATAGGCGGAGGGGTAAAATGACTGACATATAACATGGCTTAGGAATCCCTATTAGGTAATAAGAAACCAAGGCGGGCGGTCGGTTACACGCAACACTTTCATTTTAACTTTATAAACTATTTTATTAACTGAAACGGGTGTTGGATGTGATCGGAAGGAAGGGTGAAGAGGGTAGAAACATAAGCAATTATTACTTTTATTATTATTATTATTTTTTTTTTTGTAAAAGACTTTCTCATTGTTATAAAATGGCCGAATACAGATATATTGATATGTAAACAATTCTTAAAGTATGCCGACAATATCTCCGAAATATATCCACAATAAATGTTACCAATATCTTTGCAATCAAAGGCATGGCAATTGCAGTAAAATCTATGAACGATGACAGGGAAAAGATCAATTTTTCGTTTCGAGCTCCCTGGTACCGTTTCATAAGTCTTCCCAACCTCAATGCTGTTGGGGCAAAAGAACAACGCTCGGTTGCTACATTCTTGTTGCAACATTCGATTCGAACATGAAACCCAGGTTAGAATTTCAATAAAGTTCGGTGGAGGCACCTGGATCAAATCGATGAAGTTAGCAAGTTGTTATATTAGACCATTTTTTGAGAAAAAAAAAAGAACCATTTCCTTTGCCAATTAGCACCGTGGAACATAACACTGCTTACTTTGTTAGAACCTTTCTCCTTATAAATTAAACAGCGAGTAATCCTTTATAACATGAGATGCCACTGATTTCGAGGTCGAAAAACACAAAATAAGTAATAAAGGACTATTACACACTACACTATTAAAAATCAGAATACTAACCCACTATGTCAAGAATGCCACATCTCGATTATTATATTACTGACGCAAAGAAATCACTTAAAATTTCTAACCAGTCAAAGTTCAGTTGTTAAGAATTCGGTAAGGTATAGGTTTGGATTTATTTTATTGAGCCTTTTTGTCAAAAAAAAACTTTATAATTGTAGAGAGCAACAATAGGGAGTAATACTTCAGACTAGAATGTATTATCTGAATTTACAATATAGGTATATAGCACTGAGTTTGAAAAGAGCTAGAAAAAATAATGATTTATAATATTTTAGGTTAAAAATTCCTTGCTCCCGGGACAAGAATTCTGGAAGAAAGATTTAAATAGGCCATCATAAATATGATTTTGCCTAAAGTCTTAAATTATAAGTTGATACTTTGCAATACAAATAACAATACAAGCAAGAATCATATATAGACGTAATATGCCCTCAATTTAGAGAACATTCAGATATTTAATAGTGATAACTGATATACGCAAATGAGTGCTGCATTTGCCGTAGTGTAAATCAGTCACAGTAATTTGTTTCATTCAAGACTCTGCCAAAAATTGTGAATTTTATTATTTGATAAACTTTTTCTGTTTAAGAAAAAAACCTGCGAAACTCATTTGATAAAAAAGCTGATCTACAATGTCAATATTAACAGTAGCGTGCAAAACCGATCACATGTTTTGCAAATTTGGCAGTTAAGCTGTGTAACAATATTTAAAGTCAATCAAATTAAATGAAACTTATGTTATATTTTATTTAATTCATTATAATAATATTAAGGCTGAAATCAACTTAAAGTGTATACATATTCGGGATAATTTATTATAAACATAAGAGGAACTCCATGTGCTCAGTTTTGCACGTTTCGCATATATTCGTTGTTTTCCAAATTCTTAGTATTTTGTCCATAACCCTTTATTTTTTATGACACCTTTCATACGTTTGGGCATACTTTCCACTAAATTTTGGATAAAATTGTCAGGAATTTGTCCCCATTCAAATTGTACACGCCGCCAGAGTTCATCCATATTCTCAGGAGCTCTCTTGTATTTTCCAAGTCTTTTTTTCAAAATGGACCACAAATTCTCAATTGGATTGAGATCGGGTGATTGTGCGGGCCACTCCATAAGCTTAAATGTTTGTTGGAAAAACCACTCTTTTACTATTTTGGCGGTGTGTTTCGGGTCTCCATCCTGTTGGAAAATGACTTGCTCCTCCGAGTATGGACTGGATTGTACGAAGTCTGGTAAATTTGACTTCAAAATATCCAGGTAGTCCTCCTTCTTCATTATCCCACTTATTTTAACAATTGGTCCAATATTATGCCATGTAAAACAGCCCCACACCATCAAACTACCTCCACCATGTTTCACTGTTTGTTTCACGTGATGCCTTTGGATGGTTTCTTTGGGACGACGCCAGTAGTAACTTATTCCGTCTGATTGAAATCGGTTTATTTTTACTTCGTCCGACCAAATCACTCGCCTCCAATCCTCAACACTCCAATTCACATGTTTCTTGCAGAATGCTAAACGAGCTTTAACATTTTTAGCGGATAAAGCCGGTTTCTTCTTCTTTACTGCTGATAGCAATCCAATTCTATGCAACGCTCTACGGGCGGTCCACTCGCTTACATTCTTATTTAATGCATCTGCAGCTTGTTTAGGTGTTATGGAACTATCTTTTCTCATTTCTCGTTCCATTAAGCGGGCATCCGCGTCAGAAAGTTGTCTCGGTCGACCTCCAACATTTGGCGCTCGCACAATATTTTTTCTTTTCTGGACTTTAACTACAGTGCTTTGACCAATATTCAATTTTTCGGCTATTTCTCTGGTAGAATGCCCTTTTTCCGTTAACACCACGACACTATTTTCTAGTTCTACGCTAAGTTTTTTCATTTTTTATTAAATGATAATTTTATTAAATCGATCACTTTCAACACGTGTTAAGAACTAATATCAAAGTAAAATACCAAACTAAGATAAAGAGTAAAAACCAATGAGAGATCAACAAAAGCATGAGAGACCAATAACGGTAAATATTTGTTTACATTTCTACATTAACTTTCTGCTTTTTGAATAAATGCGAAACGTGCAAAACTGAACATATGTGATGTCTCTCATGTTTATTACATAGTATCCTGCACAACCTGGTTATACTAAATAGTGTTGTATGCCATTTGTTTTGTTTTGTTTCTAGTAATGAATCAACAAAGTTTCATTTCATTTAATTGCGTACAAATATTTTTACAGAGCTTAATATCTAAAACCGCAGAAGGTGTGATCGGTTTTGCACGCTACTGTATATGACACAAGCGTAAGTTTGAAATGTTCTAGCACTTATGTTTGGGAATCCCCATTCCACTTAACATTTGAAACAAGTGTGGGCTTTATAATGGTGCCTTTTTCGGAATGAAGTAAATTTCTGATTAAAAAAAAACATTCACGGTACGAGAACATGCCAGGAGAGGTGGGCTTATTGCTATTTTTTTTATAAATTTTCCAACCGAATCTGGTTTACAAGTACGCTGCTCATGGGGAACACAATATGTGTATTCCAATGATTTTCTCAATTACAAAGTTTTTTAAAATGCATTTGAAAAACAATTTTAGAATACTTTATATGCAAAACGTAGAGTAGAGAATACAAAATCCTATATTTTCTCAAAAATATGAATTATTTTAATAATGCCCAAAACGTATCTGAATGCAATAGAACTCGACCAGGGCACGGATATAAATTCTTCTTCCTCTCTGGCTTCGTGATAATCCACTCTTTCTTGGTTTTAAAGGAATCTAATGTCCAACAAGCGAAAGATTCAATTTTTGGATTATTGAGAAATTATATGACTCAAATATAAACAATTTTGAAACAAAAGAACACATCCAAATGAAATGTCGTTCCACAAATACTATCTAAGTTCGTTCGTTAGTACAAAAGATATACATCTGCATCTACAGTTACGTTTTCTGTTGTCTGACAATTTGCGAAATAATGTTTTGCCTGTTTTTATTTTTTGTTTTGTTTTTGTTTCGAATGTATGAATGAATGGACGAACAACAGTAATAGGGGCGAACAAACAAACCAAATGATTTGATTTGCGTTGCAATTTGCTCAGGGTGACCGAAAATGGATTTTGATACCGGCGAGGAGTGAAATAAAATAAAAAGAAGAAGAAGACAACTTACGGTTTTTCATTTAAAAATTCACCCCGCGTAAATTCCGATAGTCGCCGTGACTTGCCTTTCTTGGTGGTATTGGCGTTAGACCCAGCAGAAGAAGAAGAAGCAACAGCAGCAGCTGGTGTTGACGAATTCGTGGTATTTCTGCTTGGCAAACACAGACAGGGCAACTCTATGTGAATGGAACACGTAGAACGGCTCGAGGAAATGGAACAGGCGACGGGGTGGCCGGGCGTGGACAGGTCGCCGGTGGTCGATACCTCAATTACACCACCGTGCGAGTGGGCGTGCGGGTGACGATGGTGCAGCTGTGTTTTGGACACAGAAAACGGTTCATTGCAAGTGCAGTTCGACTTGGAGGCTTTCCAGGCGAATTCCCAGGAACCGAAGAGTTCTCGGGTAGACAAGCCCGCAGCAGCATCATTGTTTGCCACATGATCACAGTGACATTTCAGAGGGATTTGATTCGACCAACGTCGTAGCTTGTTCTCCTTTGCCGAAGTGCGTTCTTCATCAGCTGAACTTGAGGCTGTCAAAGAATTGTCAAGCGACAGTTTCTTCACCAGCAGAAGTTGTTTGGGCTTTTGACCTTCTCGCAGACAATTGTGCTGTTTCAGACTTCGGCGTGGTCGTGGTGGCGAGGGCGTTGCGGGCGGTGATATTGTCACCGATGTTGATATGGCATCCAATGAATTTGACTTTTGAATGGGACAGCCGCCGCCAACGGTGACACCACCGCTGCCACCAACACCACCTCTACTGCTAAAACCAGCCTTGTCACGATTTTTGGCAATGATGCGCGAATACAATTCCTCACTGTCCAATGGAATGAGATTTGATTTGAAAGCAGGACACTCAGCTCCCTTAGGGCTATCGCCTGCTGGGGGTTCGGCGGTTTTGGCGTCTGTAATTGTGTTTTTAGCGTCATGGCCCGTTGCCTTGTGCGCCGCCAGCATATTCGACAGTCTTCGTATCTTATTTGGTTTTGTTGTTTTGGGTGCGGATTTTGCAGTGTCGCCGATTGCTGTGGCTGTGGCATTGAAGGCAGACGCAGCCAATGCCGCAACCTCTTCTCGTTTCTCGTTGTCGTGTTGTTCCCGCTGTTCTGCACCATTTTCGACGGCAGTCGTTGTGGCGGCCGCTGTCTTTAGCGATTCGTCAATTTTGCTGACCACAAATCGATTCTTAACATGACCTTTAAGCTGCTTCAGCTGGCCATTCACCGCCGCTGTTGCTGAGGCCATGGCCGTTGCTATTGCCGTCGATTCGTTGCTGGCATCCAATTTCTCTCCTTGTAAGATGTCATAAATCGTTCCGTATTTGGGGTGCTGTGTGGCTGGCGGCAGCACAGCTGCTTTTATAGTGCCACACCTCGTGGTATTCTCTTTGTCTTTGTCTTTGCCTGTGTCAGTGGCAGCATTAGCATTTTGATTTGGCGGGGATGGCGAGATCGACGACAACTGATGTGCGGATGTGTCGGCCATCATGTTGTCGTTGTTGTTGCTTGGAGCATCTTTGCTGGGCAGGAGGCAAGTGGTTTGTTGCTTCTGGATAATATCATAAATTATGCCGGACTTTTTCAAATTCTCCAAATCTGCTCGGGTTTTCTTGTCGACGCTGGTGGTGGTGTCTTTTTCCAATATAGCCGCTAAGCTTTTGCGGTGGTGCGTCTTCTCGTTGATACTCGCACATGTTGCACCAGAAGAATTTGATGTTATTGAGCTCTGAGACGTCTTGCGATGGAGGATTTCGTAGATGGTTCCGTAGGTCATGTATTTGTCGTAGCGTTGATATGTTAGGTTGTAGATATCGTTTTTGCGCTGGATTATGTCGTAGATTGTGCCGTAGACAAGCTTGTCGTATATCTTGAAGTTGCGTTTGTAATTGCTCGTGCTGTTACTACTGGCGGTTTCGGGCAACAGGTTGCTGGGCTGAAGTTTCAAAGCATCCTTGGGCTCCTTAAGCGGCACCACCTCAGTGGGGTCGTTGCCGTCGGAAGACTTTTTCTCTTTTGTCTCTTTTGTGTGCGAGTTCCGCCGCATAAGCAGAAATGATGCATAGCTCTTGCGGTGTTTCGAGTTTTGCCGCTTGAAAGCTGAGGACGTCGATTCGGAAGCGATAGCTTTGTCGCTGGTCGACGAGGCTTCACACTCGCGCACTAGACGCTTGAACTCTTCGTAAGATTTGCGGCGCAGGTGGGCCTTTTCCTTCTCCTTCGCCATTAGTTGGCGGTCCAGAATCTTTGATAGGAAATCCGAGTTCTTGCGCAGAATATCCGTGGTTTGCTGGTCACCAGCACTGCCCGTGGCTGTGGATGTGGCCGTCGCTATGGCGATAAGATCTCTTGCGCTCAGGGCTGCGGTGCAGTCGCCAACTGTGCCAAGTGCTAGGAAATCACTACTGGCATTTTTGTCGTCGCTGTCGTGTGCAGCAGTATCCATTTCATGTGTACCTGGTACGGTGCTGGAATTGATTGTTCTGCTGGTCTTTGTGGTGGTGGAAAACTCGTTTGCCAGAGCCGGTTTCTTGGCTAGCTCGTCGTCTCCGCTTAGATCAACAAGTGTTTCTTCTGCTTTATTGGTTTTGTCAAACAACGTCATAGCTGTCGCTGTTGTCGTTGTTAGTGGTGCTGCGGCCGTTGATTCGACTGTTTTTGCACATTCTTGTTCTGATATCGACTCTAGGGTGTTTGTTGTTGCTGTCGACATATCGATTCCCGGGTTTAGCGAAGACAACGGGGACGCGCTTGCGGATGCGGCGACTGACTGCAGAGCCACGCTATTCGTGTCGCTATCAAATAGTTTTCTAAGATCTTGATAGGTTTTACGGCGCGACGACTGTTTTTTGCCAGTGTCAGGCGTACACGAACTTGTTGTGGGGTCCGTTTGAGGTACTGACGACGACAATGGATCCGGGTGGGGGGCAAACATGGCTTTGAATTCCTCGTAGGATTTGCGGCGATTCCGAGACTGAGTCAAACATTCTTTGTAATTGAGGCGAGCTATTTTTTCACCCCCAACCTGTGCTGGTTGCCTTCTACACAGTTCGTCTCGCATCAGCCCACTGAAGATGCTGGCCAGGGGCGGGTGTGAGGGATTTTCCAATTTGTTTTGCATTTCTATAAAACCCGAATCCATCGAGCTTATGGTGCAGGTTGAGTCGAAGCTGGTTTTTCGACTGGAGGCATTGCTGCGCACGGGAGGCGGAGAGGTATTTGTCGGCACTGCCTCCATAAGAGCGGATTCGCCACGCGGCATAGTCCTAGCTATATTTTCCTCTTGCTCTTCCTCCACCACCTCTTCCCCACATGGTGGGGATGGTGAAAAGTCTAAAATCGGCTGTGAGAGTAAATCTAAAGCTTGACTATTTGTATCACAAGACTTTGGCTGTTCGCTTCGACGATCAGCGTCGTGACAGGCATCGATCGCACCGAAATTGGCGGCCGGTTCGGTGCCAGCAGCATCATCATCGAAACTTATTAGATCCTTAACTACTGGTAGAGTTTCCATTACGGTATCACAGTTGGGAGTGGGTAGGAGGAGGTGGGGGTTGGGTGCATTCTGCGAGAACGTTTCCATTTCAATGAGAACGGTGTCCTGCAGTGAGCCCTGCACGGCACCCATTTTGCGCTGACGAACCGTCGCTGAACCGACCCCGCCATTTGGTTTGGACTTGGTGGTGAGGCGCGGAGACTCTTCGTGGACGATGGCATTTACCGTAAGACGTTCAACCGAATCATCTTGCCCGGGCGCATTCGCTTCCATCGTCATGTTCGATTTCGCGTACTTCTTATTGACCGTTGCATACAGAGGTAGTTGTAATGCGGGCTTCAGCGACGACGGCTGATCGAGTACTAACGGAATTGGCATAGCTTGTGCCGTTTTACTGCAACCACCACGAGACACCACTGTGGTGGGATTGCCAAAGCTACCACCACCACCAACACAGCCATTGCTAGCAACACCGCTATTGCCTCCACCTCCCGCGCTATTAGCGCACGCGTGGCTGCGATTGTGAAAGATTTTTACACTTTGCATCGGTAATTTGTGACGATGATTGTGGTGACGATTACGTGCAATGGTCGCGGCCGACATATTGCAGTGCTTGCGCTGGTAGCGGCGAGTATATTTGTTGGCAATGCTGTATGAAGGGTCGTACAGCTGATGCGGTTCGTTGACTTTGCCATCGCCATTACAACCACCACACTCGCCACTACTGCTGTCATTGCCAGTGGAACAGTGGACTCGAGCTGGCTTCTGTTGTTGTTCCCTGCCTTGGGATGACAACCATGTTGAAGGTCTTTCGCACGATTTTAGCAAACGCTGCAGCATTAATTGCGACTGGGTTTTCCTCTGCTGAGCAGAAGACGGCAACTTGGCCGAGTTGCAACGCGATCCGTTGGGGTCGTTTAGACACTTGGCACAACAAAGGAACTCGTACAGAACCTCATCTTCCGATATGGAGGCGGGCGGTGTGAATGTCGAATACTTGGGCTCAAGTTCGATACTTTGTGTATCTTTCTCTGTGGCTGATGTTGGGGGCAAGTTGGCATTTTGCATTTGCGTCGATGCCGTGACTGGCATTAAAATATAGGTGTTCTTTTGGGGTCGGCTGCTGTTATTTCCGCCGGATACCTCAACATTATGGCTTTGAATATTTTCCTTATTCATCTCCAACATTTTGGACTCCGCATCCCCGATATTAGCACCACTGCCGGTGCTGCTAATCGATGCGCCACCATTATTGGCGACAATGGAGCTTTCGATGCTGATGCCACTGTCCAACAGCATAAAAGTGCCATCTGAGGGCAAAATCAGTCGTCCTTCCGCAGCTGCATTGACCAGCTCCCTGAGGGCCAGAACCTGTTTCTCGGTCACATTCCCCTGCAACTGAATGCCATGCAGGGCAAATGCAGCCGGCTTATTATTGACCGAATTGGGATCGGTGCACCATACAACGGGCATAGTTGTCATCCTGTCCGAAATCACAGTAACGAGTGTAATTTCAAGCAAACACAGACCCTTGGACGGTGTGGCATGGATGCATTAACAAGGATATCATTTAGCGGTGTTTTGTACTTTAATAAATAAATTCGTCTAAATTGAGGGTGTTTTGGTGACTTGTTGACTGCTGATCGCTGCTGTTGCTTTTGCTGCTATCGAACTGTAAATTTCAAATATAAAACAAAAGAGTCAAATGAGCCAAAGTGGGGTTTCAAAGTTTCAAGCCCACATCTCTGCTACCAATGTTTTTGTGTGATCGTTTCAATTCTGATTTGATTGGAGTTTTCTCATAACTTGTTGGTTGGGCGATTTTTCCACCGGGCATTCCTAGGAATTTAAAGTTCTTAGAAAACACGCCTGTGTATAAGTTTTTTTTCTGTTTCAATAGAATAATTTAACTGGTGCTAATGACACAAGTTTGAAACAAATCTCTATTCACCCAACAATGGTTCGAATACAACCAGATATTATTTCAAATTTAGAGAATCGTTCCAGTCTGTAGTTTGAATAGCGAACAATACATTATTTTGTTTTGAGTTCCCTCAGGGCAAGATTAGCGTTGTTTGTCAGAATGATGTCTGCGTGTGTTTTATTGTTTGTCAACCGAAAATTGGTTGCTCTTTTCAATAATATCGCATTTATTTTGAAAACAGTAAATTTATGTAGTTTAGATGGAAGAATTTTTTCGTACGGAAATCAGGTGTAGAATTAAAAATAAATATGAACGTTTTAATATTAAAAAATGCTTTATCATCGTCAAGAAATTCAAACAAATCTCAATTCGTTCAGAAGTTTTACGATAGAACTAAGGAATTGCTATTCTATAAAAGCTTTTAAAAACGATTTTAGTTATAGACATTGTTATAAAAACATTTGCTCTGATCCAGAATTTGCAAGAATCTACAAGTTTTACAATTTTTGGCTTTCACGTTACAAACACATGCATCGTTATCTTATTGATAAAAATTCTATAGTGCTTTAATTTTTTTACATTTTGTTTGTATTTTAATTTCGAGATATTTTCAAATTGAAAGCTTCGAAAAAGCTTATGGAGAATTTTTTTCTGAATATTTGAAGAAACAACATTTTTATTGTTACAGAGTCGACCTAGGCTTCCTGTAAAAAATGACATTGGAATGTCAAATTTAGTGACAATGTTTGAGTTGTTCAATGGAATTGTGTGGCAGATTGATGATTTAAATTGCAGACATAATATTGTCGTTTGTCGGGTCTCGGTTTGGCAAGTACTTACTTCCTATTACACGTCCATGTTAAAATAATGGTTTAGAATGCATTTCGCTCCGGCAAATTAACTACTTTCATAATTTAATACTTTATTTTTTGCCAATGCTGATACTCGGTTTTCGCAGACAGACACACACGCCCTTTTACTCATTACTTGGCAGTGAAGAAACTAAGTTATTTCACTTTGTAATCTTTTAGGAATTAAATGTTTATTTTATCTTGTAATGGTTATTTGAATTATGTGTCTCACAAAATGTTTTTGGTAAGGTTTGACACAATAACGAATTCGAACACAGCCAAATCAAGGAAAACCTAACACTCCCTTTAATTACTCATTTAACTTTTACTGAGTCGGTCTAGGGTTTCTGTTAAAAAAAAAAAAAAACAAAAAACTATGTGACGTAGTCGAAAGTTGAGCTAAAAAAATCGATTTTTTTGAAATCGTTAAAAATAAGTAGTAACCAGATATCTAAGATATAAACTGTGGCATACTGTTTAGCTGGTATGAAAATTAAGTCAATCAAACTATACAATTTGGTAGCAATTCAACGATTTGGTAATTGGGTATAATAGTAAGTGAAAGGTTCTATGTTCAAATCACGACAAAGATAAGCTACTTCAAGAAGATGGACAAGAAAAATGTCCGCATAGTAAATATTATTTTGAAGGTTTTTCCCTTATTGACTGACTCTCATTACCTGTCTATGGGAACATTTTTCCTATTTTATCTACGTGTTCAAAATAAAAAAAAAACTACTTGGTGGTCTTGCTGGTGGCTTTCAAATATTACATCACTCAAATGACAAGACAAGGAGTATTTGAATCATGTCCATTTTTGTCAAAATTATCTCAGGCCTCCAGTGGTTTGAAGCGTGTATCGATCGGATGAATTCAAATTTGCATTTTTGTATCGGATAAGTCAGCAGGAACACTATATCTTGTCTTTACCATTTACCCTTAACCTGAAATCTTAATTTTCTTTTTGCAAAAACGAAACACTAACTCTTCACCGCTGAATAACACAGACAAAAAAATAACAATAACAACAAAAAATAGTGCAATTGATGAGTGGTAAAATAGAGACGCATTCCTTACCTAAATATTCCGTTCCACCGAAATAGGTACAATGTCAAAGACGACCTTGATTTTAACGAAAATTCAAATTGCGTTGGAATCGTTTAAATTGCCAGCCATTCAGCGCGTGTTACTTTTTCTAATCGAGTGGCGATCAATGCGACAACCACAACAACACCAAAAAATACATGTGTATGTGGAAGACCCCACAACAACAATAGGGCCAGATAGAGAAATAGCGGGCACGCATGAAAACATGGAATTATTTTAAAATCAAATATCATAAAATATATCATAAAATCAAATATCATAAAATCCATTGAAATCTAAAGAAGGCACTCACGCACACACGCAAAATGTGTTGTCTCAATTTTTTTTGTAAGCCTACCTACCTACCTACTACCCACCCGCAGCTTGGTTAGTTTTTTTTTTGCGAGAATTCAAACTGAAATATTGAAAATTTTTCGGATGTGGTCTGATTTGCTTATTTCCCATATCAGTCAACAAAACCAACAACAACAGACAAACACAAGCAGTTACAACAACTTTACAGTCATTTGCAAAACAAACAAACGCCAACCAAATCCAAACATTCAGCCAATCACAAGCAATCTCCATTCCACCATCGCCCCCACTCTGCGCACAACATTCAATCGGCAATTAATGAGGAAGGCAGCCTCTACTGAAGAATGCACTGTGCCAATATGACGATCGTCGGACGGACGGACCGACGGCATCGTCCATTTCGATTCATTCATGAATAACTCGACGCTGCTGGCGGCTTTCGTGCATTTTGTTTTCTACGACGACGCTCGTTTGCATTCGATTTACATTCAATTCGATATCCAATATGCCGATCGCCTACGCTGTACCCGCACACAACTGATGCCAATATTTTCCTTCAATCCTCCTCTGCTCACCACATCGCGCACCGCCAATGTGTACGTTGGCAGTGGCGTTGGCGCCCAAACGCTACTCGCGTCATCAATCATCCCCATTGCTAGAGGTGGGGGTGGCGGACGGTTAAGTTTTATTCAGTTAATTCAATGATAATTAAAGCCATCGGCTGGCAAATCGTCATCAATTTGTTAGGCGTGAATGAACGAATGATAAACCATTTGCCGTTCGATTCAAATTCAAGTTCCAATCACTGTAGGTTTGGAGCAGAATAGCAGCGCATCGTAGCCTGAGTGTGGTGAATATGTGGCGCATGGATGCTGTTTGATTAATGGCCAAAAAAAGCCGGCACATTCTGTCGCGAAACCGTGTTTTGTGACATAATTTGTCAATCGATGAGGTGCAAAAAAAAACGAATTTGTTATTTATTTTTGTTTGTTTGTTTTATTTTTTTTTCTGGATTTTAAATATGTACATCCCCACATATATGTATGTGGATATCAACATATTATTATGTTGTTAAGAGACAAGAAAAAAGGTCAAGGTTAAGAGACACCTCCCTAAGAGTGGGAAGACTTGTTAACCAAATATTTAAGATGCTGTGTAGGTGACAACCTTATCTAGAAATTAACGAAGAAGATAGTAAGGAAAAATAAAAATCAAAATAATGAATGTTTTGTCCTCTTCTTTGCTCTCAGGAATGCTTCTAATGTCCGCCATTCACTCCGTGAAGCATGTTTAGAGTGCAGACGAAAGTTAATGACGTTTAATTTATTTCTTTAATTACTTGAATTTTAGAGAAAACCTAAATGTCAAAATCGATTTTGCTAACAAAGAAAATAAAAAAATTAACAAGAAAAATCAGTTGAGCCCGATAGGACAATTCAAGCCCATCAAGCCATGTAACCAACACTGTACAATAACATGTGTATGTGTATATAGATTGGAAGCAGGGTAGCTGCCATGGGAGAATATGGGAAACGGCTTTGCTAGAACAAGAGCCGAATTATTATTACTTTTTATTTTTGGTATTTACTTCGCACAATACTTCGAAATAAGTAGTATTTTTCAAAGCACGGCCCTTGAAAGTATTGAATTTATAAAGGCCGACAAACCGTTCTGTTCGATTTAAAGTTTATTAACAGAATAAAATATGAAAAACAGAAATACAATTTTCATTACATTAAACAAAATTCAAAACCTACTAAGGATGAAATTTAACAAGTGAATGTATTCAAAGTATAATCCAATACTCCTCCTCATTCACTTTAAATTGCATTTCTCGCGTAAAGTTACATGTTTAGGTGCTGTTAGTGGTTTCGTTAATATATCGGCAATCATCTCCTCCGTTGGACAATATGTGCATCTAATTATTCCTTTCTTGACTAGGTCTTTTGTTAATTTATATTTTGTATCGATGTGTTTAGTTCGAAAAGAAAATTTGTCATCATTTACTAGACGCAAACAGCTTTGGTTGTCATTATAAATAAGAGTTGGTTCATTAATAGGATAATGAATTTCTTCTAATAGTTGCCTTAACCACTTTGCGTCTTTAGAAGCTTCAGATAATGAAATAAATTCAGCCTCGCATGTCGATGTTGCCACAATTGATTGTTTCTGGCAAGACCATCCTATCGTACCTCCATTATAAAAGTAAATTCTACCACTATTAGATTTCCTTTCGGTTCTTTCTTCTGCCCAATTTGCATCAGCATATCCAACAAGACTTTGTTCATTTTCATCATTGCTCAAATTAAGTTTTAACTGTGAAGTAGACTTAAGATATTTCAGAACCCTTTTACATTGAGACCAATCCTCCATTGTAGGGTTGGCAACCTTCTGAGCCAATATATTTACTGCAGCTGAAATGTCTGGTCGAGAATTGACAGAAATATATAAAAGTTGTCCAATTAATTTTCTATACTTCATATTTGTTTCAAGAAGTGTTGAATCTTCTGATTTTCCGTAACTAACATCCATTGGCGTTTTTACATTTTTAGAGTCCTGCATACCATATTCGTTTACAACTTTTCCAATATACGAAGATTGAAAGAGTTGAAAATTTCCTTTGTAATCTTGTGTTATTTCGATTCCCAGATAATGTTTAATTTTTCCTAAATTAACTATAGTGAAATTCTTTGACAAAGTATTACCAATATAATTCATCTGCGTCGATGTATTGCATGCTACAATTGTGTCATCAACATAAACAAGAATGTAGCTCAATTTCCCAGAAATATTACCATAGTAGAAACATAAATCATTTATACACTGTTTGAAACCCATTTTTTTCAAGCGCTTCGTGTAAAACCATATTCCATGATCTAGCAGCCTGCTTGAGGCCATATATACTTTTCTTCAATAGACAAACCTGCTCATTGTTATCTTGAAATCCTGGAGGTTGTTGCATAAAAATGGTTTCAGACAGCTTACCATTTAAAAATGCAGTCTTTTCATCAAAATGATTAACCATCATTTTTTCTTTTCCAGCAATTGACAGCAGAATTCGAAACGAGGTATGTGTTGCAACAGGTGCAAAAACTTCATCATAATCTACGCCGAATTTTTGAGAAAATCCTTGAGCAACGAGTCGGGCTTTAAATCTATTTACTTGTCCATCAACATCACGTTTCACTTTATATACCCATTTACTTCCGATTGCTGTTCTACCTTCGGGTAAACTGACAAGTTCCCATGTTTGATTTGCCTGTAGAGATTCTAGTTCATCTTGCATAGCTTCCAACCACTGCGCACGCTCGGTACTGTTAATTGCATCGTGGTATGATTTCGGTTCTCTAATTTCATTCGCTGACCATATTTCTTCAATTAGTCTTTTCGGTGCAGAACCTTTGTTGCATCTTTTGGATGTTCTAATATGTTGCTCACAAATATTGCTGTCTTGTGTTGAGTTAGTGTTTTCTTCATTTGGAATATTTATTGAATTTTCCTCTATATTATTTTCATCCGGTAAATTATTTCGGCCCTCAATTGGAATATTGATTGTATTTTCTTTTACTGAATTATTTTCGGGTATCTCCTCCTCAATCAATAATTCCTTAATCCTTGGATTTAAAGAAATGGAAACATTTTCAGCATCTATCTTGATAAAATCTGTGAATATCACATCGCGACTAATAACAACCTTCTTAGCATATTGATCATAACAACGAAAAGCCTTTGACTTCTCATCATAACCAAGGAAAATCATTTCGGTTGCTTTGCTGTCAAGTTTACGCCTTTTTTCAGTCGGAATATGTACAAAACATTTAGATCCAAAAACGTGAAACTTATCTACACTTGGTTTTATTCCGTACCATAGTTCATATGGAGTAGCATTGGTTGTTCTGGTTAAAACTCTGTTTTGTATAAAATTTGCTGTTGCAACTGCTTCTCCCCAAAATGTGTATGGTAAATCTGCCTCTGATAACATACACCTTGCCATTTCTATTAAAGTCCTATTCTTTCGTTCCGCCTTTCCATTTTGTTGTGGGGAATAGGGAGCAGTGAGTTGGTTTTCAATACCCTCACACTTGAGATAATCTTCGAATGCTTTTCCTGTGTATTCTCCACCTCTATCAGATCGAATTTTCTTAGGAATCTTACCGAATTTAGTACGACACAACATTACAAAATCTTTGAATGTCTGCAAAACTTCCGACTTTTGTGATATTAATCTTATTACAGTGAACCTAGAGAAATCATCTATAAATGTCACTATGAACCTTTTTCCAGATGGTGTAGTGGTTTGCATTGGACCGCATACGTCACTATGGATTAATTCCAAGGGAGCTGTAGATTTCGTCATTGATTGCCTTGGAAATGACAAGCGAGTCATTTTGCCTTTAACACAACTTTCGCAAATTTCCTTTATACCACAACCCACAATGTTTAAACCTTCAACCAATTTCTCATTACACATTTTTCTAATTACTTCTGGATCACGGTGTCCAAGCCTCCGATGCCATTGATGTATGCAATTCTCGTTGTGCTGCAATACTGCATGAACAAAATCTGGTTGTCGCAAAATATACATTTCACCGTCAATATCCGCAATTCCGATATTATTATTTCCAGAATTTATGCAGCAATTATTATCTTTAAATGCAACGTTGTAGCCAGATTTCGTTAGTTGCCTTACCGAGAGAATGTTACCAACTAAACAAGGAGCATATAGTACCTCTCTTAACGTTATTTTATGTTGGTTACCAAATTCATCATTCGTAATAATCTCACCCTCACCAATACCTTCAATAGCAATGGTTTGACCATTTGCTAATTCGATCGAACTCTTGTAATTGTGATTGAGATTCTTGAAAAACTTTCTTTCATTTACTGTATGTCGTGTTGCTCCAGAATCCACAAGCCAACAAAACTTCTTAGTATTGCCAATCTTGAATAAAAAATCTTCACTTTTGTTTTCTTCATTTACCTTTTCTTCGATTGAATTGATTTTATTGGGATTCTTTCCAGAATTTTGCTTTGTTTTCCAATATTTGTACTTGGTGCAATTCTTCTTTTGATGTCCGGACTTCTTACAAAAATAACATACACCATTTGTCCCAGCCACCACTTTTAAAATTGAGTCTTTTCCCTCATTGACTGAGTGTTGTTTCCTTTCAAATTCTGCAATTACACGTTGCTGCACTAATGCGAAGGTAATCTCTTCTTCCTTGCGAGATTCAAGCGATGTAATTAAGGCATCATATCCTTCCGGAAGACTGCTTAAGAGCATGGCAGCACTCCATTTATCTGACAAACCTTCTTCGCCGACATCCCGTAGTTTAGTAAATAAATCGTTCATTGCATTTATGTGACTAATTGCGTTACCTCCTTCTTGAAGTTTTAGACTACATATTGACCTCATCAAATATACCTTATTGGTGAGTGTGTTCTTTTCATGGTAGTCTTTAAGAGCGCTCCAGGTAGCTTTAGCCGTTTTCGCACTTCGGATGTGCCCAAGCTGGTCATCCATAACGAGCAATCCAATTGTTCCCCGTGCCTCGTCATCTTTCATATCCCATGCGTCAAGTTCTGATTGATTCACAACTTCATTACCTTGGTTTCTTTTGGGTTCGGGACGAGATCCTTCTATTACCTGCTTCCATAAATTATTCTTTCGCAACAACAATTCCATCTTGAATTTCCAGTTTGCATAGTTTTCGTTATTGAGTATTGCGAAATTTGGTTTTGAATCCGACATCGTATCCTTTTAGTTATCCGTTTTAAAACTTCCTGAAATCCGTGCAAATATTTCCTGATTTCTTTAAATTCAACTTGAAATCCTTTGATTATCCTTTAGATTTATTGAAATTATCCTTTATGTCCTTGATCCTTTATCCTTTACACAAAAAGAAGGCCCATAACCTAATGAATTTATAAAGGCCGACAAACCGTTCTGTTCGATTTAAAGTTTATTAACAGAATAAAATATGAAAAACAGAAATACAATTTTCATTACATTAAACAAAATTCAAAACCTACTAAGGATGAAATTTAACAAGTGAATGTATTCAAAGTATAATCCAATAGAAAGCCATCCACACGACATATTCCTAATTAGCTGCATGACCAACAACTCCTGGTTTTGACAAATAAAATGATGAAATAAAAAATGTTTGTTGACTACGTGCCGCCGCTCAATTAACAATCATATTTGTGAAGATAAGATTCCTGTCTTTCGCTCATAATTGTTTAGGGTTTACAAAGCTCCCAAATGCCAACAGATTCCATGTCCATCCATCAAATGCTTCAACAATTTAAAACAAGTCCCTATAAAATTGAGTATCATAACCTCAATAAGTCAGGATATAAAATCGATAGTTTTCTAAGCCACATGTTTCTTTCATTGACAATCGTTTGTCGAAAATATGTTTGTTGAAACAATGGGATCATAACCAAAGTATCCACTTTATATTACATATTGGAATTATATTTATTATATTACAGGGTGAGATAAAAAATCAAAAAATCAAATTTAAGAACAAGTTTAGATTTGTTCGAATTGGTCACCTTTGGCACGAATTGTGGCCTTCAAACGGCCAATGAAACCGTCACACGCTGCCCGAATGTTGCTCTTCGGTATTTTGGCCCAATCCCGGCGAAGCACTTGCTTGAGGTGATCGACACTTTGGTATTTTTTAGTGTCAATCTTGCTTTCCAAAATACTCCAGACACAATAGTCCAACGGATTGGTATCTGGAGATTTTGGTGGCCATTGTTTGATGGAAATGAAGCGAGGAACCTCATTTTGTAAACATTATTGGGTGGCGCGTGCTGAGTCCTATTGGAATGCCCACACCACTACTTTCCGCCAAGCGAAGCAACTCTTTAGCTCTTTTGACTCTATTTTCTTTCTGTTGCGGTATAAGATCTTGCACTTTTTGGAATATCAATGGCTCTACCCCGAGCTCATTTTCCAATATTTGCCGAATGGAATATTGCGATATGTTCAGCTCACGAGCCATTTTTGGCCACTGCGACGCGGGTTTCGACCAAGTCGCTTCTTTACTTTTCGAACCATTTCTGCTGATATTGCTGTTTGCTTCCGTCAACTTCCTGGACGTCAGCCCAGCATCACGGTAACGAGCGATGGTACGAGGAACAAAAGATTTATTCACATTTGAATGCTGGAGTGCTCTAACGATAGTCACTTTTGGTTTTCCAGCCAAATATAAAGAAATCACACTATCACGCTTGAATTCCATCACAAATAACTTTTTTTCTGAAAAATTCTCACCAAAAGGCTTTTATACGCTTGCAAACAATATAATGAGCTGTTACTGGAATAATTTTAACAGCTGTCGGATGAGTGGCTTAGAAATGACAGCAGTCTGAAGTTGGTTGCAGTGTTTTCATCTCACCCTGTAAACTATGAGCTGTAACTACGATTAAATTCGCAGCGCTATGGTCTGCTAATTTCAGCATCTCCATGACATTATTGAGATGAGGATTTGAAATTGCGATCTTCTCGCATATCTTGGTCTGCATTAGAGTTGCGCAAAACAAAATCTGAAGATGATGCCTTTTTTCTTCTCCAAAGTCTTTTTACCAGAATCCGCTGAGTGGAATGAATGCTAATTAAAAGAGAGATAGTGCTTACGTTTCTTCTCTGCCTCTCCGTCTTATTCTCTCTTATATGTAAATGTTTATAATATAGTTTTGTATTTGCCTTTACATTCAATGTTGCAGTTCAACAAACTATTCTTAATTCAGAAAATGCATTGACGACGAATTCAGTCATGGTCTTAGGCCAGCAATGACACAGAAAAAGCCCCTGAAGAGCTTCTAGCCGAGGTTTAAGCATCACAGAAAAAAAAATAGAAAACCCATAAAACACACAGGCGTCGGCCAACCGAAGAAGAAAAGAAAAAGAATGAGAATCGAATCGAATCGATCGTCGCATGTATGGATGAGTCGACGTCGTCATAGTCGGTGGTTTACGAGCACTTAGTCAGTCAGTGCGCTGTAAGACAAATGTCAATGTCAAATGTTTACATTTCAGAGAATTGTGCTCCGTGGTTTTTAAACGCCATTGTTTGTATTTGTGGACATTTGTTCGTTTACTAATCGCGGTATTGAATGCGAATGGAAAGAAAGATGCAGTTGCGGAGAAAAAAAGTGAAAATATTTATGACCGCTGTTGAGAATGGTCTGACTTACTTTATTGTCTAAATACGAGATAAGCTGACTGACTAAATATCGAAAATAAATTTCAGTTTTATGTCGTAGATCCGTCAGCAACAGTTTCGTTGTTGTTCAACAAATTTTTTATTTTTACTTTTTATAACCTCCGTCACGTGGTGGTGGTATTTTAAGTTTGTCATTCCGTCTGCAACTCCGACCCAAAGACCCAAAAAAAACATATATATTCTGGTTAGCATGAGATTCTGTGCCGATTTAAAATATTTGTGTATTTTAGCAACTGAATTTTCCAATTTTGGATTCTCAATGGCATAAATCAATATTTCCAATATAGTTTCACACTTGCCGAAGGCTCTATTTTAAGTATTTGGAAAGTTTCCACCACGAAATGGCTATAATTTGCCTTCTTAATAGGTCAAAGTTTTAGGTTTTTAAGGAGGGTATTAACAAGTCGACCAGGCTAAACTTAACTCCGCAAGTACTTGCCTATAACTCAATGACATCGACATGTACGGATATCCACCTTAGACATACTGTCAAGTACTCTCCTATTTATTTTATGAATAAAATTATTCCTTTACTGTACCACTGTTCTCCATTGCACAAAAAAAACTCTCGTGACGAATACTTTTCTCAGGCAATGTGTGGCGGCAGCAAAATGAAAATAAGAAAATTGAAAATAAAATTAACAATAATTGTAATCATATATTCATTAGCAATAATTTTACGGATGTATAAAGGTATGTGCGAGAATACGTCGTGTCTGAAGGTATCCCATACTGACTGAGACAACGGACAACAGCAGAACACCAAACCCATAACAGTTTCGATAAAACAAAGCGACGACAATAATGAATATTTAAGACAGTCGAGGTGTAGAATTATCAAGAACCGTATACCGACCAGCTGCTGCTGCCGCGGCTGCCGTTTACTGTTTACAACAAAAGCAACAAGCAAATGTTGCTTGTGTTGGAGTCATTGCTAATTCTGAATGTTACCTAAACCAGTCGAACGGGTCTGATTTTCTGGTAATTGTGGTTCGATATTATTAAAAAGAGACCACCAGCCAGTTAGTCAGTCAGCCAGCCAGCAAGTCCCAGTAGAAATCCGGCACCAATGACCATGCTCAATAAAATACTCCATGCTTTTGTTTCTGCTTTCATTTGTGTTTGTGCTTTGTTTTGTTTTGATACTCTGTTCTGCAAGTGTTTTTATTTCAGAAATAAACGTTTGTCGATCTGTGCAGTTTCTTTTATGAAAGTACTTCGTTTAAAGTGATCGGAACAGCTGTAGAACAGAATAGGAACCCGCTTGACCAAATTTTCTGGGAAACCAATCCTTCGTGAGGACTAGCCAGATTTGTTCGCATCCGAGAGAGCCTTGAAGACGTCATTGCTATCTATTAGCTGTAGTGCGTTGGCAATAAGTTCAGCCCTAAAACTGTCTTGATATTCCAAAGTCTGTTATTGGCAATGACGTGTAACGGAACAGCAACCAGATATTCGTGGCGAGTTTTTGTCTCCGAACTAAATACCAACCGGTTAATGGAAAACGATTTCAAGTGAATATCGAATTGATGACAAAAGCGCAAAGGTTTCATAACTTAAAGGATGAACACTGAAAAAGAAGGTTACTTACTGGCTGCTGAAAACAGGTTATCGTTGCTGCACTAAAATTTCCATTCCGAAAAGAAATTACGTGCGGTAACACAATTTAAGTAGAGTTTTGGGATTTTTCCATTCCATCTGGAAATTACACCTTTTCAATTTTTCATTTCCCGGTAATCGACAAACAAAAGATTGCTATCGAATATCAGTAGCAGGGAAATTAAGTGATTTTATATGGCTTCAAATTTTTACAGGATATAATGTATGGCCCGGTTAATCAATTTTCAACATTTACGACTTTTATACTTGTCTACAGGATTCACACTGTCACAATGTTGTAAACGTCGTCGACAACGTCTTGCCATAGCTGTCATCTTAGTCAACAAACTAGAATCGATAACTGTTCAAAAAGAAATCGGGCTACGATACAGAGATGAATAAGCCAGTTACGGCACTGACATTTCGAGACTATTGCGATTGATTTGGTACTTTATTCAAAGGTAGACCCTTCTCCCTTCTAATGTACAATTATAAACAACTTGATAACATCTCGAACTGCAATTTAATGGGATAAATATGTAAACGGGCTAAAGAAGCTTAATATTGCAGTCATTCGATACGCATTGGAGATTGGTAGTTTGGGCCAAACTGTCGGAGGTTCTTACTAGTCTTCAGAGTGTTTTTTTTTTGTCGGTGGAAATAGTTTCAGGCATGCGAAAACTTGTAAGGCATATAAAATAATCAGAATTTTTGTCTATGTTTAGTACTTTTCTGTCGACACTAATGGTGTTTATAGGGAGTTCGCAGAAATGCCTTTCCAAACCATTTTAGGAAAAAAATTGTTCTTTACGAAATGCACCAAAAATTTCAGAATAGTAACCACCATAATAGTATGATGTGCAATTTCGAACATCAAACAAAAACTCTTAAAGTTGTGATAATGATACCAATACTTTTTTACACATATGGAGTTTCAAATAAGAAACCCGAAATCCGTGTCATCGAAACTCAGCGGTATGTACAAAAGGGCACAGACCAACATCACACGACGTTTAAGGTTTTACTTATTTATGTGTATGTTAACATCGCATTATGCCTGTGAACCAGAAATTAAAGGATTCCTATAAATACATCCTCACCATCACAACAACTTTTTCTCGTCTCCAACGGACATAAGGTCGAACTAAAGTAATACTAGTTTTTAGAACCAATCAATGCTATGTTTCGACTCTATGAATTTCCCAAACCTGAAGGCCCATAATAAAATGCTAATATTAATTTAAAACTACATTTTCTCCAAGACGAAGAACATAATGGATGTACATTTCACGAACAAATATAATGCATGCAATGTATTCATGAAAATCATTTTCCAATTCCAAATGTAGAAGCAACAGAGGAGAGGTTAACTTCACCAAGAATACTTACGCCCATAACAAGCCCAAAGCAACAAACATTACCTTAAAATTATTCATGATTGTATTGCGTGTAAGCTTGCAGAAATATAGGAGGACGATGACGTTCATCTAATAAAAGCCAAGACTCAGTCGTCTACAACTAGAAAAAAAATACGCCAGGACAAAAGGTTTACTGACCTTTATATGTATGTGAGTGGGTATATGCCATATTACATGTGGCTTACCACTAAGAGTGGTGGCTAGGAACCCATTGGCATATAAATGACGACGATGACGACGTTTCTGCGGGGGACTCCCGGCGTTGGGTCTGGGGCTACGACACGACAAAAACAGCAGCATCAGCAAGCCAACAGGCATGCGTGTCTGCACGGGAGGAACGGAGGCTAACATGGATGAAAAGCGGATTTCCAAGACATAACAAAGTAAAGCTCTCTTCTTATCACGAACGATGTTTCAATGTTGCCACCGCATTTGACTACAATGTTCAAACTGGTTGTTGATCTCTCTAACAATAGGAAGGCAGCAATCGCTGAACTTTTGGCAAACTACAATAGAGCGAGAGAGACACAGACGGACGTGCGGGATTACACAGATAGGCATTACTTACCTAATGGTAAAGTACTACGACCCATTTGAAACCGGTTTCTTGTGTGGTTGGCTCAAATGGATTATTCTTTTTAAAAAGTTATTCCGATGATGACATGACAACAAACAAATAAAACCACCACCACCAGCAACAATAACAATTCGAGCCCATCAAAAATATTTTGTTCATAATTTAAAGCGATGATATTTTTTTAAGATCAAAAGTGTGAAAGTTGGTTCTAGCACCGGCCAAGGGCAAACGAGTTTTCTAGAGCATCCCATTAACAAAAATAATAAAAAAAGAAAATTAGTAGCATTTTATGGAAATGTGTCAAAGTGACCCAACAAAGGCTTGTCAACGCCACTCTCACCTAATTTCAATGAAGGCGACAGCAGTGAACAAGAATTGTGCCATGATTCATTTCATTGAATTGGGTCAAAATTTGGAAAAACAAATAAGTAAAGAAAACGAAAACGAAAATGAAAAAAATGCAAATTCCAAACGACTACAACACCTAATGTTGTCTTGATGTTGATTAAATATGCATGCAGAATTAAGACTTGCGAATTGTTAATGAAATCCAAAATGACGCACTGCTACACAGGACGTATTCAAATTAAATTGCAAAAAAGACCTCATATCTTGCTTCCTTCCAGGCCATTATCTACAATCGTGCATGACATACAGTGCAAAGTGTGATTTTTAGCTATTATCTTTCGTCTCACTGTCAGACATTTTTATTTTTGTCTAAAATTTAACGATGAATCGTCTTACTAACGAATAACACTTGCAAATCATAATGTAACTTTGAATTCTGAGCGCTACCGTGAGATCATATCCAACATGTTTTGTCCAAAATATAAGAGCTTGTTTTGCATGACATGTGGCTCCAACAAGATGGTGCCACATGCCACACTGTAAAATGGACTTATTGAGAAGCGAGCTAAGAGAAAATTTTATTTAACGTTTGGGACCCTTAGACAATTTTTTGTGGGGCTATATTAAACTTCGTTTTTAGATTTTGGAAGATTTCGCTTTTGAAATTATGTCACGGAGCACTGCCCAGATATTACCCCTAGCATTTTGACCAGGAGCATTTGCCCAATATTTACGCACTCCGTCGTGCTGTTAGTTGTTGTGGTCCATTTTACAGCTAAATATAATCCAATGGTTATCCAAAATGCTAGAATTCTTCACTGTCCTTAACTCTCTTCTCAAGCGTGTCGATTGGTTTCAATTGTGTGATTAGGAAAATTTTTCTGTCTTTGGTTCATTTGAACCCCTAAATATTTTGCGATCATCACCAAAATTTGGATTCATCTAGTGATTTGCTTGATTACGATATTTGGCTATATTTGTCAACGAAATCAGCAAAAACAAGCTAGAAGTTCGCCTTTTGAATATTTTGGATTTCGCCTGTAAGTTATTTTCTGCGTTTCGGTAGAATGTAAATGTTGGTATTTTTCACACAAAAGTAATGGTTCATTCTACGCTCTCCCCTAAACTCTAACTTCATGCGAGATTTCGTGTCTTTTGGTTTGTTTATGTGATATTTTTAATGGCTAAAAATTCAGAAACATTTTTGTTGGTCCAAAACAATACAAAACAATATATATAGCCCTTCCGAGTCTAACCCTACCCTTGTGAAAATTTTCGTGAGGATCGGAGGATATTTGCAATCTGTATATGATAACCCCAACCTGTGTTGTAAGGTGAAAAAATATTACAAAATGTATACAAATGTCAAATTGAAAAAATCGCATGCAATAAAAAATATGAAAAAATAAAAAAATGTCCCAAAATGCTACAAAATCAATATTAACATCATTATTGGTATCTTTTCAAGCGATTTTTTTTAGATTTTATACTTTTATACCAAGAGGGCATTTTGAATTGACAAAATTTGTCAAAATCAGTACAGCCATTCTTGCGATATAAGCATTCTAGCTAACATCCCCTTCCTTTGTATTAAACATTGTATATATATCCTATATATTTACTATCGGCATTTTCGTCTATTTGTGATTTCGACGGGATTAAAAATTTTCGCGGTTTAATGGAAAATTTAACTTTTATTTAACACAAATGTTATGGTCCTTTTCACTCACTAAATATTACCCGATGACCATCAAATTTGAAAGGCTTCTGCCCAGCCCTATGCTCTAGCCCCATGCTGACTTCCTCGTCGATTGGTCTATAATTGCGACCTGTAGAGCAACTGCAAAATCATTAAAATTTTCAGTTTTTGGTCCATATTACGCGATCATCTCCAAAAGTAATAGGGTTCTATTCTGGTCCTAGCCCCACCTCCATTCTAAATTTCGTGAAGATTTGGCCATAATTGCAACCTGTAGAGTGTTTACAAATTAACATGGACAGACGGACGGACGGACATACATAGCTAGATCGACTCAGCTCGGCGAGATATGAAGATCCATATATACTTTCCTATGTGGGAAACCAATATTTCGAGGTGTTACATAATTTTTGGCCTAATCAAACTTATAATACCCCCGACACATAGTGTTGTAGGGTATAAAAAAGGGAAAACAGTACAAGTAAGGGGCCGATAGGGTACAAAAGCAACAACAGATTAAGAGGCATCGCGAAAATATCCATCTTCATAAGTACATTTTGGGCACCATTATTGCACTCATTATTTTGAGAGCCGTGTCGCGTGCAAGACAGTCAGATGCCGAAAATCACATCGAATTTTAATCTAACCTTAAAATTGCTGAAAATGTATGCACTTCCTTTCATAACAAAAAAAAAGTATAAATGAATCCAAGACAGCCGAATCCAAACAAATTTTCATGGATAATATATAAAAGCATTTTGGCTGGCAATTCATTTTCTCTTAATAAAAATTTTATTACAATCATTTTCAAATAAGCCATAAACATTTTTCATAATTTACAATTGAACCGCAAAACGTTATAGGTTTAATTGAATTAACAAATGTTGCCTTCAAAACGACCATGACCAAGAGGAGTTTGTACATTTTCTATATTAACTCTTCCCAATTATGGTATGCATTGTATCGTCGACGTTCAATATCCATCCATCCATTTGTATGGCTATTTTTGCGCGCTCTTCAAGAACTCGACAATGAAATTAAAAATTCACAACTAAATGCAAAACATTTACCATGAATTAAGATTTTCTCCTTCTCAATAGCAACAACAAAAAACTCGTAAAATTTTAATGACTAATATATTAAATACACATTGGATGGAGTCGATTGTTAGTGGCCAGTAATATGTTTTGGTGAAATTGAAATCTCCGATATCAAGTCAAAAGTCACTTTTTATTGTTACGAAATTGATAATTTGGTAGGTTTATTTTCAAAATTTCTTGGAATCACAACTTCCGTAGCTCGAACTGGAACTATTACCCAATGGAGATGATACCCAGCAATTAGTATAAGCCGGCGCGAATATTTGAAAACGGGCCCTTTGTTTTGAGGCCAGGCATGTGTCCTTCATTTCTTATTACTTGGTAGTGGAAAATCAAGTTCTCTTGCCCCATAAATTTTAAGGGAATACCTTTTTTAGCCATTTTGTAATGCAATGGATATGTTGTTGTCATTTAATGCAATGGATATGTTGTTGTTTTGTGTACTGGCAATAGAGAATATCTCTTGTTTTCATTATTTGTATTTAGTTCAAAAAATTGCAATATTATTGGTAAATTGTTGATTTTGATAATTAAAAAAATAATCGATAAGTAAGCGACAAAAGTATTGATATAAAATAATTGTGCTATTTTCGGATTTGTACGGAGTGAAACTCACTCAGCGGAAAAAAATTTTCTATATCGCCCTAATATGAGAGAGCATTTGGATGCGAGCAAAATTCTTTTATAAATCGAGGAGATTCTACTTTTGCCGAGAACTCTTTTGGTTTTAGTCATACTGGTGTTGTATTTATACGTATGTGTTTTTTCTGTACCAGATCCCACTCTCATTACATAGCACAGTACACCGCAATGTCAAAATCCGTTTGCTGTTACACACATACGAAATCAGAAAACAAAATATTTTTCCACTCTTAAAGCAAACACTTGCTCAATTATGAGCGATTCTGCTCCCACTCTAATTTTTCAAACAGGAGTGACTCGGGAGTGCTCCCACACAAAGCAAAAGAATGAAGAGTAGACCCCGTAAAAATCCTGCTCGCGAACAAGTTTCGCTCCCTAGTGTAAATTCGCAAATCTGTACTCTGGTTATTTATGTGACTAGTTCGAAACTCAGAATCGGCAAACGACGATATCATTTTATTACTATTTTACATATTCGACTTTTAAACAATCGTTTATATTTGCAACAGTGAGTGTGTAGGGTGTCGAAACTGAACGTTTTCATAGCTGACACTCGTTGAATAAAAGAGCGATATAGTAATTTAGATGTTAATAAAGAATAAATAAAGAAATTAATCATGTTTTCCAACTTATTTGTCGCCATTCGGTCGGAGAATAACTACTCATATCGGGTGACATGCCTCTCTCTCTCTCTCTCTCTCTCTTAAAGGAATGGGTTAATAGGTTGATTTGTAAGAAGTTACAACTTCCAGGTTAGGAATCTTATTATTTAGTCATGTTGGTTTTTGGTGGGTGTGACATTATTTGGAGCATTCGCAATCGAAATCAAAATGCAACAGCAGGGTGGATGACATTACCAATTGACAAGATTTTCGTTCCAAAATTTGAAAAATTCCTGGAATTTTGTTAACATTCCTCCATTATTTTCTTGTTTTCTATGAAATAAAACAATTTTCTGGAATGTTTTCTTTGTCACTTACTTTGGCAGACCACACACGCACTCGCATGACTGATGAAAAAGGAATTCATGTCGAGGTGCTGCACTCCTGCAAAGCCGTCAAGGCTTGTTCTTTTTGTGCATGCAGCATTAGTGTTTTTTTTTTTTTTTTCATTTGGATTCAAACTTGGAGTTAGTTTGAAAAAAGTACAGGGTCCAAACACGACGAACACTTTGCAAATTGTAACAACGTCGATTTGGGTCATTGGACAAAGTGCTGGCTGGCTGGATGTCTGATAGGTAGGTACGTCGTAATGAGATCTCGTACGCAAATTTACAGTTTTACCAGCCACTTTGTTTTACTTTTGTTTTGTTCGTCGGTCGATGTTATTGCAATGTTATTGTTGTTGTTGCCGATGAATTTGTGAACTGCTTTCAATGGATGTCGCTGGTGATGGTTGTTGGCGTGTTCAAATGCTGAATAAATTATTACATAGCTCCAAATGTACGAGGGTCAGTTGCAAAATGAATTGCAATTGTTTTTAGAGTTTTCCCTTTGCTAAGCGTTATGTCGGCCATTGCAACTAGAGTGTAAAGTACATGCATATGTATGTACCTGAGTACATATCAAATGTATTGAGCGGCTCATGCGCTTCTTATGTATATGTGTGTGTGATTACAATAATGAAGCAGAAGACAAGACAACAACAGGGTGAACGAACTCAAAGGCCATACCAAGCTGAGAAGTAACAGCTGGTGGAACAAAGCAATGTCCTCCTCCGCCACTCACTCGCTCTTCCTTGTGCCCATACACACACTATACGAACAATCTTAATCCAATAAAAATCGTAGAGAAGAATTATGGTCAAACGCATATGTGTTTACAGGCGTGTGTTCATGTTGGGTGCCAAGACTTGGGCAAAAAGGCACCAAAAATCACTACTTCTCGGGTGAATGCGACCAAAATACATGGAAAAAGAGTTTCTTTTGTGTGCTGGCTGGCTGGCTGGCCACAGCCAATAACAATTCCAGATTTATTATGACAGACAGTCTGTGGCGACACCAGAGGGAGAGTCGCGCGACATCCACGAATGACTCATGTTCAGGAAATTCAACAAGAACAACAAAACGTCAACAGCATGGCATTCCGTTGCTGCTAAGGTGGTAATGGATTTGCATATGGCAAGATGGTATGTAACATTAGGATCTACCTATTACGAATGTAGAAATATTGAAATTATTTTACAACTAAAACTGTTTATTTTAATTGAAATGTGTGTCACTTTTTTGAATAGTCTCAAATTGTAAAGGCTCTAATTATTAATCAATAAAATGACCAAAGCCAAAACATAACAGGTCAATATTCCGCGAATTATTTACAAAGATGCAGTAATACATGACTCGCTTGTGAACATTAGGTCATTTTTTGTAGAATCCGACCTCTAAAATAGCCCCAAAATTATGACAAACGGTACCAAGCGGGAACGAAAATATGTAATTGTTGTTTGATTGTGAAGAAAGATGAAATAGCTGTTTCTCGAAAAATAAAGAAATTATTAAAATGTTATCTTTACAGCAAAAGAAATTTGTAGAAATATGTTATAAGTACATATATGTTAAAAAATATGTATAAAAATGGGATGCTCCTTCAGTGCAGCAAAATAATTGTAAACCCTTTTTTAAGAAAAATTGATGCTTCATTAAGACTGTTATTGTTACAAAATTATATCATAAAACAAAATTATTAATAAATTCGTACGACGAAAAAAATTTTTGCTCGCGTTTGAGTATAAAGTCAGCATTCTTAGGAAAAGAAAAAAATCGAGCATATCCTAGTTTTCGAAGTCACTCGAATAAGAGCGATCCTGTTTTGTTCGTTTTCGAGTGGAAGTAAAGTTGAAATATCTCTCTCTCTATCTCGCCGAGTACTCATTTATTTATTTTATTTTTCATAACGTTGTATTTACAAGTAAGTAAAAGTTGAAGATCATTGTCGCCAATTCTATAACAATAATACAATGCATATGATAGTGTTGTCGCTTTTGTTGTTTTCGTACACAGAATTCACTGGACCCTAGTTTCGGCTGTCTTTCTCATCTTAGCTTATGTACAGGAAATCTATCAAATCTAAACTCTGCATGAAATAACATTAAATTTCTTGAGAATTATATCTATTTTTGGCGACTTGGTTAGAATATCGTATTCAAATAGTTCTAGTTGGCAACCCTGGATAATACACAATTTCCACTATTCCGCAATTGTTTTTTTTTTTGCCACTTTTTTATTTCAATATTTTAATGGAATAGGAAAATACTGAAAACCTTCGACGATACACGATATTGTGCACGCACATACATAAACGGAAGGGGAGGATACAGTGGGTTTCACAGAATGCGTGGCTGGTAAAAACAAAACAAAAAACGACACTACGTTGTTATTTTCTGTAGTCAGTATTGTAGTCAAGAGCTACAACTACACAGTAAATGTCAGACGAGGAAAATGCACGTTCGAATAACTCTCCACTTTGTGCAACCCACAGTACAATATCCCTCCTCTGGAGAATCAATCAACAACAACAGCAATAAACGCTTACACAAAAACAACTGAAATAGCTAAAATAATTGAAAAAAAAAAAACCATAATAATGAAAAATTATACAGCAATGAAGGCAAAAGCCGTAGCTAGTCATTTTACGAATGTCACGTAAAGGGTGATACTCAACTTTAATATTGGCATTCATGCTCATTAGAATTCTAATACGAATATTATTGAAACAAAACGCAAAATATTTGAATATTTCCGCTTGGTTCCTGCCATTGTCCATTAAGCTGTGGAATTTTAATATAAATCGTGCATTATTGGACATATAGAGGTACCCAGTAACCCACATTTAATTTCAAGCACCAGAACTAACAAGGGAATCAATTGCAAAGTCGTCGGAAATAAATTTGAAATATATTTATATGAGAATGCCCATATTTCATCCCAAAGTAGGACATTAGAATGTGGGTGGATTTTAATGCAACATTTCACAAATATTTTATGCAATACATATGTATGTGTATATAGTCGTACCCCAAACTTCATCCAAATATCCCATCTCCAGACTGTGCCTATCATTAAATAGTAAGTGAATTGAAAATACGATCATCTGATCGATCTGTATGCCATGCCAGTCATATAGGAAGTAGAATAATATCAATGTATACCTTCTTTTCCCCTTCCCCCGATACAAACAAACACAAGTTAACGTCGCAACATCATCCAATCAGAAAAAAAAAAAAATAAAACGTTTGCAGAAAACTGTGTCAAACACAAAAAACTCTGGCAGATCGCTGCCGAATTTGTTACGTAAAACAGAATTGATGGAAGTAATGTAACGGTCGACCTTAAAATTTCGACACGCACAAACAAACATACATACAAAAAAAAAAAACAAAGAATGGAACGCAAAAAAAAAGTAAACAAAAAACACGCAAAATTACCGCATTCATGATTCAATTGTGATGAGCATTTTGAACGTGGAATTTAAGCTAACGACGATCACCACCGACCAGATTGAACACTACCACCCAGTCCGCAAGCGGGCAAAATTGTTCGATTCTACTAACGGATTGGTCTGGTTGGCTGGTGAACGCCGAGCCAAATGTGTTTGCTCTACAGGGAGTTTGTTGTATGCATACAAAGCACAAAAAAAAAACTCACACACAGGCACGCAGGTGGTTTATTGTGAGTGATATTTAAGACAATTTGAATTCTAACGGTATCACACTCAATACGGCTAATGTTTAAATGCCGACAAACGGCAGCGATAAACCAACACATTAACCAATTTTGCACTGACAGCGACACTGATACATCAATCTCATTTATCCATCCACGTCCAAGTCAAAAAAAAGTTGAAACCACAGATCGTAACCCAAATCCCGCGTTTCACTAGAAACAATAACTAGAACAACAACGAGAGGAGGATCGAACATCTGGTTGTGATTTGCAAAATAAAATAGAAAGTTTTTCTTTTTGGCGATGCAAATTTATGATTTCTGTCCAACGCTAATCATCTGAGACAGAAGTTTTGTTTTTCTATTTTGATTTGCTTTGTTTCGTTGCAATTATTTTGTGAAATTACGGCACCGCATTTTGACAGCGATCACATTAAATGGAAATTTAACATTTTCAAATCTCAAAAAAAAAAAAAAAAAAACGAAAGCTCATTTGGGAGAAGATTTACATATTTTACACACATGCACACACAGTGAACCATGAATATATCGTGTTTTTGTGGTCCAGAGAAATTTTGAGAAAAAGATTGTTTCAGAGTATTTCATTCAGGCGACACATTGAGGTTTTGGGTTCTTTTTTATGTAAATAAAATTATCTTACGAATACTTCTCGGGCTTTTATTCTCAGAGAAAATTAAATGCCCTTTAATCCTTGGTAAAAGTTTTGGGACCAATACCACACATAATTTTGTTTGGAAGAAGGCACTTAATAACGGAACATTTTTGTCAATTCTGTTGCTATCTTTTTTTTTAAATTACTTAAGTGGAAAAACCAAAGAAAGAAGAAAAATTGTCATTGATTTCAGGGAATATTGGTTGGGAACATGGACTTGGGGGGTACCGTTATATGGTAACAAAACTAAAATAACAGGATGAGATGCAAAAACTACAACCAACTTCAGACTGCTGTCATTTCTAAGCCACTCGTCCGACAGCTGTTTACATGCATACAAAAGCATTTTGGTGAGAATTTTTCAGAAAAAAGTTATTCGTAATGGAATTCAAGCGTGATAGTGTGATTTCTTTATATTTGGCTGGAAGAAAAAAGCAACATCAGCAGAAATGGTTCGAAAAGTAAAGAAGCGACAGTGGCCGAAAAATGCCTCGTGAGCTGAACATATCTCAATTCGGCCAATATTGAAAATGAGCCATTGAAATTCCAAAAAGTGCAAGAACTTACACCGCAACAGAAAGAAAATAGACTCAAAAGAGTTGCTTCGCTTGACCGAAAGTGGTGAACTGCCGAATTTGGTTTTCTCCGATGAGAAAACATTCGTTGTCCAGCAGTTCGTACTTGCCAAAGAGGTCAGCTTAAAATGTTTACAAAATGAGGTTCCTCGCTTCATTCCCAGCGCACAATGACCACCAAAATCTCCGGATACCAATCCGTTGGTCTATTGTGTCTTGAGTATTTTGGAAAGCAAGGTTGGGACTAAAAAATACCAAAGTGTCGATCACCTCATGCAAGCGCGTCGCAAGGAATGGGCCAAAATACGGCAGACCAATTCGAACAAATCAAAATATATTCTAAAATTTGATGCTATTTCCGACATTTTTGCTTTCATTCAATAAATTGAAAAAAAAAAAAAGTAAAAGTTATGGCGTTTGACTGTGTTTTTTATCTCACCTTGTAGTCAGACAAGCACACTCTGCGTTGACGTTACTTATTAATTGGTAAATCTTATTTTATTTTGTATTTTTTAGGAACAACTCATTATTTTCACCCTACTGGTAATACAAAAAGGCAATTTGTCTACATTACCTTTTAATGGGTTATTCAGTCGGGTTCATTTTAAATCTTGTAGTATTTTTAGTCTTCCAAACATAAATTTTCAGTTTCAAAATTAATATTGAAGTATGATGAATAACAAACCGTTCCGCATGTACGATAAAACATATTAGAGGCAATATTTTTGATAATAGGGAAAATTAATACCCGGGTATAAACATCTTCGTTATTCTCCAATTTACAAATGTCTCCATATTTGGCATTCCCGTTATAAATTCTCTAAATTTAGCACATAGTTCTCATTGGCATTGTAACCTGAATGGGAATCACCTACCCAGCTTAAATCAAATCTGCATCAAACAATTGTAAAACTAGTTCACGGAGTTCAGTTAGTTGAAAGCTATGCGTTTTTTGTGCAACAAGCTTAACATACACATACGCAATGAATAAGTTATAATAAAAAATAATAATAAAAAAAAAAACGATCACAAAAACATTGGTAACAAGATGTGTAATAAAAATAGTTGTTTATCTGGCCTAAATGCAAAAGGACAAAACAAATATATAATTTCAACACAAGCACACACACACAAATTGATTGAAGTAATTAGTTTAAAGAACATAATAATTATTTAAATTATTATATGACAAGTGAAAAAGAAAAGGGGAAAGTGAAAACAAAAGTATTTTTTAGGTTTTTTTTTGTCTAGATCCACATTTTACTTCACTGGCATTTTTCAGCCTTTGGGTATATAATTAACAGACGCTTGACGTTTGGCAACTTAATTAAATAAACTCAGTAAACTAAGCGAATGAATGTTTCGGAAGTGTTTTAATGATGTCTTCATATTTATTTTTTTTTTTCTAACTACTGCTTTATTCTGCCTGTTTTGTTTTCGAAGTCATTATCAGAATTGAAGTTCTTGACGTTTTCTATTCTATTCAATAAGTCCCAAGTGAAGTGGAACACAACCTTAGGTGATTCGTTTGTCTCATAAAAGTTAAATAAATAAAGAAAATAAAAAGAGAAAACCCTCTAAATGTGTATATTTTACTTTCTTTTTATTCTTGGCCTATGTCAAATTTCTAAAGAATTGGTTGAATTCCATCGACAAACTTCAGGGAAGGAATATTTTTTTAAGAGAAAGGAAAAGAAAATTGAGAAAGTGTATCTTTTGTATGTAAATAGATGCCACTGAGCAGAAGTCTCTTCGACAGGATAATGCATTCCTGAATAATGATATTTTTAATTGTCAAAGAACAGCACTAAAATACAAAAAAAAAACTAGTGATTTTTCTAATTCACAAATTAAGTCTACAAAACTATGTTATCGGATTACCTTGAAGCGATTCTATATCACAAAATAACGACAATAAATTTATAGTTAGATTTAAACGAGCATATTAACTCCAGCTGGATGGTCCATTGTCAGTAGAAAAAATAATGCAATTTTCCCGGGTAAGCATTCGACAAAAAATATTAACTTATGGCATCTATTTTACAATTAAAGAAAATATAACCCATTTAAACTGTTGGGGACAAAATTCTCTTTCAAATTCTCTTCTCTTGCAGAATTATCTGATTTTAAAATTAAACTGTGCTATTTTTTTCCCTTTCTTCGCCAGAACTTAAATTTGGATGAAAACTCGAAAAAAAATGTTGGCAATTCTACTCGGCAGTTAAGAATTGAAAACAACAAGCTTATTTGTTGACACGATGGGTGAGGAATATTACTCATACTCTCGTAGTAATATTTTCAGATCGGATGCATCATCTACATAGGTACCAACATGCAGTCCAATTTTCACAACGAATGTGTGTGGGAGCGCGTGTGTGTGTGTGTAAATTTATTTGTTGACCTTTTACACCTTCAGCCAGGAGAACAACAATAACAACTGAATGTAAGAGAAGTCCAAAGTTTACCGAATGAGGAGATAACTTACCTTTGTGTGTCGCTTGCAGGAATGAATAAGAATTTGGGTAGTTGGGTTGCAGACAAACGCGTTTTCTTAACGTTGTTGCTGCTTCTGCTTCTGCTGTTGCTGTTGTTTTCTTTTATTTTTGTTTTATTCCGTTGTTCTTCTCTTATTTGTTCGCATGGAAGGCAGACGACGACGACGACGAAGAAGACAAAATAAATACTGTTGCAAGTAAACAAACGCGCACACAAACAAGTAAATGCAAATGCACTCGCACACAGGCCAGCGAATTCGAGAGATACAAAAAGGGAATTGTTTCAATGTTTGCAACAACAAGAACAACAACACCAACAATGAGCACTTAAAAATTCTGCTTTATGTGTATGGTTGTGTGTGTATGTGAGTGAATGTGATATAATTTTAAAACTTTTTGCACTCTTTTTTTATTAGATATTTTTTCACTTCAATTTCACACTGGAAAATAACAAAATAAAACAATATTTATATTTTTATTTGATTTTGTTTTTGTGTTTTTAAGTAATTTGGGAACACTTGGAACTTTACCCATTCTGTTTTGTTGCCCGTTTTCGTTTCTTTGAACTTTTTGAATAGTTTAATTTGTTTTTTATTCTGCCATAAAACAAAAATACTTTTGATAATAATAACAACCAATTGAAAGGCACATAGGTACGAATGTATCTTAGAGATACATGAGAAAATACACTCTACAAGAAGTAAAGATTCTTCTGTTTCTTCTTCTTTTTCTTGGTCAAGATACTGACCCAAACAATGCAGCGGCAGCAGCAAGAGAGCCACTAGCCAGCTTTCAAGCCCTTGGCAACAGTAAAACTCCATACATTTACACATGCCCAGTAAGTGGGTATTACCGAACGGAACGGCGAACAGATGATTTATACCATGGGACCCAGTATACATATTAAACATACACTGTGTACACCCATACATATAACCAGTATGGGTGTGTGTGTGTGTGTGAGTGACAGTGATGTTAGATTTATTTGTTTTCAATTCGTTTATTAGCCATATTTTAACAACACGACACAAAGATACCACCAAACATATGTACACATGTGAGTGTGTTCGTATCTTTGTATGTAAATGTTAACATAGAAAAGCTGAAAAAGTAAACAACAAAACGGAGAAGTAAAACTCGTCGCTTGCGAGGTTTGGCAAACCTTTTTAATTTGAACAATGCGAAAATTGCTTTGAAAACAAAAGAGGCAAAAGCCAGTGCCAAAAACAAAAAATAAACAAACACAAAAAAATAAATAAATATTTCTGCCATCAATCTTGGCCAAATCAATGGCCACAATATTTGTATACACATGTATAATACTTGTAGAGATCCCAGTGGCAGTAGCAGCAGCAGCAATAACACAATGAGTGTGGCAAAAATCCCTCAGCTCATTTAATTAGTTAAACATGCCAGCCAGCCATCCATCCATCGATCGCATCGACTCACTGACTAACCGACCGACCGACCGACAAACTGACTACATAGGTTTGGAGGAGCGACGACGAGTCGCTTCTGTGTTTTTTTCATTTGCCACTTTGTTGTTGCCTGCTGCTTCGTGTGCGTTTTAACTGGCATTATTATTAGCATGTATTTTCTTTTTTCGCTTTTATTTCCCACTGTTCACCACTTCAACGGAAATAGATTAGAAACAAAAAAAAAAAAAAATGCAACAAAACAACTGGGAGGAAAAAGTCCCATGAATTTCCGTAGCGTCTACTCGCACTAACCGACCGACAGACCGAGCGACCACCAAGCTTTGGTTGTTTGCTCTTAGATTTGATTACGAAGTCGAATTCTTTTCTGTACCACACGTACAGCGACGGCGTCTCGTTTCGTTTACGAACAATAGACACGGTTCACGGCAAGAAAATCAAATTGAAAATGAATTTTCATTTACTTTTCCCAATTGTCATTCGAAATGGGAAAGAATGACACAAAACAAACTGAAGGCTTTGTGTGTCGCTTGTATCTTTTTTGTTTTTGTTTTGGTTTTGGTTTTGCTTTTTGTTTTTGTAGTTTAGAATGTTGTGAACACCGTCAACGTCGTTAAATTTTATCCGTTTATAGACGTCCGTATTGTTCACCGTTTCGAAGACAACTGAGTCGTTTGTGAAACTTTATAGAAAGGTTTAAGCAATTCGTTTAAGCTCTGGCAACAGTTGGCATTTATTATGTCTCGCCATAGTTTAAATGGGGAGACAAGCAGACAGACAGACCGACCATGGCATAGAGAGCGTTTTGTTTGTTATGTTGCTGTGTTTCGTTCTCTCTATTTTCATCGGGAGGGCTGGGGAGCTGGCTTTTTATTGAGCGCCAATGCTGTTGAGCATTTGTAAGCCTAGCCAGCGGAGAACGGAGCCATTGGTATTAGCTACGGTGTTGAGGAAATCGAATAAATCAATGTTGTTGTCTCTCGTTCGCTCTTCTTTCCACCACCTGGCCTCTCCGCACACAAATCGCGATCAGTCGGGGAGATTTACAACAATGCAAATTATTATTTAATTAAGCATGTATTTTCTGTATCTCTTCTGGTGTGGTTAGTTCTGAAAATATTTACACCACGAAGAGATGGTCAGTCTCGCATCGAGTGTTTCATTTGAGAACTTTGGCCCCGTTGGTATATTTTATGTATCTTGCTGATCGCTTTTCATCTCTGCCCAACTCTCGCTCAAAGAGGAGAAGTCGTAAATTCTTCTTATTTCAGACTTAGTGGCAGAACCACTAAGCCATACTCTTTTCGTGATGATGGTCAATATCGTTACAACATTACCAATGCAAGTGACTGTACGCAGCCATCAAACAATGAGCGAAAAAAGAATAGGTTCAAAGAGGGTGCTTTGATCTATATGCGATTCTACGCCTGTTAATATATTTTTTTATGTCTTAGTTATGCCAATGCAATTCTTCAAAAGGTTATATTTCTTATGGGATTTAATCAAATTTTTGCTGGCAAAGGAGCAGTGGACGTTCCTTTATTTCTGGAATTATTGATCCAATATTAATCAGCTCTCGTGGATGAAATAAATCACACAAGATAGTTTCCGACATTATTTGTTTTTGTTTTAAGTTCTGTCGTTCCGAACTCTTTGATATCAAAATGTTTTACAAAAATATAGCTTAGAAGATTCTAGGTGTCATGTTTGAGTGATACTTTTACCCAAACCTTGCCCAGAAGACCTAACAAATATTTTTGAAAAGAGAAGCGTTAGAAAAGGCTAAAATTCTCCTCTTCCATTGGTTCAGACAAAAAATAAAATTAGGTAAAAATGTGGTTAGGGGCTTCGAAATACCAAAAATTAGTGGTCTACTATTAGCAGGTGGCTATTCCAAAACCTAGTTGACTAAATATTAAAATGTCAAATTAGATACTCTGGTAATGTATTACTACAGTGTTTTATAAATAAATATAAATAGACTTAGAATTTTACGCTAATCAAGAATATATATGTTGAATCTAACATGAGTATTCCGAGGAATTACAAACGGAATGACGAAGTTAATATACCCTCCACAGTATGGTGGGGGTATACAAATGTTTTTGAACAATTCTAGCAACTAATTATACAATTTTCTATATTAGAGAGAACTCACGCACGAGAATGTGCGCAACTTGTAATGTTGAGTATTTAGATGCGTATGAGTGATTTTCTAGCCGTTATTCATACGCATGAATGTTAGTAATAATTATCCACACTAAAAGAGGGAGAGAGAGAGCAATCTATAATCGGCAAATGTTATTCACCTAGCATTAGTAATTCTACTTCAAACACTTTATCCTTAATTCAAACACATAAAACTTAATTGATTTTGAAATCTAATTGATTAATCGTTTGTTTTAATGTCAGCACCTGACATAATCCGAGTTATTACGTAGTATTATTGTCGATAACGACCACCAATTATTGAAGATTGAAAAAAAAAATAAAATTGTTACGTATCGATACTGTAATAAATCATCATTTCAAATTTTCAAACAAAAACCAATTGTTGAAATCAGATAATACTCATTTAAGGCCGACATGGGTGAAGGTAATTTTTCTGGTGGTTATATTGAGTAGCTTTCTTGAGAAGATGTTGTTAAAAACAATTCATCCAGTGGGTTGTTCCAACATAAACTATTTTGGGAACATTTTTAGCAGTGACGTATTTATAACTGCGTCTTTTTTTCATTGAGTAAATCTTAGAAAGCATATGCCCTTACAATAAATCAACGAAACCGATAAGGATTGGTCGTTTTCGCAGATAGGGAGAGATGAAAAAACTGCAACCAACTTCAGACGTCTGTCATTTCTAAGCCACTTGTCCGACAGCTGTTAAAATTATTCCAGTGACAGCACATTATATTGTTTAAAAGGGTGCAAAAGCATTTTGATGAGAATTTTCCAGAAAAAAAAGTTATCCGTGATGGAATTCAAGCGTGTTAGTGTGATTTCTTTATAATTGGCTGGAAAACCACAATTGGCTATCGTTAAAGCACTCTAGCATTTAAATGTGAATAAATCTTTTGTGTCTCGTACCATCGCTCGTTACCGTGATACTGGTAGCGTAGCCCGACGTCAAGGAAGTGGACGGAAGAAAACAGCAACATCAGCAGAAATGGTTCGAAAAGTTAAGAAACGACTGATCGAATCGAAACCCGCGTCGCAGTGGCCGAAAAATGGCTCGTGAGCTGAACATATAGGCAAATATTGAAAAATGAGCTCGGGGTAAAGCCATTGAATTTCCAAAAAGTGCAAGAACTTACACAGCAACAGAAAGAAAATAGACTCAAAAGAGCTAAAGTGTTGCTTTGATTGGCCGAAAGTGGTGAACTGCCGAATCTGATTTTCTGCGATGAGTTGTCCAGCAGTTTGTAAACAAACAAAATGATCGTGTTTACTTGCCAAAGAGGTCAGCTGAAAATGTGCACCTTTGGTTGGCCACCAGAACTCAAGCGCCGACTATGGTGATGGTGTGGGCCGCTCATATTAATCGACCGTTGCATCAGAATAAATGCCGAATATTGTTGCGAAAATATTCTGGAGGGTATATTAAAGCCTTGGGCACGCAAACATTTTGGTCGCAGACCTTGGACATTCCAACAGGACTCAGCACCATCGCACTCGGAACGGGCCACCCAAAAATGGTTACAAAAAGAGGTTCCTCGCTTCATTTTCAGCGCACAATGGCCACGAAAATCTCCGGATACCAATCCGTTGGACTATTGTGTCTGGAGTATTTTGGAAAGCAAGATTGGCACTAAAAATACCAAAGTGTCGATCACCTCAAGCAAGCGCTTCGCCGGGAATGGGCAAAAATACCGCAGAGCAACATTCGGACAGTTTTTGCTTTCATTCAATAAAATTAAAAAAAAAATGTAAAAATTATGGCGTTTGACTTTGTTGCAGTTTTTTTTAATCTCACCCTGTACACTGTCATTTCCCCCAAACAAACAACACCATTTTCAGATAACACAAATTGCGGGATATATTGAACAAATCTCATGAATATTCTCAGTTTTAGAGTCTCAGAGTTGAAAACAAAGCTTTCATTATGCATTAAATAGATGAAAATTATATAAAGAAATACTCCATATGTAATTAGCTTAAATTAAATTATAATTCGACGCATGACCTATGAACATGAACAGGTCCACAAAAATCCTAACTGTCAGCTGCGATTACATTTCGAATTGAAAACCAAAATATTAGTTTGACGTTACAATATTTTATAAAAATCTTGACATTTGTAATCGTACCATTAAATGTCATTCGTTAAATGTCTAACTCAAATTGAAGTAGAAACGTCACAACATTGTTGTTTTTAGATTTTATGCAACGGCTAAAAGTCACAACACGCTGACGCAAATTGTGCGGGCACATGGATAATTAGTGAGTGACGAATGAAGTGTTGATCGCTTGATTTATTATGACTGAATAGCATGCAAACAAAGGCCTAAAGAGAATAATACACACTGACACAATTGATGCGATAAATAATCTTTGATTTATTCTCGTCCGAACACTGTGAGTCTATATTTATTTTGGCAGGCCAAAGGAATTACTTGTTATTCGAAAGTGTATTTAGTTTAAGTGCAACGGTATGGTAATTTTTCTAGTGATACCCTACACCATAAGACGTAGGTTAAATTAATTTGGTCATTATGTTTACAACACTTCGAAACATTCGCCAGAAAACCCATTTAAATTAGCGTAAAATTCAGTTCGATAAAAAGAGGTATGTCGGTCTGTTTAAATCATTTTTAGTACCTTTCATATGGATATATATATAGGATTCTTCTAATTTTATGTTTAATCTAGGAAACCTCAAAGCATTTCCTCCATATCAATAATATTTGGAAAGAGGGTTACATACAGTGCATAGATAACTCCATCAAATTGCATGCCCACCTTTTTCGACTTCAATTACATTGATGTTACTATATATCTTACAGGGATGCCTGGACTGGTGTTGAACCTTTTCTTGTAGAACAATCACAATTACAATTACACTTTTAATATCCAAGTAGTATGTCTGTCACTTATTTGAAGACAATTGGGTTATCCTCACTTGGAAAAATAAATAATATTTTATTATTTTTATTTTCGAGGTGTAAGTATTGAAATATTCCTGCCGATTCGGCTAAAATTGAAAATATCCTGCATATGCAATGCAAAGCTATGTGGTTGGCATCACTAGGTACCCAGGAACAATTTGGAAGGTGGATGAACCCCTTTCTGCATTACTAGAAACTACAACCACGTACCCACTTCATAACCAGCATCCGAGAAAAAATGACAACTACATATCCTCAGCAGAACAATTAGCTAAATAATTATGACTTAAACCTATCAAATTAAAAATGCTAATTAACTTCCTTTTGTCTTACCAAGTAATGAGTAACAACATCGAGGAGTATACACGTCTGACTACAAAACCTAAGTCCGCTGGATCGAATCTTCTAAGATCGATAGATAACAACGAATCACCATTTGGATGGAACTTGAAAATTTTCAAAAAAAAAAAAAAAACTTCCAGTAACTACCACTTAAATGAAAACTTTTATACGGAGACTATACGAAGACGTGGACCTACCTACGAATTTTTTTGTCATAAACTGTAGTACCCATTACGAACTTCAAATACCAAATTTGAAACAATTCCGGTGAATAATGTCGCTAAAATCATTAAAATTCCGAATATCGGGATGTACCGTTATATGGGGGATATAAATTTATTCCAGTCCCAAAATCAAACACGGATTTCTGGCCCGTTGCTATATTAATATTATATTATTATATTATTATTATTAAAGTTCATTTTTTTATGAAAAGCCTTGCATCCCACCTAAACTATTAATGAGTTGTAATCTAGTTTTAGTATATTTTTCTTCAAAAGAAATATATTGCACTGAGCAATTGCGATGGGACTTTTGTTTTTGAAGGCACTTGGCTTATATTTTGTACAATCATGTTGAATGTGGGAGATTATGACACTAATATATAAACCGCAACAACAACAAAAATAAGTAAATAAATAAAATACCAAATTCTTTGCAAACAATGGCGTACAACATTGTATTGTACATAATATAAAGGTGGGTAATACGTTTTATTTTACTCGTCATAATGCTTTGGAAAATCCGCAATGGGCAAAATGAGAAGGAGCGAATTAAACTTCTCTTTAAACTCACACACACAGCCCACACTAATGTACATCAAAACTTAAATGTTTCTGATGAACGTTATTGAACTTGTGTGTTTGTTTGCGTTGTCACGCCATTTACGTGAAACTGATGAATTTCTTAAGACGCTTATGACTAGAGGGCTTAAAGCGTACCTTTTTTATTGAAATTTGCCTAACAACATGTATGTACATATGTGCATACACGTGCGCTTGCAAGTACATACATGTTCCATTTTTCACTCGGGGGACTGGGAGAAATTGAAATTTATTTGAAATCGTCGATCAATTAGTACCAAACCAAGCATTTCATCTCGCCATCCATCCATCCACCACCCCTTGCAATCATTCAAAAGCAAATGTTTGGCACAGTTTTTAAATTACATGCGTGACACCGGGAAGCACACCCTATTTCGGACATTATAAAGCACAACAAAACCAACGGACTCACCAACGACGAGCACTCAAAAATGTAATACCCATTTAAATAAGTGTCCGGCCTTTAGAGAGGACATTGATATTATAAACTTATTTATATGAATAAAAATAAAACAAAAGACTGAACAATAATACATTTATCCGAAATTATTGATACCGATGACACTTAACAATCTCAAAATAAAAGTAGCGAGCTTATTGGAGTCCATCAATTTTCGCATAAACATCACATTTGTATGTATGTATGTGCGATATAGAATCAATCCTTGGTTCAATCATAACACGTTCTACCTGACTGCGGGGGTCATAATCGACTTGGGAACTGCTTAAAAATTCAGTCAATCGGCTAAGGCAATTTGTAAATTACATTCACGTGTTTTATTTACATACTTACTGTTGTCACAGCGAATTAAATTCATTTGTCAATAGTAACAAGTACTTACCTGAAATTGAAAAAAAAAATATATATATGCTTTAATAAGAATTGTTTTATAAAATATACATTTATATTGTATAATACTATAATATTGAAAATTATGATGCGGAAAGGCAATAAGCTTAAGCTTTAATTTTGTCGGCACAATATTTGGTTTGCGACAGCGTGTCAAAATTAGATATCGCGTGGAAGGATGAAAGTAGAGTCATAAAATGTCTGAAGCATTTGAAGCGCCGTAAGTTTACAAGGAAAATTCAAAAATAAAATTGGCAACGAAGAGATACTGCCATATATACCATTCATCTTTAACGTTCAGAAATTTAAACTCTGTCTCAAACTTTAATTTTCGATACCTAAATCTAATATTAAAAAGAAAACGTTAATTTAACTTGAAACCTAAGTGCAATATCCAGGACATTTTACAATATTAAAGTACTGTCTTTGGTATCATTTTTATACCCTACATCACTATGTGTTGGGAGTATTATATGTTTGGCACAATCTTCCCATTTCGTCGAGTTGAGGCGATTTAGCCATGTGTGTCCATCCGTCCGCCCGTCTGTCTGTGTTAAGTTGTAATCACGCTATTGATAGCAATTATGGTCCGATCCTCGCGAAAATTGGCATGACGTTTGGGGTCAGAATAGAAGCCCATTGTTGGGATGAAATGGTCCAAAAAAATATTTTTCTAATTTTGTAGTCTCTATAGTACACAAGTATACCGCAAAGCGTAGTTATACCCTACACCACATATTGGTAAGGGTATTATGTCTTTGTGGATTTGTTTGTAACATGGAGAAGGAAGCGACATAGACCAATAGTTACTTTTGAGGATTCTCATAGAATCACTTTTTGAGTCGAGTCAGTCCGTCTATCTGTTCGTCCGTCCGCCTGTCCATGTATTCTTGTGAACAAAATGCAGGTCGCATTTATTATCGGATTAAGATGAAATGTTCCAAACAATATTCGTGTGGCCCAAGAACAAACCCTATTGAAATTGGTGATAATCGGTTCAGATTTAGATATAGCTCCCATATATCTTCAACCGATTTCGGGTTAATTATGCCCCAAATGGCCAATGCCAGTCTAAAAGTCCTAAATTTTGGTACATCCGACCGAATTCAGGAAATCGATTCAGATATAACTATAGTTCCCATATATATGTTTCATCCGATTTGGTGTTTAAGTTCCTTACATTCGTAATATGCATTAGACAACAATGATATATGGTACCAGATATCTTATAGAGCTGGAAATACATTTGGCAAATTTTATCAGTACGAGAAGCAATACAAATATTGCCACGAAACACGTTTAGGGTATATCCGGTAATCTATTAGTTTTTGTGAGATATATGTATGACTTTTTCCAAAAAATTTAACTTTTCATAAGGGAAGTACCGAAAGAGATAATTTATATATTCAATTTTCAATCTAAAAAATAAGTGACATTGATTTCCCACTTAAAAGGGTGTTACGGTTGAATATTTTAAACTTTTATAACAGTAACGAGTGAATCAGTATTGTCATTTTCATTTTGTGCACACATGTCGAACGCCTAATTTTTGGTTTGATAAAGTAATCTCCATTGAAAGGAAGTACTTAAAACTGTTTAATGCTTATTTGTTATTTAATAGATTGACGCTGCTTTATTTATATCACAGATCAATAGAGTAAATCAATTTGTTTTGGTATCATTTTCGAAGGAATATTTCTCATTCATTTTTATTAAGAAATATGTATCTAACATTACTAAAGATAAATATGTTGTATTTTCAATGAGCAGGAAATGTTTGGCCGATAAAGGTACTACCGCACCATCTTATATGTTGACTCGTGTCCACGTTTCACGAATGAGAAATAAAGAGAAAATAATTTGGGGGAATATTTAATTCTTTCAAAAATGTCAACCGGAACACCCAACATTACTTTTATGAATTTCATAGCCACTTGCAGGCATTTTGGAAATATTGCAAATATTTGGTTTTCAAAATCCATGATTCTAATTTTTATTGACTTTTATAAATTAATTCTAAATGTAGGAACATTTGTTTAACTAATGTTTTTATATCGCCTCTGGACTTTTTTTAGCAGGTAAGCAAACATCGAGACGCGTCCATACACAACGGATGCTTTGCATTCCGTGAAACAGCAAGATGTCAATCAATCAAACGGCGGCAAATACCAGAAAGACGAAATAAAAAGCATGACATAAAGTTTGGCTGTGAAAATTTGTATTTTTCTGAAAATGTTAGGTGCTTATCCAAGAGCTACAATTGCCCTGCGGACAACTTCAGTTACTCAATATTCGAAAAGTCATTGCCCAAAGCGTTATAATGTCGAATAAAAACTTCATTTTTTTTCAAACCATCAACAAATGATATGACTTCGCTCAAACATAAACAAATACTTTTTGATGGAATGATTTACTGTCATTTTAAAACAATTATCTAATCAATACACGATTAAAGCCGAATGTTTTCCAGATATGAGCTTCAATGAAGCCACCACCACAATTTCCGTAAAAAACAATCATGTCTACGGACAGTTATTGATTTTTAAGTGGATACAAACAAAAAATCCCCAAATAATTAGTCTAATAAATTTTTTTATTCAATTCTTTACGATTATTCGTATGTATGTGGGTATGTACATCACCTGATGTGTTTGTGACAAGGTATGTCGCACATGCATGCTTGGTCGCAAAAAATGTTTTATTGACAGATCCCCGGCAGATGGCTGGCATTGTGGGTGGGTTACCAGAACAGAATGGAATACATTGAGGTGGAGCGTCAGAAGGTAGCAAAAACGATCAACAATTCGTGTAACATCGATCGATGAGTTTGCACTCCAGCATTTCTTATATATTTTAAGATAAATATGTATAGCCATTATTTACTTCATCTTCTTCACTAATAAAAAAAAAAAGAAAACCAAGAAAAAGATGGAATCTAAAACCTTAAAATTTGACATGAGGGTCACTATAAGTGTGAATGAGTGCGATAATTCGGCGTTATTACAAAATGGTTCAAAATTAGGATGGATAGATTGATAAGCAGCTAGAATTCTTCAAATTCGCACAAGGGTCACTTTTGCTTCTTTTGAAATTTGTTACTTATAAAGCGGGCTTTTTAAGGATTTTTTCATACACGGAAAGAAAAAGCTTCATACCGTAAATGAAATTCTACGTTCCGTCAATGAAATTTATTATTGATTTTGAACCAACGTAGAGGTTCATTGAATAAATGAAAAAAGTTTCATTGAGTTCCATTAATGTAAAATTAACGAAATTGTTCATTATTATAATGAAAATTCTTCCTTGATTCAGTGAAATGAAAATGATGGAGGGTATTAAAAGTTCGGTCCGGCCGAACTTTGCTGTTTTTTACTTCTTAACACCACACCACACTGCAGTAAAGGGTAATTTGTCGTTGTGCATTTGTTTGTAACAGGTAGAAATACGCGAGATAAACCCTACTTTTTTGGATGATCTTTATAAAATTGCATTCTGAGTCTGTCTGACCGTCTGCCATGTATTTTTATGAACAAAATGCAGATCGCTTCCAATTGAGATGAAATTTTCCATGTATCTTATGTTTGATCTAAGAACGAACGCCATAACGTAACGTTTCATCCATTTTATAAAACTGCTTCATTAAATTGGAGCACAATTATCACAATTTTTCCTCTAATTGTAAATAGTTTGGTTGCGTATTTGTTTGTATAAGACAGCGCTATTATGTATCATTTCTATATTCACATTTTTTACTGAATTTTGTAAAAATAAGTAGTTGCGTAACATAAATGAAATCCGTTTCGAAAGCAAAAATCATTGAATTTTCAAGCAACGTTAGTTTTCATTGCATGAACAAAACATTTATTATATTAATGCAGCTTTTCATTGCATCAATGAAAAAAAAAAAAATAATAACGAAATCGGTTCATTGATACAACGAAGCATTTTTCTTTCAGTGTAGGTATCAAGTTTAACGTAGATGGCCGATATTCAATAGAAAATCATTACGAACTGAAAAGTTCAAAATTATAAAACCTTGATACCTTGATTAAACATTTGAATTTGGTTTAATCGTGATGCAGAGTGGTAATTTAAATCGGAAATTACTAAAACCTACAGGAAAATACAACACTAGTTTTGATCTATTGGTAAGAGCCAGAACTTTAAAATATTGTATGGGGTCACTCTTGACCTAGATAAGATAAAGCTAGAGTGTTAGAAATTGTATTAAACTGGTAATGAGCGATGAGAAGGAGCTAGGAATTCGAAAAATTGACATTAAGGTCAAATACTGATGTGTATATTCATCAACGAAACTAAAAAGTTCTGCGAAATTCCACTTTTTGGATCTTAGAATGCACACAGAGTATTAAATGCGAAGGAGTAGAGCTGGAATTCCTAATTTTGGCATTGGTGGCACTCCTGTTTCAAAAACTCCAGGACATGTAGAAATTTGTAAAAAATAGTTACTCAAAAACCCTATATCCTTAAACTAGAACGGAGCTGCTAAGGCTCTATTTTACCAGCTTTTTTGTAAAACATTTTATCCGAATTTGATTTTTAATAAAAAAATAAATGTTATAAAAAAATTATTTCCTCTTGTGAATCCAAAATACCGGTTGGAAATTATGCCAGAGATCTTCAAAATTTTGAAAAATATGAATTATGGTTAAAGCGTTTTGTAGCAAGAGGACCACAATGCAGAAACTTTTTTTGCAGGGAGAAATCGAGAACCCAAAATATCAGATTACAGTTGATTGTAATAACAATCCGAAATGTCAATTAATTTGGCTTAGTTTAAAATTGTATAAAAATGACAAATTTAATACCCTTAAGGTGAAGAGGTATACCCTTCATCTTCGTCCCACTCAGTAAATTTTGTACGTATATTTTTTTTTTGTACTTTTGTACATAACCTGTGAATTGAACTTTGCCTTTCAATTGTTTCACTTTTTATCTTTTATCACTTTTTTAAAATGTTAGTTCTAATTACCACCACCAGAAACACCCCAATATACTTTAACACTGGAATACAGTTCAATTGGCATTGTTGGGTATAAAAACGAAAGCGTTATTGAATATTAATATTGTGACTAATTTGTGTCACTGAACCGAGCGAAGAAACCCCTTGGCCATAGAGTGGCGAGGTAAGGGGATCGTATTGCGGATTGTTTTGTTATTATGTATGTGTGTCACTATTTGTTAAGATTTTAAAATCAGTCACCGAATGTAGGGTGTTCTATGTTCGATTCATTTTATATAAATAAAATGTAATTGTCTCTTAAGCAGCTCTAATGGATTTCATGGTTCGACCACCCTATAGTGACGGTTTTTGTAAACAAAGTTCCTAACGTCATTTACAATCGAATTCCTCGTAAAATCAAATTTCTATATAAACTAATAAATTTTGGACATTAAATAGTCAATTAGTATTTTCAAAACATTGCGTTTAAAACACTTTATTAGTAAAATTAAGCAAATATATACCGCTTTACTTAAAATACACTAATTAAATATTATGCACGATTCTTTATATCCAAGGTACTGTTCGGAAAAAATTGTACTGTTACTGTTGTTAAAAAAATATGCCATAAAAATGAAACATCGGTTATAGAAACAATTTAAACGAGATCTACTGTTATTTTTTATATTCAAATCACGTTACTAATACCCAGTATAAATATAAAGTAGGCGTAGTGAAAAATTTATTTATAGTCAAAAGATATATGGTCAAGGTTAACAATTTGCCAAAACATCGAACAATTCAAGAGAGACAAGTGCTTAGAAACTCTATAACGTCCAAAGACAATGACGAATGGTAATAATGACATGGCATAATCTTGTAATCGAATTCCCCACAGTCTAGAATAATTACAAACACCTTCCAAAAATTAATGAAACCTAATTAAATTAATTATTCTTCGAAGTAAAATTCAAATTGCGTTCGAAATGTTGAACCTGTATTTGAATTCCACAAACGTCTGGAACATTCCCACATTGGTTAAATTTCATATTGCTATATATATTCAAAGCAAAGCTAACCGCTTTGCAATATTTTGTGATCGCTACCAAGAAGATGTCATTACGGCGACTTGACTCGTTTTAACTTTTGCATTTCGCCAAAATCGTTATGGTGAAAAGCAACCTCTTTTGGTTTTGGCTCGAAAGTTTGCAACACGTCGAAACAATGGTCGTAGACCCAAATTTATGTACAATAAAATTATAGTTTCGAGGGGCTTTCTGTCTCTCCGTCCGTTTGGTACTCAGCAAAAATTTGGTATTCATAATAGTTAGTAGTTATCCCTTAAGAATTCACAAGGCAAAATAGTTTAATTTAATTATACCAAGTAATTAGTTATGGCGGCATATCCGACAACAAGACCTAAGGTCGCTGGTTCGAATCAACGTGCCAGCAAAAAATGCAAAATATGAAAATAGAAAGAGTTTGCCGGTGCACATACAGGGTGGGATAAAAAAACTGCAACAAAGTCAAACGCCATAATTTCTACAATTTTTTTTAAATCTTATTGAATGAAAGCGAAAAGTGTCGGAAATAGCATCACATTTTAGAATAAGTTTAGATTTGTTCGAATTGGTCATCTTCGCCAAGAATTGGCATTCAAATTGCCAATAATAACACGCTGCCTGAATGTTGCTCCGCGGTATTTTGGCCCATTCCCGGTGAAGCCCTTGCTTGAGATGATCGACACTTTGGTATTTTTTCATTGCTTTCAAAAATACTCCAGACACAATAGTCCAACGGATTGGTATCCGGAAATTTTGGTGGCCATTGTGCGCTGGAAATGAAGCGAGGAAGCTCATTTTGTAACCATTCTTGGGTGGCGCGTGCGGAGTGCGATGGTCCTGAGTCCTGTTGGAATGTCCAAGGTCTGCGGCCAAAATGTTTGCGTACTCAGATTATTTTCGCAATAATATTCGGCATTTGTTCTGATGCCACGGTTGATGCCATTTCTGCTGATGTTGCTGTTTTCTTCCGTCAACTTCCTTGGCGTCGGGCTACGCTACCAGTATCTCGGTAACGAGCGATGATACGAGACACAAAAGATTTATTCACATTTAAATGCAGGAGTGCTTTAAAGATAGCCACTTGTGGTTTTCCAGCCAAACATAAAGAAATCACACTATCACGCTTGAATTCCATCACGAATATTTTTTTTTTTTTTGGAAAAATTTTACCAAAATGCTTTTGTGCGCTTTTAAACATTTCAATGAACTGTCACTGCAATAATTTTAACAGCTGTCGGACGAGTGGCTTAGAAATGACAGCAGTCCGAATTTGGTTGCAGTTTTTTCATCTCACCCTGTATAAAGATAGGACATGACAGTGTCAAAATATGGCAACTGTGTGAAAATACCTCTGTTGTAATAATATGGTAAAAACATAGTTACCATTGTTAGTTGAATTAAATCGCTAAGGCAATATGCAATTTTCTGGGAAGGTCTATGGAATAGAATCTTGAAACCAAATTTTTCGGATTATTCAAACTTATATTTGTCAGTCTTTTCTCTAATAGTTTTTTTATATTAACATTCCTCTGTCATGACCTGTTATTCAAAATAGTATAGCCACAAACCATTTGCTCGCGGTATTATTTTGTCTAGGCTTTATCATTGAATTTCCAGAAAGTGGAAGAACTTACACCGCAACAGAAAAAATAGACTCAAAAGAGCTATAGAGTTGCTTCGCTTTGCCGAAAGTGGTGAACTGCCGAATTTGGTTTTCTCCGATGAAGAAACATTTGTTGTCCAGCAGTTTGTAAACAAACAAAATGATCGTGTTTACTTGCCAAAGAGGTCAACTGAAAATGTGCACCTTCGGTTGGCCACCAGAACTCAAGCGGCGGCCATGTTTTTGTTGTGAGGCGCCATAAAAGCCGATGATCGCTCTCCGCTCGTATCAATCGACAGTGGCATTAGAATAAATACCGAATATTATCTCGAAAATATCCTGGAGAGTGTATTAAAGCCTTGGGCATGCAAACATTTTGGCCGCAGACCTTGGACGCCACCCAAGAATGGTTACAAAATTAGGTTCCTCGCTTCATTTCCAGGACACAATGGCCACCAAAATCTCCAGATACCAATCCATTGGACTATTGTGTCTCGAGTATTTTGAAAAGCAAGGTTGGCACTAAAAAATACCAAAACGTCGATTACCTCAAGCAATCGCTTCACCGGGAATGGGCCAAAATACCTCAGAGCAACATTCGGGCAGCGTGAGACGGTTTCATTGGCCGTTTGAAGGCCATAATTCGTGCCAATGAACAATTCGAACAAATCTAATCTTATTTCTATTTCCGACATTTTTTGCTTTCATGCAATGAAATTTAAAAAATAAATGTAAAAAGTATGGCGTTTGACTTTGTTGCACTTTTTTATCTCACCCTGTATTTCTCTCTATTACAGACGCCAAGATTTTTCTAAACGAAACTGACAGCCTGTAATATTTGTTGATCGTTACAAATATCATGATTTCATTTCGGCAGTATATTATTCATTTTGTCCTCATTTCGGCAACACATAGGATCTCTGTGTATTCCATAAGGCGTTTTTTTTTTGCCCAAAACTTTAATTCTAAAAATGTCCAGAACTTTCAAGATTTATGCCTCTTGAAACTCTGACATATTATCCAGAAATTGTTAATTGTCCTCACAATTCTTGATTCTACTATATTTGGTTTATTGGCTTAATGGCGAGTTTCCTTTCCGCTAGGATGTTTATGGTGGTCGGTCTTGCATTGGTACTAAACCAGTTCAGAGCCCCTGTGATTGTTTGTATTTTCGCCTAGAGGACGGTGTTAGTTCCGGTACAAAGAAAAAAAGATTGTGGGTTAAGAATGCTCTATAAAGAGGCCTAGCCCTACCTCTATTATGTAATTCTTACTATTCAAAAAAATTTTAAATATAATTTAATCCTTAGGATAAGCAAAAATTCCCAGCAGAGATATACCACTCAAAACATTCAACAGGTCTTTGAAAAATATTAAAGGCACGATAAACTGTCAATCCGGAACTCTTCATCGAGTAGACAATGTTTACAGCAGTTCACTTTCTAAAGAAAGTTTTACTCTAATCAGCTCAATTAGAAAAGAACAAACCTCTTCCGACCCAAAATGTGCATTTGTTTCGATATTTAATTTAGTTTTCAATTTAATATGCAACATGTGATGTTAACTTGTGTTGACATTGAAACCAGTGCACTTTGCAAACTTTTGTTTCCCTCCTCCCTATCTGCAGCCAATACACACACACACTCGCACATAAAAAAAAAACACAAAACAGAACAACAACAAAAAAACAACTACTGTTGTCAACTAAATTTGTAAATTTTATGCCTTCCGTGTTTAATAGGAAAAACAATATCGACAAGCAATATCAAATACAGTGTTCGAATTAAAATATGGCGAGAATTTAGAGCCATGTTTATTCACCGCAAACTGCTGACGATGACGGGTGATGGGGCCCACACAAAGCAAAATATTCAAAGAATTCCAGTGCAAATGATTTATGGTGGCTCATTAGAAAGATTTTATGGCCATTAAAGTGACAAATTTTATTCATTTTCAAACAGATATAGAATAATAATAAAACTAAAACAATTATTAACGATCGCAATTAGTCGGCATCTTGAATGCCAAAATGGTATGAAATTTTGCGATAGCCATCAAATAGATTTCTGATAATCGTAAACGACAAAATCTCCGAGTTCAGTGGCTTCATTCTGGTCTAGGAATAACAATTTTGAATAGAAATCAAAATAACCCACAAGTGGCAGGGTAGGTAGTAGTCTTCTGGTGATTCCAAATTAAATCACATCATGTGATGAATTGTGACGACGAGACGCCACTCAACGCCTGTTTACTTCCGAATTTAATTCCAAAAAAAAAAAAAAAAAAACGCTTCTGCTGCTGCTGTAGAAATCAACTTAATTTGTAGTCAGCAATAGCAGCGAAACAATGCTTGTTGTTGTATGCAAATCACACACACACACTAACGAGATACGTACGCCTAGTACATATAAAGATACTTCATTTTTGAAATCAATCAATTTGTGTACAATTTTTTCCCACATCTCCGAAACATAGTGGGATTTTATTCTGCATGACTATGTCGAAAGCACTATTATTATTACTTTTGAAAGTGGATTGAACTGAATAATCTTGTACCAAATCTGACCTTCAACAAACATTCATAGCCAGCGTGGTTTCCCGACAGCATCTCTCTGGCTTCCAGGAAAATAGGTTAATCTTAAACTGTATTCTCTAGAAACTCACTCATGCCAACAGCAAGTATGGACTGTGTATTTGTTGTTTGTACAAATCAATCCAGTGACAACCCGATATCGAACACCGAAACGGTACTCTCCCTCCAACTCACGGAAATGTGGTGAAAAATTCGTGTTAATTCAAATTAACATTTCATGTGAATTTCAAATATTTCAAAATAAAATAGGTTTATATAAACTTATATGGGCCACTGCGTTAATCTCTTCAAATACACAACGTTAGTTGAAAGTTGAATTCGCCAAAGTGAGAAATTGAGTACGTTACACTCCAACTACTGGTCTGTAGATGTAATTCGAAACATTTTAATTGCAATTCGAAAATTTCATTTATAACTGGTAAAATTCGAATAATTTAATTTTAATTCGAAGTTCTACATTTTTAATTGGAATTAAATTATAAGGGCCAAACAATGGAATTAAAGAAATGGCTTCGTATTTGATTATTTGATTATAAACAAAATTATTGAAATTACAAATGAAGGCATTTGAATGTCAAAGGGAATAATGCAAAATAAATGCGGAAACACTCGAATTGCAATTGACATGGAATAAAAACTTATTTATTGGTAGTTGAACTGAAAGAGGTTCGTAGCGGAAAGCACATACAAAGTCTCAACATGGGATAACCACGATAATTGACCAACTACAATAAATGAAATGTATGTTTCCCATGGTCAAATTTATTTTGATTGGTCAAATAAAGATTTGCATGTAATTATGTTAGGAATTCTGCACTTTAAATAAAATTCCTTGATAATTAATAAATATATTTATCTGATGAAGAACTGAAATGGTGTACTTTTCCCAAACACAAAAGTTTGACAATGTTCTGTTCTCCACATGTCCTGCAACTGTCATTTTCTGCACATCCCTGTTTGTGTAGTCGTGCTTGTTAACCTAGGTGACCTGCCATACAGGGTGAGATTAAAAAACTGCAACAAAGTCAAACGCTATACTTTTTACATTTTTTTCAAATCTTATTGAATGAAAGCAAAAAATGTCGGAAATGTCAAATTTTAGAATAAGTTTAGATTTTTTCGAATTGATCACCTTTACCACGAATTATGGCCTTCGAACGGTCAATGAAACCGTCACACGCTGCCCGAATGTAGCTCTGCTTTATTTTGACGGAGCGCTTGCTTGAGGTGATCGACACTTTGGGTGGCGCGTGTTGAGTGCGATGGTGCTGAGTCCTGTTGGAATATCCAAGGTCTGCAGCCAAAATGTTTGCGTTCCCAAGGCTTTAATACACCCTCCAGAATATTTTCTCGATAATGTTCGGCATTTACTCTGATGCCACGGTCGATTAATACGAGCGGAGAGCGACCATCGGCTGTTATGGCGGCTCACACCATCACCATGGCCGGCGCTTGAGTTCTGGTGGCTAACCGAAGGTGAACATTTTCTGCTGACCTTTTTGCAAGTAAACACGATCATTTTGTTTTTTTTTTTTTTTGTTTACAAACTGCTGGACAGCGAATGTTTTCTCATCGTAAAAACCCAATTCGGCTGTTCCCCACTTTCGGCCAAGCGAAGCAACTCTTTGGCTCTTTTGAGTCTATTTTCTCTCTGTTGCGGTGTAAGTTCTTGCACTTTTTGGAATTTCAATGGCTTTACCCCGAGCTAATTTTTCAATATTTGCCGAATGAAATATTGCGATATGTTCAGCTCACGAGCCATTTTTCGGCCACTGCGACGCGGGTTTCGATCAAGTCGCTTCTTTACTTTTCGAACCATTTCTGCTGATGTTGCTGTTTTCTTCCGTCCACTTCCTTGACGTCGGGCTACGCTACCGGTATCACGGTAACCAGCGAAGGTACGAGGCACAAAACATTTATTCACATTTAAATGCTGGAGTGCTCTAACGATAGCCACTTGTGCTTTTCCAGTCAAATATAATGAAATCACTCTTGAATTTCATCACGAATAACTTTTTTTCTGGAAAATTCTCACCAAAATGCTTTTGTATGCAATTAAACAATATAATGAGCTGTCCCTGGAATAATTTTAACAGCTGTCGGACGAGAGGTTTCGAAATGACAGCAGTCTGAATTTTATTGCAGTTTTTTATCTCACCCTGTACAGTAATAAGTAGTCGACAATTTAGTAGTTATACTTTGGCTATTAAATAGAAAGATCGAGATAAAATCTTATTTCGTGTGACATGATCTTCTGACAACAATGGTTTGTTAATCCGATTTTGACGTGCTCACACATTTAGAAGACACACAAGCTATTGTATGGCATGGTTCGCTGTCATAAGCGGCACAATTCATGCCGCATGAATTAAACTGAGCATTGTTGTCGAAAGTCAATGTCTGTCAAGACTCTCTTGCCCGATATTGTAAAATAGGCCATTAAGTATTGCAGTACTCAATCATGGCTTGAAAATAAGTTATTTCGCGTTGTTAGTTTTTAAGGAATAACATTTTTTAAACATACTGGTAATGCAGAACATATGAAGTTGTCACTTTTTTTGGCCTATTGGAATAAAACCGTACATATGACTGCAAAATGTTTGCATGTTAGTTGAGGTTAATATGCTTGTGTATGAGAGTTTGATTTTGGTTCTTATTACAATACTTGTAAACTTGCTACAAATGTTGCTACCGTTTGTTTTATTCTTTAACAATGGTGAGGGAACAGAATACCAATGGGATTGCAAAATAGAGCTCATTGAAGAGTATTTATTTGGCTTTATAAATGCCAAATAAATAATTTCTCCTCACGGATATGTATCACAACCTCATGATAGTTAAATTTGACTATTTTTTGGTAAATTTGCGAGAAATAATTATATTTTTTAACAAATTCCAAAAATAAAGAATCGGATGGATTGGACACTTATCATAGCCCTTAACTAATAATAGCTGCAAGTGAAATTAACGAGCATAAGGAGCGTACCTGTCTGGCCAGCACATAGCTATAAATTCTGCAGATACAACCGAAGGAGAATTCAGTAATAAAGTACTTTTTCCAATTGTAAAATCAACTAAGATCCCAATAAGTTGAGCTACACAAACGTTGGTAAATAAATACAAAACCAAATACTCTCCCTTCCTCATACACTAAACTTAATCTTTTGTCCTGAGATGAAATATTTCGGAATCACCCATATATATATACGTTAATTTATTCAATGCTGTTTTTTGGAATTTGTTTATTATTAACTTATTAAGTGTATTTTCGCTGAAATCTATAAAATCAACAACTAAATTATGACATATTGACCAAGGCGCTATCGTAGACCCATCCAAAAATGTGAAATCACAAAAATAAACAGATCTAGTCGGAATGTGTGTATGCGTGTGTGTGCGTGTGTGGTTTTTTCACATGCCGGTACGCACTTCCAAAAGATGACGTCGCAAAGTTGTTTAAATTGAAATCGATGATTTTGTTGGTGCTAACACAAAATGAATCATATTAGCACCATCATCGTAAGCATATATGCTGGGTCGGTCTAGCTCACCAAACTTGTTTAGTCGCAATACGAAAATACAAAAAAAAAAGCACACAAATTGATCTCACCAAAATGGATTTCCCCTCTTCTTGATAAAGATACATCAAAAGAGAAGCAAATGTATGGATAAAAGATTACGTATGACGTCCAAAATGCACACAAACACGTCACGACGACGGCCACAAAGGCGACATCGGAGTTGCGTCCAACAACTTTTATAAGCCATTAATTTATTCATTCGCAGAACTGTTTTTCATATTCTCAATTTTGTGAAAATGTTGTATTATTTTTTTTTTTAAATTGACAATTTCAAGTAATACCAAGCATTTCACTGGAATCTATGGGGGTTGTGGTGATGGGTGCGACAAAACCCCGGAATTCTTAAGTTACGTGGTTCCTTTAACTTAACAACCAGCCAGCAAATTTTATGGAACAATTTATCGGTAGGTAATTTGTATTGACAGCAAAGGATGATGCAAAGACCTGCTGAAAACAGCTCATATGTAGATACATTTACTCACACAATCATAGCCGAGTTGTATATACTACATGTTTAGAAATCAAGAGAAATTTCTTCACACCACCCTAATTCAATTTCATTTAATCGCTTTTACTAACCACACGCCTGATGCTGTGTTTTGTCCATTTGTCAGTCCATCTGTCTGGCTATAAAATGGGGGAGCATAATCATGATTGATTTCCAACAAAACCAGATCTGAAATGCAAAAGACACGAGGAAAAAGAAAGTTTGTTGTATTTTTTAAGAAGCCAAACTGACCGAATTTGATTAAAAAAAATATCCAAACCTTTTATATATTTTGTTACAAAATTCTCAAAGATCGTTTGCAGCAGAGCATGCTGCAAAACAATAGACCAGGGGAAATTTTAACTGTATCGATCAATTGAGCACTGGGTCAGTCAATGCGCAGTCGCCAATACCACCAGCCTCAGTTTGATGCAATCAATTAATCTGCTGATAGGGACAAAGATCAATAAACTTTAAAGCACCGTCAGAAGTGATGTGTCATGCATGCATGGTGTGCGTGTGTGTTCCACGCAGACGACGCACGAATACATTTGTTAGTTTCATTCGATCAGGGCTGTACTTTAGATACATAAAAATTGTCATCGATATGAATTCGAAATTTGGGTCAAACCTCGCTGTGACCTTGAAAGCACAACTAACGTAGCTGTTATTTTAAAGACGCGAGCGAGTAACTGTATAAAGCATCGTCACCATCATCGTCAGTACCATCATCATCATCAGCACCATTGCCATCGTCGTCATCCTCATCTTTGGAGGAGGAATCTTTGCTATTTGCTTGTACGTACTTATTTTCTGTCGATGAGACGAGAGCGAATAATTGGGAAACCCACAAAAAAATCAACACCCAAATCCAATTGGCAGACATACATATGGCAATGAAAGCCATACCCAAAGACTGGTAAGTTCTGGGCCTTGTCCAATATTATATTAAAAGGTATAGGAAAAGTTTACAAAAGTTTTCTTATGCTAAGTAAGCTTTGATATCGTCTGGCGTCATATCTGAAATCTGAGGCTTGTGCTCAAGTTGCCCAAAGGATTGATTCTATTGCTCGCTATTGCCCCTACTTACGGAATAATCGAAAGATTGGCGGCATTAGCTAATTTTTCAAAAACACTGTTTCCAATAGATATGTCTACTATTGCTGACTACAGCAACAAACATTTGTTTTCTTTTTTTATGTAATTCGAAACATTTTTTTAATTGGGAATTTAATTTATATTTCGTAACATGTCCATTTTAATTCTAGAATTCCTTTTGTAATTGGCAACTTTTTAAATCTTTCAATTTTTAATTCGAATTCTTCGATTTAAAATTTGAATTATTCCATTTGTGATTCAAATTATTCAGTTTGAAATTTTAAGAAAAAACCATATAAAATAAAGACAATTTAATGGAATTGCAAACGAATTGCAAACGGAATTTTCAAACTGGAATTTCAGCTGAACATTTCGAATTACATTTGAGAAAGTGTAGAAAAAATTAAGTTCCTTTTTTCAATCCAATGGAAAACGTAACGAAGCCGTTCTCGTACGGCTCCTAGAATGGATGGTAAGTACCACTTCCAAATATATGTCAAAAACCTTACAAATATATTCGTGATTTGAATAAAAACCTAATTCGATTTAATTAAGTCCTTCCGTCTGTCTGTTGAAATCAAGAAATTTGCTATTATAGTTTGTATTGTGTCTAGGATGATTGGTATAGAAAATGAGCTACATCGGTCAAAGTTTTCGTATAGTACTTTCGGTACCTCCTGATATTAAGTATTTTTTCACATTTTTTGAAAAAGAAGACTTTAACTGTATTCTGCAACCGATTTCACAAGCATTTGAAATTTAATAAGAGCCTCAGATAAATACAGAATCCCGATTGTTTTATTTATAAAGTATATCCTCCATTTCATAAGTTGTTGGAAATATTACACATAAGTTGTTGGAAATATTACACAAATATTACACAACTTACTTACATAACTTACCTCTCCGTAGCTACAAGGCTAAATAAATTCCATTTTGCGATTTTTTGTGGTGCAATTTAGATAATACTTTCATAAACTATAAGCACTTTTCATAAGAAAGTTAAACTATTTCTAAAAATGCCCTAAAAGTCCTCTTCATTGAGTCGGTTGGGGAAATTAATAACTAACATTTGCATCATTAATATTTCCGGAAGCAATATAATAGAGATTAGTAGGAAACTTAAGTGGAATAAATATAAAAGGCCTGAGTTAAATGTGGCACAAAAAACGTAAATTGGCGACCTATTCAAAAATATGATGCATCAAAAATGTTATTGGTATTCACTGCGGCCTTGGAAGGCTTTTTCATATAAAAACAAATAACAAGAACGGCCCGGCCCGGCCGAAATTTGATACCCTCCACCTTTGGATAACGAAAACATTTTTATATAAAAGTGTCTGAATTCAATTGTGTTCCACTTTAAACTACAAATACTAGTAAGGTCGTTTGGATGATGCTGTTAAACTTTCCAAAAAAGGATAAAGTGGGTTAGACCGTTATATGGGAGCCATACCAAAACGGGAACCTTTAAAGACAATTTTATACCTCAAGGATTGTCATCTACCAAATCTTCTTAAATACCAAATTTAAAACAATTTCGTGGGTAAATGTGACTAGAATTATCAAAATACCGAATATCGGTGTGTATCGTTATATGTGCGCTATAGAAAAATGTGGACCTAAATATATATAATAATAATATATACGAAAACGTGGACGTGGAGCTAGAACCCATTACGAACCAGAAATACCAATTGACAATTGACAAATCCGTAGAAAAATGTGGCAAATTTTTAGACAAAGCCGTGGAAAAATGTGGCAAAAATAATCAAAATAACGTGGTCCGATACATCGCATTTTCAATACCAACCATCCTAGGCACAATACAATTTGTTTTGCCAAATTTTGAAGCTGACATACAGAGGGATATCGTTAAATCGACTTAGAATTTTATGCAGATCATGAATATATATACATTTATGGGGTCTACAACGAATATTTAGGGTTGTTACAAACGGAATGACAAAGGTGGAGGGTGTAAAAAACTTTACGTTTAATCCAAATATCGTCAGACGCTTCAATAATTCTCGTATATTAATAGTACGAACTCTGGCTTCAACTGAATGATAAGATTTTTAAATTTTTAATAACGATAGTATATACATATACATTTAATTCACTGATTATATAAAATAATAAAATCAAGTTGTTTTATTTAAAGACGCATACACACACAAATTTCATCTGGAATGCTTTATTCGATCTCCTTGAAATCGTTGTGGAAATTTCCAATGTTTATCCGTTTTTGTATTTTCTTTCTTAAACAGCATTAAGAGAAAATTATGAGAATTCCTTGAAAAAGAAAAGAAATTGCCGAGACAATAAAATGCACATGACGCCTGCAAATGCAAACAGAAAGCCAGCAAAACAATGGAGCCAACGAAAGCCACAATTACGATAATATATGGAGGAAGTCTCGTCTGTTGCGGTAATCGGCAAAATAATGAAATGAAACATAGCCACAGCATTTCACTTGAGTTATGGACCGAAAATCAAGTGATGATTTCTCGAAAAAATTAAAAATTTCAATATCATTATGCGATAGCCACTTCAGACAGGAGGCGCTCTTCGGCGCTGGCGTGAAACAACCAGCTAAAAATGAAAAATGACTTGAAGAAGATATTCACACAGCAAAACATATTTATTTTTCTGGAAATTGGGTTAAGATGTACCAAACAACGTACAATACAAGATTTAGCATCTTTGGGACCCGCTTAAAATGCTGCCGACGTCCAGAGAAAGAATGACACCACGTATGAAAGGAGTATGATTTGAATAACCACGAAATGATCGAAGCAACTGCAAGGAAGGGATACGATGTTTAGCATGCTACAAATGGACAACAAAATTCATTGATTTATTGAACAAGGGCTTAATATAACCCTAATATTTGAAGTGGTATTCATTGGAATACAAAAAAAGATAAAAGTCGTTAAGTTTTTGTAGGTCACATTGCGAAGGAGAACACAATTATATTGAATTGAATATGAGAGAACTTATTGATGCCTGAAACGAAAGTGAGCAACGAGTAGTCGTAGTTTAATAAGCGAACAACCCTTAAATTGAATCAATTTGGTATTTCACTGACATTTTTATACTGAACATAAGGTAAAACAGAGAATACCAGTTTTAAAGCCCCGCCAGTTTAAGCAGCGGTTTATGGAAGCTCCATTGTTATTTTATCACGTGCATAGATAATATAGGTGTTTAATTGCATTATGAAATAGGTTTACATTTAATTAGAAAATTATGTATTGTCATTTTAATATGAACGAGCTTTCTGCAGATTCTTAGGTATTGAAGCAAACGATCAACAGGCAATCCGGTAATAAAAATTAGGTTGCACGTAATTTCATATTTTTGAGACCTATTCTTCTTTACAGTTTCAAAATAGAATTTGTAAATTGGCAAAAAACTAAACAAACTTGAAAATTCCGTGTCTCCCTCCACTTCTTGCTATGTTAGTGACCATGAATATAAAGAACAAGTTAAAAAACAGTAAGTTTGGCCGGGCCGAATTTTGAACATACACACCATGGGGAAGAAATTTGGAAATTAAAAAACTAACGATGAAAAATGCTGTCAAAAAAGTCACAAAAATACTGCATATATGGAGTTAAGTAATTTTGGGATCTATGCGAAGAGGAGGACCTGCATAGGCATGCTTGTCATAGACTATTACAACATCCAAATACGGAATTTGAAACAATTCTGGTGGATAATGTCGTTAAAATCAACAAAATACCTAATATCGGGAGGTACCGTTATATGGGAGCTATGCAAAGACCTGGACCTGCATAGACAATTCTCGGTCACATGCTATAGAACCCGTTACGAAATGCAAATAGGAAATTTGAAACAATTCCGGTGAATAATGTTGCAAAAATCATAAACCTGGACCTGCAAAGAGAATTTTCAGTCACAGGCTATAGTATCTGTTCCGAGCTGCAAATACGAAATTTGAAACAATTTTGGTGAATAAGGCCTTTAGCGGCCTGCAGACCAAAAACACATCTGAGTAGAATTTCATCAACCTACTTCAATTCGTTCGGAAGCTAGAGAGATTTCCACAGACGGACGGACAGCGTTAAATCGACATAGAATTTTATGCTGATCAACAATATATATACTTTCTAGGGTCTAAAATGTATATTGCGAGGTGTTACAAACGGAATGACAAACTTAATATACAGCCATACTATGGTGGAGGGTATAAAAAGAAATGTTCGTTGACTAGAAAACATATTTTCTAATTTCAATAAATATAATTGTTTATACTTTGTAATAAGGTAAACTATAACATCAAATGAAAATATGCAACAAAACTTACAAAACACAACAAAAGTATTCTTCGAATCATTGTTGTCTATATCACCATTATTATATGTTAATCATTTATTCAACTGTTTTTTATAATGCAAATATGTGTAGAAAAATGTTTTAAATATTTCTTCAAAACAGATCAGTTTATTTAAATAAATTTCTTTTGCTAGAGCATCTGTTCCATCATTTATATAAAAATTCCTCTGATCATATTTGTAACCAATCTATTTTTAAAGTTCCGCCCAAGTGTGTGGTTATGCGTAACCGCTGTGAGTGAGGTGAAACAAAACTACAAAATTGATATTACTTAAATACGATAACAAAATGTTGCATACTTTTAGGCATCGATATTAGTGAATGCAAGAACCCGCAACACAATTAATTATTGGGATATTTTTGATGGGAAATACTTGTTAAATACTTACGGTTCTGCTTCTATGGATTTCAACTTGGCAACATAATTGGATGGTATGTAGCCTTCTTGACGGGTTTTCTTGCTGCGCGCCAGCCACCAATCACCCTAAAAATAAAAAAAATGTTTTATAAATATTACATTTATTTTTTTATCTTAGATGGTTTTAGGCAAAACTTGAAGCGAAAGTTCTACGCAGAAAAACTGTAGAAACAACTCCAACAAATCAAAGAATCACTTTTCATATACAGTGGCACAACGATAATTCGTATTCAGCCAATTCAACAATTTACAACAAACAAATTCTCTCTAGAATTCTTGTATTCTTAAATAAATCCCTTTAATCTTTAAACATCGTCAATTAAGCTGATATTCATATGTAAAACTCATGCAGTGTCAAATTTTCCATATTTTTAAATTCCAAACAGTGTGTGTTACATGGACGACATTTTAGTTGTGAAATATGGAACAAAGTACAAACGTACTTTTTCGATCACAACGTGCCCTATTTTCATCAGAAAAATATAATTTACTTCATAAAGCATTATATTTTTTAAGAAAATACCAATACAATAAGTATATAGTGTTTGTAATAATGGTCCAATATCCGGAAATCCAATATAGCGGGAATACACATTAAATATTTTCTGAGAGACCTATCCAAGCTCTTTTCACTGATAAATGAAGCAGAATTGATCCGCGGTAAACATATGTTATTTTAAATAAAGAACAAATACCTGGGTCTTGAATCGAATTATTTTCTAAAAGCCATATTCAATCCTCAACTAAAGGTACATCCCCTACCATTCTCACGCCGAAAACTCCCCTTGCAATTATGATGGTAGACTGTCATAATACACCAGGAGCTTAAAACTAATTGTAACATATCCCTCCACATTGATTCATTGACTATGGGTTCGGCCCTGTAGATATAGATGAAGAATTTTTAATGTTTGAATATCCAACATAATATTTCCCAGTTAAAAACTGCCCTCAAAGATTATACAAGCCCTTCCCACAGAGTATGGAGTAGACTTCAGATATTTTGATCCGATAACTGCCAGCGATATAGTAATAACTATTTTTGATGCTTAAAAATTTTGTATACCTTAAAAACATATTAATTTGATTTTTTTTCATATTTGTATTGCTTGGAAAATAAGAAGTTTAATTACATTAGGTTTTATGTAAATAACATTTCTCTGTAAAGCACATAACATTGATATAATATGTACAGAAAAAACTCGATCGGTAAAATCGAATCTATTTTCACGCACATATTCCCGGAATATACAGGGAGAGATAAAAAAAACTGCAACAAAGTCAAATGCCATAATTTTTACATTTTTTTAAACTTTATTCAATGAAAGTAATAAATGTCGGAAATGGCATCAGATTTCAGAATAAGTTTAGATTTGTTCGAATTTGTCACCATTTCATTTCATTCTTGGGTGGCGCGTGCTGAGTGTGATGGTGCTGAATTCTGTTGGAATGTCCAAGGTCCAAACACGATCATTTTGTTTGTGTACAAACAAAATGATCGTGCTGGACAACGAAAGTTTTCTCATTGTAAATACCAAATTCGGCAGTTCTCCACTTTCGGCCAAGCGAAGCATCTCTTTAGCTCTTTTGAGTCTATTTTCTTTCCGCTGCGGTGTAAGTTCTCGCACTTTTTGGAATTTCAATGGTTTTACACCGAGCTCATTTTTCAATATTCGCCGAATGGAATATTGCGATATGTTCAGCTCACGAGCCATTTATTGGCCACTGCGACCCGGGTTTCGATCAAGTCGGTTCTTTACTTTTCGAACTATTTTCGCTGATGTTGCAGTTTTTTTCGTCCACTTCCTTGACGTCGGGCTACGCTACCAGTATCACTATAACGAGCGATGGTTCGAGACACAAAAGATTTATTCACTTTTAAATGCTGGAGTGCTCTAACGATATCCACTTCTGGTTTTCCAGCCAAATATAAAGAAATCACACTATCACGCTTGAATCCCATTACGACTAACATTTTTTTTTTTTTGAAAACTCTCACCAGAATGTCGGACGAGTGGCTTAGAAATGTCAACAGTCTAAATTGGTTGCAGTTTTTTCACCTCACCCAGTAGATGTTTAGTATATGATGATCGTATTCCTCTGGATAAACAAAATGTATTATCATTTCATTACATTTATAAACTATCCTAAAGAATTGAACCGACCAGTTTTGGACTGTTTATCAATTATAAAGACTTTTCGATGCTTTTGGTGTATTTTCTTACAACGTTAATTCATCCCAATTCTGTTTTGTGTGTAGAGAGTACATTCAAAATTACATGTGTTGACTTAGACTAAGTGTATGTATATACATAACCGCTACCACAAGCGAATAATAACTTATACAAAAATTGGATTCCAACAAATTATTCAGGGTTTTTAGTTGTTGTCACAATATGCAAGCAACATTTCACTCCATCATCTATTTAAGGAAATGTTATTTCTTGAAGACCTAAATAGAAGTTAATACATGCACACATTCAGACATTTATTTTATCGACGTTATTTTATTATTTATGTCACGTGCTTATATTATCCCATATAAACAATAAACACCTAGTATCAAATAAATAGCAAATAAATTGTATTTAAAATAGAAAAAAGCGAACAAAAACTGTTTATGAATAAAATCATATTTACATTTTCTATATTCATAAAACGAAGGATTAACCAATGTAAAATGTCTTCCATAATTTATTACAAAAATCTAGAGCTTTTTTGCTAGCACAAACATTAGGCACGAGTAAACTCAATTTCTCGATTTTCAGTGGAAACAAAATTCGTTCGAAATCGAGCAGATTCAACTCTTGCCGAGCACCCGTTTTGATTTGGTCATACTCTTGCTGTGCTACTATGTATGTGTGTTTTTTTCTGCATACGTTCTTGGGGTGTAAGGAATGCAAATTTGTCAAAATTATAAGACCTTTAGGTTAATGTCAACAATTTTTTTTTATTTTTTGGAATATATGACCTGTGCCTCAATTCTTTTTCTATGAAAATGTGAAATGAAAACTTGCATAATCGAAATTTCATATATTCATAAAAAGAGTATTCCGCCCCTAGGGTTTTATCATAGAAAGGAACAAGCTTAATGACATTTTGCATAACTAAATTGCAAAGTGGCTGTCATATGTGTTCGACAGCCTCAATCAGGACTGCATCAGCAATATTCTCAGTAGTTTTGTTCGGGTTTCATTCTTTACACCACTATCTTGTCCGTGCAGCTAGAATTTTTCTAATTTTACGCGTTCCAAAAAGTAAATTCTATTAATTTCTCTGCGTTGTTGAAGCGTGGATTGTTATATTTCTATTAATAGCGAAACTTCTACTGTTCAAATATCGCATACGGAATAATTTAAAATAACACCTATTTTTCAACACACAAAAAAGTAAAATACGTTATTCAGATAAATACGTTCGGCGTATTTCGGTAACATTTCATTCTCATGAAAACACAATTTTTTGTACGCCTTTTTTAACCCTGTTGCCCTGTTTTAGTTGAAAATTTGAAATACATTTGCTCTGTTCCAGAACCTACAAGAATCTACCAGTTTTGCAATTTTTTTCGCTATCATCGTAGTTAAAACGTTTACATTTTTGCAGTTCTGGAACAGACCAATTAGTAACGGACATTTTGCATTTTTCGATCAGATGCAGTCAGATGCTTACAATGTTTTTCGAAATTAATCATTTGACAACACCTCATTGTCAAAATATATGTTTACAACCCCATCGTGTATAAAGAAATCAGATATGGGGACCTGTTTTCTATGCAGTGAAATTTGACAATGTAAATTACAGAAAATGCAGTGATGGATATTCTTATTTAAACTGACTTTACCTTCTTAATTATACCCTACACCACATAGTTGTAAGGGTATTATGTTTTTGTGCATTTGTTTGTAACATGGAGAAGGAAGCGAGATAGACCCATAGTTACTTTTGAGGATCTTCATAGAATGCCTTTCTTAGTAGATTTATGTATGTCAGCCGTCTGCCCATGTATGCTTATGAAGAAAATACAGGTCGCATTTATTATCCGATTGAGATGAAATTTTCCAAACAATATTTGTTTGGCCCAAAGACGAACGCTATTGAAATTGGTAAGAATCGGTTAAAATTTAGATATAGCTCCCATATATATCTTTAACCGATTTCGGATAAATTGCGCACCAAATGGCCAATATCAGTCCAAATGACCTGAATTTTGACACATTCGACCGAATTTAGTCTAGAAGCCAGTATGTCAAGTTTGGTGAAAATCGGTTTAGATATAGCTTTAGCCCCCATATATATGTTTCATCCGATTTGGTTTTAAGCCCCTCACGAGCGACAGCAATGATATTTGGTACCAGATATCTTATAGAGCTCGGAAATACCTTTGCCCAATGTTATCGAGATAGGCTAAGATTTGGATATAGCTCCCACACATATCCTTAATCCGATTTTATGTTTATTGTGCAAAAATTACTAATATCATTCGGGACGTACGTTTCCAAAAAAAAAATTATTTTAAAAATAATAATTACAGTAAATATTATTACAGAAAGTCCAAATGTTTACTAAACGAGTATAGTCGTCGCAACTGTCGGGTTTTATGAATGGAACCTAAAATGGCAATTTTTATAAACACTCAGAAATAAGCATGAAGAAAAAGTAACAGCACATATGTGAAACACATTCCTTCTGATCACGCCTTTACTTGCCAGAATCTTCAAGTTTTACAACTTCTTACTCGAAAAGTGTTCCTTGCACAACACCGCAGTATAACTAAACAAAGATAAGCCATGTTGCCGACTCCCTACTTTTGCTACTTTTTCCAAACAGTAAATAGAATCATTAATTTGATTGGTCAACAATTTTCACATTTGACCAGAGCAGAACCTGCTGTATGAAATGTCGTCATGGTTATAGCGCCATCTGTTTCATGCCATTAGAATTCCCAGCGTTACGTTACTGGGTGTCTTTGTTTACATTCCTTGGTCGACCCGCTGGCTGGCTGGCCGGTTGGATGGCTGACAAACAAGGTGGCTTGTACTGTCCGTTTATGGTGCAACAGCAATTTCTCTCATTTTCGCATTGGCTGGCGGGCGAAAACCTCAATTTGACTTCGACAACATCGTCATCACCAACACATCTGTACATACAAGTTGTTGTACCACCGTCATAGCCATCAGCAGTGCCCGTTGTGGGGGAGAATAAACAATGACAACCAACGCCTTCTTCTTCTGCCCCAAAGTATGAATGAATGTTTGGATTTTTCAGCACCTCTCTTCTGCCATTTCTGATCTGCATTTTCGTGTTTTTGTTTTATTTTCATTTGCTGCGGAAGGTTAATGTTCGCTACCATCAAGATAGTGTCATAGCGTACAAATTATGTCAATACAGAAAATATTTCCTTGGATAAAGTTAGCAAAAAGAAATGAATATTGAGCTATGACTAGTATTGTTCTATTGCAGATTATAAATGTCGGTACAATTCGAACATTTGAAATTTGTGATAAGTCGTTTCAGCGCAGAAATAAATATTGAAACCATTCCCCCCGGAAAGCCCAAAGAGCAATGAGCTAATTTTTACTTGTGAATTGTGGAAAAAATTTCAGAATGTACCTCTGATTTGATGTAAAGGATGCACCAACTATGCTAATGTAGTCCAATTAAGATCAATGTAGGATCAGGCGATCAAGTTCCGAATAGAAGCACAGATATTTGGAAGGAAAACACACATACACCCTAGAAAAACTCCTGTCAAATGTGGTGGAAATTGATTACGAAGTAACGCCTATATTTAGAACTTACAGGCAAAAGGTACTTCGATTTTCTGAACATTTATCGGTCGACCTTGGGAAATTACAGATAAAAGAAACTCAAAATTAAGCGGAGTGAGCTGGATAGTGGCAATAAGCTCCATATATTCTAAAAGTACTCTCAAAGGTTGCTAATATGAGCCCGGTCTCAACACTTTTAAAGATATATACCGGGATCTTGCTATACCAAATTAAAAAAAAAGCAATCCATTAAAAAATGAGCCTAAATTATTATTTATCGAAAGGTAACGTTATAAGGGGTATAAGAAAACGTGGACCTATAAAAACTTTCCTCCAGAGAAAGAAGTGTTCATTACTAACTCCAAATATCACATTGTTAACAATTCCACTTTAAATCATCCAAATACCAACTATTGGGAAGAACCGTTGTGTGAGTAATATAGGAAAAGATGGTTAAATGTTCAAACTTCAAAGTCATAAAAATACTCAATATCCTCTACCATTTTATGAAAGCTATGATATATTTTTATCTAACTTTGGACTCCGGCGTGATTACAATTGTCCTTACAAATTCCGTACATTTTTGGAAAAATATTAATTGTTAAAAGTACGCTTCGAGTGAACAATTTTTAGGATCCAAAACATACAAGCTTGGAATATAACAGTTTTACCGAAAAAAATGCTAATCGATTAAAAAGAACTGCGGTACAAAAAATTAACCATTTGTGCAAAATATAAAATTCACACAAAAAACTCTTCATAGTTATACAAATTTAAAAACAAGAATCCTAAAACATTACATTGCATTTGTATTTGCATTTTGCGGCCACTAGATGGTTTACATATATTTACTTGACCGGATGTTCCTAGTCGCAAGACCTAAAGGTCCCGATAGCCTTACTATTTATACGACAAATATATAAATTTAATAAAATTTCAAGAGTAATATGCAGTTCAACTCAAACTTTAAATTTTTATGATTTGTTTCGATTACTTAATGCTATAGTTAATAAAAGTATCTTTCTACAGGCAAAGAAATGTAATTGCACACATTTTAATTTTTAATTTTTTCATGGATAATTTAAACATAAAGTTTCCACAAAAACCAGCCATTGATTGTCTCGCCTTTTTTGTCTGTCCGTTCTTAGACTGAGCATGGCTACTGCACATAAAAATAATGTAATATGTAAAAACAGAGCATGAAAGCAACAAACTGATACCGATAATTACCAACTGTGCTCTCCCCTAAAGAGGTCTGCCAGAGCAATCGTAGAAGCAAAAACCAAGTGTTTAAAGAGAAAATAATGTGCAATGAACAATAAGATTTTTTGCCTTCATTTAACGTCGAATAAATTAGTTTCTTTTGAATTCATTTTAAACAATTTTCAAATTGTGTTCAACGAAGCAATGCCAGTAGAAAAAACAAAAACAAGTAGATTTCTCGTTAATTATTACATGAAAACGGTTTGCAAATCACGCTCAAACACAATGCACCACCAAATCCGCCACACTTACACTTCACATTTTGATCGTTGTAAAGTTCAACTCGGGAGAAATACAAATACAAACATGTAAACCTCAATTCGAAATTTTCATATAACTCCATTGTTTTCGAGAAACAATTGCAAAAAAGGAAAAATAAATGGAAAATGCATTTCCAATGCACTGCGCAATTGTATAACACCCAATTGTCGGAATAAAAACGGAATATTACTGCCACATATGAGGATTTTCCCCTTTCTTTGATTAACCATTTTATTCCATCCCCCCACAAAATAGAAGTATAGCGAGTCTTCTACTAGTGCCATATAATAACCTTATAATTATATATAAATTATGTTGTTAGCCATCCACGTGCAATTGTTTGGTGGCCACACTTCTTTATATGACTCGACCCAGGCATTGGATGGAATATTCAGTGCTGCCCAATCATTACATGCGAAAGTATTTGGCATTGCCGATATTGGTTTTATTCACAAATGCTGATATGAATACAGCGGTGATAAGATAACCCACTCCAGCCATGCAAAAGCATTGTAGGTGTAATTAATCACAGAAAATATTATTTACATACATAAATAACTGCTTTGACGTTCATGTGGTGGGATACCGTAGGTTGTTTGTTATTTCAATGGGGAAAATGGTTTCGGGGACAGTCACCGATCCTCATCAGGTCACTTAGTTATATGTATGGGCATATTCCTCATATAATTAAAGACAAACGCCATTTAAGGGTCTTACCAAAATGATGCGTTATGTACAAAAATCCGGACCATCTCACTATAATCGAGTGTTTCGTATTTCGATAATCCTAGTCACATTTACCCACGAAATTGTTTCAAAGATTTGGTAGATTACAATCCTTGAAGTCTAAAATTATATCTACAATTCCCATTTGGTATGGACCACATAAAAGTAGAACACGTTTGAATTCAGATACTTTTATATAAAAATGTTTTTTTTTACCCAACGGTGGTGGGTATTGAAAGTTTGGCCCGGTCGGGAACTTAATGTTTTTACTTGTTATTTTGTAATATGAATACTTTAATTCAAACCAGTAAAGAAAGTCTTCAAGTCGGGCGGGGCCGACTTTATGATACCCTACACCACTTTGCTAATTAAGTAGAGCTCCACATAACAATTAAAAGTTTTTATGGGAGAATTCAATCATGCACGCTATAATTTTAATTATAATTTAAAGTTCAAAGGACTACATATGCCGAAGCATTTGTATCTTTTAAATTCGGACTTGTACTGCCCATTTGGTGCACAATTAATTTGAAATCGGATAAAGATATATATGGGAGCTATATCCAAATTTGAACCGATCTCGATAAAATTTGGCAAAGATATTTCTGAGCTGTATTTAATATATTTCCCTGAATATCGTTGTTACGGAGTGCATATTACGGTTGTGGGTAACAAATATAACAAATCGGATGAATAATTTGACATACTAGCTTCTAGACTCAATTCGGTCGTAAGTGCCAAATTCCATCCCATTTGGACAAATATTAGACGTTTGGTGCACAATAAAAGGTAAATCGGACGAAGTTATATATGGAAGCTATATCCAAATCTGAACCGATCTCGATAAATTTTAGCAAATGTATTTCTGAGCTGTATTTGATATATTTCCCCAAATATTGTTGTTGCATAGTGCATATTACGGCGGCGGTGGACAAAAATAACAAATCGGATGAACAATATATATGGGAGCTATAGGTATATCTGAACCGATTTCGATCAAATTTGGCATACATATTTTCAGGCCTAATTTGGGTGTATGTGCAAAATCCATACAGTTCGGGCTGATATTACACGTTTGGTGCACAATAAAAGGCAAATCGGACGAAGATATATATGGGAGCTATATCTAAATTTTGACCGATTATCTCCAATTTCAATAGGGTTCGTCCTTGGGCCAAACAAAAGATCTTTGCAAAATTTCATCTGGATCGGGCAATAAATGCGACCTGTACTTTGTTTACAAAAATACATGGACAGACGGACGGACATGCATAAATCGACTCAGAATGTGATTCTATGCAGATCATCAAAAGGAACTATGGGTCTATCTCGTTTTCTTCTGCCTGTTACAAACAAATGCACAAAGACATAATACCCTGACCACCTTGTGGTGTAGGGTATAAAAACCAATAAACGCTCTGCCAAAGCTGACATCTTGCGTATTTGGGTAACATTCATTTAAATCCAAGTATATAACTTATATATATAAACAAAAAATGTCGAATATAGCATCAAATTTTAGAATACGTTTCGACACTTTGGTATTTTTTAGTGCCAACATTGCTTTCCAAGATACTCCAGACACAATAGTCCAACGGATTGGTATCCGGAGATTTTGGTGGCGATTGTGCGCTGGAAATGAAGCGAAAAACCTCATTTTGTAACCATTCTTGGGCGGCGCGTGCTGAGTCCTGTTGGAATGTCCAAGGTCTGCGACCAAAATGTTTGTGTGCCCAAGGCTTTCATACACCCTCCAGAATATTTTCGCGATGATATTCGGTATTTATTCTGATGTTACGGTCGATTAATATGCGCGACCCACACCATCATCATGGCCGGCGCTTGGGTTCTGGTGGCCAACCGAAGGGGCACATTTTCAGCTGACCTCTTTGCCAAGTACACATTTTGTTTGTTTACAAACTGCTGGACAACGAATATTTTCTCATCGGAGAAAACCAAATTCGGCAGTTCACCACTTTCGGCCAAGCGAAGCAACTTTTTCGGTCTATTTTCTTTCTGTTGTTGTGTATGTTCTTGCATTTTTTAGAATTTCAATGGCTTAACCCCGAGCTCATTTTTCAATATTCGCCGAATGGAATATTACGATATATTCAGCTCACGAGCCATTTTTCGGCCACTGCGACGCGGGTTTCTATCATGTTGCTGTTTTCTTCCGTCCATTTCCTTGACGTCGGGCTACGCTACCAGTATCACAGATACGAGACACAAAAGATTTATTCACATTTAAATGTTGGAGTGCTCTAACGATAGCCACTTGCAGTTTTCCAGCCAAATATAAAGAAATAACACTATCATGCTTGAATTCCATCACGAATAACTTTTTTTCTTTTTTTTCACCAAAATGCTTTTGTACGCTTGTAAACAATATAATGAGCTGTCACTGGAATAATTTTAACAGATGTCGGACGAATGTCTTAGAAATGACAGCAGTCTGAAGTTGGTTGCAGTTTTTTATCTCACCCTCTCACAGGTCCTTCTTGACACGCCTGGGGGGGAGTTCTATCCACCATATAATGGTTAGGATGACTCACACGGTACTGCAATGAAAACATGCGATTGTGCTGGCGGGATGAACCATCGTTTGTTCTTCTTGAGTTAATAATCAATACTTGAATATGGGGTAGTTCGGCTCTTTTCTAATCCATAGCCCTCCCTGCACAATTTCATTATATCAGCATTTTGAAGCTGACATTAGCTTTCAAACAGTTCACCTTGTTCAAATGGAGCATATGTTATCAAATAATAGTAAAAACTTCTCACGAAATAAAATCTTAAAAATGTAATTATAATAATAAAGGAAAGTATGGCCAAAATACTGCAGAAGGCCTAATCTGTTTGAAATATGTACGAATAGTTTTAATACGATAACATGTTTCCATTAAAAAGGAATGAGAGATTTCAGAACCGAGGAGTCACTGTTCGTCTGGGAACCTGCATTCCTCGCAACCATTTAACAATTTATGCAAAAAGATATGATATAGAGAATAGGCGCAAAGGTATTTTGAGATAGCCTAGATCTGGATACACATTTAAGGTAAAGTTTTTGCAGGAGAAAAGGCTTTTATGGCAGAAATTGTGTTTCTAGTCCACATTTCGCCCACGTTCTTTTTTGGAATCATCGTCTTAAAATTTGGTGAGAGAAATGTAATGCATAATACAAATAAAACATAAAAATGCAAAATACTTTATCTGCTGTTTGGTGTAACCAACATTTATTCTAATAGATGAGACTAGGAAATCTGAAGGTATATTACCATTTAGTACTTTTAATACAAACATGGAGTTCAACACAATACGTCTGCTTTTAAGTGTAGGCAAACTAATTAATTTTACCCTGCATAAGAAGGCAAAACAAAATCACTATTCCAATGTAAACCTCGTAAGGCAAATAGCAGAAATAGTTTTTCCACGGATTCTATTTTATCTGAGTATATTGCATGCTAAGGATCCTATACAACAGAACCGTATTCTAATATAGGTCTAACAAGAGACGTAAATAACTGTTTTGTTATATATGGATCAGAAAATTCTTTGGCCCACCGTTTAGCAAAACCTAAAACACCATTTGCTTTATTTACCATTGCTATTTAAATGTAACTTTGGATCCATCAAGAGGCCAAGATCGACAAATGAATCTACAGTTGATAATGAATAACCGTCAATATTATATTGCAATATCAGAGAAGAAGATCTAGAGAAGCACATATGCTTACATTTGCTTAAATTTAACTCCATACAATTTAACCTGCACAATTAAAAAAGGCGATCTAAATCGTTTTGAAGTAAACTAGCTTGTTTATCGCAATCGAATAATTTAACATCATCATGCATTGCAGCTGAAGAACGTTGGCTGCCAAGAAACGACGAAGCGTGACCCCGTCGTGTGGTACAGGCCCACTCTACTCAATTCCATATATTGGCATTACCAAAACTTTGGGAAGTTTAAGCAGAGGTATATATCCAATACTAATTCTTTAAAACAAAAACTCAATTGACCACTCATGGAAGGCAGACAATTCTGTCGGTACATTATGGGAAGGATTGGAGAGTTTATGGAGAATACTGCACGATATAAAAATGTGTAATATATGAAGTTTGAGTTTGGAATTATGTGAGGCCAGTGTCTTACCGAATTCTCCACTCTATAAATTTTAGTCATTCTATGACAATGGTTACATACCCTTTAAATGTTTTTTAATATTCGTCACTATTGATTTACAATACCCTACCTTTATACATTGCTTGTGAGGGCATTAGTAACGAAATAGGTGTATTCAGATCAAATGTATATGAATCCACACCAGATAAAGCTTAATTTTTAAAAATTGAACAAAACGAATGGTATCAATATATGTGTGCTGTATATATTAGTAGGTTAAAGTCAGATATTGAAAATTTTTGGCAACGAGATTTTCTGCCCAGGGAAGATATTGAATTCAAAAGCACGTCGGGTTGGTCACTTCTTTTATTTGCACCTATTCCAATCGTTATGACATTTGTTAATATATCGCGATAAGTTAGTGAGTTTGACCACCACACCTCGATCGGAAGGTGTGGAAAATAAAATAGCAAATCTACGCCTTTTTTTTAGTATAAAACAATAAATCTCAAAAATAATTTCGTGATTTACATAAAAAATTTAATATTTAAATGTCATCTCTAACTTACCTGTGTATCATTCAATATTTCTAGGTGTTCTCCTTTTCGGAAACTTAAATCCTCATCGGTACGGGCGTCGTAATCGTACAATGCGACAAATATTTTTGCATTGGCATTCGATGTTTCATTCTCCGGTATTTGGGGCACAGGACGTATCTGTTCCTGCGGCTGTCCAATTGGCATGGTGATTTGTGGAACACCAGTTACACCTACGGCTGCCGCATCGTCAAGTGGATTGCGTTGATCGACATGAGTCTTGTCAATGTCGGACTTTTCTGTGCGCAAACAATTACCCATGATGGCAAATAACAATCAGCTGTTGGGTTTTCTTCCCCCCTAGATGATACCAACTTCAAAATAATAGTTTAATAGATGCCTATAGCAAATGCACCAGCAATCGACGTATATTCTCCGGTTTGTTTTGTTGCTTTATTTCGTATTTCCGTTTTTTGATTGTCGTTTGTTGGTTTGTGACGATGATGTTGATGAAGTAGAAGATGACGACGACAACGGCACTGATGACGGATGGGAATGGTAAAGCCTGTTTCTCATTCAGAACAATGAACAGCGGTTGTAGGGGTGTTGGCACTTGATTGGATATATTACATTTATGACGTTCCTGTTGAGCTTGTGTTTACTATAGTTTGATTCATTCTTTTCTTTATTCTTCTTCTGTTTTGTACGTATTCTTTCAGGATTTGTTTATATCCAAAGGTGAATTATAAAAATATTTTACGCTCTATTAGAAGTGAGGAAGACCGGAAGAAGAGAGATAAACAAATGGAAAACATCAAAAACAAAAATTACTATTTTATGCGGGATGGGCGCGGATCACAGAATGCGTTCTTGTCAAAAGGTAAACAAAAAGTCACTCATTATTTAGGCTCTGAAAATGTCAGTTGGCTCTCTTGTAAACTATGCAATAACATTTAACCACAATAAACAACATATAATACATATTTACTTAATAATCTTAATAACAGGAATCCCAATTGAACAGAGTTTGTGAATGAATCTTTATGATGGATTGCGCATGCAGTGTTGCCAGATTGATTTGATACCACATGAAGAATATACCTACATATAGAATAAATGTACATTTTTCTTTCGAAACAATATAGGAATTCAAAAATACATAACCAACAAGTGGTCGAGAGTTATAATCGCGGTACACCAAAAATGTATAGAAAGCTAAAGTTGACTACACTTTTTTCTGAATGTGCCCGACTTCTGTCCATTTGGTGTTTGTATTTATTGTTAAAAGAAATAAAAACAAAAAACTTTCAAAATCAATGACTACAAGAAACGTACATCGCGGGATACGCACAAGGAATATTAGCTACTTTTTCCATAAAATTTAAATCGTGAACAATTTGGATCATCTTTTTAAAAGAAAATAAATGCTTCTCATTTATCTTTCGCCTTTTCAAGTCATTTCAAAAATGAGAAAATATAAGGGGCTAGGGCTGTATTTCTGTAGCTCTAGGAAGCTGATCTACTAACATATTGTACCACGATCATAACAAAACTACTGTTTTTCGAGATACTTTTTTTCTATAATGCCGCAAAAAATGTGTACTAGGCTTTAGCTGAAACCTGACCTTTCTAAAATGATACTATCACTATCTTTCCAGCATCCAAATATTATGCGTTTTGGGATGCCTAAGGATATTTGCACACAAAACCAGCTAACATTCCCCTCCATCTGGCAACACTAGAGACGCAAGAAGTTGTTTGAAAACAAAAGAAATAAAGCACACGACAAGGAGCATTGTAAAAACTCCATTCACAATAGACAAGAGAGCCAATCGACATTTTTCATTTCACAACACTTATATATTCTATTTCACTCTTTAATTTGTTTTTATTTATTTTTTCTCCTTTCACATCTTTTGCCGTACATATCGTCGTGCAATTATCTTTCACAATTCTCAATAAATACGATGATACATTCACCAATCCCATAGTAAGTTGGTCGCAAAGTAACTTGTCAAAATGAAAACACAGAAGCAACATGCAGAGAAATTCTGCAGAAAATAATGTTATTCACAGCTATGGAATCAAGACAGGGAGCGGAAGAAAATTCCCCTTCGCTATGTATTTTTAATTGTAGCACAAATTCATGTCATTTTTCGTTGAAACTTTTCACAAATATAGACGATATTTTTCAAAATCACTAGACAGACAGCACACTCATATCTGGAAAACATAATTCACTTTCGTCTCGTACACGCACATAATGCTGCTGGTTCATACACAGCAGAGAGAGGACAAGTTCCATTATTGTATCGTGTTTTTTCTTTTACGGTATTTTTCGTAGTTAAACTTTTTCTATTTTCCTTTTTCTGTGTGTGTGCCATTTACTAAGTACTTCCACTTCCAGCTTCTACTTTACACACAATTTCATTACTTTTGAACTCACACTTAATTGAAAACAATAATTTTTTATTTCACAAAAACACGACGAATGCAGAAAACAACTAAATGTCCATTAATTGAAATAAATAAACACAATATTCATTTCCCGTTCGTTTTTCGACAAAAATTTGCCATTTCGAGAGCAGAAGACAAAACGACGACGACGACACCAACAACAAATTGACAAATAGTTGGAATTCGGTGCCGTGCGGTACGAGTTTTACGGCGTCGCCGCCCATTTTTCAAATACCAATTAAAAAGACACAATTTATACTATACTATACACAGTTTACACCAAAGGCACCGTTTGTGTATTGTTTTTAATAATGTAATGCAATGGAAATACGCTATTGGTCTGTTCCAAAACGATTATGATAAATACAAAAACTACTGGATTGTTGCAGGTCCGAGGAGACCATATGTTTGGAAAATCCGGGGTTTTCAAAGGTGTATTTGATAAGTGCAATTGACAATCATATGGTATTTAACTTTTTTCATTTTTGTTTGTGAATAAAGTTGTCATACGAAGTTTTATCCTTTTTTTAAATTTCAAATTTTGTTTTTGTAATAAATTAATCAATTATGAAATTTATCTATTTATTAAAATAGATTTTAGCTGTTATCATCTGTTATCAAGACCATTTCGCCTTCGCAAATTCCTAATTAAATTCGGCCGAAATACAAATTGAAGCTCGGTTTGTGTATTATATCACCCTATATCCCTATATCACCCAAGTACAGCAGAAAATGGGTCCTTTAACACAAAATTGAGAAGGAGTTGTATACCTAGGATATGCATCTTATTTTGTCAGATATTACGCATTTGTTGCGCAGTGAAATTTGGACTAGAAAGAAATATTTCACCTATTTCAATAGGATTAATCTTAAAACAAAGGGACAACCATGGTAGAAGAATATAGGTAGATGGATCAACGCTTGGGAACATTGATATTTCAAAATTTTTAAAATGTTTTATGAAAAATAAGTGAATTTTTAAATGTTTTTTATATGACGCAAATCAGAGGTTGTTATAATATGAATTTTTCAACAATTTTTACAAATTTTTATAATTTTTCATTCAAAAGTTTCAATTCCAAAATCGGTTTGACAGTTCATTGTCCCAGCAGCTGTGTCGATGCGACTACCTGCATTCTTCTACCATGGGGACAACTATTCCAATTCTTAAAATAGTTTGTTGTTTACATGTTGAAATAAATGAATAAAAAGTTGAAGAAGGGTAAAAAATTCTGCATCAGACGGAGTGTTGGTGGCGAAGGTACAAAAAGCTAATAAAACAAACGGATACATCACATCATGGTAGAACCAAGAAGGTAAAGTCATGTAATCATATTTTTGCAATTTTTTCAAAATTATACATTGGACAATATCTCATTGTCAAAATCTATATTCATAAATCCATTGTATACACACAAAATCAGAGATGGGAACTGTTTTTTATGCATTGAAATTTGACAATGTAAATTACGGAAAATGCAGAGCTGGGAATAGAGAGCTGGGCCTCAATTCTTGTTCTATGAAAATGTGAAATAAAAACTTTTATAAAGGAAAGAAATGTCAAATGAATAATTTTATAAAGGAAATATTTTTCATTTCATATTTCATAGAACAAGAATCCAGTCCCTGGCTTCTTCGTAGAGGAACAAAGGAGTTTTAGGTTAACTTAGTTCGATGTTGGCCCTAGGCTTTTTTGTTCATTTCCGAAGAAGCCAGCCGATGACTTAAGCCAGATAAATAAGCGTTTTATGTATTCCAACCTTAATGCTATGTCAGCTTACTGTGAGAATTATACAGTGTAATATGGAACTGGTTGTTTTCATTTATTTGAAATCTTCCTTGTTTTTAAAATGAGTTAGTTATCGCGAAAAATGAAAGTAATGACTGGATTTTATGTCAAAAATCTAATATAAACTGTTCAATATTTCAACCCATATACCCGTTTTATAAAATTATAAAATATTTATATAAAATTACACTGCAGGGCAATGTGGACATATTTTTTGCCTAATAATAGAAAAAATCGCCGTTGTACTTAACAAAACGCCAAAGGCGGCGGTTGGGAAACTCTTTTTGCGGTTAAGGAACAGCGATATAACATTAGGTACCATAGTCGTATATTTCATGTTTCCTAAAATTGCAAAATGTTGAATACTTTATGTATGTTTGCTGTTTGGTTTCAACTTGAAAGGGATGTTGCCTTTTCTAGCGAACGTTGGAAGTGTTGAGAGATTAGGACCGACAGCTAACTACTATACATTCAATGGAATGATGTGAAAGCATTAAAATTAAATATTTTAAGAACTATTCTTCTGCATTTTCAATTTAATAATCCAAATTTCAAAAATGTATATTTTTGAAATTAAAATAATTCATTGAAAATTAATTACTTTGTTTACATTTTTGGACACATAACCCTGATACTTGTATTACGTACAAAAACAAATCTGTATGTGGTTGTTGTTACCATTGTTGTACAATAACACTTGCTGTTACCTGTATTATTCTACCATGGGCACAACCATGGTAGAAGAATGCAGGTAGATGCATCAACGTAAATATTTAAAATATTTTGTCAAAATTAAGTAGTTTTTTATACGTTTTATTATTTTAGTTTTTATTATCGTTTTTTTATATGTTTATTATACGACGCAAATCGGAGATTGTTATGATGTACACTTTTCAACACTCTCTACAAATTTCAATAATTTTTCATTTAACATTTGCAATTCCAAAATCGGTTTGACAGTTCATTATCCCAGCAGCTGTGTCGATGCGACTGCCTGTATTCTTCTACCATGGACACAACTGCCGAACAACATTTTTTAAATTTCTTTTCAAATATAAGTAGATTTTTATATGTTTTCTTATACGACGTCATTCGGAGGATATTATAATACTCGTTTTTCAACAATTTTTACAAATTTAAATAATTTTTCATTCAACATTTTCTTTTTTTTTTTTTTGATTCTCTTTCTCCTTCTTCGTCATGGTTGGCAAGTACCCGAAGTACACATATGCCAAATTACTAGGTTATTGTTTACTTAATAGTCGTATTCTTTGTTATGTTTATGTTTCTGCTATCTCACAGAGAACATCAGAGATGAAGATTGCATTTGTGAATGAAGTTTGTTAGTTCGACGAAATTTTCTGGCGAGAAGGTTTTTAAAGTTGATGGTAAGTCCTTGTACCTTTCGAAGATTTTAAATTGTTTCCTTTCGTTACAGAATTTTGGGCAAACAAAAATTTGGTGATCCTCACTTTCAGTGATTCCACAAAGTGTGCAGATGTCTGAGGCCTCGACTTTAATGCGATGTAAGTATGTTTTGCCGTAAGTGTGTCCAGTGAGTAAACGATTTATTAGCTTTATATTACCAGGTGACATCTTTGAGCCAGTGAACCAATAAGATTTTGGTGGTGTGTTGAAGAATTGTGAAAAGTAAGTACCCTTAGTTTCGGATGCATCCTTGTACTTATCTACCCATTCTTTCCATAGATGATCATAAATTGCAGAGTATGCGTCTGTAATTGAAGCATTGGTGGTAATTATACAGCCAGCTGTGGCTGCGTGTTTGGCGAAATAATCTGCGAGTTCGTTTGCTGGTATACCAATATGCGAGGGAGTCCATATGAAAATAAGAGATTGTAAGTTAGAATTGTTTATTTTGTGAATTATGTCGTTTGCTAGATAATTATGATGTGTGTTTGTCTTGAGTGTAAGACAGGCATTTTTACTGTCCGTAAGAATGACTGCTTTGACCGTGTTTTCCTCGATCATTATATCAATTGCTTTATTTATGGCATGTAGTTCTCCCATTAGAGAAGAGGTTTTTGATGTTATTCTGAAAGCATAATTTTGTTTCATTGATATGTTGCAGACCGCACAACCTGTACTACTGTCTGTGACTGATGCATCAGTTGACCATATGGAATGACCCTGGTTTATTAGACAGACTAGTTTTTCTTGAAGAATTGCTCTAAAAAATTCACTGGACTTGGAGTGCTTTACTGCTTTAAAGAGATCATCTACAAAAGCTTATTTTCTTTGAAGGTATCCTTTTTTGATTTACCATAGTTCGGTCAAGGATGTGTTTAAATTTGTTGTAGATAAAACCCAAACTTGTTTTTACAGAGGAATCTGTGGTGATGCAGTTGTACAGCGTATTGTTATACATTTTGAATTTTATTAGTTCTTTAGCTGCAAGATACTGAGAACGTTGTTCAGGAGGAAGCATAACAGCCAGTGCATAGATGTTGTGTATTGGTGTGGAAGGGATAAGTCCAAGGCTTCTTCTAAGCATTTGATTTTGAAAGCTAGTTAGCTTTTTGTTGAGATATTTTGGCATGTGGGCCATAGATGATATTGCGTATTCTGTCTTAGAGAACACTAGGGATTTTGTTAAATTTATTGACATGTTTGGGAGTAATCCGTTTTTGGCGTTGTTTATCATTTTTAATGCGTTTAGTGAGTTGGTACAGGAATTCATTACTTCATCATAGTGTTCCTTTAGCGATAGACTGTTTTTAATATATCTTCCCAGAAATTTTATTTTTTCAACAGAGTTTATGTTTGTATTTTGTAACTTTATATTTAGGATTTTACGAGGGCCTTTTGCTACACACATGACGAAGGTTTTATCAGGGTTGTATTTAAGATTCAAGCGGAATAAAATATGGTAAAAATGATTCGCTTTATGTTGTAGATTTTCATTTGCCATTTCAAATTCCTTGTGAGTGGATAGTAAAATAAAATCATCCGCAAATTGAAATAAATATGTGTTTTGATCTGCAATCCCATGTAGACCAAGCGTATATATATTAAAAAGTATTGGACTTAAGTAGCTGCCTTGAGGTAATCCATTATATATATCTATCATTTCATTGCCCATAACAATTGTGCGTTTTTTAAGAAAGTTTATTGTCCAATATCCTCCGGGCAGTTTATCTCGGACAAAATTTTATAAAGAATTAATAGATTTACGCAATCATAGGCCTTTTCAATATCTATAGACAGTAGAATTACTTTTTCTCATTTTTCCTTATGATAATTTATTGTGTATTGTAAATGATTGATACACATGGATGAAGATAAGTTTTTCCTGTATGCGTATGTGTTGGTCGGAAGAATATCTTGTTCCTGAAGAAATGACTGTAATCTCTCTTTGATCATAAGGTTTATAATTTTGAGAAAAACTGATATTAATGATATTGGTCGAAAATTTGTGAATATTTCCAGATCTTTTCCTTTCTTTGGTATTGGAACAATTTTAATTTTTCGCCAATTTTCTCTTAATTCACATTTTTTCCAAGCTGTATTCATTGCTTGAAAAAGATTATATTTAGATGATTCTGATAAGTTATTTATCATCTCATATGTTATGCCATATAATCCTGCTGCTGAAGGTTTTTTCTTGCTGTTTAAGACAGATGAGAATTCTTCCATTGTGAGTTCGACGGGTGTTCTTTGCGTGTTTGGAGGGAAGGTAATATGGCTGTTGTTCAAGACTTGATCCCTTAGGTGTATTAAAGATATTTTGTTGTTATTTTCGGACCATTTCCCACCGTTATTGCATGACAAACTGTTCTTACATCCTTTTACCAGACGAAATAATGATTTTGAGTTAGGCTCCATATTTAAAGTTGTAATTTTCGATTTAAAAGATTGTCGTTTTGCATATTTTGTGGCGTTTTTAAAATTTTTAATGGCTTGGAAAAGATTAAGAGCATTAGTGTCATTGCTATACAAATCATATTTCTTTTGCGCGGTTATGCTTTTTACGGAATGTGGGAAATAGACAGCCACTAAAGTGAGATTATTGTTTAAATTAGTAGTTTGACAAATTAGTATGTCAAGTGTTGATTGAAAAGAGATTCTTTTAAACTGAATATTTTTCTTTAAAATTATCGCGACGCCACCATAATTATCTTTTCTCTTTTTTGAAACTATATTATAATTTTGAAAAGTTGTTGAATTTTGTTTTTCATCTATATTGAAAATTTCACTCAGGAAGCATATATCGATGTTAAGTTTTCTTAAATGGAAGTCCAGAGAGTTTTTGTTTTTTTTAAGACTTTGTATATTGTATTGTAAGATGTTCATGGATAATTAAAAAAAAAATTATTATTATTTATTTGCAGTTATTTCAGGATGTTACTAATTGGCTTTCTTCATTGGCTTCTGATGTATATGGGCTTTGGTTGTTTGCTGATGCTGGAATGACTATTTGTTGAAATTTCTTTAAAACATCAAGACCTTATGTGCAGTTAAGAGACGTAAGTATTGTGGACATTTGTCTTGAAAATGATGCTAATGCTCTTTCTATTTCTGATCAAATACTGCTTTGGTTGGATTTACATGGATTGGGCTTGCAATGGCATGTTCATTTTTCGTTATTGGAGCCGCAACTTTGCTATATTTAATACTTGTAATTTTTTTGTTAATTGCATCATGTATATTAATTTTTGGAGTCCTGTTTGTTAAGAGAGGCGGAAACTCATTATTAAAATCACGTTCAAAAAGAATTTGGAAACGATTTCTTGTCTCTGGGTAATTTTGGAGAATCTCATTCTAGATAGATTTGTTAGGGCCATAATGCTGCTAATATTTCTTTCAGACTTCCACTTCAAACAATTTTTGGAATCTGTTGCAAGATGATCTATTTTGTTGCAAAGTATGCATCTTGGAGACATGCATAGTTCTTTACAGGTTGTTGTAGAACGACAATCTAAACATCTATTTTCCTTACTGCCATTTGTAGCACATAGAATATCTTTTCCACAGTTTAGACACTTCTTCGTCGACCTGCAACGAAGAGCAATGTGGCCTAAACACCTGCAGTTTAAACACAGCCGAACAGGTGGTACATACAAGTCCGGTGTTATTTTTGTTCCACACATATATATTTTCGTAGGAATTCCATCAAAAATAATACCATCGTTTATCGTTTTCAATGTTTTTGGCTCTTCTTTTATTGGTATCCCCAATAGGTGGCGGGGGAACAGGTGGAGGAGGGGGGTCTTCGACTCCCTCCATAATTGTTTAAATAAAAAACTTGGCAAAAATTTCGCAAAAATTGTTTTTAACCAATATAAAAGAAAAAAATGGAGGTTTGTTTGTGTTTTGATTTTGTGTTGATTTGTTGTTGTTGTGTTTGTTTGTGAAAAAAAGTGACCAGCGCGAAAAAGTCTAGTGTCAACAAAGGTTGATAAGCGACTGATTCAACATTTTCAATTCCAAATTTGGTTTGACAGTTCACTGTCCTAGCAGCTGTGTCGATGCGTCTACCTATATTCTTCTACCATGATTATTCTTAATAAGATCATTCAGCTGTTTAAAAAGCGTTAGTAATAATTTACTTTTTAATCTTTTTTTCCCATATATGTTATTTAATACTGCTTGTTTTGTTGTGTTTTTTTTTTCTAAGCATAACGGGATATTTTGTTGCGTTTCTGGAGTGACTATTAGAAAAGTTGACTTTTTGTTTATTTTTAAAAATCGAAGTGTCTTTACACTATATAATTATTAAAAGTGAAATAAAATAAAAATTAAAAAGTGTAAATCAATTTATATTTTTAAATTAATTTAAATGTATTCATACCCAGTCATCATTTTTTGAAATTTTACATCACATTCGAGGCTTTTTTGATCCTGTCGTGCGATTAAATTGTGCTCTTTTTACTCATTAGGTAACATACAGGATACAGGTAGATGCATCAACGCTTGGGAGCATTGATATGTCAAAAAATTTTAAATGTTTTTTCAAATATAAATAGATTTTTATATGTTTTCTTATACTTCGTCATTCGGAGGCTATTATAATTCGCGTTTTTCAACAAGTTTTACAAATTTAAATAATTTTTCATTCAACATTTTCAATTCCAAAATTGGTTTGACAGTTCATTGTCCCAGCAGCTGTGTCGACGCGTCTACCTACATATATTCTTCTACCATGTTAGGTAATTAGTAATTTTCGAGTCGCTTTTCGTATAAGTGAGTTAATCATTTTTTGATTTCCAAAAGGACTCGAAGAAGACTCAGCAAAGGAATTTTTTCATAAACAATCATCCAAATTTTTGCTGGGTATCCACACAAAATTTCCTGAGCAAACACTCATATTTGTACATTTCACAAATCAAATCCCTAACAAATGCATTTATCGAAAAATTTATTATTGTTCTGTTCCAGTATCTGCAAGAATCTACTAGTTTTGCAACATTCTTCGATATCATAAAAGGAAAATCGGTTATCATAGTAAAAACTTTTACATTCTTGCAGTTCTGGAACAAACCCTATGATATTTTAAAGTGCAAAACTGAAATATTTAATAGAATTTTAAATATATCAGAAACAATGAAAATCACGAATAAAAAGTATAATGTTGAACGGAATATGTACATTCAGACGAAAGAAAATTTTGTTTTCTTTTTAATCCATGGTAGAATTAAGAAGGTAAAGTCATGCAAACATGTGTTGAACATTTTTTAAAAATTATTGAAAATTATTTGACGATATTTTATTGTCAAAATTTGTATTTACAAATCCATTGTATACACCGAAATCAGAGATGGGAAAATGTTTTTAATTCAGTGAAATTTGACAAGTTAAATGACCAAAAATGCGGAGTCTTATTTGAAATGACTTTATCTTCTTAATCCATGGTACGCATCTAGCCCATGGGGTTGAATATCTCAATATGCTAGAAACAAAACATCATATTTTGAAATGTCTAAAGTTGAAAATTGCAAAAATTTTTATACATATTGAAAATGTCAATATTTTCTGAAAAAGTAATAATAAAGTATATTATTTTAAAGAAAAAATAAAACGCTTTTGAATGATGAATATTTTATTCTATTCATTTTTATTAATGTTTCGTGTCATTTGGTTCAAAAAATATTTATATAAATATATGCTTCATATGGTAAGTTCACATGGCACGTGATTCGCTCTCTATTCCTTGTTCGACCATTAATTAAGAAAAATCTGCTTAATTCCGCACACAAAATTTGCGTGAACAAAGATTTTTGTTCTTTGTTCCATTCAAATCACTCTCAGAACTAAGATGAAATGTGTGCCATCCCTAACAAATGAGAGCATTTATCGAAAAAATAAATTATGACATTTAAAAAATAATTAAAAATAGAAAAATTTAATGAAATTTTAAAAAAAATTTGGGAAGGCTGAAAATTATGAATGAAAATTACAATGTTGAATGGTGTATGTAAATTCAAACGAAAGTAAATGTTTTTTTCTCTCACATCCGAGGTACGCATTTTGTCCACGAGTTGTAATTTCCACAGAAACTGGAAACAAATCGTGCCGTACGAACTGGTTAATTGTTGACTCTAATTCTGATTGCAACGTGATTGATATTGCAATGAGAACATAGCATAAGGAACTATAATGATGATAGTACTGTATACAGTTCCGATAGTTCCTTTCATGAAAAAACTTTTTTGAACTGGTTCGTTCCGGAACGACACAACTCCTGAAAACAAGAAATAATTATGTTATGTTTTGGTAGAATTCCTATTCATTCATACCGGGAAGTAGTGTAATATTGAGGCGAAAGGTGTTTGGTCTAAAGGACAAGACGAATTTGTTTAATTAAAAGATGTTACGATTGCTCTTGCACAACAGTCGCGATAACAGGTGAGCAATGTTTAAAGGAATGGACAAGGTCTTGGGGAGACAAACAAAATCGTTGTAATGTTTGTTATGTCACTGGTATTTTATTAAACAACTCTTTTACATATCGTTTCCAGTCGTCAATTTCTGCAACAGATACCGAAATTTCATATCAATTCGTCGCTAACGAAACAAGGTTTTAAAGATGCGTCACATTGCAATTGGAAAAACTTTCATAACATTGTGCGATCAGAGCTGAGGAAGACGACACAGCATCAACAGGGCAGTAAAAATGCAACGAAATTAAGAGCGCTACTATTCGGCAGTGGAGGCGTTTCATTGGGGTTAGTGGCACGCAGTTGGATTCAGGGACGTTATAAAGTCCAATGCGAAGGCAATCGATTAGCTGGGGTTTTGCAAAAAACCTTGCAACAAGAAGATGGCAAGTTTGATTGGAAACGATTTTGGTCTTATCTGGAACCGCATTTGTGGGAATTCTTAGGCGCGATTGCGGTAAATAAAAACAATATTTCGATACAATTATAAAATTAAAGTTCTTATCTCATTCTATATTTCTCCCACCCTACCACTGTGTTTGTACGCACAATCTTCGGTGGGACTGATTAAAAACTTATCAATAAATTTTATAATTTGTTTTTAGGCAGCGCTTGTTGTTGCGTTCATCAATATTCGTATACCCAATTTGTTAGGCGACTTGATCAACATATTAGCCCGATATGCTAATACATACGTCAAGGATCCTCTGAACAACTCCTTCTTCAAAGACGTTGGTAAGCCAGCTTCGAACCTATTGAGTCTATATGTAATGCAATCTGGCTTCACGTTCCTATATATCTACCTCCTGAGTCGCATTGGCGAGCAGATGGCAGCTAAACTGCGACAGGACCTCTTCCGCCAGATAATGATACAAGACATCGAATTTTTTGACAAAAATCGAACGGGCGAGCTAGTAAATCGCCTTACTGCTGACGTTCACGATTTTAAGGCGTCTTTCAAACAATTTGTGTCACAAGGTCTTCGAAGTGTCGCCCAATTGATTGGTGGTGCAATTTCATTATTCCTCATTTCGCCGCACATGGCTGCCATCGCATTGGCTGCAGTGCCGGGAGTTGTGACATTTATGACATACTTGGGCAAGAAATTGCGAAGTTTGAGTAAAAACGCCCAAGCCCAATCTGAACGAGCGACTTCGGTATGCGAGGAAGCATTATCTAACGTCCGTACGGTCCGTTCGAGTGCCTGTGAATACCAAGAAATGGCACTCTTCGAACATGAAACAAACGAGGCTGCACGTCTGTGTCAGGAATTGGGATACGGTATTGCAATATTTCAGGGTCTAACCAACTTCTTCCTCAATGGCTTAGTTTTATCAACTCTATTCTTGGGTGGTCATTTGATGTCAACCGAAAGCTTGACCCCAGGCTCTCTAATGGCCTTCTTAGTAGCGGCACAAGGTGTACAGCGTTCGCTAGCTCAGGAATCAGTTCTGTTGGGTACAATGATACGAGGAATGACTGCTGGGTCCCGAGTATTTGAATATCTACAAATCGAACCTAAAGTAGAACTTTTAAGAGGCTATGAAATTCCATCCGATCGCTTGAGAGGAGAAATACGTTTTGAAAACGTATCTTTTGCATATCCCACAAGACCGGACCATGTACGTAAAAATGTATAAAGGAAAAACTGATCATGTCAACTATTAATTACTTATGTTATCTTCGTAGGTTGTACTAAAAGATTTTAGTTTAATTTTAAGACCAGGTGAAACTGTGGCCTTAGTAGGTGCTAGTGGCTCTGGAAAATCAACAATAGCTGCATTAGTTGAGCGTTTTTATGAACCGACATCGGGTACCATTAAAATCGATGGCTACAAATTGGACGACATTTCGCCACATTGGCTGAGAGGTAATGTTTTGGGTTTTATTGAACAACAACCTATACTGTTCGCCACCACTATATTGGAAAATATACGTTACGGAAGGCCAGGAGCAAAAGAAGACGATGTAGTCGAAGCTGCTAAATTGTCTCAGTCCCATGACTTTGTAACTGCACTGCCTGATGGTTACGAGACAAATGTTGGCGAGAGAGGTGCGCAGTTAAGTGGTGGTCAACGACAGCGTATAGCCATTGCTCGAGCTCTTTTGAAAAATCCCCGAGTTCTTATACTGGATGAAGCAACCAGTGCATTGGATGCAACCAGTGAGGCTGAAGTACAAAAGGCCCTGGATACTGCAGTATTAAATAGAACCACATTAGTAATAGCTCATCGCCTGTCTACAATACGTAATGCTGACTTAATAGTTGTTCTAGACAAAGGACGTATAGTAGAGGTAAGAATTATAATATTCTGTAGTTGATACCTGATTTCTCTGATGCAACCATGTTCAATTTTACAGACTGGAAAGCATAACGAACTTATGGCCAAACGCGGTCTTTATTATGATCTTGTTCGACAACAAGAAAAACATGGTGCAGCAGAAGATGCCACTGCTTTTAATATACCTAACACTGCCGAATTCGAATCAGCCGATAGAAATACAAGTAGTAATACGAACACCAACACCAGCCAACAACGTTCCAATATGGCGCAAGGTTAATGACAATAACATATAGGGAAAAAGTGCATGTTTCATCACATTGTTTTGGACTTTCTTTTTTACATTAATGACGAATTCTTTATTTAATTTTATTGTTGTTCTAATCCAATGGATTTACGTAAAACCTAACGTTATTTTGCTTTCAAACTTCATTTATAATTGGCCAAGTCCAAAGATACGGGTGTTAATTTAAAGATATTGTTCAATTTGGATATGTATATGGGAAATATAAATTAAATAGTGAATAAATATGGTTAAACAAATTAATTTTTAAATAATTAAAGTGCTCATGTAATAATTTAATAGATACATTGCCAGGCGCACCAATTTATATTACTGGCAGTTCGAAAGGAATTGATTGTCAGAACCTTTATTCAAAAATTGTTTATTGACAACATTGAAAATGAACTCTATTCATCGGATTGGAAGGGCTTCATTATCAAATTCAAAGTTATTTTTATTTTCACCAACCCAAAATATATTCTGCGTGACTACTAATGTAAACACTCCACTACTTTTAACACTCCACCATACTTTGTCATTCCGTTTGCAACTCCCCGAAATATTCATGTTAGACCCTACAAAGTATATATATCATTGATCAGCGTAAACTTCTAAAATTCTTCGTCGATGTCCATCTGTTGTAATCATGCTATCATTCATCATTTTGCCACTCTCCGTTTTCTTTAAGTAATGTGAGGTACTCAGAGAGTTATCGTGCAAACCAGATTGACGGATATCACTAGATGTATTAAATGATTTATACCCATACAGCTCAGGGTATAAATAATCTATGACAAGAGACTAACATTATACAATTTTACAAAATTGTTTCATAGAATACCAATCTGTTTTTCACCCTTTGACAATTTCGGCATGTCCACTCTCTTTATTTTATACCTCACGTTTCTCATCAGAAATTTCATTTCTTCTTTTCCTTCATCGATCAGTCTCCCATCGCCTGTGGCGGTTTTCAAAATAGTAACGAAACCTGCTAAAATGGTGCAATTTTATTGTCAAAAATTTGATACAATCATGGTACCATAGTACAATAAAATTAAGAAAGGGAATACCATATGATTTTATTTTTTAATTTTCTTGGCATAACATTTTAATTTTATTTAGGTATACGTGTGTATTATTTCAATTAATGGACATTGTTTAGAAAATACTAAAATTCAGTTGATTTCAAAATGCTTATTTCATCGTATGCAAGGACAATTTTTTAAATTTTTGTTGCGAAAGATATGAACAGAACAGCTTCGTAAAAGTACAGAAATACAGCCCTGACGCTATGCCCGCTTCCTGTCAGACTCATTCAAAATAATATGTAACAAGTTGTTTTCAATTTGTTCACTCTTTCAATTTCATGGTTAAACTGGTTAATAGCTTGTATGCATGAGCCGCGATCTACGTTTCTTTCCATCATTGGTTTTGAAAATATTTTGTTTTCATTATTTAAAACAATAAATACATACACAAAATTGGCAGAAGTCGGCCACACTTAGAATAAAATTGTAATCAGCTGGTAGCTCTACCTTACCTTTTTATTGTACCATGTGTATAACATGATTTTAAAAGAAAGTAAGACTTTTCATTAATTTTTCGCGTTTTTTCAATTTTTTATTCAAAATCAATGTAACAAATTGCATTTGTTTTGATAGTAATTCTGACATTACAATCTTTACAGGTACACCTCATTACGTGCAACTTTTTCCATGTTAGCCTGCCTACCATATGATTTTAATTTTTTTATTTTCTTGGCTTAATATGTCACCTTGATTTGTTTATGTATGTGTTTTGTTTGCAATAACAAAAAATTGTTCAGAAAACATTCAAATTCGGGTGTTTTCAAAATGTTTATTTCAACGTATGCATCGACAAAATCTAGAGTTTTTGTAGCGAAATAATCTTTTGGAGATATATAGTACATGATTTTGAAAAGAAGTGTTGGCCTTTCATTCAGTTATCGCGTTTTTCAATTATTTATTCAAAATAAATGCAACAAGTTGTTTGATTTTTTATTGCTTTGATACTAATTCTGACATTACAAGCCAAACAGGTAGACCTCTATACTTGCAATTTTTTCCAAGTTGGCCTACCTTCTCTTCATTGTACCATGCATGGGAGATACCATTATATGAGAGTTATATGAGGTGTTGAAAACTAATTGACAGCATAAGTTTCAGGTAAGGTGGTCAAGAAATTTAGAAATTTAGGTTAAGATGAAGCACTTAACCACCTAGTAATAAAACAACGCTATCACAAAAACTAAAAGAGTACTACTAGTTTCACTCTATACTCGAATTTGAGTTAGCATATGAGAACACTCGTTACAACGAATTTCCTAAAACCTTTTTCATAAACGTAACTATCTGAGTTCTTGATAGTAAATGCCTTATCAAACATCTATCATCTATGTACACGTATTTAGGTTATGTGGTTTTTTTATGTATAAATATGCTTTTTGAGTTTATATGCACACATAAATGCATACATACATATATTAGTTAAAGTGGATTTAAATGCAAAAATGGTTATCAATGCGAGGATAACAACATCATCAACATCATTGTCATCGTCAGCGGGTGCAACAACATGACAACAAAATTAATATCTTCAACCATAGCTCCAAACACAGGATATGTTGTCACAAACATGCACACAATTGTACATTTATCCTGTTTACCGCATGTCCGTGTTCGTTTGCGTATGGGTATGTGTATGTGTGGGGTGTACTGAAACATCATATTGCGGTAGGCCATTACATGAAATTTCCTCATAAACTTGAATTCTATCCAGTGGCTGCAGGGTAACCAAACTACCGTACAGTGATGGCAATATTTTTAGGTACACTAAATTATTCTCAATATGTTTACAAAGGCCGTTGTGAGCAGTGTGAAGTAATGTCGAGCAAAATTTGTTAATGTGTCTCTTCCTTCGACCAAGAAGGATTTTCAGAACTAGAGCGGGAAGTTCACCAAATAACTACTATAAAATTCTCCGAGGAATTAGTAATGCCTTGACATTAATACAGTACTCAATAGAAGACAGTAGTGAATACTGTCCAATTCTATATATTTTGAGGATTGTCACCATATTTTTGATATCTTTTTACCTGGTACGAAACGTACTTAATTTCGCGGAATTTAGTTTTGTAGTTGTTCTTTTGTGGATAAGTTATGTCCTCCATTATATTAAATTTGTCATTCTTTTTCTAACTCCTGGAAATAATCAAGTTAGATCCTATAAATTATATAGTCACGCTATCCTTCTAACGAAATTTTTGCACATTTATATATTTTGTCAGTTGTTTTGAATTTAGTTGTTTTAAATTCTCCTGTGGAAGAGCAGTGTATATATAGATCAGCGTTTTCTTATAGTTCCTATAAAACGGTATCTGTCGATATTCGGTATTTTATAGATTTACTAGCTGAACCCGGTGCGCTTCGCTACCCCTATTGATTTTATATGCATTCAAAATTTTATTTACGAATATTACATATATTATATTTTACACCAAATTCCGCCACACCTTTCATATTTCATTGAAATTGGTGCGTCAAATATGTGAAATCGGCCGAGAATATATATATGGGAGCTATATCCAAATCTTAACTAATTTCCAATTAATTTGTCACATTTATTATTGTAACCAAATTCCGCCACACATTCTGAATTTCATTGGTATCGGTCATATAAATCATGTTTGGTGCATAACATGTATGAAATCGGCCGAAATATATATGTTAGCTATACCCAAACCTCAACTGATTTCAATATAACTTGGCAATTTTTTCTGGTTCCAGATTTTGTCTCTCTCGCTTTGGGTGCATCAAATATGTGAAATCGGCTGAGTATATATATGGGAGCTATAATCAAATCTGAGCGTATTTGAATATAATTTGTCAAATTTATTTTTGTACCAAATTTAGCCACTCATGCAGAATTTCATTGGAATCGGAAATACGTATCGTGTTTTGTGCATCAAATATGTGAAATCGGCGGAAAATATATATGGGAGCTATAATCAAATCTGAACCGATTTTAATATAATTTGATTAATTTATTTTCTAATCAAAATCCCGTTACATACTCCAAATTTCTTTGGAATCGAACATACATATCGTATATTGTGCATAAAATACATGAAATCGGTCGAAAATATATATGAGAGCTATATCCAAATCTGAACCGATTTTAATATAATTTGACAAATGTATATTTGTTTTAATTTCCGCTACACATTCCAAATTTCATTGAAATTAGAGATACATGGCGTGTTTGGTGCATCAAATACATGAAATCGGTCGAAAATATATATGGGAGCTATATCCAAATTTGAACCGATTTCAATTTAATTTGACAAATTCATTTTGGCTCCCAATTCCGTTACTTATTTTAAATATCATTACAATTGGAAATACACATCGTGTTTGGTCCACCAAATACATGAAATCGGCCGAAAATGTATATGGGAGCTATATCCAAATCTGAACCGATTTCAATATAATTTGGGAAATCAATTTTTTAGATAAAATCTATCACACGTTTCAAATTTCATTGATATTGGGGATACATAGCGTGTTTGGTGCATCAAATGCTTGAAATCGGCCGAAAATATATATGGGAGCTATATCCAAATCTGAATCGATTTCAATATAATTTGACAAATTTATTTTCGGATCAAATCTCGTCACACATTCCAAATTTCATTGGAATCGAACACTCATATTGTGTTTGAGGCATCAAATGAACGAAATCGGTCGAAAATATATATGGGAGCTATATCCAAATCTGAATCGATTACAATATAATTTGGCAAACTTATTTTTGTTCCAAATTCCGTTACGTTTTCCAAATTTGGAGACTGTATCTTCAACCAATCATTAGATATGTGCATATAAAATCTAAATTTTTGGGAGGTACCTCCGATTCTGATGCTATATCTCCAGTTCTAAGTGGAAATTCAAAAATGTATATAGCCTATGTTACTTTCAGGCGATGTTGCAGTATATATGGAAATTTTCAGGAATATCTATTCAGCGGTTTTCGAGTCCATAAATTACAAACAAACATACAAACATTTTCCTCTTTTATAGATATAGAAACCACGTTAAGGTTAGGTCCTATAATGGTACTTCCCGGTATTCGCCCTTCTGATCATATTAGTCACACTTTTATTGAAATCTTCAATTTTCAAACAAATTTGTTTCAAATTTGGTAATATATAACAACAAAGCCTCAACATTTTGAATAATCATATAAAATGTGAAGAGAGAGAGGTGAACATTTTGTACACTCATAAACCTCATAAAATGCAAAATAATCATCCAGTCTGCATACATTAAATCTGACGTAAAGATGAGATGCAGATGTTCCAGAACTGAAAGAATGTAAAACTTTTTAATATGACCGATTCCCCTTTATGATATCCAGAAAAAATGTAAGCAATTTCTGGAACAGAGCTAAAAATATCTATTCAGGCCAAATATAGTTTTTCTATACCCTAATAGCATGTTTCCATTGGAACCCGAACAACACAACACAAATTAACCCGTTCATACGGCACGATTCGTAACTTTCAACTTTCAACTTTTTGTGTAAATGTTGACATTTTGAACATATTTTTGTATTTTGCTATTTTTAAATTCTGCTGGAGAGACACTTGTCAAACATTTTTTCTGCCGATACAAGCATTTTGAAAATATTGCTTTTTTTGTTTCCAGTTTTCTGTGGAAATTTCAACTCGTGGGCAAAATGCAGATGAGAGAGAAAACAAAATGTACTTTCGTTTGAATGTACATACGCTATTCCATGGTACAATCATGGTACAATGAAGAGAAGGTAGGTCAACTTTGAAAAAAATGCAAGTATAGAGGTCTACCTGTTTGGCTTGTAATGTCAGAATTACTATCAAAACAATAAAAAAGCAAACAACTTGTTGCATTGATTTTGAATAAATAATTTAAAACCTGTAGATTTTGTCGATGCATTCGTTGCAATAAGCATTTTGAAAACACCCGAATTTGAATATTTTCTGAACAATTTTTATTATTGAAAAGAAGACACACACATAAGCAAATTAAGTTGACATATTAAACCATAAAAATAAAAAAAATTAAATCATATGGTAGTTCTGCCCTACCTTCTCTTCATTGTACCATGCGCTATTCAACATTGTAGTAATTTTCAGTCTTCCCAAAATTTTTCAAAATTTCATTAAATTTTTCTATTTTCAATTTTTAAATGTCATAATTTATTTTTTTCGATAAATGCTCTCATTTGTTAGGGGTGGGACATATTTTTTCGTTGTTCTGAGAGCGATTTGATTTGAACAATGTACAAATATGAGTGTTTGCTCAGAAATTTTGTGTGAAGAATTAATTAGTTTTTTCATAGTTAAGGGTCAAACAACGAATAGAGAGCGAATCAAGTGTAGTGGAAACGCCACATAAACCAAAGTGTCGAGGGAATATTAAGTTTGTTATTCCGTTTGTAACACCTCGTTTGTATACATTTTAGACCCCACAAAGTATATATATTCTTGATCAGCATAAAATTCTATGTCGATTTAACGACGTCCGTCCCTCTGTCCGTCTGTGGAAATCACTCTAGCTTCCGAACGAATTGAAGTAGATTGATAAAATTTTACTGAAATGTATATTATGTCTGCAGACTTTTGGTATTGAAAATGGGCCATGTAGGTCCACGTTTTTGTATAACCGCCATATAACGGTACCTCCCGATATTCGGTACTTTGTTGATTTTAGCGACATTATTCAGCGATTTTTTTTAACTTTCGCATTTGAATATTGTAATGGCTTGTGATAAAAGTTACCTATGCAGGTCCATGTCGTCGTATAGACCCTAATATGACAGCTACACTCGATACTTTTAAGATTTTAACAGAATTTTTAACGGATTTTATTGTTTTTGAGGATTGCCAAATTCGTTCCAAATGGTGGAGGGTATTCAATGTTCGGCCCGGCCGAAATTACAGCTTTTTTACTTGTTTTTTTTTTTTTTTTTCTTTTTTTGCAAAGAAAACATGTTCTCATATTTTAAAATTGTGTTTGTGTTTGTCAAAATCATTTTGACAATGAGATGTTGTCAAATTGACAATTTGAAAAAAAAAAAATAAACATATGATTGCAAGACTTTGCCTTCTTAATTCTACCATGGGTTTAACCCACTTTGAGGACTTATGGAAATATTTACTGCAATCTCAAACCTGGTTTAGTAATGGGCTCTGTCTTCCGCCAAAGAAAACTGCTGGAATGGGGTCATTATTCCTTTTATCGCTTTTAATGCAAATATTCGCTTAAGAATATTTGGTATTTTGGTGATTTTAGCCGCATTTTTTAACAGACCTTTTTATACCGTCAGCCATATGGCTAGAGAGGGTATACAGGGTTGCCCATATTCGACGGACCCATCTGGCAACGCCATAACTTTTGACAGAGATGTCACATCGCTTAATGACATACCGCGTTTGAAGCGTCAGTCCAAGCACATTTTTACCATGAACCAATACACGCCACGCGAGCGCTCTGAAATAGTTGAAATTTACAAGAAGTCAATTGTGAAAACTCAACGTGCTTTTAAAATATTAAAAAATGTGAGAAGTGCGCCTTCTAAGAACACAATTAAGCGTTTATACGAAAATTTTTCGACTGGTAAGACTCTTTCTAATCCGAAGAGGCCATATAAAAGTCGACCAAGACGAACATCCCAAAAAAACCGTTCTCAGCAGTTGGGCATGGCTCGGACCACTTTACAACGGATTATTCGCATTGATTTGCATTTGTTCCCGTACAAAATTCAATTGACGCAAAGAATGTTGCCTGCGGACAAGCCTCGTCGATTGGAATGGGCCCAAAGGTCCGTCGAATATGGGCAACCCTGTATATCATTTGATACGTTCAAAACGTGTCTAGCCGAAATAACGGTCTTAGACCCCAAGTCTTTTTGGACCAAATCCGTTTCAGGACAATAACTCTCTCCGATGTTGCCTAAACTTGGTATATCGTAATATTATTGTCAAACTTAAATCGAAGTCGGAGATGGGTAATATCGGTCCATTCTTTCTGGTACCTCCCCCACAAATGTCAACTTTTCCAAAGAAAATTATTTACCTTATAAAAAGAGAGAGAGAGGATCATTCGATTTTGTAAAAACTTTGCAAATCTCAATATTTCGTTGATGCTAGGGCAGGTGCAAACATGACAAGTACCTCCCGCACAAAGGGTCAAAATTTTGAATAATTATAACTCCTATAAAATGTGAAATAAGAGTCCGATTATCTTCAAAATTCACTCAACCCAATATTTTCATCAGTGCTAGCTTAGGTGTGGAAATGGACAATATCGATCCACTCTATGAATTACCTCCCCCACAAAGGGACAATATTCTCTTATAAAATGCGAAATAAGAGTTCGATTGTCTTCAAATTCCACACATCGCAATATTATATAATAAGACGCTCATTAAATAAAATACCAATTGAACATCAGATTCTCTTAATAGTTTACATATCCCAATATTTATTCTATAATAATATCTGGTGTGAAGATTGAATACTCACACCCAGAAAGGGTCAAAATGTTGAAAAATTGTATCTCATAAAATGCGAAATGCTAAGCATCGGGTTGTCTTTAAATTTCACACATCCCAATTTTTTTACTAACTAAAAGTATCAATAATTCTATCTCTCATAAAATGCGAAATAGGCACACATTCCAATACTTCTATCAACTCAAGATATATTGTGAAAATGGTAGATATCGGCTTATTCTTTATGGTAAAAATTTTGAAGAACAAAACGCTCATAAAAGCTAAAACACTTTCTATTTTCTTTAATGTTCACACATTCCAATATATTTACTAAAGACATATCTGGTGTGAAAATGGGATAAATCGGTCTACCCCTTCTGGTACCAAACTCACAAAGAGTCACAATTTTCATTATTTTTCATTTTCTCATAACTTGCGAAACAAATCAGCAATGCTTTTCTATAAATATCTCTCAACAAGAGATCTCCTTCCCACTCCTTCTAGTACCTCTGATACCGACTGATACTTTTTAACTTGTTTAAATTGGTATTTGACAATTTTTCAATCAATTTGCCAAGAAACCGGTACCACCGACGTTACGGCAGACTTTTTTCCAATCGAATTCGTCATCAAGAACGGTGAACGCGTTTTTTCTTGTTTTTATACCCTCCACCAAAAAAAGTATGGAGGGTATATTAAGTTCGTCATTCCGTTTGTAACTCATCGAAATAATCATTTTAGAACCAACAGAGTATATATATTCTTGATCAGCGTAAAATTCTAAGACGATTTAGCCCTGTCCGTCCGTCTGTCCGTCCGTCCGTCCGTCCGTCCGTCCGTCTGTTGTAATCACGCTACAGTCTAAACGAATTAAGATAGGAAGCTAAAATTTTGCACTGATCTCTCTTTTGTCTGCAGGCAGATCAAGTTCGAAGATGGGATATATCGGTCCACCATATCGTATAGCCCCCATATAACGGTACCCCCACGGTATTCGGTATTTTAATGATTTTAGCCACATTTTTCAATGGAATTGTCTGAAAATTCACACAAGTAGTTCCTTGTGGGTACTTTATACCTCGGCAGAGAATTATCTATATAGGTCGACAATATCGTATAGCCCCCATATAACGGTACCCCCACGGTATTCGGTATTTTGATGATTTTAGCCACATTTTTCAATGGAATTGTCTGAAATTCCACAAAAGGAGTCCCTTGTGAGCATTTTACCCCCTCAAAAAGAATTGTCTATATAGGTCCACGATATCGTATATCCTCCATATAACTGTACCCCCCGATATTCGGTATTTTGATGATGTTAGCCCCATTTTTCAATGGAATTGTCTTAAAATCCACACAAGTAGTTCCTTGCGAGTACTTTACCCCCTGAGAGAGAATTTTCTATACAGGACCACATTATCGTACATCTCCCATATAACGGTACCCCCCGATATTCGGTGTTTTGATGATTTTACCCACATTTTTCAACGGAATTGTCTGAAAATACACACAAGGAGTCCTTGTGGGTACTTTATATATATACATATTTTATTTATATACATATTTTAGAAATTTCAGGCAATAATTTACATATTTTATTCCATATTTTCCATCTTAATTTACATAAAAAACATTAGGGAAAGGGCAAAGGACGGTCGGCCCAACAATATTCTATTCTATTGGAATATAGGAAACAAATCAATTTTAAAATAAAAGAGTTTTCATTAATTTTCTGGAAAAAATCTAGGCATTTCATTCATGTTTCGTGATAATTACTTACTTGCAGTTCTGGAACAGTCTAATAATTTGCATAAAGTTGTAATTTAATCATATGTGGATTATATTTTTTAATGCGTTCTTATGACTTTCTCCGTGACTGTGCCGATTTTTTTGGCGTATATAAAGCTAAACTCATACAAACTATTGCAGAATATATTATTTTAGTATTTAAGATGTATTAGAACGACTGTTAAAATATCTGTGTTCTTTGATTCACTCTCGTTTGACCGCTAATGTATCTTTAATAGATGAATTGATAACAGTCCAATGTAATAGCTGTTCAAAATTTTGACTTTTTTCGATTTTAAGGTCTAGGTCTTCTTTTATTTAAAAACCAAAATGTCTTTTTGTGTTTTTTTGGTTTCGTTCGTTCTTAATCTCATTTACAGTTGCTGATAGGTGACGCTAAACAATGTTGGTATGAATGTTGTATTTAAATCGTTTTATTTACTTCATCACCAAAAGTTTCAGTTTGCCATTTAAAAAATCACACAATTGAAATAGTCTCTTTGAAATGATTCTTGTTGTTTGTATTTGGATGGCATCTCTTTACCGCAGAAGTGTTGGAAACAAAGGTAGACTACAAAGCAGACAGTGCAGGACAATTGGCTTAGTTTATAAGGCATACAGGTATACATACCATTTTAGTTAAAGATCTATTAAGTATGAAGAGACATAAATTCCAAAATGATTTTGGTGTTACAGATTTTTTGGTATCGTATCTATATTCGTTTTGACTCTAGCGTGATTACAACAGACAGACATTCGGACAGATCAACGGACGGACAGAGCTAAATCGTCATAGAATTTTAGCTGATCAACAATATATATACTTTGTTATGTCTCAAATGATTATTTCGATGAGTTAAAAACGTAATGACGAACTTAATATACCCTGCATACTATGTATGGTGGAGGGTATAAAAATATAGGTAGGGAGGTACCAGAAGGAGTGGAGCGACATATTCCATACTGGAGTTTTGGTATGACCAGACATATTCTAATATTAATTAATCTAATATTAATTATTTTGTAAATAGTGTCCCTTTTGGAAGCGGATATAATCCTCACATTATTATGAGATTATGACCATGGTAGAAGAATACAGGTAGATACATCAACGTTTAGGAACATTGATATGCCATAAAATGTTAAATATTTTTTCAAATATAAGTAGATTTTTGTATGTTTTCTTATACGACGTAATTCGGAAGTTATTATAATTCGCGTTTTCAACAATTTTTACAAATTTAAATAATGTTTCATTCAACATTTTCAACTCCAAACTTGGTTTGACAGTTTATTGTCCCAGCAGCTGTGTCGACGCGTCTACCTTTATTCTTTTACCATGGTTATGGCCAAAAACAAACCGGACATAATCCCCATAATTGCAATGGGGATTATATTCGGGGACCGACACGGCACCTCCAAAACCAACGGATGCAATCATTAAAAAAAAAGAAACAAATTTTCTTTTTGGAAACATGAACAAATTTTTGACAGCAGGGCAATAGGTGTAATGAGCTTTTACTCCCAGACGAGAAAAGTAAATGATGATATATGTTACGTCTGCAGAACTTTTGGTATTGAAAATGGGCCATATAGGTCTACGTTTTGGTATAGCCCCCATATAACTGTACCTCCCGATATTCGGTACTTTGATGATTTTAGCGAATTTATTCACTGGAATAATTTTAAATTTGGTATTTGAAGTTCGTAATGGATACTACAGCCAAAGACAAAAAATTGTCTATGCAGGTCCACCTCTTCTTAGAGCTCCCATATAACGGTACCTCTCGATATTCGGTATTTTGATTTTATCGACATTATAACCGATTTTCTTTTTATTTCGCATTTGAATATTGTAATGGCTTATGACAAATGTTACCTACGCAGGTTCATGTCGTCGTATAGACCCTAATATAATAGCTACATTCGGTATTTTTAAGATTTTAACAGAAGTTTTAACGGATTTTATTGTTTTTAAGAATTGCTAAATTCGTTCCAAATGGTGGAGGGTATTCAAAGTTCGGCCCGGCCGAACTTATAGCTTTTTTAATTGTTTATTTTCACACTATCTAATTTATGCACATTACATCTGTTTTTAAGCCTACAGGTATTAAGCAAAATACAAAGGTCCTTAAACAAATGTATGTTAATATACGATCGTCGTTGAATGTCATTTATTAATGCTAGTCAGAACTTGATCGAATGATCAAAAATCACTCTGATTTGGATAAGCGAGTTAGGGTTGGCGCATTGTTAGCCTCAAACAGTATATGGGAGCTACATTTAATTCTGAATAATGATTTCTGGAAAGAAATCGGCGGAGGTATCAGGTACCGAATATCATTGTTACCGAGGTTTTGGGAAGGTTTAAATATCGAATATTGGAGTTATTGCTATATCTGGAGCTATGTTCCCCAAATTATAAAAATTTTCTTCTACATATTCTACTCAGGTACATTTTGTTCGGTATGATATAACACTTTTGGTGAACAATAAATACTAAATAAGAAGAAATTATATATGGTAGATATATTCAAAACACCAATTAAAATGCACCTCTTGAGTCAGAAGAATTCATTTCATAGAACTGCATATACAAAATGAACCATATTTACAACAATGAGAATAGTTTTTCTTAAAAAGGCGGATATATTTATTTAGAAGTTGAAAGTATTAAAGTATTAAAGACGGCTGAGGTAAGCTCCGTTCAGACCCTGGCTCCATAAGGATTCACTAAACCTTATGAAATAAGGAGAGTAGATTTCTCTCCATCCTGAGATATTTTCTTAATTTCAATACTAAACTACAATCTACTTGTCTTCAAATGCGATAAGATGAATGTAGAATATAAGGGGGAATATGGAATATAGGGCACTTTATTGCCGAGATATTCGGGAGCAGATGTCCAGGCCTTCTCAGATGGATGGGAACTATTTCGGGTTCCGCAGATCAATGTAGGTACAATGGCTAGGTGCGGTTGTATGTTCTGACTAATGCATGCAATGAAATCTTCACGTAACAAAAGGTTTCTGCTTGATTTTTTCATCCTCTTAAATATGAAATAAACGACTTATCACTTATTTATAAAAATTCGTATGTATAAAAAACAGACAAGAAAACTCTTTATATTTAAAAAAAAAATATTGATAATTTTATTTGTCTGTTTCTCTTTCGAGACGAGCATATTGATCTGAAATTTGCAGATCACTACCATGACGTGGGTTAAGCGGCTCATTTGGTGTGGATGATGGCTTTAGGGGGCCGTTCTTTGGAAAGTTAAGCTCGTCTCGAAGGAGATACAAGCAAACAAATTCTCAAACATATGATCTTCTTCTCAGTAAGGCATAGCTCCATACTTAATTTGATAATGTTTTATTTTTTATTTTTTCTTCGGTGATTTTTTCAAAGCTTTCAATTTGGTGTATGGACTGATTTTATTATACCATTTCTCAAATTTTGCTACAATCTTGTCCGGTGGAGGGAACAATGGTTCGTTTCGTAGCATAAAATGGTGCATAAATTCCATGGGGTCAAGACCGTTTCTTTGAAGTTTCATGCGTCTTTTCAGATTTAGTGTATTTTGAGAATTGCCCACTATCTCTCCAGTATTGTATGAACGAAATACTTTTGTTAGGGCTGTAATTATGTAATCTTCGTATGCGTCTTCACCAATCAACTGCGACAACATATTCATCCATAGAAGATATATTGTTCCATATCCCGACTTTGGCACTAGGATTATCTTTTGGAAAATCTTCTTAAATTTAGGTTTCGCTTCCCATGGAGCATCACTTGTACCCAGAAGCATGATTTTGTCGTTTTTCTTGATTGTCTTCAAAACCTTCTTCGTTATGACCCTCTGCAGTAACGTGGGCCGTTTTTCAATTTGATCTTTTGGTATCTTCTTCCAGAACAATCGATGGACATCATTGATGAAGAGAATACTGGGTTGAAACTCCTTTGCGACTTTCATCACGATTTGAACAAAGTAATTGACACTGTCGGCAAATTGAAATGTTTTCTCAGGACTCAAATCGAGAAGAACCGCATCCAGTTCGGAGGCAATTACATTGCACAGGAGCTGTTTGCCGCAGTTTGCAGGCCCGATAATACAAATTGACTTTGGTTTATCCACGACGAAGTCCCCGTATCCAAGTAGGCAGTCTTGGATAACGGCTTTCATGTCAGCATGTTCGGGCCCTGTCGTTATGGCATTGTTATCGTCTCTAGTATCATCGGCCACAAAATTGTATTCCCCTATAAAATCGCTAAATGATCTGCCCATATGTTCCCCTATGATTCTCTTTTCTCGCAGTTCTTCGTATAGCGATTCGATTGTGCGGTGCTCTGTGATGTCTAATTTTTTTCGTTTTTTCCTTTCCGCCGGTGGCTTTGTTTTCTTCTCTTTTGGAGGTTTATACTTCTCTTTGTTGTCGGTGCATCGTGCCTTTTTGAGTAATTCGTATTCCAGTCTCATATAGCTATCGACAAGAGTTCGCAATTCCTTGTGGATTTTGGAAAGTTCGTTTTCGGTGACCCACTCTGAAATCGCTTCACTATTCTTGTTTAGGTATTCGTCCACAGTTCGCCATTCGACCGAATACCTTCTGATGGCCTCTTCAATTTTTTCGATATCTTTGCTAGAGCTTAATTGGTAGGCGATATCGTATACTCCCGCATCTTTCAACTTCTTGCGTCTCTTAGCTTCCTTTAGCTTCTTCTTTTTTATTTTTTCCTTTTCTATTAGTTTCTTCTGTTTCTCTTTGTCCGCCTTTGCTTTTTTCTCCTCTTTGGACATAGTTTGTGAATTCTGAAATTCTCTAAACTCTTCCAAGTTCATAGTTTCATCCAAGAGAACCAAAACAGTTCCATTCTTGGCAAATTCGGGATACGGATGGAAATCGCCAGCTTTATCATAAAATTCCTTAAACCACGCCCTTATGTGATCTGAAATATCCTCCATAATATTTGGAGCCCGTTCTTGTAACAATCTTGTGCGTTCGTCGGTTATCAACTTTTCAAATTTGGAGTCCAACATTTTTTTCTTCGAGTCGTCACGGTAGAGATCAAGGATACTTTGTGTGCGCTCGTGGGGTGCATGCAAATGCTTACTTCCGATCATTCCATAAAGTCGTTTTTGACACAACGAGTGCTTTTTAGCTAACTTCTTCGCTTTGTACACTCTCCAAGCGTTTTGAATGCACACAGCCGCTTTCTGCCTTTCTTCAGTCATGCCAACCTTATCACCCTCATAACAATTGCGTACTTGATTTGCTCGGTCTTTTAAAATATCTTGGCAACTTATGTTTGCTTTTACTATAGAGACATTGAACTTTGTCCTTTTCACCGGTATACTCAATGTCTGGCCCGGTTTATAAGTGAATTTGTATGTGACTCGCTTATCGAATCGAACTTTCAAATTGCTTTTGTCGAACATAATAGCGGCTCTGTATACTCGAGAACTTCTTGCTCTCTCGTGCGCCTGCAGAAGCGTAACACATTTAACCACATTTGCCTTTTCCTCGTTCAGTCTTCCCTCTTTTTCCAAGTCATCCATGCATAGACTATTGTCATAAAGGAAATTTTGATACGCCAGCGGCCTGGTGTACAGAAAGTCTGGCGAACGCCAAATGCACAAGTTATAGGGTGTGATCTTGCGAGGAATGAGAATCTGGTCCATGTAAACATATTCACTAAGCTCAATGCTACACAGTTCGCTTTTTAACATCTTGAGGGTCTGAATGGCGGGTCCCACTAGCTCCTTGATTACATCGCGTTTTTGCACCTGAAATGTTTTTCGGTGCAAATAAGTCAATTTGTCCACCAATTCGCCGTAAAAAATATACAATTCGGATAGTATTTGGAATGAAATGCGTGGATCGTCGATGGGCTCTCTCTTCTTTAGAACATTTTGTAGTTTTATTAAATGGCCAATGTTGCGTTTGGTAGCCACCCAAATTTTGTAGTTGAAATCGAAGGACATTATAATTTAGGTGAGTTACTTTTAAAAAATTTTATGAAAATGTCAAATATTCTTGTAAGGCAAGGTGATGGAAAACAAGGCCAAAATGTACGAAAAAGGACAACTAAACCAGCAACGATCAACGCTTTTGGAAACCAATATTCAACGTGTCATTGTTGAAATACGACCTCAAATGCTCGAAATGAAGGGACGAAAATAGTCGTGGGACCATATGCACGAAATTATATTTAACATTTAAATAACAAGAAATTATCTAACAAATATTTGTTTTTCAGCGAACGAAAACAAACGAGACGTTCCGCTCACTTGAAGTCACAAATTTTAAAATTATTTTTGATCATTTTGTACTTCAAACAGAACTATACCACAAACATTTCAAAGCCAAAAGTACACAGACAATACGATTGCCTTAATGTACTTCGGGGGTGATTTGTCGAGCTGTATCATTTTCGAACGAATCACCGGGAAACGTTTCCAAACGATTTCTGTGCGTAATGATGACTGCTACATTTTGAGGCATCATTCTAAATATTGCTTTTTAACATTGTTTCCATTGTATGATGGACGTAATAAATAAATAAAAAGGCACGGTTTTGTTTCGTACTTCAAGAAAATAGGGAACAAAACGATTGCAAACGTTTGGTAAAGTTTACTGTCGTACGCTGTTTTTTGCCATTTTATAACTTGTCATCTATTTTATTTAAATTTAAAAACAATAACAAGTTCCTAGAAAAACTCCCTAGATGTGATTGACTTCAATACTTTCATTCGTACCCTTAAAAAAACGCATACGGCATCTGCTGATTGGAATTTTTTCGTTGGTAATGGTTAGAGCATCATTCGTACCCTTAAAAAAACGCATACGGCATCTGCTGATTGGAATTTTTTCGTTGGTAATGGTTAGAGCATCCGTTGTCTGTATATTCATTACCACATTGAAATGTTTGTAGTTTTGTTTGGAATACAAAACTATTAAAAAATAAAAGTTTGTGACTTCGTGTAAGCGGTACATTAATCGTTTCGTTTATTTTTGTACGCTGATAAAAAGTGTGGCTCAACTCCAGGGAACGAAAACAAACGAAACTATTAACGCACCACTTACACAAACTTTTTCATTCGTTTTGAACTCCAAACAAAACAATGTCAGAAACATTTCAATGCAGGAAGTACACAAACAATACGATTGCCTTAATGTACTTCCGTTGTGATTTGCCGAGCTGTATCGTTTGCGAACGAATCGTCGGGAAACGTTTCCAATCCAGTAGAGTACATTTTAGTTTTGTTTTTGTTTTCACTCATCTACACAAACAGTACAAATTAAACAAGTAAAAAGGCTGTAAGTTCGGCCGGGCCGAATTTTAAATACCCTCCACCATTTGGAACGAATTAGAAAATTTAAAAAAAAAAAAATAATAATAAATAAATAAAATCCATTGAAAATTCTGTTAAAATCTTTAAAATACTTAATATCGGAAGGTGCCGATATATTGGGGGATATACGATATTGTGGACCTACATAGACAAATCTATGTCTGGGGGCAAAGTACTCACAAGGAACTCCTTGTGTGGATTTTCAGATAATTCCATTGGGAAATGTGGCTAAAATCATCAAAATACCGAATATCAGGGGTACCGTTATATGGAGGCTATACGATATCGTTAACCCATATAGAGAACTCTCTGTCAGGGGGTAAAGTGCTCACAAAGAACCCCTTGTGTAGAATTTCTGACAATTCCGTTAAAAAATGTGGCTAAAATCATTAAAATACCGAATATCGGGGGGGTACCGTTATATGGGGGCTATACGATATCGTGGACCGATATAGCCCATCTTCGAACTTGACCTGCCTGCAGACAAAAGAGAGATCTGTGCAAAATTTTAGCTTCCTATCTTAATTCATTTAGACTGTAGCGTGATTACAACAGACGGACGGACAGAATTTTAGAATTTTACGCTGATCAAGAATATATATACTTTGTTGGGGCTGAAATGATTATTTCGATGAGTTACAAACGAAATGAGGAACTTAATATACCCTCCATACTATGTATGGTGGAGGGTATAAAAACAAGACCCGTTGTCTTATTATCTGTTTTGTTTCGTTTAGTACTTCGAGAAAATACAGAACGAAACAATTGCAAACGCTTCCTATAGTTTATTTTCGTACGCTACTAAAATCATCAAAACGCCGAGTATCGGGAGGATAAGTGCTATAGAAAAACGTTGACCTATAAAGAAATTGTTCAGGTAAGAACCCTTTACAATGTTTAATTACCAAAACGTTGACATACATAGAAAATCGTCTACTACAATGCCTGATATGTTTTCAGACCAACAAATACTAAATTTGAAACACGCCCCTTTACAAATGAGTTTAAAAACTTTGACTAAAATGTAATGCCAAATATGAGGAGGTACAAGCGTATGGGGGCTATACGAAAACGTGGACTTATATAGACAATGTTCTGCCACAGAAGGTAGAGCCCACTATAAACTCGCTGAAATCGTCAAAATTCCGAATATTTGGAGTTGCCGTTAAGTGGGGGCTATATGGAAACGATGACCCATATCGTTCATCTTCGAACTAGAATTGCTTGCAGACAAAATACAGCTAAGCTTCCTATCAAATGCCTTATGGACTCTAGCATGATTACAATAGACGGACGGACGTATATGATCAAGAATATATATACTTTTTTGGGTCTAAAATGATTATTTCGAAATGACAAACTTAATATACCCACCATACTGTGTAAAACGTATGGTGGAGGGTATAAAAAAGTCCTAAAGATTTCGATTCCAATGTTCCCAATAAATAGATCAACAGTGATTAGTATGTGACATAAATAAGTGTAATGAACTGGCCTGTATTTCAGATTTTCGTAAATGAGAGTTACTCTCTAGTGTAACTAAGTATTAACCTAGCTTTTATGTAATAAAAACATACGAAAAAAACATTGCAGATAATGGTGTTAAAACTAGCTCCTACTCTAACAATGGCAGTGGCGTTATTGAAATCAAATATTTCTTGACACACCATTTGGGCAGGTTAATGGCTAACATCCATTTGATGCCAACAATTCTGTTTCAATTAAGACATTTTTCTCTGTCTTCTCGCCGCCTCCGTTTTTCAATGAGTTCTTTGATGTCCTTTCACATCTCTAAAAGTTCTCCACAATGCAAAGGTGCTGTTTCAGGTCATGGCGGTTTTTGCTACCGCTTTTGGGTGAAAAGTTTAAGTACTTTACAAAATTGCAAGTCAGAGAGAACAAAAAACTCAAAAGTGCATTAATTCCTGGTTTTTCTTTTTAATGCACTTTCACATTTTCCCAAGGAATATCATTTAAACTTTCTCATATTGCGACCACTTGTGGACCGTAACAATTTTATTTAATTACAAAAATTGCAAAAGTTTTCTAAGGATCGTCGTGGACGTCGTCTTCGTTTGCCGTTTCGTCATAATTAAAATTAAAAATGCATTTCAATTTTCATATTAAGGTCCATTCGGTTAATGGACAGGTAAGTTGTTCATTCGAATTTTACTTCACAATTGACACAGCAAATTTGCTTGGGACAATGTGATTTTCCTCAAACTTGAGTGGTTATATTCTACAAAAATACAATGGCGATAAATGTCAAAGAGAGTTCCATTAACACTGTGCAACACAAAAAAATAAGTATAGGAATAACCAAGTAGGTTATGAAAATAGAGCTAAAAAAGTATTCGGTTGTATCAACATTTTAAAAGTTTATGTCTCAAAGTTATGTAAAGTTAAGAAGGTAATGTCATGCAATCTTTGCATTTTTTTTTTCAAATTATACATTTGACAACATCTTATTGTGAAATGCTCTGCTCCAGAACCTGCAAGAATCTACAAGTTTTTCAATTGTTTTCCATCTCACAGCGTTACCTAAAATTCGACGTAGCGTATATAGATATGTGAAATAATGGTAGAATTAAGCTTAAGAACTTGAAAAGTATCCAAACAATTCCGCTTAAAGGAAAGCTGTTATTTGAGGGCTATACGAAGACGTGGTTCTTCATAAGGAATTTTTGTCATCGGCTGTAGTACCCATTACGAACGTTAAATACGAAATTTGAAACAATTTCTATGAATAATGTCCCGAAATTCATCAAAATACCGAATAAAGAGAAGTACCGTTGTATGGGGGCTATAAGATATCGCGTACCTATATAGACAATTATCTTCCTGGGGGTAAAGTATTCAGAAGGAAATCCTTGTGTGGATTTTCAGACAATTCCATCTAAATACCGAATATTGGGAGGTACAGTTATTTGGGGGATCAAGATGATCACAGGGTGAAATGAAAAAACTGCAACCAACTTCAGAATGCTGTCATTTCAAAGCCACTTGTCCGACAGCTGCTAAAATTATTCCAGTGACAGTTCATTATATTGTTTAAAAGCTTGCAAAAGCAGTTTGGTGAAAATCTTCCACAAAAAAGTTATCCGTGATGGAATTCCAGCGTGATGTTGTGATTTCTTTATATTTGGCTCCGATGAGAAAACATTCGTTGTCCAGCAGTTTGTAAACAAACAAAATTATCGTGTTTACTTGCCAAAGGGTCAGCTGAAAATGTGCACCTTATTTTGGCTACCAGAACTCAAGCGCCTGCCATGGTGATGGTGTGGACCGCCATAACAGCCGATGGTCGCTCTCCGCTCGTATTAATCGACCGTGGCATCTGAATAAATGTTGAATATTATCGCGAAAATATTCTGGAGGGTGCATTAAAGCCTTGGGCACGCAAACATTTTGGCCGCAAACCTTGGACATTCCAACAGGACTCAGCACCATCTCACTCAGCACGCGCCAACCAAGAATGGTTTCAAAATGAGGTTCCTTGCTTCATTTCCAGCGCACAATGGCCACCAAAATGTCCGGATACTAATCCGCTGGACTAATGCGTCTGGAGTATTTTGGGAAACAAGGTTGGCACTAAAAAATACCAAAGTGTCGATCACCTCAAGCTACCGCTTCGCTGGGAATGGGCCAAAGTACCGCAGAGCAACATACGGGCAGCGTGTGTCGGTTTCAGAAATGTTATAAGTCAAAAAAAAAAAAAAAGAAAAAAAAAACTGCTCTGTTCCAGAACCTGCAATAATGTATTATTTCTGAATTTTTTTTTTCAATATCATAAAGGGAAAATCGATTATGGTAGTATTTATCATTGATTTTGGCAACATTTAATTGTGATTATTACAAAAAAAATTGGAAATCCTTAAAATATTCAGACGTTTGCGAAACCAACTACCATACACCCATTTGCAAGAAAGGCGTTTTATTTCGCAGTTTAAAATTTATTTCCTTTCTTTTTTCGATAAATTCAACACACAAAATCTGTAACATTTATGACTTTTAACTATTCTACCGTTCGCGGGATAGCGAACAACAACAAAAAAGGATGTCATGGTGTTAATAACAGCTTGTCCGCTGCACGAAGAACTCAAACATTTTGGAAAACGCTGAGATTGTTTGACGTGTAAAAATTGCAAAACTTTGCCATTCATCATCGTTCCACGGCCATATGAGACCGAGGAAGCGGTTCATATGATGGGAAAAGTACAATCAAAGTCTCCCTTGAACATGCACGCTAAATATCGTCCGTCCGTCCGTACGTCCTAACGTTCACTCATCGTCGTATTTTGGCTTTGTTGGGTCTTGTTAACTACGGCTCTGAAATTATGAATGAAGTTTCATTTGGAAACGATTTCAGAGTATTAGTTTTGTCAGCTCTGCGCGTGTGGATGATGTTGTGTTCTAGTTATCATGTTTAGTGGAATTTGATTCTTTTTCCAAAGTCCCTGAAAGTTTGTCTTGCACCCGAAAACTATTACAACAATGAGGGTATTTCGAATTACATGCAAAAGTTTTGATGTCGTTTCCATCACCACGGTTAGGGATTGAAATGTCGAAGGACTTTGTTCCAGTTTTGATTGAGGAAGCAATGAAAACGAAAAGCAGCGAACATACTGTTTTTAAATTCTAAAATATAATGGACGCCAAGGTGGATGCCATAATGGGCAGATATATATTATTTTTTAAATTGAAGATTTATTTTACGAAATTAATTAGAAATTCGTTTTGTTTACTTGTTTTTAACTAAAATCTCCAAAAATGCATTTATTTTGAAGAAAGGATGTTATAATGAAAACCGACAGCGTGAATGTGATTCTTTTCTTTTTCTTAAGCAAGTGATAACAAAACTGCACTACTAAAGAAAGATATAAGAACTGCCCTATGATTAATAGCCCAGCAAAATGTTCGGTGACAAACTATGAGTCGAGTTATAGGCGCAGTGATCTGTCATAGATCTCTTTTCTAGATGATTTTTACACTAGAGTGACACATGATATTACCAATTCTATGACATGACATTTGTCGCCAATTCTTTATGGTAGCTTTTTTCAACAGTTTAAAGTTAGGCTTTTTATGTTCGTAATGAATTTTAAATATAACCAATGTCAAATTATGAAATAGCATAAAAATATATACAGGGTGAGATGAAAAACTGCAACAAACTCCATAATATTTACATTTTTTTTAAATTTTACTGAATGAAAGCAAATAGTGTCGGAAATAGCATTAAATTTTAGAATAAGTTTAGATTTGTTCGAATTGGTCAACTTTGGCACGAATTATGGCCTTCAAACTGCCAATTTAACCGTCACACGCTGTCCGAATGTTGCTCTGCGGGTGGCGCGTGCAGAGTGCGATGGTGCCGAGTCCTGTTGGAATGTACAAGGTTGGGGCCAAAATGTTTGCGTGTCCAAGGCTTTAATACATCCTCCAGAATATTTTCGCGATAATATTCGGCATTTATTCTGATACCAAGTCGATTAATACGAGCGGAGAGCGACCATCAGCTGTTATGGCGGTCCACACCATCACCATGGCAGGCGCTTGAGTTCTGGTAGCCAAAATAAGGTTCACATTTTCAGCTGACCTCTTTGACAAGTAAACACAATAATTTTGTTTGTTTACAAACTGCTGAACAACGAATGTTTTCTCCTCGGAGAAAACCAAATTCGGCAGTTCACCACTTTCGGCCAAGCGAAGCAACTCTTTAGCTCTTTTCAGTCTATTTTCTTTCTGTTGCTGTGTAAGTTCTTGCACTTTTTGGGATTTCAATGGCCTTATCTTGAGCTCATTTATCAATATTTGCCGAATGGCCACTGCGACGCGGGTTTCGTTCAAGTCGCTTCTTTACTTTTCGAACCATTTCTGCTGATGTTGCTGTTTTCTTCCGTGCATTTCCTTGACGTCAGGCTACGCTACCAGTATCACGGTAACGAGCGATGGTACGAGACACAGAATACTTATTCACATTTAAATGCTGGAGTGCTCTAACGATAGCCACTTGTGGTTTTCCAAATATAAAGAAATCACACTTGAATTCCATCACGAATAACTTTTTTTGTAGAAAATTCTCACCAAAAATTCTTTTGTACGCTTGTAAACAATATAATGAGCTGTTACTGGAATAATTTTAACAGCTATCGGACGAGTGGCTTAGAAATGACAGCATTCTGAAGTTGGTTGCAGTTTTTTCATCTTACCCTGTATTTTGTAGATAATATCTTGACATTTAACATTTAAATGTAAGTTCATCCATATTGCCACTCAAACTATTATGCACAAAGGTTATTCTTGAGGTCCAATTTTTGACCATTTTTTCGAGCATTTGGGGGCATGTTTCGTTGCTGGGTTTATCCACGTAAATTAATGACTAAAGGTATGCGCATAAAAAATAATCGAGTGACGTCAAATTACGTAAACCCGGAGGCCAACTCACCGATCCATTTCTCGAAATAAGGTTGTCGTTGAAATTTTCTTTCAATAAGTACACTGTTTCGCCCGCCGTATGACAAGTGGCACCATTTTATTGCAACCATGTTCTAGAGGGATGATTTGCCAAACAATACTGGGTAGAGACGTCATGTTAAACTGCCAGACAAGAAAGTAATTCATATTAAAACCAGTAAAGAAAGTCTTAAATCGGGCGGGGCCGACTTTATGATACCCTACACCACTTTGCTGATTTAGTAGAGCTCCGCATAACAATTAAAAGTTTTTATGGGAGAATTCAATCATACACGCTATGATTATAATTATAATTTCAGGTTCAAAGGACTAAATATGCCGAGTCATTTGTATCTTTGAAATTCGGACTTGTACTGCCCATTTGGTGCACAATTAGTTTGAAATCTGATAAAGATATATGTGGTAGCTATATCCAAATCGGAACCGATCTCGATAAAATTTGGCAAATATATTTCTGAGCTGTACTTGATATATTTCCCTGAATATCGTTGTTACGGAGTGCATATTACGGCTGTGGGTAACAAATATAACAAATCGGATGAACAGTATATTTGGGAGCTATAGCTATATCTGAACCGATCTTCACCAAATTTGATTAGTGCAAGATCCAAACAAATGATTAGTGCAAAATTTCATCTGGATAGGGCAATAAATGCAAACTGTACTTTGTTTACAAAAATACATGGACAGACAGACGGGCGGACGGACATGCGTAAATCGACTAGGAATGTGATTCTATGAAGATCATCAAAAGGAACTATGAGTCTATCTCGTTTCCTTTTGCCTGTTACAAACAAATGCACAAAGACATAATACCGTGACCACCTTGTGGTGTAGGGTATAAAAACACTCTCTGTATCCATTGGAAGGCCTAACATCAGAAGGCCTGATATCATCAGTATTTTGATGGTTTTAATATTTCATGTTCTCAATAGATACCAAATACTGGGCCTCACAATATCCGGTATTCTGCCGCATTTTTCAACGTAATTGATAACAATTTCCCAGCGAACCAAATGTGGGATGTAGACGCGTCTGCTTACAGTCGGAAGTTGTTTTACGACGTGTCTGGCCGTATGTATGAATTCTGCTAAAATTGTCGTTTAATGGTTTGTTTACTGGTTTCTCTTCTGCTTGTGTGTTAATATTTTTTGCAAACAGGCAATTAGTGTTCAAAGATAGTTGAAAGTAGCTTTATTATAATGTTTCAGAGTAATAGCAAACTATTAACTTTAAATAAAAAAGAGGTTTCCACTTTGCAGCTTGTTTTATTTTCAACAGCAGATCCATTAAGGAGAGGTTATGGAATGTTTCGCTCTATCACGTACACAATGTTAGTGTCCAGGTATCATTATACCCTCAGCCATATGGCTACAGAGGGTATATACCATTTGATACGGCCAAAACGAACCTAGTCGAAATAACGGTTTTAGACCCTAGGTCTCTTTGGATCAAATCCGTTTCAAGACATTTGGAGTCGATCTAGCGATGTCCGTCGAAGGGAGTATCCGATTTGGTCCAAACTTGGTACATCGTAATATTTTTGTCAAACTTAGATCGAATCCGGAGATGGGCAATATCGGTCGGTTCACTCCATCAAGTGCCTCTCCCACAAAGGGTCAACATTTTGAATAATTAGAATTAGAAAAATTTTGAATAATTAGAACTCTTATAAAATGTGTTGTAAGAGTCCGATTGTCTTCAAATTTTACACATCCGAATGTTTTTATTAACCCAAGGTCTGGTGCGAAGATGGAATATATCGGTCCACTCTTTCTGGTAAATCCCCCACAAAAGGTCGACCTTTTTAACATTTTCTAAAAATTATCACATCTCAAAGTGAAGGAATCAAAGTAGCCCAAGGCTGGCACGTTGCAATATTAGGTGTGCCTGGTTACCCTAAAGTTTGTAAAAATTGTTACAAATTGTTACGGGAAGTCGTCTGTTAACCCAAAAGTTCTGCAAAAGAGAGCGGTTGGAGAGAGAAATTTTGATAGTTCTTTCAGTGAGAGTTTGCAAATTCTTGCTGGAAAAATTTCTTCTTGCAATCGCTTGCAACTCTTCTTCTTCTCATTCATCGACATTCAATCAGATGTTTTCTATTGTTTGTTTATTTATTTTTCTGCTTTCAATTTGAAAATATTTTTTTGGAATTAGCAAGACTAATAGTTTTTGGAGAACAACTTTACAAAATGTGAAAAACGTAAATGTTAATATGTAATAAGAAAATAAAAGACTATTTTCAACATTTTTATTTAAAAAACTTGTAAAATTAGTATTGCTTCCTTTGTTTTAATTCTCCTTATGGGGGACAAATTGGTTTGTTTTGACAAATCAGCTGATTAGTTGCAAGCTTCTGCAGGAACACCGTCTGTTTACTTTTCGCATTTTCCTTGCAAAAGAGAATAAAACTACCTTACTCTCTCAGAAAGAAGTTACTGGACAATTTCTGCAGGAAAAGTAACCAGACACACCTATTATATCATATTTATTCCGGTCCGATACGAAATGGACAATATTGGCCCATTCCTTCGGAACATACTCCAATATTTGAATAATAATAACAGAAGGCAATATATATATTTAAAAACCGACTGAAAATTGTTAACTTGTTTTCAATATAAACCATCCTAGACACAATACAAACTATTGTTCCAAATTTCAAATCTGTACATCAAATTTTATCTCAGCATCGTGATTTCAACAGACTGAAAGACTTTATAGGTTCTTCAATGAATATTTTGAGGTGTTACGAACGGAATGAAAAAATTTAATATACCCTCCTTTCCATGGTGAAGGGCTTAAAAAGAAGTTATCCAATGATATTGTTGATTGTATGATATTGTTTGATACTCTGCAAGAACTAAACTCCGGTGCCTTTCAACGAAGCACAGCATTGTGTACGTGATAGAGCGAACCATTCAATGTCTGCACAACAAGACTGCTCTATCCCCATAATGGATCTGCTGTTAAAAATCAAAGAAGCTGCGAAGCGGGAATCCTTTATTAGGTAGGATGAAAAGTTCGCTATAACTATAACAGAAAAATTAAGAAATAATATAAGTAAATATAGATATTAATAATAAAGGACAATTCTAAATAAAAATATAGTTCCTTTTGGAAAAAAAATTTTGATAGTAGGTGATATGAGATTTAACTCCCAGGCGAAAACGTAAATTAAAAAAAATTAAAATCTTTTGTTATGTTCCTTTCTATATATGTAAAAGTTTCATTTGATTTGCAAAAAAATTTAATGTCCACTTCAGAGGTTTTATTTCCGCTGCAAAATATTTCATTTCAATTGCAAAAGGGTTCTATTTATTTGAAAATGCTATATGTATACAACTTTAATCGATATCAGGTTTATTGTGCACAAATGGATAATATCAACCCAAATGGAGTAAATTATGGCACTTCCGACAGAATTCAGCCTAGAAGTAAGTACTTTAAATTTGGTGAAAATTTAAAGATAAGATATAGCTTAGCTCCCATATGTATATTTCATCCGACTTGGGTCCCTCTCATGCGTAATATGCCTTCCACAACAATAATCTTTTGTATCAGATATCTGATACAGTTCAGAAATAAGTGTTAAAATTTTGTCAAGATCGGTTCAGATTTGGATATATATATATATATATATATATATATATATATATATCTTTATCCGATATCAGGTTTTTTGTGCACCAAATGGCTAATATCAGCCCAAATGGAGTGAATTGTGGCATTTCCGGCCGAATTCAGCTTAGAAGCTCCCATAAATATGTTTTAATAATATACTTATCAAGTTATATTATGCACAATACAGCAATGTTATTCGGTTCATATTTGGTATGATTTACTTTATATAAACCAACAGGTTCGAAAGTCGGCTAAAACTACAACACGTCAACCACTCCATATAACTTTCGGTCAGAAGTCGGACCGAATTCGTATCCGACATTGGAAGTTTCTTCCGTCTTTCGGTTCGAGGTCGGGCCGAACTCGGAGAGTTTGATTCGCTGGGTTGTTATTTAGAGTTTGTAATGGTTTGTACCTCCTGTGACAGAACTATATTTCTCTTAAACTAAGCTGAAAGCATAATATATATTACTAGCTTAACCCGGTGCCCTGTACTACCCCTTCTGTTTTTATATTCATTGAAAATTTTATATATGAATATTTTGTGGTTTTTAAATAAAAATGAAATAAATACCAAATTTAAAAAAAAATATTTTTGTAAACTGTAGAATATACAATGTTTTTTGTTTCTCCTTCAGGAGCGTAAACAAACAAATCGCTTGGTCTACCAATGTGTGAGCATGTCAGGTACAGTTGATCGTGAGAAAAACAGGAACATGGAACATTTGTCCCTGGGATTTATTAATTGTGCTGTGTTAATTGTGTTGCTATTAGAGGGATCCGAGGTAACAATACAACTGGACGCACATACTATCCCGTAATAATCGTAGCCTCAAATAAATTAATGTGTATTTTTTTACTGTTATCCTAATACCATTTCAAAGGTGTAGTGGGTTTATGTTTCCTAATCAAAAAAAAAAAAAAAATAAATAAAAAAAATAAAAATAAAATAAAATAATATCCAAATCTGAACCGATTTGAATATCATTTGACAATAGTTATTTTCATACCCTCCACCATACTATGGAGGGTATATTAACTTTATCATTCCGTTTGTAACTCCTCGAAATATGTTTTATATATATTCTTGATCAACGTAAAATTCTAAGTCGATTTAGCGATGTCCATCTGTCTGTTGTAATCACGTATTCTTTCGAACGAATTGAGATAGAAGGCTAAAATTTTGCACATATGTTTATTTTTCCAGTAGGCAGGTTAAGTTCGTAAATGGGCCACATAAAGGTACCTCCCAACAATTCGTAAATGGGCCATATAAAGGTACCTCCAACATTCGGTATTTTGATGATTTTAGCGACATTATTCATCGTAATTGTTTCAAATTAGGTATTTGAAGTTCGAAATGGTTACTACAGCCTAAGACAGAAAATTGTCTATGCAGGTCCACGTCTGCGTATAGCCCCATATATCGGTACCTACCTATATTCGGTATTTTGATGATTTTAGCGACCTTATTAAACGGAATTGTTTAAAATTTGGTATTTGAAGTTCATAATGGATACTACAGCCTATGACAGAAAATTGTCTGTACAGGTCCACGTCTTCGTATAGCCCCCATATAACGGTACCTCCCAATATTCGGTATTTTGACGAGTTTAAGTACAATACCTACCGAAATTGTTTGAGATGTCGTATTTTAAGTTCGCAATGGATGCTACAGCCTATGACAGAATATTGTCTATGCTGGTACAGGTCTTCGCACAGCTTCAATATAACGGTACCTTCCTATATACGATATTTTGATGATTTTAGCTACATTATTCACATATCTATTTCAAGTTTCGAATTTGAATATGGTAATGACTTATGACAAGCAATACCTATGTAGATCCACGTCGAATCCAATATAACGGCAGTATTCGGTTTTCTTTACATTTTAACCGAATTTTTTTAGGATTTTATTTTTAGAAAATTTCTAAATTCGTTCCAAATGGTGGAGGGTATTCAAAGTTCGGCCCGGCCGAACTTACTGCTTTTTAATATGTGTAATTGGCCGAAAATATATATAAGGGTTATATCAAAATCTGAACTGATTTCAACATAATTTGGCAAATTTATTATTGTAGCACTCATTTCAAATTTCATTGGACGCCGACATACATATCGTGTTTGATTCATTAACTGTGGGATATTCGCCGAAAAAATATATGGGAGCTATAGCCAAATCTTTATCGATTCCAATAGATCTTTGCAAATTAAATACTCCACTGATATACATAGCGTCTTTTGTGCAACAAGTACACGAAATCGGCCAAAAATGTATATAGAAGCTATCTGAACCGTGCATAAAATATATGAAATCGGCCGAAAAATATATAGAAGTTAAAATATATAGAAGTTATATTAAAACCTCAACCGATTCCAATATAATTTAGCGCATTTGTTTTTTTTTTGCAAAATTCCGTATAGCATTCCAAATTTAACTTCAAATATACGAAATCCGCCGAAAATATGTGTGGGAGCTATATTAAAACCTCAACCGATTTCAGTATAATTCAGGGATTTTTTTGTACCAAATTCTGTCACATATTCCAAATTTAATTGAAATTGGAGATATATCGTGTTTAGTGCATAGAATATGTGAAATCGTCCGAGAATATATATGGGAGATATTTCCAAACCTCAGCCGATTTCAATATAATTTTCAAATGTAAATTTCATTGAAATTGGCGATGGTGCATCAAATACACCAAATCGGTCGAACATATATATGGAAGCTATATCCAATGTCCTATATCCATATTTGAACCGATTTCAACATAATTAGGTAATTTTAAGACTGTATCTATAACCTATCAATAAATATATATATATATATATATATATATATATATATATATATATATATATATATATATATATATATATATATATAAATGTAAGTTGTGTTATTTACTATGCTTATAACTTAAGAACCGCTGGACTGATTTTAACGATTCACACAAATTCGGAATTGTCTCCTCTCCGAAAATGATAATATCCAAAAAAAAACGCGTAAAAATGTTATATATTAAAATGTTCATTTTGACTTTTCAAATGTACAATAGTAATGTTTTATTTTGCATGATTTTTTCTAATTTTGACTTACTTTTTTCTAATGTACATTTGTAGTGTTTTTATATTTTATTTTTGAATTCGAATATTAATACCAATTTATTTAATTGACTTGATTTCTTGAGAACTGAAATTGATGGCAGGTTAAATGGAAGTGTAGTACCGAATTATGTGATGGCGAAACGGAATAGATGATATCGAAATAATTTAACGCGGTCACACCAAAGTTAAAAGATAATTATTTTTTTTTTTTTAGAAATCGATAAAAAATTATGAAAAAAATGTCATTGCAAAAATTTTCAAATCGGGAAAAAATCGAAAAAAGAAATGCAATGGAATCTAATTTTAAAATAGTAGTACATTCTATTGACAAACTTTGTAAGGATCATTAAACATTTGCTGTAAAAAATTAGCGAACAAGTTGAAGATTGAAGTTGAAGATCTGCTTTTGTCAATTTTTCAAAAATAAATACGATGTTAACTGACATCTACCTTTCAACTCCAGGGCCTGCATCGTAGTTCAGCTGGAAGATGCGAACACATTTAAACAAACAAAAATGACCGAAAAAGCCTATTGGGGCTCATTTCAAGGCTGGACCTACTTCTTTCATGTAATAATAATCCGTCCAATGAGAGCTCGAAATGCAAAATACTTTGGGAGTAAAATCAGTTAGGGGGGTGGAGAACCTCTTCGGCCCTTATTTGGCATTTTTGTTTCTAAGGGTGTGGAGAACCTCTTCTTTGGGAACGGGATGTACATCTATATGAAATAAATTATGAAAACATGAATAAATTACAAATATAAGAAAGTAGCACTGGACCGAATATTTGTTGAATCGTCATTGAATTATACTATGATGAAAAATATGGACTTTATGGGGTCTCCAATTACAATTTAAATTCCCATCTTACGGTAATGGTGTAAAATAGTAATTATATTTGACTATTCTGAAATCATCCTGCCCTCAATTATGAGGTGGATAAAACCATTTTTACTTATATAAATCACGCGATTTTTTTCGGTTTGACATGCTATGTTGTTCTGCTACATTTCTTGGATTTGGCCTCTATTTGCCATCTTGGATTATAAGGGGTAGAAGGAAGTTTTCAATGTAGGTCGATGTTTAGGAGTAGTGCCCATAGAAAGGTACCGTCTAATTTGACCACATTTCAAAGGTTGAAAATTTTATACAAAAATTTCAACATATCTACAAATTTATGCATAATAGAAAAAAACGGCAACGCGGACCGGGCCAGCATATATATATATATATATATATATATATATATATATATATATATATATATATATATATATATATATATATATACATATATATATATACTAACTGGATCGGTCCGCGTTGTTTTTATGTATTATGCATATTTGTCAAAGCTTAATTATTCACAGATATGGCTGATATAAGAGTTCACGTACTGGTCGATTAAAAGTATTTTAAAATAGTTGTACCCATATTTTAGCCATGGGCTTCAATATTTAAACCGTACAAATGTATTAAAAAGTATATATCAATCTTATCCCCATGTAAGGGATCAAATTAATTTTTTGTATGGTAGAAATCGCAGCAAAATTTTCCAGTCAAGTGAGCAGTAATTTGGAATTTACTGTATTTTGTACACCTCATAAATGAGGGCTGAATGATTTAAGAATAGCCAAAGTTAATTACTTTTTTAAACCCATTAGCACCTCAGATTGTGCATTAGAGTCCTCATAACTCCCCCTAATCATGTCGGTCTGTTTGTCCGACTTAAGGGGGTAATATTACATTGAGAAAATTCTAAAATTTGTAGATATGTTGAAATTGTTGTGTAAGATTTTCACACCCCAAATACACATTTTTAGCCAAATCCTTTGAAATATGGTAAAATCAGGAGGTACCTTTATATGGGCACTATTCTGAAACATCGACCTACATTGAAAACTTTTTCTACCCCTTTTAATCCAAGATGACAAATAGGGGCCAAATCAAAAATATAGCAGAACAACATAGCATGTCGGTCCCGTGCTACTTTCTTATATTTGTAATATTATTCATGTTTCCACAATTTATTTCATATAGATGTACATCCCAAATCTACGTTCCCAACCAATATTCTCTTGGGGGTTACAAATTCAATTGAATACAACATTTTCTTTTCTGACCACACATTAGACGTGTAAGTAGACTTGGGGATACTCCAATGTGGCGACTTTACTTGAATAAATTTCTATGTGACAATTATCTGTATGATGGTTCCCTACCCAAGGTAGAATAAATACAATTTTTTAGGCAAATCAATTGATGAATGTGTTCAAGACCGATATAAGGTTCTCTACCCCCTTAGAAACAAAGATGTCAAATAAGGGCCAAAAAATGAAAAAAGTGACCAAGACTCCAAAAATAGCTTAAATCATACGATGGTTATATGAGTTATGATCGATATGATGACCTGCAAAAGCAATTTAAGGCATCATTAATGTTTAGGAAGAATTTCTGGAAGGATAGAAATCCTCTTCTTACTAAAAGTCCCATTCGCTCTACTATTTTGTAGCCTTTATATTTGGTATTTTACTGATTGTACTGCCAAAGAATTTTGCATTTTGAGCTCTCATTGGATGGATTATTGTCACATGAAGGGAGTAGGTCCACGCTTTGAAATGAGCCCCATTAGGCTTTTCCTGTTATTTTTGTTTGTTTAAATGTGTTCGCATCTTCCAGCTGAACCACGATGTAGGCCCTGGAGTTAAAGGGTAGATGTCTTTTAACATCCTATTTCGCACATATTTCATTGTTTTTGGTGAAAAATTGTATAAAGTGAAAAATTACTCTCTATTTTGTTCACAAAAACTCCACTGAATTCAATACGATAAAACAAATTGAAAAAAAAAAAAATTACAAAAAAAAGAATAACAAATTGAAAAAATCTTCAACTTGTTCGCTGATTTTTACAACAAATGATTAAAGGTCCTTACAAAGTTTGTCAATAGAATGTACTATTATTTTAAAATTCGATTCCATTGAATTTTTTTTCGATTTTTTTTTATTTTTTCGTGATTTTTTAGCGATTTTGAAAAGGTAATTATCTTTTAACTTTGGTGTGACCGCGTTAAATTATTTCGATATCATCTATTCCGTTTCGCCACCACATAATTCGGTACTACACTTTCATGTAACCCGCCATAAATTTCAGTTCTCAAGAAATCAAGTCAATTAAATAAATTGGTATTAATATTCGAATTCAAAAATAAAATATAAAAAACACTACAAATGTACATTAGAAAAAAAGTAAACGAAAAAGGGAAAAAGTCAAAATGAAAATGGGAATATTTTTTTGTATATTATCCTTTTCGGACGGGAGACAATTCCGAATTTGTATGAATTGTTAAAATCAGTCCAGCGGTTCTTAAGTTATAAGCGTAGTAACTAACACAACTTTCTTTTATATATATATATATATATATATATATATATATATATATATATATATATATATATATATATATATATATATATATATATATATATATATATATATATATATATATATATATATATATATATATATATATATATATATATATATATATATACTAGCTGGCCCGGTCCGCGTTGCCGGCCCGTAGTTTTTGTCTATTATGCATATTTGTCAAAGCATAATTATAATGTTATAAATGTTCACGTACTGGTCAATTAATTTTTAATTTTTAGTCAAATGAACAGTAATTTGGAATTTATTTGTACTTTGTACACCTCATAATTGAGGGCTAATTGATTTAAGAATAGCCAAAGTTAATTACTTTTTTAAACCCATTAGCACCTCAGATTGTGCATTAGAGTCCTCATAAGTCCCCCTAACCATGTCGGTCTGTTTGTCCGCCAAAACGTGGACTTGAGGGGGTACTATTACATGGAGAAAATTCTAAAATTTGTTGAAATTCTTAATTAAATGTTGAAATTTTTGTGTAAGATTTTCACCCCCAAATACACATTTTTAGCCAAATCCTTTGAAATATGGTAAAATGCGAAACATCGACCTACATTGAAAACTTTCTTCGGCCCTTAAAATCGAAGATGACAAATAGAGGCCAAATCGAAAATATAGCAGAACAACATAGCATGTCAAACTGAAAAAAATCACGTGATTTAAATAAGTAAAAATAGTTTTATCCACCTCATAATTGAGGTCAGACTGATTTCAGAATATTCAAATATAATTACTATTTTACACCCATTACCGTAATATGGGAACTTATTTTATTTGTCATTTAAATTGTAAATTGGAGGCCCCATAAAGTCCATATTTTTCATCATAGTATAATTCAATGACGATTCAACAAATATTCGGTCCCGTGCTACGTTTTTATTTTTGTAATTTGTTCATGTTTTCACAATTTATTTTATATAGATGTATATCCCAAATCTACGTTCCCAACCAATATTCTCTTGGGGGTTACAAATTCAATAGAATACAAATTTTTCTTTTCTGACCACACATTAGATGTGAAAGTGGACTTGGGGAAGTGGGGACTTTACATGAATAAATTTCTATGGCAATTACGTACGATGGTTCCTTACCCCAGAGTAGCATAAATACAATTTTTAGTGGTCAAGACCACTCCGAAAATTTTATGGGAAGAGGTTCTCTATCCCCTTAGAAACAAAGATGCCAAATAAGGGCCAAAAATAGAAGAAAGTGGCGAAGACTCCAAAAATGGCTTAAATCATACGATGGTTATTTATGAACGATATCATGACCTGCGAAAGCGATTTAAGGTATCTTAAATGTTCAGGAAGAATTTTTGGAAGGATAGAAATCCTTTTCTTACTAAAAGTCCCATTCGCTCTACTATTGTGCACCCTTTATATTTGGTATTTTACTGATTGTATCTTATTTCATTTTTTTGGTGAAAAATTGTATATAGTGAAAAATTATTCTTTATTTTTTTCACAAAAAATCCACTGAATTCAATATGATATTACAAATTGAAAAAATTGACAAAAGAAGAATAACAAATTGAAAAAAGCTTCAACTTGTTCGCTGATTTTTTACAGCAACTGTTTAAAGATCCTTACAAAGTTTGTCAATAGAATGTACTTTTTTTTAAATTCAATTCCATTGGAAATTTTTTTCGATATTTTCCCGTTTTGAGAATTGTTGCAATGAGATCTCTTTATTCTTGATTTTTTTAACGATTTTGAAAAAGTAATTATCTTTTAACTTGGGTGTGACCGCATTAAATTATTTCGGTATCATCTATTCCGTTTCGCCACCACATAATTCGATACTACACTTCCATGTAACCCGCCATAAATTTCAGTTCTCAAGAAATCAAGTCAATTAAAAAAATTGGTATTAATATTCGAATTCAAAAATAAAATATAAAAAACACCACAAATGTACATTAGAAAAAAGTAAGTCAAAATGGAAAAAATCATGCAAAATAAAACATTACTATTGTACATTTCAAAAGTCAAAATTAAAATGTTAACATATAACATTTTTACGCGATTTTTTTTTGGATATTATCCTTTTCGGATAAGAAACAATTCCGAATTTGTATGAATCATTAAAATCAGTTCAGCGGTTCTTAAGTTATAAGCGTAGTAACTAACACAACTTTCATTTATATATATATATATATATATATATATATATATATATATATATATATATATATATATATATATATATATATATATGATTTAAAAAAACTGCAACAAACTTTAGACTGCTGCGGTCAAATACCGAGATAATCCGTTTGCATGACCATGCGATATTTTTTTAAGAATGAAAATGGCCAAAATTGTATAATATGCACTAAGGTTGAAGAAAGAGTGTGGAATGTGAAATTTGCGATCTTTTCACTAAAGCCTATTGCGGTGATATACCTATATTGTCCAATATTGATTACTTTACTTTTGTAATTTTTTGTTGTTGCAAAATGGTCAGGCTTAATCCTATTATTGTTGGTTTTACAAAAACAACGTTTCTTTATAGTGGAGAATGATGGTAATGTTTACCAGGGGGTAAGGCAGGGAATGTCTAGGTTTATTTTAAATATTGGTTTTTAAATATATTGATTCCGGATCTATGAGGATTATTCGAAAGGAGGAATTAATATTCCCAGCATCTGCCTTTTAATTGAATATTAACACATAAATCCTGATAATAGAAAATAAAACAAGTTAACATAAATCTTACAAAAAAATATAGCGTTGTAGGTGATTGTGATTGTAGACTTTGTTTAGTTGTTAAATATGCATTTCACAAGTATTCTGGTATCTCGGCACTTATCAGGAGAGAAGAAAACTAACCTATTTGGATTTTTACTATTGAACATATTTCTAATCTTGGCTACTATAACCAGAACTCTTATGTAACAATTTAAGAACTATTTAAGAATAAGAAAATTGCACTTATAGGTTTCTAATTTTATACATATACATCATTATTATTACTCGCCATATGTATGTGCATACATATATGTGAAATACTTTTTTTGATTCTACTTTAAAAAAAGTTGAACTAAATTTGCTAACCCTGATTCTTCTGTATCGCATACGGCAGCGGATGTAAGTAAATATTAAATGCTTAAGCAACTTCCGGCTAAACAACTCCCTCATTTTCCTTCATTCTTTCTACCGTCTTCGGATTTGCCCTCTGTCGCACTGCCTCCGGTTTATTTTATTTTAAATACCTGCATGAGAAATAGAATGCATGGCATATTTGAAATTATAAAGCTCAGCAGTGTATGTGCGCTTGTATGTGTGTATGTTTGTTTGTCAAAGTCAAAGAAAATAATTTGAGCTAAAATCTGTTGAGATATATGTACATATGAACAGCGGCATAACGTGAATAAGAAGGGGGGTGGGCGAGGGGGTGGACATAAATTGCTGCATTCACAAAAAAGACATCACGCAGATGTCGTTTATGCGGTACTCGTTTCACTTCCTTTCGTTTTCTCCTTGGCTTTGTTTTGCTACTAACAACCGCATTTTGCTGTTTTTTGTTTTATGCACACTTAACAATGTTGAAGCCAAGGCATCAGACTGTAAATCGTTACCAGAAATGTAATAAAAAATTTGGTTCCTACCACTCTGCCACACCAATGACAACTGGAGATATTGACAGTAGAGTAGGTCATAAGCATTGCTACCAGGACTGATCAGTTATGCAAGCAATGCATTGATCATTATTGAAGTAAGAAAATACATTTCTACATCGATCGGATACACGTTATGATAAGTGCCGATACAAAGGACAAACCTTTTTTTCGTCCTCGATTTTGGAAAATATACATATTTGGAATGAATTTGGGGTTCTTCACAATGAAATGTTACACTTGTATTCATTTCGCATTTTACCCTGTTTAATGTGCGCCTCGGAATGTGTGTGTGAGCGCAAATTTCTATACACGCACACAATTCACATTTCTGGTATCCTCACAGTTATTTGTGTACGAACATTTATGTTAGCCGTGTTCATACGAACAAGTAACCGGTAATTCGTAGTGATGCCATTCTCTGATTTATAAATCGGCGATGGTCACATAGATTTTACGAGGAATACAATATAGGGTAAGTTTGGAAAAGAGACTTACCTGTATAGTACATATGCATCAAATATATTTGTTTGTTAAAGTTTTTTTTTGAGCTATTAAAAAAAAAACAAGTTAAAAAGTATCGGTCGGTTTTGCTGACAGATATATACCCTCAGCCTATGATAGTTTATAAAATATGTTTTGACTTACATTATGTTTATCCAAAATGTTGACCTTTTATGGAAGAGATGCCGAAGGAATGGTCCAATATTACACTTCTCATTTGAATTAAGTCTGATATATATCGCAACGTGCCCGATGTGGACTATACAGGGTGAGATAAAAAACTGCAACAATCAAATTTTAGAATAAGTTTAGATTTGATCGAATTGGTCACCTTTGGCACGAAATATGGCCTTAAAACGGCCAATGAAACCGTCACACGCTGCCTGAATGTTGATCTGCGGTATTTTGGCCCATTCCCGGCGAAGCGCTTGCTTGAGGTGATCGACACTTTGGTATTTTTTAGTACCAACCTTGCTTTCCTAAATACTCCATACACAATAGTCCAACGGATTGGTATCAGGAGATTTTGGTGGCCATTGTGCGCCGTAAATTAAGCAAGGAACCTCTTTTTGTAACCATTCTTGGGTGGCTCGTGCTGAGTGCGATGGTGCAGAGTCCTGTTAGAATATCTAAGGTCTGCGGCCAAAATATTTGCGTACCCAAGGCTTTAATACACCCTCCAGAATATTTTTCCGATAATGTTCGGAATTTATTCTGAGCGACAATCGGCTGTTATGGCGGCCCACACCATCACCATAGCCGCGCTTGAGTTCTGGTGGCCAACCAAAGGTTCACATTTTCAGCTGATCTTTTTGGCAACAAACTGCTGGAATACGAATGTATTCTCATCGGAGAAAACAAAATTCGGCAGTTCATCACTTTCGACCAAGCGAAGCAACTCTTCACTTTCTTTCGGCCACTGCGACGCGGGTTTCGAATAAGTCGCTTCTTTACTTTTCAAACCAATTCTGCTGATGATGCTGTTTTCTTCCGTCTACTTCCTTGTCGTCTGGCTACGCTTCTAGTAGCTCGGTACGAGACACAAAAGATATATAAACATTTAAATGGAGTGCTCTAACGATAGCCACTTGTGGTTTTCCAGCCAGATATAAAGAAATCACACTATCACGCTTGAATTCCATCACGAATAACTTTTTTTCTGGAAAATTCCCACCAAAATGCTTTTGTTCGCTTGTAAATAATATAATGAGCTATCACTGGAATAATTTTAACAGCTGTCGGACGAGTAGTTACAAAAATGGCAGCAGTCTGAAGTTGGTTGCAGTTTTTTTTCATCTCATCCTGTATTGACCTTGACTTTATATGAGATATGTGATCATTTTTGGAAAATGTTGGGTGAAGTACCAGATATATCGGGCCAAGTCATTCCACTGCATCTAATACTGATAAAAATATTTGGATGTGCAAAATTTGAAGGAAATTAGGCATCTAGAACCAATTTTTTCAGGAATAATTATTAATGCTAATTTTAATCTTTAGTGGTGGAGGTGCGAGAAGGAATGAACCGACTAATTCCATATTCAGATGTCCGGTAGAAAGAAATATTTAGAATAGAATTGTTGACTTGTTTCGCAAGTTGTGAAAGATATAAGTAGTCAAAATTGTGACCCTTTGTGGGGGAGGTACCAATATCTATAATTTCCCACACCAGAACATGCGTTAAAAAATATTGTAATATGTGGAACTTGAAGAAAACATTGTTTATTTCGAATTTTATGAGAGATCAAATTATTTAAAATTTTGATCCATTGTGGGGGAGGTATCATAAGGAGTGATCCGACATAATCCACCTTTACATCTGATCTTGTGTTGATAGAAATATTGAGATGTGCCAAATTTGACATTAATCGGATGCTTATTTCGAGTTCTATGAGCTTCATGTTTTTCAAAATGTTGACCACTTTGTGGTCACACCATAACTTTTGTTTTCAAAAATGTTGGGATGTGTGAAATTTGAGAATCGCCTGGCTATTTCACATTTTATAAGAGTTATAATTGTTCAAAATGTTGACCCTTTGTGGGGGAAGTACATGATGGAGTGGGTCGATATTGTCTATTTCGATCCTGACATAGCATTAATACAAATATTAGGATTTGCAAAATTTGCACCTTTCCTCTCTTGTTCTGTATGGTAAATTATTTTCTGCAAAAATTTGGACCTTTTATGTTGGTTGCAACAGACGAAGTGCATCAATATTGCCCATCTCCCAAATCGATTTTAGTTTGACAATAATATGACAATCGGATGCTCTCGTCGAGAGCTGTTGTGCGATTTTTTTCTTCACAAAATAGCTAATTTTTTATACATAAGTTATTAAAGAGAACTTTCTTACAATTTTTAATGCAAATGAAGACCGTGACTGCGCCACCCGCTCAACCCAATTTTGGCATACTCTTTCCAACATTACTGTCGGTACCTCACGAATAAATGCGTATATCTTGTCTTCTAATGAGTCAATTGAAGCGGGCTTGTCAGTATAGACATGAGGTTTAACATAACCCTACAGAAAACCGTCTAAAGACGTTAAATCGCACGTGGCTCATTTAGGGGGCCAATTGATCGATCCCGAACGTGAAATAAAATGTTCATCGAACTTGCCTCTCAATAAGTCCACTGGTACGAGTGCTGTGTTGCATGTGGCACCGGTTGTTGAAACTCCATGTCATACAAGTCAAGCTCTGGCGAATCATTAACACTTGTCGATACATCTGTGATATATTCTCCAGTTCAAACTCTACATAAGTGCGTTGGTGGGTTAATGTTCAGCAATGTAAATTTTGTGGGAGATATACTCACAATTGCATGAATAGCCGCTTCAGTGGGTCAAAGAAGCACGCGATGAATTTTCTTAGCAGAGCACACATTTTGATAATAAAATTTAATGATTTGTAAACGTTGTTCGTTTGTAAGACGATTCAGGGTTAAATTATAGACAAAATTTAAGATGTTTGAAAGAGAAACAAAACACACGAAGCATTCATGACAACCTATAGACCTATATACATAAATCGACTCAGAAAGCGATTCTATGTAGATCATGAAAAGTCCATAGCTTATCTCGCCTCCTTCTTCATGTTACAATCAACTGCACAAAGACATAATACCCTGTTCACAGTATGGTGTAGGGTATAAAAACCATCGATAAATCTAGGATTTTTTAAAATTCACTTTTATTCAATAAAATGTTTAAGTTCGTTATGAAATTCGATTTGATGTAATACAAGATTCTGCCAACCACAGCCCTATTGCATACATAAGAGCATTCACTGAATACTCATAACGTACAAATTCAAAAGAAATCCGCATGGAATGTTGGAAAACTTCTCTATTTTGTAAACTAAGCAAAAACAAAACAATTAGATTGAACAGAAAAGAACAAAATCAAATCTTTTGTAATTGGATTTTTAATTTAGATCCCACAAGGAGCAGCTGTAAACATTTACCGCATCAGCTATGGAAATTTTTATATTTCAGTACTTTTACGATATTATGGAACAATAAAGTTCCATGGAAGCATAAATACATCAAATACATTTGGAATTGTAATTGAGGGGAGCGCCATTCGAAAGGGGTAAAAATCATACACAATATGAAGCAAATGTTGTGCAGAGGTCAAGTGTCAGAAATGCTGCAGATATTTTACTCGACCATAGCCCGTTACAAGGGACATTTACAAATATATATATGAATACATGTCCCATGTAAGACAAGTTATGAGAAACAAAGTGGATAAACTGTTTATTAAAAAAGGAAGATGTTTTTGACCAGATATTACCCTACAAAAAAAAATTGTTTTACATTCGTCCAAAAGATAAATTACACTGACAAACGGTTTCAATGCAAACGTAGCCTAAATAAAGTCGTAACCCATACATTTGCTAAAATGAACATGAATTTGGTACCAAACTATCAATAAACCAAATATAAAATGTCGGGGATGCCATTATATTGGATCTATACCTAAACGTGGACCAACATAGAGATTCTCAATATGAAACTTAGAACCCCATAATGGTCCTTTTTTGACTTTATAGGGGTTTTTCAAAATGTTACGGTAAAAAAATACCATTTTTTTTGTAACTCTCCGGAACCAATTCAAACAACTCCATCATAAGGGTGGAATAAATGAGTATTTTTCCTACGAAAAAATTACTTTGTAATCAGGCTACTAATATGGCTACTTTGGAATGGAATATGATACGGCACCGAATGGTTTCTTCTGGCTGTGTTCTAAAATTAATCTCTGTGTTCTAAAGTCAATAATTGGCTTATTGGTTTGAGAAGATCATTGAAATCTATAATCTAAAGATATATATGGGAACTATATTCATATGCGAATCGATCTCGAAAAAAACTTGGGAGAGTATTTTTGCCCTGTTTTTGGTATCTTGTCGTTTTTATATTCTACACAACATACTGGTAAGTGTATTATGTCTTTGTTCATTTGTTTGTAACATGGAGTCCGTCCGTCAGTCCATGCATTTTAGAGACCAAAAGTCGTATTTATTATCCGATTGAGATGAAATTTTCCACACAATATTTGTATGTTTTCCCCAAGGATGAACCCTATTGAAATTGGTGAGAATCGGTTCAAACTTGGATACAGCTTCCATATATATCTTCAACCGATTTCCGGTTAATTGTGCACCAAATTGCCAATATAAATCCAAATGACCTGAATTTTGGCACATCTTACCAAATTTAGTCTAGATACAGGTCGAACATACCTCTGCCAAATTTTATCGAGACCGGTTCAGATTTTTTTCTAACTTCGATATACATCTTCATCCGATTTTACGGTAATTGCTCACCATATATGTAATATAAGTCCAAATTAAATATATATTTTTATACCCTCCACCTTGGAAAGGAGGGTATATTAACTATGTCATTCCGTTTGTAACATAATTAAATATTCATCTGAGACCCCATAAAGTATATATACTCATAATCAGCATAAACTTCTAGGTCGATTTAACGATATCCCTCTGTCCGTGAAAAGCACGATACATTTTTCCACGGATTTGTCTAAAAATTGGAATTTGTTGGTCATGATGGGTTCTAGCTCCGCTGGCGAAATATTGTATGTGTAGGTCCACGTTTTGGTATAGCCCCCATATAACAGTACCTCCTGATATTCGGTATTTTGATGATTTTTGCCACATTTTTTTCGCGGATTTGTCAAAAAACAGGTATTTGTGGGTCATAATGGGTTCTAGCTCCTGTGGTGAAACATTGTATGTATAGGTCCACGTTTTTTGTATAGCCCCATATAACGGTACCTCTTTATATTCGGTATTTTTATGACTTTTGCCAAATTTTCCCATTAATTTTTCTGAAAATAGGTATTTGTGGGCCATAATAGGTTTTAGATCGTATGGCGAAACATTGTATTTATAGTTCTACGTTTTGTTATAGCCCCTATATAACGGTACCTACCGATATTCGATATTGTGATGATTTTTGCCACATTCATTAACGGATATGTTTAGAAATTGGTATTTGTAGTTTGAAATGGGTTCTAGCTCGTGGCGAAACATTATATGTATAGGTCCACGTTTTGGTACAGGCCCCATATAACGGTACCTGCCGATATTCGAAATTTTGATAAAAATTGGTATTTGTAGTTCATAATGGGTTCTAGCCCGGTGGCAGAACGTTGAATATTTAGTTCCACGTTTTCCTATAGCGCACATATAACGATACCCATCGATATTCGGTATTTTGTCAATTTGGGTAAACCATATAATTGTTTCAAATTTAGTATTTTAGAAGGTTTGAAGTATAAAATTGTCTATAGAGATTCTCGTTATAGTATGGCCCCATATAAGACTTGAATCACTTTATGATTTTTTGATAAGTTTGACTGCATTGTGCAAACGGTCTTACTGGTATATGAAGTTTAAAGTGGAACACGATTGAATCAAATACTTTTATATGAAAATGTTTCCTTTACCCTAAGGTGGAGGGTATTTAAAGTTCGGCGCGGTCGAGCTTAATGTTTTTTTACTTGTAGTCTTTATCGAAGTCATATCACGCACTATACATCAATGTCATTTGGTTCATAGTTGCCATAATCTACTACACGTAAATTCCCAATATAAACTTTTTTGTTACGTGAGCTTTACTAAATACGCATAGTGGTGTAGGGTACCACATAGTCGGCCCCGCCTGACTTTTGACATTTCCTTACTGGGTTTTTTGCCATTACATTAACGTCCTGATAAATGTATTTCCTTGCAAGATATTCGTTTTAAATTATTTTGAACTAAAACTTTCTACGACGCTTTCATATGGATTTCGAAACTAAATCTCCAAACAAAATTCTTCATTGTACTTTACTTTGAAATTTCCACAATTAATTAAATTAATTATTATAACTTGCCACGGTGCTTTGTCAAAAGAGAATACAAATTTATATAAAAAAAATGAACTTAAAAATATTGCTGCAAATGAAAAACGCCTTCGAAGCGTAAACATAAATCATTGGGTGGCAGAGAATTGTCTGTGCACACTCGTAAGTAGGTCTTCATTGTTGAATGCAATAATTCACTCTCTCTAGCTGGCTCGCTTGCTTCTTCTCCCTTTTCAGCTCCAGCTGCAGCCCGGTCCATTCCTTCCGTGATATGCATGCAATAAAAGCGTAATTTAGCAAATTAAATGCATAAAAAATAGAATATGTCCACCTCTGTGCCACACTCTGGCGACCGAGGCAAGAAGCCAACGGCAGCAACAACAATGACAGTCAACGTAGGGAAAATCCCCAAATGACAAAAGGGACAAAGGAGAAAAGTCTGCTGTTGCTTTGGCTAGCTAGCTGGCTGGCTGGCTGGCGACCACTGACACTATCACCGAGCAATCACCAGCGAAAACAAAACTCACCAGCCAAGATGAAATGAAATGATGGCGGAGAATATTTTAGAAGGCCAGCAGCAATATTGTGGACAAAACATTGCCAGAAGTGACATTGGTTGCGATGGTGTCATTACTTCTGCCACAAATATAAAAATAAACAAATCACATCCCAATGGCGGTCGCTGCAAATGTATCGTTAGTGTGTCGACAAGAATAAGTTATGATAGGTTGCGAAAGGAATTTCGTGTCCAGTACAATATTTAAAAAAATTCGAAAAGTTTTACGATTACGATTTTACCATATAACATCAGATTTGGTGGTGGTTTTTACGTGATCTCCACTTTTTTGTTCTATCATTTTTGCTCGATCGTTACCCCACGCTACAGTACAGCTACCTCTAAATACACACCCCACCAAGGCTCACATTAGGTCGGATAAGAAGACTTATTTTCTACACTTTTAAAACCATAATTATGGATTTTGAAGACAACATTTTTTATCAGATTGGCTTATTGGTCTTAAGCTGTCACCAAGTGTACCGTCAAGACATATTGTTATTTGTAATTTGAAGAGCTGAGCGCTGATTAACCTAATCCATGCGTTGGTACCATAATATGCATTTTTATTTTTGTTGTAGACGTGAAACGTTATATAAAAATGCATTCATTGGAAATGTCTACATGATCTGGACCCATGGACCAAAACGAGAACCTCCATAGACAATTTTATACTTCAAGGATTGTAGATACCCAATTTGAAGTATCGTCGTATGTGCACTATAAGAAAACGTGGACCTAAATTTTCAATGCTCTGCCGGCGGAGCTAAAAACTATTATGAACTACAAATACCAATTTTTAGACAAATATCGGGAGGTACCATTTTATGGGGATTATACCAAAACGTGGACCGATATATCTCATTATCAATACCAACATCTTAGACACAAAACAAATTTTTCTGCCAAATTGAAGCTCTACATCAAATAATGTGGGCTGTAGCGTTATTTCAACAGACAGACGGACTTCGTTAAATCGACTTGAAACTTGTACTGTTCCCCTTTTAAAAAAAGGGGCTAAGTTCGTCCGGGCCGAACTTTTAATACAACCATTTGGAGGGAACTTGAAAAGTTAAAAAAAATCCGTCGTTCAAATAAAAACCGTTACATGGGAGCTACACGAAGTCGTGGGCCGGTGAATAATGTCGCTAATATCATCAAAATACCAAAAAAGGAAGTTACCGTTATATGTGGGCTAAACAAAGATGTGGACCTGCATAAAAATGTCTCCGTTATAAGGTGAAGTACCCATTACGAACTGCAAATGGGAAATTTGAAACAATTCCGGTAAATAACGTCGCCAAACGTTTCTCATAGAAAAAAAAACGTTTGACAGCTAGAGAAGACCATGATCTGCATTCGCCTCCTGTGAAATTTGTATTCACTTTTTTCATCAAACATTTTTGACAGTGAAATTATGACACTTAAATAAAGTAATGATGCAACGGCACAAAATGCTCTATAACTGTCGCAGCATCACTAGTATAAACTTCTAACTATATTCAACTAAAATGCTGGCAGTCGATTTACAATGCAAAACTTTTTGCAAACTAGCCGGTAGGACCTCACAAAGCGTTTGTAAAAAACATTCAAAACAAAACAAAAAGTGAAAAAAAGAACCTAAAGCAGATGGGTAAAAATGGAATGAATAAAAATAAAATTAATTACCAAAACGAGAAATAATTGTTGTCGTCGTCTGCTTGCTTCCTTGTTCTACTGACTTGCCAACAAACTGCAACCAAAATACAACACCAGCAAATGACAATTAAATTTATGTTGCCCATCCAGAGATGGGCCATTACCCACAACCAATGACGACAAACTAATTTTTTGAAATTGCCACTACAATATGCACTGCATGTGTATGTGTGAGTTTGGCGGTCCCAATTCGGAAGGTGTACATATAGAAAAAAGACGTAACGGGGAACAGCGCCATTGCTGGACTATGATGATGTTGTCTTAACCATTGTATGTTTGTCTGGGCTGCTCCCTTGTTCCAAATCCTCTTACAGAGGACTAGAATGCTCAAGTAATGCAATCTTCATGGAAATTATAACGATAATTACCCAACTCTGCTGCTACACTTGTGGAGTGCACTATTTGCTTTAAAATACCCACCGAAATGTATTATTCAAATGCAAAACAGTATGAATACAAGAGTGCACGTGTGTACACACGCACACATACATGTCTACATTAGGGCTATAACATTTTAGAGCATATGAAAGTAATAAGGAATGTGTTGTCATTTTCTCCCAGCGCTATAAAAGTTTCCACGCTGATGGCATGCAAGTTTTCCTTTGCTTTGTTTCCCTTTTATTTCCCAAATGACATGAAAACGTTCTTAAAATTGATGACCCTATCTTTAGAACGATAGCAGAGCTCCGATATAACGGTACCTCCCTATATACGATATTTTGATGATTTTAGCTGTATTATTCACCGTTTATTTCTAGTTTCGTATTTGAATATATGTAGGTCCACGTCGTATAGACTCCAACGGCTATATTCAGTATCTTTAAAATGTTAACAGAATTTTTTTAAAGATTTTGTTTTTTGAAAATTTCCAAATTCGTTCCAAATGGTGGAGGGTATTCAAAGTCAATAATGGACTAGTTTATATACACCTAATATATGATCTTCTCCAAATCGCTAGATTTCAATAATTTTAAATCAAAAAGTACAGAAAAATAAAAATCAAATAATGCCTGTAAAAAGTCGGGAGGGGCCGACTTTATGATGCCATACACCACTTTGTATATTCAGTAGAGCTAACAAATAAACGTTTTTGTGTAGAATTTATGAAATATAAATCATACTTACCATGATTGTTCATGAATACGTATTATGGATTTAAAGCAGTTAAAATTTATAGGCGAAAGGATCTAATATATGCGAGGAATATCCTCATGTGAATCGATTTCTACTACATTTGCTGAGGTATTTGTGTCTGAAGCAATATCCATCCTATTTGAGCTAATATTACACTTTTAAGGAACAATAAACGTGAAATCAGGTGTAGATATATATGGGAGCTCTATCCAAATCTTAACCGATCTCTGTAAAATTTAGCAAAGGTATTTATTTGCTGTATCTGATAGCTGGCGCCAAACATCGTTGTTGTGGTAAGCATTTTACGGGTCTGAGGGACTTAAATACAAAATACATATAATACATATAAATGGGACCTATACCTTAACCCAGGTCTATACCTTAACCGATGTTCACCAAATTAAATACACTTTTATAAGATAGGGCTGAATTCGTTCGTAAGTGCCTAAATCCATTGAATTCGGGTTTATTATAACCAGTTGGTGCTCTGAAATCGGGTAAATATCTATATGGAAGCTATATCCAAATCTGAACCGATCTCGATAGAATTTAGCAAAGGTATTTCTGAACTGTATTTGATATATTTCTCCGAATATCGTTGTTACGGAATGCATATTACGGCTGTGGAGGATAAATTTAACAAATCCGATGAATAATATATATGGGAGCTATAGCTATATCTGAACCGATTTCCACTTCTTTCTGCTCTCAATTTGGTTATATGTGCTAAATTCCATCTTATTTGGGCTAATATTACACATTCGGTGCAGAATATAAGGCAAATCCAATTGCAATAGGACCAAACAAATGTTTTGTGCAAAGTTTAATTTTGATCGGCCCTCGACCTGCACTTTGTTTACAAAAATACAAAAATGAACAGCCGGACGCACATTCATAAATCGATTCAGAATGTGATACTATGCAGATCATCAAAAGGAACTATGGGTCTGTCTCGCTTTCTTCTCTATGTAACAAACAAATGCACAGAGACATAATACTCTGACCACAGTGTGGTGTAGGGTATAAAAACTATTAAGGTGTGGACACATAGGCAACTTGGCATTACGACTAGACATGTTAATGTCAAATTATAAAAAAAAAACCGATGGCCGGATTTGAGTCTGTCATCCCTTTATGAGATGTCTCAAAATATGCAATGCGAAGACTACAAGCAGCTTATGTACCTACACCTTTAGAAGCTCTTAAGTAATCCGAGTTGCTGCGTAAACATTTTCGCCGAATCCCCCTAAAACGTTGTACTTGGATGGCATTTTTTTGGTCATAACCCTAATGTACTTTCGTAAATAAGAACAGACAAGCCATACAGGCAAACATGTGCACATACATATCTATCTGGAACACTTTTTCCTCACTCAACAAAAGTAGGAACAATTCTGGAGATATGAAAAAAGTGGCTTACAAATTGCAAATAGCATAAGAATGGCGGTACTTGGAGGCGAATGCGAACAAACAAACAAACAGCCCATACCGTGTACTGGGTCCAACTCCGATGTTACACAGCCAGAATGTGTTTCCCACAATTTCACGTGAATTGCAGTTACATAGTTAAAGGGACTAGCGGGAGTGCCTTTCAGCGCGAATGGTTAACAATGGCATTTAATGGGGTACAACAAACAACGACAGCAAAGAAATCTTAAATTTAAATGTTTTGTTTTTTTGTTTTAAGTATTTATTGTTTTAGTTTTATTCGCAATTGACAACAAGAGTTTGCAGAACTTTACCGGTAACAAATACTCTGTAACTTGTAACTGAGCGACGTACAAATGTTGCAAAATGAATTGGAATTCGGAAAAGAACAAAGAGTGTAGGGCCAAAATCGAACTAAGCCAACCTGAAACACCGTTGTTCCTCAACGAAGAAGCCAGCCGATGACTTAAGCCAGTAAAAAAAAAAAACGTTTTATGTATTCTCACCTTAAGGGCCCACACAAACTTTTGAGGTGATTTTATGATGTACTTTAGATTCACAAGCAAAGAACTCGTCACGCTGTATCTTGGAAGTTCGACTCAAGGCGAATCTGTCTTCGGGGTGTTAATATGCAAACTTTGGCCCTTGACCCCTATTTTGTATCAAGTGAAATCGGATCTGATTGAGAAGATATATAGAAAATGTGTGCTTGCAGCATTAAGGTGAGAGTACATAAAAAGCTTTTTTGACAGGCTTAAGTCATCGGCTGGTATCTTCGTAAAAGAACAAAGGAGCTGTAGGTTGACTGAGCTCAATTTCAGCCCATAATTTATACTTGTTAACCCCACGGCTCTTTGTTCTTTTACAAAGAAGCCAGCCGATGACTTAAGATGAATAACAACACCTATCAGAAACTTTCACTGTAAGTTTACATTGGCCTACTTACCCCCAGCCGATACCAATTAGCTTTTGTTCACGGGAGATTGTAAAGGCTTGGTCAAATTTGGTCATGATTTGGTCAAAATAAGGAATTATCAAAAATAGAATGGGTCAATGTAAGCTTTTGAAATGTTGTGGAAATGGTTATGTTAGGTAACAGCTTCAGCTGCTTCACTCAGCTACTTCATATTAGAAAGGGTAAGTGGTGATAGAAAAGTTATATAGAGGTAAAGAAAGAAAGGATTGTAGGAAGATTTGCCTTGCTATCGTACGCTCTAAGCAAACCTATGAATGATGATGGAATCTATGTCTGAGAAAAACATTAGGGTTTTTATCTCCCACCTACCGAACAGCCAATAAACCCTTCTTGATAGCAAGGGACATCTGCATAGTAGGTGTTCAATCGTCTCTACATCCTCTTCGTTCTCTCATATTCTACAGGACCAAGGTTCCCATCTTGAGGTCAGATATCTGATGCTAGTCAATATGCCGGTTGCAATTTCTATATCAGGGCTATTAATTGATAGAAGAAAGCAGGCTCTTTTTCTCGATATTACCGGTCAGATGACCTATATACCTTGCAATCGGTTTTCAAATGCCGTCTCCTTCGATGAGAGCCTTTTTGAAGCGGGTGATATGTCCAAGTTCCCGTATAGCTTCATATATACAACGGGTCTCGATCGTAAAAATGTGTAACTTTAGATTTGAGCGGGTCTTGTTCGAAGTTGACATTTTGCTTTAAATTAGGTTACTTCCTTCACTTTACATGAGACATGTGATAATTTTTAGAAAATGTTGAAATGTGCGTGTGATGCCAAATATGGTCGACCGAAGTATTCCATATTTTTCATCTAATGAAGATAAAGAAGAAATTACAAAGAAATCGAACATTTCCAATTTTATGCGAAGTCATAAATTCCATTTTCATCTCAGATTTCTGACTTGTTTCGCAAGTTATGACACATAAAACTGTTGAAAATTGTGACCCTTTGTGGGTGAGGTACCAGAAGGGGTTCGCAGATATATATATATCATCCTCACAAGAGTTCTTGTGCTAGCGTGAATGTTTGTACATATGTGTGAAGTTTAAAATGAGTTGAAAGTTTTCTTTGAGCCTTTTGTTTTTCAAAATCTTGAACTCTATGATGGGGAGGCACTAGAACAAATGATCTGAGCTCTACCATCTTCATAACAGATCTTGTTTTGAAGGAATTATATTGAGATGTATCAAGTCTGAATGGAATCGATTGTTAATTTCGCGCTTTATGAGCTTCACGCTTATTCAAAATATTGACCCTTTGTGGGGTTAGTACTTGATGGAGTGGACCGATATTATCCATATTCACACCAGACTTTGGCTTAATAAAAATATTGTGAAGTGTGTAATTTTAAGACAATTGGACACTTACATCACATTTTATAAGAGTTATTTCTATTCAAAATGTTGATCCTTTGTGGGGGAGGTACTTGATGGATTTGTCTGATATTGTCCATTTTCGCACCTGACCTAGAACTGATGCAAATACTAGGATTAGGAGTAAAATCGGATTATCCTTCTTCTTTCTATGCAGTAAACATTTTTATACCCTCCATCATACATAGTATGGAGGGTATATTAAGTTCGTCATTCCGTTTGTAACTCATCGAAATAATAATTTTAGACCCAATATATATATATATATATATATATATATATATATATATATATATATATATATATATATATATATATATATATATATATATATATATATATTGGGTCTAAAATTATTATTTCGATGAGTTACAAACGGAATGACGAACTTAATATACCCTCCATACTATGTATGATGGAGGGTATAAAAATGTTTACTGCATAGAAAGAAGAAGGATAATCCGATTTTACTCCTAATCCTAGTATTTGCATCAGAAGATAAAGAAGAAATTACAAAGAAATCGAACATTTCCAATTTTATGCGAAGTCATAAATTCCATTTTCATCTCAGATTTCTGACTTGTTTCGCAAGTTATGACACATAAAACTGTCAAAAATGGCTATTTAAGCTGTGGAACTAACAACACCAAAATAAATTGTTTACTATGTTAATTTTCCGGAAAATGTTGTTTATTATAAAATTAAGAGTTCCCAAAAAACATTCTAAGAAGTCAAATTGATTCTTTTATGATTGTCAACTGTATTTTGCATTGGGAGTTCAGTTTTCCTTTCTTGAGGGTATATTAAAGCCTTGGGCACCCAAACATTTTGGCCGCAGACCTTGGACATTCCAACGGGACTCAGCACCATCGAACTTAGCACGCGCCACCCAAGAATGGTTATAAAATGAGGTTCCTCGCTTCATTTCCAGCGCACAATGGTCACCAAAATCTTTGGAAAGCAAGGTTGGCACTAAAAAGTACCAAAGTGTCGATCACATCAAGCAAGCGCTTCGCCGGGATTGGGTCAAAATAATTTGAAGGCCATAATTCGTGCCAAAGGTGACCAATTCGAACAAATCTAAACTTATTCTAAAATTTGATGCTATTTCCGACATTTTTTGCTTTCATTCAATAAAATTAAAAAAAAAAAAAAAAAAAATTATGGCATTTGACTTTGTTGCATTTTTTATCTCACCCTATATATGGATCTCGCTGTCCATCTGTTCGTGTTAATCTGCAATCACGATACAGGTCGCAATTATGATCTTCACGAATAGGGTTAGGATCAGAATAGAAGCCCATTGTTTTGGAAAATGTTTACAAAATACTTAGGGCTTGAAATGGGCAAAAAAACCTAAAAATTGTCTAGATTTGTAGTCGCCCTGTAGTGCTCAACTAATAAACACAGCATTTCAAGAATGAAATGAAAGTAAAATGTTCAATATGCATGAGAAAAAATTAATGTGAAATTTCTGAATGAATTAGGTTTTGCCGTATTACGAGCATCTGCTTCCACAATTACCGATGCTTTTCTAAAGATCGCATGTTTTTGGAAAATCCAAATCTCGGATGATTACTCGAAAAGAGGAGCACTAAGGTCTAACATTTGCTTTCATTGTGTAGTAGATATGGGTATGTTGGTCGGTTTCAGATCTTCAGAAGCTTTACAGCAAATTGTAGTATTGTAGGGTATCAAATGGTTGGCCCCGTCCGATATGGCCTTTGACTACTTGTTCAAATTTGCAGATACACGGCCGTGTGTTCTCTTGACATACATTTGTCAGGTTCCTAAATATTCAGAAGTCCCTTAAGAATGTCTGGAATAATGTACATATCTGTCAGTTCCATTTGCGGAAATTCCCCTTCAGCATTAAAAATATTCATCTTAGAATGCAAATTTTGGCATTTGTACACAAAAGTTTTGGTGCATTCCACCCGCTACATATTATCCGATCAACAGCCAAAAATGACAAACAGTTCTAAACTTCTGACTTCTTGTAAAATTTCGCGTTAATCGTGTCCCATTACATATTTTGCTCCAAAAATTATAGGTCTCAATTCTAACTCCAGCCCTGGATAGAGCCGAAATTGCGTAGTGAAAACTAATTACATAATTAACATGGACATACTGATGAAAACAGATAGATGGATCGATTCAACTCGTTCAATTATACCACGTGGTCGGTGTAGGATAAATATTTCGTCAGAGTGTCAAACTAATTCCTATCAAGATATTCTATTTCAAAAAATGAAGCTGATCTTCTAAGATATTTAATTTTATTTCGTTTTGAAGATAATATCACTAATAATGCCCGCATTGTTGTCTCCCTCTCTTTCTCTTTCTATCTCTCTCTCGCTCTCTTTCTCAGTATTAAAGATGATATAATAAAAGAAAACAAAACAACGTTTTTTTTTTATTTATTTTTATTAATATGTTTATATATATCAATTTATTTAACAAATATATGTATAAATATCAATTTATTTATGAATTTATTTATATGTATAGATATCATTGTATGTACGTGTGTGAGTGTGTGTGTGTGTGTGCGTTTCATCAATTGTATAAAAAATATAATTAATTTGAAACAAAAACGCATCGAAAAAGGTACACAACTTTCATACACAAACACAAACTTACACAGGCACACACGTACATACAAGTAAATGCTAAATGGTAATGAGACGATGCTAGGGTGCCAGGAGGAAGAAGGAAATCGATTTATAAATTAATGTGAAAATGTTACATTTTTTAATGCATTTAATAAACATTTCCATTATTAATCACACACACCCGCACACCTACGCCGTTTGCCGGTGTGCAGAGTGTACATAAGTATTTATTTATGTTTGTAACGGTTTGTAAATATGTTTATCAATATAAATACATCATGCTTTCTGTATGCTGTATGTCAATCTTGAATCAAAACCGTGGTGAGCAGTGACAACACATTTCAGCTGCCGATTCGCGCGTATTTGAATCCGCTGTGCGTGCGAAATAGTGGACGTAGGGCCTCCAGCTAGTCAGCCTCACCGACCCGACATTCTCATCGTTAATGACAGGCCGTTGGTGATGGTGATTCGTGATTAAGGTACAGCAATTTGTATTTAAAAAAAAAAAAAAAAACGAAACAAAATAAAATAATATCGATGTTATAAATAATAATAGTTATAATGATATGTAAGTATGTGTATGTCGATATTTTAAATAAATATTAATTTCATGCGCTGAGTTCGACGAAGACGACGGCGGCGGCGATTGTAAGCGACGGCGTTGTTCGTTCACGGCGCCATTCTGAATCGTAGATTAACTAATATGCTAAAAATCTGAAAGTAAAGGACCTGTTAAGGAAACGAGTTAGTTGAGCTTAAATGTACACGAATTAATCTATTTGAAGAATTAATTATCAGTTCGAGGGATTCGAGCTCACGGCAAGAGTCGTGGGTTGAAACGACCCATAAAGAGGATCATGCCCGTGGGATTGTGGCGGACAAAGTACAAGAACGGCTTGTCAAACCTAATCCTGGGAGCATCTGGAACTCGAGCCTGTCGTGGCCTCAGGGGCAAGGGCAATTCTAGATATTTGGGATCCAAAAGGTCGTCGTAGAAACCGCGTCCCAGGGCAGAATCTTGAACGAGAGAACCGAAATCAATAATGGCTTCCGAGGAGTCAAAGTCGTCTTCGTCATGGGCCTCCACGTCCTTATTGCGCTTGCGCAATGGAGGTGCTGGATACATTTCAACGTGGTGGTGATCGGCGATTTTCTCCTCTCCGCAGGTGCTAAACGTATTTATCTGTATCATATCCGAAAGATATATGTCACGATTGGATGAACCCGTCAAACCGCCCAGGTCTGCGTAGTCCGACTTGAATAGGCCTTTGAGGCCCATTTTTTGCAAACCTAGAGTGGCATTCACAAAGGATCTGTGTGAAAATCTTGGCAGTTGAACTTCCATGCCAGGACGATCCATTAGCGATGTGAGCAAATTGCTCCAGGCGTTCTTAGAGATGGCCGTTTCCATTAGTTCTTTTTCGAGGCGGTCTAAGCTATCCGAAGGCGATATTGTGCTCTGCTGTCCCGGCATTACATAAACCATGCTAACAGTATCTTGAATACGGCCAAAAGCCACAACGGTAGCATCCAAATTGGGTTCATATCCGGCAGTAAATCCACTCTTAAAAAGTACAGCTGGAATAGGCACAAGACGGCGTTGTCGCACAGTGGGATGAACTTGGAAAAATAGTTCGCCATCCCTATCTTGTGTGGATCCGCGAGAACAGTCGGTTTGGAAGAGATTCGCTGAAATTGTTGCCAGCGGCCCATTGACCCAAACACTGTTTGTGCGCAGATATTCCAAAACCTTGCCCATGGTGTGGCGCTTTACCAGTAGGTTTGTTCGCCGGCGAATAATGTCATTGACCACATGGAAGTTGACTTCCTCTACATGGCCGGCATACAGCTGCTGGGTTTTCTCTTTGAAGAATTGTAAAATTTTGCCATTGGCGCGATCGCTGAAAACTTCGCGGACAAACGCCGTCGTAGCTATGTCGCTGTCCATAGCTCTCTCAACAGAATCCGTGATATTTTTGAACACCAAGTGAGGATTAAAAGTCACCATGTCGTCCAACCGAAGGATGTCATTCATTTCCCCGGAAGTACTGCCACGAGCACCTAAGAATACCATTGATAGCATGGACGTCAACGCAAATGGAGACATCACCAGACTTCGAGCGGAACTTATTTTTTCGGAGGTAATCGATTTCCAGTAACTGAAGGCCAATTCGTTGCAGAGTTTTGCAAAAGCTTGAATGTCTTCGTCTAGATTCGCGACAGAAGCTTCAAGACCTTTGGAGCCACTGGGCGAGGGCTCCATTTTAACAGGGGGACGGGTGGCTTGAGAAGATGCTATCATTAAATTGCTGAGTTGGGGGGGTCTTTGCATGGGACGTTGTTGAGGCGTAACAGCATTGTAGGTAATGACTTTGTTTCCAACCTTTTCCTGGGTTTGAAGTTGAGACTGTGGAGCTTGGGCCGGCGATGGTTGTTTGTTGTACAGAGGTTCGACAGGGTCCTGATACAAGGCGTATGCGGGTTGTTTGTTGAAATAGGAAACTGGTTTAAGGGTATTCAGACGTCTTGTGGTGGACACAGTCGGCTTTGGTGTTGTAGTTGTACTAACTGTGGTAGGAGGGCTGGGAGTGCTTGTGGTGGTGGTACTAATTGTTGGCAATTTAGGCGGTTGATATCCTGTTTGATCATCCTCATCCTCCTCATCAGATCCCTCAAATATTTGTTCATCGTTGTCATTGTGTGATGCGGGGTCCACACCGACTGTGGGTACATCATTTTGGATTATTGAGTTGATGGGCTTTGGTGGCGACAACATGGGCGTTTCTTCAGGACTTGAGTCGCCGGGCTGTGGCTGCTTGGCAGCGCCGCTCTCGTTGCTCTCAGCTGTAGGTTTTGTGAACTCTTCAGAAGTTGATTCAGATACTTCGGGTTGAACACTGACCACCGATTGTGATTCGTTCGATTGCAACTCGTCATGTGCGGATTCCATTTGATTGGAGATTTCTGACTTCAGAGTCGCTGATTCATCGGGCTTCGATGTTGTTGTTTCTCCCAACTTAATATATGGATCTTCATCGGTCAACTCATCGGTTTCATCTTCCTCGGAAATCATTGCATTCAGTTCTTCGGATGTTTCTTCGCTCATGGCGTAGTTGAGAGTGGTAGTTTCCATAGGTTCTTCATTTGTCATTGATTCTTGGCTGATCTCAGTGGTTATTGTATCCACACGCAAATCAGCTGGTAAGGGGTACTGTGTGGTATGTTCCTGGGCAGTGACTTCATCGCTCTCCATGGCTGACGATTGCTTTGAGTTTTCATCAGAACTAATGGGGTCAACGTTGTCAGTTGTAGTTTCTGCCAAGGTTTCTGTAATTTCATCGTTGGAGTCTTGTTTATCTTCCAGTGTCGTTGAAGAGTTTGACTCTGACTCGTCAAGCATTTGTGGAGTATTTGTGGTGTTCTCGGGAAGCGTTGTCTTTTCATCCTCCCCCTCGGCAGATTCCACTTTAATGGTAGACGATTCCACTTCTGTCATTTCCTCTTCACTACTCTCAGTAAGTTGTGTTGTGGCTTCGAATTGATCGTCGGAACTTTCTTTATCGCTTGACGAATCTGCCACTGTGACTTGGTCGTTGCTTCCGTCCACGTTAGGTTCGCTCATGTATTCATCATTTGCTGTGGAGTGCGTCGTTGATTCTTCATCTTCTGCAGTTTTATTTTCATCGCTGTCCCTCTGCCACGAGGTTTCCGTAGTTTCTTCAGATATATTGGCGATTTGAGTCGTTGTGTCGCTGGAGCTATCAGCTTCGAAGAGAGCCTCTCTGTCGCTAGTATCCTCTAGTTTCTGCTGTTGACCATATATTTGAGGCAGAGATGGTAGCTGAGCTTCTCCGTTAGACTCGCTGCTTTCAGTCAACGTTATGGGAGTTGTAGAAGCATCTTCTTCGGACGCCACGGACGATGTGTTGTCTGTCTCTGAAATTTTATCAGAACTTGTCATGACCTCGGCATTTGGTGAAGAGTCGGTGGATTCGTCATTCGTCATTTGATTAACGGTTATGTCTTCGTGCGGTTCTTCTTGGCTTGGACTGAAAATTGTTGAAGATTGTTCCTTGTCGGAGGACAATTCGTCTGAATCACTCTTATCTGTTAGGGGGGTTGTGTACTCGATATGAACCTCAGTTGTGTCTTCTTCCTCCTCTTTGTCTGTCTCGACAGTCAATGTTGACGCCTCCTCTTCAATTTTGACAGTGGAAGAGCTATCGTCTTTATCCAGCTTGGAATTGGCAATCAGTGAAGTGGTGGCATAGTTATTCTCCATTTTTTCATAGCTCTCGTCCAAATCATCTGTGCTGATTTCATCGTGGCCATAGGTGTCGAACAAACTAGGCTGCATAGGTGGCATCTCCGATTTGTCGGGCATCAGGAATGACGTGTTCAGTTTGGCAATATTTGTGTAACGATCGACCTGATCGGGAATGGAGAGTCCATGACCACCGTTAGATTGGATATTATCATTTCCGTAATTCTGATGCATGGGTATTGGTACACTCTGGTGCGTTGTGGTGTAGTGATGGTCCACGCCATGGAAGGCCGGTCTGTCGTTGCTGTTCGCATTGTTCGACATCTGTTTGATAACGTCGGACATAAGGAAGGCGATTTCATCCTTGGTCTCATTGGAATTCATCATGCTGTAATCGACCGCCATGGTATTGGTGCCGTCTACGAGGGTTGAAGCCACGGTAGCAGCTTGCGTTTGGAAATCGGACATGCTTATTTGGGATGAGGGCTTTATTACTTCTATGTTCAGGTGAGGCTTAAGATCGGCCACCAGGATAGTTTGATTTTCATCGGTCTTGTCGTCGTCCTGCATGGTTTCGGTATGCTTTGAAGGTGCAGCAACTGGAAGTCTGGTCTGTCCCATGGACGTTGATTCATCCGGGGTTTCCTCAGAACTGGCTGTGGTTTCGCCATAGATTAATTGCGGTTGAGTTATGGCAGCTTCCGATGAAGTTGTTTCCAAGCCTTCATTTTGGACAACCGTTGTTTCCCCCTCGATTGGGTATCCGGTAGTTCCGGTGGTGTCTTTAGTGTCCTCGTCGAATAGTTGTTCAGGAATCTCTGTTGTTGCGGCTGCATCTCCACTAGTTTCCGTCGTGCGGTGGTTAAGCTCCCAATCAGTTGTATCGGAAAGTGAATCAGGAGTCTCGGTGGTGATTTGAAATTCGGCATTGGTTCCTCCCTCTTCAGATGTGTACTGCAGCGTGGTGTCTTCATAACGATCCGTAGTGGTCATATCAGATTTCGAGCTGAGTACAGCTGATGGTGTTGTTTCCGTAGTTTCCTCCTCTCCAAGGATAATTAGTGGTGTCGACACGTCTGTATCGATTTCATCCAATGCATCAGTTGCAGGTTCGTTTTGCGTGCTCTCCTGCTGATCGCTATTGGTTCCATAATTGGATAGATTGGGAAGATTGACAACCGGCAGCATGTGTTTGTTGGCCATCTCTTCCAACTGATCCATGTTTTCAGCGCTGTCATATTTCACCGGATTTATTGGAGCCTTAGTTGGCGTTTGTGTCGATTCCACCTTCTGTTCCAATTCGGGCTGCTTCAGTGACTGCAATATTTGATCGAAGGACTGCATTGCATGCAGATCCTGGTCGTAGGGTTTTGTTTCAATTTGTTGCATAATGGGCATTGGTGTTTCTGGTTCCTTTTTCAAAGTATATTCGTCCGATTCTTCCAAAGCATCAATAGTCAAACCGTAAGAAGGTATGGGATAGCCCGAAGTACCCGAGCTGGTTGGTGTGGCCGGTGTTGTTGTAGACGGTTTGGTTGCTACGGCGACAACTGTAGTTGGGGTGTCGATTCTCGAAGGTTGATATCCAGGGAATTCCTCCACAATCAATGTTGGCTGCTGTGACGTTGCAGCAGTTGCTTCGGGGACTGGAGCATATACAACGGTGGTACTGGTAGGTGTATTCGTAGATGTGGGCTTCTGCGTTGTAGTGTGTTTTTGTGGCTTGGGACGTGGCCTGTGGTGGGACACATGCTGGTATTTGTTGTGGGCAATTTCTTGGTGGGCGGTTCCTTCGGCAGCTAAGTCACCCGTCGTGTGTGAAGAATGAGACGGCTTAGGCCTGTGCGGATGTGGTTTGCGCAAATCGTCGGATTCTGTAGAAACGGTGCTGTGAATGGGTTGTCGTGTGGGCTTCTTCTTTTTCTTCTTTGGAGCTGTAGTAGAAGTCTGCGTTGGAGGTTGAATTTCAGGAGTAGATGTAGTTGTAGTCACAGGCTCGGTTTCAATGGGTACCGTGGTACTCTCCGTCGTAGATGGCAACGGAGTTGTTGTAGAGGTACCTTCCGAAATTGTGGGGTGATGAATGGGTTTCCGTGTGGGCTTCTTCTTCTTCTTCTTGGGGGCAGAAGTGGTGCTGGTGACAGGAGTGATAGGTGCAGCTGTTGTTTGAACAGGTTCACTTTCAGTAGTAGTTGTAGTTGTTGTAGAAGTTGCGGTACTTGTTGGAATTTCCATGGTAGTTGTTGTAGTTGGGGCGGTTGTTGTAATTGTGGTTGTAGGAGTTTCAGTCGTCGTAGAGGTAGTGGTGGACTGCTGTGTTGGTGGCATGGTCTCCGCCATGGTTGAGGTTTCTGGAGCAACTGTTGTGGATGTTGTCGTTGTAGTTGTAGTGGAGGGCTTCTTCTTTGTCTTCTGTTTTGTACCTTGTGGACGCTTCGTTGTTGTTTGGCCCCCATTGGGCTTCTTAACGCGGTGTGGAGGTGAAGGTTTGCGCTGGATGTGTGGTGGCTTCTTGGCCAAATTTTCATCCAAAATTGTCTCAGTTGCCGCAGCTGTTGGTGTCTGAACAACTTCTTGGTTGTTAATGAAAACGCGCTTTGTCGTAGTTTCAATCTGCAACTGTTCTGGCAACTTGTGGTATATGGGCTGCATGTGAATTTGCGAAAATTCTCCGTAGTTTTGCATGGAAGCTTGCAAGTGCTGATACTGCTGCATGCCGGTGTACACAGACTCATGCGAATCGAGTTCCTCTTGGATAACCTGGGGGGTCATTTCCGTAGTCGTGGTTGTAGTTGTGCTCGTCTTGCGTTTGTGTCCTGGCTTGCGTTTACTGGGCTTCGGATGTGGAGTTGTTGTCGTTACAGGGGCTTCAGATGAATTTTCCAAAATTTCACTATCTGGAGTCATGACTATTTGTTGTGGTTTTTGTTGCGGGAATATGTCTACGCTGCCGGTATTTCCAAATATGGCCGGAAGAATCATTGACCACGAAGAGGAGACATCCGGAGTGTCTAAAACTGGTAGAATGTCTGAGGTTGTATTTTTGTTCGACTCCACTTCCTTGTTAAGAACATCTTGCACACTGTTCACAATATCTTGGACATTTTTCTCGGGATCCTTATCCTCCACTGGCCCATGATGGATAATAGTTGGACCTTCGCCGTCACCATTGGCAACAATGCTTTGAATTTCTTCCATGGTCATGAGGCGTTTGACAAGTTCGCCGTTTTCATCGAAAGTGTAGAATTCATAGCGATCCGGGTTCAATAGATCTATGGGACTTGCAACCTGTAGAGATGGTTGAGGCTTGGGTACTTTTTGGCCTAAGGCGTCAGTGAACTCGGGTTGGTCGCCGTTTAATATAACCGCCACTGCAAGTGGGCTGCAATTGAGAAAAAAAAAAACACACAAGGGATGTAATTAGCTAATGAGTTCCAAGTAAGATGAGTTCTATTTTGGATGCAGTGGTCAGTAAGATTTTAAATTTTGACTGTTGTGAAAGTACATATAGTGTCTGTCACGTAATTCACAGCTGAATTGTGGTTCGGAAATCCCTTCGTTGTTTGCTTCGGCACCCCCAAAAATGATTTTCCGAAAAATCAAGTTCCTCCTGATAAGATGTGCTCATAAACTATAAAACGATTGTTCATACAGGGGATCAAAGTATATTAGGACTGTCGATAAAATTATTGGATTGATCTCAAATTTTCGATTGTTAGGGTTAATAAATAATGGTATTTTATGGTACAAGGAAGGCAAGTTGGAAAAAGTTGAAAGTAGCGAGACCTGCCTGTATGTACTGTAATGCCAGTATTACTAGCAAAACAAATACAAAAAGTTGTTTTGTATCAAATAAACAAAAAAACCAAAAAAAAACAGGATGAACTTTCATGATTTCTTTTCAAACTCATATTCTCTATACATACCTCTGAAGTTTTATTTCGTCAAATTAAATAAAATTTCATATAATTGAAAATAATATACAGGGTGAGATGAAAAAATTGCAACCAACTTTAGACTGCTGTCATTTCTAAGCCACTCGCCCGGCAGCTGTTAAAATTATTTCAGTGACAGTTCAATATATTGTTTAGAAGCGTACAAAAGCATTTTGGTGAGAATTTTCCAGAAAAAAAGTTATTCGTGATCGAAATCAAGCGTGATATTGTGATTTCTTTATATTTGGCTGGAAAACCACCAGTGGCTATCCTTAGAGCACTCCAGCTTTTAAATGTGAATAAATCTTTTGTGACTCATACCATCGCTCGTTACCGTGATACTGGTAGCGTAGCCCGACGTCAAGGAAGTTGACGGAAGAAAATAGCAACATCAGCAGAAATGGTTCGAAAAGTAAAGAAGCGACTTGATCGAAACCTGCGTCACGGTGGCTGAAAAATGGCTGAGCATATCGCAATATACCATTCGGCAATCCATTGAAACTCCAAAAAGAGCGAAGCAATTTTTAAGCTCTTTTTGGAGTTTCAATGGCTTGCCGAATGAAATATTGAGATATGCTCAGCTCACGAGCCATTTTTGGCCGAAAGGGGTGAACTGCCGCCACCCTAGAATGGTTACAAAAAGAGGTTCCTCGCTTCATTTCCAGCGCACAATGGCCACCAAAATCTTTAGATACCAATCCGTAGGACTATAGTGTCTGGGGTATTTTGCCAGATATTCAGATGTAAATCCTCAGCCTTGCGTTATGATTATTCAATATTGTCCATTTTGTACCTGACCTAGGTCTGATATAAATATTACAACCTGCCAGATTTGGACCATATCGATTATTTCCTTTACATTTTATGAGATATATGATCACTTTTATAAAAGTTGAAATATATGCGAGGAAGCAAATACAGCGGATCGAAGTTTTCAACTTCATCTAATGCAGATAAACATATTTCTATGTGCGAAATTTAAAGAAATCGAAGATTTGTTTCCAATTTTTGCGAATAAATAATGATCAAAATGTTCTACTTTTGTGGGCAATACACCACGATGCCCGGACATAATCATGATTTCGTGATTTGAATCGCTAATATCTTTGGAACTGCAAGATATATTGGCATATTTGATACACTTTTGGAGGATCTTTTTAGATAGATCTTTATACCGATTAGTTCCTGTGTCCTACCTTGATTTCATTGTACCATGTGTGCAACAAAATGGACCTCAAAGTCTTGGGGATAATATTCCTTGGCGTGGTAATTTTGTCTATTGTCACCCTGAACGATCGATCTTAATATATCTTTGTAGTGTTAGTGCAGCTCAGTTTTAAGACGACGTATCTCTTTGTATCAGTTTTCCTGAAATGGAAATGGAATCGCTATCACAAGCAGAGAGTGTTGAACACTATATTAAAGACTTTAAGTATGCTTCTTAAGACAACAAATCGACATTTTTAAGTTTTCTTTATCCACTTGCTTGTGTGTTCGATCCATGATCGAAAGAATCAATGATAATTTATTTACTCATATGTTTCCTGAGGTATCGATGTTATCTGAAGTATTTCTTAATAATGATTTCTTAATTTTTGCAGCAATCGAAATAGAAATCTATTTTCGCAGTAATTATTTTTTGTAAATTATGCATAACTGTACTCGTGGAACTTGCCTAACAACGGCAATGCATTTAGCTTAGTATGTCCGTTTTTTTTATACCCCCCACCATACTATGGAGGGTATATTAATTTTGTCATTCCGTTTGTAACTCCTCGAAATACTCATGTCAGACACAACAAAGTATATATATTCTTGATCAGCGTAAAATTCTAAGACGATTTAGCCATGTCCGTCTGTCTGTCTGTTGTAATCACGCTATCTTTCGAACAAATTGAGATATAAGGCTAAGTAGGCAGGTTAAGTTCGTAAATGGGCCATGTAGGTCCAAGTTATCATATAGCCCCCATATAACGGTACCTCCCGATATTCGGTATTTTGATGATTTTAGCGACATTATTCACCGGAATTGTTTCAAATTTGGCATTTGAAGTTCGTAATGGATACTACAGCCTAAAACAGAAAATAATCTGTGTAGGTCCACGTCTTCGTATAGCCCCTATATAACGGTACCCCCCGATATTCGGTATTCTGATGATTTTAGCGACATTATTTACCGGGATTGTTTCAAATTTCGCATGTGAAGTTCGTAATGGATACTTCAGTCCATGGCAGAAAATTGTCTGTGCAGGTCCACGTCTTCGTATAACCCCCATATAACGGTACCCCCTATATTCGGTGTTTTGATGATTTTAGCTACTTTATAAACAGATTTTTCTTCAAGTTTCGCATTTAAATATTGTAATAACTTATGACAAAAGTTGCCTATGCAGGTCCACGTCGTCGTATAGGCATTCGGTGTTTTTACGATTTTAACAGAATTTTTAACGGATTTAATTTTAATTTTTTTTTTGAAAATTATCAAATTCGTACCAAATGGTGGAGGGTATTAAAAGTTCGGCCCGGCCGAACTTACTTTTTTTTTACTTGTTTCTTTTGACCATCGCTCCCAACAGAATTTGCTGACCCTACTTAACGCTTACTTAAACCACATTTGTCTAAAACTATAAACTTGGCTACTCGTTTCTACCATTCATGCACTTCATGTCTAATGTTTAGTACTATTAAATTACTTTAGTACCTAGTGTTATTAGCTTGGTGGTTTTTGTTCTGAGCATGATTTGCTTCCACTTCTTGGCAGGCCGCAGTTCGTTGATTGATTTATGCTGCGAACGATATGAAGGCTACCCGCTTGAATGGGATTGTGAGCCCAATAATGAAAAGAAACAATGCCGTACTGCCATCGGATGAACGTTTTAGATCTTTTTTTTTTTTTTGAGAGACTGCCAATGGATTTTTCATGAATATCCATTCGAGATTTTAAAATGAAGTGCAATGAAAAAACAACAACTCAAATGTCGCCCAGGTTATAACAGCCGTGCACTTTCTCTGTACGACAGCACGATGTGGTCTCGTCAAGTGGTCAGGGCGCAATGCAATTTTCCGTATATCTGGCATTGACATGACTTATGCCGTTCCATCGGACTTCAAAATGGAAATTTACATTTAAATGCTGACTCAATACCGCGTACACTTTTCTTCCTGTTCACCTGTGCCGTTCTAAATATGTCATTGTATTCGTTTTGTTTTTGTGCTGAAGGCCACGGATTGTCTTATTTCATTGATATATGTGCGCGTGTGTGTTTGTTTGTCATTGACTCTTATGTTTATACAGCATTTTTATTCGCACTTTTAATTTAAAGAATATGTCCCAGAAATGTGAATGTTTTGCAATTTATAAAGCACTCCAATATGGAAAAAACTAAGGAAATTGTTTTTTTTTTCTTTTTTTAATGAAGTAAGTTAGGGTTGTTTACTGTCCCCATAGCTATTCAACTAGTGATTGAAGGAAAACGAACACTAGAATGAGAAGATATAAACACAAAAGTTAAGGGGGATTTGAGTGAGGAACCATCCATAAAGAACCCGAATTGTGAAATTGGAGCAGGTTTGATGGAAATTTGTGCCCTATTTGCTCTAAAAATTGCAACCATCTTTATTGGCCAATTCACTCACAAACCATCCATTCGTTGAAAAATACTGCTAAAATCGAATATAGGGAGCTAGCGTTATATTGGGTCTATACGAAGACGAGGACATGTAAATGTATTTTTCGTCATAAGCCGTAACGATTATCAAATACGAAACTTGAAACAATTTCGGTGAATAATGTTGCTAAAATCATGTACCGAATATCTGGGTGTGCATTTGTATGGGAACTATTCAAAGGCTTGGTCCAGCATATGCATTTTATGGGAGCTAATACGAAGACGTGGACCTATATGAGCAACTTTCTGTCATGGAATGTAGTACCCATTAGGCATTTCAAATTGCGAATTTCCAGTGAAAAGTTTGACATGCATCATCCAAATACCTAATATTTGGGGGTACTTTTGTATGGGGATTACATGTAAACTAAGACTTACATTGACAGTTCTATGCAAGGATGTTTATAACATAATGTTAACATATTCTGCCAATTTACAGCAAATTTGGATCAAATTGTGACTTAAGCAGCCAAAAACAAAAAATCTTAATCTAAAATCTGTCGGTACAGTTACTTGGGGGCTATACCAAAACGTGGTCCTACATAGTCCATTTTCAATACCAAAGGTTCTGCAGAACAAACACAAGTCAGAGTAAAATTTTATCTACCTATATCGTTTCATTTGGAAGCTAGAGCGATTTTCACAGACGGACGGACACGCTTAATCGACAAAGAATTTTATGCTGATCAAGAATATAGAGGGTGAGATAAAAAAACTGAAACAAAGTCAAATGACATAATTTTTAATGTTTTTTTTTTAAATTTTATTAAATGAAAGCCAAGCCACATGCTGTCCGAATGTTGCTCTGCGGTATTTTGGCCCATTAACGGCGAAGCTATTGCTTTAGGTGATCAACATTTTGGTATTTTTTAGTGCCAACCTTATTTTCCAAAATACTCCAGACACAATAGTCCAAGGGATTGGTATTCCGAGATTTTGGTGGTCATTGTGCGCTGAAAATGAAGCGAGGAACCTCGGAACGAGCGGAGAGCGACCATCGGCTATTATGGCGGCCCACACCATCACCATGGACGGCGCTTGAGTTGTGGTGGCCAAACGAATAACTTTTTTTCTGGAAAATTCTCACCAAAATGCTTTTGTACGCTTGTAAACAATATAATGGGCTTTCACTGGAATAATTTTAACAGCTGTCGGACGAGGGGCTTAGGAATGACAGCAGCCTTAAATTGGTTGCAGTTTTTTCATCTCAGCCTGTATATTCATAATTAGCATAAAATTCTGAGTCGATTTAACGATGTTTCTATCCGTCTGCTTGTCTGTTAAAATCACGATACAGCCCACATTATTTGACGTAGAGCTTCAATATTTGGCAATCAATTTGCCGCCGTATAACGGTACCTCCTGATATTCGGTATTTGATGATTTTTGCTACATTTTCAAGGGATTTGTCTTAAACTTGGTATTTGTAGGTCATAATGGGTTCTGTATAGATCCACGTTTTTGTATAGCTCCCATATAACGGTAACTTCCGATATACGGTATTTTGATAATTTTTGCCACACATTTTCAAGATTTGGTAGATGACAATCCTTTAAGTATAAAATTGTCTATAGAGGTTCCCGTTTTGGCATGCCCGCCACATAACGGCTTCACCCAATTTATGGTTTTTTGGAAAGGTTAACAGAATTATACAAATGGTCTAACTGGTATTTGCAGTTTAAAGTGGAACACGTTTGAATTCAGATCCTTTTATATAAAAATGTTTTATTTACCCAAAGGTGGAGGGTATTGAAAGTTCGGCCCGACCGAACTAAATGTTATTTTACTTGTTGAATTTGAAGTCGTAATTAACATTAGGCAATTTTATTTGCGAAAGTTCTCTGTTTGTGGGAGACTGGATAAGGGGAATGGAAATATGAAAAAACTCGAACCGGAAACATTTTGCCAATTCCTTTTGTGTTTTTATTTTAAACATTCCCGATCACAGTAATACTTCGTACCACATAGTACTAAATACTAAACCATTGCCATCTATTATTTACGTTTTTTCACTTTATATCATATATATACAAAAACCACCTCCCTCCACATGTTGTCAGATGTTTGCAGAATTCTGCCTCAAATACAAGTAACGAATTATGCCCCATAGAAGAAGAAATAGGTTTGAAAACATTTGGAGTCTGCCCTTAGGGCATTAGCACAGGAAAACTTTCGAAGGAATTTAGATATAGTTTTGCGCATTGTAATATTTTGGATCTAACATTTTAACTGTTGTTAATACAACGAGAGTTAATTAACTGTTAAGCACTTGTTTAAAATTTACTTTAAAATTAAAGAAGTATGTTTTAAGTTAAGTTAAGTTAAAAAATTTTATAACTGGAACAATATTTTATTTTATTACAGGTTGTGGAACGCAGCTATAGTGATGTAGAGTATAATATTCAAACGACAAAAAGGATTTAAACAAATAAAATTTCAAAATAATTTAGATTCTTTAGATAAAGTATAATCTAATTGAGCGCGATTTATGCCGTTATAGCTCAATAAACCAATTTGTTATTTCAAGTATCAAGTAAATTATAGCATTGTAATTTTCAATTAATTAGTACCAATTTTCGTTAATTAGCCACTGACATTTCATACATTCATCACGTAAACTATGAATTAAGAAATTCGAAACTGCACATCATGTCCATTGCAATTTAGATCTTCACCCACAACTTTCCTTTGATAGGATGTAGAACGTCCCTCACAGAACAGAAAATATTTGGTAGCTACTCTATTTCGACGGCAGGCCAAACCACAAACATGGGTGCGGTGCAAGGGCACATCTGAAGTGAACAGATTTGCGGCAAAATTCTATCGTGGATTCAGCTGTTGCCATGGCTGTCGCTAAAAGGTGTATATTTACCAGTGACATATTTGATTCCACTGTCGAGCTATGAAAGCAAATATTTCAGATGAGGTAAGTTTGCCGCCTGCTGGATGATATACTTGGTGCTGGTCTGCAGCCACAATTATTGATCTAGTTGCGCTTGAACTTAGAAAATTTAAGGGGTAATTATTTAATCAGATAATCGAAAATGGTTATGCAATGTTAAGCTGAAATTAAATCCTTGGTTCCCATGACTAACATTTAAATAAAAAAGAATAAAATAATAAAAGAAATTTAAAATTCGTTGGCAATATTTTTCTATACTTGTCCTTACTTTTCAAGATTTTTAGCCCTTTTATGAGCACTGTCCCTAATTGTGCTTGGAAGAAAGATAAAACGAACCCATCCTGACCGTCCTCGGCTTGTTAGGAATACATATTTTTTATACCCCACACCCCACTATGAAGTGTATATATTCTTGTTCAGCATAAAATTCTATGTCGATTTAGCCATTATTGATGCTCGATTTTCAAGTGCATATTTTCAAAGTTTTATTGAATAATTGTCAAAACAGGCCCACGTTTTTGTCGCAAGTTCAGCAGATGGCGTGGGTCGATGAGTTCTATATATACACTAGATATAATATAGATGGAAAATATTGTGTTGTGCGGGAGAGTTATCAGAAACGTTTTCAATTTGGCTATAATGTAGGTAGAAATTTTGGCAAAAATCCGACACTATATTCTAGAATTAATGTTTTTCAAATCCTATTAGGGGAGGCACCAGAGGGAGTGAATTTCGTACACATGATGATGAGGTCGACTCCTAACCTCATCATAAAGCGATGTAACTAACGAAAGAAAAAGAAAATGCCGCGAGATGATCTTTCTCGTTCCGTGGGTGGAAGGGAACTCAATTTATTTACAACATATTCTTAACACTAAAGATTGCATCTAATACATTAACATATGCATTTTATTTACTAATGCACGCTGTGCATTAACGCACACAATACGTTGCGGGAGAAAACGAAACGTACCTAATTTGTGATCGACTCTTTCTTATCTTCTATTTATGGCCGTGACATTTATTACATTATTTATTACCGACCATAAACATAGCATATGGAAAACACATGCATCTTAAGTGTTTTCTTTATTTAACTAATTTACATAATAAGAATAGAATTTAAAGAAGAACATTCAACACACAAACTATTTTTACAACATGTACAGTTTCTACAAAACTAAACACCTGACCTAAGGCAGATTTCAAAATTAAGATGCACAAGGTAAATTATTTTCTTTGCAAATTTTGAACTTTTGTGGTGGAGGTAACAGAAGGAGTGGGTTGGTTTTACTCATTTCAGAACTCAATCTAAATTTGATAAATAAAAATATTACAACGTGCCAAATTTGGAAAAAATCGGATGCTCCCCTCGAAAGTAATCATGCGTACCAACCAGTTAGAGAGATTCCAAATATTCACAACTGAATTTTGTTCCAAGAGACCTAGGGGCTTAAGCCCATATTTCGATGTGGCACATTTTGGCCGTATCAAAATATATTATTTATTTTATATATAGAAGTTTGTAGCCATAAGACTGAAGGTACAAGTATTTTTGATGAGGACGCTGATGAGGACGGGTTGCACCAAAAAGTACACCTGTATACACTTGAACTTAAATTAGAAAATATAAAGCAATTCCGCTGCAAAACGTGGAAGAACTGTCAAAATATTGAATAGCGAGAGATACCGCTGTATGCAGGTGATACCGAAACACTTATGTACTTTTTTTCCAGCCAGAGGGTTACATACCTATCGATAAGAACAGATGCCAAATTTCAGACAATTTTGTTAGATTATATGTCAAAAATTGTTATAATATCTACTCATTTCAGAACTCAATCTAAATTTGATAAATAAAAATATTACAACGTGCCAAATTTGGAAAAAATCGGATGCTCCCCTCGAAAGTAATCATGAGTACCAACCAGTTAGAGAGATTCCAAATATCCAAAACTGAATTTTGTTCCCAGAGACCTAGGGGCTTAAGCCCATATTTCGATGTGGCACATTTTGGCCGCATCAAAATATCTGTTATTTCTTTTATATATAGAAGTTTGTAGCCATAAGACTGAAGGTACAAGTATTTTTGATGAGGACGCTTTGTCTCTCTATGCGTGGGTCCCTGTTATATGTGGGTTGCACCAAAAAGTAGACCTGTATACACTTGAACTTAAATTACAAAATATAAAGCAATTCCGCTGCAAAACGCGGAAGAACTATCAAATATTGAATAGCGAGAGATACCGCTGTATGCAGGTCATACCGAAACACTTATGTAATTTTTTCCAGCCAGAGGGTTACATACCTATCGATAAGAACAGATGCCAAATTTTAGACAATTTTGTTAGATTATATGTCAAAAATTATTATAATATCTAAAATGGATATATGTCAGACTTCTACCTAAATTCGGAAGACTGTGTGATTAAAACGAAAGTCAGACGGACATTGCTAAATTTACTTAACATTTTACTCTGATACTTTATAGGATCTTTCATGGTTATTCGAGGAGTCACAATGGTAAAATGACAATGGTAATATAGCCTCAATTATATGGCGGAGGGTATAAAAATTAACTCTGGATTTTTTTTAATAATTTACGGCAATATCTAAATGCAATCTTTGGCCTTTATGACCTACTGGCCATCGCCTTAATGTAGAGGATAACTTCTAAGCCCGACTGTGCAACGCTGTGCAATTGTGACAATTGTCATCTTTCTCCTTTGGCTATCGAGTTAACCCACATTTCTGATTTTATCAATCTGATTAATGTTACCAACATTAGTCAAAATGCAAAGATGAACCGACCATAAAAAGGATATAAATGGAGGTAATAACGACTGCTGAAACATTAAATCCAACAATAAATGAATGTTAATTGCTCCAATGAAAATCTTGCGCTTCTAAGCGGACAGACGGACGATAAGCTGCCCTTTGTTTCAAAATCAATTTAATTATAAGGTTGACTATGAATGACACAAAATAAAGGCCAAGGATGATGTTCCACGTCCATGGGGGTAGAAGTAATAGGGAAAATTACAATTTAATGTTAATTATTCAAAATGAAAAAGTAGTATTCCTCCCTCCGCATTGATGTTGCTTGTCATCCTTAGGAGAACGAGAAAACCAACGGGGAGATAGGAAGGTAGGTAGGGAGAGAGGAAACCACTTTCTCAAATTATATTTCGGTACAAGTATTTGCACTTGTACACAGTCGCTGCTGTAGCACAGCGGAAGTGGGCTGTTTCGTGTAATGTACTCACCTGGAACCGACATTGTGTTTCTTTGACAGGTCGCCATACTGCTCGACATTGTCATTAGGACTCATTTCTGGGTATGAGCTCGTGTCATAGCTGCCTGTTTGATAGGATGACGTTGATGGCGGGTGGTGGTGAGCTGCTGAGGCAGCCACCGTGGAACTGGCAAGCTTAACGGCATTGACCACCTTGTTGGCTTCCGGTTCCATGTGGGCTGGCACTTGGGCGCTGTAAACGAAGGCTGGTTCGAGGGGCAGTTTGTCTGCTGCCGTTGTTGCGGATATTGCAGCCGGTTTTGTTGAGCCTGTTGTTGAGGTTGTTGTTTTCTTTGAGGCGGCAGTGAATGCGGCAGTGGGCTTGTTGTGTTCTTGATAGTGTTGCTGAATCAGTTGAGCGTAACCGTGATGGAACTGTGGCATCGCATAACCACCACCGCCTCCACCATCTTCATCGTCGCCGCCATTTTCATTGCCGTTGATCACAGGTGGTTCATCCGAGTAGCTGGGAGGGTAGGCATAGACACAGGCAAACACCACCCCGCTCGCTATTACAAGAACCACAAGAGCGTTTAAAGCCATTGCTGCTCCGCGGGTTGTCAATAGTGCCCGCTGCTAACTTGTAACCCTTTTCGCTGGCTTCCGAATCCTCTTCTCGACGGACCTTTTCCTTCTCGCTGCGAACTTTTGCACCGAAAGTAATTTCCTATTGTTTTGTATTTGTTTTCCAACTCGTTGGGAAAATTCGACAAGAGAAAACAATTTCAGCAATTGTTGCCTCAAGACGAGCTTTAGTTTCTTCGAAATTGTTATTTGCTTTGTTCGTCCTTTATGTTTCGTTTTTTTTTGTGTTTTGTTTTGAGTTTTGTTCTCTCCTCTTTGTGGTGGGCTCTTATCGGGTTTTGTCTGAAGCGTTTGTTGTATTCTTTTGTTGGCGTTTATTTTAAAGGCGTAGTGGGGTCGAGTACCCTTTTTGTCTTATAGCTGCTTATAAAGGTCTCGTCTGCAATCTGCAAAAAGAAAGAAAGAAAAGCGAGCACTTTTATAATTAATGCGTTCGTTTGCCCATTTCATATTAAACAACGGTAGGAGAAAAACAACAAAGAATAACAAAGCGCGAATCATCTCAAAAGAATTGCTTCCCGATCCCATCGAAGAAGAAAGGTGAAAATATCCCAGCATTTTTAATGCTGCCCTTTTGTTATTGACAACACAGCTGGCCTATTTCTTAGCTCCCAACGGTCCACTGATTGACGTCTACTGCCTTCAACTAAAATCACTCAAAGCAAAAAATATAGGATTACAAAAGCAAATATCTTTGGCCGAGCATATTTGCTGTCGCAAGGGCGAGCGGGAGGGGAGTTTTGTTGTTTACCTGCAAATCGGCCACAAATGGCCGAAATCAATGAAAATAGATTTGCTAATTTGGCAAAACATAAATTCCGAATGCGGTGCTGAACATTCTAAGTAATTGAAAACTAGATTAAGTCGTCTAAGCAGAACTTTAAATGCATAGTCTAACGTTATTATTTATTTCAAAGGAAATTAAATTAATTATCAAAAAAAAAAAAAAAAACAAAAACAAAACAAGATTGGGGATGCCAATGGTCGCATTCTTTTCACGAAAAATATTGTTCTGCAATTGATAAGAAAAAGTTTTTCAATTTAATTTGATGCCTGCCATTTGTTACGAGACAGAGATATGAATTTATGTGTGTTTATGCTTGCCCTCGTGGTTTGAACGATGTTCATTTGTACTGTCTCAAATACATATTCAATAATAGGAATTCTAAGAAAAATGTCTAGTTCCGTCCATTTTCACAAAAGGCAATTTGTACCAAATAAGATACAAAGTAGGGACTATCCAAAAATGGGGAAGCACTTCTAAAGCATTTTATTTTGATTAAAGAACATTACAAATATGTAACTCGAATTGGAAATATGATATGGTTTGGGATAGATCTTTGTAAATGAGTACGTACATAAGAGAGCATATTCACAAAAAATTGGCATATCCACATTCATTTGTTATTTGTGCAAAGAACTCAGCATTTGCAAGCATCTTCAGTGACATAATATAATGCGTGTAAAGCTATATCATATTTGTAATGTTCTCTATGACATTAACCTGAAAAATATCCATTAAAATCATATAGAAACAAGAACACATCATAGAAACCAAACCAAGAGTGTAGGAGATGAAATAACTGCAACTAACTTCAGATTGCCGTCATTTCTAAGCCACTCGTCCGACAGCTGTCTAAATTATTCCAGTGACAGCACATTATATTGTTTACAAGCGAACAAGAGCATTTTGGTGAGAATTTTCCAGAAAAAAAGTTATTGGTTAAGGAATTCAAACGTGATAGTGTGATTTCTTTATATTTGACAGGAAACCCACCAGTGGCTATCGTTGGAGCACTCCAGCATTTAAATGTGCAAATCTTTTGTGTCTCGTACCATCACTCGTTACCGTGATACCAAAGAGTTGCTTTGCTTGACCGAAAGTGGCAAACTGCCGAATTTGAAAACATTCGTTGTCCAGAAGTTTGTAACCAAACAAAATGATCGTGTTTACTTGCCAAAGAGGTCAGCTGAAAATATGAACCTTCGGTTGGCCACCAGAACTCAAGTGCTCGCTCTCCGCTCGTATTAATCGACCGTGGCATCAGAATAACTGCCGAATATTATCGCAAAAATATTCTAGAGGTTGTATTAAGGCCTTGGGCACGCAAACATTTTGGCCAAAGACCTTGGACATTCCAACAGGACTCCGCACCATCGCACTCAGCACGCGCCACCCAAGAATGGTTACAAAAACAGGTTCCTCGCTTCATTTACAGCGCACAATGGCCACCAAAATCTCCGGATACCAATCCGTTGGACTATTGTGTTTGGAGTATTTTGGAAATCAAGGTCGGCACTAAAATATACCATAGTGTCGATCACCAAGCAAGCGCTTCACCGGGAATGTGCTAAAATACCGCAGAGGCGGTTTCATAAAAAAAATGTAAAAATTATGGCGTTTGACTTTGTTGCAGTTTTTTTTATCTCACCCTGTATCTTGGTACAAAAGTTTTTAAGAAAATCTAAGTGAAAATCTCCATTTTTACTTGGAAAGTGTCAAAGGAAGAATTCCTCTAGACCAAATTTATTGTCAGTCTCTGAACAAAAGAATGTTCTTATTTTCAATACGTGCCATGAAAAAAATATCATTAATCATTAACAAAGAAAAAATATTGTTTATTTTAATGAATGCTTGCATCAACATTAAGGAAGGTTTTGAAGTTGAGATAGATCTTTGGATTGCATCCAGAATCATTGGTTAAAAAAATAAGTCATGTCGATCCACTGTCCTATGTTATAGCCCCCATGTAAGAATAACTCCGTTTCAAGTATTATTTATGTTTTGGTCTTGCTTTGTATTTCGCCAAATTAAGGCATTTTGTGTTCCTCTATGTAGAAACGCAAAAAAGTTCAAAAAAAAAAAATATATATATATATATATATGAATATACCCCCCAGCCCAAATATACTCGCTCATTTTTGTGCGAGGGTGATGAGGGAGATGTTTAAATCAAATATATCTCCCAGAGAAGGCGATGGCTATTACGAACTCCGAATACCAAGTTTGAAATAATTCTAAAAAAGGTAGCTAAAATTATCAAATATCAAATGTAGGGAGCAACGTTTATATGGGACATATACCAAAAATTGGACTTATATGGACTGTTTTATGCAAGGATGTCTCCTACGTATAAGGAACACAATCTATCGATAAAGTAATTTGGGGCTATGTGGTCTCATGTGACCCATTTTAAATTAAAAAAAAAAATCTACTGACGTAAAATACATCTACCTAATTTCATTCGGAAGCTATACACCAGGTGTTACAAACGGAGTGACAAGCCCAATATAAACCAGTAAATAAAGTCTTAAAGTCGGGCGGGCCGACTTTACGATACCCTACAACATTTTGCTAATTTAGTACAGCTCCACATAACAATTAAAAGTTTTTATGGGAGAATTCAATCATACACGCTATGATTATAATAATAATTTAAATGTCAAAAGACTAAATATGCCGAAACATTTGTATCTTTTAAATTCGGACTTGTATTGCCCCTTTTGATAATATATGGGAGTTATATCCAAATCTGAACCGATCTTGAAAAAATTTGGCAAAGATATTTCTGAGCTGTATTTCATATATTTCCCTGAATATCGTTGTTACGGAGTGCATATTACGGCTGTGGGTAACAAATATAACAAATCATATGCTATATCTGAACCGATCTTCACCAAATTTGACTCAATTCGGTCGTAAGGACCAAATTTCACCCCATTTGGACAAATATTAGACGTTTGGTGCACCATAAAAGGTAAGTCGAACGAAGTTATATATGGGAGATTTATCCAAATCCGAACCGATCTCGATAAAATTTCTGAGCTGTATTTGATATATTTCCCCAAATATTGTTGTTACAGAGTGCATATTACGGCTGCGGAGGACTAAAATAACAAATCGGATGAAAAATATATGTATTGGAGCTAGCTATATCTGAACCGACTTCGATCAAATTTGGCATACTTATTTTCAGGCCTAATTTGGATATATGGTCCCATACTATTCGGGCTGATATTACACGTTTGGTGCAAAAAAAAGGCAAATCGGACGAAGATATATATGGGAGCTATATCTAAATTTTTACCGATAATCTCCAATTTCAATAGGGTTCGTCCTTGGGTCAAACAAATGATTTGCGCAAAATTTTCAAAATTTCTATCTCCTTTCCTTTTGCCTGTTACAAACGAATGCACAAAGACATAATACCCTGACCACTTTGTGGTGTAGGGTATAAAAAGGAGGAAAATTCTTTTAAAGATCGACAGGTGATGGTGTATAGATCTACTTTAAATTTAAGTGACGTAAATAGAAGAATTCACTCCCAATGAAGAACACATTACCAAATGGTTTACCAATCCTTGGTAGTTTAAGTACTTAAAAATTAGCCTGATATGGAAGAACAGCTCACATATTCAACTACTTATTCTGTGGACATTTAAAGCCAACAGATAAGTTAAAAGAACCCACGGTCTATTTAGATCCTCTGATTCGAACATATTTTAAAGTATGTCCCTGTATTTTTGTAAACATAAACGAATTTACGTTTATTGTGTTCTAAAAGCATACTATATGCCCAAAATAGATGAATTCTACCACAAAAGGCCGAATTCAATCAAAAACAAATCTGAGTCGAAACTATTGATATTGTTATTTCTGTAGACCAAGACTTAGTAATATTTGCATTTTAAGAGGATGATATTTTAACGAGTTGTTTGGAGAGGATACACGAAATACTCATGAGCCCCTTGATGACAAAGGAGTACTATAAATGCAAATGGACTCTTTGCCATCTAAAGATTTCCTCAACTTTCAAACATGTCTCACCCCATGACCTGCGAAGTGTCAGATGATTAAACCAACCAATGAATAACAAATGACTATTTTATACCTCATAAAGTTCATTATTTACTTCTTTGTAACACAGTAACTTGTTGGTGGATCCCGCAAGTGGAAACTCATTTACAATATACACATGTATGCCTGTATATGTATTTTGTAAGCTCATTTGACTGCACCAGACAATTTCGAGAACGTTGCATCCGCTATATCTTGTTTATTCAGCTACTTGACGGTCGAATGGAGCGCACCTTAATGCGCTAGTAATTATGCTAATAGGTTATACTATACACACACACACAGACTCACATTCACACCCACACACTTCCACCCGACACAAATGCATTTTGAGGTAGATGGATACTCTTAAGTATGTGTTGTGGTGGTCCATAAGACTTGAATAACATACTTTGCTGCTTGTCACACATTACCGCTGTGAGATGTTAAGATCACTTTCGTGATTGCATTGTGTGTTCTCTGCTCGCAAGGAATTCCTCTAAATACAGTCGTCTTACATGGCCAAGTGGTCCATACGTCTAGTTGAACATTGGGTAAAAGTAAGTAGTTGGAAATTGGGGATGGGGCATCTAATTGCTAAGATTTCGAAATAACAAAAAACCAGGACCATAACAATTCTGATATAAAGTGGAGACGCTTTTACAAGTTTGTTTTATCCAAAAAGGTTTTTAGCATCACGAACGATGAACTGAGTCGATATATATACATATATATATATATATATATATATATATATATATACTAGCTGGCCCGGTCCGCGTTGCCGGCCTGTAGTTTTTGTCTATTAGGCATATTTGTCAAAGTATAATTATTCACAGATATGACTGATATCTGTTCACGTACTGGTCGATTAAAAGTGTTTTAAAATACCTATACCCATATTTAAGCCGTGGACTTGAGGGGGTACTATTACATGGAGAAAATTCTAAAATTTGTAGATATGTTGCAATTTTTGTGTAAGATTCCACCCAAATATACATTTTTAGCCAAATCTTTTGAAATATGGTAAAATCAGGAGGTACCTTTACATGGGCACTACTCCGAAATATCGACCTACATTGAAAACTTTCTTCTACCGCTTATAATCCAATATGACAAACAGAGACCAAATCAAAAATATAGCAATTTTACACCCATGGGAATTAATTTCATTTGCCATTTAAATTGTAAGTTGGTTGTAAATTGTAAGTTGTAAGTCCATATTTTTATCATAGTATAATTCAACGGCGATTCAACAAATATTCTGTCCTGTGCTACTTTCTTATATTTGTAATTTGTCCATGTTTTCATAATTTATTTCATATAGATGTGCATCCCAAATCTATGTTCTCAACCAATATTCTCTTGGGGGTTACAAATTCAATAGAATACAAAATTTTCTTTTCTGAACACACATTAGATGTGAAAGTGGACTTGGGGATACTCCAATGTGGGGGCTTTACTTAAATAAATTCCTAGGTGACAATTATCTGTATGATGGTTCCATACACCAGGGTAGCGTATATACAATTTTTAGCCAAATCAATTGATAAATGTGGTCAAGACCAATATGGGCCCTACTCTGGAAATTTCAAATTTTGCCAAATAAGGCCAAAAATGAAAAAAGTGGGCATGACCCCAAAAATAGCTTAAATCATACGATGGATATATAAATATGAAATCGGTTTGTACCCTTATCCGTGAGTTATGATCGATATCATGACCTGCAAAAGCGATTTAAGTTATCTTGAATGTTTGGGAAGAATTTCTGGAAGGATAGAAATCATTATTTTGTTCACAAAAAATCCACTGAATTCAATATGATAATACAAATTGAAAAAAATTGACAAAAGAAGAATAAAAAATTGAAAAAATCTTCAACTTGTTTTCTGATTTTTTACAGCAAATATTTAAAGATCCTCCTTAAGTTTGTCAATAGAATGTACTATTATTTTAAAATTCGATTCCATAAAAATTTTTTTTCGATTTGTTCCCGATTTGAGAGTTTTTGCAATAAGATCTCTTTTTCTTGATTTTTTAGCGATTTTGAAAAATAATTTATCTTTTAACTTTGGCGTGACCGCGTTAAATTATTTCGATATCGTCTATTCCGTTACGCCACTACATAATTCGGTACTACACTTCCATGTAACCCGCCATCAATTTCAGTTCTCAAGAAATCAAGTCAATTAAATAAATTGGTATTAATATTCGAATTCAAAAATAAAATACAAAAAACACTACAAATGTACATTAGAAAAAAGTAAGTCAAAATGGAAAAAATCATGCAAAATAAAACATTACTATTGTACATTTCAAAAGTCAAAATGAAAATGTTAATATATCACATTTTTACGCGATTTTTTTGTATATTATCCTTTTCGGACAGGAGACAATTCCGAATTTGTATGAATCGTTAGAATCAGTCCAGCGGTTCTTAAGTTATAAGCGTAGTAACTAACACAACTTTCTTTTATATATATAGATATATATATATATATATATATACAGGTAAATCTGTCTGTCTACGAATTATGCAGTGAGGTCGAGGTTTAACCTGAATGGATACCTGTAATCTATGCCGATTTAGGTAAGATACCTATTGGGGGTATCCCTCTGCATGAGGGAGGTTATATTTGCTTAAAACTCGGTATTTTGTATTCGGACGATTTTAGCCACATTTTGCAGGGGATGTGTGTGGCGTTTATAATGGGTTCTGTCTTCTGTGACAGAAGACTGTTGGAATAAGCTTATAATTTCTTCTATCACCGATCGTTTTATTTTCAAAGGTTTTCCTAACCTCATGATAGATGGTATTAACAGTTCGGGCCGGCCGAATTTAACCCTTTTTTTATTTTTTCTTTCTGTGATGCCACTAACTATTTGTACAAAGTCTAATAAACATTGCACATGGATTTCTATATTTGTCTAATCTTAATCGGAATCTATGTGACGCTATATGGTTTCTGCAAGATATGTGGTGGTCATAGTTAACGCGAGCCGATATATTCCATTTTCAATAACAACGATCTTAGGAGTACTTAATTTTTTTTGACAAATTTCATTCATTTAAAATATTGGAATCTCTGCGAATATGTCGGAAATTCAGAAGAGTTCGTATCAGTTTTTGTTTTACACCTTTTTGAAAATGACGAATTCGTCAATCGGTGCATTACTTATTTCAGTTTGTTTTGGAAAGTAATTTCCTGAATGATGCATATACTTGAGATTAAGAAAAACTAGCATGAGTTATCATAACATACATACATATGTATATGTATGCTGACCATCGACCGCTATTGAAAAATGTCCTTGTATTGGCAAATTTTACAAAATCAAACAGACGAATTACAAAACTTTTCTTTGTTCTTGTCCTGAGAAGGCAATTGCAAAGATATCAATTAGAGAAAATACAATTTATCATCATACATCAAATACTTCTAACAATATATTAGTTACATACACACATACAAAAGTACTCGCATGTATGTAGCATAGATATGTGATATTGTATTTCAGTCCAGATCTGTCATCTGCGAACAAATGCTTGCAGTTACAGCTTTGTTGTTTGTACCACATAAAGGAAACAAAGTGTCATCACCAAACATGAATCTATAAATAAATGATAAAATTTAAATACAATAGCAAGGGAGAATAGAATTCTCGGAAGACATCGAAAGACAAGAACAAAAAATTAAATAAAACATTTCTTGAAAAGGGATTTCAAAACATACACTGGCAATGAAGTCTTTGCTGTACAAAGAGTGTCTGTCAACCACATATGAACCCAAAGTTTTGTCAAAAACAAATACAACAACGGCAATTTCTTTATAGAAAATCTAACAAATTTAATAAAATTTCCTTGAATAGCGCTGAAGTAAGAAAGGTAATGGGGAACTTGTTGTTGCTTGGCGGTGAAGAAAAGGATGCCAAGCGAATGACAAAAATGAGGATGTATCTTTGTAGTTAGTTCGTATATATATATATATATATTAATCATATTAAGTAAAACGCCTCTTACTGTTTCGAAGACTAGTGTCAAATAATAATTGAATTGGATCCATTGTGTTCGAAAGAATTTTTCTAAAATAAGATACATCCAAAAGTTCAAAAAAATAAAAATTGAAAAATGTAATTAAAACAATTGAACAATATCCTGTAAGATGCGGCAACAGTAGTTTATGACCGAAAAAACAATTCATATGTGAATTCTCCATCATAAATACTCAATTTGGGCGTGATTCTGTAACAGATAGCTATTTTCTGTTCAAACCGATTTCTATTGTTTTTTCTGATTTCTTCTTTCGTGTTTTTTTTTTTAATCTATCGTGTGTTCGTGATCGAGATGTTTTTAAATGAGATATTTGCGACAAAGCTATGCAACATTTTACAGCAAAAATTTAATGAATATTATATAGAGTAATTATACGCTGCTCCGATCAGTGTAATAGAACTGTATAAAATACTGTCATGTTAAATGCCAAATATACAGGAAACTGCAATGTGTTTAAAGTTAAACTGCATTTTTTACCTATTAGTGGGATTCGAGGTAGCAATACATATAAACTTACATACTTCTCCGCAATAATCATAGTTTCAATCAAATTTTTGTGTTCTTTTTTTACTGTTAGAATTTTAGAACAAATTCCGTTACACATTCCAAACTTCATTGAAATTTGATATGTAAAGCGTGTTTGGTGCATCAAATACCCCAAATCGGTCGAAAAATATGGTGAAATCGTGGTAATGTTTCAGAATGAGTGCGAAAATTGCAAAAGCATTTTGGCTGAAGAGAAGTACCGTCAGCTCCGCACACAGCACACAAATTCCATTGTTTAGTGTGAATTTCGATCCAGAGGCATAGTTGGGTCATTTTCTTCGAAAAGGAGTGGCTGTTACGTTATTGAGCCAGGTTAAGAGAATATTGGTAGCATTGGGTTTCAACAGGCCACAGGCCAATAGTTGCGGTAAAAAACGTCAAAGACGTAAGTCAGATATTTGGTAGGGGAATAAAGCCAGCTTCAAATACGTTGATATGCTGATTAAGAAGGGTTACCATCAACTTTTGACGTTTCTACTGGTTTTGTGTCCCCGTACTTTCTGGGCAAAACAATTTTTTTTACATCTTTTGCTATTAAAAAATACAGGAGCACAGCTATTGTAAAAACATCTACTCGTTTTATTTTTGTCTTCAATTTTTAGCAAGGCTCTGTCATATGACATAAGCAGTTGTTCCTTGTAATAGCCAAAAATTTTATATTCTCCTCAATACCATGGTGTGTATATTAATTCTGTCATTTCAGCATGTCAGCACCACGAAATACTCATGTTAAACTCTACTTGATCAGCATAAAATTCCAAGTTGATTTAGCAATGTCCGTCGATAGCAATCATGCTATCTATCGAATAAATTAAGATAGAAGGCTAAAATTTAGTACACATGGTGCTAAATTGTCGGCCATATTTTCGTATGACCACCATATTACTGTTGCTCCCGCGGTACTTAAAATTAATAATGGATTCTACATCCCGTGACAGAACATTGTCTATATAGGTTCATGTTTTCATATAGCCTCCAAAATTCGGAGCCTCATGTTTTCATATAGCCTCATGGGGAGGGTATTAAAAGTTTGGCCCGGCCGAACTTAATGCATTTTAACTTAGTTAACTTATTTTTTAACACATTTTTGGCCTAGGAATGACTACTTGGACATGTCACTACAAGTGAGATGTCCTTGGGAAAATTCATTAGTGACTTGACTGTGAATTGTTGCCATTACGCGCAATTCCTCGACCTCATTCCGAACGCCAAATATCTTTCCAAAGAGGATGCATTTTATCAAATATAGATTAAGTTCAGAGAATAGTCTGTAAGATTGATAGAATATTGAGGCTCACGCAATGCCATATTATCATAGTTGTTTGAAATAAATCCGTACTTTTATTTATTTAGCTTCCATACATATCTTATATGTGTTTAGTTCCCTTATTATGTTTCATTCGATTTCAAATTTACAACAGATGGACATAAATGATATTTGGTAAAAGAGATCACTTGTAATCTACGAATCTGAGTGGTGTAGGATATCCTATGGTCGATGGATTTGTATTTGTGTCGAGTTCGGAATTAATATATTTTTTAGTGTGCAGCGATAGAAGCTACGTCGACGGAGATGAAGATAACGCATATTTGCATAACGCCAAATTGGATTTGGGTGAACCTATGGAGTTGGAGATCTAAAATTTGTAATTTGATGGAAATAAGTAAAAAATGGAACAAAATTTAGTATTGATTTTGTGGATAGAGTTAGATTGCTGAGTTTTCGCTTTGTGGTTTGAATTAGTGTGTAGTATTTAGATATGGAGCTTAAAAACCTTAAATGTACGAAAGTATTAAATGGTACTAAAATGTTAATTATGGTCGATATTGATGTGTAGGTTTCAGATATGAAGTGGTTTTGGAAATATGTACAAAAAAGTACTAAATTTGGTATTTGAGTAATTTGGATCACCTTTGGATTTGAAAATAGCTACTAAAAGTACGGAAATTACTAAATAGTATTAACTTTGGTATTTGGGGAAGAATAGAGCTGGTAATCTGAAATTTGGAGTGAGAGTCCTTGATGTTGTGTAGGATAAAAAAACTAAAGTGTTTTTCGAAATTTGAAGAAGTACTAAAATGCACTAAATTTGCTACCATTTGGAATTATATAAACGGAAAAAGAAAAGAGCCTTTAAATTTGATATGAGAATCAAGCCTTAGAAATATGGTTAATATATATATTTGGAATAGTGCTTGAAGTTTCAAATTTGGCATTAACGTTGATTTAGGGTTGGGAGGTGTTTTTGAAAATTGATACTACAAAAAATTACGGAAAAAACAAAATAGTACAAAATTTGGTATTTGAGAAGGGATTGAGATGGAAATCTTAAATTAATGCGTATTATAATTTTGTATTAGTAAATAGTAGTCATTTATTTAATACATTCTATTTGGGGTAAAAAAAAAACTCTCCTAACACAAATTCACTTAATATAAATTCCTTATTCCGCATACGAAGTAGTGGGCACTTGCTAGTAATTAGAATAAACACTTAACGAACAGCAAATGATTAAACGGAAGATAGACCAATACCATTTTATCGTTTTTTTTTTTTGCAAATTACAACAACAAATGACATGATACTGTCCAATGTCTTTACCTTCCGATTACCTACGTATGGCCCATCAAATGTAGTTCTTAGATTGTGGATAACTTGCCATAGAAAGATTAAAAGTCAATTTGCGAGGATTGTTCTAAAGATTTTTTCCATAAAGTTTTTTGTGAGGAATTTTTTGGTCTTGTAGCTGCAGTTGCCAAGTCAAGAGGTCAAATTTTTCTTCTGGGTGGTGTATGGCAGTTATTCTTATTGTTGTGATTTCAAATTGTGATTACAGTATTTCTGTTCATTTATCCTGTTGTGAATGTGATTTTTGCCAGGCTTAGCTGTGATACAAACATATTCACTCACTCACCTCTCTCTCTCTCTCTCTCTCTATGTCTCTGTTATTCTTCAAATTGCCCTTTCTCGATTTGTCCGAGGTGATGTTGAAACTTTTCTTTTCAATTTCACTTATTTCTCGCTTCTCCCTTCGCTTCATCGTTCGTTCGTTGCATGCATATCACGTAGTATTTTTTAGTTATAGCCGTTGTCGTAACGGATTAGGTTTTAGTTTCATGTTGTGCCCCAGTGTCCTTGTCACCTTTCCTCAGTTCAATGTTTTTGTGCCTTGAATCTTGCCATTGTCTGTTACAAATATTGAAAAATAGACTACGACAAATCTTGGGTGTCCTGAATGGGGGAGTTGCAAGGCAAATTGTTGATAATTCTATATGAAGATATTTTTAAAAATATACATATTTTCATCAATTCTTATTAAAAGATTCAACTTTATTCTCATGTCAAGTGCATCGGGATAAATTCACCTTCGGTATACCCTAGTTTACCCTGGCATTGACGTTCCTCCTTGTTTTGCTTTATATCTTCGTTTAGCATTGTTTGCTATCTTTTATGTATTTTCGATGATTTCTTTTTGAATTCCCTTGTTGCCCATACCTGCCTAGAATGTAACACACTATGTTGTAGGCACTACGTATGTAACTACATTGTTGGTGTGTATGTGGTACTTGTCGAAATACACATGTACATACATGTGTGTATGCACGCCTATTTCAGTGTCTATTTATTGCCACTGCCATTTCATCGTAGTTTTCTATTTTCATTGTTATCTTTGTTTGATGCTGTTTTTGTCGTTTCTTATGAGTTGCCAAAGTTCATACGTTCTAACCATTTATTTTCATATTATATTGAAAATCCAACACTTTTTCTTTTCGGTTAAGTTTTTATAGGCTCTTCGTGAGAAATCATGTCAAGATACGAGTATGAGTGAGTGTGTTGTGTGAAGCACAGCCTTCTACGATCGGATAAATTTGAGCAATTTTTTTTTCAAAAATTTTCCAAACAATTGTAAATAGATTGAAATCAGCGTTATTAGATAAAAATGTTACAATTCAAAATTGTAAATCAAATTGAAAAAAACCGCATACGATAAAAAATATGACAAAAATTGAAAAATAATAACCAAAAATATTCTCTGTTTATTTTTATATGGCAAGAGACCATTCCGAATTGATGAATTGTGAAAATTAGTCCAGCTGTTCTTGACTTATAAACAGAATAACTACGATCTATTTCTTTTATATTGTACCTATTTTGCTATATATCCGATATCTTGGCTATAAGCATCACTGTGATAATCAGAAGTAACCTTTTAATGTATTTTTGCTTTGGCAGGGATTAGAAATATTCGCAGTTTGGTGGACATTTTCATAGTTGTTGGCACAAAAGTTATGGTTTACCGTACAAATTGGTAGGCTTCTGCCCCCCTAAATTCTAACTTCATGTAAAATTCCGCGTTGATTGGTTTATAATTGTGGCCTGTAGAGCAACAGCAAAATCAGGAATTTTTCTGTTTTTGGTCCATTTCAACCCCTAAATATTTTGCGATCATCTCCAAAAAACAATAGGCTTCTATTGCGACCCTATCCCCACCTTCATTTCCAATTTCGTGAGAAACGACCTGCAGCGTGATTATATATTAATATGGACATGCGGCGGACATACATAACTAGATCGACTCAGGTCGGTGAGATAGAAAGATCTATATATAGTTTCCTATGTCGGGGACCAATATTTCGAGGAGTTGGATAATTTTGGCCCAATCAAACTTATAATACCCCCAACACATCATATTGTAGGGTATTAATATATCTTTCTAGGCGTAATTAAATTTGAGTAACACATTTCGTACAAATAATTCCTTTAAGTAACCGATTTAGAGTCTTATGAAGAGGAGTTAATTTATCTGTCACATTATTTTATAACTACGATCAGTAGTTATAAAATAGGCAAGGAGCACAAATGAATCTGTAAATGGTGTTTGACAAATCATAGAGTGCATATAGTTTTCCAAAAATAATTATAAATGTTCTGCAATAGGGAAAAACTGCTTCCATTTTAAATAATTTTTTTACATACTATGTACAGTTTTGTGCCACTGTAACTTCAAAGCGCCGTATATATTTCATACCTTTTTCATAGGAAACGATATTTTGCGGGCGCTTAGACAATATCATTACGAACTTGCGAAAAGGGATGAGTGACACTTTCACCTTGCCTTAATATTGTATTCTGCTCGTTTGGAAATAAGAAGGCAACAACAAAAAGATTTTTCGGTAATGTCGGCATCGGAATGCCTTTTTCATTTTTGTTTTGTTTGTTTTCTTAGTTTTTTTTTTTGTTTGAGAATTTATTTTACTTGTTTATGTCTAAGCCTCATCGTTTCTGTTGTGTCATATCCATTATGAGAAATTCGAATTTAACCACATGGGCCGCCGACGATGTGAAGTTACTTTTGCATTTGGCATGGCCAGCCATGAAATTGAAACTCTGCACACGGCAAATATAATTCACTTTTGACATCGAAGGGAACACGAGAAACTAAATCATGGAGGTATTAATTTGGGATTCCTTGCATGTCTGAACACTAAACCACGAAGTTGGAGGAGTAGGAGGAGTAACATCTTACCGTTGTTCCTTATCATGGGTATACAGATACATTCTTAGGTAAACGAAATAATTTGAAATATGAAGCGATTTGAAAATGAAAAAAAAAAAATGAATCAAAGAAATGCAGGTTACCTCCGTATAGCAAGTCAGTTTATGTATTTTATTGGGAAAATAATTTAAGGTTAACATAACTGAGATATAAGTTTTGTTATTAAATCTAATATAAATATGTAAATAAGAAGTATTATACAGGGAGAGATAAAAAACCGCGACAAAATCAAACGCCATACTTCTTACATCTTTTTTTTAAATTTTATTGAATGAAAGCAAAAAATTTCGGAAATAAGCGAGGAACCTCATTTTGTAACAATTCTTGTGTGGTGCGGGCTGCGATGGTGCTGAGTACTTTTGGAATGTCCAAGGTCTGCGCCCAAAATGTTTGCGAGCCTTCAATACACTCTCCAGAATATTTTCGCGGTAATATTCGGCATTATGCCACGATCGATAAATACGAGCGGAGAGCGACCATCGGCTGTTATGGCGGCCCACACCATCACCATGGCCGGCGCTTGAGTTCTGGTGGCCAACTGAAGGTGCACATTTTCAGCTGACCTCCTTGGCAAGTAAACACGATCATTTTGTTTGTTTACAAACTGCTGGACGGCGAATGTTTTCTCATCGGAGAAACCCATATCGGCAGTTCACCACTTTCGGTCAAGCGAAGCAACTCTTTAGCTCTTTTAAGTCTATTTTCTTTCCGTTGCGGTGCAAGTTCTTGCCCTTTTTGTAATTTCAATGGCTAAACCCCAAGCTCATTTTTTCAATATTTGCCGAATGGTTTATTTCGAAATGTTCAGCTCACGAGCCATTTTTCGGCCACAGCGACGCGGATTTCGATCAAGTCGCTTCTTTACTTTTCGAACCATCTCTGCTGATGTTGCTGTTTTCTTTCGTCCACTTCCTTGACGTCGGGCTGCGCTACTAGAAGATTTATTCACATTTAAATGCTGGAGTGCTCTAACGATAGCCACTTGTGGTTTTCCAGGCAAATATAAAGAAATCACACTATCCCGCTTGAATTCCATCACGAATATTTTTTTTCTGGAAAGTTCTCACCAAAATGCTTTTGTACGCTTGTAAGCAATATAATGAGCTGTCACTGGAATAATTTTAGCTGGTGTCGGACGAGTGGCTTAGAAATGACAGCAGTCTGAAGTTGGTTGCAGTTTTTTCATCTCACCTGTATCCTGTGGGACTTTTTTCAACTAGTTGAAAAAGTCGTTAGTTATAAATGCATTATTCTACAACTAACTGCAAATTGGTTGAAAAGCCATCTGGAGATCAAAAAGCGAAGGAACCACTACTGGTTGATATTCAGATGACTTTTCAACTAATTTGTAGTTAGTTGAAGAATAATGCATTTATGAACTAACTTCCCTGCGGTATTTTTCTCAACCAGTTAAGAAAATCGTTGGTTATAAATGCATTATTCTACAACTAACTACAAATTGGTTGAAAAGTCATCTGAACATCAACCAGTAGTGATTCATCTCCAGATGACTTTTCAACCAGTTTGTAGTTAGTTGTAGAATAATGCATTTATTAACTAACTATAAGTTGGTTGTAAACTCATCTAGAAGTCAACCAATTTGAACGAAAAAACAGCACTAAAAAACAAAGATGATTGGTTATATCAAACTACTTTGCAATAATTCGCATAATACATTTCCAAAAATACTTCGATATAAATGCAACGTATAATAATACAAGCTAGTGCTGCTAACCTTAATACACAAGTACATATGCTTAGAAAAACAGTGCAGCCAGGGTATCTGAAAATAGCACTCCTCCTTCAAATAGAAAATAAAGAATTTGATTAACAAAAAAAAAAAAATAAATAAAATAAATAAATAAAGAACTTTTTTAACATATTTTTTAACCGACTAAAAATTCGCTTAAAAGTAATTGGTTTATAGTTAGTTTAAAAGTAATGCAGGAAAGGATAATTGTCCACTGCCTAGCTCATCCCCAGGTTAAAAAAAAAATTAGTTGGCGTGAAGAAAATAAATAAAAAAAATAAGTAGTTGTGTTTTTTTTAAAACTAATTTAAATTAGTTTTAAACCAATTTATTTTCCCGCAGGGAACCGCACGTATATTTAAGACATATGTGGTCTGTAAAAACAAAATCTGTTTACGCATTCCAGAGAAACAATGCAACTTATTTTTATATTTATTCCAGTAATTCCCCAATCTCAAGTTTGTAATCAAATTTAACTAAAGTTTAAGTTTCAGTAAAGTAACTTTCGTGTAATCATGTATGCTTGCTTTTTATACCCTACAACATTTTGTGTTGTCGGTATTATAAGTTTGATTGGGCCAACAATTATGCAACACCTAGAAATTTTGGTCCCCGATATAGAAAACTTTATTTAACTATATATGTCGCCGAGCTGAGTCGATTTAGCTAGTTATGTCCGTCCGTCGTCCCTGTTAATTTGTAATCACGCTCGAAATTTTGCAATTAATTATGATTGGTTAGGGTCAAAATAGAAGCCATTGTTTTTGGACATGATCGCAAAAAATTTGGGGTTGAAACAGAAGAATTTTCTGGTTTTGCAATTGCTCTGCAGGCCCCAATTAAAAACCAATCGAGTTTTACATAAGTTAGAGATTAGGGCTGGCTGGAGCCTACCAAATTGGAGGGCTATCGGTATTTTAGTGGCGGAATGGTCTCTTGTCAGAAAAGGATAAAATCTAAGAAATATCGCGTAAAAATATGACATTAAAAATGTGAATATATGTTGATTATTAATTTTCTTGGTCCAGGTAGGTTTATTGAATTTGGGAATTGAATATATGTTGTTAATTTTTTTATTTTTGTCTCATTTTTATCGCATGCGATTTGTACATTGACTTGTACATTTTCCAAAGATTTTCTACACCCCGCAACACTATGTGTTGAGGGTAATATATACAGGTCGCAATTGTGGTCCGATCCTCACGACATTTTTCATGGGGGTCAAAATTAAAGCCTAGGGCCAGAATTAAAGCCTATGGTTTTTTAGATGTTCTTTAGGGGTTCAAATGAACCAAAAAAAATTAAAATTTGCCTGATTTTGCACAGCACGCACTACAGGATCATATTTAGCGGGTCAAATGGACCAGAATTTTCGTGTAAAATTGTTTTGAAAACGACAAGAGGCGTAAATATAGGACAAGTCAAAAACCCCTGTCAAAAACCAAATGTAACATTTTTGAAGAGTTGTAAGACACTATTGCAAAAACTAAATCCACCAAAATGGACTAAGGGGCTTCCAAAATATTAAAGTGTTATAGGGTATCACATGATCGGCCCGCACGACTATAGCCTTTGCTTACTTGTATTTTTGCAAATTTCTACCAAAATCAATAAACATATTGATATTTGGCATTATGTGTTGCCATTGAGGAAAATATTGTATGTTAAAGGAAATTTAAAATATTGATTACTTAAAAATGTAAAATATTAAATACTGAAATATTAAATAAACTCTATAATTGAAATGCTTAAAAAAATAAAATAAAAACAAATAATATTTTTTATATACCGACATACTTCTTCAAAAGTGTAACTTCCCGTTTCCGTCGTCAGTACGTAAAATAGTTTAATGATCATTTATTGCTATTTAAACAAAAACTAATGTTTATTATTTCATATGCGCTTCCATTTGAAACAGCGACGTACTATGAAATGCATTTTGAAGCCAATTCGTGGGGAAGCCAACTAGAAGAAAATGTACGAACAATGTCATCGGAGGGGTCTTGGCCCCAGGCCCCCTGTATACGCCCCTGAATGTAAATGTTGATTTAAATGTGCTCTTTGCGTTTTGCCAAACATTGAGTACAAACATGATTATTTTTTATATCATCACAGTAACTTTATTATGAATGAGGAATCAAAAGCATATATTTTCTTCTTTTTTCTTAACAACGAAGTAAAGCAAACGCACACATACATATCTATGCAAAAGAAAAATATTAATTTGTTTCAATTTAAACATTTCCTTGTCATCTAATTGATTGGGAAAAAAGGAGGTTGGTATCAAAGGCTCAAGAAATACTTACATCTTAGTTTTAAACATAATTATAATTTGCTGTGAAAAAGATCTGCCAATAGAACTTGAGTCGAACCTGGAGAGTTTCTAGTGTATAATTCGCATATGCTAATTTGCAATATGTTCGAAATATATACTACTTTCCAGAGAACGGCCCTTGTAAGCCATCATCCACACCAAATATGCCTGATGAGCCGCTTAACCAACGGCGAAACGCGTCGCATAGTGGTGAGTGTGTGATAGTGTCTATCTGGCTTTCCTTTTCACTGCAAATTTCAGATCATTAAGCTCGTCTCGAAAGAGAAAACAAACACATAAATCATAAAACATATGATCTTCGCCTTAACAAGGCAAAACTCATAATTATTATTAATTTGAACTTTTTTAAAGCAAAAGTAGCATAACAATGATTCTAAAATTATTGGTTTTGTTCTGCGCCAATTATTTTAAATATTGGTTAGAAATAGTTTTTTTTTGTACCTACTATTCCAACGAGGTATGCTTTATTGTGTTACATGTATGCACCATGTTCCGTTATGTTCGTTCGTGTACCATGTGTCACATTTAATTAACAAAAATTAAAAAACTTTTTCTCAGCCAACAAAACAAAAACTGCATTCAAATTGTAATTTAAACTTTGGCAATTTCTGTCATCGTAGGTGTGGACTTGCACGTAAGTGTGTGCAGTTGCAAAGGCCGCTGCAAAACGTACGGATACCATGTACCCGGTTTCAATACTATTCCCCGCCACCGTTGAACACCGCTGCGCAAATGTGTTTGCTGAATTTATATAATTTATTGTCAGGTGCACATAGACCTGTCGTTTCCCCGCTATGATGGCAACATGCAAACACTTTGCTTCCTCTTTACTTATGATTACACATTTAATACAGTTGTTACAGAAGGGTGTACGGAGGATGCAGATTCTTGCAATTATTTAAAATTGTATGAATGCTATGAAATCAGTAAATTGATGGTCAAGTAGGGCGCAGCGGCGATGTCATACATCACTCGTAATCTAAAATCTTTTACGCTTATTCCGCAAATTGGATGTGATTTAAATCAAAGTTTCCGGTTGCATTCAATAAACTTATTGCAATATTCGTAGCTTTTTGCAACACCCTAATACCGACACCCACATATGTTTCGAAAAGTACTCAGGATTGCATTTGTTGTTACAATTCTCGTACGGAATTTTTGGGAGAGAACGAAGGCTGTGGAAAGCGTAGCAATCTTCAAACAAAAGAACTTATTTTGCAAATCCTTTTGGAATCTCGCATGGCGAATGAGCTACACTGCTTCAGACTAGCAGAATGCTATTTGATTGTCAACGGAATCTCTGAGCACAGTATTTGGATCGTGCATTTTTGAATTTAACGTAATTATACAACAAACATTTTAAAGAATCGCTACTACTACTAAATCAATCTACTAATCCATTATTTTTACAAGAGCTTGTCGGCAAAAATAAGTAGACTTTCTATGGCCTCTCTATAGAATTAATATTTCATTTTATCACAAACCACTTCTTATGCCCTCCACCATAGATAGTATGAAGGGCATATAAAGTTTGTCATTCTGTTTGTAACTCATCGAAATAACCATTTTAGACCCCACAAAGAATACAAGGTGAAATAAAAAACTGCAACAAAGTCAAATGCCATAATTTTTACATTTCTTTTTTGAAATTTATTTGAATGAAAGCAAAAAATGTCGAAAATAGCATCAAATTTTAGTATAAGTTTAGATTTTTTGGAATTGGTCATCTTTGGCACGAATTATGGCCTTCAAACGGCCAATGAAACACGCAGCCCGAATGTTGCTCTGTGGTATTTTGGCCTATTCCCGGCGAAGCGCTTGCTTGAGGTGATCGACACTTTGGTATTTTTTAATGCCAACCTTGATTTTCAAAATACTCCAGACACAATAGTCCAACGGATTGGTATCCGGAGATTTAGGTGGCCATTGTGCGCTGGAAATGAAGCGATGAACCTCATATTGTAATCATTCTTGGGTGACGCATGCTGAGTGCGATGGTGCTGAGTCCTATTGGAATGTCCAAGGTCTGCGGCCAAAATGTTTGCGTGCCCAAGGCTTTAATACATCCTCCAGAATATTTTCGCGATAATATTCGGCATTTATTCTGATGCCACGGTCGATTAATATGAGCGGGGAGCGACCATCGGCTGTTATGGCGACTCACACCATCACCATGGCAGGCGCTTGAGTTCTGGTGGCCAACCGAAAGTGCACATTTTCAACTGATCTCTTTGGCAAGTAAACAGGATCATTTTGTTTGTTTACAAACTGCCGAAAAGCGAATGTTTTCTCATCGGAGAAAACCAAACCAGTTCACCACTTTCGGCCAAGCGAAGCAACTCTTTCGTTCATTTGAGTCTATTTTCTTTCTGTTGCGGTGTAAGTTCTTGCAATTTTTGGAATTTCAATGGCCGAATTTCCGAGGAAGTTCAATATTTGTCGAATGGCCATTTTTCGGCCACTGCGATGCAGGTTTCGATCAAGTCGGTTTCAAACCATTTCTGCTGATGTCGCTGCTGGAGTGCTCTAACGATAGCCACTTGTGGTTTTCCAGCCAAATATAAAGAAATCACACTATCCCGCTTGAATTCCATCACGAATAATTTTTTTTCTGGAAAATTCTCATCAAAATGCTTTTGTACGCTTGTAAGCATTATAATTATATATTAACGATATGAGCCACTTTTTTCCAGCGGAATTTAAATTTGATATTTGAAAATTGTAATGAGTAGTTATCCCCCAGTCAGGTCCACGTTTCAATATAGCTCCCATATAACAGCACCTTCTGTTTTAATGATTTAATGCTTATCCCTCCGGCACATCTGATTTTATGAATTCAGCCGGATTTTGGAATGGTCTAGAATTTCATATGTAAAGTTAGTAATAGGTGCTTACACCTTTGTCAGAAAACTGTAGAGTTAAATCCAGTTGTGCGTATAATCCCGATATTCAGTACTTTGCTGATTTTAGCCGCATTTTTCAATGGAATTGTCTGGAATTTTATATTCAATAGTTTTCGGGATTCAACGTACCACCGGTTTAACGAATTCGAGATTTAACGAACTTCTAAATATTTTACATTGAGTACCTTACATTACAAATACTGCAAAGATATTTGTACTTGATATAACGGGCAAAAAATAAAACAACTCCACCCAAGATCTTAAAAAAATGCAAACCAATTCCATTTATTTGGTTTTTATTTGAAACTATATATATTATATGTAATTATGCATTGTCCACAACATATAAGATTTTTTATTTCAGTAGTGTTTGAGTGAACAATCCTTATTATAAATAGTGTTCTGTTTAAGGAATTTTTCAATTTTACGAACAGGGCTGATATTATATAGTTCGTTAAATCGAAAAACTACTGTATATAGTTGTTTATGTGTTCCGGAAGAAGTAAATTGTCCATAAAGGTCTACGTTTATCTATAGCCTCCATATAAGGGTCTATGTTTTTCTATAGCGTCCATATAAGGGTACCTATCGCTAATACGTTTTTTGACGATTATAGCCGCAGTTTGCAACGGCATTGTTTGAAATTTGCTATTTGAAGTTCTTACCAGATATTAATCTCTTAGACAAAAGGAAGTTTATATAGGTTCCATACAACGGTATCTTCCTTTATTTGTTATTTTAATGATTATGGCCACATTTTTCAACGAATTTGTTTAGGTGCACATCTAGGTATAGTCCCCATATGTCGGTACCGCCCATTTTATGGTATTTTGAAGGCTTTAGCTGCATTTCACTGGCATTTGATGTTTAAGAAGGAACTCGTTTGAATATAAAATATACTTTTATTTTTTTTTTAATTTTCTTTACCTCGTTGTAGAATGTATTAAATGCGCGGCCCTGCTAAACTTAATGCTTTTATACCACCGCCATTTTATGGAGAGTATATTACGTTTATCATTATGGTGCTACCCCTTGATATTTCATTTCAGACCCCACAAAATACGTATACAAATTCCAGATCAACATAAAATTCGATGTGCCACATGTATAAGTTTCGATATAGTTCCCATATAACGGTAATGACAAATTTTAGGTCTTTTGGGATTTTAGCTACAATTTTAAGCTAAATACGCTAAATACGTAGATTGTGTTCCCAGTATGTAGGAAATATCCACGCAGGAAACTTCTTGTTAAAGCACCCATATTACAGTACCTTCTAGTATTCTGTATTTTAATGAGTTCGGACACACTTGCCATAAAACTGTTTCCAATTTAGTATTTGGTGTTTTAAATGGATACTGCATTTTGTGACAAAAATTGCATTTACAGATCCACATCTTAGTGTAGTACTTATATTTTTATTATTGTACACAGGTCCACATCTTCGACATCGTTCATATGATGGTATCTACCGATATTCGGTATTTTCCGATTTTAACCACATTTTCCAACAGAATTATTTAAAAATTGTTATTTGGCGTTTGCAGGAACACAGCATTTGAAATTTTATCTAGTTTCTTATAAAAGGTGGAGAGAGTTAAAAGTTCGGCCGGCCAATTTCTTCTTCTATTGTCCTTTGCTGGTCTTTAATCTATACTATATCTACCCTTTCCTCTTTTCTTAATTAGTGTCATTGTTGCTAATTTTTAATTTACGAGAAGACAACTTCAAAATGAATTAATGTCAACCTCTCTACTCCTCAAAAAAAAAAAAAAAAGACTCATTACAAATCTAATTAGCAATCCATTATTTTAAGAAAGGAATGTCACCACAAATATGTAAACAAATAAGTATTTATTCTTTAGCTCTTTTCGTGTCGAATACCCTAGTTGAAATAACGTTTTGTTAATCCGATTTGCAATTATTTTTTTGGGCTGGGTTATAGAAAAAAATCGATTAATTTAAAATATAATATTTATTATTCATTAAATATTTATTACAACCGCTACAAATACATACTTAATGACTATTGCAAACTCATCCCCTTCAGATACTGAACTTGATTTTGTCGCACTTAAGACGACCAGAGTCAAAGTTAAATGTAGTTTTGTTTAAAGAATTGTCGTTTGAGCCCGATGTCCATTTTCTTATATTTGTAACCATAATATCGTCAAAATGTTGAGGCTTCTTTAGATAGCAGTAATTGTGCTAAGGTCAATCCCTCCCAATTTAACCATTTTTTATTATTTCGGTCACATTACTGTGAATTTGAAAGACTGTGCCACATCAACTCTAAATAAGTGTAAAAGGCTGTAAAATCTGAAGCCTGGCACGTGTTGCACCTGACGTTTTTACTCATCTGTCGATTGTCGTCAAATAAACGCATCAAATTAAAATTATCTAACATCGTATGAATGTGTTGCTAAACGCATTACCCGACTGTGTTGGAATTTACATTCAAAGATTGCTGCCGTTCGTTGAGGGGTGACTGATTATTTTGCTTCCACAAATAGATACGACAGAACGCTTGCACATGTGTGTGTGTTTTTGTATGCACTCACGTAAATATTTTTGGCGAAAATATTTCGCATTTAACATTGGTAATTGCAATGAAACATGTCATACTAATGGAAAGACATGCAAAATTCTCCATGCACATTCCTAATTCCCAACAATAACACACACATACACACACATACGCTTTCTCAGTATTTTAAATATTTAAAGCGAAATAACTGTAGCATATTTCGATGGAATGTTAATAATATCCAAAAATGTCTATTATTCAAAGACTTTAGAGAGATATTTTGAACGTTAATATATTGTAATTGGCTACAAATACGCTTTGTGGTAAATATTGATTATTTGTTTTAATTAGATGTTTGATATTACTGGCTAAAAATTTGATAACCACAGCCTAGGACACAAATGTAGCTAGAAATTGATTATTGAAAATTCGCGGAATCAAGGCCCAAGATATAAAAATTTCCCTACCAGATGTCTAAAAATGTAAAATAAATTTACAATTTCTTATGTTTGGACTCCCCACGCTGCGTCAGTGACCAGGGGCTTATACAAAGACATAAAACTAAATTGATATGGCGGTTTAATTTTTCCATCAGGCGAAAGATGACCGAGGACATTTCCAAAATACATTCGAAAAACCAGTAATGAAAGGTCAAAAATCGGGCGGGGTAGACTAAATAATACCCTATACCACCATGCCTATTTAGTAGCCCTCCCGTAACAAAAAAAGTTTATATTGAGAATTTATGTGAAGTAGATCACACTGTAGAGTATGAGTAGTTATAATTTGATTTCAGGGGGGATGGATTTAAACCAAATTTGACGTAAGCATTTTTACATCTCATTCAGAATAACATTGCTATAGAGTGCATGAAGAATTATATTAAAAAAATTTATATCGGAGCCGAGTTCCACCAAATGGAAAACTTTGGTTGAATGTGAAAAATCAACCTAATCCATCACCATTCATATATGGTGAGCGATAACCGCAAAATCGGATGATTATATATATAGAAGCTATATACAAATCTAAACCGATCTAGATAAAATTTGGAAGATATATTCCAGAGCTGTATCTGATATCCGATACCAAATATCATTGTTATGGACTGAAAAAAACTACAATGCTTATAATTTCGGTAATTTACGAAATTTGTCATTAAGTAAGCGACTAAATCAAGATATGTATGGGAGCCATACCTAAATCCGATCTCGAAAAAAAATTAAAACTATTATTCCTGAGCTGTATCTGATACCTAGTACTAAGTATCCTTACTGTGGAGTGCATATAACGCGTGTGGGGGACATAAACACCAAATCGGATGAAACTTATATATGGGAGCTATAGCTATATTTGAACAGATTTTCACCAAATTTGAAGTACTTGTTTCTAGGCTGATTTTCGTCGAATATACCGCAATTCATCCTACATCGACGAATATTACACATTTTGCGCAAAATAAAATTAAAATCGGACAAAGATATATATAGTCGCTATATCTAAATTTGGACGATTATTATTAATTTCAAGAGATTTCGTCCTTGAGCCAAACAAATGGAAAATTTCATCTCAATCGGAAAATAAATGCGATATGCATTTGGTTCACAAAAATACACGGACAGACGGAAGGAAATCCATAAATTTACTCAGAAAGTGATTCTGTGAGGATTCTCAAAAATACTATGGGTCTATCTCGATTCAAATGGAGTTATTAATGTGTATTAATATTTTGGGATTTCACCTTTATTCTTAATTGGAATCGAACGGAATGGAAAAAGTAAAGATTAACAACAAAATAGAACAGTGTGGCTTGTTTGTTCGGGATACCGTAGTATTTTGTTTTTGCAAAATGGTCTGGCTTTATCCCTTTATTGTTGTTTTTATAAAAACAACGTTTGTTTATTAGTGGTAGGTAGGTATTCCTGCCTTACCCCCTGGTAAACATTACCATCGTTCTCCACTAATAAACAAACGTTGTTTTTATAAAAACAACAATAAAGGGATAAAGCCAGACCATTTTGCAAAAACAAAAGATTAACAACAAATATTAAATTAATATTTGCGAAAAATATACTTACGTTTTTAAGAACATTCTTTTTATTATCTGAAAAAAAAACAATATCAATTAGTTACTTAGTGTAAAAAATTAAAAAAAATGTGATTAATTAAAATTTATTGATTAATTAGAATTGATTTTTTAATTTTTTTAATTTTGTATAAACTGTCTTTTTTCAATCCAAATAGTTGAACATCATTAAAACAAACACAACTATGTCGATCTGTACATTCTCTTATTTTTAATGTCAAGTATTTCCAAAATATTATTTGAATCAATCAGCCTATTTTCTTCACGAAAATACACATTTACGGTACAGAAAACCCCACTATATAGGCTGCACAGTCAGTAAACATATGCAACTATTTATCACATTTGCTAATAACAATATACAGGGAGAGATAAAAAAAACTGTAACAAAGTCAAACGCCATAATTTGCTTTCGGATTTTCGGATTGGTATCCGAAAATTTTGTGGCCATTGTGCGCTGGAAATGAAATGAGGAACCTCATTTTGTAAACATTCTTGGGTGTCGCGTGCTGAGTGGGATGGTGCTGAATTCTGTTGGAATGTTCAAAGTTTGTGGACAAAATGTTTGCGTGCCCAAGACTTTAATACACCCTCCAGAATATTTTCGCGATAATTTTCGGCATTTATTCTGATGCCACGGTCGATTAATACGAGCGGAGAGCGACCACAGGCTTTTATGGCGGCCCACACCATCAACATGGCAGGCGCTTCAGGCGATCTCTTTGGCAAGTAAACACGATCATTTTGTTTCTTTACAAACTGCTGGACAACGAATGTTTGGTCATCGGAGAAAACCAAATTCGGCAGTTCACCCCTTTTCATTCCGTTGCGGTGTAAGTTCTTGCACTTTTTGGAATTTCAATGGTATACCCCGACCTCAATATTAGCTGAATGGAATATTGCGATATGTTCAGCTCACGAGCCATTTTCGGCCACTGCTACGCGGGTTTCGATCAATTCGCGTCTTGACTTTACTTTTCGAACCATTTCTGCTGATGTTGCTGTTTTCTTCCGTCCACCTTCTTGACGTCGGGATACGCTACCGGAAACGAGCGATGGTACGAGACACAAACTATTTATTCACATTTAAATGCTGGAGTGCTCTAACGATAGCCACATGTGGTTTTCCAGCCAAATATAAAGAAATCACACTATCACGCTTGAATTCCATCACAAGTAACTTTTTTTCTGCAAAATTCTAACCAAAGTGCTTTTGTACGCCTGTAAGCAGTATAATGAGCTGTCACTGGAATAATTTTAATAGTTGTCGGACGAGTGGTTTAGAAATGACAGCAGTCTGAAATTAGTCGCAGCAATACAGGGTGAGTATTGTCGGTGTTATCCTTAAACGTTTCATACACTATTTTCGACATCATTTATAACGGTTTCCAGTGTGATCTTTCAGAACTTTTCCGATATCTGCTCGAGATATCTACATAACGCCGTTTAATTTTCAGGAGTTTCCAGTTAGAATATCAAAATCAGAATATTATTATTTGTTTAAAAAATTGGGAATTTACAATCTCAAGTATCAGAAAAACCTTTTTTGTAATTTGTTTCAAATAAAACGTAATATTTGCCAATTGCAGTTTAGGATATGGATCAAATTGAGGAAGATATTAAAAGGATCGCAGTTTTTTCTAATTATTCCAGTTAGTTATATAATTCGAGATGCAAACTTGTAAATCCGATTTTTTCACCGACGACATGGTAAATCTCCACGTTGTGTGGTACAATCTTTTTTTCATAGAACTTGACCTTAAGACTTCCGACGATATAGTCTCTGTGAACATGTTATGTTTATGATTCAGGTTTATTGCTAATTTTATTCTAATTGCAAACACTTCGTTCGATTGAATTTCTTTTCCGGAGTTTAGAAATTGTTGCTAACAACAGAGTGGTGAAGTGGTGAATTCTTATTAAATTCAATAATGTACGAAAAATAGTCATCTTTTGTTCTCGAATTTTATGATATCCAATTATTATCATTCATATATTTCAAAGAAGTGTACACACGCCTTTATGAAATTCCAAGTATTTTGCCCTAAATATTATGAGGATTTAGTTTATCCTTGTAGATATGTATTTTGAAATATTCCCATGGCAATGGTTACAAATCCTTATTAAAATAATATGCTATGCTTACGAATTTATAGATATGCATTCGCTCTGCTACCATATGCAGGGTAGCGGAGGGGGAACCGAGGCGAACAGAATTTAAGATATTTAAGTTGTTGTATAATATATATATTTGTGTGTGTGTGTGTGTGTGTATGTACATACCATATTGTTTTAAAACACAACTATACAACAATTCGAAGTCTAAAATACACAATATAGGCACATACGTATATGCACATATATAAAAATAAATAAATCCTGAGCTGAAAAATGTTCCAAACGAATATCCTGTTTTAATACCTCATACATACGCATGAACAGACACACACATTTATATATCCAGATTCCTACATTGGTACGAATATGAAGATGTGAGTGTGTTTTTGAAGTAAACACATACATATGTACACATGAATGTATGTATGTAGTGTCATATTCTGATACGTGTATCTGATAGCAGAAAATCAACGACAGCAACATTTTTTTCCGAGTTAATGTGACGATACAATCAGGGGTATGTAAATCGAACCTTTTTTATTTACAGCTCGATACGAGTATTGATTGTTCGCCGCAATAATGGAACTATGAAATGTTTAAACTTTACACTTTTCAAAATAACAAAAAACTTAGGTTTCGTTTGAGATATTCATGCAGTTTTGTGATAAAGTGTTTGATCTAGAAAACTTCGCTGAAAATAAAGTAGTATGAACGTAATTGTGAGATATGCAGCATTCACTGTTTCATACGGGTCTCAGATCTGGGAACATAAAAAGAGGACGTTGTAGAATAACACCTACATTTCTGAATCTAAATTCATATTTTTGCTGTAAACACCCGAACTTATACTGTTAATATCGAGACTGTTTGAAGCTCACTGTTTGGTTGTATTTTAAAATTGTTTTTGGATACACTAACAAAATCCTAGGACTTAGTTCAGGGTATGAGCGAAGGAAGTTCTTGATAAAAATATGAGTTGATCCAACCTGTGTTCCAATTATTAAGGAACGTGTAGAGTGGTTTCAATATGACTTATTGAGAGGCGAGATCGGTCCACATTTTATTTCAATTTTCTGAAGATTTTTTCGGCCGGAGTTCCCCTTAAAAGTAAAGATGTCAATATATCTATAGCTCTAATTTATATCCTTAACTTTGGCACGAGAGGTCACATTCATCATAAAAATAACTCCGTCAAATGTTTAAGAAATTGGTTAATATAAATAATATAGCTTCCATATTTTAGTTCCAACTGATTTTAAATGTAAGTCGCTCTAAAGTCGTTATACACAATCCCTTGCCACCATAGTATCCACATAGCGGTGGATGGTTTCACTAAAACGATCCCGCTTGACTTTTGTCCGTTCTCACTGATTTTGCTTTTAACATGTAATAATCTAAAAGAGAGTAATGTTCGTTACTTCGCATATAACTCAAGAACGGCTGGCCTGATGAAGAAAAAATGGCAGACACAGCTGTGGACCTACTTCTTTCATTTGGCAATAATCCATCCAACGAGAACTCAAAATGCGAAACTCATTGGGATTGCAATCAGTGAAATAGCGAATATAAAGAGGCACTGTAATATATAATGGTAGAGCGAATTAAAAATTAAAGGAAGTTCTTGATAAAAATATGAGTTGATCCAACCTGTGTTCCAATTATTAAGGAACGTGTAGATTGGGCACAAACGCTTCAAAATCTCGGCATTATGAATTATACAGTGTGTTTCATCATTATATGCTAAACAATTACCATTGCGAACGACACACGGGTCCACGAGCACCCTCTCTGTGGCAAATTCTGTATTTGGACTTAAACGGCCCACTCCTTCGTTAATATATTAAAAAAAAATCACAAATTTCAATTTAGACATTATATCTTCCGCAACACTGGTTTAAGCAGCTTTCTGTTTTGTTTCACTGTCACAACATCTTCATTTTGGTCTATGAGTAATTACAAACAGACTACGCTTGCAAATCATTGCATTTTATTAACAAAATGGGTGCTGTGTGCAATGGATACGTAAATAAGAGGAATTATCAGAGAAGCATAGAAGCATTGGACCATACTTCTTCAAAGGTATATCCATTTTTATACCCTCCATTATATTACAGCGATCTGCAGCACCTTAAAAAGCTGCTTAAACCAGTGATGCAAAAAAATATAATAATAATAGCTAAATTTAAATAATTAGCATCAAATTCTATGCCGATTTAACGATGTCCGTGTGTCTGTCTGTCTAGGATGGTTGAAATTGAAAATGAGAAGTATCGATTCACGTTTTCGTATAGCCGCGATATAACGGTATAACCCGATATTAAGCATTTTGATGATTTTAGTCAAATTAACACGTAATTGTTCCAAATTTGCTAAAAATATAAAAATTATTTACTCAGAAAATTTCGTTTTTCCAGAAGCTAGTGTTCGAAATTTCTAACAGTCAAGTTTACATCTATGTAAAGTCATGCTTGTGGATGCAAACCATGCATTTAGTATTTAGTGTAGCATATATAGTGGCAATAACTCCTCATCATTACTTTTTTCATTTATTATTTCTTTTGTTATTTTTTAAAATTAATTTAAAAAGTATCCAAAACTATGCGTTTCAGGTATGTACCCCTACTATCGAGGGCGAAGTGGGATATTTTAGGGTTGGATTTTTTAATTACTATTTTATGACTCTCTTTAACTACACAAAAATTTGTTTAAAATTGTACCCTTTTCATACATAAATATTTTTTGAAAAAGGGCATTTTTACGGTTCGAAAAATCGAACAGTGGAGCGAAATGGTTTGACATAGTTAATACTGGTGTACATTTTACCATAAAACGGTATCTCCAGATTTTCGGTATTTGTAGTTCATCAGGGGTTCTATAACCGGTATCAAAAAATTGTTCATATTGGTCCAAGATTTCCACATAACGGTTCCACCGACATTCAGTATTTTGATGATTTATTTTTTTAGTATTTAAGATTCTCAATAGATAACAATCCTTGTAATAGAACATTGCCCCCTCATTGGCAGCTGGGGAAATTCAAGAGCTTGACTTGCATGATATGTGGTTTCAATATGACTTATCGAGATCGGTCCACATTTTATTTCAATTTTCTGAAGATTTTTTTCGGCCGGAGTTCCCCTTAAAAGTAAAGATGTCAATATATTTATAGCTCTAATTTATATTCTTAACTTTGGCACGAGAGGTCACATTCATCATAAAAATAATTCCGTCAAATGTTTAAGAAATTGGTTAATATAAATAATATAGCTTCCATATTTTAGTTCCAACTGAGTTTAAATGTAAGTCGCTCTAAAGTCGTTATACACAATCCCTTGCCACCATAGTATCCACATAGCGGTGGATGGTTTCACAAAAACGATCCCGCTTGACTTTTGTCCGTTCTCACTGATTTTGCTTTTGACATGTAATAATCTAAAAGAGAGTAATGTTAGTTACTTCGCATATAACTCAAGAACGGCTGGCCTGATTTTGCCAAGTCACACCATTTCGAAATGGTCTCTTGGCAGAAAAAATGAAATAAAAAAAAAATTGCCGAGAAATACGGCAATTTTTTACTTTCACATAAAATTTTTTCAATTTGACATTCTTTATAGAAGTGTGCAATCTTTTTTTGCTTTTAATTTTGAGTGTAAAATTTAGAAAATGAAATTAGTGCACAATACGATGTTAAATAGAATTTAAATCACAGGACTTACATCATGCTTCTGCTGGAAAATGCGAACCTATTCAAACAAACAAGAAAAAATGGCAGACACAGCTGTGGACCTACTTCTTTCATTTGGCAATAATCCATCCAACGAGAACTCAAAATGCTAAACTCATTGGGATTGCAATCAGTGAAATAGCGAATATAAAGAGGCACTGTAATATATAATGGTAGAGCGAATTAAAAATTTATTAAGAAGAGGATTTGCAGATCAAAATCCCAAAAGAGTTTTTGGTTACGAGGAAAAATTAGACCTATCAAAGGCCATAGTCGAGCTGGGACGACCATGTGATGTCCTATGTACAGGGTGAGATGAAAAAACTGCAACCAACTTCCGACTGCTGTCATTTCTAAGCCCCTCGTCCGACAGCTGTTAAAATTATTCCAGTCACAGTTCATTATATTGTTTATTTTGAAAAGCAAGGTTGGCACTAAAAAATACCAAAGTGTCGATCACCTCAAGCAAGGGCTTTGCCGGGAATTCATTGAATGTTTCGTGCCAAAGGTGAACAATTCGAACAAATCTAAACTTATTCTAAAATTTGATGCTATTTCCGACATTTTTTGCTTTCATTAAATAAAATTAAAAAAAAAAAATAAAAATTGTGGCGTCTGACTTTGTTGCAAATTTTTTATTTCACCCTGTACATTACACACGATACCACTGTTGGCAATACATATAAAGGGAAGTTACAAAGTCTTACATCTATAGCAATAACTGCTCGTTATACCCTCCGCCATGGAAATAAGAGTATTTTTCATTCCAGTTGTAACTCATCGGAACAACCCACTCGTGATCAGTGTAAAGTTCTAGGTCGATATAATGCTGTCTGTCTGTCCGTTTGTCTGTTGAAATCAGTATATTCGGTATTTGTACGATATAAGCCACATTTTAACTCGGATTTAAAAATCGGTAGTTCGTAATAGCACTACCACCGGTGTCACAACATTGTCCATATTGGTCCACGGTTTCCTAAAGCTTCCATATAATGGTTCCGCTTGATATCCGGTATTTTGAATTGTTTCAAACTCGAAGCTCACAAAAGATAACAATTTCTGTAAACGGATAGGTTCGCTTTTTGGTGCACCGCCCATATTACCGTACCAACCATTTGGAAAATTATAATTTGGAAAATTTTAATCCACACTTTTTCCTTCAACCCCATCAAAATTCGATCAACACTAATTTTGGGGCCAAATTGAGAGCTTTGTTCAATGGGATTTGATTTGATAAATAGAGTTTTATATTTTATTTCTCAACATCGATTGATAATATTTAATATTTGCTATCAATTGTGTTCCAAACATTTGCTTCTTTTGTTCAGTTTCTCACTGTGTGTATTTGTTGTTGAAATGGATGGATAAAACAAAACACACACACACAACATTGTGTTCACAAAATCCATTTACAATATGCTCGTCAGATAAAGGTTTGTTGGCGAAGTGCAAACAGGATTTCCCCAATACATAAATTTAAGCATTCGGATTTTAAATATGGATCCAATACTCTTGCTCTACAATTTATGACTGAATTTGTTTTACATTTAAGTGTTGAATGTTGGGCATTGTTGCGTTCGTTGCCTGGTCGTTGCTTGGCTTGAGTTGCAGTTGTTGGTTGGAACGAGGACGCAGCGAGACAAGTGAACAGTACTTCACTCAATCGCAGCGTTTTAAAAGCCCATCCCATTCCGAGTGTTGATTAATTTTAATGTGATTATTTTCGTCAACAATGCCAAAGCTGTGGTCCAGGTCCTGATAACATTTGATAAATGCAGCTTGTGGTGCCATCATTGGGGTTAATTTGTTCAGTTTTCAGAGTGGAAGTTTTATTGTTCAAGTGGAGGGAGTATGAGAGAGTACAAGTGAATTCTTTAAAAAATCTTTTGATGAATTGTTGGGTATTACATGAATGAAGGGTTGAATAAAAAGGATTCGGGATGAATGTAGGAATCCTGCTTCTAGGACTATGCCACCACATTCGTTTCTTTGTATGGAACGATCTTGCACGTGCTGTTCCCCTAAGATACGAGTATGTATGTGCCAGATGGCTATTCATTCCCACATTTATTTGTACATGTATTAAGTCATTGTTTATACAGGGATGTTGTCGGGACCGTACAAAAAATCCTATACTGTGGAGTTTCTTACAAATGACATATTCACATGTGGGCTCGGGGAGCTTGTCGTCCTTTGCAAAATGTGTTAGTTGGAGATTGCCTTCTTTGGAATTAGGTTGATCCACCCTCATACGTTTGTATATACAATGGACAGTGTATGATTTGGGGCAACATTGATGGTCTCACATGTGTGTGCGTGCGTGTGTTCAAATGTATGCTTGAATGCGTTTTTCTCCTTGACCGATTCCCAAATCCTTTATTTTGTTTTTTCCTTGTTGTCGGTTCATCCTAAATTTATTATCCTTTATATTCCATGTGTTTGCCTTTCCTTTTAAGCCAGAGTTTTTTTTATACCGCATACACAACAAACACCCACACGCTGGCAAATACATATCCTTGCTGCTTTTGAAAAGATTCTTTTTCGGTTATTTTCCATTTTTGTGTTGACTGGAAAACTCCAAAGACGTTAGTTCGGTGTTTATTCAATTCTCATTTTTTTGGTGGTTCAGTTCCCTGCGATGTAAAGTTTAGTCACTTTTTTTGTTGTTGAGTATTCTGGTGTTCAACTCGTTGCTAACGAGTGTGAAATGTTTGTAAAAACACCTATGTTTTCTCGGGGTTTGGTAAATGCTTCACTACACACAATATAACTTGTTGTTCCTGCATAGTACGCCGACTTTACAAATTGGAAAAATAATTTTACGTTTTTGTAAGACAGTGGTGTCGTTTGACATAGAGGAAAACATCTTTTATAACATGGGAGATCTGTTAATCCTATTTGTCAGGTTTACTGAGGATCCAAAAATGGGAGATCTTTTGATCATATTTGTCACGTTTACTTACGATCCAAATAATTTGACTGTGATTATGGAGAGATTTATACATAAAGACAATGATAATAATGAGAGTTCTCTCTTATAATAAATGTGGTTCCAAATTCAGACCTAACAGAGCAGCTAATCTGTTTGTTGTTACATTTTTAAACTTAGAAGTTTTATCGAAACTATTTCATTGAGAAATGTGGTCAATAATACCAGAATATCGCAAAACGAGAATCTGTGCGGAAATGTTGCTAAAATCTTCAGATAACTGAATATCAGGAGGTACAGTTATATAGAGGCTACAGGCAAACGTGTATAGTCCACGTTCCGAGGTAGAATTCCTTACGATCTCTAAAAATGTGTTTGGTCTAGGCCAAACAATGTTGAAGTAGGTCCGGTTTCACTTCCAAACACCAACTGCGAATAGAATAGGTTTTTAGCTTCCATATATGCAGGGCGAGATACAAAACTGCAACACAGTCAAACGCCATAATTTTTACATTTTTTTTTAATTTTTTTAAATGAAAGCAAAAAATGTCGGAAATAGCATAAAATTTAAAATAATTTTAGATTTGTTCGAATTGGTCACCATTAACAGGAATTATGGCTCTCAAACGGCCAATAAAACCGTTACACGCTGCCCGAAAGTTACTCTGCGGTATTTTTGGCCCATTCCCGGTGAAGCGCTTGCTTGAGGTGATCGACACTTTGGTATTTTTTAGTGCCAACCTTGCTTTCCAAAATACTCCAGACACAATACATAGTCCAACGGATTGGTATCCGGAGATTTTGGTGGCCATTGTGCGCTGGAAATGAGGCGAGGAACTTCATTTTGTAACCATTTTTGGGTGGCGCGTGCTGAGTCCTGTTGGAATGTCCAAGGTCTGCGGCCAAAATGTTTGTGTGTCCAAGGCTTTAATACACCCTCCAGAATATTTTCGCGATAATATTCGGCATTTATTCAGATGCCACGGTCGATTAATACGAGTGGAGAGCGACCATCGGCTGTTATGGCGGCCCACACCATCACCATGACTGGCGCTTGAGTTCTGGTGGCCAACCGAAGGTACACATTTTCAGCTGGCCTCTTTGGCAAGTAAACACGATCATTTTGTTTGTTTACAAACTGCTTGACAACGAATATTTTCTCATCGGAGAAAACCAAATTCGGCATTTCACCACATTCGGCCAAGCGAAGCAACTCTTGCTCTTTTGAGTATATTTTCTTTCTGTTGCTGTGTAAGTTCTTGCTATTTTTTGAATTTAAATGGCTTTACCCCGAGCTCATTTTTCAATACTTGCCGAATGGAATATTACGATATGTTCAGCTCACGAGCCATTTTTCGTCCACAGCGGCGCGGGTTTCGATCAAGTCGCTTCTTTACTTTTCGAACCATTTCTGCTGATGTTGCTGTTTTCTTCCGTCCACTTCCTTGACGTCAGGCTACGCTACCAGTATCATAATAACGAGCGATGGAACGAGACACAAAAGATTTATTCACATTTGAATGCTGGATTGCTCTAACCATAGCCGCTTGTGGTTTTCCAGCCAAATACAAGGAATCACACTATCACGCTTGAATTTTATCACAAATAACCTTTTTTTCTGGAAAATTCTCACCAAAATGCTTTAACTGGTGTAGGACGACTGGCTTAGAAATGACAGAAGTCTGAAGTTGGTTGCATTTTTTTTTTTCATATCACCCCATATATATTTTTCGTCAGATTTGGCATTAAAGCCCCTGTTAAACAATAATATTCTCTAAAATTAGTTAGATACAGCCTAGAAAACCCTTTGCAAATTGTATCTAGATGGGTTCAGATTCAGATATGTCTCCCATATATATTTCTTTTTAATTCGTTGTACATGATGTCCGGTGAGCTGGAGTTTTGGATCATACGATTATGTTCAAAGTAAAAGAAAGTATATAAAACATTTAAATGTTTCATTCGAATTTAGATTTTAGTCCTTTCAAAGGCATAGCATGGACTCCATAGCAATGATACTCATTACGAGCAGAAAAATTACTTCCGTCAATTCATATAATGACATAGCTCCCATATAATAGTTCCATGCGGTTTCATATGTCAACAGCCGCTCTCAAGCCGTAAAATGCATGCAATAACGATCAAAATTGGTATGATCTACTTCAAACAAATTCCAATATAAACGATATATATATTGGCATTTATTTAATTTACAACAAATGAAATATTATGTCCTTTTATAATATTCCTTCTCAGTATTATTTAAAATAATAGGCATTTTCAAAAATTTGATTTGGGTTTTCGCAAATTAACTCATGAATCGAATAAATAATTTACTAAAACGTTCTCTCAAGCATTCACCTTTTTCACACACATGTGATTAATGTCTGGTCTCATTTTGGTCGACCTTGAATTAGGGTTTAGATGGACAAGGACGATGTTTAGAAGTTGCCTTATACTAAATGGGAATACAGAACATTCTATATTGGAGATAAATGCTTTAAAAACCTGAAAATGGGAAAATGAAAAGTGTGCCCAATATAAACTCATTACGAACAAACATTTCGTAAGAAGATGTTATTTAGGCTTTTGAAACACTTAAGATCGTGTGGAAGTTCTATGTGTGTGTGGGGTCTATATGTTAATGAAATAAATTTTTACTTCACAATGTCTTTATTTATGTCCACTCGTGAACACCACTGTTTACACTACATTGTTGTATGCAAAAAATACATACACATATACGTGAACAAAAAATGCATATGTATAGAAATGACGTTACACACAAAACTTCATAAAAGGATTTTGACATACGAACACACATACATATGTAAGTGTATGGGGTTTGCCCTCATTCTCTAAGACAAAAACGATATGCAAACAATCCCGTCGGTGTATGGAAGCGTAAACGAAAATGATACGTATAGAAAATTTCACAGCTTGTTTCATTCTTATTCCTCACATTTGTACTGACTTGGCAGTGGCGAAGAGATTTTTCAAGAATATCTGTTTCTTCAATATTTGTACTTATAATAAGTGTGATTGTGTGTGTCTGTGTGTGTGCATCCGTAAATGTGTTTATGTTGGCGGTGTTGTGAAAAATGTTCAGATTTTGTGTTTATGTTAACATTTTTGGCGCATTATCCTCATGAATGAATGGTACATTACAAGGTAAATATCTAAGAAATTGCTAACTTCAAGATTATTTGAATAACTTGCACAGTCAGGAAAATAATTGTGTCAATAGATACAACAAACCGGCAAATTATTATTTGAAGGCCCGCTTCGTAGGACAGTAAGCACGTAATATTGTAGAAGCACAAATTTAAATGTGAAATATTTAGTTGAAAGAGGTGTATGTTTATTTATTCTAATTCTTAATTCAGTTTTTTCTATTAAGACACGATTTTTGGAAACGGAAGGAGTATTTAAGGAAAAGGTTTTATTGCTGAGCCAAAAAAAAAAAAAAAAAAAACAATAGCACTGTGCAACTTAAAAAATGGTTGCGGGGAAAATCCAAAAGATTATGAAACTAGAGCTAAAAAAGAAGACACGTCTAAAGTTTTCATAGAAAAGTAACCAAAATACAGGGGGTAAGTTCCCCCACTTCCACTCTTTTGGAAAGTTTTGGATTAAGATTCCTCGGAATTCGTGAATTTTTATACCCTGCCTACCTTTGGAAAGGAGGATATATTAACATTGCCATTCCGTTTGTAACATCCCTAAATATTCGTCGTAGACCCCATAAAGTATATATATTTAAAATCAGCATAAAATTCTAAGTCGATTAAACGACGTCTGTCTATCTGTCGGTACATCTGTTTGTTGAAATCACGATACAGCTCACATTGTTTGACGTAGAGCGTGAAAATTTAGCAGAACAATTTGTATTGTATCTAGGATGGTTGGAATTGAAAATGAGATATATCGGTGCACGTTTTGGTATATTCCCATATAACGGTACCTCCCGATATTCGATATTTTGATGATTTTTGCCACATTTTCTCACGGATTTGTCTGAAATTTGGTATTTGTTGTCTGGATTCTAGCTCCGTTGATGAAAAATTGCATGCATAGATCCACGTTTTGGTATAGTCTCCATATAATGGTACCTCCCGAAATTCGTTATTTTGATGATTTTTGCATTTTTTCACGGATTTTTCTGAAAATTGGTATTTTTTGGTCCTAATGCATTTTAATGTTTCCTTTACCTTAAGGTGGAGGGTATTAAAATTTCGGTACAGCCGAACTTAATGTTTTTTTACTTGTTGGTATATACTATCATCGAAAATATTGCAGATAAAAAGTAGAGGAACATTTTGATCGAAAATTTTAAACCACAAGCGACTCAAGAAATCGGTATTTTTCATCCTTTTTTAAATATGGTTTAAAACGTCACTTAAATGGGATCGTAGCAAATCATAACATTAATCTATTTGTCATAAAATTCTGCTTTATAGGTTCTAGAAAACCTGAGGAGTCTAAATTTTATCTAAACGCCAGGAATTCATATATTTAAAAAAAAAAACAATTTATGGTTAAAACATTTTCATTTAATTTTAGAAGGATGTGACAAAAATATTTTTCATCAAACATGACATTAGTAAGCAAAGAAATAAAATGTTCACCAGGTTTTATGAAAAATACATTCAAAATTTATGTACTAAAAGTGAAAAAATTGGGTTATTGAAAATGCCTAAGGGACTTGAGTTCTGCGTTCTTTGGCTAAATGTTGTTAAGACTCTAATAAAGTTTTTGATATATTTTACAATAATTTGAGATATAGTTTACAATGTATAAAATAGAGCTTTAAATTGATAGAGATTTTTTTCTGCCAATTTTGGAATTTTGAATTCTTATTAGGTAGAAACTCTATTTACAGCAAGTAGAAAAACATTAAGTTCGGCCGGGCCCCTCAAAATTTTGGTAAAGAAAACATTTTTATTTAAAAGTATCTGAATTCAAACTACAAATACCAATAAGACCATTTGGATAACGCTGTTAAATTTTTCAAAAACCATAAAGTGGTTGAGGCCTTTGTATGGGGGCCATACCAAAACGGGAACCTCCAGAGACAATTTTGTTCTTCTACCAAATCTTCTTAAATACCAAATTTGAAACAATTTCATGGGTAAATGTGATTAGGATTATCAAAATACCGAATATCGGGAGGTACCGTTATATGGGGGTTATACAAAAACGTGGACCTAAACATACGATGTTGCGCTACCGGAGCTAGAGCCCATTATGACCTACAAATACCAAATTTGTTGTTCCTAAATACCAATTTTTGCACATATCCGTGGAAAAATGTGGCAATAATCAGCAAAGCGCCGAACATCGAGAGGTACCGTTATATGGGAGCTATACCAAAACGTGGACCTATATATACAATCATCCGCCACTGGAGCTAAACCATTACGAATTACAAATACCAATTTTTAGAAAATTCCCTGGGAAAATGTGGCGGAAATCATCAAAATTATCGAACATTGGGAGGTACCGTTATATGGCGGCTATTAGAAAGCGTGGACCGATATATCTCACAACACAATACAAATTGCTGTGCCAAATTTTGAAGCTCTATGTCAATTAATTTGGGCAGTATCGTGATTTCAACAGACAGACAGATGGACAGACAGACTATATTGGACGTCTCTGAACACGAAGGAGTATGATAATAGTATTACGATTTGCCAAGTTTGGACGACATCAAATACCCCCTTCAAGGGTTATTATGCGCACAATCCAGCCAGATTGACTGTCCTGAAACAGATTTCGTCCAAAGAGACGTTGGGTCTAATGATGAGTCACGTTTTGGCGGTATTAAATGATACAGGGCCCTCCATATAACATTTTATTTTTAAACGAGTGCTAATTTCGTGAATGCTAAAACTTAGCTCATTCCTGATTTGAAACATAATTATACTTCCGCTGAACGAATATGGTTGTGTATGCGTTTAAACAATGTTGGAAAATACTGCGACATTACTTTGAAAATCATGGTACAGTTGTGTCACAGAAAATTCGTACACATATATTGAAAAGCCGATGCACCCAAAACGATTCACTGTTGGGTGCGGATTTTGGTTGAGAAGCAAAGTGGGGCCATTTTATTCGAAGATGAGCAAGGGCTGTTATGTAATCAGATCGTATTGAACGAGTTTTAGTTCACAAAAATTCGAGAGGAGAATATTGACAACATTTGGACTGACCTACGTGCCACACAGCAGAAGCTACACTCTGTGGTTTGCGCCCTGTTTTTGAAAATCGCATTTTCAGCCGGATTAACTCAACCTCGGAGCTGCGATTTGACACCGTTGGAGTATGATTTGTGGAGTGCCGTCAATGAGAATTGTTACGCCGACGAGCCAGATGCAATTGTCGCATCAAAGGACAATATTCGTGAAGCCATTGTTGAAATACGGCTGAACACAATCGATGCGTTCAAAAATTATACCAATGGTGTAGGTTTCTGCATAACCAGCCGAAGCAGCTCTTTGAATTTGTTATCATTAACTGGAAGGATTGTATTTTCAACACAGCGTGTTTGATGCATCAAATACATGAAATCGGCCGAAAATATATATGGTAACTATATCCAAATCTGAACAGATTTCGATATTATTTGAAAAATTCATTTTTGTTCCCAATTCCGTTACTTACTTCAAATTTTATTTAAATTGAATATACATATCGTGTTGGTGCACCAAATACATGAAATCGACCGAAAATGTATTTGGGAGCTATATCCAAGTCTGAACCGATTTCAATATAATTTGGGAAATCATTTTTTTAGATAAAATCCATCACACGTTTCAAATTTCATTAAACTTGGAGATACATAGCGTGTTTGGTGCATCAAATTGTTGAAATCGGCCGAAAATATATATGGGAGCTATATCCAAGTCGCAACCGATTTCAATATAATTGGACAAATTTATTTTCGGATCAAATCCCGTCACACATTCAAAATTTCATTGGAATCGAACATACATATCGTGTTTGTGGCATCAAATAAAGAAAATCGGTCGAAAATATATATGGGGGCTATATGCAAATCTGAACCGATTTCAATATAATTTGGAAAACTTATTTTTGTTCAAAATTCCGTTACGCGTTTCAAATTTGGAGACTGTATCTGTAATCGATCAATAGATATGTTCATATAAAATCTAAATTTTTTGGAGGTACCTCCGATTTTGATGCTATATCTCCAGCTCCAAGTGGAATTTCAAATATGTATATAGCCTATGTTACTTTCAGGCGATGTTGTAGTATACATGGAAATTTTCAGAAAAAAGTGTTCAGCGGATTTCGAGTCCATAAATTACAAACATACAAACATGTTCCTCTTTTATAGATATAGATTCATCCTAAATTCAGACAGCAGAGTTGCCTTAAAACTATCAAGTGCCAATGTGATAATTAACATAATATTGTTTTGTTTCTTTAGAATGAAATGAATCATGCGATGGCATGCTAATATCAAATAAAATGAATATAAACAGTACTTTATGATTAAGCCTAGTGTAAGACGCCCGACCAACAGAGCTACCATGACTAGGTTTTTTTAAATATCATTTTATTCACAGCAGCCACGGAAGTTGCAAAAAGGGCCAACTGTTATCAATTGCATTTTGAGTGAGCACCTTTCACTAAATGCTTGAAAATGTTGCTGCAAAACTAAAAGGAGCAACAACTTAAAACGACGGCGAAGACAAGTCAAACGTCTGTTTGTCATAAACGGTTGGCATTGGATTGCAGATGGCCGAATGTGGCGAAAACTTTATGGGCATCAAGCAAATCGTTGGGACGAAACCCGGTTACTAGCATCAAGAAGACAAACTACAAAGCAACATATCTACGATAAAACACTTAAGCGGATTTGTCATACTCGCAACTAACAGCTTGAGGAAGAAAGTAAGAAAACAAAAATCTTTGAAGAAGTAAGCCAGCTTGGGTTTAAGCAGCAAAAAGAAGGAAACAAACAACACACAAACACAGAACTATAAACTTTTCCGCGATTTTTTTGGATAAACCTCAAAAATAAACTTTAGGTAGATTAGATGGCAGTCGGTTTAGTTACCTTAGTGAATATTAAGGTCCATAAAATATTTTATTAAGAGAGACAGAAACGAAACTATAAAGTGCTACTTGTCTCGAAAGATTTTTTTTTATTCTTTTTAATATAAATTTAAAGTTTTCTGTATGGGCTCCAGTAAATAAATATTGAACATAAGAATTGTACAATTTTTGTATAATAGACTCGAAGATCCCGAAGCATTAGATGTTATTCACGGTGGAAATTTATTACATACATAACTGATTATACTAAAAATATTTTGTTATTCAAGTGGTAATTCTCGAAATGATGTCGTTGTTTATTTGTTTGTGGCATGCAGGGGGAAACTAGATAGGCGCATGATTCCTTTTGATAATCTTCGTGGAATTGAGTTGTTTAATGCATGTTGTCATGTACTGATAGGTCGCATTTACAGTCCGATTGATTTGTTTGGCCGAACTCTATTGGAATTTGTAATAATCGGTCTAAATTAACATTTAGTTCCAGACTTCAGACTGCTGTCATTTCTAAGCCACTCGTCCGACAGCTGTTAAAATTATTCCAGTGACAGCTCATTATATTGTTTACAAGCGTACAAAAGCATTTAGGTGAGAATTTTCTAGAAAAAAAAAAAATTCTTTAAATTTGGCTGGAAAATCGCAAGTGGCTATAGTTAGAGCACTTCAGCATTTAAATGTGAATAAATCTTTTGTGTCTCGTACGATCGCTCGTTACCGTGGTACTGGTAGCGTAGCCCGACGTCAAGGAAGTGGACGAAAGAAAACAGCACATCAGCAGAAATGGTTCGAAAAGTAAAGAAGCGACTTGATCGAAACCCGCGTCGCAGTGGCCGAAAAATGGCTCGTGAGCTGAACATATCGTAATATTCCATTCGGCAAATATTGAAAAATGAGCTCGGGGTGAAGCCATTGAAATTCCAAAAAGTGCAAGAACTTACACCGCAACAGAGATAAAATAGACTCAAACGAGCTAAAGAGTTGCTTGGCGTGGCCAAAAGTGGTGAATTGCCGAATTTAGTTTCCTCCGATGAGAAAACATTCGTTGTCCAGCAGTTTGTAAACAAACAAAATGATCGTCATCGTGCCTTGGGCACGCAAACATTTTGGCCGCAGACCTTGGACATTCCAAAAGGACTCAGCACCATCGCACTCAGCATGTGCCACCCAAGAATAGTTACAAAAAAGGTTCCTCGCTTCATTTCCAGCGCACAATGGCCACCAAAATCTCCGGGTACCAATCTGTTGGACTATTGTGTCTGGAGTATTTTGCAAAGCAAGGTCGGCACTAAAAAATACCAAAATGTCGATCACCTTAAGAAAGCGCTTCGCCGGGAATGGGCCAAAATACAGCAGAGCAACATTCGGGCAACGTGTGACGGTTTCATTGGCCGTTTGAAGGCCATAATTCGTGCCAAAGGTGACCAATTCGAACAAATCTAAACTTATTCTAAAATTTGATGGTATTTCTATCTATTTATGATGCTATTTATGGCGTTTGACTTGTTTGAGGTTTTTATCTCACCCTATATATAAATATGATTCATACAAATGACGTTCTATTATAAATTAACCCTATAAACAATGTCTTAAAATCATTGCATGTAGTTTCCACTATTTTTAACTTACATTTTTTTTATAAGTTTCCCAGCAATAGATAATTGAAAGAATTAAGTGGCTAGAAATGTTGTGGTATCACGTTGCGACAAAAAAAAAATTATGTATATATATATATATATAGTAATGATGATTTTGCAGTACAATATACCATATATATCCTGAAAATTAAAAAGTTTATGTAGGGCTAGATTTTTTCTTAATTTTGGAAAAAGTGTACTTTTTGTCACAAGATGATACCACAACATTTCCAGCCACTTAATTCTTTCAATTATCTATTGCTGGGAAACTTATAAAAAAATGGAAGTTACAAATAGTGGAAACTACTTGCAATGATTTTAAGGCATTGTTTATAGGGTTAATTTATAATGGAATGTCATTTGTATGAATCATATTTATCCAAACATGATAACACGAATGCCTACCACATGAACAGGGGTAAGGTTTTGTTTGTTTTTTTTGTTAACTAAAAGTAAAATCCAATGGCCATTTAAAGTTTTTAACGCACATTCATATCACGGGGAATCGACTTAATACCTATTTCGTTCAACACGATGCTTATAACTCGCCATATTACTCTGTGTATGTGTATGTGAACTTTTGCAACACTTTTTACTTCAGGTCGCACAAATCTTCATGACTGTCCACATCCTGTTGGCTGTGCCACCTGATTGTATTTATGTTGCACATGTTTCCCAAAAGGTATTTGTCAACGACCAAAGTGGTCCCATATCTTATCTAAACAAACACATACACACATACAAGTAACACAACACACATACTCGTACATGCCACTATAAACATAGTTGCATAACGTTCGTAGTCGAGTATGAAGGCACACATATACATACACACTGCAATACAAAGTGCTGCATTAAGAGATGGAAGAGTCAAAGCTCTCTAAAGCAGAAGTAAAGCAGTGTGCAGCAAAGTCATCTCCAATATTCCACATATAAAAAAATATACTGGGGTTAGAAATTGAATTCCAGAAATAGCTGATTTTCGGAGGCTCCATTGGATTGTGGGCCTTTAAATGTGTACAGTACAATTCTGAAAGATCAGAACGATTGACGACCTTATCTAAAATATGTCAATTAAAGTACTCTGTGTTTATTTGAATTTTGTTTATTTTTCAAATTTTTTTTGGCAATGTTAATTTGAAGTTGAGCAGTTTTTTTTTTGGCATTAGCTACATATTTAATATTTTAAAATAAGTATACCCTCCACTATAAGATGGGGGATATATTAACTTTGTCATTCCGTTTGGATCCCCTCGAAATGTTCGACTTAAAACACATACATTCGTGATCAGCATAAAATTCAAAGTCGACATAACAATGTCCGTCTGCCCGTCTGTCGGTTTGTTGAGGTTAAGATAGAGCTCAGTATTTTCACCATAAATAAACGAAATTCGAAATAGATGTTGGTTTTGTTCCTAAAAAGTTTGACATTGAAAATGGGCTATATCGGTCCACATTTATTTTCCGATTTACGTTATTTGAAAGGTTTCCGCCCCAATTTCCAACCAAATCAGCTATTGTTTGACATTTTGGTATTTCAGTGTGTAATTTCAAAATTTATTACATGTCGATACACTTTTTGGTATTGCAACGACGTCATTATATATCCTGGCTTTCGAAATTTTCAGATACACCATATAGTATATTTATATACGACATAAGCATAAAATTCCAAGTCAATTTAAGGTGTCAATTTCCGTTTAAATCAATATTATGTGCAGTAGAGCTTTACCATAGTAGTGTAGATTGATAGGTATTAAAAATGAATTGTACCGGTCTATTTTTTCGCATAGCCCCCATATAACTTTACCACCCGATATTCGGAATTTTTCTCGACCTTAACTGCATTTTTCTACGGAATTGTTCCGAATTTGGTATTGGTAGTTCGCAATAGGTTCTATCTCGGGTGTCCGAGCATTGTCTATATTGGTCCATGTTTACCTTTGAACCCATACATTAGTACATTAGTAGTGAACGTAATTTTTTCTCCACCAAGATTTTTTTTATAAAAATTACATGAATTGTATTAAGTTCCACCATTTTGCAACAACGGTGTCTGTTGTCTTATGTAAGTTTTAAGACTCACAGAGCGTATATTTTAAATATACAAAACAAAACATTGGGCAAGCTACCTATCGAATTGAAACGTTTTTTGGCAATTGAACATACTGAACCCTATCTTATTGTCTTGGCGCCCCTTTGATATCTGAACTAACAGCCCCGAGTTCGCCAAAACTCTGATACGAACATCTCAAACAAGTAAATTTATTCAAAGGTGTCTGGAGATTTTATGGCAAACTTAAGTAATATTTGTGTGGTGGCCAATGTCTTCACTTTTGTTTTCTTTTTCTAAATTTACACTTTTACATTATTTCATTGTTAGTTTTATATTCTGTACGAATAAGGATTCGAAAAGTGCACACTTCCTTCAAGCTGTAGTTACACATTCACGGAAGATGCAATACCCAGTTGGTCATATTTTTCAACACATTTTGAAAAGGGAATTGGGAATATTGATGGCATCGTTGCAGTAAAAGAATATTGGGAACAAATTGATAATGGACATTTGTAGGACATTTCGAAATATGGAATTATTTACAAATGCATTGATATCCAATAAAGACACTGGAACTACCACACCGACACCAAAATCTTATTTTAAAAGGATTTTTTAATATAAATAAAAGGTATCCTAATAAGACGATTTATTTTTGGTATTCAGAAATCGAACCCCTTTTTGAGGATGTTTGTTTCATAACAAAGATGGAGGAATGTCGGTTATAATGAAAAGCAATATCAGACAAATGTCCACCCCAACCTCGCTTACAGAAGAGAAAGAATTTAATCTTTAACCGAAATAGTTCTGATTCCTTTCTCGCGGCTCCAAAGGAAGAAATCTCAAGATCACAAGATCTTGGTTGCCAATTCTGATCACCTTCCCAGAGGAGAGCATTGGTTCGTTGTTTGTGTGTCATATGGACCCACTTGTTGAAAGTAAACGCTGTCCAGATTAATACCATCCAACTGCGGCCATAAACATGTGGGCTTGCTTAAGTTCCTGAGAAATCAATGACGCTTTTGGAATGCGATAGTCTGACGAAAAGCGATGAGATATGGACAAACATAGGGTTTTCCCCAACATTTTGGGTAGTTGTTATTGTGAACGCGCACTGGTTTTATTCTTCACATAACTAATTCAAGAATTCCCCCCAATTTCTGTTTGCGTTGCTTCACGACTACACAAAAATGCTCTAGTTTGCGAACTTAAACTGCAAGATTTTTACCATTTTTCTGGTGTATGTCAATATTTTCAGTGTGTTTGTGAAATGTGTATCGCTCCAGTTTTAAATATTTTTTTGAAAGTATTTAAAAATAACACGCATATATATAAATATATGCTCTTACCGTATATTATCCAAAATTATGCTTAAAACACAAACGGATTAAGAGAAGACCTGGAAAGAAAGAAAATGAAAATATTTTTGAATGTCACTTCCAATGTACATAATTTAAGTGATGGTTTCCCATGAATTTCCTGAAATATTTTCTGTATAAAAATAATCTATAGTTGTTAATAGTTTCCAACAATATTTAAATTAAACAGGTAATACTTAATACTCAGGGATTGTGTCTTGCCTCATTGCCAAGAAGTTTATATTTCAAAGCATTTGACTTTCCTATCGGTTGCCAAGTGTCTGATATTTATAACAATAAGCAAACAGCATCTCAATCACCACAAAGACCGGCAGGACAGCTAGAATCACACACACACACACACGTACACACACACACACACACGTCTTGGCCTTGTGGGGCGTTAGTTCCAAACTCTCTATCACAAATTCCAAATGAATGCCAACCAATGATGGGAACGAAGAAACTTTTAATAAGAGGAAGTCCGAAAAACGTTCAAGGAAATATGGTAAGCTTCTTATAAATCGTCCGGCAAATTCGAATGAACATTATCGTTCTACTCCTATTGAGGCTGGTTTTATGGCAGTTGCTGAATGACAATGATGAGCCCATTGATGATGTCAATGTCTGTCAGAAATGATGTGTTAGTGTGTCTCTTCTCTGAGTCTGTTGTGGAAAAGGAGAAAACTGATTATGACTTTGGGTCCTTTCATAATTTTGAGTTTTCTTTGGACATGCCAAAGACAATACGAATGAAGTATGAATTTTATTGGAAGAAAAAAGTTGTATATTTCTAAACACTTGTGAGACTTGTTTTTCTTTTTTTTCTTTTTAATTTTATTATGACATTCTATCCGACATCGAATTTTTACTCGTCCTCTTTGTGCGCCATTCAAAAGTGCTGTTAAGGCAAATCGAAAAACACATCTTTTATTTACATTTACTGAAGCGTAAACTTTTCGATTCGGATTTGTTTATTCTTTTTTAGAATTATCCCTTGATGGTCTCACCCCCACCCTGGACAATTGTTGTTGTTGTGTTTTTGTTGAAATTGTCAAATATCACTGAAGACTGTGTATTTGTATAACAATAAGACAAATCCTTGAACATGAATGTGCACAGTCAAACATATGTACGTATGTATGTTTCAAAATTTTGTATCCAAATATGTTCGCATCAAATGTGTGTGTGTATGTAAACATGGGGAGCATTTGGAGCACGTGCGTGTAGTGGGGAAGTGGAAAAGTGTTATGAATAGCGGATGAGTTTATAGAATAACAGACGACACAGTCGTAACAGCAATTCACAAATCAACAACATTTGGATAACAACAACATTCAAGGGGAACCAATACAAAGGCATACAATAACAAAAATATGTGTGTTTGTTTATGTATAAATAAATATGTGTATGCAAATGTAAAAGTAGAGAAAAAGAAAAAAATCGATCAACATCGATTCACCTCTCCAGTTGCCCACGACCTATTCACATGCTTACGCTTCTGAATGTGGAGACAATTTATCCTTTTAACTACTCCCAGGAGAAATTAAAGAACACAAAGCTCCAATACTCCAATACAATTACAATAGAATATTCAAAAGCTGCTGCTTTGACTTGATAGACATTTGAGTGATCGATTCATGAAATACTGCTGGAGGTGGCGAACATTCGTCACACGTCAAAGCCAAGGATGATAGGACCATTAGCTTTAAGGAAATACTTCCTGTGTTTTTTTGGTAATTGTTAAATGCTGTTTTCTTTTTCGAATAATATAAATCAATTTCCTACCGAACTCGATAGGCATGAGAAAAAGTAATACGCGTTGAGGAATTAGGATTTTTTTAAATAGAATTTTCAGAATAGAAAGCTTCGCTAACAATGAAACGTAATGGGAGATGTGGATTGTAGAGAGTTTAAAAAAAAAAGGCAAAAAACCTATATTTTTTAATATAGGTCCTTTTTTCACATAGAATATATATAATACTAACTGGCGCAATAAGGTATTTTGATGATCTAACATACAGTTTTTGATATTGTCTTGAATTCGATATTTGTGGTTTGTAATTCGGTATTTCTGATTCCTTCTGGCAGAACATTTTGTATGTTGGTCCACGTTCTCGCATATCAGTATATTCATATTAGCCCAATACTATATATGCTCTATACTCTTAATCACAGCACATTTTTATGTCGATTTTGTGATGTCTGTCTGTCAGTCTTTTGTAATAACTCTTTCGAACGAATTGAAATATAAGGTTAAAATTTTGAAAACATGTGTATTTTGTTTACGAACTAAACGTAAATGGACCATTTTCCCCTTATAACAGTACCTCTCGATATTCGGTATTTGGATGATTTAAGTCACATTTTCAAAAGGAATTGTTTGAAATTCGTTTCTTAAAGTTCGTAACCGGTTATACCTCCAGATTATGGCAGATCATTGTCTATATAGGTTCATATGTTTTTATTTCCCGATACTCGGTATTCTGACGATTTTATGAAGGCTTGCATCTGTGACAGAAGACTGCTTATATTACTTTTACAACGTTATATCCAAACATTTGGTGATTTTAGACACATTTTTTAAAAGATTGTTTTTAAGTTGACAAACCACTGACTTTACCTTATTTTGGAGACTTCTTACTAACCGATTTCACTGGCAAAATAGAAGTAGACCCCATATTCAATTCCGATATTTGTATACGAACGAATTGAAGTAGATTAATAAAATTTTACTCAAATGTATGTTATGTCTGCAGGTCTTTTGGTATTGAAAATGGGTAATGTAGGTCCACGACTTCGTATAGCCCCCAATAGCGGTACCTCCCGATATTCGATATTTTGATGATTTTAGCCACACTATTTACCGGAATTGTTTCAGAATTGATATTTGAAGTTCGTAGTGGATACTACAGCCTAAGACAGAAAATGGTCCATGTCAGGTCCAAGTCTTCATATAGCCCCCATATAATGGTACCTCCCGATATTCGGTATTTTGATGATTTTAGCGACATTATTTACCGGAACTATTTCAAATTTGGTATTTGAAATTTGTAGTGGATACTACAGCCTATTACAGAAAATTGTTTGTGCAGGTCCACGTCTTCGTACAGCCCCCATGTAGGTTTACGTCTTCGTATGGCCCCCATATAACGGTACCTCCCGATATTGGGTATTGTGATGATTTTAGAGACATTATTTACGGGAATTATTTCAAATTTTGTATTTGAAGTTCGTAATGGATACTACAGCCTATGTCAAAAAATTGTCTGTGCAGGTCCACGTTTTATAACCCCATGGTACCTTCTATATTCGGTAATTTGATGACTTTAGCTACATTATGAACAGATTTTTTTCAAGTTTCGCATTTCAATGACAAAAGTTGCCTATTCAGGTCCACGTCGTCGTATAGACCGTAATGTATCGGGCACCGTCGATATTTTTAAGATTTTAACAGAATTTTTAACGGATTTAATTTTTTTAAAAATTGTAAAATTTGTACCAAATGGTGGAGGGTATTCAAAGTTCGGCCTGGCCGAACTTAGAGCTTTTTTACTTTTTATTTTTAAATGTTTTCTTCACCTGATGGTGTAGGGCCAAACTTAACGCGTTTGTACTTGTTTTATATGTTTCTTTGTTCATAATTATTTTAATGCTATACATAGCGATGGATGTCTTCAATGTTGTAGACAACTTCCTTGGCCATATTTTCATCACAATTGCCAAAATACCTCGTTTCGTTGAATACAATACAAGTTCATATCAACATCAATAAATTCTATATCATCAGTCGACATTTGTTTTGTAAATAAGAATTATTTATAAAAACACAATAACAACCCTCAAGAGTCTGCAAGTCAAATCGCTGCCTTCACTCCCCACTCCGGCGAAATGCTGGTATGTTCTCCGTTTGGAGGCAAGTAATGGAAAAAAATATGTACTGTAATATGCATAATTTAAGAAATAATTTTTTTTCTGCACGAGCAGAGTCGTTGGCATTCAAAGGGTTATTTTTGCTCGTTTACTTTTTCCCAATTCTGCCATTACAAGGAATCCCAAAAATATGAGCAATTTTTGGCAATTGACTTAAGAATACGAGCTAAGTGTTTGTTTTTTATTATTTATAGGATTTATGCATAATTTAGCATCAAGTTTATGGAATGTTCCTACATAATTAAGTTGTGCATGGGATTTCTACCGATTCGCATTTTTTTATTTCCATAGAGAGATTTCAACGCCACGGTTATGACTCGGACAACTGATGAGAGGGGTAACATGAAAATATTGTGCAAGAAAATAAAAAAATTGAGGTAAATGGAAAGGGAGACACACCTTGAGCATGTACTTAATAATCTCAACGATTTCCGAATAAATTAACAAAAGTATGAACTAAGGGTATATGAAAATTGTTATTCTTTAGAACGTTGTGAAAGTTGTGCTTTTCTCTTTCGAGATGATCTTAATGACGGAGACACTACTATGGGACACGCCGTTGGTCAAACGGCTAATCTACATATTTAGTGTTTAATGATGGCTTGAAAGGGGTTATTTTTTATAAAATTGAATTTATTTTGATGTTATTGCAATAGAGCATATACGAATTAAACACCCGAACAATCCAAGTTTAACGGACATTAATTGGTTGTTAACAATATGATTTTTTTTCTCTTCGTACCTCCTTTTTAGTGTATTTGCTGTCATGAAAATTCGAACCATAGTCCTTAGGTTTTGTAGTCAAACGTGCTCACTCTGTGCCGCCATTCATTACATATTATTATAAGGGTGATATTATGTGCATTTCTTTGTGTCATTCTGAAATAAACGATAATGATCTGCATACATTCTTAGTCTATTTTTTGAATGTCCATCCGTTCGTCTGTAAATGTAATTACATAAACGGCTCAGATTAAGATATCGCTTCCATATATATGTTTCATCCGATCTTAAGAAGTTTAGTGAAACTCGGTAGCTGTAGCTACCAAATATATATTTTATCCGATTTGATATTTAAGGTCTTTAAGGAAAGATGCCCTTGATATGACGATATTCGATACAAGCTAGAAATACATTTGTTAAATATTTTCGAGATCGGTTAAGATTTAGATATAGTAGAGTAGAATATAGTTGGCCTGCCTAACTGTTATTTTTTCTTTAGTTTAGCAAGTACTTACTTCAGATTCGTTTGTTAATGAGATTTTTGTTTTTTTTTTTTTTTACTAAATGCAATTCATTTTACACAGTTTTTATACCCTCCACCCTACTATGGAGGGTATATTAACTTTGTCATTCCGTTTGTAACTCCTCGAAATACTCATGTCAGACCCAACAAAGTGTATATACTCTTTATCAGCGTAAAATTCCAAGTCGATTTAGCCATGTCCGACTGTATGTCTGTTGTAATCATGCTATCTTTCGAACGAATTGAGATAGAAGGCTAAAATTTTGCACACGTGTTTATTTTTCCAGTAGGCAGGCTAAATTCGTTATAACGGTACCTCCCAATATTCGGTATTTTAATGATTTTAGCGACACTATTCACCGGAATTGTTTCAAATTTGGCTTTTGAAATTCGAAATGTTCGAAATGGATACTACAGCCTGAGACAGAAAATGGTCTGTGCAGGTCCACGTCTTCATATAGCCCCCATATAACGGTACCTCCCAAAATTCGCTAATTGAAAATTGTCTATGCAGATCCAGGTCTTCGTATAGGCCCCATATATCAGTACCTCCCTATATTCGGTATTTTAACTAATTTAGGTACAATACCCACTTCAGTTGTTGTTATGAAGTTGCAATAATATAAACATATTTTGGCAAAGATTTAAATTTAAGTCTTATTTGTTTTATAGATATTACGTTCATGTAAAGCTACTGAAAGAAATATTAAGAACTCCCCTACAGATGTCGCCAAAAGAGTGACGAAACGTTGGGAAACAATGCAATAAAATCTTGTGTTTTATTTGCCAACAAGCTAAATAGAATACAATTAAAATTTTAACATTTAATGTTGCCTTGTTATACCCTACAACACTATGTGTTGGGGGTATTGTAAGTTTGATTGGGCCAAAAATTATGTTACATCTCGAAATATTGGTTTCCCACATAGGAAAGTGTATATGGATCTTCCTATCTCGCCGATCTGAGTCGATCTAGCTATGTATGTCGTCCGTCTGTCCATGTTAATTTGCAATCACGCTACAGGTCGCAATTATAGCCCGATCATCACGAAATTGGTTGAAATGGAGGTGGGGATAAGGTCAGAATAGAACCCTATTGTTTTTGGAGATGATCGCATAATACTTAGGGGTTGAATTATTCCAAAAACTGAAAAATTTCCTGATTTGTAGTTGCTCTACAGGTCGCAATTATAGACCAATCGAAGCGGAAGTTAGCATGGTGCTAGAGCTTTGGGTTGGGCAGAAGCTTTCCAATTTTGATTTGATTTAGTGGGTGAAATAGACCATAACATTTGTGATAAAAGTCAAATTTTCCATTAAACCCCGAATATTTTAATCCCGGCGAAATCACAAATAGACGAACAGGTCAATTCTGACTGTTACGTTGATGCCGACAGTAAATATGGTAAGTGTACCAGTTGTCGGCTTTTTTAGGATTTTCGATTTTTCAATCTTTCAACATTCTGAGTGAAATCTTTTAATTGCAGAAAAATAAAGTTGTTCAGATTCCAAATTTTGTTTAGTTTTCGAAATAAACAAAAATTGAATTTGTTTTTATTAAATTGGCCAAATGTGTAATTTTACTACAATATTAGTTTTTTGCCAGTAGTCGGCACCATTTTCCAATGCTCGGCATGTCTATTTGCCAGTAGTCGGAATATGGTATTTCTGTAAAAAAATATTATTTTGTATAAAATTTTGTATAAAATAAAACAATGCTGAATTACTAATTCAAAGTTTAATCCAGAAATTGAAATTAATTTCGTTTTTAAATAGTGTTTTATTTAATTATCGTTCTAAACCAAATATAGGTAGAAAATCAAGAATAGTATGGTTACCTTCAGTAACGTATGGATTTTCAATGAAAATAAGAATGAGATTAAACAAAAAAAGAAAAAAGTACCGTTCTTATATTTGGAATTTGTGAATTGATCTTTTTCCTTTTGATAGCCAACATTGTTTTTCAAAAATGTCACTGTCCGTCCGTTCGTCTGTTGTAATCACGTTACAGGCTAAACGAATTAAGATAGAAAGCTAAAATTTTGCCCAGATTTCTCTTTTTTCTGCAGGCAGGTCAAGCTTGAAGATAGGCTATATCGGTCCACGATATCGTATAGCCCCCATATAACGGTACTCCCGATATTCGGCATTTTGATGATTTTACCCACATTTTTTAACGGAATTGTCTGAACATCCACACAAGGAGTTCTCTAAGAGAGCAGAGAACACTGTTGACGTTTTTTTCTTTTGTAATTATTTGGTCAATTCTATTCTAAGTTATTTAAGTTTAAATTTCAAAACTGCCGACTACTGGGACATGCCGAACTTAGGCGCACTTACCTTATATCGGATATATATAGCGAAATATATACAATGTATATATACAAAGGATGGGGATGTTAGCTAGAATGCTAATATCTCAAGCATGGCTGGGCCGATTTTGACAAATTATGCCAATTCAGAATGCCCTCTTGGCGTAAAAGTATGAAATCAAAAAAATCGCATAAAAGATGCCAATATATAGATTAATATAGATTTCGTAGTATTTTGTGACATTTTTTTTGAAGTGTATGTTTTGTAATATTTTTTCCACCTTACAACACAGATTGGAGTTATTATATACAGATTGCTATTATCGTCCGATCCTCAGGAAAATTTTCACAAGGATAGGGTTAGGTTCAGAAGTGTTAGGCCTATTGTTTTCAAAGATGTCCGCAATATATTTAGGGTTTTAAATGGACCAACAACTAAAAATGTTCCTGATTTTGGTCACAAATAGAAATCAAAGGACACGAAAATCAAAGTTAGAGTTTAGGAGAGCGGGTAGAATGGACAACTAATTTTATGTGAAAAATACCAACATTACTTACAGGCGATATCCGAAATACACAATAGGCGAACTTCTGGCTTTTTTATGCTGATTTCGTTGACGAATATAGCCAAATGTCGTAGAAAAGTCAAAGATATAGATGAGTCTAAATTTGGAGATACAGAGGATTCTCTTGCTTTCGGAGATGATCGCAAAATATTTAGGGGTTCAAATGAACCAAAACAAGAAAAAAATCCTGATCACACAATTAAAGCCAATAGACACGCCTGAGAATAGAGAATTATGAACAAGGAAGAATTCTAGCATTTTAGATGACCATTGGATTATATTTAGCTGAAAAATGGACCACAAAAACTAACAGCACGACGGAGTGCGTAAATATTGGGAAAATATCCCTGGTAAAAATGCTAAGGGTAATATCTGGGCAGTGCTCCGTGACATAATTTTAATAGTGAAATCTTCCAAAATAGATTTGGACATAAGGGAGCTTCTAACATATTGTAGTGTTGTAAGGTATCACATGGTCGGACCACAGTATTAACTTCCCCACGTTATCTTGGGTAAAATAAATATAGATATTAGACCCTTCTGACAATTACAATATGTGTGCTCTTGAAATACATTTCCTTGCTATAATAAATCCAGTTATGAGAAATATACGTTATCCGTAGAAATGTTTATTAACAACAAACATTATTTCCCGTCATGCACAATCACATTCTCAGTATTCGTGATATTACATTTTTTTGTGCACAGTATCTAATATCTTAAAATATTTTACTAGAAAAGCATATTAGCATAATAGTTAGCTGCAATTCTACCAGGTATGTTGGGAATCACAATTGTTTTCGGAAACCAATATTACATTTCAAAGTAATAATAATAAAATATTTTGATTTGTGCATTTTCAGTGGAGATTTGCAAGGATATATTTAGCGGCAAACATACGTAGAACAATGCAAAACAACCAAACCACTCATAAACAAGTAACAAATGTAATTTCGTGAGTATATTGCATTAAAAGTTAAGGGTTATAGTAAAAATTCAAAATTTCAAAAATCTTTAAAATTTGGGTTCATACAAAAAGCTCAACTGAAACTAAAAGTGTTAAGAGAAATAGATTTTGTCCATCAGGGATTCAAAATACCAATTCTAGCCAAATCGATAGTAATATGATGTAGAGAGCTTACACAATGTCCAAATTCGGAGGTAGCATAATATGGGGGATATACCCCTAAAGCTTAAAATCAACTGGTTATAAATCAAAGGAAATGAAACGGCAATGGTAAAGGGAAGAAAAATGGAACAGTAAAGCTTAAATATAGCACGAGTTTTTACTAAATGGATATTTCGCTTTCTGCGATGTATAGGATTTTAACCGATTCCAGAATGAGTGGACCTACTGTCCTATTTCCACATTTGATCTGATGTTGGTGATAATATTGGAATGTGGGAAAATGTTGTGTGCAACGAATTTCATCTCAAGGGTCTGAAACCCTTATAGTAGGACGAGTTAAACAATATGTAACCGCTAATAAGGCGGAGAATACAAAACAACGATATAAAATAAATCATCCAGACAAATATTTACATATTTAATTAATAATATGTAACAAATAACAACTAAAAAGTAAGTAAAGTGTCCACCATTGGAGAGTATATAGATACGGGTCATATAAAGAGTTTCAAAATGGCAAATATCGGGCAATGCAGAAATATGACCTTACATCTACAACTTGCTGTCCATATCAAATGAAATGGCTCCTTTTACGAACGAATTCGAAATGTCAAACAATTATATTGAACATAAAAATATTAAATATCAATAGGTACCGCTTTATAGGATTGTATAAAAACATTATGAACTCAAAATATCAAAATGGAGGTTATACGAAAACGTGGACCTTTACAGACAATTTTCTGTCAGTGAAGGCGGTACTTATTCTAAATTCAAATACTAACTTTAATAATCAAAATAGCGAATATTGGTAGGTACCGTCATGTGGACTATGTGCCACAACTTGGATAATTCCTTGCAAGTGTATTTTTGACCACTGAAAATATGAACTACCGGAAAAAATCAAATTTGGACGTATAATGCGGTACAATCCGTAAAATGTCGTCAAACCCTCCATTTTACGAAATGGTGGACCTATATGATCCATTTTCAATACCAAACATTCTAGGAATCTAAAATACATTTGAGAAAAATGTTATCCGTTCAGAGGGAAAGGCAGACAAGCAGACATGGTTTCTTTGACATAGAATTTGATGCTGATCAAGAATACCTGAACTTTGAGTGGTTATTGGTGGTCGAGGTTAATAAAATGGAGAGCATGAAATCTCCAATGAGAGCATAAAATCTCCAATGAGAGCATGAAATCTCCAATACGTCTTTAAGCTCCCATCGTACACTGCCTAATATTAAAGAATACTTCTTTACACCTTTTTAGCAGTGTACCGAATAGTAATGTAAAGAGTATTATAAACATGACAGTAGCAGCATCGTTTAGTAGCCGCTGGCAAATGGCCCCAGTTCTGCTATGGCTGCCACGTTGGTTGGTTGGTTTCTAGATTTCGCCTGGTTGTTTTATAATTTTGGCAGTTGATCAAATGCATTCTTTTGCCATTTAATGTAATTGAAATTACTGAAATAGTTTTGGCTTAGAGTGCGGTGTGGAGTGATGCGGTAAGGTGTACGAATGTGTGCAATGTGGTTTTTATTGTTTTGGTCTGATTTTTCCCGGCGTTTCTGCTCGGGTTTTTGTTGTGCGGTGGAATATTGGAATACATGTTAATGTGTTTTTTTTTTCTATTCGCATTTCGATGTTGGTTTCGTTTAATATAAAAATAATTCCGGGGCAAAATATTGTTGTGCAGATGCCGATAGATAAGAGATAAGCCTCTAATTAAAAAAGCTGGAAATAGAGAAAATGTTATATTGTAATTGTAGATAAATGCAGTAGCATTTAATGGGGTTAAGATCCATTGACCTAGTTGTGGTAAAGTTTTTCAATTAATAAGATATATTTATATTAATGCAGCAGAACTGATGATATGATGCTACTCTTAGCACGCGTAGACAATTTAATGAAATAATAAATGTATTTTTATTTTATACAGAACGGCATATTAGGATTGCAATTGCCGTTCTGTATTTAAGACGTATCCGTGTACACTTTTTCCAGAAACATACGATCTCTAAACAGGCATCGGCATTTGAAGAAGCAGTTGTTCCTACTAAAACACTTATTTGCTTTTTCAGAAAGAACAGAAATTTCGCATTCATATATTCGTAATCTTTTCACACAATATTGTGATCCATTTCGCTAGCTAAATTTTATCCGATGATCATCAAAAATTCTAGGCTCCAGTGCTCCTTATAAAAATTCAATTACTATTGGTCTCTAATTAAAAACTGTAGAGCGACTGCAAATCTAGACATTTTTACCCATGCAAAAATTCGTGAAGATAGGACTAATATTGCGACCTGAATATAATAACCCCAACACGTAGTGTTGTAAGGTAGAAAAAATATTACAAAAAATCTCCTGCGATAACAAATATGACAAAAAAATTACAGAAAAATAAGCACATTTTTATTAGCATATTTAATGCGATTTTCCTAGATTTTATTCTTTTCAAGCAAAAAGCCATTCTGAATTGGTGAGAATTTTTAAAATCTGGCCAGCCATTCCTGAGTTATAAGCGTTCTAACTTATATTCTCTTCTTTGATCTATATGCGATATATTGGATATCGGAATCAAAGTGGTGGTCCGAAGTAATCTTTGGGTGTAATTGTGATTTCGCTGGAATTAAAAATATTCGCCATTTGATGGAATTTTCGATTTTTTTTAGATTGAATTTTATTTTATTTCAACTGCTAAATATTATTTGATGACCATCCAAATTGGTAGGTTTCTGCCCATTTGTATTTCAGTTCAACTCCTAAATATTTTGGAATCATCTCACCCAACAATAGGCTTCTGACAAAGTTTTGCTATAACTCTGTCATATAGAAATAAGTATAAGGTATCCACAAGAAACTCCTTGTGTGGATTTTCATACAATTACGTTAAAAAATGTGGGTAAAATCATCAAAATACCGAATATCGGGGGGTACCGTTATATGGGGGATATACGATATCGAGGACCTATATAGAGAATTCTCCCTCAGGGGGTAAAGTACTTTCAAGGGACTCCTTGTGTGGAATTTCTGACAATTCCATTAAAAAATGTGGCTAACATCATCAAAATAGCGAATATCGGGGGGTACCGACAGACAGGGCTAAATCGTATTAGAATTTTACGCTGATCAAGAATATATATACTTTGTTGGGTCTAAAATGATTATTTCGATGACAAACTTAATATACCCTCCATACTATGTATAGTGAAGGGTTTAAAAAAAATGTAACGCTTAAAATCAATAAAACTTCAAATTCATAAATTAAAAAAAAATAAAACTTGTAACTATATACGGAAACCTTAAAATTTTTACAAACAACAAACTACAAAAATTTATGCATAAGACAACTTTCTCAAACGGGTCCTAGAAGGTAAAAATGCAACTGAATTCCAATTTCGAAAAAAAAAAATATATATATATATATATATATATTAAGAATGGAACCTTTCACCGACCTTTTTTATATATTTCTCTAATTGTGTGAACCTCATACTGAATTTGAGCTTGCTTTTGTATATTGATCAGCTTTCTTTCAAATGTATTTCTTATATCTTGTTTAGCTCATTATTGAGAGCATCGTAATTTCGGTAAATTATTTAAGTTTTTATTTGTCAAATTATTTACGACCAGTCCGAAAGAACTTTTATTTCAATAAAGTTTTCAAACATCTTATTGGAATATTTAAATAATAATCCATCGAAAATGTGTCTACTAATTGAGCAAAGAGACGCTTTGTGATGCGGTCGCTTTAAATATATTTGACATAAAAATCAAAAGTTTAAGGTCATTTTAATGCCATCACATTATAATAATCTACAGCGCCATGCAGTGATGTGGGGACATGGGTGGAGGCAAGCAGTTATTTATTCGAGCAAAGTAATGTACAAATAATGAACCGTGAATATTTTTACTTTACAATCGTTGATTATTTATCTGGACGCACACAGATAAAATAATTGTCATCAAAACTTGGATAGATATGAAAATTGATCTTCTTTAAGCGGAAAATAGTTCGGAGTGGTAATGATCCTTTGGAAGATGTGACTCTTTACTTCTCAACAAATCTCTCTCACTCTCACCCTTATACTGATAATTCGTATGAAAACTTGAGTTTTTTTTTCCAAATATCTGGCATGCAATCATTACAGCAAAAATAGCTATTCAGAATGAGTCTTGATTTAATCATCACAGATTTTTTTCTCCGTGCATCAATGTATGATGCATTGACGTATGCTTGGCATTCATCTGCAGCATACATATGTATGTATATCCATAAGTTTGCGTTTTAATTAGTGCAAGTAATCATTTAATGTCGCCGATGATGAGGTGGTTGAATGACGATGATGAGGGGATTGAATGGAAGTTTGGATGGTTGGGGGGTTACACCATCCCGCAATCCGTGGCTTATTAATGCAAATGCGGGCAGGTGGAAACAATAGCATAATTTGCACGATTGCAACGGACACACAAACACACACACACACACATCGGCACTCTCATCAGAATTCCTACTCCACTGCTGTGAAAATGATTAAAATGTACATATTTCACAATGAAGTGTGAGCAAAGTGGGCAGAAACATCTGACTGAAGCCGTAGCTGACATACCTGATGGAGGAAAACAATGCGATATTGTATTGTTTGCCATTTTCTTTGGCCCCAATAAAATAGGCTCTGCTGTTCTGCTTTCTATGACTTCTTTGTGAAATGTTCATGTGAAAGTGAAATAAATCCCAGTGGAAGAACGGCAGAAATAAGCACACGAACCGAACAACGGCCGAACAAACGAAATATTGGCTCTCAATGGACCCATAATTCATGCATGAAAAGCGGTTAAAGTGTCAGTGGGTTGGTTGGTTCTCAAAGAAACGAGCTCTCTGTCAATACCTTGTACACGGTCACACAAAGAAAGCTCCAAATCAATTAAGTGTTCGCCGCCTCAATGAAAACGTCAAATATGAGCAGCTATCAATACCGATAATGACAAAGCAGTTGTTGGCAGATATGCTGTCGGCAGCAAAAAAAAAAAATATCCCTCGCAAATTTGTCTCTGGCTGGCCGATTTGTTTTCACAGCATTACATGGTTTTCTGTGTTCCATGTATTCTTCAACATCTTGTTGTTGGTCAAGAGCACCGGACACCACAACGGCCACGGCAAAAACAAACCGGCACATGACATTAATCAGATTAAAATGGTCATGTTTTTTGATCTCCACTAAGACTTTTGCAAATCATCTTCTAACGATATTCGAAAATAACCCGAGGCTTGGATAAAAAAAACAAACTTTCATTTTCGCATGAAAGTGATCGCAAACAAAGCAGATCTAAAACCGATTGCTTGGTTTGGTTCTTTATGGCCAAAGCCAATTTTTTTGGATATCTGTTTGTTTATTCTTTCTAAAATCTGAATACATAAGCATACCTTTATAATGATAATTTTATTCACATTAATTTGAAAACGAAAATGAAATTTAGCTGACGGCATTTGAAATGAATGTTTTGTTGGTAAACTGAACCGTTTTTGAGGAAACATTTAAGTATTTATTCTTCTTCTTCTTCTTGTGTGTTGAGAGGGGCATGCTAACCGTTCATACATAATACGAATGAATGTCGTTCGATTTCATTATTTAGAAAATCAAGAAAATCAATCAACCATGTTAGACAATAGTTTATCAAATTTCTATTTTGGTCCATTTTGAGCATTTCCAGACATTGAAAAGATTTAAGTAAGCTAAGCCACACTAAACTGGAGTACTTTTTCGAATCGATTCATTTTTCTTGTTAATAGAATGAAATAAATCGAAGTAGGGACAAGTACCAAGTCGAAGGAATGCCACAAAGAAAATATCAATATAATATTGGGGAAATAATACTTTTTGCCGACATTTGTTGAAAATTTGGTATGGAAAGTGATTTTGTGGTAGTTGGGCCCTCAAATGCTATCGAAACGTTGCTACAGCAGGGAATTATATCTTTGTGCATTTCTGTGAAACATAAAAAATATTGCAGGATAGAACTAACTAATAATATGTAAGGAATTACATCCTGAACTTTTGTATGTTCGATTACCTGTCCTGTATTAGTCGATTCAGATTGGTATGTACAGGGTGAGATAAAGAAACTGCAACAAAGTCAAAGGTTTTTTTAGTTTTTACATTATTTTTTAAATTTTTAGAATAAGTTTAGATAAGTTCGAACTGGTCAACTTTGGCACAAATTATGGCCTTAAAACGGCCAATGAAACCGTCACACCCTGCCCGAGTGTTGCTCTACAGTATTTTGGCTCATTCCCGGCGAAGCGCTTGCTTGAGGTGATCGACACTTTGGTATTTTTTAGTGCCAACCTTGCTTCCAAAATGCTCCACAAATGTGCCTAGCCCTGCTTTAATATCAAATGAGACCAGAAAAATATCTGAGACAAGATTTTTATCAAATTTGAAAGACATACTTCTGGCATCAATTCGACTCCGTGTACCAAAATCCCTTTTGCTGGGCAAGATATTATTATTATTATTATTAAACATATCAAGTAAACGCTCTACGAGGAGGTGAGGAATACCTTGGATAATGAAAGTATCAGGATTGAATATTGACTCAACTTTCATTTTTGCTGGTGAAATCGTTGGTATAAAGTTTTCAAAAAAAGTGGATGGTAACTATTTCCTGCTAATGTGGTTGTTATATATTGCGAGTTATTGATTCCAAATTTAAAGCAAGTAAAAAACTTTTAATACCCTCCACCATTTGGAAGGAACTGAAAAAAGTTTTAAAAAATGTCGTCGAAAAATACCGTTCAAATGGAAACCGTTATATGGAGGCTATACGAAGACGATAACCTGCATAAGTAACCCATTAAAGTACGAAATTAAAACATATCCTTTGAATAATTTCGCTAAAATCATAAAAAATCAGATTTTTGATAAGTACCGTTATATGGGGTATATAAGAAAACGTGGATCGACATGACTCATTTACGAACTTAACCTGCCTACTGGCAAAATTCTCATGTGAGGAAAATTTTAGCCTTCAATCTCAATTCGTTCGAAAGATAGCCGATAACTACATGCAGCAGGACAGACAAGCGGACTTTACTAAATCGACATAGAATTTTACGCTGACTATACAGGGTGAGATGAAAAAATTGCAACCAACTTCAGACTGCTGTCATTTCTAAGCCGACAGCTGTTAAAATTATTCCAGTGACAGCTCCTTATATGGTTTACAAGTGCACGAAAGCATTTTGATGAGAATTTTCCAGAAATAAGTTATTTGTGATGGAATTCAAGCATGATAGTGTGATTTCTTTATATTTGGCTGGAAAGCCACAAGTGGCTATCGTTAGAGCAGTTAAATGTGAATAAATCTTTTGTGTCTTGTATTATCGCTCGTTACCGTGATATTGGTAGTGTAGCCCGACGTCAAGGAAGTGGACGGAAGAAAACAGCAACATCAGTTCGAATAGTAAAGAAGCGACTTGATCGAAGTGGCCGAAAAGTGGCTCGTGATCTGAACATATCGCAATATTCCATTCGGCAAATATTGAAAAGTTAGCTCGGGGTAAAGCCATTTAAATTCCAAAAAAAGAAAATAAACTCCAAAAAGCTAAAGAGTTGCTTCGCTTAGCTGAAAGTGGTGAACTGCCGAATTTTGTTTTCCCCGATGAGAAAACATTCGCTGTCCAGCAGTTTGTAAACAAACAAAATGATCATGTTTACTTGCCAAAGAGGTCAGCTGAAAATGTGCACCTTCGGTTGGCCACCAGGACTCAAGCGCCGGCCATGGTGTGCGTCGCCATAACAGCCGATGGTCGCTCTCCGCTCGTATTAATCGAATAAATACCGAATATTATCGCGAAAATATTCTGTCAAAACTATTTAGTGATGTATGTGTTTTTAAATACAAAAATATTGCAAGGGTTTCTTTGTCCTCTACAAACAGAGAGAAATATTTTGTTACTTTTAATGTTTTCAGTTGTAAAATATTTGTTTTCACAACATTAATTTACGGACTGTATTGTTTAAGATAGAAAAAAATGTTTTTATTAGAAAGATTTAAATGATTTTGTTGAAAATTGGGGTTAAACTCAAATACCCGATCTTCTAGATCGATCCCTTCAAAAGTAATAGTGATTACTATAATCTGACATATGGACATATGTAAATTGTCAAGAAAACATATACTTTGATGGGACTAAATGATTGTTTCTATGAATTACAAATGAAATGACAAACATCATATGACGGAGGATATAAATATATAAAGAAGTATCCTGTTATTTTTACTAACATTGGCCAAGCAGTTTATTCCTAAAATGTGAATTGGGTAACAAATTCTGTCAAACAGAAAAAGAAAAATATATATGTATAGCTCTAATTTTATTAAATTTGTAGTAAGTTATATTCAGGTGCTCCAATATTTTTTATGGTGTATTCATAAAAAAAACAAAGGTAGATGCATAAAAACGGACAATCGGAAAATACCTATCATCGTAGACTATACAAATGAATGAGCAAAATGTCAAAGCTCCATATTAAATAATGCAGGTTCTTTCTATTAAGATGCGATTCGAATTTTATGCAGTGTTCACATATAAATTCAATTGATGTATTATTCATATGTAATTTCGAAAATAATTTCGTGGATGTAAAATTTTTAAAATTTTATTCGTATTTGTAACCCAAGATTTTAGGAATTGTGTCTATCTTTTCCACAAGACAATTCATTTGCCAGTAGTTTATACTCGTTCTATATCTCCGATGATGGCTAATCGAACATTAAACATTGGATGGAGAATTACTAAACAATAGGACAACTTGAATGGGGAAATCTAAAGCATAACGAAAATGTTATTACACTGAGCCCGGCTGGAGTTATTTTTCTGTCGACTCAGCCAAATTGCCCGAATCCGGCTCATAGGAACAGCATTTGTGTGCAAAGCATCTTGTTCTGATTATCATTAATTTCTGAAATGTACCTCAGCTCTAGGGTAGCTTAACCTTATACCCATGACGGATTCTTCAAAGTTATATGTGGGCTGTAGACGAAATCCTGTGCCATATAACATTGTTAGCGAGTGAATATTACCACTGCGGTATCTCAAATGGGAGATAGTATATCTGTGTCTGGACGTATTTTCAAAAGCAAATTATTTCTTACAATTCTGAGACCATAAACTCAGCGACGAATAAACGAGCTCTGCAACATTTTATTTCTATTAACCTATACTGACTTTGTTCGAATCTATTAATCGACTCAAAATCAGTGATTCTATGCAGGTCATCAAAAAAAAAAAAAGAAAGAAAAACTATCGATCTACTATGTTGTTTTAATTTACCAATTACAAACATATAATAACCAGGTCAGTGTTTTTTTTTTTTATATAAATAAGACGGGTAAGTTATACAATTTCTCTATGTAACAAACGCGGTAACTCGGTGACAGTTAAATATACACGAAAAAAACGTCCATATTTTATAACAACAGTTTTTTGTGAGAGCTGTTCGTTGTTGACTTATTGTATGAACATTTTGGTTTGATGATTAAATCAAAATATTTTTTTGTTTATATTTATTAGTTAAGAAATTACCTAAACGACACTCGAAATAAAGTCCAAACTCATATTAAAATTTTTTTCCATTAGTTGAAACTTTTTAGTTCTTCGTACAAACCAGCGTTCGAAAATAAACCGTACACTAACATAGTGTACTGTACCGGTACAGTATCACTAAAAAAAATGTTAGCGGTAGTGTTCCGGTACACTACCACTAAAAAATATTTTAGTGATACTGTACCGGAGCACAACGATGATCGTAGTGTACCGCAGTCGGAGCGCTAAAAAATCGTAGTGTACCGCAGACGGAACACTAAAAAAACGTAGTGTACAGGAGTCGGAGCACTAAAAAACGTAGTGTTCCGCAATCGGAGCATTAAAAAATCGTAGTGTAGCACATGACCACATTAAAAAATCGAAATCATAAAACTGATTTTAAACACTCAGCCATACACTGTAAAATATTTAGTTTTTTACACCAACACTCATTAATTTTTCGGTACCACAAAATAGCAGGTAAATTATTTGCATAATAACCCATTGCAATGCAACCACTAAAATACCCTTTTTCGTGGAAAATTTCAATTTTGAATAGTTAAATACAAATTATTATGACTTCAGATTTGGTCCTTTTTTATTCTTTCTACCTATTCCCATATTTTTCTACTTTCTTCAATCTTGCAACCAATCTAAACATACATGACAAATAAGATAAATCCAGCTTTTATTTTCATAATATTGAATTATGCTAGTAATTTTTGCATTATCAAAAACATAAAACATCTAATTTTTCTCACAAATCGTAAACAACACATATGTGGTACACTACCGATACATTATTTTTTTAATGTTCCGCCATGCGGTACACTACGATTTTGTAGTGCTCCGACTGCGGAACACTACGTTTTTTAGTGCTCCGACTGCGATACAGTACGATTCTTGTTGTGCTCCGGTACAGTATCACTAAAATATTTTTTAATGGTTGTGCTCCGGTACGGTACATTATCTTAGTGTACCACTCCACCTCGGAACGGTACAGAACACTACGGTACAGTACCATACTGTTTATTTTCGAACGCTGGTACAAACATACATTCGTAATGCATTGAAAGCTCAGACCAATTTTTAAAAATTACCATTACGTTAAATTCTCTTGGGTCCACTTTCGAAGTTTCGCAAAAAAACTAATCAGTGAATGTCGAAATTGAAAGTAATTCGCGTGACATGTATATTGATGTTTTTGAAAAAAGTTTTTGCACATCGACAAAAATATTCAAAATATTATGCTACACATTCGAGCTTAAAATTGAAAAAGAAGTTATCAGATTAAAAATCAAAAGTATAAAAATTGAAGCAGACACGTTGAATGTCATCTATTGGACAAAAAAGAATATTTGAAAATAGACTTGGCCCCACAAAAGGCCTTTATAAACATTTATTCATGTTTGGATCCACGAATTATATCAAAAGGGCTCGGGGGATTGTTGTAGCTTTACTCAATCGTACATCCAAAATTGTTCGCGTGTCGATAAAATTTTATGAATTCTATCATTAAAGTCTTATTTTAGTCAATTTGCATTTTTATACCCACCACCTTGGAAAGGAGGGTATATTAACTTTGTCATTCCGTTTGTAATGACATGTTTACGTTAGAACTTTTTGTAGGGTTAACCTTCTTTGAGAGGATTTATTTGAAGTAAAAGTAATTGATATGACAATTTAAATCCAAATCCAGTGGGTTAACCCTCATATATATAAACGTACTATAACATCCCTAAATATTCGTCGTAGACCCCATAAAGTATATATATTCATAATCAGCATAAAATTCCGTCTTTCTGTCTGTCTGTTGAAATCACGATACAGCCCACATTATTTGACGTAGAGCGTCAAAATTTTGCAGAACAATTTGTGATGTGTCTAGGATGGTTAGTATATCCGTCCACGTTTTCGTATAGTCCCCATATAATGGTACCTCCCGATATTAGGTATTTTGATGGTTTTTGTCACATTTTTTCACGAATTTGTCTAAAAATTGGTATTTGTTAATCATAATGGTTTCTGGCTGCGGTGGCGAAATATGGTATGTATGGGTCCACGCTTTGGTATAGCCCCCATATAACGGTACCTCCATATTTTTCGTATTTTGATGATTTTTGCAACATTTTTTTAATGGATTTGTCTAAAAATTGGTATTTGTTTATCGTAATGGGTTCTGGCTGCGGTGGCAAAACATTGTATGTATAAGTCCACGTTTTGATATAGCCCCCATATAATGGTTCCTCCCGATATTCGGTATTTTGATGGTTTTTGTCACATTTTTTCACGGACTATTGATATTTGTGTGTCCTAGTGGGTTCCAGCTCCGTTGCCAAAACATTGTATGTATAGGTTCACGTTTTTCTATAGCCCCATATAGCGGTACCGATCCTTTGACCAAAGAAATGAAATTGGAGAAAATCGGTCAAAATTTAGATATAGTTCCCACATATATCTTCGTCCGCTTTGCCTTTTATTGTGCAGTATTAGCCCAAATAGAATGCAATTATGCACATACGATAAAATTGATTCTGAAAATATGTATACCATACTTGATAGAAATCGGTTCAGATATAGCTATAGCTCCCATATATATTTCTCATCCAATTTGTTATTTTTTCATCCACAGCCGTAATATGCACTCTGTAACAACGATATACGGGGAAATATGTATATCAAATACAACTCAGAAATATTTTGCCAAATTTTATCGAAATCGGTTCATATTTGGATATATCTTTATCCGATTTCAAGTTAATTGTGCACCGAATGGTTATTACAAGCCGGAATTGAAAAGGCAAAAATGCCTTCGCAAATCTAGTAAAATTCAATTCAGAGGAGGATATTCCTCCCACATATTAATTCCTTTGGACTTTAAATTATAACTATAATCATAGTTGGTATGATTAAATTCTCACAAATTCCTCCATAAAAACTTTTATTTGTTATGTGATGCTCAACTAAATATGTAAGGGGGTGTAGGGTATCATAAAGTTGGCCCGCCTGACTTTTAGACTTTCCTTACTTCTTAGCATATGTTTTTGTTCAGAAATCTTCTTACTATCGAATCTATTTAATAAGAAGGCAAAAATTATCAGTCGAATTTGCCATATTTATAGTCTTAGCCAATGTTCGTTCCGAAGGAGTGGGCCAATATTGCCCATTTCGTATCTGACCTAAGTCGGATATAAATATTACAATGTGCCATATTTGGAAGTAGTCGATATATGTAAGATATAATTTATCAATCAAACATTTATTTTCATTTTTATGAGAATAATTTCTAATCAACATTTTAGCCTTTTGTGAGTGAGGCACCAGAAGGAAAGATCCAGTAAGAGAGAGAGAGAGAGAGATAGAGAGAGAGAATCGGATGCTTATTTCGCATTTGTGGGCGTTTTGGTTATTCAAATTTTTGACCCTTTGTGGGGAGGTACCAGACGAAGTGGGCCGATATATATGATCTTGGGAGTAGATATTATGTTAGTAAAAATACTGGGATGTATTAAATTTAAAGAGATTGCTTTTATGTTGTTGTTGCAAAAATTGTCAGGCTTAATCTCATTATTGTTGTTTTTATAAAACAACATTTGTTTATTAGTGGAGAACGATGGTAATATTTACCAGGGAGTAAGGCAGGGAATATCTAGGTTTCGGAAAGAGCCACCAATCTTCATCAGTTCCCTTGTTTTTTGCCTGGGATATTCTCCCCAGAAGTTATTTAAAAAATGCTTTTATGCATGCTTGTTTTGTATTTTAAAATTTTGACCCATCCACAAAAGAGTGGTCCGATATATATCACATTCACACCATATATTTATTGATAAAAAAAATTGGGATGTGACCAATTTGAAAATAATCGGATGTTCTTTTCACGTTTTATGAGCTTCGTGGTTATTCAAAAGTTGACCACTTTGTGGGGGAGGTACTTGGCCATCTCCAAACCAGATCTTGTGTGTAATTTTATAAGAAATTGAATATAATTAATGCATTGGGCGAATATGTTATATTTCTAATATGACCTAGCACTAATGCAATTAAAAGGCTTTGCAAACAGAATCGGATGATCTTTTCTTGTTCTTTTAGGTAAAATAATAGATGTAAAATAGAAAATGTTTATAAGTGCGGTTGTAAGATTTAGAAGCTTTTCCAAAAGAATTTAAGTTATACTATTCTTTGGTGCTCTTCTATTGAGCTTACGACCTCGTCACTTGTGTAAAAAAAGTTTTTTTGTCATAGGAGTTATTTTTAAAATAACTCCTGGGGAGAATATCCCAGACAAAAAACAAGGGAACTGATGAGGATTGGTGGCTTTTTCCGAAACTAAACTACACCCTGGTAAACATTACCTTCGTTCTCCACTGATAAAAAAATGTTGTTTTATAAAAACAACAATGGGATTAAGCCTGACCATTTTGCAACAACATAATACTATGGTATCCCGAACAAACAAGCCAACACTGTTCTGTAAAATATTTTCTATTAAAATGTTGTCCTTTTGTGGGAAGGTACCAGAAGGAGTGGACCGATATTGCCCATCTAAGTTTGACAATAATATTACGATGTACCAAGTTTTGATCAAATCGGAAGCTCCCTTCGAGAGTTATCGCGCACCAGCCATACAGACGGTCGGACACCTCTAGATAGACTCTAAATGTTCTGAAATGGATTTAATCCAAAGAGACCTAGGGTCTAGCATCATTATTTCGATGAGACATGTTTTGGCCGTATTAAATGATATATACCCTCTGCAATCACATGACAGAGGGTACAATTATTACGGGATGATTGTCATCACCTTGGAACATAGTCTTTCAAATTACAAGAAAAACAAAGATTTTCAGGGTAGATACTTTTTAGCTTAATATTAATATCGATTGATGCGAGCGTTAGTAATGTCAGTTTAAGACTCTATATTTGTTAGGACGAAATTCGTGTCAGTCGATCAATCCATATCTATCTGTCTGTCTGGCTGGTGAACACGAATGAACATTCCAATTAGATACAAACTTCAACATCGCAGTTTTTCATCAATTCATGATTTTCAATTGCAATTTCATGATAGTACCTCCCCACAAGGGATCAACATTTGGAAGAAATGTGAAATAATATTTTATCTAACATTAGAATGAGTCTTATTTCTTTTCCGCACACCTTTAAAATCGTTTATAGCTCCCATATCTTCGTCGGATTTCTCGTTTATTGTGCACCAACTGAGTAATATCCTCCCAACCTGAATGGATTTTGCACAAATGACGGATCTCATTCTATTCTGGAACAATACCTAAATATATAAAATTTTAATTTTTTTCGAAAGATCATATGTGGAATTAAAGTTCGTGAATATTCGATTTTTAATCTCTTCGAAGCCATACTGTGCGTATTATATTTAAAAAAAACTTCAAGCATATCAATACTTTAATCCAAATTTCGTTGAGTTACTCGATGAGCTCGACGAGAAAGTCCATTGCCAACCATCCTGATAACCGTAAAGCAGGCTAAATGATGTTCATGACCATGAACGAAATGGAAGTTCGTTTGATTTAGAGAAGCAGTTTGGTGGAATCCAATTTTCCTCGTTTTTGTAGAATTCTTAAGTGTATCTTTTACGACATATGGTAATTACATTTTTTTCCTGATAACCATATAAATCATGGGAATGTGCATTTTTAATCGAATATGAAAAATTACAATACATGTACATAAGTACGAAAATTCAAGGCCCTTCATAATTGCGCATTTCCCTGGAAATGAAAATGCCGCCATACATTTTTACATGGACTTTGTAAATTGAATCCATTAAAATTAATTGAACAAACTCTACGTGCATGCGTACCTATGGATAACACACGTGTGACAGCAGAAGTCGTAAGCCACACACCAACATACCAATACATCACGTCCGCACATACCTTTGTACATAGATATTGATTCGTATGTATATAACGTGCACCGTCTACAACAGCTCTATGTGAATTGAAGGTTTATGAATTTTTTATTAAATTTTACGTGAAAGTGAATTTCAATGGTACGAATTTATAGAAATTTTCAGGGAAAGACCAACACACAAAAAGCACGACGAATAGCAAAACAAAAAAAAAAAAAAAGAAGAAACAAATCGAAAAAAGATCATGAATGTACTTACGTGTGTAGTGAAAACTGTCATCGCATTGGAATAAAAGACAAATATCAACCATTTACCGGCCTTTTGACAGAGACGACACTTTGTTTGGTAGCTGCTGCCAATAATGAAAATAATTAATTTCAATTCAGTCTTTTCTCTTTTCAAATTCGCCAGTGCCAGTGTATTTCAATTGCTTTGATTAATAAAAGCAAATAAATCAATTAAAATGAGTTTATTCAGTTAGTCAGAGTTGGTAGCGGCGATTTCGTCTCTGGCAGTGTTGGGCCAGTAATTGGTTTCTTTGGTGTCATTGTCATATCATGGGCAAACAAATAATTGTACCCAAGTACAAATATTTGTACGCATAATGAATGCGCGCATAAAAGCTCCATTGTTGCAGAGTCTATAGTGTCCAAATGTGGCGTTTTTTGGCATTTTTATGCAACTATGAAATGTATTGAAGTTATAAAGATTTCTTACAAATTGCAGAATTTGTGATATATTGAATATTTCCACCTTAAGAGACAATGAAATGACCGCTTAAAAATCATTTAAAAATTGATTGGAAAATCTCGCGACTGGATTCCACCGATAGTTTAGAGGTTTGGGTAATTAGCTATGAATTATATATTTTATATTTATCTCTGAAAATTTGAATTCTTTTATATAAATTTCGAGAATTAAACCTTAATAATTCAATTTCTGTAATTTGTCTGAAAGAATTCTGAAAATTCCAAGTTCGACTCCATATTTTTTGCAATGTTTTCAAGATGAAACTGGTATGATGACTTTAGTGGAAAGCAAGCTCTTTAAGCGATAAGCATTTTCAAGTAAATGAGAATCACAATCATTATTTTAATAATTTTTTGGAAGGCAAGAAAGACTTTGCACAGCTACCAGTACGTTTTCAACTAAGAACTCTTAAGTTGTATCAACAACATTTTAACTTCACACATAAAATTACACTATCCAAGCTTAACACTTCGAAATATTTCTATTAAGCAAAATATTCTTGTGCCGAAAATTTAACAATATCAACCCATATATTTTCTCCATTAAAAGGCCAAAATTGGAATAAAAATTAATTTTTTTAAATGTGAAATTAGTGTTCGATTTTCTTCCAATCCATCCTAATAAATATCCGAGAATATAAGATCAGCCAACTTCTTCTCGTATCCAAGGAAGGATTTTTTAAAGTGAAGGATGTAGTCGATATAATTCAAATCTGGCCATTGTTATATTTATATCAGAATGCGTTGCCGGCCCGGGTTTTTGGTCTGTTATGCTTATGTTTTAAACATAATAATTCACAAATCTGTCTCATATAAGTGGTGTAATTTTTATTATAAATAATGACATGACTAAGTAGAACTAAATACCCATGGCAACTATTTCCATACTTGTTTACATACCGGTCGAAGTGTTTTAAAACTCCGATCTTTTTTTTGTCAGCCATAGGCTTTAGTTTGAGTGTTATAAACCTATACTTTCCATTCAAATAAGCTGTAATTTGGAATTTGCATTGCTTAGAAAATCGTGGGATTTGATTAGTGCCATTTAGTTTTGTCCGCCTCATGCTTAAGGACATTATGACTTGAGAATAGTAAAAGTTAATTACTCTTTTACACACATTAGCATAAAACCTTAAATTGTGCGTTGGAGTCCACATTACGCCTATGTTTTTGTATGTCCGTTTGTCCCCTAATCGGTAGACATCAATATCGGTGGACCTGGGAGGTATTGTTATATGGGGACTATACCAAAATATGTACATATGTTGAAAATTTTCTGTAAGATGGTTCTCTACTCCCAAAATAGCCTAGATTTTAGAATGTTTTGCAATGAAATAGCCTCTCTTTTCGTTATTTCTTTGCGATTTTAAAATAGTAATTATTCTTTGACTTCGGTGTGATTGCGTTAAATTATTTCGATATCATCTTTTCAGTTTCGCCACTACAAAATTCGGTACTACAATATATACAGTGGTGGCCATGAGGTTAGCACACTAGATACTTGTTGTTTTTAAACGCAAATATTTCCTATATTTCTTATTTTTTTATGATATCTTCTGCATGCATGTTACTTGTTCTTCTAAGATCACGTCCCATCATGTCCAGCATTATTCCTTTATATATATTTTGCGCTTTTCTATCCAGAATAGAATAACCTCAAAAAAAAAAAAAACACTGGACAGTATTTTCGCACAAAAAAAGTTTATTCATATTAAAAAGTTACAAAACAAAAAAAAAAAAAAAAAAAACTTATTTCACTAAAAACTTTGCACTTAGTTGGATATCCTTAATTTTTGATCACAGCTGCTAGTCTCCTTGGCATACTCTCTAGAAGTGCTTACTTAGTTGGATATCCTTAATTTTTTATCACAGCTGCTAGTCTCCTTGGCATACTCTCTACAAGGGCCATACAGTGATCCACTGAAATACCATTTCAAGCTTTTTCTACTTCTTTCCATAAATCGGCCAAGTTTTTAGGTTTTCCTCTCACTACATGCTGCTCCACATCATTCTAAAGGTTCTCTATAGGATTGAGATCCGGAGATTGGGCTGGCCATTTTAACACGTCGACATCCACCTAAGTGGCATGTTGTCCTCTGCATAAGGTATCATTGTAATTAGAAATATATTCTGGTATACATACTGATCCATACGAGTATCAATCTTTTTTATAGGATCAACACCATACTCAGAAAATGCTGCCCACACCATCATATTACCCCCACCGTGCTTTATTCTTTTACTGGTGTACTTTGGATTTTGTTGCATGTTCGGAGGACGCCATACATACCTCTTACCATCCGATCCGAATTTACAAAATTTAGATTCATCACTTTAAAGTACATTTTTCCAAAAAATTAACAGCTTTTCCAAATGCTCTCGAGCAAAGGACAACAGAGCTTGTATGTTCTTTTTTGAAACATGTGGCTTATGCTGAGAAATGCATCTACGTATTTTTTTTCATTAAGTCTTCTTTTTATCTTTCTGCTGTACACGTTGATACCATATTTTCCTGAATCTAGCTCGATGATGCTCGGCATATTATAGAGTCCTCTTTACGTGAAGTTTTTCTGGGCCGAGGAGCCTGTGTAACATTTTTAAATGTTTTATACTTCTGAATATGTCTGTGCATTATAAACCATCTTCCTGGAGCATTTCAATGTATTAGCAATCTCACTTATACTTGTTCCTCTCGAGTTCATTGAATAATTTTTCATTGAATAATCTTTCTTTCTTCATCTGCACACCACTTTTTTTAGCCATATCTAAAAAATGTTTATTAAGAAAGTTTGTCTTCCTTTGATTAAATAATACCTCAAAAAAATTTAATTATACTTATATGTGCTAAATTTGTGTCCAGTTTATTTTACACATTACTACACTCAAATGCAAATTTCAAAGAGAATAGCGATAGAATGCAAAAAAAAAAGTAACGGGGCTTATTGATCACACCATAAACCACACTAATAAGCAAAAATTTTAGTTTATAATAGCAATGAAATGATATAATTTGTTTTAAAAAACTGATACTTTTTTGTAGATCATGGTAATGTGCAGAATGTTGGAGAAAATTGCGTATGGATTTTGGAAGAGGAGAAGCGCACGCACATATTGAATAATAATTAGCGGTGGAAATAAACTATAACTTTTACATAAAAATGTGGAAATCACAAAGCGAAATTACAAATACACAAAAAGGTCCGTAACATTAATATATATAGCAACATATATACAACATTTATATGTCTAAGAAGTGAATGTTAATAAGACCGCTTATAACTCGAGAACATCTGAACTAATTTCGACAAGTAACACCAATTCAGAATGGCCTCACGGCGGAAAACTCGCGTAAAAAGATGCCAATAATTTTTGCGAATTGTTATTATTTTTTTGGTAATATTTTATGATATTTTTGTCATATTTTCTATCCCTTGAGATTTTTTCAATTTGTCTTACAATATTGAATGGTATATTTTGTAATATTTGTTTATACCCTACAACAATATGTGCTGGAAGTATTATATACGTGTCGCAATTATCGTTTGATCCTCAGAAAATTCCCCAAGAGGGTTGGGTTAGGGTCAGAATATTAGCCTATTGGTTTTGAAGATGTTCACAAAATATTTAGGAGTTGAAATTGACTATAATCTGAAAATTGTCATGATATTGAAGTCACTGCACAGACCTCAATCAACGACCAACCGACACGGAATTTCGCATGAATTTAAGACAGGGCAAAAGCTTAAAATTTTGGATAATATATAGCAGATTAAATGCACCACAACATTTTTGTGAATTTTTTTGAATAGGTATCAGTACGATAAACGGCGTAAATATAGAGCAAATGCCACCGACCAAAAACCAAAGGTAACATTTTTGCAGGACTGTATTATTTCAGTAAATCAACTTACATCGGAATGGACCTACGAGGGTTTTCCAATATATTATATTATTGTAAGGAATCAAATTTACAGCCATATAAATATATATTCTTAGTTTTCTAAAAGACATTGAAAAATATTTTAAGTAAGCCTAAATAGCATATTGTCAAATATGTTCAAAAATTAAAAAAAATTGTTGTAATGGTTTAATGTGTAAATAAACAAATAGCTCGGTCTACCAACGCGTGAACATGACAGGAACCATAAGAAAAGCAGGAACATGCCAAATTTTGTCCGCATATACGAAGGGCTTGTCCTTCGGATTTATTAATTTCATAGCAAATCCCAAGCTGCAGGAAACTGCAATCTTTAGAAGTTGAGTGGCATTTCTGTTGCAATTAGAGAATTCGAGGTAGAAACATACTTCCCCGTAATAATCATATACTCAATTAAATTGGTGTGTAGTTTTTTTTACGTTGTGGGACAAAATCATATACCAAACTAAACCGATTTCAATATAATTTGACAAAATTTATTTTTGGACCAAAGAACGTCACACCTGCCATATATCATTGAAATTGGTGGATTTTTTTTTTTTTTTTTTGATTAAATATACGAAATCGGCCGAAAATATATATGGGAGGCATATCCAAACCTCAAACAATTTCAATATAATTTGGAAAATTTATTTTTATCCCACAACACAGTCTGATATTCACTTATTCTGAATTTCATTGGAATCGAGTTTGCTGCATCAAATATGTGAAATCGGCCGAAAATATATATAGGAGCTATATCCAAATCACAACCGATTTCAACATAATTTGGATTTTTTTCTTTGTACTAAATTACGTCACTTCTGCCACACATTCTAAATTTCTTTTAATCGGACATACATATCTTGTTTGGTGCATAAAATACATGAAATCGGCCGAAATATATATATGTGGAACCTATATTCAAATCTTAACCGCTTTCAATATAATTCGACAATTTTATGTACTCAATTCCGTCCTTTATTCTAAATTTCATTGCAATTAGACAAACATATCGTGTTTGGAGCATCAAATATGTGAAATCTACCGAAAATATATTTGAGAGCAACATTTAAATCTTAACCGATTTCAATATAATTTGCAACATTTATTTCTTTACCAAATTCCGCCACACATTTTCAATTTCATTGGAATCGGACATACATATCTCGTTAGGTGCATCAAGTATGTTAAATCGGCCGAAAATATATATGGGAGCTATATCCAAATCCGAAACGATTTCAAAAAAAAAAAAAAAGTTAATTAATTAATTTATTTTCTGATCAAAATCCCGCCACACATTCCAAATTTAATTGGAATCGAACATAAATAAATACGATATTTATGTTCGATTCCAATTAAATTTGGAATGTGTGGCGGGATTTTGATCAGAAAATAAATTAATTAATTAACTTTTACATCAAATAAACGAAATCGGTCGAAAATGTATAAGGGAGCTATATCCAAATCTGACCCGATATCAATATAATTTGGCAAATTTATTTTTTTTATTTTTTTTAAATCCCGTCGCTCATTCCAAGTTTTGTTAAAGTATAACGTATATATCGTGTCTGTGCATCAAATAAACGAAATCGGCCGAAAATACATATGGGAGCTTTATCTAAATCGGAACCGATTTCAATATAATTTGCCAAATTTATATTTGTTTCAAATTCCGTTACGTATCCCAAATGTGGACACTGTATCTATAATCGGTCAATATATATGTGCATTTAAAATCTAAAATTTTGGGAGGTACCTCCGATTCTGGTGCTATATCTCCAGTTCCAAGTGGAATTTCAAAAATTTATATAGCCTATGTTACTTTCAGGCGGTTTTCTAGTATACTTGGAAATTTTCAGGAAAAACTGTTCAGCGGTTTTCGAGTCCATAAATTACAAACAAACATACAAACATTTTCCTCTTTTATAAATATAGAAGAAGATATTGTCGAAGTATATCAGTAAGAATTGTGGGTCATTTTGTAATGTAACTTAAATAAAAAAGTATAAACAAATAAAAAGCAGTAAAGTGCGGCCGGACCGATCTTTTAATACCCACCCCCATTTGGAAAGAACTTGCAAAATGTTAAGAAAATTTCGTCGAAAAATGCCTTCAAATGAAAATCGGCTATACGAAGACAAAGGCCTGCATGGGTAATTTTTTGTAATAGACGTAGTACCTTTAAATGCGAAATTTAAAATAACTCCGCTGAATAATGTTGGAAATGTCATCAAAATGCCGAAAAATGGTGGTACCGTTATGTGAGGTATACGAAGATATGAACCTCCATATACAATTTTATGTCAAAGGGTATAGTATCCATTGCGTGTAGGATATAAAAATGCGTAAAAAAATTTTTTCATGTTGTGCCTGGATTAAGCATCCGAATTACAGTATTTTTTTTTAGAAAAAAATTGCATTAAAGATTCGTATACATTATTTAGCTGTAGGCTCTAGTCGCTATCCGACCAGAAGACAATTAGAAAGCCCTTAACTGCATTTCTTTCGATTTGGAATCGAACAAAGCCTTAGAGAAACAAATTAATAAAATATTCACTTTTCCTAAACTTAAAAACTTTTCAATTTTTTTATAGAAAGTTTCCATTTATCCATTATTTTACTAATGCCTTTGCAAATGTAGGGCATAACGAAATCAATGAATTTTGTGAGAACTAAAATGATTATATGCGTAGTTTTCCTTACCTCATTGTTATGTAGTTATATGAAATCAACGCAGAATCTGAAATTAAATAAAGAAGAAATTATAATTGGAGGGAGATTTCTAGGTGGAATATTTTTAAGAAGGTTCTTTGACCTTTAATAGATTAACGAATGCGATCTCAATGAGAAGTGCTAATTTCGATTTCAATTAGATAGTATCTATGAATAAATTTATTTCTACATTTTTTTGTTGGAAGAAAGCTACCATTAAATTTGTTGGTATCATCCATCATGTTGGTATGCATAAGCATAGGACATACATACGAACATACGCATGCATTGTCGCTTTTGTTTAGTACATAAAGAAGACAAACTCTCAAACGGTTAGTACGTGAGAAGGTATGACTTTGCTTTGTTTCTTAAGCCGTTCTTCTTTGTTTTTTCAAAAGCCACCGCCACAATTAAAATGTGTGTAACTCTTCGACACCACTTAATTGGCACAATTTGGTTAAGAGCACAGACAGATTTCACAATCGTTTCGTTTTTATGACACGACTCACGCATCCAAGAAGAAGCCAACGCAAAGAGCAAAGCCAAAACGTACCAGCACACGTCACAAGAACGAAATGAAAGCGAAAATCCGTCCAAAAGTTTTCGAAAATTCCATAAATGTTCGGTTTCAGTGTTTGCCGCTCTTATTGCTGGCGTTGTCGTCCATCGTCTGTCATTATACTGACCCAAATATCGTGCGGTTGGAGTTGTTGTTGTCGTTGTTGTTGCTGCTGATGCCATGAAACGAAAACGAAACTTTTTATGTGTCCCATTAAAATCGAAAAGACAACGAGGAAAACGTTAATGAAATTCAAAAGAACCAAGAAGAGCAGGTGACTAATGCTTAACGTGCTACAATCCCATTAAAATTTATATGTGACGATTGTTTGCGAGTGTGTGAGTGTTGTGAGACGCATACATTAACATACGAAAATAACAGGTACACTGAGAATGTGTAGCTGGGCGTAGTTGCTGTGAATTCTGCCCATTGGCCAATGTTCCCTATCCGAGTATCTACTCAAATTGATCAGTATTTCACATTTTCGAAATTAAAACCACCCCTACTATCAGCCAATCTTCAAATAATTTTTTATTTCCAAAATTGTAATAACTTTACAATATTTTTTTTATCATTTTTTTTAAACGTAGGTATGGATTTACTCCATTGCCGAATGGGGTTAACGTTGTTTTAAAGACGGTCAGTAAAGACGGCAAGTTATGATTGTATGACTTGATATTTGTTATTGCTCTTAAAACTTTGTTCCTTTAATTGGATTTTATGATTTGTCTGAGTGTATTTGGAAATTCTTCTAAGCTTTTTCAAAAGGGCGTCAACATCTGAAAGTGCTAATGCAAATTATTAAAATAACACACATACACACATATGCACACTTCAGAGGCATGCCAAGACTCTTCAGCAACGATCTACCTAAAAGTGTCAGTGATGGTGAAAAGAAAGGTCGGTCAGGGCAGAATACCAGTCATTAACATTATGCTAAATGGAAAGTAGAACATCTTAAAAGCGAATACATTCAAAGAAATCCACCGCTCAGCTCTAAATATCGCACATCAGTTAACATTTGTTTCTGGCGTGAGTGTGTGTGTGTTCGTAAGGGGGTGTGCGGCGGACGGTGTTCTGATGAATATCGTTCACGTAAATGACACTAAATGTGGGGCTGCTCTCCACACTCAGCGTTATGTGATACGTCAATTAAATTTAATTTAAATTTTTAATTTTTCCACCAAACTGTTGGCCATCTACTAAGCCACGACCATGGTTGTGTGTGACGGGCGTTCGTGTGTGTGTGTGTGTATTTGTTTGTTTTTTGGCTTTTACAAAAGTCAACAATTTGTGCCCGGAGTGAAATTTGATTGTCATTATGCTTGTTTGGCTGTTGGCTGGCTGGCTGCTTTGCCGGTGGTTCGTTTATTAGTCTTTGTTGGACGACTAATCACGCTACTAATGCCACAAAGGTAGCCAAAGCTGTTGGTCGTAGATATGGACACACCAGTGTTCAGAAACTCAGTGATAATCACAAATGAAAAACACAAAACGCTTTTGGCACTTTACTAAAATCGAAAATTTTATCGCCCACCCTGTCTCCTCCCATAAGGCAATGAATTGTGGAGAAAAATGAAATTGAAATGAAAGCAAAACCATCGTAGAAACATTTCATTCAGATTATAATTATCTATGGATAAGCTATATATAGAAATGCAAATGTGCGGCTCAGAAAATTGAAACTGCTTTATATATGGAGTAATTTTGGCAACGCTTAGTTCGGTTATTTGTTTTATAGTCATTCTATGTTGTATAGCTTAGTTCTTTATTATTATTATTATTTTTTTTAAAGATATGAAATGAAAAGCTTTCTAATACAAATGAATGGTATAGTAATACAATGGAGGGTATATTAACTTGTCATTCCGTTTGTAACTCCTCGAAATAGTTATGCCAGACCCTAAAATGCATATATATTCTTCATCAACTTAAAATTCTAAGTCGATTCGTATGTCTTTTGTGTACCACCCTATCTTTGGAAAGAATTGAGATAGAAGGCTAAGATTTTGCACACTTGTGTGTTTTGCCAGTGGGAAACCAAATTTGCATATCAAATCTCGACATTATTCCGTTTGTAACACCTCGAAAGATCCGTCTGTGGAAATCACTATAGCTTCGGAACGAATTTAAGGAGGTTGATAAGATTTAACTTAATGTCTGTTTGTCTGTTGGACTTTTGCTATTAAAAATGGGCTCATTGGTCTGAGTTTAGGTATAGCCCTATATACTGTACCTCCCTATATTCGGTATGTTGATGATTTTAGCGACATTATTCACCGGAGTTGTTTCAAATTTCGTATTTGAAGTTCCTAATAGGTACTCCAGCCTGTGACATAAAATTGTCTAGCAGGTTCACGTCTTCGTATAGGCCGCCTATATCGGTACCCCACTGAATTCGGTATTTATTTAATTTCAGCGGCATTATTTCGTATTTACACTTCGTAATGGGTTCTACAACCTTTGACAGAAAATTGCCTATGCAGGTCCAGGTCTGCGTATATAGCCCCATATACCTCTCTGTATTCGTTACCTTATGTTTTTGCGACATTAGTATTCAAAGTTCGGCTCGGCCGAACATACAGATTTATTACTTGTTCTTATCTAAAACAACTTCTCGACTAGATGGGGTGTTCTACAACACATCGATAGAATCATCCACATAACATGAGCTATCTTTTGTCGCGCACAAATCGGTCCAGTGGAGGAGGAGTTCAAATTAGGGGTTCACTTTGTATATTGGGTATATTAACTTTGTCATTCCGTTCGCAACATCCCCAAATATTCGTAGTAGACCTTTATGGGGTTATATATATATATTCATAATCAATATAAAATTCTAAGTCGATTTAACGATGTCCGCCTGTCTGTAGAGGTCCACGATTTGGTATAGCTCCCATATAACGGTACCTCCAAATATTCGGTATTTTGATAATTTTTGACACATTTCTTTACGGATTTTTCTAAAAATTGGTATTTGTGGGTCACAATGGGTTCTAATGTTTCCTTTACCCTAAGATGGAGTGTATTAAAAGTTCGGCCGGGCCGGTACCTCCCAAAATTCGGTATTTTGATGGTTTTAGTCACACTTCTTCACGGATTTGTCTAAAATTTGGTATTTGTTGGTCATAATGGATTTTGGCTGCGGTGGCGAAACATTGTATGTATAGGACCACGTTTTGGTATAGCTCCCATATAACGGTACCTCCAGATATTAGGTATTTTGATAATTTTTGACACATTTCTTCGCTGACTTTTCTAAAAATTGGTATTTGTGAGTCACAATGGGTTCTAATGTTTCCTTTACCCTAAGATGGAGTGTATTAAAAGTTCGGCCGGGCCAAACTTAATGTGTTTTTACTTGATTACCAATACTATGCAGGGTTCATTGATTTTTTCATTCAATTAGTAACTGTTTGAAATAATCACTTTATATCCTGCAAAGTGAATACATACACTAGATCAGCGAAATATTCTAAGTCGGTTTTGCACGTATGTGTTTGTGTTACAAGGCAGGGTAAGTTCTTAATAGATCCATCTGGGAGTATTTTGACGATTTAAACTATTATATCTAAAATCATAATACACATTCAAAAATTATAATTTTATGCCGAATGAAACTAATAAATGGTGGATATATCCTCCTCTGAATCAATTTCGATTAAATTTGACAGAGTCATTTGTGTCTAAATCAATAATAATCCAAATCCATCCCATTTGAGTTTTTATTACATTTTTTAGGAACAGTAAGTGTGATGGGACCAATTTCCAAATTTGTACCGATCTCTATAAAATTAAACAGATGTATTTCTATACTGAATCTGATAGTTGTACCGTTGATGTGGTAAGTATTTTACGGATGTGAGGGACATAAATGCAAAAAACGGATGAAACATATATATGTGGAACATATAGCTATATTTTAACCGATTTTCACCAAATTTTGGGCTTTTTTAACCATTTTGTGCACAATAAACTTGTAATCGAATAAATATATATATGGTAGCTATGTCCAAATCTGATCCGATCTCGAAAATATTTGGCAAAGGTATTTTTGAGCTATATTTGATATATTTCGCCGTTACAGAATGCATATTACGGCTGTGGAGAACAAAAATAACAAATTAGATTAAACATATTTATGGGAGTTATAGATATATCTGAACCGATTTCCACCTAATTTGACACCATTATTTCTACGATCAATTTGGTCGTATGTTCTAAATTCCATGCTTTTTAGACCAATATTACATATTTGGTGCAAATCGGCCGAATATATATATGGGATCTATATCTACATTTTGACCGATTATTTCCAATTTCAATAGGGATCGTCCTTGGGCCAAATTTTTGCAAAATTTCATTTCGTTCGGACAACAGGTGCGATCTGTACTTTGTTTACAAAAATAAATGGGCAGACCGTCGGACGGACATGCATAAATAGACTCAGTATGTGATTATATGCAGAGCATCAAAAACAAATTCACAAAGGCATAAAACGTTGACCACTTTGTGGTGCAGGGAATAAATATGACCTATATTGTCTTGACCTGCGAACGTCTTGTCGGGTGGCATGCGCTCCATTCGCCGAAAACACTTGCGAAGTGTGTTAAGATTTATTATGATAACTATAGTACTCCAGCAAACTAAATCAAAAATTGATCGACGACGTTTTCGCTTAAAATGTGTCCTAACTCTTAAAATGCACCGAGTCGGAAGTACTAATTTATAAACATAAGTAATACCCTATAAATCTTCAACATTTTCAATATTTGTATTTTGTCAACTACTACAATCACACTGGATGGATTGTTGTGCTTTTTTGTTTTTCGAGGTATTTAAGTGGGTCACCTAAATACTATAATCACGGAGAGAACATCAGACAAGCATCCAGTCATGCGGCCAGTCAGTTGAACTGCAATTTGTATGTTACTCGCTCGTTTAGTCCGTTAACCAACTGTGACCACAAGCCGTCAGGGCTTTCGATTTTATTTCGAGTCAAACGCCATGGTATTCCTCTCTGTCGACATTCTATCACAATAGTTGGACAGCGATATTGGAAACGAAATCATCGTGACCACCAGCAGCAGATCTACCATTGATATGCCGTCGATATTTCGGTTTACATTGCCGTTGGATTTCGGGAGTTGTTTCTCAAGTAACAAAGTTTAATAAAAATAATAATAAAACCAAAAAGGTTTTTCAAATATTTAAAAATATCTTCGTTGATGCCAAAATGTCATGTTTCTACACAGATTTGGCCGTTGCATCCACTATGCAAACCATGAAGATTTGCAATGAACGCACACTAAACGGTTCCAAAATCTGTGCCCGCGGTTTGGTGCAATTCTAGCCATAATCTCTTCTTATTAGTTATGGCTAAGATGTGGCCGACAATGGCCACGGAAGCGGCGATCACCGTCATTTTAATTTTTAATGTTTGCTGCAACGGTCCGCCAGCCAGGCCATCAGCAGCAACGACAGCACTCTCGCACTCTCTATCCACCCATCCGTCCATCCGACCCCTAATAGGATGAATTTGATTTAACCGCTTTTACTGGCTTCATTCTGCAGTGGTCTTCTCTTTTCATCGGCGTGCAACACTGCCCTGCATAAAATCGTGTTTCACTTAAACCTTTAATGTTTCTTGTTATTGTTGCATTTTAGCAGCCAAAAACGTCTTGTATTTGAGTGGAAAACAGAAACAAAAAATAATAAAGAAGAAAAAAGACCAGAGTTATGAATTCTCTCCGGCTGTTGATTCTTAATTTTAACCTCACTTCAGGGGTGGAGGGGGCTACTCGCTGTGTTTTGTAATTTAAAGAAGTCCCATCGTTTAGTAAACCGTTAAGAAACACGTTTGGCAGCAACTTGGTTTGGTCTCTTCTCGATTCCGTTTCATATTTGTCGGCAAGAAATGTTTTCATTTTCGGTATTTCACGTCATCGCATAGGAAGTTATGAATTTAGCTACAGAATGTATCTTTCGTTGTCTCTGTCTGTGTTTTTTTATTTCGTTTTTATGATTACTACAAATTGTTTATTTTCGTTTTTCTCCATTTCGACAAGAGCGAGTAGTTAAATTAAAAAAAAAAAGAAAACAAAACAAAAATATGCCAATGACCTGTTGGTAAGAGAACTTTTACTGTGAGATTTCCAGCCAAGAAACAATTTTTAATTTTTTGTTCAAATATGGACTTTGGCAATAATGAGAAATAAGATGTGAATCACTTTCCTCATTTATTTCTAAAAAAGTACAACTCGTTTAACCTCTTTCTTATGATTTTTCAAAGCCAAAGATTTCAGTGCTGATGCACTTAATATTAAAATATTTCGATACATGGGTTCCTCAATTTCTTATTACGTTTAAAAGGTGCAAAAAACCTAAATAAAGATAAAGATATCCCCCTTCCGTTTGTATAAATCGACTAAACACCATTCTTATATCAGCAGTTATGAGATTGATTGTCGTTAAGTTTAGTCCATTGCTATTCTAGAGAGCCCACAGTTCCTTGCAGATTCTTTGGTTTTATTGACACATATACAAAATCTTCAATATCATGTCTTTGTCAACATCTCACTGTAAAATAATATCGACAGACATTTTAATGTATATACCATTTTACATGTACATCTATGCTTTAGTCAGTTATGTTTAAAATTGTTATTAAATTCTTACATTAACATCTTTTTCCGCAAGGGAATTTTCTTCTTTAAAAGTCAGCCTCATTGGTTTATTAACCAGATGACTTAGATTGTTATTACTTCGTAGAGCGTTCTTGTCATAGGTAAGAAGGCTTTGTAAAAAAATTCCATAGAATGAAAATTATAAATTTTAATTCTATTCAATTCAAACGGAAGACAGTTTTGTTTTATCTCTCATAAATCTCTTTATTGTAGCTTTTGAAAATGGAAAAATATAGCAAATGGGCATTGTCCACACTTTCATTAAATTAAAAATTAAAAAAAGGCAAATTAATATTTCATTTCACATTTTACATGTGTGTGTTTCTAACATAAAAAAAACAGTAAACAACAAGTTAAAAAACAGTAAGTTCGACCGGCCGAACTTTTAATACCCTCCACCATTTGCAACGAATTTGGAAATTTTTAAGAAATAAAATCCTTAAAAAATTCTGTTAAAATTTTAAAAATACCGAATATAGCCTTTATATTGGGGTCTATATGACGTGGACATACATAGGCATTGTTTGTCATAAGCCATTACCATATCCAAATTCGAAACTTGAAATAAACGGTTAATAATGTAGCTCAAATCATCAAAATATCGTATATAAGGAGGTGCCGTTAAATTGGAGCTGTGCGAAGACCTTGACCAGCATAGACAATTTTCTGTCACAGGCTGTAGCATCTATTACGAACTTCAAATACCACATCTCAAACAACTTCGGTGGGTATTGTACCTAAAATCGTCAAAATACCGATTATAGGGAGGTACTGATATATGGGGCCTATACGAAGACCTGGACCCGCACAGACAATTTTCTGTCACAGACTGTAGTTCCCATAACGAACTTCAAATACCAATTTTGAAACAATTCCGGTGAATAATGTCGCTAAAATCATCAAAATACCGAATATAGGGAGGTACCGTTATATGGGGGCTATACGAAGACGTGGACCTGCACAGACAATTTTCTGTCTTAGGGTGTAGTATCCATTTTGAACTTCAAATACCAAATTTGAAACAATTCCCGTGAATAATGTCGCTAAAATCATAAAAATATCGAATATAGGGAGGTACCGTTATATGGGGGCTATATGAAAACGTGGACCTACATGGCCCATTTACGAACTTAACCTGCCTACTGGAAAAATAAACATGTGTGCAATACTTTAGCCATCTATCTCAATTCATTCGAAAGATAGCGTGATTACAACAGACAGACAGACGGACATACAGACAGACAGACGGACAGACAGACAGACAGACAGACAGACAGACGGACATCGCTAAATCGACTTAGAATTTTACGCTGATCAAGAATATATATACTTTGTTGGGTCTGATATGAGTATTTCGAGGAGTTACAAACGGAATGACAAAGTTAATATACCCTCCATAGTATAGTGGAGGGTATAAAAAGAAAGAATTAGTTAATAAAAGTTGAGAATTCGTTTTAACGACAAATTGTGTATTATTAAGTTATTATTGAGTTCAGCCGGTTGAACTTTTAATACTCTCCACCATTTGGATAGATATACTTTTAAAATATAGTGCCAGAGTCCAGTATCAGAACGGTATATGTTACACTCGTTATCAGGAGCCTGCGATACCAAATTACAAAAAAAAAAAAAAAAAAAATAGTGGAGAGTGGGCGTGATAACAAATCGTGGACTTATATGTCCATTTTCAATACCAGAAATTCTAAAATGTTGTTTTTTTCGAGGAGTTACAAACGGAATTAAAAACTTAATATCCTAATATCGTATATCAAACTTAATATCTTATTATCTCCAACATTGTATGATGAAGGGTATACAAATAGGAGGTTATAGTTAAAATTCCATTGTAAAAGGTGAAAGGCTTTTGAAAATTCTATGAAATACTTAGAAGTTACATTCAATAATCTATGGAAATTTAATTAACATGCAAGAGAGGTTATGGCAAAGGCATACTCTTTTCAAGAAGTCTTGGAAATTAAGATCTCCCATCTAGAACTAAACTACTTTTATATAAAACAAGTATTCATCCAGTATTATTGCATGCTTTTCCAATATGGTTAAGCATATTCCCTGTAATTACAAACGAAATGGAATTTTAAGAAAGAAAAGTTTTAGTACATTGTATTGGTAAATACTACGAATTAAAATATAACGTCACGGTAACAGAGTAATATATGCCGAATCCAAAATTACTCCTGTTGGTTCATACGTTTGCGACTTCATTTCAAAATTTGTTAATACAGTAAACGATCATGAAAACAGCCACATATCATGAATTTATGACGGCAAATACCATATAGCTGGGCGAATTGCAATTACTTATCTTCCTTTTATACCCTCCACCATAGTATGGAGGGTATATTAAGTTTGTCATTCCGTTTGTAAAACCTCGAAATATACATTTTAGACCCCACAAAGTATATATATTCTTGATCAGCATAAAATTATATGTCGACTTAGCGATGTCAGTCCGTCTGTGGAAATCACTCTAGCCTCCAAACGAAATTAAGTAGGTTGATAAAATTTTACTCATATGTATGTTATGTCTGCCGGACTTTTGGTATTTTGGTGATTTAAGCGACAATATTCACCGGAAATGTTTCAAATCTGGTATTTGAAGTTCGTAATGGATAGTACAGCCTATGACAGAAAATAGTCTGTGCAGGGCCACGTCTTCGTATAGCCCCCATATAATAATACATCATTATTCACAGATTTTTCTTTTTCAAATTTCGAATTTGAACATTGTAATGGCTTATGACGAAAGTTGACTATGCAGGTCCACGTCGTCGTACCGACACAAATATAATGGCTCAGAATCTAAATGGAAACAAAGATATTTCATTTGGACAGATATTGTCACATACTCCTACACCTGTAAATAAATATATTATTAACCAAAAAGTAAATTGATCCTAAAAAAGAACTTTTTTGTCCATCAATGCAACACACCAAATAAAAATATTTCTTTTATAGATTAGATTAAATGTTTAAATAAATATTGAGTAATGTGTTTAGATGTTTTTAATTGAGAATTAATTGAAGGAGTCAAACAATTATATTCCATTGGCGTAAAAAGTATTTATTTATTTAAATCATAAAAAAGATCAACTAAAAATTAAATGATATATTAATATAAAGGAATTCGCATCCGATAATTTTCTAATATTTGTCGCAAAATTTTTCATTTTTATCCCATAGAGGTTTCAAAAGGAGGTGAAAAATGTATTTACCTGCAAATGTAAATGCATGTATACTTAAAATTTTCGTGAATTTTAAGGCGAATGGTGGTACGATTCGTTTCATATGAATTTCGAAATAATCCTGAGCACGGTCAGAAATGAACTGGTAGCAACGCAAACTACTCCAGTTCATTGTTTTCCCCCTGTTTTAAGTTTGCACTACATTTTAATGCAATCGCTAATTAAAAATCTGTTTAAGATTATGCGGATCTTCATTATTGTTTTACTTATTTGTTTATCTTGTTGCTGCCTTGGTTCGTAGTATATTTATTTATTTCTTTTGCCACCGTTTCTATTAACTTTTATTGTAGTTTGTCGGTGCTTGTTGTTGCTATTGCTGCTACTGCTGCTGTTGTTGCCATTACACATTGCATTCTTTTGTTTTCATTATTGCTGTTGTTATAGTTTTTGTCTTAACTCGATAATTAATTAAAACGCCAAGATTACATGGCAAAGCTATATAACACGAAGCTAGAGTTCTCTTTCAATCCAGCTTCTTACTCTCAAGGTTTAGTTAGTCTTAATTATCAATCAGTCCCCCCTCTATTTGTTTGTCGTTGTTGTTGCATTTGGTGCATGAGAAGCTTCGGTCCACTTTAGTTCGAAGGTGAATATTTCCGTCTGCAAAACAGTGCATTGCTGTCAAGGTGAACTTTTTACAATAATATTGGAAGATTCGAAAATCAAGAATAACATATCCACATACATAAATAACATGGGATTGTTATGAGACGCTCTGGAGAGCATGGAGATAAATAAGTGAGATTCTGATTGATTAATTTGAGCAACCTGAAATGTACATAAATATGTCTGTATTTACCTAATGATCAAGTATACAGTTTAGAGATAGTGTTAAAGCTTATTATCGAATTAGAAACCTTTTAATTTTAACGAATGAAATTAGTCATTTCATGCAGCTATAAAAATGTAATAATTTTACGTAATAATGCTAATGATCATCAGCGTCACGGAAACTTTGTGTGAAGTACAAGATTGCATTTCATTGCACACTCCTACCCTTCTTGTTGAGTTTTTCTGAGGATGACGGCTATAATAATAAAAGAAGAAATGTTTCTGTTGCGAATGTGTAAGCAGCAATAAACAACTAGAGCAGTGCTTAATTTCGGAAATAATTGTTAGTTGCGTTCCCGTGCGTGGAAGAAAATGGAATGTGTAATACACGCAACCTGAGAGTAAATATATTTAAAACGTTCTCCATTAAATAAGTTCCCTTAAATTGTAATAAAATGCGTTCTCTTAAACTTCAGTTGAGTACAATATCCTAATTAAATTAATGAATTTAATTTCAATCATTTCACATTAATGTGGTTTTATGAAAGGTGATTGTTTCTTCTGGTGTTACCCAAAATCATTAGTTTTGCACTTAAAGCGATCGTTCGGACATTTCTAAATATTTTTGTTATCTCTACATGTTTCATTTACAAACCAGTAAAGAAAGTCTTAAAGTCGGGCGGGACCGACTATAAAGTTCAAAGGACTAAATATGCCGAAGCATTTGTATCTTTTAAATTCGGACTTGTACTGCCCATTTGGTGCAGAATTAATTTGAAATCAAATAAAAATATATATGGGAGATATATCCAAGTCAGAACCGATCTCGCTAAAATTTGGCAAAGATATTTCTAAGCTGTATTTGATATATTTCCCTGAATATCGTTGTTACGGAGTGCATATTACGGCTGTGGGTAACAAATATGACAAATCGGATGAACAGTATATATGGGAACTATAACTATATCTGAACCAATCTTCACTAAATTTGAAATACACGCTTCGGTCACTTCGGTCGTAAGTGGCAAATACCATCCCATTTGGGCAAATATTAGACGATTGGTGCAAAATCAATGGTAAATCGGACGAAGTTATATGTGGGAGCTATATCCAAATCTGAGCCGATCTCGATAAAATTCAGCAAATGTAGATCTGAGCTGTATTTGATATATTTCCCCAAATATTGTTGTTACAGAGTGCATATTACGGCTGCGGAGGATATGGGAGCTATAGCTATATCTGAACCAATTTCGATCAAATTTGGCATACTTATTTTCAGGTCGAATATGATCGTGCGTGCAAAATTCCATACTATTCGGACTGATATTACATGTTTGGTGCACAATAAAAAGTAAATCGGACGAAGATATATATGGGTGCTATATCTAAATTTTGACCGATTATCTCCATCTGGATAGGGCATTAAATGCGATATGTACTTTGTTTACAAAAATACATGGACAGACGGACGGACATGCATAAATCGACTCAGAATGTGATTCTATGCAGATCATCAAAAGTAACTATGGGTCTATCTCGTTTCCTTCTCCATGTTACAAACAAATAGACAAAGACATAATACCCTGACCACCTTGTGGTGTAGGGTATAAAAATAATAGATGAAATTATGAAAATCGGATTTAGGATAGGAGAACAAATGTACAAGGAAGATAGACAATTTTCCCTTCTTGAACTTTATGATAAAGTAGTTGTCCAAAGTGAGACTATTTTTTAATTCTTTTAAGTTATACCATTAAAAAGTACTGGCCCATAAAGAGAAATTCATAAATTGTTGCCCAATGCATTATGTTTTTTTTTTTCATCTATTTGGGAAATCCTTATTAAATTTCGTTAAAAACATACTTATCAAGAGAATGTAATTTAACATAGTTCTAATAATCAATATATTTTTTGATTTTTTGTGGTTTGAAACAATTTTCATAAAAGTATTCTTCCCTCTATTATCGGCAAACCCGTTAGGAAGAATCAAAAATCTGTTAGAGCGACTATACGATATCTACATTGCATATTCAGCATTATAGAAGCTAATCGAAGCCTGAACCGGTTTCGACAAAATTTGGCAGAGGTATTTTAATTCTTGTCTGCACTAAATCGTATGACCTACAATTAATCGTATTTAAATATGATAAATTTTAAATCCGGGAATATGATAAACCTTAAATCCGGGAGAGCTATATTTAATCCGCACCGATTTCGAAATTTGTCATAGGCATTTCTAGGTCAGATCTTATGTATTGTACTGAATGACTTTCTTTAGAGTGTATATTCTTACTTTCGAAGGCTTATACATACATCAGATCGGATTCGAGATATGTATGAGAGATATAGCCATGTATAAACCGATTTTCTTTTTCATAAATTCGACTCCATGTGCCAATATACATCTTGTTCAGAAATACATTAGGCATTTGCTGTCCAATTAATTTTAAATCGGCCGAAATTATAAATCAAGAGGGTTCATTCTTGGATACCAATTATCAAAATATGCGACTTCTACTTTAATTACAAAAACTCATAGACCCAACAAACATTTTCATTACCAAATAATGGGTTTATTAAGAACATTTGGACACCGGTAACTACTTATAAAACTTGTTTTATCCTTGTTTTAAAATGGGAAATAAGAATTTAGCAAACTGCCACCAGGATTGTTCTATTTTTACCAAGCAAGAAATATCATTACAAAATAATGGGTTTATTAAGCACATTCGGACACCGGAAACTACTTAAAAAACATCATCCTTATTTTAAAATGGGAAATAAGAATTTAGCAAACTGCCACCAGGATTGTTCTATTTTTACCAAGCAAGAAATTTCATTCCAAAATGATGCGTTTATTAAGTAAATTTTCGCACTCGCAACTACTTACGAAACAGTGCCGTATATTAACGAGAACATATTGAAGGAGGTGAGTACTCACTTACTTGAGTACTTATGGTGGGGTATATTCTGATTGGTAATCGGGAACGACGTCCGCACGTCTGTTGTAATCACTCTTGAGTCAAAACAAACTAAGATAGTAAGCTAAAAATTTGCGCGTAATTCTTTTATCTGCCGGCTCCATATTACGGTACCACCCGCTATTCGATATTTTGATGCTTTTATCCACATTTTTTAATGGACTTGTCTGGAATCTTAAAGGGTGCTTATGACTCTGCCAAATAATAGTGTAAAAAGGCCTTTGATTGCATATACCCCCGCCATATAACAGTTCCCTCAGACATTTGATTTTTTCATGCTTTCTGTAATTTGTTTATGGAATTGTCTGAAATTTTCTATGCAAAGTTTTTTATAGACACATCTTTCCCTAACTTCAAAATTTTCTACAAATGTTTAGGTATTACTTCATCTCTATTTAATGGTACCCCCTCGGTATTAGATATTTTGATGAATTTGCGGTAGTCTTAATAAACAATAATCATTTTCCAATAATTGATCTATTTGGTTTATATTTTTAAATTTGCCATTCTTAATTGATATCTTAGGGAAAAATATATAAAAAATTGTTCTTTCCCTAATGGTGGGGTATTACCTGATTTTTTATTTGTTTTGTTCTTTTGCCGAGGTAGAGTTTCTAGCTTCCTAGTAGTGCATAAAGTATCTACATATCATTACTAGTAACATTGAATGTGGCATATGTGACTTCCACATTCTTGCTAAGGACAGGCATAGAAAGTGACTCTTTAATTACCATCAAGAGTTCATCTCAGAAATCTTAGTAACTAATCATTGTGGGTCCATGCTAACTGCAGCCTAATTAAAAAGAACCTCTCGGATTGATGGGCGTCTGTTTCATTTTTTGCATTTTTCCTAACCCATTTTAAACAATGCAGTCCGAGGGAGGCCTTTGCTTCAACTTAGAATATAAAAATTCGGCAAAATGCGGAATCCCAAATCTCATTTTGTTAATATTACTTTTAACCATGATAAGAAATCAACATAACTATTGGATTCACTTAGCTCCATTTTGGGTATGCATTTAACAACTATTAACATTTGGTATCTCACAAAAGACAAACATCAACACAAAAACGAATTAAGAAAATGCTGCAAAACACCAAGGCTTTAAAACATTAAGTATGTTGGAAATCTATGTCGGGATTGGCCAATGCCTAATTGACCACATCAATAACAATGCCACCTTTCGTTTATGATGTCGCAATTAATTGTGTAAATTTTGGAAACATCAAAGGCATTTGAACTCGGCCAAGAGTTTTGTTTCTGCTGCAGAGGTTGGCATGGGCTTGGACCCATTGTCCAAGTATCAATTTCATATCTTTTGGGCATCTTAGTTAAATCATGCGATAATTATATTCGTGTAGGTAACACTTGGAATTTTCGACAATTGGCTTAAGAGCATTTGAAATCAAATATGTAATTTTTGACTTAAAGGTTAAATGAGGGAGATTACTTCACAAATGAACGGATATCAATAAGTAAGCGTGATGCGACTTGTGTGAGTCTGAGTGTAAATAAATGTTTGTGAAGAACTTTCGCAATGAGTATTCATCGCCATCACCTACCTCCATCTCCATTTCCATCATCACCGTCAGCCAGTACAATCAGTATCAGTTCCCAAACAGAAGTATCCAAACGTAGCCAAATTGCATTGTGTGAAAAATTGAGTTGAATGCATTGCAGCAAAAGCGCCACACCATCGCGAAGCGAATGGAAATGAAGATTGCCTAAAGAGCTGAATTAACACTGATGATATTGTAAATAGTTTGGTTGTCATTGACGATAGCTTGAACTGAGTATCTGAGGAAAAAAATTAATCATGCGGTCTGTAAGGTTGTGTACGAAGAAGTGTTGCATTAAAGAGGGCTAATTTTGTGCAAATTAATTACCTCTTTTAGCACTGTTAGAAAATGGAGTACACAAACTATGGGCAGATAAAAATTTTATTTTTTTTTCAGTTAAAATTAAATGATGATCAATGACCACGAACCGACTTGGAGGCTTTCGACGCATAAAATCGAATGGAGTTTGGAATATTATGGCTACTGCAGGTAAATAGTGTTTGAAATAGGAACGGGGCAAAAATAAGCTGCGCCATGCATTTGTGAACAAAGTTAATTTAAGACAATTTGGGGACCATGTCTGGCTGGTTCAATCCAAAATTGTTATCTTTTATGGAAAATAAACCTCTAAAACAAAAGTTAAAATAATTTCCGATTTTCCTAAAATTATTGTTTCTTCTAATATAAGATCCTGTATAAAATTGAGATATATCGATCCACTAACTTTTTTAATTTTCAAAATTAAATTATATACATTTTAGTATGCAAAATCAGTATCAGAGGCTATAGTCGTAGGGGCAGACCATGTGATACCCTACAACACTGCAATATGTTAGAAGACCCCTTATGTCCGAATACATTTTGGAAGACTTTGGTTTTGAAATTATGTCACGGAGCACTGCCCAGATATTACCCTTAGCATTTTGACCAGGGACATTTGCCCAATATTTACGCACTCCGTCGTGCTGTTAGTTGTTGTGGTCCATTTTACAGCTATATATACTTCAATGGTCATCCAAAATGCTAGAATTTTTCCCTGTCCTTAACTCTCTTCTCAGACGTGTCAATTGGCTTCAATTGTGTGATCTGGAATTGTTTTCAGTTTTTTGTCCATTTATGCGAACATCTCAAAAAACAATAGGCTTCTTTCTGGTTCTAGCTCAACCTCCATTCTAAATTTCTTGAAGATCGGGCCATAATTGCGACCTGTAGAGTGTTTACAAATTAACATGGACAGATGGACGAACGGACGGACATACATAGCTAGATCTACTCAGTTCGGCGCGACAGGAAGATCCATGTATACTTTCTTATGTGGGACACCAATATTTCGAGGTGTTACATAATTTTTGGCCCAATCAAACTTATAATACCCCCAACACATAAAATTGATACCCTTTCTTGTACCTCCCCCAAAAGGAAATTTTGCCAAACTGAATATTTTTAGTCATATTATATTATGTGAAGATGAGATACAATAGATCTGCTACCCACGAGTCATATGGTCCATGGAGGATGTGTTCTATCTTTTGTATTTCGTATTCAATTTACAGCCTTGCGGGCGGAAAAGGCGGCTAGAGATTATCAAAGCGTTGAGAAAACTTTCATCAAATGAGAAAAAAATAAGTTAATTCTGTACCATTGCAGGCTTGTCAAATGTGTCTGATTCCATCAAAATGTGGAAAATCCATGGGTCTATCAATACGTTATTGTTAGTTTGAGCGCCAGAATGTATTTCCAAATGTACGAAATGTATTTCTTGATGCGTCGCTGAAGGGAGCGATACAAAATCGTAAACCTACATTAACATTCTGCAGAACTGAAACTACACCGAATTTTCAAATAAAATCCTCAAGTATAGACCTCATATAATTATGAATACTAAGGTACGAGTATGTATGTTTGTTGCTGACAATCATCCTACAAATACTCTATAATTTATATTGTGATAACGAAATGGAAAAAATTAGTATAACATTCTTCTAGTGGATATAAGAGGCTAGACAGGAGAAAATCAACACATACGTGGTCTTGTTGGTCTATTTACTTAGACAAAAACTGACATAAGAGAAGATTTAAATATAGTTATTCTACAGCTGAGCAGAACGACAGAACATTGGACAGATTCAAAAATATCAATGTGGGCGAAATTCTGTTTGAGGTTTACAAAATCTCGGCATCTTGAAATAAAACTATTTTTTATTTTGTCATAAAACACAACTTCATTTTGGGCCATACCCCCGTAGTTTTGGCGATCATTTAATCCTACCTGTAAAATCTACAAAACGACTTTACGGCAGTATTCACTAAAAAGAAAACAATAAATATTTCAGATTTTTAAGCTCACAATATTTCCCAAATTTTTTAAATATTTTTTATATATATTCAAAATTTAATATGATATATCAAAACTCCCTCAATTAGCAAATACTAGATTCGAAAATCTTAAGACTTTCTTTACTTTCTATGTGGCCATTTCAAATCTGCATGCTTCGGTTATTCTTGTATGATATTAAGAAACATCAACATTTTTGTTTTTAAATTGCTACAGTAAAGTAAATGCGAATAAAAATTCAGTTGAACTCCAAAACTAAATTTAAGATGTGGTTGTAGCAAGGGGGAAATGACAGAGTACTTCTTGTTCTGCTGTGGCAATGTAAAGAAACTCTTTGATGGTCATTATTTCAAATCCGCTTCTTATCTTAGGTTTAATAATAAAATCAACATTGGCTGACATACTTTTTTCAACGAACTTACAACACACACCAAACAACAATAGCAGCAACAGTGACAACAACGATGACGATGACGACGCCGAGAAGCCGACAACCTCGGTAGCATCCAATCCGCCATTATTCCCAACAGAAATAACAGAGTAAACTTTGTGCATGGGCAAAGAATTATGCATTGGGGTATTTTCCCATTGGCGTATTTTTCATTTTTACCAAATGGAAACCCCGAGAAAAAGACAAGAGGAAAAAATGCCAAAAGAAAACATTGTTTAATATAAAACTTAAACTTATTCAGACTCACACATACACACGAACACTCACACATCAAGACGTACTGCTTACATTCACGAATCGACCGCCATTCACTTGCGTACTTTCATAAACCTATGGAAAAAGCACAACAACGAAAGCCTTTTTTGCATTATTGGGTCAATGCTTAAATTGAATTTATTAAATAAACAGCCAGCGTACATACACACACACACACACACACAGATGCACATGTTGGTATGCATGGCCGCAGAAATGGATGCACATACAGGATCGACTGGTATGGATTTGGTGCTATTTGCTGATGCTAAGAATATTGCAAGCTATACTTGCCACTGTTGAGCCTCGAGTAAAAAAGCAGCAGCAGTAGCAGCAACAGCTTCTGACAGAACACAGCCACATATATCCTGAGAAAACATAAACGTTTGTATGTATGCATGTGTGTGTGTGTGTGTGCATTTTCCTTACATAAGTATGTGTAAGCTGGGTCTTTAAGCGTTCTTCCCTCTCCATCTACAAACAGACGACTACAATATGTTTTAAATTCTTGTTATCCAACCAATCAACCGATCACATGGGTCCAGCTCCATCTTCTGTTGCAAAAATTGGACCATGTGCCAATATCTGTGTGTATGCTTGTAAGTACGTGTGTGTGTGTATACATGAACATGTGAAAGTATGTTTGAAGATTTCGTGCAGACTGAAACCTCAGAAACATGATGTGAAAATAACTATAAATTTCAGCAAATTCTCAAAACCAATATCCACCAAACACATGAGGAGTTTTCTATTGACTTTCAATTTAAGCATAAAATCTGTAAATATAATAGATGTGGTCAACTATAACTTTGTATTGAGTTCAACAGATAGCTATAGAGAAGTGAAGTGTCGTCAGCAGTGTTCTATACTATAAATGAAAGAAATACCAATTAGTATAAAAGTAATTTTCATCATCGTTAATCATAATTTTGTGAAGTATTAAATGTTCCTCACCGAATTTATGAGAAATCCCTAATGATTGGCCTACCATGCATCCAATAAGTTCTTACTACCTTGTCAATTTGTCGCAATCTAAATCAAACACACTGTGGTACGTTCCTCCCTAATGTTATCTTCAATGTATTTCTACCTATCAATTGTTATAATAAAACCAAGAGCAACAACGTAGAACTATCCGATTGTAACAACGTCTACAATTCATGGTGTCTATTCTATTTCATGGCCGCATAGTTATTGGGATAGTCACAAAATTTCCAAAAATTTAATAAACAAGTAAAAAACGGTGTTAAGTTCAGCCGAACTTTTTATACCTTCCACCATGAGAAGAAAATTTGATTAATATACGAATCGATTGACGATGGTGTCAATGACTCCGAAATATTTTAAATCAAGGTGTATAGTTAGATGCATGGTATTTACAAGCCTGTACTTGAATTGAATATTATAAAAAATGATCATATCGCATATGGCTGTGGATGTCAACATTTAGTTAAAATACTTCGACAGAAAAACACCTTTTGGTCCAAAAAATTATTTTCAACTCTCGAAAAGCTTTAAATTGGGTTTCATCTAAGCGTTAATAGTCCATTTTAAGTACTACTACTTCAAAATGTCAATTCGATTCTGATCAAGAATAAATACTCTTTGTGGATTCTGCGGCGAATAATGCGGGATGTTGCAAACGGAATGGCAAAATTAATATATCCTCCATATTATGGTGAAGGAAGAACAAGTATAAAAGCAGCTAAGATCGGCCGGGCTGAACTTTTAATACCCTTCACCAGGAAGGAACTTGAAAAATTTCAACAAATTCCGAAAACTCCTGTTTAAATGATCAGCTTTATACGGAGTCTATACGAAGACGCGAATCTGCACAAGTAATTTTTTGTCATGGGCTATAGTACCCATTAAGATCTTCAAATACGAAATTCAAATCAATACCGGCGAAAAATGCCGCTAAAATCACCAAAATATCGATTAAAAGGAAGTACCATTATATGGGGGCCATACGAAGACGTGGACATGCATACACAATTTTGCATAGGCTGTAGTACCTATTACAAACTTCGAATATGAAATTTGAAACAATTCGGGTAAATGATGTCATTTCAATCATCAAAATGCCGAATATGGGGCTATACGAAAACGTGAACCGACAATGCCCATTTACGAACTTATCCTGTCTACTGAGAAAATATACATATGTCCAAAATTTTAACCTTCTATCTCAACTCGTTCGAAAGTTAGCGTGTTTATAACAGACAGACACACGCTGATCCATTCTAAATTTCTTGAAGATCGGGCCATAATTGCGACCTGTAGTTTGTTTACAAATTAACATGGACAGACGGACGAACGGACGGACATACATAGCTAGATCTACTCAGTTCGGCGCGATAGGAAGATCCATGTATACTTTCTTATGTGGGACACCAATATTTCGAGGTGTTACATAATTTTTGGCCCAATCAAACTTATAATACCCCCAACACATAAAATTGATACCCTTTCTTGTACCTCCCCCAAAAGGAAATTTTGCCAAACTGAATATTTTTAGTCATATTATATTATGTGAAGATGAGATACAATAGATCTGCTACCCACGAGTCATATGGTCCATGGAGGATGTGTTCTATCTTTTGTATTTCGTATTCAATTTACAGCCTTGCGGGCGGAAAAGGCGGCTAGAGATTATCAAAGCGTTGAGAAAACTTTCATCAAATGAGAAAAAAATAAGTTAATTCTGTACCATTGCAGGCTTGTCAAATGTGTCTGATTCCATCAAAATGTGGAAAATCCATGGGTCTATCAATACGTTATTGTTAGTTTGAGCGGGGGTTTCCAGACAGACACACGCTGATCCAGAATATATATACTTTGTAGAGTCTATAATAAATATTTCGAGGAGTTACAAAGGGAATGACAAAGCATGTATACCCTCCATAGAATGGTGGAGGCTATAAAACCGACGCAACGAAATCAATGGCATCCACCACTATATTTACAGTTTTTTCGTTTTTTTTTTTTTTCGTTTTTTGCCTAAGGCCATATTTATTGATAAAATACTTAAAATCTATACAGCATGACTTACTGCTAAATTAGGAATAAAATAAACATATGGCTATTCGCTATCTACTACAAGTATATTAAAACGCTGCAGAAATCTGCCAGCGGCAATTATACAAAAAAATTAAATACAAAATTCAAAATTCAGAAAACCCCAAAAAAAATCAATGTAAAAAAGGGCAAGGACATGGTAATATTAAAAAATAAACTACATTAACTTAAAGACTACTTACTATCTAATTAAAAACTAGGTCTAAGAAAAATAATATTTACAAAGATTACTGGGCCGTTTTATATACGGTATCAACGATATTCATGGAATTATACCTCCTGTGGTAAAATAACAGTTCATCTAAATCGTTATATAAAAGACCTTCTTCGAGGAGTTTAGATAGAGACCCTGGTGGGAAGTGCTTTCTTGAGCGCAGAGCCTCTGCATCATATGGGCAATACAGGGAATCCTCAACCAAATTATTCTCCAGCTGCCGTGCACCCTGTACAAAGTTCAAGGCCCCCCTCATGAGGAACCGATCAATCCGCTCAATGCCAGACGTGTCATATGTTGCCCTACAAGATGGCTTTCTAATTGACACATCAGATCTGATAGATGGTCTCACCCCTAGACAATAGTTTAAAATAGCCCTTTCCCATCTCCTAAGTCTCTCCATCTGGCTCGACGAAATGGGGAACCATACCGGAAAAGCATAGGAAACTATGGGTCTAATTACCTGTTTGTACAAAAGAAATTTCATGGAATTTGAAAGGCCACCGTTATGTCGAAGCACACCCTGATATGCAAAATACATTTTTTTCGCCCGTTCAAGAATAAAATCCACGTGCCTGATAAATTCTAGTTTCTCACAGAGGATAACTCCCAAATATCTGATTTTATCCTTTACAGGAATTATTTCGTCCCCCACTTTAAGTATAGGGTGGAAGGATCTGAAATTAGGGAAAACGACTCGTGGTTTACCTTTGAATACTATTGCCGTACATTTGTCAACGTTTAGTTTGAGGCCCCACATAGAGAAGTATCTATGTAAGTCCTCAAGCCAAGTGTTCAGGCGGGAAGAAAGAGATGTCGCCCTAGGTCCGGACATTGCTAAGATAACGTCATCCGCATACAGAAGTAGCAAGCCCCCCCGGGGTGGTTCGGGCATGTCACTAACGAAGATGTTATAGAGAATGGGACCCAGCAGAGATCCCTGGGGAACACCTGCTCGGACCGATCTCTCAGTGGAAAGGTGGTCTCCGACTTTCAATTTGAAACTCCTACCCCGAAGGAAGCTTGCCACTAATCTGCAAGTTTGAGCATCACAACCAAATTCTTTTAATTTGAACAAGATACCCCCATGCCACACAGAATCAAACGCCCTAGCAAAATCGAGTCCAACAGCTATGGTTCCATATCTACGATCAAAACCCTTAATTATAAAAGAGGTCAGGACAGTAAGGGCGTGGGACGTAGAATGTCTAGCCCTAAAACCAAATTGAGAATCTTTTAGAATTCTTTTATCCTCAACAAACTTCCTGAGTCTTATAAGTATAACAGCTTTCCGAATGCTGACAGCATCGAAATGGGACGATAGCTCCCACAGTCCGACGGCGCAGAGCACTGTGAATGTACCGGAGAAGTTGATCATAGGTGACCGGTCTTCCAAATCTCCGATAGCGCTATTTATGGAGCTGCGGACAGAATCGTCAACTAACACATCAGTGGATCCAAGGGTGTTCTCAAGTCGATCCGCTAAAGCCTCAGCTTTAAGACTGTCTTCCACAATGTATGAGCCATCAGGTTTACTTAAATTTCCTACATTATCTTTATAAGCAACTCCTGCCGCAGCTTTAATCTTCCCAAAGGTTCTATTGTTTATTGTGATGCTTTCAAGGAAATTGTGAAAGCGCTCTTCTTCAAAAATACGAATGGAATCAGCTATTATCCTATCTAAGTTCTTGATATCCGCTTTTAAAATGTTTATCAGGGATGGATCAATAGATCTGCGTAAAGTTCGGCTGATTCTTCTTCGTTCTTTTATAAAATTCAGAATTCGTGGGGGGAGGTCCCCTAATACCTTACACTTTGATTTAACACGGGGAACAGAAGAGTCAATCGCGTTTCTAAAAACACCTTCCAAGTGCTTGACAGTCGAGTCAATGTCTTGGATGGAGACATTTCTGTCGATAGGCAAACAAATTTCGGAAAGACCTTGTCGGACTTTGTTTTGAAAACGGTTGACATTCATTTTGTCAAAATTATAAAAGCTCCTAGTTTCCCTGTTTCTTAAGTCACTAAAATCAAGAATTATCTCCAGGGCCCTATGGTCCGATTCAAAATCTAGGGCATTGGCCATATTGTTACCTCCTAATAAGGACAAACCTGGGGATCGTATGAATACATCAATGTATGAACCCAATCCCGAATTAGGTCTTGTGGGACTGTCAGAGGAGAAGATGTGGAGATTTGGACAATCTATCAGATAATTAGCCAAGGCTCTACCCCTAGCATTAATTTCAGTGCCACCCCATGACGGATGTTTGGCATTTAAATCTCCTCCAATAAGGACCTCTCCCATTAGGGATAGGTCAAATAAAGGCTGCAGATCAGACACCTGGAAATTATTCCCAGGGCGACAATATACAGCAGCGAGGAACAAGATGGAACCATCATCCCTTAAGGTTCTCACCAGACACGATTCAACCTCGCCCGTGGTGCTGGAGACGTGATCGCAGTGGTATTTGTCTTTAATAAACACCGCAGTCCCGCCTCCACCACCACATTCCCTGTATTGAAAGAAACATCTAAAACCTTCTAAACAAAATCTATGTGATGGTGTAAGCTTATGCTCAGCCACAAGAAGAACATCAGGTTTTCTTTCCTTAATAAAAGCTTTAAGGTAATGTCTCTTGGTTAAAGAGACGAGTGAGTTCGCATTTAGAAGTACAATTTTAAAATTGGACATCCCCAGCTATACATAGAAGCCATGCAGACATTGCTGCATCTAATCCCGCTTTATTTTTTATTTCTGTGAAAATAGGTCCAAATTGTCTAGCTTTCTCACATTTCTTTCCATAATCGGTACCAAAAAATTGAATTATATTTGTAGCATTTACTCCAGCATTTAATACGTTTGGGGCTGAAGCAACAGATTCTCTATTATTTGTGGGTGCAACAACATTCGGAGACGTATTTTTACCCAAAGAAGCCGCAAATGTTACCCCATCCCGCAAAAGTGAGAACCTTTGGGAACGGGCTTCAACTTTTGCTTGGGCATCAGCTCGATTGTTTGCTTTTCTAGCGATAATAGCCAATCTGCGTGGGCAATCGCGGGATGAAGCTGTATGACCGACTTTATTGCAGTTCACACAGCTGACTACGTGCAGGGGGGTTTTGGTAATTTTACCTGAAACAGAGTCAACATTGTCCACAAAAACTTCATTTTCCTTGGAAGGAATGGGACATTTTGAGGAAGGATGACTATCCAGACATTTGTTGCAGCGGCTACATTAGGTATTTTCAATATTTTAACAGAATTTTTAACGGATTTTATTTTTTTAAATTGTTAAATTTGTACCAAATGGTGGAGGGTTTTCAAAATTCGGCCCGGCCGAACTTACAGCTTTTTTACTTGTTTTCATTTAAATGTTCAGCAAAAACGATTTTTTTTGTTAAATAGTTAATGAAAATGTTAAAAATACTGGGCATGCCTTTTGATAAAGTAAATATTTAATACCATTCTATCTAAGGAGAATCTTCTAGCATTTAATCTTTATTCGATTCGTCAAATCAATAGATGATGAAACTTATTTATACATAAGCACTTGCATACGTTGTTCTAGAAAACGTAAAATACAATTCGCTCATTTACTTAAAGAGTGACACATCTCAAAGAATTATGTTTCGAGAAAAACGCTTTTTATGTTATCGATTGAAAATTGCTTTCCCGAATTAAAAACATTATTTTCAATCAAGTAAGAAACCAACCAAGTTCGGCCGGGGAAGGAACTTGAAAAATGTTAAAGAAACTCGTCGAAAAATACCATTATATGAAGGCTATACGAAGACGAGGACCTGCATATGTAATTTTTTTTCATTGGCTGTAGTACCGATTTCGAACATCAACTACGAAATTTAAAACAATTCCGTTGAATAATGTCACTTATGTCATAAAAATACCGTATAAAGCGAGGGTGCCATTATGTGTGGCCTATACGAAGACGTGGTCCTGCGTAGACAATTTTCTGTCATGTCAAATACGAAATTTGAAACATTTCCGGAAAATAATGTCGGTAAAATCATTAAAATGCCGAATATCGTGAGGTATCGTTATATGGGGGCTATACGAAAACGTGGACTGACGTGGCCCATTTACAAACTTAACCTGGCACTGGAAAAATAGACATGTGAGCAAAATTTTAGCCGTGTATTTGAATTCGTTCTAAAGATAGTGAACAGGCAGACGAACATCTCTATATCAACTTAGAATTTTACGCTGATCAAGAATATATAGACTTTGTTGGGTCTGACATGAGTATTTCGGGGAGTTTCAAAGGGTATAAAAATACATAATTATAAACATAGATAATTATTAGCAAAGATTTCACCAGACATAAGTGCTTAGTTTTTGTGTCAGATCAAACAATTATTTAAATGCTTCAAACTCCAAGTAAACCAAGTTAATAGTCGGTTTTTGCCGACAGATGTATACCCTCAGCCAATGTCCATTTTCTTAAATATATTTTGACTTGATTTGTAATTATTTGAACTTAGTTGTAATTATTCGAACTGTCGGAATACTATAAACTGCAATGTGTGAAGTTTGAATAGAATTTTGGTTATTCATAATTTTGACCCTTTGTGAAGGAGGTACCATTTCAGATATATATATACACATATCCTTACACATATGAACGTAAATATTGGTGCTCGTGTTGTTTATTTAATAATTTAGCCAAAGTAACGCACAATTCCATTTATTTTATATTTCTTCCCTATGGATATTTAAACGATAAAATATTTAATTATGCCATTCTCCTGTTTCTTTTGCTAACGGGCATTTTATATTTGAAATTTTTAAATTTGTTCAGCTGAAATTTTGTATTTCTTCCTTCTAGCCAATTTAACGAAATCAACAACATTTCTGCAATTATTTCTTGCATTGTTGCGAGTTCATTGATAGCAACTATGATGATGATGCTGCTGCTACTGCTGATGATGATGATGATGGGGGCACAGTGACATAAACGGCTGTGGGATGCCAGCGAGCGAGTCGTGATGGGAGAATAAAAACAAGAGTTTTTACGGCAACAGATGTTGCGTTTGTTTTTATATGGACATGTAAGATTGTCGTGTCGTACTCGCAAATGAATACAACAAAACCAACAAAAAATGCAACTTATAAAAACAACAGCCTGCGGGAAGGAGAAAGAAGCGGCCACATTACACAGAACAACATTCACCAGAACTCAACTAGCAGCTATGGTCAAACATCCGCATACACCGAAGCATATTCATGTCTGTACACTTGTTACCAGTTTTTGAGTAAACGGCATAACCAGTTGTAGCATGTGGCAGCTATCGTCGACCTGTGTTCATACCCTATATGCCAAATTTGATTAAATGCTTGATTGGGATACCTGCTAGCTTAGCTGTCTTCGAAATGACACATAAGATTACATGAGTTCGGGAAAGATGTAAAAATATATTTCAAATTTATGTATAAGTTCCAACTAATAAATTACTCCTGCCAATGCCACTGAAACTTATTCCTTATCCAGATGTATTTCATCTGAACCCGTTTGTGCACAAACGCGATCTGTCAATGTGGTGGTCATCCAATTCTCTTCTAGATCCACGTGATACACTCCTTTATTTTTTAAATGAAATCACGCTAGTGGAAGTACATGGTTAGCTTTTGAACACTCTATTTTGTGCGCAGTCCGAGAAATAATTAAGTAAATTGAGCTTTTTCTACTTCCATAATAGATTATTGTATTGAACTCTGCATTGACACAAGAGGTTTTTTCCGCTCAGAATTGCATTTAAATAATCTGTCAATTTTAAATCTCAAAGCAAAAATTCGAAAAGGGGAAAAATATGCAAAACAATGCAAAAACTTGTCCTTAATTAAAAGCATTGCAATGAAAGGCGCTCCTTCAAAAGTTAAACAACAACGACTCAACGACAACACTCTTGTCACATATGGTCGTGTAATCCAGGCGTAAACACTAAACAAACCGAACCAGCACCAGTATCTCACTTCTGACCATAGATGACACAAGAAAAATCTGTAACTTCAAAAAGCAAACAGCAACAGCGGCGACTGTTGTAAAAGAACAAGTGTTGTAAAGTAAAACTAAACAACAAACACAACAACAACAACAAAATGCAGCGTACACGTTGCCACTAAAAAGTAACAAGTAGAACAAGTACACGACGAAGAAAACAAGTTCAAAGTACATACAATAAAAAGACAACATCAGGAATAGAAAGAGAAAGAGCGTGTGTGTGTGAGAGAGAGAGGGAGAGAGAGGACAGGAATAGCAGCAAGAAAGAAAAATAAAAAAACAAGTTGCCTTGAAGTTTGAATATTAGATGACCGCTTGGCCTTTACGTTTCCTTCACTGGACCACCAGGAAAATAAACGTACTGAGTGACTACTGGTATTGAGAAAATTTTCCAAATTAGTGAAGAGTTGAACGAGAAGGAATTTTTTTCTGGTCTATGCTGTGAGAACTAGTGAAAAAAAAAAAAAAACGAAAATGATTTTCTATGATGTTCTAATGACATTTAGGAGTCAAACGAATCGTTCAAAGAGGATTTCAGCCATAATCTACGCCTAACAAAGTGAATGAGGACGTATATAGTCATGGTACAACTACTCTAAGGGCCATACGATTGGATTCTAATGTGATGCTAGTACCAAATTTGACTTAAAATTAAATTTACTTTGTAAAACGCAGTTATTAAAAATATCACAATTTTTCCAGTGTTATGTTCTAGACCCTGGCTCCAATACATTATTTGCTCTGCCTAAAGATTTTGCTACCCATAATGTGCATAATAATGTATTTTTCAAATCGACTCCCAATTCTATGGTCGACTCGACAAATTTTTTTATCTTCCTTATGGAAAAGTAAAATATAAACTAAACAAGTAAGCATAGGCAATAGACATGCGGAGCGCACCATGTGATACCCTACAACTCTATAATAATAAAATTAATTGAAATTTCCAAAAAAAAAAACATTTTTCAAACATTAACATTTTTCTAATGTTATAATAATGGGGGCATAAATAGTGTTTTTGGCAGTTTAAAGGTAGAATGTTGTGAATTCTCCTAGATCTGAACCGATATTTCCCAGAACATTGCGCTCCTAGGGGAACATCTTCTTCTATATTTATAAAAGAATAAAATGTTTGTATGTTTGTTTGTAATTTATAGACTCAAAAACTGCTGAACAGATTTTCCTGAAAATGTTCATATATACTGCAAGATCGAAATGAAAAAGTTCTACTTGGAACTGGAGATATAGCATCAGAAAATGGGGGATACCTCCAGAATATTTAGTTTTTGAATGCACATACCTATTCTCCATATTTAGAATTCGTAACGGAAATCGGTACAAAAATAAATTTGTCAAATTATATTGATATCGGTTCTGATTTAGATATAGCTCCCATATTTATTTCTTTTATTTGATGTACCAAAAACGATATGTAAAATCAGTTCAGACTTAGATATAGCTCCCATATACAGTTTCGGTCGATTTTGAATATTTGATGCAAAAAATTGCAGTTTTGTCTACATTTTGGCAATATACAATTAAAAAATCCCAAGGACAAAATCTTCGTGTACACGGACAAAATTTAGCACATTATTTTTTTTTAAATTACAATAAATAATTAAAATTAATTATATTATTGATTCTATATAAATTTGTATATAATATTTTGAATGCATAAATGCGAACGGAATGCGAAGCGTGTCGAGTTCAGAGTTTTTATATACTTTACAATTTGGAATACTTTTGGTCTATTACTTTCTGGAAATATAGTCAAAAACTCCTAAAAAGTGGTTCCTTGGGACTTGACTGGGGCCAATATACCGCGTATCACTTATCCTATATTTAAGACCTTTTAAAAGGAATTTAAAACAATATTTAATAGTATACATTTCTGTATACATTTAGCTATCTCCGATATCTGACTATATACGTCCACGAAATCAGCTTTTCGTGTATCCGTTTAAGATTTCACCGCGAGGTGATTTTCAGAGTAAGAAAATATTCGTGGTTGAATGGTAATTTTAGTATTTTTAACACAAGCGTTATGAGACATCTCAACAACCAAATCCAATCAAAAAGGTACGGTTCTTTCCTCTTCTAAAGTCTAGCCCTATGCAAATTTTCGTGAATTGGTCTATAATTGCGACCTATAGGTCAAGGGCAAAAAATTCAATTTTAGGTACATTTCATACTCTTAATATTATATTATTCTCTCTCTATCGGACCATAATAGCTACATGAAGCGTCATTATAAATCAAAATGGATCGACAGGAAGATAGCTGGATCGTTTCCGCTTGGCGAGGGTCTAGGACTATTATTTCGTGGTGTTACCAATATTTTGACTCAATCAAACTTATAAGTGTTGTAAAGTATAAAAGTATGGATACACTAAAACGTGTTCAATTAAGGTGTCCGTTTTTAGACCTTTCAACTTTACAACGAAGGCAATGTCGGCCCAACCTTTTTAGTACCTCCTTAAACAAAATTTCAAAATTTTGCAAAGCAAATGCAAATCTCAAATCTTTTTGGTGCTGGAAAGATTAGGTGTTTATGTAAAATCCGTTAAAAAAGGTTTAAATATATGTCCTATTTGCTTTAAATTTGGCACATCATAATAATTTTGTGCAAGAATTGAATATATCTGTCCAGACCACCCGTACTTTCCCCACAAAACTTCAAATTTCGAAAATGCATACGTATGTCTTATGAAAAATAATTCGGTTACCCGATATAACTCAAACGTTATCCTTGGAAATATTTATATCAGACTTCAGTAAGAGCGTACATGGAAAATATGACCCACCGTTTCCGTACCTCGCTCTATTAGGTTAAAGTTAAAGTTATTGTTGGAATTTTGCAATTTTTGGAAAAGTTTAACTTTGCTTTGTATTTTTGTGAGTTGTTATTAGTTTATTGTTTTATTATTTTCTACTATTCTTATATTTCCTATTTTCTACTATTCTTTAATGGTAATAGTAAACATTAACTGTGCCAATTATGAGTAATTCGAAATTCAGTCTGATCAAAACGCAATGCACGATTCTTTGTTTCGAATCTCATGCCATCCATCCATTATTGTATGGTGCGATGTGTGTTAGCTCCCTGTTCCAATTGTTTTTACTCGCTTTTGATGAGTAGCGATTAAAACCGTTTTGTTCTATTTGTATCATCATGCGTCGTTTCCCATCATAAGTGCATCCATCCATTTTCCAAGAAACGCACTCACATTTCGAACTACCTCTTCTTCATCAATTCTGCTTATCTCTCCGTTTCACATGAACTCCAGCATGATTTTTATGTAATACAATTTAGCGTAAACTCATCCGAAAGGGAATGCAGTTCAATGGCTGATGGTGAGGCCATGAAAAACAATGGAGAAGAGCATTGCATCTGCTATCTACCTTTATTAATTATTTGAACAATTCACAATTGGAATTTGGATTTCGAATGCTCTAATACAGCTCTTTAGATAGTATTATTTATTAATTGCAGCAAGTCATTCCAGGAGCAGGTTGTCCATTGAAATAAGAAGAAAAAAGTAGTGGAATACTTGCATTCGGAATACAAGAATAAGAATGATAAGGGAAAATTGCATGGATATATAATGCACTGAATTAGTGAGCGGGATAGATGCCAATGTCACACAGTACATATGTGCGGAAAAAAATTTGCTCTGTTTTTCCGACAACTTCAAATTTGTAAAAATAACTTAAAAGAAAAACAATATGTTATATTGAAGTTATTTGTATTATGTTTGCGTTAAGTTTGAGCATTAAATACAACTTCCATGGTAGAATCAAGGAGATAGTCTCATGCAGTCATACGATTACAATTGTTTTATTTGTCAAAATTGTGTAGTACTTTTTTAGCTACCATCATACAGCAGAAAAAAAAAATAAATATTTATCGCCGGCTATATATTTTTAGTTGTTACAGAAGTAGGATTGTAAATTTTCAATGCAAATATAATATAAAATAAATATAAAAACCAAGATGGTTATAGGGCTTGATTGCAGAACATTGAATGGTGTTTAAATATAAAATTTAGCTACAGTTGAAACAAGCCTGAACATCGACAATATTGCGCTTTGATTTTCATTTTCATTGTAAATGAGTTCCATACCGCCTTTTTATCGGATTGATATTCATTGCAGGAAACTAACGACTTTAGTTTCTGTTTTAGTGTCGAACTCAACCCTATGGGATATTTTAAAGATTTGGTAAACAATTTCTGCTGATTACTCAGAGAGTTTGTTGCCTAAAAATGAAGTTATAATAAATAGATCTTGGCGTTGCCATCTTTGATTTTACAAAAGAGACTACCTCTATTCTTGTGTCATGACAGTATCATAAGTAATTGTATATTTATATTATATTAGGTTGTATTCATGAAAAAAGGCTCATGCCTATAATTTGTTAAATCGTTTAATAAATATCATAGATGGCCTGTCAGAAATTGTCACGTATATGGCATACTTTTCCGACGTATCAAATATGCATCGAAAAGTCGCAAACGTAGACAAATAAAAAGAGTTTTTGACAGAGTTGTGGTAACTGAATATTTTTTAAGCTTATTATAATTCTTAATGTCCGCATGTCTATCATCAGAAAAATCGTTCTATGCATTTCTGTTTAGTAGCAGGAAATAACGCTTCTATAATAATCAATAAATTCAGTGGTTTTTATAAAAACAAGTGAAAAGGTCATTTGGATCGAATTTGGCATTTCTAAAAAACAATAAAATCCGTTAAAAATTCTGTTAAAATCTTAAAAATACCGAATGTAGCTGTAATATTAAAGTCTTGGACTTGCATAGGTAACTTTTGCTTTAAGCCGTTACAATATTCAGATGCAAAACTCAAATAAACAAATCGGTGAATAAGGTAGCTAAAATCATCAAAATATCGAATATCGGGAGGTACCGGTCTATGAAGACTATACGAAGACGTGGACATGCACAGACAATTTTCTGTCTTAGGTTGTAGTATCCATTACGAACTTCAAATATCAAATGAAATTTGAAACAATTCCGGTGAATAATGTCGTTAAAATCACCAAAATACCGAATATCGGGAGGTACCGTTATATAGAGGCTACACCAAAACGTGGACCTACATGGCCCATTTTCAATACCAAAAGTCCTGCAGACATAATATACCTTTGAGTAATATTTTATCAATCTACTTCATTTCGTTCGGAAGCTAGAATGATTTCCACAGATGGACAGACAAATAGACGGACAGACGGACGGACATCTCTAAAACGACATAGAATTTTATGCTGATCAAGAATATATATACTTTGTTGGGTCTAAAATGTGTATTTCGGGGTGTTACAAACGGAATGACAAACTTAATATACCCTCCATACTATGGTGGAGGGTACAATAACAACGGTCTTAAGGTTGGTTATTTTGCAACAACAAAACACAGGTGTTAAATGCTTATTCTATGGAAATCTGAAATGAAAACTTTAATAAAGACGACTAATGTCTAATAATATATATTATAAAGAAAATACTTTTTATTTTTGAGCTCTCTAATGCCTGATATGGAACGACCATCATTATTATCAGCAAGTTTTCAATATACGACCTAGACGTTTGTCAACATAATTGTGGGATGTAACAATATTTTAGAAATCAATGGCGTTTCATACTTTTTCTATGTTTTATACAGATATATGACGTTTCCGAAGTTTAAAACTTTTCGACAGTCGAAAACTTAAAAAAAAAACTATCAAACGAACCATCTCTGATAAAAGTGTATTATTTGTTAATTGTTGCTGATGAATGATTTGAAAATTCCATTTCAATTTTTTAATATCCTAATCTATTATCTAAATTACTTTACATTAGTTTAATTTAAAAATTTATTCGAAAATAATATTAAATTATATGTATATTGTATTTGATCAAGATTTTTCGGACCATCACTGTAAATTGTTATTGGCAATTTTATATTGGTCACACAAAACTTAATTCTTAATTCTTTGTCATGGTACTGCATACAAGCAATTTCAATCTGTAAACTTCATTTGAAATTTAAATCCTTTTTATGTTTTTTGTTTTTTACGATTCTATTCCACCACAAACACATCAAATACTCTATAAAGTGGAATAATCGTGTTTGGCTTTACAGAGATTTGCAATCACTTCCGGACACATTCCACTTTTCGTTTTGATTTGGGTGAGTGTGTGTGTGTGTCTGTGTTTTTTTCATTTTGTCATTTGAAATTATGATTTTGGATTTTTTGATAATAGGTATGCTGTTGTTTTATTTTCAATTTCAGTTTTATTATTGTCAAATATTTCCATTGTAATCGCTTTTCGGCATAAAGTCAACATTGTGTTTGTTGTTCGTTGTTAGAAAAGAAAAACAAAAAACCTCGCAAGGATAACAAAATGAATTCATGCAAAAATCAGAGGAAGTGACGTTTGAATTGGAATCAGTTTCAGTGTAATAAAGTGCATGCGTCAATGGGGCGAATGATACAGGCTTTCGTTCTGTCGTGCTGACGATGCGGATGATGATACCTCATTCTGTGCACTCAAAGTGGCGGACACACCGCTGTACAAATGTAATGCTTACCTGTTGGAAAATGTACACTTTTTCGTTGAGTTTGGAAATTGTTTTAGTTTTTATAAATATTCATTTTTTCGAACGATTATTTCCTTTACTTTTGTTTTATCCTCTGGAATGGAAACGCTATGCAAATTGTCATATGTTGCGGCGTAAATTTGCATTGGCGCGCTGCGTTTTTTATGAGTTTTATATTTTGCTTTATTTTCACACAAATCAAAAAATCAATGCAAATTCGGGTTTATTCATTCGAGCAATTTAACAAAAACAAACGAAAAACAAAACTCTGAAACAATCTAGCCAATTTGGTATATATTTTCTTGTTTTGTTGCAACATTCATGGCACTCATTATTTTTATATATTTTTTTCGAATACACCAGGTTATTCTAGAATTGTGAAAATATCCTTTCGTAATAGATGAAGTTGGAAACTTTACTCGATCTCAAACGACAGCAGAGGGTTCTGTGTCATTTTATCCGATGGTACGAACCAAACGCTTGCAGAGTAAATAACGAACTGAGACTTGTAGATTGTAGCCTAAAAGATTTTTAACCACTCTTCGGTTGGTGGTGGTATCTGTGTGCATCGGACCAAAAGCGAAAAGTCTTGAAAGCTACTGTTGCCGTTTGTCATCGCCGTTCTTCCTCCTTTGTTTTTTTTTTATTTCATGAGTCGCTTTACGACTAGATAACTTGTTACAACGTTACACACAAATGTATGTATGTCATATGGGCAGACCGAAAAGCCAGCCACTACCACAAGCAGAGGAAAGTGGTGTTAAGAAAGTGCAGCGTCAAGAGAGGGAGAGTCTTAAAATGGCCAAGATACACAATGTGGCTCAAAACGTTAACATACAGAACGAACTAAGATCAGCGGCAAAAAAGAAATGCTCGAAGAAACCGAGAAAGAGAGTAACAAGAAACGGCCATAAGAATAACAACTATCGTTTGTGTGCGGTTGTATGTTAATTGTTGGCACAAGCTGCGCAGACGCAAAAGAGCTATCCATTCATAAGTTTTCCAGAGTGTAAGAAAGAGAAAAAGCACAACACTTCAATAGTGGCTGGACACAATGGCTGAGAGAGAGTTGGGAGAAATGGAACGATTCTCCGGCATCGGTAAACCTATTGTGTGTATGTGTCTTTTTTTGGGTTTTTAGAAGACCGGCTTTTTACCACGGATGATAAAAATTCTTCAAATTTGATTCATGCTGTGTGTTGTGTTTACAGATCGAGTTAAGCCTCTTATTCCAGTTTGGCATTTGGTTACAAGTGTCTTCACGAGTAACACATACCAATCGTCTAAACTTTCAAAATGTAATTTTCGAAGTAATTCAGTAGCAATTTTAAGGTAGGTATTATCAAATGTTTACCTTAGTTTGTATCGAATTTATGATTGGGAAAAGGCGAATGTGTTAGTTTATACTTGATTCAAATTTATTTGACGCCTTTTTTAAATATGTATGTAGGTATATTCTCACGCCGATATATTCGCAGATGGGAGTATTTTGCTATTCTTAGGTAGGATGGCGTTATATAAATCAACACAAAATGATTAATATCAAATAAAACAAGTAAAAAGAAGCTAAGATCGACCGGACCGAACTTTTAATAGCCTTCACCATTTCAGAGGAAATTGAAAAATTTCAAAAAATCAAATCCGAAAACTACCACTTAAATGAAAACCCTTATATGGGGGCTATACGAAGACGTGGGCCTATATACAAAAGAGTTTGTCATAGACTGTAGTGCCCATTACGAACTTCAAATACGAAATTTGTTACAATTACGCTGAATAATGTCGCAAAAATCATGAAAATACTGAGTATCGGGAGGTACCGAAGACGTGGACCTGCACAGACAATTTTCTGTCTTAGGTTGTAGTACCCATTAGGATCTTACAGTAGGAAATTTGAAACAATTCCGGTGAATAATGTTGCTGAAATCATCAAAATACCGGCTATCGGGAGGTACCGTTATATGGGAGCTATACGAAGATGTGGACCTGCATATAAAAATTTTTATAATAGACTGTCACACCCAGTAGGATCTTCCAGTATGAAATTTGAAACGATTCTGGTGAATAATGTTTCTGAAATCATCAAAATACCGAATATGGGGAGGTACCGTTATATGCGGGCTATACGAGGACTCAGACCTACATACAAACATTTTTGTCATAAGCTGTAGTACCAATTACGAACTACAAATACGAAATTTTAAATAATGCCGCTAAAATCATAAAAATGTCGAATATTGGGAGGTACCGTTACATGTGGGCTATACGAAAACGTGGACCGATATGGCTCATTTATGAACTTAAAAATGTCTACTGGTAAACTATGCATGCATGCAAAATTTTAGCCTTCTATCTCAATTCGTTCGAAAGGTAGCGTGATTACAACAGGCAGACGGACAAACAGACATATAGACGGACAGACAGACAGACGGACATCCCTAGATCGTCTTAGAATTTTACGCTGATTCAGAATATATATACTTTGAAGGGTCTATTATGAATATTTCGAGGAGTTACAAACGGAATGACTAAGTTAATATACCATAGATGGTGGAGGGTATAAGAAGACACTGAAGTATCACCACAATGCGATGTAAAAAAAATGAATTAAAGAACAGATTGATTAGACTTTATATTCAAATGAAATAATAATTTATAAATATAAGAAAAAATCTCGGGATTGTTATTAGACAGGACAACAAGAAGAATTCTCAAAGCTTACATTTACTAACTCAGAAGACAGAGTCTAAATTCTGTCCATTACCATTTTTAATATCCAAATCCATATTTTCGATTTTAGAAACCGACTCTAAATGGCGAGTTGGTGGAATTATTTAATATGCACCTACATATTTCAATATTTCTTAATATAAATTGAAAATCAAAGCCGAAAGGGTCCTGGTCAAAACATTAGTTTCATCTATGTGTTGTGGAGCGGTTGGTTCTCAAAGTTTACTGGATTCCGAATCAACTAAGAAAGGCTTAAATAATTATCAATTGTTAATAAAACTTTGCAATAGTAGAAAAAAAGGTTACATCCATTAATTTTTATAACCTCCATCATTCTATGCTATTAATATACCCTATATGAGCTTTGCCATTAAGTTTGTAACTCCTCGAAATACTCATAAAAGACAATCTAAAGCATATATATTGTAATCAGTCGATTTAGAAATATCCGTCCGTCTGTCAAAGCCTTTGACAAAAATTTCGTGTGCAGGGTACGTCTTCGTATAGCCCACATATAAGTTTACATCTCTTTTTTTTCGGTATTTTTAAGATATTAGCGATGTTATTCACAACATTCAGGCATCCTATTTATTTCAGGTTATTGTTTTTATGTTGACCACAGCCGGAAATCCGGACTCACTTAGGTATGAGGTAGAAAAGGGGAGGAAGACTTTCGCAGCGAGAGCCAGTGCTGTATCGTCCGATAAATCAATAAGCTCCTCATTTACTTTGGTCCATATATAAACTAGTTATTTCTTAACGGCGATAAATGCGAGTCAATTGCAAAAAGTATTTTTATCTTAATCTGAAATTTGTTCTCTTCTATTATTGATACTTCATCTCGGAATGGACCATAAAAGATTTATGATCATTTCTTCACACAACTTCTGAAACAAAAGTTCTGTTAACTTCTTGTTTTAATGTAATTTTCAATTATTACAGCTTCCAACAATTTTCCTTTTATGTAAAAATCAATTGAACTGAAAATGTCTTTGTTTATTCCTCGACTAATTTTATTGCCTTATATCACTCACAGAAACAACTAGGTGAGTCAGGCCATGAACGTCGATAGACTCGCTCAGTTTATTGTGTAGTATGTGGTAATAGTCGTCGCGATCCATATTTTGAGAAATACTGGTGTGGGCATCACATCTAATGCAATTCTGACACGTTTGAATGAATAGGATATACAACTTTTGTATACCCTTTTTTACGCAGAACATTGTGTACAGGGTTGCCCATATTCGACGGACCTTTGGGCCCTTTGGGCCCATTCCAATCGACGAGGCTTGTCCGCAGGCAACATTCTTTGCGTCAATTGAATTTTGTACGGGAACAAATGCAAATCAATGCGAATAATCCGTTGTAAAGTGGACCGAGCCATGCCCAACTGCTGAGAACGGCGTTTTTGGGATGTTCTTGGGGACCTCTCAACATTGGCTCGTACGGCAGCGATATTCTCGGCCGATCGCCTTGGTCGACTTTTATATGGTCTCTTCGGATTAGAAAGAGCCTTTCCAGTCGAAAATTTTTCCTATAAACGCTTAATGGTGTTCTTAGAAGGCGCACTTCTCACATTTTTTAATGTTTTAAAAGCACGTTGAGTTTTCACAATAGACTTCTTCTGTTGAATGTAAATTTCAACTATTTCAGAGCGCTGTGTATTGGTTCATGGTAAAAATCTGCTTGGACTGACGCTTCAAACGCGGTATGTCATTAAGCGATGTGACATCTCTGTCAAAAGTTATGGCGTTGCCAGATGGGTCCGTCGAATATGGGCAACCCTGTATATGATTTTCCGGTCACAAATTTGCTCAAATAAAATTAGGATGCAGCATCACCATACCACCGATATTTGAGCAAAACTAACTGGACGGTGTATATTATTTTATGTCTTTGAGGAGGTTTAATAGACAAAACAATTAACAATTCGGATGGGCCTGGGTTGCCCTCTTGCCTCGTCAGTGGAAATTTTACATATTACAACATCAACGTGAATTTCACTGAGATAAGACGAAACATCAAATTCAAATCTTACTTTGCAATTTTCTACAAGGATATATTTTGCCTACTATTTTAAAGTAATTTTGCATAAATATGATTTAAATCCGGTGCGAAATTTGTATGGGTCTGATAAGTTTCTGAATAACGAAGACAATGCTGAAATATGTACAGCCTGATGTAATAGGAGAGGTGCGAGGTGTATAAATTAAGAGCTACCGTTAAATATATCGAAGCTATATAAAATGGACACCGATATTTCCAACACCAATCACACATGTAAGATTCTTTGTTAAATTAATAAAAGTGTGTATGCAAATTTATCTACATTGAAACTTTCCAAAAAGTACACTTATTTAAGAAATTTCAAACTTTTTTCAATCATCTGTGAATCGCAACTCCCATCTTGGCTGTAAATACTTCCTAATCTGCCAAAAACAAAAAAATATTCCTATATGCGAATCGTTACATTCATTTAATAAAAATCAACTTTAAATGCCGGTTAAGGAAAACAGCTTTACAGTCTCCAAGGAGACTCACGCCAAACACCCAAACTGATTTGAGTACTGGTTTGTTATCCGGCAAAGGTTTGCAGCGAAATATCACATCAACATCGGCTCAGCAAGAACACTCGAAAACAAATATCGCAACGAACATTAATTAGATGGCATGTCCTTGAGCCACAGCAGACTCAAGCACACGTCCATAGACATAAATGACGGGTGGACGCGTGCCGACCGGTAGGTAAACCAAAGCCCATTAACAAACATTACAACCGAATATTGCAAAATTCCGCATACTTATTATGCAAATTATTTCGAAATGTGTTTATCAACCTGAAAAGAACAAATTGTACGGTTGCAACATTGATGCGTACGTGTGTAACCACGTTTGGTGGGCCAAGTGTTTGTGCGAGCAGGAATCGACATGCTATACTCTGATGAAATTCAGCAAATTCGACTATTGCAAAATCGGAATTAAATATTTCATAAGAATTGCATATTGACATTTACGCTAGTCACAAATATCAAATTTAATTTTATGGGTCCAGTCAAAATTCAAGGTAGAACAAAATACTGAAAATAAATTTGGAAAATTTATATTCTCGTTTAATGTTGGTGATTACATATCGTGCTTTCGCAAAATTTAATAGGAAGTTTGTGGTGTTGAAATGTTATATGTTTTGGAAAGATCAAATTGAGCTTCCGGTTATGTCTTTCATAAATTCTAGAAATTTCCAGTCCTTTTCAAGTGCAAATTGGCCAAACTGACATTTAACACACCGGGAATACCAAGTGTAGACTATTGTCGTCCTGGAAGAACATTTGTTTCACTTATGTTCTAATTCTGAAAAAAATCCATTTTTGAGCCATAAAATATGCTAATTTCTTTGTATACCAATGTAAATGGTACATCATGTGTTTAATTTTAACGACTAAACCAAAAGGAATAATCGAATCAAATACATATTTACATCAGGAGGCATATGAAAATGAATGAAAAAGATTTTTTCGAGACTAACGAGTCTGCCGAAGGATATCTGCTTTGTTTAGTTTGCATTAATAAATGTATATTTCTTTTAGAACATTCCAAAAATAAACAATAAAGAAAAGGCAAAAAATCGGGCGCATCAAATCATAAAGATGGCTATCCGATGCTGAATTCTGTAGTGTTATGTTGGACGTACATTCCATTATCATCAATTGATGGTCTCATTCCTAGACATGATGTCAATGTCCTTTTTTTCCACATTGAGCAGATGATATATCAGTCCAATCGACAGAAGAGTAGGTTATAATGGACTCTGACAGCACATATCCCACAAGACGGTAGAAGCCAAATTTGTCGTGCAGGATGATTCCCTGGAATTTCTTCCTATCTTAAATTGCAGTGAATTCTGCACCAAACTTGATACTCTTTGCCGCAAACATTGGTTTGCCTTTGAAAATCTCACTTTCAATGAAATGTTATCGACCTAAATGAGCATTATCCTCCCTAATACGGTCCAGGGATGTTCCTGACGATCCAGTTGTACAAGACTTGTGATCTTTGGGGAACCCTGTCTTTGACCAGTTCTTGGTCTGTCTGCTTATCACCAACTCTGACAGGAAAGACTTGGTCCTTAAGGAAACTTAGCACCGTCCGATAAGTTTTTCAATCGAATCCAAACAATTGCCTTTGTACTATATAATGCCATGCTGCCATACTGTATTCAAAGCATTGGTGAAGTTAAGGCCAATAGCTATTGTTCTATTTTGTATTTGAATCATCCTTAACATTCGTTATAAAGAACGTTGGAGTATGGGTTGTCGGATATGGCTGATGGTGGTATTGGTCTATAGCTCACCCTTGATTGACATCTGCTTTAGGCTTTGGACTTGCTATCACAAATAAATTACCAGCCGTGTTGTTCCGCAATATAATACTGTTTTCCCTTTTTCTTTATTATATTCCAATTATTCCCTCCTCTTGGAAAGCAACCCTAAACTTTAAATCAGGTAATTATCAGGACATCAGCATCTGTGATGTTGGTTCGTATATTTATATTTGGAATCATTGGCAGGATTGTTTTTCGAGTTTTTAGGGCCAATGAACCCATACTACTGGCTGTTAAGTTATTTCTCGAAACATCGAAATAAACCTTATTTGTCATAGATTGTTTCACTTAAACTAGACATTAAACTAGACGTTTTTTTGATGTTTTTCAATTATAAGTCTCGTTAATTTGGTAATGATTTGGGACCATCATTTATAACGAACTGAAATAAATTTAAATTCGGGAGGTTATTTCAATATATATTTTTTCACAGTTTATTTAAATCGAAGAAATATGTACTAGAAATTGATGATAATCGTTTCAGATTTAGACTTAGCACCATTTTACCCCCCTTTCAAAAAAATACTATTGAAAAGCGTAAATTTTCAGTATTCTGAAAAATGTAATGGTCCCGAAGTGAAAATAACCTCAAGAGTACGAACTGCAATCTAAAATATATATTCAGATGAAAGTTGGGATTTATTTACTGTGGTCTAATATTTTTAGAATAATAGATTTTGTTAAATATAACATTTCCTTGTAAATAACAATTGAATTTATTGCTTATTATACCTTCCGCCATATGGCGGGAGAGGTTATATATCATTTGATACGGCCAAAAGGTGCCTCATCGAAATAACGGTTTTAGACCGTAGGTCTCTGTGGACCAAATCTGTTTCAGGACATTTGGAGTCGATCTAGCGATGTCCGTCAGTCTGTCTGTCTGACTGACTGGTGCGCACGACAACTCTCGAAGGGAATATTCGATTTGCTTCAAAGTTACGATGTACCTAATATTATTGTCAAACTTAGATCGAGTTCGGAGATGGGTAATATAGGTCCACTCCTTCAGTTACCTCCCCCACAAAAGATCGAAATTATCAAAGCAAATCTTTTGCTGCACACAAAGAGAAAGTATGATCCGATTTTGCTCCAACTTTGCCAATCCCAATATTTGCATCAATGTTATCAGGTGCGAAAATGGACAAAATCGGTCCACTCTTTCAAGTACCTCCCCCACAAAGGGTCAACCTTTCGAATAATTATAACTTTTATAACATATGATCTAAGAGTCCGATTGTCTTCAAATTACACACATCACAATATTTATATTAGCTCAAGTTCTGATGTGCAGATGGATATGTCGGTTCACTCCTTCTGATACCTCCCCCACAAAGGGTCAAAATTTTTAATTACAACCAGTAAAGAAAGTCTTAAAGTCGGGCGGGGCCGACTTTATGATACCTTAGACCACTTTGCTAATTTATTGGAACTCCGCATAACAATTAAACGTTTTTATGGGTGAATTCAATCTCATACACGCTATGATTATAATTATAATTAAAAGTTCAAAGGACTAAATATGCCGAAGCATTTGTATCTTTTAAATTCGGTCTTGTATTTCCCACTTTGTGCAAAATACAAATTCTGGTAAACCCCCACCACACCAAATAGGGTTGAAGATTTTGATAAAAAAAAAAAAACGCTCAAAAAAAAACCAAATAAGCATTCATTTCTTTTGAAATTCCACACATACAAACATTTTGCTAACACAAGATCTGTAGTAAAGTTAAAATATATCTGCGAACTCCCTCTGGTCTCTCACGCACAAAAGGTTACAATTTTCAAAAAAAAAAAAAAAAAAGTCAGCCATTCTTTACAACTTGCAATATCGAAATATTTCTCTTAACGAGAAACCTCGGATGAACATAGAATTTATGATTTCGCATAGAATTGAATATAAATGTTCGATCTTCTTGTATGTTTGCCCATACCAATATTTTTATCTGTATTAGATGAAGTGTTTTCTTAAAATTAGCATTTTCTAATAATTATCACATATCTCATATAAAGTGAAGAAAGTAGTTGATGTAGTTCAAACCTGACACGTCGCAATATTGATATCACATTTATTTAGAACCGATACGAAATGGACAATAATGGCCCATCCCTTCGAAACCTACAGAAACTAACAGAAGTCAAAATATTTTAAATAATCGAACATTGGCTGAGGGTGCACATCTGTCTGCAAAACCGACTGATACTTTTTTACTTGTTTTAATAATTTAAGAAGCATGTCCCACAGTTGAAGTATTTTTTCGAGTTTTCAATAAAACTTATTTTCTAAACTTACTAATGTCTAAACCACAGACATGAAAATACATTTCATATATTTCCTAGAAAAAGCTCGCCAAATAGATTTCTTGAGTGTGTTTTTGTTCACGAATTTCTATTTGATATCCGTCAAAGTAATTGTGCTATGTAGATTAGATTGCTTTAAATGTTCCTTACTGAGGCATGTAAAATTGGTAGTTGAATATTGAACATTTATTCGTTGTTGGCCCAAGAACGAAAATAATAATTATTCTTTAAAGCAACTTTTTTTAAGTTCTATGTGTTTTATTATTCTAATATTCATGTACCTGATAATACTTAAATATTTAAAGTTATTTTCCCAATTACAGCTTCGGACAGACAAGCGACGATAGGTCATTGATATTTAATTATTTATTTGGCTTTTGTCGTTTGTCAATACTTATTTACAGTTAATTTTTCAAATTGACATTTTCATTTGTCAATAACACCATGGTCAACACGGTGCTGAACATCACATGCTTTGTCTGCCATGTATCTGCTGATTGGTTTGAAATTTAGAGGGTTGCCTGATTAGATTCGGGTTAGCTGTGTTGGAGTGCTGGGGTCATTGTTAACAAGTGTGTTGTTGTTGGTGTCTCACAGTGAGTTGCTATTTGTTTTCGAAACGCCGTGATTATGTTTAAGAACATGCTGTCCTTAATTGATGTTAACATTCTCGTAAAACTTAAGAAGATGACAATGCTCAAATTTGTAGAAATATGTGTAATATTGATGAGAGGCGTTGGGTTCAGAAAAATTCTGGGCATTTAAAATCTGCTACTGTATAGCATTTTTACATGGAACACTATTCTAAATGGAAACAAGTAATGAGAGGACGCCACATTGGATGTTTTGTAAAGCTTTTTGTAGCAAGAAACCATACCAATTATTTAATAACCCTTTAAATACCGCAGAGCAACATTTGGACAGCATGTGACGGTTTCATTGGCCGTTTGAATGCCATAATTCGTGCCAAAGGTGACCAATTCGAACAAATCTAAACTTATTCTAAAATTTGATGCTATTTCCGATATTTTTGCTTTCATTCATAAAATGTAAAAATTATGGCGTTTGACTTTGTGCAGTTTTTTTTCTTACCCTGTTTTGTGCCGAATGTCATTTGTTTAGAGTGCATATTACGCTAAGGGAAAGGCTTGAAATCGACTCGGATGAGACATATTCTCATATTTTTATTATTTTTATATTATGTATAGCAGCTACATTCAAATCTTAAGATATTAACACCAATTTAAATAAGGGTTAAACAAATTCACTGTGGAAAATGTCATCTCAATTGGTCAACAAATTAAAGCTGTAATTTTTTTACAAACACACATGGACAGACTTTCGATTTAGAAAGTGATTCTTTGAAAATCATATATCTCAACTCCTTTGTATTACAAGCAAGTGCACAAAGACATTGTACCCTGCACACCAATGTGGCGTAGGGTGTATTTTGAAACTTTTAACTTATTCCACAATAAATATTCTCGAAAGGCTAAGCCTCAATTTAAACATCAATCCCCGTCAGTTTCAATCTCACAGGTAATGCTTTTAATACTGCTTCACAGGAACGCATTACTTCACAAATAACGTTTTTTTTTTTCTTCTACTTTGTTTTCCATCAAGAAGAAATGTGATAAATATGTACATGGGTGCATATGTATGCGTGTAGAAACAAAGGTGCCAACGTACACAACATTCACAGCAGTCATACGTACTACTACTTACTCTATGGACGTCTATTGTCACTTTGAGAAATATGCACTATCACGCAAACCATACGAATAGCTTCATCACACATTACAGATCAGAGGAAAACAAAAGAACAAAAGTCCATGCAGCAACAGTGGTCACAACGGCAACAGCACAAACAACAACGCTAGTCAGTCAGCGACAAACCAAAGGTGACTACACCGACAACAGACAAGATAAATAACAGCTAACATGCAACCGACATACACTAATAACCGCCGCAGCAACAACAACAGCATCGGTGTGATATCAGAAATGTCTGTCAAGTGCATGTGGCGTGTATCTGCTGAACAATTCGAATCGCACATCTCTCAAAGTTCTTTCTTAGCCGTCTGTCCGTTGCACGGGCTAGAAAGCGTGCATCTAATGCATATGCATCTCACACATAGACGATACTCTAAGAAAGGTAGCCACAACCAAGCCAGAGTAGCAGGAAAACATTCTAAATTTATTTTTTAGTAGCTGCCATAGGAAATAATGAAAAAAACTTCACAGCAACTCTGGATGGACCAATGTTGCACCCGATTCTCATCCCATGTAATGATGAAAGCTGGAAGCGTTTTGTCGGTAGTGAAACGAAAATATTTAATAACACGTTTCGTTTAGGGATCGAGATCCAGCTTTGTTAAGAGCTGGTGTTGTATGCAAGCAATACGCACCTACATAAATCTTTTGACCACAAATATTGTTATAAAACTCGTTCTGCTTAAAAGTTACTTTTTAGGGGCCTTGCTAAATAGTCGACCAGAGGCCTCACAACGTTTTTTTTACTATTTACTCGAATACAACGCGAATGCACATGGCAAGCAAAATATATTACGAAAGTAGCTCAGAAGTCCCGCTACCATCACAGATGATATCAAATGTGTTTGAATTCTTCCCTAAGGTAGATAGATTTGGCCTGTTTTTCGCAATGATTTCTATTGCTTATGTGCGGTATCATCTTTGTCATTGCGTTTGTAACTTCTCGAAATAAAAACGTTTCATATTACAAAGTATACATATATTCCTGATTAGCGTAAAATTCTAAGTCGGCTTAGCTATGAGCGTCCGCTGTAATAATCACGTTATCATTTTCACAAATTAATTAGAGCTCATATTTTGTCAGCATGCAGGCGGGGACGTACGCAGAGGGTTATATATTTATTAAAATATCTCCCTGGTTTCTTTTATAGTTTTTGGTTTAGTATAAATATGCAAACTAACGAATCCGGTTTTCGTTGCTTTCCCGTATTTTTGGTTTTCAACACGTACTTTGAGGAAAATAACAATCAACAAAATAATTTAATTATATAGCACATATAAGACTGTTTAAACAACTGGCTTTCAACTGCAGACAATTAAAATTTCGGTTTTCATGGCTTAGGACTATTAATATTTTTTGAAACCCATTTCTCTAAAGGACACACTATTGCACTAGCATTTCAACATCTCGAACAGGACTATTTTCATGTCTTAGTCAAAATTTTCAGCAAAACTTGTTTTCAGCGGTTTACAATTGTCCTCACGTACCTGCAAACTTGGTATGCTTTGGAATTTGCAACGTATTGGGCCATTTAGGGCAGCCAAAATAAACTAATTATACCCTACAACACTATGTGTTGGGGGTATTAAAGTTTGATTGGACCAAAAATTATGTAACACCTCGAAATATTGAATTCCCACATAGGAAAGTATATAAGGATCTTCCTATCTCGCCGAGTTGAGTCGATCTAGCTATGTATATCCGTCCGTCCGTCCGTCCGTCTGTCCATGTTAATTTGTAATCACTCTACAGGTCGCAATTATGAACCGATCCTCACGAAATTGAAAATGGAGATGGGGTTAGTGTCAGAATATAACCCTATTGTTGTTGGAGATGATCGCACGATATTTAGGGGTTGAAATGGATCAATAAAGCCACAATTATGAATCAATCGACGCGAAAATTTACATGGAGTTAGAGTTGGGACTGGGCAAAAACATTCCAATTTGGCCATCGAAATATCTAGCGGGTAAAATAGACCATAACTTTTATGTTAGAAAATAGGAAAATTTCCACTAAACCGCGAATATTTTTAACCCCAGTCAAATCGCAAATACCTTTAAGATCACTTCTGACCATTTAAGTGATGCTAATCGCAAAAAAAATCGGATATATAGCAAAATAGGTACAATATATATGTAAACAAGTAAGCAAAGGCTATAGTCGTGCGGGACCGACCATGTGATACCCTACAACACTGCAATAAGTTAGAAGCCCCCTTGAGTCCAAATCTATTTTGAAAGATTTCGTTTTTGAAATAAACTCATAAGGCCCTGCCCAGGTGTACCCTTAGGCATGTGGCTGGACGCATTTGTCCAATATTACTTACTCGTCGTGTTGTTAGGTATTCAAAACAATTTCACACCAAAATTGTGGTCCATTTTACAATTAAATATAATCCATGATCATCCAAAATGCTCGACATGTTCCCTGCCTTAACCTCTCCTCAAATTCCGTGTCGATTGGTTTTAAATTGTGACCTGTATAGCGTCTGCAAAATCAGAAAAATTTTAATTTTTTGTCCAAATTTACCATCTTCAAAAACAATAGGCTTTAATTCTGATCCTAACCCTACCCCTATGCCAAATTTTGTTAGGATCAGACAATTATTGTGGCCTGTATATAATACCCTCAAAACATAGTGTTGCAGGTGGTGTAGAAAAAATTTTGAAAACGTGCAGTTCAAAATTGTAAGTCAAATTGAAATAATCGCATGCGATAAAAAAATATGCCAATAATTGAAAAAATGTAACAAAAAATTTTAACTTTTTTGTTTTGCAGATTTTACGCGATTTTCTTAGATTTTACCTTTTCTGCAATAGCCCATTGCAAATTTGTGAAAATTGTCAAATTCCGTCCAGCGGTTCTTGACTTATAAGCGGAATAACTAACATCAATTTAGTTTGCATATAGATTGTTCCTATTTCGCTACATATCCGATATGTTGGCTATAAGCATCACTGTAATGGTCAGTAGTGACTTCTAATAAAATTTTGATTTGGCCGGGATTAAAATATTCGCGGTTTTGTAAAAATTTTCGAATTTTTTGTTATTTTTATGAGTTACTGAGTTATTTTACCCGTTAAATATTGTCCGATGACTGTCCAAATTAGTAGGCTTCTGCCCAGCCCTAAACTCTAACTCCATCCAAATTTGGTTTATAATTGCGGCCTGTAGAGCAACTGCAAAATGAGGAAATTTTTCAGTTTTTGGTCCATTTCAACCCCTAAATAGTTTACGATCATCTCCAAAAGCAATAGGGTTTTATTCTGACCATAACCCCACCTCCATTTCAATTTCGTGAGGATCGGGCCATAATTGCGACCTGTAAATGATTACAAATTAACATGGGCAGACGAACGGACGGACATACATAGCTAGATCGACTCAGCTCGGCGAGATAGGAAGATCCATATATACTTTCCTATGTGAGAAACCAATATTTCGAGGTTGTTACATAATTTTTGGCCCAATCAAACTTATAATACCCCCAACACATAGTGTTGTAGGGTATAAAAAATTGATCTTATTTATTCTGCGTTTAAATCAAGAACCGCTGGGCCAATTTTCACAATTCCCATCAATTCGGAATGGTCTCTAGCCAGAAAAGGATAAATCTAAAAAATCGCGGGATAATATACCAATAAAAGAGTTATATCTTTTGTTTCATTTTTGTCATATTTTTTTATCGCATGCGATTTTTTAAATTTGACTTACAAATATTAAAAATAAATAAATAATTTTCTAAATTTTTACATTTTACATTTTTTTATTATTTCATGTCGCAATATCGTCCGATCCTCACGAAATTTTGCATGGGGGTAGGGTCGGAATATAGACCACAATTGAAAATTAGTCGACACGAAATTTCGCATCGGAAGAGAGTTGAGGACAGTGAAGAAGTGTAGCATATTGGATGACCATTGGATTATACCACAACTTTCGTGTGCAATTGTTTTGAATACTTAACAACACCAAGGGGTGCGTAAATATTGGTCAAATTCTCCGGGTCAAAAACCTAAGGGTAACCTCTGGGCAGGTCTCTTTGATATTATTTCAAAATGAAATCTTCAAAACTGGATATGGATATAAGGGACTTCGAACATATTGTAGTGTTATAGGGTATCACATGGTCGGCCCCGCACGACCATAGCGTTTGCTTACTTGTTTTTTATGTCCTCCTGTCCTCAGTCCTTGATGTTACTCAAATATTGGGATATGCAAAGTTTAGACCAAACTAAATAAACAGTATCACATTGCTGGATCGACTCCAAATGCACTGAAACGGATTTCGGCAAATATGCTTTGGGCTAACCAGTATTTCCTTGAGGCATATTTAGTAAGAAAACAGTACTAATGAATGTTTTTGTTATATGTTTGGTCTGAATAGTTGAGCCGGACAGATTTTGTGATAAATTCTATCTGTACAAACATAAATTTCTTTCAACCAAGCAAATCCTTTATGGGATCAGCAAATCCTTTATGGGATCAGTCATTAAAATATATGGCATTAAAAGGGGTTTTAAATATCAACTGGCGTGTGCAAATAGAAATGACTCTCTAAATAGTGTATAAAATACGGTCTTTTTGTGGTATTTTGATTGTTTTATAATTTGTCATATCAATTTTCTTCTTGATGTGTTAGGGCCTTTGGAAGTCTAAACTTAAGAGGTTTTTCAGTCGCGGTCTTCGGTCATATGGATTTTATGATTGTCTTTATGGCTTCTTGGTCTAAATTATTATTATTTATTCATTTATTATTTTGGACATTTCCAAACAACAACTATGGAAGATAAATACTCATCGATTAGATTAGTGAATGTCGTTTTAAATTACAAGAAAAGAAGAAAGGTAACAATCTAGAAATTCTCTATGATAATGACGTCGCAAATGTCCATTCTATGGGTATATACACACATATGTATGTGTCAGAGATTGAAGTTTGAGTTTTTGTTTTATTTTGTAAATACCTTTAACGGTCACTGGTTGCATTGTTTGGTCAGGCATTTAGCTGCATCACGGCGGCTACAAGAAATTTTCCACAAACAAAGGCATTGTGCTTGGTAATTGATTCAAAGTGGCTCTCTTTGAAATTGCATGTTGTCAATGCGACGGCCATCACCAGCCAGCCTAGTCCGGACAAACCCCTCCATCACCACCAACACCATTACCACCACCACAATGACGGATGACTATTCGATTTGAGCGATGATGCATTGTTTTAAATTAATTGTAGTCGCATAATAGCGAAGCAAGAACTGTTTGTGGGTTTGTTACACTTGATTGGACGCGAATAGCTGTAATTTCATTATTCTTACGTAATGGTTCTACACAGGTACTGTAATGTATTTACGCACACACACACATATGTACACAAATATGAACGATTATGTGTGTGCGTGCATGTTCGTGGTAATGTGTGTCATTACTTTTAATGTTCATATTGACCTTTTTGACCATGTCATTGACTGTTTGTGGAGAATCATGTAATAGCAGCTCTTAAAAAATCCAATCAATCCATGGAAAATTATTGAAGTTAAAACTATTGGCATACAAAATGTATTGTCCAATAAATTATATTAAATACGCTCATGATGATCCATAATTTCCAACATTTTATTTATGAACATAAATTCGTGTATACAGTCCGTGACCTCTCCATAAGAGATTTAATTTCTGCATCATTAAACTAAGTTCAAGTTCGAATGTTTTCTTCTTCCCGGTGAATCTCGAAGCGAAGGGAGTATCAACTTTGTTTCAAACTTGGAAAAACTTTATATATTTATACCCTCCACCATGGCAAGGAGGCTATATTAAATTTGTCATTCCGTTTGTAACACTTCTAATTGAAAGAGAGATATATCGGTCCACGTTTTGGGGTGGCCCCATATAACGGTACCACCTGATATTCAGTATGTTGATGATTTTCGGCACATTTTTTCACGGATTTGTCCAAAAATTGGTATTTGTAGTTTGTAATGGGTTCTAGCTACGGTAGCAGAACATTGTATTGACCAATATCTAGGTCCAAGTTTTCCTGTAGCGTACATAGAACGGTAACTTCGTATATTCGGTATACTTGAGTTACATTTTCTTATAGATTTGTGTGAAATTTGGTATTTGTACTTCAAATTGAGTTCTACGACCGGTGTCAAAGCATTGCCCATATTGGACAAGGGTTTCCATACAACAATTCGATTTTGATAATTGACATATAGACCGAAATTCAGTATTTTGGTAATCCTAGTCACATTTACACACAAAATTATGTCAAATTTGGTATTTAAGACTCGCAATGTATTACAATCTTTGTACTATAAAATTGCCTATATATGATCTTATTTTGGTATGGCCCAGTATAATGACTCCGGCCACTATATTGTTTTTTTTTTGCATTCTCCTACCAATATTACTGGATTTTGTAGTTAAAAGAACACGTTTGAATCCAGATAATTTTGTATAAAATTGTTTTTTTTTTAACTTTAATTATTAATTTTATCTCTAGATATTCAATATTTTGATGATTTGTTTCACACTTTTGATCGGAATAGTTTTGAATTTGGCATTTGGAGTTCGTAATGGGAACTATTTCCTATGAAAATAAATTTCCTGTACAGATCCACGCCTTCGTATGACCCAGTGTGACTATATCACCCAGTGTTCGGTATTTTGATGATTTTATCTATTTTTTTCAAACGAGATGCTTTACGATTTAGTGTTCATAATACCACCACCGTCTCTGGCAGATATTGGATGTATAAGTTGACGTTTTGTATAGCCCCATATAACTGAAACACTTGATATTCGAAATTTTAAAACTATAAATGCATTTTCAGCTATTTTTTTCATTTTGCAAATCATTTCAAATGGTAAATAGAATTTAAGACTTAAGCTACTTTTAACTTGTTTTTGGTTATCACATACGCTAAGCAGAGCTTTCGATACATTACCTCATAATATGATGTAGGCGATGTGACTACTTCTCTTCGTATTGTAAAATAAATTTAATTTTCTTCAAAACATCTGTTACTCGCATTCTTATTCAGTAATTATGGTAGAATTTTAACAAGAGATTTTCTTATTTGAATGATCCATGACACAATGAAGACAAGATAGGATATAAAAATTATTTACAACAAGATAGCCCTCTATAAATAATTTGCTGTAGAAGGAAGAGTATCACCTCCTCCAACAAACAAATGAGCAAAATACAGAATATCGGGAGGGAGGGGTAGTAGGTTGGGGCTGTGCAAATACGTGGATTTGTATAGATAATTGCCTATCAAAGAAGATTTACCAATTGCCAAACTCTTGAATTTTTGAAATTATTCCATTAAACAATGTGTCTAAAAAAATTATGAAAAAAATATAGGAATGTACCATAATATGAGAGTTATACAAAGGCGTTGACCTGTATAAACAATATTCTGTCATAAGGGGTGGAACCTTTGGGTGCACTAAACACCCACTTTAAGAGAATTCAATAGAAAACTATTTAAGATATTTAAAGGTACTAATACCTTAACTACCTTACGGGATCTGTACAAAACTTGGACCTATACATATATTTTCAATACGGAACTTACACTATATTTGAGTGACATTGTCAACCTATTTTTTGCTTCGAAAGTTCGAGTGATTTTGACATAACGCACAGGCAGAAAGTATATACAAGGTGAGATAAAAAAACTGCAACAAAGACAAACGCCATAATTTTTACATTTTTACAACACAAGGTGGTCAGGGTATTATGACTTTGTGCATTTGTTTGTAACAGAAAAACGGAAACGAGATAGACCCATAGTTCCTTTTGATGATCTGCATAGAATCACATTCTGATTCGATTTATGATGTCCGTCCGTCTGTCTGTCCATGTATTTTGTGAACAAAGAACAGTCGCAGTTTTACCCGATCCAGATGAATTTTGCACAAATCACCAAACGTGTAATATAAGCCCGAATAGTATGGAATTTTGCACATACAATCAAATTAGACATGAAAATAAGTATGCCACATTTGATCGAAATCAGTTCAGATATAGCTATAGCACCCATATATATTGTTCATCCGATTTGTTATTTTTGTCCTCCGCAGCGGTAATATGCACTCTGTAACAACAATATTTGAGAAAGAATATCAATACAGCTCAGAAATACGTTTGCTAAATTTTATCGAGATCAGCTCAGATTTATATATAGGTCCCATATAAACTTCGTCCGATTTATCTTTTATTGTACACCTAACGTCTAATATTCGTCCAAATGGGATGGAATTTGGCACTTACGGCCGAATTAAGTCTAGAAGGTAGTATGTCAAGTTGGTGAAGATCGGTTCAGATATAGCTATAGGTCCCATATATATTGTTTATCCGATTTGTTGTATTTGTTACCCACAGCCGTAATATGCACTCCGTAACAACGATATTCAGGGAAATATATCAAATACAGCTCAGAAATATCTTTGCCTAATTTTATCGAGATCGGTTCAGATTTGGATATAGCTCCCAAATGGGCAATACAAGTTCGAATTTAAAATATACAAATGCTTCGGCATATTTAGTCCCTTGAACTTTAAACTATAATTATAATCATAGCGTGTATGATTGAATTCCCCATAAAAACTTTTAATTGTTATGCGGAGCTCTACTTAATTATTAAAGTGGTGTAGGGTATCATAAAGTCGGCCCGCCCGACATTAAGACTTGCTTTACTGGTTTTTTTAAATTTTATTGAATTAAAGCAAAAAATGTCGGAAATAGCATTAATTTTTAGAATAAGTTGAGATTTGTTCGAATTGGTCACCTTTGGCACGAATTATGGCCTTCAAACAGCCAATGAAGCCGTAATGTTGCTCTGCGGTATTTTGGTCCATTCCCGGCGAAGCGCTTGCTTGAGATGATCGAAACTTTGGTATGTTTTAGTGCCAACCTTGCTTTCCAGTCACAATAGTCCAACGGATTGGTATCCGGAGATTTTATTGAACATTGTGCGCTGGAAATGATGCGAGGAAACCCATTTTGTAACCATTCTTGGGTGGCACGTTCTGAGTGCGATGGTGCTGAGTGCTGTTGGAAAATCCAAGGTCTGCGTACAAAATGTTTGCGTGCCCAAGGCTTTAATACACCTTCCAAAATATTTTCGCGATAATATTCGGCATTTATTCTGATACCACGGTCGATTAATACGAGCGGAGAGCGACCATCGGCTGTATATACATCATACAATTCTTTAGCTCTTTTGAGTCCATTTTTTTTTACTTTTCGAACCATTTCTGCTGATGTTGCTGTTTTCTTCCGTCCATTTCTTTGACGTCGGGACGCTACCACGAGACGAGACACAAAAGATTCATTCACATTTAAATGCTATCACCCTTGAATTCCATCACGAATAACTTTTTTATGGAAAATGAGCTGTCATTGGAACAATTTTAACAGCTGTCGGACGGGTGGATTAGAAATGACAGCAGTCTGAAGTTGGTTGCAGTTTTTTCTTCTAACACTCTTTATAGTCTTTGTGAGTCCTAAAATTCTGTGTCGAGAGAATTCCATATTTTAAAAAAATAGTATCGATAAAAAACGCACCTTAAGTTATTATCAATATTTTACATAAATAGTCATATAACTGCGTAGACAGTTATTATATAGTCGGCACTTTTAGGATTTCGCGTTTTTAATCGCTCACCATTCTGAGTGGAACATTTAATTATTACAAAGTTAATTTATTCAGATTCGAAATTTTGTATAGTTTTTGCAATAATAAATAAAGTTTTAATAACTTTTTATTAAATTTCATAAATCTGTAGTTTTATTAAAACAATGCTTTTTTGCCAGTAGTCGGCACCACTTGCAAATTGTCGGTATGGCATGTTCCAACAGTCGGCATACCAATTTTTTGTAAGAATAATAATAATAATAATAAATTAATCATTAAAAATAATATTTTGTTTAGTTAAACTAATTCGACGTCTTTATTGTACTTTCTTAAGAATATGAATTGTTGAGGACCTTCACAGACAAAAATTTAATTTTTATTGGAATAAATCATCTTTTCTTAGCGATGTTGTACACAAAGATAAATGATGGAATTTGGCACTTAAATGACAATATGTTTGAAGTAAACAAAATACATTTAGTTACAATAGTTTCATTTATTTGAGCTTAAAAATAAAAAGTGCTGACTACTGGGACATGTCGAACTTAGGCACACTTACCCTATCAGTGCTTAATTTCTGTGCAACATATAGCATGTATTTAAGTATTTAGTATCTAAGCCGTTTTTTATACTTACGTCAAATTCCAAGTAAAACCTGTGACTCCTTAAGTTCTACAGATTTACAATTCTATAATTTGATAGAAAGATAAAATAATTTGATAGAAAGAATACTAGAATAGATCTCACTTTTCTAATAATGCCACGCTTTGAGTAAATGATCGATATATATTACAAGTGTCCGCTACTTCGTTAGTGATTTTCGTACAAATTTAGTACGAATTGTGTGAAAGACCGCCTTACATGCATTTTTTTTATAAAATTTCAGAATTCCAACTCTTTGAACAACCCAATATCACATGCTCAGTACTACATAACTTTTACTACTTTGCTGATTATCAACTATGTTTGTTTGTAGTATCACCCACTATAGAGTATCTCTACTTTTGAAGACTGTTAAACTCGCGAACTTCGCGGTCGATTACACGATTAAAACAGTACAAAAATTTAGTAATTTTAACTTTCCTACAGTTTTAGTAACAATTTCACTAACCACGTACTTATTTCAACCCAGCCCACCAGCAGTGACCTCACTACCATCATGCTCCTCCTCGCTCCGTCACCCAAAACCAAACTGTACAACATTTAGCACCATTTTGTACAGTTCTTACACTTACCCAATTTTAAAACCACCCCTTATATCCACACTACTTCCAAAACATACTTCTTATCAAATGTTAAGTTTTAACTCTATAACACCAAATGGCTCCAAATTTAGTGATTTTTAGTACTTTTGTACACTTTTTCTTCGAATTTTCAAATTCTTTTGTTCGTTAAACTATCCAACATCAAAGACCCTCATTCCAAATTTAAGATTGTAGGCTCTGACGAAATAAGCGTTTTTTCGTGCTACAATGGGTGCCTTGATTTCTTAGCACACATCGTTCATTTAAACTTGGTTGTATCTTTCGAGTAACAATTTGCATACAGTTAGACTTTACATAACTTTTACTACTTTACATAACTTATACTGTACGAAAAGTAATAAAATTGGTAAAGAGCGAGCACTCTGGCCTTAAGAGGCATATCTTTAGTTCAGGTTTCGAGACGAATATTCTTAAAATTATGTTAAGACGACAATTGTACGGCGATAATCCCACTGAGGTGGTCATATTTCCTACTTTGTAATATCGAAATGGAAATTATATATTACAAGCTGGCACGGTCCGCGTTGCCGGTGCGTAGTTTTGTCTATTATGTATTTGTCCAAGCATAATTATTCGCAGATATGACTGATATAAGTGTTCACGTACAGGTCGATTAAAAGTGTTTTAAAATACCTGTACCCATTTTTAAGCCGTGGGCTTCAATATTTAAACCGTGGGCTTCAACTGTGTGGATGTGCTATACAAATCTTTAAAAAAGTATATATCAATCTTATCTCCATGTAAGGGATCAAATTAATTTTTAATATGGTAAAAATCGTAGCAAAATCTTCCAGTCAAATGAGCAGTAATTTGGAATTTACTGTATTTTGTTTACTACATAATTGAGGCTGAATGATTTAAGAATAGCCAAAGTTAATTACTTTTTTAAACCCATTAGCACCTTAGATTGTGCATTAGAGTCCTCATAAGTCCCCTAACCATGTCGGTCTGTTTGTCCGCCAAAAGGTGGACTTGAGAGGATATTATTACATGGAGAAAATTCTAAAATTTGTAGATATGTGAAATTTTTGTGTAAGATTTTCACCCTCCTTTTACACATTATTAGCCAAATTCTTTGAAATATGGTAAATTATTAGGAGGTACCTTCTTTATATGGGCACTACTCTGAAACATCGACCTACATTGAAAACTTTCTTCTACCTTATAATCCAAGATGAAAAATATAGGCCATATCAAAAATATAGCAGAACAATATAGCATGTCATAGCAGTTCACGTGATTTAAATAAGTAAAAATAGTTTTATCCACCTCATAATTGAGGGCAGAATGATAAGATGGGAACTAATTTTATTGTCATTTAACTTGTAAATTGGAGACCCCATAAAGACCATATTTTTCATCATAGTATAATTCAATGACGATTCAACAAATATTTGGTACCGTGCTACTTTCTCATATTTGTGGGTACTTTACTTAAATAAATTCCTATGTGGCAATTATCTGTATGATGGTTCCCTACCCCAGAGTAGCATAAACTCAATTTTTAGCCAAATCAATTGATTAATGTGGTCAAGACCAATATGGGCCCTACTCTGAAAATTTCAAATTGTATGCGAAGAGGTCTTTACCCCCTTAGAAACAAAGATGCCAAATAATTGCCAAAAAATTAATAAAGTGGCCAAGACCCCAAAATAGCTTAAATCATAGATGTTTATATAAATATGAAATCGGGTTGTTCCCTTATCCGAGAGTTATGATCGATATAAAGACCTGCAAAAGCGATTTAAGGTATTTTGAATGTTTGGGAAGAATTTCTGGAAGGATATAAAACCTTTTCTTACTAAAGGCCCATTCGCTGTACTATTTTGCACCTTTTATATTTGGTATTTTACTGATTATTCTTCCAAAATTTTGCATTTTGAGCTCTCATTGACGGATCATTGTCACATGAAAGAAGTAGGTCCACGCTTTGAAATGAGCCCCATTAGGCTTTTTCGGTCATTTTTATTTGTTTAAATGTGTTCGCATCTTCCAGCTGAACCACGACTTCAACTTGTTCGCTGAATTTTTACAGCAAATGTTTAAAGATCCTTACAGGTTTGTCAATAGAATGTACTATTAATTAAAATTCGATTCCATTGAAAATTTTTTCGATTTTTTTCCCGATTTGAGAATTTTTGCAATAAGATCTCTTTTTCATGATTTTTAGCGATTTTGAAAAAGTAATTATCTTTTAACTTTGGTGTGAACGCGTTAAATTATTTCGATATCATCTATTCCGTTTCGCCACCACATAATTCGGTACTACACTTCCATTTAAGCCGCCATCAATTTCAGTTCTCAAGAAATCAAGTCAATTAAATAAATTGGTATTAATATTCGAATTCAAAAATAAAATATAAACAAGTAAGCAAAGGCTATAGCCGTGCGGGGCCGACCATGTGATACCCTACAACACTACAACACGTTAGAAGCCCTCTTATGTCCTAATCCATTTTGGAAGATTTCGCGTTTGAAACTATTTTACGGAGCACTGCGATATTATATTACCCTTAGCATTTGAACAGTGACATTTGCCCAATATTTACAAACTATGTTGTGTTGTTAGTTGTTGTGCAAAAATGCTAGAATTCTTCCCTGTCCTTATCGCTCTTCCAAGGCATGTCGAATGGCTCCAATTGTGTATCAGGATTTTTTTCTGTTTTTGGTTCATTTGAACCATCCCCAAAAGCAAGAGGCCCTCGGAATCTCCAAATTTAGACTCATCTATATGATTTTCTTGTCTACGATATTTGGCTATCGTCGGATATCGCCTGTAAGTAATGCTGGTATTTTTTACACAAAGTAGTGGTCCATTCTACCCGGAGTCCTAAACTTTAACTTCATGCGAGATTTGTATCTTTGGTTTCTCTTTGTATTATAATGGCTGCAAAATCAGGAACATTTTTTTGGTCAATTTCAACCCTTAAATATATTGCGGACATCTTTGAAAACAATAGGCCTAGCCATTCTGAGCCTTACCCTACCCTTTTCGTGGGGATCGGACGATAATTGCAATATATATACAATATCCCCAACCTGTGTTGTAAGGTGAAAAAATATTACAAAATATACACTTTAATATTATAAGTCAAATTGAAAAAATCGCATGCGATAAAAAATTTGAAAAATTAAAATATGTCACACAAAACACTAAAAAACCTATATTAACATCATTATAGGCGCCTTTTCATTCGTTTTTTTAGATTTTGTCCTTTTATGCCATGACCGCATTCTGCATTGACAAAATTTGTCAAAATCGGTCCAGCCATTCATGAGCTATATGCATTCTAGCTAACATGCTCTTCCTTTGTATATAAACATTGTATATATTCACTATATATATCCGATATATTTACTATCTGTATTTACATAACGGTCAGAATTGACCTCTTCGTCTATTTGTGATTTCGCCAGGCTTAAAAATATTCGCGGTTTAATGGAAAATTTTACTTTTATTTAACACATATGTTGTGGTCTATTTCACCCACTAAATGTTACCCGATGACCACCAAATTGGAAGGCTTCTGCCCCAAGCTCTATCGCCATGCTAATTTCCGCGTCGATTGGTCTATAATTGTGACCTGTAGGGCAACTGCAAAATCAGGAAATTTTTCAGTTTTTGGTCCATTTCAACCCCTAAATTTATGCCATCATCTCCAAAAGAAATAGGGGTTCTATTCTGGTCTTAGCCCCACCTTCACTTTAAATTTCGTGAAGATCGAGCCATAATTGCGACCTGTAGAGTGATTACAAATTAACATGGACAGACGACGGACGGACATACATAGCTAGATCGACTCAGCTCGGCGAGATAGGAAGATCCATATATACTTTCCTATGTGGGAAACGAATATTTCGTGATGTTACATAATTTTTGGCCCAATCAAACTTATAATACCCCCAACCATAGTGTGTAGGGTATAAAAACACTACAAATGTACATTAGAAAAAATTAAGTCAAAATGAAAAAAAATGTACATTTCAAAAGTCAAAATGAAAATGTTAATATATCACATTTTTACGCGATTTTTTTGCATATTATCCTTTTCGGAGAGGGAGATATTCCGAATTTGTGTGAATCGTTAAAATCAGTCCAGCGGTTCTTTTAACTAACACAACTTACATTTATACATATAGATTATTTTTAAAGGAAAATTGTTGTTTTCTATTTCGAGAAGAACAGGATGAACTAAACTTTGAATTCTTTGAAAGATGAGATTCAAGTATGGAGTGAATATGAAAATGTCAATGTTTGGAAGAGGAGCAAAAATATTTTATTTTCGATTTTTAGTGAGCATTAATGTAGCTAAATGGAAAATTTTCCTGTCCAAGTTGTGAATAGGTTTTTATAATTTTTTTTATTTTTTTTATTTTTTACATAATTATCAAACATATAGCTAAATTTGTTTACTAACTGATTATTACATCAAACATTATCTTAATGGATAACCGATGTTGTTGCGTTTGCCATGTTGGGCGAAGCCTTTTTACTCTTTCTTCCGATTACACGTTACTAAAAAATGAATCGAATAGGGTAACTATTTATATCGCAAAATATAAACAATCGATTTTGTCTTTAACGAAAAAAAATGTAAAAAGTTTGTCTTCAAACTGTTACACATAGCGCAACAGGTCAAGTCAGAAACTAATTCTTCGTGGGTGTTAATTTCATTTTATTGTAAGCTGCTAGTTTTTCATCGAATTTTAGTTTTACCCCGTTCTTTACATCCACTATCCAGACTCTTTAATAAATATGTAAAATATCTATAGACAATTCGGAATACAATGTAAAACAGTGTCAGATCATCCATCAACACAATGACACTCTCAAAGTGTTGGAGTACAATAACTGAACGTGCACGATGACCGACAAAAAAACTCATGGAAGTCAGAAGCTCTGAAATATTTTATTTGTTATAAGCGAGTTTTCATTACTGCTCGTAAATACAATTACAGTGAAGAAAGTGGCATAATGAGTGCTTAAATTGATATAAATGCTTCCCAGTCATATACAAAATAATAATTGTGTATGTGATGGAAAAGATAAAGCTACAACAACAATAGCGTTAGTAATACAAGAACATCATCAACCATATCCACATCAAAGAGATAGTATAGAATGTTCCGACATATCATCATCACAGCTTGAATCTGCTTATGTAGTCTATGTCATTCGGTCGTGGCATCCGAGTTGCTTGTCTACCCGCTGAAACGCCAGCAACTTAAGTTAGAGTCGCAGAGAAGCGACAAAGTCAAGTTTAAATGTTGTTACCACATTCAATTGGTTTGAGTTTC